>NW_025421531.1:2400000-4800000 GCF_011764305.1 Mustela putorius furo | reverse complement strand
AGGCTGTTTTATGAGAGGAAGGATAGATTTTTATTTGTGTAAGCCAGTATAAATGTGAGTGTTTGTTATAGTAGCTCAACTCATGGCCAAACTAGCACGTGGTGGAAAGAGGGGAGACGAATCAATGTAACTGGATATTATATATATGTAAAAACTTGAATAGTAGGTACCCCAAACATGGGTAGATGCGGACTGTAAGGAAATTCCCAGAGGCAGCAATTGTGTCTCGATGCTAAAGCATACATAAAGCTGAGGCTTTAAAGAATGTATTAAAAGTACAGGATTTCTAGGTAATGCAACACCTGGAAATGCACTGGGGATAAAAGACAACCACTTACCGCCATAATTCAATAAATGACTGAATGCATTCCCTGGAAGGAGTGATTAAAAATCCATCCCAATACTCTTTGGCTGACCTTAGGATCAATTTGAGGATTAGCATCCCACATTTGTGGAATTCAGATTTTAAGGAGGAAGGATTAGTGAAATGTGTTTTCTGAATATTTAAAAAAAATATAGCATAGAGCAGAAAAATTCTTCAGTTAGGAAGAGAAAGCAGTGTCTGTACTTTGCAAGTTCACAGACATGTTTCAAAGCAAACAGACTGAACTCTTTGAGCTATACAAACAGCAGATGTGAAGGGTAGTAGTTCAACTAGATTTCCATCTCTGAGTCCACACACTTTATGAAGCGACTTTTGGTAGGCGTAGAAGATGTGTGGAAGCAGAGGTTATCAGACTTTCATCATGCCTTTGGACTTCTACAGGGATTCTTGTTCCTTCTGAGAACACTAAGACATTGTCTGTGTTATAGAAAGTTCAATTTCTCTAGGCAAAGATGAAGCACACTCTTTGCCTAGAATGGGTATATTATTTAATCAACTTAAATCATTAAAGCCACCTAAACCATGACTGATGTGAGGGTTTTGGCCAATGCCCTCGGATGGATTGGGGATGTGCCCAGCACCCTCCCACTCAGTATGCATCCGGAAGCTCTCCTTCCTTTCAGCCTGGAGAGAGGCTGTGTCTGGGGAGGGGTGCGGAGTCTGTGTTGTCTGGGAAGCGCAGGGATGCATATCAATCCCTCCGTTTGGCGGGTAGCACAGACACACTGCCCTTTTATCCCGTCACTATGCGGGCCTTTCCTGTCCAGGAAATAAAATTCTTTACAACATCGATGGTGTTCTTAGTTACAGTAACAGCTCATAGTAGTTTGTGAAATACTTAAGAATTACAAAGTCTGCAGGTTATTTGTTTTTACATTGCCAGGAACCACATTTAGAGTGCAGATTTTAATCCTGGTATTTGCCACATCCTTCTGACTAATCAACAAGTAGGTGTGGGACTTCTCTCCTGGACTCGTGACAGAACAAACTCCCGAAGCTGGAAAATCTCTAGCTCTTTTGTGGGGATAACGTCTGATACTACCACCATCCAAAGAGTCAATGACCTTTCTTGATCATACAGTGTTCTCTTCATGAATATATCTCTGTACACAATCTCTCCCTACCCTCCTGGTATTTCAATAGCACTCTTAAGGTAATAAGTTCAGATTCTGAAGAACACTCCCAATTTAGGCAGATCTGCTAATACAGTGTATTTGTTTCTGTTCTTCATTTCATTTTGCCTTAGCCTGACCCGCGTACCAGACACATGTATGTTAAAATATTCCACTTCTCAGTTCTACCTTTGTATCAACTAACTTCACCAGCCTATAGCTTTTGGTTATGGCAGAAGCAAAATCCTATCCATCGTGACCAGGTCTCTCTCCCTTAGGATCAAGGTGAGCTGTATCTCCCCCAGTCTCTCTATGTCCCTTTAGACTTCTGTTTGTAGATCACAAGCCACCAAGTTTGTTTGAATTACTGCTCTTTCTCTGTTCTTTCCAGGGACCTTGCAGCCCAACTGCCTTGAACAGCCCCTTATTTCTTATGGTCCCACTTGTTCTTCACAATGTCTCTTTCACTCAGCACACATGCTTCCACTGTATTGACACACTCAAGCCTCATACTCAGATGCCTACTTCCTCATGCCCAGGAGCAAGCCGTGAATCAGCTTTTGCTTAGTATCACTGGGAAGATTGACCGATCGACTGGTTTATTGATTGATTTTGCACGGTGAACATTTAAAATTCTAGTTTATAGAGTATTACTCCTCTGCATGGAAATGGATAAAACTTCACATTCACTGCAGAGCCCCCAACACCACCACTGGCACGTCTCCCACTCCTGCCTTCCATATGGGTCTCAGCCCCACTCACCAGCCTTCGAGGAGACGACCACAATGCTTCCATTGCTCTGCTTCAGCATGGGCAAAGCAGCAACACTCAGGACCACATAACTGAGGAAGTTGACTTCCATGCTTCTGCGCACGAGGTGGATATCACCACTAAATAGATTCATAGAAGTGTTGGTGATGTGGTTGAGAATAAGCATGTCTAGTCCCCCTGCAAGAGATGGCTGTGTTGAGAGAAACCATCTGGGGGGGGATACCTTTCCTCCCATTCTCCCCCTCCCCAAAGCTCCCTGGTGACCCTGAGAACAGAGTCCAGTAGAGGAGGGAGGAGAAGCGGCCTCACCCATGAGCTTTCCAGCTTGGGCAACAAATTGCTCTGCAAAGGTCATGTTCTCCATGGAGCCAGCAATGTAGTGTGCTGAGGCTGCTCCAAGCTCCAGACAGTGGGATACCACCTGCGGGGACATAGCAGCAATGGTGTCAGACTTGGCTGCAGACTTCGGGGGCAATCTCTGAAGTAATGGGGGTTTAAATGGGAAGTTGCTCAGAACCCTGTTTTGGTAAGAATGGAAGGTGCCACCTGACACAATCTTGGTCCTCTGTCGGAAGTATTTCAGCGACAGTGTAAGTAAAGAAGTCATCACTGTGCTGGGGTTTAAGTTCATGACATGTGCTTATGAGTTTCTGTGAATAGAGGTATGTGAATCCATTCTTGGTGTGGATGCTAGTCTCTGTGTGAGTAGCCCTAAGTTTGTGAATGTTTCTATCCTTGGGTTTGTAAGTCTGAGCATATGAGAAAGCATGTGTCCGAGAGTCGGAATGGGGATGAGAATATGAATTCATGAGTAGATACTGGAATTTTGGTCTCTGAGCACATATCTATATATCCATGATCCCAGATCTAAATGTGTGTGCATAGGCATGTCTGTGAGAATAGATACATAGATAGGTAGATAGATAGAAAGAGAGAGATAGATGTGTGTGTGTGTGTGTGTGTGTGTGTGTGTGTGTGTATAGGAATCAAAGCTTAAATGCATTCTCTTTATATTCCTGTGGGTGTTTGAACCTGTGTGTGTGTATGTGTGTGTGTTTGTACCTGTGATGGGTGTGCCAGTTTCTATGTGTTGGCATGTGTATGTGACATGTGTCTGTGGGTGCAGAACCCTCACCTTCTTTAGCGTTTCTTTAGACCTTGCTGTCACCACCACATGGGCTCCCATCTTTGCCAGATGATAGGCCATCTGTTCTCCAATCCCCTTGCTGGCCCCTGTGACAATCACTTTCTTTCCTTGGAGCATCTCTGTGAAACCCAAAAGGAAGTGAGGGCCATACCCAAGCCAGCGGCAGTCTTCCTTCCACTCTGGATGTGGACAACCTTACCTCAATGTCTAAAGATTATGAGCCCAGACCAACTTTTCTCAAACTGCAAAATCAATGAAGGAACAGTTCAAGTCTTTCATAAACATGCTTTAGAACGGAGGCTTAGCTTGATTGCTCAAAAACAAGCCTTCTTGCTCTCTTTCTTACAAATGTCCATAGACGGAGGCTTCAGCTAAGACACTGGAGTTCCAGACATTTCTGGACTATCCAATTTTACTCAATTGAAATAAGACTCAAAAAGTCATCAAAACACATGTGCTCATAGAAATTCCAGGGATTTTCCCTCACTACTATTTAGTCATCAACTCCAGAGTCCTTTCCGGTCTCCCACTTATCAGTCCCTCCTTAGAGCCCGATTATCTGCCTGTGCTGTAAATTTTGGAATTACCCTCATTTTTTGTAGGGAATTTGAAACTGCTTTCCATTAAGGGTGCCAAATAAAGCATGGACTATTTGGCAGTCTGTTGGTGACATGCTTACCCCTCCCCACACTGCTATTACCCATATCCTTCCATGTCTGGAAGACACAGAAATACAGTCCCATCTCAGGCTTCCTCTTGTTCAGCAACTCTGGGGTTCAGGAACTCATTCTGATCCTCAGAAACCCTCCAGCCACCCCTGTGTTTTTATATCTATTCCTCCCAAATTAGATACATTGGTACTTACCTGGTCTGAATTCCTCATTTGCGGAATAGTAGTAGTAGGCCAAGAAGAACCCCAGAATGGGGGGGAGATATTTTTTCATAAAAGCCATCAGACAGATACCTGGCCCGAGGAGCCCTGTAGGACACACAGAGAGAACCTACAGAGCTTTCTACAACCTCCTAGGCAGGCAGCAGCCTCTGAATTGTGACATCAGGGACGGGGGAGGCTGGAGTAGTCTCAGGCAGTGCTAGCCAATTTCCCTGTCAGAGCAGCGATTGGCTTTGGGTGGGATCCCATTCGTCCCTGGCAGCCTGTGTGGTGGATTTCATAATGGACAATGTTTACTCCATTTCATTGAGCAAGAAGAGACTTCCAGATGGCCAAGCTCATGACTGTACAGAACTGGATTCCTGAACATCCCTACCCAGGGCCCATCTTCCCTTAACACCATTTATGCCAAGAATCAACGGCTTTTCAAAAGTGGTATGTCAAAGGCAGAGAGAAAGTATGTGCGGGGCTTCTGGGGAAATGTGAGTAATAGCAAATTCAAGCCAAATTCAAGCCAAATCTCACTCTTGTCCCCGCCTCCCAGTCGGAAGCAATTAAAAATAACAGCACAAAACAGAAAAATCAGCTTAAGAAAATAATGTGCACATCTTGGGGGGGAAAAAAAGCAAACAATTCCTATAAGCCCTACACTCGAGTTCAATGAACAAGTATTACAACATCAAAGGGGAATGCAAGCCAGCCAGAACCCAGATGGCGGGAAACCCAAGACCGGTTCAAGACTCTCAGGCAAGTGCAACGGAACGTACACTTATTACTTTAACAGCAAATAAAAGAAGAAATAGCGAGTGCCAAAAACCAAACCAAAACAAAACAACAAGGCACTACGCTATTAAATTGGGTCTTGTAAATGCTACAGAGGAACAATATACATGAAGAAGTAAGAAAGAGGGGATCTGGCCCAGGAGCAAACAGAACTGGCACCGCTGAAGCAGAATTAGCCCGCAAAGCCCACATCCAGCTAAAGGCTGATCTAGTAACAATCAAAGGGCCAGAGGGGGAAACCCCTAGTAATTTAGAATTATAGAAATAACCACAGAAATATAGAAATAACCACTTTGGTATGTTTGTAGCAAGCATTCAGTAAGCAACTATCCTCAAAAAGAGAATTTAAGATATATTATTGTTAAGTTTTTAACTTCAAACCAACTAACCAAACATAACAATTCTCCCATCACTGAGCAAATATAGAATTCTTCAAATTACAATTAGAGTTGGGAAAACCATGGAAATGTTAGGATAAGAGTAAGTCCCCGTGTTTTGGGAGGAAGAATATGGGTTAAGGGTGGGGATCAGGGGATTCACTCAAGATTAAGAGAAATTGAGTTATAAGCCCAAGTACAGTGTATGGAAACATGCACTGAGTTTTCACTTCAGAGTAAGGGGAAATAATTTAAGACCCAGAGGAGATGAAATAATTTGTCAACAAAGGCTCACAGCTGTGAAGTTCACTTCCTGAAAACAATGGAGATTTGACAACTGTTGAGGGCTAGCTAGAGCTCAAGGTTTATGGAGGACCAAATAGAAAAAAAAAGAAAGAAAGAAAGAAAGAAAGAAAGAAAATTCAAGTGGGAAATTACATTATATCCTGACAGAACTATAAGATATATATGCGTAATTTTATAAAGGGCTTTACGCTGCCAAGACTTGTTACAGACTAGACTCCATTTTCATCTCCAGACGGAAGGAAATTTAAAGTTGCACTTTCTTAGTACTATCCTATTAATAGAAAAATTATAGAAAACAATGAAAAGTTACTTTAAAATATGATGCTGCTGAAATGGTGAGAAAGATAGAGGGGTGCCTGGGTGGCTCAGTGGGTTAAGCCTCTGCCTTTGGCTCAGGTCATGATCCCAGGGTCCTGGGATCCAGCCCTGCCTCAGGCTCCCCGCTCAGTGAGAACCCTGCTTCTCCCTCTCCCACTCCCCCTGCTTGTCTTTCCTCTCTCACTGTCTCTGTCTGTGGAATAAATAAATAAAATCTTTTTTTAAAAAAAAGGACTTTAAGATGCACTAAAGAAAGCATATTTAAGGAAAACAAGAGTAAAGATAAAAGATAAAACTGCAGGGTGTCTGGGTGGCTCTGTTGGTTAAGCAACTGTCTTCTGCTCAGGTCAGGATCCTGGAGTCCTGGGATCGAGTCCCGCACCGGGATCCCAGCTCCATGGGGAGTCTGCTTTTCTCTCTGACCTTCTCACCTCTCATGCTCTCTCACTGTCTCTCTCTCAAATAAATAAATAAATAAAATCTTTTTTTTTTTAAATAAAGATAAAACTGCAGGTGATAAAACATAAAACAAATCGATCAACTATTGCTGATTTTTTGGCTGAACTAAAAAAATGAAGTCCACATTGTGCTGCTCAAAAGACCCACGTAGACATAAAAAGGCACAAAAGAAAACACAGACAGTTTAATAATTAGCTATTGTGCTAGAGAAAAAGGATACAGAAAAAGCATTCAATAAAGTAATTTTCATGAACTCTATGAAACAGTTTTTATCTGGTAAAATGCGTTTGTGAGAAATGAGGACACCATGTAATGGTAGATGATATATGAAGTCTTAGCAGTTCTCCAAATTTTTGGTCTTGGGATCCCTTTACAATCTATAAAAATTACCGAGGCTCTCCATTTTTGTCTAGAGGCAGATCTTGGAGATACTACAGGTTCAATTCCAGACCCCCACCAAAAAGCAAGTATTACAATAATGTGAGTCCAATGAGGTTTTTGGTTTCCCAGTGCATGTAAAAGCTATGTTTACATTATACTGTAATCTATTTAGTGTGCAATAACATGATGTCTTTAAAATATCTATACTTTAATTAAGTTCTTTATTGCTGAAAATGCTAACCATCCTCTGCGTTTTTTGCTAGTTTTCATCTTTTTGCTGGTGGAGGGTTTTCCCTCAATGTGGATGGCCGCTGAGGGGTCAGGGTGGTAGTTGCTGGTGGTTGGGTGGCTGTGGCAATTTCTTCAAATAAGACAACTGTAAAGATCATCACGTTGATCGACTCCTTTTTTTGTGAATGACTTCTCTGTAGCATATAATACTACAGAAAGAATTAGAACTTCCTTCAAAACTTGGGAATCAAGACTCTCAAACCCTGCTACTGCTTTATCAACTAAGTTTATGCAATATTCCAAATATTTTGTTGTTATTTCAAAAATCTTCACAGCACCAGGAATAGATTGCTTCTTATGAAACCACTTTCTTTGCTCCCGTATAACAAGCAACTCTTCCTCCATTAAGTATTCTCATGAGATTGAAGCAATTCACCCGTCCCTTCAGGCTCCACTGCTAATTCTGGTTCTCTTGCTATTTCCACCACATCTGCTGTACTTCCTCCACTAAAGTCTTGAACGCCTCAAAGTCATCCATGAGTGTCAGAATCGCCTTCTTCCCAATTCCTGTTAGTGTTAATATTTGAACCTCTCTCCATGAATCATGAATGTTCTTAATGGCACTAAAATGGTGAATTCTTTCCGGGAGGCTTTCAATTTACTTTGCCTAGATTCATCAGAGAAGTCATTATCTATGGCAGCTATAACTTTATGAAATGTATTTCATTAAAAAATTATTTATTTAAGAGAGAGAGGGGGAGAGAGTCAGAGACAGCATGGGCAGGAGGAAGGACAGAGGGAAAGGGAGAAGCAGGCTCCCTGCTGAGCAGGGAGTCCAATGTGGGGCTTGATTCTAGGACCCTAAGATCATGATCTGAGCCAAAGGCAGATGCTTAAACAGACTGAGCTACCTAGGTATCCCAAAATGTATTTCTTAAGTAAAAACACTTGAAAGTCAAAATTACTCCTTGATCCATGGGCTGCAGAATGGATGTCGTGTTAGCAAGCATGAAAACAGCATTAATCTAATTCTACATCTCTATAAGAGCCCCTTGGGTGACAAGGTGTATTGTCAATGGATAGTAATATTTTGAAAATGATTTCTTTTTTCTGAGTAGTAGGTTTCAACAGTGGACTTAAAATATTCTGTAAGTGGGTGAGCTATCATCCAGGCTTTGTTGTTAGAGCTAGTGCACAGGCACAGTAGATTTAGCATCATTCTTAAGGACCCTAGGATTTTCAGAATGGTAAATGAGCACTGGCTTCAACTTAAAGTCACCAGCTGCATTAGCCCTTAACAAAAGAGTTCGTTTGTCCTTCGAAGCTTTGAAGCCAGGCATTGACTTTTCCTTTTTAGCTGCGAATCTTCTTCAGATAGAAAGCTGTTTTGTCTACACAGAAATCTGTTATTTACTGTAGCCATCAGTAATTATCCTAGCTCGATCTTCTGGATAACTTGCTGCTTCCCCTTGAACTTTTAGGTTATGGAGATGGCTTCTTTCCTTAAACTTCATGAATTAACCTCTGCCTCTTCTGCAGCTTCCTCACCTCTCAGCCTTTATGGAATTGAAGAGACGTAGGGCCCTGCTCTGGATCAGGCTTTGGCTTAAGGGAAGGTTATGGCTGTTTGATCTTCCATCCAGACCACTCATATCAGTAATAAGGCCGTTTCACTTTCTTATCACTTGGGCATTAGCTAAAGCAGCACTGATAATTTCCTTCAAGAACTTTTCCTTTGAATTCACAACTGGACTAGCTGACACAAGAACACCAGCTTTCAGCCTACCTTGGCTTTTGACTCACCTTCACTAAGGTTAATCATTTCTAGATTTTGATTTAGAGTGAGAGATGTGTAACTTTTCCTTTCACTTTTTCCTTTCACCTGAAAGGCCACTGGGGGTGATTGGTTGGCCTAATTTCAATATTGTATCTCAGGGAATAGGGTGGCCTGAGGGAAGGGAGAGAGATGAGGGAACAGCCAGTTGGTGAGTCGGAACACTATTTATTAATTTCGCCATCTTAGATAGGCACAGTGTGTGGAGCCCCAAAACAATTACACCAGTAACATCGAAGATCAGTTATCATAGACCATAACAAATATAATAATGAAAAAGTCTGAAATATTGTGAGAATTGTCCAAGTGTAACACAAAGACACAAAGTTAGCAAAGTTGCCGGTAGACTTGCTTGATCCAGGGTTGATGTAAACCTTCAGTTTATAAAAACACAATATCTAAAAACACAACACAATACAGTATCTACAAAGCAAATAAAACAAAATGCAATAAGATGAAGTGTGCCTATATGTGGTTTTACTATTGATATTGATATATTAGAAATTGAGAATGAGGGGGCACCTGGCTGGCTCAGTTGGTAGAGCATGTGACTTTTGATCTTGGGGTTGTGAGTTCAAGCCCCATGTTGGGTGTAGAGATTACTTAAACTTTTTTTTTTTAATTAGTGGAGGCTCCTTTAAAAGAAATTAGGACTGAGATTTTTTTTTTTTTAAAGTAAGCTCTGTGTCTAATATGGGGCTTGAACTCATAACCCTGAGATCAATGTTCCATGCTCTACCAACTGAGCTAGCCAGTCACCCAAGACTGAGAACTTTTTTCAATTCAAGAATATATAAGTATACATGTATTATGCTTTGTATTATCACACATCCTGTAGCTTCTAGAAAACTTATGAAAGAATAAGAAAAAAAGCAAATGATGTCTTAGCATGATTATGAAAATAGTGGACCTTTCAAACCCCCCAAAGGGTCTCAGAGATGCATTACTGCCACACTTTGAACAGACTATGTAATAAACATTGATCCAAGGTATGTCCATATCTTCATGCCTGGTTCTCTTATTAGCTTATAAACTCCTGGAGGATGTGGACTGGATCTTTTTGTCTTTATTTCTTTCCATCTCCCCCCTAGTCCTGCTCCAAAATAGACATTCAATGAACTTTGCTGTTTTAGTATATCTGAGATGCTGCAGCAATGAGAAAATTGCTGTATTTCTGCAACCTGATTTATCCAGGGAAATCACTGGGACTCAGCATTCTGGTTAGAACTTTTAGCCCCACTCCCTACTCCTTTTCTAGTGGTTCTCAACAAAATAACAGTAAATAAATAAATAAATAAAACAAAAGGAAATATGAATGTTGCACCTAGCAATTGTTTGGAGTCATATTTTTCACCATTCAAGTAAAATTCCTTTCGCTGCCATGGCAACGAAGCTAGCTGTTCACTCTACTCCTTGATGCTGGCCCACATACACTTTAGAGCAGGCTTCCCATGAAATACCTAAATACAACCTGGCAGTTTTAAAAAATGCAAAGTGGGTCCCTCTCAGCTGGAGGCACATGTCCCAGCCCAGCAAGGAATTCTGATTTGATCATTCTCACCTGAATATATGGGTCAAGAAGTAGGAAGGGGAGAAGAGCAGGACATTGAATGGGAAAGTAACTCTAAGGAATGGGCCAGATCTGATAGGACTAATATATTAGTGGGTGGTAGTACTGTGAAGAGAGGCAGCCAAAGAGGAATTTCTATGCATTTGGCACTTGGCATAAGATGTGGATATTTGGTATATGATGTGGCTCATAAAAGGTGCACCTGTCATTTCTGAGGCAGCAGCAGCTATGGGGGGTTTTCAGGACTGTTTAGTAGCTTTGTTAAGTGGTCTCTTCTTTTTGAAAACTAACCCCACCAGGGGAAGAGTGGGAAGACCTCTGAGTAAAAGGTGGGTGAACCCTTTCATTTTGGAGATTCTCCCTTCCCTGGGAAAACACCGACAACATGCTGAAGCAGGAAAGGAGCTTATCATATTAAAATGCATAAAATTCTCCCTTTCTTTTTACCTTTCCCACCCATTCAGGTTCTCAGGTCTGATTTTTTAGGAACTCAATCTGCGCATGGCTGCCACAATTTGTTCCAAGTTATGGACACAACCACCACTTTATATCATTTTATCTAATAACACAGTTTCCTTCTAATAACACATTTCCCCCTTTCTTCCCCCCCACCCCTGTATATCTAATGAGGTATGGGGGAGAAGTTCTTTGTCAACCCTTCTGCATGATCCTGCTCCTAAGGGACAGATTTTTCTCACCTTTTCTAACTAATGAAATCTCAAAGTCAAGGAAAATGAACTAGTCATGTGATAAACTGCCCTGTGTATGCTGTCCTGCCCTCACCTGTCACATATGGTCTGTGGCCAGGAGAATGTTGGGGCAGATCACCTGGAATCCATTTGTGTGGGAGAGCCAAGATCCTCTTGGGAAAGAACAGGTACCTGATGAGGCCTGAAGCGTGGTCTGATCCCTGCCCCTCAGTGGGAGTGGGGCAGAGACAATTCTAAACATGCTGTAGTTGCAGTTTTTCAGGTTTTTCCTTTGGCCTAATTTCCATGGATTTGCATCTGAGCATGGAGGAGAGATAGGGCCCACCTACAGTAAGTGAAAAAAGTTATTCTCTGGCAACTTTGGTAAAGTAGTGGTAGCACATGAGGAGCAGTGGAAGAAGCCCACACAGCTCACACTTTTGAGCTTTGGCCCATCTTGTGTTTTTACTTGGTCATTCAGTCCAGCTTTCAGGAAGCCCATCAAGATGGCATGGCAGCCTCAGCTGGGTGGGTTTCTTTAGGGTTCACATGCCTTCAGCATTAGAGAGAAGCCACTTCCCTTTGGTGGGAAGCAGGTTTGCCAGATTAACAAATAGAAATCCAGGACACCCAGTTAAAGTTGAACTGCAGAATATGTTTTTTAGGATATATATAATCAATAAATATATATAAACTATGGATATATATATATTTATACACACACAACAAATACATTTTGGGGCTATGTGTCAGGGAGGAAAATTTTTCCTCTGCTTTTTAAGGTTCTTCTAGCTGGTCTAAGAATCAAATCGACTTAAGACAGATTAACAGGAGAAAGTAAAAACTGAAGTTTAATAACATGTATGCCTCCTATATACCTGGGAGAGATCCAGGGAAACTAACACCCTGAAAAGGCTGAAGCTACCCGTGAAATACTATCTCCAGCTAAAGACAAAAGATGTTGTGTGTGGGGAGTCAGCTCTAAGTTACCAGGAAAAGCATAGTAGTCAAGTATAAGGTTATTATGCAGATTGAAGTCCCTGCTTTCTCCATTGATAACAGTTTCTAGAATATTTAGAGTCACCTCCTTCCTCCTGGTACTGAAGGATACACCCTTACAAATCAAGATTTTTCCCTTATACATATAAATATCTCTTACAAAAAGGTAACTTCTACTTGTTTTTCAGAGCTTCTCTTGTGCCCACAGTTTATTAAAAATAACCAAATTAGAATAATCAATGTGTGAAAAAGACATATCTTGGGGTGATAAAATTTCCCTCCCTACAACAGAATGGGATATACTTATACTAAAACAGTGTTCATTGTTTATCTGAAATTCAGGTTTAACTGGGCATTCTGTGTTTTATCTGGTGATCCCAGAAGTGGCACAGAGCTTTGGGAACACTGGGATACTGGGCCTTAGGTGTCAGCAAAACATTCTTGACCATAGCTATTGATAGCAGAGGTCAGACTACCTCATCCACTTTCACACAATGAAAACCAGCAGCCTGGCCATAGACAGCTCCCAAAAGGGCCCTAAGTAGGAAGCAGGAAAAGGGATATATATGCCCTATGGTGGCTGAAGGGAGATTTCACCTGCTAACATTTATTTAGTACTTACTATGGGTCAAGTCCTATGAATGAAAAGCAAATAAAATGCTTTCTAAGTCCCAGAAGAAGACAGACAGGGAAGTAAGTGAAATGTATAAAGAGTTACTAGTGATATGGTAGAAGTCTGTGGTGGAGGCTGTGGAGGACATGAAGAATTTCCTCTGCTCTTCAAAGTTGTTCTAGCTGGACTCATCATCAAATTGAGAAAAGACAGATTAATGGGAGATTAATGTAACAGTTTTATACATATGGGGAATCCACAGACATGGAATTCCAAAGACAGTGAGGCAACATGAGACTTATATGAGCTAAGGAGGGGGCTAGGAGTCTGAGGATACAAAAGATTGGGGGAGTCATTAGCAGAAGGGTGAAAGGAGATGTTTGGAAAGCAAAGATTGCCCCATTATGCAAATAAGTTTCTTAGGTAAAGAGGAATCTCCCCTCTAGCTCTCTTCTGGGTAGAAGCAGGGAGTTGAGGGGGAGATAAAGAGCTTTTTCTGAATCTGCTGGGTTTTAACTGCTTTTAACTCAAAATAATGTTTAAGCCAAAGTGGCCCATCTTGGGGCAGTCTGCAGTTCCATCCTCTGAAACTTTCCTGGCATTTCTAAAAGTTGAGCCTGTAGATTGTCTAAGCTCACTGAACCAGTCTCAGCAATAGATCAGGTTAGTTAAAATCATTTCAGGAGGAGGTATTTGAGGTGTGTCCTCAAAGTTAGGCCTATGGTTCAAGCAATGAGGTATTAAATAAGAGGCATTTCAATGAAAACAAACAAAAAACAATGGTTAATGATTGAATCAAGTTATAAACCAGTTTCTGAATTCTGAGGGAAAATTTCTCTTGAGAGAAAATTTCTAGATGTCAAGCTTGAAGCATCTTCAAATAGTGTGACAGCAGCCAGTGACAGATTTTCCTGGTTTGTAGTTTGAATGTTTTTGGTGATATTTTTGCCCACAAAGCAGCAGGCATGAAGATTGCCTATATGTGAGCTGTTGTGGTGATTTCTCTGAAGTTTATATCAAGTTGTTTGTACTTAGTTTGCAGGGCTTCAGGACAAAGGGCATTTTAGTTCTCAAATGAATCTAACTCAGGATATGGGAGAAAAATAAAAAACTTTACTTTGAAGGGTTGTAGCCAGGTATTGGAGGACACTGGAAGAAATCAGGTTCTGGTCTAGTTTATATTGTACAGTATCAGAATCTATATTTGCTCAGGTCTGTTGTTGAAACCTATTTTCTCTCTACAGTCACCCCGATTTCTACCAAAGATAGCCAGACTAATAATTTGTTTGCAAAATAAGTCTAGTTTCAAAAACAAGCAAGCAAACAAACAAACAAAAAACAATTGACCTGATTATTTATCTAAGTGCAGCAAGAATAGCAGTTGGCCACAAAGGCTTTTTAAAAACCTGCCTTGCAGGCACCTGGGGAACTCAGTGGGTTTAGCCTCTGCCTTTTGCTCAGGTCATGATCTCAAGGTCCTGGGATTGAGCCCCGCATCAGACTCCCTGCTTAGCAGGGAGCCTATTTCCCCCTCTCTCTCTGTCTTCCTCTCTGCCTACTTGTGATCTCTCTATCTCTCTCTGTCAAATAAATAAATAAACCTTAAAAAACAAAGCAAAACAAAACAAAACCTGCTTTGGGGCACCTGGCTGGCTCAGTTGGTAGACTGTACAACTCTTGATCTCGGGATCATGGGTTTGAGTCCCATAGGGGTTGTAGAGATTACTTAAATAAATAAAAAATAAAAACTTGCTTTGCTGTAAGTTTTCATGAGGTATCTAGATTGAATTCTTAATCTTTTGAGGCTAGAGACTAAGTCATATATTGTCATCAGACTTTGCCTGCAATACTTGTGGACTTGGGTTAATTCCTCTCTTCTTGAGGTCCCCCAAATATCCTGAGGATCCTGTACCTGCCACAAAATGACTTTACTCACCAAATAGCCTGCTGGGAACTCTGAAAGCAAGGTACCAGGCTGATATTTCCAAGGGACTTTATTGCCTCCATAAAGTCAGCCTTAGTTCCTTAAAGTTGTGGGGTCATATCTATGTCTGGTCTATGTATGTCTCCCTCAAATACGAAATTTCAAAGTCTTGGTAATATAACCAATGTTTCCGATTTCCTTGTATCTTGTTACAAGGAGAACAGTTTCTTAGTAAACTTATGCAAGTAAATATATTGCCATGAAAATATAAAGAACACTCACTGAGAGCTTTTAAATTCTGGAAGGACAGGGTAGGGAGGAAAAGATAAATGTTTCAATTCTGATTACAAAGGTATAATTTCTCACACTGCTATAGGTGAGTCAGCTTAAGAGAAAAAGTTTCCTGAAATGCGGAAAAACAAAATATTTAAAAATGTCATCAATGATGTAAACAAAAAGTCATAAAAATGATAGTTGTCTTCTTATTCAGTCCCCAAGTTGTTAATTCTTTGATTCCAGTTTTACCACTAGTTTTGGAAATTCTTACCTAGTTCAGTTTTACGATTTTAAGGTTATCAGAAATCCGTACTCAGAATTTTTTTCTCAGTCTCACTTAAGATGAAATACATTGGCAACAGCATTGAAATGAAACAGTAACTTTAAATGAAAAGACTTACAAATGACCAGGGTTAAAGATCTGATTAGACTTCATTACAATGCAATGGACAGAGAAATTTGGTTATTTCTGTGACACACAACACTCTAAGAAGATAACATACCAGGACATCGGATTTCTAGGAGTTTCATACAATTTTTAGAACACTTAGTTTAATAAAATATCTATATAAATATAACCCAAGAGGGTTTAGTAACACTTATTTGACAATGCTTCCCATGTAATCTAACATGCCAAATAAGCCTACTTAATTTAATTTCTTACAAAATCCTTGAAATGTTCCAGGAGTGCTCTGGTCAAAAGATTTCATTTTAGAATTTCATTTTGGGATCATAATTATTATGAAACATTATTTTATTATGTATTTAACCAAATTGACAATAGAAGATTTCAAATACAAAAGGCTAAATAGTTGTAAGCAAAATTTAGCCTTTTAAATATTAGCACTCAGTTTTCTTAAGTAATCAGACTTGATAAATATAGGAAATTATTTTGGGAAAACACAGAATGCTTGTTTTCTAGGCAGGTAACTTTAAAGGTGAAGAAAAACTTTTGTTTGCCACTTCTTATTAAGAGCAGACCAATAGTTCAAGAAAACTTTGTCCTTTTATCAAAGAGAAAGACAAAATTTTGATTTTGCGTCAGTGTATTTTTAATATTAAAACTCATCTATTTACTTAAATCGACTCTAATCTTAGCCAGTACTAATGACACATAAAATTCCTTTCCAGATTTCTTTTCCATAAACCTGCAACATTTTTACACTCGGATATTGTCCTAAGTCTTCCTTCTTTAAATAACCAGCCTCACTTTAGGACAAAATTACTTTCTTTTCCCTCAACAAAAATGTTTTCCCATTCCTCATGCTTCTTCTTCTTCTTCTTCTTTTTTTTATCCCCAGACACACATCTTACTTTCCTTGCATACAAAGTTATTTCCTTTATTATTTTCAGTAGTCTTAATTATATTTATTAAAAATTTTCTCTTAGAAATCTTAATTTCTAAAGAAATCTAAATAGTAAGCAATTTGTGAACTGTTATACCAGTCTTCTTTAGGTTGGCAAATTTATGAATACATTTTAAAATTTTTAGAAGTGTGTGTTTTTCATAGTACAACCCTTCAATAAAGCACAAACCATGTTTACTAGCAGACCTGAATTTATCGTTAGTTTCTCTGTAATTAAGCAAAACTAAATACTTAATCTTTTATTATTTTTTCTTGTTTGGAAATGATCTAGATATTTAACAAATTTAGCAATGTGTCATTTAACTTAGCAAAACTTTGTTAAGTTTCAACTTATTAAAGATTTTGGAAGCTATTTAAAAGTTTACCTACAAACCTTTTCTCTTTTTACATCCATTTAATCTACTTGTTCTTAACAATTGTGTTTAGATTACCCACAAAACATCATGAGGCATTTGATAAAGTCAATGATTATTTGAAGATTTTTTTTTCTTTTGACAAATTTTGCAATAGAGATGTAGCATGAACTTATTTGATTTTCAGTAAATATAGGCAGAATAAAAGTTTTACATTTAATGCTGATAACTCTAAAGATATGTTTATTTTAATTAGATAAACAACTTCAAATAGGCTTTTTAATACTGAATATTTTCCCAGATCATGTGAACCGGAAAAACATTTGGGTTAGTTTCTCTCTCTGAGTTTTAGAATGTCCAAGTTTTACAAATGCTTGCCTTCAACTAAAAGAGCTCTTTGGCAAATTAATTTTAGCAATACCACCTGGAGGTAGAGAAAATAGCTCATATTTACAACACATATGGACACACATTCAGATGGAAACAAAATCTTAGAGCTTTTACTTTTACTAATATTTGTGGAGAGGACAGGAAGACCCAATTTTTAAATACCTCCCTCTATTTTTTTTTTCCCCCTGATGAAAAACTCTCTTATTTTTGTATTTCAAAGAATGGCTCTTAGGTCCCAGGAAAGATGGGAGTAGAAGATTTGCATCACAAAGGCACAGAGTAAATATCCAAAATTTTTCCAAGGTAGAGATTGGGTGCATATCTGCCTATTATCAGAGATGCTGGAGGCTGGGCATAAGAGCCATTTTAGCAGTTTTTATTTCAAAAAGCCTTCCTCCCTCCCTTTTTTCCTTCAGTCTCAGGTGACAGTGGGCTGTATTTACCTTACAAAGACATGATAATATTTACAATTTCAAGGGACAGAGAAAGAATGAAAAATGTTTTCCCCCCTCAAATTTCAGGGAAATTGCTATCAAAAATTTACCCCCCCCCCCTTTTTTAATACAGGGGAATTTTGTTCTGATATTGTGTCTATATCTACGATCCTTTTGAGAGGAAGAGGCAAGTTTTAGGGATTAGTAAAGATGGGTGGGCTTTGACTTTTATTTTTAGAGTTGCATTTCTGGTTTTGTAGAGCTTTGTAAGACAAAGACAGTTGTTTCTAATTCCCCCAAAGAACTGGATTACAGCCTGAATATCAAGGGACTGGCCTGCTTTTTAAACTAAATTTGCTTCTTTATATCAGGGGATTTTTAAGTAAAATGGGAATCAAAAGACTTATGCCTTTGTAGAGTCTATATAAAGCATTTCAACAAAAGCCTTTTTTCTGGGTACAAAATTTAACCTTGGCTTCTATTATTCCCTGAATATTAGCTTTTTGAGGTCATTTGTAGGAGGGCTACAGAGAAATGTTGGTCCTGTTTCCTCTGTGGAAGGGAGGTTATGAATAGTCATCAACCAATTCCTCTCTAACTTTGGTAGGATTTTCTGAGGAGGGGGTGGGGGAAAGTCTTTATAATTTAAAAGATCTGCTGCTGTCCAGGCAAAATAATTCTTCTGCAGTGGGGGATCTAGGACACACCTAGGACATGGCACAGGAATGCCTAAAGCTGGCAGATCCTGCTTATACTTCTAGCCCAGGGATGTAGGATCAAAGCCAGCCTCACTGCCAACCTTGGGTACTTTTATTAAGTTCATTTCCTGGCATTCAGCATTTATATAAGTAACTTGCATACCTTGAACCCAGAGAATAGGCTGGATGCTCCCTGGACATCTTGTAGGGAAAGGGAAGTTAAAACAGGCAGATTTTAGGAAAATTTGCATTGGATGTGCGCATTTATTTTTGTGCTAAGTCTAATTTCTGTCCTTGCATCTTGTCAAAGGACTCCCTAAGGTTAGCTGTTATACTAATAAGACAATTGGGAGCTCTCTATAAAAAATATTTTTCTTCTAAAGAGAGCCAATTTAAAGAATCCATCACTTGGCCATTGAGGAGTAGGATCTATTAATAGCAACTCAAACCAATACACCTTTTAATGGCTTAACCAAAGACACAAGTGTCATTCAAAGAGGGCATAGATGGTGCAGCCGCCATGATCCAAAATTTACTCCCAAGATTAGTCTGAGAAAGAAAAGGTCTTCACTGCACAGGCAGTAAGGATGGTGTCTGGTCTTGTTGTGCCCAAATTCCGAGACCCCCTCCCCCCCAAAGATGACCACCAGAGTCCAGAGTGAAAGCCAAACAGCAAGGGTTGTTTATTACGAGTTCGAACCCGGACCTCCGCGCACTCGTTGCCGGTGACACTAAGAGGTCCTGAGCTCAGGATCACAGCACTTTTTATACACTATTTTTGGGGAGGCAGGGACTTAGCATACATCATAGTATCTCTTAACAAATCACTACATACCGCGGGAAAATCAAACAGCAACTCTATAATATGACTGGCGCGCTACAGAGCGGGAAATGGCTGGGAACAGATTATTGGTTAGGTCAAAGGGCTGTCTTTTTTCAAACTGCTTGGTTGGCACCTCTAGGGTATGTGTCACCTCAGGATTGGCCAGGGTCTCCCTGTCAAGCCGCGGGGTGCCAGATGGTTATTATCTCCTGTACCCAAAGCTGGGTGGGGGATCCGGGAGCAGTCACTTTGTCACGTCCAATTCTGGGTGGGGGTTTCTCTGGCTCCAGATGGCTGTTATCTCCCGGCCCAGAGCCCAGTGGGGGTCTGGGAGTGGCCACTCTGCTAGGTTCGATTCTGGGCGGGGGTGGTGTGGTTACAGAGTGCCTTTAGAAAGTTTGCTGGTAATTTTCCATCGCCTCATGGGTTAGCAAGTGAAGGTACAGAAGCAGAAATAGCGGTTATGGTTATAATTTAGGCATCTCAGTCTCTTACAGAATCATAAGAGTCCTCCAGTCACAGGCCACTCATATGTGATACTAGGCAGGTGCTATTGAAATGGGACTTCCCAGCATTTATAAGCAATGAAGGTTGAGAGGATGAAGGTTCCTATGGTCTAGACATGCTCTCATGGCGAACACCACTGAGAGGTGGAAAGGCCCAGGATGAAAGGTCAGGGGGAGAGAGAGAGAGTCGGAGTTCGATCTCTAGTCTTTTCAGCTAGCCACCAAGGTGTACCCTGGTAAACACATCCTTCAAATGATGGAGACCAAAGAGAATATTCTCATGGGTCACAAAGCCAAGCTCTTAGGACACAGAACAAAAAAAAAAAAAAAAAAGGAAAAATCTTATATGCCTCTTAACCACTTTAGCTAAAGCCTTGGGTCTCTTGTGGTGTGGAAATATTGGGGTTCAGAGCAAATTGTCAAGAGAGAATTCTTGAGAATGTCTTCAGCGCAAAAAGGTGGTTTTATTAAAGCACAGGGACTGGACCCATGGGCAGAAAGAGGTGCACTGGGGTCGTGAGAAAGTGGCCAGTTATATATTTTTAAGTTGGAAGGGGATTAGAGAAAGCACAAACCTCCAAGGTAGTTTGGAAATAAGGTCTCCAGGACCCTGAGTGAGCTAGCTGTTATTTGGAAAAGGTCATTTATTACTGTTAAGTAAAAACTCAATCATGAGATCGTTCAGATGTGTATCAGTGGGCCATATGCTTGGAGGATGATTGCTAACATGTCTCTTGGGTAGAGACAAAGGAAGTTTTCCAAAGGAATTTCTATACGTTTAAAGTAGACTCACAGGATCCTGGGGCAGGGGTGCGGAAGATTGGGTGGAGGGGGTGGAGGAGGGGTCAGGCAAAAATTTCCTTTTGCCCTTAGCAAAGTGTCAACATTGAGGCCATTAAGCTCCCAGAGGAAGGTCACTCTGCCTGTTTCAAGGACTTGTCAATGGGCTGTAAGTAGTAAGGAAATTTCGTTTTTAAAAAGATTTTATTTATTTATTTGACAGAGAGGGAGATCACAAGTAGGCAGAGAGGCAGACAGAGAGAGAGGAGGAAACAGGCTCCCCGCTGAGCAGAGAGCCAGACACGGGGCTTGATCTTAGGACCCTGAGATCATGACCGGAGTAGAAGGCAGAGACTTAATCCACTGAGCCACCTGGGTGCCCCAGGAAATTTAATTTTTCTTTTGCTTGTTTCCCACATCATTTCCCCCTGAATAATTTTGACCCTTAAATCTTTAAGGTTTCTGAGGGTGGAAGGTCTTATATTCTGTAGCTTTCTTCTGATGAATATGGGGATGGAGATATCCCTATCTGTGGGTCAACATTGGTCAGTTGGGGGTTTATACATATAGGAATTATGAAAGGCAGAGGCAGCTGAATTCAAGGGAGACCACATGCTGGATCTTCCCAAGTGGAAAGGAGCATCTGTTGGCTTGAGTTATGGCAGGAAAGGGGTCTCTGCACCAGGTGGAGAGACATGGGAGAAAACAGCAAACATGATTAGAATAACAAAAAGAAAAAAGAAGCCCAAATAAAAGTCCTTTGATAGTTGGCAAAAATCCTCTTGGAGTCCAGGGGTTCAACCAATCATTTAAAGAAAGAGAGGGATCCTTTTAAGTGCCAATTTGAGTATTCATGTCAGTTAGAAACCCAGAAATGTTTTTTGTGATAACCTGGAGTGTTATTATGATAGCACAAGTTCTACCTTGTTCAGCAATTAAAACATCTAATGCCATTCTAGTTTGTAAATCTGTTTTATGCATGCATGTTACTTCAGCATTTAATAGGGAAATGCTATTTTGAATGTCATTTAGGGCTTTGACTGTGTACTTATCAAGTGCTTCCATGCGCCAAATGACATCCTCCAGTATCAAAGAGGTTTGTTCCCTCTGAGTTTGATGAGGTTTGTTTGAACACTAGATGTTCATACCAATGAAACAGAACATATCCACTGTTGTCTTTCTTTCTTTCTTTCTTTCTTTCTTTCTTTCTTTCTTTCTTTCTTTCTTTCTTTCTTTCAAGATTTTTATTTATGTATTTGACAGATCACAAGTAGGCAGAGGCAGGCAAAGAAAGAGAGGGGGAAGCAGGCTCCCTGCTGAGTAGAGAGCCTGATGCGGGGCTTGATCCCAGGACCCTGAGATCATGACTGGAGCCCAAGGCAGAGGCTTACTCCACTGAGCCACCCAGGCACCACACCCCACTGCCGTGGTTTTAAATTTGCAAGGTTGGATGGGTTTTAATAATATGTCTATGCCTCCAGGCTAAACCCAGAGTACAGTGGCCTATCCAGCCTGGGGGAAGCCACTGCCATGAGTCAAAACCACATAGTCACTGGTTCCCATTAGGAGCCAGCCATCCAATTCTGGGCCTCCTTGAGCGGCAGTCAGGATACCAAGGGCTACTTGGTTTTGGATCCTCCTTTCCAGAGGACTGTGGATGCTAGGCCCAATGTAAATAGTAATCAGTTGTTAAGGCCTGCGCTATTTGCTGAGATGTTTGTATGATAAAAGATGGTCTGTTATCACATTGTAGGGACCAACGGAGTCCAAATCTAGGGACAATTTCTTTTAGCAAATTTTTGTCACCTCAGTGGTCTTTCCTGTCTTATAAGGAGAGGCCTCAATCCATCCAGGAAAGGTGTCTACATAAACCAGTAAGTACTTATATTCTTTACAAGGTGGTATTTGCATAAAATCTAATTGCCATTCCTCTGCAGGATACATCCCTGCCTTCCGACTGACCCTAAAAGAGGGCCGGGGCAAGTCTCACTCTAGGATTTGCTTGCTGCAGATAGCACATGATTGACCTGTTTAATGGTAGTGGTTAAGCTAATTCCACCAGAGATATTTTAAACCATTTGTTCCAGGGCCTTTTTACCCAAATGGATAGCTTGCTATAAACCTTGTATTACCTTTCATTGGTTATTTGTGGGTATAAAGGATTTTCTCTCCTTATTAAGAAGCCAGTCCTGTGCTTATTTTGTATATCCTCATTCCTGGGCTCTGTGAATTTCTTGATCTGAATAGACAGGAGTTACGGGCTTTATTGGAATTAAGACTGGCATAAGAATTCAGTTTGTTGATTTTGTGCTGCCTGCTTAGCTGTATATCTGCTAAATTGTTGCCTTTAGATTCTAAAGTCATATCCTTTTGATGTCCTTTGAGGGGAACTACAGCTCCCTCCTTAGGTAGGCCTACAGTCTCAAGAAGAGTCATAATTTCAGGCCCATATTTGACTGGGGAGTTATGGCTCTGTAATAATCCTCTTTCCTTCCAAATTCCTCCATGGGCCTGTAGGACTAGGAAGACATATTTAGAGTTAGTATAGATATTATTCGAGGCCCTTCGCTAATTGTGAAGCACGAGTGAACACTCCTAACTCTGCTTTTTGGGCAGACGCATATGACGGGAGGGCTTTGGCCTCAAAATTGGGGTTAGACTGACTCATAGTGTACCCAGCATTTCTTATCCCCTTTTCCATGAAACAACCGCCATCAGCAAACCAACTGTCATCGTGTTTTCAATAGGGACTCTTTTAAATCTGGTCTGCTGGAATAAACAAGATCAATAATCTCTGAACAGTCATGTTCTAACGTGGGAATGTGATGGTCAGGCCTGGGCACAAGAGTAGCTGGGCTTAAAGTCTGACAAATTTTAAGTATTATTTCAGGTGTATCTAAGAGCATAGCCTGGTATTTAATAAGTCAGCCTCCCATCATCCATTGGTGGTTTTTGGTCTCTAAGACACTCTGGATCTGATGTGGAGTCATCACTGTCAGGGACTGTCCCATAGTGAGGTCTGATGCTTCCTCTACCAGGAGGGCTGTTGTGTGCTTGGCTAAAGCCTCTTTTTGCAATTTTACCTCCATAGAGGTAGTTCCTAGGACAAATATGGCAGAGGGATAAAACCATCAAGAAGCCTTCTTTGTTTTGGGTCTAGTCTTTATAATACCCTAATTACAAGAAATCACTGGGAAGTGGTAGAAGACTTGTCTCAGGAGATAAGGGTATCTCCAAATGCATCCTCCAATCCAATCATAAGGAAAGTGGGGTCATCCATTATCTTCACAAGTCCATAGTTAACCCCATAGGGTGGGTTACACTCTGACTTTTAGGGAACGATATTGTCATTCCAGCCATACAGAATTGGTTAAGGTGTTAGTTGTGTTTTGCAGTTGTTGGGGAGTCAATTCCATTTTCCAGCTGCTCAAATAATCATATGCCCCTGAGCTCCTGTTACTATCCCCACAGAATAACAAGCATGAGGATTGTCTATACATGAGCTATAATGGCAATTTCTCTGAAGTTTACCTCAAGTTGTCTAGTTTCGGCAAACAGCAGTTAAAGACAATCAGAACTAGAATTTAACATCCACAAAGGTGTGTAATTGAAACATAATTCTTTCTCTCTATAATCACTCCTAATTCCAGAGATACCCAAATCAAGACTAATTCGTTTGAAAAGCAAGTCCATTTTTTTTTTTTTTTAAAGTGGCCTAATTATTTACCTAAGTTCAGCAACAATAGCAACTGGCTGTATAGATTTTTCAAAATCAGCTTTTCTAGAAAGTTTTCATAAGGAACCTAGACCGAACTTTTAGTAGCCTCTCCAGGCCAGAAGCCAAGCCAATTACTTGCCATCAGACACACCTGCAATACCTGTAAATTTGGGTGAATTTCTCTTCTTGTGGTCCCCAAAGTAACCTGAGGTTCATGCACCTGCCAGGGAGTGATATTCTTTACTCACTCGGTGAGGCTGCTTGGAACTCTGTATCAGGCCAACATTTCCAAGGGGTTTTATGGCTCCATGTTTCATAAAGTCAACCTCAATTTCTCAAAGCTGTTTGGTCATATCTGAGTCTATGCATGTCTCTCAAATATGACATTCCAGTCAAAGTCTTGGTAAAATAACCAGCGTTTCCAATGGTGTCCTTTTACAAGGAGAACAGATTCTTATTGAACTTATGCAAATGAGTATGATTGCCACAGAAGAAAGAATACTTACTGAGACTTTTTGAATTTCAGAGGGTTCAGATAGAAAGAAAAGTTAAATGCCTCAGTTTGTTCACAAAGGAGTATTTTATTGTATTTTTCTAAGTCATAGATATCTTAAGAGAAATTTTCCTTAATCTAGAAGAACATTAGAGAACCAGCAATATTTTAAACAAGAGTCCAAAAACTATAATCATACTTCTCAATTCATTGAGTCCCATCTTACTGATTCTTATTTAGTTTGAATGTAGCTTTTTAGTTCTGGAAATTCTTACCCATTTCAGCTTTATGATCTTAAAGATATCAAATACTCTGTTTGTCCTAAAAATCTTTTTTATGAATCTCCTTGAAGATGAAACATGTTTTACAAGAGCATCAGAACACTTACAAATGACAAAAACTCAGAAATGAACATTGTTAATGAAATGATTTTGATGAGGAATAGAAGCCTGGCTGAAGACAAACCAACCCTCCTGCAACTCCCCCTCCCCCCCCTTGGAACATGTGTGACATTCTTCCAGGGACCTCCCAACTATCTTAATGTTAATACCTTGCTAGAGGGGAAACCCACCTTAGACTTGACAATGCCAGGGCCTCAGAAATCTTGTAAGTTAGTCCTTTAAGCATATGAAAGTCTTTTGAAACCTCCCTTTTCCTTACTTCCCCAAAATCCCCAAGTATATAACCACCACTCCTCAAGACCCCTGTGCAGCAGCTTCTACTGCCACGGGTACTGTCTCTGTGCTTTAATGAAACCACCATTTTGCACCAAAGATGTCTCAAGAATTCTTTCTTGGTGGTTGCCTCCAGAGGGCACCCCACAGAACTTCACCTAGATTCCAAAATCCCATCAATATGAGTTCATTAGGATGCAATTGACAAGCAAATACACTTATTTCTGTGATAGAGAACACTTCAGTAATCAGAATATCAAGTGATGACCTTATATTAGAATGTAACACACCAAATAAACAAGCCTAATTAGTCAGAGAGATTTTGTTTATGATTTAAATCTTGGGAAAGTTCATTAAAGCCTTAGAAAGTCTTAGGCACATGCCTAAATAGGATTATAGATCACCAAAGACCAGATAAAGACAAAACAGAGCTCCTGGTTTTTCCTTCAAAGAGAAAACATCTTTGTTCACATTTTCTCATCAAGAGCAGATCAACAATCCAAGAAAACTTGTCTTTTTAACAGAGAGAAAGCAGAATTCCAATTTTATACCTGTATATTTTTTAAAGCATTTATGTATTTATTTCATATATATAGAGAGAGCTTGAAAGCATGGGAAGGAGGGGGAAAGAACCCCAAGCGGATTCCACTCTGAGTGTGGAGCCTGACAGGGAGCTCAGTCCCACCGCCCCAAGACCATGACCACCTGAGCCGAAACCAAGAGTCCAACGCTTAACTGACTTAGTTAGCCACCTCAGCACTCCACCAGTGTATTTTAAAAATCCATTTATGTCAACCTCAGTTCATCCTGACTACATTTAAATTTCCTTTCCAAGGATTTCCCTTCACAAACCTTCTACAACTTTCCTTTGCATTCAGATTTTTTCCCAATTGATTCTTCTCAAATTAGTCTCAGTTAGGGGGCCTGGGTGGCTCAGTCAGTTAAGCATCTGCCTTCGGCTCAGGTCATGATCCCGCAGTCCTGGAATCGAGTCCCGCATTGGGCTCCCTGCTAAGCAGGGAGGGTGCTTCTCTCTTTCTCTCTGCCTGATGCTCCCTGTGCTTGTTCTCTCTCTCTCTCTCTCTCTCTCTCTTTTGTTAACTCTTTCTTTCTTTCTATCTCTCTCTCCCTGTCAAATAAATAAATAAAACCTTAAAAAAAAAGTCTCAGGACAAAATTACCTTATTTTACCTTCCACAAAAATATATTCCCATTTCTTAGATCATTCTTATACATACAGAATTGCTTCCCTTATTTCCATCAGTCTTAATTACATTTAGCCGAATTTTAACCCTTAGAAACCTTAGTCTCCAGTGAAAACTAAATAGTAATAAATTGTGAATTGTCACACCAGAATTCTTTAGATGGCAAATTTACAGAGACATTTAAGCACAAAGCAGATTTTCCAACAGACCCAAATATCCTTAGTTTCTCTGCAATAAGAAGTCAAAAGCAGATAAACCTTATGTTTAGTAATCAACACTTTAGCACTTTATTCCATTTGGAAAATACCTAGATGTCCAGTGACTCCAATCCCAATTTAACAACCAAACAAAACTTTAAACTCAGGTTACCAAACATTTCGAATGCTATCATAACAATTACCCATGAAAACTTTGAGACGGACAAAACTAGCTATCGTCTTAAGTCATCTTTTTTGCTAACATATGGCAACAGAGAAAACATGAGTTTGACTTTTAGTAAACCTTGGTAGAATCAAAGTTTTGTACTTGGTGCCAAGAATGCTGAAGACCTATCTATCTTAAGCCAACAAATTTAAATTAGTTTAAATATCAAATTATGTTCCGCCTGGGTCCACTTAAAAGCCAATCAATTTGTTCCCCATTGTCATTTTTACCTGCGGCACCGTGGGGCAATCTGAAGTGGGTGGTGTTAAGTCCGGGGGTGCTCTTCACTCCATGACAGCGAGGGGAGGAGGAGGAGGAGCCAACGGCACCAGAGGCACTGACAATGGTATAGGAACCAGTTATACAGGCCCTACACAAGGTGCTGCAGAAATAGGAGGAGGGGGAGGGAAAGGTAGGAGGCCAGGAGCTGCCAGAAGGCAGAGAAAAAGGGTTCCTTGTTCTAAACCTCATTAGTTCACAGATGAGCAGAAATCATGTTATGGGTATTGTTTGTTTGTTTGTTTTCCCCACCAAAGCAGAAATATCTAGTTGATGTTGGGGTAAAAAAGACAGGGCACTTCCCCGAAACAAAGGGAGTTTTGGCAGCTGCTTGGGAATATTCCTTAAAGTTCCCATCCCGAGGTACACTAACCACAGTTGGCTCCAATTGTAGCCATTAACCTGGGAAACGGATGAGGGAGAGGCTCCCACATGTATTAGGAGGAGAAATGGTGAGAGAGGGTCAGTGTCCCTTTCATCAGGGGTGGCTGGTTTCCTCGAGCAACCTGGGTTCTGGCAGGAGGAGACCTATTTAGATAATTATCACCCAGGATCTCAAGAGGGAGTTTACTGGCCTGTTTACTGACTAAACATGTTCTGGAAGAGGCTGTTAAATCCAGGTCCTGATTTAGAGCCATGAAGTCTTGTACCTAGGATATCTCTGTCCATTGCCCTGTTTCCTGCAGAAGAGATCTTACTGATCCTACTGAGGCCATGCAGTGTTACAGGAGATCTGTCCTTTCTTAAATTTTGCAATCGGAATTGTGGGTTAAAAGGCATTAAACCCACTGAATTTATAGTGGGTTAAAAGGTATTAAAAGGCACTAAAAGGGAGAGTCCTTGGGAACTGAAGAAGAGAGAAGGTCCATTACCAAGAAAATCCACCCCACCGCCCCACTCTCAGGTGGCAACCCATGCAGGATACGTCAGAGTTTCCAGGTGTCAATGTGACCTGTGGTGCCCCTCGAATGAAATCACTATGATCACTGCCTTGCCATTAAAGGCCCCACAGGAGGGATGCTAGCAGCCCCCAGCTTCCCCATTGCATTCTAGATGGCAAGTGGGTGCCAGGTATGGATGAAGAGACTGTGCCTTGCCTTGCCATGAAGAACCCATCGTTTTTAACCCATAGAAAACATTAGAAAAGTTTTACAAGGGGAAATTACCCAAATAACCTAAGTAGTTAATAGAGGACATTGATGGAAAATAGTAAAGATGGAAATTCATGATGGTGTAAGGGACATTCTAACATGTAGACTTTTACAACCAACTTCCCTAGGAAATGGTCCCTGTTTGGGTTTTAATTCAATCAGGTATGGTTTTGGCCAGCTCTGAGTGGAGGTCTCCCAGCCAGAAGTGACTAGACCAGAGATGTGGAGGGGATCACATTGGACCAAAGAGGAGGAACTTCACATGGGAGTCCTAAAGATTGGCAGCCATCCTGGTGACTTAGGTGGCCATCTTGTGCCCAAGACAGACAGCTTTGAATAAGGACATGCGTAAAGAGAGGGCATCAAGTTTCTGGGTCTCATTTCAATTCTGACCACGGTTCTAAGTTCCAGCCAAAAGGCAGGCTTTCTCCTCCCCATAGAGTAGCCACTGGAGGACTAGAGGATTGGAGGGTTGTAGCATGAACAATGGACATGAAAGTGTTCCAATAAGACCATACTCCTTAAAAAGGCCTTGAAATTAAAGTAAAGAAAGAGAAGAGAAAGTACTCACCAAGTTTGCACCGAAGCTCAGAGTCCAAATGAGAAGACTCAAGCCACATGTTTGGACACCAAAATGATGTTGAAATGTTGGGGTTCAGAACAAATGGTCAAGGAAGAATTCTTGAGAATGTCTTTAGGGCAAAAAGCCCTATTGAAGCACAGGGCAGAACCCACGGGCAGAAAGAGTTGCACTGGAGTCATGAGGAAGTGGCTAATTCTGTACTTTTAAGTTGGAAGTGGGTTAGGGACAGCACAAACCTCCAAGGTAGTTTGCAAACAAGGTTTCCAGGATCCTGAGTGAGCTAGCTATTGTTTGGAAAAGGTCACTTATTACTGTTTAGTAAAAACTCAGTTATGAGACCTTTCAGAGGTATATTGGTGGGCCATATGCTTGGAGATGATTGTTAACAAGTATCTTGGGGGGTAGAGATGAAGTTTCCAAAGGAATTTCTATATGTTTAAAGTAGACTCATAGGATCCTGGGGCATCAGGCTAAGATTTCCTTTTGCCCTTAGCAAAGTGTCAACATTGAGGCATCTGAGCTCCCAGAGGAAGGTCACTCTGCCTGTTTCAAGGACTCGTCAATGGGTTGTAAGTAAGTAGAAAATAAATTTAATTTTTCTTATGCCTTCACTTCCTACATCATTTTAGAACCACACAAATACTTAGGAGGGATGTGCCACAAGGCTGGGGACTGTGTGCTGTTTTACTGTGTATGCATTACAGGGAAATTAGTGGGCAACCCAGTGTCAACCTAACACATTCCATGACCAAAGACACAAAGGACACAGACAAAGGAAAACAAAAACCATCTCTGGAAAGAAATGGATCAGTAACCAACGAGTTGTCTTAGCATAGTTAACCAGAGTTGCTAGACTCAAGGAACTAGTTCCACGAATATTTTGTCCTGCTAATCTAAATTTAGATAGAGGGAAAAAGGACTCTCATGCCACTGAACTCTGCCGATAGAGATTCTGGGAGACTGACATGGTAAGAAATCTTACCTTCTGCCAGCTGTATGTCAGATGTCCCAGGATCTTTGAGCAGTATCCAATGAGTTAAAGTATCCCGCTGACTATGTCAACTGTTGGGGAGTGAGAATATCCTCTCCCCTTCAAGGTCCTGAAAGACCCCTCCCCTAGAAGATAGATAGGATAACTAACCGCTTGTTTGCTTTTCTGTGAACCGCTGGCTTTTAGGCGTAAATTAGGTTATTAATTGCTCTTTTGCCCTTCTGTAACTGCTTGGCTTATAGAAATAATAGAAGACGCCATGATGGCGTTCCTACCTTCCCCCTTCTTGTTCCCCTTTCCCGCCTCTCTCCTCCCGCGCGCGGGCCCTCAGAACCAATCAGCTTGTTCCCCCTTCCCGCCTCTCTCTTCATGCGCGCGCGGGTCCCCAAAGCCAATCAGCAAACTCCACTAAGGCCTTTTTCAAAAGTTCTGTCAACCAATCAGTTGCGCCCCACCCAAAACTTGTTTGTACCTGTCTATAAAAACCCAGCACCACCCCAGCCGGGTGTGCTCAGCTAGTAGGAGCTGCTGACCACCCGCAGGCGCCTGCGTAACAATAAAGAACCTCTTGCTGATTGCATCCAGTGGCAGTGTTGGATTCTTGGGTAAGGGGATCCGCGGGTCTTTCAGTCCTTCTGCTGGACTAAGAATCAAAGTGGCTTGAGACAGATTAACAGGAGAAAATCAAATTTACTTTCAGACATACAGTGAATCCACACAGACAGAGAATTCCAAAGACAGTGCGGCAACATGAGACTTACAAGAGCTAAGGAGAAGGGTAGAGTTCTGAAGAAACAAAGGGGAGAAAGACCATTAGCAGGAAGGTGAAAGGAGAGATTTGGAAAACAAGGATTGCCCTGTTATGCAGATAAGGTAAAGAGGACTCTCCTTTCTAGCTCTCTTCCTGGTACAAGAAGGCAGTTGGGGGGAGCTAAAGAGCGTTTCCTGAATGTGCTGGGTTTGGATTGCTTTTAACTCAAAATAAGATTCATGCCAAGGTAGCCTATCTTAGATTGGCCTCCCCAGGGTGTAACGAAGGAAACAGGCTGTTCCACGTGGGGGACGGGCAGGTAGGCAGGGCCTTAGAGGCATGGTTAACCGTGATCCATATTGAAACAAGAGCAGGAAAGAAATGAAGAAGGGTAAGAGTGAGCACTGAGTTGGGTTCCAGGAGTGTGTGTGGGAGAGCGGAGGGCTGGCTTATAGAACATTCCATGCCGAGGAAGCTGTGTGAGAAAATAGAAGGAGGTGTGAAAGAGACTGGCATGTTTGGGAAACTGCAAACAATTCCATATGGCAGGATCACTGAATTTAAGGGGTGGGTTACATGGTTAGTAATCTGCTTAGAGGAGTAAGCTGGAATCGCATCTTTAAGGGCCTGGTATATCCAAGGCTGCAATCTGCAGTTGTGGCCATTCACTTCCAGACTTGGAACCTCTGCCCCCTGGGGTCTCCAGCCCTATTCCACAACTCTGCCTGTTTTGACCTTTTGTCTTCCCTCTTGCCATGTGTCAGAAATTCTGGGTCTCTGGTACTCCGCAGGCTCATCAATCCAGCCTCACTCCCTCCATCAACATTTCATTCCTTCTGTTATGCTATGCCCGAGCCTCTGGAGGCTTTTGACCTCTTGGAGCTAAGCTTAACAGTGTTACTGGGCTCTCTTTCCTGTCCCAAAGCATCTTCTTCCCTTGGATTCTGTCCATTTATATTCTCTGGGCTTTTTTCCCTACTCTCTGGTTGCTTCTTCTCAGTGTTCTTTGTAGGTTTCCTTCCCTTTAGGATTCCTTGGATGTTGGAGTTGGCCCTGATTCTGTTCTCACTCCTTTCTTCTTTCTCTTCCCTATGGGATTTCCCTCACTCCAATGGCTCCAGTTACTATTTTTGTGTTGGTGAATCTTAAAAATCTCTATCTCCGGTGCAGCATTGTGTCAGGTGGTGTAACCATTTGCTTGCTCAACCTCACCTTTTTAATGCCTTTTTTTTTATAATTTTTTTATGGTAGACATCTGTTGCATTGTTTATTTTATTTTTTTACAATACCCATTCAATTTTTAAAATTTAGTTTATTTTTTAAAATTTCTTTTCAGTGTTCCAGAATTCATTTTTTATGCACCACACCCAGTGCTCCATGCAATACATGCCCTCCTTAATACCCACCATCAGGCTCACCCAACCCCCCAACCTACACCCTCCCAAACCCTCAGTTTGTTTCTGAGAGTCCACAGTCTCTCATGGTTAGTCTCCCCCTCCAATTTCCCCCAAGTCACTTCTCTCCATCTCCTTATGCTCCACAAATGAGTGAAACCATATGATAATTGACTCTCTCTGCTTGACTTATTTCACTCAGCATAATCTGTTTCAGTCTCTCATCCATGTTGATAAAAAAGTTGGGTATTCATCCTTTCTGATGGAGACATAATACTCCATTTATACTGGACCAAAGTCCAGTATATATGGACCACAACTTCTTTATCCATTTGTCCGTTGAAGGGCATCTTGGTTCTTTCCACAGTTTGGTGACTGTGGCCATTGCTGCTATGAACATTGGGATACAGATGGCCCTTCTTTTCACTACATCTGTATCTTTGCAGTAAATACTCAATAGTGCAATAGCAGGGTCCTAGGGAAGCTCCTCCTAAACTTAACCTTAAACTCAACATGCTGAAACTAACCTGATTTTTTTTAAACAGCTTTTTTGAAGTACAATTTATGTACCAGAAAATTTTGTGGTAAGTGTCCGATTCAATAGCTTTTAATAAATTTACAAAGTTGGGAAACCATTCCACAAGAGAATTTCAGGACATTTTCCTCACCCCCAAAAGATCTCTTACCCATTTCCAAATATTCCCCGTTCCCATCCCCAGCCCCAGGCAGCCAATAATCTACTTTCTGTCTTGCGTATTAGTGGAATCATTAATGCATGATCTTTTGTGTCCGACTTCTTTGACTGTAGCCTAATGCTTTTGAGCTTCACCCATATCGCAGCATGTATTGGGACTTTGTTCCTTTCCATTGCCAAATCATAATTCATTGTATGGATATATACCATATTTTGTTTACCCATTCACCAATACACACATTTGGAATTTCCACTTTTTGGCTATTATGAACAGTGTTGCTATTTGCTATGAACAGTGTTGCTATCCACACAATGTGTGGACAGCCTTTGTCTACATGTTTTTATCTCTTGGGTTATATATAGGAGTGCATTGCTAGGTCATATGGAACATTTATGTTTAACTTTTTAAAGAAATAGCCCAAGTGTTTCTGTTAAGAAACAGCCAAACTGTTCTCCAAGTGACCTTGGTTTTTTACTCATCACCTCCTAGGGATTTCTATTTCAATTAATGGCTACACCATTCATCCAATGAATACTCCAGAACCTTGGAACTCCTTTTTTATTCCTCCTTCTCCTTATCCCCAAATTCCATTACTCATCAAGTCTAGTCAATTCTACTTCCCAATTCTATCTCTAGACCCATCGCCTAATCTTTGCCTTCGCTATGACTGTCCTAACTCACGCCACTGTTATTTTCTGTTTTAGGAATCTCCTCATTCTTCTGCCTGTCTCACCTTCTATAATCCAATCATTAAAAAAAAAAAAAAAAAGGCTGTGAAACATTTGATATGTGCAAAAAAATCTGAACCATTATAAATAATTTATAAAGCATAACAATAGAGTGAAAGCCTTATGGGTCTCCTACCATCCAGCATAACCATTGCTAACACTTTACCATTGCCAGCACTGCAGATGTGCCCCATGAGCTCTACTCCACCCAGTTATTCTTCAGTGGCTCCTTATTGTTCTTAGGATAAAGTCCAGACTTGCTATTTTAGCTTTGTAAGTTTTTCATAAGTTTTGAAATCCTTTCCCAGGGACTAATTATCTACCCACCCCATTCTTTTCTTTCAGATTCTACCATTCAAAATCATCTTCCCTGTCCTCCCTTGGACCACTCGGCATTTTTCATGTCACAGCTCCCATCACTTGGCATTCACAGTTGTTCGTTTGTCTGTTTTCCCCAACACCTTGCTCTGGGACGCAGAGGCCTGGTCTGTCTTGCCATTGTATCGCCAAGGTTTTGCATGGTGCTTGGCACACAGTAGGTACTCAGAGAGCATTTTTTGAGTATTTAAAGGAAAGTGATTTCCATACATCCAGATAATGATGGCTGGTAGATATTTGGAGCTCAAGAGAAAGGTCTAGGCTAGAGATACCGATTTGGGAGAATTAACTCTTGTCAGTAAAATTAAAACTGTAGGAATCAATGAGACTGCCAGGGACAGGGTGAAGGGTACAAAGTGGGGATAGTACACTAACATTTATGGTTCAGGCAGAAGGGGAGAGCTAGCGAAGGAGGGCAAGAAGGATCAGGAAGCAGGATGACTTGAGAAAACAGGTAGTCTGTGGGGGAAGAGAATCTCAATGAGATGGGAGAAGCACAGCTTTGAAGTTTTGGAAGGTCGAGGAGGATGATAAAGTGCCAAGGATAGGTTGGGTCTTGCATACAGGAGTCCCTAGAGACTGTGTCAGAAGGTTCTGGGGAGCTAAAGCCAGAATGCTATGGGGTGGAGAATAAAGCACATGAAGAGCAATGAGTTAAGCTTCCATTCAAATGTTTTTGAGCAACTTTTCTGTGCCAGATCCTGTGCTAGGCTGAGCGTATGTTCAGCTCCTGAGAAAAATCCAAGAGTCCACAGACAGGTATGATGTACAGGCTCTGGAAGAGGGGACTCCAGAGGGTACAGAGAGCGTGGATATTGAACACTTTGTCTTCCACTTCCAAATTCAGGGAGCTCCTCAGCCTAAGGTGTTCCTTTCCTTTGAGTTTTGGGAGGCAGATGGATGTGCAGCTCCCGTTCATCCATATCTCTTGGCCGAGCTGGAGGAAGGAGGGGAGGAAAAACTCCTTAAGGACTCCTTTTCCTCGGGCTTGACTACAGTATGTACCTCTCACTGTCATTTCTGCCTCGTCCAGCTCCCTCCTGATCTTTATATATTCACACACGTAAGGCAAGAAAGTCTTTCCCCCGTTGGTTGACTTTTCCATTGCCGATCTGACCCAGAGGGTTCAGGAAGTTCTGGAAGGGCTTGGAAACCACCCCAGGGGAAACATGACCTCATAGGAATGGAATGAGTTTTTAGGTTTGGGAAACTAAGCGATTTAACAGGCTTCTGCCAGCAGAGGGAGCCCCAGGGCTGGGAGAGAAAGATCCGACCGCAGGGTTTAAAATGCGATGGGGGCTCGTTTCGGGCGATGTTTTTAGCAGTCCAGAGGTATTTATGGGTTAAGTTCAGATAACGGGATGAAAGAGAGAGGGAGGGAGAAGGATAGCTTCATAACACATTGACATGTACACAGAAGCGCGCGCGCACACACAGACACATCACATTTCCCGCCCCCTGACCCCTCCCTAGACGCACTCACAATTTCGGCTTCCAGTCCAGTGGTTGCTGCACCTTTGCTGTGCAACTGAATCATCTGGGGGAACTAGGGGCAGGTTTCCAGGCCCCCTCAAGGCCGGTGGAATCAGAACCGGCAAGGGCAGGACCTAGGCATCTGTATTTTTACAAAGCTCCTCAGGCGATTCTGAAGTGAATGTGGAGAGACTGGTGAGCTGCTCTGGGTAATTAGGTAAATACTTTAACTATAGCTTGTTCGAGACTTAATTTAATGGCTCCAGGCATCAACATGTTGACTGCTAGCTAGAATGGAATCCGAGGGAGACCGTTGTTAGGACTGAGCCATTTTCGCTCTTATTTTCTTTTTTTAATAATTTTTGTTTATTAATATAATACAAGAGGAGGGTTTAAAAAGTCACATGGCACCAAATGGGTTATAATGAATAATAGCGATCCTTGTTCCTCCCTTCCCCGTGCCCTAGTCTCATTCAAAGGCAATCACTGGTTTAAATCTTACTTTTTCCTCCCTCTGGGAATCAACTCCATATTTTTAAACAATATCTTTTCATGGCTGTTTCTTGATTTTGCAATTTTAGAAATTGTGCATTTGATTACCTACTAAGGAATATTAGGACTTTGCTTTTTCTTACAAGGCTCACATGCTCATTTCCTGCCTTTTAGATTCCTAGAACCATAATAGCACAATTTTTAATTAAATCAATAGCCGGTGTTTATATTATTATGATCAATTGTTTACAGCACAGCAGTATAATGTACCGTGATTGCATTTCTTTTTTTCTCTCCCCTTTCCTCCTGGAGTTAATAATCCCCTCATTTTTGTTTTCTTACTGAGTCATCCATATTTTCCAAATGCTCTGATAAGAGCTCTACAACTCAAATAAATTGGTCAATTTCATTGAATAATCTAATTTTTTTCTTTGGAGACATCCCTCCTGGAGCCCCAAGTCATTCTGTTCCAGTATGAACTGGGAGCTTGACAAGCTGTTATCTAGGACTTTCCCTTTGCTGACCACCTGGGAACTCAGCCTTTTTTCTCTCTTGGCTCACTTCCTTATGAATGGTAGAGAAATGTTTTTGACACCTTGGATGCAGGAGTGATATTTCACATTGAACATCTTTATGTGGCATGAATCCATCAGACGTTGGCCAGGTAAACCCCAGTGAGGCAGCTCTGTCTGCTTGTTTAGTTTATATTCCCCTCCACTCAGTTTGTCTGGGTAAGGATTTCAGACTGAAGGTGATTTTCTCTTGGAATTGGAAGACTGGGCTGAACTGCATTTCAGTTTCTAGCTCCAGTATTATTCACTGAGAAGTCCAATTGCTCTCTGGATTCCTAATCCTTGATTTGTGAAGTGTTTTTCTTCTCTTTAGAACTTCAGGGATCCCTTTATTCCTGGGGTTCTAGCATTTCTAATCATGTACTTTGTGGAGAGGCACTTTTTTTTCCTTCCACTCATTGTTTTGGGCACCTAGTGGATCTTTTCAATGTGGAAATTCAAATCTTTCATCATGGGAAATTTGGGAGAAATTATCTTTTTATTAATGTATTCCCCTCCACCTTCTCTTGTTCTCTTCTTGGAATTCTTATTAGAAGATGTCCGGGAACTTGGACTCACCCCGTAGGGTTTTATTCTTGTCCCTTCATCTCCCTTTTGGTCCTACTTTCCAGGAGATTCTGTCAATTCTATCTTCCAGTGCTTCATTTTAATTTTGAAATTTCTAGTTGTATTTTTATTTTAAAAAGCTCTTTCTTGGGGCGCCCGGGTGGCTCAGTGGGTTAAGCCTCTCCCTTCAGCTTGGGTTGTGATCTCAGGGTCCTGGGATCAAGCCTTGGCGTCCGCATCGGGCTCTCTGCTTCAGTGGGGGAGGCTGCTTCTGCCTCTCTCTCTCTGCCTGCCTCTCTGTTTACTTGTGATCTGTCAAATAAATCAATAAAATCTTAAAAAAAAAAAAAAAAAGCTCTTTCTTGGGATGCCTGGATGACATAGTTGGTTCAAGTGTCTGCCTCTTGTTTTGAGCTCAGGTTGTGCTCTCAGGATTGTGGGATCAAGCCCAGCATAGGGCTGGCTCCCCACTCAGCACAGAGTTTGTTTGTGATGTTCTCCCTCTCTTCTCTACTCCTCCCCTCCCACTCTCTCTTAAATAAATAACTGAATCTTTAAAAAAAAAAAAAAAAGCTCTTTCTTGTTCTCCAGTAATTTTTTTTTTTTTTTTTTGGAACAGTGGCTTCCTGATCTTTATGCATGGTTGCCCTGTCTTCTTTTACCTCTGGGAAAATTTTAATGTTGTGTTGGCTTTTGTTGTTAATGATTTCCTCTGCTCTCTGGATTACTTTGTTGGAGTCTCCATCTTCAATGCCAGAGACTTTCATTCCATGCTTAGAGCCCGTTCCTTGGCTGTTGGAAGCTTTGGGTGTGAGGGCAGGGCTTGTCAATTGCTGGATTCTGCCGGAGGGTAATCCAGAGAGTGCTTGGCAGTGTCATTGAGGGACCCCCAAATGTCAGTGTCTGTGGTCTTCTTTCTACAGGGCACTTTCTACAAGGAGGCATCTTGGATTCTTCTGCCCTAGTGCAGGCTTGAGTAGGATGAAGGATAAACTGCGCTGTTCCTGGTCCGGGAGCTGAGCCAGGACAAGGGGCTGGGGAATCTCATCTTTCAGAACTGAATCTTTCTCTAATCCCTCTGTTTCTCCCTCTGTGCCTACCCCACCACGTGCTTTGCCCGGCGTCCCTGAGCCTGGTGCCTCTTTGACCAGTATTTCCAGAAAATCGATTTCCCTTTTTCACTGGGGGGCAAGAGAGGGACTCTGGAGTGTCTCCTATTTCCCCTACTCCCCACCCCCATCTCTGGGGCTGTGTGCTGAGATGCCTGATAGCCCGATCCCTGACACTCTCCTGCACTCTTTGGCCTCTCGTGGGCTTCCCATCATGGGCCCTTGGGCTTCAGCAGTCTCTTTGCATAGCAGTGTCAGCTTTGCATAGTCACTTATCACTCATCCATCCACTTTTCATCTTCCAAACAGTGTTGACATCTCTCATCTGCCGTTGTTTCTATTCCAGTTCTCCTTGTCCTTGTGGTTTATAGCATGTAAATTCTTCTACTGTGCTCAGTGCATTTTATCAGGCAGCAGAAATTAATGTTTGTTCAACCGCCACATTTAATCCTAAATAGCTTTTTTGAGTAGCTGGTCAGGCTTGACATGATGGGAAGCTTATAATAGTCACATCTGTTTCCCCCGAGTTATTCGAGACTCAGGCACATGGAAATGAAATGTTCATTAAATCATTTTAATGGAAGAAAACGAGGGGAAATATTTCATTTGTTCATTCATCCCTTTCACCCCCCCAAACATTTAACGAGTACGAGCATATGCCCAGACTGTGCTAGGTGCCAGAAAATAAAATCTGAGCAATATTTGGTATCTTCCTTCAAAGAAATTATAATTAATTATAGGGAAGGTAGGCAGGTAAGTCAAAGCTCACAATAACATAATAGTAATATGCTATCATAGGGGTGTTTGCAAAGGGTGCTGTAGGAATACAGAGTAGGGTGTCCAAATCAGTCCAGATGCTGGGAAAGGCTCCTGGGAGGAGGTGACCCTGAAGCTAAGTTTTGAAGGAGAAATACAACTAACCGAGATGAGGAAGATGGGCAAAGGGCAACCCCAATAGAGGGGACTGTGTGTGTTCAGGCAAGGAGTCTAGAAATAGCATGACATGGCAGAGGAACCTCAAGTAGGTTGAAATGGCTGGAGAAGGGTCCCTGCTGGGGAGTGGCCCAAGTAAGAGCCTAACGGTCACTGACTATAAATATCTACATTAGTCCAGAGCGTGAGCCTGGGCCGACTGATGAGAGATACAGAAATAATAATATCCTATTTCCTCTGTGAATTTGAGCCAATTTTAAAAATGTTATTTGTAAAATGAGGATACTCATTTAATGACATTACATAAAGAAATGACACAAAATGCTGGGTCCGTGGCAGGAATTTAAAATATTCTAGTTGTCTCCTGACAAACCTGCCTTCAATCTTTCCTCTCTCATTCTCTTTCTCTCTCTCTAGTCCCCTAACAGTTATAAAACAGATTCTGGAAAAGCTTAACTCTTAGGAAACTCTTTCCTTCTCTCCCATCCTGCTAGGCAGGGGATTACTTAAGCATCTTTTAACTGAGTATTTTTTTATTTTTTATTTTTTTAAAGATTTTATTTATTTATTTGACAGACAGAGATCACAAGCAGGCAGAGAGGCAGGCAGAGAGAGAGAGAGAGGAGGAAGCAGGCTCCCTGCTGAGCAGAGAGCCCGATGCGGGCCTCGATCCCAGGACCCTGAGATCATGACCTGAGCTGAAGGCAGAGGCTTAACCCTCTGAGCCACCCAGGCGCCCCTGAGTATTTTTTTAATCAGCAGATGCGGTGTTTATGAGTTCTTGGGTGTCTGGGGCACCTTCCTGTAAAGTCTGGGTGTCTTTTTAAGGGCCCTAGGGTGAGACCCGGAGAAATGAATTCCAGTCTCCTCTCCACCACTAACATATATGTGACCTTGGGCAAGGCCCTTTCTCTGTCCTGGCTCTGATCCCCTCAGCTGGCAAACAAGAGGAATTAAATTAGATTACCTTTAAGGTTTATTCCAGCTCAGTAATTGGATGCAGGGAGCTTTTGGTTGTACCGATACTAATATAAAGAGAGAGGTAGGATTTTTGGATTTTTACTTTCATATCATCTATTTTTCCTATCATATGATATTTTCATATATCATGAAGAGGGAAAGGCAATTCTTTTCCAGTCTTGGCAAGCAGGCAGAAGTGGGATTCCTCACTTCTTACCTCTCCTACCTTCCCGCCCTTTCAGCTTCTGACGGATTTACACACACAAACCCCAAAAAGAAATGCTGGCACAAAACAAAACAAAACAAAACAAAACAAAACAAAAACACAAAAACCAATAAAAAAAACCTTCCAATGTGTCCTTCTGAATTGTTCTGCACTGTTGGGAAAGTTGGGGGAGCTGGGACTCTTAAAAACCAACTGTTGTGAAAACACATCATCATCGTATACAGTCCCGGTCCAAAGCCCGAGGCCAGCTGTTTTAATCCCCCCAAGTGACTGCATGGGCCAACGACAACCTTCTGGTTGGTCTGGTCGATCCATGGCAAGTGAGGGTTTGGGTAAATCGTGGGGGTGGGGAATGGCATTTCCTGTTCCCCTCGGGTTTCTCTAACTGATCAGAAGGAAGTGCCTTGGAATTCTCCCTGAACAGGCCCTTTTTAAGGCTCAGAGGGTCCGTACCCTGAGCAGTCAGCCTGGACTGGGGGTAAGGTACAGGAGAACAGCACATGCAGAATTTTGATTGACACCTTTCGGCCTCCCTTGGTCTGTTGAACAAGACTTCTTGCGATATAATGGAGCCTTCCTTGAGGCTCCAGGTTTCAATACTAATAATATTGGGGGGTCCGATGACTGGCTGTAGCCTGCAGATATCGGCGTTCTCAGCAATTCCCAACACACAGCCTGGTGTTTGTGCTCGGTCATCGGTTGAAAGCCAATTTTTAAAAAAATGCTTACGACCTGCAATCTTTGTACAATTTTAAAAGAACAGGCAGACCTTTTAGAACTATTTTTGCAACTTTTTGTTCCAACTTTACTTTCTGTCCCAAAATGATCAGAATGCTCCCAGTGCCAGTAACAGACATCCCGTTCCATCTGCGTCTTATCATATCTTCCCTCCTACACATTGCAAATCTCATCGGGCATTTTTTTTTTTTTTTTTTTTTTGACCAGCATTGACATTGAAATCTCTCTTCAGCCCAGACCTCCAGTTTATTCCAATAGATGCATTATTTCAATAGCGGTTTTCTGGGGGTCTACTGTGTACTAGGCCCCGGAACAAATAATGATGCTATTATATATAATGTGATTTTAAAAAGTCTTACCTTGAGGTTTCAACCAAATTTGACTTCTTTTAATTGATCTCCTGTTTCCTTTTGCTTCTTTTCTCCCTTTCCCTCCTCCTCTGCTTTCCCTTCTGTTTCATCTCTCTCTTTCCCTGCGGTTTCCCACTCTTTGGGGAGGGGCAGGATTTCCTGCTCCGAAGTTGGTTGGTTTCTGGGAGGAGCCAGAAGACCTGCTTTGGGCCTGGAACCAGCTGGTCTGCCACCTGATACAAGAAGGTGAAACCCAGGCCAAGGAAGAAGGGCCTTCTGCTAGGACAGAGCTTGCGGCTGGGAGGTGCTGAGAGAGGAGCCCTAAAGGGAAGCCAGAGCGGACCAGTGGGTCAGTCCTGGCAAGCAGGCCCAGGGGTTCAGGGCTCTCCAAGGGACAGAGCACCCCAGGCTGGAAGTATTGAAAGGGGTCCTGGTTGCCCTGGAGACTTAGCCATTACTGTTATTACTGTTGTTAGCTCTACACAGGCCAGAGGCACAAAGGCAGAGCCCCTGTCCCACCCTCAGCAAAAGCTCTTTGCTCCAGCTCAGATCCCTGGCTTTGCCTCAGGGGGAGATACTGAAACAAGAACTGGGTTTGAGCACATTCTCCTTCCCCACCGGAGGAGACTTTAGGATCCCGTGTACTCCGTGAGACGTGTGTATCTGCACATTTTTCAATTATGAACTCCTCAGGGAGTCATCTAAGTGACAAAAACAATTACGGTGATCACATCAATAGGAGCAGGGAGTAGACAGTGGAGGGGAAGTCAGGAGCCTGCCGTGAGATCCAGGTGGGGTAGGGGTTCCCAGTCATTCCAGCCTGATTCACACCAATTAATGATGGAAGCTCATTCCTCAGTTTAGAGGTTTCGTTCTTTTGGACTAAGGCATGGACAACAGTGTGCCCATACAATGTTCACTGTCTTTATCCATTTATTTATTCACCATTCAACAGATATTTAATGAGCACTTACTCCATGCCGGGCACTAGGGTAGAAGCTGGGAGTAGAGGGTTAGCCAAGCTAGACATGGGCCCACCCTGAGGACGGGTATAATTGACATGGTCGCACAGTGGTGTCTGAGATCTGGGAACAGAAATTTAGAGGAAGGGCTGGAATTGTTGGGTGCTAATGTCTCCCTTGAAACTGCATCACTGGATAGATTTTGGTTCATCATCTTTCTCTTTCTTAGTCAAATGGGACATTGTTTCTTTCAGCAGTGTTTCTCCTTGCAATAACTAACTGTAAGTATCCCTCTCTAGAGGCTCCCGATTCTTAGAGGATAGACTTTTTAGTTCTGTTTTTCTTTCAGGGGACAGTTGTTTTATCTAGAGAACCATAATTCCTATTGATTTCTAGCTTATTTACTTTCTAAGTCCCTCTGAAAATGCTTAGACCCAAATCGGACATTCAGGATTTCAATTATTTTTTCCTCTCATTAAATCTCCTAATTTATATTTGAGCCCATTAAAAGAAAGAAAAGAGAACTGAAAAAGACTAGTCTCCTTTATTTCAACTGTTGGGTCTACTCCAGCATACTCTTTGAAAATTTCCTGAAGTCTGTTTTCATTTTTATTTAATTTATAATTTTGAATCCTCGTCCACCGTCCCTTTGAAAGAAAGGCTTCTGGAATTATCTTTTGTACTGTATTTTCTATTTTTTCTTGCTCTCTTTAGGCACTTTTTTCTTTCATTTTACATGGCTGAATTATTTCAATTTCTCCCTTCTTCCCTGCTGCTTTTATGTATTTTTTTCCAGCTGTAGTACTAAGGATTAATTGAACTACTTGGTACAAGTCTGTAGCCCAGAGCAATACGTACCTAATAAAATCCCATTTAACAAATGTTTACCCAACTTCTTTAGGTCTAGAAAAATCTTTAATTATAACTCTTAATATGGCTCTAGACCAGGGCTTAAATTAGGTCTTTTTTAAAAAAAAATTCAATTTATTTAAGTCGAGAAATGAAACAAACAAAAATCCCTCAAAACAGTTCAGCCAGCTTCTCTACGACTGCTTTCTGGTTTAGCAAGGTTGCAATATGATTGCTTTTTTTCCCGAGAAAATTCTGATGAAAGGATGGCTCATCTAAAAGATCAAGCAAAGATGAGTGGAAAAAGAGTAAAATGAAATAAGGGTGGGTTTCAGAAGGCACGAGTCCTTGAGAGAGACCATAGTGGAATTAGAATTTTGTTATTTAGGCCTCAGCATATGAATTAAAGAAGCAAACTATTGATTCTTTTGATTTCTGGAGTCCTGCTTAACCTGTATTAGTTTATTCTGGGGTTTTCTCTTAAATGAATTAATTTACTGATTTTGACATGTTGAAGTTCCTCCATGATGGCCATTGTTCTAACTCAAAGGTTTTGTCCTTTATCAAAGTAAGCATAAGAGTTAGGATTACAGTGCAGCTTTACATGGGAAGGAGGAGTTCTTCTAAGAGTAGTTTGCAATTTTGACATAGAAGAACCCAGAAAGACAAAAGAGGCTGTTTAGCAACAGTGTGTGCTTGCAAGTGGTATCTTGCATGCCCTTCCTAAACAGAGGTTAGGAAAGGACCATGCAATCCAATGACCTGACAATGTTTGACCCTGGAATATAGACTGAAAGTGTATTCCTTCACACATTGACAAGACAGAGCATGCTTTCCTGTAAGTTTTGTAGGAGATCCAAAGCTAAGTTTGGCCAATTACCTTTTCCTAAATTGGGCACCAGTCTAATGGATCTCCAGCTATGATCCCCTAGGTCAACTTGGATTGGATTAGTGATTTATTGGGCCATTCCCTTTGGAACACTCCCTTATACATATATCAGAAATAAGGTATTCCAGAACAAAACAAAAACACAGAAGACAAGACATTACCATATAGACAAACAAAAACAAAAGTAAGGTGAGCAACAGGGGAATAAGCAGTTTAATGACACAAATAGTTATCAAATGATATACCTCCACACAAAGGGTCTAATGACAAATATGAGACCGATGTCTAATTACTCAGTGGTAGACCTCCTAAAAACATATCTAATGACCTTATGCAAAGGCCTAGGTATGATTATTTATCAGCATCTACACCCATCCACTAAAATATCTAGTTACTTTGTACAAAGACTGATGATTTTATAGAGGCCTACTTGGTTACAAATCATAGAAGTGGTGAGAACTCAGTTGAAACCACTGGAGTTCAGACAGTCCTTGGGACTGACTTAGCTGGCAGCAGGTATGAAGGGCAAATAGAGTTTGGGTACAAGGAACCTAGGAATCATACTTGTTGGGTTTTGGGAAACACAAAATTCAGAGATTGGCATACTTTCTCAGGCTTAAGTGGGCGGACATCACCTATAGGCATATTATATATATGCATACTTATGGTTTGACTGCCTGGCACTCTGAAATGTATTTATGGGGTGTTTCAGTTCCCGGTTGGTTGGCCCTTGGTCGTGATGGTCTGTCACTGGTTGGTTGGCTTGTAAGAGTGTGTCCGCTGAGGTGAGTTGCCATTGATGGAGCCGGTGGGTTTAGACTAGTTCTGGAGACCATGGTTATAGAAAAATCAGATTTGTCCAAAAGATGTGGCAAGTTTTTAGTGTTCTCACAGTTGATACCAACTATGTGCTTTCATTAAAACATAGTACAAGTTGGAATCTAATATAACACAAAATTACATATTTATCTCTATTAATAGATCCGAGTTTTATAATGAACAAGGTGACTTCTAAGTGTTGCACGATGACAAAGTTTGATAACCATTAGGCTCAACCACCAGGTTAAGGTATTTTTTAAAAAATACTTTATTTATTTATTTTACAGAGAGAGAGAGAGAGAGAGATCACAAGGAGGCAGAGGGGCAGAGATGGGATGGGGAGTGGGAAGAAGGCTCTCAGCTGAGCAGGGAGCCTGATGCGGGGCTCCATCGCGGGGCTCAATCCCAGGACCCTGAGATTATGACCTGAGCCGAAGGCAAAGGTTTAATTCACTGAGCCACCCAGGCAACCCCAGGTTAAGGTATTTTCTAAGAGGCAAAAGCCTTTGGAGGATGAACTTAATTGGGAAAGAGGTTTTTTTTGGAATCAAATTCATTATTGTTATTATTATTTACATTATAGTTAGTTAACATATAAATTCATTATTTTTAATAATCATTTAGTAAGAAGGAAAATATTTGTCAACATGCTGAGAAAAAGAACAAAATGGCATTGGAAACACAGAGCGGGTGTGTGTGTCGGGGGCGGAGGGATGGGTTCAGAGAAACAGGCTGGAATAGGAAATATACCCCCTCTTTGGTAGTTGTACCAAGTAGAATCCCAGCATCTTATAATTGGGTGGGACCTCAGAGGTCATTAGCCCAATCTCCTTTCCAGGTTCAGAAATCTCCTTTCCAGTTTATTTCCAACTTCTGCTTGCATGCTTTTAGTAATGAGTTTACTGTACATCATAAGGAAACTCCTTAGGTTTTAATGACTCTGATTTCTTAATGACCTAAGAACTGCTTCCTTGTACTTCTTTTTGCTTTTAGTTTTGCGTTTTCAAGCCACATAAAATAAGTCTATTTATTGGATCAATATGGCTGCCTTTCAACTATTTGGAGGTAAGGATGTGGCAGGATTGTATTGGAATTTCTCTATTCCTCTATTCAGTTGTTCCGAATGTGACAGGGTTCTTGGATTTTTATATGCTCAAGTCCCTCTGATCCAAGTAGTTTTTGTTTGTCAAGGTCTCTCTTGAAATATAACAACTATCATTGACCGAAAGCTTACTGTTTGTTAGGTACCTGCATAAGTACTTCACGTGCATTGTCTCAGTTAATTCTCAAAAATAATCACTAGGGAGGCGCTATTTTATAGATGGTGCTTAACTTAATTAACCTGAGGCAGGGAGTTTATAAGTAACTTGTCCAAGGTCTTAAAGAGAGCTAATGGAGGAGTCCGAATGGAAAGCTAAGCAAATCCACGGGTTCTCTTAACTTTTTTGGTTTTCCACCTGCCAGATTGTAAAGTAAAATAAAACTACCTCCTTGTCCCCTTTTCTGGACATACCACTCCTACTAATAAGATGTTAGGAGTTCTTGTTTTTTTTTTTTTGTTTGTTTGTTTGTTTTTGGCAGACCTTTGTTAGCTTATATTGAGCTTGTAATCAGTGGAAACAGCTAGGTCTTTTTCATATGATCCGCTGCTAGAACAAGCGTTCATAATTCTGGGGCCATGCAAGTGGATTTTTGGAACTAATTCTGTACTGTATCTTCTCTGTTCAGTTTCAACTGTGCTTCCAATCTGTTGAGTCATTTTGAATCCTGACTCTACAACCTCACTAACAGAAATGATATGTATACCTTCTGTCACTTCTAGGTTGATGATAAAATTGCCAGGCAGGATAGGGCCATTTTTGTCCCTGTTTGAGGAGAGGGACTGCTATTGATAACTACTACAGTCCCTGGAGACGGCCTCAAAACCTTGATTCTGAAACTGTTAAGCAAACCTTTTTCCTTCCTTTCCTTTAACCCAGGGCTCCTGGACCTCTGCCCTACTGATTGACATTTGGACCAGGGAGTGCTATGTTGTGGGTGGGTGTCCTGTGTATTAGAAGCTGTTTCGCAGCATCCCTGGCTTCTACTCCCTAGGTGCTAGTAACAGTGCCCCCCTCTCCCTACCAGACAACTAGAAACATCTCCAGACATTTTCAAATGTCTCCTGGGGGACAAAATTGCTCCTCCTCTGAGAATCAGTCTCTGACTTCATAAATAGATTACCTGAGCCATCAAGTATTTACTAAGAACCGATTATTTGCCTGGGACTTAATAATTTCTATGAACATTAAAGAGGAAGAGGAGGACAAGGAACTTGATCACAAGATTATACTCTGTTCCTGGAGGAAGAGGACTCAGATGGGAGATTGCCTGTCTTTTCTCTTTCTAACCTAGAGCTTCTTACTATGATTTGAGTTGAGGAGGAGGAAGGCTGGGTAGAGCCAGACATCCATTTGGGCATTCTTGGGACCTTGCCTTGTCTTCTGACTAGCTAGCTAGTTTTTTTTTCTTTCCTCTCTCTCTCTCTGTTATAATACAGTTAGGAAAAGGGGCATCTGGGTGGCTCAAGAATATAAAGCCTCTGCTTTCTGCTCAGGTGATGATCTCAGAGTCCTGGGGTCAAGCCTGGCATGGGACTCTCTGCTCAGCAAGGAGCCTGCTCTCCACCCCCCACCCCAGTCTACTTGTGATCTCTGTCAAATAAATAAAATCTTAAAAAAAAAAAAAAAAGAACAGGAAGAAAGAGGTATCAGTCAAAGGAGCCTCTAGTCAGGTATGAGATGGCAAATAGGTTTTTTGCCTTGAATTAATCAGTATCTGCTATTAGTATACTGTAGCTCACAAGCTGATTTATCTTCTGATCCTAAAATGGGTGGGACTTAATAAAACTTTTTCTGCCTCCCCTAACATGAAACAAAAATGAATCCTCCATATACTTATAAGCACGCAATATGAGTATCGGAGTCCCTGACAGTGAAGCAAATGCTGCCTGCGGCTCAGGTAGCTGCTCTCCCCACAGGGCTCAGCTAAGACCCCCTCTGCCAGCATGCTTACCCTCTCTGCTGTCCGCCACAGGGAAACAGGCCCCTCAGGAATCAGATACTGAGACATAGTATAAAACGAGTTTTATTTCAAAATGCAAAATGGTGGTCACTGTAATAATTAATAATAATAACAAGAATATAAAAAGCATTCCCCGCCTTCCACCCTAGTGCAAAACGGTGGATGCACTCAGAAAGCTCGAAGACATGTTATCCTGCAATGCTGCACAGCAGCAACACTTAATCCCAAACTCCTTCTGGTGGATCCGTGTGGTAGTTCAGGTCTGGAAGCGGGTGGCTTCTCAGATCTAAGTCCAAACAGCACAGGACTCCTGCTCTTTCCCCCTTGAGCCCGACCCTACACGCGCCCTCTTTCTCGAACTCCGGCTTTCTCTTCCCTCCCTCCGCGGGCTCCCAGGGGTCCTACGAGGCGTGCTGCCGGATGGAGGGCGCGCGGCTGCAGAGGACGGCCTCCTGCTGCTTGCTTTTCTCCCGCAGGGTCTGGATCGCGAGGCTCTTCCGCTCTTGGGCCGCCTGGAGCTCGGCCACCGCCGCCTCCTCGTCCCGCAGGCGGCTAGCGGCGGTGAAGGGGCTGCACACAGTCTCCACTAGGCCGATGACCATGCCGACGAAGGCCAGCACGCCGCCCAGCACGTACAGCTTCAGCACCTTCCGATTGGGCCTCTGGGCCATCAGCTCCCTGGCCAGCGGGATCAGCTCCTGCACCGTTTCCATCTCGGGGCCGGGGGTGACCTGCGGAAGGGGCGACGCAGGAAAGGGGACCGTCAGCCACGGAAAGATGGCTCCAGCCTGCCCGAGCTCCCCTCACTCGGCTGTCCCGCAGGAAGAGGGGCCCGCCCCGGACCCCGCCCCGCACCCCGCCCCGCCGCACTCTCTCCCGCGGGGTTCACCTTGGGGGCGCAGCGCGATCAGGAGGCAGCGCGAGCGGTCAGCGCGTGAGGGGGTCTGGCCGGCCTCTGCGTTCTCCTCCTACGCAGCCGCGGCTCTTCCAGGTGGAGACTCCGCAGTTGGCACCTCGGCGGTGCCCCGGGGCCGCTTATATCTTTTCCTCCGAGACCCGCCTCCCGGGCTCCCCTGGCCCGGGGCCAGCGCCGCTAGCGCCAGAGGAAGGAGGGGGAAGTAGGGGGGGCGGGGTAGGGGCGGGGAAGGACCTAGGTGGGGGCGGCCAGGAGCTGTGCACGCCTGGGTCTTGAAGCTGGGAGTCCCAAGCAGGGGAGACCGCGGCGGGCGTGCGGGGATGGGGGCTGCCGGGTCGCAGGAGGTCCCCCTCCGGGTGCACACTCTGGTGAGGACCCGGAGCCCTGGGAGGTAGTGCGGACACACTCCATGTGACTCTTCCTTAGTGTGGGTGGGTGGCCCAGCTTTCCTTGCCCTGGGTGGCCTGTGAGGGACCCCTAATGGGCTTCTACCTAACCGGAAGTTCTTTGGTTTTTATTCCTAAGTGTTGTCATTTTCCCACAGGTGTGGGGACTGGAGGGGAGAAGGCAAGGGGGAGGGATCTTGGAAGGAGCAGAACCAGGTTTCAGGGCTCTGTGCATGCTTGTGTTTCTTTCCGGCTTGACTGGTTTTACTCACAGGTGCTAGCCCTAATAGGGTCACTTGATAGATTACTACTTATTGAGGGTGCCCTTTTACCCAGGTGTGTGTGTGATGCCTCTCTCTGCGCTTGCGCCTGTTTGTATATGTACTTCTGGGTATCATTAAATCCAAATTATCTCCACTCCTACTTGAGAAGTGCAGCTGTGGGTTACAGGGCAGAGAAGATGGAAGGGGACTGTCCATAAGTTTCTTCTGGGGGTCTGGAATGCAAATAGCTCATGCTCTCAGTGAATGCTTGCCACTTCCCTGGGTCTGGGGGTGCAACGCCACTGTGCTGGCTCCTAGAAACGGGGCAGAAGGGTAAGAGCAGGGTTTGGGTAAGAGCTGGAGAGAGAACTCTTGGCGGGAGGGGGGGGGTGCTGGCTGGCTCAGTTGAAGAGGGTGTGATTCTTGGTCTGGGGTCCTTAGTTCAAGCCCGGGTTAGGTGAAGAGATTATTTAAGTAGGACTTAAAAAAAAAAAAAATCACTCTTGGAAGCAAGGGACGGGAGAAAGATACATTTTGGCTGGGATTAAAATCATTCCTATGGGGTGAAGGGTGCAATGATTTAGCTTTGGTTATCCATTTACCAGAGTTAACTAGCTAGAGGTGAAAAGCAGAGGCAAGTGGGCCAAAGGGCTGCCAGCACTCAGGGGGAGGAGAGAGAAATCAGACTGGCCAGAAAATTTGTGAAGGTCAGTGATGCAATCTTGCAACAGCCTCCTGTGGGTAGGGACAGGGAAAGGGGCTGTTTCAAAGATCAAGTGTTGGAGTCCTTGCATATTTTAACAGTAACCTGTTAAATTGCTGAGGCAATTTCCCTGACAATTTAGTTAAAAAAGACAACCCTGCCAGCTACCCTTTGCCTTGGCTATTAGCATTTACGGTAGTAAGATTTGTGTGGGCAAGGTTAGTTAAGCAGCTTTTGTAAAATTCTGCCTTTTAGTCAGAACCTAAGCAGTCAAGTTGACATGGGGCCAAATAGAGGTTATTCCTACAGGTTGGTGAACACTGCTTATTGTTCTTTTAATGTTGTCAGACAGGAAATTTCTGCAACAAAGGACCAAGTTGAGATTAATAAGTGGAGATTAATATCAATCTTGGGATTTTCTTTCTTTCTTTTTTTTTTTTTTAAGATTTTATTTATTTATTTGATAGAGAGCTCACACAAGAAGGGGAGAGGGGCAAAAGGAGAGGGAGAAGCAGACTCTCTGCTGAGCAGAATCCTGATGGGGGTCTCAATTTCAGGACCCTGGGATCATGACCTGAACTGAAGGCAGAAACTTAACTGACTGAGCCACCGAGGTGCCCCAGTCTTGGCATTTTCTTTGATTCTTTCTTAACATTTTGAAGAAGTCTCTAATAACCTGGCAGAAATGATATGCAAACCTCAAGATTTGTGAGTGTGCCAAACACTGTGGCTTCTGGAAGCGTATATAATATATACCTTATTATCGGGGCTTTCACTTGGTTCCTTCTCTGAAGGTGAGTTAGCCCAGCATTGGTCGCAAAACTCCAAAGCTGACCTGAAATTGACTCCATCGTAAGCATTTCCGGTATTTCTATAACTCAAAGAAGAAATCCACGTGCCTTCCACCGTCAGCAGACTGTAATTTATCCGGGGTTCCCCTTTTTTGTGATTTACTGTGGTAGAGCACATTACTACCTGGATGAGTTCCCCTCTTTCCCTCTTTGATAATATGACTTTGACCTTGACCCCCGACCCCACCAGCTGGCTGGCCAGGGCTGTGCAGACAGAGCAGCAGGTGGTACAGATTGGGGGTGCCAGGGCATTGGTGTTTCTGGTTTAGGTGGTAGCCGGAGCTGAGGAAGAGGTGGTGGGAATAGAAGGCTGAAGAATCCAGGATCAATTTGTGTTTAGGAATTTCTGATGGCTCCTCTGTCTAGGTGGGAAAAGAGAATCCAGCTTCTTGGGTAGAGGGTTATATAGGGCTTGGGAAACTAAGCACGTGCTTTAACAGTGCTGATGTCACTTTAGAGATGGAAAGCCTTATGTTGCATCATGCAGGTCAGACCAGCTGTAGGGTAATCAACCATTTCAGGGTGTCTAGGGCTGAGGGGTTTCCCTGAGTGCAGGACTCACAGGGTTGAAACTGGGACAGCTCTGGGCTAATTGGGGTAGCTGGTCACCCGACACTTGAGTCTATCCTAACATTTAGTTGTGCCATTTCTAGGAAGGTAGGAAAGGCCAGTTTAAAATTTATTTTGTGGGCACCTGGGTGGCTCAGTGGGTTAATCCGCTGCCTTCGGCTCAGGTCATGATCTCAGGGTCCTGGGATCGAGTCACGCATCAGGCTCTCTGCTCAGCAGGGAGCCTGCTTCCTCCTCTCTCTCTCTGCCTGCCTCTCTGCCTACTGTGATCTCTCTCTGTCAAATAAATAAATAAAATCTTTAAAAAAAAATAAAATTTATTTTGCTTTCCAAATCCCTTTCTCCCAAACACTAAAACAAACACCCAGAGCCACCTGCAGAGGAGCAGAGGGGCAGCAGGTGTGAGTGCAGGAGAGAGAGAGAGCTACCCCACAGCTGTGCCTTGGGAACTGAAGGAACAGGAGACAGAGGCCTTTTGGATGATTGGTTGTCTATGAGCCTCAACTAGTAATAGCATTACTTTGTTACCAGCTCTTTGCCGCCTACCAAAGTCACTGCCCACATGGGTATAATAGGAGGCTGGAGGGGGAGGATCCTCCATTATAGGAGACAAGATAAAATCATTTGTAAATCTGAAACTCCTCATTTTTTTTTCTTGAGTTACTTTCATTTCATGTGCACTACTTTTGGAGAGGTTTTTTATCTCTCAAATATCAATGATTTTTGAATCTACATGTCCAACTTTTGTCTGCTTCTGGATTAGAGTTCCAGAGTCTAGACATTTCTATGTGGATCTGTTGCTTTTATCACAAGCTTAACACACTCTAATTAAGATGCTCCGTATTCTCTAAGTCAAGCGGAGAAAGACAACTATCATATGATCTCCCTGATATGAGGAAGTGGTGATGCAACATGGGGGCTTAAGTGGGTAGGAGAAGAATCAATGAAACAAGATGGGATTGGGAGGGAGACAAACCATAAGTGATTCAATCTCACAAAACAAACTTAGGGTTGCTGGGGGGAGGGGGGTTGGGAGAAGGGGGGTGGGATTATGGACATTGGGGAGGGTCTGTGCTTTGGTGAGTGCTGTGAAGTGTGTAAACCTGGCGATTCACAGACCTGTACCCCTGGGGATAAAAATATATGTTTATAAAAAATAAAAAATTTAAAAAAAAAAGATGTTCCGTATTCTATGTATTCTTACAAACTAACTCACCTTCTCATGTATCCTTATTGCTAGCAGGGGCATCTCCACTGTACCTGTTCTCTGGGCTTCAAATACTGTGGCATTTTTTTGGCCTTTCCTGACCATTCTGTCTCACTGTGCCCTACCCAGTGCCCTGCTTTATTTTTCTTCCTAGCACTTAGTACCTGAATTTATGTGGATAGAACTGTTGCTTTGCTTTTATTTCTTTTCCATGCTCATTGGAGCCACCAGTGAGGGCCGCCAAGCTTCATGAGGGCTGGAATTGTATTTTGCTTTTCACTGTGTCTCCAGAACCTCCTATGATCCTTGGCATATGGTAGGTCCTTAAAAGGTATCTATGGGATTAATGAATGTCTTCCCCATTGGACTGGCAGGAAGGGACCGTGTTTATTGGATTTGCATGTAGACATTTAGCAGATGCTCAAAGAAGCATTCAGGCTTTTTCTTTTTCATTTTTTCTTCTTAAGTAGGCTCGGTGTCCAGCATGGGGATTGAACCCAACAACCCCGAGATCAAAAGTTGCATGCTCTACCAACTGAGCCAGCCAGGAATTCCATTGTTTTTTGTTTTTCGATAGTTTTCTTTTCTCTTTTGTTGTTGTTGTGGTTGTTGTTGTTGCTGTTCTTCTTCTTCTTCTTCTTCTTTTTTTTCCCCCTTTAGTTTTCTTCTCTGTACTCTATTTCAGACACTACAACCAAATAAATCTTAAAATTAAATTTTTATTCTTTTTCTTTGCTTTTAAAAAAATTTCTTATTAACATATAATGTATTATTAGCCCCAGGGGTACAGGTCTGTGAATCGTCAGGCTTACACACTTCCCAGCACTCACCAAAGCACATACCCTCCCCAGTGTCCATAACCCAACCAACCTCTCCCCACCCTCCTCCCCTCGGCAACTCTCAGTTTGTTTTGTGAGATTAAGAGTCTATTATGGTTTGTCTCCCTCCTGATCCCATCTCATTTCATTTTTTCCTTCCCTACCCCCCAAACCCCCCATATTGCCTTACAAATTCCTCATATCAGAGAGATTATATGATAATTGTCTTTCTCTGATTGACTTATTTCTATTAGCTTAATACACTCTAGTCCCATCCACGTCGTTGCAAATGGCAAGATTTCATTTCTTTTGATGGCTGTGTAATATTCCATCTTCTTTATCCATTCATCTGTTGATGGACATCTAGGTTCTTCCCATAGTTTGGCTATTGTGGACATTGCTGCTATAAACATTCGGGTGCATGTGCCCCTTCGGATCGCTACATTTGTATCTTTAGGGTAAATACCCAGTAGTGCAATTGCTGGGTCGTAGGGTAGCTCTATTTTCAACTTTTTGAGGAACCTTCATGCTGTTTTCCAGAGTGGTTGCACCAGCTTGCATTCCCACCAACAGTGTAGGAGGGTTCCCCTTTCTCTGCATCCTCGCAGCATCTGTCATTTCCTGACTTGTTAATTTTAGCTATTCTGACTGGTGTGAGGTGGTATCTCATTGTGGTTTTGATTTGTATTTTCCTGATGCTGAGTGATGTAGAGCTCTTTTTTATGTGTCTGTTGGCCATCTAGATATCTTCTTTTCAGAAATGTCTGTTCATGTCCTCTGCCCATTTCTTGATTGGATTATTTGTTCTTTGGGTGTTGAATTTGATAAGCTCTTTTTAGATTTTGGATACTAGCCCTTTACCTGATATGTCATTTGCAAATATCTTCTCCCATTCTGTCATTTGTCTTTTGGTTTTGTTGACTGTTTCCTTTGCTGTGCAAAAGCTTTTGATCTTGATGAAGTCCCAATAGTTCATTTTTCCCTTGCTTCCCTTGCCATTGGCTGGCGATGTTTCTAAGAAGAAATTGCTGTGGCTGAGGTCGAAGACGTTGCTGCCTGTGGTCTCCTCAAGAATTTTGATGGCTTCCTTCCTCACATTGAGGTCTTTCATCCATTTGGAGTCTATTTTTGTGTATAGTGTGAGGAAATAGTCCAGTTTCATTTTTTTTGCATGTGGCTGTCCAATTTTCCCAACACCATTTGTTGAAGAGACTGTCTTTTTTTCATTGGACATTCTTTCCTACTTTGTCAAAGATTAGTTGACCATAGGGTGGAAGGTCTATTTCTGGGCTCTCTATTCTGTTCCACTGATCTATGTGTCTGTTTTTGTGCCAGTACCATACTGTCTTGATGATGACAGCTTTGTAATAGAGCTTGAAGTCTGGAACTGTGATTCACCACCAACTTTGGTGTTCTTTTTCAACATTCCTCTGGCTATTCGAGGTCTTTTCTGGTTCCATATAAATTTTAGGATTATTCTATTTCTTTGGAAAAAATGAGTAGTATTTTGATAGGGATTGCATTAAATGTGTAGATTGCTTTAGGTAGCATAGACATTTTCACAGTATTTGTTCTTCCAATCCATAAGCATGGAAAATTTTTCCATTTCTCTGTGTCTCCCTCCATTTTTTTTTGTGAGTATACTTTATAGTTTTCTGAGTACAGATTCTTTGCCTCTTTGGTTAGGTTTGCTCCTAGGTATCTTATGGTTTTGGGTGCAGTTGTAAATGGGATTGACTCCTTAATTTCTCTTTCCTCTGTCTTGTTGTTGGTGTATAGAAATGCAATTGATTTCTGTGCATTGATTTTATATCCTGACACTTTTCTGAATTCTCATACAAGTTCTAGAAGATTTGGAGTGGAGTCTTTTGGGTTTTCCACATAAGTATCATATCATCTGCAAAAAGTGATAGTTTGACTTCTTCTTTGCTGATTTGGATGCCTTTTATTTCTCTTTGTTGTCTGATTGCTGAGGCTAGGACTTCTAGTACTATGTTGAATAGCAGTGGTGATGGTGGACATCCCTGCCGTGTTCCTGACCTTAGCAGAAAAGCTCTCAGTTTTTCTCCATTGAGAATGATATTTGCTGTGGGTTTTTCATAGATGGCTTTGATGATATTGAGGTAAGTACCCTCTATCCCTACACTTTGAAGAGTTTTGATGAAGAAAGGATGCCGTACCTTGTCAAATGCTTTTTCAGCATCTATTAAGACTATCATATGGGTCTTGTTCTTTCTTTTATTAATATATTGTATCACATTGATTGAGTTGTAGATGTTGAACCAACCTTGCAGCCCTGGAATAAAATCCTACTTGGTCATGGCGAATAATCCTTTTAATGTACTGTTGTATCCTATTGGCTAGTATTTTGGTGAGAATTTTCACATCTGTGTTCATCAAAGATATTGATCTGTAGTTCTCTTTTTTCATGGGGTCTTTGTCTGGCTTCGGGATCAAGGTAATGCTGGCCTCATAAAATGAGTTTGGAAGTTTTCCTTCCATTTCTACTTTTTGGAACAGTTTCAGGAGAATAAGAATTAATTCTTCTTTAAATGCTCAGTAGAATTCTCCTGGGATGCCTAAATTTTTATTCTTGATTGCCTGCTTAAAGCCTGGATTATTTTTTAAAAAGATTTTATTTTGTATTTATTTATTTGAGAGAGAGAGAGAGATCACAAATAGGCAGAGAGACAGGCGGGCGGGGCGGGGGGAAGCAGGCTCCCTGCTGAGCAGAGAGTCCAATGTGGGGCTCAATCCCAGGACCCTGGGATCATGACCTGAGCTGAAGGCAGAGGCTTTAACCACTGAGCCACCCAGGTGCCCCAAGCCTGGATCATTTTTTTATTGCCTCCTTGGACTCCCGGATTCTGCAGATTGGATTTACTTGATTGGTATTCTTCTCTACTCATCTGACTTCATATTTCATTCTTCTCCAACAAGAATCCTTTGCTCCACAGGTGGGTTTCTCATGGCCAGAGAAACAGTCCATTCTCATTTCAGCTGCCTCACCTTTGCTCATAATCTTCTTCCTACCTGAAATGCTATTCTCATTCCACTCTGTCTTCCTTTCTCCCATTCATGTGCTCCAGGAAGCCAGCAGCACACCCTGATCTCTCTTTTCTGTGAATTTCAGCCGCCTTTATGGCTTGTCCTGCACAGGTCTGCACTGTGTTGTGTGCTGTTTATACAGCTCTTTCACTGTTCCCTGTGGGCTTGCCGTGCCTCCATAAAAGACCAGATCTTTGTACCTTTCATGGTGTAGCGTATAATAGGGGCTTAATCAATACTAGTTCCATTGACTTGAAAGTCACTATTGAGATAGAGATTGCAAAATGATCAGATTCTCTGGGGAGGTTATTTTAGGCACAGTGGCTTGTCCTTGGCATGGAGCCTGGGGGTGAAGATTGCCCAAGACCTCACAGCTTGGCTTGGTTCCTTCCACTCTGGCTTCCTCACCTTTCACTTGCATTCCCAGCTTAGTGTCTGACATTGCAGCGATTGGCTTACTCTGGGGTGCTCCTCCAGCCTGCTCCTGGGACTCCGGGGCCTTGACAAATCCACACTGGTGAACAGGCTCCTTGTAGACAGTTTGCTTTAGTCCCTCATGGCTTCTGGCTGAGCGGAGCCACCATCTGCTGAACCATGTGGCGTGTGCCCCGAACAGTAGCACCCTACAACCCCTGTCCCACTTCTGAATCTCGCTACTCTACTCTGCAAGTTAGAATCAGCAGAGAATTTTCCCGAAGCTCAAATGCCAGTGCGACTTAAGAGGATAGGGCTCTGGAGTCAGATAGACTTGGGTTTGTTCAAGACCTGGCTCCACTTACTAGCATCTGACTTTGGACAAGTGACTTAGCTTTTCTAGTCTTGTTCATCATCTGTAAAGTGAGGGTGATGATCACATCTATTAAATGAGGTGTGAGGAAGCCTGAATGAACTGGAGCACTGGAAAGGGCTTAGCAGGCTGACACGAATGAAAGCAGTCATTATTCTGTTGATTGTTGATTGACATTATTCTGTTGAATGATTCAGTCATTATTCTGTTGTCTTTGCCTCTTGCTCAGGTCAGCCATTCCTATGGTCTTTTACCCCCGGGCCCAGGTCATTCACATTCCCTAGGTGACACACAGGCAGGGATAAGGTCCAAAAATATTTGTTAAAGTCTGCCATGTATCTGATACTGTATTTAGTTACAGAAAGCAGAATACAATACAACACTGTTTTTGCCCTCCTGAGACTCATAGTCAAGTAGAGGTCTCGGACATTAAGTAAGTTATTACAGTATACTGAGATAAGCACAATAATAGAAATAGACACCAGGTAAACAAATAGAATAGAATGAGAAATATATTCACCGATTTAGTTTGGGGATTCCTTGACCAAGGAAGGCCTAAAAGTGGGTGATGCCTGAGCACCTGAGGGTATTAAAGGATGGATAATGTTTACCAGGTGACTCTGGGAGGGAGTGGGGATTCAGGGTTAGGGGAGGCCTGGAGTGAGAGAGGACTGCATATAAAAAGGATGGGATGCATGAGAATATGTTGCATGGTCCAAGAGAAGTTAGGCAAGACTGGAGTCAGAGCATAAAGGGTGGGTTTTGGGAAATGGCAGGAAATCAGGAGGAAGTAATAGGCAGGAGCCATAATGAACAATACCTAAATGATTGCCAACATATGTGGTGTCAGGAACTATTGACCACTCCCTTCTTCTAGAAAGACATTCTCCTTGGCTTCTGGGTCATATGCTAATTTCCCTCCTGTTCTATTCTGGACACCCCTTAGCTTTTTTCTTTTTCTCCCCTCGCTTTTGCCTTTAAAAAATTTTTTAAGTAGACTCCGTGCCTAGCATGGAGCCCAGTGTGGGGCTTGAACTCATGACCCTGAGGTCAAGAACTGAATTGAGATCAGGAATCAGACACTTAACTGAGCTACCCAGGTTCCTCATCCATTTGCCTTGTATATGACCTCTAAATATCAGAAGTTCTCAGGACTCAGTCCTGGAACCTCTTTTTAAACTTTACATAGTCTCTTTAGGTGATTTAGTTTACTTGTGAGGCTTCCATTATGCCTCTGTGCAGATGACGTACATGCCAGAGCTCTAGACCTCTGTATCTTCCTGCCCAGGAAGATATCCTCCTACATCTTGACTTGGAAAGCTACCAAACTTTCCATGTCTGAAGCCAAAGTCAGTATTTCCACCCCCCAAATTTGTACCACCGTCTTGCTTCATCTAGACTTCCTCATCTATCTGGTAGACCAGTCCTAAGCCTCGGAGCTGTCCTTTTCTCCTTTCTCTGTCATCCAAGACTTGTCATTCTGCATTTTAAATATCTCTTGACTTTATTTGCTTTCTATCTCCCTTGCTACCCTCCTAGTCTAAGACCTCATCATCTTCTTGGACTATTGCTGTGGTCTCACAATTTGTCTCTCTGCCTTGGGTCTTGAACTATCCAATCCAATCCAATGTAAACTTAAAAAAAAAAAAAGAAAAAAGAAAAAAAGAAAACCTTGTCATGTCATTCTTCTCTTTAAAACCCTTCAGTGGATCCCCATGTTGCCCTTTGGTTCATGGCCTGGATTCTTAGCATGGTGTATAAGTTCACCCATGGTTTTTTCCTTGTCTGTTTTTCCAGTTTCATTGTATGTCCCTCAACCCTTGCTCTCTTGATGCCAGCCACACTGTTTTGGATCTTTCACAAGATCCTTCCACATGTTGTTCTCTTTACCTGGAACACTTATCATTTCCCTTTATCTTTTTTTTTTTTTTTAAGATTTTATTTATTTATTTGACAGACAGAGATCACAAGTAGGAGAGAGGCAGGCAGAGAGAGAAAGATAGAGGGAAGCAGGCTCCATGCTGAGCAGAGAGCTCGATGCGGGACTTGATCCCAGGACCCTGAGATCATGACCTGAGCCAAAAGCAGCGGCTTAACCCACTGAGCCACCCAGGCGCCCCCATTTCCCTTGATCTTATGAACTTATACTCATCCTTCAAGTGTCACTGTCTTCTCACTGCCTCAGGGAGGCCTTCCTTGATGCTTAGGTGAAGGAAGCTTCCTGTGCTACATTTTCCCACAGCCATCTCACTTTCCCTTTCATGACTCTATTGTGTGTCTCTATCACCAGACTGTAAGCTCTGTGAGGGTGGGGACTATCTCTGTCTTGTGCAGTGTTCTCAGAGCTAGCACCATGCATCGTCTATTGAATTATCTAATCACAGCTATCACTTTGTCTTATATTGAATTGCTTATGCTCTAGGCAGTTGGAAAAATTGATGAATCTCAGGTAGCAGAATGGTTCAATAAGACTGAGTTTTAAGGAGATCACTATTGGCAGAGTGAAGAATGCATGAGTGGAGTGAGAGTAGAGGCAAAGAATGGGATGTTGCTAGGGTAATTCAGGCAGTGAGGGACTGGGCTAAGACATAAGTAATGGGGATAGAGGGAGACAGATTTGAGTGATGCACTGTAGGTAAAACTGGAAGGCTTAGTGCTCTAGAGGAGAAAAGGAGTCAGAGATGACTCCCAGGTTTGGAGGAGAAAGAAGCAACACATTTAGAGAAGAAGAAAATGAGTTCCATTTTGGGTATATTGAGTTTGGGCTGTTTATGAGACAAAGGTGGTCATTAAGGAGTTGTATATGAATCATGAGTCTGGAGCTCTGGAGAGAGATTGGGTTGTGAGTTGAGGATTTGAGAGGTTTCATTGAGTTGGGGGTGGCTGAGATCTTGGGAATGGGGGAGATAACCCATGAGGGACTAGAGGGAGGAGAGAAGGATGGAAATATGGGAACCAAGGAATCACTGATGCTTGCCTCAGGCTGGCGGTGAAGCAGAGCAATCGGTCTTATTTCCTGAATCAGCTTGCAGAGTAGTTCAGTTCTAAGAGTATTTAATCACAAAATCTGATTTTCTTCTTTCACATCCAGAATCTAGGCCAGGAGCCCTCTTGGACTAAAGGACTCATTTTTAAGGTAGTAGGCAGAATTTTAAAATGGCCTGGATGTACAAACCCTATAAAGCCCCCCAGGATTTGCAAATATGATGGGATAGTCACTCCCATGATTAGGTTATATTATATTATATTATATTATATTATATTAGGTTATATATATATTAGGTTATATTATATTTAATTTAATAAAATTAAAAATCAGTTCATCAGTCACTTGAACCACATTTTGAACACTCAACAGCTATGAGTAGTTAGTGGCTACCATATTGAACAGTGCAGATACAGAACATTTCCAATGTTGCAGAAAGTTCTATAGGAGTGCACTGGGTCTCAATCCTTGGAACTGCAGGATAACATCTGGGAAGCGGTTCTCAATTCTGCCTGAATTCTTTGTTCCTCTTCATATCTAAAACTGTTCATTCACAGTTGTCTACAATCACTGTATCCATTTCTTCATCAGCCATCCCTCTTTTGCCTACGTCCATCTGGCTTCCTTATCACCACCCCCACCAAAAGCTAATGGGATGTTTTTTGAATGAACTGGATTTTATCATTCAACAGATAATAACTCTTTCTTCCTTCTAGAAACACCTTTTCTCTTTGCTTTTCTTTTTGCTAGATCAATTATATCAGAAATCTCTCTAAGTAGGTCCCAAAGATAGTAATGTTTAAAGCTGTAAAGTTGATTCTGCCACGGTAGTGAATTACTGCTCTTAACGATGGGGGGTATTCTAGGGTCTTACCATGATCCCTCTTCTCCAGCTACATTATTTCTCTAGGTCAGTGGTTCTCAATCCTGGCTCCACTTTAGAATCATCCTTGAGGGTTTTAAAAGCCATCATTGCTGGGGAGTTCCCAAGATGGATCAACTCTGAATTCTTATATCTCTTGGGGCTGGAGAAAGACTTTAGATGTCCTAAAAGCCCTGAAAAGATGGAGTTTTCTACCCTGCCCATAGAAATAAAAATAACAGCAATATTAAATCTTAGAAATATATATAGGGCAGATGTGCAACCTTCTAATTTTGCCTTAGGTGTTTACTTCCATGTCTTAAAAAATATTAGATATAAAAATTTTCCAAAAAAATGTTGGTACTTCTACCTTGCTGGCACCTTAAATATATGTTTAGCCTGCCCTAGGAAGTCCAGCCCCAAATCTCATTCCAAGGTCACCTCCTAGGAGAGACTTCTCTTATCCATTACTTTTTTTTTTTTTTTTTAAGATTTTATTTATTCAATTGACAGAGCACGCAAGAGAGCACAAGTAGGGGAAGAGACAGAGGGAGAGGGAGGAGCAGACTTCCCGCTGAGCAGGGAGCCCAGTGGATGTGGGGCTCCATCCAGGACCCTGGGATTGTGACCTGAGCTAAAGGCAGACACTTAACCGACTGAGCCACCCAGGTGCCCCCTATCCATCCTTTCTAAAGTGGCACTTTATGGTCCTCCCCTTAAAAAATATCTCATAGAAAGTATTGACATTTATAATTGTTAGATTTATTTTTTGGCTTACTTGTTTATTGTTTGTTACCTCCACGAGGGCAGGGTCTTATCTTTTTTGCTGTTCATCTAGCACAATGTCTGGTACGAAGCAAGTGTTCAATGTATATTTCCAGAATGAATGAGTGAATGCACCTGATGTATGGCAAACAGCAGTGAGTAGAGGAATCCCAAGGCAGGTAGGCTACCTTGGGTTGTTACCCTGTAAAAGACTGTCTTCATGGGGTGGGATGGGAGAAGTGAGTTCATGAAGGGATGTCCTTGTTTCCAGCAACCTGGTCAAGGCTTAGAGGAGTAGGCACATGCCATGATGTTGATGGATGCCAGCTAGTATTTATTTTTAGGATGTAATTTCTCTGCGTCACCTCCAAATTTTCAGTAAAATTTCTTCAACTCAAGAGCTATGTGTTCTTAGGGGAATGGAGGAAGGACTATGTGTCGTGTTTGGGATCAAAATAGGCTGGCAAGATGCTTAAAAGGGAACTAGGAGTGTTTGAAGACAAAGAGCAACTGGAATGAATTTGTATTAACTGCTAGCATCTCCCTAGAGTTGTCAGCATTATGGTTATTTGAATAATAGACAAAAGGGTGATTTGGATAGCTAAAAATTTGAGGTCACTCTGGTTACATAATTAATAAATTATTTGGTAATTCTGTGTTCAGTGCCTGTGTCCTATGAGACAATGGCTTGCCTCTGGGCAGTGATTCTGTCTGACTTGTTTACTCCTGGTCACTGGATGCCTTGGCTTGATGGGTGCTCAGTAAATATTTGTTTTGCAAATAAATGGTTCTGGATGTTTCTGTGTTTCTGGGTCAAAGTCAGAAGGGTCTGCTGACACATGATGAGGAGAACTGAGAGAAAAGCCCAGGCTCTGAGAATGAGGACCAGGTAGAAGCTGGGGGTGGGGGTGGGGGTGTTCTGTATGGTTTGTTGGGAGGATTCAGATCCAAGCTCAGGCCCCCTGGGTGGCTGGAGGGAGAACAGGACACTATTGGTCCCTCATCAGTGGACTTGAGAACCAGGTATTCTGAGATCCTGCTGGGTTGTGGGAAGGGGTTTCTTAATGTCTTAGGCTTGGTGCTCATTGGCCCAGGGTTGGGATGGCCCTAAAATGACTGGTGGGACACATTATCTTAGACCGCATAAGGATAGGCAGGAACTGCCAGACTTTGGGCTGCACGTGTTCCCTGATTCTCTGAGAGTGACAGAGAACCCTTAAAGGTGTCGAGGAGTTCTTGTGTCCTAAGACCCTCTCTCCATTTGTACCTTCCTCTCCCCTGACCCCACTTCCATCACCTCTGCAGGTTCTAAAGCTGGGTCTTGTATGCTTAGAGTGCCCAGGTCGATGGCCTGACCACAGAAGTATTTCAGTTCCCCAAACCAAAACTACTGTGATTTTGATTCCTGACCTTTCTGTCCCCAAGGACCAGGACCAGCCATGGTAGACGGAATAGGAGGCCTAATCTAGGGAGCCTGTTGATCAGTGGATTGATTCATCATGAATTTTCCCAGGTTCTAGATCTCAGGAGAAAAAAAAAAAAAAACAAAATGTTTATTTTTCTATATGATTTTCTCCGTATGTTGTCTTGACAGAGAGTTATGCAGTAATATTCATAAGATCGTATTTTTTAACACTTTTTGTTAGGTGTTCCCTTGTCCCATGGTTCCATACTAATAAATCAATATTTGTTTATTGAGCACCTACTATGTGCAAACACCGGGCTATATGGTTATCTGGAGGTAAAAAGAATGGTTAAAGGTTGTTCCTGTTCTCCAGGAGTTTATAATCTGGGTTTGGGGACAAATCACAAAATAACCAAAAGTTGAATAACCATAAATATGTATTTGACATGGGAGGGATTTACAAACAGAACAGAACTGATTGGTACTTGAGTTGCATAAGGCCTGTTGCTGGAATTTGGGAAGAATCTATAAAGAATAACAGAGAAGTCATCACTGATCCAGGAACCTGATCCGAGTCTTGGATTTTGAACTTATCAAGTGCACGAGAGGTGGAGACATCAGTGGAGACAGACAGAGCTGGATGAATTGAGCCTAAGTGTGGTTGAGGGAAAGGAATGGCTGGATCAGAGTACTGTGTGAAGGGGGGCTGTGTGAGATGAGGTCAAATGTGCCTTTTTTTAAACAGGACCCCGAGAGCCTAGCCTGGCTGTGGACTTGGGATTTTAATCTGGATGATGGAAAGCATACAGGTCAAAGTGCATTACCAAATCCGACTCAGCAAATGAAGCACTAGGCCAATGCTAACAGGATGAAATGTACCTTGGAAGAAGTGCAAAGGCGTGTGTGTGCATCTGTGTGTGTATGTGTGTGTACGTGCATACACCTCTGAAGAGGAGCACGAATTTGAGACAGGGATAGCCTGTTTTAATAGTATTTGACTTGAAACAGATAGAGGTGTCTCTCTCTATGTCTCTCTCTATCTCTAGCTGATGTCTCTGTCATCTCCACTTGGGTCCTTGGAAAAGCCTCCTGCACTTTAGGCTTCAGCAGCAGGAGTAGAATCTCCAGAACCAAAGTCATGTTGACATGCAATTTTCTTTCCCCAAGTCCTTGAAGTGGACTACTTTGATAAGGCGGCCGACATTCATAGAGGAGCTTCCCGAGTTCCCTCCTAGGGGAGAGTCTGATTCTTGTGTGCTATTTCCGCTCAGGTTTCCCTACGACTCAGAGCCAACCTGACTCCCTCAGACCACTGTGCATCATCATGCAGAGTTCACTGGGCCACCTGAGGTGACACATTCACATCTTGTCTGGGAGAAAAAGGATCAACATAGAATCTGGTAAGTAAGGTTTTCTGTGGGATGAAATGGTTCTCTGAGATGTGGAACTTCTAGAGCTAAAACAGGGAGAATCCTGGAAAACTACAATGGTTGGTCACCCTACAACACACCAGAAACTTCTTGAGGATTCGCCCCCACACCCAGTGGTTTTTCTCTCAGATACTGGAGCAACACACCTGACTCATGGATACTTATCCTCTAGGTACAACTCACAGAGAGCTCATGGTCTGTGTTTCTCAGGTTTTCTAAGGGGACAATCTTGTGATGCTTCAGGTTTGCAAAGCTAAAATATTCACCAAGGCCATTTTTCCTGTCCGTTTCCTCGAAGTGTCATATTCTACAAACTGTGCCATATGACTTTCACTTTTTTGAGAAACAGATTCCCTTAATCTTGGGAAGACCAGATATTGCAATGGAAAGACTATGGATTTTTGGTACTTGAAGGTCTTCCGGAGGATTCTGGTTTCACCATATACTAGTTGTGGTAGACAGTGCTGCGTATTCACACGTTCTGCTGTGTTTTCCTCTTCTGGGCACATAGGAAGATCACTTAGGCGCCCTTGAACAGTTGTGGCCAATAGGTTGTAAGCTGAATGACTGTCACTTGAGAGCTGAAGCATGGAATATGAGAGAGCGTCTCCATGCTCCTCTATCCTTGCTGTCATGAAGCCCATGTGTCCTTGTTGGTGGGGCCACAAGACGGCAGAAGTCACTGAGTGTAGCAGAGGACCTCTCACCTCATCATTGTCACCCATCTTACTCTGTGCCAGCAACAAATGAGTGTTTGTTGTGTTAAAGCTGATGAGATTTTGTGATTATTAGTTTATTACTGAAGCATAACCTGACTCGAACACTAGTTCCGTGTCTTCCTCCCCTTGGGTTACCCTAATAAAATATCATGGATTGGGTGGCTTAAGCAATAGACATTTATTTCTCAAGGTTCTAGAAGGCTGGAAGGCCAAGATCAAGGTGCTGGTGAGAGCTGGCTTCCTGGCTTCAGACATGTAGCTCCTTGTTCTCTATGGAGGCAGAGCCTGGGTGTCTCTTCCTCTTCTTCTAAGGCCAGTAATCCCATTATGAGGACTCCACCTGCATGACCTCATCTAAACCTAACTACCTCCCAAAGGCCCCCTCTCCTAACATCATACTTGGGGAACGGTTTCAACGTATGAATCTGGGGAGGACATATTCAGTCCCTAACACCTTGTAAGCTTGTCAAGCTACCTAATAATGCTGAGGTTAAAAAAGGGAAATAATATCTCCTTCAAAGAACCATCTTGGGGTGCCTAGGGGCTTAGTCGGTTAAACCTCTTCCTTCTGCTCAGGTCATGATTCCGGGGTGCTGGAACAGAGCCTGCCTCAGGCTCCCTGCTCGGTGGGAAGTCTGCTTCTCCCTCTCCTCATCCCCCTGCTTGTGCTCTCTCATTAATAAATAAAATCTTAAGAAAAAAAGAGTCATCTTATAGGGCTGCATAAATGAGATACTTTAGATGTGTTTAGAATGGTTCCTCCTGCATACCAAGAGCAGAAAAATATATTTTTTTTCTTTTCTTTTAGCAAAATATACAGGTACTTCTTTCCGGAGTAATACTTAACCACAGGAGTGAAGACAACCTCTCCTGTCCGGGGACGCACACAAAATCTCCAGATGACGCAGGTAGGCCCTTCTCTGTACTGGTGTTTGGCTCTCGGTCTTTCACCTGGAGTGGTCTTTGATCAAGGGACCCATGCCCAGAACATGCCACCATGATGTCGGACATTGGACACCAGGACTCCCCTCTGTTCACTTTTTTTTTCCTTAAGGTTTTATTTATTTATTTGTCAGCACAAGTAGGGGGGGGTGTGGTGAGCAGCAGGGAGAACAGGCAGAGGGAGAAGCAGGTTTCCCGCCAAGCAAGGGCCTCAATCCCAGGGCCCTGGGATCATGGCCTGAGCCTTAGGTAGCTGCTTAACTGACTGAGCCATCCAGGCGTCCACCCCCTTCCCCATTTCAGTTCTAAGCATCATATTTTGGGGAAATTGTTGACAGGTGGGGAACTTCTAGAAGAAGGGGAACAGGTGAGGAAAAGTGGAAGCCATGGGGATGGGTGGACCACCTACTACAAGTAAGGTTGTCAGATTTAGCAAATAAAATATGAGAAACCCAGTAGCATTAGAATTTTAGATAAACAGTGGGTCCCATTTTAGTATATAAGTGGCGTCACGCTATCTTGGGGGTCTCCTTATACTAACAAGGTATCCCTTGTTTATCTGAGATTCCAGTTTAACTGGGATCCCTGTGTTTTATCTGGCAGTGCTAGCTGCAAGGATTGTTGAGGACAGTGCACACACATCAGACAGAGATGCAACATCATACTTAGGAACACAAATGTGTATTTATACTTGGCTACCGGGAGCTGCTGGGTATGCAGATTTCTGAGCCAGCAAGGGGGAAGTTCAGAATTGGGTGTGCTATTCTGGGAGAGCTGCATGGGAGAGGCAAATCTGGGTGAGGGTAGGAATTTTGGTCAGCACCACTTCTTCCTTCCGCTCAAAATATGGATAGATACTGACTCTTGCTTTTGATTTGCCCTAAGATATACAAACGGGAAGATAAGGTGTTGATAGTTACTTAGTACTTCTGCCCGCCCCCCTTTTGGTCTGTCCTTCCTTACACATTTATTAGTACATGCATTTACCTAGGAACTATGCTAAGGGCTTTCTTTCTTTCTTTTTTTTTTTTTTTAAGATTTTATATATTTATTTGACAGAGAGAGAGAGAGAGAGATCACAAGTAGGCAGAGCAGCAGGCAGAGAGAGAGGGGAGGCAGGCTCCCCGCTGAGCAGAGAGCCTGACGCAGGGCCCAATCCCAGGACCCCGAGACCATGACCTGAGCTGAAGGCAGAGGCTTAACCCACTTAACCCAGGTGCCCCTGCTAAGGGCCTTCTTGACAGAAGAAATCTAATAGCCCCAAGAAGCAGTATTTCTTAAGAAGAGGAAACCATATCTTACAAACTCAACAATGATTTAGACAACTTTTAGTGAACTCCCTGGCAGACTGTGGGTCTAGTGGAAGGGGTTCAGGGCACAGGAGGGAGCAAAGAGAGGATGATTCACAACTTGTAGAGGAACAGAAATTACCACCCTTACCCTTACCCTGACACTTTTAACTTCATGTTTACTGATTATTCTAGGAAAAAATTCTCATTATGGAAGACAAGAGCATGAAGAGAAATAGGAGGAGACGGGAACTATTAGTGCATTGGATATTTTCTCCCTGTCTCTCTCTGAGTATTAGTTTTCTTTACAGTTAAGATTTTATGTACATTTATTTTCTAATTTTTGCCTCCCACTTAACAGTATCCCATAAACATGTCCCTCTTTATTGGTATTAAGTCTCTTCTCAATGTTTTAGGTAAGCAGGGGGCCAGTTTTGACTCCGTTTTCGGGGGAAGGAATGAGATTGGATAAAGACTCATCACCCTTGTCTTCTAGGATATGGACCAGATAGATATTGAAGTAAGACCCCAGGAAAAGTAGGTGCCTTTTATTGAGAGCCCTCAGACTTGCAGGGCAAGTTAAGAACAAAACTTCTGTCCAGATTTGTGTAGAATCCTATCTTTATCAAGTGTTGGACTCTGGTTTTACTAAATCTTTTTTTTTTATTTTTAAGATTTTATTTATTTATTTGACAGAGAGAGATCACAAGTAGGCAGAGAGGCAGGCAGAGAGAGAGAGAAGGAAGCAGGCTCCCTGCTGAGCAAAGAGCCCGATGCGGGACTCGATCCCAGGACCCTGAGATCATGACCTGAGCTGAAGGCAGCGGCTTAACCCACTGAGCCACCCAGGCGCCCGGTTTTACTAAATCTTGATGGCCATAAAATAATAAGTCTGTTTTGCTTATGCCTTTCCTCTGCAATCTATCCTCTATTTGTAAACACTCCCCACCCCCTACTGTCTGTCCTTCCCTCTCCAGGAATGCTGGGAGCATCGCCCTGCTCTCAGGAGCTTAGCTTTGTTGGCCCCCAGAGTGTCCCCGCATCCCTTCTGGTCCAGGTCATGGCTCCTGAGGGGTTTGCGGCCCCTAAGCAATAGAGGGGAGGGCCCAAAGCATTCTCGATTGGGCCCTGGAGCCTCCACGGATGGCTCGCTTCCTGGTAGGTGGGCTATGGAATATTGGGGTGGGGGTGATATTTGTGTTTTGATAAGAACAACTGCAGATTCTGCTGATCAGAGTCCTTGACACCTGCGTGTGATGCACACGTGGGTACAGACACCCTTTATGGAGGACACACCTAGCCAGGCCAGAAGTTTGCATTGTTTCCCTCAATCTTTACAAGGATCCATGACATAGATGGCTAGTATCCCCCATGGAGGCAAATAGCTTTGGTTGTCCAAAAGCACACAGCCAGTGGGTAGAGAACCAAGACCTTCATCTTGACCTGTTCACTCTGAGGTCCAGGCTTTAACTACTGTCCATCTTGGAGAGCAGAACATTCTGGAGCTAGAGGAGGCTTCAGAGGAGATTCAAAAACTTTGAATCTCCCAGCCGCTCTATCTCCCAATTACATTTTTGAATGAGGCCTGGCTTAAGCGTACAATTTTTGAGGTTCTACAAGTAATTCTCAGAGGCAGCCTGCATTAAGAATCAGTAAAATCCAACACCTTTATTTATAAATGATGAAAATATAACCCAGTGACGAGCTTGTTGATGCTTTTATTGAATAGCAGGCCTGGAGCTAGGTCTAGGATTTCCAGGATGTCCAAGTCCATACGTGGACCCTGTGTGACCATGAGCACTGTAGGGAGGTGCTGATTAAGAGCCATGAGGGGGGGGCTGACTCCAGACATGAAGCCAGATACACCCACGCTCCCTTTCCTCTCAAACCACAAGGTGCTCATTGCCCCAGACTCCGACAACAGATGCTGATTTGAACATTTGGGTATTTAGTTTGTCATTCGACTGGCCCTTTCAGGGATCTCCTGGTGCAAGTGCCCACGTCCCTCACAGCCATTCCTCTGTCTTCTCCAGAGGCTTCTGGCCTGCCGTGTGGCTGCAGGTTGCCCCCTTCAGGCATCTCTCTCTCACCTCTCAGGCTGGGCCACGGCCACAAGGCCAGTCTCACATGGCAACTCTGTGGCCAAAGGTCTCAGAGGTTGGACTTGGGTTCTGAGGGGAGAGGCGGAGGGGGTCAGGGCTGGAGGAGGGTGCATGAGAATGAGCTGGCCTGTCTGCTGGAGGAAGGGCAGGAATCTGGGAGGGCAGTAAAGGTGGTGCCAGCATATCCTTCCGTCTGCTCTGGGAAGCCAGCCAACAATGGGCCAACCATGGGCCAGCGTTCTCCTCCAGCAAGCCGCAGGGTACCCTGGGCTGCACCCCTCGGGAGGGAGGGGCTGGGGCATTTGGGGGTGTGCCGTTGGAGGTAGAACAGAAGGAGCTGAGGTTCCTGAGGTGACCTGGGAGGCTGAGCTTGGGAGGGGATTCCCCCTTCCTGTGGTGAGGCAGAAGTTGTGTCATCCTGTCACAGACGCTTTGTTTAATCTTGCTAGGTCACTGTGACGTTTGTCCGGCTACCTTCTCTTTCCGTTCCTTATGAGGCGGTCATGTCCTTAGAGCAGCTCCAGTCAGCGTGACGGGGAACCCCTGCCTGTAGGTTCCTGAGCCTCTGAGGTGGGGGATTTGGAGGCCAGCCCCTCCCCCATTTCTGCCCACACAAGAGAGACTGTCAATTTGAAAAACAAACAGGAAGACACCTAATGGTTATCTTCTGGATGTTCCTACAGCATCGATGTCTCCCCAGGAGTCCCCAGCTGACACCAGTCCTCCAAGAGTTGGAGCAAGAGCTCGAAGAGGACTTTTCAGGGATTGGGCCTTGGTTAGGTTTGGGGAACATGAAGTTCAGAGTCTGGTGGGTTCGGGTCAAGGATTAGCAAAGGGAGAAAAGGGGACCTGGAGGCAACGTTAGTATCTAAGTGGTGGTTAAAATTATGAATGCTGCAGCAAACTGGTCTGGGTTCAGGTGACCCCTTCGTAGCTGGAACCAAGTTACCGAAAATGTGCCTCATTTTCTTCGGTTGGAAAGTGAGGATATTTAAATGTTACCCCCCAGGGATGTAGTGAGTATCGATCGAGTCAGTACATACCCAGTGGTGTGGTGGAACGGTGCCGGGCACACCCCGGAGCACCAGGTAAAATGTGAGCTGTAGTTCATCCAGGCTGTCTGCCTCATTCCTCCCAGACCTCAGGCCCAAGCTGATGTGTGCTTCTGTCTGCTGGGCGGATGTTCAGGTTGAGGAAGGAAGGGTCGGGGGACAGAGGAGGGCACCGAATGGAGTCCCCGATGATGGCAGGCCATGCTCCCCAGGCTCCCGTTCTGGTGGCTTCTGCTCCAGGCTGGGTTCCTGTCTGTGCTCAGTCACACAACAGATGCACTTTTCCCCTCTGGTTTTTGGAAAGGAGTGTGGAAGAGGGGCCAATGTCTGGGCTGCTGAGCTGTTGAGGTGTGGAGGGCCACGCCAGCTTGAGTCAGGTGGCGAATCCCCGGGGATGTTCCTGGAGCCTACCCTGTCCTACAGACGCGGACTCAGGCGTGACTCACAGTACGCAGGTGGTGCCTGGGCCTGAGTCACCTGGTGCCCCTTCCTCCAGCACCTGCGGTCTAGCCTGGCCCTGGCTCTCCTTAAACTCTCGTCTCCGTTCCTCTCCCCTTCCCTCCTTTCCTTGTTCTCTACCCCTTGATCTCCTTGATCAGATCTTGGCTGATCTCCCCGGCAGATGGGCAGATGGATGACGGAGACAGGAGCTTCTGATGCCACTCCCATGCCCTGTCACGTGTTGCCAGGAAAGAGAAGCGTATGGCATTCTGCCTCTCGCAGTATGGTGGCTGTAATCCGAGGGGAGGTGTCTCCAAAACGACCCCTCTCTGCGGCTTGCTGCTGCTGGAAATGCTGCTCTCAGCCACCCGTTCTGGGGACGGGACGCCCAGCCTGTCCCCTCTGAGAACGCAAGTTCCCCCAACAGTGCATGGGGATTCCTAAAACTACCTCAGTTATTTATCCCACAGTGGGAACCTCTTCGCTGCACGAAGCGGGAGCACCTACTATGTGCTCAGCGGGAGCACCTACTATGTGCCCAGGGTTACTCCCAGCCTTGGAAAACAGTAGTGAACAAAATGGACAAGAGTCTCTACCTTCTTGGGCGTTAGATTCTGGAGGGAGGAGTCAGGAAGTAAACAGGATAAATAGGTAAGTTATACAGTTGTTTTACAGGTGGTTACGTGTTGCAAACAACAGCAAAAAAGATCCAGTCTACCCAGAATGAGGGTAGGTGGAGTTGGGATCTGGCGGGGAAATGGGTCAGAGTCATTGAGAAAGTAGCATTTGGACAAAGACTTGGAAGAGGTAAGATAGTTAGCCTTGCAGAAGCAGATGCCCAGGCCCACTCCAGGCCCAGGGATACTGCGTTCTGAGGCATCTGGGGCCAAAGCCCGAGGACAGAAGCAGCCCGGTGATTTGGAGGGTGTGCATCTGGGGTGAAGGAGCAAGGGGCAAAGACAGAGAAGTAATAGGGGTACTTGGGTCATACAGGGGCTCACGGACTCTCTCCAGGGGCTCTGGCATTGACCCTGACAGTAATGGGGAGCATGTGCAGGGTTCCAAGCAGAGGAAAGATATGACCTATCGTGTGGGGTCTGCTAGAGACCAGTTGGAGGATGTTGCAGAAGTCCAGGGAAGAGAGGCTTGGGCCCAGAGGGTGGAAGCTGCCTTGGGAAGGGGAACTAACATTTCCTGTAGCATGAGGGGGTGCGAGAGAAGCAGGAGTCAGGGATAACTTGACTAGCCACTTTCCTGAATACAAGTTCTGATGAGCCATGTCTAGGGGCTGGCGGTGGTGGTGCTGACACTGAGGGCTCCACAACAGGGTGATGGGAAGAACAGAGTGGGGGTGGGCATTGTCGTGGTGCCCCCACCCTGCCCTTTAGCCCTGGCCAGGTCCTAACCCAGCCTCTGGCTCTGTTTTAGGCTTCATGTCTCCAAACAAATTTGGTTCTGAGGTTCAAAGCCTGTGTCTGAGGCCATGACATCCCTGAGGGGTGTGGGATGTGTCTAGATCTCTCCCTCACCTCCTGGGGAGTGCTCAGGATCCCTGTGGAAGGGGGCTGACTGGTAGCCTTGGGGTCTGCAGAAACGCTGTCACTGTCCCGGATTGGGCCCAGGGTGTGTGTGTGAGGCCCAGACACAGCAATTGCCACTTTCTTCTGTGAAGCCAGACCCCTGCTGGGATCTGCCCTGACCTGTGAAGTCTGAGACACTACAGGCTTAAATTTACCTGGGCTCCTGGCCTCCTGAGAGAGGAGGGGGAGGGGGGATTTGAAGGGCTCCAGTCAGTCAGCCTGAGGCCCACCACACACTAGGCCCCGCCTCGTCTGCAGATCTGGGATCACCACACCTGCTCCTGCTGCTGGTTAACTATTAATGAGTTCTTTGTCACAGCCTCTTTCCTGGTAGTGGGCTGGGGAGGGGGCAGTTCCAGGAGGGGGAAGGCTTCCTGGAAACCTTGAGTTCAGGGAGCTGGAGACGTGGAGAGAAATAAACCAGACTGGTGGGCTCAGAACCCCGGGGTGGGGGTGGGTTTGGCAGCAGTGATCTTTCTCCAGAGGATGGGATGGGGTCTCTCTGGGGTCTTGTTGCAGCGGCTGGCCGATGAAGGAAAGCGGCCTGTGCTGATTGGGGCTGGCCGAGTTCAGCCAGATTTCGTTGGAATTCTTACAGGGGGTCTAGACACTAACATTTAGTGGCTTGTCCTTTCTGCATATAAACAACTTAATGCCCATTTGCTAATTACACTACTTCCTCTGCCCATCCAAACTTAGGGAACTAAATGAGAACCTAAGGATTAGAAATGCCCAGTTGAGTCCACAAAAATCCTCCATTTTCCTCTTAAGGATTCTCCTCTTAAGTCCATTTCTTGGACTTAACCCTCAAACCATAGAGAACTTTCTGCTTGGGAGCCACTGAAGCCTGGACTGGGTAGTTAAGTCTCCCTTAAATAGAAACTTGGAGGCAGTGGTGTTTCACAACCATGCCATGCGGGCTCTTCTGCTCTGCAGGGCCAAGACAGGGACTGGGGGACCTTCCAACCTCTCTCTAAAAGCCCCCTGATCCTAACCTGGGGACGAGTGTCCTCTGAGACCAGCCTCTTGTTCTAGGCCTGTTGCCACCCTGTCAGGTGGCCCTCAGGCAGCTGTGCCCCCAGAGCCCCACACAGGGAGCTGTGTTCTCAGGCCTGGTGGGGGTGGGCACAGGAAGTTGGTCTGGTTATGCTTCAGGTCAGGTCTGTTTTCTGGCCCTCTGGGCTAGCATTCCTGCCAGGGGAGGGCGGGGCTGGGAGACCAGCCCTTAGGAAGCTGGGGGCATGACTCACAGGTAGTTACCTGTCCCAGGGCTCCCTGCCAACCTGCGGAGGGATCCGGAGGGGAGACATTTAGAGTTTACTCCTGTTTATTCCTCTTAAGCTTTCCTTGGGTGAGTTGGGTTTTGACCCCCTTCCCAATGAACCTAAAGCTCCTGCAAATTCCCCCAAAGCAGGGATTTTCCACTTTTTTAGTCTTCCATTGGGAAGGGGTCTGGTGCTTTCCAGGGTGCTTTGCAGCCCAGTGACAGGTCTGGGCAGTAACAGCCTATATAAGAGCTTTGTGTCCTCTGCTTAGTCTTCTGTCCAGGGCTGCTCAGGACATAGGATGAAGCTGACCCCTGTGGGCCTTGGGGAAGTGCCAAGTACAGTGCCTGTGGCAAAAGTGGGTGCCCTTCCCTGGCCCCTGGGAGTCACTGACATTCAACGCCTGGGGCTTTCAGTTTGCAGTGGCTCCCTTTACCCCTACCCCCACTCCTGCCCACCCCCGCAGGCACCCACAGGCCGCTGGGACTGATGAGCTTGCTGTGAGGCCTTTGAGACGGACCCACCTGCCCAGTCCTGTCCTGGGGGGGCGGGCGGCGGAGGGGGGGGTGCAGTGACGGCACATGGGCGTGCCAGACGCTGGATTCCTGAGGCTCGCCCTGCAGTGGGTGACGCCCAGCTGGGGAGTCTCCAGACGTGAGGCCTTTCTTTAAAAACTGGGAGCCAGGAGAAGAGACCCCACATTCAAGGGGTGCTCTTAGAGCCCACCTGGAGAACGAAGAGCAGCAGCACGGAGCAAGGTACGGGACCGGCCTTCCCCTGCGCGGTGGAGGCCAGGTGCGGGAGTAGGGCTGTCTGCGTCTGGGGTGTCTGGGGCCTGGCTGCAGGGGCCCGATTCATTCTGGATTCCTTCCTCCTCCTCCCAGGAGGGCACTGAGCAGGCGCACTCACCTGCAAAGGCTAGGTTAAATGTCTGCCATTGTTTGGGTTGCTTTTTTACATCGGGTAAGTGTTTCAGTGACTGGGGAGGAAGCAGCTTCAGATCTGGGCTGAGCACAAAGAGAAGTGGGAAAGTCTGGGCTGGCCGGGCTAGAGCTCTTCCCAGGGCCAGCCTGTACCTGGCTGTGCCCTGGTTGTGCGGGGATGGCAGCCTGGGGGCAGGAGTGCAGAGAGAGCACTGGAGGAAAACCAAAAAGTGGGTCTTCCTCCTGGGCCAAGATTAGCTGTGCAACCTCAGCCACCTGTCTCTTCCCCGGGCCCATGACTCTTCCAGGAGAGGTTTGGAAGGCATGATTCCCAGGCCACTAGCCTGTGGAAGGTAGATGCCGGGTGGGCCCCAGCTCCCTCTCTGCAACTGCCTTGCCACCCTCTCCCTTCGCCCCCCCGCAGCCAGAGGGCTCTGTGGCTGTCACTGGAGTCAGAGGTGGGCCGCAAAGGAGTAGGGGTGAGGCCTGTCTCCTCAGTCTAGTATCCAGCCTCAGCTTCCAGAATCCCAGGTCTGCACAGCCCTGGGCCATAATGGGAGACATTTTAAGATGCTTCCAGTTCTGATGAAATCCTCACTCACTTCTTAAATTCTGCCAGGCTCATCTTTCTCCCCACCGTGTCCCAGCGGCCTGCTTAGCTCTGAGTTGTGGTCACCAGAGCCTGCCCCTCAGGGAGGCCCCGGGTGGTGGCCGAGAGGCTTCGCCTCCAGGCCCTCAGCCACTCTGACCCACTCACCTTTGGGTCTGCAGGCCTGAGAAAGGCCAATTCTGGGGGTGGGGGGAGCAACAAGTCCTTGGACATCTTAATAGCTCCTCTCCTGCAAAGGGCCCAGCCCTTTTCTGCTCCCCACATTGTCCTTGCAAATGTGTGGGCCAGGGAGGGCCACGCCTCTTTCCCTTCCATCTCCATGGGGGGGAGATGAAGTCTGGGAGGGGATGGCATTTTCCCAGGGTACAGTATGCATCACCGGCCAGCTGGGACAGCAGTCCAGGGCTCTGGCATTTTGCAAGCTTTTGGTGACAAATGAACCTGCTGCTTACAAGTATCCTAGGTCAAGGCCCTAAGTAAAGGGGGCTGCTGTCCCTTAGGGTTTGTATTGTTTTATCCAGGCTGCTTTGCTGAGTCCCGGGTGAGGTCCTCTGAGGGGAGTCCCCTGTTGGCTGAAGATGAGGCCCCTCCTTCTCCTGTGCTTTGGTAAGTCTCCCTTCTCACCCTTCCAGGCCCTGTTGTGTGGCAGGGAAGGGACAGCTCCGTGGGGGAGGAGAGTATACTGAAGGGTGGGTATCATCCCTCGGTCACCCCGTCGTCCTTCAGTTTGGAACACTTGTCTCCTGGGGCCCCTGTGGCGTTTCCCTGCTCTTTGGGCCTTTGGGAAAGACGATGGCCTCTCTTGAGAGGCCAAGTGTCTTCTTCTTCCAGTGTGAGGGTGGCTGTGGTTCCCCAGGTGCCCGGCACAGCTGATTGCCCAGCCTTTCACTCTCTCGTGGGTTCCAGAGCCATCACAGCTGGGTTTTACAGGGGACTGTCGCTGGGGGTTCACAAAGCGTGGCTGGGTCCCGGCAGTGGCTCACTCGTGGTGAGCAGCCAGCCCCGCTCTGGCCGCTGACCCAGGCAGCTGCTGGTGAAGGGACAGAGGCCTGTGTCCCAGGGGCCGAGCATGGGCCTGTGACAGGATCCTCAAAGTCACATATGGAGGCCCCATTTCAGGATCATCCAGGGGTTCCAGTAGCCAGTGCTTCTCCTCCTTTCCTTTTTATTTTTTATTTTATTTTATTTTTTTAAAGATTTTATTTATTTATTTGACAGAGATCACAAGTAGGCAGAGAGGCGGAAGCAGGCTCCTTACGGAGCAGAGAGCCCGATGCGGGTCTTGATCCCAGGACCCTGAGATCACGACCTGAGCCGAAGGCAGAGGCTTAACCCACTGAGCCACCCAGGCTCCCTCCTCCTTTCCTTTTTAAATTACAGGTTACTGAACATGAAATCAGCTTCTTTTTTTTTTTAACCAAACAGCATCAGGATTCCAGTCCTTAGAGCCACCACTGGGGGGGAGCATTAGGGAAAGGGTCTAGGCTTGCTGATTTGCTGATTTATGCTTCCCTGGGGGGATACTGGGGTGGCCTGGGGGGCCCTCCTCTCGCTAGGCTATTCCCCAGCACCCCTGTGATTTCAGTCTGGCCCGGCCTCCTGTGTGCCCAGCAAACCTGCTCCCGTGGGGCCTGCTATCCACCTGTTGGGGACCTGCTCATCGGAAGAACCCGGTTTCTCCGAGCTTCATCCACCTGCGGACTGACCAAACCTGAGACCTACTGCACCCAGTATGGCGAGGTAGGTCCTAGCACCATGGCCTCCAGGGCTGGAGAAGACGAGGTGGGGTGGGGGGAGGGCGCCCTTTGTTCACAGAATGCCTGAAGTGTGTTTGGGATAGCCACAGCTCCATGTGCTGTGGAGAGTACAAGAAAAGCCTAAGGCCAGATGTCTGCCTCCAAAAAATTTTCTCCTTCACTGGGCGAGAGAAACCATCTTCAGAATCAGCTGAATAGCTTGGTAAAGCTGGAGTCTTTCCTCAGTCCTCGGGTATGGGCAGGATGGTTTTTCAAGTCTTGGGAACAGACAATTAGATGAATGTTGATCTTTTAGAACTGAGAGCTGGCGTGTCGTCTGTGGGGGACGAAGTCAAGGCTGACTGAGCACAGGTGGTGGGATGGGTGCACTGGGTTGTGTTCTTGCCATGAGATGAGCTGAGTGGTGCCATGGTCACTGTTGGCTCCCATCTCTTTGGCCAGTGTTGGGAAGTGAGTGTAGACAGAGCTAGCGGCAGAATATTTGATTGTTGGCTAGAGTATGAAGAGCCAGTGGTCCCCTCGGGCAAGTGGGAAACAGCCCAACTGCTGTTAAGAGGACATAAATCAACAAGGTAGATGCAGAAGTGATGAGGCCAGCGAGAGGGTTCAGTGACTCAGCTGATAAGAAAGAGCTTGAGCTGAACAATCCAGAAACCCAAACACTTTGACCTAGGTCAGTTAACATTCCCTGTTTAGGCGACTGAGTTCTTCAAAGAGCTGTTGTGATTTTTCTTCTACATGCCTCTGGACCTATTTTGGAGGAACGTTGACTTCCTTTCTTTTCTCTTCAACAAGGTGGGGCTCATTCTTGGTGCCTTGTGTTTACCAAAGTTGAAACCACTTAGTGTTAACTTGTTTTCCAACTGCATGTCTCATTTGGCCATTTTTCTGCCCTGAAACCAAAGGTTTGAACAAAGGAATGTGTGAGGGAGGCGTGTTCCCCAAGTCTTCTAGTCTTTTCAGAAAAAGAGAGAAAGAGAGAAATACAGAAAAAAAGGGGAGTGAGAGAGACTGACTGCATGAAGGAGACTTGGGTCCTCCGTGGTCCTCTTTTCAAACTGTCCTTGTAGTTGGGACAATGGAGGTGGCATCGGCTACTGCCGCTGGGCCCCATCGCCCTTCTAGTCCAGTGTTCTTTGGTTACTTTTAATGGCAGATGGAGCTGAGTAGTGGCTTCGGAGGTGCAGAGCAGAGATGGCTGTGGTTCCTGCCTCTCACCCAGCTGGATGTGGGAAAGCCAATCTGACAGTGTTGGGTCAGATGGCCAGTGTTAGGCCAGGCCTCCCTGTGGACCCAGATTTCTCCACAGGCATCAGGGGGCCTGGCCGTATTGAGCTTTCTAGGCAACGGAATGGTGTTCACTGCTGCCTTCCCACACATGCCCTATATCTGGTGCCACTGAGCCATGTCTAAACCTTGCAGGGAGGCTTCTGCTGATTTCCTTCCTTGAGCGGACCTGCCTTCTGGCAGGGGGAAGTAGGAGAAATTCCTGGACAGCCTCTTTCCCCAAAGCTTTGGCCTTTTGACTTCACCTTGGCCTGCCTTCTGCCTCTGTCAGAGGCCGGAGCCCACCACCTCCCTTCCTCGCTTACTAAGCAGCCCCCTGAGGACAGAACGGTGCTTGCAAAAGAGAAGTCTAGACTTTTGCAACCCTGGGGATGGAGACATCCCAGCTATTTTGGCTTCTCTGAAACTTGAGACACATTGGCTTTTCCCCCTCTTTTCTATGAGGGGGAGGAAAGCCAGGCAGCCTCTTCTGGAGAGTAGAAGGTGGGGCATCTTGAATGCATGTGATCTTGGGCAACACAGTCCCCTTCTTTAAGCCTTAACTTCCTCTTCCATGAGTGTTCGATGAAAGGGTCTGAAGGTTTGCTCTTGGCCTCAGGTTTCTCTGGGAATGAGCCGACTGCTGAGAGCCCCCCACCTTCCACCTCTCCCTTGTTCCTTTGCCCTTTCTCCCGCTTTTCCCTTTCTACTTCCTAGAGGCTATTGGTTGACAGCAAGGAAGACACACCCCCAAGGCACAGAGCTTCACCCTCGGAGGCTGCAGTGGCGGCTGTGTGATGACAATTGGGAATCAATATTTTAACTCTGCTGGCTTCCAGTTTCAGTTTTTGAGTTTAATATATTCTGTTATCAGATGATAGGCATAGCAGCTAGAATTTATTAGGCACATGTTATGGGTCCCAGGCCTCATACTCAAGAGTTTCACAGAAATTATCTCAATTAATTTGCACAGTGCTTCCTGTGGGGGTGTTTGTTATCTCTGTGTGCCTTTGGGAGGGTTTGGGTGTGTGCCGGGACCCCATACTTCGGATGGAAACACAGGTGTCGAGTTTTCCGAGGAGTTAGAGACGGAGGGTGGGTGTAGCGGGGAGCCCCAGGCAGAGATGAGGCATGAGGCAGAACAGCATTCCTGGTGCCTGCCCCTCTCTCGTCTCCCTTCAGCCCTTCCTACCAGCTCCTGGCCCCATATACACACTTTCTTCAAGCTGAAGCTTCTGGTTAGTGCCTCTGTTCTATTTCTGTGACATGGTGAGCTCTGAGCCAAGCACGACTTCATCCCGCACCTGCCGTCTGCCCACGGACGTGGCACGAATGCAAGTGCACCAGAGATTTACAACTCTTGGACGTTCTACACTGCTCGTTCCTCCGCTCTTAACCCCAGCAGGACTCAGTGGAATGGGAGTTGCAGGAGCCATGGGGACTCCTTCCAGTTCCAGAATTATCTCTCCCAGCTTCCGGTGTCAGAGTGTGGCTCCTGTTCCCTTGCTATCTCCTCTGCCTGATTTGGTCTCAGTGGCTAAGTCCTATCAGCCTCGAGGACTTGCTTCTGTGGTTTTGGGGTCCAGGTTGCAACCCTTGCAATGACGTAGGACTTGGTCAACTTTGCCTTGGGGTACCCCACCCCCAACTTTGCCCTTCGTAGGACTGCCTGCCTTGACTGCCCTTTAACTATCCAAGCTTGGGTCCAGGCTGTTCTTTACCAAAACAGCCCTGTCCCCTTGTTCTCCTTCCTTTGGTCCTAACTAACATCTGGGCAGAGTCACTGTTCCCTAGAGCTTGAGGCATGTCTGTGTGCCTCCTTGTCCTTGTCCTTTTCTGTATTTTCTCTCAGTGTTGGCTCCTCGTTTGAAACCTGAGTCACGGCAGCCCCCAGCCCGGTGAGCGGTTGTGAGGAGCGTGTAAAGAAATGAGCAGAGTTGACCAAGGCTGGTGTCGGCAAGACACTGAATGTTCCATCCCCCTCCCCTTACGCAGCCACCTTCTGGCACCCGTGTCTGCTTGCAGAGGCCACCCCATCTGCGAATCACACTCCTGAGCATTTCTCCCCTGATTAGGACATGCACTTGCACACTTATCGAAATAACCCATCCTTGGGCCAGCCCACTCTGCTCTCAAGGTGGCCGCTGTAAGTCTGGTCTGTAGTGGACTGTTGGAGAATCTGGAGGCAATCCCGGTCAGTGAGGTTGTCCTGCCAGGGGGTGGGGACTCTCTGGGTCTGATCCTGGTCTGACCCTTAGATGAGGGATGGGACCTTGCTAGCTCCTGGGTTCTCTCTAGACCATCGTGACTCCGTGTATGAAATGAAGGAGTTAGGTTCGTGGGCCCTTGTGTTTGCTCACTTCTAGCATCTCTGCCTGCCTCTCAGAGATGGCTGGGCTGTGCGTGACCCCGTGGGTTCAGCATGGTATCTGTGAGGCAGGGGCTTCTCCACTGGCAGGGGCTGAGCTGTGCCCTTCCGGTCATCTCTGGGCTGCTTCAGGCTCCCCAAGACGCAGTGCGTTTTGCCCGGAAGCTTTCCAGCCCTGATTTCTGCTTCTGACAATGTGTCCTCCAATGTTGTGTTTGCTCCCCTAAATGCTTTATTTATCGCCCACTCCCTCCCTTTCTGGGGGAAAACTTAATTACCCAGCTGTCTTAATAATAGTTTTACACAGTGCATTCCTCAGGTTAATTAGCTGTATAAATCCAACAGCTGTCATTTTTATCTCTTGGAAACAAGCTGAGGAGCAGTAGCCAGTTGCTATGCCCTCCACCCCAACACACGCACACAGAGACAGACAGACACACACACGTATGTCAGTGCACCCACATGTACACCCCCCAACAACCACTGTCTTTCTCAGTTCAACGGTTATCTGTTTACTGGACCTTTGGCAGGGCTAATACGGAAGCAGGGGATGTGTGAGCTCCTTATGTCTTTGTACTTTGAGACTGCCTCTGACTAAATGGTCTGTCCCCCTGTTTCCCCAGAAGTTCTCAGCATTTCTGAAACTTCCAAAGCTCCTGCCATTGGTGGGCCACTCTTTTGGATGAAGCATTGTTGTGTTCTTTGTTTGAAATACAAACTCGCTTGAGAAAGACACCATATCAATCTATCATAGACCACTATATCTCAGCCAGGATTTGCTTATCAGAAAACTAGCTGTGTTGGGGAGCCTGGGTGGCTCAGTGGGTTAAGCCTCTGCCTTCGGCTCAGGTCATGGTCCCAGGGTCCTGGGATCGAGCCCTGCATTGGGTTCTCTGTTCAGCAGGGAAACTGCTTCCACCTCTCTCTCTGTCTGCCTTTCTGCCTGCCTGTGATCTCTCTCTCTCTCTCTCTGTTAAATAAATAAATAAATAAAAATCTTAAAAGAAAGAAAGAAAACTAGCTGTGGCTTTTGTGAAGGGTTCCAAGAGAGTAAAGGCCAAGGTGGATAGGCTTTGAGGGATAGAAGGACATGGAGGGGGACATTGGGGGAAAGTGTTACCATCAAAAGGAAGCAAAACTTGGGTTGGTGGCATGTGAGAGTCTTGGGTCCTGGTTGTTATGGGCTGGGGGATATAGCTCGTGGGGCTAAAAGGATCGGAGAGGGGGGAAAGCTGTAATGGGAAGGCCTAGACAGACCCAAGTGGCCTCAAACTTTGCTGGCCCATTGCTTTTGGGGTTCAGGTCTCCAGAAGTCCTGGCAACATTTTGCAGACCTTCTTTGCTTCTTTGTCCTCGAGAGCTGTAGGAACCATTGTCACAGGCAGAGCCTGCAGGGGTCCAGACAAGCAAAACAATTCTCTGCACTCAGGTCTAGGGAAATATCTCTGTTTCTGGAGAGGTCCAGGCTGGGGCGGAGGCTGTCCTTTCCAGAGAAGAAGGGAGGGGGCATCCTGACAACCAGCTCCGGTCTCTTCCAGGGGCTGCCAAGTGACCTCTGTGTCCCTTGAATTAGAACCAGCCAAGAAGGTTTAGCTGCAGACATCCTGGGACAGAAATCCCTGCTTTGTCTCTTCCCAGCTTTATGGACTTGGACACGTTTCTTAACTTCTCTAAGACTTGCTTTCCTATCTGTCAAATGAGTATCTGCATATTTTAATGGAAGATACCGACCTCAGAGATTTGGGGAGGAGGCAATGAGATAATGTATGCGCAGTGCCCGGGAGAGAGCCTGGTACAGTGTCATTTCTGGGTGTGTGGTGCCCATCGTCTCCGACCAGCTTCACAGTCAGTCTCCTGAGCTTAGTCTGGATGCGAGAGGGCAGCACGGAGTGAAGGCTTTGGTGAAGGTGTCACTTCATGACAAGACAGAAGATGAGGGACACCTGGGTGGCTCAGTGGGTTAAAGCCTCTGCCTTCTGCTCAGGTCGTGATGCCAGGGTCCTAGGATCGAGCCCTGCGTTGGGCTCTCTGCACTGTGGGAGCCTGCTTCCCTTCCTCTTTCTCTGCCTGCCTCTCTGCCTACTTGTGATCTCTGCCTGTCAAATAAATAAATAAAATCTTAAAAACAAAGAAAAAGAGAGAGAGAGGATGAAGTTGAAAGTGCCTGATAGCCCTGGGGCTTTCCTCCTCAGCACCCCAGCAGAACCCGACTTTTGACCTTCGCCGCCAATATCCACTGATCTAGAAGGGCTGAGGCTTGTGAATCCCAGTGGGGACCAATGGAGGTCTTGCTGACCAAGGGCCATAAGGGGTACTTCTTCTGCTCACTTAGCTGAGAGGCGCGATTTTCCAGTACGGCATCTGGGTAATGTCCTTTTGGGTTTTTTTCTTCCTTCCTTTGCATTCTTGTTCGGAGTGTTTTAAACTTCTGAGCAGATAAGCTGGAGTAGGGGAGAATTCGAATAGCGTGTTAGAGCAAGAAAGAACTTCATTATCTTATGCCACGCCTGCATATTACCAGGGAGGAAGCTGAAATGGAGAGAATGCCTTTTCTTGCAGGCAGCTGGATTTTTTTTTTTTTTTTTTTTTTGGTCCTGGCTTCCTTTCTTTAGGCCCTGGCTGGTGGCCATGACCCTGATGCTATCTCCTTAGATAGACACAGTCTCTGGCTTGCTCATGGGAGGGAGCTGGGCCGTGAAAACCAGAGGCTGTTTCCACTTCCCTCTCCAGTTAGCTCCGTATTCTGCAAAGGCAGAGCTTCGATTCACGTTTACCTACCTTTTCCCACCGATTTCCACTGTGATTCAGGTTCCTGCTGGCTCTCGCTCTCTTCTTTGCCCTCCCCCAGCTCTCTGGGAGGGTTCGTCTTCCGGCCAGACTGCTGAGCTTCTAGAAGGCTCCAGGATAAGGGAAGAGGCCCAGCCTTTCCAGATGGAGAGCAAGTAGGAGCCAAACTGGCTGGAGGCCTGATAGGCTGAATTGATAATAAGGCTGCGTCTCTGAGGTAGCACGGCCGGGAGAACCGTTGGCCAATGGACCCCAGAGACGGGGCCTGCTGCTGCCGAGGGCTTCCACCTCTGGGAAGGACGGAGGCACGAAGCCCACGGGAGGGGAAGAGCCTCGTGTGGAGAGTCCCGCACACGCATTGATACACATTCTCACGCAGGCAAACGAGAATGAATAGAAAGGGAAGCTGAGGCCCAGAGGGAAAGAGAAAGCAGCTTGTCTTCCCGTGGGCGCCTGCCATAAGCCTCTCTGCTTCAGGTCTCCAGCCAGCTGGCTGGCTGACAAGCAGAGCCACTTAAAATACCTGTCCCCAGCCTGTCTCTAAGGATGGCAGTAAATCCCTCCTTCAGCTGTGTTTCTATGATAAGCAGCACGTAGGTTTTAAGCCCACGAGGGCATCTTATCGTCCATCAGTGCCTGCGCACGTGGAAGGAAGGTGGGGCGGGCGTGGGGCACCCCTGGGCTCACTGGGAAGCCTGAGCCAGAGGCAGGGTGAAAAGCCCATGTGGACATTTTTTAGTTTTCTTTACTTTGTAATAATGTCTATTTTCCTGAGTATAAAAGTGAGTATATATCCATGGTATTGAAGTTGAATATTATTAAAGAATAAGGAAAAAAAGCTCCCTGTTATCCTATTACCCAGAGATATTAGGGTCAGCTGCTTGTGGCGGTCATTTTTGTAGGTCACATTGGCTGAATAGCAACCATTTCATATGGTTCAACCTAATCTTTTGGGGTGTTTCCTTCCAAACACTTTCTGTTCCTTTCAATTTACGTATTTGAGAACATGACAGATACATGTTTATGCTCATCCTTTCTTTGTTCTTCATAAAATACTAGAATGTCAGCATTTTCCCCAAGTAATGAAAGGCTTTCTGTGAGCAGTCTTTTTAATAGTTACATAATATTTCATCCTTTGGGGACCATCAAGGTCATTTCCAGTTCCAGGTTGAGGCGTTCTAGGTCCGGTGCCCCAGGCCTGAGGAAAGAAAGAGCCTTGTTTCTGGCGCTGTCTTGGCCAGGGAACAGGCCGGGATCAGGTCCCAGCAGAGCTGGGGAGAGAGCTCTGGTGACAGGCGGCCGGAAGGCAGCTGGCCCTTGTCTCTCGGCGGGACATGTGCTGAGTGCATACAGAGGCTGGCAGTGGAAAAGTTTGCCCCCGAGAGGCTGTGCAGAGTGGGGAGAAGGGCACGCTCCCTGCCAGGGACCAAAATAGGAATCTGGAGGAGAGTCAGATTCCAGCAAAAGGCTTCTCTTGCCCAGAAAGGATTATTTTATGTGCTCAGGTATTTATTCCAGCACTGACACATCCACAGTTTCTGTTAACTGAGCTGGGTCAGCCTGAGAAGCCAGCTTTTTTCCCAATGTGCTCTCTCCACCTCAGGCTCCCCCATGGTCAGCAGCGGGGTCAGGCCAAGCCCTTTGAGTGAGACAGACATTGTCACCCTTCACCATGCTTCCTGTGATGTCTGTGCACCTACCTGGTTTCCTAGCACAAGTGAGAGGATGACACAGAGGGAGGGAGAGGGAGGGGTAGAGAGGGAGAGAGAAGGGGGAGGTGGTAAGGGGACCCTCTCTAGTGTGGGTTGGTGCTGGCGCTGCCGTGGCTGTCAGTCCGTAGAAGAGTCACTGCCCTTTTGAGCCCCATCTTTTTGATCTGAGTTCACATATATAAAATGGGAATAATATTCCTTACCACATAGGGCTGTTGTGAGGCTTAAATAGGTTTTCATATTCAAATTCCTAGTGCAGTACCTGGCCCATAATGGGCTCTCTGTCCTGTCCTGTTGCTGTTTTGTTACCTCTCCCCCCCATCCCTCCTTTTAAACTCCCTGCCTGCAGGAAGAGAACGTCTAGGGCTAATTAAAATGTTAGCACTTACTGAGTATTTGCTATTCATTCAGTAAGTATTAAGGGCCTACTCTGTGCAAGGGACTTTCCTAAGCACGGAAGATACAGGAAAGGAAGCCGTCGTGGAGTCTACTTTTGTAGCAGACAGTAAACAGATAATATAAGCAAATACATAGACAATAAACGCATGGTATTTCAAGTGGAGATATGTACTAAGAATAAAAATGTAGCAGGGCAAAGAATGGATGAGCAGGTGGGAGGGGCAGTGAGCAGGAGGGAGGGGCAGTGAGCAGGAGGGAGGGGCAGTGAGCAGGAGGGAGGGGCAGAGAGAGGGACAGTGCAGGGGAGGGAGAGACCGTGGAAGGGAAGGGAGGAAGCGAGCGTTCCTTACAGGGCACGTGTGCTGGCCATTATTTGAACATTAAATATCATACAATTATTGTTTAATAAAGCACTTTGGGACCTGATGAGGAATCCTCCAAGCAGCAGGAAGGGTGACGATTCTCTTATTTTGGAGGTGAAAGCTGGAAAGTCAGGTGGGAAGCAGAGGCTCCAATGGCCAGGAGTGTGGATTCTGCTCCTGCTTCTGCACTGCCCCAAGCTTTGTCAGCCGTGGAGAGGCACGATGGGTGTTGGGCAAGGAGTTTCCATCACCCCAGGCTCAGGCTCAGCATACCAACTCAATGCCTTTGGGACAAACCTGTCTGTTAATCAGTTCCGCAGACACTATCCTTTCTAAGACGTCAGCCTTACTGGCTTATCACCTTCCCGGGACAGGGCAGAGGTTCAGGAGCTGGAAGGCCTTGGCGAGGCCAGAGCTCTCCCCTGGTTCTGGTGAGTGGAAGCCTTAGAGGGAGGCAGGGGCTTGGGTATTTGGAGTACAGTTGTCCCCACCCCGAAGGAGTCGCAGGCCAGTGAGGTTCTTGTCCAGGCTTCTACTTGCGGGGGACTGTGGAGCCCTCTGAACAGTGTTCTTTACTCTGGGCACAAGACCTGGTAGCAGGGTAACTCAGAGAAAACAGAATTTGTTTGTGTTGCATGGGGGAGCTGAGGCAAGGTCATGCTGTCCCTGGGGGGGCTGTGGGCACACACACATACAAACTAAGAGAACACGGGCCGTGTACTTGGGCACTGTTCTTTTGCTTGGGGATCTCTGCCTGGTGTGGGGCCCATGGGGTTCAGCTCTGTCTCTTGTGTCACTCCAGGGCTTGGGCAGGCCAGGGGAGCTGTCGTTTTGTGGGAAGCTCCCCAGTGAGGTTGTTTCCTTTCCGGCTGCCTACCCTGGCCTTGATCTTCATGAAGGGACTCTTGCTATCAGCCTCAGGGCTGCAGATTTCCTCTGTCCTATGCATTCCTGGCCTTGGGACTGCTTAACCACAAAGCTTCATTTGGTGGGGAACCCTCAGATTCTTTCCTGTGGATAGGGAATGCCAAACCTGGGAAGCGTCCTCAAGTCCCAGACATTGGTGCTGGAAGGCCTTTGAGATCATCCAGATGTTAATGTAATGTTGACACCCTAAGGGGAAGGTCTTTATTTTGTTCTCTGTTATAACTCTGGAGCCCAGAACAGGGCCTGGCACATAGTACACACTCCACAAATATTTGTTGAATGTTTGAATGAATGACTCTCATCCAGCCTCCACTCAATCTACAGAGGAGAAAACTGAGCCTAGAAAATGGAGTAACACAGAGCTAGAACTGGAACCCTAAATTCCCTTGTCTTTTTTTTCTCTGTGCCCCATCTCCTTGGTGCTCAGAACCTCAGTTTACCCTGGAGTAGCCAGGATGAGGTGAGATGAGATACAAAGCTCTCTAACGTTTTCCTAGCATACAGCAGATGCTAAACTAAAGTGAGTTCCTCATCTTTTCTTCTTTTGGCTCTTGATACCCTTTTCAAGTTTCTCTTTTTTAAAAGATTTTGTTTATTCATTCATTTGTTTGTTTGTTTAGAGAGCGAGTGCAAGCGAGGGGAGGGGCAGAAGGAGAGGGAGAGAGAGACTACCAAGCAGACTCTGTGCTGAGTATGGAGCCTGATGTGGGACTTGATCTCACAACCCTGAGATCATGACCTGAGCTAAAACCAAGGGTCAGATTATTATTATTTTTTTAAGATTTTATTTATTTATTTGACAGACAGATCACAAGTAGGCAGAGAGGCAGGCAGAGAGAGAGAGAGGAGGAAACAGGGTCCCTGCTGAGCAGAGAGGCTGATGCAGGGCTTGATCCCAGGACCCTGAGATCATGACCTGAGCTGAAGGCAGTAGCTTTAACCCACTGAGCCACCCAGGCACCTCCTAGAGTCAGATTCTTTTTTTTTTTTTAAAGATTTTATTTATTTATTTGACAGAGTTCACAAGTAGGCAGAGAGACAGGCAGAGAGAGAGGAAGGGAAGCCGACTCCCTGCTGAGATCATGACCTAAGCTGAAGGCAGAGGCTTTAACCCACTGAGCCACCCACGCGCCCCAAGAGTCAGATTCTTAACTAAGACACTGAGGCCCAGGTACCCCTCAAGTTTCTCTTTGAGGCAATGTTCCGTACCAGTGTTTTTCTGCCACCCAACACCTTTTTCCTGGCAATAATGCCTATTCATTATTCACTTATCTATATGTTAGGAGGAGCACAAAAGAATTATATTCAAAGATGACCAGTAGCCTTGTTTTAAGATGCTAATCCTTCCAATGGTGTGAATGAAACCAGTGGATCCCTGGGGGTAGGATTTTTACATAGGAGAAGTTCTAGGCTCTCAGGATGCAGGAGGGGAATCCTGCCTGGACCCCTCTTACAAGACTCTGTCGACTCCCTCTCCCACAGTGGCAGATGAAATGCTGCAAGTGTGACTCTAGGTTGCCTCATAATTACAACGGTCACCGAGTGGAGAATGTGGTTTCGTCCTCTGGCCCCATGCGCTGGTGGCAGTCACAGAATGGTGAGCTCTGGCCACCTCCAGGGGTCTAAACTTGTGGGAGGTCCCACAGTGTGGGAGGTGGTTGGGGGGTACCCGGGAGCCCTTTTGGGTGTCCCAGGCATTTCTTATGGCGGTAGGACATGCGTGGTCAACAGACCTTCTGCCTCTCTGATGTTGTAGGTAGAAGAAGTTGCTAGAAGTTGAGGAAAGGGTAAGAAGAGTGAAGAATGCCTTTATTTCCCCCTACTTAGTTGCAGCGAGCTTGTTGTAGGAGTTGAGCTTGTAGAATAGACACGTTGAAATCCTTTAGTGTGTTAGGGTCATCAAGAGATGATGGGAAGGAAATCTGGCCAAGGACAGGTGGGATCTTGAGTAGGAAATACAGGGAGAAGCACGTTGGTGCCGCTCCTCTCGAGAGGGAAACCAGAGGATGGATGTTAGCATTTCTGACTTCCCAGAGCTAGTAGAGTCCAGAGCCTTTTTTGGGCTGGGAAGGTAGAATTTCTCTGGTCTAAAGGTTCTACTTTTGGTCCTTCCAGATGTGAACCCTGTCTCTCTGCAGTTGGACCTGGACAGGAGGTTCCAGCTTCAAGACATCATGATGGATTTTAAGGTTTGCTTCCTGGGGATGGCAGTGGGTAGAAGAGGGGGGACCCAGGGGCATGTGGGCTTGGGCTTAGGGAGAGCACAGTGTCCTTGTCTCCCCAGGCTTGGGTGATGAGGAGGTGGATATTGTTAGTTACACTGTGTGCATTACTCATTCAGACTCATTAACCCTGAGTCTGGGTCGAGGTGACAGAAGAGGCCCACTGTTGGGAGCACAGTGGCACCTCCAGGCCCCCTGTCCTGGCCATGCCGTGGTTATGGATCTGTTCTCTCTCTGTATCCTCCATCCTCAGCCCATCTGATTCATTCAGCTCGCCAAGTACAAGTTCCACTGGGCCTGGTCAGTTATCGTGCAGTCGTATACATATATTCTTGGTATGTTTAATGCTTTTGCTGATGAGATTGAGTTTAACAAACAGCCAGTGACTGGCCCATCCTTATGAAAGATGTGCTTTGGAGCAGCACCCTTGATGGGCCACTCACTGCTGTCACATCTCAGAGTAACTTTTGGATTCTGCTTTTAGTCCAGCCTCCTGAGATATTCCTTTGGGAGGGAACATTTTTATTCATTTGTCATAGCCACCCCCCCCCCCGCCTTTTTTTGAGAAGATTTGATTTTATTCTTTCTCCAGAAATAGTCAAATATTTAAGGATCAAGCTCAGTTAATAAGATTGGGTGAGCACGAAGGGTGATATCATTTTCAGGAGCTAAAATGAGCTGTGCATAAAAAGCGATATGATCTGATTTCTTCCTTGGCTCCGAAAGTTAGCACTGAGATCCTCTCTTCAAGAAAAGGTCAAAAGTATTTTGAGAAATGACAGTATCACTTGAATAAATGCCGTGTCTAAAGGGGACACCTTTGAAGGGCAGCATTCATCTGGATGGATATTGTTAGTTACACTGTGTGCATTACTCATTCATTTACTTGTCCGTTCTTGCTACACATATACTAGCACTGGTTGTATGTTAGGTCGGGGGACAGATGCCTGGGGTGGAAAGATGAACAAAGCTAAGTCATGGTTCTCACATTGCTCTAGTTTATATTGGGAAGACAGGACTGATGAGGAGGCATGACAGGTGCTCTGATATTGGTAGGAAATGGGGCTGGGAACACAGAGGGGTGTCCAACTTGGTCTGTCTTTGGCGGGCGGGTGGGAGTCGCAGAATGCCCAGGAAAAGGTGAGCCATTGTAGGACACTGATAGTCAGGCAAAGGGCAAAGTTTATTCTTGGCAAAAGAGGACCACCCATAAAGTGCAAAGGCCTGGAGGGGAGAGGCAAGAGGCAAGAAGGTACGTAATGGTAGGGGGGTGGGCTTGGTCAAAGGAATTGACCCTATATAAACGCATATATAGGGTCTGGAGGGGGAAATGTGTATATGGTGGTGAGAAGTAGGGACGTGGGAAGCTGCAGGCTGGTGAGAGATGAGTTTACAGACATTAATGGGGAGGAGGGAAGTGGACTAAAGCTTCGTGCCTTCATTCAATGAATGACTGAGTGCCTTGTGTGTGCCAGATGTTGGGGGTGCCCCTGGAGCAAGACAGACAGGGGGACCTGTGATTTACTGTAGTGGCTCTCAAACAAGGTATTTGGCAATTTCTGGAAATATTCTTGGTTGTCACAACTATGGGTATGCTACCTCCTGTGTATAGGTCAGGATTGCTGCTAATTGTCCTGTGATGATTGGGACGGCCCCACAGGATTTAGCCAGCTCCAAATCTTAACAGAGCCAAAGGCTGGGAAACCCTGGTCTAGGGGGAGAGGAATCAGAAGCAGCAAGCCAGATGATTGCAAATTGTGGTGACATTTATGAAGGAAACAAACAAAATGCTGGAATGGGGTAAGGTGGGCAGAGTGTGGGCCGAAGAATGTGTGCTAGATCGGTACGAAAAATCTTGGGAGGAGGCGACACTTAAGCTGAGAACAGAAAATGAGAAGGAGCCCACAAGGGGGAAGAGCGTTCCAGGCAGAAGAAGCAACCTGAACGAAGTCTCTGAGGAGGGAAGGAGCATGGTGCAGCTGAGGGCTTGGAATGGTGGAGGTGCAAAGGGCCTGAGGTTTGCTGGGGAGACAGGCCCACATAGCACAGGACCTGGTCAGGAGTTCAGACTTATTCAAGAATGGGCAGGGGACTTGAATAGACATCTTGCCCAAGAAGACATACCGATGGCCAGCAGGCCGATGAAAAGATGCTCAACACCAGTAATCATCAGAAAAATGCAAATCAAAATGGCATGGGTCTGTCACCTCATCCTTGTTGGAATGGCTACGATCCAAAAGACACAAGTATGTGTTGGTGAGGATGTGAGGAAAAAGGAGCCCTTGCGTACTGTGGGTGGGAATGTAAATTGATGTAGCCACCAATGAAAATAATGAAATAGTACAGAGGTTCCTCCACAAACCTATAATCTGACAATTCCACCTGGGTATATGCAAGAAGGAAATGAAATCCCTGTCTCGAGGAGATATCTGTACCCTCCTGTTTATTGTCACACCATTCACAGCCCGAGACATGGAAACAAGCTAAGTGTTCATTTTGATGAACGGACAAAGAAAATGTAAGCCCTGTCCATACGTCTGTCCACAATGGGATAGTCAACTATAAAAAAGAAGGAAATCCTGGCTTTTGTGGCAACATATGTGGACTTTGAGGGTATCCCGCTTAGAGAAATAAGTCAAAGAAAGACAAACTTATATGTGGGATCTAAATAAACTGAACCCACACAAACAGAGACTAGAAGGGTAGGTGCCAGGGGCAGGGGATGGGGAGATGTTGGTCAAAGGGTACGAACTGCCAGTTATAACTTGAGTAAGTCCTGGAGATCTAGTGTATAGCGTGGGGACTGTACTGAACAGTGTCTTAGAAAACTGGAAATCTTACATGTTACCACCACACACAGAAATTGGGAATTACGAGAGGGGATGGATGTGTAACTATGACAATAATCACTTTGTGGTACGTACATGGGGCAAATCATCACACTGTGCCTCTGAAACTTACATATATGTCAATACTCTCTCAATAAAGCTAGAGAAACGAGAGCAGTGGGAAGCTGGTCTAGGTTTTTTCTCAGAGGGTGACGCCATCCTTGTGGTGTGTGGTGGTGGGTGCGAACACCAGGGAGGTCGGGGGGCACCTGCGGGAGAGAGGTGAGGGGGATGGGCGGTGAAGCTGGAGACAGGGCCTGGTGTGGGATGTGTTTGGAGACTGGGTTTCCGAACCTGGGAGCCATCAGGGTAGAGACAGCATTGAGAGCCCCAGACATGGGTGGTCTCCCCCGGGGGAGGAAGGACCCCATGCGTCTTGTTGAGAGGCTTGTCCTTCATCTTTACGTAATGCAGATGGGGGGCGCGGGGGTCAGACAGTCAGCTAGGATACCCTGTCAGTTGAGGTGGGTAGAGAGGGTTGGAGGGCCCGGACGTTTGGCTGTGGGATAATTTTCTGGCCTGACCGCTGGGTGGTGGGCTGAGCAAGGATCGCATTCTTGTGGAGTGTAGATCACCTTTCTCTTGGTGTCCACGGTTCCCATGGGGGAAATCAGAGGGGGCCAGTGTTTGTCAGGAGAATTGGACCCGGAAACCCTGAAGCCCACTTGCCCCTCCCGCGCCCCTTCTCCTTCCCTCACTGTGATTCTTTCGGGGGAACCACCTGTGCATTTCCCTGCCCGTTTTGGTGATGTGTCTCTCTGGTGGCCCCTTCCGGCCAGTCCACAAGGCCCCTACCTGGTCTTTGTCTCCGCAGGGGCCCATGCCCGCTGGGATGCTGATCGAGCGCTCCTCGGACTTCGGAAACACCTGGAAGGTGTACCAGTACCTGGCAGCTGACTGCACCTCCGCCTTCCCCCGGGTCCGCCAGGGCCAGCCCCAGAGCTGGCACGATGTCCGGTGCCAGTCCCTGCCCCAGAGGCCCAGCGGGCGCCCGGATGGGGGGAAGGTAGGTAGAGAGGACTCTGAAAAAGAGGCACATGGTTGTGTGTGTGTGGCGGGGTGCGGGGGGGGGCAGTCCTTGCCACCACGTTACTCCCACAGTCCCCCAGCCCCCGGAGAAGAGACGGCCCCTCAGGGCACCTTGCTGTCTCCTGTGCTCCCTGGCCACTCCCAGAATATTTGCTGTTTGTCCCCTTTGGTGCTCAGGAGCAATATTTAAAAACATGTCGAGGGCACTGCGTCACCCAACCCTGCCCTCTTGCTTAGCCGCTGCCCCCGGCTCCTTGGCACAGCCCATCGTGGAAAGGGTAAAATCCCTTCTGCTGCAGTGGGAGGACTTTGAGATGGTTAGTTTAGATTCAGGTGAGCAAATTACACAAATTGAGTTCGAGCTCTGATTTCACCTGGATAGGGCTGAACAGAGGAAGGCGCTTTCTCAGTTTAATCCCTCCATCTGGCCCTTGGGAAAATTCAGGTACAAGCCATAGGTCCGGGTCACTGGAACTTAAGCCCCGAGAGAGAAACAGAGAACTTGCCTCTAGAAGCAGCTCAGAACTCTCTCCCTGACGCCTCGCACCTGGGGTAGGATTCTTGCCTAGCTGCCTTTCCCCTCCCCAGCCCCTGAGGGAGGCTGCAGGTTCTGACCTCCCTTCTCTGGTTCAGGCTCTCTCCCTGCACCCAGTGCTCAGCTCCCTGTGGATGGTGCCTCCTGAGTTACAGCGCAGCCCACGCCCAGGTTAACTAACCACATTCCCTAGACTCCAGAGTGGAACACAGGACTTTTTCCCGATTTGTGGAGGGCTGTCATAAAGACTCTGGAGTCCCACAAAATGAGCTGTTTTTATGAAAAAGGGAAAGCATCGTGGAAATCGGGGTTGTCTGGAGAGCGGTGGTGACCACATCCATGAATCCTTGGGCCCTGGGCCTTCTCATTCATCCGAGGTGTTTGCAAAATTAGTATCCCCTAAACCCTCATGTGTACACTGTACATCTTACTATTATTTCTGACCCAAGGAAATCAGGAAATTCTTGGGATATCCCTTTTTCTCAGTGGAGAGAAGTTATCTACACTTGTGTGCATGCACACACACAGACACACACACACACATTTAGGGCCCAGTGACCATCTCACTCCCTCAGGGTGCTCGGCAGGCCTCATATCCATGGTCTGTTCAGGGTTCCAGGCGAGAAGGATCTTTGAGCCATGAGACAGGGATGGAGGATTGGTGGGAAGGTAGCCTTCCTCTGAGCTTGGGGTATCCCAAGTTTACCTCTTCCCCAGATCTTCCCTCCCCCTTTCTCTGTAGGTTCAACTTAACATTATGGACTTAGCCTCTGGGATTCCAGCCACTCACAGTCAAAAAATTCAAGGTCAGTGTGATTACTCCTCCTGCTTGTGGTGGGACTGCGGGTAGGGAGCAAAACTTGAAACTTGGGACTTGAAACGGTTGGTCGGTTGGAACTTGGATGGCAGAAATTCCCTGGTCTTTCTTATTTCTGTCACATGGTTGGATGTAATACTTACCCGGTTTATTCCATTGAGCGGATGGGGTGGTGAAATCAGAATTCCTTTCCTTATTCATCCTGCCCTAGGAGACTTGATTGTGCATCTGACTTCCTTTCTTTCCTTTCCCTTGCCCAACCCCCTCCTGCTTACTGTTTGCCCCCTCTCAGAGCTGGGGGAGATCACCAACTTGAGAGTCAACTTCACCAGGCTGGCCCCTGTGCCCCAGAGAGGCTACTACCCCCCCAGCGCCTACTACGCCGTGTCCCAGCTGCGTCTGCTAGGCAGCTGCTTCTGCCATGGCCACGCCGACCGCTGCGCCCCTCAGCCCGGAGCCTCTGCTGGCCCCTCCGCTGCAGAGCAGGTGACAGCCTCTGGTGGGAAGGGCTGAGGGGAGAGAGCCAGACCACAGCGGACATTCTGGGGGCCCCTATAAAAGAGGGGAGGGCGCTCAATTTAAGATTTGGGTCTTTAACATTTTAGTGAGAGTGGAGTCTAAGTAATGATTCCTTCAAAGAGCAGAGTTTTGTAGCCCTTCCAAAGCTTTCCGTCTGGCTTGGGACGACTTGATTTTCAGTCACCTGTAAGCACATCTGTGGGTCTCGCGGGGAGCTTAAGGTGATGCTGCTCAGTCCTGGCTACACGCTATAATTTCCTGGGGAGCTCTGTCCTTAGATATTCCCTTTTTTTTTTTAATTGTTTTTTTAAAGCTTCCAGGGGATTCTCAGCGCTGCCAGGGTGGAGAGGCACTGATTTGGGGACTCTAGTCCCACCTAGTGGCGAGGTCCGGGGCTGGGTGAGAGAAGAGAGTCTCCCATCTTGCTCAGTCTACCCCAGAGCCGCTGACTCTAATGCGGCGGAGATGGGAAGGGAAGCTCTAGCTTCACCAGCAACCCTGGTGCTTTTGTTAGGAAAGGAAATGTGAGAACCATTAAGAGAGGGGAGAGAATCTTGGGCTCCGAGGTGGAGGAAACTGTCGTTTCGCTTTTCTGGAGCATCGGTTCTTCGTTCTTCAGTTAATATCGAGAGCTCATTTGCCCTGGGGGTAGAGGGGCACAGGGCAGTCATGGTAAAATGGCCTGCGAGGGCAACACAGGTGCCGGGGGCCCTGGGCAGCTTCATCCTTCCCACGGCTGGGCCAGCCCCTGCCCAGGGCTGCAGAGGAGGCCAGAAGGGGACCAGCTCCAGGAATGTGTCATCCGTTAGGGCCTGGAGATGAAGGAGCAGAACACAGGCGGCAGAGGACTCAGTGCTGACGGATGAGGAAAACAGTGTTCCGGGGGCTGCAGGAGGAGGGGCGGGGCACGCCCAGCCCCAGGGGCTCTCGAATCTGGCTGCACCCCCATCCCTTGAATCACTGCTTTAAAGTGTTCTGATGTCTGGGCCTTGTCCCTGAGCTGTGGATCTGAATTGGGCCTGGCCATGGTATTTTTTAAAAAAGCTTCCCCCATGACTGGAGTTACATCCAGGGTTGAGATCCATGGAAGTGGAGGAACCAGGGAGGCCCGGTGGAGAAGGTGCCCTTCCAGCCGGCAGGATCTCGCTGGTGAGGGGAGGAAGAAGGGAATTCCGGGCGGGAAGAAAAACATCAGTAAAGGCCAAGAGGTGGGGAAACATGGCTTGCGCGGGGTACAGCTGGAGGTGCAGCTCGGCCCTGCTGTTCCAAGGGGAAGTGACGTTGGGGCAGACGCCATTCGAGTCCTGCCTGCCAGGCTGAGGGTGTCGGGCTTAATTCAGAAGACAGTGAGCACGTAATAGCTATTCTGTCTTTATATCTTAATGAGTCTAGTAACAATTGATCATAACAGACCCATTATCCAAGCAGCCGTGGTCAAAGATTGTTAGAACATCAATCTCCAGAGGGCCCACAAAGTTCTGGAATCAGAGTTTGCCAATAAGGGTGTCTGGGCACCTTCCAGGGGCTGCTTTGGACTGGGCATCAGGGGGACGTCCAAAGGCAAGGAATGAGCTTTTGTTTAGTTATTTTTTAAAGATGTATTTATTTGAGAGAGAGAGAGAGAGAGAGAGAGAGCGAGCACAGGGGGAGGGGCAGAGGGAGAAGGGGAGAGATTCCCAGGCAGACGCCGCCTGGAGCGTGGAGCCCAATGTGGAGCTGATCCCACGACCTTGAGATCGGGACCTGAGCTGAAACCAAGAGTCAGAGGCTCAACTGACTGCACTATCCAGGTGCCCCAGGAATGAGCTTTAAAAAGCCTAGCTAGAGTACAAGGGCAGGCACATGCATGTACACATGTGTGCACACACACACACAGCCACACATATACAACAGCACACAGGAAGGCAGCTGGGAGTGTCCTTGGAGCTGAGTGAAGACTGGAGGAGGTGGGGAGTCTGGACCCTGAGTGGTGGGGGGTGGAGGGGGCGGGGAGCTGGCTGGGACATTCCTTTGAGAATGATTCTTGCTAACTGGTGGCCCCTTTCCCAGGTCCATGATGTCTGTGTCTGCCAGCACAACACTGCCGGCCCCAACTGTGAACGCTGTGCACCCTTCTACAACGATCAGCCCTGGAGACCCGCAGATGACCAGGACCCCCATGAATGCCAGCGTAGGGTCCCGGACTCACCCCTGCCCCTGTAGTGGTTGGGGGGGTGCTGGCCCCTCTGGGCCTCAGTGATCTCACCTGGACACCGGGAGAAACTATTCTTTACTATTTAAATCTAACCTTGATCACACACTTGTAAGGGAAGCTCTCCTTATTCTGTGGGGATGGAGAGTTTGGGTTGCAGCTACTCTCTGCCTCCCCAAACTTTCTTCTCAGCCAGGCCCAGAGGGACTAAGGCTGGTCCGTGCTCCTGATGCCACATGGACTGATGCCCTTCCACTTGCCTTGTCCTGTGTAGGACGTATCTGGTTCCTTACTTCAGAGGGCCTCCTGGAGTCAGGGCCTTTCTCTGCACAATTGGGAGAAATAAGGGTCCCTGGCCCAGAGAGAGGCTGTGACCCAGCAGGAGATCCGTGGTGGCAGTGGTGGTTGGGGTTGGGATGGATCCTTCAAAGGGCTCCCTTTTTGGCCCCACATGGGTGTTATTCTTGGGTTAGTCCCCACACTGGGAGTTAGGAGGCCTGGGTTTTTACTCTAGTCTGCTTTCTTACTGGGCATATAATCTTAAATGAGTTACACAAGCCTCCCTAGGCCTCAGTTTCCACATTTTCTAGACCTGAACATCTTGCAGAGTTGCAAGAGTTAGATGCCAGTGTGTTAGTGTGGAACGTGCTTTGTGGACGGAAGCAGGGCTGCTCTGTCGGTCAGCCCCGGAAATCTCCTTTTTCAGGGTGTGACTGCAACGGGCACTCAGAGACCTGTCACTTTGACCCAGCTGTGTTTGCCGCGAGCCAGGGGACACATGGAGGTGTGTGTGACAACTGCCGGGACCACACTGAGGGCAAGAACTGCGAGCGTTGTCAGCTGCACTATTTCCGCAACCGGCGTCCTGGCGCTCCCATTCAGGAGACCTGTATCCGTGAGTAGGCCTCTGGGGACCCAGGTATTGTCCATCCACACTCTCCCTGGGAATACATGAGCCCTCAAGAAGCAAGAAGCCTTGCTTGTTTGTCAGGACTTGGGGGCAGTTGTTTTGACTTAGCTGTGCACTTCTAAGCAAGTCACTTAGCTTCTCTGGGTCGTCAATCAGTCAGTCAGTTGATAATTAGGTAGCTCTTATTTTGGACATAGGAGAGACAAAAGTAGATAAAAGAGATAGTTCCTGCTTTCAGGAAACACACACACTGTTTGGCAATGGAAACACATACGACAGAGGCAGACAAAGCCCTTCGTCCACATTTATGTGACTGTTTTTACCATATGGTAGTGTGGTTTGCTCTGTATTTTTCTCCCCACCTCCCCCCAATATTGAGAACTCCTCTGGGGCAGGGATTACATCCTCTATCCTCAGGCTCTAGCACCATGACAATCACATAGCTGATGCTGAAGAAATGTTTCCCGAAGGAACGTGGAACAGCCAGGAGTGACTTAGCATGTCCACAAGGCCGGTGTGTTCACACACAGCAGAGTGGACCGAACTGATCTGAATCAGGAGAGGTTAATCACAAAGGACTTTTTCTGATAGAAGAAGAATCTGCATTTTGCAAGGCCTGCAAGAGGTCTGGGTGTGGGGAGGAAGAGCGCTGGCTTGCTTCCGTTGCCGTCGCTGGGGTATGGAAAGAGTGAGAAAGGCAAGCCAACTTCTGTTTCCCTCAGTTACTTGCTGTGTGACTTGGAGTGTGTCCCCACCCTTCCGGGCTGTCATGAGGGTGACACAGAGCAACAGGCAAGCGTGCCCAGCTCAGCGCTTGGCACACAGCAGTCGTTTGGGAAAGAACGTCGATAGTATTTAACATGCGCCAAACACTGTTCTACCTGCTTTTCATTTACTCATTTATTCCTCAGAGGGAGTCTCTGAGAGTTGTATCATTGTGCCCATTTTAGAGATGTGGTAACTGAGGCCCAGAGGCGTTAAGTAACCTGACCAAGGTTGTCAGCTTGTAAGTGGTGCAATAAAGATCTGAACCAGGCAGTTTGGCTTCTACAGTCTGCTCTTCACGTTCTGCTTCTCCTCTTTATGTTCACTGTGGTGGCTGCTTTTATCTCTCAGCTTGTGAGTGTGACCCCGATGGGGCGGTGCCGGGAGCTCCCTGTGACCCAGGGACCGGGCAGTGCGTGTGCAAGGAGCATGTGCAGGGAGAGCGTTGTGACCTGTGCAAGCCAGGATTTACAGGACTCACCTATGCCAACCCGCAGGGCTGTCACCGTGAGTAGGGGGACCCAGCTTGGGATAGCAAGGGGAGGGTGAGGTGGGCCCCCAGCCACCGGACTTAGCTCACAAGGCTGTATGCTGCGGGCTGGGTGCCGTGTCCTGGGCGTCCAGCAGGTGGCAGCGCAGGACTGGTTTGGAAGGTGGTCCTGAGTCAGCTGGAGGGAGGGAGGGCGGGCTGGTGGTCAGGAGCCAGTCAGGCCTCCTGAGTCAGTCAGGTTATCTGGAAAGAACAACCCTGCCTGGTTCTTTACCCAGGCCGGGTCCTCTCCCTGATGTGTGTCCCTTAGGGGTGTGCTTTGGTGGGTTTGTGAGCGGAGTAACCCTCTGTCCTGCAGGCTGTGACTGCAGCGTCCTGGGGTCTCATCGGGACATGCCATGTGATGAGGAGAGTGGGCAGTGCCTGTGTCTGCCCCACGTGGTGGGCCCCAAATGTGACCAATGTGCTCCCTACCACTGGAAGCTGGCCAGCGGTCGGGGCTGTGAGCCGTGTGCCTGTGACCCTCACAACTCCCTCAGCCCCCAGTGCAACCAGGTACAGGAGGGAGTGGTCCCCTGGGTCCCTCCACGGGAAAGGGGGCCTGCCCACCTGCCTCTGTCTCCCCTGCATGCTGCCGAGAGTCAGACTGGGCTGCTTCTGCCCCATTCTCCTTGGGGATGCCACCGGATTTCCCTCCTGGTGTGGATCTGAGCCTTCCTCGAGCCATTCGGGGCTTTGGCATCCCAGCCCATCCCTCAATAGGTGCCCTTGTTTCGGGGGCACCCCCTCTCTGCGGAGAGGGGTCAGCGTGTCCTGGACCCTGTGTGCTGAGCAGGGATCTGGGACCCAGGCCCCGATACCAGGACACGGCCGGGCCTGGCAGGACGCTCCCTCACGGTGCTCCCCCTACAGTTCACAGGCCAGTGCCCCTGTCGAGAAGGGTTTGGTGGCCTGACGTGCAGCGCCGCAGCCATACGCCAGTGTCCCGACCGGACGTACGGAGATGCTGGCACAACGTGCCGTGGTGGGTGCCTTACTGAGTGGGGGGACGCGGGGGCTCCGGGGGCGAGCGCGTAGGTGGGCAGTGCGTAGAGGGTGTGCGGCAGGGTCTGTGGTATGGGAGGACATCCTGTAGTGGAGCGTGTGGGGTGGGCCCTGGCAGCCCCCTGAAAGCGTGTGTTCCCCGCCACTGCTCCAGCCAGCCTCAGGGCCCCCTGTTCTCCTGACTGGAGGGTGGGGGATGGCTTCCCTCCCTGTTTCCCTGAGACAGCACTTCCCAGAAGCCATCTCTGGGGCAGCAGCAGGGAGGGGAAGAGTTTCCTCCTAGATGGAGAAAGTGAGTCCTGAGGGGAGAGGTGTGGTTTCCCCAGAGTCTTTTTAACAAGCAGCCACAGGAGCGTGGGACCTGGAGCGTGCAGACCCGGGTCTGGTCTTAGCGTGGCCTCTGTCTTGCCAAGTGGCTGGGCCAGCAGCTGTCCCCATGGCCTCGGGTTCCTGAGGGCCCATAGCACTTAATATCCCTGTGCCTGTCGCCGTCTACACATGTGGGGGAAGGAGCGTGGTTGACTCTGTCACAGAGGGGCTGTGCGAGCTGGCGGGTGTCTAGCTGAGGGCGGTGCCTGGCACACAGTAGGTGCTAAGTGAGGACATGCTTTTGTTGCTGCCCTTGCCGTGATTTTGCTCTGGCCTTGACTGTCTGCTGTTCCAAGTCCTGTCAATGGGCCCTGAGGTCGGACCTTGCTTCAGGCTCTCCCCACCACATGCCTTTGGTTCCTGAGCCCCCACCCTGACCGCCATCTTTTCCCATTTTAGCCTGTGACTGTGACTTCCGGGGAACCGAGGGCCCAGGCTGTGATAAGGTCTCAGGCCGCTGCCTCTGCCGTCCTGGCTTGACCGGACCCCGCTGTGACCAGTGCCAGCGAGGCTACTGTGACCGCTACCCGGTGTGCGTGGCCTGCCACCCTTGCTTCCAGATCTACGATGCCGACCTCCGGAGCCAGGCCCTGCGCCTCAGTGGCGTCCGCAATGCCACCGCCGGCCTGTGGCCAGGGCAGGGCCTGGAGGATCTTGGCCTCACCTCCTGGATCGCGGATGCGAAGAGCCAGATGGAGCAGATCCAAGCCATCCTCTCCCGTCCCTCGGTCACCGAGCAGGAGGTGTCCCAGGTGGCCAACACCATTTTCTCTATCAGGTAAACTTCCCCTTCCCTGCCCAGCACCCAGAAGAATTCCATCATGCGGGTTCACCTAAGTGGCGCACGCTGGTCCTTCATTCCGCTGGCACAGCCCTTTACGGTTTACAGAACATTCTCACAAGCACGCTCTCTTTGAACGATCACAGCAGTCTGTGAGGTTGGTGTGTTGGGTGCCATTACTTCGTTTTACAGGTGGGGAAACAGGCACAGATAGGTGTGGGACAGTCACGTGGCCACTAAGGGGCAGAGCTGGGACTCTGAGTGCGAGCAGGAGCCCCAGTGTTCTTTCAAGTGCCCGGTGCTGCCCGTGGGAGAGAGTCAGCTTGGGATTAGTCACCCGGGTGCAGGGCATCTGAGAGGCAGGGGCTCTAAAAATAACTTGTATTTGCCTTTGGAATGGGAGCGGTCCCACCCACGCCTCCTTCCTACCAGCAGAGGCGCCTTCTTAGGTTTGGTTCTGGAAGTTTCTATAATTAGTTTGCATTCCCCACGCATTAGCTGATTTTTCAGTGCCCAGAACCATCCAGGTGTGGGATTGACCTGCGTCTTAGAACTGAGTTGGTGTTTGGTAGGCTGAAAAAGCAGGCATGGAAGGGTGTCCATGGAGGGACATTCTGTGCCAGAGCAAAGCCTGTGGGTAAGGAAGGCAAAGCTTGTGGGAGGGAGTTGGCGGTTGGTAGACCAGCAAAGGGGATGGGGAGAGAGGAGAGCTGAATGGTTGTGGGCCAGGGCTGGTGGATCCTGACCCCATTTGGGTGGAGACCACCCCCCCAACAGCTGTGGGTGCTCATGGGGAGGTGTGGGCTACAGAGGAGAGACCTAGGAGACTGGCAAGCAGGTGGTGGTGGGGGGAAGCCGATGTCAGCCAGCAGCGAGCGACTCAAGGAGGAGGGGCTCATGGAAGCCAGCTCTGGGAAGGTGCGGCAGGCTCAGGATGGTAGAGTCACGCAAGTCGGGGAAGGAGAGGTTTTTGTGATCTGCCTGCTGAGGGATGGAGGGAACCGGGGCTGGCTCTCTTGGCCTTTGTCCTGCAGAATCCTCCTCAGCCTGTGGAGTGTACGTTCTGTGGCCTTTGCTGAAGACTTTTCTCTTTCCTGACTCAGAGAGCTAGCCTTCTCCAGGGGTTGGCAGGTTCTGAGGAAGCAGGCCCTCTCCCAAATTTTCGTGAAATCTCTTCTCCTATCACAGGCAGACTCTCCAGGGCCTGCAGCCTGATCTGCCTGGAGAAGAGGAGGCCTTGTCCCTCTCAGAAGACGTGAAGAATCTGGACAGAAGCTTCAATCGTCTCCTCATTACGTATCAGAGCAAGAAGGACCAGTTTGAGAGGATAAGCGGCGCGAATCCTTTGGGTGAGGAGGGCTGCTCAGGTGCCCGGGAGGCTGAGCCCCGCCTCAGCCCTGCACCTGCTGCTTCTCCATCTCCAGGCCTGGGGGGGCCTGGGCGGCTCAGTTCCCTTCTTGTCCTCCCCCAGGGGCCTTCCGGGTGCTGAGTGCAGCCTACCAGCGGTCTTCCCAGGCTGACCAGCAGGTCTCCGACAGCTTCCAGCTGCTCGTACAGCTCAGGGACAGCTGGAGAGAGGCGGAGAGGCTGGAGGGTCAGCTGGGAGGAGGAGCTGGAGTCAGCGGTTCCCAACTTGTGGCCCTGAGGCTGGAGATGGCTTCCTTGCCTGATCTGACACCCACCATCAACAAGGTGACTCAAAGCATGGAACCCCACATCCCTGCTCCAGCTTGTCACAAGCCAGCTGGTGCTGTGCCTCCTCCTGGGGCAGTGTGAATTGCCCCACGCCCCCACCCATCCTGATCTTTGGCCCCTCACGGTGTGCTCAGTGGTTGCTAAGGAAACACGTTTTTTTGGTGCCTGGTTGCCATAGAGACGTCTGGCTGTTTGTTCCTGGGGTGTGGGCTGGAAGTGGTGGTTGAAGAGCCTTGGGTACCCTCTTTGATGCTCCCTTCTCTCCACAGCTCTGCGGGGGCTCCAGGCAGGCGGCCTGTACCCCAGGAGCGTGCCCTGGAGAGCTGTGTCCTCAAGACAATGGCACAGCATGTGGCCCTCACTGCAGAGGTGCCCTCCCCAGAGCGGGTGGAGCCTTCCGGATGGCGGGGCAGGTGGCACAGCAACTGCAGGGTTTCAACGCCCAGCTCCAGCAGACCCGGCACATGGTGGGTGAAGCCACGGCAGGGCAGGCACACGTCGGTCAAGGCTAAGGCGATAGAGCCCCCAGGGCAAGTCAGTTTTAATTTCACAAGTCAGGAGACAGAAGTCCAGAGAGGTTAAGTAACTTGTCTGAGGCCCCACAGCAAGTGAGAGGTCGAGGAGGGGGGCCAGTGATTTGGGCTTTTTAACCTGACTCCCCATCATTGCTTCCAGAGCCAAACCAGGTTAGCGCCCCGTGTTTCCCAGGTAGATTGCGGGTAGCGGGTATCCACAGAATCCCTGAGGGCTGCTGGGAGGCACTCTCAGGGCCTTGACCGCGGCTGACCTATGGCATGTGCTGGCAGATCAAGGCAGCTGAGATAGCCGCCTCGAAGGTGCAGTCAGACGCTCAGCACCTGGAGACCCAGGTGAGCGCCAGCCGCTCCCAGATGGAGGAGGACGTCAGGCGCCTGCGGCTCCTCATCCAGCAGGTCCGGGACTTCCTGTCAGGTGAGCCTGGCCCTTACCCTCCTTTGGCCTGATGTCTGGACTCCTGCCTGGCGCTGGACCCTCTGGTCCCTCCATCGAGCTCGCTGCCTCCTCCCGTCGCCTCCAGGCCACCTGGCCAGGCTCCCCCCCCACCCGCCCCCCGGTTAACTGCCAGAGCCCTTCAGGTGTTCTCGTTCCTCATCCCGAACTCCTCCCTGCCTTTCCCTCATTCTTGGAGTTACTGTGGCCTCTGTGCCCCTCCTGGGTGTGGACTTGTGTCTTCCTGCCCATTCTTGACCAAGCTGACTCTTACCAGCCTCAGAGACAGGACACGTGCTTTCTCGGCCTGGAATCCTCGTTCCAAGGATGCTGATTCTTACCCTCATGGCTCCATTAGAAGGCCATCTCCCCACAGCCGCCTTTCCCGACCACCCCATCTGGTCCTCCTCCACCCCCCCCGCGCCCCCCCAGCGTCCGACCCTCATGGTCTAACCTTCCTCACACTGCTCCAAGCCTGTGGTTGTTGAATCCATTTGTGTACGAGTGTATCGTTAGTCTCTCCACTAGATTCTAAAGTCCAGGGGGAAAGGGATGGCTGTCTGCCTTGTTCACTGTGTCCCTGGCACCCAGCATAAGCCAGACACAGAAAAGCACCCCATCTTGTTGAAGGGGTGAATGAAGCAGATCCCCTCTCTTGCTGGCCCAGGAGCGGAAAGCTCCCTGGACAGGACTCAGGGTGGGTTGCTTTCCTCTTGGCCTCATCTTTCGCTTCTGCAAACTGGGATGGTAGTATTCCATATTATTAGATTTCTGGTCCCTGCCCGGGAATTTACTTGGCCGGGAGCCCAGTTCCTAGGAGCCGAAGCCTTGGTGTGACGACAAGGCTCTTCTCTGCTCCTATTGCGGTGCCTTTGCTCCCAGCCAGCCCCAGCTCCTGCCTGGGTGTGGGGGGCAGGTTGGAGAGGGGTGGGGAGGGTCTGCAGCCGTGGCTTGTCCGAGGCCAGGCTGGAGTCAGCCTCCCGGGGAGCCCCAGAATGGGGGAGAGTGGATGCAGGGAGATATTGCTCCGGAAACAAGGACGAAGGGGCAGGCCCAAGTCTGGGGCTTGGACTCGCAGATAAGGATGCTGCTCCCCGATGCAGAGCCTAGTGATGCTGAATGACTTCGTCGTTGACCGGGGGGGTGGGAGGCAGGTTAGGAAGTCTCTGGGCTCATGTGGATCAGCGGGGAGTCCCTCTTGTCCTATAAACTGTACGTGTGTCTCAGATCAGGTCCTTTGACGGGGCCAGGGGCAGGGAGAAGGAGCAGGGTCTGAGGGAAGCGTGATGCCTGTGAAGGGCCCAGGACAGTTCTAGCAGTCTCCACGGCAGTGGGATTTGGTGTGCAGAGAACCGTGCAGGGGCACAGGTACTAACCGGATGCTGCCGTGTACAGGGTCATTGTGGGGGTATATGTGGGAGGCCTGTGGGGGAAGGAGGACACGTGGTCTTTCCCACGAAAGGAAAAGAAAAGTCTTTCCTTTCTTTGAGTTTCCATTGAACTCAAATGGAATTCACAAAATCATCGCTCACGCTTATTGAGTTCTCCCTAAGTGCCCAGCCCCGTTCTAAGTGCTTCATGGGTATTACGTGACGTAGTCCTGGTTGCCTACCACTTTGCAGAGGAGGGTTTCGGGCACAGGGAGGTTAAGGAACCTGCCAAAGGGCATCCAGGTTGGAGGGAGTACAGATAGGAGTCTTCTCATTCTGCTGCCCACACTCTAGATGATTGTACTATTAGATGGATAAACACACACACACACACACACACACACACACACAATTTTTGCTTAAAAAGTTTTCCCTCTCTCTGGATTGCTTCCCTGCCTCACTTCTCCAGACCGAAGTCCGATTCCCCCTTCTAAGAATCCTCTAGATGACCCATTCTCCAGGACCCCCCCCACCCTCCCATCAGACTGGGTTAGGGCACCCCTCCAGTAGTCCTCTGAGCCCCTGTGCTCGCCGTTGGCACTCAGGCTGGCCGTCCTTGGTTATGTGCCTGTCTGTTTTGAGCTCTGTGAGGACAGGGATTGAGTCTGTTTTGATTTTCAGTCTCAGTTCCCCACGTGCTGGCCTCAAATCCCAGGACAAACCACCCAGGTGGTCAGGTGCCCCCTTCCCCTACCACATCAGTCCCTTGATCTATAAAAGTGAACAGGAGAGATAGGGAGGAGATGCCACATCTGTACTTCTGACCTTGCTCTCCGAGCTGGAGTTGGCTTATAAAATCCTTGCTGACTGGTTGTTGGATTTTGTCCTTTCGGGTTGAGGACCATGACCCATTTCACAGGTCTGCAAAGTGAGCTCAGAGGAGCCATTTGACTTGAAGCCAGTTTGCTTGAAGAGTAGAGGGGAAGCCTGGGTATGGAGGTCTTTGAATCATTCATTGGCTTTACAAACACCAAGTGCCTCTGAGGGTCAGGCACTGCGGCCGGGGCCGAGGATATGCAGGACGCCCAGTCCCTGCCATCACAGGGCTTCTAGCCGGGTAACGGGAGACAGATAGGTGAGCAAGGGTTCGGCGTGTGGGAGGCAACAATTGCTAGGGAGAAGACAGAGGAGAGTAAGGGGTATCGGCATGGGGAAGGTTGTGATTCTAGATCGCATGGCCAGGCTTGGCCTCTCTGAGAGGTGACACTGGAGCAAAGACCCGATGTTCTTTCTCTGCCTTTGCACAAAGGAGCACACTGGCCTGGGGAGGGGTGTGTGGAAGGAGTCTGCTTGCCAAGGAAGCAGTTCGGCTCTGGCCGCTCTCCCCAGCGTAGGGCTGCTGCTGTTCGCGCTGTAGGCATTGTTCAGTCCCAGCTGCCTGGCAGCTCCTCCTTCTCTCCAGCCAGCAGTTTCCTGTGGCATCAGACACTTAGCTGCCACAGCTGTGCCCACAGACTCCCCCCAACACCCCCCGCCACCTCCACAGTGTTCCCGGAAGTTCTGAGAACGGGCCCCTGAGTGTCCCTGCAAGAGTGCGGCAGCTCCTCCGGTGGCCGAGGGCAGAGAGGCACGTGGGTGCTTCCCATGGATCTGCTCAGCTTGGAGAAGCCCCTGATCTTTGGGGAGGTGGCGAGGCTCTGGGATCTGATGGATGGCTGTCTTTCAGACTCAGACACCGATGCGGCCACCATCCAGGAGGTCAGCGAGGCCGTGTTGGCTCTGTGGCTGCCCACAGACTCGGCCACGGTCCTGCGCAAGATGAATGAGATCCAGGCCATTGCCGCCAGGCTACCCAACGTGGACCTGGTGCTGTCTCAGACCAAGCAGGACATTGCTCGGGCCCAGAGGCTCCAGATGAAGGCCGAGCAGGCCAGGTATGGCCCGGGGCCCCGGGCCTATGCTTCTCCCTGCCCAGGGCTGGACTGGGGTTTTGCTTCCCGACTCCTTGGGTTGCTGGCAGAGGGTAAAGAATCTGTACACGTCAGACGGGTGTAGAGGGCTGGGGGACAGGTGGGGGTGGTGAAGTGAGAAACGGTGTCCAGGGTCACCCTGTCTTCCATATTGGTGACGCCAAAGGGGTTCTCTGACATAACGCTTCCACTGCCCAGGTCTGCTTGGTGAGATCCTGGGATGGAAAAGCTGCTGTGTTAGGGCTCCCTTTCTAGTCTTGGCCAGGAGGGAGAGTCTCTTGAGCTCGTCGGTGAGCAGAGCCACCCATCTCTTCATTCACTGGTCTCCTTCCCTCACCTCCGCTCCCCTCCCCCCGCTGCCGCAGGAGCCGAGCCCACGCTGTGGAGGGCCAGGTGGAGGATGTGGTGGGGAACCTCCGGCAGGGCACGGTGGCACTCCAGGAAGCTCAGGACACCATGCAAGGCACCAGCCGTTCCCTTCGGCTTATTCAGGAGAGGGTTGCGGAGGTGAGGGGTGTGGTTTCCTTCCACTGGATTTGGGGGTGAACAGACAGATTCAGGCCCAAGATACAGAAAATGCCAGAAAGTGACCTGGAAGGGGACCTAAAGAGGGAAGACTATGAACTATGGGCCTATGGGTGTGGCTTGGAGCTCTTGGTTTTCTGGTTGTGAGGCTTGATGGAAAAGGCCAGGGGTGGGCTCTGGGCTGCAGCAGGGTGTGTGTGTGTGTGTGTGTGTGTGTGTAGGGATTGGCTGAGCTGGGAGGGAGGGGGCTGCCTGGATGCCAGGGGACAGAGAGAGAGGGGATCAGCAAGGGGACAATAGTGGTATCCTGCTTGGAGAGAGTTTTTGCTACCTGATGAGCTGGGCCAGAGAAGGACAAGGCTGCTGCTTAGGAGATCTGCCACAAGCCAGGTCTCTCTCCCCACCAAGGTTCAGCAGGTCCTGGGGCCGGCCGAAGGACTGGTGGCTGGAATGACGTCGCAGCTGAGAGACTTCCGGGCGCGGATGGAGGAGCTCAGCCGCAGGGCCAGGCAGCAGCGGGAGCAGGCAGCGAGGGCCCAGCAGCTCACGGAGGGTGCTGAGCAGCGGGCACTGAGCGCCCAGGAGGTGAGGGCGGGTGGAGGTTGTCCTGGGCAGAACCAGCCAGGGTGAGGGTCCTGAGCAGGAGAGGACTCTGTATGCTATCTGAGACCCTGGGCTCAGAAGCGATTGGAACATGTTATTCTAGAATCCTCAGAAAGGGCTTCAGGATTCACTCTGACCTGGCCTGGCATCTGGACCCCACCTCGGGCCACCTCTGGGGAGTCAGTTCATTGGTGTTGCAAATGATCTAGTCCAGTCCCTCTCTTTTTCCAGAGGGAGGGGTCACATTGTCTGGCCCCAAACTCACCTACAAAGCAGGTCCCTTAACATCCAATCCAGAGCCTGTCCCCTGCTGTGGCTTCCCAGCCCAGAGGCAGTCTTGACTTAACCTAACCTGTGCCCCCACCATTGTCAGAATTGTGTCAGAGAGGCAATGAGAGGGCCCTCCTTTGGGTCTCCAGTGTACCAGGAACTTCGGCATTCATGGTCAGGGTCAGTAGCGGCCTGGTTGCCGAGTACACTGCCAAGTGACCACTAGGTGCCCGGCGCTGGGTGGGCTAGGACAGGAGCAGATGGAGGGAGGGACGTGCGGATGAAGGAAGATACGGCCTGGGGTCTCGGGGTTTTCACAGGCCAGAGCCACCCCCTGGCATGTGGATTTGAGTGCTGTCGCGTGCTTTAGTGAAAGGTCTTTAGAACTTTGGGTGCTGCTGCTTATGGCCCTGAGGTGGTTTTCCCTTTTTCAGGGATTCGACAGACTAAAGCAAAAATACGCTGAGTTGAAGGACCAGTTGGGTCGAAGCCCCATGCTGGGGGCGCAGGGCAGCCGGATCCTGAGCGTCAAGACGGAGGCCGAGGAGCTGTTTGGGGAGACCATGGAGATGATGGACAGGATGAAAGGTGAGGGGACGCTGCTGGGGCTTGGACTCCTGGCATCCCGGGAGGCAGGTCCCAGCCCAGGGCTTCTGAGGCCCGGCCTTGTCAGAGCTGGCTGTGCTGAGGGGGCAAGAGCAGTGGGGCTTCCCCAGGTGCCCAGGGACTAGGAGGCACGATGATGGGGCTGTGGGGACTGAGGAGATGCTCGTAAGATTTGTGCTGCCCTCAGGAGCTTGCAGTCCAGACGGGGCCATCTTCCTGGTCCCCTGCAAGATGCCTGGAACTACCCAGCAGCACAAGGGAGTCTGTGACGGGAGCCTGCATGATCAGTACTCTGTGGACGGACGTTTCTGTCAAGAGAAGTGCTCGGTGAAGGGAATATTCAGAAGAGATACGACTTGACGTAGGCCTGGGGGAGGCTGTGAGGAAAAGCAGGGACTTTAAGACAGGGTGAGGGGAAGCAACAAGACATGTTCTGGGGCTGGGGGGCAGGAGCACCCAGCAGGAGAGAAGGGGTGAAGAGGGTCGGAATGGTTGGGAGAGAAGCAGCATGGGGTCAGTGTGGCTGGGTCCACAGGGCTGGCCTCGGGGCCAGCACGAGAGGGGAGAGAGTGGAGAACCATCCAAAGGTTTTGAATATAGCAGGGACAATAAAAAATTGTTGTCAAAAGGGTTCTGAGGGGGCGCCTGGGTGGCTCAGTGGGTTAAGCTGCTGCATTCGGCTCAGGTCATGGTCTCAGGGTCCTGGGATCGAGCCCCGCATCAGGCTCTCTGTTCAGCAGGGAGCCTGCTTCCTCCTCTCTCTCTCTGCCTGCCTCTCTGCCTACTTGCCATCTCTGTCTGTCAAATAAATAAAATCTTAAAAAAAAAAAAAAAGAAAAAGGGTTCTGAGGTTCTTCCAATGTGAGAGCAGGGATTTCCAGGAACTGGGCTCAGTCTCTAAGATGTGATGACGGGTCACTGCCCTGGTGTGCCCAGCAAACGCCACAAACAGAATTTCTCTGAATTTCAGAGAAAACAGACAAGAATCTGTTTGGCTGGCAGGTGGACACCCTGGGAAGGTTGGGCGGGTGAGGTGACGAGGTAGGCTGGAGGCTGCGGCCAGCCATCCCAGAAGGGTGAGCTGCTAAGCCTGACGGGGTTGCCAAGGCTTGCGTCAGTGCCCACCCTGCCCTCGTCCATCAGTGTTTTATGCGAAGATAAAGGATTTGTTCATCAGACCTGTCGACAACAGGTCATTAATCCTTTAGGTAAGAGAACCAGTCATTCTATGGCTATCTCAGAAGGCTGAGAGGATGCACTGAACCGAGCAGGGTGACATGAAAGAGAAGTGTTACCTTCCACTCTGGCCTTATTTGGGCCCAGGCTCACAAGTACAGCTCAGGTGAGGCCTGGCTTCTTAGTGGCTCACATACCTGAAAACCTTTTATAAGCGCTCAAATGATAAAACATTTCAAAATTGAGGAGTGAGAAGCAAATATGAATTGTTAGTCACCTGGAAAAAACCCAGGGGTTCCGAGTGATTTTAAGCTCCATGGAAGTCGGGGGTGTCTTGCTACCGCCCAAAGGGCAGATAAATACAAAGCATGCGAAATCTTTAGTAACTGGTGTGTCACACACCTATGAATCAGAAAAGGTTCCGATTATAGCAATGGAACAGGCATTTACCTGTTGACAGGATTTTACCTTTCATGGCAGGATTTTGGGGAAGATCATGTGTGGGTGTTGGGGGTCCTGGGGATGGGGAACACAGCGGTAGCTGCGAAAATTTCAATATTTGATCAGCCCGCAGGCCCGGAGAGATGGCCAGTGGCTGAATGTCTGGCCAGCAGCACCACTGTTCCCAATGCCTGTGGGATCTCACCTGGTGGGTGGTGTTCAGCGGAGGGGGGGTGGGGCTGACAAGTCTGTGCCTATTGCGGGGAGCGCCACCAGGGCTGGGAGTCGAGAGACTTCGTAGTGACATCAGGTGCAGAGTGGGTGAAGGAACTAGGGAGATTTCATCTGAGAAGGTGTGGCCTCAGACATCTCTAAGACTTCCACGTGGGAGGCAGAAGAGCTATATTCCCCATTTACTCCTAGGAGACGGACCCGAGACAACCGAGGGGAAGCGGAAGTGGTCAGATTCCGGCTTCATGAGACTTTGAGCAGCTAGAGCTGTCTAAAGTTGGAGCATTGTGAGGCCACACACTCCCTCCCTATTCCTGGGGGAGTTCAGGCTGAGGCCGGTGCCAGTCCCCGTGCGTGTGGCAGAGAGGCCTCTCGCCTAGGCTGACAGGATGGTCCGGCTGCACTTGGTCACTTTGGAGTCCCCCACATGCCCTGTGCATAATCTAGTGGTGGCATACAGATTGGACCAGAGCGGGGGCCAGGGGGGCACTAGATTTATCTGGAGTGGTAATTAGGGAAGGGAAAGTGCAGGGGAACTCTGGTACCCCAGCCGGCTCTGTGGTTGTGGTGCCTGCTGGAGGATCCCTGGTGGGACACAGCTGAGTCCAGCAGTTCTAGGTTGCTAATCTTGATGCCAGTGGTTTGCTTTGTCAGTCTAGGACAACTGAGAGTGCGTAGAGCAGAGGAGAAGGGTAGGGGCTTCCTGGGTCTGGTTTCCATAAGAGTGGGGTAGGGGTGGAGAGCCAAGAGCTGCCTCAGTGTCCAGCTGCCCCCACCGGCTCCCGCCCCCAAGCAGGTGATTTCTCCTGCAGGTGCTGCCTCTGGGTGAGTGGGTGAAGAAGGAAGGGTAGGGAGGCTCTGGGTGTCTCACCAGCTCTTCCACAACCCCCCTTGCCCTCCATCTGCCTTCAGACATGGAGTCCGAGCTGCTTTGGGGGAGCCAGGCCATCAAGCTCCGCTCGGCAGACCTGACGGGGCTGGAGAAGCGCGTGGAGCAGATCCGCGACCACATCAATGGGCGTGTGCTCTACTATGCCACCTGTAAGTGACATGCCAGCCTCCAGCCCCTGGCCCCGCTCATCTGCCCTCTTTATTTGGGCTGGATTCCATCCTGGCTCCAGGAGACTTTTCTACAGCCTCGAAGCACAGCCCAACCCACCCTGTGTGCAACTGGTAAGATCTTTCTGCGCTGCTGCCGAACCTGAGCTGATGGGAAACTATATTGGAGAGACGGAGAGGGTGGAGGCGGGCCGTGGCCTTGGGACAAGGAGCTCTAAGTGGAGGTGCACTTGGCCGGCCGGCGTCCTTGCCCTTCAGCTTCCATGGACACAAAAACTGAACAAAAAAATGACATACAAATGAAAAGCCCAATAAAAACCTTTGGCAAGAAGTCTGGAGGTTGAAAGAGAGAAATTGGTCTGTGTCCCATAAGTAAACCTTTGTCACTTGTTCCTGTCTCCCACTTGGGGTTCTGGGATGCTCCTCTGCTCAAGCCCAGTGGTATAGGGAGCACAGTGGTATAGGGAGCACAGGCTGCTCCCTGTGTCAGTACAGCTTGCTTGTCACCCAAACTTAGAAGGACTGGACCCCTTTGTCCCAGGACTTAATGGAACCCATCCTTGAGAGACCCGATGATTTTCATCTTTGAGCAGTGACCCAGTTGCTCCTTCATAGATGAGGAAATAGAAATCCAGAGAAAGGAGGGCTTGTGTCCACATTCACAGCTCCAGAGGCAGAATCTGTGTCTTTTGGGGATCTCAAAGAGAAGCTGCAGATGGATGTGCGTTTGTGTGTGCAGCAGATAAGGGAAACGGCGCGGGTGTGTGTGTGCTAACACGGCCTGGGCCATGTGCTAGGTGTTTTCAAAATTGAAAAAAAAAAATTGTCTTAAAGGTTTCACTTATTTATTTGAGAGAGAGAGAGAAAGAGACAGAGAAACAAAGCACAAGCAGGTAGAGAGGCAGAGAGAGAGGGAGAAGCAGACTCCCTGCTGAGCAGGGAGCCCATTGTGGAACTTGATCCCAGGATCCTGGGATCATGACCTGAGCAGAAGGCAGGCGCTTAACCATTGGAGCCCCCCAGGAACTCCATGCTAGGCATTTCACCTACATTTTCTTGACATTATTAATCCTGTTGATTATTTACTGAGCACTGTGCAAGACACGTTGTCTGCGTTATCTCATGATGCTGCTTCCATTTGACAAGTGAGGAAACCAAGGCACAGATGGTTGTTGTGTCACTCCCCAAAGGTCACAGATGTGGCAGGGCAGGGCTTCAAATCACCATCATCTAGATCATCTAATATCATTGTTAGGAGACTGGACTGGACTGTGTGGGCTCCGACAGAGCTACCCCAGGAGCGGTGGTGAGGAGGGAATGAGTCACGAGCGGTATCTCATGTGAACTACTAGCGAGCACACGCTATGCACTCAGTCTGTGTCCGCCTCTACACTGCCAGGTTCCTCCAGACCCCAAGGCCCCAGCTCCCTCTCCACTCTGCACAGGCGCCGAAGTCCCAGAGCCACATCTGACTTGACGAATAACCAAATAAAGCCTCATAGAGAAAAATATGTCCATTTTATTGAGCACAACACCGAACGTGAAGCTGGAGGGTAACGGGGGTACAAGAAAAACGAGGGAGGGACAAGAGTAAGGTTTCTGATTTTCTGGGAGAGAAGAGCAGAAGCAGGATGAGAATTACCAGCTGAAATGGAAACAGTCCACTTCCAACTTTTACTTAACCGGGTGTGGGTGAGGCATCCGGCCAGGATGAGAATTCCTTCCAGCCCCTCATCACCGATTTCTTTCTTTTCCATCTGGAAGGCTGTGGTTCTGCTTTTGGCCTGGGGCAGGGCGGGAGGTGTGCCGGGCCAGTTGGAGCTGATCATGGAGTCAAGGACTGGAACTTGAGAGCTCACAGGCAGAGCAGGAGCCCCCGGCCATTCATGCAGATGGGCAGGTGACTACATTAATGAGCCCGTGCTGGCCACGGGCATCAAGGCCTCGAGGCAGAAGCATGTGCTGAGCAGGAGTCGGGGGTTGAGGCTCCATATGGCTTTGCTCAGAGAAGGTGACACAGCCTGGCCAGCCCAGGAAGCTTCTCATCACAAACGACACAGACCCGGGCGAGAGCTACCTAGTTCACTGCACAGAGCCACGGCACGTAGGGTGTGGGGGCACAGAGCAGGCAGGCCAGGGAGACCCCGTGGGTGGGTGGCTGCCGGCTCCTCCTGCCCACAGCTTCAACGAGGCCTCTGCACCTTGGGGGCTCACTCCTGGGCCTTCTGGAAGGGTCTGCCCCAGGCGGCAGCAGCCTGCTGCTTCTCACCGTCACCCACTCCCTCCAGGCCCTGCTCTGCCCGCTCCGCCTTCCTCCCGTTGATGGGTGGACGCCGGGCTGGGAAGGCAGAGAAGAGTCGTGCACCTCTCCTGCCGAGGAAAGGGGTTCAGGGTGGCTGTGGGCCTGCAGCATCCAGGGGTCCTCAGACCCATTCATTCGGACGGTGAGGGGGCTGGCCTTCTGGGACAGCAGCTCTCCCAGAGCCCCCTGCTTTGGCCCTCCCACCTGTGCGCCTCACCTGAAAATCGACCCAGACGCGGGCTCCGGGGATCACATTATGAGACAGACTCCAGTCTGCCCCGCCCGGCAGTGGGAACCGCCACCCGCTTTAACTGGCACCATGACCTCTGATTTGTAGTTCCTGGAAAGCAAGCGCGGTGGGGGCTGTGACGTGTTCGGGGAAGGGACAAGAGCTGGGGGAGCTCTCCGCGCCTGTGGCCTCCGCTCGGCCCTCCCTCCCTCAGGTTCACAAAGTACACGCCCTTGCAGAGAGGATGGAGAGGACAATGGAGCCCCCCCCCCCAAAACACAATGGTTCTAGAAACTCGAGAAATCGACTGTCCACCATGGACATGTGCGCAGTTTTCTGCAGACATTTGTAATTCCCGTTCACTAAGCTTTTAGGTAGCTCTGTGAGGTGGGCAGAGCATCTCTCACAGATGAGCAAACCAGAGACGGGGACATCCACTGATCCAACAGCAGCCACATAGCTAGGGGCAGGGACAGGACTGTGAGCACTGCCCTCACCCCCTCCGGCCGAGAGCTCTTCCCGCCCTGCGGAGCCAGCTCCCTTCAGCCCCAGCACCCCAGCAGGGCGAGGCCTCTGTCTTTGGCGGAGAATACGTACTGTTTCTTGTTGGCTTTTTTGAGCAGCGCGGGCTCGGAGCTGTAGGAGGACTTCCCTTTGCCCCCGATGCTCAGGCAGCTGGAGCAGCAGCCGCAGGGCCCGGCGGCCAGGGGCCCCTGCTGCATGGGCACCAGGCTGCTGCTGATGCGGAGCGAGCCGTTGACCAGGCAGTTGAGGGACCGGCCCCCAGGGGCCGCCGGCTGGGCACCGAGCTGGCAGGGCAGCCTCGTCAGGGCGGGAAGGGCCTCGCTCTGCTCCAGGGCCGGGGCCTCGGGGACGGTGATCTCAGAAGAGCCGGATCTCGAGGCTTCTGAGACTGCGGTGCTGGGTGGTCTGTTCTCCACCTCCGGGCGGAGGCCTGGGCTGTGCAGGTTCATGTGCAGCTTCCTCATGTGGTGGACCACAGCAGCTGCGTTGAAAGCTTGCTGAGGAGACATGAGACCCAACTCTGACCCTCTGCATTCTCTCAGGGCCACAGGGCTCAAGCTTTCCCTCCGCCTGGCAGCTTCAGCCTCTTGAAACTGATGTGCTCACATCTCACTTCAGAGAGGGTCCAGGGAGGCCCAGTGGCTGCCGGAAAGGCCCAGAGAAAGCCCCTAGCCAGCTCAACCTCCAGGGCCCAGAACAGCCCACCTGCCTCCTGCAAAGCGCCACTTACCCTCCACTTGCTCTTGGCAAAGTTCTTCTGGATCTGGAGACTGACTGATGGGTAGATGTCCCGGTGGAGGGCTGTGTTCCCATCAATCCTGTGGGTGTAGAAGGGAAGCCTGGCTCACTGCGGGCCGTGCGTGGGGGACCAGGTTAAGCTGAGTGCCGTGCCTCAGAGGAAGGGTGGCCCATGGCAGGAATGGGCTGGAACCAGGGCTCCTCTGTCCCCTTGGGCAGCTCATTACGGGTTCCATGCTTTGGTAAAACCGAAGTCTTATTTTATAGTAGGTGGGCAAACTATGACCTGTGGGGCAGATCTACCCATGGCCTGTAACCAGGTCTCACTGGGACCCAGACACGCCCATTCATTCAAGTAGGAGCTGTGGCTGCTTCCATGCCACAAGGGCAGACTGAGTCGTTGCCATATAGACCGTACGGCCAGCTAAGCCTAAAATACTTATTTTCTGGCTTCTTGGAGAATAGGCTTTCTGGGTCCTGTGTCAGAGGATACTTAGCTCAAAACTTTCCTCAGAACACACCTCCTCCAGGAAGACTTCATCAGTGAGGCCTCCTAATACAGGCCACCTTCTTCCTGATCATCCATCTCTACGTGCTCCTCAGATACTTGCCATTACATGGCCCAGGACTTTCTAGGTACTAGGGACACAGAGTAGTAACAGATGGGACCCTCATCCCTGGGGTCTTCCAGTGGAGCTGTGGAACCTTGTTCCATGCCACGAACTCGAGTAGTTCATGGTAATCTGTGTAATTGCCAGAGGGAGGTAAGGAGGTGAGCCTGGCCTGCAGGACCCAGGGCTTCAGGCAGGGCAGAAACTGCTCTGGATCCTGAGGCATGCTGCATACAAGGCAAGAGGCAGGACATTCTAGGTGGTAAAAATGGTGTGACCCAAGGTATAGGTTGGAAAGAGCTTGGGATAGGGAGTAGGAGAGGGCAGGAAGAGAAAGAGAGCTTTGAGGCCTTTCTAGAACAGAGAAGGTATGTTGGGACTTTGGGGAAATGCAGGTGGAGGTAAAGGGTCAGGCCAGATCAGGGAACATGTGAAGAGGCAGAGGAACCTAGGCTTGCTATGGCAGCAGGTGGGGCATTATCACGAATCCTGAGCAGGGCTGAAGCATGAACAAGGGGTAGAGCATGCTCACTTTACTGATCGGCTCCTTTGTGATTCTTCGCCAATCGCCTCACTTAGAGTAGGTTTTGACCCACAGTGAAATGATGCTCTCCAGGACAGGGCAGAGCTACCTACTCCTGGAGCCTGAGTTCTGCATCCTAGTACTGGTAACAGTTCCTGGCTGCGTCTGTCTCCTAGCCTTGACTAGTGACACAGTAGCCACTCTGGGGTCAGAACCCACTTCCTTAAATGCTGTCTGCACCTCTAGCTGGACCAGACACAGGTGTCTGCGCTCCTTGCGTGCTGCAAAGCAGAGAGCTCAGGGAAGCTGACTCTTGGGAAACACCCCTTGAATGAGTCATCATGGTCTCTGGGGAACCACCAGGCTAGGGGCCGGAGCTCAGCCCACCCTCACTCACCACGGGTGCCTCAAGGCCTTCTCACAGGTGTACCGTTCATTCGGGTCCTTCTCCAGCAGGTGGCAAATAAAATCCTTAGCTAAGGGGAGCAATCAAAGACACAATAGGGACCAGGTTTCATGACTGATGGAAACTCACTTCCGGGCTGGTGGGTGGCAGAGAATGCATCCTTAGCTAATCTTCCAAAGAGGCAATTTTAAGACTCTTAAAAGAGAAAAAAAAAATCCAAACCACCTAACAGCAGCCCACCATAAACCACCAAAGAGAGACTCTCCATGGCAGCAGATACAGCTCTTCTCATGAGGCCCCGCTGTGTCTGCAGGTCGCGGGGGTCTGCCTTTGCACCATCCAGGCGCCGGCAGCCACGAGTGGGCACACGTGAGTGCAGCCGCAGGCCTCCACGGATCTCCACTTAATGGACCCAATGACTTGTAACGACTGCCTCCTCTCACACACGCAGATGTCACAGGCTCTCAGTCTGGTTATATAATAAAGGCAAAACTTGGCCTTGGTTTTGCCACGCGTGCCTGGAACACTCCCTTGGGCAGGCTCTGCCCTCCTGGCTCCTCATCTAAACTCCCCCGCACTCCGCCCCCCTCTCCTTGCATCCTGTGGTTCTGTCTCCAGGAAAACAAAAGCATGAACCTGAGATGCGGATAAATTTATTTGGCCTTTGAGCCAGATGAAGATTTCTCCACTCTCCTTGGCAGCCTGTTCTAGAAGATTCCCAGGGGACTTTCAAGAGCCAGGCCTGTCATCCGCTCTTAAGCTCTTTTTCTCTTGGCAGCCTTTGCCTTGAGCCTGTTGTCTTGTCCTTCACACCTGCTAGCCTTACCTGACTCAGAAATGTCATCCCAGAATGGAGACTCAAATTCATAGTAGCCCTCCTTGATCTTCTCGAAGAGCTTCGACTCCGTTTCTTCATAGAAGGGGGGATACCCACACAACCTGCAGTGAAACAGGAAGGAGCTATGCTGCTAACAACCCCAGTCTCTCCCCTCTGCCCGGCCTCCACTGTGGATCACAGGCAGGAAACAGGACCCCCAGCCAGCAGCAGGAACAGGATCTGCCTGACTCTGGAATGATGCAGGCCCCATCAAGCAACTCTGGAGGGCCCCTTTGTGCGTTATTCCCCCCCAAAGGCACACTGCCCCTGCTATACCTCCCTGACACTTAGAGAATGTATAAAATACCTTTAAGAGAGATAACAGAACACCTGCTTGAATGTACGTTTTGTGAGGGATTTTTAAGGTTATTTTGTTCTTTATTCTTTAGTACCTACATCAGTGATTAGCGCAGAAGAGACGGTCAATGAATTTTTGTTGAGTACACGAATAAATGAGAGTAGTTATTCAACATAAGGTTAGTAAATAAAGAGTTGAGTCCCTGCTAAGGGACAGATATGGTATTTTCCTAAGAGCAGAGTCATCTGGAGGTGAGGAGGGATGGTGGGGGAGGGTGATGAATAGGTCTGGAAAGGAGAGGCCAAGACAATGTGAACAGGAACCATGACCCGGTTCATTCAGGCCATCACTTTGCCTTGGGCTGACTTGCCCAATCTGAGATGGGAACATTGTGCCCACTTGGCTTCTAAGCTTGGCTTGACCTTTCCTTTCTTCACTGCTTGTTCCATCGAGCAGGACTCAACACAGTTATAGAGACTAAATGGGGGTGGGGTGCAGGAAGAGACAGAACCATATGGCTGAACAGTGGGTTCACACTGAGCTCTATTGTAATAACCTGGTGGAGACCAGGACGGAAACCTTTGGAGCTGTGTGCATGGTAAGTGTGAGTGTGTGGGTGTGCGCGTGTGTGTGTGTATGTATGTGGATGCACATGTGTACACGCACACGCTTTGAAGGTGGATTGAGGAGCTAAGATAGGGGAGGGGAAAAAAAGGATGAGCTGTTCTGAGATTTCCCAGGAACTGAGCCAATGCAGGCTTCTACTCACAATATGTAAGTGATGACGCCAATGGACCAGCAATCCACAGCCTTGCTGTAGGGTTTCTGGGCCAACACTTCCGGAGCTACAGCAAATGAAAGGTAGAGTCAGGGATGGAACAAGAAGAGAGGGCTGAGGGGTGGGGGTCAAAGGTCAGGAAGAGGATTAGAGGAGCAGACTAGGAAGCTCCTGGGATGGTGGTGTTTCTGTAAGAATGAAAACGTTCCCAGGGCAGGGACTGGGGCGCTCCCATCATCCTGAATCTTCCTCCGTCAGCCTGGAAGGTTCCCATGACTCTTACATCAGACCGGGGCTACATCTCTCCCATCAGACTGAGTACTCTCTGAAGGCAGGTCTTTGTCTCTCCATGCAGATAGTGTGTCCCAGGGCTGGGGCTGTGTGTCTCTGTTCAGACAGGGACATATGTAAAGTAGAGGCAGTCTCTCCCACTAGACTGGGATCTCCCTAAGGGAAGAGACAGAGTCTTCCACATCAAATGAGGAGCTCTTAGAGGGAAGTGATAACTGTCCATCCATCTCAGGTTAACTTCTGCTGTATCAGATCAAGAGCTCCATGAGAAAACAAGCCATGTCTTCCCCTGACTGGGAGAGTAGAGAGTTATCTTCTGAATTCATCCCAGATACCAGGGCTTTGTACTTGGTAGGACTCAACACCTACTGACTGACCTCTTTTTGAGGGTAAGAGTAGGAATTTCCTCTATTATGCTAGAGGTAACCTTTCTGTGTGCCATCCTCAACCAGGTGATGAGTGGCTAAGAGGGAAGTAGACAGGAGGGGATGCTCTGATTATTAGTTTTCTCTCCATGGATCTCAGGAATGTTTTCACCTGGTAACTTGATGACTTTTACTTTTGGGGGGACCTTCAAAGCCTCCTGTTTAGGGAGGAGGCCCCATCTCTACCAGTTTCTTAGGGAATATATTTGGGGGAGCACACCTGGGTTCCTCAGCTTCAAACTCAACACTATTCCTCCAGGATACTAACAACGGGGGCCCTGAGGTCTCTTCTGGGCATGGGAGAAAGGAAAAGGGGTGCCTAGTGTCAACCTCTCGGCAATCTAACCATCTCTGGTTTTATGCTCTTGTCTCTGCCCCTCGTCTAGCCAGAAAGACAAAGCAGGATGTCTGTCTGCAAAAATGATAGCTAAGTATAGGCAGGGGCTGTGGGATGGCTCAGGGGTAGGCTGTCTCTAAAGATGCAGGGTTTGGGAGCAGGAGGGGTAGTTCCAGAGATACATGATCTACCCTAAACCTCATAGTTAATGCTCTACTTGGGTTGCCTTTGAAGTTGAACCCTGTCTCCCGATAACCACCCCTCCCCATGAAATAATATCCATGAGGTTGAACACAGCCAACTGGTCAACCTTTGTCCTCCTCCCAGACTCACCCACATAGCCTGGGGTCCCACAGGCAGTGGACATGACTCCACTCTGTTCCATCTTGGACAGACCAAAGTCTGTGATCATGATCTTAGAGTTCTCTTCAGGGGTTAGGTATAGCAAGTTTTCAGGCTGTGGGAGAAGAGTGATACCATGTAATGTAGGATATAATCATCTGAAATACAGATTTCTTTTCATCTCCTGATATATAATTTCTTAGGAAGCTGTGCTCTGGGCTTCTGACTTCAAGGTCAGGCTCATCTCCCCCAGTTCTTTCCTCCTTCCTCCTACCTACAGCCCCCTACTCCATATCCAATCACTCTGTATTTTGCTCATGGCCCTCATGTTGGTCAGCTTTCTAGCCATTAAGTTACTACACCCACCCTCCCCGCATCCCCAACTACCCTAAGACTGTTTCTTGAGGGGATCAAACCATGGTTAATTGTCTCTGATTTCTCTAAAGTCTAGTACATGCTTGGTGCAACATTGACACCCCCCATTAAGTATTTCTTACATTTTATTTTGACTGTGGCTAGGTTTGAGAAACATGTGGATTATCTTAGTATCCTGCTAGGGTGAGGCCCCATGGAAAGTTCAGGAAAAGGCTGAGATGAAACTTAGCAATGATTTTTCAGTCATTTAAGTTTTGTTTAAGGAATCTGAGGGCAGAAGGGACCTTAGGATTCTACTGCTCCTACCCTCTCATTTTACAAGGCTTAGGCTGCCCATGACCCAGGCAAGCTTCCTAAAGGGTCATTCTCTGTGTCCCACTGAGGGCTCCCACTTTGGCACCTTTAAGTCTCTGTGGACGATGCCATTCTCGTGGAGGTATTTCACTGCTGACAAGACCTGCTGGATCACCAGGCTTGCATCCTTCTCTGTGTAGACACCCCGCTCCAGGATCCGGTCAAAGAGTTCCCCGCCAGAAACACTGTGGGCATAGGGGCAAGCGCAGGAATCCAGGTCTTATTTCAGGTCAAAGGGACATAAGTGTGTTGCTCTGTAGCCATGAAGATACAGCTGTGGTGGAAGAGGCAGGTGCCCATGGCCTGGGCAGGGAGGTTTACTTTAGTCTGAGAATAACTCCTTTGGGTGTTGGAGTACTATCAAGAGGGTGTCATTTCTTCGAGCCAACCATTGCCCTCTCCCTGGACCCTTCCTTAAAATGCAAAATGCTCCTGGTTAGAGTCAAGCAAGTAGCCCATAATCCCTTTGTGAACACATTCTTAGCTGCCTATACTCCTGGCCCTAGGGCCCAGGGAATCATGATGAAAAGGAGAGGTGAGACTGAAATCAGGCCAACGCAGGACAGAGATGGTGTACAAAGGAGATCAACTGTGCTTGTGTCGGGATTTCTTTTCTCGTCGTGGAAAGCTGGGCTACCTAAAGCCGGAATCATGGACGGAGCTGTAGCAGTATTTGGAGACTCTAGTGGTATGGCACCTTAGGACTCAGAGGCTTTAAGATCCAGTCTGCCCCTGTCTCTTGAATGCCATCTACACTGCTTTGGCAAAAAAGTTCTGTAGTCCATAGTGGAACACCACAGAGGGAGACCACTCACTACCTCCTAAGAAAGACTGCTTTATCTTTCACCACCTTCTCAGTATTTCTCTATATTATGATGGAATCCACTGCTTGCAGTTTCTACCCGAGGATACGGCGTCTGCCCACGGGGCCACACAGAACAAGAATACCAACCTTTCACGTGAATCGTTTCCAGTATGTGAAGGCAGCGAAAGGCTCCGCTGAGGCCCTCTCCAGGCAAACCTTTCAGCCTATGTCAACCATGAACCAGGGCCTCCAGTTCTGTCACAGGCCTGGACCCCTTCTCACTGTCCTGGGACACTGGCTACGGACATGCGCGTGTGATAGGACCATGCGGTAAAGAAGAAGGAGAATTTCTCTAATCAAAAGGCTTACCACCCTACTCCTTTGTTTCTATCGAAAGCTCTGGGCTCTGCCATAGGAGCTAGAGGCCCAGGGGAAAGATAGTCTTGATGCACAAGGTGGAATTCCTGACTTGGAACAGCTTGGGTCCTAGCGCTGGTACTCTCATCGGCTTTGCCACTCTTTGGGGATAGCTCAATCTGCCTGCTTCCCTGCCTCCCCTACTGTCTCAATGTGGGCTAATCCTGTTGAACTGGCCTCATTAAGGTGCCACATGGTCCCTGCTCACTTATTAGTGCTGTTCTGCCTCCCTGCCTCCCCTCACCACACTCCCTTGACCACCTGCTCCCTCTAGTCACTGCGCCTCAGGTGAGCTGAGGAGTTAAAAGGCTGCTTAGGCCTGAGTTAGCTCATCTGAGTATCTGAGGAATAAGCCTGTTGGTCAAAAATACTGCATCTTGCTACAGAGATTGCAGAGTGGTGTGTGTGTATGTGTGTGTGTGTGTGTACTTTATAAATAGAAGTTTCTTTGAGTCCAAGGCTGAGCCCTCAGAAGCACCAACCAATGCCTACAGCATTCACCCCCAGGCAGAACTCCTATTTATACGTGATGGGGATGTGCAGACTTTTCTAGTGAGGTGCCATCTCTGTCCCACAGATGGGCACACACACGGTCACAGCTTGTTTTAACATTGAATGGATCTCTTTCGAGAAGGTCTTTTCTTTAAATATCAAATTGAAATCTAGGTACCTATGGTTTCTAATCCCACAGTAATTTTACCCTGGAGTGGCATTAAGACATTTATTTTTATTTCTTTTTTAAAGATTTATTTATTAGGGGGAGAGAGAGAGAGCATGAGCAAGCAGGGGGAGGAGCAGAGGGAGAGGGAGAGAGGGAATCCTCAAGCAGACTCCCTGCTGAGCATGAAGCCCAGTGAGGGGGCCTGATCCCGGGACCCCGAGAACATGACCTGAGCGGAAATTAAGAGTCGCCCGTTTAGCCGACTGAGCCACCCAGGTGCCCTGGCATTAAGACACTTAATATTCAGTGTGATGGACACAGACAGACTGGTCAAAATGGACTCAAGCCATGGTGCCAGAGAAGGGTTCTGGAGGTGCCCTGCCATGCCAGGCATATCCCTTCAGCTGTGGGGTTGTTTCTGGGGTTATCCCAGAAAGGCTGACGGGGGTGACTGGGACAGCAGGGGTAAATGAATGAGATGGAGTCACAGCTACTCACTGACTTGTAGAAAATATTTTTTAATAACTGGTAAGGCTGTACTGGTACAGACCATTTCAATCATCAGTCCTAGATTTACCCCTCAGTCCACACAGAACATGTTTGTGACCAGAAGCATACTTAGCCTGAGAGAACTCTTGGCATTTGAGAGCTTCTTTAGCTAATTTTTGATCTTATCTTTTGAATCCCCATACTCCCACCTCTAGGCCTCCCAGGCCCCCAAGACACCTGTGGAGGAAGTGGGTCACCTTTCACTTACAGCTGCATGACCAGGTAGTAGTGAGTGGAGCTCTCGTAGATGTCCTCTAGAGTCACGATGTTTTCATGCTTGATCCTGGGGGGACACCAAGGCTCATGGTGAGTGGTATGTGGTGTAGGGGGTCAGACAAGGAATGGACACCCAGCCCACCGGACTTTTACTTCTGTTAGAGACTTCTGATGACAACGTTTAGGAAGAGCAGATCCTTGTGAAGCCTTCTCAATAAAAAAGCAGTCACAAAGAAATCCTAGAGAAAAGATCCCAAGGTTGTATTCAATCCCTATTTTTGAATGGATAATTGATCATCCTGCCTTCAGGGAACCGACATTTTGTCACTTCCCCAGAAATCTCTTTAGACTTTACCAAAAGAGAAAGTTAAAAGAACCGAAGAAGGCTACGAACACACCCCAAATGAAATTATTTTACAAAATGGGTATTGGATCTCCTTCAGAGACATCCTTGAAGAAGGCAGACTGCAACAGAAGAGAATCAGGTTAGCTAAGCCTCCTCATGGGTGACCATGGAAGGAGTTTTTGTAAAATTATTATTCCAGAATATTGTGAGGAGCAAGGAAGGTGCTGATTTCTGGGGTCAGCTCTGTGAGATGTTGTGGATCAGTAATTCTCAACCAGGGGCTCTTTTGACCCCCGGGAGATATTTGGCAATATCTAGAGACATTTTTGTGGTTGTGACTGGGGAGGAGGGAGGTGCTAACTGGCATCTAGTGGGTAGAGGTGGGAATGCTGGTAAACATCTTACAATGCACACAGAATAGCTCCCCAACCCAGTAAAGAATTATCTCGGCTAATATATCAGTAGCACTGTGTTTGGGAAAATTTGCTCTAGATTCCCTCTGCCTGGGATTACTCAAGGGCTAAGACAAGCAGAATAATCATATTAACCGGGGCTTGGCCTCGTAGGCAGCAATTCTATGCATGCCTTTCCAGGAGGAACATTTTTTTTTTCTTTTTTAAAAAGATTTTATTTATTTATTTGATAGAGAGAGGCACAGCGAGAGAGGAACACAAGCAGGAGGAGTGGGAGAGGGAGAAGCAGGCTCCCCACTGAGCAGGGGGCCCGATATGGGGCTCGATCCTAGGACCCTGGGATCATGACCTGAGCCAAAGGCAGATGCTTACTGACTAAGCCATCCAGGTGCCCCAGGAGAAACATTTCTAGGAAGTTTAACTCATGGCTGTGTAGCACATGGGTGAAGAACTTGGACTCTAAGGTCACTTGGGCTTGAGTGCGGATCTAGCTAAGGTACTCAGGAACTGGGTGACTTTGGCTGGCTTTCTCAAATATTCTAAAGCCCACTTTTTGGTCTGTAAAGTCCATCTCTCTCATAGGGTTATATCAAGATTGAAAGAGAGAATGCATGTAAACTGCTAAGCACAGTGCCTGGGGAATAGCAAACACATAATAAACAGTAGCTATCATGTTTAAGTTTAATTTCTAAAAATTAAAGACCTGTTACAGTGGTTACCTGATGGATTCAACCACACTCACTAGCCGACAATGCTAACGTAGTTTATCAATGGTTCATTACAAATAGATACTGATGGGGCACCTGTGCTGTTAGGGATGCTGATAAATGCAGTGGTAAGCAGGACCACCATAGTCCTTACTCTCAATGAGTTCACAATCTGCCTCGGCTCTAACTTCCCTGGAGCCCAAACTGGTATCCCCAGCACCCTCCCTGTAGTGACTGGGGAATACATAGATTCAATATGTTCCAGCAAATGTCCTTCTATTTCCTCCAAGCCTACACCTCCTTTTGGTTTCCTTTCCCAAGCAATGATATCACTATCCACTGAATTGCTCAATCTCGACTTCATTTTTTTCTTTAATAGACTTATTTCTTTGGGGGGTGGGGTAGGAGGGACAGAGGGAGAGAGGCTCAAGTGGACTCCATGCCAAGTATAGAGCCCAACATGGGGCTCAATCCCACAACCCAGGAGACCATGACCTGCCGAAATCAAGAAGCAGACGCTTAACCAACTGAGCCACCTGCATCATTTTTAATACTTTTCTCTTGTCTCCTCATTCTTTGTGGAGATTATTGAGGAAGTGTTAGAATTGGTCTCCCATTCTCTAGGCGCTCATCAAATCCATGTTACACCATCCTTAAGAGGAATGGCTCTAAAATAGAAATCTGATCATGTGAGCCTTTCCTTAAAATCCTTTGATGACTTTTCTTTGCCCACAGAGTAGAGTCAGCGCTCTTTATCATGGTATCCAAGACCTTTCATCATCAGGTCTCATTTGATTCCATCTCCTGCCCCTTGATGGTCCTCACTCTAAGCTCAGGGGGTCCCAACACTGACTCTTCCCTAACATCCTCTGTACTTTCACAGTTCTATGTTAAAGTTTATGTTACCCTCAGCCTGACTTCCCTTTCTGCATTGTCTCTTCTGTCTCCATCAAATTCTTCTCATCTATCAAGGTTTCTTTTCTTTGAAAATGTACCTAATACCCCATACTTATTTTTTTAAAAATGTAGGCAAAACAAATCTGTCTTCTCTAGACTTTGCCTTCTGCTACCGCTGGCTCATGCTCAGTGGGATTAGAATTTGTTATGGGCACTTCTGTCCATGCCCAGAAAATGTGAGCTTCTGAAGGTAAGGGATTTTAGCAGCCTTATTCTTGTGCTCCTGATGCCCAATACACTTTTGGCACACCACGGGGTACCACAAGGCTTTATTATATGGGTCCTGCTGTTACCATTTGATGGTTTGTTAGTGTGGCCTCCGTTGTGACGGTTGGGTGCTGAACCTACATTTGCTTTGGTACAATCCAGGCTAATTTCCAAATCTTATTCTGCTTCCTTAATTACTGATTCTTCCTGGTATTGGCCCTCAATTGATTTTTGTGCCTTCTAGCTAATTACTCTCTGGTGTACATGCACAAACCAGGTCTGGCGCCAGCTGGTTTGCTAATCAATTTGCTGTATGCCTTTCCCACCATGCCCACCCCTCCCCCTCCAAAATCAGCCAAGACACCTGTCTGGCTAAACGTAGCCGACTGATCAAACGGACCCATCAAAGCGATGAAAGAAAGCAACGCCTTTAGGTGTGGAAATCAGCTTCAGTCCTTCTCGAAGGTAATTTGTGAAGGAAATGTTGTGATCCCACAGTTGTACCCGGCCAATACTAGGACCCACTCACTTTTTCAACACAGCAATCTCATTCTCCAGACTGCTGTCCCGGAAGGCAGGTGACTTCTTGATGCACTTCAGGGCAAAGAGCTTCCCTGTCAGCCTTTGCTTCACCAGGAAAACTTCTGAAAAAGCTCCTCTAAGTAGAAGACACCAAGAAATAACAATTAGTACTGGCTGGCTCGGGAACACTGTCAGAAGCAAAACCGAGGGGCAGTTGAAAGATGGCGGGGCTGGTAATTAGTTTCCATTGTTACTGTGGGGACCTGAGGAGCTGTATCGAGGGCAGAGCCCATCCGACAAGCCCTGGGTCCTTTCTTTCTAGAAGGAAAAAAGTTTCGACTACAGACACAGAGACTAGCCGGGTGCTATTTCCTGATCCTATAATTTGCGAAGGACTCCCAGGGACTCGGCTTTGGTTATGGAGAAATTTCCATCTGGCCAAACCATTAAAAAGGGGCCACTGCAGAGCCAATTTACTTTGCTTGTTCCAGCACGGTGGAGTGTGGCACACTGGAAAGGCAGCTGGAGTTAGCACTGGGGACAGGGCTCAGGCAGGGATGGAAAAAAACTCCAATCTCTGTTTTCGATGGTGATAATTACCCTGAACTCATTATCAGATCCTAAGGGGAGCTGAGTACCCTCTCATTTAGTAGGATCTGTGAGAAAGAAAGACAAGACCCCAGCAGCTCTGGGCAGGTTTCCTGAAGATGGAGAAGCTGGAATCCAATGGAAACACAGGGTAAGATTCCAAAGAACAGCGTTATTTCGTTTTGTTTTGTTTTTTAAAGGGACTCCGAGACCAGGCTGGAGCTGGAGCTGTAGTTAGCTAGCAGTGGTTGCTGGAGCCCAAGTGTCCATAAGTGAGGACCTCAGCTTTGCGGGTGACAAGTCACTTAACTTCTATAAACCCAGTTTCTTGATCTGAAAAGGGGGAGTGTCAATAGTAGCTGATTCACAGGGTTGTTTAGAAGACTAAATGAATTCACATATGTAAAGTGCTTAAAAGCATTGCTGACATCTGGTATACTGCGTGTGTCAGACACTATTATTGTTATCACTATTATTATTTGAATACCATCAGGGAGGACACCTGGTAGTGACAAGAGGCCATAGCGTGTAAGGGAGGAAACAGCTGAACCATCCTCTCCCAGGCCATCTGGGGATTCTAGAATGGAGGCCCAATAGCAGTAAAGCTTGTGCAAGGACTTTGAGAATCTGCATTAGAAAATACTTGGTGTTTCCTGGGTCTGAGCTTCCTGTTTCCCCCAGCTGCACTCAGCTGAGTTAATCAGAGCCTTCAGAGCTTCCTCTATCCGTTATTCATTCCTTCACTCATCCCTTCAATCAAGATTTATTGAGCACCTACTGAGTCAGACACTGGAGATAAAAAGGTAAGTGTTTCGGGTCTTACAAGGCCTGTAGACAAGTGAGGAACACAGACAAATGAACCATTAACATTTGATGTAAAACTTGTTATTATGCACTCAGTGAATGCTTGTTCAGCTGACAGACCCTCTGCGCTAGCCCTCGGCTGAGTATCAGTCTAGCGCAGAGTCTGGTGTGTGAGATGGACACGGACGGAGAGGCAGGGGGTGTTGGGAGACCACAGACAATGAACGCTGCAGACAGGGTCTCTGCTCGGCTCTGCTATCAGCAGATGCTGGTCACCGTGGAGCCACTGCACATCTTCATACAATAATTATCACAACACTTCTCCCCAGCAGATAGCAAGCTGGAAACAAGGGCGCTTGTTTCCTAGTGTGTACAATGTGGTCGCTTGGCGTAGCTAAGAAGCACGTAATTAATTCCCAGGCTTCGGGCTTCAGAGCACCCTGAACCCAGTTTTACGGGGTGAATGGGAGTCAGCCCAGTGAAGAGCTGGAATGGCTGTCCCAGGCGGGGGTGAGAGGGACTAGCACGGAGGCACAGGAGAGCAGGGCGGGATGGGGCTACTGGGGCCCAGCACCATTTGTGAACTGTGAGACAGGGAACAAGTGGGAGGAGAGTCATGAATGTGCGGGAGAACCTGGTCCTCTGCCTGATCACATACGGAAAATGCTAAAGAAGTGTGTGGTGGATGGCTGGATGGAAGCCTGGAAGGCTGGTTGTGGGAGAAGTCTGGCCTGGGATTAGCCGTGTGTTCTACTCATCTGCAGATCCCACTTTCCCTAGTGTGAAAGGAGAGAAGTGAACCACACAGCCTTCAAGGTTCCTGCCGGCTGTGACTTTCCGGGACCCACTTTCAGAGTCCCCCCCTTTCGCCTGTACACATAGGTGGCCCCCCCATTTCAAAGCTGACACCCACCCTGGGTCCTCTTGTGGAATGAGATCAAATTGAGACCTTCCTGGGGGTGTCATTTATATTGCAGTGTGTGTGTGTGAACGGTGCCGCCTGGAGTTGTGCAGTGTCACGGCAATTCGAAATGGTGCTATTGCCCTTCTGCCTCAGGCTGCTTTGTATAGTGCGAGTGCGAGCGAGTGTGTGTGTGTGTGTGTTGCATGTGGCACATGCGGTGGGGCAGGGGAGATCAATTATAAGACTTAATTGTGCTGTTGGTCAGACTGGGGAGCAGAGGGAGTGGAGAGCTAGTTTTGAGCAGTTAAGGTTGCTGGGGTCAGAAGGCAAGACAGGTAGAACCTCTAGAGCCAGGAGTGCTTTGCTACCATAGAACTTGGTCTGCCTTTCCTGCTCTGAGAAGCTCTCCCCGCTTGCTGGGAGAGGTGACGGAGGTTCGAGGAGAAAAGCCTCTTTCTGCCAGTGGAAGGAGGCGGGCTGGCAGCGGGTGACATTCCCCCGGCTACAGACTAGCTCTGCCCAGTCTCCCTCCCGTACGGCCCTGGAACTGTGGGTGACCTCCGGGCAGAGTCAGTAAAAGCCTTCTCTCCCTGGTGGGTTGTTCCAGAAGAGCTGAGGGCTACAGAGAAGGAGCCTTTGTCCTGAGATTCTGGGACATCTTGTTCAGGGGAGTCTGCTCTGCCCACTGCTCCCTTCCATTCAGCACCTCCCCTTAGTAACGACATGGGGTCTGCAGCCTGGGCTCTCGCGGCCCACTCCTGGGCACTGCAGGGGTGCCTACTCTTTAGCTTTTGTTCAACTGTTGCAGCAGGGTCACCTGCCCTTCCCTGTCTTGTCCCCTCAGTTCCCCGTATCAGGGCGGGGCTGGGTAGGTTAGAGCAACTGAAAGCATGTAAAATAGAGATTCCTGGCTGCCCCGCCCTGCCCCCGTCCCCTTCCTCAAATTCCAGGGCAGTAGGTCTGGGACTGGGAATCTGTATTTTTTTGTGGGTTGGGAGGACCTACATAGGCTAAAATGCGACTAGGGAACACTTATTAACTCTCTTGAGTGCAGCAGTGCCATTGTGCATATAGAAGAAAATGCCGTTATTTTTAGGAGACGCAGACAGAAGGATTCCAAGGTGACATGTCATGGTGTTTGCAACTGTTTACAAGTTGTTCAGGGAAGTCCGTGTGTGTGTGTGTGAGACGTGTGTATGTAAAACAAATATAGTGAAATGTCAACGATTGTTGAATTGAGGTGGTGAGTATATTGGTGGTTCAGGTACTATTGTTTCACTTATTCTTTTTTTTAACTTAGGTATTTTCACAGTTGCAAGTTAGAGAGCTAAGCACCCCCGGTGACTCTGATGTCCCTCCAGGTTGAGGACCTCTGTGGCTGAGCTCCACGAGAGCAGCAAGTGTCTGGCTGCTGCCAATCCCACAACCCACGTCTGAGCAGAGCATGAATAAGCGCCTGTCAACCTGGGCATCCTCCCGTCCTTCTCTTGGTTTTTGGGATTCTTAGCAAATCATTTCTGATTCACACATGAGTCTTATCCCTCTCTCCTGCCAAAACTCCCCTCTAGCCACCCCCATCTTGGCAAGGGTCCTTGATGGAGGGCCAACACTATGATGACCAGCACCAGTGCCGAGATCCTCCTGGGGGGCTCAGACCCTGAAACTTGCCTGAGCAGGGAGAGCTCTGGGGGGGGGGGGTCTCATCTTGGGGCCAGGCCTGGCTCCTCTGCGTCTACAGTGAGAGAGAGTGTGGGCAGCTGTCACTGCTCGAGGTCACTGACTCCTGGCCAAGGCAGAGGGAGCTAAACTTAGCCCGAATTGGCTCAAGGGAAAGCTTGCTTGAATGGACAGCCTACTCCCTGCCCCTCACTTCCTGGGGCCCAATTAGCCCGGACTAATTAGCTGGCCAGCTGGGGTCCCGAGGCTACGGAGCCGGGGGCCTGGAGCCGTTGGCAGCCTGCGTCAGAGCCTGCGCCCGCCCGGAGGAGAGGCAGGACTGAGCGGACAGTCAGCTCCAGACAGGCTGTCTCTGTTCCTCCAGCCGTGTAATCGTTGTCAAGGGGCAGGCGCAGACACTCCAGAGGCTGGTAGGAGTTTGGACTACGGCGTGACTTTATTTTTCCAACATGGCACTTAAATACAGAGCAGAGAGGAGGGTGGTGGGGAGCGGACTCGGCGTGTGTCCTGTCAGCTCTCTGGGCTCCAGAAGCCCCTTCTCCTCTGTCTACAGAAGACAGTGGGGTTGGCTGACCTGCTCGCTGCCGGAGGAAATAAAGGAACTGGAGGAGGAGGGCCAGGAAAGTTCTAGGGCCACTGAATCTCTGGAAGGGCTCCAGAATGCCTCCTTCCTGCCACTAGGACAAGAAGCCACAGGTTGTCCCTGACCTCGAAGCACGGTCCCTTGGGGTGAGGCAGGGTGGAGAGCCTAAGGAAAGGGCTGGTATCCCTGTGGGCCCCAGTGTACAAAACCAGCTTCCTCTGCTCTACCGACCGAGTCCCTTCGAGCTGCTGAGATGATGTCCCAGCTGCCTCAGTCCCAACTTGTCAGCTGTTGCTGGCCCAGAACAATTCTTTCCAGGCTCCCCCCACCCCCACCCAGCACACAGCCCCACTGCCCCGACTCTCAGCCCCGGGACTCACGATCCCAGCACTTCCATGAAGATGAAGGTTTTCCGGATGTTCGTGGTCTGTTTCTTCCAGGAGCTGCAGTCATCGTCTTCCTTTCGACCCATCGCCTCCAGAGTTGAAGCTTGGGGGGAAGCTTTGAGGAAGGGGAGAAAAGGTCTGATCAACGAATGTCTCAGATAGGATGAGAACATGGCAAGAAGAATAGAAAGCACATCTCTTACGTAATAACTAGAACGAAGGATTAGGAGCAAAACCTGGATAATGGGCAAAAATAACACTATTCTCTCCAGTTGCTTTTTAAAACTACTACAACAGGGGCGCCTGGGTGGCTCGGTGGGTTACGTGTCTGCCTTGGGCTCAGGTCATGATCCCAGGGTCCTGGGATCGAGCCCTGCATCGACTCTCTGCTCAGTGGGGAGCCTGCTTCCTCCTCTCTCTCTGCCTGCCTCTCTGCCTACTTGTGATCTGTCTGTCAAATAAATGAATAAAAAAAATCTAAAATTACTCTAACAAATGTGTTGCACGTCTATTACCTGCCCACTGGTACTTGCTGAACACTCAAGGAGTTGAGAGTCTAGTGGTGCAAAGTCCACTTCATACATACATATATATGTATATATATATGTATATAAGGGCAATAACGCACACACGTATGGATTAGTACATGAACATCCACCTTGGGGGGATCTGAGCTGAGCTGTTTCCTGTGTTTCCAGGAGATGGCCAACGTGTTGATTCAAACCCCAGAATCAGCCCGACGACCCGTCGGTTACCACCTGTTGTATCTGTTCTCCCACATCCCCAGTGATGCTTACTGCTATCTCTCTCCTATCCGTTCCGGGCTAAATGAAAGGCATCATTCGATGAACGAGCATCGTTTCCTCCCAAACTCCCACAACATGAGTACAGGGCTGGAGAAACAGTTATTCATTAAAGTCTGAACTGAATCTTGTCCTCTTTGTATCGGGGTTCCAGAATTGCCATATTCATTCACCCGAGTCAGCAGCTGTGAGGCGCTGGGTGCCGGCCGCGCACCAATGATGGTTCTGTCTTGGGACCGGCAGGCTCCAGGGGGCATGCCATGAGCAAGGGAAGTACCCCACGTGCAGTGACGGAGTGTGGGAAAACGGTGGAAGAATAAAAGCTTGGTTTGTAAGAGGGAAAAATGGAAATGGTCACCTTTAGAGAAAGTCACGGAAGGGCCTATAGTTGGTCATGTTTAAGCTGGGATCGGAAGTGTGTGCAGGAGCCTGCCGAGGATGGAGTGTGTGTGAGGGAGCATTTTGGCAGATGGAGTGAAATACAGGAGGTCAGCGTGGAGGCGGGGCAGGAACAGAACTTGAGGGGATGGGTGTGCTCTGCATGACTCCGGGCGGTGAGTGGGCAAGGGAAGGAGGGAGGGGACAGACCACAGAAGGCCTTATCAGCTCTGCTGAAGATGCTGGATTTTCTTCTAAGGAGATGACAAAACACAGAAGGATTTTTAGCAGAGCAGGTACACCCCTGATGTTTCAGAGCTCACTCCAGCTGCTCTGAGGAGAATGGGGCGGGGGCTAAGAGTTGGTACATGGAAAATGGGTGGGGGGACAGATGTGCAGGAGAGAAACGGCGGTGGCTTCGATCATGCTGGCAGTGAGGGAGAGAAGGGGGCTCAGGATACATTCTGGGGTTCTGATTATACGAGATCAGGCTATCTGCCCACAGAGGGTGAGAGGGGTCTAGGCTAGCTGTCCTGTTTCTGGTAGGAGGATGGGGGGGGGTGTTGCCCTTAGTGAGTCAGTGAATACTCGACAGAAACATGTTCTTGGGGGTGGTTGGATGGGTTGGGGGGAATCTCTGTCCCTTTGGGTCCCTTCTGCCCGAATAGTCTCTACTACAGGCTGACACTGAGTGTCTGGGAGGGTGCGGGAACGTTTCTGCCAACAAGCTTCTCCCCATTCTCCTTGGAACTAAGAAGTAGGAAAATATGTCCAACGGATGCATCTCTTAGGCAATGCCCTTCCTTCCCCATCAAACAAACAAACAAACAAACAAAAAACGAACCAAAAAACACCTGTAGAATCCATGGTCTTCTGATAGCCTCAACACAAAGGGGTTTGTGCCTCCACAATTTAGCATTGGGTAAAGAGCAGATTCAACCTGAGTTCAAATTCTGCTGAGGCTAAATGCCATTTGAATGGCCGTAGGCGAGTTATTGACCTTTTAGAGTCTATTAACTCATCTGTAAAATGGGGACAGAGCCCTCTATGGTCATGGTGCAGGGTAAATGAAACAGTGGACATAGAGACTCAGCACATTGCCTCCCGTGTACTGTACAGTTGTGATAGAGATAATATTTGGGGGGATACAGAGTCTACGTAACCCCCGTCTGGAGGACTCAGGCATATGTAGGTTCTACGGGAAAGAGGGAAACCGCTTCTGCATTCAGACACAAGTGTGAGGTGTAAGACCCTGTGCACAAGAGGAACATGACTTGAGGGAGGGCCTTGCTGGGCAGGAACAGGTGGTGACAGACTGACAGTTTTGGTCCGAGTGGATCCTGGGAAGGAGATAGGAGAGATGGGTGCACACATCTTTGGTTGCACCCATCCAGGAATGGGGGAGGTTGGTGACACAGATGGGTGGCTTCTTAGGACCCTGCTAGGGAGAAGCCCTAAGCAACTCGGATTGCAACCACACTGAACAGGGCAGGACGTAATCACGGGGCAGGCCTAGAGGGAGGAGGTGAGTGAGAGGGGGTGGCTTGACCTGCAAGATTCCGGAAGTTCCCCAGGGCCTGTGGGGGGCTGGAGCCTGCTGGTTCCAGAACACGGTAGCTCAGTGTGTGGGTCTCCCCAGCTCAGCTGTGCTGAGTGGTCTCACGCTGTCAGCTTGAAATTGGCTACAGTGGGAGTAAATGCCACAATCAGGCTTCTGCCCCACCCATCCTTAAACTCTGTCCTTAAATATTTATCATCTCACTTCTGCCCAGGGCCCTGGTGAGGGGACACAGAGCTGCTAGAGGGCCTATTCCCTGGGGTCCAGAAGATGACAGCATTGATCAGGGCTTCTCAGGAGAAAGTAAGTGGCTGGGAGCTGGGCTTTTAGTGGAGGGTGTCAGCAGGATGTACCACAGCCCAGATGGGACCAGCCCCACCTGAGGCCAGCAGTCATCCTTGGGTGAGCTCCCAGACAATAGGGATCTGAGGTCCCCGAGGGGTCTGAGGCCCCCTTCTCCTCTATCGACAACCAAGTCGAGTAAGCACCTTATAACATAAAATGCCCCCTTGAAGCAGAACAAGAGGAGGAGAAGCCATCTCAAGGCTGTGTGTTTTCCTGGAAGAAACTGAAGTAGCTCAATGAGACTCTGTGGAACCTGAGGTGCTATAATGATCAAGTTCAAATTTTAAGTTCTCCATTTCCCTTTTCTGCTGCCTGGTGAGGGTAGGACTTAATGAGAGAGATTTTCTAGGAGATGAAGATGTTCTATTCTCTTTGTTCACTTCCATATTGCGTGTAAACTCGCAACCTCGCTGTATACTAACTGGTGGTGGATATTATGAAAAACCTGAGAAAAGTTACGAATTCCTTAGCATTTGGTATGTTCCAGTGCAGACCTGGCATTTTGTGCTGGTCTTTTCAGGCCCGTTTGTGGAATTTGCTCCCCTGGGAGGGTGGCGGCCCAGAGGGACACAGTGACCCAAGCACTAGCCAGAGGAGGACCTGCCGGCAAGGCCACAGCAGCCTAAGCCCTGATTTGGAGGGCATAGTCCACAAGGCACAGATAAATGAGCCCTGACTGGCAGACTGCTTTGAGGAAGACGAAATACTAGAATCAAGGGCTTTAGCCAGATACCATTCTGCAGATTCTTAGCCCCAAATCTGGCAACTTCCACTTATCAGGGCGGCTGTCATCTGTGCTTGGACCAAGTGCTTGTTAGCTTACACGCTGCAGCTGGAAGTCTTGAAGAATGTAGGGGATCGGGGCATAGGGGTGGACATTAAAAGAAGTCAAATCAACAGGGTCAGTCTGTGTCCCACTGTTTCTTCCACTCTGTCTCTCTCCCCCCCACAGACTGGCAGGGCTGCAGATGATGCTTTTATAGTATAGGTAAGGACCCATCCAAGACTCTTCTTTCCAGCTTGGGGACCATCAGCTGGGTGTTCATTACTCCCCCTGCTGGAGCCCTATGGAATGACGGGCTGCTCTCCTGAAGGCACGACCACCTCATTAGCAGCTCTGTACTCACTGTTCCTTCTCTCCCATCTCTCTTAAATAGCTTAAAAACATAGTATTCTTAGCTAAGCTAGGCTATAAGAAAACATCTTTCCCGCCCACCCCTCCTCCCATACACTCAGTACCAACAATTTAGCTCTATCTTCAGAACAACGTGGAGAACTCGGGGGTCCAGATCTGAAACCCCCAATCACTCCCACCCCTCCCTGACCTCAGAGAGGTCCCCAGGCCCCACGCCCAGCACGGTGGAGATCTAACCATGGGCTCTCAGAGGGGCAGCCCACAGTGCTTCTGCATCCTGTTTCTTTCTGTCAAAGTCCTCCTCCTGCTCCCATGACTCCTGTAATCTAGGTTCTTTCAGAGGAAAAGAAAACACATTCTGAGCAGCTTGCAGCCCCAAGATTGCTGTCATTGTTCCCAAAGTACTCCCACTTCTCTCCTTCCGGCCTCCACTTCCACTGGGCTTCAAGGCGCAGGAAGAGCCGAGTTACCGCTGATTTCACAGGTGTAGCTCAGGAGACGCCGTGGGCGTTGGCACCTGTGATCTCTACTCCTCAACAGGGCAAGGCCCTCGAGGACATTCTGCAGAAATGACTCCCGGCCACGGAGACGACCTTATTCATGGGGCCATCTTTGAGGTGTGGAGATAACACTCCTTTGTTCCCCACTGGACAAAACCCAGACATTTTTCAAAAGAACGTACACGTGGCTCTCTGCCTGGGGCCAAAGCCGTGCAGAGGTCAGTTGTAGGTTGTCGGTGGATGTCTGAGTTTCCCTCCCCTGTGAGCTCCCTCCTCTCTGAGCCCAGAGAGTTCAGCCTGCCTGTGTTAAATGATTCAGTGAGGAGGAGAGGCCCGTGACGAGGGTGGGTTGATCAGAGAGTTGGACTTAAAATAGGGACATGGTGAAGAATGGACTCTTTACTTTGCTCTAGAGAGAGACCTCTAGCAAGAAGACCCCTAGCCTGGGAAGGGTAGGCCTTGGGCCTCCTCTCTCCAGTTCTCAAGGTCAGGCTCTGTTTAGACCACTGCAGCAGGACAGGGCAGAACGGCCACAGAGAGCTGAACCACCTTGGCTCCATATTCAACCTCACCACTCAGGGCCTGGGCCTGCTTCTTGGTCAACAGCACTTCCCGGGGACACTCGAAGAGGCCTTCCCTGACCATTCTATCTGGAGTCAGCCCCTCTACCCGCCCAAGTCACTCTACCACGTGAGCCTGCCCCTTGCTTCTGTAAAGCCAGTGACAATCTGAGATGCTCCTGTTTATTTGTTTGAGGTCACGTCCTCAGGAGAAACTAACTCCAAGCAGACCAAACCTTGCCTGTCTTCTTGTCTCCCTGGGGCCTAGTGCAGCACCTGACTCCCAGGCGGCGCTCAGTCATAGTTTTCGGGGTGGTCTTCCTGCTCTGTTGGGGGACAGTTCCACAGCTGGGGAGGAGACTGTGGAGGGAAAGTTATTCCTAAAGGGCAGGCCAGGTAGCCCTGAGGGGGATGCAGCCTCTGAGTGCCACCTTCTCTGTGCTTCTGGGGACGGGCTGTGCGGTGTGCGGTGGCATCCAGTCTGGTTGTTTATGAGGTGCTGCTGACAGATGCTTAGGCCCCGAGCCCAGGAGGCAGGTGCCCTTCTCATGTTTCTTCCATGGCGGATCCCTGTCCTTCTCTCCTTGCCGGGCTCCATTTGGTTACAGGAACAGCACTAGCAGCACACAGAACTCTCAGGCAGATGACGCCTACCTTCAGTGTCCTCCTCACTGTCATCACCATGCCCCAAAGAGGCCAGGTCACCTCAGGACCCCACACTGCCCTGGAGCCTCATTCTGGCCCCTCACTCCTGCCCACCATGCTCCACACGGCCTCTTCACTGAAAGTTTCCTATGTGGAGTCCCAGCTGCTCCGAAGTGCTTATTAGAAGAATCAGCTGGACTAGCAGCTTCAAAGTCACCCTTCGTGATAATATATCTGAGAGCCTTGGGTGCACCGTGTTTTAATCCAGGAATTCCATTCCATTCCATTCCACTCGATGTGTGTTTCCCAAACCCGCAGCAAGTTCCTAAACTGGGTAGGAACAACCCAGAGGAGATGGAGAGAGGGGGAGAACTTGGAGGAGCACTTTCAGCCCACAGATAATGGCTCTCAACTCTATCTATGGGAAGAGCCACGGTGCCTTGGTTTATGCCCTCCCTTGGGGTTTCTGGGCAAGCAGGTATAAATCACTCAGGGCATGGTAATCAGGCCTCCGAGCCTTCTTGAGGGACCATGTCTGGCTCTCTGACTAATCTTAGTAGAATCAGCCCACCCTAAGACTGCTTTGTGGTCTGCTTCCAGGCTTTTCCATTTCTTGGGAGCATGACTCAGAGAGGCTTGTGGGTCTTGGGAGGGAGGTTATCAGTTGGATCATCTTTCATAAGAATGTGCTCTGTGCCTCCAGGCTGGGGCTCACAGAGTCACAGCAATATATAAATCACTTGATTATAAGGGGGTAAAAGGCTAACGCTGGGATGTTTTCTTGCCCTGAGCTCCAGTTTCCTGGACTCCGGCCTATATTGGACTTGGCGTCATCCTTGGATTGACAGGGACATTAGAAAAAGCTCAAGTTCTTGTCCCAGTTTTGACTTGGTACTGAGGAGCTGTGCAGCCCCAGGCAGATCGCTGTCCATCTCTGGTCTGCCACATTTCTCCTTAGTGAAAAGAGGAGATTGGAATAGATTAAGGTTCCTTGAAGTTTGTTTTTCAAAATCTTAGTCCCAGAAGACTGTCCGTGTGCAAAGCGGATTTGCTGCTCCTTCTTAGAGATTCATGGCCCACGACAACTCTTAAAGACACTTGGTTAGTGCTGTTTAACCTGGCATCCCCCCAACTTACTGGACTGTGGAGCTCTGCATCCAGGGGATCTAGGGTTGCCCAGAGCCTACTGTGGAAAACAGAGAGACTGGCCATCACTGATACTTAGTGATTCTCCATGGGTTTGAGCAACACATGAAATTTCCAGCAGTGTGCTGCCCTCAGTCACAGCACTGCTCTCCTCATGGTGTCAGAGGCACATAGCTGGGCCTGTGTGAGCCGTCACAACCCATTCCCACCTCACCCGCTGTAGCTCAAGCCCAGGCCCTGGATCTTAAAGCCTCCTGGAGACTTCTGGATGGACAGAACCTCCCCAGAATAGGGCCTCCAACTCCAGCACCCCCACCAGGCCTGTGTCTCAAAGGCCAGCACTGCATGCCAGTTTCGGTTCACAAAATCACTGAGGAAGGAGGTTTTACAATGGCCTCCTGCAGTTTATTTCAGGCTCAAACCCACATTTAAGTTTAAGCAAATCCCTCCTGCTACAGTGACAAGCCAGAATTCACATGTTGCTTAAGATTTATTGTGTGCCTGTTATAAAAGAAATGAACATGCTCTAGGGCTTCATTTAGTGGCAGAGAGGTCAACACACAGGAGTCCCTGGAGAGAGCAGGGTGTGCTGCTGATTCCTGCTGTGCTCCTAACCCTAGGGGGCCTCAGTTTCATCCTTTGCTGAATGGGATCCCTGCTCTATTCCCACCTCCGCCTCCCCCCCCCCGCATTCCTGGGGCATGGGGGGTGCACAGAATCAACTGCTATGATGCTATGTAGTGGGTCCACATCACAGGCACACGAATTAAACCCCATGTGCTGGGGAGAAAGCGAGGGAAACAAATAAGACTTTAAATAGACCTCAATACGCAACAGGGGACGTGAAACCACTGCTCCCTAACCGGTCACAGCTCCCAAGTACGCCTCACAGTGTGGGCATGGCATCTCACTGTGATTTTAAAATGTTTAAAAATATCTACTTTTTCATGCATCACGGTCTTGAAATGCAAACCAACTACTTCATCTGGTACTGAACCAAGAGAGCGAGCTCTGCCACCAGCCTGGGAAACACCGCCTGCCAGCATTTCTTCACCCGCATCACGCTGGTCTCCCTGGGGTACCCTTCTAAGGAGTTTTCAAGGGTAAAAGTGTTGACTGTGTGCCTGCCACAGGCTGCCCTTAAGCCAGACCCTGCAAGAGGTGCCTCCTTTGTGCAGTTGCAGGGCTCCTGACTGGGAGGTCCCCGCCAGGCACGCTCCGCCCGGCCCGGGGAGGTGCGCAGGAGGCGGGCGGCGCGCACGAAGCCCTGCGTGACCAGCCCCGCCTCCCCGGACGCGGGCCTGACCGGCGTGGACAGCCGCACGGGGCCCCAGCCCCGCAGGCGGTGACCGAGGGGGCGCGCCCGAGGTTGTAGTGGCGCGCGCTGCCGCTCCCGTCTCATTCATGCCGAAGCTCATTCACCCGGCGGCCCAGCACCGCACACGCTGTGCGGGGCAGTTATTTCTGGCCGTGAGCGCGCTTGTGAGCGAGGAGAGGGTGCCGGGGCGCGGCTTTCCGCTGCCCGCGGGGATCTCTCCTCTCCGGGCCCCAGTGCTCCCAGGCCTTGCGGTGGGGGGGAGGGTGGGGGAGTGGGGGAAGGGCGGTCCTGGCTGAGCGCTGGGCAGGGCATCCTGCGGGCGCTTCACCTGCATCATCCTCCCCATCATCGTGCCTGACTGCCGCCTTTAAGGGACCGTTTCATGGCTGCGGTACAGATGGGCAGAAGTGGTAAGAAAAATGCCCCAAATCAGGGAGTAAATCGCAGAGCCGGACTTGGGAAACCCGTCTACCAGCGCCACCACAAAACCTGTTGCCTCTTTCCTGGAGGTGATTATTTGATTTCACTTACCTTGCTTCATCTTTAGGAGGTTTTCCTGCAACCCCAGCACCTGACCGAGTCCTCCTGGAACACGTGACTTGGATGCTCTGAGAAAGGCCCTGAGACCAGGCCAACCACCGCTTCTCCTGGCTCCGACCTCAGGCTTCTTTCCCAAAGTTTTGCCCTGATTTTCTCAACAGAGCTGTTCATACACACCCGCACCCAACTCATCCCTCCCAACACACTCTAGCTATCTGTAGTGTCATGCAAAGGTCACTGATGATGTCAGAAGTCTTGGGTTCAAATGCTCATAGAGACCAGCCATATCCAGGTCTGCAACCCTCAGCATTCTCTTTGAGTAACTGTGGTCTCATCTATACGATGGGAGAAATACTATTCGCCCTACCAGCTCAGTGGGCTTGTCCTAAAGGCAACTGATTAGAGGCACATTAAAAACTGTAACTGCGGTCCCCATATCAGGTATTACTAAGCACTTTGTGTTATGGACCTATTAGATCTCATCTTTGGCCCTGGTTAAGGCTGGGTCAAAGGAACTGCCAGGAGCTGGGCTGTTTCCGGCTTCTGCTCTGGGAAAGATCATCTCCTTCCCCAGGAGAAACCTGCCTGACTCTTTGACCCTTCTCAGAGGCTTTCCTCATGATCAATTTATCCAGCTCCAGAGCGAGCAGCTGGCCAGCCGTGCACTACCGCCAGACCAGCTCGAGCCCTGGCAGCTGCCTCTGGGAGCCTCGGGGTTAATGCTTGTGCGTCAAAGTTACGTGGAGAGAAGGGGCCACAGTGCTCATGGGGGTGGTGGAGAATCCAGACCTCCTTTTGCCATCTTCACCTGCCAGCAGAACTGGGGAAGTTTAAAGACAGGAGGGAGCTGGACGAGCCCGGGGAAGGTGAAGGTGCGGTCTTGTGACTGACGGCAATGAGTCCTGCATCCTCACGCAGCCCAGGCGGGGCCATGGAGCTGGAGCCTGTCCAGGGCCCCTTGCCGGGAGGGACCAAGACTGGTCCGTTCTCCTGGGGGTTACAGAGCCACAGGCTGTTTATAAACTGCCCTTTTTGCCCACTGGCTCTCTTCATCCTCCCAATAACCCAGACAGGTAGGCAGAAGGGCATTGCTCCTTGCCAGATGGGGTCAGAGAGGTTAAGAGATGAAGGATGGGCGGGAGTTAGGGGTCCAGGCACGCTAGGACAGGTCCTGGGACAGCCCCTCCCAGCCTCAGAGCCCTGAGGATTGCCCCGAGAATGCAGCCTGCAGGCAGGCATCGCAGGAAGGACAGCTACCGATATTTCGCTCCCCTCTCCCTCCTCAGAAGTGCTAACGGTCCCCACTCACGCCAGCCTTGAAGTGACAGCAGATGGCTCTAGGTGGAGGTGCCACCGGGCCCCCATTCAGACTTATTTTCCAAGGCGGCTACAACTTACCCTTGATACCACACGAGTCAGGCAAGACTGGAAATGGGGTTGAAATGAACAAAATACCCAAGTTCCTTGCAAAAGTATTTCTTCACACACATCTCTAGGTGCCGCCTGCCTCCCACTAAGCCAGGAAACCTCCCCAAAGCAAGAAAAGAATGAGACTTTCTTACCCAGAGACTCAGAAGGAATGGTGCTCCTGGTGCTCCTACTCCAGCTCCCACAGGTCTGTGAGGATTAGCTGCTCCAGTGCCTTAACAATAAACCGAATTAAAGGGGAGGAATGCAGGGGTTTTCTTTCCCAGGACCGTAACCAGGCAGTCTTAAAGGGGAGGAATTGCATCTCCTGCCTTTTTCTCTGCTTTGCTTTCCCTCCCTCCAAGCAGCATTAAGCCTGGTCCAGAAAACTGCTTTTGCAAAGGTCCCTTTTATGCCGTGTGTGTGTGCGTGTGCGCGTGTGCATGTGTGTGTAATTGTGTTTGCACTGATGTGTGTAATGGAAAGAGAGGGAGGAAGAATAAAAAACAAAAATAAAGCCTCATATTACAGGTTTCCATTGGCCTGAATGGGGTGATAACAGAAAATCAGAGAAGCTTTTTAGGACTGCCTGCCTCAGTTTCTCTTAACTACTCAGTTGCTGGAGTGTATTGTGTAAAAACACCATCTGGGGCAAGAGGCTATCTCCATTGGTTGAAATGAAGGGATTGAAGACCCTTCTGTGTCCAGTTGTCTCTTATAGAATGGGAAGAGAAGCAGGGGGACTCTCTGTTGGGTGGTTCCTCCCTCCATCTCTGATAGGTCTCCTCTCTCCTGTGTCTAGAAACATAGCATCCTGATCCCCAAATTCACCATCCTCCTGTCAGTCCTAACCCATTAGACCTTAGGAGATCACTGCCCTTCTTCTGGAAGCTCTTGCTGACTCTGCACCCCTGTACGCACCTCTCTATCCCACCCTTGAGCATCTCAGCCTCCTCTTGGCTGTTCCTTCCGTACAGGTTCCTTGAACTTCTGTCTTATGTGTCCCCTTGCTTTCACTTTCGTTACTCTTTCCTTAATCTCTACATCCACATACAGGATCTGTTATTGTCATTATGTGAATGTCCCGAATCAAACTCCCATCTGGGTTGTTGACCTTAACCTTAACATCCAAATGTCTGCTTCCATCCACAAATAATTCTGAACATGTAATAGTTTCTTTTAAACCACCCTTCTCCTGTTTTCCCAGCGAGGCTGCCGAGCTACCCTCTTCCCAAACACTCAAGTTAGAGAGCCAGGGGTTTTCTTTAGCTGTGTTGTCTCTTTCACTGCCTTCCAAATCCAATCAGCTGTTAGGCACTTTCAGTTGTTTCTTTGAATTGGCTTTTAAATTGTGCCTTTTCAATGTTTAAAAATTGTTTGTGTTTTTTGAATAAATAGCATGTTCACATGGGCCAGAAATCAGAACTATATTGAAAGACATACACTGAGGTGCCTCACCCCACTCCACTTCCCATCCACCCCTTCCCCTCCCTGCCCTGCCCCCTATAGGTGGCCATTCTTATTAGTTTCTTGTGTATCCCTCTAGTAGTTCACATGGATGCGAGGGAATGAATAGATACAGACACGCAGATACAGATAGCTATCGATAGATATATATGGATATTCCCTGCCATTCTTTTTTACACAAAAGGCAGTAAGTAAATGCTGCCTCTTTTATATTTTCATCACTACAATTTTAATCCAGGCTCTCCTCCTCCTCTCCCTGGTACTATTGTGATGATTAGGCTCTAATTGGTCCCCAGGGGAGGTGGTCCATTGGGATAGCTAAAAGTGGCTCTGGAGAAGTTTTCTAGGTTAGACTCCTGGATGACTGGAGCTGTGGCCTTGGACAAGTGACTTACTGTCTCTGTGCCTCATTTTCCTATCTGTGGAATAGGATAATTCCTGAACGTACGTCATAACTAGAAGGGAGGAATGAGACAGAACGCTAGTTGTTTAGAACAGCAACTAGAATCTGGTAGGCAGTCAATATTACTGTTTTTTTTTTTTTTTCTCCAATCCAGCTTTAGTTCTTGTTAGAATTATCTCAATAAAACATATTGATTGCTCCCACCTCAAAAAAGGATCTGTCACCTACAGAATAAAGGCCAAACACCTTAGCCCATCACTGGAGGCATTCCAGCACCTGGCACAAAACTATAACCTCTCCCCTGAGTCCTTCCATTGGGACTCCAGGGGAGCTGACAGTCCAGCCATACCATCGAAGACAAGGATTTCTCGCCATTTTTCTCAGAGTTCCTGACCTTTGCTTGTGCTGGTCTACCAATACAGAATGCCCTTTCTTCATTCTCTGCCTATGAAAATGCTACAGATTGGAAAAATCCTCATCAAATACTATCTCATCCATGAAACCTTCATGATTTCCCGACTTTATTACTAGTCACTCTTTCTTCTGTTGTGTTCCCCAAATTCTTTGTCTACAGCTCTCTTCGGTTCTTTATGTTTTTCTGTCTTGAATTTCAGCCTGTGTTGCCAGTGCTTAGATTCCCTGGTATAGCATCCCCAACTAGCCACTGTCCTCCTCCTGTTTGAATGCTGGAACTAGGGAGTTTATCATAGCCTGAGACAGTCAAGTGGTGCCCACAGGCAAAAGGTATGTCAGAAAGTTTATTTCCATAGGGAGCTGAATGCCACCAGCACACACATATACACGCACTCGTTTCTTAAGTATTTATCAAGACTGACTGTGAATTAGGTAGTGGGGGAGACAAAACCAGACCCAGATTCTACATTCATAGAACTGCTGTCCACATCCATAAATCAGCCAAGATTCTCCTCTGTAATGTGCCCTAATACAAGTTTGAACTGGACAATGAACTGTCGGTCAGCAGCAACCCCCTGGAACCCTCTCCCGCCCCTCCCCCTTTCCTTCCATCCACCTATAGGCTGCTGGCCTTGGTTGAGCCACTGAGCCAGGGATGACTTCTCAGCTGTGGAAACGGAAGTAAGTTCCACGTTGGGTGCCAGGGGAGAAAGTGTTACCTCTTTATGCTGAGTTCCAAAGGCAGATGCCCTCACAGATACTGACCAGGCCATATGCTGGACATCAGGGGCCAGAGTAGGGACAGAGCGTCCATTCCTGGAGTAGTAGCATGGGTGTTTAGAGAATTGGGCGGGCATTCCAGAACATGCTCCAGGGAGCTGGAAGAGAGCTTTTAGTATGACCACACATGCGCACTTGTGCATAGAGACACCCATGTGCACTTGAACCTAGACGTATGCATGAGCACGTTTATACTGTGTGTGCATTTTCTGGTTCGGGTTCTTTTAATGGCTTTATTGCTATGATTTCCCCAATCAACAATCAACCGAATATTTATTCAACATCAACTATGTGCCCAGTAGAGTAGGCAAGACACAGAAAGCAAGTGGAGGTGAATCAATAATGAAATCAGGTACTGTTAACCCACATCGTCACCAGAGACGGAGCGCTGGCAGGAAACTGTGTGTTAGAGGCATCAGGAGTGGAACGTGGAAGGCTCATGGAAGTCGGCCTGGGCTTTATGGATGTTCTAGGACCAGATTTAGAAGGTGTGGTGGGCGAGGTGGGATTAGGGAAACGCAGAGGAGGGAATAGCTAAAGTGCGTGTTGGACGTGAGGAGGCGGTGGGGGACAGGTCTGGCCAGGCAGGACTTGGGACTGGGCTGTGAAGGAAGTAGAGGCACGGCAGGTTCCCCAGCACGGGTGTTTGTGGGAAAGCAGTGGCAGAGTGCCTGAAGTGGGGAGAAATTAGAGACTTAGAATGGCGGCAGTGAGGCTCTGCTGTCACGGAGACACGAAGGGTTGAAGGTCTGAACTAAGGGGGTACAGGATAGGAGAAGGGGGACCCCTGCCCATCAGGGAGCATCCTTCTCTTACCTAAAACCCCCTGTGCATCTGAGCCTGTCACAGGTGATGTTGGCCAAGGGAGAAGGTGTACTCACTGGGTGCTCACCTCCCTGGCTCCCATGTGGTCGTGCCTACCCCACAACTGGACAAAATAAAGGGGCCTCTTATGGTTTGAGGAGAGGAGGAGACAAGGGGGGTGTGCTCATGAGAACAAAACAGTCTTTCTCTTTCAAAGAGCATTGTCTTTTATATTTGATTAGCTTCCAGATTGAGCTTTTTGGGGAGCTACCTGACAGCAAGACCTGATGAGGTGCCAGGGTGGAAAAGGGAAGGGAGAATGATCTCTGTGCACCCATCCACCCATCCATCTGTCCATCCATCCATCCATCCATATGACAAGTACTTACAAAGCACTACTCTGTTTGGGGCAGTATGTTAGGCTCTGAACATACAGTAATAAATAAGATAAGCACAGTTTCTTCCTGAATAGGTCTTGCATTCTAGCAGGGAAGTCAGATTTTAAACAAATACGGATGATTACAATTGTGATAAGTACTATGAATAGTTTAGGGCACTGTGAAAATATGTGTTAGGGGGCCTTAGGCAGCCCTGAGAAAGTGATTTTCAAACTGGAATCAGAGACAAGAAGAACGAGCTATGTGAAAAGTTAGAGAAACAAAAGAACAGAATGTGTAAAGGCCCTGCAGTAGAAAGGAGCCATCCATACCTGTTGGAAAGACAGAGAGAAGTGCATTGTCCCTGGGCAGTGAAGAGCAAGAGGGAGAGAAGTCCTGAATGCAGCTGGTGAAGCAGGTGAAGAAACATCATTCAAGGCCTTGAAAGTATCATAGTCAGGGTCTTGTGCGGGGGGAAGGGCCACCAAAGAACAAACACCTCTTACTTCATTTCCGGCCTGGAGTTGGGTAAGAGAGAATGAACGGGCACAGAAAGTGAGGGCGAGGGGGAAGAAATGGAAATTATAGGACAGTAGAGACAGGCAGGCATGAATCAATGCAATACTTGCTACTTTAGTGTTTATTTGTTTTAAAAATAAGACACCAGATTTCTAGTACTTCCAGGAATAGACACCACTATGTCTTGGTCTGCATTGTCCCTGTAGGCTGTGATGTGCTCATCTTTTTGTTTGAGCAGTTTGAGTCTCTCCTCAAACCCTGTCCACTTCTCAGCTGGGTCCACAGGCAAAATGGGTGACCCTCTCTGTTCTCCCAGAGCTCATCTCTGCAACAGCACACATCCTGCTCTGCTGGCTGGAAACTGGTCTGCCGCATGCGAAGGGTGCCCGTTAGTGACACCTAAGCATAGAAACCGTGCTTCCATGCCCCCTATGCTATCATATCACCTCACAGAAGGCATGTTCCACAAAGTTCTGAGAAACTGAAGGACAGAAAAAAACCCTAAAAGAAGAGTTTTCTGGTGTGTCTGAAGTATGACACTTTTCATAGCCGAGGGAGGAGTTCAGTGCTTCAGTAATGGGTTTACCGTGGGCTGCCCCTGAAACATGCAGAATCCAAAAGAAAATATTAAAACAGCCATTTCTTCAGGTTTGTGCTGTAGCCTCCAATTTCTTTAGAGGGTGCTGAGCATCGGGCATTGTTTGGCTGGTCAGTCAGGACCTCTGGCTACTTCCACGTGACCCCTCCATCTAGGGAGGGAGGTATCAGCTCATTGCATCCGGACTTTCTCTTTCTTCTCCTTTTTTCCCATAGCTTCTTTGTTGTATATACCGTGTCCTTAGCTCTTTTTATCCTTCTCTTAGCCCCTGCCAATGTTTAGTAAACATTCAGCTATATCTAGCTCTGCCTTGGGCTTGGGTGGGGCGTAGGGGGTGGGTGTTGGCATTGGATCATGCAGGTGAGATGTCTACAAGGTGAACAGATTTTTACCAGCTCCCCTTGTCATGGGTTTGCTGTGTGTCTCTGTGCTGAAAGAATCTATCACCTCCATTGCCCTGAGTCACTTTCCCAAACAAGCCCAGCCTTAGTGTATGCCGTATTCCAGAAATAAGTAGGGGACAGGACAAAGCCCACCACTCTGGGCTTCAGATTTTAGGCTGTTGACCTCGTCTGTTCTCTTGTGAGAACCTGGTTCTGGTCCCCAGCAGAGACTGGAGAACCTTTCCCTCTGTGTCCACCATTATTTGTATGTATTTCTCTATCCACAGCTGGAAGAATCAGTCCTGACTCTCCTTGGTCACCAACATGTGACCTTGAAAGACAGTAGGGGTGGGAAGGGGTCAAGTGCAGGGAGGGGGTGGTCGTATCATTGGCCTAATCCGAACTCTTATCAAGGCTACTGACAAAGTGCCTGATTGTCCAATTTGATTTTAATTTCCTTTTTCTGTTTCTTCCTAAGCCTCCAGGGAATAAACAAATAACAAAAGAAATGGCCTATGAAGGAAAAATTATGGTGAGAATTTCAATAAAGAACTTAGCCCACATTATTCTGTTCTAGTAGTGAGGCCTTGGAATTGGTCCCGAATTGGGGTCTGGGGGATCTAGCATTTGTTCCTGCACAATCTTTATTAGCCAGGCAACCTGGGGCTAAGTCTAAACCTCGGGATTTTCCTGCTCTGATCTATCAAATTGGGCTAATGATGTCAGCCTTCCCCAACTGTTGGGGTCACATGTAAGGAAAGGATTGTATGAACCATGAGAAATAAGGTTGCGTTTATTCCCCTTTGAAAATCATACGTCTACCTCAGGTCTGGCCCCCACATTGGACAGAGTTCGAATGCTGCCCGATTGCTCTTGGCCTTGCCTCCGGAGAAATGGGAATCTGGGCTCCTTCACTCCCAAGAGCAAGCTGCTACTGCCCTCTAGTGACAGCATCTGCCCAGACCTGGTCCCTGTGGCCACCCCGATGGCTAATGGTGGATGGAAAACAGATCTTTTTCTTGGCAGGACCCTTTCTGACCAACCTTTTCTCAAAAAACAAAACAAAACAAAACAAAACAAAACCACCCCGCCTTCAGACTTCTCCATTTTTTTTTTTTTTTTGGTTGGTGATTTCTGCTCTTTTCTAAATTATTCTAAGAACTAACAGATATTTTTCACGTGTCTGCTATGGAGGATGGGCAGTATGCCAGCACTGAGGTGACATCTTTCCCCTCCCCCCACCTCCCTTTGCCGCCCAGTCTCCCTTAGGAGGGGGACGTCTCAGACCAGTCACAGGACGTCAGCCTTCTGGAAACATTCCAGAGATGACGACTGAGCCTCCTCCCCCCTCTTCCAATGGGAAAGACCCAATGGGCTAAGGACACTACCTACTAATCTCCTCTGTCCTCATGGTGCTTAGTGCGGAACAGCCATTCTGGGAGGATTTACCTATTGAAGAATTTGTCTGTGGAATGAATAGTTGACCTTCAGAAGTGACTCCTGGTTGGATCCCAGACTTCTACAATTTGTAAACATCTTTGAGAGCTACAGTGAAGAGGCTAAGAGTCAGACAGGAAAGCAGACTTGGGGTTGAGTTTCGGGTGCTTTATCACTGGTAGGGTGATCCCAGACAAGTTTGGGAGTCTAGAGTGAAGGCAGCACACTGAACCAAGGGAGAGGCAGTGTTTGCAGCGATGGGCAGGTGTGTGTCCCTGCGAGCGCACCCCTGTAAGCCAGGTGTCTGGGACAGAAGGTTTCCATGTACAGTGAGGTCTCGGCTTAAGAGCTTAGGGTGTAGAGGAGACAGGTCCTCTCCCCTCTTGGCGTGACTGTCTTTTCCAGGAAGAGGAGTGGTCCTGAGCACTCTAGCACAGGGAAGTCCGAAATGTGCGCTAGTTATGGATTTAGTCATAAGTGGGGAGGCAGCAAAAGACAAAACCTTTCCTTAATAATGGGAGGGTTGTCACTGGGACTCTTGGACAACTGGGGATGCTAGGACCTGGGAGCTAGACAGCATTCTGGGGTCATATCTACCCCCAGTGTTCCTGGGGAAAGTAGCCGCAAGAAAATCCTTTTTCCTCCTCTCCCTGGACACCTACCAAAGGCAGGTGAACCCCTTCTCTCCTTCCTCTCAGCCCCCGCCCCAGTCCAGGCTTTCAGGGGGAGGAAGGCTCCCGAGGCTGCCAGCAACATCACTACTCAGATGTTCTCATCCACTGTTGTTCCTGGGATGGAACATTTAAATAATGGAACTGATGATAAGCAAAATTTAGCAGAAATGATTTGCTTCTGAGGAAAGAAAAATTGCTTGATTTAGACAGTAGATCTCTTGTTTGACTGTTCACAGCTCTGAGGTCCAAATTTGACCTTCAGAATGGATTGGCAGAACCTGGTGGAGGGAGAGATGGAGGCACAGTGTCTCCAGGGTAAGGTCCGTGGGCTGAGAACAATGGCTGGTTCCAGCTCCGTGCAGTGCAGTGGGAACAGACACGATATACGCTCCAGAGCCAAGGCTGCGTCCTGCACTTCTGCGGGAGGCGAGGCCGCAGTGCGCAGACGGGAGCAGGCTGCTACCAGACACTCAGCAAAGGGATCAGTGCGAGCTACCCCCAGCTGGTGGGAGGAGGCAGAGAGAAAGTGGAGAAACCCTGGAGAAAGCAAGCACACTGAAGGATTTCGAAGAGGACAAGGGCTTATCTTCTTCTTCAGAAAAGTACTGATTGATCTGGGGCTCCAGAGGACCTGCATTAGCCTACTAAAAGGGTCGTGATTGGGGGCCAGGCTTGCAAGATGGGGTGTGGAAGAAAGAAGGGGAAGACATTTCTCCCATTCATCTGGACTAGAGCATTTAGATTCCAGGGGCTGAGGAAGAGATCAGCATTACAGGGAGACAGCGTTCCTTTTACGGCCCTAAGAAGCTTTCGAAGTCTCCGCCTCGGATACTGAATGGCCAAGCCATTCCTCTATAATCTGAGGTTGGCCTTATCATAAAACCTGGAACCCAGATGAGAATGGAAGGATTAGGGGCTGGGTGGGGCTCAGTATCTGGAGAGGGTTGGCAATAGCAATGGCTAGGATGGCCGCAAATCGTCACATCCCAGAGTACCCACGAGAGGTCATGGGGCATCACCAGTGAGCGGAGACCCCCGCGGTGGAGGGTCTAGGAGAAGCCAGCGTTCTGAGATTGTTACACATGGGGGCTTACTGGGCTCCCTTCTCGTCCTGGGGTGTCCTCTCACTTTCTGCTGAGAAGCTTACTAGCCAACCTTCCAAAACAACTCACATTTGACTCCTCCGTGAAATCCTCCAAGCCAGAATGACTCGCTCTTTCCACGGTATTTGGCAGTACCTTATTGTTTCTTCTACTATATTCAATGTTTATAATTATGACATTAATTTATTTCACTACATTTGGGGCCCTTAGAGTAAGAGCGGTCTTTAAGTACTTTTTATGCATATAGAAGTTAGTAATTTATTCATTCACTCAACAAGTATGGATTAGGAGTCAGGAAAGTAGGCTGAAAGACAGCATGGGGGTAAGATTTGTGGGAGATACCAGGGTGAGACTCCAAACCCGGGTTGGAGGTGGAAACAAAAGCAGGAAAGTGTCCTTGTCCCAGAGGAACTGAGCACTGGGCAGAGTTGTAATGCGGGGATCCCAGCCCAAGCATCCAGTTTAGAAATGGGGTTCAGGGAGGAGCCTTGGCAGCATGAATGGTCAGGGACTCTGTCCGAGAACCTGGCACGGCTTACCAGCCCAGCAGAGCTGTGGCGGCCACCAGCAGGCTGGACTTGTTCAAGGGCAGATGTGGAACAGCCACTGAGGACCTGCAGAATTCCTTGAGGGAAGTTCAGAGAAAGCTATAGGAGTGGCGGAATGGGAGGGTTGGGTGGAAGAGACAAGGCCATTTGGATTATTCCTCAGTGAGGTTTCCAAGCTGTGCTGACAAGCGAGGAAGCTGAAGAAATTAGGTCTAAAATCTAATTCATGAGTGATTTCTTCTTCTCTTTGTTCCCTGGGCATTTGCACCTCCATTGGCCTGACAGATGGGATGGTGGTTGGAGGGGCACATGCTTTGCTGTTACAAGTTGCATTGTGTCCCCATTGAATTCATATGTTGGAGTCCTAACACCCGAGCGCCTCAGAGTGTGATCTCATTTGGAAGTCGGGTCCTTGTAGTTGTAATTAGTGCAGATGAAGTCACTAGGATGAGTGTTAATCCAGTATGACTGGTGCCCTCACTGAAAAGTGAAGTTTGGATACCATGGGAGGAGGAAGGTGGAAATTCGAGTGGTGCTTCTTTCTGCAAGCCAGGGAATACCGAAGCTTGCTGGCCAACCAGCAGAACTGAAGTGAGAACCACAGAGCCCCTGGAGGAACCAGCTCGACCAACACCTTGATCTTGGACTTCCAGCTTCCAGATCTGGGAGACAGTTCCCTGTGGGGTTTAAGCCATCAGCTTGGGTTCTTTTGTCACAGCAGCTGTAGCAAACTCACACACCTCCACAGGGATGGTGGGGAGTGAAGGCCGGGGGTGGGAACCTCGTGCGCCGGGACAGGGCAGCAGTGAGGAAGCATCGGGTTAGCCTGCCTCCCCTGCACACAGGCTGGGATGAGAGCCACAGAAGACCCCAAGTCAGCCTTTGCTGCCCCTTCAGGATATGCATTTGCTGACAGTGTGAGATCCTCAATCTCGTTTCTGCTCTTCCAATCTGGAGGCAGAGCCCAGGGGGTGCCCCACCCCCAGTGGTGTATGCAACACACTTTCCATGTCAGAATTAGCTGAGAGGTGAGTATTTATCGCCTGTTTTTCAAAGCACAGTTCCCATTGCTGGTCCATCTGACAGGGAGTCTGGAGAAAAGGGAAGATACGTTTCCGTGCCTTTACCCACCTGGTGGCTGATCAGAAAGAATTGCTGCAGTCACCACTTGGCAGAATTACGCCTTGGGAGGGCGAGGCACACCCCTGCGCAGGTTGGAGACCCTTCCCGTGCAGATCTTCAATGCAGAATATCTAATCTGAGCACCCCGTTAGTAAGTACCAACCATCCACCTCCTGGGTCAGATCCTGGCTGCAGGCACGGGTTTGAGCTCTCAGGAGAAAACGTGAAGGTTGAGTGAATGAGGGTGTGTGTGTGAGAGACAGAGACAGAGATGGATGGAAGCAGCGGACCACAGATCTTTGATAGCTGTGTAAACAACACAGCCAGTACTTTTCAGATTGCCTTGAACACTGTTGTGTTTCAAAATCATTGCCAAAGAGATCTTGACCTTCTATTCAGAAAAACAGGAAATGAGAGGATTGTAAACCCCAGGGAAGAAATCTGACATTTTGAGGCCAAAGACCGACTCCCTTTGATGCACTGACAAGGACCATTACGTATCCTGTGTTTTGGTTTAAACAGATCCCTCTTGGTGACCTAACATTCCCCCAGAAATATGGAGTGACCGAGAGGCCAAGCCAGAGATGGGGATCTGAAACTCTTTGAGACCCTGGACCAGCGCCCTCTGCTGGCCTCTTTTGGCTCAGCCAGGGGCCGTTTCCGCAGTTAAGTCCTACCAATTCCATCGATGAGTTAAAAACCAAACTCATTGAATCCGGTGTCCAGGTAGGACTTTTCTCTTCCCCCTTTCAAGTATATTTTTTCTAACTCCTGCTTTCCTAGTTCCTTGTGGAGTGGTGGGAGGGGGAAGCTTTGATACAACAGAATAAATAGTTTTTATTCACATTAACCCACAAACAATTTGAGCGCCTCACTGTCCGTGGTAGAAAGGCTTACTTTCCATGTCGATGCTCTAACTGGAGGGATTCAGTCCTTCCTCATTGCGGCTGTGTCTCAGTTACGCTAAGACTTAAAGCCTCCTTGTAGGACTGTCAAGTGAGAACCTGCCCTCGCCCACCAGGGTATAGTGAGAAGAGATGCCCAGATCTTGGGGTGGGGACACTGCAGCTTGAAGCATCTCTCCTTACAGAGCGGGGCCAAGGGGAGCGGCCGGCAGGTTGGGGGAGGGAAGGAAGGCAGGATAAGGAAGGCCGGAGTCCCGTTTAAGGAGGACATCTATGATCTGGGAGGCAATTCTAAGAGAAAAGTGGAAAAACGTCTTGTTCCATCCTCCTGGCCAACTACTGGGAAGATTGTGTTCCTTTAAGGGACCAGACACAAGCTGCTTGGTGCCTCTGTGGGGCACCAGCGAGGGCCTTTGAAAACCCCCTGTGGGAACTGGACCCCATTTCCACATAATTGGCTCGAGTCAACTCCTTCGTGTATCAGGAGAGCTGCTTGGGCAGGGATGGTCTCTGCAGAGCTGTTTAGATTTAGAATAATTAGGTCTAGACTTATCCAGAAGCCAGGTCTTCTCACTGCAGCCTCCCCTACTGTCTCTTCAGAAATAAAGCAAACTGCACAGTGGAGGATCAGACAGTCATGAGAAGCACGGACTCTCGTCGGGCTGGCCGGGTGACTCTTACTACCTGGGTGTCTCTTACTACCTGTGCGATCCGGGAAAGCCTCATAACCACCCTTTGCCTCAGTTTCCTTATTTGTAGAATGGGAATATCAGTGGTGCTCACCATAGGGGAGTCTCCTGAGGGACAAGCGAGTTAAGACACAAAAGCACTGAGAAGAGTTCCTGGCGCCTGGGAGGGCCCCCGCAGCTGTCTCCCACCACCGCCGTCATCACTCTGTGACCGCATGGAACAGATGGAGAGTATGTCCCCAGGAACCAGCACCGTCTTTGTACTTGACTGCCTGTGTTCTCAGGACTGGAAGGGGAGATGCTTGGGTGGTGCGTCTGTCAGCACTAAGGGTCACCACCACCCAGTTCACCTGCCCTCATAGGGACACGGAGGCCTTCTACTTGGAACATGCACAGGGCCACGTGAGACGTTCTGGTTGACGACATGATTTCTGTCGTCACTTTGGGGCTGAGCAGTTAAAAACCCAAATATGATTCTTCACTTTCTCTTCCTTTGTCACAACGGCTATGCAGGTCAGAGGCTATCGAAGATGCAGCTACAAGATGGCGGAGACTCGGGTTGGCCTGGGCCCTGCAGGGACTGCATGGAGCACGGCCGCACTGACTCTTTCTCCATACATGGCATGAACAAGAAATGCACTTTTGTGGTGTGAAGCCCCTGAAATCCAGGAGTTGTCACCACAGCACAGCTGAGTCCAGTCGTTCTCCGTCTGGTCCCCTTGCTCGGGGACTGTTAGAAATGCAGATTCTCAGGCTCCACACCGCACACAGTGAGTCAGAGAGTCAGAAGGTGGGGCTAGCAATCTGGGTTTTAACAGCTCCCCAGAATTCTGACACAGGTCAAGTTTGAGAGCCATGCTCTAACTTATCCCGAATGCTTTTTGGGGGGCCCAGGCACATGGGGACTTTGCCCCCATGGGTGACCACTGCTTGGGATGATCAGTTCTGCTTTACCCCTTTCCATTGGTCGAGATACTTAAGCCCCAGCTACCTCAGAATGGTGAGCATCGAGCATGTCAAGGCCTAGGGTATCTGCCTGAGGTCAACAAACCACCTGGAAATGGGTTCCTTGTTGCTTTAAGAAGGTGAATGCCTTCTGGTTCTTTTCAGGTGTGTCTGAAAGCACTGGGTTTATTGCACTCCTTTTTACTCTGCTTTAGAGCCCTTCCTTCCCCCAGGGAACAAAGAGACTGATGATCCCTGTTTCACCAAGGAGGAACTGGAGGCTCCGAGCGGCCACGTTAGGTATCCACAGCCTGGGGCTAGGTAGCTTTGCCCCACGCACAGCCCTGGCTCTGGACTTCACACACACACATACTCAGGAAGTGGTCGTAGAGAAAAATGAAGACACAAAGGCATTGTTTGCCCTGATACAAGGTTTACTTGTCTGAGCTTAGCTGGATGTCAGTCCTGGTGCCCACTGCTGTGTCAGGGTGGGGCCCGCACACAGGAGGGACAGAGCAAAGGCCGGGCCCAAGTCTGAACCTGCCTTCCTGAGACTTTGGCCAGGCAGAGCCGTCCCAGAGAAGTGGCAGCCTGTGGCCAGCAGAGGGCAGTATTGCTTTAGCAACCGCTCTGATTCCTTCTGGGAAAAGACTGCTCACATGGGCTTTGACAATACTGATGGAAATGACAGAGGCCAGAGGGTCGGTGCATTTGAAGAACAAAAACAGCAAAAAGATGGAGGCCTACATGCCCACCACCTGTATTAGACAACTAGCGTTTCCTTATTAAAAGGTTAGTAGAAGCTCCGCCACCTCTGCCCTCCGGCTGGTGGGGCGCTCACCTGTCTGGACCAGTCCCTGAGCAGCTAGGGGTGTGCGGTGGTGTCAGCCTTCATTAACGGTCTTATTCATCATACTGTTGCTGTTTGGAGATGCGTGCCCGACCAGCTCCCCTTCTCACGTGCCCTCTTTCCTCCCCTATTTTTCTTCCTTTTCGCCCTCTTCCTTCACTCTCTCTCCTTTACCTGTGTCGAGGCATGGGTCTAAGTGGGTAGCTGATGGCTTCGCAGGGCCGGGTACTAGGAAACGGGGTAGGTGTGAAAGACACAGTATATCCCTTCCCTTAAGAATTTATAGTCTTGGAAGGACAAGTCCACAGGAGCAGAACTTAGAGGAGAAAGGCAGGAAAACATTTAAATCATGTTCTCCAAACCATAGGAAAAGTGCACATTTGAGCCTCTAACTTAGACCTTAGCAAGAGGTTCCAAAGTTTTTTAGGACGTCTTCATCATGAGCTTTCTAGAATGTATCTCTTCCATGGCTGCAAACACACTGCAGGGTTTTCCAAGAGCCCATTCCTATACCCAGGAGAAAAAGGGGACCGATTCCTGAATCTGGCTGAGAGAGGGCGGCTTGGCACATCTAAGAGGTTCCAGGTAACCCTCCCCCAGGTAACTAGAACCCATTCTTACAGTCACCTGAATCATGGGGTCAGGCTTCTTATGACCACTCCAGCCAGGGGCAGGGCTTAACCAGGTTCTAAATCAGCCTGGCTCTGTGTCCCTAGACACTGGCTTAGCCTTCTGAGAAGGAAGCTATTTCCTACTGCTGTGCTGCCAGAGGGACCCAGGGTGCCCCACTGGGACCTAGGTGCTGGGAGGTGAGAGGCACCATCAGCAGACATGGCTACACTGGCATTAGGAGATTAATGAGGCTTTTTGAAGAATGAATGTAGCTATAGCCAACTGTTGGCAATTAGTTAGAGCAAAGCCATGTTGTGCTCTGGATCTGTCAGCTGGGACCTCTGGAGAAGCAGAACAGCAGAACAGAAGAGCTCGACAGAGAGGAAGGAAGAGTTGAATTCTACCTTCCTTGTCCTAGGCCAGCACTCTGGGTCTGTAATGATCCTGAGTTAAGCCTTCCATAACCATATGAATCTGATACCTCTTTGATTTGAAAGACATATATAAAGCAGCGAGGGGCCTTATGGGGTCATCTTGTCTACCTTCCTGCCTCTGCGTGGGACCACACAGCGGCGCTTCTCCAAGCTTATTCTGGGTATAGTTCACCTGGGAGCAAGGTTTCCCAGGTGAACTATGATTGCTGATGCTTCTGATTTGGGGACTACACACTGAGTGACAAGAACCATAGCTAGAGGTTGGGGGTGGGGAGGAGAGGGAAGAGAGAGACAGAGAGGGAATTTATTTCATTAAGTTGAGACCTTAGTCTTTCTACTTCATCATTGGTATGTTCATTCATCCAGCAGTGCTAGGCAGCCGCATTCATATGTATTGGTATTGAGAGGGGTAAAAATAGCCTGGAGTAACCAGAGAGTTGCCCTGGGGCTAGGAAGAGGCGGCTGGGGCTGGGGCAGAGTGGGTACAGGACTGAGTCACACTGGAGCAGCCGAGGCCTCCGGGGGCCTGTGCTCCTTCTCCCTTCCGAGGGTGCCCTTCTAAAGCAGCAGTGACAGCCGCCAAGGGCCAGGGCAGGCAGTGGGGAGAGAGAAGTATTGCTTACACCATCTTCTCTTTAAGAGAGAAAATGCATCTTAAAAGCAGTGGGAGCTAATTTGCTCTCCCATAATCAATCACCCAGTACAGCCAACAGAAACACACCGCAGCAAGCCTGCAACCGTGGAGGGGGGCTGCGAGGCGGGCGGGCCAGCGGGGGAGGCCTGCGGAGAGGATCGGTTTCTCCTTACGGGTTTAAAACGAATCTTAAAGACCTATAGCATGTGTGTGCATATGCGTGGCTGGGCGGCTGTATGCCGGGATCATGTCTGCAGTGGTGCCAGTCTCCGGTTCGCACGCAGCTCCAGCCTGCCCTGTCCTCCTGCCTCATTCTTTGATGCGTATGTGGCGCCCGGGAAATGATGACTTCCGTTAAGACTTCTCTGCACTTCTCCCTCGGGAAAGGGTCCCCAGCAGCATGGAGCTTCCTCTTTCAAGGGCTTTCTCTCTTCAAACTCATCCCTGAATAGCTGCTCTTCCCTCCCCGGTCTGAGTTCCCTTCTCTGTAGAATGGGGAGCTTCACTCTCCCTTTCCCGTTCACATCGCTGGAGTGAGGAAAAGCGGACGTTGCTAAAACTGATGTGACATAAACCGCCAGAGAAGCTGTTGCTCGGGCTGTTTCTATCTGGGTCTTGGGTTGGGGTGAGGAGGACAGCCCCCGCTGGTCTTAGAGGTCATGGCGCTCAGAAATGCCATGTGGCACCCTGCGTGTCTCTAGCCGCCCGTCTCACTGTTCAGAGCCGTGTCCCCAGGCAGCTCCCTTCCTCCCTTGCTCTCTTTCCTTCCCTGTCTTTTCTTCCTCTTTCTCCTCCTTTCCCCTCTACCCTCTCCTTTCCCCCTGTATCTAGCATGACCATATTTTTTCAAATTAAAAGTTGGAATACAGCCTGACAGTGGGTCAGAGTATCTGAAATCTGGATGCTTACACATTCTAGAATGTACGATCATTCTAAACACCCTTCTTTATGCTTCTTCCTTCGCCCTACTGCTGCTCTGGGCTCTAAGGACATGGTCATAAGACAAGGAGTGGGGGTCACCAGGATGCCAAATATCCAGATGTTTAGAAATGTCCAGATGGTAGATTTAATTTTGCAGTTTTGTTTACTCTGGGTGCTTAGTGCCCTGTGGACACAATTCAACAAAAACAAAATAGCTGAATAAATAAAGATGACCTCTATGGTCTAAGCAGTGAGTTGTTTAGCATCTTGTCTTCAAAACAACTGGTAGACAGACTAGGAGTTTTTTTCTTCCTGCTGACATTGTTTGGGTGGTATGTTGTGCAGACGTCACAGAACCTGTCCTTGACCATGCTTTCTGGAGACCCTCCCAGGAAAGACACTCTTTCAGTGAAAGAACAACCTGAGAAAGAAAGCCAGGGCTTGGTAATAGGGTCTGTGTAATAGTGAGTGGAGTCCCTATTACATTATCCATCCACCATCCATCCATTCATTTACCCATCCACCTACCCATCCATCTATCCATCCATCCATCATCCATCCATCCACCTACCCATCCATCTATCCATCCATCTATCCATCCATCCATCATCCATCCATCCATCCATCCATCCACCTACCCATCCATCTATCCATCCATCCATCCATCCATCCATCCATCATCCATCCATCCACCATCCATCCATCCATCCACCTACCCATCCATCTATCCATCCATCCACCATCCATCCATCCATCCATCCATCCATCTGTCCATCCACCAACCCATCCATCCATCCATCCATCCATCCATCCATCCATCTGTCCATCCACCAACCCATCCATCCATCCATCCATCCATCCATCTGTCCATCCATCCATCCATCCATCCGTCCATCTGTCCATCCATCCATCCATCCATCTGCTCACCCACTTCCTCATTTACCCCCCTCTTCTTCCTGTTTTGCTCCCTCCCTCCTATCCTTCTTTTCTTTCCTTCCTCTCTCCTTCCCTTTCTCCTTCCTGCCTGCCTACCTTATTTTGCACCTTTAAAACTTATTGCCTAGTATTTGCCCTGCACTGAGCTAGATACTAGTCTCGGCCTGCTATCACTGAGTTTATTGGGTGAGACAGATGTGCACACAGCTGTTAGAATGAGGTTGTAGAACAGACAGGAGTGCATTTCTTGCACTAGACCCACCCCTGGACATTTCCACCTTCTCCAGGCTTTAGGTTTCCCTCCTCCCCAAGGTTGGGGGCATTATGTCTAGGAGTTCCAAGAATCATAGAGCAGGGCTGCTCCTTTTGGTAGGCAGGTCTCATTCCAGACAAGGAGGGTGGCTGGAAGAAGCAACGATTTGTATATAAAAACCTGAATGATATCCTTTTATTTCTTTTCCCTATAGAGCTCTTAATTCACGTTTCTTCACAGAAAAGCCACCCTCTAGTCATGGGAGCAGCAATCCTCCAATGAGCTGGAGGACGTTTCTTCCCTCAGAACCGTTCTGCTGGAGCATCATCACCCCCTCGTGGGAGCAGATATCTGGACAGGGAAGCACAGCCATGTATTTATTTCAGTTCTGGCTCGTGTCTGGCCTGGTGGGAGAGTGTAACCAAGAAGACAGAACGCTCATGGCGTTTGGAGCTTAATTAAACATATTTACAAAACCCAGGCCTGGTTAGCTAGTGAGGCACAATGAGGCAGAGGCTGGTATTGTGTTGTTAAGAGTCATAAACCAATTAAATAAAGATTGCAGCAGCTTGGCAACCCCATTGGGGGCAGGAGGTGATTTTGACAGCTGATGATTGCCACAGATTTTAGGAGAAAAGACAGCCTGGGCCTCTCCCGTTCCATGAGAGAACACCCCAGGCTGTTGTCCTGTCTAACGGCTCACGCTGCAAGTCAGGTTGTTTCCCGAGCCTGTGGGTCGGATGTCACGTTTAGCCAACTGGGAAAGAAGAAAACAAAAGCTATTTCTTCCCCTCTAATCCTTTAAAAAATATCAAACCCCACCACTAGGAGACCATTTATTTCTCGCTGCAGTGTACCATTTTCGGGGGCAGGGGAATGGAGTAGCAGGGGAATTGTGGGAGTCCCAGCAGGAAACTGGAGAGGGGGGTCCCTGTGGATGGAGGCCCAGCTCCAGCTGGCCTGTCTCTTGTCCGCTTTCTCTCAGTGTTAGCAGGCTCCCTCAGAGCTCTGCTTCTCTCAGAGTCAAAGCACTGTTTGGATTTTTACAAGTGTTATATTAGGTTCAAATGTGCCCCCAAATCATTCCCTGGGGCAAAATTAGTAAAAAAAAAAAAAAAAAGCCCCTTTTGCTAAGTGCAACGAAGACCTTTCTTTTGTGAAGCAACAAGTAGCCTTATTCAGGGAATGGCAGTGAGGAGCGAGCCCCTCACACTTTTTCCTCAAGACCTGCAGGTATGCCCTTCTCTCTGCTGGGGGCCAGGCCCAAAGGATTTCTGCTTAGAACTCTGAGTGAGACTGTGGCCAAAGAGGTCTCCACCTCTTGCCTTCAGTGATATCCAAGTTATGAGCCCTTGCCTTCAGGGATATCCAAGAGCATGAAAGAAAGAGTGTTAGGAGCTTCCTACCCTGACCCAGGTGTGGAAGCCTTGTGTGCTTTGCGGGGCCTGGTGTCACACCAGCTGCCTGGGCTTCCTTCCCATCGCTGTCATAAGCACTCTAGAGGATCAGGACTTTGGAAAACGTTGACGGGGCTGGGCAAGTCAGAAGAGATTCTGAGCCTTGTAGTTTCCTCATTTGCAAAAACAGGGGGGAGGGTTAGTAATTATGTAATTATAATAATAAAATCAATTATAATAAATAATTATAATAAAAAATCAATTCTGTCCACTTTATAAAATTGGCAAAGAAGCAAGGCTAATAATGGACTTGGAGAGTTCTAGATAAATGTGAATATTTGTAGATAGCTGGCAGTCCTTTGATTCCTTTCTGGAACAAAATAGAGAATGAATGAATCAGACTCCTCTGATGTGTTCCAGTTATGATCTTGCCCAGTTGTTTAAACTCTGAGAGCTTCATTTTAAGTGGGTGTGGCTTGAGGCCCAAAGTGTGGACTTTGGCATCATGATTAGACCTTACTTACTGGCTGTTTAACTTTGCAAGATTTATTTGCGTCTCATTTTTCTCATCTGTACAATGGGAATGAGCATAATTCCTGTCTTTATAGGGTTCTTGTAAAAGTTCATTAACATCATTAATGTGAAGATTACAGGTCAGGGTCTGCTACTTAGAGGTCAATATAATAGTAATAATAAAAACAACAACAACAGCAATCATGTAGGATAACCTTAATTATTCTCATTAAAAAATGAGATAATATCTGTAAAGCACAGTGTCTGGCACATAGCAGATGTTCAATATATAAACAGGCCCCATCTCCTCTCTTTCCTAAATGAACAGTCCAATCCATGCATTTAAAAAAAAATAAAACACCAAACTGGCCCAACTGTGTTTCCTGTTTAATAGAAAGGCTGTTATAATGTAGAGTGAGTGGATAGAGCTAAACAAGGTCCCATGCTTTTGAAAACTTCCGCCAACAAGGTCACGGATTTCTCCAGGAGAAAGAAATGCCTTTCAGGAACAAGCTGGGGAGAGCAAGCATAGAAGAACACAAGTCCCAGGTAGCCTCAGGGTGGCTGCTGAGGTCAGGATACCCCCTCCCCCCACCATGGCAAAGGCATTCCCCCCACCCCCGCCCCACCCTTGGCAAAGGCAGTGAGTGCTCTGCAGATGTGTTCACTTGCCTCCCACCATATCCTAAAATTTAGGCAGCCCCTCAAGCACCCTTAAGTTAACATCTACAGTTTTCTCCCTAAGTTGAAATCATTTCAAGATGTAATTTCAGGGTATTATAAATATTGACTCTCTAAAGTGAAACCATTATCCTTTGTTAAATGTATTCGGTGGAATCCAGAAACCACCGTGATTTGATATCCATCATCCTCCAGTTAAAAAGTGTACGGCAAACTGTTTCTTTAACATCAGGAGATTTTATTTCATTCTCTTTCTTAAACCCCTCTTTCTTTTCTATCTCTCACAGAGAGATGCTACTACATTATTCTCATATTGTATGTTTTTTTGTTTGATAGTTCTTGAAAGTCACCAAATATGCATTTTCTAAATATTACTCATGAAATTATATTATGTATGCCATATATAATATTATGTAAATACTATTATATTTATATTATTATATATTATATTATATATAATACATTATAGTATATGATACTATATATTATAATGTATAATATTATATATAATGTAATATAATATTAGTATTATATATTATGTACTATTATATATAATATATAGTATATACTATATATTATATATAGTATATATAGTATATATATAGTATATATATATTATAGTATATATAATATAGTATATATATAGTATATACTATAGTATATATATAGTATATATAGTGTGTATATATATATTATATACTATTATATACTATACTATATATATTGTATTATATATAATATATTATATACCTTTATACTATATTATTATATAATATAAATACTATTATATTTATATTATATATAATATGCATATTAAATACTATTATATTATAAATATAATAAATATTATGTAAATTATGTTAAAAAGTTTTTTTAAATTTAAATTTTAGATCACATACAGTGCAATATTGGTTTCTAGAGTAGAATTCAGTGATTCATCACTTACAAACAACACCCAGAGCCCATCACAGTAAGCACCCTCCATCATACCCATCACCCATCTAGCCTGCCCCCTCATCAACCCTCAGTTTATTCTCTACGGTTAAGAGTCTCTTATGGCTTGTTTCCCTCTTCCCTTTTTTTCTTCCCCCCCTTCCCATACGTTCATCTGTTTTCTTTCTTAAATTCCACACATGAGTGAGATCTTACGGTATTTGTCTTTCTCTGACTTATTTCACTTAGCATAATACACTTAGCTCCATCCATATTGTTGCAAATGGCAAGATTTCATTCTTTTTGATGGCTGAGTAATATTCCATCACACACGCGCACGCGCGCGCGCGCACACACACACACACACACACATACATACACCACATCTTCATCTGCTCATCAGTCAGTGGACACTTGGCTCTGTCCATAGTTTGGCTGTCACTGATGCTGCTGCTGTAAGCTCCAGGGTGTGTGTACCCCTTCAGATCTGTATTTCTGTATCCTTTGGGTAAATACCTAGTAGTACAATTGCTGGATGGTAGGATACTTCTATTTTTACTTTTTTGAGGAAACTTCAAGGTGTTTTCCAGAGTGGCTGCACCAGTTTGCATTCCCACTAACAGTGCAGGAGGGTTCCCCTTTCTCCATATCCTTGCCAACAACTGTTATTTCTTATGTGAATTTTAGCCATTCTAACAGGTGTGAGGTGGTCCCATCCCAGTTTTGATTGGTATTTCCCTGATGCCAAGTGATATTGAACATATTTCATGTGTCTATAATATGTCTGGATGTCTTCTTTTAGAAAGTGTTATTCAGGGTCCAGTTCCATTCTTTTGCATGTCGCTGTCCAATTTTCCCAGGACCTTTTGTTGAAGAGTCTTTTTTCTGTTAGATATTTTTTCCTGCTTTGTTGAAGGTTAGTTGACCGTAGAGTTGAGAGTCCATTTCTGAGTCTTTATTCTGTTCCATTGATCTGTGTGTTTTTGTGCCAGTACCATACTGTCTTGATGATGACAGCTTTGTAGTAGAGCTTGAAGTCTGGAATTGTGATGCTTCCAGTTTTGTTTTTCTTTTTCAGAATTGCTTTGGCTATTTAGGATCTTGTGGTTCCATACAAATTTTAGGATTGTTTGTTCTAGTTCTGTGAAAAATGCTGGTGATCTTGTGACAGGGATTAAATTAAATGTGTAGATTGCTTTGGGTAATATAGACATTTTAACAATGAGTGTTCTTCTAATCCAAGAGCATTGAATGCTTTTCCATTTCTTTGTGTCCTTTTCAATTTCTTTCATAAGTGTTCAATAGTTTTCAGAGTATAGATCTTTTACCCCTTTGTTTAGTTTAATTCCTAAATATCTTACTGTTTCTGACTCAGTTGTAAATGGGACTGATTTTTTATTTTCTTATTCTGTTGCTTCATTATTGATGTATAGAAATGCAACAGATTTCTGCACATTGATTTTCTATCCTGCAACTTTGCTGAATTCATCTATTAGTTCTCACAATATCTTGGTGACATCTTTTGGGTTTTCTACATAGAGTATCATGTTGTCTGCAAAAAGTGAAAGTTTGACTTCCTCCTTGTTGTTTTGGATGCCTTTTATTTCTTTTTGTTGTCTGATTGTTGAGGCTAAGACTTCCAGTACTACAGTAAATAGTAATGGTGAGAGTGGATATACTTGTCTTATTCCTAACTGTAAGGAAAAGGCTCTCCAGTTTCCCTGTTGAGGATGACATTAGCTGTCAGGCTTTTATGTATGGCCTTTATGCTCTTGAGGTATGTTTCATCTGTCCCTACTTTGTGGAGGGTTTATATCAAGAAAGGATGCTGTATTTTGTCAAATGCTTTTTCTGCATCTATGGATAGGATCATATGGTTCTTATCCTTTCTTTTATTAATGTGGTATATCACATTGAATGATTTGTGAATATCGAACCACCCCCGCAGCCCAGAAGTGAATCTCACTTGATCATGGTGAATGATTCTTTAATGTGCTATTGAATTCCATTTGCTAGCATTTTATCGAGAATTTTTGCATCTGTATTCATCTGGAATATTAGCCTGTAATTCTCCTTTTTAGTGGGATCATTGTCTGGTTTTGGAATCAAGGTAATGCTGGTTTCGTAGAAGGAGTTTGGACATTTTCCTGCCATTTCTATTTTATGAAACAGTTTAGAAAGAATAGGTGTTAACTCTTCTTAAATGTCTGTATATCAGAAAATTTTAAAAAAGTATTTTTAACTATGGTAAAAAAAACCACATAACAAAATTTATCATTCTAATGATTTTTTTTTTTTTCATTTGGCTCCATACCCAATGTCGGGCTTGAACTCACCTCCCTGAGATCAAGAGTTGCATGTTCTACCAACAACCATTCAGATGCCCTTCCATCTTAACTATTTCTAAGTGTGTAATTTAGTAGTGTATGTACACACACAATGTTGTATATAATGAGAAATGTTAATATTGAAACATTTCCATATGGTTCAGATGTTCAAATTACTTCTTGAATGGGTGATCATTATAAGTATATAAATAATCAAAATAACAAATATAACATTTTAAAATACTAAATTAAATAGAAAAAATGTATTGGGACTATATTTCTCAAGAAATTAAGATGATCCTCCCAATTAGATAATAAATATCACTTACTATAGAATAAGGAAGTGTCCAACATCACATCTATTCTTTTTGGAAAATTTACCTGTTTTGTTTTTATAGATGTGAACAGTGACCAATCCTACCTGAACAAATTGATAGGAACACAGAATGTTCTATTGTGATAACTTTACTAATTATTTGAACTATCTTTGGGTTCAGTGCCCCAGATCACACAGTGGCCCATCATCAAAAATGATTTTTTTCCTTCAATTTCTGGAATATCCAAAATGCCTTTTGTAAAATGTATTCGGAGACCATTAATTGCATTTTTAATGTTTTCACCTTGTCTAATCCAATTTATGAAGAAAGGGTTGGAAAATTAAAATAGTGTTAATTTCAATCCACTTTCCCAAGGCATTGAAAAAAAAATAAAATGCTTTTATTTTATTACATGCTTAAGTATCGTTTTGTCAAATCTTAGAACTCAGATTTAGCTCATTCAATTTATGGAAAATGCCTGTGCATAATCCATTTAGCAAAGCTAGTCTTCCTTGTCAAACCAGTTTGCAAATCAGACCGACTTCTCTACGAAAAAGTCTGACTTAAATTTTTAATTTAGATCAACATTACAGTGTATTTTGAAGAATATTATGAAAACCACCATAAGAAGGATTACTTCTAATCTTATAAAAAAGATTACTAGAAGCAGTCAAGATTAAAATCATGAAAGATATAATTAATCTATTTTATGACAAGTTGCAAAAGCAAGAATAAATCTATGTTTCTCATCACTTAGTTTCCATAATTCAATGTTACATACAGCCCGAATTGTAAGCTGTTTATGGAACAAAAAACATGATAAAAGATATGTCATTTTTAGGAGAATGTGCACACATGCGTGTACTAAATCTTGGGAGTTGACTTTTGGGAATAATCAAATAAGAACCTTGTATGAAAACACAGAACTAACTCCTTTAATTTCGTTAGACATCGAGATAAGCTTTCCCACATATTCCCGAAAGAGAAAGGTATATCCTGCTGACAATAAGTGTCTAGCAGCTAGTATTTAGTTTGCTTTTTTGATTAATAGGAGGTGTAGGAGGAAAAAAATTTTAATCATTTCATGAGATAAAATAGTTGCAGAATTGATTGTAATTGGAATACATACCTCGTTATTTGATAAAATAGATTTTAACTACCTATTGAATAATGTATATTGCATTCAAAAGTAATCACATAAAATTTTTATCCGTGGGTTTTATTCGGTACAACTTGTCAAATTTAGTAGCCCCTGAAAACATTTCAGTGGTGTTTAAAAGAATTAGCAAACCCATCCTCGTTTGACTGTTCAAAGATTTTTTTCTTTTTTTTTTTTTGTTCTTTCTAGGGTTGCATATTGTGAAGAGCTGAAAAGGATTGCTTATGTTTAGCATGGGGAGGCGTTTTTAGTCTTTATTATTCCTTACAGTGTTGTCTTTTCTCTCCTCTCCCTAGATCCTGTCAGAAGCAATGAATTCTTTGACAGGACCTGAGGAATGCAGACATGACATCCTTACCAGAAAATTACCACCAGGCCCGCTGCCCGTACTCTGTAATATATTAAAGACCACTTCTTTGAAAGCCAATTAACTAAGGTTGTGGCTCTCTCCTAACTAAAGAAGGAAAAACAGGAAAGGAGTGGAAGTCCCAAAGTGGGCTAATTGCACCCTAAGTCATCAGTCGGGAGACTCACCCCAAAATAATTTTAAATTTTTTCATAGGGGTTTTGTTTATTAATTTGAGAGATAGAGGGAGAAAGAGAGCCTGTATGAGTTGGGGGGGGAGGGGCAGAGGGAGAGGGAAAAACAGGTCCTCCGCTGAGCAGGGAGCTTTACATGGGGCTCAATCCCATGACCCTGAGATCGTGACCTGAGCCAAGGCAGACACCTAAGTGACTGAGCCACCTAAGTGTCCCAAAACAATATTTTTAATGGTCCTTTTTGTTTGGCGCCCTGAACGGTTTTACGTCCTAGGATAGTACACCATAGTAAGGTTGGGAAGAGGAAGGGAAACATCTTTCTTTTGTAACATGGGACAACGGCAGTTAAGAGGGGGCAGAGGGAGAAAAGGAAACTCATATGACACCAGGAAGTAGCCTGGGTGGGATTTGAGAGCCTGAACTTGTTAAATTAGCCCCGTCCGCAATCCCCTTGGAAAGTTCTACTGTATGGAACGTCTCTGTCCACCATCTACACCCCACACCCACACCCACGCGCTCACACACACTCACAAGCTCACACTCGCCAGGAACTCCCACTCTCATACACCTTCACACTCACACTCTTGCACCCACACTCACGTATGCCCTCAGAGACTCCCACAGCATGTACCTTCACACACCCTCACCCTTACATACACTCAGCAAATCTCCCATGAGGAAACTTACATGGCATCCACACAGCCCCGTGCTCGCTCCCACACTCGCGTACTCACGTCTGTACGCACCTACAGCCACTAAGTCACACACATCGCAGAGGTTGGTGGAAGGCTCAGAAATGATTTCTAGTTGCTTGGGTCACACAGTACAACTGCGTGTGTTTAGTTTTAAGACCACTGCTTTAGGGCAGTATCTATAGATTCCCGCACTCAGCCTGCGTGTCTTGCTTCCCTTCGAGGAGACGAGGGGTGACCTGATATCTTGTGGAGATGTCCTGTCCACTGCTCTTCTGGGATGATGAAGTGCCGGGGCCTTGCTAGTGCCCACAAATTCCCCCACTGCTGTGTCAGCAAAGCTCTGCCTGCCCTGGGGATCAGCAGTAACTCTCTCTGAGGCAGCCAGGAAGCCCTGTCCTAACAGCGTGCGAGCCCAGGAATGCACTTAATTCACGGTTGGTTCTGCCATCAGCTGCTGGCTGGTGGCAGACAGGAGACGTTACTCATGAGCCCGCACACATTTGTTCCCTGTGTGGTCCTGCCTGCCCAGGGAAAGGCAGCATGGTTGCCTGCTGGGAACAGTCACCTTGGGATATAGTTCCAGGTCTTCCTCAGTTGTGCTGTGTGACCTCAAGCAAATAAAAGACCTCTCTGGGCCTCCCATCAACCTCTGCAATGTGTGTGAATGCAAGTTATGTGTGAGCGTGTGTGTGTATGCTTGAGTGTGTGCAGGTGTACATGCGTGTGAGTGTGTGCACGCATGTAGGCACGAGCGTGTCTCAGTTGTGAGTGTGAGGCTGTGTGAGAGAGTTCCAGTGTACGGTGAGCGCACACATGGGAGGGTTTGAGTGTATATGTGTTAGAGAACAAGAGTGTTTTTCAGTCTGAAGGTGTTTGAGCGTGTGTTGTGTGCGCACATGTGTGTACATGTGGATGGTGGAGAAAGGGAGGGTGAGGCAAGAGGGAATCTTCAAAGGAATGTTGAAAGCTTCTCAGTATCTCCCAGTGATGAGAGAGGACACATGAGATCATGCTTCTTCCTTCAGCAGACACTGGTGTGGTACATATGGCCTGTGTTTGCTACTGGGCTCTGTGTTGGAGTTTAATGGCAGACAAGACCAACATGGTCCTTGCGCACATGGAGCCTACAGTCTTGGATTCGGACTGGAACACAGGCTTTAGCAACCGAGATGAGAGTTAGAACAGAGGCTGGGAGCACTGAGGAGAGCACCTGGTCACAAGAGGTAGTTCCCTTTCTGTCCGTTGGGGCCTGAACAATGGGCATGGAGTCCTGCGTGGAGCTGAAGCAGAATGTGCTTGGCCGGTGCCATCCAATATGGCAGCCACTCGCCGTACGTGGCTGTTGAGCACGTGAAGAGATGGCAAGTCCAGATGGATCAGTGCTGTAAGTTTAAAATACACATGAGATTTTGAAGACTTTGTCTGAAAAAAGAATGTAAATGATCTCAATATTTTAATCGTTAATTAGGTGCTGAAGTGATAACATTTTGGATAGAACGTGTTAAATAAAACACACTGTTAATGATAAGAGTACCCATTTCTTTCCACCTTTTTCCAGTGTGGCTGCTAGAAAACGTGAGATGGCTTAAGTGGCTTGTACTCTCCTGCCCTTTTCCTATTGGCTGGTGCTGTCGGAGGCAAGGGCAGCTGAGAGCCGTCTGTGCAGAGGCCCAGAGGTGGGTGCGAGTTTGGGTGTTTGGGGACCGGGATTGCCGAGCTTAGGGTTTGAGGGAGGTCTGGCGAGAGCTGGGCTGGAGAGGTCGCCGTGCAGCGGCAGGAAAGGCCCACTGAGCCCTTGGAGAACATTGCTGATGCCACAGGAAGGATTTTAAGCAGGGACGTGGGTTGAGCAGATTGATGTGCATTACAAATTCTCCTCTAGCTTCCTTGTGGAATGTGGAATGAGAAGTGAAGGCAAAACTAAGACCAGGAAGACCAGGCAGAAGATTCTAGCAGTGGTCCAGATGAAAGAAGACAGTGGCTGGGCTTGGGAGTGCTGGAGGGGTTTGAGAGACGTGAACCTTCAACAGGGGTCCGTTTGTAGTAGACACACAGGAATTGTTCCAGCAAGGAACCAGTCTGCAGTGTTTGCCTCTGACAGTCATGGAATCCCCAAACCACAGACTGACGGGCAGGAAGGGAGCTTGCACGTTACCTGGGCATTCTTCTTTAGGGGTTCTGATAGATGGGGCCACTTAATCCCCAAACCCCCAAACCAGATGAGGTAGGTGTTTTGCTTCCTTGACTCGAAAGAGGAGATTTTCTTCCCTACAGGGGGGGGGCATGTTAAAATAGCAGCAGCTTGAGTGCACCCCAGGAAGCAGGCCAGAAAGCCTAGTGGGCCCATCTTGTATGCCACGTCCTAAAGGAAGCTCTGGATGTTTCTGTGCTGCAGAACATGGGCTGGTGGCTTTAGGTTCCCTTTCTGCAGAGCTCTGTGGTTTGGCTGATGCTTGGGAATTGATGGGTGCCTGTCAAGACTGGCTCCCGGGTGCAGCCCACTTTTCGAGCCTCTGGCATTTGATGCACTTGACTTAGAAAATTAGACACTGCTTGGCGGCTGTCCTTAACAGTTTCCCAACTGCTTCTCCCATGCGGATCTTTTTTTTTTTTAAGATTTTATTTACTTATTTGAGAGAGAGAAAGAGCAAGATGAGTGGGGAGAGAGGCAGATAGAGAGGAGGAAGCAGACATCCCACTGAGCAAGGAACCTGATGTGGGGCTCCATCCATGCTTAACAGACTGAGCCACCCAGGTGTCCCTCCCATTGTGGATCTGGTTCATTGTTCCCAACTTCTGATTCTTGATTTGTGATGCTGATTCTAATTACTTTGTCCCTGCCTCCAAAATCTTCCAAGATGTCCCAGAGATGGAAGCCAGCACTCCTTCGCAGGCTATTTAAGGCTCTCTACCACCTGGTCCTCTTTCCTTCAGACCTAGTCTCCTATTGCTCTTTCCAAATCTCTAACTCTCTGATGATGCCAGCCACCTGCTAGGTGCAGAGCACACCACACCTTGATTCCTGCTGTTTTCTACCTGCTTTTACCTTCCCACTTTCTCTCCCTAGATATAGGGCCCAGAAAAAATACTTTCTTCCTGAAGCCTTCTCTTCTGTCTCTCACTGTAATTAATCCCACCTCCTCTGCCCTTCCATCTATACCGCTGTTTAGCTCTTGTCCTGACCAGCCTTGTGTTACCGTTTCTCATTGACGTGTTTTCTTTCCCTATTATGCTGAGTTCCTTACAGGCAGGGATTCTGCCTTCTTTGTGCCTATAAGCTAGGGCTATATAATGAATTTTGGCTGCATAAGGGCTTGATTAAGCTTCCATTCCTGGCCCCCCACCCCCGAGTTTCTGAGTCAGCGGGCCGGGACTGGAGAGGGGCTTGATTATTGCATTTCTAACAAATTTCCAAGTGAGGTTGACACCTCTTGGTCTAGGGAATATACTTTGAGAAACACTGATCCAGTGGAACAAAAAGTGGAACATGCATGATTGAATGTCAGAAGAAGAAAGAGATATTTGAAGTAATAACGACCAGGAATTTTCTCTAAAATTAATGACAGGTACCAAACCTGTCAGGAAACTCGTAAGTAGGATAAATATCAGAAAATGTATACCTGTGTATATTACATTCAATCTTCAGAAAATCAAATCTAAAGAGAAAATCTTGAAAGATGCCAGAAGAGTGGAAGTACCTTCTTGTAGAAGAACAAAGATTAGAATTAATAGGGAGATGTCAGAAATCACACAAAGAAGAAAAGACAGTGAAATAATTAAAGTGTTGAAAGAAAAGAACCCCACCAAGCTAGAAGTCTACAACCAGTGAAATTCTCCTTCACTTGTGAAGGCTTGCTTAGACAAAAGCTGAGGGTAATCATTGCCGGTGACTTGCTCTGAAAGAGATGTTAAAAGATATTCTCAGAGAGAAGGAAAATGATAGGTCAGAAACTGAATCTATAACAAGAAAGAATGAGTATCAGAGAAGGAAAACATGAAGGTAAAATAAAATCTTTTATTTTTCTTATTTTCAATCGATCTCATAGATAAGTGTTCAGAGTAATACTAGTGACAATGCCTGGGGTGATTACAGTATATGACTAACGAAATGAACCACAGCAACGCTGTAGGAGACAGAGGAGGAGTGGGGAATCTTCTGTTAGAAGGAACTTAATGCTACCAGTGAGGCGATATAGTGATATTTGAAAGAGGACTTACGTGAGTTCTAAATGTATATTGCAAACTCTAGAGCAACTGCTAAAAATACTTTTTTTGAAAAGAGATATAACTGACATGCAAAAGGAGGAGAGAATATGGAATCCTGCAAAATACTTAGTTAAAACTAAAATGGCAGAGAGACACCTGGGTGGCGCAGTTGGTTCAACTCTTGGTCTTGGCCCACGTAGTGATCTCAGGATCATGAGGTTGAGCCTTGCATCAGGCTACATGCTCGGGTGGGGGGGGGGTCTGCCTGATATTCTTTCTCCCACTACTCTGCCCCTCTCTCCAGCTCTCTCTCAAATAAAAAAATAAATCTTTAAAAAATAAAATAAAAACTGAAATGACAGAAAAATAACAAAAAACAAAACAAGAAACAACCTGTATAACCTTTGCAAATTTGAAAAAGAGGTAAATGTTAATTGAGCTACATCTGTAATCACTGTAAATCTAAGTAGTCTGTGTAAATGAATTGAAATACAGAGATGTCAGAATGGATACAAAAAAATGCATGAGCCAATATGTCATCTACAAAAACTTACTTTATGTTGTAAGGACCTATTTAGAAACTCTCCGGGCTCTCCTTCCCCCAGGGGATTTACTTAGAGACAAGTCCCTGAGACCAGCTTCAGGTAACAAAGCCAGATACAAAGGTGGGTCAGGCCAGGTGGAGACATCCGATCAGTGGGGGGCTGCATACTGTCTCCCTGGTTACCAAGGAGTATGGGCCCCACCCTTTGGGAGCCTTTTGGGCACCAATCCCAATCAAGGTGTAACAGGCTGGTTCAAATGTCTACTAGGGCAAATTATAACTCAATTGGTCACCTAGCATCACTGTGGGAACCCAACTGGAGTACTCAATTTTGGGGGGACCCAACAATATATAAAGACACAGATAGGTTACAAGTAAAGGGATGGAGAACCACCACTGGCAAAATCAGTTCTTAGGAAGGAACATCAGGAAATTATACTTTTCGTGAATTCATTAAGTGTTCCTTTTCACAGGATGTTTTCCAGCTTAAGCTTTTTATGAAATGAAAGGACTTGTTATCTGTTATAGGAGTTTAAGTGGGAAAGATACCGGTGACTTCCTTGGAACTCTTGAAATACCCAAATCAAATGCCAAGGCTGAATTAGCCAGGCCTTGGGTGCATGGACACTCATACCTAGTTATCATGAAGGAGAAGGTAATGGCTGGGTGATTTGTACTCTCCTAGGTCTGCCAGAGAAATGGTTTTGTGAACAGAGCTTCATTCTGAAAGCTAGTTCTTGGGCAACTCTGATTTTTGTTTGCATTTCTAGAATCCTTCCAGGTAGTGAAGCCAAAGTGAGAAAACACAGGTCGGTAACACATCGTGGAGCTGAGGGCAGAAGACAAGCTGGGGGCAATGGACAGCCGGAGGGAGGAAACTCACCGTGGCCATTTTGGGTTTGGGTTGTTGGAGGTGCTTCTGAGCAGGGCACTTATGACTTTGACTCTTCATGCACCAACAACTAAGTAAAAAAAAAAAAAAAAAAAAAAAGCAGCATATAATGGATGGCTCTGTGACATCTGATATGAAACACTTGATGGATGTTTTGTGTTGATGCTCAGATGTTAGGCATTCTGGAATTCAACGGGTGAATATTGATGCATTCGTGTTAGAGATTGTCAAACAGTGCACTGAGAAAGATTAGTTTAATGCAATATTAAGAGATGCTTTATGTGCTATGCTTGAGTGTACTATGTGTTGTGGGAGGGGCATGTGGGGAAAGTCAGGTCTTGAAATGCCAGGTGAGGTAAAGTGAATAGGTTTCTTTGTTAGGAACCTTTAATATGGACAAATGTGCAATGGGAGTCTTGACAGGCAAGGTGGGGAACTATAATGTGGTGGGCAGTAGTTCCCAAACTTATTTGACGGGGATTCCCCCCACCGCCTCCCAGAATGCTTGTATCTGAGTCAAATTATCTCTGATGTGTCACTTAAACAAAGTCAAGTTTTTATTTTAAGTAAAGGAAATCCGGAAGTAAGCAGTCCAAGAGACTGTGACCTCATGATATCATCTGGAATCCAGGTTGCTTTTATTTCTTGGCTCTAATATCCTTAGTTCATTATTTCCATCCTCCAAGTCACTACACAGGTCCAGGTGGCCAATAACATGCTGGCTGTCACACCCTTGTTCCAGTCAGGAAGTTGGAGGACGTGCGAAGGGCGTAAAAGATATGCTCCTGGATGCGCATCTCCCTGCTTAAGGAGATTTCCTGGAAGTTCCATCCAGTGACTCCTGTTGGCATTTTACCGGTCACATGTGGCTGCTACAGAGGCTGGCAAACATGAATTTAGAGCTGGGCACCTGGCTGCCCTAATTAAATCTGAGTTTTATAACGGAAGAAGAAAGAATATTGAGTAGACAAATAGTGCCTACACAAATATCTGATTGAACATTCCTTAGACCAGGTCTAGGAAATGTTGATGTGTGTTATTTTCCCACTGGCCTCTGATGTTTTGTCTTTACCCACATGCTACACGTCTTGGTTGCTTGCTATGTCTGCCTCTCTCTCTCTTTATCTCCGCATACCTTTGTCTCTCTTTCTTGCATGTATGTATACACAGAAATACACATATATGTCTTAGATTGTGTGTAGAATATAAAAGACTAATAGAATGTTAGATCAGGAGGAAGTTTTAGATATTGTCTAGCTCAGTGGCTCTCAACCTTCTAACACACTTTAGAGTCCCTTGGGGGAACTTGCAAAAATATCGATGCCAGAGCCCCCCCAGTTTGCATTGTAATCTTTGGGGATAATGTCCAGATAGTCATCTTATTTTCTTTCCCAGAGTTTCCCAGTTGATTCTAATCTGGAACCAGGGCTGAAAGCCTCTGGTCTGGACCAGCTTCATCATTTTATTGGGAAATTATCTGCACAATTATTTCTTTCATGTCTGTTTCCCCCAGTAGACTACAAAACCTATGAAGGCAGAAGAAATAATTTGTATTATGTAGTCACAGTATTCATCCACAGAGCTTAGCACAACACTGGCACAAAGTTGAATGAATGAATCAGTGAATCAATGAATGAGTAAACCAAAGCACCCAGAGAAGAAGGTCCTCATGAAAGATGATAGAGCAAATACATATACAGCAAAACTCAGATTAGAACTCTCTGTTCAGGGCTCCTTCAGTTATCCCAAGACCTTGGGATAGTCAGACCTTGGATTACTTTACCCAGAACTGATGAATGTGCTTCTGTGTTCCTACAGCATTTATTGTATACAGTTATAATTATTTTTGAGTCTCAGGTTAAGAACCGTGTCTTACTTCTTCAGGCATCACCAGCCACCCGCCATGCCTGGCTCACAGTAATGACTCATGGTAATGGTGGGGTGGGGAGGGAAAAAAATAATGAAAAGCCCATGCAAGTTCAGTGCTTCCAAACACCATACCTTCCTTTCAGGGTATCCCTTGCCAAAGGCTACTTTCCTGTCTTCAACCTTCGCCTACCGTGCCCTCAACCCAGATTCTACATCTGTATCCAGTTACTCAGTTTGAATGACCTGTCCTGTTGAAAATTTTTGAAAATGAATTCACAGTGAAGTATTAAAGATTGATAAGGTTTGAGGGAACACACCTTCTTGATATGTTTGTATGTTAACTAGGGACAGTGTCCGGACCCAAAAGAAGAAAATTCTAATCGCAAAATTTTAAGCATGAGAGAACAGAACTCCTATGGGGCAATTTGGGGTGTAACCAGGGGGCTTTCCTGGAGGGGTATAATCCAGTCATTCAGAGGAAGGCAGCTGGGTATTCATCTTTGAGTAGGGCACCTGGCAGGCACTCCTGGGGAGCAAGATCCTGGGTTTGCCTTGGTTAGAGATCTGCTTTGAACATGGGGTTGTCATTTAACCCTACCATGATGGTTAAAGAGACCAGCAGCTTCCCTGGGATGCTGCGGGGACTTGGCCACAGGGGCTCTGACCCATTCCCGGCGAGGAAGAAGGGAAGGCCTATCCAGTGCCCGAGGTGGAGTTCTTAATAAATGTTAACTCTCTTCTCTCTGCAGGGATTGCTCAGCCAGCAGCCCCAGAGGGAACAATTAGATTGTTTATCCAAACCTCCGCCACTTTGCTATGTAATTGATTTTTCATTGAGTGTATTTAGGAAATGGTTATTTACATGAATACAGGCACACCAGGGACAGAGCTGCATCTGATCATAGGAAATGGGAGGGAACCTAGATCAAAGTGTGGAGTCTAGCGGGGGAGGGAGGGTGGGCTTTGAAGGCAGGCAGCCTACCTACATTCTCACTCTGCTACTGACTGTACATATTTAAGCAAATTATGAGCCCTCTGAGTCTTGGTTTCCCCATTTGAAATGGGGTAAATTTACTTCCTAATAGGGCTGCTCTGAAGGTTAAATTAATGCTAGGAGCTGGGCTTTGCTCCATCCTGTATTTCAGTAAGATGCCGTTATTGCTATGAGCATTACTCCTGTTACTGCTCCTGCTGGGGAAGTTTCCCGTCCTTCCTTTAGTCCACTGCACCCCTCTCCCCCAACCCCATCTCAGCGCTTGGCCTCAGTCCTGCCTTTTCCCCAACGCCTTCCTGACAGCTCCAGTCTGGTTCCTCCCACCTCCCATGAACAGTTGTGAGATTGAGTCTGTAGCACCGTATTTTAAGCCCAAGTTATAAGCAACAGGATTTTATTTTCTTTTTTTCCGTCTAGACCAGGGGATGGCAGACTATAGTCCATGGGTCAAATCTGGTCTATGGACTGTTTTTGTACAGCCTGTGAGCTGAGAACAGTTTTCACATTTTTGAATGGTTGAAAAAAAAAGAGTAAAGTTTTGTGGCTCGTGCAAAAATATTTTGTGACACATGATATAAAATTCAAATATTTGTGTCCATCAATAAAGTTTGATTGGACTACCGTCCCCGCCTTTCCTTGGAAGGTCCAGTGGCTGCCTTCAGGCTGTAGTGGCAAAGCTGAGTAGTTCCAGCAGAGACTGTACTACCCGTAAAGCCAAAAATACTTACTCCATGGCCCTTTACAGGGACTTTGCTGAGGCCTAGACTCTCAGCTTCTTTGGGTGGGCAGTGTGTACCATGCTAGTCCTATAGCCAGGGCTCCCTAAATCCTGTGGGTTGCTGATTACAACTCAGTCTTGCCACAAGGGGCCTCTTGTCCATCCTTCCTCTGCTCCCCTGTTGGGGCGTGAGTGAAACATTACTTGTACAGCAGGTGCTGGTGGTGAGTTGTTCCCTGGGTGCATATGAGGTCCTTAAAAGCAGAGAGACCATTTTTTAGTGCAGAGCCCAGAAGGAAATGTGTGTGTTAACAGATATCAGTATGCACTGGGCATTTTGCCAGCTTTATCTCATTTAATGCTCATTCATTCATTCAACATATTTTTTTCAAGCACCTACCGATGGGCAAGGCATTGTTCTGGGCATGGAAATGCAGCTGGAGCAAAACAGACAAAACATTTTTTTCTGCAATCATGGTGTTTACTTTCTATATTGGAGCCGGTAAGCATTCCAAATAATAAGTAAGTACAATATATTGAAATATATTGCATGTTAGATGGGATTAAATAGGAAGCATAAAGCAGGAATGAGGGACAGTACTTACCAACTTTTTATTTTAGGTACAAAGAGTAGGAATTTTAAATAGGGAAGTCAGAGAAGGGGTCTTTGAAAATGTGACTTGAGCAAAGACTAAGGTTGTGAACTATGTGGACATTTGGGGAGAAGGATATTATAGGCAGTCAGAACAGCAAGTGAAAAGGCCCTGAGGCCAGAGAGGACTTGGTTTGTCCAAAGAACAATAGGAAGAGCAGTGTGGCTGGAGCTAGGACAGGGAGGAGAAAGTAGTAGGAGAAGAGGGTAGAGTGATAAGAGGGAAGGAAGCCAGGGAAGGAGATAGATTATGGAAAGCTTTTCCGGTCGCTGTGAGGGCTTTAGCTTTTACTCTGAGTTGGGAAGTCGCTGTAGTGTTTTGAATAGAAGATTGAGGATATTTGATTTTTACTTCAAAGCAACAGCCGTGTGAGGTAGGTGTTACTTGTCTTCATCCCTTAGAGAAAAAAAAAATCACAATTCAGATAGGCCAGGTGGCGCGTGGCCACAGGTAGTAAGAGGTAGAGGTAGGATTTGAACCTACGCTTAGCCCATCTCTGCACTCCCCTCTCTGTCCGCCTGGTTGGCATAGAGCAGATCCTCAACAACCACTTATTAAATGGATTTCAGGGAACTTCCAGGGCTTGGGCCATGGAATGAGCTGCGCGGTTCCGCACATCGCTCCATCTGCCAGCTCCGCCTCGGTGCTGGGAACAGTTGGGACCACGGTCTAGGGACTGTCCAGCTGGGCCTTCTGTTTTCTTTTAAACTTGCACCAGCCACGCAGTGGTCGAATGACAAACATTAATCAAATATGAGGCAACAACCTAATTAGCTCCTAATGGTCACATACTGCCAATTAAACACCTTGATGATTAGTTTACTCTGGAGCTTAATTAGGTATTTCTAAATAAATCTAGCCCTGTGCCACCACCTGTCAGTTTAGGAGCCAAATCTTTTCTTGGATGTGCCCTCTCCTACTTGGGAGGGAGTCGGACGGCTGGTTTGCATGGAGAAGTGAAATCAGATATTGGCATCTGTCAAAATGATTTCATGGTCCTGTTGTGCATTTCAAGCTTGGGGAAGATCACCACGGAGGCACTAGCTCACTTCCTGCCTGCGCTCCTTGCAATCCCTCTGGCAACAGGAAGCTTTAGCCAAGGGCCCTTGAGAGAGGAGGATGGTATGTGCACGGGACTTCTCCCTCCCGCGGGCAGTGTGAAGTCTCACTCACCATCCTGTCTGCTGCTTCGGCACAGGCTGTCCTCTTAGCAATCAGGGAATTGGATTGTTATGACTGAAGAGCCAGAGCTAGCAGCAGCACAGGAGAGCAGGTTTTGGGCTCCTGAAAAGTTCAGTATGTGCTCGCAGGACCAGAAACTGCTGGAGACACCAGCCTGTGTCCATTGATGGAGAAGCGATGATGCCTGGTGGTGCATGGTGCTGGTCGGGGATGAGAAGGGTAGCAATTCCCAGGGAACGTTGACAAGAGCAGACATTTCCCAGGGATGCTGCTCATCTTGGTAAAAGGGCCTAGGAATCAAATCAGTTAAGGAATGCTTGAGAAAAATGAGAATACTTAGTGTGGGGCCGAGGTAATTCTTGGAACGGGGCACTGGGGAAGGTAGCCATGTTCAGATGATGAAGAGTGTGTTGGGCAGAGGGCATAAGCCTGTCGCATGTTGTAGTGAGGGCCACGCAGGTGTTCATGGTGAACAGGACCACAACCGACATCTTTAACCATCATATTCTCTGGAGGGAAGGGTGGAGGTTAGGTGGGTTTCCAACCCTTACCACTGTTCCTCGCCATACCTGGCACCATTGAATCTAGGCTCTGTGACTCCTTCAGCAGATCATAGGGGAAGGAGCAGAGTGCTACCTTCTGGGCCCAGGCATTCAGAAACTGGCAACTTTCCCTTTCTCTGTCTCTGGTTGCTCCCTCTTGGGACCCAACTCCCACACTGCGAGGAAGCAGGCAGGCGTGCGACAGCCCTGTGTCAGTGTGCCAGGTGACAGTTCTAGCTGAGGTCCCAGCCGATGGCCAGCGTCAACCACCAGACACATGGCACAAGCCTTTGAGTGGTTCTCTGTAGGCAGTGGAGATGAACGGTCCCTTCCAAAGCCTGCCCAAGCTGCACATTTGGGAGCAAACTACATGATTGGTGGTGTTTTCAGCCCTGCATTGGAAGTGGCTTGTTTGAGAACTGGAACACAGGCCAAGGCAGGCCCCCAATCCTCAGAAGCAGTCCTAACTTGAATGTCAGGTGTTCCTGCCTCTGTTTCGAGTGACCTCGGTCACCACCTGCACACGGTGGTGACTCAGAGCATCTGTTACAATAATGATACATTCCAGTCACGCAAACGGAACCTTTGCCTTAGCCTGACCTCCATTCTTCCTCTAGTGTCCCAGCTTGGTGTATTTTTAAACCTGGATTTTAATAATGATGGCCCTTTACTAAATACAATTTGAAGGTATTCCAAGTAGATTAAAAAATATAAGTGTGGAGCTGCTCTGGGTGAAGCAGGGAGAGGGCTCTCGGTCCTGCCAGCCCGGCCTCCCTCCCCCGCCTCACACCGTCCCTGAGAAGCTCGGCTTCTGTGGAGCTCAAGTGGAAGCCGATGTCCTCACTTGCCTGTGTATCCTTCACCTCTGGTCCTCTCCTGAGTTCTGTCCTGACCACTTTTCTCTCCCCTGGGTAACACCACGGATTAAAACTGAACCATATTTCATTTTTTCCTTCCGTACCCCCTAAATCCTCCACTCTGCCTCTCAAATACCTCATATCAGGGAGATCGTATGGTAATTGTCTTTCTCTGATTGACTTAATTCGCTCAGCATAATAATACCCTCTAGTAACAGACCTATACCCCGGGGCAAATAATACATTATATGTTAATAAAAACAATTAATTAAAAAAACAGATGAACCATGGTAAATGGTAACTGAGGTCTTGTTGCTGCTAAGAGTCCGGGTGAGCTTTCTGAGAGAGGAAGTTTCCACATCTCAGCCGATGAAAGAGGAAATGAAGCAAGTCCTGCATTTGGGGGCAAGAGGCTGGGCTGGCTATGGTCTGCCCTGCCGCCGTGAGGGAAAAGTGGGGAATGAGAGGGATTCCGGGCAGGTGGACGATGGCGGTGCTCAGGGAAGGGGGTCAGGAGCGCTCACATTTGGGTGAAGCTGAAGACAGGAGGAGTGTGACCGCAGGGAAAGCTGAGTGCTCACCCGATGGGGATGGGGGGGGGTATGTAGGCGTGAACCCGGGTCCAGAAGGTGGAATGTGAGGCCCAAAGGCACATGATGGCACCATCCGGACACAGGAGGGCGGGTGCGGATTGAGGCAGAGGTGGGGGAACGCGGAGGCGTGCTGAGGAAGGAGGCGAGAAGGCAGAGAGGCCTTGCAGAAGGACCAAATGAGGCAGACCAGGGAAAGGAGGACCTGCAAGCTTGCTTCCATTCAAAGGGCCTGATTGATAGGTATGTGGGAAGGAGAAGGCAGGAGGAGTCCAGTGAAGGCACCAGGCTTCCTGAAGATTCCTAAAGAAGTGCTCAGTTTCCTCCTACATTATGGTGGTGGTGGAGGTGGGGAGGGGTGTCCTGTGGCCCGTTTCTTCTTTAGAAAGTTGGTGCAGTGTAGCAGGAAGAACACCGTCTAGGAGAGGGGATGGTCTAGCTTCCTGTTTGATTTTGCCACGGGTGAGACATCTCCGTGTTCTGGGCCTTTCATTTCCTTATCTATGAAACGAGAGAGTTGATTGTAATTGGTTTCCAGGTCTCTTTCCATTCTGGAAATTTATATTCAGTTCCATAGGTGTTGGTGGTCAGGTGTAGGGTTGGGCTTTGGAGAAGCGGAGGACAGATGCGCTGCCTTCGGGGGGGATCGTGCTGAGGCGGGAAAAGGTGCCCTTTCTACAGGCGGCTGTGCCGCAGCATGAAAGGGGCTGGAACCGCTGATGCTGTTACTAGAGCCTGTTTGAAGTTAGGGCAATGCAGTAAAAAGCAGCAAAAAAAAAAAAAAAAAAAAAAAAAAAAACCCAAAATGGGGCCAAAGGAAGAACTGATTGATTCGGGGCAAAAGAAGGAGGTCCGGGAGCGTGTGTTCAAGGCTTCATGGCCAAGTCATGAAGCAGGCAGGTGAATATGGTAGGTATTTGGCCCAGTCCGTCCCATGGCCTGCCTGTTCTGGGAGGTCCAGGCCCTGCGCTGAGCCCAGCAGTGTAGGAAGGGAGCCCTCCTCCAGGAGTATGGAGAAGCAGCACTTGAATCTATTTCATTCCTTTGAGGCATACATGTATTTTTAGAAAGTATTTATTTTCAGTGCTAAGCGAAATAAGCCAGAGAAAGACAAACACCGTATGATTTCACTCAGATGTGGAATTTAAGGACCAAAACAAATGAGCAAAGGGGAAAAAGAGACAAACTGAAAAAAACAGACTCTTCACTATAGAGAACAAACTGGTGGGGAGGTGGGCGGGGGATGGAGGAAACAGGTGATGTCAGGCGTGCACTCGTCGTCATGAGCACCCGGTAATGTATGAACCTATCAGGTCACTGTAGTGTGCACCGGACACTAACACAGCCCTGCGTGGTGACCACACCGCGGTCAAACACAAGTATTTTCATTTTAGAAAAACTAGAAGATTCAAAAGCCAGATGATTCATAAGGCCAGCAGACAGTTAACATACTATGTATCCTATATATATATACATACATATATATATGTATATATATAAGATACTCTATCTTTCTTTCAATGCACAAACATAGGCACAATTATATTAGACTATTTTGTGTCTTTCTCACTTGACAATGTGTATGAATATCTCTCCTTGTTGATAAATATGGATCGACCTTGCCAGCAGACACCTCGGACTCCAAGACGGCGCCAGTCATGCCAGTGAAGTAGAAACTCAGGACATCAAAACAAGGGAGCTGCCAAGCTGGATAATGAAGTGGAATTTCACCCCTAAGGGCACTGCTGGAGTTTTTCAAAGAGGTTAGTTACTGCCGGCATCACAACCAGTACCCCAGTCTGAGAAACGAAGCCTCACTGGGGTTTCTGTGGCGCTGGCTTACCTGCCTCTCAACTGCGGCTTCTCCCCGAAACTCGCACAGGCAGCCACGCACACCAGCACCCTGAAGAGGGTGGGGAGGGTGCACCTTGCCAGAACCCCTGAATCCTTTCATATCCTAATTAACACCCAGTAAAAGATGACATACATATATATATATATAGATATAGATATAATATATAATATATACAAATATTGTATATATATATAAATGATATATGATACGTATAGATCAACATCATCATTTTTAATGGTTGCATAGTAATTTTATTGTGTGAACATAACAAGTTATTAAACAATTCCTATTGTTTGAACTTGAAATTTCTTTCCTTTGCTGTTATAAACAGTGCTTTAATGAAAACTTTATGCAAGTTGCCTGGGTGCCTCAGTTGGTTAAGCGTCTGCCTTCTGCTCGGGTCATGATCCCAGGATCTTGGGATTGAGTCCCGCATGGGGCTCCCAGCTCAGCAGGGAGTCTGCTTCTTCCTCTGCCACTGCCCCCCCTACCCCGCCCTGCTCATGCTCGCTCTCATGTTCCCTCTCTCTGTGTCTCTCTTACAAAAATAAATAAAATCTTTTTTTTTTTTAAAGAAAATAGTCTTACGCATAGATCTTTGCACACTTCCCTAATTACTTCCTCGAATATGATGATTGTTACAGCTTCTGGTGGGTGTGACTGTATTAGTCTCTGGAAGTTTTGTTCCCACTTATTCCCAGTAGCAGCAGGTGAATATCCACTCCCCCCGGCCCCGCCCCGCCTCATCAACACCAGGCACTGTTACTCTTTTTAATCATTACCATCTGAAAAGTAAAGAGGGCATACCATTGTTTTAAGTCCCATTTCTCTTGTGACCATTGAGGTAGAACACTGGCTATGTTTTTATTGTGTTTGCATTTCGTCTTTTATGATTTGCTTTTTCATATCACCCTGTGGTTTCTCCCCTGACCATGGTGTGTGTATAGTTTCCCAGCACTGCCGTAACACGCAGCTACAAACTGCACGGCTTCAACCAGCAGTCCTTCATTCTCTCATCGTCCCGGAGGTGGGAAGTCTGAAATCAAAGCATCGGTAGAGGCAGGGCCATGCTGTCCCTGAAGCCTGTAAGGGAGGATCCATCCTCCTCTTTTTCGCTTGTGGTGGTTGCCGGCATTCCTCGGTGTGCCCTGGTGTGGAGCTCCATCACTCCAATTTCTGCCTCGGTCTTCCGTCTGTCCTTGTCCGTGTGTCTCCCAGTTTTCCTCTTCTTCGAGGGATGCCAGTCACGGAATTAGGGCCCACCATAATTCAGTGGGACCTCTGCAAAGGCCCTCCTCCAGAAAAGGTCACATTCACAGGGACTGAGGGGGGTAGAATCTGAACATATCTTTTTTTCTGGGGGGGTGGTGGTGAGGGGACACAATTTAGCCTACAACAGTGTTCTTGTCTCTTCTTTATTAATTTGTAACAGCTTGAGGCTTCGACTCGTAGCCCTTCTGACTGACACCAGGAAGTCTGCTTGGTCAGAGAGTGACAGAGATTTGACTGGACTTGAGGCAGGAGGGTTCTTTGGCCTCACTACCTTGTGAGTCATGAGACACATAGGTCTCAGGACCTGCTGTGTTAACCCTTTCTTCCTGGAGAAGCTAAGTGATGGAGGAAGAGAACAAGGAGTTGTCTTCCTGGCACTGCTGTGAGCGACTATGAGCAGCTCTTCTAGTAGCAGGTCTTGAAGCCATTTGGTCAAGTGGCTGATGACCAGGATGGGGAAGAGGCTGAGCCACCAGTGACTGTCTCTGAATGATGGATACGTGAACGCTCGACCACTGGGTTTGGGAAGGGTGTCGTCTGGCTTCATTAGGACCTTCTGGGCTTAGATGAGGCTGCTTGGCTAATATTGGTTTATTAAAGCATGACTTGGTTTTTTCTCCTGCTTCTCAAGCTCTCAAGCATTTCAGAAGCAGCTTAGCCCTGAACTTACAGTTTCCTTGCACCTGAACGGATCACACTCATTATAAAAAGCAGAATTATTAGAAGCTAAGAAGAATCTCTGCTCTCCCAGGCCTCTGCAGTGGTCTTCCCTAGATAGGTAGTGTTGGGGTCCGTGATCAAAGGAGCAATACTGATACAAAGCGAAGGTCAAGCAAAGCTTCATTTTGCACCAGCACCGAGAATCAAACCAACCGGCCGGGGCCATCTCTTATGGAGAGAGCGACCACCACCAGCCTCACAGACTAGCTTTTATAGAGCAAAAGCCATGTGGTTGAGCCTGGCCAATGAGATTGTAATACACAGAGAAAGTTGCATAGTCATGTTAGGTCACACATAGGTGACCAACTGAATTACAGTTTACTCCATAGTAGCTATTTGAACTAGCCTATCACTCTGGTCAGAATTGGCACCCTAGTTTGGCACCCAAAAGGCGAGGTTTACATTCTTTGGTGGTTAGAGAGATAATATGTGTGCTTTACTGAATGGATGTCTCCATCTGGCCTGATTCATCCTTGCATTCTGGGCTCTGTTATCTCCACCTCACCTGATCCATCCTTGTATTTGGGCTCTGTTATCAGGGACTGGTTGACCATATTTTACTGGTTTCCCAGACTTGTTTTTAAGTAAGTTCCCTGGCTTGAGGTGGGAAGGCAGGGTCAGTTCAAGTTTTACTCCACAAACAACAAAATGGCTATTTAACCAAGATGGAGTCGCTCTGGCTAAGTAGGCCCCTACAGGTAGCAGGATGGAGAAGAACTGGCTCCAATTTCCATGTGAGTTACACTGGAGCAGTAGTCCAGTGGTGAGTTTCACTGGGACCCGAGTCCAGATCCTTCCTGTCTACAACCTCACCTCTGAGGAGTGGCTCTGTAGAGTCAAGAGCGAGGCAAAGCTCATGAGAGGCTCTGGGTTTCTGAGAGTGGGGAGTGCCTTGTTCCCAGATGGTAGGGAGGCTGTGTGTCAGTCAGGCTGTTTCCCGATGAGCCCGAGGCCATAACCAGTATGGTAGGTCAGCTTGTGTCGTTCATTGGGGTGGCAAGTGGTGAGTGGTATCAGGACCAGCAGAGGCAGTGAGGGTGGATAAAAGTGTAGCGTGCCCACTACTGTACATTACTGCTCAGGGAACAATGTGAGCATCAACACAAATGGCTTCTAGAAGCTGAAAGCCTACCAGTAGAAAGTGCTGGGGTAGGGGACTCCTGAATTTTGGATAAATAAAGACATAGGTTTGAATCCCAGCTCTGTAATTTACTAAGTAGTTAAGTAGCATGAGTTAACCGTCTTAATGTCTTTAAGTTTCAGTTTATCTTTTGTAGAAGTAAGACAATACTTTCTTAAGTTGTTTACCAGATAAAATAAAATAAAATAATGATGAAAAGCCCATCAGAGGGTCTGGCACATATCTTACACCATATACAAAAAATCAACTCAGAATGTTTTAGACTTGAATGTAAGACAGGAAAGCATAAAATTCCCAGAAAACGTAGGCAGAAAACTCTTGGACATCAGCCTTAAGCAATAAGAAAAACAAAAGCCCCCCAAAATAGTTGGGATTGCATCAAAGTAAAATGCTTTTGCACAGTGAAGGAAAACCATCAACAAAATACAAAGGTGAACTACGGAATTGGAGAAGATATTTGCAAATCATATATCCGATAAGAGGCTCATATTGAAAATATATAAAGAACCCATTAAACTCAGTAACCAAAAAAACCCCAAAGAATCCAATCAAAAAATGGTCAGCAGATCTGACCAGACATGTTTCCAGAGAAGGCGTATAGATGGCCAATAAACTGATACATACAGATGCTCAACATCACTCATCATCAGGGAAAACAAAATCCAATGAGAGTCACTTTATACCTGTCAGAATGGGTTGTATCAAAAAGTCAAGAAAGAGCAAGTGTTGGTGAGGATATGGAGGAAAGATCCCTGGTGCATTGCTGGTGGGAATGTAAGTTGGTTCGGAAACTATAGAAAACAGCATAGAATCTCCTCCAAACATTAAAAATAGAGCTACCAGCAATTCCACTGCTGATTCAGTATCTATCTGAAGAAAACAAAAACACTATTCAAAAAGACATACGTACCCTATGTTAATTGTAGCATTATTTACAGTAGCAAAGATATGGAAGCAGTGTAAGTGTCCATCGATGGATGCATGGATAAAGAAGATGGGGTATATATACAATGGAGTGTTACTCAGCCATATAAAGGAACAGAATCTTGTCATTTGAGACAATATGGGTGGGCCTTGAGTGTATGATGGTAAATAAAATAAGTAAGACAGAGAAAGACATATACCGCATGATTTCACGTAGATGTGATAATGATGAATAAAACAACAAGATGAATAAAACAGTAAGATGAGTGAAACTTATTGAATTCAATAAGATGAATAAAGCAAAACAAACAAAACGATATAAAACCCAGACTCATAGATTGGTGGTTACCAGTGGGGAGGGGGTTTTGGGGTGAGGAAGGGGATTAAGAAGTAAAAAAATTCCAGTTACAAAATAAGTAAGTCACGGGAATATAATGTACAGTATGGGGGAGGTGGTCATTAGCGTCATACTAATGCTGTAAGGTCACCGATGGTAACTAGATTTATCGTGGTGACTATTTCTCAATGTTTACAAATGTCAAATTACTATGTTGTATACCTGAAACTATATCTCTGTAAAAAAAAACAACAACAAAGAATCAGTCTTTTGAAGGATTGGGCATTTTCATCACCAGGGGGAATGAGATACCACAAGGACTACTTTGGTCTTCTTCCCGAGGGCTTCATAACTCCATAGGCTGAGACTCTGGTTATGTGTATGGGGCAAGGGACATTATGCTCTGCGTGATTGAATGTGTGATTCATTTGACAGTGAGAATAAAACCAGGTTGAATAATAAGAAAATACAAGCCTCAGAGGATATGAGAGAAAGCCTTGAAATCATTGTCAAATCATAAATTAACACCCATAACAAGAGTAGAAATTTACCCTGGATTTAGGACACACTGTTTTCATTTTTTTCTACAGAGTTTAAATGTTTCCCATAAATCCCAAATATCTGGGGGCTGTAAAGATGATTAAACACCTGAAATGTAGTTCCCTGGGACATAAGAAGAAAAATATTAAGCACTTTCTTAAAGTCCATGAGTGAGGACTGAGTTATGGTTTCTTTGAATAGTGAGACTTGTGCCTTCTCTGCTGAGGTCAAAAGGAAGTAAAGAGAAAGGAAATCAATAGGAAAATGAGTCTTATGCTTGAATCATTATTTTCTTTTTCCACCAGTCCTGCTGTTTGTTTGTATAAGTTAACAGTAAAGTAGTTTAAAACATACTCAGACCTTGAAAGAGAGTGTGGGAGCAGTAGCCGGAGCAGAAAGATCCTTGCTTCTTCATCATTCTGTCCCCTCGGTGCCCCCTCTACCATCCTCTCGTCCGTCAGTGGAGCATGACTCCTGCCTTAATGCTGCTATGACATTACATATTTATACGGTGATCCGTCTTTTAAGAGAGTTTGTGCCTAGCCTTGCGAATATTCAGCTGTCCACATTCTATCAGCTCTTCCCACCAATACTGAACCGTGACATCCCCACTGCCCAGAAATACTGTGCTTGTCCTCCCACCTGCAATGAATGGGTCTTCGCCTACAGTTTGATACCCTTAATCACAAGCCAGATGCTCAAGTCAGTAAGCATTCAGTGAGCACCAGTTCTCAGATCCTACTGTTTGATGTGGGAGGTACATTTGTAGCAAGCGGACCAGTTGTTACCCAGAGACTGGGGCAGAGGCCTCTTACCCACAAGATGCATTATCTCCACCTTTTGGAGAGTTTAAATAACTCACCCAAGATTCCAGGCTAGTGAGGGGCAGATTTAAACCCAGGTCTCCTTGCTCTGAAGTGGGGAAGTAGGGAGAGACAGAGACGGTAACTGGGCAGTTTAGATAACTGGGAAGCTGGCCCGCCATCGCCAGTGGGGAATTTTTCACATCCTTTCGGTATGCACTTACTTTGGTGAGCTGAGTGTATTTGATGTGTTGAAACAGACAGACATCAAGTACATACTTAGCACAATTCCAAGTACTGCGGGGTTGCAAAGTGCCCTCCAGGACCTCACTTCCACTGCCTCTGCCACTGCAGACTTAAGTCAAAGGGAAAGTTGGAGTCTTGGATGAAGGAAACTTCATGAAATAAGAACTAATCCACAGGGTTAGGCAGATAACTGGCACCAGCTGCCAAGAGAAGAACCAGCCGCACAGCTCCAGTCAGGAGAGAAAGAGAGTCAACTCTCAAGCCTGGAGAAGTCCCCTAAGGTGGTAGAGAGGTAGGAGAGAAGACCTGCTAGGCTTTTCTGCCCTAGGTCTTTCTTCTCTGCCTGAATGACCCCATTTTGTCTTTTTGATGGTTTTCTTGCCTGGAAACCTAGCCTCTCCATAGCCAGTTACTTGACTTAAGGCTCACTCTGGTGCCTTGGGGGCTGTCTCCTACCCTTCTTTGCATGAGCAGGACTGGCAGATCATTCCCTGACCCACTGCTTAAGGTCCAACTGGCAACATCCCTTGGAGAGTGACCACTTCTTGCTGCTTGAATCCTAAATACCAACGGCTACTTGGGTTCTTTGCCTCTTTCTCCTACTAAGTGGATCACAAGATGGTAGCCTCTCTGAGAGCAGGATCCAGGTTTGAGGTGAATTCTTTGGTGAATCGGAGAGGTGGAAAGAGGAACAAATCAAGGATCAGCTCAGGAACCTCACACTGGAGTGAGTCGGTGGCTTAGGACACTAACTACAGAGGATGTCTCAAACCTGGATCCCTCTCACAGAGGCTGCAGTCTTGTGGATAAGCAAAAAGTATGCAAACAACACAGATGGAGAGCACCGCAATGGAAGGCACAGACCAGTGCTAAGCTGTGTAGTGTGACACGGTATGAAGTTGGAGAAAGGAAAGCAGCACAGAGTACTGGAACCAGGAAAGGGTCCCACCGAGGAGGTGAAGCACGCACTGAACTGGAAGGTTAAAGTCAGTCTTCTCTTTCCCCATCCTGGCTACAGACACTCCATGCTTCCCTTGTGAGTATGGAAGTCCTAAGTGCATGGGCTCCCAGGTCAACCTCTTTTATACATGGGTGCCAGCAAAGGCGACTAGGTGGATAGGAACGCAGCTGTTGACCAACAGCTACTCAATCTTGGCAGCTTGTCCACGTAGGTAATGATCATAATGAAATCTACTTTTCTGCCAAATGGACATGATAAAATCTTAGAAAATGAAGAGATGGTTTCTTTGACAGGGAGCTGGGAGCAGCATCCATTAGTAGTAGCAGGTGCCCCGATCTCAAGTAAGGCTGCAGGGAAGTTAGGTACACAGGTGGGACTGGGGCGGGGAGGTAGGGAGCTGGAGTTGTGTCTGGTACAGAAGCAGTGATATAAGGTTTTTGAACCAGAAGTTTGTACATGAGACTGCTGTGGAACTTCGGGGAGTTGTATGTGTCAGGGTAAATCCTGCTCTGGGATGCTAATATAGTAGCTTGGGGTGGGGGAGGAGAAGCTAAGGTACCCCTCTCCAGCTAGATCATAAGGGAAGGTGGTTATAATCCTCACTCAAATCCTAAGCCCACCTGGAACTTGGGAATTGCTGACTGAATGAATAACAGAGCCATTTCAAGAATGGACAGGACCTGGAAACCTGGTGGGTCAGTGTTTCTCCAAGTGTGGTCTGTGGGCCACCTGCACCAGAATCACCTCAGATCTAATCAATCGGCTCTCTAAGGGGTGGCAACCAGAAATATGCCCTTTTAACAAATATGCCAGGACAGTAGATGTTTGTGTACTTGCATATTGATGTTTGAGAGCCACACAAGAAACTTCAGTTTCGAAGTGTGGAAGCATAGGAGCTCACCAAGCTCATACAGGTAGTAAGTGTTAGAGATGAATTCAGACTCCAATCTGGCTGATTCTGAAATGCACCCTTGTTTGGCCATGTTGAGTGACCTCTGCAGAGGAAGCAACAGGATGCATTCCAGGCTGGCAATGCTCAGACAAGAGCGACTGTAGGGTGACAGAGTGGACCCCTTCACACAAAACCTGATGGGTCCAGGCAAGACCCAACCTCAGAGGGACTGGGTGAGGATGCTCATTAAAGCCTCTGTCTGGCAAGGGTCCAGGAAAAAGGGCTAGTACAGGAGCCCAGTGGCTGGGACAGAGATACTAGGTGGGGACTTAGTTTTCAGGAATAAGAAAAAGATGCAGGCTGGGGTATCAGGGTAAAGGTTAGTTTTAAAATTCGGGATTAGTTGCTGATTAGCGCCCAAATCTGAAATGCTCCTAGCTGGATACACACTCATTCCTGGGTAGGAAGCTGTGCTGTCTTACTTGGCATAAATGCTGATTACCCAGTATTAATTTGAAGGCTACTGGAAGGTTCCGTGATTATACCCATAGATCAAAGCCTCCCGCACAGGTTCCAATCTTTCTACCATCATCAACCCAGTCATCCTAGAGAGACTCCCTGTTTTACATGCTGAACTAGGATAGCAACTCAACCCCCGACTCCTGATCTTTGGCCTGTGATAAATGTTTGTTTATTTATTTATTTATTTATTTATTTATTTATTTATTGGCTGCTCCGCATTGAGTCTCTTTTCTTATGTTGGAAGAATTTTTGACCCTACAAGTTTTACTGAAAAGCAGATCTTGACTCTGCTATAAATGTCAAATACTTAATTTCTAATCTTCTGTGGCTAGAGTGGGATACATGACATGGGCTCAGCCAATCAGATAAAACCATCTGGACTTTATCTGGGAGCTAGCTTCTAAGGGGTGCAGGGTTGGGCCCAGTGGTCCATGCCAGTGGTGCTGGGAGAAGAGCCCTTAGTTGCAGGGCTCACTGTGGCCGTGGAGGACTCCTCACAGAGGTTTGGTGGAGTGCCTTTGGCTGTGGATCTTGCTGTTTAGCCACTCTCATCCCTGGCAGCTCTGCAAATGACCCATCATACTTCTAATAAATGACTTTTCTGCTTAGACCAGTCAGAATGTATCAAGTTTCAAATAGGAGAAAAGAAATCACCCAAGGCCTTTCCACTGGGGGAATTTAATATCAGGAGTTTCATACAATATGATGGAACAAGCTGGAAAGCCAAACAAGGAGTGGTGAGCCAACCCAAAGATTAGCAGTTGCAGGATGCTGCTGCTGCCTGTTGAACTGGGGTCCAGGTGGGAGGAACTGTGTTTCCAGATCCCTTAGGCTGGGGCTGACCCAAGGGAGCCTGAATCATGCCTGGCCTTTTTGGTGCCTTAGACAAAGCAAGAAAGGAAAAATACTGCTTCTTCCCTCTTTCCTACTGCCAGGCTCCCACCAGGGCACTGCTGGCAGAATCTTCCCAGAGGCTAGCTGCAAGGGGCCCTCGTTCTCCGAAATACAGAACAGAGCAAGGGAAAGGCTGGTAATGGATAAGAGAGCCAACACACACATGACCAGCCCACAGAGTGTGTCTCTATTGCTTTCATATGAGAACATTGCTGATGAGATGCTTAGGGAACATCTGTACATGAAATACAAAAGTATATTGGAAATCAGAATCTACAAGGGAGGTATTCCTCAGGTTAAGGAATATTTCAGCAGAGAAACTACAGGTACATAGAGTCATCACAAACTACTTAGAAATGCTGACAGCTATGTCTGTTTATTTCACTGTCTCCTACTCTTGGGCTGTTGGCTCTTTCTCTTTTAGCCTGAAATCCAGGGGCAGTCATTAACTTTTGTGAGAGCATTATAGAAATAACCAACTCCTTTTCCAAATTTCCATCTTTCCAGTCTTTTCTAGACTTCTCTTAGCTGCTTGACTCTGAGGTTTTGGTCTTGTCAACTGGTTCGAGTGCCATCGCTTGTGAGAATGGTCACGGCAGTGGGTGGAGGGTGCAGAATGTTAGACACTTGACAGAGGGGCGACTCACAGTTGGGAAGCTGGGAGAAGCCCCAAACACTTCTTTGTGATTTCGCTGAGAGCTTCCCCCTGTCCCATGGAGGAGATGGGAAAGGCCTGCCCTCAATTAGAAGAATTCATTCCTATAATTTATGAACCGGGGATCTCAGCTTCTAGAGTTTTCTTTGCTCTGCTCTAACCCTGAATCAAAATTAGGAACTGAGTTTTTAAATCTTGGTACCTCCAAAGCTTAATATAGATCAATATAAGCGTGGTGATGAAATATATTGAATGAGAAAATGAATGAATAACAACCCCTATGACAACTAAGGCATATACTTCATTGTATGGCCATATGAGATAAGTGTCTACTAACTGATTGCCTTTTCTGTGTTGTTGTTTTTTTCCTAGTAGATGGGCATGTGTACCTCACTATCTTTGCTGTTATGAGCAGGAAGATGATGGGGAACCCAGAAGCCCAGAAGCTTCAAACATGTGGAAATACAAGGAGATGGCTCTTACTCTTTGCTACTCCAAAGAGATGGCTCAGTGTCCCAGCATGGCACTGTTTTGGCTTGAGCCTGCTTTTCTGCCTTTGATCTACATCTCCCCACTCACACTACTGGCCAAGTCAGGCTGGTGTAGAGAATTTCCCTGGAGAGACTCGTAAGCTAACGTCTTTCTCTTTTTAAGTGGAGGATTTTTATGACGAGGAGAGAATGGGAACTGTTACCTCCAAGAGTCAAACTCAATTTTCACTATGGTAAAAGAACATAAAATCAAGGGGAGACTTTGGCTCACAAAGTCTGTCTGTTGTATATGACCTTCCATTATGAGTGACCATTCCAATGGCAAGAGTGTCCTAAGCCCTATAGCTTGGAAATAAAAATGGCTGGGTCTCTACTGATAGACTTCCTCTGCCTCCACCTACTTCTCCACGAAAGTCTGCCTGTGCATGAGCGTGTGAGCGTGCGCACACACACACACAGACACAGGTGTTTTCCTGCCAGCCCTGACACCTCCTTCCTGCTGTTAATTTATGACCTCTCTACCCTGGTGTCTGTTTTGGCTGATGCTCAAGTGACTGGTCTCCTTTTGGGGATCTTTGGGAAACTCCAGGAAGCTGGAAAGGATCTGGATATGGAATTAACATCTGGTTGGATGAATAATGGGTACAGAGGGACACCTAGCAGCTTGCCACAGACCAGGAACATGTGCTCTTTAGGGGGGAAATATCATCACATCTCTTGGGTGGTCCATTTTCCTCTCGATAGAAGATGAATGGACATGAGATTGCCCGGATTCCCTGAAACAGGCCTTTTGGAAAAAAAATATTTTTTTGGACCAATACCCAGGTTCTCAATTTTAAAACTGGAAGCCCTTGAGCCAGAGTTGTAGGAGTAGGTATGAATGTGAGAGCCACACGGGATTCTCAGGAGACCAGTTAATTGGTCTCTCTTACTCAGCCTCTTGTTAACCCCAAAGAGACTATTTGGATCACTTTCCATGGTGTAGTTCAGGCCCCATTAACAGGTTTAGAGTTGCCCCCAGGTATCTAGACAGAGAGAAGGTGCATATTTGGGGGGAATTCTTTAAATACCATAAATGTTTCTCTGCCTCTCACACTTGATGTGCAGGAGTGTGCATGGGTATGTTTGCTTCCCTTACTAGCATCTTCCTTTTGTTTTCCTTAAAGACTTTATTTTTAAGTAATCTCTACATGTAACATGGGGCTTGAACTCACAACCCTGAGATCAAGAGTCACGTGCCCCACTGACTGAGCCAGCTAAGCTCTCCTCATTAACACCTTCTGTTCCTCTTTCTTATTCTTTTCTGTTGGATCTCTCTGTCTGGGTCTGTCTAGTTCTGCCTCCTCCTGCCTCTGTCTTGTTCTCTGATTTGTTCTCCTCTTGTTTTTTTCTGTTCAGGTTTTTGGGTCTTCCTCTTCTGCCTGAGTCTCACATCCTTGTTGTACTGAGTTGAATAGTGACTACCCTCCCACCCTGCCACCAAATTTATGTCCCACCGGGAACCTCAGAATGCAAGCTTATTTGGAAATAGGGTTGTTAGAAATGAAATGAGATAACTTACAACGAGGCCACATGGGAGCAGGGGGGGGGCCTTAATGCCGTGCAGTGGTGTCCTGATAAAGGGAGATGAAATTCATGAACAGACTCATCCAGGGAGCACCCCCATGTGACGACGGAGGCAGAGATACACGTGACACAGCTGCAAGCCAAGGAACGCCCAGGACTGCTGGCAATAACCAGAAGCCAGGAAGAGGCAAGAAAGAATGCTCTCCTCGAGCCTTCAAAGAGAACACGGCCCTGCTGACATCTTGATTTCATATTTCTAGCCTCCAGGACTGTGGGAGAGTATGTTGTTTTAAGCCATCCAGTGTCTGGTAATTTGTTACACCAGCCCCAGGAAACGAATACATTTATCACTAGGTTTCTGCATATTTCTCTTCCTTAGCCACAGCTCGTTTTTTTAGATACAAACCATTAACCTCATCCATCGCATTTCTGGCACTGGATATCGGCTGGCTCCTTCTCTTTGAGGGCAAAGCTCACATCTGCAGGACTCACGCTCAACAACTGCGTGGGCTGCTTCCTTGCTCAGAAGTGTCAGAGTCCGTAAATATTTTATGAAGAGAACCTCCTTTTGACCTGATCCTCCCAAGTGAGTATGCCGTCTTCAAAAAGCACAGAAAGACTCAAGAATCTGGGTTTTAAATCTCCATGTGGCCTTAGGCAAGCCTCTTAACCTCTCTGTGCTCCAATGTCTTCACCAATAAAATAAGGAAACCACTTCTGTCTTGCCTGCCTCCAGAGAACGTTGTTAATGTGAAGGAATCTTCGAAGGTACAGAAAATAATGCACTGCAATTTTATAGCCCTCTGTTATCCAGACTTGGGATGCTGGGATGAAAGTGAATATTTATTGAATACCCAGAAAATAACAGGGACTTTTTTAGAATGTTACTACATTGAATCCTCAAAGCAACTTACCAGATGGGTGATCCCCATTTTTAAGTGAGGAGGAAATGGACTGGGCCAGAAGTGAAGAAATGTCACTTGCATAAGAAATGATAAAGTTCCTAATTAAAATCGGATTTCCTGATATCCAATCAAGAGGTTATTCTACTACATTATGCCGTGGCCCTCTTATATGTCGATTGATTGGTTTTTTTTAGAGACAGACTTTCTTCTTACCTTGTCATCTCAGAAGTTACTAACTCCATAGAGTCCGGTTCCTTTTATAAGACGAAATTTTTACAAGTATGAATTTTAACAACATGCCCAGAAACCATCGAGGAGACATTTTGGTAGAGTAATTGATGAGAACAGACAAGGATCTGTCAGGAAGTAAAGGGTCTGGTGTTTGTAAAATTGAGTTTTAAGCAAACCTTGGGAGGGGACACAAGAAAGACTGCATCCAGGAAGTAGGATTCAGAAGTCACAGTGGGCTGGAGAATGCACCAATCTGGGCGCACGCTTTGCCCCGGGGGTGGGAAGGTGGGGAAACAATTTGGAGATGTAGAATTTTATCTCCGCAGTGGTGTGCGTGTGTCAGAGAGAAAAAGAAATTCCTTTTGTCTCAGGCGTCTTCTAAAAATGTACATGCTTCAGAAATGATCACTTTCTCCCCTACTGATTTTCCCCGCTTTCTATGCATCTTCCCACTTGCTGAGTCTCTCCTTCCTTCCAGAGCAATAGGAACACCAGCTCCTTCTTTGGACATTTTTCTGGCATCTGCCTCAGTACGGAGGGAGCCGACCCATTTTCTTCCCTTCTCTAAGTCCCAGGTGTAGCTTTCATCTTCCCACCCCGAGTGTGATTAGGGTGAAGAAACGCTCGTAAAAAAGAAAATCAAACGTCGGGTAATTACGGCCCATAATTTGTTTATCTTTAAGAAGCCCATGTTGGAGGAGCATTACTCACTCTGAGGATCCCAGCATAGGCAGATGCATCATTTATACTGAAGTATATTATCTGCTGTGATATTTATGATGAAATGAGTTTGCCAGCCACCGTCTATCAGGTTATAAACATCTTACTCAAGCTTGAAAAATGGCTTTTAATACGGTCTTGTTGCAAGATTGGGATGAATGTGCAATGTGTGACTTTCCCACTTGCGCTCCTGGGAGTGGGGGGTGCAGGGCTGTGTCCCAGGGTGGGGAGCTATATTTGTTTGCTTCGTTTACACCCCCACCCCCTCATCCATCCAGTGAGATCACGGGTTCTTTAAAACCAAATCCTTATCTTACTCATCTTTGCGTCCCCTGTGTCAGGCATGTGACTGACTGTAAACAAATCAATAAAATGGAATCAAATGAATGGATTCACGTGGGAGGGTGTTTAGATTCTAGGTTCATAAACTCATGAATTCCTGGGAAAAATAGAATAAAAACTTAGCATCACTTGAGAGCATTTATTTTTTTTCATTCATTTATTCTATTATGCATTTGCTCATTCATTCAACAGGTGCCCATTAAGAACTATTGTGTGCAAGGCTCTGTACTAGGTGCTGTGTGGGCTAAAATGATGAATGAGATATGGCTTCTACTTTCAAGTAGCTTATGGTCTAATATTGAAGGTAAGAGAGAGATAAATGGTACAGAGAAGACAATAAAGCCATTAAAATGCTATGGGCGTTCTGAAGAAGAACAGATCACTTCTAGCCGGAGGCATAGGCAAGAGTGAGTGTTTGAATAAGATTAGAATGGATGGTGTTTTGTTTTTTATTTGCGAGTAAAATAAATCAAAGCTAATTTGGCTTTAGATGTTCACAGAGAGTAGGTTGTGATACCTTACAGGAAGTAGGTTGTGATATCTTCCAGCATCTAAGGAAGTACTCAGCCAATAAGTCTCAGGCTGGGTGGGAATCAGAGATTCCCCAGGGGCCTCAGTAGTGGGAAGTATGACCCTTCTCTTGAGAGTTCCACGGTCAGTGTGACTCAGGGCCAAAGGATTCTCTGTCTTTCTGGTCCAACCTTCAACTTCTGGGACATATAATATGATTAACCAAGCAGTGTGTCAAGAGTTTAGCCCCTAATTCAGTTATCTAGGGCCAGAGGAACTATCCATAGAGACATGGCTGCCAAGACCTGCTTTTGACAGTTTCTAGAGAGTAAGAGCTGCCTATAGATGGATAAGATTTGGAAGTCTCTGGACATGGACATGAAGGATGCCTCAGGTATGGGGTTGTACAGAACTAAAAGCCTTCCCACGAGGACTTGGGCTTTGGTTTCCATCTGTCCTTCTGTACTCAGCTGTGGTCATTAATTCTCAATGTTTGTCTTCTAGATGGTTTTGTGTATGAGTGTATGCTCTTGGACCTGCGTGTGAGTACAAGTGTAAGTATGCGTGACTGTGACTATGCGGGAGTGTATGTGCATATGTGTCCACCAGTGGGCAGGCATGAGTGTGATCATGCTTTGGGCAGTGGTTGGGGAGATTGTAATTAACAGCCCATCTGAAACTTTTCACTGCAAATGAGCTTCTACTTGGCATAGCTTTTATGTGCCGGTGTGAGATGAGTCCCTTGTCTTCCACCTGAGAAAATTACTTAAAGATTAAGTGTTCTCTTTTGTTACCCTGTCTTGTATATGTGCCAGCCCAGACTCTGGAGTGGGTCAGGGAAACACACCTGTTCTTCAGTACGAAGCCCACCCCTTCTTCATGCCCAAGCCCACACAGGACTTCTTTCCCACACAGGAACTCATTTCATCCTCTTGAACTTTCCCTATTTACTCCTGATGATAATCCCTAGGCTGAATATAGCCATCTCCCTCCTTCTCACCCCCTTTCCAGACAGAATAACTGGTTCCAACCACTTCTGTGTGCTCCTTTTCCAGCCCCTGAATGTTTGTGCTAGTCTGCTGTTCACACATTATGCTTCTGCACTTTCTTCTTGCTTCTCTTTATACTCATGGAAGCTCCGTATTTTCCCAATAGCTTAAGTGGATTTGTTTCCTTCTCTTCACTGAGGATCAAAAAGAAATGGCTGCCTCTCCAGGGAGGGTCTGTGTGTCTTAGTAGAGAAGTCATTTGCAATGCCTGGTGGGATGAGATAGCAGGCATTTGTAGTTGGAAAAAAAAAAATCGTGGATGTCCTTCCTGGCATGAAGAGTAGACCCTGTCAACTGCACAAGGGAGAATGCTGCACATATATCCCACTGGACGTTTGTGAAGGAAATATGGTGATTTGACCAAATTCTCATGCTCCCCACAAACCCCCATTGTTTCCATGGGAGAGTATAGGAGCCTTGACCACCTCTCTGTGCCTTTTATAAAAGAGCCACCCGGCTGGCTCTGCTGGGTTATTCCCCACTGGAGAAAGCTGGCTGCATGCATACCATAGCTATAGCCCTGCAGAACAGGCCCTGACTTATTTATTTTTATTATTTATTTTTTTAAAGTAAATTCACATGCAACATCCTGTTAGTTTCAGGTGTATATTATAATGATGTGATATGTTTATGCACCTGATACTTTATCAGCTGCAGTTCATTTAAAAATTATTTGCCTCTCAAGAGTCAGTGCTCAAGGCAGCCCATCCTCATCACTGTAAGGACTAAGCGAGGAACTGTACTTTGAGTATCTTGCATAGTGCTTAGCGCATAAAAGGCATTTAATGGGTGGAAGCCAACTGGTCTTAGTAAGTACAGCTAGAAACAATAAATGATCAATTCTTAGATAGGAGAGTTGGAGTTTGAGGTAAGGGGCCCCGTTGGGTGGCGACTGTCCAGGAGAGAAGATGATGGGGGCAATGATTACCAGAATGGTGAAGAAGACCAAGATTCAAAACGGTTAGGAGGCCAAGTCTTCCGGACTTCCTGGTCAACTGGGTGTTGGAGGGAAAGAGAGTACCAAGGATGATATCCAAGATTTCCCTTAGCCAGCTGGGAAAATGATGGTAAAGTCAACAGAGAGAATAGAATGTTAAGGGGAGAAGGAGGCTTATGGGGGAGTATAAAACATGGAGTGTTGTACATGTTGAGTGTGCTTAGAAGACACCCAAGTGAGGAGGGACAGCTAGCAGGCAGTGCACGCTGAGACTGAAATTGAGGAGGAGACGAGAATTGGGAACATCACCTCTTCTGGGCCACACCCAAGCCCAGAAATTAGCGATGACTGTAAATGTCTCTTCTTGACCTCACTAGTCTTGTATCTTCCTTACTCTCTATTTGCGTGCTGTGTAGAAAACCAGATTGCCTGGCCTGGATTTCTGATCCCGCCATGATGTTTCCCGCTTTATGCTGCTCCCTCCTTTTGGAAGACCTTTCCACCTTTCTTCGCCCATGGATTCTTACTTGGCCTTCAAGACTCAGCTCCAGGTTCAGGGACAAATACTTAAATCCAATTCTACCAACAGCCCTCAGGATTCCCAATGTCCTTGAGGCAGATGTAGCAGCTGGTTTTGACAGCTCACCTTGAGTCACATCTGTAGATGCCTGTCACTGGGTTTTCCTCTCTCCTTCTCTCCTTTCTTTCTCATCCAGTTTCCTTTTTCTTTTGTGCCCGCAGTTTCACATGCTGCAGGGCTGAGGAGTGACTGCAAATCAAGAAGCTTCCCTTCCAGTGGGCTTCTCCATCGAGGTGCCCCTAGGCCACCCTTACCCTGGGATTTCTCAGCCACTCCACTGTGATCTGCATTGGCTTATTGAAAGTCAGTCACACGTCGAAATGACAAACTCACAGGGGAGAGCACAGCTGTTTGGGCTCAGCAGCTCTGGAATCAAGACCTTTAATTGTTGAACTTAAAGTGAAATAAAAATAGAGAGGAAGGAAGGGAGAGAGGACGGGAGGACAGAGAGGAGGGAAGGAGAAGAAGCAGGGGAGAAGGGAGGAAATAGAGATAAGGAAGGATTTGTTGAGTTTCTACTCTGTACTAGGCTTTTCCCAAAAAGCTGTTGACCCATAGGTTCATTCAACTTCCATTCATCATGCATCTACTCTGTTCTGCATATACCAGACAATGGATCTGGAGGTGAATAAGCGCTCACAGGAGCTTTGAAAAGTTTACAATCTGGGGGACAGACAAGCACCTAATGAATGCACAGTGAAGTGATTATGCTATGCGAAGACTGTGGAAGCTCGGAGGAGAGAACCGTTTCCTCTGGTTGGGGAGCAAGGTGGGTCAGGGGAGACTGCACAAGGGACTGAGAGGCGCTCCTGAGCTGAGCGGGGACGGGAGAGCATCCGGAGCAGAGATCGGTGGGCGCAGAGGCGTGGGAGCACACACAATGCCTGTATGTTTGGGGGCTATTAAGTACTTCGGCTCCGAGAGGCTCCTATCTTCCAGTGCCCAATAGTTTAGCTCCCTGAATATTTACTTCTTTATTTGCTTTTAATAATTAAGTACTAAGGAAGTGGCTTTGATTGTCAGTCTCACTCTCGGGGTTAATTAGATATTTCTAAATAACTTGCCAAATGCTTGCTTTTGTCCCAAGCTTGGCTCCCCCTATCTCTCCCTTTCCCCAAACACTGATTTCTCTGGAGAGCTCTTGTTGGAGAATTGACTAGAGCTAATTATTCCAGATAATTAAGATCGCTAAGCAAAGCAATTTAATTCTTTCTATTTCTCTCTCTCTCTCTCTCTTTTTTTTTTTTGAGAAATGTTAATGCCTACATAGCACACACCATCAATAAAACTCCTTTTAAAAGGTTAAGTTGGCCGAACATAGTATTGAATTGAGAATGACTGGGATCAAATGAAATCCAGTAAAGATATTTAGCAGAGTAATGAAGTTTATTCGGGAACAAATGGCTTTTCCTTATCAGAGTTTGCTTTTACTTGAGGCCGTGTTGAAATGGGGGAGAACCAATCAGCCTAAGCCAATCGTGTGAAAAGTTTGTTTTCCAGCGCTCACCTTCTGTATTTGTCCTGTATCACCATCCTCTGCCCTTTAGTCCCTCTCCCTCCTAAATGTAAGGTCTTAGACTCTGGCTTTTCCCTCTTTCTCTTTTTCTTCCAAGACTGCACTCCTCTCAAGTGTCCTACGCATCCCCCGATATGTGACAGCTAGGTCAGAACCAAGGTGACAACTTTCAGGGGAGGTTTGGAATATCTAGTATTGAAAAAACAACCTGAACGGTGTTGCCAACATTGAAACATTTGGAGATCTCACATAGACCCAGTTTCTAGAAGCCTGGTATCCCTGGACAGTAATTACCAACTGAAAAGCCAGTCGCTGTCCCCTTTAGACCAGGGATGTGGGCCCCAACTTGCCAACACCCCGCGTTAATTGTCTTCATGTATTGCCGCCCTTGCTTGGCCCTGTGGGCATTCAGAATTGAAATCCCCAATGCAAGCTGCTCTTTTCTCTTTCTCCCTTCCCCATGATACCCACACTGGCATTTTCTCTTTTCTCAGACAGATTTTAATTTTGTGATAGGATAACGATTTGATGAAACAAATCCACTTATTGAGACTACATGACTGATAGTCTGCTTAATCCCACCAGGGATGATGCATTTCCAGAGAGTTTCACTTGGACCTCTTCCTGCCAAGATTTGGGGTCACGTGCCAAAGGAAAGTGAAGCATAGTCTGTGTAGTGTCCCAGGAGTATTGTGGATATAGCCAGGGTTTTCTGGGTTGTCTTCAGATACTTCCACAGTCACAGCGTCCTCTAGTGGACAGAGAATGGGCTTTGTAGGCAAACAGATCTGGGTTCACATCTGGATCGTCACTTATTTCTGGCACCTCCTTGTGTCTGAGCCTCAGTTTCCACATCTGGAAGCTGGGCTTGTTCTTAGGATTGTTGGAAAGTCCTTTTGAACTGGCATATGTAAAGTGCCTAAAACACAGGAACTTCCCAGGAAATGTTCCTTTTCCCTTGCCGCCTTTCCTTTCCTTTGGGCCTGGGGATAGATATACTGAATGTGTCTGGATGACCACAGCATCACCATCTGATTTCCCCTGCCCCGCCCTTAGAGAGAGCACGAGGGACTGGGGGGAGGGATAGAGGGAGAGGGAGAGAGAGAATCTCAAGCCGACTCCCTGCTGAGCACAGAGCCCAACATGGGGCTCAATCTCCCGACCCTGACATCATGACCTGAACTGAAATCAAGAGTCAGACACTTAACTGACTGAGCCACCCAGGCGCCTCTGTCTGATTTTTTATTTACAAAGTATTATACTTAAAATAAACGTCAGAAAACAAATTCATCATTAGAAAAGCATGTACTGGGGCATCTGGGTGGCTCAGAGGGTTAAGCTTTTGACTTCAACTCAGGTCATGATCTCAGGGTCCTGGGATCGAGCCCCACATGGGGCTCTCCGCTCAGCAGGGAGCCTGCTTCCCCCCCCTCTGCCTGCCTCTCTGCCTACTTGTGATCTCTGTCAAATAAATAAATAAAATCTTTTTTAAAAAAAGAAAGAAAAGCATGTACTTAAATTAATCGATTTAGTGATATACATACACAGCCACTGATCTAGCTAGAAACTACAGGAAGCATAATTCATTCACTTATTCATTCTTTTATTAGTGTATTATTTATTCAATAAACCTTAATTGGGTATAGTATTCACCAGCTTTTACTAGGTTATGATGTGGTTAGAAATAAACCCAAACTTCCATGACCTAAAACCAAACACTTATTTCTTCTTCATATTATGTCCTGATCACAGGTAAGCTCTGCTTGTGGTCCTGTTCCTAGATATGTTCTGGCTCCTGGGACCCAGGATGAAGGAGCGACCTCTGAGTCATGCTGTTCTCATTCATAGCAGATGAGAGAAGGGAGCAGACGAAATCATGTAATGCCTCTTGAAGCTTCTTTTTGAAATTGGTTGTCACTTCCACTCATATCTTATTGGCTAAATGAGTCACATGATCATGCGCGGTGTCAACGGGCAGGGAAACTACTCTTTCCCTTAGGAGAGCACTGCAGGTCATGTGCGGTGGGGAGGGACTGTTAATTCTCTTACAGAGAAGAGGGATGTGGGTATTGGGAAAATGTACTCTAAGTGCTGGGCATAACCAAATGGATGAGCTGTGTACTGTGTTCCCCAAGAACTCATAGCTCAGAGAGGAAGAGGGCCCTGACGGTTACAGCGACATGTGATTGACGGTTATGCCGTCTCACAGGGAGCACTGATCTGAGACATTTACATGTATTAAACAGTTTAATTCTCATACAACTCTCTGAAGTAGAAAGTGCTATTATCTCTACTGTATTTTTAAAGTGAGCCACAGAGGCATCCAGCAATCAAGAAAGTGAACTCCAGATGACATAAGCAAGGGACACCTGGCTGGCTCAGTCGGTGTAGCACGAGACTTCTGATCCTGGGGTTGAGAGTTCAAGCCCCATGTTGGATGTAAAGATTCCTAAAATATATATATATATATATAAATATATATATATATTTTTTTTTTCTTTTTCTTTCCTTTTTTTTTTTTAATAAAAAAATCACATAAATGATATGCAGCAGAGATTAGACTCAAGCCCAGGTCATCCGGCTCAGGTATCTCTTTCCTTAACCATGGCACTGGACTGTTGGCCTGGTAGTGACGTATGAGTGTCACAGAGGCTCTGGCGATAGAGGCTGGGGGTGGGGTGTGGTGACAATAGAGGAGATTCTTCTTAAAGACTGAGGAGGAGTTAGCCAGCTAGAGGAGAAGATCCTCCTGATGGAAAGGAAAGAGGGGACAGAGGCTCAGAGTGAAGCCATGTCCTGAGTGTGGCACCGCGAGCCCGGTGCTGCTGAGGCCAGAGGTGTGTGGCTGCAGAGTCAGAGAGGGGCCAGAGCCTGGGCTTAGCTTGTATTTTGAAGTCACTGGGAAGCCATTTAGGGTGGATTTGGGAGCATAGGGTAGAAGTGGGGAGACTGGTAGGAGACAACCGCAGTATACTCCTCCATTCCCTTCCCTCAAAGGGACTTCCTGTTAGGAAATGATGTCTCTGATTTCAATGATCATTTTTCCTAGCTGTCAGCCTCTGTCTCCCTGGGGCAGGGGCGCCGAGTGTGAAGCTGGGGCTGGGGGGGGTCCCGTGTGGGTCGGAGAGCCAGCCCGTCTGCCGGGCTCGCCATCTTCTCTCGCATCACACTGTACTGTCCTCCACAGGTCTGTAGACACACTGAGCATTTCTGTTTTCTCTCAGAAGCAGGATGTTGGCAGCTTTATTTTTCTCAAGGGTATCGCACTGAATGTTATTTATTGTTCTTCCTCTGAATTCAGTGGGGTCTTTTTTTCAGTTTCCTTCTGACAGATGATTTGCTCTTGAACAATTAACAGACTGAAGGCTGTGTTCCATCTCCTCACGGGCTCCCGCCAAGCACCCTTGGGAGCACAGGAGGAGAAAAGCTTTCTTCTTGATCCTATTACTGCTGCCCGGCATCGAGGAGGATTAATTAACCCACCAGGTTTTTCTTCATTACCAGGAAGAAGGAAAAGCCCATGACAGTAGAATTCAAACATGGAAGATGCGAGGCAGCCGGGAGTCCTTCAAAGACTCAGCCGGGCTGTGTGGTGCAGTGGCTGAGGGATGCGGGGGGGTGACCTGGTGCAAGTTACACCTTCTCTTGGCCCTTGTGCATCATGCTCAGAATTCATACCTCAGCTCCACAAGATCGACTGTGTACTCTGACCTGAGCCCCAGAGAGGCCAATCAGAAACAGAAGCTTCTCATCCCTCAGAAGCGTACTGTCTAGTAGGAGCTGGAGCGCTGAATCATGCCTGCTTCCCCGGGTTGTGAAAATTCGTTAGCTGTGGTACCATGTGTGAAAGTGCTTTGTAACGAAGCATTATGTCAATGTTGCTGTCACTTCCAGATTGATACTCAAACATTCTCACAATTGTTGCACAGTTGCTAGGGCAGAGGACTATCCTTGGAGCTAGTAGTTATGTGAAAGAATTTGGAGACATTGGCTCTGCTGTGTGAGGGGGTCCAAAAGCTGCACATGTGAAATAGTTTAACCACAAAATCAGGGCCTCCTAGAAGTTTCGTGTCACGTGCTATCCATGACTGCTTGGCTGTAGCCATCTGGAGTATCATGCTGAAGGTATCATGGCTTCTGAAGTTCTTTCTAGAACTTCTAAAGGATGGAGCAGATTAGGGGGGCACCTGGGTAGCTCAGTTAGTTAAGCATCTGACTCTTTGGCACAGATCGTGATCTCAGGGTCCTGAGATGGAGCCCCAGCAGGAGCTCTGTGCTTAGCGTGGGGTCTCCTTGAGATTCTCTGCCTCTGCACTACCCGCCCCTACTCATGCACGTAATCTCTTTCTCTAAAAAAAAAAAATTAAATTAAATATATAAATAAAATATTTCAAAGGATGTAGCAGATTAGAAATAAATGTCATGGTCACAGACTTGGCTTGTGGTGGGACACGTACTAGGTATTTATAATGCTCGATACTAGCTAGTACTCTGGATGATAAAAATACCTGTCAGAGTAATTTAGCAAAAGTTGGCACCTGTGTGGGCTTGTGTGGTTAGGGAACGATGTGGAAGAATTGGGTGAAAGTTGAGGTTGGCCTTGAATTATGGGCAGAATGGGGGATGAGAGGAAGACTATTTCAGGGAATGGTTGCAAAATGCAGATCGCCAAGGAGGAAGGAATGGATGGTACAGTATAGAGAACCCTGAAGAGAGTCAGGAGACCTGATTCAAAGGCGGCCGTTTCCCGGAGGTGAGCCATGTGTCTTGTGGTGCTGTGGCCCTTACGATCTCAGAGTTTTCATACCCAAAATTATACAGCTTGACCTGATGTTCTTAAAGATTATTTCTAATTGTGCAAAACAGTGCATCTGTGGGCTAGATGAAGCTTTACCAAATTGTACTTCATGGAACAATGGTTTCATTAGCTGCGCTGTGAAAAATGAGTTTCATCATCAAATAATTTGGAGAAAATTCTGAATTCTTAGACTGTTGATTCCTATTCCTGTCTTTCCATTCTATCTTGAGTCAGCTTCAACTGGTCCTTGGAGTTGGGGTTGGTTTTTATTATAGTTTTTATTATGACGGTAGTAAAGATGGGAAAAGGTGTATTCCACAGACATTTCAAAGTATGAATCAATAAACTTGGTGATTAATTGCACCTAGGTAATGAAGGAAAGAGTCAAAGCAGAGATGACAAATGTCTCAATCCAGAATGTGGTTAAAATATGCCAAGAGAGTATTGATCCAAAAAAGAGAAGTTGAGCCAGGTGTGGGGACCCGGACCAGAGTTGCGGGAGGGAGAGGGCTATCCTGGAGGCCAGGCGCTTCATGGATTTCATAGAAGGGATGCATCTAGATTGCTCAGAGCCATGGACATTTGTTGCAAATGTGTAAGAAAGGGTGCAGAAGATGAGGTTATTACCTCAACAGCCACACAGTGTTTGGATCTAGAGTGGCCAACCATCTTGGTTTGTCCACACAAGACTTTCAGTTCAAAACTGGGGAAGTCTTAGGCAAAGAGAATTGGTTACTCGGTTAGGGCATTAGTTCCCTCACTCTAGGGGGTGGATAGCTGGGTTCATCATCAAAGGACAATTTATTTGTTGCTAGCAATTTCTGCTGAGGGAGGATTCAAGAGAGGGATGGAGAGGGAAGAGGAGAAGTAAGATGAGCAGGGAAAGAAAGGGAAAAGGGGAGGGAGGAGAGGGAGGAAGAGGGAGAATGGGTTGTCACAGCTAGGCTTTCTGGCCGCACCTAGTACTATAGTAGGTTCATTATTGCAGCTAAAAGGGTAAAGCATGCAAATAGCGCATACATTTACTTTAACATAAATGCTGTCAGCAAGCCGTACAGGACTCTGCTGGAAGGGACCCGTCACTTCAGATAGCTCTTTGACTTCAATCAATGTGCATTTTGCAATGTCAGTGTCATTTTGCAGAGAGGGAAGCTCAGCTGGAGGGTCTGAGGCCCAGGCTGGCCTGACCGCAGAAGGCAGCATCAAGGCAGGGAGTTGGGAGACCCAGGTCCTGGCTTCTTCTCTTCTGCGCCGCATTGTGTGATCATGGGCAAGTGGCTTACCTTCTATGGATTTTGTACTTCCAGCCTTTCAAAGGATGCGATGACCACTCTCTTTTTGCTGGGAGGAGCTAAGGAAGAAATTACTTGGCACAGGGAGAACAAGAAGGCTGGTGAGGCCCACTCTAGGTGTTAGTGCCCGGTCTAGTCTCCCACAAACGCCCTTCCTTCCTTGTTGGTTACCAGGGACTTGCAATCTCCCTGGGCTCTCAAAAGCCAACAGGAGGTAACCGGCTAACTTCAGAGGTTATGGTTTGATATAACCAGTGTGTATATAAGAAGAGGTCCCCAGGGTCTCCCCAAACTGAAAGCAAGTCAAAGCTCAGCCCTGGGAGAGTCCAGTTGGGGATGAAAGGAACTTTGACAATCAGGGCTTATCTTTCAAAGGCTGCTGGGGCTTGGAGCACAAGGTGGTGGTGGAGGTAGCAGGTCAGCCCTTGGCAAAAATCATGCAGTAGATGAAACCTGTTCTCAGGGCCAGATCCAACATCTGGGCAAGTGAGTGATAACAGCTGGTAGTTGTAGTCATCAGGAGAGTATGTTAAAAGGGATCAGAGCTTTATTTATCAGAGGAGTATCTGGGAAGTAGAGGAGGATGAACAGCTGGGAGTTGCCGGGAGTACAGGAATAGGAACCGGGGCGTGGAAGCAACGTTGCCACAAGCAGTGTTGCAGGCGACCAGCACTGCACGCAATTTCATGAGCTGCGGCTGAAAAGCTGGGATATATACTTGGGAGACAGTCCAAGGTTACAGGAGGAATTTAGCCCTTTGGACCCAAGATTGTAATGAGGTATAAGTACCATTAGGTGGCGTTGCATGAATGCTTTTTTTTTTTTTTTTTTTTTTTTTTTTTTTTTGGTCTCCTAGCTCAGTCTTATGCAAGCAGCTGACTTCATCCTGCCCCCAGCACCTACAGAACAGCTTTTGCACCCAGGAATGCCCACTGCACGTGAACCCAAGGGTGCTCCTGTATGATGTGCCCGTGTTCGCAGGTGCTTATGTGCCGAGGATGTGTGCTTTTACTTCATTGTCAGTGACCAGCAAATGAGACAGCAGGCACACTCTGGCAGCGACAGACCGCACGGGACCACACTCTGTGAAAATGGATCGCCTCTGTCTTCTCTGCTTGATCTTTGCTGGGGGGGGGGGGATTAAATTAGATTTCAGGGCATGCTCCTCGGCAGCCCTTTTCAGAACAAGCACATTTGCATAGAAGATGTGGAGTCTTGGGGTTGGCAAAGGCCACCTGGTTCCTTTGCCCTGGACAGACTGAGCTTCTTTCCACCCCCACTTCTTTGCCTCCGCACTAAGGTTCTGCGGCTGGTGAAGGCTGCTCCCTGTCCTGCTCTGCTCTCTTGGGGTATTAGCTACACTGTTCACCAGCCTCGTGCCTCAGTATGGGATTTCTGCCAGCTTCCTATCCCCTGGGGAGCATGCAGGTGCCCAAGGAATGAAGCCAGCCTTTCTCCATTTATCCAGGGTGCTCCAGGGCTCACCCTGGGGCTGGGGGAGGAGCGTACACATTGTCGTTCATAAGTCACACCAAAGATAATGTGTTGCTCCAAAGGAAAATGCTGCGGGGTGAAAGAAACATTTAAAACTGCTGCAGAATAAATTCCATTTTGGCCTTGGAGGTCATCCTGCCGGCAATTTTGCTCAATCTTCTGCTGGTTATAGTCTCAAACTGAGTGCCAAGGGAAGAATTTCACGTGCATGCTTTGAATTTCTACCTTACGTGAGACACTGGGTGGGCTAAGGGCCACAGAAGACACTGAGGTGATAAAACTCAGTCATTGTTTTGCAGTAGATTTTACCCAGTTAGAGATTTGCTAGCTCCCCCAACCCCACAAACATCCATGCCATGCTGGATGGCACACGTATTGTGCAGCACACTGGTGTGAGTGGGCCCAGGTCAGGCACAGCTCCCCCCGTGTGGGCTCAAATGCCCACCTTTTCTTCCCTGAGTGAAAAAAACGTAACAGAAGAGTGAGTAACCTTGCAGAAATGCTACTGAATCTGCTCCATTTTGCACATTCATGAAATTTGAGGCTATTTAGTCTAATAGATGAAAATGGTACACAAATAGCTACCATAGGAAGTGAGGGAAGAAACATCTAGTGAATTCTGGCCTTAGGGGAGGGAGAAATTGCAGCCAACTAGGAGTAGGAAGATGGGCATTAGGTGGGCACCATCATTTTTGATGGATGGATAAACTTTTTTTTAAGGTGTTTTTCCTGCTTTATTGCAGTATAATTGACAAAATTGTACACATAAAATCGTGAATTTATATTTAAAGTGGTGATTTGAGATAGGTATGCATTGTGAAAAGATCCCCACCATCTAGGTAATTAATATATCCATTACCTCACATATTTATCATTTTTTAAAGTTCTTTTTTTTTAAAGATTTTATTTATTTATTTGACAGACAGATCACAAGTCGGTAGAGAGGCAGGCAGAGAGAGAGGGGGAAGCAGGCTCCCTGCCGATCAGAGAGCCAGATGCGGGGCTTGATCCCAGGACCCTGAGATCATGACCTAAGCCGAAGGCAGAGGCTTAACCCACTGAGCCACCTAGGTGCCCCTATGTATCATTTTTTAAAAAAGTTATTTATTTATTCATTTGTGCAAGAGCAGGGGGAGGGTCAGCGGGAGAGGGAGGAACAGACTCCTCATTGAGCAATGAAGCCTCCATCCCAGGACCCTGGGATTATGACCTGAGCCGAAGGCAGCCACTTAGCCCACTGAGGCACCCAGCTGCCCCTATTTATAATTTTAAATTTTATTTATTAATTTTTTTTTTTTTTAGTGAGAACATTGAATGTCTACTCTGTTAGCAAATTTAAATTACATAATATAGGTATTCAACTATAGCCTCCATGTTTCACATTAGATCCTCAGACCTGATTCTTCTTACGGTCAAAGTTTGAGTTCTTTTACCAACCTTTCCCAATTCTGTTTCTGTGAGTTTGAATTTGACTTTTTTTTTTTTTTTTTTTTTTTTTTTTTAAGATTCCACATATAAGTGATACCAAGCAGAAGCAGTATTTGCCTCTCTGTCTGGCTTATTTCACTTAGCGTTACACCCTCAGGATCCATCCATGTTGTCACAAATGGCAGAATTTCCTTATTTTTATGGCTGAATAATATTCCATTGCATCTATCACATTTTCTCCATCTGTTCCTCCGTTGCCCAGTACTTGAGTTGTTGCTGTGTGTTGGCCATCACAAACAAGGCTGCATGGACAGTGGGGTGTAGCTATCTGAGGTAGAGACTTCCTTTCCTTTGTATATATACCCAGAAGTGGAAGTGCCCGATCATATGCTAGTTCTATTTTTAACTTCTTGAGGAACCTCTGTAATGGTTTTCATTAGTAATTGCAGAAATTTACATTCTCATCAACAGTGCAAAATTCTTTTCTTTTGTCCACATCCTTGCCAACACTTAACTCTTATGTTTTGAGACAGCATTCTAACAGATGGGAGGGGATAGCTCACTGTGGTTTGGATTTGCATTTCCCTGATGATTAGGGATGTTGAACATCTTCTCATGTACTAGTTGGCCATCTGTATGTCTTCTTTGGGAAAATGTCTATTCCGTTCTGCTGACCATTTTTTGTTGCCTTCTTCCCACCTCATTGAGTTATATGAGTCCTTTACATATTTTGGATATTAAACACTTATTGGACTTAGGGTTTATAAAGACTTTCTCCCATTTCATAGGCCGCCTTTTAATTTTCTTAATGGTTTCTTTTAACTTCTTAGTTTAATGTAGTCCCGCTTGTGTATTTTTGCTTTTGGTGTCAAATCCAAAAAATCATTACCAAGACTTAAAGTCAAGGAGCTTACCACCTGTGTTTCTTTCTAGGCATTTATGGTTTCAGGTCCCACATTCAAGTCTTTGTGCTGATTTTTGTATATGGTGTAGGGGAGAACTCTGGTTTTCCCAACACCATTTATTGAAAAGACTGTCCTTTCTCCCATTGTATATTCTTGGCTCCTTTGTCATAAATTAATTGACCATACATACATGGGTTTATTTCTGTTCCATTTATCTATGAGTCTGTTTTTATGCCACACGATACTGTTTTGGTTACTATAACTTTATAATATAGTTGGAAACCAGGAAGTGCGATGCTTCCAGCTTTGTTCTTTTTCAAGATTGTTTTGGCTATTTGGGATCTTTTGTTGTTCTATACGAATTTTAGGATTGTTTGTTCTATTTCTGTGAAAAAATGCCACTGCCATTGTGATAGGGATTGCATTGAATCTGTAGATTGCTTTGGGTAGTGTGGACATCTTAACAATATTAATTCTTCTAATTCTGAGTCCAGAATATCTCCAATTATTTGTGTCTTTTTCAGTTTCTTTCATCAATGTCTTGCAGTTTTCAGTGTGTAGATCTTCCTGCTCCTTGCTTAAGTTTATTCTTAGGTATTTTATTCTTTTTGCTGTAATTATAAATGAGGTTGTTTCCTTCAAGGCATTTTTTAAATCTTTATTGAGATATACTTCAAATACTATAAAATTCACTCATTTAAAGTAAAATGCAATGTTTTTCAGTATATTCATAGCAATGTGCAACTATCACCAAATCCTATCACCAAATCTAAGTTTAGAACATTTTTGTCACCCCAAAAAGAAACCTGTTACTAATGAGCAGTCACCTTATTTCCCACCCACGCCCGCCCACCACTCTCCAGCCTCAGGCAACCACTCAACTATCTTCTGTGTCTATAGATTTCCCTACTCCAGACATTTCATATTAATGAAGTCATGCAATATGTGGTCTTTTGTGACTGTCTTCTTGCACTTAACATGATTTCAGGGTTCATCCATGTTGTAGTATGTATTGAAACTTCATTTCTTTTTATAACAGAATAAATCTATTGTATGGATGGACCACATTTTAGTTATCATTTCCTCAGTCGATGCATATTTGGGTCTTTTCCACTTTTGACTACCATGAGTAATGGTGCAATGGATGCTCATGTACAAGTTTTGGTGTAAACAGAAGCTCTCATTCTTCTTGGGTATATACCTAGGGCTGGAATTACTGGGTCATAAGTTACCTCTATGTTTAACTTTGTGAGAAACTGCCAAACAGTTTCCCAAAGTGTCTGTGCCTTCTTACATTCCCATCACCAAAGAATGAGGGCTCAAGTTTCTCCATAACCTTGTTATCGTCTGTCTTTTTGATGATAGACGTCCTGGTGGGTGTGAAGCAGGATCTCATTTGGTTTTGATTTGCATTTCTCTAATTACTAATGATGTTGAGCATCTCTTCATATGCTTTTGGCCTTTTGTGTTTGTGTTTGTGTGTGTGTGTTCGAGAAATGTCTATTCAAATTTTTTGCCCTCTTTTTAATTGGGCTCCGTGTCTTTTGATTATTGAATGGATGGACGAGTTTTTGAGAGGCAGAGTGCAGGAGTAAAAGCTCAGAGATGGAGAAGGTGATGCTAGCAAAGAATGGGAAATTAAACGGACTGGCTGCAGCATAGCACGGCATAGCGAATGTGAGTCCGCACCTAGCAGAGGCGGCTGTCAAACGTCTCTATTTATCAAGTGAGGACAACGAAGAGACACATAGGATAAAGAACCAGGATTTTCACACAGGATAAACTCATAAATAGAAGGTAATACCACCCCTTAAATGGGCTGGTCACTGATTTAGGAATAGTATGTGTGATCTGGTTTAGTCTTCTATTCTGTGACTTACCCCGTTTTTCAGACGAGGGGACTAATGATCAGAGAAGTTAAGTAACTTGTCCCAGGTCACTTGGCTAATAAATGGCAAAGGTGAACTTCAAAACCAGGTCTGTCAGTCCCTGAAGTACAAGAGACCGGCAGTGTGCTAGTTGGGAGAGAAAATCAGAGAGGAAGGCCTGAGATCTTGTGGTACAGGGCCTCGACTATTCAGGGGAAGAGTTTATGCTTGATTTGCAGACATGGATAGCTGCCATTTATTAGGCAGGGCGATTAGGAACTACATTTTGAAAACGTAGAACAGCGTGGTAGGGAATGGGGAAGTCCAGAGCTAAGAGGCAGGTTAGGAAGTTAGTAAAATAGCTGACAGGACTATTGCAGAGGACAAGGACCGAAGAGGTCACAGGAATCCTAGGCAGGAAGACAGACGTGCAGTGGGGTGCTGGAGCCTGCTTACATGGACTTAAAAGAGTCAGTTATTAAATTTTCAACCAATTGTTAAATGGTGTCTTTATTTTGAACTAAATTATATCAATGTACAATTTAACATTTTACATTAAAAACAAAGATAATAGACACTCCAAAGTCATGGCTTCCTAATGATTTCACTGTATTTTGCTATTATCTGTGCTCCTGAGGCATTTTCATGTCCTTTCCTTGTGTGGTGGAAATGCTCTGTGAACGGCGCTATTGCACAGCTCTCCCCAACTTCAGTGACATTGCAATGGTACCTTGATATTGGCCATGATAGAGTATAGCACCAAAATGGACAAATCAGTAAGTCAGGGGCTTTCATGCGGGGGGGCGGTGGTGGGGGCTGATGGTTGTTAAAGGTTTACCAGCACTCCGCTGGGGAACAGAGGTGTGGGGGAGGCAGAACATGTAGAATCGGGCGGTTCTGTAGATAGATGTAGCGTGAAAGGGTTGATAAAGAGGTGTACAGTTTCTGGTCTGTGACACATGCCTGGAAGAGCTGGCTGTCCCCATGCATATGAGGACTGTGGGACATGGAGCAATGGGAAAGACAGACTGACCAGGAATGCTTCTTCCACCAGGCAGGTCTGGTTCAGGGTTTGAGATCAGAGGAGGAGTCTGTACAGGAATGCTGGTATACATGGGACACCTAACTTGAGTCTTTGCATACTTTGTTGGTCATCTGATTTCTCCAGTCACAAGACAATGGGTGGAAATTTCCAGGGCTGTTTTATCTGTGTCTGAGTGCTCACTTCACGGGGGTGTGCTAGGTGCTAAGTGACAGGATTTGAATGGAATTCTCCTTTCTGGGAGTCACACTGGAATCACTGTGCTCCATCTTTCTCGGACAGGTCAGAAAAAAATCCAACAGGGTCAAGGTCTCTGGGGATAGCTGGTGCGGTAAGAATCCAATGTGTACTTACAACTAACCGTCAGAACTTGGACAAGTTACATAACTGCTCTAAGCCTCATTTTCTCTGTTCAATTAGAATGTTGGACTAAGAGCTTTCCCAGATTGGGTTCTATGAGCCTTTGCCCTTGACACCACGTCTCCTTGATGTCTCTTCAACCGCTGGGCAGGCATGTCTGTGTTCTAGGGCTCTGTTCCCAAGGTGGTAATTTATGAAGCAATCATTCATCTGGCCATCATCCATCAGGTGGGAAAGGAGGACCTGTGATCCTGTCAGCCTAAGCAAAGGCGACACAGAAGGGCTTTATCAAATGAAATGGGACGGATGGATGGCGGGCTTCCCAGTGTCAGGGAAATATTGATTCAGGCAAATATATGATCTATCACATGAATATCTCAGAGGCTGTTGCAAATAGAGACACAGCAGTATGGAGAGTGTCTTTTACATGATGAAGGATGGCTTTTTGGTGCCGCATCATTGCAATGAGAAGTGATGCGCAGAGCCCCAGCCTCACTCCCTGAGCCTTGCTCTTTGGAAACGATGATGCTCTTGCATTACCGCAGGTAAGTGGGAAAATGTACAATTTTGGTGTTAGTAAAATCAGAGGAAAAGAGACAGTGGTAGCTTCCCCAGGGATCCAGAGTTGCCTGGGATTAGGAAGGGTGCAAGTCTGCTAATTGTACTTTTCGGAGCTGCCTACTGGAGGGAATTTTGAGGTCACTGCTGACTTCGTGCATTGTCTCTCTTGCTTGGCAGTCAGTGAGCACACAGGCGCCCTTTATCAGGCCTCAGTTGTGCAACTGGTTGTAATCACCAGTGAATTATCTTAGTCACAGGTGACCTAACAGGTGACCTGTATTGGTTACTTGAGCATATAAACCAGCATGCTTTGCTGACACAGGAACTGGACTCAGAGAGGTCAGGGGCCTCATGAAGGCTATTCTGCGGCCCAGCGCGAGGGCTAAGGCCAGGATTTAAGCTTCCTAAGTAAATAGTCCAGGGTTGAGTGTCACCATATGCCAATTTTGAAGCATAATACAAAGACCACATCAGAAACCCTCCATACCTCACTGGCATATCTCCAGTGCTGCTCTTCAACCACATGAGTATTAAAGACAGAGATGATTGTTTGCCAGCCTTTCTACTGTGGGCTTGAGAGGGTACACCTGTTTTTCAGTCTTGGCTGTGCTGCCTTCTATCTTGTGCATTCCGAATACTTAACTCTTTCTAAGCCTCAGTTATCACATCTATAACATGTAGATGAATTCATTCCAAGTGCATTAATTGAGCATCTATTATACATCAAGTTCTGTGATACAGATGCTGATAATAATAATATGGTAAATATTCAGCAGGTGTTGGCGGTTAACATAGGTCAAGTTTCTCTATGTATCTTTATTTCCCTCCTTTTACATATATTTATTTGAGGATCTGATAAAATCTTGGGGTTCAGGAATGGATAAGACATAGTCCCTCCTTTTGACAAGGTCTGTCTTATGGCACTGGTCATCCTGGGTTTGAATCCCACCTTTGCTCCTGGCATAAACATATGGGCTTTTGCGAGGTGTCAGGATTATATGTATAGAAGTCTAGTCCAGTGCCTTGAACACAGTTAGCATTCAGTTAATGATGCTATCGTGATTATATTGTCATTACTGTCAGGTTATTATTAAACAGATAAACAGATACTTTCAATGCAATGTGAAGATACTAGAGGCAAAAAAAAAAAAAAAAAAAAGGAAAGGACCCCTCAAGGGATGCGTTCACAGAGCTGGTCCTTGACAGGTACCTTGAAATTGCTCAGGAAGAAAAGGAGAAGGAGCTCTGCCAGGGCAGAGGGAATAAACTGGCGAAGCCTGGAATGCTCAGGGAGGAGGACAAGCTCTGTGTGTGCGGAGAAAAGGGACTGTTGGGGAGGGCGTAGCAAAGTGAGGCCGGAAAGATGGGACAACACTGTCAGAGGTCGTAGAAGTTACTAAAGAGTTTGTCTTGTAGAACTTGGCAATGAGGAGCCATGGCAGGGGTACAGGGGCCTATTTTGGGATGGGAGACAGAGACCAGACTTTGATTACCTGGGGCGGGCTGCTTTCCTCCCACCTCACTCGTCGAGCTAAATTCCCAGGCAATAACATTAAACCTCGTGCTCTCCTGTCCTTGCTATTGGGCTGCTGAGCTGGGGGTGGTCTGTGCTCGCCACGCCCGTCTACATGGTCCTGCTTTGCCAGGAGCTCTACTGAGCATCTGAATTCACCTCCAAAGGCAGAAGGAAGAAAAATTCTGTGCTAGGCTCTTTGACCAACACTTAGCAATACTCAGTTTCCAAAGTGTATCCGTTCCGGACACCTGAAGGCTCAAGGCATTGTCGCTGGGGTTGCTGCTCTGCGCGTGCTATGGGAGAGCCTACCCACAAGTCTCCCTGGGGTGGGAGAACAAGGAGAAAGGATAGGAGCAAAATCTCTCCTGCAGGCTGACCGAGTCAGGGAAATTTCAGAGGCTCCTTGTTCTTCCTCAGCTTCTCTTTCATCGCTGGATGTTGGGGCATTTCCTGAGAGCCACCTTTCTGTTCTGCACTAATGATGGACTGTTTTCCACTTACCCCTTTGAGATCTTAGCACTGTTATTAACTTGTCAACAGGTTTCCCCTCCATTTTAATTACTCTTGCTCGGCAGCAGATGGCGGAACACGGACAGAGCTGATTTCCAAACCGCTTCTCGCCTTCAGGAGTGCTGTTTCCTCTTGCTGGTGACCTCTGGGAGTGAAAGTCACATTGTCTATGGGGCGTCTCTGCTGGCGCAGTTCTCCCTCTCAGCTTCCTTCCATGGCAAGAAGCTGCTTTCCCTTGCTGCTTCTGGGAATGTCTGAAGGCATGTCAGACTTCTCGATGCAGACGGCAAGGACTGTGTTCATGGAGCAGAGAACCCAGGTCCTGCCCTGCTTCTCCTTTCTGTCCTTTTAGGGATGAACTGCCTTGATCCCCTGTAAAAAGGAGGTGAATTCTACTGGTATCAGCTCTCTGACTTGTTGTCCTAAAACTTCCAGAGCCTCTGGTGTTCCACAGAACCTGGGGCCTCACAGCCCAGCCGGGTTCTCCATGAGATCAAGACCGCCCGCCCCCCGACTCCCCTGATCAGAAATAGGTACCTTTCTCAGGTAATCCTTACCAGTAAAATCACTTAATCTCTGGTTAGTGGTCACTCACTCAAGCTAACTTTTTCCCCCTTTAAACAAGAACTTTGAGGATACCGTGCCTTAGCCTGTAGTGTGGTAGTGGAGGAGGGAGGCTTGTGGGCAGACAGACCTTTGATTTGGGGCTCTTGAGAAGCTAACTTTACTAGGTAGGCAGCTGCCCTCTCCTGCTGTTTCTGCCTGGTTAGCTCTCCCTCTGCCTTTGCTGAGAGAATCGACACAGGGGTGGTGCCGTGTGGTAAGTTTCTCAAGGTTGTTCTGATGTGACTGAAGAGAGGAATGGCTTCTCATTTCTAAGATTCCTTCAGTCAGGACCTTGGAGTTAGTCCCCGCTCATCTGGGTTGCCATCTCTCACTTTGTAGAGATGATGTGACTCCCCCAACAAATCATAACTTCCTTGAGGTCAGGGACACGTACCTATGCCATCTGCAGGTCATGTTAATGGGTGATCCTTGTTCAAGGTCAGAGAGAGTCATTATTTTGACAGTCATTTTATTTAATAGTTTCAAAACTCTGTGAGGACAAGTCCCATGGTTGCCATCTTACAAATGAGAAGGGAGAAAGGTCGAAATGCATCAGTCGGAGCCCCAAAGCTAGGAAGTGGCAGAATCGGGATTTTGAACCCCGCTTGGGAAATCCTGTGCAGATCCTCCCATGTCCTACCAAACGGCGCGAGCACCAGTTCTCTCGGCTTCCAGGCTACATGACGACGAGTCTGTCTCTCAAGTTCTTGCTCCTGAGCCTGGGAGCCTCATTTGTTATCTGGTCAGCGCTGATCATGGTGGGCCAGTAGAGGGGAGAGCACCGGGAGAGCCTTCGAGAACAGGCATCGGGGCTCACAGTCTCATAGCCCTGCTTTTCCACCTTTCATTAATTCGGATTTTATTTTGTTTCCAAGATATGCATGTACACAGTCTTTTTCCCAAGGGATTCCTCGTTGGAACTACAAAATCAAGAATGTGATTTGAGGGACAGTCTTCTCAATTTCCCCAAGAATGATGCGTAACTGGTACCACCCTAGATGCACGGAGAAGAAATTTATTTGTTACGTGTAATAGATGCCTTAGGGCAGTGGTTCTCAAACTGTGGTGCTGAACTCCCTGCATGTCCCTCAGAACCCCTCAGGAGATACCCGAGGTCAAATTGACTTTTCATACTAATACTAAGACATTATTTTCCTTTCTCACTGGGTGGATATTTGCATTGATTGTAGAAGAGTCACAGGGTGTGAAACTGCTTGAACCTTAGCACAAATCGAGCAGGGGCCCCAAATGGCACCTGACATCGTACTTTTCTCTACCACACACTTGCTGAAGAAAATAATTAGGTCTCCCCTCAGAATTCCTTCCTTAGATCCTTAAAACAATTTTTGTGTGGCAAAGTAAGAAGGGTTTATAAGGTACATGTGCTGCATACCCAGGCACCATGAAAATCTTGAGGAAAAGCAGTAGTGTGATTACCTGAGCTGTGGGTGAACCGGCAGCTTTTTCCAAAGAACAACATTTCTACTTGGAACAATGACTGGTGGACAAACTATCCTTATTCACATTTGGGTATTGAACAGGTATTTTCTAGAAAATGCAGATAATGGACCAGCCATTTCAAGGAAAACAACCAACAGTATTCTTGCCTAAGATAAAACTGAGCTTTCAAATGAAAATTAGGTTTTAGAAAACCTGTATGGATCAACTAAAAGCTCCACAGTTCCTCAGTTGTTAAAGATTTTTCTGAGGAGATCGATGCTGATATTAATGGTTGTATGACTGTTTTTGGTATTGTATAATGAAATATGTCAACATTTGGAAGATGTGCATAAGTCAGTAAATAAATATTTTCCAGATGACCAAAGCACACTGTTATAAAGTCATGCATAGATCAAAGAACCATTCAAAGTACAAGTTAGGCCGGTGGATTTTAGTGTAACAGAGTACATAAAGTCCGTTGATATGATTTCAGATTCCATGTTACAGCTAGCCTTTACGGAGTCATCATTTGTTGCATTTTGGTGTAGAATCGAAGAACATCCCTAATTATTGGAAAGGGCCATACAGTTATTTTCCCTTTGTGTGGCTGGATTTTCTTCATCTATTTCACCACAAGACTATATTTCAAAAGATTAAATAAAGAAGCAGGTATGCAAATCCAAATGTTTTCTATTAAGTCAAACATTTAAAAAGATCTGCAAAAAATAAAACAATCCACTATTCTCATAATTTTTTTTTTAAAGATTTTATTTATTTATTTGACAGAGAGAGATCACAAGTAGGCAGAGAGGCAGGCAGAAAAAGAGAGAGAGAGGAGGAAGCAGGCTCCCTGCTGAGCAGAGAGCCCGATGCAGGGCTCGATCCCAAGACCCTGAGATCATGACCTGAGCCGAAGGCAGAGGCTTAACCCACTGAGCCACCCAGGCGCTCCTATTCTCATTATTTTTGAGAAAACGTTTCTATACAGATCTAATGTTTCATGAATACATCATAGGTTTATTATGGTTATTTTAAAGTAAATATGAAAAATTTCCTTAATTGTAATTCATAAAATGGCAATTATCAATACATAGAGTCCAAATAAACCAAAGCTGTTTGGAGTCCTTGATGATTTTTAAAAATATTTTATTTATTTATTTGAGGGAGGGAGAGAGGGAGAGAGAGAGGGGGACAGGAGCAAAGGGGAAGGGAGAGGGACTACCCCGTGCTGAGTGTGAGACTGTATCTCACAACCCTGAGATCATGACCTGAGCCGGACTCAAGAATCTGGTGCTTGGAGCCTGGATGGATCCACCCAGGTGCCCTGATTTTTTTGAGTATAAAGAGGCCTCCCCCAAAACAAGTTTAATTCCCTCACAGACTCCAGAACTTTAGAGTCGAAAATTCTGCATGAATTGCTATGAGAAAGGCAGGCCCTCTCGTATTTGTTAATACCCTCCTGAGGAAGATAGATGAACAGGAAGTCAACTTCTTGAGAACTTGCCTGTCTTAAATTAACATTATTATACTCTCCTACATAATTGATAGTTTTGTTCCAAAAAAAAGATTGTTCAATGTCTTTTTTTTTCTTGAAATAACATGTTTATTTGACAGTGTCCGTTCGCTCTCATTCATTTCAATGCTGATGGGTCCTTGGTGGGTCCTTTCAACCTGGCAGCTCACATCTTTCAGTTCTGGGAAATTCTCTTGAATTGTTTCATGTTTGTTTTCATGTTCTCCAGAGTGTTTTTCTAGAATTCATTCCATTTGAATAGGGGACCTTCCAATTTTCTTATTCTTTCTCCTCCCATTTTCCTTCTGTTCTTTTTTTTTTTTTCTTTCTCCCTTCTGGTTTACTTCCTGGGAAATGTCCTCAATTTAACTTTTGAACTCTACCACGTATTTGATTTTTGCAATTGTCTATTTAATTTCCAGGGCACTTTTTTTTTCCTTTACCACAGTGTGGGGTTTCTGCTTCACAGATTCAGTAGCTCTCCTGCTATCTTCCTGAGAAAACTGATGATACCAAACTTTATATGTTTTGTTTTCTTTGGATTGTGTTTGTTTCCTGCAACTTACGGTTTTCCCTTTGATTTTTGTGTCTATCTTTCCCGTGAGGGGACTCCCGCTGGTGTTCAGGAATCCTTGTTCATTTGCTTATGTTTATGAACAAGCATCAAAGAGCAAACTGAAATCCTGTGCACATAGGTGGGGTTTGTTGACTGCTGAGCTCTGCTAAAAGGTGGTCTGTGTGGGCCCTTTGTTTGGAAACCTCCACTGTGAAAATCTTTAACTCTTTCCATTTGGGTTGTCTTAGAGATATTTCTAGAAGTAATGTCTTCCAAATATCTATTTTACAGGCCTAGCTAAAGCATTCTGGAAACTGACTGGAGGGAGGAAATTGAAAGCCACAAAGTATTGAGCATAAATGTTCATTTTATGCTTGCTTATAGTCGGACCCCTGTCGTTAACTCTCATTGATATCCTCCATTCCAAAGACTCTCTTCTGAGATTAAATCTCTGGTGTTCTTGGGCTTGGAAGAGGCAAGTCATCCAGGTACTTGGAAGGGGAGAAGAGATCTGGTTGTGTGTTATTTTTAAAAATGAATTATGTCATATTTTTATAAAGGACAATATGCAATTATCACATACAAAAGGATACAAGTGATACATATGTAAATTATGACCCTCATTAATAAGGTGCACATCAATTAAGAACTAGAACATTCTAAATATTTTTGCACCTACATCTGCGTTCTGTTTCTTTCCCATCTTCCAGCCTTCGTTATCATCCTGACCCAGAGATAATTACTATCATAAATTTTGTATTTGTCATTTCTTTGCTTTTAAAACACAGTGTAGGGGTGCGTGGGTGGCTCAGTCGGTTTAGAGTCCGACTCCTGATTTCAGCTCAGGTCATGATCTCACTGTTGTGGAATCAAGCCCCTCACTGGGCTCTGTGCTCAGCATGGAGTCTGCTTGAGATTTTCTCTCTTCCTCTACCTCTGTCCCTCTCAATGCTTCTGCAATCTCTCAAAATAAACAAAATCTTTAAAAAAATAAGAAATGGTTTAATGTTCTATACCATATATGTATGACTCCATAAGCAATGTATGGTTGTGGTTTTGTCTGTTTCGAGCCTTGTAAGAATGGTAGCATAGTATATGTAATTCTTCTATAATTTGCTTTTTTTGCATTCAAGATATGTTTCTTGGAATAACCACTTCTAAGCAGACTTTAGGTCAGTCCTCCTGTTTGCAGTTCCGACTTCATCGCCACTTCCAGAATTGCCTTGAGCTTTTGGAGTTTCCTCAGTGTAAATCGCCTAATGTGTTGGATTTATCTACTACAGTTTAGGTAGGGTTTAACTTTTTCGAGGTTACTAAATCACCAAGTTACTGTTTTTAGGTGTTTTCCAGCTTCTGAAATGCTGCTTGTGCTTTTTTGTTTTGTATTTCAAGGTTTACGCGTTAAAGCCCTTTGTGGTAATATTAGTGAAGTTTGGGGAGGGAAGCAATGTAACCGGGTGTTTAATCTGTCACCATTATTTATGAGGATTTATTTACTTCCTCCCTTCAACTGGATTAAAATCACCCAGGATGGTCCAACTTAACCGCACTGCAGTGGTACCCTCATTTTCAGAGTCCGCTCTATAGATAGATATATATTCATGCATGTGAAACAGAGAGCACAATCACGTGTATGTACAAGTGTGCAGATAGGTCCAATGCTCCTTTTTTGCCATGGGTCTCATGGTGATTTTTTCAAGTGTACTGAATGGCTATTGTCTATCATGCATTGTAATAAGCACATCAGGATACGGCTAGTTACGGCTCCTTTCCTTACAGAGTTTATACTATAGATATAAAAAAAATGTAAACCCATGAACTAGTACAGCATGATAACCACTTTGAAGTTGCAAGGCATTGAGATCGGGTGGTGTAGGACTGAATAAGGGGGGAGAGATGGGAAGGTTCTCAGGGTGTGCTTTGGAGGGGACAAATGGAATGGAGACCATTCCAGAAGGGGGGACCTTGGTATGCCCTCTCTTTGGCCTACTGAGTCCTAGCTCTGCTTGTATTCTACATCCTTGGATGTGCCAATATCTTCCCTCTTACAGGAGACAGGCTCATCCCGTTTCCTGCCTGGGATACTCTTTCTCCCATTCTTCCCTTAGCTCACTTCAAAACTTAAATTAGGGGCACCTCAGTGGGTTAAGCATCTGCCTTCAGCTCAGGACATGATCTCAGGGTTCTCAGATCAAGCCCCACATTGCGGTCTCTGCTCAGCGGGGAGCCTTTTCTCCCTTTCCCTCTGCCCTTCTCCCCACTGCTCGTGCACTCTCTTTCTGGATAAATAAATAAAGTCTTTAAAAAAAAAAAACACTTAAATTAAAATTTTGCTTCCTCGGGCAAGCTTTCCTTAACTCCGTCCATCAAATAACTTGCCTCTTTTCACCTTCCTCTGCAAAGTTCTATGCTCAGCACGCACACTTCTTCTCCTTCTCAGTTTCTCCACAGATTTTTACTTGTACATTCATTTGTATGGTTAAATGATCTACTATCTATTTTTCACATTAAATATGAATTTCAGAAGAGACTGGATCTTTAAGTGTCTGCCTTCAGCTCAGGTCATGATCCCAGAGTCCTGGGATCGAGCCCCACGCCAGGCTGCCTGCTCAGCGGGAACCCTGCTTCTCCCTCTGCCTCTGCCTCTGCCACTCCCCCTGCTTGTGTTCCCTTTCTTGCTGTCTCTCTCTCTGTCAAATAAATAAATAAAATCTTTTTTTAAAAAAAATAATAAATAAATAAGTATGAAATTCAAAGCAAAAGAAATGGGCTATTGCGTTCACAGCTGGATCACGGGTGTTTAGCACAATGCCCTCATTGTGTGGACAAGAAACGGTGGACAGAGGAAGAGTCTGAGGTACCCAGCTTCCAAAGTGGCCCCCCACTGCTCTCCACCTCCTGGTGTTCATACCATTGTATAATCCTCTAACATTGCCCTAGGAAGTCCCATGTGACCAAAAGAATATGCATGTCACTTCTGAGACTGGGTTATAAAAGAGTATGACTTCCATCACGGATTCTTTGCCTCTCTATTATTTGCTTTAGGGTAACCATCTCCATGTCTTGAGGACACTGGGCAGTCTTGTGGAAAGGCCCATGTATCAAGGAACTGAGATTTCTGGCCAATAGTCAGGGAGAGACTGAGACCTCCCAACAACCACATGACTGAGCTTGGAAGCCGATTCTCTAGCCTTAAGAAAATCTCAGCCTTGGTTTGCAACGTGATGGTCACCTCACGAAAGACACTGTGCCAGAACCATTCAGCTAAACTACTCCCAAGTTTCTGATCTCAAAAACTGTGTCAGATAATTAGTGTTTGTTTCAAACTGCTAAATTTGGGAGTAATTTGTTATGCAGAAACCGATAACCCATACAGGGCTTAATGAGAGAAATAGGTGCATTAGAATAATCCCGCTTCTTCTCTTAATCCATTTAAGCAATGCTCATTTGTGGCTTCTTCTGAGGGAATCTCGGATCTTGGACCCATCCCTTTGGAGAGTCTTTATTTTTGTCCCAGCTGTCCCAGGCCTCACTGAATGGCTCTCTGTATTCCTGTGTTTCAATCCTGTGCTTGTCAGAAGGGCTCTGGCTGTACTCACAGCTTGAATCCTCTAATACATTACAAAGCTCTAGCCACCTCCGAGCACTGGTTTCTTCAGGGTGTGATGAGGGAGGTTCCTGCTCTAAGAGTTACATACAGGGATGCCTCAGCTTGAAAATCCTCTCTGGAAGGAAGAGAGAAAGTAACATGGGCCACATGGGCATCACTTCCTTTCAGACGTGTGGGAAGTGGCTGCCCTGAAAAGGCCATGGGAGATTAAGGTCTGTGCTGCGCTTCAGAGTGGGGGACAGTGGTCAGGAGCTCAGGTGTAAGGTCACACAGGCTAGGTTTGAGCCTTGTTCTGCCTGCCACTAGCTGCGTGTCACATAGCGGTTCTCAGCCTCGGTTCCCTCACCTATAAAATGGCGTAATGATTCTATTCATCTTCTTCATAAGTTTGATGGAATAATTAATTATACGAGGCAGTTTATTTAGCACAATGCCCAGTGAATAACAGTGACTGTTTTGATAGCAAGTGACAGACTAAGGCTGAGTCAGAAGCTAGTGTCAGGTTCTAGATTTGCCTCTAATTAACTGTGAATTTGGGCAAAAGGTTTAACTTCTTGGTACTTTCATTTCCTCACTTAGAAAATGAGGGGGTTGGGCAAATTAGTGTTTTTGTAAAATTTCATTTAAATTTTAGGGTCACTTGGGTGGCTCAGTTGGTTAATTGTCTGCCTTTGGCTCAGGTCATGATCCCAGAGTCCTGGGATTGAGCCCCATGTGGAGCTTTCTGCTTCTCCCTCTCCCTCTGCCTTTCTGCCCCCCTGTTTATGCGCTCTCTCTCACTATCTCTCTCTGTGTCAAATAAATAAATAAAATCTTTAAAATAAATAAACTTTAATAAATTAATTAATTTAATTTTTAGAGAGACAGCATACACACAGGGAGGGACAGAGAGAGAGAATCCCAAGCAGGCTCCACACCCAGTGCAGAACCCAACATGGGGGTCCATCTCGGGACCTGAGATCATGACCTGAGCTGAAATCAAAGTCCAACACTTAACCAAGTGAGCCACCCAAGAGCCCCATGTCAGTGTTTTCTTAAAGTGTGATCGAAAGAACTATTTGCCTCTGAATGACCCAGGTGCTTAGTATCATAAACGCAGATTCCTACATCTACCACCATCCTGCAAAATCAGAATCTCTGAGTGGAGCTCAGGAATCTGTTTCAGTCAGTTCCTCCATGATGCCTGTTGTATACGCCCTGCTCTGCCACTGCATGAACCTATAAGGTGGACGTCAGTACCTGGTATCAGTGAGGAAGCCCACCACGAGGGCCTGAAGGATCCTTCAGAACGTGAATTTTCCATCAGGGAGGTAGATTCAAGTTCTTCTTTAGTCCACACCAGGAATCCTGGATCTGTGGTCTGAATGTACTTCTTTCTTATGCCCACAGGAGGTCAGTGAAACATTAGGCCTATTTTTCTGAAAATTTCAGAACAAAAGAATTTTGAACAGTGCTGGTCTAGAAGTAGAATGCTTCCACAACACAAAAGATAAGCCTTATTTACTAATAGGTTTCTTGGGTGAATATTTGAGTTTCTGTAGCCCCAAATCCAACAGCGCCCTGTTCTTTATAGAGGAAGGTGCATTCGCTTTCAGGTTCATAAACTTTAATCCATCAGTAGGTTTCCCAACACAACTGTCCTTTGAGCTCTGGGAGTCATTTTAAGGGAGAGAAAATTTTCTGCTTTGAATTTCTCTAGGGTGTCTCTTTAGAAGATTTCTAGATATCTGGCATGTGTTGTTTCACATACCTACCCAATGGACCTAGGGTGGAAAGACTATTAACGGGACTTAAAGATGGGATGGTGGAGGCTCAGAGAGGTCGGACCACCTGGCCGAAGGCACACAGTAATAGAATCATCAGACCCCAGGTTCACCACCTCCTCACCGAGGACCTTCTTTATGAGATATCGTTAATGTCACTGGTGTTCAAGCCCTGTGTTCTTTTAGCCAATGTATACCATTCCTGTTCACCTTTTATTGAGCTTTTGTCTGGAGCTCAGCAGTTGGTCTTTTCCTGTAATTCAGTTTCCTTTTTTCTTTTGGAACCACAGTTATCAAGGGAGAGTGGAAGAAGTAGGATTAGCAGGGAAGAGCCCACAGTAATGTGCATATGGGCCTGTATCAACTCCGGGAGCCCTGTCGCTGCCTGGGCTTCTGACCTTGGCCTTGTCCTCAGACCCTGCTACAGGAGGTCAGTTAGAGAGTTGTTGCTGAAGAACTGGATAAGCATTAGGTGTTAATATGGGCTGAAGACCCTAAAAGTTACCCCCTTCGGTGTTTTTCATCCTTGTTAAAGGCCCTCCTTTGTAAAAGCTAAGTGGCAGCCCATTGCAAAAAGCAAAGACACTTGGGCACCTAGGTGGCTCAGTTGGCTAAGCTGCAGCCTTCGGCTCAGGTCATGATCTCAGATTCCTGGGATCAAGTCCTGCATCGGGCTCTCTGCTCAGGGGGGAGCCTGCTTCCCTCTCGCTCTCTCTGCCTGCCTCTCTGTCTACTTGTGATCTCTGTCAAATAAACAAATCTTTAAAAGAAAAGAAAAAAAAAAGCAAAGATATTTGCCATGGCCAGTTCAGCGTCCTGCTTCTTTTTCTTTTCCCTTTGGCCATTGCTGGAGGTTGAAGGAGCTCTACATCTTGGAAACTGCAAAGTCGTCATCCAACCCACAGATTTTAGATGGAGGTGGGGCCCAGGTGGGAGCAATGGTTTGCTCACGGCCCTGCAGTGAGTGTTGGCAGGGCATCAAGTGTGGGGAGCTTTCCCATGGTACCAAGAGAGTTTGGGCTTCCAGCCAAAAGCAGGACAGGCCTCCTCTTGCCCTGATGTCCATCATCCCCGTCCCTTGGCTGGCAGTAGGATCCGCTTGCCGCCCCACCCATCCAGCCCTTACTCATCCTTCAACATGAAGCCTAAGTGTCGCCTCCTTTGTGAAGTCTTCCTCAACTGGCCATGCCAACTGGGCTCTTCACATAGTCCCACAGCCCTCCGCCAGCCGCAGCAGAGCAGTTCTCACATTCTGCCTCACCGACTTGTCTGTGGCTCAGTCACTGCCACTTCTCTTGAGCCTGTAACTTGTCTCATTCCAAAATGATTTCAAACAGATGGCTCCCTGCTCTTGTGTGGGTTCAGTGGTGTGACTCCAGTACCTAGCAAGTGCCAGCACGTAGTGGGTGCGTTGATTTATTTTTAGGAAGAAAGAATTATGCAGCTGTGTAGAAATTAACTTAGGTTCTAAGGCAACATGCTTCCAGATTTCATGCACATTAAATCATCTGGGAATTGTGCTAAAATTTAGGAAGTACAGTTTTGGGCCCTTGATTCTGCATTCAACAAATACTCAGTGGATACTCATATTACTGGTACACAGACTACACTTTAGAGTAATAATGGAGGGAAGAAGGCAGAATGCTTCGTTAACCATCCTGAAAAGAAACAGGAAAGCAGGATAAATCAGGGATTGCAGAGGAGTTCAGAGAGCATCCACAAGGAGGACAGCGAAGAGCTGAAACTTAGGAGGAAACTCAGAGAAGTGCCTCTTCTTAGCAATTCCTATCTGCCTGGGGCTCAGCCAGAAATGGACTTCAACATTGTTGACTTTGGCAAAAATCAAAACCATCAGGAAGTTCACTCACCATCTAGTTGGATGGGGGCCTTCGAAAGGGAAGACAGGGAATCTCTTAGTAATACTTTCTCAAGTTTGGGCAAGAATACACATTTTACAAAATGCTGCAACACAGCATCTTAATAACTCCTGCAGGGAGAGGTGTGATATTCCATTGCATAAAGGACAAAACTGAGACACACACAAACAAAAGACTTGCCAGGGTAATTCAAACCACAAGGCATTGATGAAAGGGTACTGAGATTAGATTTTCATTATATCCTTCCTAGAGCACTTCACCTACCTAACATCCTTAGGATTTCACTGCTAGAGCTTGTTTTAATAGCCATCTTCCAGGCAAATTGGGACCTTGTCTGAGTTGTTTGTTATCAAGCCAGCAGCACCTAGAATGCTGTTTTACACCTAGAAGGTACTCCATGAATGTGGGCTAGATAAATGAGTGGAATTTCATCACCGGAGGGTCTGCACTTACACATTCTGCAAGATTATGGGTTCAGCTGATTATAGCATAGCACTGATGAAGTCAAAATTCTGGGTTTGGTTTCCCTGTATGAATGACAGAGCTTTGCCCTGTTCCCCACCCATGCTTCTCAATATACTCAACCACCTTTGTGAAAATGGAACCTATTAATGACTCAGGAACTTGGTGAGAATATGGCCGTCCAAAAACAACAACAACAACAACAACAACAGCAACAAAAACAAAAAAACCCAACTCAAAGTGCATGCTGGAAACAGCAATGGTATCTTCGATGAAGATGGTAACTCAGGTCATAAGCATTTTGCCAGAGCACCCCTTACCAGGAATGCTCAAGGCCAACTCCATTCTCCACTACCCACTGAAATTCCTATCTCTGAAGTGTGTAATGATCTCAGAACACGGAGCTTTGCCCACAGGCGGAGTTAAGGAGGGAAAGTGGGCTTACTGCCAATCCAGAAGCAAGGCTGGACCCTCTGTTTGCATTTGTTCAGTCCTTATACTTTCTTTGATTGCTTTTGTGTCCGTGATATGTATTCCTCAGAAAGCGTTCAAAAAGACTTCAAAGAAAGGTCCTAATTCACATGGGATCCAAGCAAACTGAAAAGGAGGCTGGGAAAGATAGCCTTTCTGTGTACCCAAGAAGAACAGATGAGTTGGATGACAACCTAGCCAGTCTCTATCAAAATCACCACAGTTTTTCCTCACTTCCAGTTTTATTTGAGTTTTCCATCCAAACATTGATTTGAAAAATGACTATAAATAGTAATAGCTGGCATTTACTGAGCACTTAGTATATGCCAGGCATTGTGCTAACTGAACTGCCCAACACACATTTATTTATGAAATCCTTACAAACAGCTTAAAAGGAAGGCACTCCTTATAACTCCATTTCACAGATTAGGAAAATAAGACTAAGGGAGATGAGTGACTTGCCCCAAATTGCAGGACTGTCGGCAGAGCCAGGCTGGAACCCAGGGCTGTCTGATTTCTAAAACATTACATGACATTGTTAACTGATGAACTGACCCTTGGCTTTTTCCTGATAGGACCATCTTCTTTGCAATTCTTTCTTTGGAAGTTGGTCATTTTTCTGCTATCTCTACCATGATGCCTCCTCCAGCTCCAGCCTGAGACTAGGTTGACATCCTCTAGGCAGCTACTCCTGCTCTCCACAATTACTGTTCAATTCATTCCCTCACCAGCCCCTCCCCCTTTGACACCCACAGCTTGGTTGATGCCATCTACCGACCTAGTGCCCATGGCCACCTCTTCATTGAAGTCTGCAGCATCTGACTTCCTGTGTTCCTCTGCAAGCCATTCCCTAGCATGGTCTGGGCGATTCAGCACCCATGTGGATGGTATGTTCAATCCCATACCCTCATCTGCTTTCCACACACAAGCTCACTTCAGCCTCTTTGGAACCCGCTGTCACTAGGAGCTGTTTGGCTTTTACCTTCCATCTCTCCATTAACCTCGTCATCAACCTTGTGGAGCGCTTCCCCCCCAGTCTAGGCCACTCCTCTTCCTGGCCCTACGTCACTTCTTATATAGTGTGGAATCTGTGGACACTATTTCATAAAAGCACTGACAGAGTAAGGTTGGCTAGTGTCACAGTGCGGTAAAGAATCTGGTTAGTACCTGTATGTCCGGGGCAAATAATACATCATATGTTAATTTTTAAAAATAAAAATAAAAATAAGAATCTGGAAACGAAACGACAAGAATCTGGAAACGAAAGCCAGAGGTTTTCCTAAGATGAATCCTTTTTATTTTTTTGAGTAATCTCTACACCCACTGTGGGGCTTGAACTCACAACCCCAAGATTAGGAGTCACCTTCTTTTACAACTGAGCCAGCGAGATGCCCAGTGAATCCTTTTTCTAATCATGATGCCAATTTGAGAATTTGAGAATCAAATCATACGATTTGAGAATAGAGAAGTGAATTAAGGGAATTGTCAGGCTCCTGCTTGATATGAACTCTGTCTGGGTAAAGTGTTACTTCTATAGAATGGGAATCTATTGGGGGCCTCAGGGGTCTGGCATTGAGCCCCACGTCAGGCTCCTTGCTCTGTGGGGGTGTGCTTCTTCGTCTCCCTTTGCCCTTCTCCTGTACCCGGCTTATGCTCTTTCTCTCTCACTGTCTCTCTCTCTCTCAAATAAATAAATACAATTTTTAAAAAGGGGAGAGGGATCTGTAGGGATCCTAGCCCTGAATCTGATCCATGCTGTCAAGTTTTTCTCAAGGTATGAGCTTGTGGATCACCTTACTGGAATGATCTATAAGTCCACAAAGGCCCTGGCCTCATCCCAGACCTCCTGAATCATATTATTTGTGGATGGGCCTAGAAATACGTACTTTCAGTGAAATCCAATTGAATCTCATCTAATTTAAGCTTTGAAGAGCTTTGATTTAGGCTGGTCCGACACATTTCCCCCCAGAAGGAGTTAAAAGCCTCCGTCACCTCCTATTTCCATCCCCATGACTCACTCCAACTGGAACAGGATTCACACTTGCCCATCCATCCATGTGACTTTTCGTTAAGTCCCTTAGAACTAACTCCACTCCTTTCCCTGAAGGGCCTGGAGTGAAATGAGCTTCTTGGCTCAGGAACAAACAGAAATTCCACCCCAAATCCCTGTCTTCTCCCCTCTCGCGTCCTCCCCACGTTGAGAAGTAGCCTCAGTCCCTCCCTTCTGTGTGCTGGTGGAGGGGAGAGCCAGGGTGATCAGGAACTGATTAGTCTACTGGGGTAGGCATCAAGAGATAAAAATCCAGTCTTTCATAACTTGTTAAAACCTGCCTCAAGGAGAGGACAATAAACCAGGATTCCCGGTACGCTGAGGACCTCGGTAGTTCCTTATCTGCGTTGAGATAAATCAGATCAATTAAGTTCCCTGCAGAACAGAGAGTTTCTCTTTCTGCTTTTCAAACAGCTCCTCCGCCTCCAGGGTCTCTGCCGCCTCCTCCCAGTGCGGCAAAGTGGGGGCACGGCTGTTGAGTTCTGGGACAGCTGATTCTAGGATTTGACACAACACGGGATTTGAGCTCAGTGGACCTGATTAAAATCCCAGCTCTACTCCTTTCCTGCTACATGACCTTGGGGGTAGTCATTAAACCTGACTCTATTTCCTCAGCTCTTAAAAAGTAACCGATTCTGTTCCTCCTTACCTCTTCATAGGGCTTTCGAGGACAAATGAGATGGTTCTTGTTTGGAAAGGGTAGAGCTGGGAACTGTTACTAGCAGGAGCTGTCCTGAGCGATTTCCTGAAGCCCCGCCCACCAGGCTCCCACCGGTAGCTGACAGCCGGCCACCTGCCTGGCCCCCGCAGCCCACACACACCGGTGAGCCACAGAATGCTGCCATCCGGACAAGTCCACGTGGCCTGCTTCTGCCGGAGACTCAGTGGTGCTCCACGTGGTTCCCGGGCAGATAGACCAGGGGTCCATATCTTATCTAAACAACCCTGTGCGGAGATGAAGAGGGTTGGCTGCCTCATGAGGTAGAAGGTGAACCTTGTCTTCTTTCACCACCCAAGGACTGAGCTCTAGACTTGGACTTGACAGCCCGCTACTAGTGGGTATCAAGAAAGGGGAAGTCACTTATTCAACTACCTGCTAGCTTTCAAACACACTTGAGTAAGGTTTGGGGGAGTTGGGCAGGCTGGCTGCTCCGGCTATTGGATTTTGAGGGGCTCAAACTCATGACTCTGAGATTCAAGAGTCTCATGCTCCTCCGACTGAGCCAGCCAGGCGCCCCTACAGCTGGGATCTCGAATCCGCAGTCCATACCATATCAGCTAGATGTTCAGAGCTTCACTTTCTTCCTTTGTTAAATGGTGACTGTAACACTGAGTGCAGAGTTGTAAGTATTTAATGGGAACGGATATACAAAAGTGCCTTGCATGTGGGAGAGGCCAACAATCAATTGATTAATTATTATAATAATTCCCTTCTTTCTTGTCCTTTCTTTGGCCCTGGGTCTGCCATTTTTGAGTCCTGTGACCTTGGTGAGTCACTTTTGTTCTCTGGGCTTGATGAGGGGGAGGGACTGTTACCAGGTCATCAACACTGACTGTCCAAGTTTATTTTTTATTTGGTGGAAGGAAACTAGGTTCTTTTTTTCCCCCAGCCATGTGGCCAAATGGGTTTCCCTAAGTTACTACAGAGATGTCCTCCTCTGGCTAATTGGGCACAGTGGGGACTGCAGCAGGAAAGCTAGTAAAGGGGACCACCGTCTGAATACTAAGCAGCATCTTAATTTCTCCTTGAATTGGCAAGCCTTATATTATGGGTCTGCCATTGGCAACTGTGGGGGCAGGGTGGAGGAAGCCTTGATGGTGGCTGAGTTAAATATGGCCGGGATTTACAGTGGAATAAAAGGTGCCAGATTAATAGGGTTTCTTTTCTCTGAACCATAAATTGGAAGCTCTGGTGTCTGATAGGCTACTAAATCTCTAGTCCTGAGGGCTTCTAGACAGAGAGCTCTGGAAGCACCCAGCTGGCAGCCGAAGGTTGGAACAAATAATGATCTCACCAGGGCTTTTGCTCTGCAAAGGGAGCTGGGTTGAAGGGTAAAGGGACCTCCCACATTTGCAGGGTGGCAGTGACTTCTGATTCTGCCTCTGCGCATTGGCTAGGAGCCCTTGTGCATCATCTCAGGGGATGGCCTGAGCTGAGGGCAGCAGATGAAGAGATGGAGAGAACATGGCAGGTGGCTTCATCATCAGGGTTCAGCCGTCTGGAGTTATTTAAACACGTATGGTGAGCCTCTCCTCTGCCTCAAGCTCCTAGGTGAATGCTGCAGAGGGATGGGAACTGGCCCAGCGCCTGTGATGGCTCAGGGGCCACGCCTTTCAGTCCCTAGGGACATTTACTTTGAGAAAACACCCTCCCACACATTTCAAGAGCAGGGTCAGGGGACAGTTTGAAGACTGGAGTCTTCACTTGCTTGAACTTGGGTGGCAGAGGAAGGGACCAGAAGAGAGAGTTATCTGATGGTCCCCACAAGGCTCTCTCCAAGAAAGCCTTCTTGCCTAAGGGACCAAACTGGGAGGCAGGGAATATGTGTCATTTCCTTGTCGCCATATACTTCAGGGTAGCTCAGACTGTGATCGATTTCATTTTAGGAGCAAAGAAATCTAGATCCAAGGAGATTAGGGGATGTGCTCATAATGCCACAGTTGGGGTGGCAGCAACTGAACAAGAAACAATGTCTTTAGACAGCTCAGTCCCCACGCTTTCTCCCTTTAAAGCTATCTTCCATGCCACCTTAGCAGGGGCTGCTAAGCCATTTAGTGCCTTTATGAAACTTAAAAAGAGATGTACACTCTGGGTGAACATAGCCCTGTGCCAGCCCTGGATTTTGGCCTCTGCTTGCCCTTTTGACTGTGTATTCTTCTGCAGCGAATAATGCGCACGTCCGCACACAGCTGCCCTGCTGGTGGACACTCACAGAATCTCAGCTTCAAAAGGTGGCTCTTCATCACAAAGGCTTGCCATTTACCTTTCTCCTCTTTCCCTGGGCTCTTTTAAGCAGCCCCTTCCAGGAAATACCCAGACAGCCTACCCAGTTGCCTATCTGAGACTTTTGGTGGAACCCCACCGGGCCCTTTAGCCCAGGCAGGAGAACCGAACCAAGTGGCAGAGGTTGGGGCAACGTGCTGAGGCTAACAGTCAAATGGAATCCACCCCCCATACCTCGGGGTGTCTTCTGCTGTCTTCCCAACCAACCTTGGAGCGCTCCCAGCCCCTCTCTGAGCCAGTAGTCATTAAGCTGCTTTGGCTAGATCCTCTATGGACATGTAGCAGAATATTTATGTCCAACCTGCTTTTTTTTTTTTTTTTTAATGTCAACAACTCAACTTATTTTTTGGCTTTTTCTTTGCTGCATTAGAAAAAGTCAATTTCTCTTATAGACGGGAAGGTGACCTTCTCTTGAATAAAATAGAAACATTTTTCCTACTGGCAATGTGCTTCTCTGAAGACCAAGCTTCCCTGCCCTAAAGCAAAAGCAAAACTCCTAGTCTGTGTGTGTTTACATGTACATGTGAGTGTGTGCTAATTATTTAGGATAATTATCCTATTTATCCTAATTATTTAGGATAAAATTGCACTCAGAAACCTTATGAAAGAGAAGAATAAAATACAACTTTTAGGCAAAAGGCAATGTGAGTATGGTCTGCAATTGAGTGGAGACAGGGGAGGAAGGGAGAAATGGGGGGGCCTGGCACAAGGAATGTGGTCACAGTGGAACAGGTGACCTCGAGGTGCCAGGCAATTGGGCATGAAGGACCCCAGGTCTTTCAGGCAGAGATGACCAGGGTGGGGGTATGGGAGTTTCTAGAGGGTTGGCTTAATCAGGATCTTTGCCACGGGACAAAGTACCTCCTGTTTAATTCACAGGCGGGGGCCACCTGGCCTGCACCTAAAATCTTTTTCATCCCAAAGTTCAGTGACTTGCTCAGGCTACAGGTCTTTTCCCTCCCACCATCTAGATGCTCCATGGGGCTGTGTCTCTGCAGGGATCCCAGTTCAACTGAAATGATGGAGAGGAGTCTCACGTAGGCAGCAAGGAGATGGGGAGGAGATGATACGCTGGGTGAAGGGGTTAAACTGTGCCAGTGAAGGTCTGGGGAGATCAACATGTGAGCCCTGATATCTTAAGTAAGCAACCTCCTCAAATTGGATAGACTACTTTTGGGGGAGATAAGATCTAATTACAAAGGCACGAGAGGAGCTTGCAATTTTGAAAAACCCAACTGCAGATTATTTTCTAAAATATAAGACCCTGTGGTCATGAGCCAAGTTTGCCCCATAACTTAAAAAAAAACACTGTGCAAATGCAAACCTTTTGGCAAGTGGATTTTTCTTTTCTTTTTTTTTTTTTTAAGATTTTATTTATTTATTTGACAGAGAGAAATCACAAGTAGGCAGAGAGGCAGGCAGAGAGAGAGAGAAGCAGGCTCCCCACTGAGCAGAGAGCCCGATGCGGAACTTGATCCCAGGACCCTGAGATCATGACCTGAGCCGAAGGCAGCGGCTTTTAACCCACTGAGCCACCCAGGCACCCTGAATTTTTCTAAACCTAACTCTAAATGCAGCCTTTTTATCTCCTCCCTTAGATAAGAAGGAATAAGCCCTTTTAGACAAGAAGGCTAGACCCGTATCACAAGGAGCTCCTTCATCTTATCTCCTCTACCCGCATTCAAGCTGAAACGCACTTGTGAGATTTTCGGAGACCAAACTTCTCAGAAGTAAGACCCACTGGATTCTGTAGTTAGAAAGGATCTCAGAAGTCATCTGGTCTATGCTCTTACCTGTTGTAGTAAAATCCTCCTCATGATAGACTGCCATTTGGGGGCAAGGACAATCAGCCTCATCTGATTTTGGTTCCCTATCCCCGGAACATCATTTGACAAGTAGCAGGTGCTCGGTAAGTGTTGATTGAGTGACTTACTGACTGACTGGGTCAATGAATGCATATTTCTCAGTGACAAAGATGGTCTCCTTCACTGAAACTCCACTCAGGCTCCTCTGAGCTCTCTTCTCCATAGAGCCCTGACTTTTGGGTTTCTGTGTTCATCTTTTCATTGATTTCAGCAAGATATCTGATAAATCAGTTTAAACAGAATCCCCCACCCTCCATACCTGACCACCCTCAACATCTGATCAAATTCCTCATTTGCCACTATTCTCCAGGGGATTTCTGATAATCCTGGCCTTCAGCAAGAATCCTATTAAATGGATTTAGCCAGAATTGCCTCTGGCCCCTGATGTTACTGCTTAGTAATTTTTTATCCACTGACGTTCTTCCTGCTCCTTGGCCTTAAGTTCCCACTTTTCCTTGTATTTGGAGTTAAGCCTAAGCTGGGGATGTCTCGTTTGAACTACAAAACTTCCTTATTGTAGCTCCCGAATAAAATCTTTCTACCTTTGACAAGAGTCATGAATAATTTTTAACATCAGTAGCTACTGGGATGTACATAGGAATAGGGTACTTACTATCTCAGAAGGCAATATGCTATTTTTGTAGATCACTATGATTATGAAGAAGAAGTTGTTTAGATGGAATCAGAACCTGATTTCTTGCAAATTTTCTGCATGTGTCCTGGTTCTGCTCTCTGAAGGCAGCAAGGAAGCTTGCCCCTTCATTGTTTTACTGTAGTTTTTGCTCTCCTATTTCCCCTGGTGTTCTTTCTTCAGAGGCCAGTGATCTCATGTTTGTTCTTGCTGATCTGGAACATATCCAGGAAACTGTTCAACTCACAGATGTCTCACCAGGGCCATACTCTATGATTTAGATCTCTCCTTTTTTCCTGGCCTTGTTCATGTTGACTGGACATGTCTTACATAGCTACCCTTCTTTCTCAGTGAACGGCTGTTATTAAAAAACTAGCTAAAAGAGAAGATATCTCTGGTGGTGATATTATCAGGGATGTTTATTTTTTTTCTTTATGTTTTCTTATAATAACAGAAACGTTTACAATGGGAACGCCTTACTTTCATGATCCGGGGGAAAAAACCAATATAGCTAATTCTACTGTGGAAGAAAGACACCAATAAAGTAATTTATAATAGGGTGTTGAGGAACAGCATCAGCCAAGAGAAACTTGACCAAATATCTACTAAGTACCTGGCACTGAACTAGGTAATACAGGGACAAACAAAAATTGTTTTTTTTCTTTCAAGTAGTTCCCAGTTACTTTGCAAACAATTATGTCCCATGAAGACAAAATGCTCAAATTGCTCTGGGAGCACGAAGGAGGTACACAGAAAGTGCACAGCAGCAGAGAACTTTTAAAAAACAGATGTTCCAGGGGCGACTGGGTGGCTTAGTGGGTTAAGCCACTGCCTTCGGCTCAGGTCATGATCTCAGGGTCCTGGGATCGAGTCCCGCGTCGGGCTCTCTGCTCAGCAGGGAGCCTGCTTCCTCCTCTCTCTCTCTGCCTGCCTCTCTGCCTGCTTGTCATCTCTCTCTGTCAAATAAATAAATAAAATTAAAAAAAAAAAAAAAACAGATGTTCCACAAACAATGAAGAGCAGAGAGCCAAATGTGAAGAGGCACGAATGTGCAAGAGATTGGGTCCCCTTTCAGGGAACTCCCTGGGGTTTGGTGGGTTGGGTGTGTGGGGTGTGAAGCAGGGAGGGGCGAGAGCTGAGGTGAAGGGGGACGCGCACACACAGAAGAGAGTCGGGACCTCCAGTGGCCCGTTCTTCATGTGTGTGTGCGTGGGGGCTGGGGGTGACTAAAGAGGCAGGTAGGGTGAGAACCTTTACACAAAGAGAACTAATAACTGTGTCCAGAGAAATGATCTGTAATGACAGAATTTCTGGCAACACGGTGGTTAGCCGGAGAGATTTCTGGGTGCGGGAGGGAACAGGAGGGATATATGACCTTCCATCTTCTGTAGTTGATAGATAATAATGGCCCCATTTCTTCCTTCTGTGCTGCTGCCAGAAATGAGTAAAGGATTTATCTAAGACTTAAGATCATGTATTCTAGAACCAGTCCTCCTAAATTTGAATCTCAGCTCTACTACCTCTGGGACTCTCTGTGTCTCAGTTTCCTCATATGTAAAGTGAGAATAATAATAGTATCTACTTTATTGAGCTGTTGGGAGGAATAAGTGAATTAGCATAAGTAGAGCTCTTTGAGCCATGCTTGGCATTTAGGAAGTAATGTGTTTGTTATTAGGTCTGTTATTAGGTATGTCTTCTTTTCTGGAGGTCTAACCAAACTAATGTGAGTTTGTTCCTTGGTGAGTGAGTCAGGGCTAGAAACTATATCAGGTGGAGTTGACACACAAAGTAAACTTTATCTGCAGCAAATAAGGAGACCATGGGGAATAACTTCTAAAGCTGTGACTCCCCCAACAAGGGTGAATTTATTTAGGGTTAGGATGAATAATTAGAAAGGGGAGCTTTGTCATCATATGTAGAAGTGGGCATAACGTCCCACATGTGCCTTAAGGAAACGTGCTTATACATATGTTCATTGTGTGCTATGTAGACAATGCTTGTGCTCCTCGTTGGGTGGAGAATTTAGGGTTATAATGAGGTAATGGTAACTGTCAGTTCCTCCGTGGTCCATTTATGCAGGGGGTTGAGTTCAACCTGGTTTGGGTGGTCTGGTCAGCGAGAGCTCTTCTTCAAGGCCGTCATTATCGCTTGAGGGACTGTTCTGATTTTCATCACAGGAGGCTATGCCCATAGGGTCTTGCCTGAGTTAAGAGATAAGCTCAAAAGAAGAGCTTAAGCAGAAATGTGGGACGTGTCTGTGAGAACAAGCAGGTAGGCAATAAAGGTCAAGTCTTGGGGTCTAGCAGATGACAAAGGGGACTAGAATATGCCTTTCCAAAATATGCCTCTTTGGCATACATATTATTGTGAGGTACAAGGCCACAGAGAACCAACCAGCAAGATGCAGGCAAAGCTCTAAAAAGAAGGCAAAATTTTTCCTTTTATAAAGGAACATTTAATTTGTAAAGATGTCTCTCTTGCCCATACCAGGAAGAGGAGGGCCCTTAACAACTCATTAATGGAGAAGGTATCTGTTTAAATCTGTGTAATACCTTCCTAAACAATACTTGTTTACCATGCTTTTCCTGATCACCTGCTCATTACTTGCTTCCACGCAGTACACCCTTTCACCCAGAAGTCCCAATCCCTTTTTTCTTTGTTTAGGCTAAGATGATATATAAATCCAAATGCAAATAACCCCTTTGGGTCACTCAATACTGGATGCTTCCATGCATCCATGAGTGGGGTACATGTAAATAAACTTCTGTTTGTTTTTCTTTTGTTAATCTGCCTTTGGCCAGTCACATTTACATGGCTCCTGCTGAGGAACCTAAGATGGTGATGGGGTGGAAAAAATTTCCCTCCTTCCTTTTTAGATTCTTTAGCTGGTCTAATAAGTAGATGTGATGAGGGAGCAGGAGGCTGGCTGAGGACAAAGCAAGAGCTGGCGCCTTGCACCCCCTCTTCACCCTTTCCCCTCCATAAGTGTAGCATCCCTCAGGCAGCCCTGACTGCCATGAACAATAAGCAAATAGTTAACTTGCAGAGCTCACAATCCTGCTAGACAGGAGTCTCCCTTGGCTTACAAATGTACTAAATCTCACTAACAAAGACGATTGATAGCAGGATTGTGACACCCCACCAAAAAGTCTCCCAACTATCTTAATGTTAATGGCTGGTCTAAAGACAACATTGATCCAGCAGCAAGGGCAAGGCCTCCGGCAGGCCTGGAACATCCTGGCACCTTGTAGGCCCTCTTTAGCATATGAAAACTCCACTGAAACCTCCCTTCCCCTCACCTTCCCCCAACAGCAGGGTACATAACCTGCCATCCCTCACAACCCGGGGCAGCAGCTCTTCCTGCCCACGGGTCCTGTCCCCGTGCTTTAATAAACCACCATTTTGCACCAAAGATGTCTCAAGAATTCTTTCTTGGTCATCGGCTCCGGACCTCAGCCCACCAAACCTCACCTAGGTTCTAGAACTTCATCAGATGGATATAAGACAGATTAATAGGAGAAAAACAAATTCTATATGTACAGGAATAAAATCCCACAAAATATGAGACCCCTAAGGGCAGCCAAGTAATTGAGGCTTATATAACATCTTGAGCTAAGGAGGAGGGTAAGAGTTTGGGGATACAAAGGGACGGAAAGTCATTCACAGGAAGGCAGAAGAGATATTTGGGGAAAAAAGGTTGCCCTGTTATGCAGATAGTTTTCATAAGTAAAAAGCATCACTTGTAATAACTCTCTTCCTGGTACTGGCTCTCTTTTCAACGTAAATTGAGGGAGCTGAAAGGGAGGGAAAGAGCTTTACCTGAATCTGCTGGGTTTTGGTTGCTTTTAGTGCAAAGTGATCCTTGTGCCAAAGAGACAGAGTTTGGGATAGCAGACTATGCTCCCTTTCAATGGGCAAAGGGAAAAAAACCTGCTTTACATTTCTCATTATTGTTCAATCTACGAAGGACGAAGAGGGACCAAAAAGGATTTGGCATGAGAAGCAGCATGCCTCCATCACTAAATGATTGTGTGACTTGGGCAATTTAACCTCCACCAACCCTAGTTTTCCTGTTGGAAATGCAAATGATAATTTCTATCTCACAGGGTCTTGTGGGGATCAAATAAGATAATGGATGCAAAAACACTTTGTAAATTGTAAATTGTCGAATACCAGGCAAAGGCTTAACATTATCTCACCAGTCCTCCTGCAAAGAGGGCAGGGATGGGTCTCCCTATTTAACAGGGAAACTGAGGGCCAAGGGGTGCAGTAATTTACCACAATTCTCCTGCAAGTCCGGGTCAGGTTCGGCCTGGGACATGCCTCTGCACTCAGCAATTTCCCCACAAGGTCCAGTGAAGTAAGCTCTGCTGGCCACATCCAGACCCAGAATCCACATAAATAAAAGCAAAATCCTGGACCGGCTCCCTCCTCCCACTTTGCTGCGTTCTAATTGCCTCTTACATCAGAAATAGGAATAATTAAACCGAGCTTTATTTTAATAGGCCTCGGTCAGGCTCAGCATTCTGCCTCCTTGGTCAATTTCCCCACGTTTCTCAGCTAATCTGGGGGAGAGAAAACTGTCCTGAAGTGGTTCATTTGCATCAAAACCACTATAATTTGTAAGTAAATGGCATCACTTTTAAATGCAAAGAAGAGTTGATAGAACATGAAAGACCCCTCCCCTAGAAGATAGATAGGATAACTAACCGCTTGTTTGCTTTTCTGTAAACCGCTGGCTTTTAGGTATAGACCAGGTTATTAATTAGGTTATTAATTGCTTATTAATCGCTCTTTTGCCCTTCTGTAACTGCTTGGCTTATAGAAATAATAGAAGACACCATGATGGCATTCCTACCTTCCCCCTTCTTGTTCCCCTTTCCCGCCTCTCTCCTCCCGCGCGCGGGCCCTCAGAACCAATCAGCTTGTTCCCCCTTCCCACCTCTCTCTTCGCGCGCGCGCGCACACGCGCGCGCAGGTCCCCAAAGCCAATCAGCAAACTCCACGTATGCCTTTTTCAAAAGTTCTAACTGTCAACCAATCAGTTGCGCCCCACCCAAAACTTGTTTGTACCTTCCTATAAAAGACCCTGCCTCCCTCCGGTCGGTGTGCTCAGCTAGCAGGAGCTGCTGACCACCCTCAGGCGCGCGCTGACCACCCGCAGGCGCCTGCGTAACAATAAAGAACCTCTTGCTGATTGCATCCAGTGGCAGTGTTGGATTCTTGGGTAAGGGGATCCGCGGGTCTTTCAAACAGACGGTCCTTGATTCTTCAAAAAATTGCAACTCCTAAAGTTCTGGAAATAATCTTTCCTTCTCTCCAATTACACCCATCCCAGGAGGATCCCTTTTGACCCCTCTTCAAAATATAGCCGTTAAAGTTTCTCCAATCAAGGGTGGCTCTTCTTGTCCACAGGGAGACTTATTTGAGCAACAATTCTCCACTGGGCAGACGCATTGAGATGCTACTAAGTGCCAAATGTTGGGAAACAAAACGAATAAGATACTATCCCATCCATTGAAAAGTTTACTATTTCTGAAGGTGATTAAGTTTTAGAACATAAGTGAGGTTCAGTAGGGTGGAGTCCGGAGCCGACAACCAAGAAAGAATTCTTGAGACGTCTTTGGTGCAGAATGGTGGTTTATTAAAGCCTGTGGGACAGGACCCACAGGCAGAAAAGAGTTGCTGCTTTGTGGTTGTGAGGGGTGGCGGGTTATATACTATGGGGTTGGGGGTTTTAGGAAAAGGGAGGTTTCAAAAGAACTTTCATATGCTGAAGAGGACCTACAAGGTCCTGGAGGCCTTGAGGCCTTGCCATTGTCAGGTTAAGGTTGTTTTTCCCCTCTAGCAAAGTTTTAACCCAAGACGGGAGATTCCTGGAAGAATGTTACACGTGTTCCACCCAGGAGTGTGGGTGGGGTAAGGTTGCAGGGTGTCAGCTTCTGCTTTGTCCTCAGCTTGCCTTCTGTTCCCTCATCAAAGGGAGAGAAGGCTGGAACATAGGTGGCAGAAGGCAGAATATGGTGTTTCAAGAGGGCTGAAAAGCAACTCGATGTAGAGTCTGGACCTGCTTCGGAGATGAGGAAAGTTGTGGAGAGAAGACGGTTATGAGGTGGACTTCAAAGGTCAGGTCCATATAACTTCTCTGATGAGGGAACAGATGGCTGGCTGAGGAAAAAACAAAAGGCTGATACCTGGAAATCTCCCTCCCATCCCCACTCCTGGGTGGGACATATGTGACATTCTTTAGGAATCTCCCAACTATCTTAATAGGTTGCTCAAAAAAGCAAAATGACCTTGTCAATGGCCAGGCCTCTGGTATCAGGTATCTTGTAGGTCCTTTTTAGCATATGAAAGTTCTATTGAAACCTCCCTTTTCCTTACCTCCCCCAACCCCAGGGTACATAACCTGCCACCCCTCACAACCTGGGGCAGTAGTTCTTCCTGCCCACGGGTCCTGTCCCTGTACCTTAATAAACCACCATTTTGCACTAAAGATGTCTCAAGAATTCTTTCTTGGTCATCGGCTCCAGACCCCACCCCACTGAACCTCACCTATATTCTAGAACTTCATCATTTCCACCAGGACCACTCTCCACTGTCTCCCACGCCCCATACTCCGCTCACAAACTTAGCTGTGTCGCTTAATGCTTGGTCTGCACATCTGATGGTCTGTCTGCCCGTGAAAGCACATTGCTCCCCCCATGATTCCACTGGCAAGAAACTTTGCATTGTCAGGAAAGAATTTCCTCTGCCCTTCAAGGTCCTTCTAGCTAGACTGAGAATCAAGTTGACATGAGACAGATTAACAGGAGAAAATCGAATTTAATAATGTGCTTATGGGGAATCCACACAGACATGGAAATCCCAAAGACAGTGAGGCAACGTGACACTTAAATGAGCTAAGGAGAGGAGTAGGGGTCTGAGGATACCAAGGGGAGAAAGACATTAGCAGAAAGGTGAAAGGTGCTTGGAAAACAAACATTGCACCATTATGCAGGTTCAGTTTCTTAGGTAAGAAAAAATCTCTGTCAACAGCTGTCTTCCTGGTATTAGCAGGTGGTTGAGGAGGAATTAAGGAGCTTTTTCTGAATCTACTGGGTTTGGATTGCTTTTCACTCAAGAGAAGGTTCTTGCCAAAGCGCCCCATGTTGGAGTGGCCTGACCCTGGACCCTTCACCATCTAAGGAAATTGGTGTAACCCTAGCTCCCTGCCTCTTTTCTGGCCCTTGTTCTGTTTGCTCTGTGCCTGAGTTCTTTGGCCGAGAGCTGAATGCTAGCAGATAGATGATTCAATGAGAGGTTAGAACTAGGAGTGGATGGAATCCAGGCTCTGACCCTTGCCAGCTGTGTAAACTGGGAAGGATATTAACCCCCCTGAACCTCACACTCCTCATCTGTAGAATGACAATAATAACTACCACTTTACTGAGTTATCAGGGAGGGGTCGTTAATGGATATAAAGCAATTAGAAACTGCTTGATAAAAAATGTTTGTTTTCCCTTATGGCTCTAAATCATTAGTTGTATTGGGCCATTGTCCAAGTTTGCACAAAGATCTTTGTCCAGTACTTGGTACTTAGTAGATGATAAATAAGTACTTAACCAAATGAATTAATGGTGTTTCATCTCTATATATTTGTATATGCTTTTGCCCCCATTTGGAACATCATCATTTTAATCTGTCCCTCCTTTAACCCCCAAGTGACTTGGTTAACTACCACTGATTATTTGAAATGTGGCCTTGAACCCTCCTCCAAGGCTAGACAGCTCCAGTTATAGAATTGGGAAAGAGGGGTGATGAGGAGACTTGTTTTTCTAGAATTGGGTGCCATTGACTATATTATTGTTTAAAAGTAATCGCTGCCTCTCTCTGGGAGAGGCTCTACTTCCCTATCCCACTGAGGACAGGCTAGACCACGTGACTTGTTTTACCCATTGAAAAGTGAGCAGCAGGGCCATGTGTCATGTCCAAGAAGGAGAGTTTAAGAGCCAGCATATAAATACCATGATCTCTTTTCCTTCTGCGATCCCCACAAACTATGGGTCCTGGTGGAAAAACTTGGGGGCAGAACCACAACTGGCCCCCAGTGCACATGTATGAGTGAGAAATAAACCTTTGATGCTACAGCATCAATGACGCGTCCTCCGTCAGGGTCATTGTTACTTCTGATCCTCACGGATACCTCGGATTTGCCCCGCTCTTTTCTCCCTCTTTAATGATTCAGTGATTGCATCAACTCTGTGCCTTAATATTTGCCAGATCTGTGTCTCTCAAGCTGTGGTCCTCACCATGAGGATAGGCTGCTGGCCCTGCACCCTCGGCCCGCACAGAACGAAGCTCACTAAAATCTGCTGCTTCTCCCATTATTGCTTTCTATATCCAGGACACTATCTAGACAAGCCTGAGATATCACTGAGGACGTTCTCAAACCCCTCCTCTCACTGATGGCTGGGGCTGATCGATTCTGCTGCTGAAATGTCTCTCCCTTCTGTTTTCTCTGTTTAAAGCTCCTAAACAGTAACGCGGCTTCCATTTGTCATCTGAATGCCTGCAGGAGCTCTACTGCTCTTCTCCCTGCCTTTTGTCTCATTCCTGATCAATCCATCAACCCTAACATTTGCAGGGCCTGGGGTAAGGATATGAATGGAGACCGAAGTGCTAAATGACTAAATATTTAAAACTTATAAATCAAGATTAAGAAAAACATGCTAACCAGAATATATTCTGACTTTCTGTCTTAGCAAATATACCTTCATAATTACGTGGAAATCCAGATCAAATTTCAAATTTTTGAACTCCTCAGAGTTGTATGATAGAGATCTGGATCCTGAATCCTGGCCTACCGTCTACACCCTCTTCCTCCTCATCCCTGGCTCTACCTATAACAGATGAGGCCTTGCACATGTGTGAGAATTTTTAGCTTACATGTGTAAGATTCATCTGTACCCCATGCAAGCAGCTGAGATTTGGCCACCCCTCAGCGTAGGGTGACTATTAACAAAAGCACAGACTACCCATAGGACAAAGGACCAGGGAAGGTAACCATTTGTGCCATGGAATCAGTCTTGCCGTCACGTGTATAGGGATTTCCAATATCCCGGGCACCCAGAGCATACTCTAGTGGGAAGGACACAGGCTTGGACGCTCGTGGCCATTTAGTTCCATGTGTTTTTACTCTATGGAAAGGCGCATGGATGGATATGGATCAAAGTGATCCTACTTAAGTGGGAGCCCTACAGCAGACCCCTTTTCCAGAGTCTAAGAGCAATTCTGTACTCCATAATCATAATCAACATTTATTGAGCATGTCTGATGTGCCAGGCATTATTCTAAATTCTTTACCAATGAAGAAACTCAGGTACCCCCCTCCTCTTCTCTTTTTCTTTTTGGTTTCTTTTTTCTTTTTTTTCCCCCCAGGCACATCTCTTAATTTGCTCAAGTCATACAGCTTATAGGAGGCAGAGTCAGGGATTGAATCTGATTTCAGAATCACTGCACATAACATGCTCCACTGCCCCTGGAATCACCTTCTAAGTCATAGAGAGCTAATTGAGCCTGTCTCCTATTCACCAAAGTGGAGGTGATGCAACCGAAGGAAAACAAGATTTGGAGCCAGAAGATTGTGGTTTCAGTGTTAAGTCTACCACCTGCTAGCCCTGTCTCTTAATCAAGGAACTTCGCCTTTCTATAAAATTAGGAGAGTAATGATATGTTCCCCATTGGGTATTAAGTGAATTGTGGATATCAAAAGCTATAAAGCCTGATTATTATTAAGTCTGTTATTATTAAGATGATATCCCAGTTACTATGGATAGATGATAAATTACCCTAAAACTTAGTGAAATAGAAGAACCATTTGTTATGCTCTTAGAGTCTATGGGCCAGGAATTTTGACAGGGCATTTCCTCTGCTCCACAAGATCTGGGGTCTCGGCTGGAAGGCTTGAAATTTGGGAGCTGGAATCATCTGAAGACTTGCTCTGCCGCATGTGCAGTGGTTTGATGCTGGCTGTCAGTTAAGGTCTCCACTAGGTTGAGAGCTAGAACACACACAAGACCTCTGCGTGTGCCTCATATCATGGTTGCTGGATTCCACCAGTGAGTGCAGGGAGATAGAAAAATGATAGATGTCCAATCGACAGATAGATAGGGCTGTATAGTTTTTATGACCTAGCCTCAGAAGTGCTCGAGTATCATTTCTGCTGTTCTGTACTGGTTAGATGAGGGACAGTCTGCCCAGACTGAAGGAGAGAAATAGATTCTGTCTCTTATTTGAAAGTGGTAAGTTTCTAGAAGAACATGTGGGACTGAAAAATACTGCAAAGGCCAGTTTTGGGAGATGAGCTGATCATGAGCTTTCTCATCACTAATATATAGACTAACTCCAAACACCTTGATGTAGTACCTAACGTAACCTGTGATCTAGCCTCACCTTCCCTTACCATTCCACTCCCTGTTCATATCCTACAGGCCCACCTTGCTGAGCCACAGAGTCTCAAGTCTACTGGGAACTTCTTTTGGGTGCATGTACCCTCTGCCATAGGAAGGAATGCTCCTTTTCCCCATGATAGTGAAAACTGTCCTAAACTCAGAGCACTCTAGGATAACTAGAACAACCCTGGGACACATCTGCTTTCAAATATCTGATTCTACTGTCAGTATAAAAAGTAGAAGCATCAGAACTATAGCTCTTAGTTAAGAGCCTGTCAATAGATGGTCGGTTGTGTCAATGATTGTGTCCTTTCACTAAACAGTGAGTTTTCTGGGTTTATTTCTCTTCATCTTACCCCACCCCCTTCCACTTCTGGCTCAGTATAGTGCCTGACACTAACAGAAACTCAATAAATATTTTTTTGCTCAAACTTCTCTGTCCTCCTCAATTTACCTAGGATTCTCCTCTCACTGAACATATTTCCCAGGGAATGAGTAGAGCCAAAATTGTGCCTGGCAGTTCCAAATCCAAATTTTTCAGAGGATTAAGAATTTTCATTTTTGGCTTATATGAAGGCATTATTGGCACATAGCTACCGAGTGGACCTGGCTTGTCATTAAAAAACAAAACAAAACTCTCTTATTCAAGCAGTTGGTTATTTGAATGAGCTATCAAAATCCACTGGTTTTCTTTATCCCATGGGGATGTGACCTTATAGTTTCTGCAAGTTTTGAATAATCACCAACTCTTGTAATATCCACAGTCATGAAACTGAAATACTTGTAGAGGCCACTGGTTTATTTGCAAAATATTTATATTTTTTCATACTTGTTTTGCATATAATTTATGGAACATGAGAACAAAATCTACTGTAGAGTTCAGGAAATTTCCAAGTGCATATTTGATTATTGCCCTTCAGAAAATTGCCTTTTATTGAATTTTTCTCATCTCTGCTGTTTCTTAATTCCTTTTTTTTTTTTAAGATTTTATTTATTTATTTGACAGACAGAGATCACAAGTAGGCAGAGAGGCAGGCAGAGAGAGAGGAGGAAGCAGGCTCCCCGCTGAGCAGACAGCCCGATGTGGGGCTTGATCCCAGAACCCTGGGATCATGACGTGAGCCGAAAGCAGAGGGTTTAACCCACTGAGCCACCCAGGCGCCCATGTTTCTTAATTCCTTAACTCCTTCTTCTCCTGGTTACCCTCATCCCCTTCACTTGTTGTGTCCCTGTAGTATAGACAAGAAAGCTGTTGATGGCTTGACCTACAGATGGTGAAACTACAAAGTTCTTATGGTTGCTGGACAGAAGTTTCCTTGGATTTTTATGGCACTGAACTAGGCTGAATTGTGCAAATAGTTGTGTCTACATGGTAGATATAAGAAATGGTCTGCAAGAGAAACACCAGTAGGAAGAAGACAATAACTTTCCTGGGGGGACCGGGAGAGAGAGAGGGGGAGAAGAACAATGCTGAACACACCTCTGCCCCTCCTGGATTGCATCTTCCTGGAAGGACATTATCTCTCCAGCACTCTTCACAGTAGCTGAAGCAGGTGACAAGGTCTCCTCGCCTGTGGCATAAGCATCACAATCGGGATAGCTTGCCTGAAATGATCCCTCATCTTTCTGGCTCATATCGGATGAAAATTTTGTTAAGAGCAGGTAATTGGCTGTGAAGCTTTGCTTTTGAATGGAGGAATTTATGGTGTATCGAGCAGCAAACATGCCCTCCAACATCATATTATGTTAATTCCTCTCCATCATCCGAAGGTGATTTGACACAGCTTAATGTGATGTGACTATAGAATATCAAAGGAAAATACACGGCAGAGGGGGCATTTACTGCCCAGGCTCCTGTTCCTGGAAGGGAAGATGCTTCCAAATGGGTTGTCCTGAACAGCCTGAGAACCCGAGGCCTCACGGCTGTTGACTAAGTGCCTTTGTGTGTGGCATCTCATTTCCTTCCTGCACCTTGATTTTGTGGGATAAACATGGTTGTCGCTCACATTTTTACTAAGGAGATAGTGAGGATTCAGAGACTGTAAGTTGCTTTCCTAAAATCACATGGCTGTTAGGATAGAGAGCTGGAAGTTTCTCCAGAGAAGCAAAGAGGGACATCCAGTGAATGGATCCGGAAGCTTGGGTTGCCTGATTCTGAGCTGGCTGGGAATCCGGGCTCTCCCTTCCACAGAGGAAGGAACTTTGCCAAAACTTAGCTTCCTACATGTCCTGAGGGTCCCAAGTTCCCCAAGCATTGGGTAGCATGCTTCTTGATATCACTTTACAAACCCACACCTAAGCTTAGATCGCTGGACACTTGAGCCCTAAGTGTGTATCCTCACCCCATACAAAGCTGCTCAATGAGCAAAGGCAATGGTGAGGCTGTACTTCTGCTGGGGTCCAGCCCCCTGGTGCACCCAGCTGCACTCTGACCACTTTTTTACAAAATGTAGAAAACATGCGTGTGCACCTGCTCACGTCATGCCAAGGGTTCCCTTATCCCCGTGAGGTTTGCTGGTGTTGTTGGAGCCTTTGCCTCACAAAGATGAATCCAAAGTTTCTACTTCAAATCCTCTGCTTCTTGTATTGTTTGAGGCCATTTCATGGAGACATGTTCACATTTATCCAACTCTAATTTATATTAGTTAGTGACCGACACAATCTCTTAGAATCTTAATGGGTATTGGAATGTGGCATAAGAAACTATTCTCCATCACAACAAAATTTTTTCTTATAGATCTGCATCTTAAGGGAGTGATAGAGGGTGACAGAATCAGCTGCTTTTTTTTTTAAACCTATTCTTTACTGTCAACTGTTTTTTATATATCTAGGTAGAATTATGCTCATGAGATCAGGGTGGTTAGTGCTTTGGACTCTGCTATCCCTGAAGTAAGCCTCGTGTAGGTGATCCCCAACTGGAAAGTGCCAAGGCTGAGTCTGAACAGGGAAGAAAAGTATAGTGCACTTGTTCCCTGAAAATGACATTGTTATATCTAACAATGTAGGCAAAATTAATCATTTTTAAATGACACAAACTGACACAGTAGAGATACAGAGATTGAAAGTAGGAGATATGGGGCTGCTTGAAAATTGAATAGACTGCCTCAGAAGGAAGACAATTTCCCTTTTCAGAGGAATTCAGATGGACAATCATTTCATGAGATTACATTAGAATGACCAGAACAATTAAATGGGAGCAGTGTTACCACTACTAATAGCAGCTTTTATTTTTTGAGACTGGGCCTAATCTGAGCCTAGGAAGTTTCTGAATAATTGACATACACTGTATTAGTTGAGACTCATAACAGCCTCATCGAGCAGGTATTATTAGCCACCTGCGGATGAGAACAGGAGTACAAAGGTTAAATGGTACGTTTGGGCTTAACCACCTCAGAAACAGATTTAAATCCAGATCTTTTTGATTCTAAAAGCACTGTTCATAACATATCCTTTTTTAGTCCTGGGACTCAATGACATTCTTCTAAGGCCTTGCTCTGACCCCTGCTAAACTCTTGACTTCTTGATTTAATGCACATGGAATAAGTCCTCCTTCCAAGGGAATTTCAGAACACTTACATTGAGATTAGAGGTTATTTTCCTACAATATTTTCCTTGGAGTGGTCCCCACCTTTCTATCAGCAGATAGAGATGAACAATGGTAGGTCTCCTAGTGGCTGTGAGCTCATGGTTACCTGCTGAGAGGTAATGACCTGCTGTATTGTGAAGGGAGGGCTGCAGGACTGGGCTGATCCAGGTCACTAAGAGTGCAGGAAGCTCCTTTAAAGTAGAGAATGTAGCTTCTTTGGGGGAGAGTTGCCCAACAAATGTCTGTGGTACCAGTGGAGTATAGGGGTACCAAGATCTTGATCCCCTCAGTCAGTAAGGCAGCAGGGCAGAGGCTGGGATAGCCAGAGCCTGGATCCAGAAATCCAAATGGCTTTGGCCACAGTCTTTTCTGATTACCTGAGTGTCATATAAAAACATCATTTTCTACATATGTCTTGATGTTTTTTTTTTTTTAAAAAAAGTGGGGAAACCCTATTTTGAGCACCCTGCAGGGTGGCTCATTGGGGTGGAAGAAATCCCTGGATTTTATGGATGAAGAAACTGGAGCTCAAAGGACTCGACTCTGCAGGTTGTCCACAAGTTCACCTCAGGTTTCATCTGAATGACAGTAAATAAGCAAACAGCAAGAAACCAAAAACAACGAAGGGAAACGAATGAAAAAGAGGATTCCACAGTCAAAGGCAAAGGATCTAGAGTAAATACAGCAAGGACTCCAGACCTGCCACAGCTGGGCTGGACCTCGCCTGTGACAACACAGCCGGGAGAGATGAATGAGCAAAATGCCGGAGTTTAGCATGCTATTCTTACTAATAAGCTCTCTTCGCTACAACACCAAAATACCACTGCACGTCGAGAGAAGATTCATAATGACACTTAAGTTGGCAAAGGCTCCCGTTTTGAAACTGCAGCCATAACGCATTACCCATGTCGCGCTGAGCTCATATTGAATTCTGACAAAGGACAAATAGGAGGTGGTGAGAACTTGATGTTTTTCCCTCCGCCGCCGGAGAAGAGAAGTGTTGGGCCATATTGCTTTTGACACGGCGCTTCAATTAGACCTTAAAAAATAGGTGGTACATGCTCGATGGAACGGGAGATGCTGCGCCCATCCGGAAGCAACCGGCAGCTTGGCTGGAGGTCCAAGTTTGATGCTCCCCCACCAGGGACCCACCAGTCACAATAATTACATTGCTGTCTTTTCATAATATGATTTATTTAGATGTTGCTTTATGAATTAATTCCCTCTAATTACTGCTCCTCTCACTGTAAATCAAGGTTTCTTGCTTTGTGTAGTACGATGAACACCATCCTACAGTTCAGTAATTAGTCCAATTAGGAAGCAAGGCAGATGTGGAAAACCAATTAGTTTCAGGAATCTGCCTGTGCCTATGTATCCCAAGCCCTGTTCAATTGAAATTTAATAGCGACTTAATAAAACATTGTTTTATTCATAAACCATCTCTTCTTTCCAAGCTCCCATTTGTTTGTTTATCTGTTCATTTCTAAAGGAGCTGCCGCCAACTTGCTTCATGCTTGATGAGTCTCCTTCCGTGCCGAGATGATGATGATTTTTTCTCCCTGTGGTTGAAGCGAAGCGATCCTTGCTTGGAAAGGGAGGCCGAGGCCAGTGGTTTGGAGAAGGGGTGAGGTTTGGGTCTCTTTACTCTCTTTATTGGAAATGTAATCATAGCTTGATCAAGAGACTTAAATCAGGAGACATCAGTGTTGGTTTGTGTAGATACACATAAGCACACACACGTACACATATACACACACAGAAACAGATACATATACACACAGGTATACATGTATGTACCCATATACACCTACACAGAAGCACACACATGTACACACAAGTGTGCATATACAGACCTGCATATAGACACAATCATGTTGTAGGCACACACATACATGTTGTATACACACATTCATGCATACACACATACTCCTAGTCAACCATCCCACAAAAGAACCCCTGTGCCCAGGCTCCTCTCTGAATCTAAAGCCAGTCTTACAGAGCTTCTCCTCCCTGTGTCCGAGTGTGACTCAAGGGCCCTTCTGCTTCCTGGGGATTATCCCACTGGGAAATCAGAATAAAATGAATTAGGGACTTAAAAACCAACAAAAAAAAAGAAATAAAATGAATTATTAATCTTATGGGCTCAAAAGATAACTTGTCCCTCAAAGTTCTTAAGTATTAACCCATCAGTCACTGAAAAACCCCAAAATGGTTAGAAATGCAAACAGTTTGTGGCGTAACCCAAGGGCAATTACTGTGTGTGACACCCAGTTACAGGTGCAGACCAACCATCTCACCAAGTGTAAAAAGAGAGAGAGGTTTACACTGGCCCTCAGTTCAGCGTAGGGTTTGGAGAGGAAAGCAGTGCCCACAGAGTAAGAGGGTCTCCAGTTTCTCTAGCTGGAAAGGGCTGGCTGACGTTCCCGAATGTTGCTGCTCTCTGCAGAGGGCAAGGCAGGGGGAGCCCTGCTGTTGTACTTCTCTGAGGACCCGTAGTAGAACCCTGGAGAGGAAGGGGCCCTTACAGAGCACAAGGATGCTTCTGTGTGATAGGAGCATCGGGGGCCCCAGCTTGAAGGTGGGGGGCTTCCTTTCCCGGGGCCCAGAGTTGAAATGAGCCCCAAGCTCTCTTAACTCATGCCGTGTTCTTTACACAGCGTCCTGCTGCCTCCCTTCAGGAAACAAATCTCCAGTTTCCAGAACATTCACGTACCAGAGTTATTAAAAAAATCTATCACAAAACAATCACAGTAACTGAATCCCTATTCACTGCTCAATCTGATAGGTAAATCACCGAACTTTTGATTTATGTAACTCATTATCATTGCACGGTCGCTGCAGTGATATGCTCCATTTGTCTCCTTGATCATTATGTGGTTGGTTCTCTCTGTGTCCTGAAAGCAAGACCTTAATAATAACCAGCAAGGGTAATGCAATTAGCAAGATTTGGCATTTGTGTGTGCAGTTAGCCGTGCATGTGTGTGCGTGCATGTATGAGAGGGAGTGTGTGTGTGTCGGGTGGGGGGTTGCTGAGGAGGTGTGAGAGTTGAGAATGCTCAGGGCAAGGAGGAATTAAGTCTAGCTTTTGGGACCAGCGCCCCCTTCCCTGAAGACCCAGGAGGATCATGGGGCTTGTGGAGGTTTATTTAGATCCTCAGATAGTCCAATCAGGGCCCCTGGGGACGAGCTGTGGAACTGTCGGTTGTGGAGAAGGAAGAGAAAGGATTGTCGGGGATTTCAGAAGCTGGTTGCCCTAGTGACCTGAGGAATAAGGTTGTTCATCCCAGCTCACAGAGCATCATTATTGCTCTTCTGATTGCTTCTCTCCCTTGGGGAAGATCATGACAGTGCTGGGGTTGCAAATGCCCAGCCGCTCTGGAGTGGATAATGCACAAACCCTAGCTGATTAAGGAAGCTGGAGGAGAAGAAATGCTTCCCTTGCCCTTCCCAGCCTTTCCCCCAGAGAGGCACTTTTTTGGAGGTGGGGTGGCCTAACTGTCAATCAAATGAATACAGTTTTTTAAAAGTTAGACTCAGTATTTCAAATGTCAATACAATTGGGCACCTGGGTGGCTCAGTTGGTTAATCGTCTGCCTTGGGGTCAGGTCATAATCCCCGAGTCCCAGGATTGAGTCCTCATCAGGCTCCCTGCTCAGTGGGGAGTCTGCTTCTCCCTCTGACCCTCCCCCACCTCATGTTTTCTCTCTCGTGTGTGTGCTCCCTCTCTCTCTCTCTCAGATAAATAAGTAAAACCTTTATTTAATTTAATTTTTAAATTTTAATTAATTATTTTTTTTAAGGATTTTATTTATTTATTTGACAGACAGATATCACAAGTAGGCAGAGAGGCAGGCAGAGAGAGAGGGGGAAGCAGGCTCCCTGCCAAGCAGAGAGCCTGATGTGGGGCTTGATCCCAGGACCCTGAGATCATGACCTGAGCCGAAGGCAGAGGCTTTAACCCACTGAACCACCCAGGTGCTCCTAATTTTATTTTTTAAAAAGATTTTATTTATTTATTTGACAGAGACAGAGGGAGAACACAAGCAGGGGGAACAGCAGGCAAAGGGAGAGGGAGAAACGGGCCACCAGCTGAGCAGGGAGCCCGACGTGGGGCTCGATCCCAGGACCCTGCGATCATGACCTGAGCCAAAAGCAGATACTAAACGACTGAACCACCCAGGCGCTCCTAAATAAAATCTTTTAAAAAACCAAAAATTCAATACAATTAATGCAGCAAATACTTATTGAAGGATACCCGGCAGTTATAATTATTATTGATAATATAAATAGCATATACTGTACTGGAGAGAATTTATTTAAAAAAGAGTAATAAATTCCTGGCCTCCGAGGGGTTTACAATCTACTCAGGCAGGAGCCAGTGGTCCAAGTGCCTGTAAGAAAAAGAAACAGGTAATGAGTGATATGAGAGTGTGGTGAGGGGACAGGTTTGGGGATGCACATGTAAACTGCATGATAGGGAATGGCGGGTTGGGGACAAGAGCAGGAGGGCATTGCATGAAGGCAGGAGGAACGGCATGTGGCCAAGTGGTTCCGGGAGAGTGGCCATCATGCCCAGTAGATCTAGAACCAGGATCACTGTGAAGGGAGAATCGGCTCTGTGTTTGGTGGTCAAGGGACAATGACGGAAGCCTCAACCTGAATGTCTCTAGCATTTTTAGTCCTAATTCTTTTCCTTCCTTCCTTCTTTCCTTCTTTCAATATTTGATTTATTTTTTAAAGTAAAGTCTGCACCCGACATGGGGCTCAAACTCAGAACCCCAAGATCAAGAGTTGCATGCTCTACCAACTGAGCCCATCAGGTTGTCCCCACATTCTTGAGATTTTTATAAAAAAAGATTTATGTATTTATTTATTTATCTATCTGAGAGAGAGAAAGCACGAGCAGGGAGAGGGGCAGAGGGAGATGCAGGCTTACCGCTGAGCAGGGAGCCTGGTGTGGGGTTCCATCCCCAGACTCTGGAATCCTGACCTGAACCAAAGGCAGACGCTTAACTGACAGAGCCACCCAGGCACCCCATTTTGGGATTTTTTTTCTAAAAGAGAAAACACTTCAGTGATCCATTCCATCTGCTCTGCTAATTGATTGTTTCGGAAAATGCAATGCATCAACACTTTGCAAATGACATATTTAATCTGGGTCCCTCACAGCTCTTGTTAGCAGAGTCCACTAGCACACACTGCTTGCTGGCTAGTCTGCGGCGACAACAGATTGCTCATGTGTCCAAAGATTTGTAAGCTGTTGTTGTAAGGGACATTGTTTCAGTGACAGAGCAATGTAACTTTTCTGTTACTAATGTGTGTGGCGGGAGTGCACAGTACAAATAGCAGTTATTTTAAGTTTTTTTCAGGGACACCCAAGGGGCCACACTTGCCCATCAGTCCATTATTTGGAGAGAACTGGGAGCCAGGACAAAGGCTCAAGACTCTTCTCCGGCTTCCCTGGGGCCTGCATTGATTGTGCCAAGTACTGCTTCCAGGCCTCTGCTTTCCCAAGCAATCAATGCAACAACACGGGTGAGAAATGAGGAACAGCAACTGCTTAGCATCCATTCTTCCTTGTAATTAATATCACGTGGCCGCGTGAACGGCCTGGAGCTGTCTGGTGGAGAAATGCTCATTCAGAGAAACCAAGCAACAAACAAACAAACACGAAAAGGCGAAAAGGCGTGCTGGCACATAATTCTTGCAAAATGCAAAAGGGAAAGGTCTTACCTCAAAGCTGTCTATAACTGAAATACCACTGGGGGTTTATGTTTGGTCTTTTTTCTTTTCCTCTGAAAAATCAGCTCATATATTTCCTTGCAACCAAGACAAGCACTCTCTTAATTGTTCCATTAAAAGAGGTGTTGAAATGTTACTAATTGTCAAATGCAATTAAGTGGAGCAACATGTCACAGGTAAATTAACGAGAAGCCAGCTGCTTGGAGGGGGGCGGGGCTCAGCATTGGCGCTGTTGGGAATAATCGTTATCCTTCCTGGAGGTGACTCCTGCTTGCCTAACCAGGGAACTGTATGCATCACGCCAGCCCCTGATTACAGCTTTTAAGGGTTTCTGACTCATCAGTGGCCATTTGCTATGAGTAGTTTTTAGCTGCTCTCTCTCTAAAAGCTTGATAGTGATGTTATTAGTAGAGTGTTGCTAACTTAAAAAGGAAAAGTCAATTGTTATCCTTGAGTAACCCAGCAGAAAGGAACAGGATTTGCAAAGAATCCCGCATCTCCAAGTACAGAAAGTAGCGCCCACAAGAATAGAGGTCCTTGAAGGACATGGTGCTCTTGTCTTAGTCACTGAGTTAGGTTTGCATTTCTTCCTGTGATTTCACATTTACTCAGTTCAAAAGCATTTCCACTTGTACTATGTGCAGTGGAACATACAGAAGTACAAAACAAGACTGGGGGAGTCCTGCTTTCATTTACAACTACTTCATCTAGGTTAAGCACACACAGTTTTAATTTTCTTTCTTCGTTTTTAAAAAAATGATTCTTTAATTTAATTTATTATTATTATTATATTATTATTATTTTTAGACAGGAAGAGAGGAGGAGACGGGGGAAAGAAAGAATCTTAGGCAGGTTTCACACCCAGTGTGGAGCCCAATGGAAGTCTCAATCTCAAGACCCTGAGATCACAACCTGAGTTGAATCAAGAGTCAGAAGCTTAACCAGATGAGCCACAAAGGTGCTGCAGCACACACATTTTCAAGAAGACTATAAACTCTTGTATAGTAGGGACCTGGTCCTACTCTTTTTTTGTATCTCCAACATCTAGTTCAGCGCCTGGCACATATTAAGAACTCAGTAAACATTTAATGAGTAAACAGAAATGATAAAACTGGTTGGGAGAGGGGGTTGCATTGGGGGAGGAGGGTACCTTTGGTTGGAGTTGTATTTCTGGTGATGACAGGACCTCTGTGTGAGGTGTTTTGAGTCTGGTCAGACATCTGAGACCAAGTTCCTCAGGTTAGGCTAGGGCTGGATGTTTGTCCTTGGAAGTTACTTGTGAAAAAGGGCTAGTTGACTGCAGGGCCCTGTTCCTGATACAGGAAGAGGGAGAGGACCAAGGGCTCCTGCAAATGTGCATTGTGCAGGGTGCCCAGGGTTCTGGGAAGAGGCAGAGGATCTAGAGCTCTCTGTAACTGCAGGGGAGGAAAAAGTTTCATAACCCATTTAGGGTTCTTGGCTGGGTCTGGAAATTTAACTGACAAAGATAGATACACAGGAGGAAAGCAGACACATTTTTATAAAATTTTCATGTATATGGATACCTCCACAAGAGAATGAAGAGGGAAGGAGGAACCAGAGCAGGAAGCTTTTACACCTTTTAGACAAAGAAAGAGTAAGTTTGTGAAGAATTGATAAGATACAGGGTGCCTGGGTGGCTCAGACATTAAGCAACTGCCTTCAGTTCAGGTCATGGTCCCAGGGTCCTGGGATCAAGCCCTGCATCGGGCTCTCTGCTCAGTGGGAAGCCTGCTTTTCCCTCTTCCGCTCCCACTGCTTGTGTTCCCCCTCTCTCTGTCAAATAATAAATACAATCTTTAAAAAAAAATTGATAAGATAAAGAGGTTTGGGCTAGGCTTAGTAAATGGTGAAGAGATAAGTAGGAAGATAAAGGTTAGTTTAACAAGATTTGTTTGCACAGATTTCTTGGTTCTAAACTCCCCATCTCTGGTGATAAGAATATCTTCCTTTGGTACAGGCAAGGAAGCTTTCAGAGAATATTTTCCGATTGGTACAGAGAGGGAAGCTTTCATGTGGGAGTTTTCTGACCTGTTTCAGGGAAGAAGGGTGAATGGGCTGGGGAGAAGGGTTATCAGGGCGACCTTCCTGCTTCTGCCATTTTTCAAATTCCTTCAGCTTATGATATTCAATATGACAAGGGGCATATTGTGGGGTAGCATGTCCTGTGGGGTAGCATTACCAACCACTTTGTTTCTCAGTGCCAGGCCCTGAGTGGGCAGAGAAGTCACTGGAAGGTCTTGTCTGACAGACTGGCTGGGCCTTTCTGGCACTGCTGCAGGAGGGCCATGTGTGAGGGGCTGTGTGGGTTTTCCTAACACCAACAACGAATCTTCTAACACCAGTTTGGATGTCCAACACTCCAATTCTATTCAAACATGGATGATCTGGAGTTAGTGGAGACCTCACAGGTCAGGATAAGAGCTGAGTCCCATAAACCTGACTCTACTTCAGACACCAGTCACAGATGGGGTGCCCAGACCACCCACACTTCTGCCTGGCCAATTACAAATTCAGTTTCCCATGACTCTTTCTTCAGGTTTGATAATTCACTAGAGCAACTCACAGGCATCAAGAAAGTGCTTTATTTACTATTACCAGTTTATTGTGAAGGATAAAACTCAGAGGCAGCCAAAGGGAAGAAATGCTTATAAGGCAAGGTATGGGGGTGGAAGGTGGAAAGCTCGCATGCTCTTAGTGGGCACACTACTCTCTCTGCAGCACCCCCAGAAGCTCCCCAAACCTCATTTTTTTTCTCTTTTCTTTTCTTTTTTAAAATGGGGGTTTCGTTATGTAGGCATGATAGATCAAATCATTGCTGATTGACCTTAATCTCCAGACCCTCTCCTCTTCCTGGAGGCAGGTCAGTGAGGCTGAAATTTCTAGCCTTCTGATCACGTGGTTGGTTTTTCCAGTCACCAGCTCCTATCCTGAAGCTATTTTGTAGCAACCTCCCCACTCCCAGCCCCCACCCCTGCCCACCAAAAGTTATCTCATTACCATACAAAAGATACTGTTATTGCATAGGAGATTCCAAGGTTGCTAGGAGTTCTCTACCAGGAACAGGGATGACTAAGTCCAAATGTTTGTGTTTTATTATCCCTCAGGGCCCATTTCCAAGATGTACACACCGGAAGCTCACCTCCCATGGGACTGTGATGCATTCTGCTATTACTCTGCCTCTTCTCACTTTTTTTGGGGGGGGGGGTTAAGATTATTTATGTTGTTATTTAAGAGAGAGAGAGAGAGAGATATAGCAAGAGAGAGAACACAAGCAGGGGGAGCAGCAGACAGAGAGAGTGGTAGAAGCAGGCTCCCTCCTGAGCAAGGAGCCCAATATGGGGCTTGATACAGGACCCTGGGATCATGACTTAAGCCAAAGACAGACACTTAACTGACTGAGTCACCCAAGCATCCCCTTACTTCTCACACTTCTGAGGCAAAACAGTTTGGAGATGTTGTTGCTAATATGGTCCCTGCCATCTGTCAAAATGGATTGCCTCCTAGGACATACACTCCTGCTCTTCTTCTTCTGTGGAGACCCAGTATTGTGGAAGTTAGCCTGGGGTGGGGAATGCCTTATACAAATAAAAGGACATAGTACATAAAGTTATTTCTAAACTTGGGTACAATCATGTTTGGTTTTATTTTGTTTTCAAAAAAAAAAAAAAAACAGTGGCTATGTTAGGGGGAAGGCAGAAAACTGAGTGGTTGTCTTGTTAAATAACCCAAGTTAAATAACCCATATGAAGTAAGTTCATATTAAATATTCCCAAGCTCCACTCCAAGACTTATAAACTCACATTGTTGAAGTGTGGGAAGGCATATTCATAGGCTCCATGTGTAATTTTTTAAAAAATATTTTATTTCTTTATTTTAGAGAGATAGCATGAGCGAGTTGGGGAGGAGGCTTAGAGGGAGAGAGAGAGGATCTCAAGCAGATGCCATGGTGAGTGCAGAGCCCGAAGTGGGGTTTGATTCCATGACTCTGAGATCATGACCCAAGCTGAGACAAAGCATTGAATGCTCAACTGGCTAAGCCACCCAGATGCCCTTCCACATGTGATTCTGATGTCTAACCTCATTTATTTTATACATCTGATCACCCCATGAAATTTGTACCTGGGTCTCAATAAAGATATGTACATCCTGTCTTCCCTACATCTCCTCATGGTGGCATATAAAGCCACACTCAGCTATAGAGGGAAGGACATAGAATATCGAAGACTTGGCCCAGGACTTAATCAAAAGAGTAGCCAAGCTCCAAAGAAAGTTTTATTCTCAGCAAAGGCATGTCAGCTATGCCAAAATCAAGGTTCTGGTGAGAAAGAATGGGATTCTGAATAATGAGATGGGGGACTTCTGGGTTAGTGCTCCTGTAATCTTAAATTCCTATATTTTTCTAAACACTCTGAGGCTGAATGAGAGGACCATTCTTTCCTATTAAGGGTTAGACTCAGTCCTTTCGTGAAGATGATACAGTAGTTTTTCTAACAAAGACATGCTTGGCCTGCCAGGGAAGGAATGAGATGGTATTCTCAAAGGAACTGAAGAACCTAGCCAGGAAAGAATGCACGGGATTATATTTTAACAGTTCCGAACCAAGGAGTTGGGAAAGCAGAGCACAAATTTAGATAAAAGGGAGCTTATTGAGATGGAAGCATTTTTTTTTTTTTTTTAAACTCTCTAGCAAGGAGCTCAGGTGATGATCTCCCAGAATCATGGCCAAAGTGATGGCTCACATTAAGGTAGGTAGAAATGCCAGAATTGCTGTGGGAGATGGTGGAAGAATGGATTAGAAAGCTCAGAGAAGTGGTCATGTCAGCATGAATATTATACATACAGCTGGATGACTGTGTTCCGTGGAAGTGCCCAGAGGAAACAACAGAGAATGTACTGAGAGGAGCACCAGCATCAATAGGAAGGTGAATGATGGTTCTCTGTAGGCCTGCGCTGATAGGAGATATGGCTGCAGAAATGGGCTCCCTAGCGACAGTGGGGATGATAAACCCTGTAACAGTGGCTAAGTGGCTGTGCTTAACTGTCAGAAGTCTGGCGGGTACAATTATCCTAAGTGATAGCAAAGCTACAAGCAAAGGGAGGCTGAACGGCAGAGTTATGGAGGTATTAATGGATCACAGCGCCCCTAGCGTCAGAATATACGGGCAGCCAGCAAGGGTACAATTAAAAAAAAAAAAACAACAAAAACCAAGAATGGATAATTAGGAGGCTGAGTAGTTACTCCACAAAAATGTCATGATTCCTTGCTCAGTTTTTATAGTTGAACCATTTATTAAATTTCTTTAAAAAAATGTTTTATTTATTTATTTGAGAGAGACAGAAGCAACGAGAGAGAGACCAACTGGGAAGGAGGGGGAGAAGCAGACTCCCCCCTGAGCAGGGAGCCTGATGCGGGACTCAGTACCGGGACCCTGGGATCATGACTTGAGCCAAAAGCTACACAATTAACCCACTGAGCCCCCCAGGTGTCCCAGCCAGTTTTCAGGTCTGGTACTCATTCAGTGAAGGAGAGGCTGGGTTCCTAGGAGGAAGGCTCCTAAACACCATAGCAAGTGTACATAATATTGGGTCTACTAGTTATTCTTCAAAGGGATTAGAGCCATTTACTGCACTAGAGAAAGGGGACACTCAAGCATTTTAAGGACTCTTGGGCACAGGATCTGAGTAGACGTCGATACCTAGAACCTGGAAGTAGTACCATGTCCTCACTGATAGAGTAGGAGGGCCCCACCTTGGTTGAATAGCCATTTTGTTGTTTATACAGTAAAACTTGAATTGACCCTGTCCCCCACAGGGGAACTTGCTTGAAAGCAAGTCCTGGAAACCAGTGCCAGGTACAAGGGTGGGTCAGGCCAGGTAGAGGTATTCAATCAGTGGGGGCGCATACTGTCTCCTAGTTACCAAGGAGTATGGGCCCCACCCTTTGGGCACCTTTGGGGCACCAATTCTGACCAAGGTGATAGGCTGGTTCAAATGTCTACTAGGGTAAATTATAATTCAATTGATCACTTAGGTGTGACCTAGCATGACTGTGCAGCTTTCTCTGTGTGTTACAATTTCATTGGCCACCTGTGTGTGGCCAGGCCCAACCACATGGGCCCCTTACAGAGGGGCAGACCCGACCGGTCTGTTTGACAGTCGGTCTGATTCTTGATGCTTGGTGTGAAATAAAGCTTTGCTTGACCTTTGCTTTGTATCAGTCTCACTCCTTAGATCATGGACCTATTATTGGGGGACCCAACATTGGGGACCCAACAGGAGCACACGGACAAGCTGATCATTGAAGGTTTGGCCAACTTCTGGCTCATGGAGTGCCCACTGAGTTTAAAGACCATCCAAAGGTGATTTCCTTGGTTTCTCTGTGTATAATGGGAATAGACATCCTTGGTATTTGGCAAAGCCGTCCATGAGTTCCTTGGCCTGAGGGGTAAAAGTTATATCGAGAAAGGCTAAGTGAAAGGCTTTGAATCTGCCACCACTCCCACTCCTGGCCAAAACAGTAAATCACAGACAGTATCACAGTAACACATCTTGGTGGGAATGGCAAAAACTAGCTTTTGTCTTAAAGAGTTAAAGGAAGCAGGGGCCGTGATCCTTCTCATAACCTTTATTTCATTCACCAGTCTGACTTCTGCAATGACACACAGGCCTTGGAAGATGGCAAGGAATTATCTAAAATGCAAGCGAATAGTAAATCCTGTTGCACCTACCTCTTGCTATGACAGAGGAGCATGGCCTGCGGCATGGGGCATGTTATAGGCAAGATGGATGGGCAAATGTGTCCTTTTCCATCTCTATCAAAAAAGAGAATCAGAAATGATCAGTATTCACTTGGGATGGATATTGGTCTATCTTTATGGTTTTGTCCCATCCTCTCCCATCCTCCACCATAATATTATGTAAAGAGACTTCGGTCATCTGGACATCCCACAGAATATCACACTGGTCCACAATATGGATGCCATCCGGTCAATCAGACCAGATGCGCATGTTGGAGGTCTTAGTAAGAGTACGAGGGTCCTGATGCTTGAGCTACACAGTCAAGCCCACTCGATGGGACTAGTGTGCCAGTGATGGTGAACCACGCACACTGGGTAAGTCCCAGTGAGAAAATTGCAACATAGACATCTGGGGTTCTGGGACAAGGCCATGCCATTTGCAGCAGAGAACGACACATTTGGAGAAGCAGTTCACAGAGTGGCACCAGACCCCCGGACGGGGGGAACATTTGACCCTGGGACATTAAGTGACTGTGCATTTGGAATTGCCCATCACGAGCTGTGTCTTTGTAGGATGAAATGCATCTAGATTTTACTGTGGTGAAAACAAGGGCAGGTAGGCTGAGTACAGCTGTCTTCACTGCTAAGTATTCTTGGGTGCACAAGAATATTCTTGGGTGATGTCCCAGAAAGGGACACTTTCTTTTTATCTAAAAGTTGTTTTTCTATCTTTCTCTGGAGCCTGGTGCTCTAAGAGTCTTTTCTTTTCTCAGTAGGAACTGGGTAAATGGTAACAGACTCCCTGACACCCCGCACAGGAGATTGTCCGGCTTGGCCCCGGGGGGAAATTACACAAGCAGCCAACGTTAGTCTTCAGCTCTCTGGCATCCCTTTGCTCTGTTCTTCCCCCACTGGGTGCTGCGTTACCTCTCTTTCTTTGCCATCTTTTCCTGGAGTATGTGCATTAAAAAAATGTGTTTTTTTGTGGTGTTTTTTTTTTTTTTTTGGTCTCATTTTTTGCTTTGGGAACAATACGCTACAGAAAATCTAACAAACTCTGTTCCTCCCCTTCAAAGTATCTATTTTTGTTTTAAATTTGAAAGCATTAAATTGAGAACATTTGAGACCCACAGAATGGAGGCCACCTCCATTCCATCACCTGCCACAATCGAAACCCTTGCTCTTTCGAAGAAGACTCATTGTCAAAGACACCTAATGCCAAAAACAGCCCTCCAACTTGGCTTAAGCTGGAAAACAGGACCTGCTAGCTGCGTAAGGAAATCCCTGACCTCCTAGCCAATCACACCCTGTTCTGCAATGTCTCTGTTAGAAATTCGCTCTTACCCCAGATCCTTGGAAAGAGCATCTGCTTTCCATAGGCACTGCCCTCCCCCAATCCATGGGTGGTTTTCCCTTGAGCGAAGGACATCAAACTCATTACTAAAATGTCTTAGTTTTGTCATTTGACAAATTAGATATTCCAAGAAACAGCATAATTATTTAATATTTATTTCCCTTTATAACTGTATATGCGAGCAGAGCCCCTGTTTTTGTTTTTAGCATTATACTTCCACACCCAGCATAATACCTAGTACGCTGTAATTTATAAGTAATGTTGAATATACTTTTATAAATAATTATATAAACATGCATACATTTATAAATAATTGTTGTAATTAAGAAAAGGTCTTAGGGGTAAAAGGATGATAGGGTTCAGGCAGGTGGAGAACTTTGAGCTGAAGGTAATCAAGGCCCAACAGACTTAAGAGGAACGTTTTTACCTCCTCCACTGCCTAAAAGGATTTAGGCCAAAAGCCTCCACCTGGAAGAGAGCTGTTATCAAAACTAATTTTTTTTTTTTTTTAATTACATAAGAAAGACTTCTCAGGGCATCACAAACATTCCTTTACCAGGCATCTGCTCTGCCCATCTTCCTGTGGTTTGTCTTCTTCCCCTTTGAAGTCCCAGACCCCTCCTTCTCCTCAGCTCTCCGGGCTTATAAACTTCAATTGCCTGACTGTCAGGGAACCTCTCCTGGCTTCATGGGGCTCTCATACATATATAATTAAATTTGTTTTTCTCCTATTAGTCTGAATTATGTCAGTTTATTTATTAGACCAGGCAAAGAGCCTAGAAGATAAGAAGGGAAAGATTTTCCTTCCCTACAGTTTTTGCACCCAACACGGGGGTCTTCACTGGCTAACCACTACCCATTCCAGGCCTGCTGCCCCTGAGAGATCCGGGGACTTCTGACAGGCTCAGGCGGAAGGTAAGAATTCTTACCACCTCAGCTTGCTGGATCTCTGCCTGCAGGGTCAACCGGAAGCCATTGGCTTTTTATAAGTTTAAATTAGCAAGAAAAAAATATTTATGTGAACTAGTTCCTTGGGCATAGCAATTTTGGTAAAGATTTGTTATGAATATTGATTTCTATGCATTCCTTTCCTCCAGAGATACTCATTGCTTTCTTTTGTTTTTGTCTTTTGTGTTGTTTATCAGAAGGAGGAAGACCATAGATCCCTTGGGGTTTTCCTTTGATCTTGTCCTATCCTGAGAGCTTGGCTTTGTGACCAATGAGAATGTTCTCGCTGGTCTCTACTCTCCAGAAGGTACAAATAATGCTGTACATGTGGAGGCTGATTGAATAGACCGGGATTCAGGAGACAAAAATCACAAGCAGAGTTCTCTCTGTCCAACTTGTCTGCTCTTAGCGGGGGGAGTTTATCAGAAGGTGTCCCAGACCATAAGGGGCCTTTGTCATCTCAACCTCCATTGCTTTGTTAGTGCTGGAAGGTCCCATTCCAGTAGCACCTGCCCAGTCACAGAGTAGTGGGTCTGTCACTGAAGGCCTCCTACACTCCCGTGAGAAACCAGAGACACATTTCTACTGCACAGTTGTGAACACCTGTGACAAGAAGGCCCTTGCTTTCTTAGGCTAACTCCGGGAGTGAACGAACTTTCTGTATCCTGTGAGGGCTACATCTTTTGTCCTCTCTTATGGGATGCCTCTTGTGTTCTTGGGTAAGTCATAGAAAGGCTTATTGGTTTGAGTCATTATTGAGATAAATATAAAATCCTACTCATGAATGACCAGATGGTGAATCTTTTGAATTGGAAAGACTTCCATATTTGGGTGGGGGGGAATTTTTAGAGAGCTCTCATCCTAAACAATTGTATTATGGGTACCTATGGAAAGACCAAATTAAAAGAGATACAAACCTTAGGGATTCCCTTAACAAAATGAAAGGGCAGAACTAGAGAACAATCCATATACGATTTTCAGAGAGCACTCTCCTCTCCTCTCTTAGCCCAGAACATACAGGTTATTCATGTAAATACTAAGAGCCAGGAAATTAACAGAAGCATCTGGAATGCACAGTAAAGCTCAGACATAAAACTTGTTGGATTCTGTAATCAGGCTCTGCCAGCTTCAGGCTTTTCTACAAAATATGTTCCTTGCAGGGATGTCCAGGATCCCACCCAAAGATTTCATGTCCCTTGGATAATGGGGGAATCATTTAAATTATAATGTCCTTTTACCTCTACTTTCAGAAGATCCTCCCAAATTTAAAGAAAAACATGTAAAAATTAAAGCCCTATCCTCGTGGAAACAGATGACCAGAATTTCTCCCAGGCCCTTCTACAAATGACCAGAAAATAGCTCAACTGCAGGCTGATATTCAAGGTTTGATAGGAACAATATTGGAGGCTTCCCCCCCTAAAGTGAACTGGTCTAAGGTTAAATGATACACTCAGAAAGAAGTTGATCATCCAAAGGCTTCTGTTGAAAGCTTTATACAGACTTTTTAAAGGCATACTGCACTACACCGGGGAGATCCAAAAGTATAGAACTCTTTTAATTTTCATCTTAGTTGGAAATTTTCTTCCTAATAGAAAAAAGACAAATTTATAATAGCGTGATTGAGTGAGCAAATTGACCTCTACATGTTTGACAAAAAAGGCTACCAAATTCTTCTGAGATAACTTGCAAGAATGCAGACCAATAAAAAAGCGTTAGACCGAACAATTTGTGATTTACCGACTTGAATTTTTAGAGAAATAAAAGCGTAAGTCCAGGAGCAACTCCCGGCCCATTCAGAGCCTTCCAGATATGTACAGAAACTGTAGATATTTAAAAAAAAAAAAAAATCAGGACTTTGAAATACAGTTGTTCTGCATTTGAGAAAAAGAGGACAAATTTAAATAGTAATGACCCTAGACTCCTGGTAATAGAGACATATATTCAGAACTTACTTCTAGGAGAAAACTCACATTCTTTCTCCATCTCTTGAAGACATAAATCTTACTGTATCTTTGAAATGGGAACACCCTGGGAGGTAACTAAAATAATGCTCTGAAACTATTAAAAAAAGGAGGTGGGAGTTGGGGAAGAGGAGACCTTTTTGAAATACAGACTGCAAAAAAAGCTCTCTTGTCCAGACTCTGGAGCACACCATCCTTAAGATTACTTGTCAAGGACAAGTACAAATCTTAATAGTCTTCTCCACAAATACTAGCAAAAAGCTTTTAAGTGGGTAACCTTAACGTGTTCTCTGTCTGCCAGAGACACAGTTATTTATAAAATAGTGGGTTTTGTTCTGTACCTGACTCATGGCTGAAGTTTTGAAATGAAAGCAACCAGATCTCTGTCTGCATGTTTCTGTATGTCTGTGCATATACATACATGAAAGACGTGGCATTTTCCCACCTCTAGATGGTGGTGCCAAAATTCATTTAGAAAAAAGCTCTATTTAATGGGCTTAAAAACAAGTGCCTTTGAACTAAGTATTTCTAAATATCAGAAATATAACAAAAACTAACCCAACCGTTTTTCAAGTTCATGTCTAGGATAACTTTTGGTAAATAAAAGCAAGTTTAAGTTTGCTGGTTTATTAACACAGACATAGCTTTAGAGTTATTAGCATTAAGTAGAATACTTTTATTCTACCTCCATTTACTGAAAGTAGAATAAGCTCACATTATCTCTGTTAGAAAGTTTGGCAGCAAGAAAAGTAAACTAAGATGAAAATAAACTAAGATGACGGCTAACTGCTTTAATGTCTCATGAAATTTTCATGAGTAATCTAAGTAGGACTGTTAAGAACAAGTAAATAGATATAAGTGGGATAAGAATTTTTAGGTGAACTTTTCGGTAAGAAGTGTTTTACGGTATACCTACTTAGAAATAGTTTCCTAAATCTCCTTGCTCACCTCCACCCTTAGAATTTTGCTAATTTAAAATTAAATGGTGGGAAGTCATTAAATGTCTAGGTTATTTCCAAATAAGATAAAGTACTAGGAACAATAATTAATTACTAAACATAGGTTTTCTTTTACAGAGATGCTAAAGATAGTTGGGGTCCATTAGTAAACATGTCTGTGTCATACTGAAAATTCTGCTATAAGAAACGTGTTTCTAGATAGTCTAAAAGTATTTATAAATTTGAAATACAGAACAAATTTATAAATTTGAAATACAGAACAGCTGTATTTCAAACTGTATTTCAACTGCATTTTCCTATCTCTAGATGGTGGGAAAATGCTATATCCTTCATGTATGTATATACACAGACATACAGAAACATGCAGACAGAGATCTGGTTGCTTTCATTTCAAAACTTTAGCCATGAATGAACTGTATTTCAAATTTATAAATACAAATTCTGTATTAGAATGCTAATATAGAAGATAGTTCATAATTGTTTTATCTTTGTTTTCACTACAAATGAAGGTTTTTAAGAGTTTAAAAACTCTAATCTATGTAATTAATGCCACTAGAAATAATAAGGGAAACATTTCTGAATGTGAAACAAGCAAGATGGGTGTTTTAAGTAAAATTAAAACAAGAAATGGAAATGCATTTTTTGTTAAGGGAAAGTAAGGTAATTTTGTCAATTGATTTAAAATGGGAAAGAAAAATTGTAGGACAAAATTTTAATGTAAAAAAGAAAGTTGTAGGAGATTTATAGAAAAGGGATCTTGGCAAAGGAGTTTTAGTGAAGCTCACTAAGATTAAAATATGTTTAATCAAGGTAAATGAATTTTAATATAAAAAATAAGCTGGTATAAAATTAGAATTGAAGTTTCTTTCTGTTCAAAGAAAAAAAAGTTTTCTTGAGCTGTTGGTGTGCTCTTGATAGAAGATCATAAAAGGTTTTTCCTTACCTTTTAAAGTCATCTATCTAAAAAGCAAAGATTTTGTATCTTGTCAAAATAATTTTGCCTTTATCAGGTCTTTGATTACTTAAGAAAGCTGAGGATTTTCTATTCAAAGGACTAAGGTTTTTTATCTTATATATATATTTTTAAGATTTTACTTATTTTCTTAGTTGAGAGAGAAATTGAGGGTAGGAGGGAGGGGCAGAGGGAGAGTATCTTTAAGCAGACTCCTTGCTGAGCTAGAAGCCCTATGCAGGGCTTGGTCTCATGACACAGAGATGGTGATCTCAGCTGAAATCAAGAGTCAGATGCTTAACTGACTGAGCCACCCGGGCGCCCAAGAACTATGGTTTCTTTTCTTTCTTTTTTTTTTTTTTTTTTTTTTTAAAGATTTCATTTATTTATTTATTTGACAGACAGAGATCACAAATAGGCAGAGAGGCAGGCAGAGAGAGAGGAAGGGAAGCAGGCTCAAGAGAGCCCGATGCGGGGCTCGATCCCAGGACCCTGAGATCATGACCTGAGCCGAAGGCAGAGGCTTTAACCCACTGAGCCACCCAAGCGCCCCAGAACTATGGTTTCTTAAAACAACTATTTAGCTTTCCGGATTTGCCTATGAAGTCTTTAATTGACAATATGGTTAAATGGAGAACAAAGTATTCTTTCACAGTGACCTATGATCCTGTGTGATTAAGTTTTTTAAAAGAGGGAGACAAACCATAAGTGACTCTTAATCTTACAAAACAAACTGAGGGTTGCTGGGGGGAGGGGGGTTGGGAGAAGGGGGTGGGGTTATGGACATTGGGGAGGGTATGTGCTTTGGTGAGTGCTGTGAAGTGTGTAAACCTGGCGATTCACAGACCTGTACCCCTGGGGATAAAAATACATGTTTATAAAAAAATAAAAAATTAAAAAAATAAAACCTCTTTGACATTTTTGACAAGCTTCTCAAATATCAAATTCTAAATGAAGTCTTTTTGATCTCGAACTAAATTTGAGAATTTTTTAGAGGTTCCTTGGGCATCTCAAAAGATTTGTTTTCTCTCCTTATGAAAAGGGAGATGTTAAGCTAATTAGGTTTATTTGATACGTTAAATGACGTGGGAAGGGTTGTCATTTGGAGAGTGTGTGATTCTTGACCTCAGGATCATGAGTTCAAGCCCCACATTAGACATAGAGATTACTTAAAAAGTAATCTAAGCATTTTTCATGTTGTATTATTTAGTATGTGTTATCAGTGTTCCGCAAATTGTATGAAATTTCTAGAAATCTAATATGTCCTGGTATAACATTATCAGTCATAATTCCAGTTATCTTAGAATGTGATGTGTCACAATAATAAATAGATTTCCTTGTCAAGTGCATTGTTGAGGACTTTCATCAGATCTTTAATCATGGCTATTTTTAAGTCTTTTGTCATTCACAGATGGTTATTATTTCTCTGATGCTTTTGCAAAAATGTTCCTGCAGAAGTACTTCATCTTCAAGAAGACTCTAGAATACAGATTTCTGATGACTTTGAAACTGGAAAACTGAACTGGGTAAGAATTTCTGAAGCTAATAGAATAAGTAAATTCAAGATGAACAAGTATCAGTTACATTGTACTGAATGAACCGAGGAGTATGCTTATAATTTTTTATTTTTATTTTTTGTTTAAAACATGACCAGTTTAAAAAAATATATGTTTTGTTTTCCAGAATTAAGGAAACTTCTTTCTCTTCTTTTAAACTGCCTATGACTTAGAATAATTTGATAATGTATACCTTTGTGAACCAAGATTAAACTTTTATCTTTCTCTTCCTCCTTGATGCTCTTAGAATTCATAAACTCTCAGTGGGTATTCTGATTTTCATGGCAATAGTTATTTGCATAAATCCACTAAGAATCTGTTCTTGTAACAAGACACACTTGAAAACATTCGTTGCATTACCAAAGCTTTGACTGGAATGTCATATTTGAGAGAGCTATACAGAGACTCAGATACGACCAGACAGCTTTCCGGAGCTAAGGTTGACTGGAACCAGTAATGTCCCTTGGGAAAAATGTCCTGGTACCTTACTTCAGGGATTCCAGCAACTTTACCGGGTGAGTCAGAAAGATGACTTCCTGGTAGGTGCAGGAATTTCAGGATATTCCGGGGGACCTTGAAAAGATAGGATGTAACCGAAATCTATAGGTATTGCTGGAAAGCCTGATGGCATACCTTCAGCTTGGCTTCCTAGCTTTGAGAGGCTTTTTGAAAGTACAGTCTGAGATTCCCTATTAAAAGTTTCAGCAAAGCAGATTTAAAAATTCTATAGGGTCCATCACTATTCTTGCTATATTTATATAAACAATCAAGCCACGTTGATTAAAACTAGACTTACTCTGTGAACAAATTAGTCTTACTTTGGTTATCTTTCATGGCAATAGGGGTGATTGTGGAAACAAAATGGTGTTTCAGTAGAAATTATACACTTAGGGAGATTAAATTCTAGTTCTGTCCCTTGCCTTTGAGGTTTTGTTTTCTTTCTGTGAATTGGACTAGATTCTGCTGTCTTTTAGTTTCCTCCAGTGTTTGACGGTGACTTTTTAAACTAACACTTCCAATTTTTCTTCTACCCTTCTGACTTAGAATCATTGAGAACTAAAGTTGCCCCTTTTCTGAAGCCATTCAAGCTAACATTGGACAACTTGATATAAACTTCAGAGAAATCAGCACAAAAACTCATGTATGAACAGTCTTCATGCCCGTGGCTGGGTGGGTGAGTCTGCGTGATCACCAGAGGCCTCAGACTACAAACCAGGAACATCTGTCCAGCTGCTATTGTCTGCCCTCAGTCCCTCTGACCATGCTTCAAGCCTGACATCTAGAGATCTTTTCAGCTGATGATCCTCAGAACTCTGCTGTTTGTAATTTGCTTCTTATTAACTGTTTTTTTCTCTTTGTTTGTTTCCATAGAAATGCCTTATTAAATACCCGATTTCCCACACCACGCAGGCCTAACGTTGAGGTCCCAGTGGCATCTTCACCTGTTTCACTGAACTGACCTATTTTCAAGACTAAGAGATTAATTCAGTGAATATCCCAAGATGAAGACCATCAAGGCCCAACACGCTTAGATTTTCATCTCCCTCTTAACTGCCTCAAAGAATTTAGATAGGGAACCTGTACCAGGAAGAATTATTCCCAAGCATAACTTTTTCTTCTTCTTTTTTTTTTTAACAGAAGAAAGTCTTCTCCATCATGGCATGGCAAACCCTTGTTAACCAGAAGTTTGATCTTCCCATCTTCTGGTGGATTGTCTTCCTCCCTTTTGAAGTCCCAGATCCCTGCGTGCTTCCTGTTAGCTCAGGATGGCATAGGAACTGCAATTGCCTGACTGTGGGGAGCCTCTCTTGTATTTGTGGGGCTCTTGAATGTACATAATTAAATTTATTTTTCTCCTATTAATCTGTCTTATGTCAATTTAATCATTAGATCAGCTAAAAAACCTGGAAGGGAAAAAGGAAGAAGTTTTTCTCCCCTATAAGAAGCAACTCCGCCCCGTGGTTTCCCACTGAGCTTGTGTCTCTGCCTCTTACCTACACATCTGTTCCAAGCCCACTCCCTACTGTTTCTCAGCAAGGACTTCTACTTTGCCAGTAGCTCAGGGAAGGACCAAAGAGAGGGTGGGAAGAGTAGGTGAAATTGAGGAGTGAGGAGCATCATGAGCCCATGGGACCATGGGAAGAAAGCACCTGCTGAAATTGACCAGAAGGTGAAGGAGGTTAATGAGAGCACATGGGCTGCTCTCCCCAGTAGGTGCCTTTAACAGCTTCTAGCAGAAGAACCTGAGATATTCAGAAGTCAGGAATCGAAATGAGGACACTCTATTAGTTTTCTAGGGCTGCCATAACAAAGTCCCATAGACTGAGTGATTTAAACAACAGAAATGTATTATCTCACAGTCCTGGAGGCTAGAATTCTGAGATGAAGGTGTCAGCAGGATTGGCTTCTTCAAGGCGTCTCTCCTTGGCTCGCAGATGGCTACGGCTCCACGTGTCTCTGCATGATTCTCCCTCTGTCCCAGTCTGTGTTCTAATTGCTTCTAGGCTTACTGGATTGTAGCTTATCCATAGGACTTTATTTTACACTAATTACCTCTCCAAAGGCCCTATCTCCATATATAGCTACAATTAAGAGGTGAGAGTGTTAGGACTTGAAGAGATAAATTTTGGGGGAACCCAATTCAATCCATAACAGTTACCCAGCCAAATAAGGGTAGTATAGCTCAGGGGTTAAATAGACTATATTTAGAGTCAGGAAGAAGGCAGTTAGGGGTCCCTGGTTGGCTCAGTTATTTGGGTGACCAACTCTTGGTTTTGGCCCAGGTCATGATTTTGTTGTCTGAGATCGAACCCCATGTCAGACTCTGCACTCAGTGGGGAGTCTGCTTGAGATTCCCTTTCTCCCTCTGCCCTTCTCCCCTACTGGCATACACACACGCGCACTTTCTCTCTCCCTCTAAATTGAATAAGTAAATATTTAAAAAAAAAAAAAAGAAAGAAAGACTGAGGTTAGAATTCTGACTTTACACTTAAAATCTCTTGGAACCTTAGCTTCTTCCTCTGATAAGTGGGAATAAAAATAATTATGGCTCCAGCTCTATTAAATGGGAAGAGGTGTGCAAACACAGAATGTGAGGACATAGGAGGTACGCAACAACTTTCAGCCATAGTTGCTGGTGGTGGTTTTATTCCTAACCATGTTATTATTACTGGTCTCCTTTTCTGTAGAATGGGGCTAATAAAATGCCCCCCCTCCTTAGAGCTGTGAGGATTGAATAGTCTGCATGGCAAATGAGTTCATGTTTCGCCTGCCCCAGAGTGAGCTCTCCCAAAATGTTAATTGTGGCCATCGTCTTCATGGGATAAGGACCAAGTTTCCCTATTCTTAGCCTACCGAGTAGCATCCGATGCAGCACAAACCATGTCTGTATTTAATAAAATGCATTTTTTTTTTTTTTTGGTCGGGACAGTTTGAACCAGAGAGACCACCTATCTTAGGCAGAAGCTCATATTTTAGTTATTAAAATGTGAAATGAAGCAACATTGGAAGATGGATGACTTAGAAGATTATTTAGCTGAAGGGCGCTACGATCTATATTTCCATACTGCAGAGCCAAGAAATGTTCAGGTTCAGTGTGGGTGATTCACCATTTGATCTCTTGTCAAACTTCCACAAAGTCTTCCTCTATTTTTTTTTTTTTAATATGTCTTGCTGTGTCTCCTATAATTAAGAAATGGTGCCGGGTTCTTGTCATCCACCATTAAGGACTAGTCACAGATAGTTTCCTAACATCTGCTTCTCGCAACCTTCTAATTATCCATAAAAATCTGGCAGAAGGGCCTGACAGTTTATCTGGAACACAGAATCTGAATACAAAACAGGGTGCTTAGCTTCTAGATACAGAGGGATGGGATAAAACAGGTACTCTCTAAGCTCCTACTTTGCATGCAATGATGTAGTCTGTTCAAATCAGAGTTAGGCGCATGTCATCTCAATAAAGACTCAATTTTGAAAAGCGTCTTTTGACAAAATGAATGTGGGTCAGGAATATGTTAATGGTGCTGTGGCAGAGTCTGCTGTTAGCCGCTGCTCCACTGTTCCTTTTACAATCCAGCCAGACACGGTGATTGCCCTGCCAGTACCTCTAGGCTCTGAGCTATCCGGGCCCTGATAGGAAGAACTAAGGGTCTCTTGACCCTGCCAGACACTTGCCTCTAGCAAGGTCACCTCCTCACCTCTCATTGCTTGTCCCTGGTAGCAGGTGCCTTTCTGGCCCACCAGCTTGCCTGGCTTTCTGACTCATCAGCTCACCTTGACTCCAGAAAAGGCATCTCCCTCCATCCCTGCATTGTGGGCATGCGATAGGCTGAACCACTCCTTTATTGGGATTATTGGTTATCCTGTGTCTACCTATACCTCCAACATCCATGGATGATGGACTTATTCTATCCTCTGGGTCTGAATCCACAGATACCTGTCTGCCCATTTGGCTTTAGACCCCTATCTTGTTGAGACTTCTGGTCCTTTTGTGTCTTATAATCTCAGGGCTATGAACCCTCAGACTTGCCTCAGCTCTCCTGCTCTTTCTGTCTTGCTTCTTCTCTGTCCTAGTACCATAGAGATGCATAAAAACATTCCTCTTTCTACATATCGCTCACCAAGCCCTTTTTGTATCCATAAGACCTCAAGAGGCAGAGACCATGATTTGCTTGGTAACTTTGTCAACTGATGGGCAAAGAGGTTTACCATTCTATGCAAGGCTTCAGATCGGATTTGAACTCAAATCTCTCCAGTTTTGGTTTGAGTTCTCCATGGTTCTTATTTTACCAAAAAAAAAAAAAAAAAAGAATGGAGACATTGAGTTTTAGGGCATGGACAGGTCACATGGGGCGTCAGCAAGGAAACAGAAGGTTCCTAACACAGTGATAGAATAATTTGTTGCAGATGCCACTAGATCGAGAGGCAGAAGACGGGTCAGTTCAAGGTCCGGCTGAGAATCCTGATATTTGGTAAATTCCTTGACTTCTCTCTTCCTTCCTCTTGAAAATTGGTCACTAGGTTTAGCTATGAGTTTTCTGGCAGCTAAAGTATACTCATGCTTCGTGTTCCAGATCAGCAGTCACTGAGAGACTTGGAGTTGTCTCATCTTATTCCTACATCACAGAGATTTCATTTCTAAATAATCAATTTCATATGTTCGTCATTGAGGGGCCACTATCACTATTCTAAACCACTGTGGGTTCATGAGTAGGAATCAACGAGCCATTTTCTTGTCCAGAAAAGACTCTTAACTTGTTCATTGCATTTCAGAGCCTGGGCTGACCTGACAAGCCCTCTGGGTCTCTCACCTCCTTGCTGAGTGGCTAAGACAACAATGACTTGAAAGAATGAGAGGAAAAAGAGCAAAGCCAGCCTGAGACATGAATTCTGGCCTTCTGCTGAAGGGAGAGAAGGGTTGGGGGAAACTGGGCTTTGATTCTCAGACGCTCTTACTCTTTGCTATTCCACACGCGATCCTGGCACCACAGTGACATCACCTGGGATCTTGTTAAAAATGCAGACTCTCAGGTCCCATGCCACATCTGCCGAATCATTTGTACGAGATTCTGGCTTGTGACTTGTACGCACATTAAAGAAGGACTGCTGTTTTATTAATCCATAGAAAGGTTTAGAAATTAACCTCCGAGTGGCAAGAAATGTTTCCTAGGACCCCTTTGGAGGGGCACGGGGGTCTTGCTGCCATTACAGGCATGGGCTTCACTGAGAAAGGGAGTCTGGACTTAATTACAGCAGATGAAGTGACTTCGCTAAAAGCTAAGCTTTCAGGAGGGCAAAGGGGAGTGATGTGGGCTTTTGAGGTGGGACCATTAACCGTTGGATTATAGCACAATGTGCCATAATGGTGTAGTAATGAAATGTAATTGATATGGTTATAGGGGATACAAAAGGACACTCGCTTTGTTCCAGGCTCTCTTTTTCCAGGGAAGGCAGATGATCACAGGGTGAGGCTACCAGACAAGAGAGACTCATTCTAGAAACATTTTGGCTTCGATCTCAGCGGACCCCTTGTCCAGGTTTGGGTCAGACTTTCCTTAGTGCGAACAACTACCGGGTGAGCAGTCTCCAGCCACAACCCTGAGGGTCTGGTACCCCTGTCCCCCCCCCCCCCCCCCCCCCCATCCCACCTCTGAAAACCCTTAGGAAATGAGCTCCAGCGGGGGGATGGCGTGCCTAGTGTCAGAGCAGCTCCAACTTGGGAATTCTCTTTCATGGGTCCTAGGAGGCATGGCTTCAGTAGGAAACAGCCCCTCAAACCACAAAGGCTGAACTAGGAGGCCATCGCAGTCTCCTCACTGAGCAACTCTTGGCTCTTTCTGGATTTGTTTCTCCTGATCGTTCCACTTTTTTCTTTTTTCCTTTATTAGCTCTGCACCAGTTTCTTTTTCGTGAGTACTTTCCACCTGTCCCTGGGAAACCATAGTCAAAAAATGGAAATGGCATGTATCCTGGAAAAATGGTTATTTATTTCGGACTTACGCCACACCTATTTAAAATAAAAAAATCCCACAGAATGAGACGCGTGCTGATCGTGAAGCTGAAAAATTAAAATCACTTAAAAGGAAGGTGGTAGGAGAAGAGAATTGGTCGAGAGGTTCAGTTTGATCATAGTTGTGAGGAAGTTACACCGTGATCTTAATGCAGAGTTCTTGGCGGCTAAAGATGTGCATAGAGGTACTCATTCCTGGTCGGTGGGCTCTACCCCCGCTTCTCAATGACACATTTCCTGAATACTGAGTTGGCAATAATAAATACTATTTTTGAGTCCTTACATCCTCCCAGGCACTTGCTAAGCCCTTTGCATGCATTATTTGATCTAATCCTCACACCGACATGAAGAGAGAGGATAGAGTGACAGTCCCCTGTTTGAACTCCACAACCAGGAAAGTTTAGATCTCACCTCTGCTACTCACAAACCAAGTGACCTTAGGCAAGTCCCTTAGATTCTCTCTGTTTCCGTTTTATTACCTATAAAAGTGGAATATCAGTCATACCTTATAGGGTGATCGGGAGCATTCCGTGATTTAATATACATAAAGCATGCCATGTCTGGCCCTTAGTAAGTATGTGCCATTATTATCGTTATTTTCATTTGACAGATAAGGAAATTGGGTCTCGGAGAGGTTAAGTGGCTGGCCCGAAGTCCCCTGGCCAGATCAAATTGGCACCGAATCTAATTTGACCCCTCTTAAACACTTCACAGGCTGACTCGGAAAATGCCGCCTGCTGCTGGCAAGGTACTTGCATGCAAATAAGGAATCACTGGGAGCCTTGAGCAGTCCGTGTTGGAGTGAGAAATGATGATCTGAAGATTATCTTGGGGGAGGGGACTTCTCCCTGCTGTTTAGGTTGGGTCTAAGAAGGTATCTACTTTCTTTCCTTTTTTTTTTTTTTAAAGATTTATTTAACTTATTTGTTAGAGAGAGAGAGAGAGAGAGCGAGAGCACGTGAACTCCCCACTGAGCAAGGATCCGAAAGTGGGATCCATCCCAGGACTCTGAGATCATGACTGAGCCCAGATCAAGAGTCAGATGCTTACCGACCAAGCCACCCAGGCGCCCCGTTATCTACTGTCCACATGACCTTACATAATGTTTAAATAATGAGGGACTTGTACTGCAAATCACAGTGTGTATTTGTTTATCTGTGGATTCTGTTCATATTGATTTCTAGCCTCCAGTTCTTCCCAAATGCAGCTGAACATCACAGAAATGTAGGTCAGCATCTACTCAATTGCTACTGTATTTAAAGCCCACTTCAATACCACATGCCCCGGGGGAGCTGCTTGCTTTATATTATTTCCCACAATTTCAGAGGGGCCGCAGGCTTCCTCAGATCTAGGTGGTGACGCCTGACAGGAAATATGGGTGTAATTCTCCTACTGACCACCAGGTGTCCGACCCAGCCCTGTTATCAACAAGGAAAACTGGCCTTCTTTACCCTCCGAAGAGGAAAAAGGAATTGAAGGTGGCTGAGGGGGTCTGTGTGAGGGGAGACTGTGATAAGACTTCCAGATGCTTCTTCTTGCCTCCAGACAAAGGGAATTTTTTTGCATTGTTTCTCTTTGATGCATAGATGTTTCTCTCCAGAAAGCCTGGTCAGTTCCTTACAATTTTAGGAAGCTTTTATTTCCACTAAGGAACTGGTGTCCAGCCAGGCCTTTTCATCTCTGAGCTTGAGGCTGGGGCTGTAGCCCCCTTCTTTTGCCTGGAAGCTCTGTCTCCTATCCCTCCTGGGATCTTTCTTCTACCAGGGTCTGATTAAAAAAGAGATAAGGAAGGGATTCACCCTGCTGGCCCATCGGAGTCCTCATTGCTTCCTTAATCAGAGGAGGGGAAGGAGGGGAGTGTGGCACTAGCTAGCTCTCCTGCACACGGTAATGTAATTTGCCCATGATGTTACTATTACCATGAGTAGAAATACTCCCTCCTAACTCTCAAATAAGACTGTCATTAACTTCTCCTAGTGGGAGGAGTAAGGGAATTCAGATCCACTGTGTTTTAAGAACTGGAAGCATTTTAGATTCCAGAAGAAATCTCTTATCCTTTGCAGGTGGTTGGCTCCCTGCCTGTCATCTTCAGTCTTCCCTCCCTCCTTCCTTTCTTGGGGAGGACCACACACAATTTGGGGAAGCGGGGGTCAAGATCAGGACAAGCGGGAGCTCCGAAGCCACGTGATTTCAATCTCCAACATCGCCTTCTCTGCTCCATTGCCGTCCGCCCTGGGACTCTGTGCAGTCCATCATCGTAGATCACCCTGCACTTTCCAGACATTTACCAGAGACGGGAGGCATCCAGATGGAGGCAGTGCTCTGAGTAGACTGGCAAACAGGGTCCCTGATTATAGGGTATAGTGTGACTGAAACTCCACCCAGAGATCTGCTGAGGATGTGGACAGGATATCTTCATTTAGCACCCGCTTTAGGAGGTTCAGCGCGGGCTGTTTCCCCTATAAAGGACCTTGATAACAAAGACCGGAATCCAGTCCTCTGAGAGTGTCTGGTTTTGTAGCCACTGCCTCATTATATGCATGGCTTTTAATATTCGGAGAGCCTTTTGCCAATACACATTTTCTAGTGAACTGGGAAACCGGAGCCCAGATGCGATGTATTATTGATAGGATTGTAATTTACTCCTCTCGGGTTGTATCTACAGTGTATACCATTAGCACAAAATATTAAATTACCAGTGGTTGTATATATTTGTCTATTCAGGTTTGGCTCAATGATATTTGCCTTTCGCCTCAATAAAAGATCATGAATAAAAAAAGCAGGGCAATATTGTTTTTTTGTTGTTGTTGTTGCAAGGGAATGTTGATTAAATCATTTTCTGTGTGTTGTGTTTTAGCGAGCCAGGCTTTGCAATGAAGATAGGAGACATAAAATAGTGGGGACTGGACAGGGAAGATGGATGGGGCAGTCTGCTCCAGCTCGAGGCCCACACTGGCTTCCCTGGCAAGCTGCTCTGGGCCAGGCTCTGGGTTTTCTCCCTTCGCAAAGGGGAATGAACAGTCTGTGTTGTGCTGGCAAGAGGAGGTGGACAGTGTAGACCTTGGTGTTAGAAATACAGAGCCCCCGGCCTGTGCTGTGAAGGCTGCATCTGAACGGGGTTTGGGGGATGGGTATCCAGCAAGGCATCTGGCAGAGTCCTCTGCAGCCCAGGCATGATGCTCTGGCTGCTGTTGGACAGGAGGCCCTCTGGCCACCAGTTTTGGTTCTAGCTCCCACGTGGGGTTTGGTCACACACACGCACACATACACACGTGCACGCGCCCATACCCCTCTTCCTTCTTTTTAAAAAAGATTTTATTTATTCATTTGAAAGAGAGAGAGCATGAACTGGGGGAGGGGTAGGGCAGAGAGAGAGAAGTAGACTCCCTGTTGAACAGGCAGCCCGACTTGGGGCTCGATCCCAGGACCCAAAGATCATGACCTGAGCTGAAGGCAGATGCTTAACCCACTGAACCACCCAGATGCCAACCCCCTCTTCCCCTTAAAAATAAATCCAGGTTACAGGGCTCAAACCAAGCTGGAGATGGAAATACTGTGTGACTTCTGCTTTGTGACCCTTTTGTTCTTTCAGAACCCTGCAGGGGAGGTATTTGCTGGTTCATTTGCCTGAGTCTTCCCTCCCCACCCCCAAACCCATTCACAGCATATTTTTTATGGGTGAACATATATATATATATATATTTAAGATTTTATTTATTTATTTGACCGACAGAGATCTCAAGTAGGCAGAAAGGCTGGCAGAGCAAGAGGAAGAAGCAGGCTCCCTGCTGAGCAGAGAGCCGATGCGGGGCTTGATCCCCTGAACCTGAGATCATGACCTGAGCTGAAGGCAGAGGCTACCCAGGCGCCCCTGAACATATGTTTCCAAACAATGTCCATGGCTTGGCCTCCTCACTCTTTTGCTGTCCACAGTCCTCAGAACGGAGAGCAGAGGGTGACAGGAACAAGGTTCTGAATCTGTGCTGTCCTGAAGCAGGAAGATAACTTTGTTGCAACGCTTATTCCTTTTGGCTCCTGCCAGGAGTGTGGGAGCCCTTGATTCCTCAGGGCCAGAGTCCCAAGAAAGGCAGGAAGGGAGTGAAGTGGCCGCTCCCCTTGGAGGTCCCTGGCTGGGGGAGGGGGCTCAGAGACCCAAGTGACGGGTATCCAGACACAAAGCTGTAATCTCTTAAGAAAAGGCAGCACTCAGCCACCGGTTATCTATTGACTTTTGCTGCCCGGGGCGCATTCTGGAGGTGAAAACCGGTTTTTCTGAAGACTTGTCAGAGCAACGCTTTGTTTGGAGTGAGTTTGTCTCTCTGGCAGGCCTGCCTTCCTAAAGCAGACCCCATTCACCCAAGGAAGGGGCAAGGAACACAAAGGCCTGGGCATCTCCTCCATAATGGGGTGGGGCTTTCTTTGGACTTAGGGTCTCTCCCTCCTCCCCACAACCTCCTCCTTCCCTAAAGGAGAGATGGGGAATAAACAAAAAAAAATCTCGCAGCCTGGTAAAGTCAATGAAATCAGTGCTAAATCTATCAAAGCAAATCATAGACCCTGACAGCTGAGAAGTAGTATTTGTTGTTTTCCTCCCAGATTTCTACCGAGCCTGGTGTTTGAAGCGTCTGTGTTAGGGAGAAGAGACCCACATAAAGGCGATTACAATTGGTAAATGATTAATGTTGGATCTGACGTTTTTATGTGTCAAGTATGTTTAAGTGCATTAACCTTTGCAGAATTTACGCCCGTACGATATGAGATATATCTTGCATAGCATCTGAAAGATCGGCAATCTGCCTTCACTTAAATCTTATTTACATTTATTTTATTACAATATAAATGGGTGGAAACAAATCTTAATAGAGTTTTTTACCCCGTTCTGCAGGTCCTGCTGGCACCGTGGGGGAGGCCGAGGGCAGCGGGGCTCCTCGGCGCTTGCAAATAAAGTTCCAGCCACCTGTCTGGAGATCCCCAGGAGAGAGGGGGCCTGTGCCCACAGGTCCAGCTCCTGTCTCCATTTTAGCCCCAAGGGGAGGTGCCTTAGAAGGCCAGGGAGTCCACACCCTACAGCATGCATGAATGACGGAGTCAGGCTTTCCAGCAGACAGACAACTTTTAATTTTTGGAAGTTACAGAAAACACACATTTCCACAGCATCAATTTTAGGCAAGAAGGAAAAAGCGGCTCCCATCTGTGGTGTCTTTTGCAATCTGCCCACCGCCCAGCCCCCAGCCCCCTCTGCGGGGGAGGGGCACTCCAGATGTCTCCTGTCAGCTCTCATGCCCCTCACTGGGTCTCGCCTTTGCTAAGTCGGAGCTACTCTCGCTGCGCTGCGGCGGCCGTGTGAGCTCCACGCCTCCTGAACTTCACTCCACTGAAATCTGGTGGCTACAAGACAGACTCCGGTGGAATGAAGGACAAGAGAATCACATGGACGGTCTGGGGCTCTTTTTCTTGTCAGGTGGGCCCCGTGGCCACCCTGGCCTGTGTGCGTCGGGGTAGTGCCCGCTGAGGGCCCGCAGGATCTTTGAAACGCAGTGTCGGGGAACGCGGGAGGCGTGTGAGTGTGCACCCCCTCCCCAGGGTCACACTCCTGCAGAAGGCTGTGGCAGCCAGCTGACCAAGACACCCCCGGGCCTGCAGCCCGGGCAGCCAGTGCTGAGTGGCAGGGATGGGGAGGCGGGGGTGCTGCGGGGCTTGCGCCCTCCTGGACAAGTCCCCAGGAGCCTTCTCTGCATTTCCCTTGCTGGCATGCTGGTTATCGTCTGCCCCTGTCTGTGTCCCCTGCCAGGGCCATACCTGAGTCTGACGGGGTTGGTCCTGGCTGGAGGAGGCAGGTACTCTGAAATGACCTGAGAAAAATCCATCTGTAATGAACTCCCTTACCAAGGTGATGGAACACGGGGCAGGGGCAGGGGCATTCCTTTCCAGAATGTGCCATCCAAGGAGCATGAGCAGTACTTTGCAGGCCCATCTATCTGCCAGTGTGAAACCAGGCAGAAGTGGGCGAGGAGCTGTGGGGAGACCAGAATGCCTGGCGGGGGCCAGGCCCATTCCCGGGGGCAGCAATGGGCAAAGGAGAGGACTTTCTGGTCTTGCCCCCTGCAGACGATATTATCTAGGATGTCCACTTTCCAGTGACTTCCTTTGCCAAATTGGCCTGGAAACGAGTATATATTCTTTGGGCATGGCATTGGGGGAGGGGGAGGGCTGGGTAGGAGGTGGCCTGGCTTTCAGAGGCTGGACCAATCAGGGAGGATGGAAACTCTCCGAGGCTCTCAGTCCTCTTTAAAGCAATGCCGGTCCACCTGCTGGCCCCTTCCTTGCTGTGCCCAGGCACGCCCGTGGCTCAGTGTAAGCCCCATAAAAGGCTGTTCTCAGCACCAGCACACAGACTGGGTGAGTTTGGGCAGAGCCACCCTGTTGTTTGGAATACTTTCTTCCTGGGGCTTGTTCTGACCCGACCCAAGGAGGCCCTGGCTTATGATGCGGCTCCTCCCCTGAGAGCCGGCCCCCTGGGCATTGGGGATCTGAAGAAGGCTCTTAAACAAGGGCTTGGCTGTTTCAGCTATGGCGGAGGAGCCTGGCTTTCCTTGCTCAGGGCGAATACAGGTACTGCTGGGGGCAGGGAGCGGGGACAGGCTGGCCCCATCCTCTCCCATAAATACTCACAAATCTCAATCCCGAGAGAGAAACATGCCCTGCTTGTGAACGGTGTAGACTTTATAATCCTCCTGTATTGCCTGTGGCCCATTTCAAGGAAATGGGAAAGAAAGGGACCAGCCAGGCTGGTTCGGTTCACGACGGTGGGAGGAAGTCATCTGGGGACGGAAGGACTCTTTGCTTTCCCTTCGGATTTCAGGCCAACTCGGACAGCAAAGGGACCATCCGTCCCCCTGCAGATCCTCGTCATGTCACTCTTACCCTCCCAACATGTGTGGTCCACTAGCTTCTTCAAGTCTTCAGCTGGCATGTGCAGAGTCTTACCCTTGTGTGGGGTTTTTAGCCTCTAGGGTGGATACCCCAGAGATAACAGTGTCTGCAAAAGCACTTTAACTGCGAAAGACCATGTAAACAGGAGGTCGTTTTGACATTGGAGAGCCTAAAAAAGACAGCCCCCTCCTTCTTTCATCATCCACTCTGGCCTACAGACCTGCTACCAGGCAGAGACAAGAAAAGAGGAGCCTAGAACCTGTACCCCGAGCCTCAACCCATTTTAGACCCCATACCCAGAGTTCAAGAACCTCTACCCACCATCCTTTGGTCAGCTTGATGCCCCAGTATGTTCTCCTTGGCCACCTGCCGTGTTGGGGTTGGGTGAGAGAAGCAAATAGTGCCTGTGTTTGGCTTTAGAGTAAGTTCATGCAGTGACTGCTCTCCTGATCCCCAGACACCTTCAGAACTGTGCCCCAAATGGCTTTGAAATATAACCAACTTGGACACGAGAACCCAAGAATGGAACCAGGTCCCGAAGTTCTTGCTACAGCTGTACCCTCCAGCCCAGCGCTGAAAACCCAGTACCGGGCACTCCCCTCCGCCCCACCCCATTCCTCCAGTTGGGGTGAAATCAGACAGAGCTGTAATCTTGGTATCTGACTGCTCGAGACCCGCCTTATCCCACCAATTTCCACTCTCAGTGACCATTATTGCCTGAGATCACTGGAAATTGCTCTCCAAGACACAAAAACAGGCTGGAGATTTGGCTAAAATGAAGTAGGTCCTCCTATTTTAGCCTTGGAAGTAGTGGATCATCAGCTTGCAGAGAGTTTGGCTTTTTTCCCACAGCTCATGCTCTTCTCTGTCCAATGATCCTCCCAGTACAGGCATGCGGCTTTGGTTTCCCAAAGCGCCCCAAATCACAGATTTCGCACTCACCTGTAAGTATGCGTGTCTGTACCTTCAGATATCAGGGCTTACTCTGAGCTTGATGCAAAATAATACATAGAGTTTTTCTTAAGCTAATTTGGGAGAAAGAGAGGTCTGGAGGCTCAGGTGTACGAGAGGAAGAAAAGGAATTCCGAGTCTCGGAATGGTCTTTCGCTCCTAGGGTCTGAGGACAGGGCCTAAGAAAGGAGAAACACTTACTGTGTCGTGTCCAGCCCAGCCGGCCTGTTCCTGGGGGAGGGTGGGGGCCAGTCCTGCAGAGTCATCCGCCCTTTAAGAAAAAAGAACACGGAAGCAGAGAAACGTGGAACTGAAGTCGAGGGCGCAAAGATAGCTGGACGAGAAGGTTGGGAGTAGACAGCAGGGTTCAGGGGACCTTCTAGAAATAGAACTTGTAGGAATAGGTAACAGACAATAAAAGAGAGAGAAACTGGTTTTTCCAAGGCAAAGGTGAAGAAGGACTCAGCCCCTTTCAAGGAGGTGGTACTAGTTTCACTCTTTATTTATGCACCTCTCAGCCCAGCTTCGGGTTACCTGCAAAGCCCAACCAATGGCGTGAGGGCTCGGGTGGCTGGCTCCGCCCCTCAGAACCCACGCCTCGGGGTGCCAGGGACCGCTGGGGGGGGGCTTGTGCACGCTAACCTGGCTTTCTTATTGTTCTGTAAACACCAGCAAAGGTCTCTGTCATTGGAGGAACACTGCAGGTTACCTGAGCACTGCCCCTAAAGTCTCTGGTTCCCCAAAGACCTGGGGAAGAAATGATGGGGAAGGCTCAAATCTTCTCTGGACTACCGTGTGCGCTCCCCTGCTGCCACTCCTGTGTGTGTCCGCAGGGGCCATCGCTGGTCTTTTGAGCTTTTCAGCCATGCCCCGGCTTCCTAGCCCAACACTTCAGGAATGCAGAGAGCCCACCATTCATCAAGGGACAGCTGTAGAAAGGCGCCCAAGGGTGGGAGCAGAGACCCAACCCAGTGGGTTTTCCCAGCGTTTAGCCCAACGTGAATTTGCTGCTCTCCTGTGAGAAGCAAGTGCCTTCTATTTTTATTGATTTGATTGGTTTACTTGAGAGAGCACAAGAGCACAAGCAGGGGGAGTGGCAGAGGGAGAGGGAGAAGCGGGCTCCCACTGAGCCCAGAGCCTACAAGGGGCTCCACCCAGCCCCAGCGTCCTGCGATGGTGGCCTGAGCTGCAGGCAGATACTCAACCGAATGAACCACCCAGGGCCCCCACAAATGGTTTTATAATCCAGGAGTCTTTGTGATCTGTTTCCCTTCTATTTCTGAGGGTGGGAAAAAACTACTCTGAACGAGGGGAAGTTGGGGAGAGACCAAAGGAATTACAGAAAGAGCCAGCAAACTCACCAGGAAACGTTACAGGGGTTGGATTCTAACCCCTGATTATTTTAATTTCACCTTCCTCTGCTCAGCGGTGGCTCCTCCACTTCCCTCCGTCCGTCTCGTTTCCTGCTTCCCTCTTCCCACTTTGGCCTCTTGGTGCACTGGAAGGGCAAGCGCAGTTGAAGTCTCCTCATGCGTAGTGCCTTTTGCTAAGAATTTTAGCCTGACTTCCACTTATTTTCCTGGCCCACGTCTGGGTGTGCAGCAAGGTCTCTGGGTGTCCAGGAGGGGGATTCGAGAACCCAATCTATAGGGCATCTTGATGCAATCCTGTCCCATGGCCCTTCCTGAAACTGAATCCTCCCTGCTCCAAACCTCTAGAAATCAGCTAATCCAAACCTCACACGGAACAGAGGGGGAAACCAGGGTTCAGAGAGGCTCTCGGTCTCAGGTTCTCGCAGGTGGTGTAGGGCCAACCAAGGGTCTCGTCGCTCTGGATCTACAGGCCTCCAGGGAGGCTCTCTTTATAGCAAACAGTGTAGGCTGCCTCTGCCTCTGGGCAGCCTCACATTCGTCCAGAGGATTCTGTACTCTTTGTGGAAGAAGAAGAAACTCCTCTGGGGACAAGGAGAGGGAGATTTTCTAGGTGATGGCTTTCATAAGTGTAGGACTCCTCCCCGTAGCCCTCCGAGCAGGGGTGTTCCCCACCAGCCAAACCCAGTGTGCCTTCGTGGAGCCTCAGCCTGCCATTGTGCAGTCAGTAAGGTCGACCCAGAAGCAGAGTCCCTGGCCAAGATGCACGCACTTGTGGGTTAGAGATCTTGTGCTTTTGTCTCTCCCTTGCTGTGTTTCATTCATTTTCTCACTCTCTCTGTAAAAGCGTCAACTCAGTACAGGCGAGCAAGAGGCCATGTTTCCTCTTTAGGAGCTCCCGACCTAGATGTACTCATCCACAAATGGACATCAGAAACAGGCCACTGAGAAAAACACTATGAGTATGTCCCAAAAGGGAAATGTCACCTTTTTTGTCTATGTGATTCAGGAAGGTCCCAGAGAGAAGGCGACACTGGAGCTGACTGGAAGGATAAGGCAGGACAGGGGGTGGGGATTAGGGGGTGGTTAGGATGTGACTTGAATGAAAACCCTGAGGAAGGGCCCTCACACTGCGGCTCCGAAGCTCACTCTGGTCCAGGGTGGGGCTAGACGCAGGGCAATGCGCTGCTGAAGCATCCGACTACCCCAGAATGAGGGGACATGAAGGGGAGGGGGAAGCTAGGGCAGAAAATAAGCATAAATCCTACTGGTTATGTTCTTCCCCTGGGGGGTGATCTTTGGCTTTTCCATTCATTCTGAAAAATGGAAACAAACTGTAACCTAGTTGACCCAGCCAGGAAGGACTCCCCTGCCCTAAATAATGAGATAATAATCACATTTACTATTATTATTGTTACTGATTTCAACTTGATTCAACAAGGTCCAGGAGGATGCTCTGTGGACCGTTGGGACACGGGTTTCTATGGTGGGTCTAGAGGGGGTTTGGAAGCGCATTTGGGTGTCTTTGCTGGAAGACACCTGTCCCCCCCACCACTCAGTCAAGTTCTTTGTTCCAAAGTCAGCTCGAGAGGCAAAAGACCTAGATGCCCTCCCTTTCTCCACGTTTCCTGTCCCGAGGCTTGAAGGGGCATTTCCAGACTCGGGCTGCCTCCCATCTCCACTCAGGAGTTCACCATTTCAAGGGTGTTTGTGCACTTCTGTAACGTAGGGCTTTGGGTGTCAAACCGTGTACTGTGTTATCACTCCCCCTCCCCCCACCAGGCCCGAGCCAGGGTTTCTCCGCTGTGAGATCTTTGGTCCCTACACGTACCCCTGGGTCTTGGAAACACACCACCGTTTCCTCTGCTCTGACTCCAGCCCCATATCTTATACCCCATCTTTGGCTTTTGAGGAAATAGGGAGGGAAGATATTGCAAACTCTCCCAAGTGTTCTGACTAATTAATATCAATCTTACCTACCGGTCCCACTAGATTGAATTCAGGTGTAATCACCTCTAACTTGGCAGCTCTGCCTCCATGCCCTGCATGGGGCCTGACATCCTTCATAAAGGCTGTGGAATGAACTTTAATTCTTTCTACTGGTGAGGGGCACTGAGGAGCAGTTTCCAAGAGCCCCCATGGCATAAAATTTGGGGTGGGCTGATATCTTAGGGGGAAGCAGGAAAGTTAGTGTGACACAAGGAGACAGCTTGTCCCCAGAAACCTTATGGAGACATCAGAGCCCATGGCCTCAAGTGTGTGTGGGAGGATGTCTGTTGGGCTGCTTACAGACTGGAGCCTTCATCACCAGCTTCTCACTCGTTGGCTTCTAGCTCTGCACCATGTTTTGAAGACCAGGAGGACATTTCCCCAAGAGGTTTCTCAGTTAGGCTTGCATGTCAATTCTTCTGCCACTGCCTAGGTTCAGTACTTGGGCCTAGAAAGTAACTGCACAAACATAGGTTGGGTAAGATGTGGTTCAGCAGCAGCAGAAATAGATTAAAAAAAAAAAAAAAACCTTAAAACTAACTTGGGCTTGAACTTATGGTAAGCTTTATGGGACTCAAAGAACATGATGTAGTTGCCAAAAGAGCGAATTCTGTCTTTGGTTGTATCATTAGAAATATAAGATGGAAAACAAGGGAGGGATATTCCTATTCTACTCTGTATTGATCAGATTATATTGGGTTCATTACATTCAGTTACGGGTTTCCCATTTTAGGAAGGCTCAATAGAAATCTAAAAGTGAGGGAAAAAAGTGGTCAGGTGGATTTGAAAACAGATCACTCTGGGGAAGGATCAAGAAATGGGATTTTTAGTCTAAAGATGTGATGCCTGGGGATTGCAGGGGGAGACATATGATAACTATTTTCAATGATATGAGGATGTGCCACATGGAAGAGGTTCATATTAGTTCTTAGTGGCTGCATGGGGTAGAAGTAGAGGCAAGTTCTTTTCCTGTTACCAGTTCCCCCAGAGAAGTACCTGCTCTATAGAGGATGCAGGCAGGCACCCAAAGAAACCTGATGGTTCTGGAGGCAGTACAGCCAGTGGGAGGGGGGAGGTCTCTCCTCAAGTGGTAAGGGGAAGGACCAGCACATGGTAAAGAACACCTGTCTCCACAGGTGGGAGTAAAGCCCTAAACCCAAGCCGGTAAACCAAACCAAGATCCCTTCCTCCTATCTTGACTAAACCTTCCCTCCCGTTTCATTATTTTCTCTTCAGTTGACGTGCCTGGTGCTAGTGCTGTGCAGCTAGAAGCTTATTTGGTTTGGTCTTCACTAGCCAGGTCTCTATACGTTGCCTGTTCCCTGAGGCACATCCCTGCTTTGCATGTAACACCCTGTGGCCCGTGCACACCTAACATACCTTGCATTGATTTCTTGTCTTTCTCTCTCACTAGACCATGAAACTATCCAAAGAAAGGAAAGTCCTATGTTCTTCATACTTAGGAGTTCCTGGCACAGGGTAGGCGCTCAGGAAATATTTGTTGAGTGGGTAAAGAGGAAGAAGGGCCTGCCTGGGGGAGTCTGACCCTTTGTGACTGAGAAGACCTGGGGTCTGGGTCTAACACCCCTTTCCCTTCATGCTCCCGACCCTATTCAGCTCCAGCATTGATAAGAACCTATCCCAGAGTTGCGGGAGCTACAACCAGAGGTTTTCCTGCTCCAAGGGATCTGAAAGCTCATCACCCAGTTTTCGGTTTCTGGGCTGGGAATCGAGGCCCCGTTTCAGAGGTAAAGGTATATTCTCTGGAGACTGTAGAGGGTATGAGGATGATCTCTCCTTCCTGGGCCGTCTCTCACAAGGTGTAAGGTACTCCCTCAGATGAGGGGAAAATCCTAAGAGACATGATAGGGAAGTCCTCTTGTCTGTAGGTCGGCCACTCTGGACATTTCCCACCATTTTCTGCTCCAAACAATTTCTCAAACTTGCCTAGAAACTTTCTGGGTTTGGAGAACTTCCATTTCCCTGGGAATGGTTGTTCAAAATTTTCTTTTCTTTTCTTTTTCTTTTTCTTTTTTTTTTAAAGATTTTTAAAATTAACTTGAGAGAGAGAGAGAGAGCGCAAGCATGAGTCAGGGGGAGGGGCAGAGGCAGAGGGAGAAGCAGGCTCCCCGCCAAGCAGGGAACCTGATGCAGGACTCGATCCTAGGACCCCTCGATCACGACCTGTGCCGGAGGCAAATGCTTAACAACTGAGTCACCCAGGTGCCCCTGAAATTTTATTTTCCTACATTAACATCTGAACATGACTTTAGGAAAGCAGAGGGGTGGGAGGAACATTTGGGGGGGGTGGGGGGCAGAGCAGTCTTCATAGAAGAGGCTTTGATAAGCTGAAACAGTTCATATTATTAAAGAGCAAGGGGAGATTTCAGAGGATTTTTCTCTTCGGTCTTTAACTCATGGCTCCCACCTTTTGGAGAATGGGCAATGCAGAGGGGAAACAGGTGTCATTGTTAATTCATAGCCTTCGCTCAGTCTTTATCTTGCACTTACTAAGGCCAGATACTCTACCAGGTGCTGGGAATAAATGGATGGCTAACACCTGGCCCCTGACCACAAAGACTTTCAGGTGCAGTGACAGAGATAGCCCAGTGACACATGGGAGGGACAAGTACTGGAGCCTCTGTAGGAATCAGAGAGAGGAGCCCATACCGCTGCCTGGTAGATCAGGAAGGCTTCATGGAGGTGGTGCTATCCAGCTGAGCTTGGAAATGCAAGAGGAAATACACCAACTGGAGGAAAAAATGATTTGTTCTGAGGATTCCTTGGGGCTCTAGGGTTGAGCAGAGATGGGCAAGTTGTCTTCTTCCTAAGTAAAAGATAAAACAGTGCAAACTCCACCTGGGTCACTGGACAGATTCAGATTTACCACCTGGGGGGTCTAGAGTGAAGGATGGGAGGAGATTGAAGGAGCCCACCCTGCCTAGGAGGAAAAAAAATCTAAGCCAAACTTTTTCTCATCAGCTTCTCTGCAAGATGGACCTATGCAGGTAATCACGTTTGGCGATCTCTGTTGGCTGCCTCTTTGTGTGTGTGTGTGTGTGTGTGTTTTTAATGTTTCATGAGATGCCAGTTCGAATTTGCTAAATAAAGAGGGAAGGTTGGCAGGCGAGGGGCAAGTTTTAATGGGGAGAAACTAACCGGTGAGCTGGTAAAGTGAGACAAGCAGGCTTGAGGCCACCAGGCTGCTTAGCTCAGCACCAGGGAGGGCTACAGGGTGCCTGGGCGCGCGCATGTGTACGCGTCTGCCTACCGCTAATTATAATGCAAGCCTGCTTCTGCTTGGCTTGCCCAGTAGTCCCAGAAAGGAGATGAGATGGGCAAAATGGATGCGGTAGAAAAAGAGGGGGGAGAGTCAGATAGTTGCACAACTTTTCTGTGAAAGTTTCTTAAAACCTACTGAGCTGGTTATGGGGGAAATAAGCCAAATCTGGGTCTCTCTTCCATACCGGAAACCCTTAAACAGAGCAACAAGAAACAAAACTTCAGCTGGGGGATCTTCTTAGGGCGCGGAGCACAGGCTCTGCTCTCAGAACGTGCTAGCAGGTGCCCGCTCGTCCATCTTGCTCGAGTCCTGGAGAAGCAAAGCTCTGGTGCTGAGTCCAGCAGTTTTGAGCAACAGAGCAATAAACAGTCGAGGAGTCCTTCACTGCAGTGGAATGGGATGATCCTACAATTTAATAAGCAGGAACGTTACAGCAGGGCTGAAGCAAATTGTTCCTAGGTGATGAGATTGCCGGCTCCTCCTGGGTCGGGAGCGCAGCGGTGGGAAGGTGTTTGAAGTTCCCGTTACTGGGGGTGGGGGATGGGAGGAGGGGAAGCTGGGGAACAGGGGGACCCCAGCCTTATGAAATAATCGGGGTGGGTGGCGGGGGAGGCAGCGTCAGGCAGGCAGTGAAATCCTCTGGGGTGGGGGCTCAGGGGAAGGGAGCAGAGGTAGGTTCCGTTACTGCTACTTACGCAGTGTAATCATGTGGACTCTGCCGCTCACTTCTCCATCTATAAAATGGACACAGTGGTAGTAATGCCTAGACAACGCATGGGAATATCTGCCCCCCTCCCCCCAGAACGATGAAGAGATTCAGTCACTATGAATGCTTATCACACCTAAGATTCAAAAATGTTAAGATGCAGAGTCTTATGGACTTGGGAGTTGCTAGTGTGTCCAATTTCTGGGTTCAGTGTGTGATGTTGGGCGCTCCTTGGTTCCCCTCCAGCCAACCCAGAGATGCATTGCAGCTGGCTAACACCTGCTGGTGCGAGCCGATTATTAAAATTTCAGAAAATAGTTTGCCATCTGGTTGTTAAACATGTTGGTTGTTGGAAATCAGCCACGGTGGGAGTACTTACACCGTGTTACAAATCAGGGTCCTCTGGAGAGCCTGTGGAATCAGGCATTCCCAGCACGCCCCTGACCCCACCTTTCTGCCTTCAGTGGTTGGGCAGGGGGCTTCTCTAGGGCCAGCTCCCTGGTTCTGCTTCCCGGTAACACTCCACACACTGGGGCAGGGATGCTGAGGGCCCTGGAGGGGGCCTGGTTCTGGTCCTGCTACCCAAATTCCTGTCTCATCCAGCTGCTTTTCTGTCTCTAGATGTGGGCTAAATGTTTTTGTATTCTTGGCTTTTGATTCCATTTTCCCCTCCATCCAGAATGTTCTTCTGAATTCTGAATATACTTGATCTTGAAGCACCAGCTCCTACCAAAGTTTCGGCTACCACTTCTTGCATTTCTGATCTTGGGGGCCCACTCCCCTCCCTAGGGGCCTCTCCACAATCTGTCTTCCCTGTGCAGTGGGCAGTGGGGAGGTGGCTCTCCCTGCCACAGGCCTGGATCTTCCTTCTGAGGCAGGCCAGGCTCCACTAACGTGCTCTGATTCCTTCTCTTAAAATAATTATACCAGGGTTTTCTTCATATTTTGCTCCTAGAATCCTCAGGGCATAGACATTTTATAGATATGGAAACCGAGCTTAAGTAACTCATATGAAGTGACATAACTTGTAAGTGTCAGAATTTAGATTTGAAGAAAGGCTTTTCTGACTCCTTGGGCCTGGGCTCTTGCTGTCTCTTCCCCCAACATTTCCATATTCTGGGTCATTTTTTCTCTCCCGTACAGTGTCAGGGCTAAATACCTCCCTGGTGAGTTGACTAAAACTTCCCTTCCTTTCAGTCACGTATTTTGTGATGAAAGTGAGATGGGCACCAGAGAGAGATTACAAAATGATATCACTTCTGCAAAATCAACCTTTCCTCAGGAAAGCCCTGAGAATACTTCCCCTGGTGGACTCTCCCGGCTCCATGTTCCCCTCAGAATGAAGCCAGGAGCTTGTGTAAAGGCTGTTGAAAGGGACTTGTCCAAGGGCTTTTGGCTGAGGAGAAGTATTTAACAGGATTTGTAGTTCTAACGGTGCACCTATCCACCCTTCCAACGTTCCAAACTTTCCAACAGCTTTAGCAAAGCTCCTCTGCCCCTTGTTGGTTTTGTAGCCAGCACCAACACCAATTTGCATTTCCCTCAAATTTGAGGGCCATGAGCCCACGTGACAATGCAAAGTGAACAAGTAAATAAGCTCTTTTACAATGAATGAGAGACACTCCTGAAGGGTTTCCTTGTCATTTCTGACCTATGTCTCCATATATGTGTACGTGCGTCTGAGCGTCCTCTTCCCCCACCAAGCAGGGAATGGTGAGGATATAACAATGAGAATTTCCCATTTTTCCACAGGCCTGATGCCTCATCCTCTCTGAACTTGGAACTCTGAGCCCACTCTATTTTCCAGCCAGTTTGAAAGGAGGTAAGGGCGCCTGGGTGGCTCAGTGGGTTGAGCCACTGCCTTCGGCTCAGGTCATGATCTCGGAGTCCTGGGATCGAGTCCCACATCGGGCTCTCTGCTCAGCGGAGAGCCTGCTTCCCTCTCTCTCTCTCTGCCTGCCTCTCCATCTACTTGTGATTTCTCTCTGTCAAATAAATAAATAAAATCTTTAAAAAAAAAAAAAAAAGAAAGGAGGTAAGAGACCCTGCCTTACACCTGTCGTTTCTGAACCCTAAGAGAGCCAACGCCACACAGTGGGCAAGAGGCATTCCCTGGGCTGTCCTCTGATGGAAAATCCACAGCCCAGAGTACCTTCTTTCCCATGAAAGTTCCGCCAGAATGACAGCAGGTAAAATTATAGGTTTACCTCAGGCCAATGTTTTGAAGAACTGTGGTGCTCCTGTTCTCGTCCAGCTAAGCTCTGATGTGTGCAGACTCCCTGTAATTATGGTATAATTGAATTTAACTACAGGGCTAGAACTAGTTTTCAACCAAGTCCCCTCAAATAATTTGTTGCTTATTAGAAAGAAATGGGTACTCTTACTGGCTTTAGGGACATGCGTGTATGGCTCCCCCAAACTTCCCAATAGAGAAAAAAAGAATGGCTGCCTTGAGCCCCAGTAATTTAGTGGTGTTGGTTGAATCACAGTACCCTTGTATCCCAGCTCTGAACAGTCCAGAAATTACTTTGAAAATGAAATCCAGAGACGAGGCTTCCCCAGGGCCCCCACGGTGATATTCCAGGTTCTCCCACTCCTGTGGTTAGGAGATTATTCTAAATACCCAGAGTTTGCAAACCACGGGTTGTGGGTTCAATCTGGGCATGGGTTTATGTTATTCAGCTTGCAAGGTGTTCAGAGTTTTTCGAGTTAAGGGTAACAGATTTAAATGAGACAGTTTCACATAAAATTCTGGATTTCAGCTCTCCCTCAAAAAGAAAAATAGAGGGGCGCCTGGGTGGCTCAGTGGGTTAAAGCCTCTGCTTCTGGCTCAGGTCATGATTCCAGGTCCTGGGATCAAGCCTCACATTGGGCTCTCTGCTCAGCAGGGAGCCTGCTTCCTCCTCTCTCTCTGCCTGCCTCTCTGCCTACTTGTGATCTCTGTCTGTCAAATAAATAAATAAATAAATAAAACATATATAAACAAACAAACAACAAAAAATATATACATATATAAAAGAAAAATAGAATCTGTTCATCCAGGGCCTGAGGTCCTTCATTACCACACTTCACTGGACTTGACTGTCAGGTCCTCTAACGACGGCGCCCATTTAACTTTCCTGCCATTATCATTCGCTTCCTTACGCTTCTTTCATTACTGGAGCTTGTCTTATTTGGACTTTTGAGTCTCCGTCTGTCTCTCAGTACGACCCCCAGTCTCTCAGTAATATGAACTGATCTTTCATTGAAGGCGGTGTGACCTAGTGCAAAGTGTAAGGTCTTTTGAATCCCAGAAACGTCTTTCAATCCCGCTCCCTTATTCAATAACTGTGTTACTTTGGAGGTCAACTCTTTGTTTCTGATCACCATTTCCACATCTGGGACTCCCCACATACCACATCAGAGGCTGGTGTGAGTCTCTCAGCCCAATCCTTGGCACATGGTGGAGAATCGGTAACAGGTTCCCCACGATCTCCTGCTTCCCTAACTGGAAGCAGAGAGTGGATGCTGGTATCAGTCAACCTCATGGAGCCCTTGTGCAGAAAGACACCTGGGGAATTTCTTTTGTTTCCGTCTCTGCCTCCAACTTAACCCCCTCACACAGGTGAAATGCAGAAAGCTAAACCCACCTGCTCCAGGTTACTCGGTGAACAACCAATAAACCCAGGTGTCCTGGGCTCTTGGCCCAGTGCTCATTTCACTCGGGACAGCCTGCCAATCCCACACAGATTCCTTCCAGGAGAGTTGAAGACGGAGCGAGCGTGGGCTTTCTGTTGCTTGGGGCTTGACGAAAAGGTTGTAGACAATGAGTGGTTTGAATGTCTGAAAAGAAGCATCAAGGAGTGACCTGAATTAAGCACACAATTGTTGCAAGATACAAGCAGGGTATGAATAAGCTCTGCATTACCATTTCACTCTTTAATGAGGTGGTTTGCACAGACATACCTTCCTCATGCCTTGTCATCCTTTTTGAGGTGACTGTGCAGTAAAGGTGTTGGGTTGGCACTATCATCTCTGGCTGACTCTTTAAAGTGAAGGAAAATAATATCAAATAGCTGATCCAGCCTCATCGCCTTCCCACCACCAGGATCCTTTATGGACCATGTAGTCATCAGACATGTGTCTTTACTTGCAAATGGCTCAAGGGTTCAGTGGGGGTAAGGGAAGGTGCCTGGGAAATCCTGCCATCTTCTCATAGGTGACTCAGACTCCGCATGGTCTGGGAGAGAGACAACCACGATTCCAGCCCACATCCACTACCGAGGATCTGTGTGACCCTGGACAAGTCACTTCACATCCGTGGATCTTTGTTTCCTCATTTGTTAAAAGATGGGGCTGGAGAGGATGAACTCTCTCCAGCTCTAAAAGTCTTATGTGACTATTAACACTGTTAACGGAGAACTTAACCTTCAGAAGGTTGCAGAAACAGTTGGGGAAGGACCCTAATCAGGTTGCTGCAGGACAGGAGGGACGTTATGATGCTCGATGGGTCAGGGAGAGGCTGGGGGCAAGGAACCAGAATTTATGGTTTGTTATTTACAACCCTTGGTAATTTCAATGAGCTGGAAGAATGCCAGGCTGCTGAGTTGTTTTGGCTGAGCACAGTGCAGGGGTCAGAAGATGGTTCCATGGAATTGGGGAATGTGGTGAGAGGAGGGGGCAGGAAGTAGAAAACTTTGCAAATCCATTCTTAGGTTATAGACTGAGCAGTGCATCCTTGGGTGGTGGGTTTCACTCAAACTCACTTACCTAGAAATGTAGATGCGGGAAGATTGTGTGTGGGTCAGGGATGACATTTTAACAGGACTGGCTCTTCAGTTAAGATCAGACCAAAGATAGGAGTGTATAGAAAAGAAGTGGTGATGGATTTCTCTTTCATAATCAACTGAGTGGTTTCCAACAAAGCATTTAGTCTCTCTGAATCTCTGGGGTTGATGTCCTTCCTGGGGCTGACCTGATTTTATTCTCTCCAAGCCTTTGGATAGAGAGGCTTCAGCTGGAGCCAGAAATAATGCACAGATATTGATTTTTTTGGACATGAGGTCTTGACTTTGGCTCAGGACCACCGTGAAGTGGGGTTCAGAGTTTTTTTCTGTCACCTGCATCCTGGCGGAGCTCTTGGAGTTGCCCTGTAGCTTCAGAAATTAGAAAAGTTCTGTGGAAGGGTGGAGGCGAGATTGAAACTGGGCCGGACTGGATCGGATCAGGAGTGGTTCTGCTCAGAGGAGCCTGATTTCAAGTCGGCCACGCCCTCCTTTGCTTTTCTGAAGATTTAACTCAAGGGGTACCCCTCCAGATGCTGTTTACAGCATCCACTGGTTTTCTGACCACACGGATGACCACTGAGGACTTCTTTCTTTCCTCCTGTGTAGCCCTCCCCATCCTCTGGGCTGCCGTGTGGTCTTTATCACACCCCCCACCCCTCCCGCCAGATGCTCCCGCCCATAGTGTTCTCTTGCACTGACCTGCTTTGGCTGTTACATTCTGAATCCTTCAGTCTAGCTTTTAATTACAAGCTATTCTGTATTGTCCTCTAATTGTTTCACATATACTATTTACCTCCTTGCACCTCTCCAGATTGTGGGTTTCCTGGAGCCAGGGAACCTGTCTTTGGCCTTCCTCAAGTCACCAACTGGCCCGAGCTTGCTGACCTTACGGAGTCTGACCTTTCATGGTCACGGGCTTTGTGCTAGACATGTTCTTCCCTGGACCTTTCTTCAGCCTCCACGCACCTCCCCCAGCTCCTTCTTTTTCAGCTGGGCCCCTGCAGCTGCCCTAGCATGCCTGCTGCAAATCAGCTTGAAGTAAGCTGTCTGTAAGTGCCCTGGTGAGTCAATCAGGGCCCCTCCTCGGAGACAAGGAATTCTGAGGTCTTGCAAGCACATGCCTGCCCATCTGTGGAACGATTCCATGGCTAACCCTCATCTTGCCTCTGGGAATGCTCCTGACTTCTCCCTTGCTCGAGTCAGCTTCTTCCCTCCTCCAAGGTCTGCCCTGACTTGTCAGGTATAGACGGCAGGGCGGTTCTGAACAGCCAGCCGTTGGTGGGGAGAGGCGGGACATCTGCCTTTCTGGGGCATTGTGGGATTCTGGTGGGCTTCCTTTGGTAAACCCAAAAGAAAGAGGAGAAACCACCGAATCAAGGCATTTTTGAACTCTTCCCCCAAAGAGAGCTAGAGTAGGGTGGGGAAGAAGAGGCCAAGGCTCTGATCTGGCTTGGCTACCAATTAGCTGTGTCATCTCTCATGACTCACTCACTCTCAGCCTCCTTTTCTGTAAAGGGAGGTAGTTGTATTAAAGCAGTAGCTTCCAAACTTAGGAAACAAAGGAATCCTTTTATCAAATGGAATATAAGGAAGCATTTCAATTTCCAGAATGGAAGAGCGGAGCCATTCTGGTTGAAGCAGGGGTGTGGCGAGGCCCCTGGTTTCCTCCCGGGCTTTGAAATTATCCCCTGAAATACCTTATCGGAACTTCCCAGGAACCCACTATGAAAAGCGCTGAGAAGGATGATCTCTATAGCCTGTTTTATTTATTTTATTTTTAAGATTTTTACTTGATTTATTTGTTGGGGAGAAAGAGAGAGAGGGAGCACAAGCAGGGGGGAGTGGCAGGCAGAGGCAGAGGGAGAGACAGGTTTCCCGCAGAGCAGGGATCCCAATGTGGGGTTCTATCCCAGAACCTTGGGATCATGACACAATCCAAAGGCAGGCGCTTAACCAAGTGAGTCACCCAGACATCGCTCTATGGCCTGTTTGAGCTCTGACAGTCTCCAACATTTGCTACTCAAAGATCCTGGGGCCAGAAGCAGCACCAGGGAGGTTGCTAGGGATATAACAATCAGAATCTGCATCCCCAGATTAAGAAGATCTCCCCAGATTTATTTGAGCTTGAGATGCACTGGTCTTTATCAGTGTTCGGTAACCCGGAGAGCTAGGTGATGCAAAGACTGAGGGGGAGCATCACATCATTCACAGAAGTCGGTGGGCCTTGTGGACAGGGGTTGGAAGTGCAGGTCATATTTCTTTCTTGCTTGAGTGCATTCATTGTCCCCTGGATGGGGAACCAGCCATTGGAAACAGCAAAGGTTGTTCTTGGCTTTGCTGAGGAGGGAGGAGAGGGGCTGTCCCTTGGCCCTGAGGAGTCTGTGTTCAATAATGCTGGAGACAGAGCATTTCGAAGAAGGATTCCTATGCCCAGCATGGCCATGCTCACTGCGGATGCTGGACTAGCATGACTGGGATAGACCTTTATGCTCTCTAACATCTGTCTCTTCCTCCCTTGTGCAGGCCCCCTAATCTCTCTTCAGCATCTGGGTTAAGATGGATAGGCTTGGATTAAAAGACCTGTATTTTAGTCACAACTCTGGCCTTGTATAGTATTGTTCCCTAGGGTCCCTCTACTTCTCCAGGCCTGTCACACAGCATGGTCACCGTCACATAGCTGGGAAGATGACAAAAGTGTGTGGAAGCTCTTTCTTTCAATTGTGGAGTGCCAAAAATGAAGGGATATTTTTATGTCACTTCTAATTCGTAAAAATATCCAGAGTTTGGCTTCTTCTGGCCCTACCAACAGTGTTGACCCACACGCTGCGAACATCCTTGGGAGGCTGACAGCTGGTTTCCTGGGTCAGCCCTCAGCTTTTTCTGGGGTCTGGGGTTCTTCAAAGTTGGACAGCCCTGCTGACGTTTTTTTAGAACACTTTATCAGGACTTGATTATACAGTATTATGGGAAATTGGAAAGAAAGGAAAAGTAAATCTAAAATGTTTTTTAAATGAAAAGTAAAACATTTATGAAAAATGGAAAAATTAAAGGAAAAAGAAAAAGAAAAAAAAGGTGTGACTCTTACCATGTCCCTGTCTCTAGACAAGGTGAGGGGGCCCCTTTCTGGTGTGATTTTTTTTTTTTTTAATTTGGTCAGAAGTTGGGAAGAGATGGGTCCTGAGTGAACCCTGCTCTTTTTCTCTTTCGTTAATGTTTTAATAGGCACTTCTGTGAAAACATTTTTTTTTTTTTTTTTTTTTTTGCTGGTGGGCGGGGTTGCTTTTTTATTGACAGAAGAATTCAAGTGTCATTTAATAATGAGATCTTTAGGATTCTCTCCTGATTTCTCATTTCCTCTCTCCTTTCTGAAAAACTGAAATCTTCCTCAGGCAAGAATAAACAAATTTAGCCCCCAAGGAGTGGGCTTGGTTTGCCATCCAAGCAGCTGGAATGAAGTAGACTCACAGCTTGGCAGGGAGCCTCGGCCATGCCCTAGTTCTGTGGTGCACAGGGTTGGGGGCACCCCGCCCTTCTCCCTTGTCTTTGCTTAGCCCTGCGCCTGCCAATCCCTTCCACCCCATCTATCAATGGCCTTCTTTTGAATGGTGCCCACAAAAGTTCTAGGAAACACTGCTTTGGGGAACTCTGTGCTAAGGTTGGGGAGAATCTCTTTGCTTATTGCGACGCCGCTGTATGAAGGGACGCAAGTCCAGCACTGTTGGGGGAGACGTTAAAACTCTTGGGAGGGAGCCACGTCAACTTCCCATCAAAAAACAACTTTAAAGAGTATTGAATCTGGTGTTAAATCCCCACCTTGTGAAATTGTTCTAGGGAAGCTGGATTTGGTGGTGCTCTTAAGCACAGCCCAGGGACTTTGCTGGTAAAGCCTTCTGTACCACGATTCAGTGACATTTGAAAGGTCCTGCTATGGCTGGCCAGCCTTGCAGGAGGGAAAGAGAGCTTTGTGCAGCTGTATCTGCTCAAAGCTGTTTGCCTGTTGCTGAAGGATGCTGCCTCTTGGGCGAACCAAGACTGCTTTTTGTGATTTCATGGAATTTTCCTCATTCATTAAAGAGCTTTCTTTGCAATCTAGGCCAGTGATCAATTCCCAAAGCACCGGGGGATTTTCACGTGGATCTTCTTATCTCTTTGGGGACTAGAAAGATACACAGATCTTCACCAACCTTTCCTTTCTTCCCACTTAAATTCCCTAAATGTGGTGCCTCCAAAATTCATGTCTGTAGCCCAGATCTTTGTCCAAAGTGTAGGATCCATTTGCCCAACTTTCTCTTGAACATCTGCACTTGGGTATCTCCCATGCAATTCAAAGTCCACCTGTTTAAGATTGAATTAATCAGATCTCCCCCCAGACTTGTCCTCAAACGTTCCTGTGCTCCCTTTTTCCTCCTTCTTCTTCTCCTCCTTTATCTTCTTTTTGGTAAATGACATCAGCCTTCACTCAGTTGCTCATGCCAGAAATTTAGGAGTTATCTTTGATTCTTTTCTTTCCCTTACTCTTCATACCCTCTCTATCAGCAAACCCTGGCAATATCATCGTCTTAATAAGCCTTGAATCCACCCTTTTTTTTTTTTTTTTTTTGTCTATTCCCATTGCTGCTACACTGGTGCAGAACACAGATCTCAATTACCTGGATTAGGACCCAAAAGAGAAGGTTTCCCTTTCCCTCCTGGCAGTTCCAGGCACAGGGACAACAGATGTTGAAGGTGTGTCTGCTAAAGGAGGAAATGGAGAAAGGAAAGAAAGACAAATGAAGCCATTACCAACGACCGCCTCTTGGAGAGACCAGACCAGACACAGGAGAGAGACGAGAAGCTCTTTAGATGTGAAGAGCTCTCGATGGAGGCTTCATGGCAGTCCTTTGTCACAGGGCTCCTTGTCAGTTCCTCCTTATCTAACTTAGATCCCAGCAGCTACAGTGTAAGCTTGTCTTTGCTGACTCTGTCCTGAAGGAAGAATGAATAACTAATCCCATTTTTTCTGTGTGTAGCAGAAGCTATAGGGATTCTACAGCCTTTGCCCAAAGCCAGGCTGGACATCTAAATCCATTTGCTGGAAGAAGTGCTGCCCCAGGGCTGGCTCTCAATGCCAGGTAATTAGCACAAAACTAAAAATAAATTGAAGGTTTGGGCCCCAACTTCCAGTGTCTTCCAGGTAGCCGTGTACATACTTCCCAGGTACACAGCCCCTTCTCTTTTCTGGGCAGCCCCCAAGCCTCTTGCAGTCTTTCCCCCCTGCCCCCAAACCAGGAAGAAAAGAGCAATGGGAGAATCCAAGAGCCTTAAAGCCGCACCCACTGGAGAGTGTTTGAGTTCTCTTCCCTTTGTCTCTACACCAGAACATGACATAACATGTTTTGCTGATGCTAGATCTTTGTGCTGCTGGGAAGGGAAAGGAAGCCTGACAGAATGCATTGTTTTAAAAGTACTCAGTCCCCATTTTTACTCCCTTACCAAGGTGGTGGGGGGGAGAGAAAAGCAAAGAAAAGAGGGTTCCTCAGTTTCACAACCCTGTCTGTCTGTCTGGACTAGCTCAGAAGCCTTGGAAGGGGCCAGATATTTTTGGAGGAGGGTGGCCTTCTGCTGTGAGGGGAAAACACTTTCTGCAGACACCCCTGCATGGAACTAGAGTAGCTGTACCAATTTCTGCAGAGGGGAAGCCAGCCAGCCATGGTTCTGCTCTCCTTGGGTGGTGATGCAGGTGGTGTCAGTGGTGGTGGTGATGGGGTGAGGGAAGGGGCTGGTCTGTGTGTGGGGAGGTGGGGACAGGAAGATATTGTGAAGGGGAAGGATAAAGCATAAGCCTCTTTGGAAGGCAGAGTGTTAATGAACCAAATTATTTGCTCTGAGATGAGGCAAATATACAGTTCTGAGCAGGATGGTAATTCTCCTGGATTTGGGGGAATTCTTTTGATCTGCAGGAGAATTTCCAGGTACAGAAGCAAGTAGGAAACTTGTTCAGAGTTTACTCCTTTAAAACAAAGGGAAAAGACATACAGATTCAGCAGCTTGCTTTTCTTTATTGTGATTCTGTGATAGGAATTTGTCAACATTTTTTGTTCCTCTCACTTCTTCATCCAATTGACTGAAATGATGAATTGTGTACTAGTTTTTCTGAATGTCTCGATTTGTAATTAGTTACCCCTGCTAATTTTAAAAAACTGGAGAAAAATTTTGCATGCCTTCTGAAAGAAACAGACTACTTCTGTTTCATCGAGAGGAATGACTTTCAATAATGTAATATGTTATTGACTAAAACCTAACATAAAGTTATTAATTATTTAAAACTTCAAAGCTTCTGTCTGCAAAGAATTATAGAGCCAGAAATTTAAAGCTAAAAGGGACTTGAAGGATCATCTGTCAGTGGGTCTCAACCAGGGACACTTGGAAATGCATATGGTTGTTTTGGAATGTCACAGTGATGGAGGGATAACTACTGAGTTCAGTGTTCTGAAATGATAGATGCTATGCATTCTACATGCTTCCATGCCATATGGTTTGATACAGTTCCACACAGCTGAGAATTTCCCTGTCCAAAGGGGCAACAGTGACCCTATTTAGAAGATGGAGTCCAGCTCATCATTTGAGTTATAAATATACCGGGGCCTGATATGCCCCAGGTTAACACATTGGCAGTGAGTGGGGCTGATTTACATGTCTTTGATTTGATCCATTTTTTGTCCTCTTGTTCCCTTTTGCCAATTTAAATAGTTGCACAGCTGGTGTGTGCATTGTGAAGAGACCTTCCCCTTATACAGTGAGAAAACCAAGGAGAGCCTGTGTCTTGGTATTTAGGTATATATGTTTTCCTCCTTACCTCTTTCTGGGGACCACAGATCTGATTTCCCCAGCCAACAGAAGGGCTATAACATGCAAGAAGAACAGTGAAAATGAAAATGATCAAGAATAGATGAGTCAGTTGCTTGAGGAAATGGTAATGGATGAATGAGAGAAGATGGAAGATCAAAGGGGGTTTAAGCTCATCCTTCTTCAGGAAGAGGGAAGTCAAATGCGAGAAGTTGGAACACATGCATTAGAGGTGGGTAAGAGATATTACTATGTTGTCAGTTCACAGTGTCCAAAAGCAGGTGCTTTCGTCCTCATTATTCAATACATTTGCAGATGAAATCTCTAAAGCCTTGTTTTCAGCAATTGTGAAGAATGGAAAGGTTTCCAGAATACAGGAAATAAGAAAATACTCTTCTAATTTTCAGAAATAGAGAAGAAGTAGTTTTGGAAGCCAACTGCAAAGGAACTTGGCATTGCATCTGATAAAACTCTTCAACAGTATGCTAAACTCATGCTTTAGGCATGCTTAGAAAAGATTGAGGTGATATCCGGCAGTCGGTGTGGGTACTGCTGCAATAATGGGCCCATTATGGATCAGCCATACTGGCAAATATGGGAAGTTCCACAAACCTAGCATGTTTTGATTTTCACAACAGGTTTGACAAAGTCTTCTGTGATATCCTAGTGGATAAAACTACAATAGGTATATGATGTGAAATCGCAGTTCATTGGACTTCCTGTTGACTGAATTAACGCAGTTAAAGAATATTAATAAATGATAATCTGGAAGGAGAGGTCAGTGAAATATACCTTTGCCTTAACCATGTTGTGTTCAACCTATGCATCAATATTCTGAAGGGATTCTGGGACAAATATGATTTTCAATTTCTGTGTATGACTAAGAGTCCTATGGAATAACACTGAAAGTGATCTCAGTAGACTGGGAAGCTGGACCAAATTCAAGAAGATGAGATTGAACACATCTAAAATGTTAATATGCTGCACTGAAACTCAAAAAATCAATTGCACAGCCCCAGAATCAGGAGACCTGGTTTTGCAGGTGTTAATATTGAAAGGGAGTGGGCTTTCCAGGAGAAGGGCTTTCTATTGGACAATAAGCAAAAGATGAAACAGTAGTGGGATGTGGTTTTCATAAAAGTTAATGAAATCTGAGCTGTATCCAGAGAAGCCTATTAGGTTGATGAGAGGCTGGAGAATACATCATATGAGGAATGATTGAAATAACAAAAAACCTTGTAATATCCGGGTTAAAGTAGAGGTTGTCTACTAATACTTGAGGTTTCCTTGTGAGCAAAAGGGGGAGGATTTCCTTTGCAAGAACTTAAGGCAGTAGAATGAAGACTAACAGGCAAAGGTTATAGGGAGACAAATTTTAGTTGAGTATAAGGAAGAACTTTGTAGTAGTCAAGAAGAAATGGGCTTACACTCATGATCGTAACAACATTGCTGATGGGTAGAAGCAACCCGAGGGTGCATCAATAGTTGAATGGATAAATAAAACAAGATATAGACATATGTTAGAAAATTATTAAGACTTAAAAAGGAAAGAAATTTTGACACTCGCTATAACATGGATGAACCTTGAGAACGTTAGGCTTAGTGAATTAAGCCAGTCACAAAAGGACAAATACTGTATGATTTCACTTACATGAGGTCCCTAGAATAGTCAGATTCATAGAGACAGAAAGTACAATGGTGGTTGCCAAGGGCTGACAGAAATAAGGAGCTGTTGTTTAGTGGAGACAGAATTTCAGTTTGGAAAGACAAAAAAGTTCTAGAGGAGGAAAGTGGTGATGGTTGCTGAATAAGGTGAGTGTGCTCGGATTGTACACTTAAAAATCATGAAGAAGGCCCTATCTTATATAATGTGTGTCTTCCCACAGTTAAAAAAATGTAAATCAGGGATTCCATTGCCTGCAGAATCAACCTTTAAAAAACACAGAAGAAATGAGCTGCTACGAGAGGTATGGAGTTTCCTGTAACTGGAGGGATCCAAGCAAGGGCTGGACAGCCCTTCTGGTGGCATGTTCTGGAGGGAATATCAGAGTTAAAGGTGACTGAGCCAATGATGTCAGAACTTCTGTAACTCTGCATGAAAGCGGAGGCTTCTTCCAATGCTATAAATTGGGTCAGGCAACATCCTTTCCAAATATTATGTCATGTACACAAGAGTGTATTCATATACAATATGTCATACAAACTTAAGACCACGTTTTGTAACAAATATGCATTTCACTCTATACGGTTTAATGAATTTTTTTTAATTTTAAAATTTTTAAAATAAACATATAATGTATTTTAGCCCCAGGGGTACAAGTCTGTGAATCGCCAGGTTTACACACTTCACAGCACTCACCGTATCACACAGGCAGCAACCTCTTCGACCTCAGCCGCAGCAACTTCTTCCTAGGAACATTGCCAAAGGCAAAGGAAGCAAGGGCAAAAATGAACTATTGGGACTTCATCAAGATCAAAAGCTTTTGCACAACAAAGGAAACAGTTAAAAAAACCAAAAGACAACTGACAGAATGGGAGAAGATATTTGAAAATGACATACCAGATAAAGGGCTAGTATCCAAAATCTATAAAGAGCTTATCAAACTCAACACCTAAAGAGCAAATAATTCAATCAAGAAATGGGCAGAGGACATGAACAGACATTTCTGCAAAAAAGACATCCAGATGGCCAACAGACACATGAAAAAGTGCTCCATATCACTCGGCATCAGGGAAATACAAACCAAAGCTCAATGAGATATCACCTCACAGCAGTCAGAATGGCTAAAATCAACAAGTCAGGAAATGACATATGCTGGCGAGGTTGCGGAGAAAGGGGAACCCTCCTACACTGTTGGTGGGAATGCAAGCTGGTGCAACCACTCTGGAAAACAGCATGGAGGTTCCTTAAGAAGTTTAATGAATATTTTTTTAAAAAGACATACCCACTTAGCCCCCATTCAGGTTTAATATCAAAACATTGCCATTATCTTAGAAGCTTCCCATTCTGATCCTGCACCCTTTTCCCACTGACATCCCTTCCTTCCTCCCTGAGATCACCCCTCTCCAGATTTTTGTGATGACCTGTTCCTTTTTGTTTTGCATCCCTAAACAACATAGTTTGATCTTGCCTGTTTTGAACAGTGTGTATGTTACATGATGTGTCTTCATTTGTTACTTCTTTCTTTAGCTCATTATGCTTACAAGATTCATTGGCATTGATACATGCATTGAAACTGTAATTAATTCAATTTCAATAGTTCAGAGTGTTCCCTTGTGTACATATGCCACAATTTATTTATTGTTTCTACTGTTGGACATTTGGGCTGTTTCCAGCTCTTGGTTTTTATAGACACTGCAGCTAGGAACATTCATGCACATGACCTCTGGTCCTCCGGTTGTAAGAATTTCTCAAGGCAAAGGACCGGGGAGTGGAAAGTTGGTGTTGTAGGGTCTGCATATCTCTAAATGTTCAAGATAATGCCAACTGTTTTCCTAATGACGGTATTAATTTACATTGTCACAGTAAAGTATTTTTGATAGTCATGTACTCCAAATGTATTTTCTCTTCCTTATGATTTTCTTAATAACATGCTCTTTTCTCTGGCCTACTTTATTATTATGACCTAGACTCATGATACCTAACAGTATACTACATGTAGCACACCCAATCAGTGTTAATCAACTGTTTTTGTTATCAGTAAGGCTTCTGGTCAACATTAGGCAATTAGGAAATCTTTTGGGGAGTCAGAAGTTATATGCAGATTTTCTATTGTGTTGGGGGAGAGTCAGCGTCCCTAACCCCCATGTTGCTCATGGGTCAGCTGGACTTGTCCAATGCAGACTCCTTTTTACCCAAGAGTTAGAGAAGTGGTGGTGTTGGTGGCCTGGCCCTAAGATCTTTGGTCAAGTGGGAAAACGTACTTGAGTTGCCCCAAGAAGAATTTCGGCTCCTAATCAATATAGGTTTTTCTTTTGCATGAAATGGCTTTAATAGAGATGAGCTTCCCATGATGTCCTGAGCACACGAAGGGCAGGATGTCCCATGGATCCTTTGGTGATGCCATCCCCCCTCACCCCTCAGCTCTAATGTCTGCTCTGCAAATACTGATGGCCTCGTGTACAAAATGCCGTCTTCAAAGAAATTTCAAAGCGGGATAGGGTTTACTGAATTGTGTCATTACAGCGTGGGGAGGCTTACCAAAGTGCACTGGACTTGGGAAGATGTTGGCCACACATATTGTAACTACAACTACAACCTAAACGCAGTCTTGCTCAGCCACTTTCTACTTAACCTCAGTTGATCTTAACCTCAATTGCCTCACCTGTACAATGGATAGAGTCGTGGGACCTGCTGCATGTATCCATGTGGGAAAGGCCACTGTGAAGACGACAGAAGTCCTGGAAAGTGCTAAGCTCAGTCCCTGATGCACAGTGTTCAATAAACGCAGTGTCTATTATTGGAATCTGTATCCCTCAAGAACTATTTTTACAATGGCTTCCTGGATAGTATAAGTATGAATTTGCCCAGGGAGATGGGGAAGGGCTTGACCTCTTCAGGGCTGTTTTTTTCTTTCCCCAGTCTCCTACCTTGGTAATTCTTGGCAGTGAACATTTAGAATAAGCTCTGGTTTTACTTTCCATCAGACCAGAAGTGACAGCAAAAACAGACTTTTTTTTTGGAAAAGAAATTAATCTCCGAAACAGGGTGATTTTACCCTTTTCTTTAAATACTTCTAAACTCATGAGAGGGAGGCAGAGCGCACATTATCCATCAGAATGAAGCATCATCGGGCTGCTGAGTTTCATTGACTTTAAGATTGCCCTCTGAGCTATAGCCTTTTTTTTTTCTTTCCCAGAGCACAGTTAGCAGGGATATTTTTCTTTAAATGGCTCCATTTCATTTGCATTTTTAAGCTTTCACTGCAGAGAGTAGAAGCAGTTGTAAATGGTTCTGAGGAGGTGGTTGTGATTTCTCCAAACTCAGAGCCGCCTGCCTGAAGTTTTTGAAATTGAGTGTCAGTTTCCCTCCGAGTAGAAAGATATTACTTCATATTTGTGCACGCGGTTCGCTGCTCTGCTCTCAGCTTGATGGTCTCATTTAGCCACAGGCATTCTCTGGCAATGATTCGTTCTCCCCAATAAAATTAAATATCACCTTTCTCCCGCCCAGCCCACCCCCACTTTTTTTTAATAAGACATTTTCTTGTTTAGACCGAAGCGAGACAAGGTGAGAAACTGTGAGTTCTTCTCTGATTCCTTTTGTTGCTCTTTTTTACTTATTTTATTTTATTTTATTTTTTTATCGACGAGGAGAGAACAGCAGGAAGATAAAAGAGCAGGACATCTACCATCGGAAATCCAAATGGAAAGCTATTCCAAGATCAAAGATCAATGTGAGATTGTTTAAGATTTAATAAGAAGCCCTTAGAGATGGTCTGAGAGGCTCTGCAGTGTTGTACAATGAGGGACAAAAGGACCAGCCTTAGTTCCACGTTGATTCTTAAGTTCATGACAATTTACCCAAATAACCCCCTGCAGAGAGGCACCAGAGTTTGCAGGGAAGCCCACACGGCCACTGTGTCCATGGGGTCCTGATGCCTCCCAAGCTCTGTGAGGAGGAGGCTGGCCCACGTCCAGAAAGTGCTGGGTAAGCAGCTCTTTGCAAGATGAGCTGATGTCAGGGGAAGAGGCTTTGCTGCTTGAGAAGAGAAGGGAGCTTTTGCTGACTCCCTGGCCATTGTCAGAGGTGTAAGGCACCACGCTCTGACTGATAGGATCCTCGAACAAAATAAGTTGAAACATACATGTTTTCTCAGATCTGGTTTCACATGTAGGCAGTCTTCACCATGCTGATGAGCCATGTGCCTGAGGTTTACAAGTTGGCTGTCTAACCACCAGAATGCAATCTACTTGAGAATCATTCTTTCATAGGTGGCCAGGCATCTTGACTTGCTCTGTGAAGTCCATCTAGGACCTCCAGTTTTGGTCAGGATGCACTGCTAAGAGTCTCACTGGGGTGGAGACAGGCATCTATGTGGTGAGGGAAGAGGAGGTAGAAGAATTTCCACTCCTTTTTCCTGGGCCTTGAGGCAAGCTCTGGTGAGAATTTGAAGTTGGGCACGGGCTCTTATGAGTTCTTCCCCCGCTGGGTGTCCGGGCTCTATGCTGCCCCCAAGGTGACTACATATGATGTAGTCAGGAGTGACATAAAGAGGATTCTTGCTTTGGATAAGGGGTAAGGCTCTTGCTACTGAGGATTAGAAATTCAGTCTGATCAGCTTCTGTGTGATTTGGTGTCCAGGTAATTCTTGGGTGTTCTGGAGCTGTCCTGGTGGGCTGTCTGACTCGAGGGCCCGGGGTCTAGCTCAGTGACTCCACCCTGACTACCAAGTTGACCCCAAGAGGAATTGGTTAGAAAATTTGAGGTTTAATGTCAGGTGCTTCCCTTCTCAACTATCTGTTTGCCCAAGGGACTTCCAGTCACCTGCTTTCCCCTGACCTTTATCATTTTTCTTTGTTTCCTCTCACTCCCTGCTCCTACCCCAAATTTATGTCTGTCCTCTGGAGTCTCCGCAAGTGAGAAATTCATTCAGAATCTCTGACTTCTCACTGACCACTCCCTCCTGGTTCTTGTTTGAACCTGCTTCTCCCTCCTCAAGGGGAGCTGCTCCATCTCCCACACCTCAGGGTCAGCATCTGGCATTGGCTCTGTTCCCTACTGTGATTCCCCAAAATGACTCATTCAAACACTTTGACCCCCTTAAGGCTCATGCTCAGTGGCATTTCCTGCCCTCTCCTAGAGATCTCCAAGGAAATGCCAGTACCTTGAGCACCTGTGGGGACTGTAGTGAACCAGACCCAGCAAGATACTCTAAAATCACTCCTCTGGGGGCACCTGGGTGGCTCAGTGGGTTAAGCTGCTGCCTTCGGCTCAGGTCATGATCCCAGGGTCCTGGGATCGAGTCCTGCATTGGGCTCTCTGCTCAGCAGGGAGTAAGCTTCCCTCTCTCTCTCTCTGCCTACCTCTCTGCCTACTGGTGATCTGTCTCTGTCAAATAAATAAATAAAATCTTTAAAAAAAAAAATCACTCCTCTGTTCTGGAACTCTGGTGGAGGGAGAGGAGCCCCATGTTGCCAGATAGTCATGGTTTTTAGGAACAGCCTTCCAGAGAATCCAGATTTTCATATGAACTCTCCTGATTTTTGAGTGAGGGGAAGTAATTCATCATAAAACAAGCCAAAACCCTTCAGTCAGCCAAATAGAACCTGGCTCTTGGTCTGATCAGGCCTTTCAGCCTCTGCTTTGTGATGTCCATGCTGTACTTCTTGGTCATCATGTAACAATCTCTTTTTCATCCTCCCTTTTGCTAAATGGATCAGCATGTGGTTCACAGTCTTTTCCTGCACCTGACCCCTTGCCTCATCTTGGGTTGGCTCCATGGTCATGGGGGTGCCCCAGTACCACTCTGACTGCCCCATTCCTGGGTCTTCTCATGGACAATGACCTTCACTTCTATTCTGCTTGAGCCCCACACATGCATGGCTCCACCCTGGGCCTCGTCATCCTCTAGGTCGTATCCTAATTTCTGACCATAACCTTTGATCTTTCTCCTTTACTCCTTAAGTCACACTCTCTGTATCTTTTAAACTAGGGACCCTCAGACCCTTGGGTTCCCTCTATCCACTTTCTTCATAACCCTACGCCCTCTCCTCATCCCCTTCCAGCTTCATGCTACTTCAACCTCTGGCCAGCCAGTCTCATGATTCCATTGGCTTTCTTTCCTAGTTGGCTGGCAAAGGCTCTCCCTTGGCTCTAATGAATGCCAGCCTTGGCCAGTTTTGTCTCATGCTGCAGTGGAACCTACACAGAACTGCAGATGAATTTTACTGTAGCGTCATGGTTCTAGGACGCTCCTGGATTGTCGCTGGTGCCCTGTAGTCATTCCACAGTTCCTTTGTCAGTTCTCTGTCTAGTTCCCTACACTAGCATTTCTGTACCTCCTTCACTCTCCCCCTCTACTCAGATGTTTGACTTTCACAAGTTAAACATATGGCATTGCTTCCTACATCACAGAGAAGGTAGATGCCAGTGATGGGGCCACTCCCTTTCTGCCACTTCACTCACTGCCTCCAAACCTACGGATTAGTGGTCACTACCGCCATGCCTCCCTTCTTGACTGCCGTTGTCCTGGGAGACGAGCATCCCCATGGGGGTGGATTCCTCCACTTGTCCTCTGGAGCTCTTCTCTCCCAGGCCTCAGTAGCCTGGCTTGATAAATGCTCCCTATCTCTTGCCTGTGCTGTCCCCCTGTCCCTTTCCCTTTTGACTTCTTCCTATCGGCATCTGAATACATTCACATCTTCCATCTTGAAGATCTGCTTCCTGTCAGGCCCCATGGCACCTTTCAGCAACTGCTTTCTGTCTAAAGAGACACATATATCTGCTTCTCTGCTTCTTTACTCCCCCTTCTCTATTCTGCCCACTGCAATCCGGCTTCTGCCCTTATTATTCCTCTGAAAGTGCTTCAGCAAGGTCATCGATGACTGTTTTATTGCTGAATCCATTGGAAACTTCTAAGCCATTATCCTTCTGACCTCCCTGTAGTAGCTGACACTGTTGGTCCTTCTCTGCATGCTGAAAGCTCATTTCCTGAGCCTCCAGAACCATGTGCACAGCTGATTTCCCTCTCCTCCTTCTTCAGGCTCCTCTGTAGGCTGCTCTGCCTTCACTTATTCTTAAATTTCAGCATGGGCTCTGTCCCAGGTCCTCCTCTGGTCTCATTCATCCATTCTCTTAAGGTCATCTCAGCATTCAATGACTTCTCTGGGGAAATTGGGGCCGAGTAGGCGGGGCAGGGTGCAGACTTTGTGATGGGGAGTACTGGAAATGCACTTGGCAGGGTCTGATGGTGCCAGAAGATGAAGGGACTGAGATGCCAGCAAGGAAGTTTTGACTTGCTAAACTTATTGGCAGGAAAGCCAAGGATTAGGTCTAGAGTGTCAATAGTGAGTTTTTTAGAAGTTTGAACCTTCCCTTGTTTTGTGCTATAAAGTATGTTTCTGGTCTTTGTCCTGGGTTCCTGGAGTGGAGCTTCTAAACTCTTGGGATTTCCAAAATGATGGGAGTATCTTTGTTATTCATGGTGGGCTTTGGGGACCACACTTGAATTTCAGCCAGTGATGTGTCTCATAGTGAGCTGCGAGATAGTTTCACTGTGGGGGATAGTCAAGCTGGGAAGACCCACCATATGATTAGAGTTTTGGAGATTTGAGCCACATAATAGTGGCCCAGTCTTCAGGAATAAAGGGAATAGATTTTTTTTTTAAAAGATTTTATTTATTTGAGAGAGAGAGAGAGAGAGAGAGAGAACATGAGCAGGGGGAGAAGCAGGCTCCCTGATGAGCAGAAGCCCAATGTGGGGCTTGATCCCAGGACTCCAGGATCATGACCCTAGTAGAAGGCAGACAGTTAACTGACTGAGCCACCCAGGCGCTCCTACAGGGACTAGAACATAACTGCATGGCTAATGATTCAATTAATGGTGCTACATAATGAAACCCCCATGAAAACTCTGGTTCTGAGGCTTGGTTGGGCTCCTGGGTTGGTGAACACATCACCAAGCCACAAGGGTGGTACACCCTGATCCCACTGGGAGAGGACAGAGAAGCTTCTCATTCAGAACCCTCCCTGGCTTTGTCCCATGTAGGTTCATTGGGCTGGCCTGGGGATTTATAGCCTTGAGGATAAAATTCTCATCATAAGTGCAGCACTTCCCTGAGTTCTGGGAGTCACTATAAATTAGTGAACCTGAGGGAGCTATGGGAACTCCTGAATTTTAGCCAGCTGCTCGGAAGTGCAGCGGCCCGAGGACCCCTGAACTTAGGGCTGTTGTGTGAAGCAAGGGCAATCTTGTTGGAGACGGTGCCCTTAACCGTGAGGTCTGAAGTAGCTCTGGGTGGTTAGTGTAGGCCGGCACTGCACCATCCAGCTCCCCGAGAGGAAGCGTGTGAGCACAGTGAGGGACCGAATGCCTGTCACTAGAAGAGGTCTGCTTCTAGAACACAGAAGAATAGAGAAGACTCTGCAATCACAGGACATTACTTAGACTTCACTTAGAAACAGTACCTCTAGCTTTTGGGGTAAGATAGCAACAAGGGGTTTTTAAAAAAGCAGAAAGATTGTTCACTTTAAGTCTGGTGTACTTTGTTTTCATAACTGTTGTGCTTCTGAGTTCTTGAATCTGTCCCTCAAAAATTCTGGAATACTGTCTATTTCCAGGTTAAAAAATATGCCTTTTTCTTTTGTGCCCTAGAAAAGGCAGAAAGCAGCCCTTGGGATAATAATGATGCCATTTATGCGGTGCTCTCTTGTAGTTAAAATTGTGTCAGCCATTTTGACCCCTGATGGGATTTATGGTAGCTTAGATCTCTGTTGGAGAAATGAGTTTTGGGCAGTAGACAGGAGGAAAAAGGTTTCAGGCTTAGAGTGTATTATTTTAGTGAAATGGGGAAAAAATTCACTCAAACCTTCTTTTATCTTTTTTTTTTTTTTTTTTTTTTTTAGCTGTAAAATTGGACTGTTCATATGCTATTACCCCTGTCTGCATCCTGATATCACTAGGCTCCCTTGGATGGGATGCTGGTTCGTTCTACCCTTTCCGGTCATAGGACCTTCCATGATGTGCTGACCTCCAACTACGTGGCCAGTCACAGGGCCAGCTCCTTACAGACCCTCACTCTGTACCTTCCTCCAACGTTTGCAAATCAGAAGTGTCCCCATTTTATAGAGGAGCACACTTGCAGCTTAAACTTTGACAAACAGTTCACTTTGTCAGGGCCCTTTCTTAGAATGCCATGGTGATTAGAGCTGTGGTCCCTCCAACGCTACTGTAGAGTGTCTTTTAAGGGTGGAGTGGACACTGAACCTAGAGCTGGAGGAAAATAATACATGAGATGTGTTCTTATCCCTCCATGGAGCTTAGAGTTGAATCAGAGAAACTGACCTTATCTTTTTAAAATTATTTTTTTATTTTTTAAGGATTTTATTTATTTATTTATTTGAGAGAGAGCACAATCAGGGGGAGGGGCAGAGAGGGAAGCAGACCCCCCACTGAACAGGAAGCCCGATGCAACATGGGACTTGATCCCAAGACTCTGGCATCATGACCTGAGCCAAAGGGAGAGCTTAAACAACTGAGTCGCTCGGATGAGCCCAAGAGAGTCAAGGTGCTGGTTTGGCACAAGAGTTGGTTTGAACCAGGATGTCTGTTTTCTTCTGTTATATACATGGCCTGCTAAAGCTAGAAACATCGTCAAGGTGGGTCCCCAGCAGGAGCTTAGTTTAGGAGTAGCTTGCTTTTACTTCTTCGGCCTTCTAATGATCATTGCATATACTTGAATTTAAACCTTCTTATCTTTCCTTTGTAACCAAGCCAAATCCCACCCTTGTTACTCCATGTAGATGGGAGACAGTGCTGTTTTCAAAATTTCCAGATCAGAGGAGAAGAAAGTAACATTTATTGGCACTCATTATATTCAGAGAACTTCATACACTTAAAAATGCTTTTGATACTTTTAGCGATCAAGATGCAGAAACTCTGTGTTCAGCTTCCCAAGGGTCTCATAGCTTTTAAGAATGAGGCCATGATTCAACCTGACTCTAAGGAAATATTGGTCACCCCTCTCAAGGTTTTCTATTTTATATTGCCTGGATAGTAATCATATCATGTCAGTGACACTTTTAACTTTTGCAAGTGTTTTCTACTGTTATGTTCTTAGTAAATTGAACAACCCCAGCTTTACGAGGCAGGGAACAGGGTCCTTATTTGGTTGAGGAAAGTGAAGTGTATGTACAATGTTTAGTGACTGAACTCCTAAGAGGAGAGAGAGAAGGAGAACACAAGTCTCTCTCGCACCAACTTTTTTTTTTTTAAGATTTTATTTATTTGAGAAAGAGAGATAAAGGGGGAGAGAGAGAGAGAGAGAGAGAGAGAACATGCTCAAGGAGGGGGAGAGGGAGAAGCAGACTCCCTACTGAGCAGGGAGCCTGACATGGGGCTCCATCCCAGGACCCTGGGATCTTGATCTAAGCTGAAGGCAGACACTTCACCAACTCATCCACCCAGGCACCCCTGCACAAGGCATTTTTGAGTTACTTATTACAAAGTCCATTCAGGTTGTGAGACAGTTGTGAGACTGTCCTTTGTTTTACTGATTAGAACTGGGGCTCAGAGAGGTTACGGAATAGTCCTGGCGTCACCAGCTGGCCGCTCTACTCTTCATTCCAGTGTGCTGTCCTCCACGTCTAACCTCTTTTTACAGGAACTTTTAGTTGAACATGTTACAAAAACCCATCTCGGAAAGAAAAGAAAAATAAAAAATGAAACCTTCTTTTAGCCTCGTACAGCTCTCGCCGCAACTTCTCACCTCTCATGTGCCCTTTCCTGGGCAAGACTCATACGACAGTGGAGTCTACTTGGACAGTCCCTTCCTTCCCCAGCCATGCCTGCCCGAGTTTAAGACTGCCCTGCTTCCCCGGTAGCCCGGGCGTGCACGGCTCACAGCTCAACCGCGCGCGACGGCCTCATAGCTCTCCAACAGCTGGCTTTTCCTGGTGTGTGTTTCCTTGGCTTCTCGCCAGCCTCTGCCACTAGCCCCCTATTTCTGGAAGTTCTGTCCTCCCTTGGTCTCTGGACCATAATCTCCACTCACCCCGTTTCCCCCATCTCTCTGACTGCAGGCTCTCTTCTTTAGCTTTTAAATGTGTTTCCCTTAAGTTCTGTTCTCAGCCTTTTCTTTTTTTTTTTTTTTTCCCAAAGATTTTATTTATTTATCTGTCAGAGAGAGAGCGAGCGAGAGTGAGCACAGGCAGAGTCAGAGGGAGAAGCAGGTTCCCTGCGGAGCAAGGAGCCCGATGTGGGACTCGATCCCAGGACGCTGGGATGATGACCTGAGCTGAAGGCAGCTGCTTAACCAACTGAGCCACCCAGGTGTCCCAAGCCTTTTCTACTGTAGTCATTTGTCCAACCAGTAGTTGTTGCGTGTCGGTCGTGTGTCTAGTTCTGTGCTGTTCGCTGGGGATGGAGACAATGGAGCGGTGACCAAACGGTCTGAAATACGGGAAGCTGCCATGCTCTGACCCCACCTCCCTGCCCTCCCAGCCCCTTCATGGCTTCCTTATCCGCTCAGCACAACGGCAGCAGCTCCCGGAGCTCAATGATCTCTCTCCTGCCTCCGGGCTTTTGCAAAGGTCGTTTCCGCAGCTGGGAATGTTTTCTGTATCTATCCCTGTGTTTGCTTAGCCCTCTCTCATCTATCAGGATGTGGTTTGGGCATCCTCTCTTCTGAGAAGTCTTTTCTGGCGTGCCAGAGGGGGCCAGGAGCTGCCTATGTGCTCAAGTTCACCCCAGAACCTACATACAGAATAATTGCACTTGTCTCATTATCTGCCCACTCCTTGATAACGGGAGCCAGAGGCTCTTTCCTGTTCCCAGAACCTAACAGAGCCCTTGATCTGTAGCTCTTTGTGGACTGAATGAGTCAGGCTTGACAGGACTGGTCCCTGCCCCTTTCCAGCCTGGACTCCTATACCTACCCCACCTATGTTGTACGTTGTATATTCATTGTCCCCCCACCCCCCCCCGACTGAATGTGAGATTCAACTGCGGGAAAAAAAGAAATAATAGGCCTGGACCCTACCCCATTCCAGTTACATTTGATTGTCTTGTGGTGGGACTCAGGCATCTGCATTTTGCAACCCCTCCCCCCCCCCGCCCCCACCCTCGCCATCCCAGGTGATTCTGGTAAGCGAGAAAGAATCACATCTATCCCAGTGGCCAGCACAATGCGTTGAACATAGTGGATATTCCATAAAGATTTCTAGAATAATACAGCAGATCCTAAAAGCCTAACTTTTGGGTATTCAAATTCAAGCCAGCCATTTCCTGTCTCCAAGCACCCACACACGGAAAGCCAGCTGCCAGCTGAGATTCTGGAGGAAACGGTACTTGGGAAGAATTCCGAATTCCGATAACTCCCCAAAGTTATCACTTACTGTTTAATCCCTTTTTTACAAAATAAATCAAGGTTTCAAAGCCTGAAATGGCTGCCGATTTGTGTAACTAAGTGACACATAGTTTTTGTTTTAACCTCCAGAAAAACAGTAGTCAAGTAGGTGGGGTTTGGGTGAGAAAGAGGTACATGGAAATTACTGGCTTTCATTACACAAGAATTTATGATTTGCCATGGTTTCTGGTAAATGCTGGTACAAGTTTATTTGGCCCCAGGCCTTAGAAAAGCGCTATGCTGCTTCCTTTCTGCTGCTGCTGGCTTTCTTGGGCAAGGACATAAGATGTCGCTGAGTCGGTCAGGGACAGAACAGGGCAGGGATAGGTGGGTACTGGGAAGGAGTCACAGCACGACAGGAGCCTCTTCTGCCCCATTCTTTTAGGTCACGTCGGCACGTAGAAACTCTTTGAAAGCAATTTGAAGTCTCAGTGATCTCTGCTGAGTTTCCCATTGCCCTTTGCGCCCCCAGGATCACAGGACAGAGCTTAGATTGGGGGTGCTTATCACCGTGATTGGCTGGCTGCGACTCTGGCCATACGAGCCAGACTCTCCAAGGGAAAGTTCGTGAGCATAACCTTATGTAAGCTTCCTAGGAATGCTGTGAGGGAGGTGCTGTTATCCCCATTTTGTAGACAACAAAACCAAGGCTCACAGAAGTTCAGGGGCAATGTCTGGCTACCAGGTAGTTATGCTGTGCTGTCACCTGATCCCCTGACTTCCCAGCCAGGACTCCCTCTGGCACCATGGAAGTGACCTATGTGGACAGAGCAAGGCAGTGGGACGCAGGCTGGCCGAGAAGCAATTTTTCTTGGGGAGGCCCAATGGGGAGTGTTGGAACAGGGGTGCAGAGTGTTTGAGACCTCTAGATGGGCTGAAGAGGTGGGAAAAGCCTGAAGCTGACTCTCTGGCTGAACCGTGGGAGCAGGGCTGCTGGGCTCCGGCTGCCTCCTTCTCCCTCCATTCCGGGACATGGCGGAGAAGTCAGGAAGCTTCTTCCTTCTCTTTGGAGTTTGGGGAGAACTCAGAGTAAACAGGCACATAAAACCTACCTGAACTTGTTATTATAACCCCATAAAAGGTTAGGAAACAGTTGACGGATGGGAAGACAGGAATCAAGCGACCTCTTGGTGTAGTCGGCTTGTGTACCGCCGGCTGCGTGTTTATCGGAGCTGTGTCTTCCATTTGTCAGGCTCTAACGATAGCAGCTTTTATGAGTAAGCAATTTTTTAATGAACTTGTTCCAAATGTGTATTCTGTTCTTGGAACTCTCTGTGCTCTGAAGCAGCTTTATAATTATTGCCTCTGGTGGACTCACCAGGCTCTATCTGGCTTTTATGTAAGCAACTTCTCTTGGTTTGCCTCTTCCTCTTTTAGCTTCAAATAAGGGAGATGAAGGAATGGAGGGGGGATACAATAATGATAGCTTTTTGTCAAGAGGGCTTATTATTATAGGCTAGCTATTGCTCTAGATGTTCCGCATTCATCTTTTTATTTGATCCTAACATTCCTGGGCTCGAAGGCATTGCTGTAGCCCCCGTGTCCCAGATGAGGCAAGTGGCCCGGAGGCTTCAAGCAAAGTGTCTTGGAAGTTTCTCGGGTGGTGAGCAGAGGAGGCAAGGTCTGAACCCAGCTCCATCTGGCTACACAGCCTGTGCTCCAGACCCCACCTGCTGTCGGGGTGGGCTGCCCAGAGCAGAGCAGGCTGAGCTGGAGCAGGGCTGGGAGGAGGAATTTAAGACACTCATTCATGCTGTGGAGTCAGTGGCTGTGCTGGCCCACGCAAGAGCTGTTGCAATTCACTGCGGATGGCTCTGTAATTATGGATAATTTTCTGGTCTTTTGCTTTCATAAAGGGAAATAAGAGAGTTTAGAGAGCTCCCTAAACTTGTTGCTGCCCATAATAATGTCACCTTCTGTCTTGGCTTATGGCTACACCATTTTCCCCAAGCTCAAAAAAAAAAAAAAAAAAAAAAAAAAAAAAAAAATTCTATCGTAAATCAGTCTCTTCTTTGTGACGCGGACTGTTACCATCTTATTCTGAATCCGGAGCCTGCTCAACTGGACTGAGACCCTGGCCGCTCCCCTTCCTCTCCATCCTGCACAGGAACGGACAGGAAACTCCCCATTCTTCTGTCACACACATCTGGGGCTGGCACAATGGTAGCCGTGGGATGACAGCCCTAGGGGAGGCTGGGCTCAGAGTTCTCACCATGTGACTTTGGGCCAGTCATTCAGCCTCTCAGGCATCAGTTTTCTCATCAGTAAAATGGAACTAGTAATAAGAAGGGTGTCATCTCATAGGGTCGTTGTGAGAGTTGTATGTAATGATGCCTGTCCCTGGCTGGCTCATACATACTTATCTTTCAGCTCCTATGTGGGCCTTCCAGTTAAGTATTGGGAACCACTTGCAAACTATTCCTAGGACCTTGCTTTATTTCAGCAAATGTGCACAGAATGTCAGGAGCCTGGCTCTCTCAGGGCCCAGTTTCTTGATGCTTCATGATTTCCAATATCTCCTAATGGGGTAGAACAGTATAATGAGCAAAGTTGCTTTGGAGAAAGCCTCTCCATCTCCCACTCCCCATATCATTGCCTAATTGCATGGGCTTCCCTCTCTCATACCTGCTATCTTCTTGCTGACCCTGGGCTCCCCAAAGCTCCACACGGGAACACCCAAGTGCCTGGACCCTTACCTCTTGATTAAGACAGAGCTAGGCGCTTTGCAGGAAAGGGAAAATTTGCTTGGTTTGACCCCGGAGTGGATTTGTTTCCCTCCAATTAGTTGGAAAATCGAACTTGATCTATGAAGGAGGCAGATTTACAGCCTGAGCTGATACACGACTGCCCCAGCTTTATTGTAATAAAAGATGAAATCACTCCAGTGGGAGGCTTGGGTGGACATCGGCTGGCTTTCTAATGACGGCTCCCTCTGATTTTCAGAGCCTGAGAGAAGCTGGCCAGGATGATCAAACAGCCCTTCACAGCAGGTGAGAGAGACCCTGGGGAGCGGGAGATGAAGAAGGTGGGGAGTGTGTCGGTTTTTCTTTGCTTTCCGTTCCACTTCCTTTTACGGAGACTTGATGGTGCTCTCTTGATGCAGAATTGGAACCTTTCTACTTCCAGCAGAAGTCTGGGTGGACTGCGGGTCCTCAGGCCAGATGGCTGCCCGCGTGGCCTTCACCCTGTAGGAAGGCTGCATCTCTCCCCTTTGCTCCCGACCTCTCCTTTCTCTGCCTCTCTTCAGCCACTGATGACTTCTCTCCTGTTTCCCCACGGCTCGCTTTCTGCTCCGTCTTTTGCTGGCTCTGTCTTGCTGTCTATTTACACATCCTCCTGTCTCCCTTGCTCTCCTTTTTCTTCCTTTTCCTCCGCAACTCCCCCCTCCCCCACCGGCCATGGCCACTGCATCCCATTTTCAGGCTAATTTGCCTCCCTTCTTCACACGGCCTGATTTTTGGCAATCCTGTTTCCATCCTTTTCTCCGGGTGATTCTGCTTTATAATATCGAGCAGGAGCGTTGGGTAACGTTGGCCTGACCCTGCCTAACATCGGGTGAGCGATTCTCCTCTGGCAGCTTTTGATGTGGTCTGTGCGTGATTGATGAAAGCTGCTCAGTTCGCTCTTCAAAGCTGTTTGTGCTGAGCTGGGGTGCATCTCTTTGGGATTTCATTCTTTTTCTCTCCAGAAACAAGTCCAACACATAAGACAAGATGGCGTTTCCAGTTTGTTCATCATTCTTACAGATCCCTTCAGGCACCCGAGAGAAGGACCACAATTAGACAAACCCATCTCTTAGAAACTGTTGTTATTCCCAGTGCCCTCCTGTTAGAAGTTTTCCCCTACAGAAAAAGTTCCTTGGGTAAACTTTAATTTGACTACAACCACTCTCAGCTCCAAGGAGGACACATCGATTTGGACACTGGATAATAAAACAAGAAGAAAAATCCTATTACTTTTAACACCAGAATCAAGGCACATTAGGTACTCTGGCTAAAGGATGTGGTCAGTGAAAACGAGACGGGCTAAAATGGAAAGAACTGTCTGAGGCTTCTGGTTCCAAAGATGGTGGGTCCTGTTCTTTTCAGTACTATTCACCCTACATCCTCAAAGCATTTGAGAGCTGAGACCCATTTTTTTTTTTTTTACCTGGTTTAAGTTTCTTGTAATGCTGTTTCTATTTTTCAGCCTAAGAGGAGAAGTCAGCACCTGCACCAGAGGCTTGCCCATTCAGCTGCTTGAAGAAAGAGGGATGAACAAAGAAATCTCTAGAAGATCTTTCTCACTCTTAGACTCCCCGATTCTGAGTCCAATACTTTAGGTGTGATCAATACAGTACACTGGAAAAGGGCTGAATTCTGTGCTAGAATACCTGAGCTTAAATGCAGATTTGGATTATGAGCTGAATGATCTTCAATAAATTTTAATTTTTTTCAGCTTAAAAAAAAAACAGCTTTACTGAAGAATAATTTACATACCATAAAAGCCAGCCATTGGAAGTATACAGTTCAATGATTTTTAGTAAATTTATAGAGTTGTGCAACCATCATCACAATGCAATCATAGGACATTTTAAATAAATCTTTAAACTCCATCCATTTTCTTTCTTCATCTTAAAATTGGACTTACGTGGTAGATTGACTGCAAAAATGAGCACAGTCCTTCACCACGTAGCAGCGTGACTTTGTGGGTTCTGTCATCAAGGATGGGAATTGATTTGGCTTCCACAGCCCTTGCATCTTGGACTGCCTTGTGGCTCACTTTAACCAACAAAATGTGGTCAAATGAGTGTGTGTCAGGGCTGAGCCTGGATGTCCAAGATGCTTGCAAGCTTCTGCTGACTCTCTTGGAACCCTGCTGTCCCCACCATGAATGTAAGGTAGGGCTGGCCCACTGGAGAGTGAAAATTCATGTGGGGAGAGGCCACAGTCATTCTTGCCATGCCAGCTTAGGTCATCTTAGGTCAGCCTCCCCCACCTACCCTCCAGCTGACCACAGGCACATGAATGGGCACTCGTGAGATGGGCGGAGCCCACCCAGATCAGCAGAATTGGCCACCAACATAGAGACCCACACAAAATAAGAGGTTCCTGTTTCAGACTACTAAACTTCAGGGTGGTTTGTAAAACATCGTTACTGTGGCAAGGAATAACCGATACGGGATAGGCATGAGAGTTAATTTTGTAAAAGCTATGAAAACATCTGGCACTCTGCCTATCGCACAGGGAGCACTTGCTAAATTAAGCAAAATTCAATTTAACAAACATGGATAGAGGCCTTCATATGTGAAAAGCACTATGAGGTTCTAAGGAATGTAGACTTGAAAAAAGACCTGATGGAAATCCTTCAGGAGTCAGTTCCAGTGGGAAAAATAGATACTTACACAAACAGTTATAAGACAGGCTGTCCTTCTATGATAACATTTATGTCCAAGTGATTTTTTTTCATCGTCTGCAAGTAAACATGGTCTTTTCTTGGTATTTTACTTTGAAAATGTTCAAGGGATATGGTTTATTGAAAAAAAAAAAAAAACCCAACTGCAAACAAGCACATGACCACAATTAAATTTTATTTTATATTCAGGTATAGTGTTTGCATTTATAGGAAATGGTCTATACGGAAACTTGGCCATATGACATGCCTCATGTAGCCAAAGAAACAGAAAAAGCAGACATGAAGTCAGAGCCAGGGTAGAGAGGGAAGAAAAGGTGGGTGGGAAAGTCTTACTTTCTAGAATGCCCAGGAACTTTCATTCTAGGGATGCCTAAAGAGGAGAGCACTGCTTGGCCAGAATGTTTTTCTGCTCACCTCCAAACTATTCCAGAGGCTTGGGATGCTGGAATTAGAGTAGGGAGGAATAAGGGAAGGAGTGGGATTTTGCAGACAGGACCTTTACTAAGCAGGAATTTGGTTGAGTTCTGGCAGATTCTCAGATTCAACTCTCTAGAAAGCAGCTCATCTGGGTGGTCTGATGGTACCGTGTTGAAGAGCCTTGGTTTTGGAGCCAGGGGCTCTTGTTTTAGTCCCAGCTCTGACGCTAATGAATCCTTGCTGTGTGACTATGGCCAAGTCACTTTCCCTTCCTGCGGGTTGCTGTAGGTGATTTCTAAGTCCCTTCTAGTGCAGAGTTGACAACTTCAGGCCTAAGTCACCCACTAAGTTGAAGGAGGGAGTTGAAATCTGAGCAAACTGAGAAGCCCTTCTGACAATACCCATGGATCCTTGCAAGATGGAACTGCTCAGAAAACGCAGACAGAGACCTGGGGGTGAACCCTGTAGGGCTGGGAACCCACCCGGAATTCCTCACTGCTGTGTTGGGCTCAGACGGTTCTTGAAGACCAGACGTCCTGGGTGCTCAGCAGCCTGTGACTCTCCTGCTGGGCCAGCTTCCACAGCTCTGATCTGGCCCCCTCAGGGGCTCCTCCCTCTCCTCCTAGAGCAAGGTTGTCGCAGGGGTTTCTTAAACCGTGCGTGAGCTCTAATAAAGGACTGCTTAAACAAGGGTCCATATTCCCGGCCGTCAGGTAGGGAGGAGAAAGTGACCTTTTCTCCAACCACAGAAATTAAAACAAAAACAAAAACAAAAACAAAAACACCCAAAGAATAAAGAGAGCTCTTTGCCACAAGTACCTCCCTGAACCTGGGATGAAATCGACGCTCAGTGCTGGTTAGGGTCTCTTTCAGCATGATGACCGTAAACCACCTCAGTAATAACTGTACAATTTCAGGGACACCTTTGGGGAGACATAATCCTTGTCACCTCCTGAAACACCCCTGGGAGATGGTCAGGGACACTGAGCACAAGCCCTGCTTAGATCTGAGTCACCAGGAAGGGACCTCCCTCTCCTGCTGAAGAATGAATTCTTGACTTCGAGTTTTCAAATCATACCCACTGTAGCACTGATGTCCCGTCATCTGGCTTCTCAGCAGAGGGGGTCCTCCGAGGGGCAAGGGGCTCCTGCCTTCCCAGAGCAGAGAGGCAGTAAGGGCAGGCCTTGCCACGGTGGCTGAGGGCCCAATGCCCACCGCAAGGCTGGGCCAACAGAAGTAAGAACTGGGCACCCCATGTCAAATGGGGTTCCATCTGGTTCTTTTCTCATTTCAAAAAAGGAAACAAGGGTTCCTGGGTGGCTCAGTTGGTTAAGCATCTGCCTTAGGCCCAGGTCATGATCCCAGGGTCCTAGGATCAAGCCCCACATCGGGCTCCCTGCTTCTCCCTCTGACCATCACCGGTTCACATTTGCTCTCACAGAAATAAATAAATAAAATATTAAAAAAAAAAAAAAAAGGAAACAAAGTACAAACAGCACCGCGCAGGTTGTTGTCCTTCTCTCTTCATCCCCCAGAGTCATGCTCGCGTCTGTGTATCCCCCTCTCCTTCTGCAAACACCCTCACTCTCTCCTCCAGGATCAGCGGATCGTGCAGCCCTGCCCCTCACTACAAATCACCCAAACTCCGTGGCGTAAGACCACTGTTTCATTCTGCTCCCAGACTCTGTGGGCCAAGGGTTCAAACAGGAGATGCAGGGCAACTTCTCTCCACTTTCCAAGACCTGCAGCCTCAGCTGGGAAGGCACACAGGCCGGGGCAATTCAAGGCATGGGGCTGGGGTCATCAGGAGGCTCATTCACGCGTCTGGTGGGCAGCGCTGCTTGTGAGCCCAGCGGGCTGTCAGCCAGAACACCCACATGTGGCCCCTGGACATGTTTGAGCTTCCTCACGGCGTGGCAGCCCCGGTCTGATGCGTGGCCCAGAGTCCCGGACTCTCAGTGCAAGTGTTCCAGGAAAAAAGGAACTTCCAGGCTTTTTGCTGTGTAGCTTTGAAAGCCATGGGACATCACTTCTGCCACATTCAGTTGATGGCAAACAAGTCAGAAAACTGCTCGGACTCAAGGGAAGGGGCTATCCCCAGTATGATTCAATCCCTCCAGTGTACCAGACCCTCTCATCCCTCTCTGTCCCTCTCCCTGAAAGGAGCTCCTTCTTCTTTACTTCTTGGATCCTCGGATACTTTGGAGGGGACCACGGTGAACTTGCTGAAGCGTTTCCTGGTTCTTTGGCCTTGCTTGAGTCTAAAAGTGGTAGGAACTCTGTGGGACGGCCTCTTTCCCTTCCCCCTTCCTCCAGTCCATGGCCTCTGCCACTGTCTCACCACCACACCCAGCCTCTGCCTCAGTAGCTGTTTTACGGGTCCCTGGGAGTGGTCTGGCTCCCTCATGCATGTCCTTGCAGAAGGAAGGATGGCACAGATGTCTCCCTTGACAATACCTCCGTGTCAAGCCCTCGCCTTACCACACTTTCTGACTGAAATTGATTTCCCCCCATGGGGTGGCGTGGGAAGACATGCTCTCAAGTATGTTCCAGAAAGCACTGGCCTGCAGTGCCTAGCATAGAGCCTGGCCCTGGGAATTTGCTCAGTAAATGATTGGGGAATAAATTAAGCCTGGCTTGTATGTGCTCTAGATGACTCACAGGGACCGATTTAGCGTGATTTGTGCAAGGATGGGTGGGAATTTTATCAGTGGAGGGCTTTGCATATTCCCAGAAGGGAGGTGATATAGCGTGTGTGTGTGTGTGTGTGTGTGTGTTGGGGGGAGTGTGTGCCACTGTGCGTGTATGTTTTGGAGGGATTGGGAATGATTGGTGATGGTCCTGTGACATGACACTGCAGGCTGGGGCCAGCCTGGACACCATAGGACTCATAGGATTACCAGACTTCTGCAAATCTGCCCTGTATAATCTCCATTCCTTGGAAACTCTTCTGGTCATGTTGAGCAAACCGTCTCGATGCCAGGCTACTTGTCACGTTTCCAGGGGCTCAGACCCCAGTTGCTTCTTTTTTTCTTCCTCAGAGTGTGAGGATAAATCACCAGAAGCTCTCCGAGTAAGCCAGACCACACTTGAAAGGACCTATTTAGGAAGGGTGGGGGGGGCAGGGGGTGTCTAGACTTGTAGGGTCCTGTGTCAATGCAAGATATGACGAGAGTGACCTGGCCAGAGATGCTGCAGTCTCAGGAAAGCTTTTAGGAACCGTCTGCTATGTGTTTCTCATTTACAGAAAAAACAAACAACAACAACAACAACAACAACAACAACAAAAATAACAATGAAAGAAAGAGACTTCCAGGCTTCCTGCAGTGAGGGAGCTATTGGATAGGACAGTACCTCCAGGGAGAAAGGGCTGCACACTGACAGCGGGAATCTTCATGGCCCAGAAATGAGCTTGCTTCTTTTTCTCACTTGTCCATTCCTGGTGCAGATCCACAGCCCTGTGCACAGGAATTCTCCGTGCCTGTGCATTTCCATCGCAGCAGACTTTTCCATATGCTGCTTCTAATCTGAACAACATCTCATTGAGAGATGGATTATTACTTCTAATCTCCAGATGAAAAAATAGAGGCTCAGAGAAGTGAATTAAATTTCCCGGAACACACTACTAATAAGTGGATGAGCCAGATTATTTATTCATTTAATGAACATACTGGGTTATGCATTAAGCTCTGGAGAGAAAAAAAGGAATTTCTGGCCAACAAGAAATTCAGTCCAGGAATCAATGGCAGAGCTATCCTTTGAGCATTAGACTAAGCATCAAGAGGGGCATCTAGTGCAGCTGGGAAGGGTCAGGGAGGACCTCCTGGAGGAGGTGATGTTTGAACTGAGTATAATAAGCAGGAGTTAGTTCAGTGAAGAGATGCTGTGGAGTGGGATAGAGTATTCTAGAAAGAGGAGACAATACAATCAAGGCATAGAATTAAAAAACAGTGAAGTGATGTGAAATTATATAACCAGTTCTGTGCTGCACTAAGGTTGGTCCGACTGGGGTTTATCTGATTTGAAATGCAAGCACCCTTCCACAGTACTTGGCTTCCTTAACTAGTTGATTCTGGAGATCATGGCATGCGTGGTACTTTCTGGGGATTCTGGATGCCCAGTTTTTACTTTTAGACGTCCCTTATGGAATGAACAGGGTGTGGGAGGTGTTTACTGGCATTTTTCCATTGTGACTTCTCAGCAGAGCTTAAAGGAGCTCAGGAGGTAGCCGCGCCAAAATCTTTTGATGAAACGAGGGAAAGTCAATCCACCTCCTATTGCTCCATGAGTGCCTCATAGCATCTTAGAAGAAGTAGGCCAAAGATCACCAGAAAACAATGGCTCCTGGGTTCACCACCATAGAGCAAGCTCTGATGAGTCAGAATGAAGCAACCGTTGCATACACCAACAGGTCCAGTTGGCAGCCGATAAAGATATTACCTCAGTGAGAGAAAGGCGCGGGCTGAAAATGGACAAGGTTTAACTGTGCCAAAGATCTGTTGTGTTCTTTCTTTTTTTGGGGGGGTGGGGTAGGAGTGGGGTAGTGGTGGTTGGGGCGAGACGTGTGATACATGCATTTACATTTCCAGCCCCTGAAATAAACAGATCCTCTTCCTATAGGCTGATCCCAATCTCTCACCATGTGGCTTTTTGATAACCCTTCTCTTAGGCTGAGCACCTGAGGATATGGACTCGGGTTCAGTCCGAAAAGATCTTCTCCTGCAATCCAGGTCTTGTGCAAAAAGGGGAGCTTCAGTCCTGCTGTGAGACGTTCCTAGGAAGGACACTGGGGGATGATTAAGCGACGGTGACCTTTCTAAGAAGCCCCTTCTGGTATGGAACCTGGAATTAGAGCACCGGGAGCGGGAAGTAACCTTTGTCATTTGATGGGTCAGGGAGTCCGATGGAGTTGAAGTTAAGATGAACCAAAAGTTCAAGTAGACGTAGAACCAGGGTACAATCCAAATTCAAATTCTTAACTTGGAACCTAGACGTCTTGGTCACGTTGGCCTGCCCACCATCTTGCTGTTCTGCCCACTGTCACAAAGCCTCAAATATTGTTTCACTGTCTTTTAAATGAGCATTACTCTTTGTTTACCTTTTCTTTGCCGAAAGAAGCCCCTTGAAAGACCACACTTTTGTGCTCTTTGTAGGTTCAGTGCTCAGCACATTGTCTAAGATTAAATTGACACTAGAAGTGTCCCTATAGTATTTCTACTCTTTTTTTAAAAAAATATTTTATTAATTTATTTGACAGACAGAGATTACAAGTAGGCAGAGAGGCAGGCAGAGAGAGATCAGCAGGGAGCCTGATGCGGGGCTCGATCCCATGACTCTGAGATCGTGACCTGAGCCAAAGGCAGAGGCTTAACCCACTGAGCCACCCAGGTGCCCCAGTATTTCTACTCTTGAATACACAAGAAGAGACCCCACTAGGAGTGGATATTGGGTGGGTCATTTTGATTTAAATGTGACCTCGCATTTAACAGGTCTTCCGGTCCATTATTTTGCCTGGCCCTGTTCAAATACGGCTGTATTTTCTGGGTTATTTCTGCATTCATAGTTCTTGACAGGAAAATCCTCCCATCGAATCATTGCTTTATTTCTTTGTTTCAGGAGATTATCTAGCATGTCTAATAGAGCAACAAGTCACGTCCCGTGGCTCTGGGTCTGCTAGTCTTCAGCATACCAGAATCAACCACAAAGACCTTGCCTCCAACCTCACCCAAGTCAAGAGTAGAGGTGGGGCTGCTCTCTGCCTCTGGGGAGTTGGAATCTATGACCAAATGGGTATGTTCTTTCTTGATGTTCGGGGGTTCCCCCAAGAAATGCTAGCATTTCTGAATGATGGGGAGCTCTGAAAGTCACTGTCCATGAAGCAACATAAGCTCAAATTGAAGAAAGAATTATCCAGCTGGGAGTTGCTGGAATATGGGTGGACTATCGCTTTTTGCTATTTAATTCATTCATCAGGGATAAAAAAGACATCTCTTGGGATGAATTATATCAGTTGTGTCCAACCATTTTTTAGTATGAAGAGCACATTTTAATCTCAAAAGAATTTATAGACCTGCAGATAAAGATACTTACATTCAAGAAATGCATTGGTAGAACAAATGCTTAATAGTAGAGGCTACTGTCTTTGAAGGGATTTGAATGCTGATAATCACAACCTCTTCTGTATGCTATCCCAAAGCTGACTTCCTGCTTTTATTCCTTGTTTCTGTAACTCTCTGTGCCTGTCTTCCCCACTGGACTGGCGCCTCTTCAAGGGCAAAGTTGGCTTGATGTGGTCACCATCTTTTATATACTCCACAGCCAGCCCAGTCCTTGGCACAAAGTAGGCATCTTCTGTATATTCGTTGAAAGAATGATACATACATTAAATTGTCAGATTATATGTACATGAGTCATGCTGTGTAGCCAGTCTAGAGGGACTGTTCATTTCAATATGGTGCCCCCACCTATGGGAGCCCATAGACTGGAGACTGTGGATTTAGATTTACATTCTTGCAACCAGTATTTTGTCCCATTTTCCCTAGAGGGAGGGAGTTCATTGTTGATTTGACCACAAACACCGGTCTCTGGGTTTAGAGACAAATGATAACCAAAAGCAGAAGCCTGGCCCAGCTGACCTCCTGAAGTCCCTTCCAAAATCATAAGTCCATGAAGAGGACAGAGTGCGTGGCTTAGAAAGGTTGGAACTTCCCAACACCCACGGAGGCAGGGACATTGATGACAGCTTCTTTCAAGGGCCAGTTTCTATCATTTGTAGGAGCAAAAGGTAAGCTAATCTCTGTGAGCCTCTAGGTAGTCTAGTTGTTATTTCAACCAACCCCAATCAGGTTGCAGAGGCACTCTGCCTATTTCCGTTGTCAACCTATGTATGTGGAGTGTTGATAAGTGAGGTGACACCCAGTAAACACGCTTTGTTTTACAAGACGTTGGCTGGAGTAGAGATGGGTAGGAAAATACAGGAGTTGAAAGAAGGAATGCTTGCTTTAAAAAACGTGTGTGCACACATCTTCATAGAGTGTGTGGATTACTATTTAAATGCTGACATCTCTCTTCCCTCTTTGGAAAACAACCGCTTCTCTTTCTGTCTTCTCCAAACAAAGAGAGAGTGATGTTCCAGGTGTGAACACATCAGGGAGGTTTCCTGCTTGGGATTCAGAAATTCACAGCCTCGAGGAAATGAGAGGAAGGGAGGAGAGAACAAGAGAGATGAAAAACAGAAATCTCCGCCACCTGCTATTTAGTGATTGACTCCCAGATAAGGAAGGCGAAGACACATTCCAGAAGCTCAGGACTTGCCCAGACGGAACTCAGAGGATGGGGGTGGGGGCTGGGGTGGGTGGGGAAGTGAAGCCAGAAGTGGGAGGGGATGACGGGGCCACCAAAAATCATCCATCAGTTCTCTCTCAAAGCCTCCCCTTTCAATGCAGCCCTTATAAATTTCAGTGCCTCCCTCTGCCCTCTCTCTCATTCACCCACCCTACCTGCTTGGGTTTATGGGAAGGAATTTTGCAAAGACTGGCTCTTTCACTAACCAACTGCGTGAGCCTGGGCAAATCTGTTCTTAGATTTGGGTCTGGTGATTGTTATCTCTTGACTTGCAATAGCTTAATGGAAAGCAGAAGAAAAGAGGTCAATGATAACACCCAACCAACCAACCAAAAAAAAATCCCCCCACATGCAGATGCAGTCAGGCTGGGCTGGAAAAGCTCTGGCGAGTGCACAGGTGAGCAGCCTTCCTTCCCGTTCATGCTCCTGAGCACACCAGGCTGTTGGACTAAACCAAGTGCAAAGTGCAAAGTGCAAAGCAAGTGCTTATTTGTCCCCTCACTCAGGAACAAGCTGCTCGATTGTGGTGCTTTCCTGCTCAGTAGAAAGGGGTGAAAACCATTTCTGCATGGCCTTCCCTTCTGCAGGGGGCACCTGTGGCCACCAACTTGGCCCCGGGTTTTGAGCAGAGGGGTCAGGGTACTGTGTACCTCTCCAGGGTGTGCAGTCTCTTCCCTCGTGAGCCTTTTCTGCTCCCTTTGTTCTTGTAACTGACAGTGTCTTGTCCTTGACAACAGCCATGTGTTCAATTTTTCCAACACGGTGAGGTCAGCACGTTGGCTTTTAGCCTCTAGAGCAGGTAAGAGCCATTGAGTCTTGACAGATACAAGAGCAAGTTACTAATTCACCCTGATTTTCATTTTGCTCTGCTCCCATAAAAAATAAATGCAGAGCCATGAACAATTACGCTATAGTAGAGAATAAATACTCTGGTGATTAAACACTGGAAATCACTAGCTTCAAAATTTCTCTAAAAATACAGCCCCAGATGTCATGCAAACTCCAATCAAACATGGGCTATAAAAATCAAGCCATAGACATTGCCTTATGAAGTGTTCACAGATGTAACAGGAGCAGAAATTCTCACAGCTTAGAAAAGCAAGACTTAACGCTTTCTTCCTTTCTTTCCGTCTTTTTTTTTTTTTTTTTTGAGGAGGGGGATGGGGAGTTGTGCATCAAACTGCTCATTTCAATATGTGATTTGCCTCAAAGAATTCCTGACTTAATTTATTTTCTCACCAACCTAAACCAATTCAAAAAAAAAAAAAACAAAAAACAAAACATTTATTAAAACCCGAACAATCTACTTTTGGCTGACGGGTGCTAATAGGTGCGATGTTACCCCTGCCAGCTCATAATATCACCTACTGAGCTTGGAGCTAAACAGGAAAAAGTAAATTGAACTCGAGTTTGAATTGGTCTCCTTTTAAAGTCTCCGCCATAGCTGGACAAGCACAGTGCTTAATGAGAAACAAATTGCATTGTGGGCATTTCTTTATTAAAGAACACATTTTCCATTTTTTTTTTTTTTTTTTTTTTTTAAGCTGGAAGATGTTCCCATCTCAGTACTGGCTGTATCTCTAACGCAGAGGGGATATATCTGTATGTCAAGACTTCTTTGTTAGTTCTTGGGATAAATCAGTATTTCCAGTGACCAACCTCTCTTCCATTGTAGAGTTCATGAATAGGTAGATTCCCTTGAGCAATTTGTCAACATCATGCCATTTTTCGGGGGAGAGTTTTTGTTGGGTTAGCTAAGAGGAGGAAACAGGAGGGGGTGAGTGGTGCATGTAGGCATGTGCCCTCCCTATATGCATGTGTTTCATGCCAATGACGGGGTATCACTCCTGCACCAAAGTTCCATAGCAGCTCTGAATAAATCAATTTGTTCAAAATAGTTGGCCCAACATGACCTTCTTTCTCCTCTTGACTTGTAGTTAACTAAGAGAATGTGGCCATTAAGAGTTAATTTTCTAGACTTTACCAGCCGGTATCAAAGATCATCTCCTCCCTCCCTCTGTGTGCAGACTACTTCTGCTTTTCGGTATGGGACAGTTCAATCGATCTCTTGTTCCTTCGTTCACGCACTTACACAATAAGGAGCAACCAAGTAGCAGCTCTGTCCCTTGTGCAGGTCGTCTAGGTGCTGAAGATACCAAAGAGAACAGGACAGCGCAGGTCTCTAACCTTTTGAGGCTTGCATTCTGGTGTGAGAAGACAATCAATAACAAAATAAATAAATACCGTCATCTCAGGTCCCGATAATTACCATGGAGATGGAAAACCAAGGAGATAGGGTGGCAGATGAATGTGTACATGTGGGTGCTTTTTGGATGGGGGCATCAGAAAAGCGCGGTTGGAGAAGGCACTGTGTGGAGGCAGGCGGGTGGGGGGCGGTGGGGTGACAGGCTGCGGGGGACACTGGGAGCTGAAGCATGTCCCCTCACTGCCTTCTCACTGAGGAGATTTTCTTGACCCATTTGTGAGCCGAGTGGGAAGCTGTAGTCTGGTAGGCATGGCTATGAAGACCTGGGACACTTTATTAAGAGAAACTGAAGTGCTGCTTTCCCTTAGAGTAGGAGGATTTTCAGGCGAAGTGGAAAAACCACAGCACTGAGGACTCACTTTTGGTAGTAATGGATTATGTACGTTTGGGGAAGTCCCTTCCCCCACCTGACTTCCATTTCTTCCTGAAATATGGATGTTGGATTGAGTAATCTTAAATTCACCTTCCAGTGCAGATGGACTCTGAGCCCCTTGAGAGCAGAAGCTGGAGTTGCATTTCCCTGTTTGAGAACGTCCTATTATTATGGACTTACTCACGAGGGTGTTCCTAGGTAAAAACGAGCGTATGAATTGGAGTTACACCTGACTGGCTCCTCCTGGAGTCCAGAGGAGCCGTGCTCAGACCCTGGACATCTCTTCATCTCCTGACTTGACCTGCACTATGCCTTTAGCCAAAAGGGAGCCCCTACAACACATGACCAATAGAGAGAGAGTTCTATGGAGATGTCAATCTCCCAATGAATGCCAAGATGAGGTGCCCTGTCCAGGTGCAGCTAGGTGAGAAAGGACAGGTCTGATGGCAGAGAAAGGTCAGACAGGGGTCCCGGAGCCTTAGCCTTCAATCGCAGATGATCTCTCCTAGCACAGATCTTTGGTTAAAGACAGTCTTTACTGTGATCCTCTGGCTTGCTGGCCTAGAAACAGGCTTCTTTAAATCCTGCTGTAATGAGCAGAGAATCCCAGGGTGATTTTTCCACTGTTGGGTCTGCTGCACAGTGTTCTATCAGTTTGGGGTGAACAACATCTCAAATCCTAGTAAAGGTGGGCAGATGAAGTGGTTTTATTCACGTGTGTGTTTTGAGCGTCCTTGCTATATAGGAGAAGGCATCAAGAGAGACACACAGTGAATCAAATGCAGTCTTTGACCTCAGAGAACCTCCTCAACATAGACCCTTAGGCACATCCCTCACTCTTGCACGGCTCAGAGAAAAGGGAGAGATGGGTATAATGACAGGGTGCTGGCGGTGGTGGCGGCGGCGCGTGAGTTGATACTTGACTCAGTCCTTACCACTCTTGGAATAATTACAACCTTCAAAGGTCAGAGACAGGAGCATGGAAGGGCATTCCCAGCCAAGGGAACAGAATGAGCAAAAGCTGGGCACAGCATAGAATTTCCAGGAAGACCATCAATTTATCTGGGCTTCAAGGGGAGGGACCCGCAGAAGTTTAAATTTAAACTCCAAGAATTGATGCGAAGGAAGTCAGAGTTCTGCTTCTTTGGAATGCTGCTACTTTGGGTCCTGGTGTTCCAGTTCCCATTCCCAAAGCATAGCACCCTCCTTCCCCCTTCTCGTCCCACTCCCCTTCCCCAGCCACACGCACAGCAAAACTACAGAGAGGGCAAGTTTGTGGCTAAACTGGCATTTATGATCCGGGAAATATTTTAAAATTCTGTCCATTTTGTCTGAAGAGTTGGAAATCAACTTTAATCTCAAGATTCTTCCTTGTTTCTTTGCTGTGATTTCTAAATGGCCTTTCTGCCTCACCTTCCTCCAGCCAGACAGGCTTTATCTTAGACGCAAGTCTTTGGAAACTTCCTTTTTCCTTTCTGATTTGAGTCTCCAGATCCTCCACCAAGACAGTCACGGGTTTGTAATCCTCTCTGTCGAGATGCCTCTGAGAAACAGAAACACATACTTGCCCTACTCTGGTCATTCGTGTGTCCCAGTGACTGTGTCCCAACCTAATCCTCCATTGTCATTCCCATCAATATTTTTTCATCTCAATATGTGCCAACCAACTGACTCATACTCTAGACAAGCATTTGATGATCACACAGAATTTTACTAGCTAGTTATTTTCTGGTAACAGTGACAATGTTGCTAGTTAGGCAAAATGATCTTTTATTATCAGACTCTTGGCCACATATAACAATAATGATAACAAATAATAACTTTCATCAAGCAGGGATTTAAGGAAGATTCACCTCCCTGATGCTCAAGGCAACCTCTGAAGCATATTATCCCATTTTGCCAATGAGAAAATTGAGGCCTAAGGGGATTAAGGGACTTATTAAAGGTCACTCGGTTGGTTAGAGATAGAAAGGGTTCAAACTCAGGTGGTTCTTGGGATATAAAGCATGCTCAGGATTCTGTCCTGGTTCCCCCCTTACTTCTGAGAAAAACCTGCCAACCAGAGGTTCTCAAACATCAGTGGGTTTTAGAATTACCTGGCGGCTTGTTTGAAATTCAGATTCTGCCCCCCACCCATACACATTCTGATTCTGATGCGATGGGGCCCTAGAATTTGGATCATCACCATGGACCCCTATGTCATGGACACAGGAGCATGTGCAGAGAAATTGCTGAGCAAAGTGGAGAAGCTTGAGTCTAATAGCCTAAAAAATGTTCTCTTTTTCATTTACCCTTCATTGTATGCAAATTTAGGTTCATTCAGGGAAAGACAGTTTGTATTCTGCTTTCGTTCTTATAAAACACCACTTTAATCTTATTTTAAGTGACTGCATTGCTGGAAGACCATTTTATCCCAAAGAGAATTTCGTGTCTGATCATTTCAGATAGGTCTCTTATTTTAATGCTCCTTTTCCTTCTTTTAATATGACATCATAATCCTCTTCACATCTAGATTTTTGTGTTATATTGGGTTTTTTCATGGAATATTGCCAGGGTTGGCATAAATGATGGAGTTGTCAGAATTGTATTCTAAATGAGAGTAAAATTCAAATAAGGACCCAAATGGAAAATATGCCTATAAATATTTGAAAAGATCTCTCTCTTTCTTGGTCTTTTTTTTTTTTTTTCCTTTTAGCAAAAGGAAATGTTGATTTACATAAGTATCTTAGGGGATGGATGCATTTTCTGTTATATGCACCATCTTAAGAAATATTCAGCTAAATTCTGCTTGTCAGAACTCCAATAGAGGTCAGAGCACTGGATAAAGAAATGAGTCCAGCTTTGATTTCCTTATGTAAATGTTTTCTCTAGGTATGTCCATTATGCCAAACTTAATGGTTCTAAAAACCATTCCAGACCCATCTAATTCAATTTAATTCTCCCCAATCAAAAAATACAAACCAATGATTTGAAAGACAGAGATTAGCTCTATTTCTACCACCAAAGGAAATGAGAAAAGTATTAAAGACATGAGCTCTCAGACAGAGCTTCAATATTGATGTCATCTCCCCAAAGTTTGATCTTGTGTACAGTACACAGAGTGAGATTTGGTAAGAAAATATGCATTCATAAGGCCCAAGGAAATATAGAACAAATCATCTGTATTCATCTCTTCTTTTCTTTCCTTGAGATCAGTGCAGAGGTTTGAGATTTCCAGATTGTTGCCTCGTAGCCTTGTTTTCTCATGGGCGAGGGCTTTGGCCCCTTGCACAAGATGTCATATTTCACAAAAATATCTTCTTTCCACGGAACAAAATGTAAACTTCCTCTTTACATATTTAGCCCTGTTTTGGGGAGGGGGGAAAGAAAGACAAACTTACTAAAAAAAAAGCTGAGTTGTAGACAAGACATTTCAAGCTCTTGCACAGCCTAATGGGAAAAGTCCTTTGGTCATTCATGTTCTTGCTTACACTGCTACTCTATTTTCATCCCTACCTGGCCTTTCAAACCACCCATAGATTGGCGTGGCATACTTTTTGCCCTCGCTTCCCAGTTGCTGGTATATTGGGGATGAGCTGGTGTAAGAGTCTGTGTATTTGCAGCTCCTCTGGGAGTCAAGTTCTTCAAGCCCGGGTAGGAAACTGGGCAGAAGTTAATGAATGCTCTTAGTGTACAGGTACCTGGCTAAGCTCTGGGAACACAGAGGAGCAGAAGAAGGCCTCTCCCTCTCTTGGAAATGATTATACTCTAGTGAGAGGTCAAGGGCCAAACAATAAAAATAGCTCCTGCTCCTTGATCACTTGCCGTCCCCAAATCATTTGCACTAGAACATTTCACAAATGCAATTAACCTTCATCCTCACATAAGACTGATGGGTTAGGTGCATTTAATCCCATTTTGCAGATGAGGAAACGTGGGTTCTCAGTTATTTGGGCCCCCACTGAGGATGTGTCCATGTTGGCATTGGAACCCTAGTCTTTCTGATATGACAGCCTCTCATTATCTATGTTATACTGGCTGAAAATATAAATAATTAGTCGATGACTGTAGACCAGGAAAGAGCAACAGAAAAAGAAATTCATCTTCAGGGTCAGAGGGATTAAACTAGTTGTTGGGAGGTTCTATCCATCCCAGTGTGGCTGCACCTCCTCTTTTAATGACTTCCCCCGTACAGGAGGAATTCTCCGGAAGAATGCTGTTGACAGCCTTCAATGCATCATAAATAACATCCCAGGTGCTTCAACTACGGGCTCCAGTCACACTCCTCCAGAGAGCTTTGCAAAAGCCTTCAGTGTTAACCCCCTCTCGACCCACCTGCCTTCTCATTGGCTGTGCCCCTCCCCCATTTTGAGCACACTGTCATTTGTTCATATTTCATGATTGCTTTGCAAGTGCTCTTAAATATTTTTTGGTGACATTCATTTTAGCTCAAATGAAGTCACTTCCGCAGAGCCCAGATCTATTGCTTCTGTACAGTTAAGTATCTGTGTCGATAGTAACAGTTCTGCAAACATCTTGTGTTTGTTTCTTTGGTGGTAGGGAAGGACACTTAAAGGCTGGGTTGGGTGGGTTTTGTTTGTTTGTTTGTTTGTTTGTTTCCTCCTTGGCCCCTAGCTAAACAAGGCCCAGGACAGGTGCACATAGATGTTTGGTGCACTAAACCAAATATGGGGACAATTGTCTTAATCTCTGTGAAGGGGAAATATAGATTAACATATCTATAGATGACCCTCAAATAAGTTACATTTCAGTGAAGAAAGACAAATATGGAGCTCAAATAAGATAAGTTTACATATAATGCAATTCAGAACAGGATAAAGTACCGTCACATTAAGAGGGGTAGCAAACGCCAGGGCAATTTAGAAGTTGGAGAGATCTTCTCCACTTCTCTACAAGGGGGTGTGAGAGAGCTTTAGATGTTCACCAAACCAATCACAACCCCGGGGGAGGGGTCAGGTGGTTGTTCCTGGTAGTGGTGGTGAATGGTATGAATAAATATTTTTATTAAAAATTCCTCCTTCTGGTAATTAGAATATAAAAGAAAGGACTTCTTGGTGAAGTCAGCCTGGAACTGAGATGGGAAAGCTCTGTGGATGGACTGAGGGGTGGGACAATGAAGTCCAGGCTGAGGACGTACCACTAGGGAAAGCACAGAGGCAGGCAACATTGAAAAGATTCAGGGAGCCGGGCTGGGAGAAGGTCCGGCTGGGGTGCTGGACATGGGCAGGGGCATAGTGGTAGATATGGACAGAAAGGAAAGTGAGGGTCAAAGATGCCAGTGCTGAAATCATCTGGTTATGAAGACTCTGGAGTCTTCCAAGCTGAGAAAGGCAAGGTCATGCCCAGGTTTTAGAGGAGTCATCCTGGACAGTGCTCGGGACTTGGATGTGTATAGAAGGAGTCCATCATGACCCTCATAGCTTGCAGTTCCTCACATCAGGGGCTGACCTCTGCTGCATGTGCTTGCCCATCGAGCGCGACAGCCCAAAAAGAGCAACACCCGGTGGGTCTTCCAAAAACTACGAACAGCAGAGAAGGGAGCTGAGAGGCATCTTCACAGCACCCCTCAAATCACCCATAGCTTCTCCTCTCTTTTGCTCATCGTGGAAAATCAAGGTGGACACCGAGATTTCCTCAGTTCCCTAGGTTATTCTTCACTTCAAGAAAGTAAAGTTTTCTTAAATATTTATGTTCTTACCTTCTCTTCTTTATTTCTCTCCATTCTATCCATGTCTCAAATATAAACACATACACACATATTCAACATATTCATTCAGTTGCTATACACTTCCCCCCTCCTTCTTTGGTTCCATTGAGTGCAAAGAGGACAAAAACTCAATTAATTATTGTGAAATATCATCTACTGCATTAGTCAATAACAGGCTTAAGATCTGTCAGGCTTCTCCACTAGCGACCTCCTGGGTTTTGAATCATTTTCCTAGAATGTCCCCTGCTATCCAGTATGAAGACCTAACTCTGCCTTTTTTTTTTTTTTTTTCGCTTTTAACACAATCTTTTGGACTCTGAAATGAAAATTCATGACCTGTTCCTTGAGCCTAAGTCCTTCACTGTTTTACTCCTTTTAGTGTTCACAATATTTCCAAGTATTTGTTTGAATAATCTTTCTTGTCAACTAGAGACTTTTTAAGCAAAAGAAACCGAATGGCAGAAAGAGGTCCCCACGTGAATTTGATTCTATTCTTGGACAAGACTCTGAAGGTCAATTTTATTTGTCAATTTGGCTAAACCCTGGCACCCAGATATTGGCTCAAATGCATCCGAATGTTGCAGTGAAGGTATTTTCTAGATGAGATTGACATTTAAGTCGGTAGACTTTGAGTAAAGCGGATCATACTCCATCATGTGGGCAGGCCCAATTTCATCAGTTGAATATCTGAAGAAAAAGGCTGACCTCTCCTGAGGAAGAGAGAATTCTCAACAGTGGCAGACTGCCTTTGGACTCAAACTACAATATCAACTCTTCCCCGGATCTCCAGCCTGCAGACTTACCCTGGAGATTTTGGCCGTGCTTGCCTCCACAATTCCTTACCATAAATGCATCTCTCTTTGTGTGTATTTCCTATACATATATCCTATTGGCTGTCTTTCTGGAAAACCCTGACTGATGCAGCTTTCACCTCCACATTCCTCCAGCAAGATTACCACTGCTTCTTTTCAAGCAATACTGTCTAACAAGTTATCCACAAAGTGCCAATGAAACGGATCTCCTTTAAACTGACAATACCCTCTCCACCTCTTCCATCTCTTGCTCCTGCATGAAAACCTACAGACAAGAAAACCTCAGGTATCTCCCCACTTTCACTTTCTTCCCTATTTCTTTCTTTGTTCTTGCAGTCACTGGAGCAAAGTGCTTTGGCTGCCATGATGGAGAAAACAGCGCAACTTGGAAGTCACCTGCCTCGTAATCAAAATCTGTACGGTTTCCATACCCTCCCCTTCATGGGGTTCACTTAGCAGTGCTTTGCCCAACCTCATTACTCCACCCAAGTCCTCTCCAAATCCAGTATTCGACTCTATTGGGACCTTCACTTTAATCTCAGTGAGAAATGTGATGGGATTTCATGGTGTCTCTGGGATGTAGTCAAGTGTCAGGAATTGCTGAGACGTCCCACAGAAGTCTGTTGCTGGGTAGAGAGGTACATCCCCCCACCTCCAACCATAGCCGTTATTAGCATTTCCCAAGCACTACTTACATGCTAGTCCCTGAAGCGGATGGTTTGCACCATCATCTCATTTTATCCCATACATGAGACATGAGAGACTATATTGATTGTCCCCCAATACTCATCCCCCTCTCCTTTTAGTAAGAAACAGAACCTCTGAGTTGAAGCTGAGCACATGGACGCTGAAATAAAAATAAAATCTCCCAGTCCCCTTTGCATACAGATGTGGCCAGCTGACTCACTCCTCGCCAGCGGACTGTGAGAGGAAGGGTTACACAGAACTCCTAAGAAATAGCCTTAAAAGAGGGATAGCACATTCCCCTTCTGCCTGGTGGCTGGATTTTGGACCAAGTCCCAGGAGTTTGCGAAGCCATCTTGAACTGCGTGACCTGAGCACCTGTTACAGAAAGGTAAAGCAACCCGGGGAAAGGAGTCTGGATTCCTGATGATTTGTGGAACCACCATATGGTGGTTCAAGCAGTCAAAAACTGCTTACATGCAAATTATTTTTTTTTTTCTCTTGTGCATCTTGTTTAAGTCACTTGGAGGTATTAGAGTGTCTGCCACTTGCAGTTGAGTCCAATATAATTAATATAGCGGGTTTAAATATTCCCATTTAAAAAAGGAAGAAATCGAGGCTCAAAGAGATTCGATAACTTGCAGAGGTAGCACGTTGCAAACGGTGGAGCCTGGTTCTCCCTAATTCCAAAGTCCCCCATGTCTCTTCCCACTAGTGAGTGCAGACTGCTAATGTGAGCCTCTGATTTTCTCTCCTGGTCTGCTGATTCTCCTAAGCATTCAGTTAGGTTGAGCTGCCATTGTCTGTAAAGAGGTTCAGAGGTCCGTTCACTGGCTTGAAATATGTTTGAACAAACCTCTGTACTCCTGACCATTCAGGGACCCTGGAGAGATTTATCCCCCAGCTTTCGGGTATGCTTGCCAGAGAGCTCTCTCTTAAAATGCGGGGTAGCGTGGATACCTTGCACACCCTGTCAGACCACTAAGCCTGCCTGTCCAAACAAATCTACTCTGCTGAGACTTTATTCCCCTGGCATGTCGATACACATGCTTCTCCCACTGGGGCTCAGGGCCCAAGCATTCTGGAGAGATTGAATGGCAGCAAGTCGTTCTGCCAAGACCATAGCGCACAGCACTGGAAACAAGGAAAGGGACAGGCTTACTGTGACGTGTTGTGGCTTCTGTATGGATCTTCTCTGCCCGAGGATTCCAGAAACTTGCTTTAGATACAGAGACCCTCAAAGTCATTCAGATGCTCCACAACGGTCTATGTCTCAGTTGAAAACACAATCCCAATAGAGATAAATGTGTCTGCTTTTTGCTTGTGTGGATTTACAGGGGTCCTGTACACGGGCTTTGATCTAGTTTACTGTGTGACCTTGAAGAGAGACAACATGTTGTGTTGAAAGCACACAGGTTGACACTCTGAAAGCCTTGCTGCTTGTTCTAACTCCCACACAGTGTAGTTCAGTCTTGGGCATGTCACTTAACCTCTCTGAGCCTCTCAGCTGTAAGATGGGAGTTCATCTGTCCACTCACCTCTCCAAGCATGCCCGCACGCACGCATGCATCCAATTCAGTGTTTATGAAGTGCCCACTTTTCTGGGTTCTGGGCACACAAATACGAACAAAGTAGGGCTTTCCCACTCACAGAGTTGACCTTCTACCTGACAGTGTTACGGTTAATGTCCAAGTGTTAATGGATTTGATGGCATAAAGCTGAACATAGCAAGAGTTATTTTTAAGTCACAGCTTTGATATTTCCCCTCCTATAAGGGGGGAACCCCAAAGCATGTCAAAGGGAGTCAATGGAGAAATAGGCCAGAGTTAGTCAGCTTGCTACTGAGGCCACCAGCAAGAGACAGATCGTAGATGGGGTATCAGATGATGACTGTGGACCCATCCGAGGAAAGGTCCATACTGAGAAGCACCTAGAAAGTCTCCCTCCTCCAGGCCCATGCCTGAGCTCAGTCTCTGATGGGAGCCACAGGCCACACACTTCTATCCTTTTGATCAGGAGATGCCTCTGTCAGCCAAAAGAGAAATTTCAATATTTTATTGAAAGCATTTTGCAGTGAGAAATCCCCCCCCTGCCCCCCTACCTCCTTTTTTTTTTTGCCAGTGCCAGCACAATTTAACTATGATTTAATAGCTTCTTTCATTTACTTGTTAAATTATGCCCCTCCATCACCTTCCCTTTGGGTTTTCCCGCCTTTTGGTCCTACCACCTCCCATTATTTATTAACGCCCCATGATACATGATCGAGGCAGGCAGAAAGCAGCCATTTCACGATGATATAGGAGACTCTTGGCAGTGAGACAACAAGAGCGGTAGCATATGTTCTGAGAGTCTCCCCTGTACTCGCCTTTTTGGAACAGGGTTGGATAGTTGTTAGCTGTCGTCTGCGTGGGTCCTCCCCTCCCCTCCCCAGCCCAGCCCCCTGGCCATTTTCCTGCCCTGAGCAAATTCAAACTACTTGGCTCAAAACCCACTGGTGAGTCACAGCCCATGTTTTTTCCAAGTGCCCACTGCTAGAATGAGCACGCTCGTCAATGTCGTGCTTCACCTGAAAAGACACGAGAGGTAATTTGGCTTTCCCTCCAAGGGAGGAGTCCTGTGTGGGATGAGGAAATTTCAGATAATTGAGGGGCTCAGTTCTTGGAAGGAAGGTTGAAACGAAAACCAGGGAGGTGGTCCTTGCATCCCCCTGACCCGTCTTTTGCTGGGAAGAAGCTTGGGCTATTTCTACTCGTGGAATGACCGTCACAGGGAACGGAGTCGAGATGAGCAGTGCCCAAGTACAAGGGGGGAGATAGGGGTGTTTCAGGGCTTACTCAAGAATATAGGTTGGGTCATATCTGAACCTGATCACAATTCTGCTTCCCTCGGGCATTTGTAAGAGGCACACTCCTTTACTTCCTGGGCTTGGTTTCTTATTCCTCATCTTTTCCTTTGTGCTTTCGACTAGGCTGGCCCTCGACCTGTGATTCAGTCAATGACATATGGAGTTTCCACAAATGAGGGGGATGGTCCTACAAGGTGCTAGAGGCAGCATGACACCTAGAGAAGTGCCATGACCCATCTAACATCATACAGTTGGAAAATGGCAGAGGCAGAATTGCTGCTAAGTGTTCTGACTTCAAATGTTTATTGAGGTAGGCTGGTGTTTACTCTTTTGGAGATAATATATATTCAAGCTCTTAGCACAATTCCTGGCATTTAGTGCAGGTTTGCCTTCCTTGACTTCAGACCATCAGAACTCAAAACACTGCTTAGGAGGAGGGGGCAGTGTTGCACCAGATCCTGGTTACCGACTAGACAACTGTAGATGATCGGCGATGCCTCTCTGGGCTTCAGTCTTCGTATCTGCAGGATGAGAAGATTGGGTTAGATAGTCTTTGAGATACCTTCTTGCTGTAACTTTGTTCTTGAGACTGGCTTCATTGAGAAAGTCAGTGAATTGTGAGCCTAGAGTGAGACTCTAGAGTCTACAGAATGAGTTGCCCAAAGTGGAATGAGCTCAAAGTTCTTCGGCTTGATGATGGCTATCTGAGTGATGGTCAATCAAAGCAGGAGGATTTCTTCTACTTCTTGGCAGTCGGCCTCTCTTCTCCAGGTCCTAGGATGTGACTTGGCTTATACTGCACCGTGTCCCCACTGGTTCCCTTTCCAGCTTTTGCAGAAGCACGATTACATGAAAGCCTAGCCTAGGCGTGCTTGTGGTTTCTCCTTCATCCTTGAGTACGCTCACCTGGTTCACCCCTCCAGATGGCAGCAAGAGCTTCGGAGCCCAGGGAATTGCCCCCTGGGAACATGTTCTGGCTTTCCCCTGGGGCCCAGGCAGCCATTCCCCATCTGGTAGTCTAGAATTAAAGCTGGAGGACAGGAGAGGAGAGCTGAGCTGAGCTAACATAACAATGGGAATAGCAATTCTGGTCCCTCTGCGCCTCCCTCCCTGACCCCCCATGAGGTTATGTCCTGCTCCCTGCCCTGCCTTGCAGAGGGTGGCTAATGAAGTCCGTCTAGAGACTGGAGCTTTGGATTTCTTTAGCTCACCCTAAGTTCTCTTCTTTGCAGCAAGCCCGACTTTGTGGTGACCTTGGCAATCCCTCCATTAGCATTTCCGCAGTGCCCCAGGTTTGCAATGACACGCTCCATTCCTCCAGAAGTCTTCATTCCTGTGGCGCCAAGGCTGGGAAACTTCAGAGGGCCAGGCTGTTCTGTAGCTAACGTCAATGTGGAATCTGCCTAAGCCTTGACTAATGTATTCTTTGCATTATTAAACACAGATTAAATATATATGGATATTTAAATGTAATGTGTTATTTTCCTAAATCTAACTTTACTCGATGTTCCTTTGATTTACGCCTTTTCATTGCTCCTAATTGTCTCAGGGATCATGAATTACAGGAAGAAAGGAGCCGGAGCTCCCTTTGGATGGGATGACTTTGCCTTCCCATTACATTTGCCCAAGAGATTCAACCCAGAAGATTCTTGCTGGGGTTCTTCGCATGGGGATGTTCTAGTTGTTGTTTTTTGGTTTTTGCCACCCTCGACAGAGCTTATTCCTGACTAGTGATTCAAAAGCCAAGGCAGCCAGAGCCTGGCAGACATGTGGGTTTGTCTCTGTGCTGCGAGAAAGCTTATGTCGGGGGCAAGTCCCTGCATTACGAATTCAGGCAGAGTCTGTGGCTTCATGCTGGTGGCAGTTTCATCCGCTTTCCAGAACCTGGAGAGGCAGCCACGTGGCCTCTGTGGGGGCTCAGAGGACCACAGAGAATTCTAATTGTTTTCCTTCCTAAATTATCTAGTTTATTGGGTTCCTGCTCGATACCCCAGTGCAGTGGCAGGGACACCTAACCTGTCAACAGAAGTGTGTCTGAAGCGGAGGCTATCGAAGTCACCCCATGCCTGTGTGATGCAGACCCCTTTTTGGAAGGTCCTGGATGAGGGGATTGGTCTTGCTTATAGGCACGATCTTCGCTGGCTCTAAACATCACTTGGTTTTCTATGCTTCTGAGGAACCAGAAGGGAGACAGAGAACAGTGTCCATGCAGCTGTGTGGTCCTTCTTCTTGCCACCCCTAAATCACACTTCCCTCTGGGGCTCAGTTAAAGACTTTGCATCTGATGCCAATTTGCCAGTTGATCTGGAGATTCTGTGACCACGTCCCATGTTTATCTGTATCTGTGTAATAAATGACAAGCCAGTGGTGGTTTGGAGTCCGTTGAAATCAAGCAGCAAGAGCAGTTTGTCTTCATTTCCTCCAACTCTTCATGTTGGCCCCTTCAAGTCAGCCACAATGGGAGTATTTACACCATGAAAACTGGCAAAAGCTAGAAAACAGGGCTTTTTTTTTTTTCTCCCCTCCTCTGGAAAAATGGTTACTAAAAATTGTAAGCATACCACTATCACAATCTCCTTGAGGATGCTAGGCAGCTCCCACGGCTCTCTATCTCTCTCTATTACTAAACACATATCGGAGTTTCTGGAAGGCTTTGTAAAGATGAGCAACAGAGGATACGTCAAGCCACAGTTCTCTCCCAGTTTGACTATAAATAAGTTACCATCTCCATTAAGTACCCCAGTCTACCAACCTTGCCTCCTTTCTGGAGCACTAGATTACTTGTCATATCCTTTCCCTGGGGGACATATTTGATCCCACCTCCTACGTCTCTCTGAGCTGACTCTCCCTTTCCTGGGTATGCCAAACAGACCTCCCCGAATTAGGAATTGTTTTTTATCTGCTTCTGGACCCAGGACAATTTTTGGTACTCTCCTTCTTCCAATAGCAGAGTTCCCAGAGCAAGGTGGCCTAGGCTTGTCTGGGAAGGATAAAAAGAAGCAGACATTGGGATTACTGGTGAGGAAGAGGGATACTTGGCTGGCCTGACTCCAGCAGGCAGGTCACTTGTCAGCTGAACTCACAAAAGCCCCCCAAAAAGGAAAAGCAAAGGCAATGTTCCACATTTGTAATATACAAGGTTCACGGAATTGGTCAAACAGTTAGCAGCACATAGACCCTCGTCTTTCCTGTGCCTCCTGACTTGGAAGTTCTTAGCAATAGCTTGACCTTGGTTTTCCTCCCTAAATGCGCAGTCTGGAGCCTGAAACCTAGCAGGCGTTCAACAAACATTTATTCAACGAGTGAATAACTAAGTTAATGAGGCAGCTATGGTTCTCAAGGTTTAACGTGAATGCAGCTATAGTTGGGGGCAGGGAGGGCGGCAAGGGAATGCTTCCTTTTCCCAAACGCTGCTTCATTCCTTATGCTTTAGTCAAAGGGCTAACCAGGCCCCTCCGAGGAGAGGAGGTGATCCGCAAGATAGGAGGGTGCAAGAGGAGAGAAAGTTCTGGGAGCAGAGACGAGCAATGCTGGTTCTGTCTTCAAGGGGCCTTTCTCAACAAAAAGTGTCTGCAGCTCAGGTAAGCAGGGAGTTAAGTTTGGAGGAGAATGGAATTTTCCGCGTGGTCGTACGGACTTGTTTTAACCGCAGGAATGAACACAAGATCCAACTTGTTCCCTCAGCTATTGTCTGGAACTCTTTTTCCCTCCAGCCGCCGGCAGCTGGAGGTTTTAATGTGACATTTTTCTAAGTATTATGCTTGCTCTCTGGCCTCCTCTTTATAGCTTTTGTGCTTCCCTCCTCTCCAGCTTTTAGCCCCCCTGGCCTCCAAATGCTTTCGGATGAGCCAGCGCTCTCCTCTCTGCCTTACCAGTCAGGGGAGGACATCTGGGCTTGGTTTATTTGCTTTTGAAAGCTGCGCGTCTCTTCTCCTTCCTGAACCGCCAGCCTGCAGCTCCTCCTTGAAACCGCAAACCACCATCTTCCCACTTCCCAAATCCCAGAGCACCATGCGGAGATGTGCGCAGGACACTGAACTCCATTCATACGCTGTCGAGCCATCTTCACAAGGGCTCCTCGGAAGCCTTATCGTCACCGCTAGAGGAGAGGCGCCTTTGTTCTCATGTACTGTTGCCCGGTCCCCAGCATTCAAACCTTCCGAGCCTTCCTTAGATCTCATTCTGTGGCTCTCGCTTTATATTTTCTGGTCTGTGGGCATGTCCCTGTGAGGGGTCTGTCCAACCCCACACAGCTCCATTCGTTCACCTTCAATTGAAGGTGACCTCCGAAAAGTGACCCCAAGACTGATTGACATATTGGAGGTCGGGGAGAGGGAGTCCTTCCTGGATGTTCTTCCTCCGTTGTCTTGATGATCTCGCTGGGTCTACTTCATCTTTTTGCCTGGTTTCTGGGTGCTTCCTGCGTCCGAGGATGACAAATGGGAAAAGAGAAGTCAGCGTGCTTTGGAACCTTGAGCAAGCTAAAAGCTTGCTTGGGGCTTGCTTTCTCTCTGCCAGTATTAGAATGGAAAAGCATTCCTGCAGACAATTATGCTTTTTTATTTTGTTTTAAAGCAGCATTAGAAGGATCGAGACAGATTTCTTTCCAACCATCCCCCTTTGATGAGGCACAAAAAGGTTAAACAAAAAGCCAAACTTTGGTTTCAAATATAAGACACCTTTATTCTAATTATAATCATAATGATTCAATGTGTTTGGGATTTAATTATTTGGAATTAGAATTTAAAAAAAGACATCCTGTAATTACCATTGAACTTATCTTGAGGCATAAATCTAATAATTAAATACTTTTAGACTTCATTCAGTGAGTAATTAAAATTTTAAAAATACTGTGGATTCTTTTCCACCTTGGCAGGGAAAGTTCTAAAATTATCAATGGATTCCAATGGAAAGATCTGGATATTATTGCATCGAAAACACAATTCTTAAGAAAATTATCATTTCAGTTATTTGTAGTCCTTTTCCCCTAGTGATCAGGGTGTTTGAGCAGGTGAGAAATGACCGAGTTAGGAGTTGGATCTGAATGAAAAATATTTCCTTCGAGAAAGACAGTTCCCTGAGCTTGAGCTTCATTTTTATTGTCAGCAAGGAGAGGGAAGCAGGTATTGTGCAATTTTTATGAGAACTGAGTTTTGTTCTCTGATCGGTTTTGGCAACAAATAGCGGTCCATATGCTTTCCCCTCCTGGAAGTAGAGCACGGGAGTGAGTTTTGGCAGGAGCGGGTGGTTGTAACATCCAAGGAAAGGTCTTGGTAGAGGAGTGATTCAGGGAATTTAGCCTCTTGCTTGAGAAGAGGCCCCAAATAGGACCAAAGCTGATGCACCAGCTCTGGATGGGGAAGACAAGGAGCTGGCTGGTGTGGGGAAGGGTCTGCTTACATGCTCCAGTCTCTTGAAGCTGAATTGTGAGCACGCTGCCCGTCACTCAGCGCCCCTCGCCCCCAACAGAAATCAAGGCATGGACAGTGTTATGAGGAAAAGAATAGGGGCTCAGACCCATCTCATGGATCAGCTGTATGGCTCATCTCCTCAGGTTGTCTCTCTCCAGGTGTTCATTCAACCTCCCGGAACATTCCATCACCAGTAAGTCCCCTGTGAAGTGCGGCCTTCCTGGGATGGGCTCTACCTCAAATCAAGAACGCCCCATATGAGTGATGCCAGTGAACTTGGCCCTAAAGAAGGAAATTTGATAGGTTCAGGGAGTGCGTACCACCCCCAACAGCAATAATAACTGTAATAACATGCAGACATGTTACCCATGTTTCATGTATATGATCTATATACTGACACCGCTAGGGAAATGTTATCTCCATCCTGAAGAAGAGGTAACTAAGACCTAAGAAGTAAAACCATTTGTCCACATGTTGTCAACATGGAGGCCAGATTTGCTATTAGTCATTGAAGTATATAGTAGGGTTCTCAAATGGGGTGCTCCTGGGAGTTTCAAAAATTAAGATGCTTGGTTTTCATTTTAAATATATTGGAGACAAGTTAGCGACAGCACAACAAAGAAGTTAAAGTTTGATTTTTGGAGCCAGATAACCTAAGTTTGTTTATTACTTGTCAAACCTTGACAAGACATTAAGTCTTACTGAGTCTTAATCCCTCATCTGTGAAATGGGTATCATTGATGTGCTCGCATCACATGATTACGTGAAAGAGATAATATATGCACAGTGATTGGCATCCTGCACATGCTCGGTAAATTCAAGCTATTAATAATTGTTTTGCATATGAGTTTGGCTAAAGCTTGAAAAATGATAGTCATTTAAATGAAGGGAACCTTAGAGAATATTGCAGGTGAAGAGGAAATATCACATTCAAATATGAGATTGTTTTATCCTGATCTTGTTTCACATTTCTACTCCCCAGGTGTTGACATCACTCAAGCTTCCACCCTAGGTCTTCTTTTCTTCCTCTGTCTTTGGACATCTCATCCACTCACACAATTTTCCTTATCTCATTTATACGGAGGGACCCTTAAGCTTTATCTTGGGTGCCAATTTTTTTTCTTAACGTCCATTCTCTTGCTTCTAATTCCTGTGGGATGGTCCTTCTCCCTGGTATCTCCATTCTACCATGCTAGAAGTGGTCCTCTAAGTGTCTCTCTTGACCTTAACAGCCCCACCATACTCCAGCTCACCAAGAATAGGTCCTCTTTGTCATGTCTATTCCCTGTCTCCCATCCAATCAGGTCTACAAATTAGGTCAACTTTATTGGCTCCAGAACGAAGCCTGCTCTTTTCAGTATGGGTGATTGCATTGCCTTCTCAACTGCCCAATGAATTTCTTCTTCTAAACTGTCATGTACATAATCACCAAGTGGACATTTCTAGAGATAATTCTAATGCTCTCAATCCATGCTCAGAAAACCGTGATTTCTGAAGTATTGAAACTAAAATAACAACTATCTATCTATCTATCTATCTATCTATCTATCATCTATCTATTTTTGTGTAGATTCCACACCTAGTGTGGAACCCAAAACAGAGCCCAAGCCCCAGACCCTGAATCAAGACCTGAGCCGAGATCAAGAGCCAGACGCTTAAATGACCGAACCACCCAGGTGCCCCTATTTTGTTTTATTCTTACCCAGGTGTTATTACTAAATCTATTAAAAAAAAAAAAAAACAGCTCAGCTGGAGCCTGCTGTATTCTCTTCTCTGGACATAGCCTGACCTCCCTCTTTTATCCTTGGCTCCCAGCTTTACCCAGTGGACTTTTACCCCTTCTTCAAGAAGCTTAATGCCCCCTTAGCCATTTACTTTCCCAGATCGTTCCCGGATGGCAAAACCTCTTTTTTCTCTGTACTGTTGGAGCATTCTGTGTCCCTTTTATGACAGTGATATTATCTTGTGTTGTGGTTTTCACCAAATAATATAAGTTCCTAGAGGCTAGAGACCCGCTGTTATTCATCCTATGTATGATCTCATTGAAAAAAGCAACACCCTTGAGAGAGTGGTTTCTTTCCTCTGGATGAAGAAGCTGAGGCTCAGAACCATTAAGTCAATATTCCAAAGGTTCCAAATGCACGAAGTGATTAGGTGGGCAAATCATTGCAAAGCCACGCTCATTTGGTTCCAAAGCCACCATACAATATTGCTGGGCTGGTGAGGATTCGGGGAGGAAGAGGTAGGAGGGGTAGAGGTTGGAAAGATGTTGAGGAAAGCTTTAACATAGAGGCAGACTTTGAGTAGGACCATGATGATCATGACTGCTGTAGGTGGGTGCGGAGGAAGGCCTGCTAGGCAGGGGGAGCAGCATACACAAAGGGGGTGGAAGTTGGCTCTCACTAATTGCTTGTTGAGCAAAGGGCCTGGAAAGCAGGTGTGGTCCACTCTCCTACCTGAATGAGGGACATTCTTAGCAATGGGGCTTTGTCCTCAGTGGGTTCTCCATTCCCACATAATTTACAGACCTAGGGAGAGGAGAAGCTGTTCACTGGAAAGTTCTGGTACTCATTTTGATTTTCAGGAAAATGGAAGGACTTTCCTCTAAATCTTTAAATTTGCAGAATACAGTGAAACCCATCTGGTAAGTAGAGTGCCCTCCACACCAGCTTGGGTTTCCTGTTTCCATCTGGCACCAGCCCAAACTCAGGAGGAAACACTGGCTGAATGAGTCCACAGCTACCCCTCCAGGTGAGGTAAGAACAAAGAAATGTCTTCCCCTGAGTGGTGGGCAGTAGGCCATGGGTCTTTTGCAGTAAATTCTTTAAGGTCTACTTTCCTAAGCCCTTCACTCACTGATTCCCCTTGGCCGTAACCTGAAGCAGGACAGCCAGAGTTGAGAACTCCATGGGCTTGGACCCCATCTCGCAAAATCTCAGCCCACACCTCAGTGATCCAACGAGCAGGGGAAGTAAACAAGGAAGATTAAATTAAACTGCTCCACCATGAAAAGCAAGAGCTGAGTCATATATTCTCAGCTGAATTGAAAGAGGTGGTAGGTTCTCTCTCTCTGAAGGCTCTTCACTTGGTTTAAAAATCACAGTGAATTAGGACCTCAAGTATAACCCCAATTAGAGACACCGCTGCCAAGCCTTTGGATACAGCCACAGAACACGCCCGTTATTTAAAGCCCGATGTCAACCCTGCAGGGAGCTGCATCCTTGTGTTTCAAGTGGCTGCCTTAACAGAATTCTTTTAGCAAAAGGCACTAACATGTATTTTAGGCAAACAATCGAGATGGATTAATAACCTCACTAGAGAATATTTATATAATATTAAGGTGGCCAAGGCCCAGGACACAAAGACACGGTGCTAAGCATGAAACCGAAGGCAGACACTATAAGAAAAAAGACTGATAGATTTAACCACACACTCAAAAAAGTCAAAACCTCTACACATTAAAAACTCAATTAAAAAAAAAAAAGCACCAAACTGAGAAAATTACCAGTGGCAAAGTGGCATAGGGTTAACGTATAGCTGTATCAACATTTATTAAGAAAAACAGAAGCACACTAGTATAGATAAAGGGCATAAGGTGGCAAGTAACAAAAATAATTGTGAAGTAGAAAACATATGAAAAATATTAATCTTACTGGTAATTGAAGGAATATGAATGAAAGTATTGGCCACAATACTTTGAATACGATGTAAGTGTTGGCCACAATCACCAGCTTCCAGATAGACAATTGTGGGATTTCAATGGGTCGATCAGTTTGTTAAGAGATTAGGAGTCTGATCCTGGCCAGGGCTCTGGGCATGAGGACTGGACAGTCTGCTCTGCAGGGGAATCTGTGAACTGTCATGAGCTTCCATAGGCACTTTGGCCATATGTATCCCAAGCCTTAAAAGCAACCATAGCCATTGGCCTAGTTATTACGTTTCCGGGAACTTGTCCTCAGAAAATAACCAGGCAAATATACCAATGCGCATGAACAAGAACGTTATGACATCATTACTGGTATGTATAGGAAATTGGAAACAGGCTACATGTTCAAAAATTACAGCACAGTATCATAATAGAGCACGGTACAGTCATTAAAATGCTGACATCTACAGTTGTATCTGTCCGCCTGGGAGGGTAATTACATTGCCTTGTGAAGTGAGAGAGGTACGTCAGAGAATACTCGGTTTCTTTAAGAAACAATATGGACTTGTTTTAAAAGCAGTTGCATTCTGTAGTTTCTAATTTTAAACTGTTCCGCATTTTCTGATTTTTCTCCAAGGAATATGGATTATTTGTGCTCCAAGACAGACAGGACACATGTGGTAGACAAAAGAAAGAGTCCCTTCTCAGAATGTCCATGTTCTGAGTCCCAGAACATGTGAATATGTGAGGTTACAGGGCAAAAAGGACTCTGCAGGTACAGCTGAGTGAAGGATTATGAGACAGAAAAACTATTCTGGATTATCTGGTGTTCCCAATGTAATTACTATGGTCCTTGTAAGAGGGAGGCAGGATGGTCAGAATTATAAAGCTTTGAAGATGCTAGGTAGCTTATTTTGAATATGGAGGAAGAGGTCATGGGCCAAGGGAATACAGAAAGCTTTTAGAAGCAGCAAAAAGCAAGGAAATAAATTCTCCCTTAGAGCTTCTAGAAGGGATGCTCTCCTGCTGGCACTTTGACTAGTCTAGTGGGACTTCTGATCTCCAGAACCGTAGGAAAATAAATTTTTGTTGTATGGAGACACTAAGTTTGATCATCTGATACAGTGGCAATGGGAAACTCACATGGTTCACAAAATCACCGCCCACAGTCAAGCCCTGCTGCGGGAAGGGGTAGCGGGAGGGGGTGTGGGACAGTTTTTGGTCCAGAGACAATCCTCATTAGGCCATAGTTAGTAAAGTGAAGTATGTAATTACAGGTAGACTGAGATATCCTCCATAAGATGAATCCTTCCTCCTTAACCTTGGCTTCAAGAATATTTTCAATTGTTGAACCCTTTACCTTCCATCTAAACTCTGACAAGTCAGGGATCTGTGTTTGCTTCGCCCGGCCTTGCCTCCCTCACCCTAGCACCATGCAGACCCAGGGGCTTATTGGCTACCATCACCAGCTTCCAGATAGACAATAAATGGAGGGATTCCAAAAGCTACTCTCTACCCTTGGAAGCGCACCTTCCAGTTGAGGCAGGACCTTGGAGTTGATTTTCTTCCCTCTTTTTCTAAGCACGTGGTAGAGAACGTGAAGCCAGCTGTGGTCTTTCTTTCAGGTCTGCATGGTTTTTCCTTCCAGATTTCAGAAGCCCAGACTAAGGTTTCAGCATCTGAGCAAACACCCATCCACATTTCAAACCACGAGTAACAACCGTGGTACCGGAATGGTAGTTTAATACCCTGCGTGTGGATCACATCTCTGTAAGATCCCGTTGTTAAGAATGCTTTTGGGGGTGCCTGGGTGGCTCAGTCGATTGAACGTCCAGCTCTTGGTTTCAGCTCAGGTCACGATCTCAGGGTTGTGAGATGGAGCCCGGCTTCGGGCTTCGGGCTCGGTGCTCAGCACGGGGTCTGCTTGTCTCTCTTCTTCGGCTCCTCCCCCTGCTCGCTCTCTTTCTCTCATAGATAAAAAAAATAAGATCTTAAAAAAAAAAAATTGGAGAAGAATGCTGTTGGATGACTTCTACAAACAAGAGTTCCAGGTTCTCAGAACAGGCTTGACCCCTGATGAAAGTTCGAGAAAGAGGTTTGCCCGTGGTCTTCTGTGCTTCTGTCCCTCAAGTGAATAGACCAGCTTCATTCGCAAAAGTCTGGGCTCCTTGGAGGCCTGCGGAGGGGAAGGAGTGGGGCTGGTTGCATGTGTTGTGCCTCCACGGGGTGTCGCCATTTGCTATGGGGTTCCTGGAGGCTGTGTCAGCCTCGCACTGGTGTCCTGCAGTAGAGAGGTGTCAGACGCTGACTCTCAGGCTCAGTATTACTGAGTTATGTGGTTTGACACTTAAAGGGATCATGAAAGGAAGAAGGAGTTTGCAGGCGTACCTCTCTCCCTTACATTTAGGAAGCCGACGGCTTCGGAAAGATACAGCTTCTTTGCTAAATTGCTAAGTATGGAGGCAGAGTCTGATAAAACCCTTCGTACTCGGAAGAAGACAAGAGCTCTGAGTGGCACTAGATTCTCTTCACGAAGCTTCTGCCCACTCTGAATCACGTGATATTGGGATCCGGTTGTATAGGCAGGTTCACACAGGCTTGTGGTAAAATGCCATCCTATATAGCTGATGGGGCGGGAATAGGGTCTTGACCAGGGTGGTTGAAGACAAAATGTAAGAGCTTAAAGAACAGGTAATAACAGGGGGTTTTAAAAAAAGGAGAATATTGGGGCGCCTGGGTGGCTCAGTGGGTTAAAGCCTCTGCCTTCGGCTTGGGTCATGATCTCAGGGTCCTGGAATCGAGCCCCGCATCAGGCTCTCTGCTCAGCGGGGAGCCTGCTTCCTCTTCTCTCTCTTCCTGCCTCTCTGCCTACTTGTAGATCTCTGTCTGTCAAATAAATAAATAAAATCTTTTTAAAAAAAAAAAAGGAGATTATTTCACAGAATAAAACCCCCCTGTGTGCTAAATCGGTAGAAATCCTAAATCCACAAGTGTGCAGAATTACGCAGAATATGGACCACGTATGGTCCATAAGATGTCCAAAAAAGCTTCATTTCAGTTTTGCCAGAGAGCAGGCAAATAGATTCAATAAGCCTGATGGCCTCTTCCAGCCTGAATTTGTTGCTTCTGTTCCTAGTCCGGTTTGGCCTCATTTATACAAAACTGGTGATTTCTGCCTCCTCTGCTCTCTCTCCTGTGCTCTCCTACCAAGGAGCTGGCAGACCCCATTCATTAGGGATACAGTCCAGGCGGGAGGTACAGGGACTGATACTTGCCTGTCAGGTCCCTGTTACAAGGGGCTTGAGGGTTCAGTATCTCGGGTAAGTAAAAGTCACTGGCCACTCCTTGGGAGGGATTTGGGGACTCCAGAGCAAGAAACTGTGCTGGGCTCCTTGACCTGCGGCAGCCACACCCTGGTTGTAGGAGGGCAGGGACCTTATCTGGGAATTGCACCCGTCAGCACGCCCGATCAACGGCTTTTTGTTTTTGTTATTTTAGCCGTGCAATCTTGGCACTAGTATGTAGCAGATCTTGGCTGTGGTTTGCCTTTGACTTTTCTAGATAAATGCAGCAGACTGAGGCTGTTCCTTGCCATGGAAATAACAGAAGGACGAATACGTGTAGTGCACAGGTTGTCAGAGGTGATCAGAGCTCATATTCCTCTGCTTTTCTTTTCCTCTGTGCTGGTCCTCTGTTTTCATCCCTACCCACGGTAGCAAGTGCTGAGGACACTAGCCCCGGGGGCCTAGGAGCTTTTGAGAGGCTTCTGACTTAGGACAATGTTGAAGAGCTCCTCTTTCCCCTGCAGCCCCCACGCTGGATTTGTAATTCAAAACCAAAATTGCAAAATTAAAATAAATTAATTTCTGCAGACCATTAACATGACAACCAACTCAAAACCAAACTGCGGTCTTGGTGACATGTCAATTTACTTAGTGTGGGATGTGGCTACATTTTTATACTTTTGATGTGATGTGGAATGTGAGTGCTAAAATAAGCTTGCCTGGGGCCCAGGACAGATTCACAGCACCTTTCTCTGTAGCTTCGGGAAGGTTCTGGCCCCTAACAGAGCCAGGAGGCTCGCTGGGTGTCCCACAGTTTCTCCCCGGCCTGCGCTCCCAACACTGGGTGGCAGCACGGCACTTCCTAAGCCCCTTGCAGAGTCTGAACGCAAACCTGCACCATTCCCCCTTAAGAAGGGCCAGGCACACAACCATGCGAAAAGTGCAGTAATTCTTGGACGTGGCTAATCTCTATAATTCACCCGATTGCAGATACAAGTGACAGCTGCAATAGGGGTGACGTGCTCTCATTCGCTGTGTCACCAGGATGCTATTTTGAATCTTTCTGAGATTAGAAAAAGGATTACAATTGCCCCCAGGGCCTTGCCATGTAATTTTTATCAGTCTTGATCTGTGAGCTCCTCCCCCTCCCCACTGTGTGTGTGTGTGTGTGTGTGTGTGTGCGCACGCGCGTACGCATGTATGTGCGTGGCTCTGTGTGATGACCCGGTCCACGATGGGATGTTAGGCTCCTGAGGACCACATGGTCTATTTTGTGCCCAATTCCAAGACTCTTTTGCTATGCCTCGGGCTCAGTGGGACAGGGCCAGCTTCGTGGACACACAACGTGTTTCGCTGAACGGGACCCAGTGCTCAGCAGGTTCCTGGCTTTGGTCCCTCCTCTGTTATTGCTGTGTTAAAATTCTTAATAATTTTTGAACAAGGGCTCCTGCATTTTCACTTTGCCGTGGGCCCCATACACAAAGTAGCCAGTCCTCCCCTGTGGATAGATGTGGCCACAGGTAGATTTCTCTTGAAGGGCTTACTCCATTTTCTCAGCCTTCTTTCAGGGACTGGCTTGACTTAGAGAATGCAAAAGCATGGGCTTTGGGTCAGAACTCCCTGCATGCTGGTTGGGAGCCTGCCACTTATTGCCCGTGTGACCTGGAGGACATTTGTCATTGCCCTTGGCAAGTCCTTCTTATCTGTCGGAGGGGTCCCACTGTCCTCACCCCATGGGGTATGATGAATCTTAACGGCTCCAATACATGCAGAGTGGCCTGGCACGTGGAGGACAGTTGATAACTACCGCTGGCTGCCGTTCTGGACGTCTGGACGTCTGCATCGATTCCTCCCACTTCACCCTCCTTGCCCAGAAGAGCTGGCTCTGGTGAAAGCTTGGTTTCATTTTCAATGGAGCAAGTATAGGGCAAGTGTTCAGTCCACAACCCAACTCCCTGAAAGCTGAAAGCAATTTCCCGTTCAGGGAATGGAAGCGTTCAGGTGTCCATTCTGAGAAAGAGCTACATGGCCACGCTGTGGTTATGATTTCTGCACCCCGGAAAAAGCTGGCTTTACAGAGCCACCTACTGTTTGGGAAGCCTCTCACGAGACCTTCTGATGGAATGGCATCTCCAGGAACCACTCCTGTACTCATTAGCTTATATGTTGTATGTTGATAGTGGCCTTTTTCTCTGCGGACCTGGGGACACTTGGCAAACAGCCATGGATCACTCTTGTCTGCCTTGATGCCAGGTACCCGTGCAAGTGACACACTTGTCTCCCCAGCTGGTTGGGGAGTTAGAAGGCCCTGGGTCCTGGGCTTGCCTCTGCTCAGGACTTTTGTGTGGTCTTGAACAATTTTTCTGGACTTCAGTTACTTCAGGTTATTCATTTCTGTTTGACCACAGAAACCCTCTGAAGACGAAACAGTCCTACAGTGGAAACACACTTGCTAAAGTAGAAATAAGCTCACAATGCAAGGAATGGCAGTGTTACATTTTTTTTTTAAAGATTTTATTTATTTATTTGACAGACAGAGATCACAAGTAGGTAGAGAGGCAGGCAAGGAGAGAGAGAGAAGCAGGCTTCCTGCTGAGCAGAGAGCCCGATGCGGGGCTTGATCCCAGGACCCTGGGATCATAACCTGAGCCAAAGGCAGAGGCTTTAACCCACTGAGCCACCCAGGCGCCCCCACATTTAGACAGTTAAGTTCAAGTTTAAAATCCAGTGCCATACCAAATAATATGCTTTTCTAGGCATTGAAATTTCTTGCTGCTAAAACTGGGGTCAGATGTCCAGGAGGCAGATGGGAAATCCCTTAAAACCCTGAGGAATTGAACTCTGTAATCCTGTTTTATGTACGCGCAGTCCGTTCCCACGTGGCTAATAAAATACCGTGCAGAGACCAGGGGCTCAATGAGTTCTCTAATGGCCTTTCCAGAACCTCCTTGATCACCTGATGTCAGAGGTATTTCACACACCCCCCCATCTGAATTTTTATAACTTTCAATATCCATGAAAGTCATGTGGCCCTGGCCAGCCAAACCTTGTTTGCCATTTGTAACTTGAAATCTAGGTCTTTGTTCTCATGTTGCTGCTAGGCTCCCCGAGGGGAAGCATGGGGTGAAGGAGATACTTACCACCCACTACCCAGCACAGTGCTTTGTACAATGGGGCCGTGATAGTGATTGTCAACACGGAAAGGGACGGCTGAGCTAGCCTTCCCCTTCTAACTCAATAGGTTCTACATAGTAGCCTGGAGCCAGGGAAGAGAACCACCTTTGGATGGCACTCTGGTCTGAGCTAAGTCTGCCATCAAAAATTTATTTCCTCTACCAGATTGATGTTAATGAAACCTTCATCTTCAAAGTTATTGATAAATGCAGTCACTTCTGGTAATTTAGTCATATAAAGGATTCTGGGTGACTTATATAGGAAAGTTTATCAAAATTATAACAAAACTCTTTCAAAAAAGCCAAAAATGCTATTCTGCTACTAAAAATCAGAAAGCTCTTTGATGGGAGTATTGAGAGAATAAGAATGTATTTATGAAGCATCTGCAGTTTCTCACTGGTGAAACAAATGACAGATCAGATCTTAGACTGCTTTGTCATTCGAATTCTTCATGCCAAGTGTATCTATCCTGACTTCTATTTCTATATTTTACATCTGTACAGTTAAAGTTTTTCAGCTTACCTCCCTCCACCAGCTTGCACAGTTCTTTCTATAGACATCACACATGGAATGAAACTGACATTGTAATTACTCATTGCTAAAGATTGTTACTATCTCTCATTTAATGAAAGGAGAGAACTATTTACGATATTGATTAAGAGATGAACGTGGTGTGTATCTGGTAAGTTTCAGGAAGAGTAGGGAATAGACCTCAAGCCATCTGTCCCTGACTAATCAATCTGGTCTAGTAATTAAGGCCACAGTCCTACAGTCTTTTTTTTTTTTTTTTTTTTTTTTAAAGTTAGCCTCTGAGAGGGGGCCTGGCATCTCATGGCATTAAATGGCTTCAGAGGCAAAAGGCCAATTTTCTTCTAGCCCCAAATCATGAATTCCCTTCAGCATTATGACCCTCTAACTCTTCATTCAAATTGCCTCTCTTCCCTGAGGAAGGAGGGTGACCTTGACCTGTTCCATAGCTCTCCACTCTGCTACAGAGCTGGAGCTGAATATGTCATTGAAACCTTTCACTGGGGAGGGGGAGAAATAAGCAATCTCTATTTTAGGCTGAGGTTTTCTGAATGCTATAAAGCTAATGATCCCTGGAAGCAGCTTGACTTCACTCTGAAGCTTTGAATAATCTACTTCTGGTGGTAAAAAGAAGCGACAGTAAGTCATTTAGTCCATCCCTCTGTCTCTGGGCTGGATTATGAATTAAAAGTTCCAGAAAGGTGGAGTCATAACAGTCCTTATGCTTGATAGCACTTTAGTGTTTACCAAGCATTTTATATACATCATTTCATTTACCGCTTTTCCCAAATACTTCAAATTAGTTATTACTGTCTCCATTGTACAAAGCAAATTGAAGGTCAGAGAGGTTGGGGCTTAGCGGAAAGTCACGCTGCTTCTAAGTGCCAGTTCCTGGGCATGGACCTTGTCAAATGTCCTTTCTACACGATTACCGCACCAAGCTATCTGGCAGATTTTGGTTTTCCCCAGCCAAGGAACTTTCTATCACTTCCTTTTAGGTCCAACGGCCCTCATGGATGGTTCTGTCAATTCCCCTGTACCTAAGCCTGTATCCTTTGTTCTCTTCTGGTCTAATGCAAATGGGTTTCCATTCTTTAAAGAATAATCTTAGACTGACCTACAATTGACAAGAGCTATCCTCATGGTTCATCTTCTCAAGGTTGAATATGCTAAGCTCCTTGGGTGTCTTCTTCCACTAGCTTGGGAGCCAACCAGTCCTGCCATTGGACAAGTCATTCAACTGACATACCTTTTCTCACCTGTAGTGAGGGGATAATGTCACAGATCTTACAGGGTTGTTGTGAGGATTAGGTCAGAAAATACACAGAAAGTGCCCATGTGAGATGCACAACAAATCAATATATTTAAATTATTTTTTTCCTCTTTCATACCTTTCCCTTAACTTCTTGTCTGGCTTTTTCATTGTCCTTGGAGATCCCTTCCCCATCTAGTGGTCTAGATTGGTAGCCTGGCACTTTTCTAAGGGACTCTACTTTTGATAAACCTTCTCTAACAAATCATGGAGATAATCCTAGAAATACCTGAGGAGCACACCAGAGGTAAGCAGACCCTCCGCTGACTCAATGCCTTTTATTCTTGTATTATCCATGTGCACCAATTATAGGCCTAAAACAGAGCCAGGAGGTGCCACCTAACAGCATTTGATTTATTAGTTTTATTAAACATAGATGCCTTTAATGTGGAGTTGTTTGTAGCCTGTGCTGGATTTCTAGCTACTTTATTGCATCTCTTGGCCAATGTATGAATTATCTTCAAAGGACATGGCTTTTGCTTTTTATCACACTTTCTCTCCAACTACCAAGGAAGAGGTCACTTGGGAGACACATCCTTTCATGGCAAGAAAGTAGCCTCGTAGATCAAACATATGTTTGTTCTGGAATGGCGAAGCAGCCGGGGCAGCCCTGGAGGAGGGACTGACATTGCTCAGAAATCTTCATCAATCACATGCCAAATGGGACCCACAGGTAAAGGCTTTGCTGGGAGATGAGTCTAGGGAACACAGGGAGTGGAAGGAGAGACTGCTGTACGGTGGGTAGCCCATCTGCTGTGGGGCCAGAGAGGGTTTCAAATTCTGTATCTGCAACATACCAGCTTAGAGGCAGATCCAGGATCATGCTGAGCCTCATCGACCTTATCTCTAAAATGGGATGAATATAAGCTTCCTCCTGGCCTTCTCGTAAGCCCTGATGAGATTTTGACCAAAGTGAATTTCCTTCCCCTTTCATTTGCTAATTACAGCCTCACCTGAGGGTCTTAACCTTGTGAGTTGGTGTTGCTGAAGGAGAGCTTGATGAGGGGGCCAGGAACCTTTGCTTCACTTAACCTTCATCCAGCTTTTCCTGTTACATGGTAAGTTGCATCAAAGGAGTGCCCCTATTTTTATTCATTTCTGACTTTCCCCCAGCATCTAGCACGCAGAACAGAGGGTCAGAAAATGTAATTGAAATAAAGTCAAATGGACTCTTTTTTGCACCTCTGTGATGATTTTGTTTCATTTTTGTTTGGCCCAGCAGACTCGGACTGGGAGAATCCAAGGGTGTTGGCTGCTGATAATAGCTTTTGAGTTCCAGGCAACAGCCTGGTGTTTTGGAAAGAACACTGAGTGGTGAATTAAGAGATCGATGGTCCTGGCCTCACTTAAGTGGGTTTGAGTTCTGACTCTCTGATCTTGGAAAAGTCATGTTGGAGAGGAAGAATTTTCCCTCTATTCTTCCTGGTTCTTTTAGCTGCCCCTATAATCCAATTAACATAATTTGTATGTTACATATATGTCACAAAACAAATTATTATGAGAAAAGCAATTTTAATTATGTACCTATGGGGGCCCTATAAGAATATAAGGCCCGCAGGCAGGCAATTTAGGATTATATGATATTCTTAGCTAAAGAGAAGGGGTTAGGGGTCTGAGACCTAAGGGAGGCAGACAATTCACAAGAAGTTGGGAAGAACAAATGTATGGTAAATAAGTGTTTGCCATGCCATGCAGAGACAGTGGGACACATAGAGGAATTTGATCTCTCCCAGCTTACCACACCTACCCCTTATTTTTTGTGGTTACTTCTGGCGTTAACTCTCTTCCAAGAGCAGGTCCTCTCTCTAAATCTTTTAGACAGTTGAGGAGGAGGTAAAAATCTCTCCCTGAGTCTTTTGGGACTTGGTTGACTTCAACTCAAAATAATCAACATACCAAATGGCATATTTGGGAGAGACTTGTTCTGAACCCTGTCAGTGAGTCAACCTCTCTGGGTCATGGTTTCCTTATCCAAGAAATGATGATAATAATATTTATCTGACAAGGTTGTTGTGCAGATTAAATGAGTAACTATATTTAAAACCTTAGAACAGTGTCTGGCCCATAGTGAATGCTGTCTGTGTTTGCTGCTGTTACTAGGGCTACTTCTACTACTATTTCTAACTAGCTATGCCAGCTCTGTGATGTTGAATAGGGCTCAACTCTTTTCCAGCTATAATATTCTGTGACTTTGACGAGTCTAGAGGGAGTAGGAAAAAAAACAAAAATGGGGGAATAAGAAAGGCAAGACAAAGCAGAACTCATGTGCAAGTGGCCTGCAGCTGTGGTACCGGACCCAGAGAGTATGTGAGTTCTGACGGTGCCATCACGTAGACCTCAGATGACAAACTTGTCTGGGCATTTGTGCTGGGCTGGATATTGAAACTATTAGATCGAGTCTCATGACACACTTAGCAGATAAGCTCTTTTGACTTACAGAAATGGAAACTCATAAATACTGAAATAAATTCCAACTCCTTGAAACTGGCAGTAAACGTCAAAGATGAGAGTTGAGGTGGGAGCTTCCATCCCAGGAATGTTCTAGAGAGTTGCAGATTGCAGGACTGAGGCTTAAACATGGGGCCAGAATTGTTCAGGTTTTGTTATTCCAAACAGGTTTTTTTTTTTTTTTTTTTTTTTTTTACCTTGAGGGGGAAATGGACCAGCAATCGAAGAGAGGCCTAGCTGTCATTTTTTGGCCTTTAGTCCATTCTGTCATCAAATACTTAATACTTTGGTAAATATGATATGCAGGACCCGGTGATGGAAGCAGGTGGGGTTGATAAAGCTTGCTTCAAGCAACAACTGTCTTCAGGATGGATGGACCCTCCGAGGAACAGATACCTACCATGGAGTTGTGGAATGCAGCCCCGGGAGAAACACCTACCAAGGAGAGAAGCATTTATAACTTTTGTGGGGTGGGGTAAAGATAGAGTAATTTATTGCTGACAAAAGAATGTTTTTCTTCCATCAAAAATAGAATTTATTGTCTGTATAATGTGTGGAGTCTCCAGACTGGAAAAGCAACATTTTGTCAGAGATGCTTTGCCTGGTAACACCCACCCCAGACACCAGAATTCTTTAAAAAAAAATCAAAATAAACATTTTTCTTTAAAATGAATACAGGCTATTGTAGAAAATTTATGCATGCAGAAATTAAAATCTTTCATAATCTGACTACCAAAGATAGCCAATTAGCATTTTGTTGTAATTCTATGTATTTTCTGTAATCTTTAAATATGGTTCAAAATGGCGCATAACACAAACAATTTAATTCTAACTCTTAAATCTAACAATTAGGCATAAGCATTTCCATGTTATTAGAAAGGTTCATAAAATTATTGTGATGAGATTATAATGTTCTGTTTGTTTCTATACTGGAATTTACGAACCCATGGTCATGCTGGCAAACACTTCGTGTCACTTGCGACGGGCCAGATACTGTTCCAAGTGTTTTACACTAATTCATTTAATTCCCAAACAACACTATAAGGCTTACACCGAAGTTCGCTTATTTTATAGGTGAAGAAATTGAGAGGGTAAGTAGCTGGCCCCAGGTCACTCAGCCGAGGAGCAATGGGACCAAGATTGGAAGGAGGCACTCAGTGCTCACTCTTAGCGCTTCATACCATTCAGCCACTGTACTGCTGTCAGCCCTCAGACGACGGCACTCCTCTTCCTCCTCTTCCTCCTCCCCCTCCTCCTCTTCTTCTTCTTCCCCTTCCTTCTCTTCTTCTCCTTCTCTTTCTCCTCCTCCTCCTCCTTCTTCCTCTACCTCTTCCGCTTCTGCTTCCTCTTCCTTTCCTTCTTCTCCTCCTGCTCCCCCCTCTCCCTCCTTCCTCTCCTTCTCCTCCTTTAAATAAAACCACTTAAAGAAAGTGTCCTCTTTTCCTTTCAAGTGAGAGCGTGGGCTGTTGAACCCAGGTGGGCTCTTGGCAGTCAGGCGGGATGCAGCGATGGATGGGGCTGCCTGGCCAGTGGGCTGCTGGGTATGTGGGAATTTTGCAGACAGGGACCAACATGACAGCCAGACTGCGGCAGAGTCAAAATTAGAACATTATTTTCTGACTCTTTCCTACCCTATTTTTCTTTCTACTGTTTTATGTAAAAAGGCACACAATGTGTTTTTTTCATAAGGAGAGACAATGAAATCTTTTTAGAAAATGGATGTCTGGAATGAGCCTTTGGTGGGCAGAAACTATAGCATATTAATTATGGCAGATTATTTTCTTCCTATTTCTTTATTTATGTCTTGGCTTAGCAAGTTGCAGGATTTTTGGAGCCTTGTGAGTACTGGGAAGGTTTTGCACTCTTCTCTTTGCCTGGGCAGATGAGAGTAAGGTGTCACCTGGTTGGGGAGACCAGGTGAAAGGCAGGGGGCGCGCATGTCTCCACCCCTGCCAAGTGCACTCCCTGCTCTTCCGTCTGACTCTGATCTCCTGCCAGAAGGTCTAGACATCCATCCATCCATGGGCACTTGGACCCTCTGGGTTCAGTAAGGTGTGTGGCAGACCAGGCTCTTCCTGGAGGCTGGCAGAGTAAAGGCCACTCTTCAGACCCCGTCTCCCTCATCTGAGCCTGGGGACTAAGTGCGACAGAAACTAGTATGAAGCCTGATCTTGACAACAACAGATCTGAGGTCCTGCAATCCAGGTTTGCCAACATTTGTATTTGGATTTCCTTAAGCCTGTAGTGCCTAGTTCTCAAGTGGTTTAGAGTCCACAAGAAGATGTGTGTGATTAAAAGTCCTTTTAGGGGCACCTGGGGGGCTGAGTTGGTTAAGGGTCTGCCTTCGGCTTAGGTCATGATTTCAGGGTCCTAGGATTGAGCCCAGCTCCTGGCTCAGCCAGGAGTCTGCTTGTCCCTCTCCCTCTGCCCTTCCTTCCCCTCACTCATGCTCTCTCTCTCTGATTCAGATATGTGGGGGTATGTGATCGGATACTGAGAATCAGAGGAACAGGGAAAGACAAACTCAAGAAGTTTTTAGTAGGAACGATGCATTGAACTCCTTTGACATTTTTATTAAGAGACACTGGTAAGTATTAAAATTCTCTAAAAACCTGGGGAGATTGGGTTTCTTTGAATGTGACCCTCTTTGTAGAGTGGGCTGTGACTTGGGCTCAATTGTAACTAGGTTGTACATGTCTCCCCAAACATTTAATCTGACTTCATAGATGTTATCAAATAGAAATGGAAAAAAAAATACTTCTAATATCCTAAGCCCTGCGACGTGAAGCTGCAGGTGTCTGTCTGTGTATGTGTTCAGGGGTTCTGGGAGGTCTCAAATTGAGCCCCTCCTGTTTTACACTGAAGCCGGGAACCTGGGGAGACCCCTGCACTGCCCCCTGGTGCCTACTTGTTTGAGATCCCTAGGCTGTTGTTGGGAAGAAAAGATTTGAGGGGAATGAGATTGGCCAAAGACATGCAGCAAAGAAGAAGGGAGGGGAAGTCTGGACATCCATCCTTCAGGGCCCACACCCGACGATAACCCCAAACTGGGGTTTGCTATAAAAGAAGGAGTAAAGCAGAAACACTGGCTTCACCAGACGTCACCAGTGTCAGGAGACACTAGGGAATTCTTGGGCAGACAACCAGCTTTGGCCACAAGAGGTGATGGGAGGTCTGAGGTCTCTTCCCAGACCCCTTGGTCTCAGGCATCTGTGGCCTCAGCAGCAACTATCACTGGAGGGGTGGAGAGAGTCAGCAGATACCACCTGGGGTGGGAGAGAAGTTTGTGATCCCCTGAGGAAAGGCACACACAGACACTCTTCTCTAAGTGCTCTGGAACAAGCTAATGGGGCCTAGGAAACAGAGCTTACTCTTATTTTTATTCTCCCTCTCCACACCGGCCAGAGAAACCCAACATTATCTCAGTGGGTAGAAGGAGGGAGAAACTTTCAAATAGGTGTCAGCTGCACCAGGGAAAGTTTTGAAGAAGTCTGGCAGGAGCCCCAGCCGGCAGTTACATCTGCGTTCCTGACATCAGGTCTGTAATATTTGGATTCTAGGCCGAGGCAGATGGACCATTTGCCACGTGTCTGCTTTTCCTGGCTCCTGTTCCCCAACAGCCCTCGCTAGCTTGGATCGGGCCATTAACAGATCTGACTCCTCTGCACCCGGCCCTTTGCGCACATATGTGCCCTCACACATGCGGTTTTCTGGTTATTGGTGTAAGGACATGAAAAAGTAGAGGAACGAGGTCCCTCGTCTAGCCCGGTGTGGTGTCCTTCTGCCCACCGAAAGCAGGCTTGGCCCTGTGTTGGAGCTGCTGGCGCGGATTCTTCCAAAGGCTCTCGGTGCTACATGGGCACTTATCCGTGCATCTGTGGCAGTTTGGAAGCCAGACATAAATCAAAGATCCAAACCCTGACCTGCCGGAGCAGGACGTCACAGTGGAAGTTGGAAGGTGGGGGGCAGGGAATGGTCACCGAAAGGACTTGAGTTCATCTCCCAAACCTTAAGGCAACAATTCCAAATACAGATGGTGCATACTGGCTCTTAGGGGGGCCTCTCTGGGGCGAAGTGCATTTTGTTCCAGAGACAATGGCATAGAGGAGAAACAAAGTCACACATGGATACATTAGCTCTCCACAGGAGTTTCCCGAACAGCTAACCCTGATACCAGGCTCCACGGCTCTCTTCGGTTACCTCATGGTGGTATTAGGTCCCAGATTTTCCCCACCAACCCTGGCTTCAAAAGGCCATCTTCTGGTCGGATGGGCACAATGAATATGTACCCCATTGGGACGGGGTAATTATGGAAACTGGGCTTCAATGGTCTAAGCCAAATACCCAATCGCCCTGTGCCATCCTGTCCTCGAGAGGAACAATTCAGAGTTGGCTAGACACGGAAACCAGTGCCGTCTGGTCTTGTGGTTCTCTACATCGTTGCTGACAATGATTGCCATTGGACAGCCTCCTTCAAGAGGGAATGCTCAGCTCTCACCAGTGTCTGTGAAAGGCAGTTGCAGGAAATGGGTTTCTTTGTACTGTGGGCTGGGGATTCCATTTCTACCCTGGAGGCTCAGATCAGAAGCGAGGCATTAAACTTCATCCTCAACTCTTCGCTTCACAGAGTAGTTACAAGATGGATATGCTTTTAAACCAGGAAAACCAGAATGTGGTTTATTAAAGACGGATTGCCAGAACTTTTTAACTTAGATGGCCTGAAATGTCTAGTGGAGAGTTTGGAGTCTAAAATACAGGAGAGTTCATACTTCGGATAGGTTTGGGAGAAGTGTGGCCTCTTGGGCTTCTAAAAAAAAAAAAAAAAAAGAGCCTCAGAATTTCACCAGCAGATTTTATATCAACATTTGGAGTTGTGAGAAAGAAGCAGACAAACACCAACCGAACGTTCCTAGAAAAGCAGAGGGGCTGAAAATGGAACTGCAAAGTGTTTTGGCAGTTGGGGATTTTGGAATGTTATTAGCATCCTCCCCCCCAAACACCACCAGACGATTGACTGCCTCTACTCAGCGGGTATCTGTTGGCCTCTGAGACAAATGGTTTTGAAGCCTATTAGGAGACAACATTTCTCTGGAAATGCTTCTTTTCTTTATTGCTATTATTTTTGTGTGTGAAGGATAAATCAGACGGAGTTTGGTCCATTAGGAGAGTGATTTCGGTTTTAAATATTTCTAGACAGCCGCCCCCAGATCAACGCTCCCAAGAAAGGGGACGAAGCTATAAAAGACAAGCCTCATTTCCCGGCTTTAATACCAGGACCCTCAGAAGTGCAGGAGTCAGGAAATTCAAGAGGCTGCTCTCTTAAGTCATACATTCATCCCCAGCTTTGCTGCTGGGGCCAGCCGGTTATGGACGCTCCCCCTTCCCCCAAGAGATGAACCGGGAACCCAAGGAAAGTGTATTTACTTTAACATCTACACTTAATGCAATTTGGAGTCCCTGAGCCTGATGGGCTTATTGTCTCCTTTATTCCAAGAAGCCCAGAGCCAAGCCAGTCGAAGGCTGGTGGGAGTGATCAATGCTGCTCCATTAGCTGGATAGATCGTACAGAGACAGCATGATATTAAGCCCTCCAGAGCAGGAGGGAAGCTCCGAGAAGGTCCGCGAGGGAAGATTTCTGGTTGTATTGGGAACGGACTCAGTGGATTCTGAGAATCAGGTACCCCGCCCTCAGAAGCAAAGCGCACGGTGTGAGACCTCTAACCCTAAACACACCTATCTTCCTCCCCGGCGGCCAGGGGACAGTGTTGATTCAATTAGGCCATCTAGTGGTGGGACGGGGCATCGCCGCTAGCGATCCTGCCTCGTGGGGCCGGGCGGGGGCTCGGAACAACTCCCCGGAGTCACTGGTTACATTTCCTCTTGCTCCCACCCGATTTTCTGTCTCTCCATTTATCCTTAAGGAAGCAGAGACCACCGTCTTCATTTGTCCCCAGCTCCTCTGCTCTCACCCGCCGCCTTTTTGGACCAGTATAGATTTCTCTTTTCCGTTTGGAAATCACGCATTATTGCTATCTACACATTGTCACCAAAACTAATTTGTGCAAACTAACAGGCTTATCAGTGCTGCTGAAATGAGATTAAAACTGCTTCCAATGAAACAGATTAAAAACCAGATGAATGAAGCCCTCTAATAAGACATTAAAATAATGACAAGAATGATTAACTAGCATGATATAGCGAGCAGTTATGAGGAGTCGGGTGCCCAGGATCAGTAAACTAATAAAAAAGAATCTACCTTTAATTCCCTTTAGTCAGTGAGGTATAATCACATCAACATTATGATTTTGGAGGTTATTATTTATCTGCGAGAGCAATATCACACCTTTCCTCCAAATTGCTCAAAGCTTATTAGAAAAAGAGAGAAAGAGAGAGAGAGAGACAGATTGCTTTGGGGAGGAGAACTCTCTGCATTTCAGCTCTTTAAGAATAAAAAGGAATGCTTAATACCCTGCTTGCATTTACACACTGATTATGCACACACTCTCATTTTCGTTTTGTCTCTGAGAGTGGCCTGTTCATAGCTAGACTGCTTTACAGTATAAAATCACTTTGTCAATTATTGCTTTATCGAGTCCCATCAAGACAATCTGAAAATGACATTTGTGCTGGGTAATATCACAATGGGCTGGCTGTGGCTGCCCCCTTGGAGTTCCAAGCTGTACCGAGAGCCCTTGTGGCCAGGTTTCAGCTCGGTTTCTCTCCCTGCCTTGTTGGGTTTGTGCTTGTAAGGGAAGGGATAGGAAGGAGAAGGCAAGTCGTCTCTTGTTTGTTGAGAATTTTTTTTTTTTTAAGATTTTATTTGTTTATTTGACAGAGATCACAGGTAGGCAGAAAGGTGGGCAGCGGCGGGGGGGTAGCAGGCTCCCCACTGAGCAGAGAGCCCGATGCGGGGCTCGATCCTAGGATCCTGGGACCATGACCTGAGCTGAAGGCAGAGGCTTTAACCCACTGAGCCACCCAGGTGCTCCTTGTTGAGAATATTTGAACCTTATTAGGTGACAGATCCTGTGCTGTGCTCCGGGGAGACGAGGGATTGAGAACTTGGCTCCATAGTATCGCAGGGGGCAAGGAGGAGGGAAGACAATTAGGCAAAGGCGATAACAAGTAAACAAGCCCAGGTGAGAAGGGACTCTGGTTAATGCAGGGTACCATGGATCTCAGGAGGAGGGAATATCTCTCTGGGGAAGCTAGGGAAGGGTTCCCAAAAGAGGTGCCCTTTGGGGAAGGGATGGACGAGAGACTGGGGTTTTGCTACAGAGAGAAAGAGAATAGGGCAGAGATGAAGTATATGGACCAACAGCCATGGCGATCCTGTTCTGGGAATAAGTGCTTGGTGGCAATGCAGAGCCCCGCAGAGGACCTGTGTGCTACACTGGGCCACACGTTTTATCCTAAAAGCCAAAGCAGTTCATTAATACTTTGTAAGAGTAGCTGGAGGATCCAACCTGAGTTTTGCACCTCTGAATTTGGCAAGCTATAGAGGACACAAAAACACAAGAACACAAGAGAAATGAGTCAGGGAAATTTTGCTAGAGTCAGTGAGAAAACACAGATAGGACCGAGCCAGGTACGCACCTGCGTCTAAATGGAGCTCATAACCAGCCCCATGATCTGGGGTAAAATCGTCTGTTGACTCACAATTTTCTCATCTGTAAACTGAAGAAAGCAAGATCTGAAATAAGGTAAAGTGAGGTCCAGATGTGCACGATGTGATAAGCACATAACACATACTTAAGTGGTAAGACCACTGGGGGCTGTACAAGGAGATGGGGTAGGTGGTGGGGCGTATGGGTATCTGTGTGTTACTGTTAGAAAAATTGATAAAATAATATTAAATTATCACATTATGGCAAGAACAGAAGGGAATCTGGAATTTAAAAATACACATTCAGATGGATATATGATTTCTGTCACTGATGTAGTTTGCTGGGTGAAATTGCACAGATTCGACATTTTTGCAGTATTTTAGAGAGCTAGCAGATGACATCTAACTCCAACTCACCCACTTCATAGGCAGCAGCGAGGACTCAAAACTGAGAGTGAAATTCCTCGATTGCCCAAATGTCAGCTTCATGAGGGCAAGAACATGTTCCCTGAAACATCCTGAATGCCTCGAGCTCAAAAAGTAAATATCTAGTTAATAAATAGATGAATTGAATATGAATGATGGCAAAAAACCCTGGAAACATTGACTTGATTACTAGCCAGTGGGATCAAAATATCCAGATTTAAGCTTTCTCTCCATTTCCCCTTACCAACTAAATTTTTACTCATGAATTCAACAGCTAACCAAAATTCTCGAGTCCCTGTAAATATCCTTGGACTCTTTGGGCCACGTGTGTGGAGAGCTGTGTGGTATCTAGTGGTGACGGTCCAGACATGGTCTCAGCCTGAGCTCACGCGACAGGCTGGTGAAGGCGGGCAGACTAAGCTCCCGAAGGCTGTCAAATGCATAGGCTCCTTCCCCTCTTTCCCACTGCACCCTAGTATCATTCCAGTTGGGAGTTGAATGGTGGCCATGAGAGTCCCTCAGCAGAAGGCAGTGTCACAAAATAAGGAGTCTGTGCCCTGGGATCACATGCATTTGATTTTGCCTCCTGACTCTGCCACGGACTAGACATGAGGGTTTAGGTTAGCAAAGCTGAAATTTTCTCATTTTTAAAATGGGTACTTTCAATAGAAATTGGTAAAATTAGGTCTGTAAATCATTTGGCGTAATTGGCTCCTCATATTATGTTTTTCTTCCCGAGAGATTGCCTTGTAGACCACACTGATTGCTGTGGAGAGACCGTTGTTTTCCAAAGGATGTAAAGCTTTGCTGTCCACAGTTGTTCCTTCCCTGTCTACACATGCATCAGAGAAGACAAGGGACTCAACTTTATTCAGAAAGTGGAAGAATCAACTTTTAGACCCTCTCCTAGCTCATGAAAATGCTTGCCTTTTCTGGTGGCTTATTAACATGCAATGAAGTCCAGATTCAGAAACCATGTTTGCCGAGAGGGCAGTCCTGTTAAAAATGGACAGACAGGATATTCCACAATGGAGAGAAAAATCTAAAAACAATCTGTTTTAAAATGCATTCTCACTGTTAAAGATCCCAGATAAGAAGAGTTGGAAATGTGAAGTCCATCATTTTTACATGCACTGCTAAATTTTACAAATAGGTTAAAAAGCTATCATTTCTGAATTTAATAGAAATTTGAAACGTATCTTTTGGGTATCATTTTAACGGTCCTAATCAAGATGCTGCCCTCACTTGCGTCAACCCCACACCTTCAATCTTACCTGTTTCCTTGCCCATCTACAGAAAAAGAAGGATTTTCTTAAAGTTTACTATGCTGATGGATACCAATTTTTCTAACCATCTTTGATTCAAAGACCATACTTAGAGAAACCTAGAAACATTTCTGTAGTTTACAAATGACTCTATTTATACGTGAAGGGGATTGAGAATACACTTATCTTCATGAGCATCAAGTAACATAGGGAACTGTTTTCTATAATGTACACCTGAAACTCATATAACACTGTAGGTTTACTACACTGGGATTAAAATTCAAAAACAATAAACACAAAAATACTCATTTTTACAAAAATCTGCAGGCTTACAGAATGTATGTTCTGAAAAGTGGACATTTACTCCCAAAGTGAAGATCTAGAATCTCCTTAAAATTACATTTGCTACTGAGATCCTTTGATGAAGAAAGTACTCTCCCTCTACTTTCTAAGATCTGTTGTTTGGAAAAAGAGCTGAGGTTATTTTTCTGGCACAGTAGGTAGATTCAGGAACAAGAGGTACAGATATGATGGGTCTGAGTTGCATTTTCTCTTCAGTTTCTTTCCAGCTTGAAAGTATATGTTTCTGTGCATTTATTTAAATTCTGAAATTTAGGATGATTCTGCAACTTATGTCTCTTAATCAAAGAGAGGTCCCTAAATCAAGACTGTTCAGGACAACATAGCCACTGGGCGTGGGGGCCCTGGGATGAAGGCTTTCTCTGCTAGATTGAGAAAGAAATTGGCTACCATTTAGTCCCTGGAAAGCAAGACTGGTTCCCGAAGTAAGTATATAATCAGAAGGGTGAAAGTATGAAAGCTCTTAGGGTTATATAACTTTTGGAAATGTATATTTATTATATTATAAATGAGTTTATTATATGGATGAACATATGAGTTAACCCCACTCAAAAATTACCTTCAAAACTAGAAACATTTTTAAAACTAAGAATAACATATATCAGGGGGCCTGGGTGGCTTAGTCGGTTAAGTGTCTGCCTTTGGCTCAGGTTATGATCTCGGGGTCCTGGGATCGAGTCCTGCATTGGGCTCCCTGCTCAGCCAGGAGTCAGCTTCTCCCTCTCTCCTCCTTCCTGTCAATTTTCTGTCTCTGTCTCTCTTCCAAATGAATAAATAAAATCTTTTTTTTTAAAAAAAGGTAACATATATCATATATGTTAAAGTAAAATAACATTTCTTCATATTGATTATATAAGCATTAGAAATAACATAAGTAAATAGTTATTCTTGGTGTATCTTTTACATATTTCAGTTTTGGATTATGTCAGGCTCTAATACTATGACATGGATATTTTTCAGAAGAATAATATTTTGAATACGACTTACTGATCAATTTTTTTTTCATAGGATTGATTGTGGTCTCCTTAAAAGCTACATTTTATGGCTGATAAGTTTAGAATTGTTGATAGCTTCAATTGACTTCTCTGTAAACGGTACTATTTTTAGTTGAGGAAACACTTCAGGTATTAAGGTATCTGGTAAGCTCTAAGTAAATTCTGCTAGAGGGAAGGGTTTTTGTTTTTTTCTTTTAAGTTTGCTAAATGCTGCCAAATCACCCCTACAAGCCACTCTACAGGTTGATGCTCTGACCAGCAAGGCATGAGAGCATTGACAGCAACACAGTATTCGAGTAAACTTTTTGATCTTTGCTAATCTGTTAGGTTAAAAAATGCTATCCTCATGTAGTTTCACTTTGCATTTCTTCTGTTATGAATAACTGTAATCATATTTCATATCATTAAAATTAGCATCTCTCTCCATTTCTGTGATCATTTTGTTCACATCTTCTACATCCTTTAAAATCAGGTTACTAGAGGGCGCCTGGGTGGCTCAGTAGGCTGGACGTGTGCCAACAGGCTCAGGTCATGATTCCAGGGTCCTGGGATTGAGCCCTGTGTCGGGCTCCCTGCTCAGCTTCTCCTCCAACCCTCCTCCCTGCTTATGATCACTCTCTCTCAAATGAATAAATAAAATTTAAAAAAATCAGGTTGCTAGGCTTTTTCTTAAATGGAAGATATTCTTAATTCCATTTTTAATATGCAAATGTATAAATATTATATGTCAAATATTTTCATGTGTACTGTCTTTTTGCCTCCATTTCTCCAAAAAAATTTTTACCAAACCTATCAATAAATGATCTGCAACATTTGAGGGCTGTATATCCCTATAGTTCATTCTGCTACAGAATATAAGTTTATTATGAAATAATAGTAAAAACAAAACACCAGGGATCTCAACTAGAAGATTTTCCCCAGAGGTAAAGATGTTCCAAAATATAATCATAGAATTTCAAAATTAAATGTTTTATGCTTTTCATGTCCTAGCATTTATTTATTTTTTTTCTTTGCTTTTATGGGATTACATTTTTATCATCTTTCTGGTTTCAAGATTTTCTTTCAATAATTACAATTTCCTATGTATTTCAAAAGCTGAAGTTTGGTGTTCCATCAGCTGAAAATTTTGATTAAAGATTTGCACTTCTTTCAAACAAAATGCAACTCAATTTAGAGGGTTGGTTTACAGTAAGTTTCAATGCCATTGTTGGAGTCCTAGATCGATCTACAAAGTGTTCTTTAAAAATTAAAACATTTCTAAAATCTGATGATGACAGACAGCAAAGAGAAAAGCATACCTTGCCATACTCAAATATTTTAAAAAGAAATTCAACATGAAGGGTGTCACCAAAATTTATAACTTAGCTGACTTTGAATACAGCTTCTATTTTGACAGAGGAATAGTAAAGCTTGTTAGGACACACTCTGAACAGTATGTGCACTACAACCAATTCAAACAAGACTTCTGCTCCACAGGTTTCTTAATGTAATTAGAACATTTTTTTTTTACCTTGATTATTGGTCTCTACTAAAATTTATGTCATACTATCATTGTAAGTGCAGATAACTTTATCTTCAAGGTTGACGATTTATCCAGATTTATAATAGCATTTACAATGCTGTTAAGTATTTTACCAAGACAGAATGAACTTCTAAAAGTTTTACTTTGATTTCATGAATTGGATTTGAAAGACATTATTGAAATAAACTGATTTTCTATTGGAAGAACCTCATGACACTAATGTAAAACTGACATCATCTCTCAGTGAAATTCTCTAGCTAATGGAGCCAATACTTTTAATAGCCATCATTCTATTTTCACACGTTGACAAGAAAACTTGGAATCAAGAGTGGAATTAATTTAGAAAAATTCTCTTTTGATACAAATGAAAAGTCATGCTTCCCAGTGTTGTAAGTGAACTTTCTGCAGCTCTGTGTGTTACACTGACATCTTTTCTGAAGTAGATGCTCCCACTTCTTCAGGATAGCTGCGTCTTCAGGTAGATGGCAAAAGTCAACCGAAATTTTGTGTGATTTACATCTTCATCACTAAGTTTCTTAAGGAATGGAAATGCGGTATTTAATATTTCATTAAATGTGCACTTCTTCAGGTCATTACCTTGCAAAGGCCAAATAAAACAAAACCTTACTAAAATAAAGTAAATCCGTAGTGGTAGATTTATATCTTATGATAAATAATAAAAATCATTGAATAAATGTATTCAGAGTATTCTATGATTTATGGTAGGACTGTCAAGTCTATATATCCTGCACATATTCCAAACCTATGATTCTTGATGTTTCTCTGTGACCCACTGACAAGTAGTATATGGTTTCATGCCATTCACAGAGGGCACCATTGATCATCCTACTGGTCAGAGCAAATGGCTGCTGTTACAGGAAGGGCCACCAGGGGCAGCAATGTTGACTGCTTCGCCCATTATGGCCTGAGCAGAGGAGTAGGCCGTCCCTGGCTACCCCTCACGTGAACCCACTTCTTTTTATCAATGAGTGCATGATGTCCCTGAAGGGAAGGAGTTAGTAGCATATGTCTTGAAAGGGAAAGGAAAAGTAAGTCATCTTTCAGATTTCACAATATGTTACCGAGAATTCTATGTGCTACATACTGACTACATATTGTTAGAGGTGACCTTGGTAGAAGTCGCCTTTGTACCTGGTAGAGGTACAAAATAGAAATAGCCAAACTCATCTTAGTTTATGTTAATGCTTTGTTAAAAAATGGAAAATCTAAGATACATGTTAAACTGTGCAGGGTCTGGGATGATGTAAGCTGAGAGTGTTCCGAGCAAACTAGAATGTATGGTCACCCTAATGATAGGGATTATTTTCAGCTGTAGAAGTTTAATCATTATGCAGTGGTGGAGATTGAATAAAGCATTAGAAATATAAAGAGCCATCGTATCTACCCAAATTAATAATTAACAGAAAACTGCAAATATTAGATTAGTTAGAGTTGAATTCAGTGATTCTCAGATTGTGTGTGTGTGTGTGTGTGTGTGTGTGTGTGTTCAGGATACAGGTTTGAAAACTAAACAAGTGAGCAATAATTATGAATCAAGTATTGTGACAGGAGGGCAGGGTCTCCTGGAGTCTATTAAGTCATTTGAAATTTCAGCCCTATTCACTTGGTTGCCCTTCAGCTCTGTGTTACTTTTTATTTTTATTTATTTTGTTATTTTTTAAAAAGATTTTATTTATTTATTCAAGAGAGAGAAAGCAGGTGCAGGAGGAAAGGGTAGAGGGAGAAGCAGTCTTTCCGCTGAGCAGAGAGCCCAAAGCGAGACTGGATCCCAGGACCCTGGGATCAAGACCTGAGCTGAAGGCAGACCCTTAACCGAGTGAGCCATCCAGGCACCCTCTGTGTTATTTTTCAAAGTTTTTTTTAAAAAAGAATTTATTTTAGAGAGAGCATGAGCAGGGGGAGGGGCAGAAGGGCAGGAAGGAGAGCATCTCAAGCAGACTCTGTGCTAAGACCAGAGTCCGACATGGGTCTTGATCTCACAAACAAAGTTCGTGACCTGAGCCGAAATTAAGAGTAGGATGCTTAACTGGCTGAGCCCTCCAGGTGCCCCTCTGTGCTATTTTTGGAGCTTCACTGTTTATTGCTTTGGTTATACTTGTGCTTTCTTGAAGACCTGGCAGGGAATGTTCTCACAATTCCCTGTAAAGACGCGGTCTTCCCTTGGTGCCAGCATGACATGAGCAAGGGGGCTTTTATTCATTGCTTTCCTGTGGTTGATCTTACTACCTCTTTCTGCATTTGTGCCATGCATTGTCCTAACGTCACGTGTGCCCATTGTAGCAAAAGCAACTTTTATGAACAAAATGATTTTTTATGAACTCACTGATATACAGTGAGAAGAACCTATAATTTAGTCTCAGTTGATCAGAGCACTCCCAATTCTCATTCTCTTGCCTCCCTGGTCCCATCTAAAGCAAATTTACATAAACAGCACATGACTCATGACTTATCCACATCCGGTGGGAATTTATCCTTTCGCAGATGTCCATTTAACCTGCAGGGGTAAGGGAAACAGGTGATTTAAAGCTGGCATTATGATAGTCATCCCAAGAAAGTCTTGCCTGATTCCTGATAATTGCTAATCTCAGTTTTTCTATGCTTGTATTATTATAGGTACCCGCAGTTTGGGAGAAGCTCTTCAAGCCTTTATCTTTTTTAAGTGCTGGAACAAAGTCTTGTAAAAGCGAGTCTGTGCATTCTTCATTCAACTTCCCACTTTTGTTTACTAAGTCACCTCAAATTCATACATGACTAGGGGCAGCCCAAATATTGTCACAATTCTGCCACATCATTTGTGTGTTCATCACTCAACAGTCAGTATGTATTAATGCAGACCTCACACTTGCCAGTCACAGTGCAGGTAGTACAAGTGTGAATAAAACACAACTTCTGACCTCAGGGATTTTACACTGGTGGTAGATGCAGGGACAGAGGCAAACATTTTAGAGTGTGCCCATCGTTATAATTATGGAACATAGAAGCTATGAAGGACTAATGAAGGAAAATGCCTGAATCTGTGGGGAAGTTCTATGAGCTCTTCCAAGAGGAATGAGAGTCTGAGTTGAGCATTTTGCCACTCTGGGCAGATTTGGAGGAAGAGATGAAAGGGCATTACAAGCACAGTCCATAGAAATATAGGAAGCTATGCAAGCAGTGAAAGCCTCTGTTGAGGCTCTCGACATGCTATTTCCTATATTTGGACACTCATCTCCCCACAGCTCAGCCCTTCACTTGGTTCCTTCAGGCTCATTTCCCATGGGACTCCATCTAGTAGTCCTTCCATGACATACATACAAAGTCTGGTTTTGGTGCCTTTTTTATGTGCTTCCATTGCATCCTGAAGTGTAATAGTAAGAAAAAAAAAGAACTCAAATTTCAAGCTTCAAAAACTAGTTCCACCCATAAATTCTAAGTGGTTTGAAGACAAGGACAGAGAGACCGTGCTCTTCGTGGATCACCCTGCTACATTGGCCCAGCCTGTGGTATAGAAAAAGCTCTCAGTGTGTTGGGGAAAAAAAAAAAAAGGAATGAATGAAGAAACCGTTGAGTCAGGTCGTGTAAAAGAAGAGGTAATTTTCTCCAAAAGCTGATCAAGTTTCTCTTAGAACCCCATCAGCCACTGCTTCAATTTTTTTTATAGCCCTCTTTTCTCATAAAACTCGGTGCACGTTCTCCAAAGGACATTTATGAGTATTTTTCTAATCTTGCTTGAGACAGCAAACTGAGACCTTTCCCCTCATAAGATTGCATTAAAAGTCTAGCTTGAAATTCTACGAATCAATGAACACCCAATAGCAAAAGTAAGCGGAGGTAGGTTCAACTGCTGAGGGATTTCAGCCCATCAGACAGGACGGATGGACAAATGTTGACAGATGAAATAGTAGGAGAAGCTGTTCAGCTTGATTATTTGCTAGATGAGGCTGCAGCACAGGTGAGACTGGCTTGCTGTTTAGAACCTGGACACACTCGCAGCTTGCTGTTGAAGGGATGGAGGGTAGAAGGGGAAAGAGTAATTGCAAACAGGAAGATTCATCCAAGATGTATCTGTGGAAAGCTGTGCCAGGTGCATTCAGTCTCCCCTCTCCTTTCCTGTTCACAAAATGGCACGCATAATGATTACACTCTAGGGAAAGATGTGGATGCTCTTCTTTAAGGCTGAAATTTCTGGAGCAACCAAGCCTTTTAGGTTGAGAGTGGTGGCCCAGGGTAGAATTTTTTTTTTTTACACTGGCACCTGCGAAGCTCATGGCCTGTGGGTTACTGACTCTCCCATTCTCATTCTGCATAGCCTGGAGGGAAACTGCTGGAGAAGGAGCCCACCCACGTACAAAGACATCTGCCTTCCCCTCTGGAAAGAGGCCTATTGGGAGAACATGCCTACAGACTCACAGTAAATGAAATCCATTCCATTCGCTTAGAATAACCAGCTTATGCCTTGATTTCTCAACATAAGAAATACACAAAGATAGCCAGAAATGAGGGAAACAAGAGGTTGAATGAGAATGGCCAAGATAATAAAGAATAACTCATCCCAAAGGAGAGAGGATTGCTCATGAACAAAAGAGAAAAGTGTGCTTTGTGAAAGGAACAATTAGGGGATATGATTGATCTCAAGGGAATAAAAAATGTGATTGCTACAACCAAGACCAGTAGTGGTCATCAACTAAACATAAAATTTGTGTTCCTCACACAAAATATATAGTTATTGAGGGAAGCAGTTGTTGAATCAGGAATTGTACTTTATGGTGCCACCCCCCGTAACCCCTAGACTGCATCTAGGTGAGACCAAGTGACTGTTTTCACGAAGGGAATGTGAGCAGAAATGCTGTGTGACAATTGCACGTCAAAGCTGTTAAGAATCAATTTTGCTTCCATTCCCCCTTTCTTCTGTAATCAGGAGATTGGATGGTGGAAGAGTCTGGAGTATGGAAGGATTTGGGATTCTTGAATCTTCATATGGGGAGGAGCTACCCAACACAGGGGGCACCTGTGTTTAAAGAGTTTCATGGGTATGAAGTAAATTATGGGAAGCCATTCATATTTGTGGGTTTATTTATTACAGCAGCAGGTAATATCCCAACTAATACAACAGACAAGATTTAATTTAAAAAAAATCAGTAGGAGGGTGGAATGGTAAACTGAACAAATCTCCTAGAATCTAGAACAATTAGGGAGAGAAAAAGAAAACTTTAGAAGGTATAGGAGACATGAGGAATTCATCCAAAAGGTCTAAACACCTAAAGGTCTAAACACCTAAAAGAGTTTCAGGAAAAGATAATATAGAAAACTATAAGGAGAGAATGAAAATGATCAAAGATAAACTACAAAAAAAGTTCACAGAGCTAAAGCCAGAGTTTTCAGACTGAAAGAGATCAAGAGGTTTGGCTAAGTCCAACTTTAAGATACCTACATGCAAAATTTCAGAAGGTTAAAGCTAAAAGGAAGACCTTAAATGTCAAAGCAGGAAACAGCAGATGATGCACAAGGGAAAAGAATCAGACTGCTGTTAGGTTTGTCAACAGCATCATTGTATGCCAACAAACAACAGAGCAATGACTTCAATGTTTTGAGGAAGAACGTTTTTCAACCTAGGTTTTAATCTAGCCAACTCTCAGTCACTTGTGAGGGTAAAACAAGAGTCTATCTAGACATTCAAGAACTTAGAAAATCTACCTCTTATGAACCCTACCGAAGTTATTTAGTCCAACAAATTGAGAGAAAAATCAGGACAGAGGCAATGTATTATCCAAGAAACAGTGGGTGTGATGTGAGCTAAAAGAATCACAGAGAATCTAAAGATTGGAGCCCAGGTCTTATTAGGGGAGATGGTTGATGTGTGCATTGTTTAAGACTGCTCAAGTAGGATTTTCTGTTGTTTGTATTTCAAAGTATCTAATTCTGTACATAGGCTTTCTCTAGAAATTAAAAATCATCGCCCTAAAATAAGTCTGACTACTTCAGCTCTTTCTCCCCTCAGGCTGAGCAGTTGTAGATCTTTTGGTCCATACCTTCTAGAATCTGAGACCAGATATTTTTCACTATGGCTTTCTTGGTACTCTTAATTTCCTGTTTCCTGGGCTCAAATATCAATCCCAGGATCCCTAACATTTCTCCAATGGAGCTTAGGAACCTGTGGACTCTGCCATTTTCTGGACTTCCTCAGGTAGGCACACAGATTAGTCTCCTAGATTGACCCCTACTCTGTTTTTTCCAGAGCTTGCAAAACAGGAGTCCCTCAATGCTCCAGGATAAAAATGGTTCTGTGGGTAATGCTTTCTCCATTCTCCTTTCTTGGAGACTTCTGTAGGGGATTAGCATATTAACAGCTTAGAATCCTTGTAGTGAAGAAACCTAATGATTAACTTTGCTTAATGCACTGTCTCCTAAACATAATTGACCACAGAACCTTGCCTTGCCTTTTTTTCTATTAACATACTTTAACACCCCAAGGGACTAGGTTTTCTTAGGACACATTTTGACCAAAGCTACTCCAGCAACAATGCCAATCTGTAGAGTGGTATGTGGACCCATCACTTGTTTTATCTGTGATATGCTTCTAGATTATAAGCTACTACATATGTCAATTCACGTTGCTTTGGATTGTATTTGGAAGAGGCAGCCATTCTGTAGGTCCCTGATCCAAGATTTCCTGCACCAAAACCCAGCGTCATTGCTACAGCAATGATGAAGGCTGGGGACCCATTCTGAGTTCTGGGTGTCTTGAATGCTATACCTGATGATGTATGAAGATGATATAAAATCATGTCAAGCAACTTCAAAAAGATAGAGTGGAAATTACACATATGCCATGAAAGTAAAAATAAATGGGGGTGACCAGAACAATATGTATGCAGAAGCTTAATAAATATTTTTGATGGTGACATGATGATGATTCAAAATAAAGAAGCTCAGATGCACAGGATCCCAAGGGGGTGGAGTGGGGCAGGGGCGCGGAGACTCTGACAATGAGATAATTGACTGTGAGCTTGCTCTTGTGATAGAATGAGTGCCTGGTCCTTGCCTTCTGGCAGCTCTCACATGAGTGGTTCTGTGGTTCCCTGTGGTCTGCAGAGGGAGGGGGAGGGAGATGTGTAGAACATCTGGTTAATGGAGAAGACGGGATGCTCTGGTTTTGCTCATTCCTTTGAAGCTAAATTTTAAAAGGGAAGTTAAATTAATTAAATGCAGTAGGACTTTGCTGCTTTCCTTACAGATCAGGTTCTTAGGGCTGTAACATTCACTGGGCACTGAGCATTCACCATTTGGCTATTCATATCTACATGAAAGGCAGTGTGCATGGCGGTTCTAACATGGACCGACTTCTATTTGAATCTGGCTCTGCTAATTGCGTGCTGTAATTAAACTAGTAATTGAATAGTCAGGTCAATTTTTGAGCCTTAGTGCTCTTGACTATAAAATGGGGCTAGTATCTTCCTCATAGTGCCAGTATGAGGGGTAAATAAAATCGTGCCTATAAAGCTCTTTGTGCACTACCAGGCACATAGTACTCAGGAAACAGTCATTTTCCTTAGTAGTTGATGTTCTGTCTTCCAACTAACCTGATCTTTGAGGGTATGGATTCTCATCTTTAATCATTGTATCCTAAGGCTTGGAGCCGTGAACGTAGTACACAGCAATTAATTGTTAGTTGATAGTCCACGATTATGCAGACATAGCTTAAGGGACAATATGGGTAATTATCCATTTAACCTGGAATATTTAGTCTCCCAAATGGAATTTTTGTTATGGTCTAATTTGGTTAGTTGCCTAATTAACCCTTAAATAACGACCACATCTATCATTCGCGAAGACTGGTATTGGTGCTTTTGCCCCCCTCCCCAAAAAGCAGATCCACTTGCTTTAATGCAGTAATCTAGAATCTAGTTTTTCATCCTTTGCTTACAAACGCCTGGGGAGTGTGCAAAAGATCCAGCCCTCAAGGGGGCAGAGTTCTCCAAGTGGACTGCCATATGTACTGAATTGCGGGGTAAACTTCCCAGCTCCTCACCTCACTCTGCCCCTGTGGGCCAAACCAGGCTGGCTGGAATGTATTAATGAAGAGCTCAAAAGTCAGACCATCACCTCACGGTCACACATATCTACAAAACATGTGACACAGAGAAAACCACCTCTGATTGATGGACTGCAGTTTCCACTTTCCAGCTGGACTTTCGCATGTCACATAGAGCAGGGCTCTCGGGACCTGCAAAGCAGCAGTCAGTGGGGCTGCTGATATGCCCAGGCCTCCAGGGAGTGGCAGCAAAGGTGAATGGCAGGAAGGGAGCCTTCATGGGGGTCCCCTGGATTCTTCTGCCTGCCAATCCCAGCAGCCATGTGGCATCAGCCTCCCCCACCCAGCAAGGCTTAATGGCCATGCTCTGTTAAAAACAGTCCCAGGAAAAGCATTAACATTCTGAGCTCAGCTGTGTCATCCCAGTTGCCATGGCAATGCTGGGAAATATATTTTGTGTCCGATGGTTATTTCTCCACGCTAATGAAATGGACATTTTTCTTCAGTGAATTGAATCAAAACTAATTGAGTAGTAATCAGTACAGACCCTGAAGTTCAGGGAAATGTAGTCTGACTAGTGCTTTGTAGAAATGCAGAAACCATTAACTATCTTCAAATGAGATTTTTTTAGCAACCTATTACAGGAGGGTGTGAGTGTTATCATACAAAAAGCTCCTCATTTGTTTAGTGCTGGGAGGGGAAATTTATTTTCAATTAATTCAAGAGCTGATAGGGTTCTATGGTTTGTTGTGCCCTCTCTCCTAATAAATATCCTAAACTGATGTGGACATTTATATATATATATTTTAAAAATATATTTACTAATATATATATGTATATATATATATATATATAAATGTGTATTTGCGTTGTATTTTGGATTCTCAGATGCTTTCAGAAAAGTGTGTTTTTTGCTGAGACCAACTGTTCCTGAAGCCTACTGAGCAGTGAAGATAAAAAGGTGATTTCCTTTTCCTTGTTTGTTTTTGATATATCTCAGAACTAAGTCTGTTCAACCTCAAATTGCACTATGTTATAAGACACTACATGAAGAGATGGCTAGGAGCCATTATATTTATCTACAAATAATTATTTGATTAATCCAATAGTTCTTTTTGTTTCTGTTTGGATGGTGGGTGTACATAAAAATACAAGCACAAACCCATCCCCTAAGAACATCATGTATATTATTACAAATGGGTCTTTATTTCCTTTGAATATGGGCCTAACTCACAGCAAAGAGACATTTGGTTATATGCAAATGAATATCCCTTCTCTTCACTGCAATAAACTCAAAAGTTGTCTCTAAATTTGTAAGACTGCTGGCTTGCCAGGGTTGGTCCCACAGCGGGATAGGGGTAGCTAAATGAGTTCCCAATTTTGGATGTCCCTATTCTCTTTATTTGTAGAGTCTGTTGAGACGTGTCTGAGCTCCCTTTGCCCTCGGAGCATTCTTGTGTCACATGGCCTCGGGGAAGAGGACCCTTTTCTCCCTCTGTGAAGACATCAGAAATGGGGCATGTTCCCGAGGTTACAACGAGCCCTTCCAGGAAGGCCATCTTCTTGAGGTTGCTATCAGAGCCAGCTTAAGGCAGGTGGGGTTTGAGGAAATAGACCCCAACATTTGGTGAATGGACAAACAGAACAATCATTTCCCTGGGACTCAGAGTCTAATTCTCCCAGCCAGCACGAAATTCACATTAGAAGTGGATTGCCCTTAATTTTTAAGAACAGTCAGACCTGCCTGCGCACGTTAGCATTTCCTTGAAGTGAGCTAAAGCTGTTGGGTGTCCGTCTTTCAGCCAGCTGGTGGGACCAGTTGCAGCGGAAGAAACAGCTAAAGGGAGAGAACAGAGACACTGTTCCTACACACTCTTCCCTACACACCTTCAGCTTTCATAACCCCGGGGTCTAAAGTGGGAGAAGCTGCTTTCCTGTCGCCATAGCAACCTCCGTGCATCACCGTGGGATCAGGGGGTTGAAAAGCAAGGAATGCCAAGCTTGGAGGAGTTCGGGGGTAGGAGACAGAGGATGGGTTTTTGCTAGAAATAAACACAATAAGGTGGCAGGGCAATAGAAGAGAGTGGATTTATGGTTTATGACATTCCTAAAATATCTTTATTTAATAATGAAAACTTCATTATCCGGGCCCGGGTTGAAGTGTTGCTATGGGCCCTCTGAGGATCCCAGCAAAGATCTTTCATCTTGACAGAAGTTCTAAATTACAACATTAGTGTTCTAACCGAGAGGCTGTTATTGCCTATTTGGTCTGTCCAGGGAAATGAGACACACGTTGCCGGAGAGTGGGTTATTGAAATCTAATAGCTTGGAATATTAAAAATGGGGGCTGGGTTGAGGGGAGGTCCCTCTCTCTCTCCCCATGAGCTGGGGATAAATTAAGTGATAAACCTGAGATGTTTACCAAAGTTTCATTATTTTTCGGGGAAAAAAAAAGTAATTTATCTTTATTATGGCCAAAGCCATTACTACGTTTCACATCATTAAGAAACCAACGTAAGGAGACCCTTAAAGCTAATTTTCAGACCAACTATATGAACCTATTGTGCCCTTTATTTTCATCCCTGGTATTTCTACCTCCCTTTCAGCCGCACAGCCTGACCTCCAAAAAAGTGTTTGGTCTTCGGATGTTTCAAAGACAATTAGGTCTAACTGGCTCCCGGTGTTTGACTAATGGTCAGAACGGATAGCTCTCCAGATCACAGTTCAATTTCCACTCCTTCTGGCGGGGCTGGAAAATGGCCTGGCTGGGCCGGGAGAATCAGAAGAGGCCCACACGGGCAAGCCAAGGGCTCTGGGCCCTTCTGTGCTTTGCCTCCATGCCTCTCCCCTCTTACCATCCACCAGCCCCCCAACCCCACCAACACACAAACACACTCACTTTCATTTTCTTTCTCTAAGGCCTGTCTCCCTAACGGGAGGGCAGCACTCCCAGGTGGGCTTACCATGTAGCAGGCACTTTGATTGGTGCTTTCCATGTATTGTCTCATTCAAGCCTTGTGCCCACCTTCTGAGGTGTAACTCAGAGGTCAGCTTCTGAGTGAGGCAGCTGGAATAGAGAGATGGGGTAATGGAGCTAAGTCCACATAGTAAATACCTTATAGCACTGGGCCTTGAATTCAAGCCATTTCACTCAAAAGCGCTGACGTGCTGCCCTTCACTGCTATACTGTAGTGCCTCCCAGGCATAGGGTGTTAAGACTTTTCTCCTGCCATATTACCCACATATTCCCATGCCCATTCCATTAAGGCTTTCCTTAAGACAAACCCGGTATTAAACACTCCCTTGCTTTAAGAAGGAGGTTGGATTCCCCTTTGTAAAATAGAAATGTATTCCAGGGTGATAGGGTGGCAAGTTTGCTGCCTAACTTGGGTCAACGGTGATGGGTCCTCTCTTTCTGGTGAGTAATATGGCACAAGATTTGCTGGAAATACTAAATGAGATATGACATTGCAAATGGCTTTTGGAGCCATGGTACTAGATGGGGTCATTACCTTTCCTGGGGGTTGTTATCACGATGAGCTAGAAGGGTGTTAACCAGCACATAAATACTGAAAACTTCATTCATTGGCAGATGTCAGGGTCTTGAAGGTTATAGAGTGGGCTGGTCAGGGTGGCTGGGGAGAGAGATGGAGGAAGGCCCTTGGCTTAGGGCACAGCTGGGCGTGAGCCAGGGACAGGGCACTAGGCGTTTGTGTGTGTGTTTGTGTATGTGTGCACATGCATATACCGGACGGGCATGCCTTCTGGAAACAAAGGGAATATAGAGGGTAAACTGAAGAAAGGTAGTCGCCTCTGATGAAGGGAAAAGCCAACACTGAGAACTGAACTTTCCTTTTTTTGTTCTTTGTCATTTATTCAGGGCAGGGCCTATGAGTCGAATTCAGTGGTTTCCCAACCTGGCCAAGGATCAGACAGCAGACTTAACCTTCCCGGGCACTACTCGAGACTCCGATTTAGTAAGACTAGGGCAGGGCCTGGGCATTCAGTTTTTTTCAGCATCTTTCTGGGTGATACCCACCGCGAGCTCAGCCTGAGGGTCTGTGCAAACACGTGGCTCGCACAAGCTCCCTTTCCTCCCCCTGCTGGCCTTTCCTCCTTGTGCAACTGCACCTGCTGAACTGACTCACCAGGGCTCCCAGGGCTCCCAGGGCCAGCATCCCCTCCTCAGAACGCCTTCCGACCTTGACCTTGTCTGCTTTAGGCTCCTTTGTTATGCAATCTGGAGAGCTGTGTTCTCCTCCTCCCAAGCACTTAACTCAATTTTAATTATATTCTTAGAAGGTGAGATTCCATAAACATGAAGCCAAGACTATATTTGTTTCATGGAACACCAGTTCCTCTCTAGCACCTAAAACAGACCAGAACATGGTTTGGTGATTAACAATGTATGTAATTTTTATTGTTTGTCTTAGCTTGGGTTCCCTAGACATTAGGGACGACTGAGGAACTTAATAGTTCTTTATTAGGGAGTGCATTGCAGTGGAAACGACATGAGGATAAAAGAAAATGGAAGCAGTAAAAGGAGGAAGGGCAGGCACCAGGAAGCCTTGCAGAACCAGCTACAGCTTTGTAACAAGCACTGCTGATGGTCTTTGCTAGGATGAGCAGATGATGATGGGGACCACCGTGACCATGACGGTGAAGGTGATGGGGATGGGGATAGTGCTGCTGAGGTCATGACTAGGACAACCAAGGCTTCATGACCTCCACATGGGGTCCTGCAGGGAGCTTTACAGAGAATTCACATGCACAGAGATAATGCTAAGTATCCACTGAGAGGGATTTAGGGCAAGAAGTACTCATTCCCAGCTTTGCCGTCCTGAGGAGTCCTCATCACTTCCACTCTGACCACCCCAAGAGCTTCTTCAACTGTTCTCACTTCCTCCGTCTCTTTTCTCCACTTCTTCTACCTCTTGAGCTTCCTAGGACACTGCTTTCACTGGGTCTATCCTTTGGTCCCTTTATCATATTATGTCAACTGAAAAACCTCTACCTGTCAGCCAAGACCCTTCATCATAGAGCCACACTTCCTATTCAACTTGGTTTTCCAGGATGTCCTTTTTAATGGACTGGACTCCTTGTTGTCCCACATACATGCTTTTGTTTGCTCTAAACTTCAGGTCTTTTTAATTTTTTTAAAAAAGATTATTTATTTATTTGAGAGAGAGAAAGATAGAGAATGAGCAGGGGGAGGGGCTGAAGTAAGGGGCAGAGAGAAGTAGGCTCCTCACTGAGCAGGGAGCCGGATGACTTGGTTGGGGGAGAAGCTCCATCCCTGGACTCCAGGATCCTGACCTGAGCCAGACACACACTTAACCGACTGAGCCACCCAGGCGCCCCCTTTAGGTCCTTTTAAAAAATGCCATTTCCTTTCTAGAATGCAACAGGTTTTCTCCTGATCTCAATCCATTCAGATCCTTTCTGTCTTCCATCTCAAGTTTCATATCCACTGTACATCTTCTTGTTATGTGTTGAGTTGTGTCCCTCCAGAAGATGTTCAAGTCCTAACCCCTTATACCTGTGAATGTGATCTTATTTGGAAATGGATCTTTGCAGATGACTCAATTGAGAGGAGATAGTTAAAACAGACCCTTATCCAGTAAGACTGGTGTTCTCATGAAACGAGAAGATTGAAAGGCAGACATGCACACAAGGAGAATGCTATGTGAATGTGGAAGCAGGATCAGGGCAATGCTTCTTGGAGCTAGGGAATGTCAAACACTGCAGCAAAACACCAGAAGCCATGGGAGATGGAACAGATTCTCCTTATGGCCCTCAGAAGGAGCCAACTCCGCCCATACCTGGATCTGGGACTTCTGGTCTCCAGAACTGTGAGACAATATAATACATTTGTTTTCTTTCCTTTTTTTTTTTTTTTTAAGATTTTATTTATTTGAGAAAGAGAGAGAGAGTGCAAAAGCAGGCAGAGGGGAAGAGGGAGAGGAAGAAACAGACTCACTGCTGAGCAGAGCACCCAATGCAGGGCTTGATTCCAGGACCCTGGGATCATGACCTGAGTCAAAGGCAGATGCTTAACCAACCGAGCTGCCCAGGCACCCCGAGACAAAACATTTCTGTTGTTTAAGCCACCCAATTTCTTGCACTTTGTTAGAAGAGCCCTAACAAACTAATACATTTTCTTAGACTTTTCTAGTTCTTGCTGCTTTTCTCATTCAATATTTCTAAAGCATCCAGTCTTTGCCTCACAACTTAGCATGTAAATATTCTTGCTTGTATTGTGAACATTAATTATGTCCATCACATGTCTTGTTTCCCAGTTAAACTGCAAGATCTTCAAAACTAGGGACCCTGGCTGATATATAGTTCCTAATCCAGAATTAGCAAATAGTAATTGTTCAGTAAATGTCTCTTCCTCTGTCAGGCTGGGTCATATGAGAAGTAGGCCTGCCCAGTAATATGAAGTTCTTTTTTATCTTTTATCTTTAGTTACAATATGTGAGGCCAGTGGATAAATATTATTTGAGAAATCATGTTGCAAGTACTAACAGCCAGGTCCAAACTGAGTTGCCGTCTTGGCTAACTACTTTAAGCAAGAGCCAAGGTATTTAGTTCTGTTGGTGCCAAGAGGCCAGGGATACAGGTGGCTGCCTCCTGTTCTCCCAGATGAATACCTAAGGCTGAATGCAGGCTCCCTTGGCAGCTATTTCACTCATTCCCAAGTAAGGCAATGCCAGGCATATTTCAAAGAGGCAGAAAAAGGATGAGTAATATTGTGTTCCCCATTCTTCTCATCTAGACTTGCCTCATGGACGGGGCAGGTAGACTGAGCTATCCCAACATTCCTGGTCCTGGATTAGCACTATTCACAATAAGCATTTTGGGTTCTAGGCAGCCAAAAGGTGCCTATATTTTAACCCTGAACGTCTCTTGTCTCCAGAGCCTGAAAAGGACCCAGGGGGATTAATAATCTACTGGTAGACCTTCTAAGACCTGATTTCTTGGAGCCAAAGACCTGCTATGTCTTCCAACATATTTTATGTCAGGAAACCTGGCCAAGGAATGTGTCTACACCTGGGAATGGCCTCTTTTCTTGATGGCTTTTTGGGACTAGGTTTGTCATGAAAATACACAGGTTATTAAGCAGGAGATAGTAGTGACTGTCACTTTGCCAGCATCTTCCCAGGCTGGCTCAGATAACTGCCCACTTCTGAGGACAGCGTCTGACCATGAGAACTGGGCCAGCTGGACCCTTGTTTCCATTCAAAGAAGGTCTGAGGGAAATGCACTATGGTAGTGCTCCCAGAGCAGCGGCCTCTGCAGACCAGGTGTTCCCTCAGCTTCCTTCTAGTTCACGTCCCCCTTGTCCTTCATGTGCTTCTCTCCATCCTGCCTCAGGAGAAACACTTCCTTTTCCTTTTTTCAGTTATGCCATCTGAGCTCTTGTCCTACCTTCTGAGGACCATGTAACGTAAGTTTTAAGCTGTCTGTAGAGCTAGGCTTTCGACCCCGGCCAACTCAGGATGTTCAGCATGGTGAGCTTCTGCAGTCCTGGGGAGAAGCACTCACCAGGCAGTTGTGAGTGACAAGGAGAACAATCCTCATGAGAATTGCCAGTGCTGTCTAAAACACATAGCGTGTCACCCTGAAAATGACACGTGACTATAGCTGACAGGGGGTGAGCTACTTCAGAGAGTAAAAGAGGTGCCAGGAGCATAGGAGGAGCAATCCCAATCACTGGGACCTTCAGGAATGTATGGGTAACTCCCTCTTGTTCAAAACCATTTGGATAAAATAAAATATACCCATTTGGGGGGGGGGTTAAGGAACTGAACGAATTTTTTTTTTTTTTAAAGGGATCATCAAAAGTAGGAGGGTAGAGTGATGGGAAGGATTTTTTAAGGATTGGAGAATAACTTCAGCTTAAGTTATGCTTTTCCAACTATGGGTTCGAATCCTACCTTTGCTCCCAGTTTTTTCCCCAGGAGGACAAACATATACAGATGGGGGATGTAAGGCTATCAGGCTGAGAGGAGGTCTTCCTTCTGGGATCCAAATTAGAAGAATGGTTTTGTGACACTCTCATCCCCTAGGAGTCCCAGATTTTCCATATGTCATTTATTTGTTTACTTGGGTGACTAAATTTCCTTGTAGACCAGGAAGTTAAAAGTCAATTGAGGACTGAACTCTCTAATCTCTCTGGAAGATAGGGATGCTTAACACTAAGTTGGGTTCTCCAAGCATTTATAATGCTGTGCCACCTGGTAAATCTTTGCAACTCATTGGGCCTGTTACACTCTTGCCTGTTCTTCTTGTGTTCTTTTCTTTGAAAATGAGGACCATGTCCAGTGAAGTGGAGAGTTACAATGAGTCACGCTGAGTGACAGGTACAGTAGAGAGACTTTTCTGTTTGGATGGATCCTGGCATAAATGACTTAACCTTTTCTAAAGCTAAGAATCATTTACTTTTTTGGGGGGGTCAAATTTTGAGTAATACAGGGGTGTACCTAAAAGGATAGATTTCTAAGAATAAGCTTGATGAGATAGATTGGCTTTGGAGTTGAGTTCTTACCTCTCTTTTCATATGGAATGCAAGTATGTTTGAGCTATTAACACTGCCCTACTGAAGTTTTCATGACAATTAAGTTAAATGGGAATATGAAAACCAGGGTTGATACTTACAAAAGCTTGGAATTAAGGCCCTCCTCAACTTTTGCATACAAGCACCTCTTTTCCTCAGTCCTGTTAATAATACCTAGCCTGAGGTTGGGTATAAAAGTAGATTATCAGTATTCAGAATCCTACCTTCTTCGATCTCGGTTGATGGAATTGATTAGATGATTTACACCCTAACCTCAAAGTTCTACCCCAGACTCCATCAGTGTTTCCCATTCTCCTTCTCTAGATCTCCAAGTCTGATGCCCAGCCAGGGTCCCAGCCAGCAGAAGTCCATGTGTGGATGGAGAAAGTAAGGTTTGGGGTCCTTAGGAAGAACCCAAGCAACTGCAGTTTTAAGATGAATGCCATCCATCTTGTACCTCTGGCAGGCTGAGGAGCCAGGTGGAAGGTTTCATCTGTGGCACCAGGCAACTGTGGTGTTAAAGGAAATGTTGAGAGTACAGTTATGTCCTTAAGAAGCCTTGGATTAGTGAATGTGGGTTTTTCAAGCACTCCTTCTCGGTTCCCATTAGAGTGAGACCCTCCCCTGAATTGACTCAGAAAAGCCCCATGGCCTATGATTCAATCTAGGCTTGCCACTCACTGTGTGACCTTGACCATGTTGTTTGACCTTTCTATGTCTTGATTTGCTCATCTGTAAGGGGCGATAATATGGTATCTATTTCATGGAAGGTGTGTGGAATATGTATAAAGTACTAGCACAGCATATCTAGTACGCTCTCAGTAAATGTTATTCGGAGACATTATTATTATTTCAATGACCATATAGAAGAGAAGGGCCATAACTCAGCCAGAGGAATTATCTTGTATAGCAATCTATTGCTTTATGTACACTCGTTATGGGGAAGGGGGTGATTTTGCTTCACCAAAAAATGCAGCACAGGAGAATTTTAAACAGCATACCCTCCACTACATTTAAAATATGACTCATTTCTCCAACCTAATTTACACACTTTATTTAGAAACACACCTTTTGTTAGAGCCGCACACACCTGCAAAATATATATTAACAGCATCTGCTGCAGAAACTCAAGAAACAGGAAGAAATTGAAGGAGCTAATATTAATGAAGTACCAACCATGTGTTAGGGGGACATACATTATTTTATTAGTTCTTCTAAAGAGTCATATAAAGAGTCTACTCTTGTGTCCCTTTTATAGATAAGGGCATCAAACTAAAAGAAGTAAAATTTCCAAGGTCAGAAAGCTGGTAGATGTCAGAGCTCTGATTTGAACCTCTGCTGATGCTCATTTTATTAGACCATGGAACTCCTGACAAGGGCCATCTTTATTCCCTTTCATAGTCTTTTCCTATGCCCCCTTGTTACCCCTATCCCATTCACCAATCCTGCTGTCCTTGAACTCTCACCTAAGGACCTTCTGTGCTTCTCAAAGGAGAAAAATGAGCCTCACTGGCTTAGGAACACATTTGTTTGGGGTGTGAGAGAACAGCATGATGGACAATAGGAAGCAAGGATACAATGCTGTAGTGCAGCTTAATTAAATTAGCTCAAGATAATGGTATATCCTAAAATGGGAACACATCCATTAATGCTGTTATTATTATCAAGGACACGAATGGCCCATTGAGGATTGATGAGAGAATAAACTGTCCATATGCTGTGAACCATAAGGAAACAATTGATAGGAAAAACCTCAGCGAGGAACTTTGGATGGGATTGATAATGCACCCTCCACGATAAAACACACACACACACACACACACACACACATCATAAAAGGGATGTATGCTTGGCATCTGGTTAATCAATGAACTGTGAAGGGACTGAGACAATAAAGTGAGCAGGTTCCACATTAATATTATAATATGATATGTTTATAGGATGGGAACACTCAAAAGTGATTCCAGCAGCTATGTCTAGGAACTATTTTAATTGAGTTGGTGTTCTGCAACAGAAGCACAGACTTCATCCATCACTCAAAGAAGGGGGTCATAGGAAGGAAAGACTTGGGGCTTGTCTGCCCCCATAAATGGCCTTGGTTTTTATTAGGTGTAACCTGTACAATGCATTATTGAAGGCATTGACTACTTAGTCAGAGAGGTTGTTTAGGAAGACACAAGCTTTGGCAGCCCTATACCCAAAGGATGTTAAAATAAAATATGCATACCTTAATGCCTTCCTAAAGCCATAAGCCTGTTCTGGTTCATTGGGGATCCATCTCTGCCTGTATGATCTATGGTGTTATGGACAGAGGGGAGCTAGAGGCAGCCAATGATACCCATGGAGCAAATCCGGAGAAAAGGAGATGTATTACAGGCACAAGGAATGATTTGCTGCTGAAAAGGGCTCCATTAGCCCAGGAAAGAGGTTATAGGGAAAAGGTTCACAGCATAAGGATACAACTATGTGCCAGGGAATGTCATGAAGGGCTGCCAAGGGTGAAACAAAGGGGAACTTCCCACCTGGAAAATGTTCCTCCTGATAGCAATCTGTTCCAAGTGAAATCAAATGGTTTGCAAAAATGTGCTGGAAATCACAAACGTTTTGTGGGTTTGGGATGTGAGATCACTCAGTGATCAGGTCTTATGCATAGAGCCCTGTGACGGCTTGTCAGTATTGATCTTGACTCTTGAGAGGGCCCACTGGGTTTGCCCTCAGGCCCACACATTCGAAATGGAGACTTTCTCTTCAGCCTGTTTAAGTGAATGGAGCAGGACTCACCGTCTGATACCCACTAGCCTCTGCTGCCAAAGCTCTGACATGTCTCTGAAAGTGACCCAGCGCCAGACTTCTCTGTTAGTCTACTGCAATAGCCTTAACTAGGATGAGGGCTGGGGTCTACCACCAGTTGAATTGTGTGCTTATGTGAAACATTTCTGGGGTATCTACTCTGTGCAAGTTCCATGCTGAGATGACCTAGATGGGCTCTCTCTTCTGCTCACAGAACTTATTTACGGCTGGGGCTGGACCAAGTTGGGTCAGCAGTTATAGCAAAGTAGGATCAGTTCTAAGGTAGAAGTATAAGTTACCATGGGAGCAAACAGCAGAGACTCTCCATTTAGACTACAAGAGTGAGAAAGGCTTCCCAGGGCAACACTGTTGAAGCTGGGTGTGTGTGGGGGGACTATTTCACAAAATTGCTCATCAACCTTTGAATGGGCAATGTTAGCTCTTCCGTAGCAGACCACACCTCCACCCCTTCCCTTTGCCTCCTGAGGAAACCAGAAGAGGTTCCTGAACGGTCCGTGCTCTCTCCTATCTTTGAGCCTTTTTATTCTGGTGTGACCTTCTCACAAGTCAATTCCTATCCATCTTTTAAAAATCTTTTCATCACGTAGTCTACAAAGGCCGGTGTGCATGGTGGTTCTTGCCGCCACCGAGCCAACCAAGATTCAGTCCGACTCTGCCCCTGAGCTCTGAATCTTCGGGGTCAGTTATTTTACTTTAATGAGCCTCATTTTTTCATTTGCAAAATGAGGACAAATCCAAGTACTTACTATTGGGATTTGAAGGGACCGACTTAATGGTGGCCCTCCTTCCCACCCAAGTTGTGAAGGAATTGCAGTACATGACAAAATAATAAAGCAGATCAGAACCTGAATGTCCCTTTCTTCAGTGATTAAGCTGGTACTAGAGAAAATGGTTGCTACTCTGTTTTATTGGTTCTAAGATGTACTTTCTGTTCACATTTAACATCATGTAACCAAAGGGGCATTTCACAGTCAATAGCATCTTACAGTCGCTGCTGGCCAGGATGAGGTGGCGGTCAGGACAGAGTTGTTGTTGTCTACACACACATGAACTGGGGTTATTCTGGGCAGCAATACCAGGTCACGGAACCTCCTGATGTTTTTGTCAATAAACTATTAAAGACCATTTAAGGAAGGACTATAAGTCCTGGTTGTTGTCTAAAAACCTCCCACTGACACCTTCTAAAAGGTAAAGATGTCAGTATTAAAGTCTGCAAAGGGATGTCTACAGCTTGGAAGGAAATTCCAGAGCAAGAGGAGTCCCATGTTCTACCTCACGGGCAAAGAGGAAAATGTAATATTGTAAATTAAAGATGTAGATAACTCTGAGTCAAAATGTGATTCCAAAAAGTTTGACTCTGAATGGTAATTTTTTTTAGAAAAATGTGGTCAACTTCTTTCCCTTTTTATGTATACAAAAGAGTGATATGTCATAAATACTGAAATATGTCTAAATTAAACCATCTTATTCAATAAGTATTTAAAAATTCCAAGTAAGAGAAAGGATTGCATTGCTTAGTTGTTCATGTTTTACTTATTTGTGGTACATAAAATAATGGGGCAGCCTTCCAGTTGATGGTATTTTTCCATGAGATGAAATACAATGTATCTGCAAGCAAGCAGGCTTCCAGATGCTTCCAAAAGCCGAACCATACTGCTAAGCCAATTTATCCATGAGGACAACAGCCAGGTGCTTTATACTCTGTTGAGGCAGAGCAGAATTATGTTTCCTTTGGGAAGCTTGTTTCCCAGAAAAGGGAAACAGAAGAAGGAGCTAGATTACACATCTAATTCCTTCTTCCAAACTCACAAATCAGATTAAGTCACTCTCTCTCTGTGAGGAGGATGGGGAGGGTTCAGGAGTGTTCTATACATGGAATTCCTTCCACATGGAAGGAAAGATGAGAAGTGGAAAGATGTGTCTCATAAGTTTCGTGTGAAAGTAAATAAAATGGGTAATTAAAATATTACTCAATTGGGGCACCTGGGTGGCTCAGTGGGTTGAAGCCTCTGCCTTTGGCTCAGGTCATGATCCCAGGGTCCTGGGATCGAGCCCCACATCGGGCTCTCTGCTAGGCAGGGAGCCTGCTTCCCTTCCTCTCTCTCTGCCTCTCTCTCTGCCTACTTGTATCTCTCTGTCAAATAAATAAAATCTTTTTAAAAATATTACTCAATTGTCCTCTAGCATTTGGTGTTGTTGATGAGAAGCTTGATGCCATTCTGATTCTTGTTGTTTTATCATTTTCCTATTTTATTTTGCTCCCCCATCCTTTTGGGAAGACTTTTATTTTCTCTTTAGCCTTAATAATCTGAGATTTCAAAAATATCTGTTTAGGTATGGGTCTTTATTTTTCACTTGTTAGGATTTTTTTCCCACTTAAAATTTGAAATGAATGTGTCTGTTCATTTCCAGGAAATTGACTGTTACTTATTTGACAATCTTCTCTCCTCTGTTTTTCAGATTTAAATTTCTGGAATTCCTCTGATTCAATGCTGGATCTCCTGGAATGAATGCCCTTGTCTCTTATTTTTTCCATTTTTTTCCCACTTTTCCATTTTTTGGAGACTGTCCCAACTTCCGATTTCCAATAGTTTCCTCCCCTTTCCTTTCCTCCCCTCTCCTCTCTGCTCCTCTCCTTTCCTTTCTTCCTTCCTCTCTTCCTTACTTCTTACCTTTCTACTTTCCCACATTCCTACCTTCCTTCATAAGCTGCATGCACAGTGTGAGGTTTAAACTCACAACCCTGAAATTAAGAGTTGCACGCTTTACTGACGGAGCCAGTTAGACACTTCCTCCAATAGTTTTCTTACTGTTTCTTTGTTCATAGGGCCTTACCCTTGTTTTATAGATGTAGTATTTTCCTGACCCTCTCTGGAGACTTTTGGTCAGGATGGAGGCAGTCAGAGATGTAGAGCAAAATGGGTTTGATGCTGGTATGGTGGACAGTTAATTCTACTTACGTCCTCAGTGCTCCCCTGTAGTGTAATGGTTTCTGATATCACTACCTCTTGGGGAAACACATCTCATGATGGCAACTTGAAAGCCTGCTGCCTTCTCTTCTCAGAAATCTTGGTTAGGAAGTCCCATATACCTTTTTGGCAGCCCGTGCTTTTCTGAATCAGAGCCTGTATTTACTGATAACTACTGTGTGTTCAATTTTCTCCTTTCTCTCCTGCTTTGAGTCAACATCTGGATCATGGTGCATCTTCAATATATGCTTGGAGAATGAATGGTTTCATTTAAATGAGTTTCAGTAATTGTTTAATACACATTTCTGTGGGAGGCCGCAATAAGGCTTGAGACGAGGACCAAACCAGGCCCTGCCTTGTGCCTCCTTTAAAGTCTGAATAACCTAACCAAAGGTTTAGGATGGGAAAAGTTGAGTAGCACTGAGAAAGGGTCTGTGCTATGTGTTGTGCGCTGGCCTACGTGACTTCCCACACGCTTGCTAAACAAATGAGAACAATTTGGTTGGGGTCATAAGTTCATGGCTGGTCCTTGCTGCCCTAGTACAGCCCATAAATTCCTTTCAGGTTTGCTGTATCAATACAGAACAATTGTACTGGCATCAGCCATTTGGCGTCATGAGGTCTGCTTATAGTTAATTGGGAACTTGTGGTTGTTTAACTAGACACAGATGTATTGCTTCTTCTATTGTAATATCACTATATATATGGTCTTAATGCTTTGAATAAACTTAGCATTGTTGGACATCCTCCTCAGTGCTCCTCCTGCCCCCATCTCTCTGCTTCTCCAGTTCTTTTCTTCATCCTCTTACCCTCACGTTCCTGGTCGATTTGTCGCGCCAGCTGTGACACATTTCTTATTTATGCGCCCAGCAGAATACAAAGTGTTGTGTGTTGTGAAACACGAAAACATTGACAACAAAAATGTCACATCCAATGTCATATTGGAACTTATAGTTTAGTAGAGGAATTAAGCCAGCACAAGGAACAAAAGTCAAGAACAATACAAGACAGTATTCAGATAAGACATGTCAGAATGCAGACTTCTGACAAAGTGCTCAGAAGGGAGATGTTGCTAGATAGAAGTGTTGAGGCAGGCTTCAGGAAGGATGAGACCTTTGAAGGGGTCATTCACTGGGGACCTTGAGAGGTAAAACTTCCCAGGCAGTAGCTAGGTGGACCTGTCACTTCCTTGTCATTGCCCATCACGTAGTGCTATTTACATTGCCTGTCTTCCTTCTAGCCTGTAGAGAAGAAGAGGCAAGTCCCAGGGCACTGAGTATGCTTTGCCACTTCCTGCTTGAATCCAGTACCAACATGAGTGGTGTTCATCTGCCCAGCAGTCTTCTGAGCTGGGGCAGCAGAAGCTTCGTGGGAATATGGCCATCCTTTCCCCCCTCCTGGTTTCTGTTCATTTCTCAGGCTATCTATTGTCATCACTTTGATTTGTAATCTGTATTCCTATGATGCCTTATTGTTTTCTCATCCTTATTTTCCTTTTCTGCCTAATGGCAGGTGGCAGTCGCTTGGACAGGACTCAAACTACAGCTATTTCTCCTTCTGCATGGATTTCTTATATTATTTCTACAGAAAGCCATTAAATGTTGCTGTTGACATTTTCTTGTTGGCCATATGAAAATAACAACATTCAGATCTCTAGCCAAACACCTGCTCAGGAAATATGTTGCTGAGAAACTTGAAGCCTTTCTTTTCTCTGTCATTCTTATCCCACACCCCTGGGCGACACTGACTCCAGAGCATGGCTCTAACGTTCATACTTTTAAGCCTGATACTCACATGGTTTATAGTCAGATCTGTGTCTACTTTGCCAAGGTCCTTCTTCCCTAGGTACCATCTCATATTTGACAGGGATGTTGAAATCACAGGGTTAGGTAAGGGTGGGGTTAGGACCCGAAACTTTCTCTGTTTTTTGATCCATGTCAGTTTCTTTTCACCATCCAGTCTTCCTCTGCAGCCAATGGAGACGTCTCTTCCTGCTGACGTCCTGTAACATGCATTGCCCAGGCCTCTCAAGGGACTTTTTTTTGCAGGGAGGGGATGGTTATTTTGTTTTATTTTTTCAATGGTCATACAGTAAAATGCACCTTTTTTCTTTTAGAGTGTAGTTCCAGGAATTTTAACCTATGTATAGATTTGTGTAACTATCACCATACACAGGATGCAAAAGAGTTCTAGTATGCCCCTAAAAAAAAATCCTTTGTTAGCCCTTTTTTATTGAGATATGATTGACAAGTAACAGTGTATAAGTGTAAGGCATACAATGTGTTGGTTTGATACACGTATCTATTGCCGTATGATGACTCCCACAGTGTTAGCTAGCATCTCTGCCCCATCACATAATGATTGTTGCTTTTTTGTGGTGAAAACATTTGAGGTCGAGTCTCCTAACAGCTTTCAAGGATATAATGCAGTGTTGTTATAATCACAACGCTGTGCATTAGATACCCAGGACTTTCTCATTTTCTCCCTGCCCCTGTGTACCCTTTGACCCACATCCCCCCAACTCCCCCACCCCCAGCTCCTGGTAATCACTACTCTACTGTGTTTCTCTGAGTCTGGTTCTTTTAGGTTCTCAAGTGACATTTAGTCAAACAGTGCTCTGTATTCTTGGTTAACTCTGTCCAGAGTTGATATTCAGCTGGCATGTTCCAGCATGGTCATACAGGTTGTTAAAATATCAAAGGACTTCTGTGGTGGTGTGTAAATAATGGTGACTCCGAATCCTTGAGTAAACTGCTCCCACCTTTGTCCTGGCCGTCCCGGTCCCCAGTCCGGGACCTTCCCAGAAACTCCTTATGATCTTGCTATTGGGTGTACACCTGGCCCCCTGTGAGACTCCCTGCCCCTACTCTAGTCCTATGGCTGGTGTTTGTTTTTACTGGTGGATGCCGCAGGACTGGGGTTGTTAAAGATTTTTGAACAGCGGTCATGATGTTGCCTTGTTGTTGTGTAAATAGCTGCGGGGCTCGTCAGCCTGTACTGCCAGAGAAATGGTGCCCTCACTCTCCTCACAGCCACAGCTTCAGGGAAGGATCCTTCTTACCATTGCTGGTGCCTTGTACGGTTCCTACCCTTCTCCCTTCACCAGTCAGGAGCTGGGTTCACTGCTTCTGCTGCTGCTATAAGGCACCTCCAGCCACCATCTTGTCATCCTCCTTGGGATGCTGCCCGCAAAGCTAATGTGTCCCATTCCCCCACCACTGCGGTACCACCTGTGGCCGCACACGGTTCCTCCACCTGGGCGGGCGCAGCTCTACCCACTGCTGCTCCCCGTTGAGCTCTTCACTGGCTGTCCCTCCTGTTTCAGATCCCCAGCTGTCACCTTTCACTTCCTGCAAACTTTCAGAGTTTCCCCACAGCAGTGTTGCTTGGATGCCCTGGGCTTCAAGATCTGTTCATGCTTAGGCGCAAACTTTCCTTTTCTTGGAAGATGCCTGCGCATCCAGGAGGCTGAGCGCTCTTCTCCCGGCCCCGCCCCATGTCCCTAGATCCGCCTCATCACATGAGACAGATGTTTTTCTCCCCTTAGAGGGGATTGCATTCGAGCAGTGGATCCCACAGCCCTCCCCTGTGGTTTGACCTTCATCAGGCTCTTCCGCAAATCCATCCCGAAATTTCAGAAAAGTCTATTTCTCTCTGAATTCATGGAGACTTGAGGGTGGTGTTCTTCTGGAGAAGGTCCCTATTCCCACATGAACGACCCTGGGAAAATGAACACCGGAAAGAAAAACATCAGCCTCCCATCAGAAATGCATTTGGAGTCAGCCAGGATGCCCTCTTGGCACTCTTACACCTGTCACTTTATTGGGGCAGAGAAGTTGTTCCCCCGCCCCCTTTATAGTCTCTCATATCATCTAACACAGGACAAGGCACCTCCTAGGCATTGAATATAACTTCACAGAGAGAATGTGGACATGGCTTCACTTCTCCCATGGAAATCGGGGCAGCTTATCCCACTAGGGACTCCCCATTCCACTGTGTGCCATGGAGCTTCCGACATCCTGTGAGCCTCTTAAAATTATAAGCAAAGATTCTATATATGTGAGGGAAGCTATGGCTTTTCTTCCCTGAGGATTTTCAAACAAGTCTATGTCTTTCTACTTTTAAGGTAGATCTTAGGAATCTTCCAGGGGGCCATCTTACTCAGATGAGAATTCATGATCCTTCACCTCTCAAAGTCTGAGTCTGGAAGTATGTGGAAGTGGGTGCCCAGGGAGGAATAGGCAGCTCTCCATATTATTCTATCAATGCTTTGCTTACCTGCTGGTCAGATCTGGTGCTCTGTCTTGGCCTGAGCTTCACTGATGTAGAATCTGCTTTGTGGCTGCCTTCCCTTGTCCACTTGGCAGTCCACCAAGTCATGCTTATTTCCTGATCTGTATCCCTGTTAACAATGTCACCATGCATTTTTCAAATAGGCTGTCTGTGCTTGCTATTTAGATAATCTATTTTTGGGACTCTATAGAAGGCTCCCCAAACACATGCCTGAGTCCCTTTCTTCTGAATTACACTCCAAGGGGGCACTGAACAAAAAAAAGATGAGTCATGTTAATGACATCTTGGGTTGAAAACATACTTGAGATTCTCCTTTTGATGTCTTAGAAGCCTAAAATCCGGCCACCCTGAATCTGTGATGCTTTTCCTAGACTAGGATATTGTAGAAGTAAGCGATGCAAAGTGGGAATGGGAATGGGGTCTTCAATTATAAAGCATTTCATCAAACTGATGCAATTAGAGAGCTTTTTATAGAGGAGCTAGCTTCTCCAGCATATGAAGTATCAGGAGCTGGCATTACCCCCTCCCTTTCGAAGCAGCCAAAAGCAGCTCACTTTTAGAGCAACAAAAAACAGTATAAGTACCCCAAGCACTTTAGGAGCTAAAATAATCACAACCCCCTTCCTACAATAACAACCTAGGAACGGGGCTAGACATTCACAAGTCTTTTCACCATCTTTGTATTCACTGTTTGTAAGAGGGATAGATGGACAGAAAAAAAGAAAAGAGAGAGGGAAGAAACGGCAGTCAAAGCTCTCAGCAGGAGGCAGGCCTTCGATGGCGCCTCCCTCCTTTTCTTCCAACAGGGTGCTATCTGGATTATAAATTACCAACCCCAGGGAATCAGCTTGTCCCTTTAAGGCTATTAAAGGGACCAAGATGAGCCGGATTCCCAAATGAGCTTAGAGGATTACTGGACCAGGTGGAAGGTGGCTGCCCAAGGGGGGAAGAGAAATTGGCTTTTAGTATATCATTTTGGAGTTGTCCAGCATTAATCCCCAGACTGATTTAAGCAGGAGGAATTTGAGATAGTAATGGCCAATTGGCTATTGCTTCTTCCTGATAACAGCTGGTGCTCTCACAACAGACGCTTATCCCAGGTGTGGGGAATGTGAAAGGTGGGAGCCTTAGATGTGGGCAAGATGATAAAGGAGTGAAGTGGGTGGGCGGCGGGTGGGGGCGGGACAGGTTTGGGGAATGCAAGTATCATCTGCTTCTCTGACTGATTTCTGGGAAGAAAAGGCAGGCCTGCTCACATTCCATAGAGGGACTGTGGCTTTAGGGCAGATGCCCTCTTCAAAGGCAGGAGCTAATTTTCTCCCAGGATTAAGGAGAAGATTCATGAGGTCAATGGCGTGGGCTGTGCAGCCCACTCAGAGGCTGCCCTGGAAGCATCCATCAAGCCGGGGACCTGCCGGTCCAGTCTTGACCACTGGCAAATATCTATTTTAGGCTGACCCCATCCTTACTTGCTGGAGGCAGGAGATGTTATTCAGTATGTCAGGGAACTTATTAAACTACTAGATGGCAATTTTTCTAAGTTAACTTTTTTTCTTTTTCTTTTTTTTTTTTTAACACATCCTTGGCATGTGAGCTCTGAGAGGATCTTAGGATGGGTTTTCTGACAGATGGAAACACTACCAGAGGCCTTCGGCTGGCTGGCTGGCTGGGTTAGAGGCTTTGCCGGCTCTCGTCTGGTCAGTCACAGCGCCCATCTCGCCCAGCGTGGCTCATGCTCTGGGGTCACCCCCGCAGCAGTGCCCCTTCCACACAGCGCCCGTCCGTACTATCTCAAACAGCATAGCCATGAAAGGCCTTCGCTTAAACACGGCCAGAGGCTCAATTTCTGTCCTTGATACAGTCCTCACTCCTTAGCGCGTCTGTTAGCTTCCTGATAATCCAATTCCAACTTTTTTGTCCAGCCTCTCTCCTATGGCATCTTGCTCTGCAGGTTCTCCGAGAAACCACCTGTTTTTCTGTGTGTAGGCGCCTCTCTTTCGAACATCGACTTCATGCTGCTCGAATCAGAATCCCATCTCCTCTGCCTTTTCTCAGGCCCCGGTTCCTCTGCGACCTCATTTGAAAAATCTCCTCTTTCCTCCCACTGTGCTTTTCTCTCTGCCCTGCCCCATTCAGGCAGATGTCACTGTGTCCTCTGCTGTTCTCCCAAAGCATTTTTAATGGGTTTCTGCTAGAACATTAACCTGGACTAGACAAACGATATTGTGCCTTTTCATTTACATATCTGTCTTCTCCACAGTGGTGTTCTGGGTCTTGAGGGTGGTGGTGGGGGGGCGCGTTTTCTAAGACCACCAGCAACCCAGCCTCATCTACATTATTTTTTTCCCCCAGCTTCAACACTCAGCACAATACTTGGCAGAAAGATCCGCAGGAAATACTGGAAGAGAAAATGAATGAACACTTGCATGAATGTCGAAAGTGGGGCACAGACACAGAGATTTCGCATTTTTAGATAGAAAGGGCCTCCCGAAGGTCACACCACCCCACGCCCCACCTCGGTCCGCCCCCACCTCTCCTCAGGCAATTTGCACCTAGCCCTTGCCTTTTCTGTTCCATCATGTCTTGTTGCCCTCAATTGCTTTCGTCTGACGTTGACCCTGCACGACAAGCAGATCAACTCCTAATCTGCCAGAGCCCCAGTTTTTCGGGGATGTTTGAAAGCTCCTGACAGAACGGGAGGAGAGGCAAACTGTCAACTCTCACTTGTCAGCTCTCTGAGCAGCCAGTCCAATGCTTAATTTGCACCTTGAAATCCCCCAAGGCCATCCGGGCTCTGATTGCTGCTTTAGGCCCCTTCAATGGTTTCTCTTCGGAGGTAAGTAGCTGAGAAGAGTGGAGGGTAGGGAATGTTCCCAGCTTCTTCCTGCATCTGGTGGTGGGGTGATGGGGTAGGGGTATGGAGCGAGGGTCACCAGCAGGGGTGGGAGATAGAAGCAACGGACAGACTGGTTTTAAGTTTCACATCCAGTTGGAGTACTGAAGGGGAAATCAAGTGGGGACACATTTGAAAAAGAGAGGAATCCGTGTGTATACAGCACTGTCCAAAGGGCTACAGAACATCCACACGCGGGGCGGCGGGGGGCGCTAAGCCTGACTCGGTGATAATGAAAGAGGCAGCTAACGCAGAGAGATCTCCCCCGTCTACCGGCTTTCTATCGCTTAATCAAAACTGACTCCAACTACTGCAGCTGCAAAAAAATGTTCCCAACCTTCCATTAATTTCCATACAATAACCCTCTAATGGGGGAGCTGTTCAGGGGAGGAGGACAATCAATCTGGCCTAATGACACACCCGAGACCTGGGGAAAATGCAAACTTGGAGCAATTTCATGGCAGGTGCAACCTTGGAAAGCATTACCATTTTTCTAAGTTAATTTGTTCCCTTGATATGTTTGAAATCCATATTTGTACTTTAAAGGTCTAAAATGCAAGATGATTAAAAAATATAACCGGATTTTTGTAAACCTTTCACCAGCAGCGGCAGCTGATGTATTAGCCGTCTCCATCCGTCCTTCCCCTCTGAGCGGGGACCACTTTGCCTTCTTTTATCCTTTGCTGTCATCTTAGACATGGTTGAGTCTGTTTTGTTTACTATTTGGAGGTTCCTTCCTGGCTCTCCAGGAAATTGCAAGCAGACAGGCTGGCTCTCCACATGGGGTCTCAGACCCCTGAGGAGGCGGAGCAAGAAAAGGCCAGCCCCGGATTGGTTGCCGAGAGGCTGTGATGTCTTCTCCTGGTCTCCAGCTCTTACTCCCCGCCTGGCTTTTCCTCCCAGCCAGGTGGGTGAAGAAGGGTCTAAGGAAATGGAATCAGAAGTTAGCACTTGGCCTCCGTTCAGTTTCTTGATTTCTCAGTTTCACTAGGTCTTCCCCTGGCCTTGAAGCTGGTCGGGCATGGCAACTCGCAACTGGCTTCCAGAGGCATACCGGTGTCTTTCCTGGATGAACCTGGCAGTTCCCTTTCCTCTTAGAACTTATCCTAGGAAATAAAAGAACGAGTATTCTCCTCCACTGAAATGCCCCTTCTCTCTCTGTCTCCTTTCAATGCCCACTTGGAATAAAACGATTACGTGCACGTGCAGATTTCTGATCTCTAGACTGGTATCTTGCCAGAAGTTGAGTAAATTAGCTGGGGGTGTGGAGCATGAGGTCACTTCCTTCCCTCCCATCTACCTTTGCCTGGGGAACCCCACTCTGAAGGAACCCTGTCTAGACTCTTGGGGATTCCTCTTCCTGCTCTTCCAGTCACTTCTCCCTGTCCAAGAGCAGAAGTGCATCAGAGCCCCAATGCTCTCTCATTGGCAGGGGGATTTAAACAGCCAGGACCTTACAAGTTCATTCAACCTTTAGAAAAAAGGTGACATTCCATTCTATTTAATGATAAGGTTTATGGATTAATCTAGAAACTCTGAGGATTTGGAGATGTGCCTGGAGATTTAGCTCCGAGGCTCCTGATGGTGGTTAGAGTTAAAGGTTGCATGGTGTTTAACCCTACAGAACCTGGTATTCTGGGATGAGCTGCCTCTGGAAAGAAGCACAAACCTTTGAGACCTAGAAGCTGGAGATAGTCTCTTTGGAACATTCCGTAACTAGCTAATTACAATATCTTGCTCAGAAAGAGAACATTAACGTTTGTCATGTACTTGGGAAATACTCTCTTTATTATTCTGCATCAGTACTATCCCTGCACCATCAGAATTCTCATGCAGCAGCCAGGAGAAGGTCCCTTGCAAACCCTCAACACCAGGGAGTGTACTTTGATGGAGAGTGCCAACTGCTAGACTCTGAGCTCCTCCGCTGCATTCATGCTGAAGCCACATCTCCTACAGGTGGCTCCCAGCCAGAGACCAAAGATGACAGGGATGCTAAACACATTGAGCCCTGGGAGATACTGGACTCCAGATTCAGGCTTGGTGACTCCCTGATAACTCAGCTGAACCTTCCAGAGACTGTGTGGTGGTGGTATGGGACACTTCCTTCTTCTTGGCTTCCTTGGAAGTCTTAGACTTGCTACTGGGTCTGATGGCTCCCTGGATCCCTTCCTATTTTCTCTCTAACAGAATTCCTTCATCATGTTTAATGTTCCCTTGGTGTGTCTCCCTCCTGGGACCTGGTTTAACAGACATAATCACAGGCACCGGGGAATCACATCTCTGGAAGATGAGAATTCAATTGGTTAAAGTTCCATTTGCCTCTAAGAGCTCAGATAATATTATTCATTTTGTATGTAAAGGTACAACCAGAAATATAAAACAGGGCTCAAAGAACCCATTGAACTCTTAGACTTTTTCCCCGGTTTTGGAGCCTTCTTTTTGTGTGCAGAATTCACTTTGTTCCAGAAATGTGTTGCCTTTCAACTCCTCACCATGTGATCTGTGTACGATACGCTAGGTAACAGGAGTTGACATTTATTGTTAAACCTGCCTCTTGAATCACTCTGAGGGAGACCGTAAATGTCTCAGATGTGATTCCATATAGAGACTTAAAATGGCAATATTATCTATATGTGCAATTATGATTCTCCTATGCCTTTCAAAAGATTACAGGTGCTACAAAGAGGCTGCAATCTCTTCCTTGGTGAGGTAGGGTGAACAGTAAATTCAGACAAACACTGTAGGGTCAGGAAAACGTTATCCTGGTCCAGGGTCTGGGACCAAAGTTATTTATCAGGAACACGTTCCTTGATCCAGAGTTGAAATAATCTGGACAGATTCCAGGAATTGTGGTAGATGTTCCATGTGGCACAGCTGGGCATGTACCACTGGGCACATGCTAACATTTAACCTTTGCAGAGCACATATGACCCAATTTTGGTTCAAATCCCACTGGAGAAGCCAACCTATCCCTGCTAGTTGCTCTGCGTATCTTTTTTGATATTCTGCCATTTATTATCATTGCAAGAAACAACAGTCGTGCAGATAGGGCTCCTGTTCTGATCTCTGCATTTTTCAATCCTTACTTTTCCTGGAGAAAAAAAAAATTGAGTCCTATTTCATTGGGATGGGTAGCATTTTATTTTGTAGCAGAAGGCAATATTTGACAAGAATATTCAATCAGAGAAGTTTCACCCATTCATGAATGACTTCTTCCATTCTTTGGAGCAAAACACCCCTGACATAGTTTACGCCTTTATAAGATGGAAGAATTTAAAAACATCTTTCTCTTTGTTTTCCTATTATTAAAGAAGTATTGCATGTCTGATTTCTGCGTTCTAAAATATTACCAGAAAACAACCTTGTGGCTCACTCTGAATGGAAACATTGTGACTGCTACTCTCTAAGCTTATTTATCTAGGGGGCAAGCTTGAGATACCAGGCATCATTTGTTCTTTCTTCCATATTTGTTTAAATTTGATCTAACAAATGTTTATTGAGGACTTGTCATATGCTAAGTGCCAGGGATTCTGTAATAAACAAAATGAACAAAATTTCTACCCTCATTGAGCTTATTCCTGGGGGGAGATGCAGTCAATGAACAAACAAATACATTTATAATCAGGGAATACCACCACTGTTTCCAATGGGTTAGCTGTAGGGATATTAGAAAAAGAGGAGCCAAGGATGGGTGCCAGGGGTTTAGCTTAAGAAGCTGAGTAAATGTAAAGACAAGGAGAGGACTGAGGGAGAGGCAAGTTTGGTGATTGGCTAACTGGGAGTTGGATCAAGATTCCTGTTTTGGGGGATGCCTGAGTGGCTCAATCAATTAAGCATCTGCTTTGGCTCAGGTCATGATCCCAGGGTCCTGGGATTGCGTTCCTCATCAGGCTCCTTGCTCAGCGTGGAGTCTGCTTCTCCCTCTGCCTGCTGCTCCCCCTGCTTGTACTCTAGCTCTCTAACAAACAATTAAATAAATAAATAAAATCTTAAAAATAAATAAATAAGTAAAATCTTAAAAAAAAAAAAAAGAAAGAAAGAAAGAGAGAGAGAGAGAGAGAGAGAATCCTGTTTTGGATATGTGACATACCCAAAACACGAGTATCTACCATGAGATACTTTGGTAGAGATTTCGTGGAAGGAGTTGGGTGGGTAAGTCTGGAGTTTGGCAACTGGATTGAGACTGATGATATATATTTAGGATGATACTTAAGGCTTTGGAACTAGATGAGAATCTCAGAAATGTGTTGATGGAGGCAATAAGTGTTCCAAATGCTAATTTTGGGGCTCTCCAACATTCAGTAGTCAGGGGAAACAGATTCATCAGAAGACACATTTACCATGTGCCAGGCACTAAGCCAAGTGGTGGGCTTATAAAGAAAATGTTAGCTTTCAGTTCTTTGAGGAAAGGAAATGTGTATAGTTTTCTTTGGATGCCCAGAATTGACCACAATAAGCCACACAGGACTTTGCTTAACCAAAAAGATAGAATGGAGGAAGCAGGCAAGTTTCAATGAGGAACCAAAGATTCTGCTGAGTTTAATTCTGTGCCTGTGAGATTCTATGTGAAAAAATTAAAATAAAAGTCATAACCCAGTGTGGGGAGGGATAGGCAAACAGATAAAGAAACTATCTTTGTTTCTTTGCCATGTGATTGGTTTTTTTTTTTGTTTTGTTTTTTTTTAAAGATTTTATTTATTTATTTGACAGAGAGAGATCACAAGTAGAGGCAGGCAGAGAGAGAGAGAGAGAGAGAGAGAGAGGAGGAAGCAGGCTCCCTGCTGAGCAGAGAGCCCGATGTGGGACTCGATCCCAGGACCCTGAGACCATGACCTGAGCCTAAGGCAGCGGCTTTAACCCACTGAGCCACCCAGGTGCCCCCATGTGATTGTTTTTCAAAAGGAATTCAGTTCTGAAAGTTTGGGGAATGTAAGAAGAGCACAGCTGCTTCTGACCAGGGCCGCCACCAGAAAAGGTGATGCTTCAGTGGAAAAGAGGGAGATGGATGGGTTCTCACCAGGCAGACAAGGATGAAGAGGGCATTTGTCAAATTACCAAAGTCTAAAAACTTTGTTGTACAACTTGGTGTCATTGTTTCCTGGGTGGAGTGAGATTCTCTGCTACAAACTCCGTATAGTTGCCAAATGTGAGCTCATCCTTGGCTCATTTTCCACTACAGTTAATATTTGTCTCTTTTAAAAACAGATTTAAACAAACATTGATTTAGTGCCCATCTTATCCCTACTTGTCTTCAAGGGCTTCGAACAATGGAATGAAAAGCAGTAGTTAACGGTCAACAGGCCAGGCCAAGATGAGAGCATTCTAAACAGAGATGTGAAGATGGGTTACAGTCATCTATAGACAGGAAGAGTGGATTCTGACCAAGGCTAAAGGGAGGCTATAGAGCAGAAGCAACACTAAGTTGTTAAATGGGGGTTTATAGAATGAGGGAGTGGTCTCTTTCAGGCTGAGGAAGCAGCAGGAGCAGGAATAAAGGTGATACAATGTTTGGTGTGTGAGGAGCAGTGAAGTGTGACTGTCAATGTTTGGAGGGATGCTTCGGGGAGATTGGCTCAAATGTTGTTTGCAGTCAACTCGTGGAGGGCTTAGGATACCATGCTGGGGTGTTTGGCCTTTAATCTGTAGGCAACAGTGATGCTCTATCACAAAGGAGAGAGAACTTTTCAGCAACCCCTCAAAGATCAAGTCAATAGAAGAAAATCCTGGGTGAGGCTGGGGAATTTTCTTATAACTAAAGAGAAGGGTAAGAGCCTTACATCCTCCCTTTACTGAGAAGTTTTTATAAATCATTAATAATAACTTTTAAAAGTCCCATTAATTCTTGCTTTTAGTTAATTAGTTTGAGGGTGCTAGACTGACATGATGAGTCATTGGGTTTCTCCAAGTGCTCTCAGAGATACTGCTATATCTAAGACTTACAAGTAAAGCCTGAGGCTGATCATAGGACTTCAGGTAAAGAGGGTGGCTTGCCAACACATTTGTCTCTTCTCCTTACTTAAGCCTCCTGAAACAACCACGAGGAGCCGCAGAACAAAGTGACTGAGAAAAGTGACACAGGTGGACAGACTTTAAGTCCCATTTTCATTTACTATCTGGGACACATGAGGCAGACGATTTTTGAATCAATGAAGAGGTGAAAAAAATAATTAGGGAAAGTGTTTGGCAAGATGCAGAGCTGCTGGGGTAATAACTGGATCACTGGAGAGGAGGCGGCTCTGAGCTCGGAGCTTGCAGAGGGCAAATGCTGGTGTTGCTGGGAAAGATCCTGCCCGCTCTTTGTGTCTTGCTGCCTCTCTAAGGCTGGACTGTGTAATCCTGTTGTAGTTGTTAATCTTGTTGCAGTTGACTCTTATCCAATTCAGCATGCTTCTTAGATCCAGAAACAGGCAGGCTCTGTCCTTGTGTATCTATCTGCTCTGCCCAGTTAGAGACTGTCATAACTGCCCAAGAGGAATTCACTGGATCCTGTAAAAGCTTCGTGTTCAGTCCCAGCCTCAAAAAAGAGGAAACATTTCAAAATTTTGACCCTGTGACTTGCCCCATGGGTTGCGCTGACTGTAGGAAACCACCCTGACCTTCAGCTTCGGTGTCCTTGAAGTGAATGAAATTGTGGCTGGTCATTCAGGGCCATGGTTTTATTGTTGTTGTTTGTTTTTGTTTTCTTAATTCCTCATTATTTCCCTCCAAGATCTTAAAAATATGATTCTTCTTTGAGAGTTAAAATAGTAAACCCAAAACAAAGCTTATGATTGTCCATTTGTAGAACAAACTGGAAAGATACTCTGTCAATGGGCAGCTGAGTGATCTAGAGATAAAAAAGGAGGGGAGGCTTTGACTGGGTGGCCTTCCGAGGCCTGATGAATTAGTTCTTCCTGAAGAGACCATGGTATGGTGCTTAGGAGCATGGCCTCGGGAATACAGCTCAGAATTCAAACACCTGCTGGCTTCGGGTGACTTTGTGTAACCACTTATCCTCTATGGGAATCCATTTCTTCATCAATTAAATGAAGAGAGTTGATATGTCTCTGGGCTTGTGCACTGATTAATGAGGTGATATCTGTAAAGTGTTTAGCACTGTGTGTAGCACATTTAACTAGCGATCCTGCATGAAGCTGAAAAAGGAAGACACCAAAGGACCGGAATTCATCATTCATCTCACACGTCCAGATGGCTGAAACACTGGTGAAGGAAAAGAGCATTCATGTCCCTGGAGAGTTAAGCTTGTGGGACAGGTACAGTTTCTCAGGATTCTCTAGCTTCTATGACTCCTCCTTCAAGGTTCCCCATTCCCACTTTATATACTTATCAAAACAATGATGTGGTAAATCATTAAGCTTCTAGGTTTGCTGGTGTCTGGAAGAGGGAACTCTAAATATAGGATTCCAGTATTCTGGTTACTTAGCAAAGGGTATTTTCCTTCTAAATGCATGAATGGCAATTTTGATTTATACATTAGTCTCTTGTGAGTTTAGCGTACATGAGTCACCATCCAATCTTGATTCTGTCTGGAGGTGAACTCAAATGAGACCTGTGCAGTCATAATTTTTTCCCGCAATGTCTCCATTTATTCCCTCTATTTTTGTCCTTTCCAGGGACGATCTATATCTACCTGACATTGGTTTCTCTCTGTAGATTCTCCCACTGTTTACCTTGCCCCATTCTGTGGCCAGTCAGACACCTCTCTGGTGTCTGGAGCCCTGCTTTGTATCATGTGCTTTACTGATACAGGGGTCTTCATGGCTCCGTTAGCTGTGGGGGATCAACAATCCAAAGGGACACACTGAGCCCAAATAGGTCTGATATCAGGTGTCCCCAGCATACAAACATATTTCACTGATGCATCCATACCTATTGTCTTCATGGGCCAATTTCTTCTGGAATTAAGGTAGTTTTCCTCATGTTGGAAAGAGGATGCAGCTCATGCCTCTGGCCCTCTGAGAGGTCCCCCCCCTCTCTCAGACTCAGTCTGTTAGAGTTAGCAAAATTTCCCCAGATTTCCATTTTACTTTCCAGATTCTGGAAAGTGATTCTTTCCAGATGATTCTTTCCAATGATTCTGACAGAGGACCTAGTTCAATGTCTAGGAAGTAAGAAATCCCCTGGCTTCCCTGAGATGTCAGCTGCTGTCCCCTGTCTCCAGTCAGTTGGTTCTTTAAGACCTTACTAGAATTCATCACAGATACTGGAATTTCACTTTTCAAAAAGATATATGTATTTTCAGGTAAAGTCAGCTTCTGCCATTATCACGTCCCGTATCACATTCAGCCTTCCACAACCTCAGGCCCCAGATGTGTGCTTTCATTACTTTCTGGCCAGTCGCCCTGGTAGGTTACAATAGTTTATTTCCTTTTGTTTTTTCCTCCACCCTTCTGCTGCTTTTGAGATGATATTTACTCAGTAAAATTTACCCATTTAACTGCACAGTCTGGCGAGTGTTTGTAATCACATACACTTGTGTAAATCATCAGCACAATCTAGACAAGGCAGCTTCTCTACCCTATCACGTCTCTGTCTTCTGCTGCTTTTGAAAGGTGGCTAAAAATCCTAGAAAACATCACCCTTAAAGATCCTTTCTAGGGAAACAACTTAGGGGAAATTTTATTTAAAAACTTTCACCTGGGTGACATGTGCAAAGTTCTGACTTTGGGACACTTCCAAGTCTGAAGTTCCTTTTGTATTTCTGAGCTTTTTCTCACTGTTAAGGGCCACATTTGCCATCTACATCAGCTGTCGATGAGGACTCTATTTGCGATGGCAGGTGTCTTGGGTGACAAACCCACTGGCCTCATGCCCTCTCCACTCCGGCCAGATGCTGTTTTAACAATTCTTGGTCAGGTTCAGAATTCAACTTTCAGTGTCTGGTCTTTCCCTAACCAATATACTGAATGAAGTTTCACAGACCTTAGCAGCTATGGAAAACTGCTATGCAGAGGGGATACACTCTTTTCAGTCCTTCCTAGGGTCTGTCATTCCATTCAACATTCCAGCTCTTCTTTCACTGAGAAAATGGAAGTGTGTGTTTTTCCCATGTTTCCTTCACTGCTTACCAATATCTGTTTGATATGATTATATGTGACCATAGTAGAGAAATGATGCCTCACTGGATTTCCATTTTCATTCATTCATTCATTCATTCATTGATCAATAAGCATCCAGTATGTGTAAATATGTGGCTTACATATGGCAGACCTCTGCCAGCATTACACTTTATGGTAGTATCTAATTGGATCCTGAAAACAACACTGATTTGGGGTTGCTTGGGTGGCTCAGTCGGTTAAGCATCTACCTTCTGCTCAGGTCATGACCCCAGAGTCCTGGGATCGAGCCCCATCGTGGGCTTCCTGCTCAGTGGGAAGTCTGCTTCTTCCTCTCCCTCTGCCCTTCCCCTCCCTGCTCTTCCTCTCTCACTCACTCTCTCTCTCTCAAATAGAAAAATAAAATCTTTAAAAGCAAGCAAGCAAACAAAACAAAGCTGATTTTCACATTTGGGGAAATTGGGTGGCTTGCTTAAGGAAACAGATGACCAAGAAATGATGGTGCCATATCTCAAAATCTGATTCTCTCAGATTGCCAAGATTATATTCCTTTCCCGAGTTGGTTGTGTTGCCAGTGTGATCCCCTTGTGGAGATAAGCAGTAGGGATTTGGGTCTATGAGTCTGATGTCCAACGGAGATGTCTCAATCAAAAACAGAGATGCAGGAGTCATTGACATACAGATGGTCTTGAAAGCTATGCATGTAGATGGGATCACCAACAGAGAGGGAGAGAAAGATAAGACTAGAATTATAGTCCAGACATGGTCTACTACTAACATTCTATCCTCCTCTGGACTCCACATGGTTGTATTATTGCTTTCTTTGTCAGCTGTCTGTGGTATTACAGAAAAACCTAATCACAGCTTTGTCCCTTGGTATCCTTCTGTTGATCTGAGAGACTTGTAATAGTTCAGGGCTGTGCTTCTACTCACTCAAAGGAAGAAGAAGGCCCTGCTGGGTGCCCATTTTCTATACTCCCAGGCTGTGCTTAGGTCTTGAGTCTGACTTACCCCACACCCATTCCCTCACCCACTAGGGGTCTATTACATGCTTGTTCCTCCCCTACAGCCTTTTCCATTGCTCAAGAAAACTTTTCCTGATCTAAGACACCTGTCCTTCTCTACTTGATTGAACCTGGGCAAGATTGGAATTTACCATGGGGTTCCATTACTCTGGGAAATCAAAGTATGGAAAACTCCAAAACAAAGACAAGAATGCATTTAAAAGTATATGTTGTTGATCATAGTTTATTTATAATCAAGTCAGAGACTTGCTTATCTGTTCTTCCTTATGGAACACTTCCTCAAAATTTGCTCTTTCTTTCTTTTTTTTTTTTAATTCTTTTTTTAAAAATTTATTTATTTATTTTCAGAAAAACAGTATTCACTATTTTTTCACCACACCCAGTGCTCCATGCAATCCATGCCCTCTATAATACCCACCACCTGGTACCCCAACCTCTCACCCCCCCGCCACTTCAAACCCCTCAGATTGTTTTTCAGAGTCCATAGTCTCTCATGATTCACCTCCCCTTCCAATTTACCCCAACTCCCTTCTCCTCTCTAAAACCCCTTGTCCTCCATGATATTTGTTATGCTCCATAAATAAGTGAAACCATATGATAATTGACTCTCTCTGCTTGACTTATTTCACTCAGCATAATCTCTTCCAGTCTGGTCCATGTTGCTACAAAAGTTGGGTATTCATCCTTTCTGATGGAGGCATAATACTCCATAGTGTATATGGACCACATCTTCCTTATCCATTTGTCCGTTGAAGGGCATCTTGGTTCTTTCCATAGTTTGGCGACCGTGGCCATTGCTGCTATAAACATTGGGGTACAGATGGCCCTTCTTTTCACGACATCTGTATCTTTGGGGTAAATACCCAGGAGTGCAATTGCAGGGTCATAGGGAAGTTCTATTTTTAATTTCTTGAGGAATCTCCACACTGTTCTCCAAAGAGGCTGCACCAACTTGCATTCCCACCAACAGTGTAAGAGGGTTCCCCTTTCTCCACATCCTCTCCAACACATGTTGTTTCCTGTTTTGTTAATTTTGGCCATTCTAACTGGTGTAAGGTGATATCTCAATGTGGTTTTAATTTGAATCTCCCTGAGGGCTAGTGATGATGAACATTTTTTCATGTGTCTGATAGCCATTTGTATGTCTTGATTGGAGAAGTGTCTGTTCATATCTTCACATTACCTGATTTCAAGCTTTATTACAAAGCTGTGATTACCAAGACAGCATAGTACTGACATAAAAACAGACACATAGACCAGTGGAACAGAGTAGAGAGCCCAGATATGGACCCTCAACTCTATGGTCAATTAATCTTCGACAAAACAGGAAAAAATATACAGTGGAAAAAAGACAGTCTCTTCAATAAATGGTGCTGGGAAAACTGGACAGCTAGAAGAATAGAAGAATGAAACTCGACCATTCTCTTACACCATACACAAAGATACACTCAAAATGGATAAAAGACCTCAACGTGAGGCAGGAATCCATCAGAATCCTAGAGGAGAACATAGGCAGTAACCTCTTTGATATCCGCCACAGCAACTTCTTTCAAGATATGTCTCCAAAGGCAAAGGAAACTAAAGCGAAAATAAACTTTGGGGACTTCATCAAAATCAGAAGCTTCTGCACAGCAAAGGAAATAGTCAAAAAAAAAAAAAAAGAGGTAACCCACTGAATGGGAGAAGATATTTGCAAATGACAGTGCAGACAAAAGGTTGATATCCAGGATCTATAATGAACTGCTCTTTCTTTCTTAACAGTGTTTGCCAAGCCCCACCTCAATTCTATATTTAGAATTTTGGGGATTCTCCCTCCAGCTTGCTCCTGTGGGAGGCCTAGATTTATCCTGTCTTGGTTTGGGGTTAATGAGAAGCTTCTAGTGGAAGATGATTTTCACTTTTGTATATCATACTTTGGACTCCTGTGGCCCACTATTTAGGCTGTTTATCCCACTTACATATATTTCATTTAGTCAGAGATGCCTGAATGTCTTCATTACCCGAAGGAGATAGCATAGGCTAGGTAGATCTCCAATCTTGGGACTGTGCTATGTACTTAATTAACGTTCATCCTGCGAGAGAACTCAGGGAAATCGAGAATAGGAAATGTTTGTGTTTCCTTAGAAAGACTTGAGTTAGATATTTAGAACTTTTTGACCCTGAAAAGGAGCCAGACCTCCTAAAGCAAGGGACTTATGGCCATGCTTGCTGATATTTTTATTTTTTTTTTTTAAGAAGAGAAAACTAATCACTTTCCAAAGACAGTTTAAATGTCATCCTGCCTGGAGGAAAGGCAATGGGCTAAGAGACTTCTCAAGGTCTTTCTTAACCCGAGGATTTTTGTAACGACTCACCCAGAAAATGGGCTCCTTGAGTAAAAATCAGCTAAGCTGGACTTTCCCAAGTAAGAACTTGAAAACACTGTTTCTTGTTAAGTGTGGAACTTCCAAAGATAGAGGAATCCCATCACCTTCTCTCAGATCTTCTGTCACTGATACAAGCAAGTGTCATTGCTCTCAGACTTCTGAGTGGCTCCCAGGCAACGTGAAGAGAGTCAGGAGATTTCATGCTCATTCTCTGGCTGGGTGGCAGGGTATCACAAACATCTGGGAGACATGTGGGAGGCCCCTCATTCTGGCTCAGGAACACATTGGTGTTTAAGGGTTCTGCTTGGCAGACTTGAAGATATGCCTGGCTCAGCTCCTGACTACCAGTGGCACGAGAGTCTGGAACCCCACAGAGCTCACATCATAGAGGTTAGAAAGGAAGGTGCTAGAGTCCAGCTGGGTCTACTTCTTATGAACTGAATGAGCTTGTCTCAACGACTGCGACACTTGAAATTCAGTTTGCAGTTTTGCCTTTTGTAAAATTGTGGTGACAGTGCCTACTTTCAAGAAGCCTGGTGAGCATTAGAGGGCATCACTTATGAATATGGGGTGGTCCATCATCATCTACCTGTTTAAGGCTGTTGTCAGTTTCATTTTCTTATTTGTAGAATGAGGAGATTGGGCCAAGACAGGAGATATTTTTCACCCTTGAGAGTCCACGAGGCAAGTGCTACTTTGTCCACAGTGCCATCGACTTCACTTCCTCCTCCCATTTTCTTGGGAACCCCACAGTTTCCCCCAGCTACGGGGCTGGCTGTCACGTGGCCTGCTGTGCTGACTTCTCCCTTACCCAATGCACAGGGCACCTCCTTTGTCACTCACTCCTCCACATGGTGGTCCAGGGTTTGAGGAAGGATCCTGTCAGGTCTACAAGTATATGTTCTCCTCCTCCTGGGCCATTTATCCTGTCAAGCGCTGAACAATGGCCTTGCCAAGGCTTCCTCTCCTGCAAACCATCTGCGAGACTGCCTGACATTCATAAGTTCCGGAGCTGTTTTTCCCTCTGAAACAAAGTCATCTCCAAACTTTTACATTATAGATCATCCCAGAGCTTTATTTTCACCATCACTGAGCTGGAAAGGGGACTAAGATATCCCATATTTTCCTCCTCCTCAAAATCAAGCTCTCAAATAAAAACCCTTCTGATTCTCATCTTTTTCATTTGCTCTCCTAATGCTCAAATGAAAACGAGACTTTGCCTTTTGATTTTCACTCCTTTGTCAATTTTCCAGTGGCTGCCAACCCAAGAGTGCTGGGGACAGGCTTCGGCAAGTCCTGGGCAAGAACGTGATGGTGGCAGCGCTGTCAGCAGGCGGACGGGCAGCCAGGCTGTTCTCTCGGTGCCAGTTTTGCTAATGCCCCAGGACTAGTTTGACTAAATACCTTTCACAACAGTGAGGTCCATGAGGCAGCGTGAGAGCCAGATTCTTCTAAATAGCACAAGTGGGCATGGTGTGCACATTATCAGGGGCAGACCAGAACTTCAGAACCAGTGTAAATTTCCAACTCCTCCTGGGCTTCTCTGTGCTTTCAGGATAATTTAACCTTCTGATCGCTGGGAGAATGTAATCAGATATCCTAATCTATGGGAAGATGCTACTAATTGATTGTGTTGACCCTAGACAGGGCATTTGCCATTGGAATGAAGACTGCACGAAAAGTGTGCTTAACCTCCGATATGCTTCTCTAAAGATGCAATTTCAGTCCGTCTACTAGGCAGACTGAGGAAGATGTATTTGCCCTGGAGTGTGTCCCAGGTGTTTCTGAAATTTCAAATCACATGTGTAAGGTAGCCATGGAGCTCTATATTTCAACCTGATTTTACGCATGTGCACAAAGACACACACACATACACACGCTTGCACCCGCTCTAGGTGGGGGTCTCTCCCCAGCCTACTTGATACCCCAGTGGCCCAGACTGGCAAGAGCTAGTTTTATTACTACATGATTATTAAGCTTTGCTCTTTCTTTCCTTTGAACTTTCAAGATATTGGTTTTTATTCTACGTGGTTCTTCATTGAAGGACAGGAGAAATTTATTTGGCGGGAATGGTTCTTTGTTTTAAAATCAAATTGCCTCTATCCCTTTGTCTTCTTCCCTTAGAAGCACTTATTTACGTGTGTTCTCACTATTTCTTGTTTTACTTTCTTGCCTTTTTCCTCGTACTTTTCTCTCCCTTCCTGTGTCCTCTTTCTCTTTCTTATTCGCACACATACACACACAGTCACTTTCTTGGTTCGATCTCTTTGGTCTGCATATAAATAATTCCTTCTGCCATGGTCTATAGCACTGAACTGAAGCGATGTCACTTGAATTCTCTCATGACCATTGCCCCCTGGGAGCCAATTATTGTTCGTGGTTAGAGAGGGCGTCTCTGGATCTTAAGGTTCTTTTGGCTTCTTTTCCTTAGCTTAGACGTACAAGTTCTTTTGTGCTTGGAAGTTTCAGTTCAGGCTTTATTGACTCCTACCTTGGGATTTTTTTTTAATGGAGAGTAACTACTTCTATGCTTGAGCTAGAAAACTTTGGTTAACCTTATTAAATGAGTTAACTTGGCGATGCTGATAGATAGAAGTGGTCCAGATTTTGTGGGGCCTAAAGCTAATACAAGAAAATGAATTTAAAGTTACAAATAAAAACACTATATGCAGGACCTTAAAAGGGATCTCTGCAAGGGAAGGGCACAGAAGCTTAAGCTCCCCTCACTTCATGATAAATTTATTTCTGGTAAAACAGGATCCTCATTGCAAGACCCTAAAATAGTTTATTTCTCCCAACATCTTGTTTGCTTTACTATAGTTCTTTATGATACCCTCTGTCATCTCCCTGCCATGTACCCACTTACATTTAAAGATAAGAGAATCGGGGCCCCTGGGTGGCCCCTGGGCTCTGACTTCGGCTCAGGTCATGATCTTCAGGGTCCTGGGATCGAGCCCCACATCAGGATCTCTGCTCAGCAGGGAGCCTGCTTTCCCTTCTCTCTCTGCCTGCCTCTCTGCCTACTTGTGATCTCCCCCTCTGTCAAATAAATAAAAATAAAATCTTAAAAAAAACACACAAGAGAATCGCTATTGGATTTTGATCTAATTGCGCAGGTCACTCTGAGTCACAGTTGCTCCTGAATCATGACTTTGGCTTCATTTTCTGGCCCCACTCCTCTTGGATTTCCTTTCTGTCTCTCTTTGGGTCTGATCACTTTCGACTCTTCCTTTTCTAGATTGGATTAAACTGCCCTATATTTCTGACTTCTGTAGAAATCTCCCGCTGTACTCTCAGCTCCAAGGAACCTAAATCCCAGTCAAATTCCAGTCCCTGGGAGGTAATATCTAGAAAGGCTTGATCTGTTGGTGTGGTGAGAAGTGGGGGGAGAGCTTTCAGACAGGTATAGAGCTTCAGTGACATCCATAGTGAGTCCAGGCCAATCCCCTAACTTGGCTCCATTAGTCATCTTCTTCTACCATAAGAGAGAGAGAGAAAAAAAAAATGATCTTTTTCCCTTTAACAAATACTGCAGTCTTACATAATGCAAAAGCTCAATGTCTCCAGTTGAATCATGCAATATCAGGGGTGTGCCCAAGGGGCTCTGGAAGCACAGGTGAAGGGAACTGAACCCATCCTAAAGATTCTGGAAGGTTACTGTGCCGTTTCACAGAAGACTGAATGCCACGTCAACCAGTTTGAATTTTATCTTTAGGAAAAGGGAATCCACTGGCCAGCATGGTGGCTTCATCAGCTTTTGCTTTTAGAAATCTCCTGCTAGCGGCTCCTGGAATATGGGTTGGAACAGGCCGTGCGAGAGACCGGAAAAGCAGTTGGTCAATGACTGCAGTTTGAGGGAGAGACCAGAACACTGTTGGCGGGAAGGGAAAGGAGGCATAGGAGCTACGAGGTATGGGTTCGATACTTAGGAAGTAAAGTAAGTAGATCTGAAGAATCCAGAGCCTGAATTCTAAGTCACAGTTCCTGGTAGAACTACAGAAGTTTCCATCTCTTTCCTGCCCACCTCGCTCTATTTCAACCCTTTTGTAGCCACGACAGAGAGACGATGAAGGAGGCATGACATGTTTCTTTTTTGTAAGATGAACCGTGTTTATTTGTTAAGCTGTGTTACCAAATAAGGCCAGCGGCAGGTCTGAGGTGAGTGACGGAAACTCCACTGCAGGGGACCCCAGATTCTAATCAGCTAGAGACCAGGCCCATCTCTGATGGCTAGGTGGGCTTCTCAACTCTCTGCCTTGCCCAGCTGTTCTGTCTGTGCTTGCTTTCTCTCTCAGGCTGCTGATTTAAGAGAGCAGCCTTGCCTTTCACTAGTGTTTACGACAGGTGAGACACGGGCTCTGGGGACTGAGAAGCGCTGTAATTCACAGAGCTCACGGCTCCCACTGGGTGAAGCTCAGATATATAAAGCCTGGTCTGGAAGCCAAGGCCTCCCAGATTCTCATCAGACAGACCTGATTCCTCTCCTTGCAGTGGCTTTTATGACCCATCCTCGTCTGAGATGACAAAGTTCCTCATTGTCCACCAAAAGGTAAAAATCCGTAAGAGGCAATTCAATTTCACAGGTCATAAAGTTATACGTCCACTTCTCACACTTCTTCTTCTTGTTTATTATGGCAGAAAACTTCTGAGTTCACCATCTATATTTTGTCAGTGGATAGAAATTGTTTTATCCTACATGTTTCCCCTGCATCGTGCCCCCCTCTCTCCTCAGCCTGGCCTTGCTTGTATCTCCTTCCGTTCCTCACCCAAGAGATCCCTTAAATCAAGGCTCGCCCCTTCCTGGCAGATAAAAGCAATCTGCCTGTTCCTGAGGCTGGGGATGCATTTCCGCTAGGTGATGGGATTTGGGGTGGAGCGAGGGGCAGAGGACATAAGTCAAAGGAGGGGCACATGCTTCCTTCTCTGAGCAGCACCTAAACAAACTCCATAGTTTTTCTTTTCCTCTGGACCTCCATAATTTTACATACACAGATGCAATGTTTCCATCCTCAGGAGAGTAAATATCTAGTTCTACATGTTTATTGTTCCCTTTTTTCTTTTGTTTTTTTTTTTTTAAACTGTATTTATTTATTTATTTATTTACTTACTTAGTTAGAGAGCAAACAAGCATGGGGAGGGGCAGAAGGAGAGGGAGAGAGAGACTCCCAAGCAGACTCAGTGCTGAGCATGGAGCCCAATGAGGGCTCGATCCCAGAACCCTGAGATCATGATCTGAGCTGAAATCAAGAGTCGGATGCTTAACTGACTGAGCAACCCAGGCACCCCTGTTCTCTTATTTCTATGCACCTGGTGAGGAGGCATGTTTCATGGTATCCGTCTTGCATACAGCCCCTTGATGGAGGCATTTTCTGTCACTGGTGACTTCTTGCTCCCATGGCCATGGTTGACGGACCTAGGAATAAACCCCTGACCAGAAGGTAGCCAGCTAACTCATTACCTGACTGAGGATGTAAGACTTGGGCCAATCAGATTCTCCTTCTTGAGAATTTGGGTATTTTTTCCCCCATCATTTTATTATAAAAAATTTCGAACAGATGAATCCCTGACTTCTACCCCTGGAACTAATAAAACACTATATGTTAACTATATGTAATTGAATTTAAAATAAAATAAATAAGTTTTGGAAATTCCAAACACTTAGGAAAATTGAGAGAATTATACATTAACTACCTATACACCCAGCACTAGATTCTGTAAGTAACGTTTCAACCTGTTTTCTCACATCTCTATCCATCTAGCCATTCTTGTAGTGATCCATAAATACATAATATTTTTTAGGAATGTCAGAGTATCTTGCGGAAATCACTACACAAGGAAACATACCATAGAGACTGTTGTGCATTGGTGGAGAGTGTTGGAGCTAGAAGGTCACATAGAACTAGTGGCTGGAGGTGACTGGGTCTGAGTCACCGATAGCTGCTAAGTGGTGGGTCCAGTTTGCAGAGAGAAGGAAAAGGAGCAGACATGTAGAGAAAAGCAGAGGCTTGTAACCACTATGGGGCACAGAGATGCAGAGAAAAACCGCTTCAGTTCAAAAACCTTTCCAGTGCCAGGTTATAATTTCTATGGGGACTAGCTGTACTTATTTTTTTAATTTTTGTGGGTTTTTTGGATACAATAAGATTTCTGGGTCTTTTATAATATCTCTTCTTAAATTTTATTTATTTATTAATTTAGAGAGGGAGAGAGCGAGGAGGGGCAGAGGAAGAGATGGAGAGAGAAGGGGGAGAGAATCTTTTTTTTTTTTTTTTTAAGATTTTATTTGTTTATTTGACAGACAGAAATCACAAGTAGGCAGAGAGACGGGCAGAGAGAGAGAAGGGGAAGCAAGCTCCCTGATGAGCAGTGTGCTCAATGTGCGATCAGGACCCAAGCCGAAGGCAGAGGCTTTAACCCACTGAGCCACCCCGGCGCCCCAGGGGGAAAGAATCTTAAGCAGGTTCCACACCCATTGCAGAAGAGAGGAAGAGAGAAGGGAGGGAGAATCTTAAGAAGGTTTGCCATCCAGGCCATGGGGCTCGATCGCACAACCCTGAGATTACAACCTAAGTCGAAATAATCAGGAGTTCAGAAGCTTAACTGACTAAGCCCCAGGTGCCTCGATAAAATCTCTTTTTACTCAAGCTACTTTCAGGCAACCTAAAGACTCCCACTTTTAACACCCTATTTATTTCAGCATGGTCCCTGGGCTCCTATGTGGTCCAGTGAGGATTAGGCACTCTGAAGACATGGTTCCCTCTTCTTGAAATGCTCTGGCCCCATGATTCCATGGCAGACAAGCAACACCTCTTGCTTTAGTGGCCAATTTCTGTGAAGCCTTCCTTCACTGCCCAAGGCAGAAGGAATCAATCTCTTATTTGAGCTCCTAGAAACCCTTATACACATTCACACTGTATGGATCTCAACATTGTGTCTGAGTCCTCTGTAGACTGTGAGTCACAATGCAAGTGATGTAGTCCTTTTTATATCACCATGAGCTAACAATATTTGGCACACAGTAGACCTGGAGTAAACGTAGTAAGGTTGATGTGCATTTTCTTCCATTGGTATGACTGGAAAGCCTTCTGGACCTCTTCTGCTAGAGGCTTGCAGCAACCATGGAAGTGTACTGCTCAGGTGTCCCTGCAAGGGAGAGGCTCCCACAAGGAGCACAGTGAGCCGACAGTCTCCAGCTACAGTGTCCTAGGCTCTGTCATGGTGTTCGAGCTGAAGACCAACATTCTTCCAGCAGCTCCTGCCAATGACGGAGGACAGGACTATGTATGTGGGTGGAGTCATGGGAGCTTCACATTTCTGACCAACATGGGGCTGGCCAACACTTTCTCAGGGCTGCTCTGAGTCTGAGGCTCTTCTTACCCAATCCTCCTTCCTTCCTTTTCTTCTTCCAGAGTTGGCAGACCTGCATCGTGGCCTGAAGACCACCATGTTTATTTCTGTTCATTTCCTCCGTTATCTTTCACAGGTATTATCCTCCAGTAAATCTCTTGCATTTCAAACTGTCTTCGTTTCTGCTTCTTTGAGAACCCAAAGTGACATAGCTATAACTATTACTGCAAATGGTTAAAAAAAGAAAAAAAGAAAAGAAGAAAAGAAAAAGTCAGGTGGTAGGTTGGGGTTTGGGAGCTAGATTCCTGATCACCATCTGGCTGTCCAAAAGGATCTCAGCTAGAGTGGCCTAGAGTTCTTGCAACAAAGTGGCAATCCAATTGGTCGGATTTCACTAGTTGTGATTTTGGAAACTGTCCCCCTAGAAGGAATGCCCTTCCTGGTGTGATGTTTCAGGCACTGGAAAGGTATAAGGTAACAATGCACACAGGACAATAGAATTGGCTGCTTATTACTGCGTTGCTGTGACCTCCTACAGAGGGATAATGAGAAACCGAGGCTAGTTAACAAACAGCTAAAACATTAGCGTGTCGGCCAGAGAGCTTTTTTGGTAGCTTAAAAAGCTCATTATCTCCTGCGGCAGATAATTAAATGAGGAGGTAATGTAGGTTCTCATAGTTTTAGTTACAGAGCTTCAAATACTGAATTCTCAGCCAAAGCTCAGCTCTCATATGGTTATAGGGACATCTGGGTGAATATTCTGGGGATTTGTACCTCCGTACCTCTGTAAGCTCCTCTGAACCCTCAGAGCATGAAGAGGTTAACTACTTCTCCTATTAAGAGATAGCATTTCTCCTGGTTAGAAAGACACGGCAGAGACCTTGCTGCCATAAGGCAACGGGTTCCTCCCTCAAGAGCTATACTTCCTTTCCCGGTTGCCAGATTGAGTACCAGACCAAAATCCTACCCTAAACTACCTGGGGGAGTGTTGAGCCTGATAAGGAGGGAAAAGACTTCTATCCCACAAGAGATGCAAGACTTAGCCACTGTTTCCTGGCGGAAGCCATCAAAGTGGATATGGAAGATGTCCAGAGGCTGGAACCTGAGACTGAATAAGAAGCATTCACTGACTCAGGGTTCCTCTCCCAGGATGTAGTTTCCTATCCCGGAAAGGATTTGGGACAAACTCACTGGCAGAGTGAATCTTAGAAGCCCCAAGGAAATGAGAGCCCGTGCGGAGCAGAACAAAAATGCCTGAGCTGATGTAAAAGATGGTGTAGGAATGATTTAGGAGGTTCCGAGAATGGAGGCATTAGCAGGGACCAGAATACCCAGTGGAAGATGATGCTCCATGGGAGGGCCAAGAGGATAGACGCACTCTTCGTGAAGGCTCTCAAAACTGTGCTTAAGAGGAGGGTGCAACATCACTAACAAGTTCCGTGGTGGCTGACCTCCGCAGGTCAGGGCTGGCAACAGGCGAGGCTGTCACAGAATTTGGTTTCTTAATGTAATAGAAAGGACAGGACCCCAAAGCAACAGAAGCCAGGTAGCAGTTCTTAATCTTCGGAAGCTGGTATGATTGGTGGGGGGAGGGCAGCCAAGGGGAACTGACCTACCGGGAATGAGAGAGCTGTTGATTTCTTCCTGGAATCTTTGCTATGATGAGAAAATCTTTGATTTTATTTTCCAACCCTGCAAGTTGTTTGTTGACTTTCAATACTTGTTTTTAATTCTGTTTATACTGAAGACAATTCTTACCTGAATTCATACCTCTCTTGTGGTACTGTATGAAATACAGTCAGCAGAAGCCAGTCATGTTTCCACATTTTGCCTCAAAATAGCTCAATTGGATCAGCTCATTTGGTGCTTTTTTTTTTTTTTTTTTTTTTTTTTTTTTTTTGGTTTTTCAGTTGATCACATGAGACAGTTTAACCACATGTTTCATCCCCTTACAGGACAGCCACGTCTTCAGTGTTATTTAATAACTTCCTTGAGTCGGGTCCATATATTTTAGGTGTTTGCTAACCTGAGCGCCCATTTCGGGTCCCAATATCTGTATCAGTCAGCTTCTGCTGTGTAATAAACCACCCCTGTATTCAGTGGCATATAATAATGGTCTCTTGTCATTTTGCTCACAACTCCGTAGGTTAACCTGGGTGCCAGCTTCACACTGTGTACTGGCAGGCTCTGCTCCACACTGCAGGCCCTTGGCCTCTGCTCCCTGCGATCCTTTTATTTGGGAACCCATGGGTTACCCAAGGCACATTCTTCTCATGACAATCACAAAAGCCTAATTGAAAAAACCCCACTGCACAGACACAGCTTAAGTCTTTTCTCGTGTCACGTTTCCTAATCTTCCACTGGACAAAGCAAGTCACGTGACCAAGCCCAGTGAGCTGTGGAATGAGGAAGTCTATCTTCCCACAGCAGAAAGGACAGGAGGAACTATTTCTGTAACACTAATCTGAACTATCATAGCTACACTAATTTGGGGATGTTTTCTTACACATCTACATAGAGTTCTTGGATGTATATATGAGTTTGGACTTTAAGGCAGGGGAGTGGGCCTGAGACAAGCATTTTGGAGGTAGTAGCATAGAGATGTATCTAAAGTCATCACCTAGGATGAGGTGTCCCAGGGAGTGTGTGAAGACAGAGAGCAGAAAAGGCCCAGTTCTGAAAATTGGGGCAGTCTGGCTTTCAGGGATTGATAAAAGAGGAATCAGCAAAGGAAATAGGACGAAAGTGATCAATGAGGTAAGCGGAAAACCAGGAGACCGCAGCGTCTGAGAATATTTATAGAATTCACTTCAAAAAGTATTTAGGTGAACATTTGATCCTTAAATACCCATGTGAGGAAGGAAAAAAGTAAAAAAAAAGGTAGAAGTTAATAAGATTAACATCCAACTTAAGAAATTAGGAAAAAAGCAACAAAATAAATAGCCAGGGGGAAATGATGAGAAAGTAGACATGAGTGAAACAAAAAACAAAGATAGAGTAAGAATGACTAGCAATATCAAACATTATTCCTTGGGAAAACTAATTCAGTTGACACAACTATGGTGAGAACCAATTCAAAAGAGGGGAGGCCCAAACAAGTAACACTAGAAATGGGAAGGAAGTCAAAACTGCACGTGTTACAGAGTTACAAAGAAGAATGTAAAGATCTTACCATCAATTCAGTGCCAGTAAAGTTGAAAATGAATGATATGGGCAAAACACTCCAACCCAGTTATCTAATCTGAATCAAGAAGATTGAGAAAGCTAAACACTATAAAAATTAAAAATATTGAAACTATCGTGAAATCTTCCCATAAATATATCACCCAGAAGGTTTTTTTTCTCTTTTAATGTCAGTTGTAACATTAAAAGCAGAACTATTTCTATGTTTACACCTGAACTATTGTAGAATATAGTCAAAAGGAACCCTCTTTAACTCATTTGTGAGGTTAGCAAAATTTGATACTGAGAACTAAACAACAGTAAAGGAAATTACTATTCTAGGCCACTACCTCTTATGAACATAGATGCAAAATTCCTAAACAAAATCTTAACAAATCACTTCTGCTGCATGAAAAAAAGATAATGTGTGATGACATTAAATTCTGCAATTTAAGTTTAATTCAACACTAGACTAGCAATTACTAGAATTCAGTGAATTAGCGAATTAAAGGAAAACATGAAAAAATTATATTTAATATAGATGCAGAAAAACGTTTTTTGGATGCTGCACATACTTATTATTTTAAACAATACTCTCAGCAAACTAGCCAAAGAAGGAAATTTCTTTAACAGTTAAATGTCATCTGCAGAAAACCTAAAGCAACAGTGTTATTTTAGTGGTGAAATGCTGAATGCATTCTTAATAAAATAGACAATGGTGTTTGTTCTCACCACTTTTATTTAGCATTGCAGTGAAAATTTTAGCAGAGCAGAAAGGAAGGAAAACATAATAAAAGGTAGAAGAATTGGAGAATAAGAAACAAAAGTGTGATTTTTTAACAATTATATTACTATGTAGAAAACCTACAACAATCGAATTTATTAGAATAAAGAGTTAAGCAAGGATATTGGATATAGAATCAATATACGAAGATTAACTGCATTCCTATACCGAACAATACACATTTAGAAAATGCATTTTTAAAAGGGATCGTTTGGGGGGTGCCTGAGTGGCTCAGTGGGTTAAAGCCTCTGCCTTCGACTTGGGTCATGATCCCAGAGTCCTGGGATCAAGCCCACATCGGGCTCTCTGCTCAGCAGGGAGCCTACTTCCTCCTCCCTCTCTCTCTCTTTCTCTGCCTGCCTCTCTGCCTACTTGTGATCTCTGTCTGTCAAATAAATAAATAAATAAATAAAATCTTTTAAAAAAAAAAAGGAATAATTTCTTCTAGCTTCGGGTAATAATAGGGTATTTTAACTGAATTAATCATTCATTCCTCAGATAACTATTAGAAAATAGAGAAAAAAAAATATTTTTAGAACTGTCCAACTTTTTTCAAAAAACGGGAGAGTGACCAAAACCAGGAAGAAACTAGCAGGGAGTCGACCCTGGAAAGATGAACTATGAGTTAAATATTTTAATATGGGATGCTCCCCCATGCAGCAAAGCCCCTTGGGCAGAAAGCCACAGCCTTACCAGCTTAATGCATTAGAGACCAGAATTTGAGACAACTAAAAAAAAAAGTAAAAATAAACAAGTGGAACATTAGATGGGAAATCCTAGATGGTAAGGCTCTTCAAAGGGGTGAAACTCCAAATCTGTATGTATGTGTGTGTATATATATATATATATCACTACCAAAATCCTTGGATAACCTTTCCTCTCACAGGGGAGACTCCGGAAGAAGGTGTGATAAAAAAACAAAGAGAAACCGTGGACGCTGAAACAACTGAGAAGAAACTTAAATTTCTGTCCTTCACAGGAGAGACAGAATTTGGAGTTTGAGTACAGCCAAAGTAAAAACCAAAATTACTCTTCAGGGTACGATAACAGAATGCAGATTCTATACAACTTCCATCATGTCCAGAAGCAATCAATTATCAAGAGACGTGTGAAAGTAACAGAAAAGTCTGGCCCATACACGAGAATAAAAGAAGGCAATAGATCCCAACTCCAAGATTATGCAGATGTTACAGTGAGTAGATAGGGACTTCCAAGCAGCTGCTGTGAATACGTCCAAGGATTGAGAGAAAGATTCATTCATAAGGAACAGATGGGAAAGACAATTAGAGACCTAAAGCCTATAAAAAAGAATAACATGGAAATTCTAGAGCTGAAACATATCATAACTGGAATGAAAAATTCGTTTAATGAGTTTAATAGCAAATAGAAAAATCAGTTAACACAGAGCTAAAACAATAGCGATTGCCAGAAGGGAGAGGGTGGGGGATGGGCAAAATGCCTGGAAGGGAGCAGGAGGCACAGGCTTCCAGTTAAGGACTGAAGAAGTCACTGAGATGAAAGGTAGAGCAGACAATGTCGTCAGTGGTTTTGTACTAGCATCGTATGTTGATAGATCAGACTTCTACTTTACAGTGAGCAGAACATAACAGACTTTTCAAATCACCATGTTGTAAGTCTGAAACTAATGTAACATTGTGTGTCAATTATGCTTCAGTTAAAAAACACAAAAACAATAGAAATTGCACAACTTGAGAAGGGAAGACAAAAATATTAAACAAAAAGAAACAAAGCTTTCCAGCCTGTATAGCAATATTAAGACATCTAATATTTGTGTGATTGGGGACCCAGAAGAAGAGGTAGAAAATGTGGCAGAAAAAAGTATTTGAAAACATATTTGGTGAAAACTATCAAAACAGAATAGAAAATTCAAAAATATGGGGCACCTGGGTGGCTCAGGTAAGTGTCTGACTCTGGATTTCAGCTCGGATCATGATCTCAAGGCTGTGAGATTGAACCCCACGTCAGTGCTGGGTGTGGAACCTGCTTAAGATTCTCTCTCTCCCTCTGCCTCCCCACCCTGCTTTCTCTCTCCCTCTCTCTAAAAAGAAACAAAACAAAACTAAACAAAACAGAAACCAAAATATACCCGCAGTTAATTGATTTTTAACAAAGACACCAAAGCAATTCAATGGGAAAAGAAATGTGTTTCAGCAATTGTGCTAAGAAACCTGAATATCTATATGGGAAAAAAATGAACCTCAAACCCTTAGCATACAAAACAACTTACTCAGAGAAGTAAAATTAAAAGCTAAAACTGTAAAGCTTTTAGAAAAATAGAGAACGATCCCTTTGCAACCTGGGGTTAAAAGTTTTTCTTAGACATTGAAATAGTAATTATAAAAGAAAGTAACAGATAAATCAGTTATCAAAATTTAAAATATCTACTTATCAAAATAAATTGCTATTTAAATAAATGGCGAGGCCACAGACAGGGAAATGTTTTATACATAGACACACAATCCAGTGAAAGTAGATTAAAGTTAAGAAGTTCTGTCTTTCAAAATGCAGCATAAAGAAAGTTAAAAAGGCAAGATACAAATTTGGTGAGGATACATGTAACACATACACTTACCCAAAGATCAGTATCTAGAATCTATAAGGAACATCTCAAGAATAACACAAAATCCATAGAAGATGAATAAATGATAAGAAGACAGAGATTAAGAATCCAATAGAAAAATGGGCAATCACTTCTCAGAAGTACCAAATTTAAAAAAATCAACCTCTTTAGTAGGAACATACTAATTGAAGCCATAATGAAATATTTTACATTTAATAGATTGACAAAAAGTTTATAAGCCCAACCAAATCAAGTTTGACAAGAAAGTCGATCAATTAGAAGTTTTTTTTTCCTGTTAGAACTCTTATACACAGCATTAAAAAGTAAAAATTGGCACTAATGCTTTGAAAAAACTTAGCGTTACCTAGTTTACTTGAAAAGACACATGCCTTTTAACTTAGCAGCTCTCTTCCTTGCTGTGTACCTAGAAAAACTCTGGTTCATACCATCAGGAGACAAATACAAAAATGCTCATACTAGCAGTCCTGTAATGACAAAGTATTAAAACCAGTTCAGATATTTATCAGCAATAGAATGAATATACTGTTGAATGAGTGGAGTACTCTACACCAGTGAAAATAAACCAGCTAGGTCAATAGACAGCCACTAAACAAATCTCAGCAAAATGAAATTGAACAACAAAAAGCAAGGTCCAGAAACACACAATGGCACTCCATTAAAAGAAGTTTAAAAACATGCAGAACTAAAGGATATATTGTTCAGAAATTTCACAAAATAAAAAAATAAAAGCAAGAGACTGATAAACAGAAGATGCAGGGCAGTGGTCTCTAAGAGACTAGGGCATGGATGAGGTTGGTAACAGGGACAAAGGCGGCTTCATGAGTAATGGGAATGTTCTACCTCTTAGACTGGCGTGTGAGTAAGTGGATGTATTCACATATGCATAAGAATATTTGTATTTATATTCATTCAATAGTAAATAAAATATGAATATATAAATATAATTAGTAAATAAAAAATTAAAAAATACATCTCTCTTGGTAGTGTTTACTAACCTTGGGACATTCATCACGATCACAGTTCTGGAACTGGAAACCCTTTCGGGACATCCAGGTTCAGCTCCCAGAACAATTTAACAGGGGTTTGTATGTTACATCCTTGTTCCTGTCTCTCAGCCCTAATTCATTCTCTACTTCACAACCTCCCCTCTCCTTTATCAGCACAAAAACACATGCTATCAGAAAGCACTTAGGCATTATCAAAAGAAATGTTAGAAAAACTTAAAGATGAATTTAACCTTTTCTCTTGAAAAGTTTTGAGATGTTTGTTTTCAAGGTCTCACTAAGGGTTGTGCTGGCCCTTCGTATAACTGGCCAGTCAGCACTTGAGAACTCATATCGGGGTGGAGGCTTTTGAACCCTCAGCCCCAAAATAGACCCGTTACAACCATACAAATCTTTTTAACCATACAGCCCCCAAAGATAAGGTCTATATAATGAGGTGGGGGGAGATAAATAAAATAGTTATATTATTCTGAATTTTTTAAGGTCAAAGAAAATGCCGGTTATCACGAAGTATCCATGTTTCATAGGTAAGGAAATGTCGGGTGTTGGAGGAACAGGAAAGTACTGTCCTGGATGATAAATGGAAGCAGAATGTAGGTCAAGCTATGCCGACAGCAGGTATGTCCCTTACACAGGATTAATATAGGTCATACAGATTTATGTCTTCCTAATATCTTTTTCTTTCTCTGCTTCTCTCTCTCTCCCTTCCATTCTCCCTTCCTCCCTCCTACCTTCCCTGCTTCCCTCGCTCACTGTCTTCAGAGCAAACAGAACCACGGCAGGACACCCCGCTGCCTGGCACTAGGGGGTATGGGGCTCCAGATAGTGGTAGAGGAATCAGCAGTGGAACCAAAGGAGCCCTAGAAGGTGATAGGAAACCAGCACCAAAAGTGAGACAGAGGATTACTCAGTCTCTAGTGTTTGTTTGTTTTTTGTCCTCTCTATCTAAAAATACGACCTTCACACTGAAAGAAAGAGAACAAACACAGCTCGGGAAGAATTAAATCCAAGAAAGGTAGGGGACTGTCAGAGAACCTGGAGGTCCCGAAAGGGTCCAAGTCCCCAGGTTCAATAAACCCCAGGAGTTCTGACGGAACTTGTATTGGTCTTGACCCAGCTGCTGTTCTGCATCTAGGACCAAAAATATCAGCTGCCCAAGCTGGAGAAGTAGGTGCTTGGCTACAGAAGCTCACGAGAAAAGATTCGGGGCTATTCGTTGCCGGCGTGGTGAATGCACCAGGCATAACAAGAAAATGCACCAGGCATAACAAGAGATAGCAAAGTGACGAATGTAATCTTACGCTGAGCTGATGGGAGCGTGATGCCCAGACAAAGAGCGTGTAATCTGCCTCTGTTTATTTCTGGCATTTCAAGAGAAACATTGACACAGTGTGAGTATGTATGCTCTGTAACGAAAGATCGGTCAGAGGAGGTTGAATAAATTGTTCGGAGGACTGGAGACCGCACCACAGGAGGAGCAGGTGTGGGGCGTGTTTATAATCGTGAAAAAACACGAGCCTTGGCCATGAGGAAGGAGTCCAGTAGCTGTCTTCCAATATTTCAAGGACTGTAAAGTACAAAAGTGATGAGACATTCTTCATAGCTTCAGAGCGCAGAACCAAGAACGGTGTTTGGAAGTTATGGGGAAGGAAATTTCATTCCGTAAGAGAAATTCTAACAATCTCTTGAATTTATGTGATGCTGTACCCTCCACCTCGATTCTTCTGTGCATCATCTCACATTAGGAAGAACTCCCGAGCAATCGGTGATTGCATGAGCGGCTAGGCAGGTTTAAGCGGAGACTAATGAATTGCATTAGACCATCGGACGGCAAGATCATTTCTAACGCAGACTGCGAATCCAGCGAGAGCTACTTGCAAGCGAGCTTCTGAAATGAGAAGAAACAGGGAACAAAAGCACAAGACCTGTAGCGATTCTTCTTGTCCATCTCAACTCAAGCTTTTCAAAGCAGAAAAAAGTGAAAAGATCTACGTCTGTGTTCACTGTAAGGGGAAACTGGTTGGTTAGGCAAATGCTAAGGCAAATGCTTGTGCCCTTTGTCTTGGGGTTTTCAAGAGGATGTTGGCCGTCTCTCTCCTGGTGCTTTCTGCACTGGCTAGGAAGATGGACCGTAGCACTTATGGGGTTCCTTCTCACTCCAAGATTCCGTGAAAGCTAGATTTCACATGTGGCTTTGCTATTTCCTCAAATGGCTTCAAAAAGCTGTTTTCACTCTCTGGGCCTCAGCTGTCTTTCTCATTAAGTAAGACTATTGTCAATTTTTTTTTTTTTTTTTTTTTTAAGAGAGAGAACTCACATTCTACAATTGCAAGATTTTGCGGATGATTTTAAGAGCTTTCTTTTTCCACGTTCTATCAAAAAATAACTGATTTTTACACATATAGAACTCAATTTTTGGTCCTGGTAAGATCACAGTCGTGTCTGGACTTCTCTGAACCTCCTCCTGAAAGCCAAATAGAAAATCAGGATAGTGTAAGAAAATACATATGAGTTATAGTTTAAAAATACTAAGTGTGGGTGCCTGGGTGGCTCAGTTGATTAAGCCTCTGCCTCCGCCTCATCCCAGAGCCCCAGGACAGAGCCCTGCATCTGGCTCCCTGCTCAGCAGGGAGTCTGCTTCTCCCTCTCCTTCTGCCCCTCCCCGCGTTCATACTCATTCTCTCTTCTGCTCTCTCTGTCTTAAATAAATAAATAAATAAATAAAATATTTTTAAAAATCAAATAAAAATACTAAGTGAAAAGAAACCCTCCTAAACCTCAGAGTACTGGTTGGTGGGATCCAAACCGCATCCAGAGCAATGGTACCTGAGAGCAAGCTGCCGTGGTGTGGGGGTGGCCACTGGGTGGGACACGAATGCCTGATGGATGGTTCAGAAGGTGGGACAGGAAGGAGATGGGGGAAGGGAGGAGAGGCTCCGGTGCAAACTCATGCATCCCCAACAAGCTACGAAACCCCAAATCGTCTATGAATATTCACCCTCAAGAAGAGAAAGCCTTGGGACGCCTGGGTGGCTCAGTTGGTTAAGCAGTTGCCTTCGGCTCGGGTCATGATCCCGGCATCCTGGGATCAAGTCCCACATCGGGCTCCTTGCCCCGCGGGGAGCCTGCCTCTTCCTCTGACTCTGCCTGCCACTCTGCCTGTGCTCTCTCTCTCTCTGACAAATAAATAAATAAAATCTTTAAAAAAAAAAAATAAAGAAGAGAAAGCCTTTCCTGGGAGGGAAACTGTCTGAACAGGCCAGAGAAAAACTGCGAGTTGGACGTTCTGATATGCGAAGAATTCCGGATGAGAACCAGCACTGCTCAGCGCATCGCCAAGAGAGCCAGTTGTGCTGGAGTCCAGCAGACTCTTGATGTGTCCAGCCGATATCCTTTCCCAGAAATGCAGCTTCTCATTCTGAGGGGGAGGGCGCTAGGAATCAGTGACCTGAGCAGGGCAGTAATACTGGACAGTTGAAGGGAATGGAGGGTGGCCTCAAAGTAATCAGATCACAGAAAGTAAGGTATCAGCAAAAGCCTTCATCAAAGAGCAAGACCACAGCCTTGCAGCAGGAGCTCTGAGCAACACGGGCCTAGAAGTAGAAAACCTTCTTGCCTGGACTTAGGACTGAGAGGCAGATGGGCTATATGTTGTGTTCTTCACATTAACAAGGGAAGAGGAGGCCTGGGTGTAAACTCGGAGAGCTTCCCTAGCTCCTCTCGGGCCCCCACCTGCCCCAAGAACTTGCCGCCTATAGTCCAGGGAAAGCTGTCACCTTTAAACATGTGACACGCAGGAAGGCGTAGACTTAATACAAAGACATAAGAAAACAAATAATAATGAAGCAAATATGAGAGTCCAGGAATAATCCCAGAGAAATACGAACACTACGCAGATGAAAACCGTAACCTGAGATATTGGAAGGAGAGAAAAGAAATTAAGGAAATGATAGACACTTTGAAAGAACAGAATAAACGAGAAATAGAAGAAATAGGTAAATAGCCAATGGTTATAAACTGAGAACTCACAACACTCAAGAAAGAGTAAAAAAAAAAAAAAAAGTTCAGAAATAAAGACTAATAAGAAGGAATACATGAGAGGTTAACTCTGTGGAAAATATAGGAAGGAAATTCGAAGGTAGGAAAGAAAAATGAAGGGAATCAAACAGAAGTAAAGGAAGAGATAAAAAGGCTTTGGGGGAAAGTGAAAAATACAAAGATAGGCAAAGGTAAGATAATAATGAAAGAAGTAAAGAAAAGACACAAACAATGAAAGAAAAAGTCCCTTATGAAGGAAAACTAGACTTAACACTATAAATCAGGAGAAATTCCCTGACATAGGGAAAGCTTTAAAATCCACATATTTAACTGGAAAAATGAACTCATAACACCAAAGCTCTCTATTAAAGACTCTTGGGTCAAAGGGAAACTACAAAACAAAATTGTAGAATTTCTAAAAGTAATAATAATGGAGATATTATATATTTGGAAAACTCAAGAGAACCAATGAAAAACACTACTATAACCAACAATAGAATTTAGGAAAATAGAATGATATAAAATCAAATGACAGAACTGAACAATCATGTCATAAAGAAACAGTAACAATTCAAAGTTTTAATGGAAGACACAACCATTTAGAACAAAAGAAAAAAAAATCAAGACATAAACTTAATGAAATATGCAAACCTTTTATTTAGAAATCTTGGTTTTTAAAGATTTTGTTTATTTATTTGAGAGAGAGAGAATGAGAGAGATGATGAAAGGAGAGAGGTCATCGGGAGAAGCAGACTCCCTGCTGAGCAGGGAGCCGGATGTGGGACTCGATCCTCAAACTCCAGGACCATGATCTGAGCTGAAGGTAGTTCCTTGACCAACTGAGCCACCAGGTGCCCCTAGAAATATTTAATACATATCTACAAGATACAAAAGCGAAATAAATAAGTGGAAAGCTATAGCATCAAAAATGATAAGGGGGATGCCTGAGTGTCTCACTTTGTTAAACGTCTGCCTTCAGCTCGAGCCATGATCCTAGAATCATGGGATCGAGTCCCACATTGGGCTCCTTGCTCAATAGAGAGCCTGTTTCTCCCTCTGCCTGCCCCTCCCCCTGCTTTTGCCCTCTCTCTGACAAATAAATAAATAAATTATTTTTTATAAATGATAAGAAAAAAGGATAATCGATAAAGCAAGTATAAAACCTTGACAAGTATTGCATATGAGCGAAGACTATATCAAGATTATACCATCTTCTCTACTTATTAGTATGTTTGAAAATTTTATAATAAGCTTATTTAAAATTGTTAATTCTGGTGTTAAAAAGAAAGGTATTTAGGTTCTAGCTCCATACTATCAAAGCACACCTAGATTAATTATATGAGTTAATAAAAGTGATTTGATTAAATTCTTACGGTCAGACTTAGTTAAGCTCAACCTCTTTAGAATCCTTACTTTATAATATAAAGTTAATTGTACATGCATGTTTTGGATACTTTAAAGTGGTAGCTGTTACTCTCTACTCTTTTCCAATTTTGGCCAAATGAAGAGTCCCATTTCTTCCTGCCTCAGCAGGAAGGTGAGTTGAGAGACAGAGAGAAAATTTCCCAGATCCCCATAGCTGCTGGTGGGAGGCCTCAAGTTCTTAAAATGGGAGGAACGTTCCAGAACATCTTATCCCTACTGTGGGTCTACATGGGGTCATGTGAAATGCAGATTAATGTCTAAGCTTCTGTCCATTCTCCTCTGAAGTGTTACCATTGAAATGGTAAACCTGCTCAAATATTCTTTTATATTAAAAAAATTAAAAATCTTCATCACATTCTATGCTTACTTATCCTGACTGAAAATTCCAGTTGGATAATTTTACCTTTCCTTGGAGTTAATGTTTGCTATTCTTGAAATAATAGGCATTAATGCTGTTACAGTGGTCTTCAACAAAACAAAACAAAGCAACAGAAAGCAAAACATGAGCTGACTTTTTAGTACCTACTGGACAAAGTTTAGCCTCCTCACCCTGGCATCCTGGCCCCAGCATCCCCACCCTCCTAGGTATGGCTCTAATATATCTTTTTCCCTGATATTGTCTATCATGTATCAGAGCACTGATAATGTCCATAATTTAGACAAACAAAGAAAAAAGAGAGAGAGAGAAAATTATAAATCTAATACTTGTTAAATGTTGTTTAGTTCAAAAAATATGTGTTTAATATACTTCTTATTTAACCCCAATAAAAGCCGTAAAAGCTGGGCATTATTTACTTCCGTTTTATTTTTTTTAATGGGTAAAGCCATGCTGGAAGACCTAGAGCTTTGCCCAATATCAAAAGCTAACATGTGATAAAGCCAGAATTTTTATTTTGAATTCTGTGTTCATCCTACAGTAATATGTTACCGCTAAACGAGGTACTCATTAATCTGGGAGAACATTCTGAATTGAACCGCGTAATTTTGCTACCAGACTCCTTTCTTATGAAACCCCATTTTCCTCTCCATCCAAGTCCCCCAAAGTTCTGTTTTCTTCCTTCCTTTCTCCCTCCTTCCCTCCCTCCCTCTTTCCCTTTCTTCTTTCCTACCTCTTTCTCTCTCTTTCTTTCTTGATTCCTTGAAATTCTTCCTGATCCCTTGAAGTTGTTGTCCTCTCTTTCCTTTGAACCAACACAGGGCGTTCTGTGGTTTTCAGGGCACTCGACATATTCCACTAAACTGTTTTATCTGTACGCTCGTCTTTTAGGCAGAGCCTATATCTTACTCATGTTTTTGTCCTTTCCATGTTGCAAGTACAATGGCACATAGTAAGTATTATACTTTTTTTTAAAAGATATTTATTTATTGGACAGACAGAGATCACAAGTAGGCAGAAAGCCAGGCAGAGAGAGAAGGAAGCAGGCTCCCCACTGAGCAGAGAGCAGGGCCCTCATGACCTGAGCCGAAGGCAGAGCCTTTAACCCACTGAGCCACCCAGGCGCCCCTAGTAAGTATTATACTTAACAAATGTTTGAGCAACTACATGGGAATCTGGTTTAAAATAATCGAAAGACCCACCTTCCTTCTGAAACAGTTCTTGCCTTATAATAGAAATTCACATGGTAAGTAGAAACCATTTTTGTAATAAGTAGACAGATTCATGTGAAGCCTAAAAATAAAATAATACTGCTAATAGTTATAATCAGTGACATAATAATAATGGTAATCTTATAAACCTGAATTATAAGGTTCCTTCCTTTCAGATTATAATAATTCATATCAGCCTCACTTATTTTCTCAATATGCCCATGAGCCAAGGAAAGGGTTGTCAGTACAGTGTTCAGATGGTAACCTTAAGAACAGGAGCCTAGGATTCCCCTTTGTGTTTGAGGGCCAGCTCCCCCACTCATTTGAATGTTATTTAACCTCCTGAGATCTCAGGCACCTCTCCACCTTTTACAAAATAGGGATAATAAAATGACAAAATTTGCAAGTTCTTTGTGAAGAAAAAATGAGATTAAATAGGCCAAATTCTTGGCACAGCATCTGGTGCATAGTAAGTACTTATTAAATGGTATCAGTAATTATTGTTATGAGTGAAGAGAATGAGATCTAAGACCCGAGATGATTAAGTGGTTTACTCAAGATGGTACAATGAAATCTAACTGGGACTCAGGTTTTTGCTTCCTGAAATAATCATCTTGGGGAGGCTAGAGATGGAGTCACACAGCCAATGACTTAATCAATCATCCCCACGTAATGAAGTCCCAGTAAACTTATAGACACAGAAGAAGTTTGGGGGAACTTCCTTGGTGAGTAATACTCCGTCCACTGCTGCACACTGATGAGTCAGGAGGATGATGGCTCCTGACTCCATAGGGAGAAAACAAAGGAAGCTGGGTGTTTAGGACCCTCCCAGACATGCTGTATGTGTCTTCTGATCTGTAGCTTTTTGCTATAATGCAATTATAATCATAAAAACAGTGTTTTCCTGAGTTCTGTGCATTGTTATAACATGTCATGGAACCCTAGGGGAGGGTGGGGACCCCTGAAGTTGTAGGCAGTTGGTCCGATGTGAGGGAGACGTGGGGACCTCAGAATATCTGGCTGGTGTCTTAAGGAAGGGCAGCTGTGTGGAGAACTTCACCCTTAACCTACAAAGTTCAGCTCCTCCGAGTAGTTGGGTGTCAAGAGTCCTGCTCTCCCCTTCCCCCAGAACCTCAATAGGAAAACCAGTGTTCCATCAGGGACATATTTTGCAATCTCAGACTCATAAGTGAGGTTTGTTTAAAATCTTTAATTCGATTTCTTGTTCATTGTAGGTGCCTAGTGTTGAAATGTGGTCCTATTGGCTGTCTACAGCCCATCATTTAGGTAACAATAGTCTTAAGTTAAAAACATACACACACATACACACTCAATTATTTATATTTATACACTATTTTCTTTCCAAAAACCCTTCTGCAACTTCCAAACAAATTAATTCATCTGCACAGCGAGAGGAGGAAACTAAGCACGTGGCCTCCACCATGAGGGACGCCAGGGGGACATTCACCAGGACAGCTGGAGTGTCTATATCGTGGCTCTCAACACGCAGCTGGGGGGATATCCTATCACCCCCAGTATGGCGATCGTAATTAGCACCCTGGAGCGACTCGGGACTTCCAACCCACCCAAATCTGTTTGCAACCTTTCATGACTTACAGAGAGCAGCAACTCTCACATTTAGGTAGCTGTCTCCCTCCTGTCTGCTCCGCTGGCTCTAATGTATTTAGATGGATTCTCCTTCCATGAGGCAGAGCCCAAGTTCATTAGAATCATGCGTTCTGCTTCAGAACCTCCCTTAATCTCCCCAGGTGCTCTTTGGGCTTTACCACTTGTATTCACTAACCTTGGATGTGGGTATTTAGGAACAATGCTAATGTTCTTAAATTGCTTTGTGGTCTCCTCTCCTGGATTATACTGGCAGGCACAAGAAAGAAATGCCAATTAAGCCCCCAGAGCCATTTTGCAAATGCTCTTTTTCTTAAACCAGGGGATGTCTGACTGCGAACCCAAATGGAAAAGATGCAGGATGGTTCTGGGATGTGTTATGCATGTTGACTCTTTTCTTTCAAAGGGATCTAATCTTTTGGAGTGGGCATTAGGTAATGTTTCCAATGTATTAGTAAGGGCCAGATAGAGAGAGAAAGAGAGGGAGAGAGAGAGACACTTCATATGTTTTGGATAATGCCGTGTTGGTGCTTTAATAATACTCATCTTAAAAGGATATTTGTTATTCATTATGTACAGTGCATTTCAGAGTTCTGCGTTCCATTAACCCCTTCTCTGAGCAGACTGCAGCCTGTTCAAAAACCTTTCTTTTAGGAAAACCAGCCTCAGCCTGGACATCAGGCTTGCTAGGAGTGACTGGGGTGAGACAGTGGCACAGGGTAAGTTGGCACACGGGCTGCCTTTATTCGTGGACATAAATGGCATGGAGACAGGGGTAAAGGTGGATATTTTGTTGTTAATGCTATGTTTTGTATCATGTCAATCTATCAATGATTCAGAACACATAGGAAAGCAATATATATAATTTTTTTGAAATGGCAAGACAAATGATGCAGTCACTATGGAAAGCAGTATGACAGTTCCTCAAACAACTAACATCCCATCACCATATGATCCTGCAATTCCACTTCTGGGCACACACCTGAAGGAACTGAAAACAGGAATTCAAAGAGATGTTTACATACCCATGCACGTTGTGACGTTAGTCACAATCACCAGAAGGTGGAACCAACCCAAAGGACCACGGAGGATGAATGGGGAAATAAAATGTGGTATACAATATTATTCAGCCTTAAAAATGACCAAAAAAAAAAAAAATTCTGACACAGGCTACAACATGGATGAACCTTAAAGACATAGAAAGTAAAATAAGCCAGTCATAAAAAGACATGTACTGTATGGTTCCGTGTACATGAGGTATCTGGAATCGTCAAATTCACGAAGCTAGGAAGCGGCAAGGTGGCTGCAGGGGCCGAGAGAAGGGAGAAAGGGCGAGTTGAGTAGGGACAGAGTAGTCTGGGAAGATGAGAAAGTTCTGGAGATGGAGGCTGGGGATGGTTGCAGAACGATGTGAATGTTCACTGAACTGTACACAGAAACGGTTAAAATGGCTAATTTCATGCTATTGATTGATTTATTTTTTTTGCCATGAAACAGAGGGAGAAAAAAATGTAAGAAAGATTTGTGGTTTTCCCCATTGGTCATTGCATTCACTTTTTTTTTTTTTTTTTTTTTTTTTTTGACAGAGAGAGAGATCACAAGCAGGCAGAGGCAGGCAGAGAGAGAGGAGGAAGCAGGCTCCCTGCTGAGCAGAGAGCCCAATGTGGGGCTTGATCCCAGGACCCTGAGATCATGACCTGAGCCGAAAGCAGAGGCTTAACTTGCTGAGGCACCCACCGCACTCACATTTTGCCTTTCTGTCAGATGTGAGAGGCAGCCTCCGTGGTCTGTCATCCCATATTCTCTTCCTAAGACCCCAGCAAACCGCCGGTTCAGCACGGTGCTTGTGGAGTGATGGGTAGAAAGATGCAGCACAGGAGAATGTTTTCCTTCTGTCTAACTAGGCCAGTGAGGACAAGCATCTGTAAGTAGTTAGGGAGGACCTCCTCAGGCCCTCACACTGTACTCAGAAAAGGGAAGGCATGGAAATCTGGTGACTTCTGTTCATGAAAATAATGCAAATAAAAACTAGATTCCCTGCTGTGTTGGAGGCACTGTGTTCAGTCCTGCAGACACAGAGATGAAAAGACAATGCCAGATATTGAGTGTTTGACAGTCATATTTGCATATTGATCATTAGATAGGTTGTTAGACCGGATAATGTGTGCGTACGGAGAGTGAGCATGGAATTCCTCGGGCCTGACTTTACGGGATGGAGGAGTTTCAAGATCTTGCAATAGGTCTAATGGCCGAATATTTACTGGAATACCTACTATGTGTCAGGGCCTGACCCAAGTTCTGTGAGTGATTCAGACTACGGATATGTGAGACTGTGTTCTGTTCCTCGAAGAGTTTTCTTCTAGTTATATACCGACTAGTCCAGGACGATAAGGCAGCGTATAATTGTGTGCGATACGTTCTTACCTTTGCCAGACACTAGAGGAAAGATAGATCAGTTAGGGCTGAGATTGTCAGGGAAAGTTTAACTGAGGGGGTGAGACCAGAACTGAGCCCTGAGAAATGAGCAGAATCTCAGTTGGTACAAAATGGGTGCTGGGAGAGACAAGAGAGCCTACAACAGGTCCATGATTACCAGATAGAGTAGACGAAGCAGGTTTGCCTTTCCTGAGCTAAGCTGCTAAAAGCACCCTACTGGCATAGGAGCCTGTTAAGCAGGGACCCTTGTTCATGAATGAAGCACCTACTATGTGTCAGGCATTGGAGGCCCAGCTCGCTACCAACGAGCGCACAAAGTTCACGCCCTCCGAGAGTTTACATTCTACTGGAGAGATACAGACAAATAAGATACACCTCATGCTAAGGGGTGGTAAGAGTTCTGGCTAAAAGCAAAGTACAGGGTGGGGTGACTGTTGGATAGGTTTGTGGGGGAGGCTACTAGGTGTCTCATCAAGGGACAATTGCAAAGCAACCATGCTTCTGAGATGTTTAGAGAGCCATCCTGACTCAAATGGGAGTGTGGACTCCTTCTCCTGGTGCTTCCAGTCCCTAAAATCTATGAACTTTGACTCTGAGCCCAAGTGAATGTTCCACCAAGTTTCCCACTGCTGTGAAAATGTAAGGTGGTAACAGTCTCAGAGACCACGTGTCCTATCCTGAATGGACCTTCTGTGGCTTCTTTACTTGGGAATACTTATAGTGGTGTATTCTGACACCAATTTTCTGATACCAATAGAGTGTCCTGAGATGAAATTCAGTGATGACAGCAACCTAGCTGGAGTTAGGGTCAGATCCCCACAAGCCAAAGGGCAAGGTCCCCAACAAGACCGCCTTAGTTCTGACGCCAGCCTTACGTTCCCAGACAGCCCACACTTCTGCCCAGCCGTTGGCAACTTTAGAGCTTCCCATGGCCGCCTCAGGTTCATTGGTTCTCTAGAGTGACTCACAGAACTCAGAAAAGTGCTAGACTTTGAGTTACCATCTCCCTACAAATAAACGCAAATGAACAGCCAGTTGAAGAGATACACAGAGCAAGGTCTAGGAGGATCTAGCAGGGGCTTCTGCTCCCACAGGGTCGAGGGGCACCATCTTCCAGGTGCGTGGATATGTTCGCCAACCAGGGTATTCACCCCAGTTTCAGTGTCCAGAGTTTTACCTGGGGTTACATGAAGTAAGTCTTTGGGTCAAATCACTGTCCATGTAGTTGAACTCAACCTTCCATCCCTCCTCTCTCCCCGGAGTTTTGGGGTGGGCCTTTAAGTTCCAACTCTGTAATCACACACGTTGTCTTTCTGGAGGGATCCTCCCCTAAAAGTATCTAACGGTCCACCCTGAAAGCGCTTCCTTAGCATAAACTCAGATATATCAAAGGGGCTCTTATGAATAGCAAAAGATACTCCTATCACTCTGGAAATTCTAATGGTATTCAAAGTTCTGTGCCAGGAACCGAGGACAAAGACCAGATAGGTTCTTTCTTGAATCGCAGGTAGCAAGAACTCTATCTTGATTTCTCCAGCTAATGCTTACATAGTGGTCATTAAATTGTCTGTATTCTACCCAGCATAGAAATCAGCTTTTTTTTTTTTTTTCAGTTCTCAGCAAAGAGATTCTAAGAAAGCATGACCTCAACAAAGCCATGCTTTGCTGCTGATTTAAAATCTGTAAGCTAAAATGTAATGTAACTGTATCCTTTGTCCTCCTGGCTAATGACCAATCATGGAATACCAATAAGAGTTCCTACTTTCAGCCTTTTGAGCCTGGACCCCTCTTGCTGGTGAGCTCTCCAGTCAACTTCCCTCTGATACCTCTTTAAGCATCAAGCAGCTGTTTAATGCAAGGTTCTCGTCTATTCTTTTCCCTTTTCCTTGGTCAGTGGATTAGCCAAGATTGATTTTTCTGCATGGCTGGGGAAGGCCTAAGGTTAAAAGATAAAAGGTAGAATTCTTTTAAATGTCATTTAGATTTCTTTTCTTGGCATTAGTTCTTATATCAACTGCAGAATCACTTCAGTGCTCCGGAAACACCTGGGGCCCCAACCACAGATGCTGGGGAAGGGCAAGCCTAGGTGTCCAGCAGAGCTGGGTGGTCCCGGTGGAGTTGAGGTCAAATGCCATCCCCGCCCCCCCTCCCCCTCTCTTTGTCTCCACTCTCATCTTTCTTTCTCTCTCTCTCTGACTCCTTCTTCTAAATTTGATTCTGCTTGCAAAATGCAACTAGAGGGATGCCTGGGTGGCTCAGTTGGTTGATCGTCTGCCTTTGGTTCAAGTCATGATCCCAGGATTCTGGAATTGAACCCTGCATCAGGCTCCCTGCTCAGCAGAGAGTCTGCTCCTTCTCTCTCTCTCTGCTCTTCCCACCGCTTGTGTGCTCTCTCCCTTTCTCTCTCAAATAAATAAACAAAATCTTAAAAAAAGAATGCAAGTAGACATCACATATTCATCCCACAGTACTGTCCTTTCAAGTCAGTGTGTATTTATCTTTTATAAATGAAAGAGCTCAAGGGGAACTGTTTCTGAGTCAGATGACAAAAGAGCCAACTGATTCATCCAGAAAGCCCGTCAGATCAGTAGAACAGCATTGGCAGGAGTGGTGTTGTGGACAAAGCTGGCACCTGATGGGCTCCATTTTCCACTTTTCACCAGGCTTCTCTTTGGCAGCTGATAGACCCTGGTCCCAATGCCATGGCAGGTGTGAGGAATAACCCTCTCTACCTCTGGGTGGATATCCTCCCACTCACCCCATGGAGCAATCCTCCCTCCGCTAAATAGCAATGGGCAAGTTTATCAATATGATCTGCTGAAGGCTGGGCAGTCCCTGGAGGCAGAAGCTGAGTGGCAGGGGCAGTGGTGGTAGGGGACGATGTGAGGCTACACAGGAGGAGAAAGAGAGAAGTAAGTGTGCACAACGGAAACTGACGTCCAATGTGCAGGGATAAGCCAGGAGAGAACATTGGAGACGAGGAAGAACAGAAGGACGCAGGCAACTCCAGGGCATAACTGAGGTCAGACTCCCACTGTCCTCAATAATCCAGCTCAAAACCTCTGAAAAGCATCTGTGCCCACAGGAAGGGGCAGCGTGACGTCACAACATGGAGTTTACCCAGGAGGTAGGGGCAAGAGACAAGAGGTCCTGCCCTGCTCTACCATCTCCTTTCTTTCTTCCTTTTCTCCCCACCCCCCGTTCTTCATGTAGCTGTTGCCAAGATTGGAAAGGGGCACTTGAGTGATCCTTACCTATGTCTCGGCCACACTCAGAGTTACAGTCGAAGAGCTGGCTTCAGCCCAGCCAGCCGGGGAGAGAGCGTCCAGATGCCAGGATGGGATTTCAGCCAGCCAGTTGGGTGTCTCTTCTGCACGCCGACATTTCCTCTGCCCTTGGGTCAATGGGTGAAGAGGCCAAGAGGGTTTGGGCAGTGAAGCCTCAACGTGGGAGCAGAATGGAAGCCTTCACATCTGTACTCAGGAGATGGACACATGCTCACAGACAGACGGGGCGGGGGGTGGTGAACACGAACGGGAAGAACCGGAGAAAGGAGGGGAGAAGATTCTGGATCAATTAGGATTCTCCAGCTTGTAGGTAATAGGAATCTATTGTGTCCAAGCTTAGGTGAAAAGGAAGTTTATTGGTCAATCAGGTAAAAACTCCGAAGGGGCTCTATCTTTGGGCAGGTGGAGCAGATGCCCCCACAGTGCCTGGTACTGTCTCTCTGCCCTTCTCAGAGCCGGCTTCACTGTCAGGCACATTTTCTGTCATGGTGGCAGGGGAGCCCCTCAGCATTTCCAGGCTCAGATTCCAATTCCTTCGTACCAGGAGAAGTTCATGACTGACTTGCCTTGGATCAATTTGGTTCATCTTTCCTGTTGGGACTAATTGCTGTGGCCAGGGAGACAGGATGGTCTCATGGATCATCAGTTGGGATCAGCCCCACCGAACATACACTCTGGAGTGGGCAAGGAATGGTCCTGCTGAGAAGGTAGGGGTCTTCTTTACAGAAGAAGAAAATGCTGGAAACAAACCAATAAGCAAAACAAAACAGATGTCCACCCAGATGCTCAAAAGATGCCAAAATCATAAAACTTTGAACCACGATCTGTCATGCACCAGGTGCTCGAATCCAGAAATGGGTCAGATCTATATGGGGATTCAAGGCTTATGTGACAACTGCCCAGCCACGTTTGGTACATGTGCCTCTTTTTCTGATAACTGGTTCAGGGCCTTTCTGGCCTGCTTCTGGTTGCTCTTAAAGGGAACTTGCTGGGGCTCCTGGGTGGCTCAGTTAGCTAAGTGCTTGCCTTCAGCTCAGGTCATGATCTAGGGGTCCTGGGATGGAGCCCACATTGGGTTCTCTGCACAACGGTGAGTCTCCCTCTGCCCCCCCTCCTCCGCTAGTGTTCTTTCTCTATCTCATAAATTTAAAAACAAAAGGGTGGGGGGTGGAATTTGCTATTCCCAGTCCAGATCCCCGACATCCCATTCCAGAAGGGAATCTCTTTATGGAGTTTAAAGGTGTCCTTCTGTCCTTCTGTCTTTCTCTTTTTCATTCTTACATGCCCTGTCTTATATTCTCGTCCCTCTCCCCGCCCCCATGGACTCATGTTTCATGTTTCTGTTGCTTTCACACAGTAATCAGAAAGGATCACTGGTATGGCCATTCTGCTGAACGGAGCCATTGAGACAGACAGTACTCTCATACACACACAGTTGATGCCCCAGAGGTCCTGAGTGGGGAATTTTTTTTTCTTTTTTTTCAAGATTTTATTTATTTATTTGACAGAGAGAAATCACAAGTAGACGGAGAGGCAGGCAGAGAGAGAGAGAGAGAGAGAGAGAGAGAGAAGCAGGCTCCCTGCTGAGCAGAGAGCCCGATGCGGGACTCGATCCCAGGACCCTGAGATCATGACCTGAGCCGAAGGCAGAGGCTTAACCCACTGAGCCACCCAGGGGCCCCTGAGTGGGGAATTTAACGCAGTGGCCCACAGAGTGCGCAGAAGAAGTGGAAGAGAGGACAGGAGGGCAGAGCTGCATAATCTCGTAGTTACAAAGGATAATTTTGGTTGCATTTACCAAGATTTTGCAAGGAAACGAAAAAAAGCCATACTTACCGGAAGAGCGATCTTTATTTACACACCTCCCGGAATGGGTGGACTCGCCCACCTGCCGAACCCTGACAAAGGACACACAGCAGTGAGGGCTCAGGAAGGGAGAGCAGAGCCGTGGGCCCTGGTGCTGAGAGGCCCAATTATCAAAGCTGCATCTCCATCCTGTTGCTATCAGTCCTGGCAGGGCTTGGAGGCTGCTGCCAGCCGAGAGGAAAAAAATTGCCCAGGCTGACGCCTCCAAATAATTGATAATTTGCCTAAATGAACAAATCAAGTAAGATTTAATTGTTGGCAGGGATTACCACCCAGGAACAGCAAAGTATATAATTGCTTAAGTATTACACATGGCTTTCCATGAGTCCCCCTGCCCTCCCCCTTTCTTTCTTCTAAACCAAATATAATTGTTTAATGACATTGATGGGGAATAGACTTGTGACATTATAAATGACACTTATGACAGCACTGTCAGCTGGTGACAGCTCGATGACAGCCCCAGTGAGAAATTAATCATTTTAGATGCTTTACGATTTGCTCATTTAATGCACAAATAAGATCTTGCTATCAAACCATACAGAATCTCATCCCCTAAGGGAGCGTTGGGTTGTGTTTCTCTCTCCAGGAGCGGGGCTGGTGGGGTCTGGAGTAAACAGTGGGGAACATTGGGTGGTAGCTCCCCCATACCTCCAGTTCCAGGGAGAGGCCAAAATCTCCCTGGGGAAATCTGCACCTGTGCAGAGTCCGAATTTAGTTTTCTCTCTCACCACTTGTTTAAGGAAGCTTTCAAGGGGAAAGAGCTAACCTGTTGGGACTGATGCTAATAAAGACAGAAAGCTGAAAAAGCGGAGAGGTTATTTTTAGCTGGGTAATGGGGAGTAAATGGGGCCACCCTGTGATATGCTAAGATATGCCTGCACTCATTTCTGCCTGGAACTCCCACACTCTCTGCTGGGCAGACATCTGTTAATTGCTTTCAGTTGGACTTCACTTTGACATTTGGGGAAATGGAAGGAGACTGCCTAACCATCTTTTTTTTTTCCCTTTTCTTTTTTCTAAACTATGTCTCTGTGGAGTTTTGGAGCCAGGGAGGAAAGGAAGCGAGGTAAGTTAGAAACTTGCTCTCTGCTTGGATTTGCTAAAACCTTCAACACACAGTGCCTCGGGCAGTTTAGCCTGGATTTTATTGAAAACCCGGTATGGGGCTCCCAACAATCACAGTCACTCAGGTTTTTCTTTTCACTCTATACTGGCCGGAGCGCCATTTAATCAGAACACATGCTTATCTCTCGACCCACCTTTCCATACATTTTACTAATCTTATAAATAGACTCTTGAAAAATAAGAAAATGAACTTTCCAATTTATAACAAAACAACATTCATCTCCGTGCACATGCATCAGTGCTTTCTTGCTGAGGCAGTTCCTGTCGCCAAGCAGCAGGAGGCTAAAAACCAACTTTCAGGAGGTCAAGGTGGTAGTTTCACCGATACCTAATCTTTTCTCTGCCTTTTCTTTCATATCCAGGCGCCTAAATTTGTGCGCGCGGGTGTCAGTCTTGTTTGGGTTGGTTGACCTAGGCGGCGTAGTGTAACTAATGACCACTAGGTGGCGACAAACGACCTCTTGGCTGGATTATTGGATGGACGCGAGGACTGAGGCTGGTGAAATGGGTTTGCTTTCTGTTCTAACAGAATCAATAACAACTTAGTGCGTGCTGACCACGTGGCAGGCACCATCAGAAGTGCTGTTTATACATTAACTGACTTGTTTATCCTCACAGCAATCCCGTGCGATTTGCCCAAGGTCACATGCTTGGTGGCTGGCAGAGCTGAAATTTGATCTCAGCTCTGACTGATGGCACAGGTTGTGTTCTGATGGATTGCACCCTCCTGAACCCTTAAGGAAATACCCTATTAACTCGGGGAACAGGTTGAATGGCAATCCTCACTGATGTCTGCAGATTCCCTCATCACCATCAGAGAAGGAAAAGTAGCCTGAAAAGAGCAAACTTATCAGGTACTTAGATCTGAGCGTTGGAAAATTCTCAACCATCTTGTCCAGGCTCCCATTCCATATAGGATTCTCCTTGGCACAGCCCTATAGGAGGATTACATAGTCTCTGCTGCATGTCTTCTGGGACGAGGATGCCAAATGAAGATGGCATGCTTCCTTCTCTATCTTCCCATGGTCACCTTCCTCTCCAAGAAGGGAAATTCAGAGGGACAGGACCAGAAAAAAAGTTCATAGCCCCTGTTCATCACAGCAGTTGTAAGGAACACGGTGGCTGTGATGGTTAACTGTATGTGTCAAACAGATTGGGCAACAGGGTGTCCAGACGTGTGGTCAAACCTTATGCTGGGTAGCATGGTTCTAGAGTGAGATTAACCTTTGAATTGGTACCCTGAATAAAACCGATGGCCCTGCCCAGTTCAGATGGGCCTCACGCAATCTGTTGAAGACTGGAAGAGAACAAAAAGGCTGACCTCCGGCAGGTAATGGGGACCTCTTCTTGCCTGCATCCCCCCACCTTTGGAGCTGGGATATAGGTTTTTTTACTCCCTTCACACTCCAGCTGAAATATAAGGGCTTCTCAGATCTCACACCTGCTGGCTTCGGACTGGAACTACCGTTGACCCTTGAACAATGTAGGAGGTGGGGGGTTAGGGACACTGGGCACCCGCACAGGTGAAAATTTATGGATAATTTTATTCCCCCAAAACTTCACTATCGATAGCCTCCTGTTGACCAGGAGACTTAACAGACCATTAACACCTATTTCGTATACTATACTCTCACAACTAAGTAGGCTAGAGAGAGGAAAATGTTATTAGGGGAATCATAAGGAAAAGAAAGCACATTTTGGGTACGGTATTTATTGAAAAAAATCCACATGTTAGTGGACCCATGCAGTTCAAACCTGCGTTGTTTAAGGGTCAACTCGAGTACTGAACCTACTCTTCTGGGTTTTGAGGTTGTCACTGAAGATCTTGGGACTCGGCTCCCTAATCACATACCCATATGAGCCAATTCCTCAGAAAACATACAGAGACACTACATATATCCATACACACACATGTACATATATGCACACTTCCACTCTTCCACTTAGACATCCAAGCATCACCGAGAATACTGCATTTTAAATCTGAATCTTTTATTGTAATATCTGTATCGACACATCTTCTATTAGTTCTGTTTTGCGTCAGTGAGAGTAACTGGACAGCAGACCAAGGCAAAGATTCATTTTGTCAGTATTTCCTAAGGAGACGACAGGAAGCCTCTCTGGCAAGGCTTCGTGACAGCAACAGTGGTGATGTCTCCTGCATGGCTCCTAGTGTATTCAACCAGGGAAGCAGAATGGAACGCAGATTTCCAGGAAAAGACATCCTTAGGACGGGTCTGTGTATAGCTTTGCTTTTTGATGGACAGGCCAGCTTTTGGGGCCTCCCTTAGCTGAAAAAATTATTTCTGAAGAACGGAAGGGTCTCTTGGTCTGGGTATAATATTCTTTTAGTGGCACCTGAACCTGGTAACTACCACCGGACTGAGGAGCCGTGAATGGGAACACTGAACTTCTGAGCCAGGCCCCATCCCCGTCTCCTGCTCCAGACCCCACGGATCCTTCTCAGGTACACGCGGATATACACTCCTCTGCCTGGCTTCCAGATGACGCCCCCCGGGTGCGTGTTCATTCATCTCCCCTTCTTCTCTGGCTTTAGTCAGGCCTCTGTATGTCCTCCACAGCCTCCTCGTGATGCGTGTGAGGAGTGTCCCCGGAAGCCCGGGCCCAGAGCTCAGCCAATGTTCTCTGCCTTCCCCGGGCCCTGGGGCTCCCCCCTCCACCATCTGTAGCCTCGGAGGCCTCATCTGCATTCTACTCTCAGCTTTGTATAATGTGAAATGTAATTAATCAAGAGATATCATCTACATAGCCTTTAAAGGTAAAATTCTGTGGACAACACTTAGGTCCCCTTTGGTGACTTTCCCCTTGCCCAGGGGAAAGGTGGGAGGTGGTTGAAGTGTATATTTCCAAATATTTTTCGATGTTTTTATACACATATATATGTGCCCACAGAGAATATGTGGTATTTGTATTGCCTGTGGCCATTTTGAATACACAAGGCATCATACCTTTATATCTTGTAAAATTCCTGGAAATCCACCCATGTTAGCCCACCCAGGTGAGCCTCGCTCTGGTTAGTGGCGGCTGCTTCTCTGTAGTATGAATCCATGCCTGTTTACTTGACTGCTGCCCTATGATAGGCATTAAATTGTCCCAGTGTTGAGGTTTACAAACACTGTTTACTGAGCAACGGGAGGACACATCCTTTCCCACGTGTGTGAATTGCTTTCACTGATTGCATTTTCTTGCTGGAATCACACAGTAAGATTACAACGAAGCTGAGATTTATCCAAAGATTCTCAGATACAGGACCTGAGAGAGACATTTGCACAAGAAACTTTGAGCTACGTATTATCATTCCCATTTTATAGGTGAGAAAACTGAGGCTTTGAGAGGCACAGTGAGTCAGAATTGAAATCCCACTAATGCTCTTCCTCCTACCAGTCCCTTGTGTGGAGTACTTTCCCTCCAACTCTGCTGTGAATTTCCCGACGGCAGGAACTACACGCATATTCCCTTTCATTCTCTAATATGTTCTGAGTACATGATAAATCTCAATAAAACTTGATTGATTATTTGGAAGACAAATTAGCACTATCATCTTAACTAGCAGGATGTTTTATTTAGGTATTTTAGCAACAATAAGAAGGCACTAGCATCATAGAGTAGCTGGTTAAAATATTATTAGAAGTTAATTCATATTTTAGCAGATAATTCCTAATTAATTTGCTGTAGTTATCTTGTTAAACGTCAATTAAATCTCTCCACATCCCTTACAGGTTTCTCCTATTCATAAAATGTAATTATACAGCTATTGCCCACGTATTCTTTATTGCTTATATAATCTACCAGTTAAATACAAGTCAAAAAGATTTATCTTCCAAGTTCTTAATAACATCACTAAATGTTCTAATTAATAATCAATAACCTATTTGCATAATTAATTGGGGGAAAGAATCCTAATGAGACGGTGCCCTGCAGCAAACCAAGCAGAGGCTGAAACTTCATCTCCGATGGCGATCATTGCTCAGGGCGCATGATTTCCAGCGACGCAGATTCCTTTCTCGCTCCAGGAGGGGGCGGAGCTTCAGCCCTGATGCTGGTGAATCCGTTAGCACATCCCCAGTGACGTCGTTTCTTAACAATATGTGATATGACTGTCTCCGTGGAATAGGAGCTCTTTGTTGGATATGAATTTTCACAGACACAGGCTCCGGTGAACAAAATTAAACTTCTTCACTTTCCTAAAAAACAATTTAATTCCCTGAATCTGAACCCTTCCTCCACGTGATGCACAAGCCTAATCTAGGCTCTTTCCAGTAAACTCAGTCCTAGGGAGTATCTTCTCAGGCAAATGGGCTTATCATTCTCTCACATTCTGGATTTGGAAAAAAATCAAGAACAACCACCACAACCCAAACCCTCTCTCTTTCATTGTTTTCCCTCTCCCTCTTCCTTGGCATTGATTTTTAACTGGGAGGAGGAGGGTGCTTTTACAATGGTGCCCCGCTGTGCTGTCCTCAGGGCGGGGGTTTTCCATGTCCCATGTTCCACCTATTTGGGTCCTGGCTGTCGTCCTTCCAGACAGGACGTGAATATTGGGTCCTCGAGGGCGCCCCTTTCCCTCTGGTCCCACCACACGGTCTTCAATCATCCTTATTCTAACTACCCCAGTCTCATTCACCGGAGTATTTGGTGTTGCTGTAGCCTCCAGCTACCCAAGTTCATGAGGGTTCCTCTTCATATCCTTGTCCTGACCTCTGGTTCCTGCGTATCCATCCACCCTTGTTCAATGCCTCCTAGCCCTTCTCATGAGCTTGGGATCATTTTGCTGTGAGTCATTTTTTAACAGTGGAAGCACTAAGCAGCGATTAGGGGTCCTTGCTCCACCCTACCCGCACCCCCGCCCTTCCAGCCTGCCTGCCTTGTTTTGCACATGCCCAAAAGCATCAGGGCCACTGAAGGGATCCTGAAGACTGTACCTCCAGGTGGGGCCAGTAAGAGGTTGATCTCTTTTTGGCCCCAAAAAATCTGCGTCTTGTCCTACTCCCTTTTCCAAATTATTTGGGGGAAGTGGGCATGATACAAAGATAGACCCACATCTCTGCTTTCTAGAGGCTCTCGATTTCTTCTCTCCCTCTCCTGGACTTACATGGGAGGGTGGGGCAGAGAAAGTTCTACTTAGGAGCATGCTGTTTCTTACACTATCTTACAGCAGACATCTCAGCATTTTATCTTGGAGGTTGACAATGTGGCATCTTTGTTTCCTGGCACTGGAGGTAAAGATGGCCCTTTGTCCACAGCATGAATAGGAATGATCCCGAGGGAATAGAAAAAACAATATGCCAGTAACATCTCAAGTGTTACTCTGCCACACTTTATCTTGTCAGAAGCAAGACGGGGAATGCTGGGATATGGGGAGTCACCAGGATTCATGCCAAAGAGGACCAGCTTGAACCTGCGACCCAGAGCCAGGGAAGTATTGTGAAGTTTCCGAGGGTTCCCTCCTTCAGCCATGCACTTAGTCACAGGGATGGGAGTGTGGACCCCTCAAAGGGACTTTCAGTCTCAGGCAAGTTTCCTGTAAAGTAGAGAAACAATGTTCCATCAGATTCATTTTTATCCTAAATCTCAGGCTTTGGTTAAAAAAAAAAAAAGGCTATATGCCTGGGGGCTCGGGGCTGAGGGTTGCACATTCTAAGAGTTTTCAAAGAACCAAAAAAAAAAAAAAGAGAGAGAGAGAGAGATTAAAATAAAATTCCATCATTGTTCATTGAACTACAAATTGTGATTGGTGAAAGAAAATAATATTTTGATTTGGAAGAAGGAAACTCCTTCACCCGGGCACGTCGTGAGCCTCTTAACGCAGTTGCCTCTCTTCAGACAACACTGCCTGCTCAGCCACACATCAGATCAACCAGAAGTATTATCACCTTATTGAAAAGACTATTGCTTGTCATTTTTTATGAAACATCTGCCCCTTTCAGTTATCAACAACAAAGAGCTTTCCCCCTTCTTTCCTGCTTATTCTTCCTCTCGGCTCTTATCACAGGGGAATTGCTTTTTCACACTGGCCCTTCTCACAGAGAAGAGCTGCTTCTTCTGTCCATAATAACAGAAATAAGATGAAAAGGATGGGTCAATCTCAGAAAGCTCTGAAAACACTGTCAATCAGGTCAGCACCAGCGCGGTGGAGGCGAGTGTGGGCAGCCCCCCCCCTCCGAAGGTCATCTTGTCCATCTTCTGTCTTCTGGCAAGATGCCCTTCAACTCAACCAACAGAGGTCTCCCCTTGAAAATCTCCAAGGAAGGACACTCCTTGGCTTCTTGCTATTGACCATGCCCATGTCTTATATTTGGGAGAGCTTGATGTCAAATGAAAATCTGTCTTACCATTTTTCATTTTCCTTCCTCCTCATGAGACTTACCCTTGAAAAACTGATGACGTAAATAATGGTTGTTTTGAGTACCTTCTCTTTCCTCCTCTTCCATTTTCATGCATCTTTTGCTCTCTCCATCTCCTCGGTTTTTCTGGGTCTTAATTGTCATAGAGGAAAGTAGATGGATGAGCTTTTTTGAAAAAAGATATTACAAAATGAACCTTGCAAGAAAAGAGCAATGCTTAATACAAAGTGTTGAATTATTAATGATGACATTTCAGGCACCTCTGAAAGGGAGACCAGGGTCAGGGTGAACTTTGCTCACATCCCTCAAATAATGTCATGCTTGTAAGATCAATCATGACTATTGAGTTAAGGCAGCTAGCTGTGAACCTCATGAAAACCTGCATCCGGCTCTCCTTAATAGCCTTGTCACCCTGGCCAACTTCTTAAGTGTCTCTTAGCCTCATTTCCCCTACCTGTAAAATGGGGGTGTGTGGCCTCCTTCATAGGTTATTGTGAGAATCAAATGAGATGATGTGGGTTATGCACTTTATAGAATGTGTACTGGGCACGTTGTACTTAATGCACATTGGCTATTATTATTGCAATCCATGGTGACTTTTAACGGATACAATCAAAAGATTTTCAGATAGGCTCATGGAATGCTAAGAAATGCCATTGGGGGGTGGCGCCTGGGTGGCTCAGTGGGTTGAAGCCTCTGCATTCAGCTCACGTTGTGATCTCGGGGTCCTGGGATCGAGGCCCGTGTTGGACTCTCTGCTCAGCGGGAGCCTCCTGCCTCCCCCTTTCTCTCTGCCTGCCTCTCTGCCTACTTGTAATCTCTGTCTGTCAAATAGATAAATAAAATCTTAAAAAAAAAAAAAAAAGAAATGCAAGTGGGGAGTAGCTGCTCTTTCTACTGGTGCATTTGATAAATATTGCTATATAATCGACAAATACCTTTCTCTCTCCCCAGGAAAACATAGCCTGGCAAGTAGTGAAGGAACAGAGGCATCGGGAGGACAGAGGCTCCCTAAAGCACAATAGGAACGGTTGGCCAGGTGAGCATGAGGAAGGACAGCTCCTGTGTCCTCTGCCTGCCCTAAACATTTTGTGATTCTCATTAAGTAGTGTGAATGTCAGCAAGGGCTGGGAGGTGGGTTGAGCCTGTGCACATTTCACATCTCGTGGTTTATATTTCCCAGGACTGACCCTTATAAGCCTCTTTCACTGGAAGATAGAGGTCTGCTCAGCATACAGTCAAGTAGACAGACAAGTCGTGATTTGGTGAAACCTGGAAGAATTATGAACTGTAGCAAAAATAGCCAACTAAGGGATAGCTAAGGCATATTTTCCTTTCCCCTTGATATCTGTGGAAATGTGCATCTTCAAGCATCACAGAAATAATCACCTATGCTCTCTATCTCTCTTTTTTATGGTTTTTATTGGTATACAACATTATTCAGACTAGGCTCTTCCATCTCCCAAGCCAATTTCTTTTGCATCTGTGTTTATATTGATGCTATTCAAACAATGATCCTCCGCCTCCCCTGTCAGTTTCCATTGTGCATTTCACATATTATGAACTTATTTAAACAAAAATCATCCTCTCCGGGTACATTTCTTTCCCATCTGTTCCCCCTGCCCCATACTACCAATTCTTATTTCAAAGCAACATCGTAATATCATTTATTGTTATTCTCTCTTGTTTTCCTGAGCTGCTTCTGTAACATTCGGAGTGGGAAAGGTGGCGGCGGCGAAATATACGGTATTATTGATTTATAGTCAAGAAGGTGTTTCTTATTCAAAATGTTTCTAAAAGGATTCATATCAATTTTTTTTTAGAGCGATGAGACCTCAGTAATGACTACACTTTATATTTTTAGGGTGCTTACAGATAGTTTTTAATGTACTTTCACTAGTGTCGTTTTAGAGAGTTTAGAGAAAGAAGAAAGGAAAAATACAGCTGGCTATCCAATCATTCTAAATATCCAGATTTTTGGCAACATTGTAGACTGGCATGCAGATGTTTGAATGAATTATTCACCCTTCTTCTAGATGCTCGGTGTTGTGGAAATACAGCTAATTGTCTATTAGAATCAATATGGGGGGATGGTGTAGGGGTGGGAGTTGTTTTTATTTTATGAAATAATTTAAACATGGAGAGGCAGATGTGTCTTTGAATACATTTTTAGCCTAATAATGATTTTTTAGTTTTCATTTGTTCAGAGGTAGTGTTCTGGTTCCCAGGCTCAGAAAGACCTGCTATAAATACCCTAATCCTTTCTAAATCAGGTGTTTGTGTACCTATTCCCATACAGATACATTAGGGCCACGAGAGATAATTTATTCTCATAATCAGTCTACAAAAGATGAGTGTTCCTCCTGCCAGTGCCAGCCTGGCCAGATGAAATGTCCGGCGCCTCGCACTTGTTCCAGAGGCCAGCTGTGGGAGAGCAGCTCAAATTTTTTAAGAGAAATAAGCCTTTCTTATGTTTGAAGAAATATCTGTGGAATCCGCACTCTGACAGACAACTTCTAGAGGTCATTGAATCCTGCATGGAGTTTCTAACTCATTCACCAATGGGCCATGTTTCTCTCTCCAGAATGGCAGTCTAGAAGAGGAATACTATCTCACAGAACACTTACCCTTGTGATCAGAGGTGGTTTAATGATTCAGAGGCCTTTTTCAAGAGTTCCTGAGTTTTGTTAGAATCTCTCACATATAGGAGGAACAGTGGTGAGGTGGTCATCCTCTGTCTGGCTCAATCCTTCCTGCTGACTTGAGGCTCAGTACTTCTGAGTGGACCTCGAAGCTGAGTATATATTGAAAACCATCTGCTCCACCTTCTCAGGGCTCAAGGAAGCAAGAGAGCAAGATGCTTCAATTGCTCTTCGTCTGTGATGGTTTTATAAGTGAGGAAGAGTCTATTCATCTCTTTTACAGTTCATTACACCTGAGGAACCTTATTTAGTCAAAAGAAATTACCCTCTGGGGAATGGTTCCAATTAGCAAGAAGTAAAATCTTTTGGGGTGGAAATCACTCTCTGCCTGTTATAGAAAACGAAACGCAACTCCCGAACCTGCTCCCATGGACACGCGAAAGTCTTTCCTCTTCTTGACTCTTCTCCTTTGGATTTTATATCAATTTGGTTTCTGCTCTTCTGTTCTCATCTGGTTTCAGTTCCACACAAGGACAAGTTTTCCCAAAGTGGGAAGAGCCAAACATAAGATATGTCATCTTGAGTAGTCATGTAGTCACTGGAAATTCCTCTGTGGGCTGCTGGAAGAATTGAGTGAGGAGAGTCTAGCCTCAGAAGGGGCATTGGATCAGGTGTTTCTGGTGTTTTTTGTTTTTGTTTTAAGATTTGTTTACTTTTTGGAGGGAGAGAAAGGAGCAGAGGGAGAGTGAGAACATCCTCAAGCAGACTCCCCCTGCTGACTGCAGAGGAAGTCTGTCATGGGGCTCATCATGGGGCTCAATCCCAGAACACCGAGATCTTGACCTGAGCCAAATAAAGAGCTGGAGGCCTAAACAACTGAACCACTGAGGTGACTTTGGACCAGGTGTTTTTAAGTAAACCCTCTTTATCATGAAAGATTAGCTTCCTGGTATTTATAAATAGTTCACTCTTGTCATAAGTCATCATGACCATGACCTTGGTCAAGTCATCACTGCCATGATCTTTGTTCCCCAAAATCTTCCTCTATTTCTCTGTTCTTCCTGGCCTCTTCTGACTTGAAAAGTCTCCTTTCAGAGATGTTAAGGTCTATAATCTTTACTTCTTTTCCAAGGCAGCTTATGTTGCCTTCTTTTCCAGTATTGATTATATTCCAGCAGCCACTTTCACTGTCCTGGCCAAATATACTTATGCAGTTGAAGATAAAGGAATTTCTGAAATCAAGAGGCTCAGAGATTTAGATCCAATATGAGATACTTAACCACAGGCATAGGACCAGGAGATGGGGGTGAGGGGCTCCTGCAGAACCTCGTCCCTCTTCCCTGAGTGGGAAGTTACACTTTCTGCCTGTAGTCTCCACGTCAGGGCTGAGAAATCTTTAACTGAGCACTCAGACCTGTGATGAACTATAATTTGAAGAGTGTCTCAAAGTTACTGCTCTGTTTTGTGGCAGTTTCAACAGTAAATTTAAATAAGGGGGCTTCTGGCTTATGTCATTCTTTCCTAAACTCATTCTGATTTGAGGGGCCATGTCCTGGTTTGGAGCCAGGAAGCTGGTTTTAGAATGTACTGTCTTCTGCTGCCCTCAGTGTGATCTTTGGTAAAACCAGGCAGTGGCTCTGGGCTGATTCCACATCTGGGAAATGGAGGTGGGCCTAGGTGATCATCAAGGAGACCAATTGCTGGGCAAGCATAGCATTTCATGTTGGTTGCCCTAGGATCAGAAGTTTACACACTTCACTGGGCTTTACAACCATCAGGCCAACTTATTAAAGGATAGATTTCCAGACTCATTCAAACAGGTCTTATTTAGTAGTTTTTGGGGGAAGACATGGTCCAGCAGACACCATGTTTAATCAGTGAGCTAGGTGATGCTGACATTCACGGTCCTCAGACCATGCTTTGAGAAACACTACTTTGGGAGGTGTAATTACAGAGTCGCAGAGAAACAGTTCTCTCCAGCTCCTCATTCACACTTGAAAGGTCCTTACCAGAGTACCAAGGGAAGATTTCTCATTGAGCTTAAAGTCCACAGGTCTTAGATAAGAATATAATCATACTAAATACTGAGTGACAAGTGGGTCCTTTCTAGAAGTAGGTTTTGATGGGAGAGAAAGGGGAGCTTAAGGACACTGAAGGGGACTGAAGATTGAAGGGGACAACAGGAATGGGGACATGGCAGGAGCGATAGACAGAACAACTCACTGATGAACTTCCCTGACTCTAAAATTTTGCTACACGTGATCTCTGGAGTTATAGACAAGGAGTTGGTGAGAGGTGGGGAGATGTAGTAAGGGGTTGGGGGTGTGGCTGGAATAACACATCCAGAGAGTAAATGCCTGGAGGTGTTTTCTGAGGGGAACACTGGTGAGAAGATGGCTTGTCCCAGCAGGGACCCTGTGGGGCCTGGTTGTGTCCTGGAGACACAGAGGGAGCCATTCAATGATATGACATCTGTGGGGTGATGAAAACCATTAGCTTCAAGTAGCCAGAGCGTGTGTGCTGTGGCAGGTGCATTTGTGTGTGGAGGAGAGGTGAGAGAGATAGAGGAGTCCTGGGTAAGAGGTCCTGCAGGGCAGAGGGGCCCTGAGCAGCTCAATAATACTGAGTTTCAACTCCTCTGGTCAAGGACAAGGCACAGAAATTAGCCTTCCTTCCATCCAGTTTACTTGTTGTTATCTAAATTCCATTTTTTTTTTTTTGTCAAGTTGGTCTATTTGCATGCAAGATGCCTGGCTCTAATCTACTCTGATAATGATTTGGCTAAGCAGGTTGGAAATTTCTTAGTCCTCCCCGAAGGCTCACAGTGTGGGAAGGAAGACGAGTAAAGCAACCTTTTCATGATTCAACAAGGGAGAAAATTATATCATGTTTTTATTCTTCTCATTTTCTTTTTCCATCTCATAGAATTTCGAATGATGAACTAGGCTTGGCAGGGTCGTAGACTTGAAGAGACTGGGTGACTTGTTTCTTGGAATTCAGACATCTCTGTATCATGAAGACTTAGTAATGCTGTGCAGCCAATTTCCTCATTAAACAAACACGAAGTGAATGAGAGGAACATTATTTAATCTCCACATGGCCAACACCTATTAATAACTTGGATTTTCCTGAACCTCAATGTAGTAGACAGCTTATTCCTCTTTTTTCCTTAAACGTTTGAGTCCTCTCTAAGATTTAATCTCAGAGATACTTAATTCTTACATGACTGAAGTTATAAATTCTCTAGATAAAAATTCAACAACATTCCTTCCAATTCCAATCCATTTCATTTGGTTCTCTTCCACTTTGTCCCATTCTCCTTCATGTTTTATTCTAGAAATCACTGGAGTCAGACCTGTAACTTAATTCCATTCTGGGGTGCCTGGTTCAGTTACCAAGACTCCATTTCAATGGTGGGGTTAAATCTTTGTAAAGGTTTAATTTCTTTAAGCACCCCATCACCAAAGTCTCCTCCAGCCCTGCCAGACACTGAGCATAGAGTAAATGGGAATATGTTCACTTGAGAGGCTAGGATCTAGGTGAGTGTCCAGATATGGCATCAACCAGGGCATCATTGAAAAATGATCAATAGAAAGGAAGTCAGGGGGTGCCTGGCTGACTCCGTTGAAAGAGCTTTGACTTTTGAACCTGGGGTTGTAAGTTCAAGCCTCATGTTGGGTGTAGTGATTACTTTAAAAAAATATATGTTTTTTAAGTGATGTTTAAAAAAAAAGAAGAAGAATGAAAGAAGTCCATCCAAGGGAAAGTTTGAAAAAGGTGAAATTTATTTAAATTTATTCAATCTCCTTTTCTTTCTTTTTTCTTTCCTTGTGGGGCCCCTATTCACTTCCCCTTTCTCTCTCTCTCTCTCTTAATATTTATTTATTTATTTGAGAGAGAGCAAGCACGAGCTGGGGGAAGGGCAGAGAGGGAGATAACCAGACTCCCTACTGAGCAAGGAGCCAGATGCTTGGCTCCATCCCAGGACCCCAAGATAAAGACCTGAGCTGAAATCAACAGTCAGATGCTTAACCAACTGAGCCACCCAGGAGACCACCTCCTCTGTGTGTTTTTTTGTTTGTTTGTTTGTTTTTGGTGTGTGTGTGTGTGTGTGTGTGTTTAAGAGTTCTTTATTTATTTGAGACAGACAGCACAAGCAGAGATTGAGCAGAGGGAGAGAAAGAAAGAGAATCTCCAGCAGACGCCTCCCCTACCTTGCTGAGCACAGAGCCCACTGTGGGGCTTGATCCCACAACACATGAGTTCATGACCTGAGCTGAAACCAAGAGTCAGACACTTAACCGACTCAGCCACGCAGGCACCTCCCACCCCTTTTTCTTTTCGAGTCCCAGAACACTCATGATACCCTTCTGTTATCCTGGACCCTCCTCTATGGTACCATATTGGATGCCTGATTCCTGCTTCCCATCCAAACAGCAGCTCTCTACTTTCCTAGGTGAATGCTGGTTAACTGATAGGCTAAATTACACTGAAGAATAGAAGGTTAGTGCGTTATCCTCTCCTGATTTTTTGGATTTTAAAAGGAAGCTTCAGAAATGACTGAATCCAAATTATTGAACCCAAATGTGGAGAAGAGGCAACTCCTGTGTGCTGTTGGTGAGTATGTAAACTGGTTATAGCCACCTTGGAAGACAGTATGGAGGTTCCTCAAAAATTAAAGCTAGAGCTACCATATGATCCAACAATTCCATGCCTGGGTCTTCATCTGAAAAAAAGAAAACACTAATTTGAAAAGATACATGCAGCCCCCATTACTATTGAAAGTAGCCAAAATATGGAAACAACCTAGTTGTCTGTTGGTCTGTGAATGAATGAAGATGTAATATATAGAGACAATGGAATATCATCCCTCCATATAAAAGAAGGAAATCCTTCTTTTTGTGACATCATGAATGAGCCTGGAGAGCTAAGTGAAATAAGTCAGAGAAAGAAATTTACTGTAGGATTTCACATATATACGAACACTAAAAAAGTGGAACATACAGAGACTAAAACTGGTGGTTGCCAGGGGCTCGGGGTGGGGGAGATAGGGAGATAATGGTTAGAGAGTGCAAACTTGCAGTGGTAAGACAAATAAGTTCTGGGGATCCAATGCACAGCATGGCAACTATATTAATAAAACTGTATTATATACTTAAAAGCTGCCAAGGCAGTAGATCTTTAAATGTTCTCACCACAAAAAAGAAATGCTAAGTATGTGATGGGATGGAGGCTTTAGGTAACACTACCGTGCTCATCATTTTGCAGTACATAAGTGTATCAAATCAGCATATTGCCCCTTTTATACCTGAAACTTGCACAGTGTTGTAGGTCATTTATATCTCAATAAATCTGGAAAAAAAAATAAGTGCTCTTTGTTTACTTTTAAAAAATAGGTGATTTAACTCAAAGGAATGAATCCCTTTGGTGAAGTTCTAAGCACCTTGGTAGAAAATTTTTGAACTGAATGTTTAGCCTGTGGTTCACACATTACCATTGCTTTCTTTCTATTTCCTCTTTAGTTAAAGTCAGTTCTGCCAGCTGGGATGAAGAGATAACTTTTAATTAAAAACACTTGGGGCGCCCGGGTGGCTCAGTGGGTTAAGCCTCTGCCTTCGGCTCAGGTCATGATCTCAGGGTCCTGGGATCGAGTCCCATATCGGGTTCTCTGCTAAACAGGGAGCCTGCCTCCCCCTCTCTCTCTCTGCCTGCCTCTCTGCCTACTTGTGATCTCTCTCTGTCAAATAAATAAATAAAATCTAAAAAAAAATACTACCTGAGTAAATCACTCCCTTCATTCACTTATGCCACCATGTGACAATTATTCATTCAACAGCTATTTACTGAGCACTTACTATATTTCAGGCTGTGTGGAGAGTGTTTGATAGAAATGATGAATAAGGCAGTATTCCAGGTAGTTAAATTAAGCAACCAGAGTTCACTTCCTGACAGCCTCTAGGCTGGGAATCCTTGCCAGATCCATCCCACCCAGCAAGAGAGACAGGGGGCCGGGGGGGGGGGGAGGGGAAGCAAAGAAGGATGGAGAAGATATAGCACACACTTGAACCTAATTCTTGTTGCTCTCCTACTATGGCTCAAGAAGAAAGGGTTTGGAAAAGCGAGATAAATACTTCAGTCAGAGCAAGCTGGCTGCCGAAGCATATTTAAAAATCAAATTACCATTTTAATAGTATGCATCGTTTCCATATCAAATGATGACATTATTGGCAAAGACTAGAAGGTGACACAATTTTGAGTGCTTAAACTGTACCAACAATAGATGAAGCTATCTTAAAGGGACTACAAAGCCATTCTGCCATCTGGCACCCTCTCCCCATCCTGGTGGGAATGGGAAAAAGAACGCTTCCAAGTGGTGAAATGATATTGGCTGCTGCCTTGAGAATGTGCGCTGTGGAGGGCCTGTGAGCCCATCTGACATTCTTCTCGCTATGGCTGCATAAAGGGTTGACTTCCACTCTTAGAACCATACTGTTTTTTATTATTACAAATATATGATGTGTTTACTGGAGAAAACACAGCAGAACACCAAGCAAAAAATAGAAATCACTCATACGACGTGCAGATAGCTAATATTGTTACTTCAGTGTATATCTTTTCAGTCCTTTCAAAATTCCCACATATTCATGTGAGTGTATGCATGTGAGCACACGTGTATGTGCGCTTGAGTATGTGTGCGTGGGTATGTGTGTGTGGTTTTTCAAAGCAAAAATGAGATCAAATTCCACTGAGTGCGGGGCTGACTTCATGAACGTGTCGCCTATGGTTGGTTTCATGTTCTGCCGTTGCCATCATGGATTTGTAATAATTTTATCTTTGAACTTGTGTTTTGTAAGTGAAGTTCCCTGGGAAGAGCTCGGCAGCACAGGAGATCTTACAATATGGGTGACTCCTTGTTCTTGCTGCTTCATCTTCACGGTGCCCCATGAGCACAGGATTGTTGCAGATCCAAAATGCATGGGTCTTTCTTGATACTGACACCAAGTTCTAGGTAAGGGTGTTACATTCTGACTGAGCGAGTAAGAACGCTGACAGTCGTGGGAGGTCATGCTTTCCATCTGAACCAGAACTTACTTCTAACGGGGAAAGAAGACAATGGTGTTCTAAGAAACATGAATGACCAAGAAACCTTGTCATCCTTCCCACTCATGCTCCGCCCCTCTGTTAGCCCGTCACTTGTGCCAAAAATGAGGACACTGAAGGAAAGGGAAAAAAATAGGGCAACCCTTAGTTCTTTTTTATTTCAGTCCTTCCTTACTCATCAGTAAGCTAAAAGTAGAGAGTGTTGGTGGCTTGTGCATGTATCAAGAAGTGAAATAAAAACAGTTGGGTTCATTTTGCACAGCGTTTCCACACTTTTGGCAAGAAAGAAATACATGTGCATATGAACTTTAAAATACGAATTGTATAATTTTGGTAATTCTGCTATAGAGCTAAATGGTTTTATTATTTGCATTTTAAACTCGCGTTGTAGAACAGAAAGATGAATGGTAAGATTCATGTAATAATTTAAATTTTTAATTTTTTTTAACTTAGAACTACACCAAATAGCAAAAAATGCCATGCCAACACAATTGAAAGACAACTGAAGAAAGGAAACTTACTTTTACCCTGCTTATCTACCCCACATCTTCATTTTCTACTGGGCTGTGCAAGCTCTATAGCCAGCCCTGACCAAACCATATGTTGTGATCATTTTTCAAGTCATTAAATATGATTTTATTTTTTTTTATTTTTTCAGTGTTCCAAGATTCATTGTTTTGCATCATACCCAACGCTCCATGCAATATGTGCCCTCCTTAATAACCACCACCAGGCTCCCCTATCCCTCCATCGCCCTCCCCTCTCAATATGATTTTAAAAGATTATTATGAACAGCTGCATTGAAGCGGTTTCCATTGATGAATTTATTCCATTTATCTCCTATTATTTTTTAGACCTTTAGATGGTTTCAGTGTGTTCACAATTAGTTGATTCTCATAGTATGATGAAAATTTTTATACATAAATATTTATATACATCCATGGTTATTTCTTGAAGTCAATTCTAAAAAGTGGGATTGCTAAGGCAAATGATAAGTCCATTTTTAAAGGTGTTGAGATATTATGACACATTGTTCTTTAGAAAGTTTGTAGCAATTTACAATTTTCACCTTAATGTGGCAACCTCAGTCAGTTCTTCAATTATGGATTGAATCCATGCATTCTGTCTTTGGCATTTTCTCATCAGTTTATTCCTTCATCAACAAAGCCACCCATGTGCCAGGCACTGTATTAGGAACATACTGGGGCTAATGGTGAGCGAGATGGGGACTTGCCTTCATGAAACTTACAGCCAAGGAGGAGGGATCAGGTGTTAAACAATCGTGTGAAAACATATGTATTTACAAACTGTGAAGAGCCTACGAGGGAGAAGAAGGAAGTTTTTAAAGCATTTAGCTACGGACTTGACTTAGCTGGAAAAATCAAGAAGAGTCCCCCTGAAGAAGTGATATCTTGCTGAGATTGGAAAGAAGAGGGCAAAGTTGGTAAAGAAGGATGGGGAAAGAGATCAGAAGCATTGAAGACAGAGGAGGACCCGCCTGAGCAAAGTCCTGTGGGAGGAGCATAGACAGCAATGTCTTGGGTAAGGTCAGTGCAGAGAGCAGAGGGGATAATGAAGGGACATGAAGCTAGAGCGGTAATCTTGGACAAGGCCAGGGGCAGCAAACTATGGCTTGCCTGCCAAATCCAAATCCCACCTACTATTTGTTTTTATATATAAAGTTTTATTGAAACACAGGTGTGCTTGCTTTGTTTTTGTTGTTCCATATTGTCTATGGGTGGCCTTCTTGTTACAAGAGCAGAGTTAAGTCACTTCCACAGATATCACATGGTCTACCAAGTCTCAAATAATTACCATGAGTGCTCTATAAAAAGGTAAAGTTTGCTTCCTGCTGGACAAGACCACGTAAGACCTTGAAATCTGGAGACCTTTCAGTCTTTAACTCAGCAATGGGAAAAGATTGAAGGGTGGTGTGTGGCGGCTTGGACCCTGGAGTGGGTTGGAGGGGGCTGAGGGAGACCCAGGAGCCCAGTGCAAGCTGTCACAGTATTCCAGGAGAAAGCTAATGGCCACTTGGAACAGGGTAGTGGCTTTACAAATGGAGATGAAGAGACAGTTGGGAAATCAAACCAAGGGATGTAACAGGATCCATGAGGGAGAGAGGTACCAAAAGTCACCCCAACTTTCTGTAGAATCATGCGGACCCTTTGTAGTACCTTTGTAGAAATAGGGACAACTGGTATCATAGTACCATAGGACAAAAGGATCATAGTATCCTTTGTAGAAATAGGGACAACTGGAAATTTGATGTGCTTCCGGAGATGCTAATGAGTTCAGTAGGAGGTCCCTTTAAGGTTCCCAAGAGGATTTTGAACAGGCAGCTGGACAAAGATTTCTATAGCTCAGAAAAGTGGTAAATACTTCTCATTATCATTTGCCCAAAATCATACTTAGTATCTCATCATATATTTTCCACTGGGGTTTATTATCTGCCACTGACTTTTCAACACAAAGGGTATCTATTTATTGTCCACCATGTACTAAGCACTTGTGGCTTGCTGCAAGGGTGCAAGTATGAACACCACAGGCTCTCTGCTCTCAGGACATATACATACTATAGCATAAGGCCGTCACTGATGAATGCCTTGAAAAGTGAGCCAAAAACTGTTATGGGAGCATGCGGCAAGCACCGAAACAGAGGGACAGAGGAAGAGCTCTTAGTTCTGGAAGGGGTGAAGGATCCGCAAAGGAGGGACTGGAGCTTTGAAGGATGAATGGGGTTTGGGGTGGTAAAGAGGGGTGAGGTCCGTGGATGGACGCACAAGCAAGAGGAAAAGCATGGGCTGAGCAGTGGCTCGGAGAAAAGAGAGCAGTGACTTGGAGCCACAGGGTTCTTTTTCTGTCCTTACCATACTCACCCTCAAGCCCCACCCTTGCCCTGGAGCTCAGAACAACGCTCGGCACCCTAATACTGCTTTTGTTGGCTCTAATCTCTATTTCCTGTGAGCACAGAATGTGTCATAACCCATACTACAGATAGAAGATCTTATCGGACTGATCCTTTACTCCCACCGCAGAAATCATTAATTGCTTTCTCCTCTGCACTTTCATATTGCTTTATCTTTCATGCTAAAATTGCCCTTGTTATGTGTCATGGAGGTTAAATGCCTATAAGTCTCTCTGTCTATCGGGACAAGAACTTCTTAAGAGTTTCTACTCAGTCTCCTACACCTCTGGGCCCCCAGCGCCCAACACAGTGCATCATAACAACCACCACCACCACAACAAAGGACAGCTGAATGGAATTGGACAGAAGCCAGGAGCTCCTGGCTCCGGCACTGGCAGTTTGAGTGATCTGATGGAAAGTCCCAGACTGCATGCTGGTGAGGACTGGGAGCAAGAGAAGAAATTGGATTTGAATAATTGAATTTTAAGAAGGAGGCATATGCTTCTGCTGTAACCTCCCCACCCCAGACAGCATAGCCCAGATGCAAGTCAAAATGCATTATGTATTTAATGTGTCTCCTGGGGTTGGCGTTTGAGATAATAGGAAGAGAAGGCAGGGATTATAATCAAAGTGGCAACATCTGAAGACATTTAGCTGGTGGTGAAAGGTCAGGGCATTTCTTAGATATTTAGTCAACCCTGTGCCAGAGAAGAATGGATATGATTGAGGGCTGGTGTGTGTGTGTGTGTGTGTTTGTGTGTGTGTGTGTGGACAGTTTAGAGAGAAAAAAAATATTTTTAATAACCAGGATTAGGATCCCTAGGGCAGATGTTTCTCTGGGCTGTAGGAGCTGGATGCCAATTCCTACAGTGGATGTTGATGTTGGTGTTGGGACTCAAGCCTGGGAAGAACAGAAGTATCTTCCATATAGGGGTGGGAGATGCAGCAGGAGGGTGAGATCCCCAGGAAGAAGTATGTCCCACCCAGTACCCTGGAAACCCCACAGCATGGCTGGCTGCACAGCTGTTTGCAATACCTGGGGCTGAGTACACGCCTTGGCCTGAATGCCCAACCGCATCACGCAGATAGCATTACTCATGTCTTTCGTCCGTCGCTCAGATGTGAATGGTGTGATCAGATGGTGGCTGGATAACAAGGATGTCTACTTCTATTGTCTCCACTCTTTAAAAAACTACTCAGAAAAGAGGAAGCATGAAACAGGAAAAAAAAAAAATCACCCTTGAGGAGCCAGACTCCTCTGGGAACTCATCAATGCCATCTTGTCACTGGTCAAGGATGGAGAGATTGAGAAATCAGGAGATGAAGGGCTGGGTTGTCTGTTTTCTTGGTCCAGGAGGAAGACAAGGGGCCCAGGCATTGCACTGAAATTCCTTCAGTGTCCGGGCCAGCCAAAGAGGCATGCTTCCCGCGTCACACAGAGAGCCTTAGCATTTCTCGCTGTCTCCACTGTGTCGTTCCGTTGACAATTCTGAAGCCTTACTGCAGCAACCAGCTGTCTCTGTCAACCCCAGCGTTTTTCTGTGTCTCATGCTCACTGGCTTTCCATCACACAAAAGAGTCCTGTTAACTAGAAGCCTTTGCAGTCAGGCAGTGAGGTCGTGGGGGTGGGAGCCCCTATTGGCCAAAGCTGCCGGTGGCTGTCTGGGGCTCCAGACATTTTTAAGATCAAAATCAGGGGAAAAAATATCAAACCCTTTTTGAAGTTGCTGCTCCAGCTTTCTTTGGAGTGCCGGGTCTCCTCCCCACCCACGGCCCCAGGCACTGTCTGACCCAGCCTTTTATATACTTATGCTCTAGAACATTTCCAAAAATATATATGCACTTTAACAAAAAGTCATCTTTGCCAGTGTTCCCTTGGTGGGAAGAGTCTGTACGTGGGCTCCAAGTTCTGCTGCTTGGAGGAGAGAAATGTGGGAGAAGCTGCAGGTCACAAGGGTGAGCCTTTCAGTTCTCTTCTGATCTTCCCTCTAGAAGGACTCTTCCGGCCACAGAGTGCAATGAGGACTTCAGGATTTTCAGGCAACAGACAGCTCACAGCCTGAATGCCTATCACTGCTGATAGGACCTTGCAAAAGTTACTTAGCCTCTCTGAGCCTCAGTTTCCTCGTATGTACATTGGAACTAATGATACCTTTCTGCGGGGTAGATGGGAACATATGCTTAGAGTCTAAGACAGTGAGCCCATGGTTGGTTTGCAAATGCAGTAGCTGTGATACCTGTTACTCCTGTGTCTCCACTACAACTATGTCTTTCCTTATCGAGAGTTCCCCTCTAGCTGGGGAGTCTGTGAATCGCCCAGCTTTGCATGTAGTAATCTATGAATGCACACAGAAGAGGAATAAAAACTTCCAGTGTGGGGCACCAGGGGTGGCACAGTCGACTAAGCGTCTGACTCTTGGTTTCGGCTCAGGCGGTGATCTCAGGGCTTGCGAAACCGGGCTCCACATCAGGCTGTGCCCTCAGCATGGAGCCTGCTTAAGACTCTCTCCTTCCCCTCTGCCCCTGCCCCGCCCCCTCTCTTAAATAAATGAATAGATCTTTAGGGGGAAGAAAAGCAACGAAAAGACATCCAGTGAGGGGCAGACCAGAGCTCTAGGTGTTGCGGTAGACAATCTTGCTGCAGGGCAGGAAGAAGGTACCTCAAAGTTCAGAGCCATAGAAGGAAGGACTCGCTTCCTCCTCAGTCTGCCTGGCTGAAGCCTGAACTCCCACTGTTACGATTCTTTTCTTTTCTTTTTTCTTTTTTTTTAAAGGATTTTTTCTTTATTTATCTGACAGAGATCACAAGTAGGCAGAGAGGCAGGCAGAGAGAGAGGAGGAAGCAGGCTCCCTGCAGCGCAGAGAGCCCGATGCGGGGCTCGATCCCAGGACCCTGGGATCATGACCTGAGCCGAAGGCAGAGGCTTAACCTACTGAGCCACCCAGGTGCCCCCCGATTCTTTTCTTTGACAGATCAAACATGATCTCTGATAAAGAAAACTCCCTAGAGGGGAGACATGTTATGGGGCATTTATGCCTGCCTTTGACCTGGAAGCATGTGAAGAGAATGTGATTTTTATATGAACTCTAACTCTCTAGAATTGCAAAAAACATCCATATACCAACTGTCAATGGAGTTTAAGCCTTTTGGCAGGGATATTCTTAGGTCACTCTCACAGGGGGGAGGCTTTGTTGCCCCACTTAATGATGGGGTCCGAGGGTGGGGTCATTTCCTTTCACACTCAGCCCCCTCTTTCCCACCACTGGCTGGCCCATGTGCCCTGAGTCGGTCCTGGCTGCCAGCTGCTTACAGCGACAGCATGTCTCTTGGACATGCCCTTCCTGCCACGCATGTCCATGTGACAATGCCAGGACTTTCCTACCTGTGTCAGCTGGAAGACTGGGGCTCCCCAGCCTGCTCCCCTGCCCCTTCCTCATCCTTCCCTAGGTCTTCCCTGCTAGAAACTGAAGGGGAATCCTTAGAGGAGTGAGGTACTTGTAAAATTTGCTAGGAGCTAGCCTCAGGAATTAACAAAAGAGAGAAGTCAAGAATGTACCCCTATTTGTTGAGCGCCTGCTGTGTACTTGAAGCTGTGCCATTAAGGGAGGGGGGGGTTGTCAGTGTGGCTGTCCTGTGATGCCTAAGGACAGTGCCATGGGGGAACGTGTTTAAAAAGAGGATTTAAAAAGAGACTGGAATCGTCCCGGCTTCAGAGAACCTTCACCGTAGCAGGGGTAACACGACCTGAAACAAGTGAAACAGCGAGAGACACAAGCCTGCGGAGGCGATGGAGAGCGTCGCAGACCATCGGGAACCAGCTCCCCGAGACTGGCGTCATCAGAGAGCTCCTTAGAAGTGGACTGGACTTCGCAGCATGGACACTGAGTAAGAGCCTTTGCAGGTCAATGAAAGCACGGGTGGAATCAGATGGATAAAGACAGGGTGGGGCGGGGCAAACGTGGAGGGTGCCCGGATGAGACACTCACCCAGCCCAAGCTCCGAAACATCCCGGCCTCTGCCAGATGCAATGGGGTGTCCCAGGCCCTGGATTACAAGGGTTCGCTCCAAAGCCATGAGGCCAGAGGTGGCTGAGTTCACAGGTGCTTGAATTCCAAGTGGGGCAACTCAAGACCTGACATATTACACAAAGGGTAAAATGTGATGGATTGCCCAGTCACTACTTATGACATGTTTAAGCAGGGTAGGGCCCTGCTCTATCAGGAAACAAGAGATTAGCGACATCAGTGAACTGGAAGGGAGAGTGCACATCAGGTGGGGCGAGTCTTACCTGAACAGGAGGCTGGGGAGCCCTGAGGATGCTTGGGGGGGGGGTGAAGTCTGGTTCTATTTGGTGGCAACAGGATAAGGAAGAAGAAGAGAAATGAAGAGATGTCTGTTTCCCCAAAGGATGACTCGATAGGTCTTAGTGATGCACAGGTGGACTTACCTGCAAAGACCAGAGAGGAATCATGTGAACTCTGTCTTTCTCTTTATCGTTCCTCTGAGTGAAGAAGAAACCAAAGGGGGAAAAAATAAATCCCCAATTGAAAGGCAGAGGTTCCAAGCCATCGAACCTGTGATTTGATGCTGTGGTGGCTCCCCATACAATAGCATCTGGTGTGACCCTGGGACGCTGACAGAAGTACTTGGTAGCGCCCACTGGACCACCAGGTTTTGCAAGCCCCACCCTGGAGGAAATGTGCCTGGGCAGCTCTGTGCAGCAGGCCTGGGGGACCAAACTGGGAAGGAATCCAAGATCAAGTTGTCCTTCTTTGATTGAACCGGTGTTTATTAAGGATTAACTTTGTGCAAAGCACGAGCAACCCTATGGACATAAACTCTCATTACGTAAGTCTTGAGATGCTATGAGACTTTGGGGACGTTTCTCCTCATCAGCAAACACCTTGGGCCTTAGGCACGTTTGTGCCCCCAAGTGTCTGATGCACGAGAGCATCTGGTCTGAGCTTCACAAATGGGCACACAGGTGAAGGAAGGGAAGCTGGAAGGGGCCGGCGAGGAAGGCTGGAGAACCTGGAGGCACCTCCTGGAGAAGATGCTCCTGGATTAGGATACTGTGGGTGGGCTGATGGAGAGGGACAGATGGAAGGCTCCCCCCCCCCCGTGGGGGGGAGTAGGTCCGCACAGCAGGAGGGTGAAGTGGAACGCACGCGCATGGGGTCTGTCTGTCGGGAAGGTAGAGCCGCTGATGAATAGGGATTCCTTATCTCTGACTCAGAGACTCTGCCAGCGTGGTCGGTCTTACCTGCTCTTCTTTCCAAGTCCCGCCTCTGAGCGGTGGCAGAGATGACTGTTGAATCTTCCGTGGTTTCAGCACGCTTCATTTTGTTAATTTAAACACTCCCTGAAGGTAATGCTCAGAATTGGGGGACAATTGCTCAGTCTCCCCCGTATCTCCATGCGGTCACCAACTCAGAAGGTCTTGGAATCCTTTCCCTTCGGGTTTTTGTGGAGGCTTCACTACCTAGTCACAGTTGGTTCAATCGTTGCTTATTGGTGACTGATTCAACCTCGGGGACCCTCTCCCCTCCCAGGACTTGGAAAGGTTCCCACCTTCTCCTCACAGGGGGCAAGCACCCCCCTCCTTAGGGAACCCAGGGGCTTGCCCAAAGACACCTCATCAGGGTAAATTCCAATAGTTCTAGGAGCTGGGAGCCCGACACCAGGAGGAAGACCAAACAGGGGTCTCTTATTACACATCCACATCACCATATTACACCCCACTCTCCCCTTGACACAGTGATGCCCGTGGCAGGCTTTCTGGATTTCAGCTCCGCTTCCTGCTTCCTTCTCCACCATGTGGTGATGCTGAGGAGACAGATGCTTCGGGGTCCCGCCTTGATCAGTGAAAGTCCGGAAGGCCTGGGAAGCTCAGCTGCAGGAGACTTTGTGCCTCCCCAAGCCGCCTCACCAGGGCTGTGCGGAAGTGGCTGTGACCACGGGGCAGCCTGGGAAGAGTCCTCCAGGGACAGAGCCCTTGCAGGTAAGTGGGCAGAACAATGAGGGCAAATACATGTACCCCTTTCTAGCCAAAGCTTTCCTCTCCTACCTCTCTCTGCCTTCTTTTTCTCAGCATTTCCTGGCCCTTCTGGGAGATAACCCTCGGCCCCTAGATCAGAATCTCAGGGCGTGGCCGTCTTGGACCAGTGAGGCCTTGAGGTGGATCTCCCGGGCCGCATTCATGCTAGAGGAAAAGGGACCTTAAGAAATTTTTAAACATCACATCCCAAGACAATAACCCCATGTGTCTGGATGCAAATTCCTGCTTCTGATGCTGACTCTTTACTCCTTCTTTGCCTTCTGTCTGTGGAAAAAGCCCCTCTGGGCAGAGAGATTCCTTAGACCACTGGAAAAGTTAAGAAAGAACAGCTCCTGGAGACACATTACAGGTGTTTCACCAATTTCCGTGGTCAAGGCACCCTGCCCCATTCTGCAGGGGCACCCCAGGCGTGGCTAGTGAAGAGGCTGGTTCTTAGGAACTGGACCAGAATTGGGGGCGAGGTCCTCATTTGTAGGTGTCCCAGTCTGGCCGCCACATCCCAGTACAACTGAAGTGGGGGCAGCCATCCGGGGGCCCAGGGAGTGAGACTGGAAGGGAGGAGCAGGGCTGGAAGCCAGGAAGAGAAACACGATGGATTCAGGGAGAGAAGGGGTCTGGTGGAAGTTTCCTGGGAAAAAGGATACTGTGGGTGGGTAGAAGCAATGTTTAAGGTAGAAGCAATGTTTAAGGTGGTCCACCAGGGAGAAGGCTGTAGGGGGTTTCTTTTCATCCCCCCCTCCCCGGGGTGGAGGGGAGACAGCTTTCCTCCCAGTAGAAGCATCTTTAGAGCTCTTCCCTCCTGGGCTCCATCTGCGTGATCCCCTGCTAAGAGCTGCGCAGGCAAACCAGCGGGTGCCTTTGAAGCCTGGGTCTCATCCTCACTAGGGGTGTACTGAGGGGGTTCCAGAGACCCTCCAGTCCTCATAGGATGCCCCTTGTTCCTGCCCCCAGCTACTTCTCTCTACCCCTTCACACCCCCGCGATGACCCTTCCACCAAGCTCCTCATTCGCACTAGATGGTGTGGAGGAGACAAGCACTATATAAATGCTAAACAGACAGCCGTGCCTGTCCCCGGATAAATAGACCGCCAGCTCCCGCTGTCAATCCCACACCTTTCATGAACACAGACACATCTCCCGAGAAAGGGGAAAATGTTGGTATCGCTCTCCATTTCATTCTGCGATTTACCCTCGATCTTGATCCCCGAATGTTGTGCTCCAGTTTCTGTTTTGTTTTGCTTTATTGCTTTTTCGGTGCTGATTTCTTTTTCTTTTCTTTTCTTTTTTTCCCCCCCAGAAAGACTTTATGGTTTGTTATTTTAATTTCCTGCATTCATATTCAGAAAAATAGGATGCTTTTCTTCTGATTGTTCTTCCAAAATAACAGTAATAACTATCATATGTATGGCCCTCTCACATGCATGATCTCATACAAATTCATTAGACTGGAGTCAGAGGAAACAGATTCCTGTCTTGAGTCCATCTCCCACTCCCTGTGTGACCTTGGGCACATGACTTGACCTCTCTGAATCTTGCTTGTTTTATTCGTATAATGGGCATAGAGACAGACCTGTTCTTCCTAGAGCAAAGGAGTAAGTGGGATAATTTATGTGAAAACTTGAGGTAGGTATTGATTTTTAGATGAGAAATTTGAGGCACAGAGAACGTAAGTGGTTTGCTTCAAGGGCTGTAGCTTATAAGCAGCAAAGTCCATATATAAACACAGGTCTTCTGACAACAAGTGATCTATCCACAGACCACAAGTGAGTGATGGCTGGCATAGGAGCAGATGGACGTGAAAGCCAACAGTACAGAACATAATAATCGTTAGCATTTATGAACACTTACTGTATGCCAGCCACTCTTCCAAGAGCTTAACCGTATTAACTCTTTCAGTCCTTATAAAAACCGTATAAGGCTATCGTTAGTATGTTTATTTCATAAAGATTAATTTCTCTAAGGTCACAAAGGTGGTTCTGAGCAAAGACTGCAGGTCCCGTGTCAGTAATCACTACCATGTCCTGCCTCACAGCCCATGCGCTTACACGCTGGACTCCAGGAACCTTTCCAAGAAGGAGGAGAGCCAGGGAGGGGGGAGTGGGTTACAGGAGCACTGGGCCACTGACCTCCCTAAACACATTGCAAGGTTTACCTCCAGGGTTAAATGAACAGGCCAGTGGTTCTCAACCTTCAACATGCACCTGAACCTCCTGGAGGGCTTATTAAGACACAGAGGGCTCCTTCTCTCTCTCCAGATTTTCACTCTCTTGTTCAGGGGTGGGACTTGAGAATTTGCATTCCTAACAGGTTCCCAGGTGGTGTGGATGCTTCCAATTTGGGTACCACATCTTGAGAAAGTAGGTGAGAAAGTAGAAGTAAAGGAGACAGTAGAAGACTGTAGAGCAACCACATGCCATCCAGGCGTCAAAGGGCCTGCCCTTATCTGGTCTGGAAGAGCTGGTCTGGACCCTGGACATCTGAAATGGTCTGGACCCATTCATTGGGTCTCTATGAAGATACTTCCAGCAGAAGAGGGCTGGGGTTGCCCTCCAGGGGCCAGCGCAGCCTCCACCGGTTGCTCTGCCCGCTGGGCTGAGGGCTGAGGGCTGAGGGCTGAGGACAGTGTGTTCTGCATTATGGATGAGTGCTCTCAGAAGCCCCCGCTGCAGATTAAGGAAACAAACAGCCTCTTCAGCCGCAGGAAAGCCTGCGACCAAGCCCCCAGCCCTCCCAGACAGAACCTTGCCTTCAGCTGTTGTTGTTTTGTTCTGCTGCTGCCTTCTCATCGCCTTGTACTGACAATAGTCGTAAATAACCGCAGTGCTGTAGAGAAATCATTTTAACAGCAGAGAGTCAAATAAATACATTAGACCTGACAGCTTAACTACGCGGAGTCCATTTGTATGGGGTGGCCAGCTGCTTCCCGAGACGCGCGGGGAGCGCAGCGGCCACGAGAGGGCGCGCCGAGCTCACTTTGAGCGAGGCCCGCCGCGGCCGCCCCCCAGCCCTGCCCGAGCCAGGGGCTGGCCTGGGCCAGAACAAAGCTCTCAGATTCCCATTTTGGCTGGAAAGTGGTGCCAAGTCCCGCCCCCATCTCTCACCCTTTTGTAAGAGAGGATTTTGCTTTCTACTCATCTCAGAGGTCAGGGTTAGAGTCGAGGTTTGGGGTGCTGGGATATGTGTCCCCAGAACCGCGTTGTCCCTAGGGATGGCAGAGTCACCAGGCCACATAGCCTCATGCGTGTGCCACCCAAGGGCACCACAGTCCCATTCACATGCTCAAGGATTTTCTTTCTTAGCTCTGGTTTTCAGTGGATTTGGCCTATCACGGCCATTCTAAATCTGGTCCCCTAATGCCCAGGAATTGTCTACCTCTTTCCCTTCCTACAGTGTCCTGGTGTTGAGGCTGCCCACCCTTTCAGGAAGTGCTGAGGGTCAGTTGTGGGCCATGCAGATTTAAGGTACCATCCTTTTTTGGGCAAAGAACATCCAGGAGGTCTGGGGACCCTGCTTCACCAGCAGCCCTGGGCTCTCCTCTTATCGGGGCCCCACAGACTTAGACAGGACTAAGCACCTGTGTGTGGAGAGGTGCCCTCCATTCAGGCTGACCACGGTTCCCCCAAACTAGCTCATAAGCCCCCTGGGATTTGAGGTGGAGAAGCAGGTGTGTGAGGTCTTCCCAATGGTTCCACCCAATGCTTTGGGTTCCACCCAAATGCTCTCAAGCTCATTGGTTGGGGGTTGATTTTTCTTTGTTGTCTTCCTAGACACCAGACTTCAAAACTCCTTGTGAGCATAGATTGGATCTCATTCTCCGCAAAAACCCTGTAACCTAGCAGGAGGCTTATTATTGGCTGTCTCTTGATTACAGGGGACACATGATAAGAACACTTAGCAGCTGTTTTGGGGTCTGTGGTCATGAGGTGAATATTTTTTGTTCTCTCAGGGCAATTTAGAGTACAGAGAGTCAGGTAAAAGGAAGCACTTCCTGGCAATGAAGTTATGAGATGCCATAATGAATTCCAACAGAGTTGTGGTCTATCTCTCTGGGAGCAGACCGGGTCAGACCAGGTTGTGCCCGCTTGAAACTGACACTATCTCTTTTCTTTTGAAACTGACACTATTTCTGCTGTTTGAGGATGGAGTCACAGCGGATTGGGAGCCAATGGGACTGTCTGCCTGGTGCCACTCTTTTCTCCCAGCCGGTTCAAACAGTGCCTTACCAGACTGTTCCATAGCGGGTACCTGATATGAGCTGGGTCCATCCAAATTCTTCCCTGAGAAGACTGACACGGAAATTGAAAAAAACAGAAGTTCATCTTTTTTGGGGTTCCTGGATGGTAAGACGGAAAGCCAGGCATTCTTGCTACCATGTTTCTCATCTTGTGGATGAGAAAAACAAAAGAGACCTTCAAGCAAATTATATACTCCTCAAGTATGGAATAAGAGAGAGAGAGAGAGCGCGCTGGAAACTTGCCATGGGGAGGTAGCTGGATTTTTGACCATGTCCAAGTCCCTGCTTCCTGTTGTTTCTGGGGTTTAGCTACATCCTTGTTCTTAAGTTCCCCACAATATTTTAGTACCTCCATAGTCATTTCCTTTGCAAACAAAACCCAGAAACCTCTCCTCTCTCCCCAACCCCATCTTCAGTTGGATTATTGGTGCCTAAGAGCAAAAGGATTTGGCTCATTGTGGTCTATTTAAAGTAAGACCCCAAACCACTTCATGAGTTCAGCTTCCAGTGTTCTCCATCAGGTTTTATCATCACCACAAACAGACGGTACAAGTCTCTGCTATTGTATCAGGCACCTGTCCTCTCTGCCAGGATCTCGCAAAATGCTCTCATCTCCTTCAGCCTCTTATAAGAAGGATGTCCCCTCTCCTCTAAAGCTGTCCCAGACAGGCAGACTTATTTGTTCCCATAGCCCTTTGTCCAAACTTCTTAGAATGTGCTTCTCGGTACAGGGGTTAGAGAATGGTGTTCTGCATAAGACTTGCCCCAGTCAGCCCCATTTCTATAATGCCTGCCACATCGAAATCCAGAGGGTGTCTGTTTAGGGACGATGAAGCTTGCGGTCCTCCCCACAAGCAGGGAAGTAGGTACTGAAAAAGTCCCTGCGGCCAGTAATTCCTAGAAGATGCAATTATAGAGGAGTATAGAATAGAACAGAAGAGACCAACAGAGGGAACACAGCAACAGAGTGAGACACAGTGAGGTCCTCTGTCCCCTTTCCTTTGGTCTTATCCCCATTTAACTCACTCTTTCCTTTAAAGCACGCGCGCGTGCACACACACACACACACACACACACACACAAGACTGTCCCTTGCCGCCATAGCTCCCACTCAGTGTTTAGAACCAGCCCACACCCCACCTCACCATCTCCCCAGCTGTTACCTTCAGAGCCTTCTCCAAGCTCTGAGTGCCAGACGGAACCTTCCAACTCAAAGGCAAAAGAGAAAAGGGAAAGAAAAAGAGGAAAGGAGGAGAGAAGAGGTGAGAGAGAAAGTAATACCCAATTTCATCGTTTTGTTCTTCGCCGTTTCCACTTCCGGAGACGGCAACTGTACAATTTGTATGTTTTGTATCATGTCTGCTTCCTTGTGGGAGTTTCATAAATTGATGATGATAACACAGCACATTTCTTTTAAGCCCTTAGACATTCAGTCTTTATTGCTTTATAAAGTGTGCTCGGGGCACAGATGAAATGAAACTGGTGAGATTTTGCTCCGTCCATTGTGCAAATTCCATCACAGGATTTGCACCTGCTATGCAACTGGCATTCAGAAATAGCAAGTCACGTTGCCAAAGGTACGGGAGGCCAACGCCGGGAGGCTCGGGACAGTGGGAGACCCAGGGCGATTGAACAGGGTCCACTCTGCGGCTGCGAGGAGAGGAAGCGACCTGGTGAAGGTTAAACAGCTACGTTCTGTAACCTCCACCTCCATCTGGGAACTATGCAAAATTCATTTCCCTCCAGCCCTATAATAAAATACATGCAATATGTAAATAGCAGCATTTCGAATGTGGAAGCCATTAGAGTCATCTACTGTATTTAATTAATGGAATATCAGGATTTTTTAATCCACAGCTAAATAGCGGCGCTGCTAGGAATATTACATCGATGGACAAACTCACTCCCCCAGCCAAAATGTTTTTTTTACCTTGTATGCGGATTTCCTGAAACAAATGTGTGGCATTTGTCATTTGCACCAGAAAACAATGAGTTCTTCAGTGTGTCATTACTTACCTGTGCAGAGTCGGGGAGACTCTGAACTTCAGACTGGGAGGAAAACCTTCATCTGTTAATAAAAGGAATCAGACCTTTCCAGGCCAAGTTATAAAACTGAGCAGATGAAAATAATCTCATATGAGTAGACTTCCGTTCTCTTACCCACTCTCAACCCCTCCGAATAACACCCCCCCCGACATACACACACACAGGATTTGTTCTCTTCTTGAATGAACTAATTTATTCCTGAAGAGCAAGGGGGACTTAACTCACGCTGGCTGTATGCAAATGACAAGCTGTAGCTGGTTCTTTTCTGTGTGGAGACGAGAAAAAAAAAAAAAAAAAAACCCATCGCATGGCATTATCAGGCCAAACTGGGAAACACTGCACCTACCCAAGGTCCCTAGCCTGGTAAACATGGTCTTTTGGCTGCCGACCTCGCCATGGTGGAGCAGCTTCAGGTCCCAGAGACACCTAGCTGAAGTGATGCCTGTCACTTGCCGAGTACCTTAAAATCCTGCCATTCATTCCAAGAACTTGCGCAGCAACTGTTTCCTTATAAAGTGCATTCAAATGGGTCTGCGGGACACTGCCTGTGTATTGTTGATCAATATAATGAACTCGCATTATTGCCGGGCTCACTGTGTACTTTCACTTGTCAAATAAGATGCTGCGTGCAAAAGAGCCTTGCGAAACCTACAGTGCTTTGTAAACTATAAAAACCATAGGCACACCGGTTTGCTATTATCAGGGTTGTGATTATGAATCCCTGAAGGGCAGAGTATTACAGCAGACAGGCTCGGGGTCCTCGCAGACATGGAGCAAGTTGGGCTTGAAATCAGAAAGGAGTTCGAGATTTACTGATTTTATTATAGGGAATAAATGCTTGGAGACAGAAGGGGATCCTTTATGACTGCCGTTAATACCTTACTTGGAAAAAAGGAGCATCGAGTTGCCTGCCATCTAGTGGCAGGAGGGTAAATGTGCAATTCCCTGAAGTCCCCAGGAAATGACTTACAGATTGTCTCTGGGAAGGGCTGGCAGATGGATGAAGGGCTGTCGGTGGAAGCTGACCGTGCGGGAGGGAGAGAGACCCACGGTCTCTGCTGCCTCCGCCAACCCAGGAGCCTGACCTCGGGCACAGCCACAGCTTTAACCAGCATCTCCACAGTGTAAACCTCGAGAGCCCTGTGGGTCTTTGAGACATTAAGTAAGAATAACAACAGAAACGATCCGGATGATGATGATAATATTAAGAAGCATAAACAATTATAATCATAACACCAGATTGCTTCCACTGTTCCTTTCTAGGCTCTGATGAGTAAACACACAAAAGGCTGAAGCCGGGGCTGGAGCAGCCCGGGAGACCGCCCATAGCCTCTCCTCCCTTTGAACTCCCCGCTCCAGGAGAGACCGCTGAATTACCGTGGGCCTCTGCAGCCCAGGGAGCTTTGGAAGGCAGGAGACCCACGTCAGCCATCTCTGGGTTTATTCCAGCAAGTTGTTCGACTTCGGGACACCCTGGACGGCTGGCCACCGCCTGCCAAGCCCTGCCTTCCCTTCCTGCAGTGCACCCAGCAAGCACAACTTAGGAGAGCGTCCAAAAAAGAGTCTGGGTGATCCCTGGAAGGAAACAACAACAAAAAAATTTGGTACAGCACTGGCTTAAATTGAAATACGAAACCAAAAACTTTAAATGAAGCATTTAAGTGGTTTATTAATGAATTTGAAGTCACTGATCAGAACTGCCATGCATTGCGTAGTTAGCTATGTATCCGGCCCTCGACATGCACAATGCCAGGTGAATGTCCTCCTCATCATCTCAGGTCAGTAGAGATACTGTCCCCATTTTACAGATGGAGAATTAGAGGATCAGAGAGGTTAAGCAGTTTGGTGACAATCACATAGTAAGTCATGGAACCGAGCCCCAAAACCTGTTTCACCCGTCTTTAGGTGTCTTATCCCAACCACCAAATATCAGAATCTTAGTGTAGAAAAGAACTTTGAAGGTCACCTAATTCAATTGCTCATCCCAAGCCAGAACTTTCTTTTATAGCAATGATTTACAGACTCTGGCAGGTTTTGATGGGTCATCTTAAAATCATTAACAAACCAACAAAACTAAAAAACAAGTTCTGAGACCACTTCCCTCTCTCACCTCTGCCCCACCACCAGCGCCTGCCTTTGCCTTCGCTTTCTGCTTCTGGGGCTTTGCACAGAGCTCTGGAGATTCATCTACAAAGGCTTCTGAAGTGTTTCTCCAGCCCAGCCAGGGTGGAAAGTGGGGCCCCACAGCACCTCTAGGGCACCCAGGAGGAAGAAGGAATAAGAAATGGGTTGGGGAGGGCAGAGGAGGGTTGCTGGCGTAATTGAGCTCGAGGCTCGGAGGAGGGAAGGTAGGAGAGCACAAGGCTGTACAAGAGACTGGCTTTCAGGAACTGGCAGGTCCATTTTTTTTTTTTTTTAAAGGGAGTGAAGAACATTATCATCATTTTTTTTTTTTAAGATTTTATTTACTCATTTGAGAGAGAGACAGTGAGAGAGAGCATGAGCGAGGAGATCAGAGAGAGAAGCAGACTCCCCATGGAGCTGGGAGCCCGATGCGGAACTCGATCCCAGGACTCCGGGATCATGACCTGAGCCGAAGGCAGTCGTCCAACCAACTGAGCCACCCAGGTGTCCCATCTTTTTTTTTTTAATGAAATACCAAACAGAGCTGCCTCAGGAGCCCGCACCTTGCTCCTCTCCTGTGAGCCGCCTGAGCAAACGGGCTACAGTGAAGTCAAACCCGAACTGATCTAAGTGTGGTGCTTCGTGTTTATTTATTTATTTATTTATTTATTTATTTTACTCACTTGCTGATCTCTAGGGCACCGTGAATTGCTGCTGTCTCTCCATCAGAGTGTTAGGAAAAGATAGGTCACTGGGGGAAATGTCCAGGTTGGGGTTGGCTCTCTGAGATGCACGTGGGAGCTCACATACTTGCTGTCCTGGAAATGGCCCTCAGGGACGGGGCGCCTTGTGGCTGAGGGTCTCTAAATCCTATGTAATGTGAGTGGTGGCCGACGCCCCCTAATGCCCAGATCGCAGATCCTTGTGGTTGTGAGCTGGCTCTGGCTCCCTATTTGGCCTTTGACTTTCTAGAGGTGAACGGGTGATTATTTGAAGACTTGGGTGTCTGTGTGTAGCTTGAGTCTTTGCTTCCCATTAAAGTGAAAACATTTATCTGGCCAAATGAAGCCACTCTAGACTATTCTAAAAGCAAATGTCCTTTAGCTATTTTGTGTCTGATGTTTGTCTTCCTGTGTATTCTCTCTTATCTGGGGACTTTGTGGATTTCCTAAAAAATCAATATATGAGGCTGAAAGGAAGTTCACACGAGCTACCTGTAAAAGCTGCATTGAGAGAGAGAGAGAGAGAAAGGAGAAGAGTCCCTCAGCAAGTGAACATCCCTGTGCCTAGCCCTGTGTTGGGAACGGTGAGCACACAGGCAATCAAGGCAAGTTCAACGCTCAGTGGCTCCCACAGATACTGGAGGGGACAACACAGAAAGAAAGCCACACGAATGGATTCTGGTCAAAGGTCTTGGGTTTAAGTCTTAACTCTGCCCAGGATTCGCTGCTTGGCTCGTCACTTACCCACGCTGAACCTCATCTTTCTCAGCTGTCATCTGGGCATAGGAAGAGATCCTCTCTGTGAGAGTCAGGTGAACTTGCAAGTGATCGATGAGTAAGGCCAGTGCAAGATCAGAGAAACAGAAGGACAAGACGGTTCTGAGTATGGGCGCGGAAGCTGAGCTCCTGTAAATGAAGACCGTGCAGGAGACAGCTCTTGCCCGCTGGAGGACGTGCGTGGGCGGTACGTAATTAAGAGCTAGAACATTACTATGTGCCCAGAAGATCACAGTGTGGTGTACTGACGAGTGCCAGCAAGGCTGAGAGGGTCTGCCGTAAAGACACCTGTTTGACCTGGTTGGACCCCGTGTTGCCTCAAGTTCTTTGAACATAGACTCGTTTCATTTCATTTGATATTTTTGTTTTGTTTTTACCTTCCATGCTCACCTGTGTGGCTGGAGATCTGACAACTCGTGTTGGGCAACTCGGATCCTGATGAATGTCCTTTTTCCATAGGTGAGGAAATAGGCCCAGAGAGGGAGAGGGGCTTGGCGGATGTCCCATGTGTCTGGCTGGAGCTGCCAACGCAGCCCTGCCCCTTCGTCCTCAGCCACTGGCTGCTCTCTCTGACTGAGCACCGGTGACTTGTTGCAGGTTCATTCACATGTTTCAACAGTCAGAGAGACCTCGCAACCATCCACTTCGCGTCTGGCCGCACTTTATAGGTGGTGTGGGTTTTATTTCTTATCGGCCAATCAGTATAGAGCATTCCTTCCTCCCTTGGGTCAGACCTTTCCCTTTTAGAGCCTTCTTTTCCTTCTCTTTTTTCTTGCTTTCAATTCCAGGCCACGTGCATGCAAGTGTTTTCTGAAATGCAGTCAGCATCACACTTGATACCATCTTTAGGAACTAAAGGACTTCTTGGCTTCCGAAATAATGGGTTCCATTAAACAATGAATGTATCTGTTAAGGAAAGAGTGCGATCTTTGCATCTAAAACTAGCAGCTTCGTCATGTTGGTGTGTCTTTGTGTTGGGGTGGAGAGCAGTAATACAGGCAAGTGTTTACAGAATGCTAAATTCATTCACTGTTAAAAGGACACATGTGGAAATGGTGCCAAAGGCTCTTTAGGGTTTTGAGATAGGGACATTTTAAAACCATTTGTCTTATCTTAAATTTTGCCTTAGATAAGATGCCTTCAGAGTGAATTCTCTTCACAGCTGTTCGCTTTCCTCAAAGCGGGTACACTTGAAGCCCTTTGTATCACATTTAGATCAACTTTTTGACAGAAACAGTGATTTTCCTGACTTTATTTTATTAATGTGCTTGTTTGCATTGACCAGCTTAACCAGCTGTTTTGGATTCCTGTGAACTCAGGGTCAAAGTGCTGATGCAGCTGAAGAATTGTAGAAATTAATCCTGGAAACGGCAGCAAAAGGAAATAAGAACCTAAGCCTGAGTCCGTGCTTGGTAGGCTAAAGCTGATCAATTTCCCGGTCCCTAATTAAAACAAGCCACCAAACACAACAGCAGCATAAAATCCAGGGCTTTTCCTGGTGACGAATGCGACCAGTCTGCAAATTTCTCCTCGCTGGGAACAGAGATTTGGTGTGCTACAGCCGCTAAACAGAAAGCTTGCTGGCAATTTATGTTTGATAATCTGTATATATCTCCTCCCTGCCCAAACGCTGCCCCTACCTTACCTTCATCCCCCAACATACACACCCATTGAAATTAAGCCAACAGAATGAGAGAAGATGTTTCCTTTGTTCACAAGTATGTCTTTGAAGGGTGTCCATTCCTGGATATTGAAAGGGTAAACAAATATGGCAGGCTACCTAAATCTTTTATATTACTTGAGTTGTGAAAATTTGCATGTGAACCATCTGCTTTTAAATTGAATCCAAGCTTTCCATCAATTAGCACCATAATTTCAGATGTAATGTAGGTTAACTTCTGATTGATCTTCAATTAACACTAGTTCTTAACCATTTACTTTATTTGGAATGCATTTTCCCCTCCCAGATATATCAGGAAGTTGTAGAAAGACCTTCCCGCTTTTGAAATGCTGATAGCTCTTTCAGGATGAAAGAATCCACTTGTCTCCCATCCTCCTTCCCTTCCTGAGTTTCTAAGAGCCCAGGTAATACACAGTCAGTAGAATGAGATTTTCCAGAAGAGCATCAAGGAAATAGCTAAGAAGAATCTCATTTCATGGCACACGTGTGCTGTTGTTGTTTTCACTTGACGTATTTAGATGGGGATGTTCACAAAATAAGTCACGAAATCATTCCAGGAAGCCCCCAAAATAGCATTTGTAAAACCGAAGATTTGGTAATTATGTAAATCTGAAGGAATTTGGAGATTTGGCTCCTTTCCTAAGACACAAACTCTCAGGGTTTAAAGACAACTCAGATGTCCTCCAGCCTGTACCCACCGAGGGCAGGCCGGCCCACCAGCATGTCCCTGCCAGATGGTCAAGCAGATTTTCCTTATTGTCACCATTGGACAAAGGTCAGATCTTACTGACGAGATTGTTGAAGAGAAATTCTGACAGCTCAGTAATGTTTATCTGTTGATACAATTCAGATACTTCTTTTGAAATACAGAATATTGTGCAGTGTTTCTAATAATTTCTCTATGGCTTATGCTAGTGTATGAGTGTGATATGTTATTCAACTTTTCTTCTGTAAGTTTGATTCATGGAAGATTTGTTACCTCCTTGCACGTGTAATTTTATCACAGAGGAGACTTTTTTTTTCCCCAGAAAAACACACACAGATCTTTTGCCGCTTTTGATGAGGTTACGTTCCAATAAACCTATCATAAATTGAGAGTATCATGAGTAGAAAATGCACTTAACATACCAGACTTACTGGACAGCATAGCTCAGCTTAGCCTAGTCTGGTGTTGTCGGGTGTCATCATGCAACAGGAAGCCTATTTTATAACATGTTGAATATCTTATGTAACTATTATGTAATTACTTATGTAATATCTTCTGTAACTATTGAACACTGTACTGGAAGGAAAAGACAGAATGGTTGTTTGTGTACAGAATGGCTGTAAAAGTACCGGTTGTTCACCCTTGTGATCACAGGGCTGGCTGGGAGCTGTCCCTGTTCAGCATCACGAGAGAGCCTAGTACCGCGTATTGATAGCCCAGGGCAAAGATCAAAATTCAAAATTTGAATTGTAGTGTCTACTGAATGCATATCATTATTGCACCATCATGAAGTGGAAACATGGTAAGCTGAACCATCATCGTAAGTTGGGGACTGTCTGTACTGGTTTTGTAATGATCACCATTATGAGCATACCATGTGCTTAGCAGCCCTGTCTGGGATGGTCCGCTTGGGTTTTGGACCATTAAGCAAGGACAAGTTTTTTGGCTTTTTTGTTTGTTTGTTCGTTTTTTTACATGAGAAGAATTTGTGATTTTTTTTCCCTTTCAATTATCTTCTCTATTTATTTTATTTATTTCTTTATTTTGATTATATGTATCACTGTTTCTCTTACCAGCATGCTGTGTTGAAAACCGAGCAAGGATCACTGCACTAGTTAGGCCGAGTAATCCTCACTGCTGTAGTACACCAGCCCGAAAGCTCGGTGGCTTTACCGCAGTTAGGGTTCACTTCTCACTCCGTCACCATTCAATGTACGTGTTCTTCAGTGGGTGGTGCTCCTGTTTTACTTCCGCCATGCTTCTCCATGTGGCTTGGAAGTGGGAAACAGAAAACAGAGTGGAAGAGCAAACATGGGAGTTTGGGGTGTCCTGTATCCACCGTTTCTTTGTGCATTCCGGGAGCTTAGAACTCAGTCACTGGCCAAACCCAACTGAAGATGGGCCAGGAGAAGAAACCAAGCTGTGAGCCATGACCAGTTTCTGCCACCCATGCAGTTAGATGTTATTTTACCTCTTTATCCTGGAGACCTATGTGTCCCCGATGAGTTCTAGAATTTCTATTGCATGTGTACTCTTGGTCTTCAGTGGAAAACAAATGAAGGGAATACAAGGTTTTTAGGAGCTGCCCTGAATTCTTGGGTATATACATTGAAAGAGAGAGCATGCAGGGCTCCAGTCTGCAGTGATCTCGGAGAATGTTCTCTGCATCTGGGAGTCCAATAAGGAAAATGTTTGCGATTAGACTCTCAGTACAGTGCCTCACCTTTTTCCAACAAAGATCTGCTCAAGACCACAGATGCCACTAAAGGGCACAGCAGATGTCTTAATGAGAACCACCCTGCATGTGCCCAGGACTTAGTAGCAGTTGGTGGTGCTGCAAGTGGGGAAAAGACATGAAGTTCTTGGCAGTATTGTCATTCTGTGCCATAATGGTATCACAGAAAAGAAGAATCAACAGCCTTCTTCTTTTTTTTTATTTTATTTTATTTTATTTATTTATCAGAGGGTGGGGGGAGAGAGCGAGCACAGGCAGACAGAATGGCAGGCAGAGGCAGAGGGAGAAGCAGGCTCCCTGCTGAGCAAGGAGCCCGATGTGGGACTCGATCCCAGGACGCTGGGATCATGACCTGAGCCGAAGGCAGCTGCTTAACCAACTGAGCCACCCAGGCGTCCCTCAACAGCCTTCTTAAAGGAAGCCTTGAACGCCCATAAACTTGGACTGGAAACTCCCACTCCTCCTCAACCATTCCCTAGAGAATATGATCCAGGAAGTAGGGCCTTGAAGTGGATTGTCTTAACAGGGTAGAAAATTAGCTACCTTCCTAAACCACCGAGACATCTTCTTTCCTGATTGTTAGTTTTTCATTTCAACCTATGTGAGGGGCTAGAAGAGTAGGTGGTGGCCTTAAGCCTTGTCCTTGTTTTACTTATATCTAGTGAATCTGTAGAACTTCTTTGTGAATCTACGGGAAACCCCTGTGAAATGGGTCATTTGCTTAAGGGAAAGCCCCTTAAGCACTTGGATATTAATCTTCAACAGGACTAAAGTAAAGTGTCACTTACTCAGTGACCCCAGCTTATCAAAATGTAGCTCAGAATAAGGAACCAAGTGAAGGAGCCTCTCAGTATGAGAAGAGATGCCACTCACTGAACACAACAGTTGGGAAGGAGAGATTGTAAGGGCAAAGCTCCGCTTCCTACAGAAGAGGCCGTATAGTCTCAAGAAGATATAGGGCCCCTTACTTTGTCACAGGTAGCTGAGAGTTGTCTCTGTTCACTTGCTGAGAGTGACAGGGGTGTAGGAAGGCAGGGGGAGGGATGTGCTTCCATGAGCAAAACCATGCTGCCGTCCTGTGTTCACTTACTGAAGTCAGTGCCTTTAACTCGGTTCAAAATCACCCAGTCATCCTTTTGAATCCTTACTTTCAAGGTCGATATTAGCAAAATTGGGAGTATTTGTTCTTTTCCATTAAGTGATTCAGTTATAACACGAAATCTCTCCCTCTCTCTCTTTTTGTTCTTCCCTCATCTATGGTTGGAGACCCCGAGCTTAACTTTTTTTGCTGACCAATACATTTGCCCCCTTATCAGTGAGTATCTGTATGTTCACTTCTCTAGTTCTGCCTGAAATGCTTTACTTTATTTCCGTTTTTCCAAGAGGCGGCCAAAGGTTGCCTCTAATGAAACTTATTCATTAGGGTTTAGTCTTGAAACTTGGGGAAAATGGGGTCAGGATATCTAGACTTAAATACTCTCTGATAAGTAGCTTTAGTTAAATTAATGCCTGGTATGAGTGTCTGTTGCCTGGAGGGCATCACAGGCAGATCAGGTAGGTGAGAAGTTCATGGGCCTTTATAATGAAAGTGCCTGTCCTTGATCCCTGGGACATAGGGTGTAAGACCCAGCAGGCTGAGATGTAATTTATCCCTTACTGTGCCTGTCCCAGGGCCTTAACCATGATGGTCTCTTATCTTAATTCCTGATTTTCTGAGTGTGCAGACAGACGTTAGCCTGTAGGCCTGCCAGCAGAAGGAGAGGGAACCTCCATAGAAGGACAGGGAAAAGAAAGAATGGTTTTTCGATTTTAGGCCACTGTGAAATGCTTGAAGGGTAGAGGTCAGTGCATTTTGATCTCTGAGGAGATGAAATATCCTGAGTTAGCAGCAGAGGAGACACCCCAGAAAAACGCAGTTAACCTCTGAGTCTGCAAAGGACTTTTCCATAATGTGTGAGGGAGGGTACCAAGTGCAGAAGTTGGGTCTCCTTTGGGCGCCTGGGTGGCTCAGTGGGTTAAGCCGCTGCCTTCGGCTCAGGTCATGATCTCAGGGTCCTGGGATCGAGCCCCACATCGGGCTCTTCTGCTTGGCAGGGAGCCTGCTTCCTCCTCTCTCTCTCTCTCTGCCTGCCTCTCTGCCTACTTGTGATCTCACTCTGTCAAATAAATAAATAAAATCTTAAAAAAAAAAAAAAAAACAACGAAGTTGGGTCTCCTTCAAATCCCATTAGTGGGGAAAGAAGATTTTCACAGCACCTTTTAAAAAAGTGAATGGCAAGAAACTGGATTTTTCTTTCCTTCTGCCCTTCCCTGGCCAATACCCCCCTATCCCCCCACCCCCGTGGGGATGGAGGGAGGGGCCCTGAGCCACTGAGTTTGGAATAATGACACCAGAGCAATAATGAGACCTTTTTCAAGGACTGATTTGTCTGCAGAAAGGAGAAGTCATCAGGTATCCATTGTGAGAAGAGTCGCCTTCTCTTAACAATGGCTCTGATGAAGCTGCTAGAAGGTTCTTATCAGGAAGAAAAGACTCCCAGCCAGCAGGAGAAGGGGAGAGAGGGAAAAATGAAAGCCTACAAAACCCCCAAATCATCCTTCTGAGCTCAGTGCTGTGGAGAGGGGGAGGGGAGGCACACTTCCTGAATGCCAAGTGACACTGGCTGGTCAGTCCAAATGAGCCTCTAAAGAGATATTAACAAAGATGAGAGCGGGGCCAGCTTTCCTGCAGGCAGGCGTTTAGCAGGGAGTGTGAGTTCGGCTGCAGAAAGTGTGCAATCCTGCTTTTCTCAGGCTGCAGGAAATAGCTAGAGGTCATAACAGCTTATCTTTTAGCCTTTCTCCAGGGATTTTCTAGATCTGGGTCACAGGGCTACCCTTCTTTAGCTGGATTCTGGGAAGGAAGAGGAAACTCACAGCCAGCAGAGAGTCCTGACGAGACTCTAGGCCCGTTTTTTTTTTCCCCCCCCTCGGCTACAGGTACTTGATTCAGAAACAATAGATTTTCTGGGTGCTTCGAGAAGGGAGACGAGAACTGGAGTTAATTTTGCACCTGTTGACTCTTGTTAGGAGCTTTACTGATTTGACTCAATTAATCCTCATCACCTCCCGAGACAGGTGACTCTGATCAAACTCTAATCATCTTGCCTTCTGTTCAAAATGCTTCATCGACTCTTTATATTAAAACCAAGTGAAGCTCTGGCCTTCCTCCACACCGAGAACCGAGAGCTTTGGCCATGGGGCCACCACGTCCCCTGCCCTTCCTCCCACTACTTATGCGTGTGTATCTCTTGCTTTAGTGTCAGGCCAGGTGGCTCCTTGATGCTTCCCAGTCCAGACATCAGTGCTCCACTTCCACGTCTTGCCTGTTGCTGTCCCCTCCACCTGGAATGTTCTCTTGACATCTTCTCCCACTCTGTTCACTTGCTAAATTCCTACCTATCTGGGGCACCTGGGTGGCTCAGTGGGTTAAGCCTCTGCCTTCGGCTCAGGTCATGATCCCAGAGTCCTGGGATCGAGTCCCGCATCGGGCTTTCTGCTCTGTAGGTAGCCTGCTTCCTCCTCTCTCTCTGCCTGCCTCTCTGCCTACTTGTGATCTCTGTCAGATAAATAAAGAAAAAATCTTTAAAAAAAAAAAATCCTACCTATCTGTCAAAGTCATGTGAATTTTCCTCCTCCATGAAATCTTTATCAAAATGGAGGTAATTTCTCCCCCTCTGGAACGCCCAGGGCAGTTTTCCTCTCTCTTACAAGGTTTCTCGTATGGTCACTGTTTACTGTTATTTATGGTCTTATCAAGCACTCCATGGATCCATGAGTTCTTCAAAGGCAGCGGCTGTGTCCCGCCTATTATCTCTTTATCTTTCAGCGACTGACACACAGTAGGTGATCATTAAATAGTGATGGAATTGGATTTTCATTCGCATTCGGGTCTTTAATTTTGAAGTAGCATGAACTTGTCTTGCCATTTCTAGGTTGATTTGGGAAGCAAATTCATGGAAACAGCTGGGTCTGCAGAAGCAACGTTTAATTGCTAGATCATCACACGGAAGAGCTGTTCCTGACTGGCATCCTTAGTAGGGATGGGGGATTTTGGCTCCTTTCACCCCTTTTCCTTCTCCTCTAAAGAGAGTGGGCTAGAGCGATACAAAATGGAATTTATTTCATACTTAGCCTGCCTAGCACTTGTTACATTGTAAACTGGTTTAATCTTTGTAAGGATTCTTTGAAGGAGACATTACTTTCATTGTGTAGTTGAATAAACAAAGGTGTAACAAAGTTAAATAAGTTGCTTAAGGTCAAATAGCTAGCAAAGACTGATACTGATCCCAAACTTGTGTACTTGCCCACTATTCTATGTTGCCTCCTGGGCTCCATCCAGAGGATGTTCTGAAAAGGAATAGCCAAGGAGCACATGTATCCTTTTAATTTCTGTAAGGTTTTGTACATAGTTTTCCATTCTTTAAGAGCTGACAAGAAAGTTTGGTTTCCTACTGTTATGTGAAAATATTCTGGACACCAGCGCTGCAGACTTGCCCTTCTTTGTTAAAGATGAAATTTCAAAAAAGTCCCTTAAGGGTAGACTGGGTGGATAATAGGAGGTAGCAGTGGTCCTGTATCTGTGGACCCTCATAATACCTGAGGCTGTCTTAGTGATCATCACACCCAGGAACTGCTGGCCAGGCAGAAAGACTATGGGTGTTACAGTCAGAAAACTGTGGTTCAAAGCCCATCTCCGCCACTGACCAGTCAAGTGAAATTTGAGGAAGTTATGTAAACTTCGAGGGCTCAGTATTCTCATCTGTAGAATAGAGAGCAGAATAACTCCTGGATTGATTGTTCTTAAGGATCAAAAGAAAGGACTAGATGTGATGAAATGACTACGGAAGAGTTGAAATTGCCACCATGATGGTTGAGCCACAATTAGAGCATCCTTTAAACATGTCTTCTAGATGTGTTCTCTTATCCCTCCTGAAAGGGACCAGATCCATGTGATACAATGTTTTATTTTAATGCCTTTCTGCCTCCCTGCAGGAAGCTTGCCCAGCCGAATCCTTCAACTAAAGGAGCTCCCATTCAGATCGCTCCTGCGCAGATGTCTCTCTGCCTGCCTTGCTCCATAGACATGATTTATGGAAGAATCTTGGTCAGAGGGCACTTGGACAAAGACAGAGCGGAAGAGGCAACAATGTACCCATTTTTAAAGATACCAAAGTGTGTAGTGCTCACTTCTGCAGCACACATATGAAAACTGGAATGATACAGGGAACACTAGCCCAGTCCCAGTTTAAGGATAACACATAAATTCATGAAGCATTTCATATTTAAAAAAAAAAAAAGAAGAAGAAAGAAAGAAAATACTCTAATGTTTAATAACTTGCCTGCGACCATGTGGTTAGTTAGTAGCAGAACTCCAAATCAGATCCCAGGACTCCTCTCACTACACCAGAAAATAGCCGCTTAGAAGAGAACTTGTCCCGGCCCAGGGAAGAGGTGACAGTCCAGAGGTAGATGAGATTAGTTTTTTCTCCTCACCTCTAATTTCCTGTGATTTCTGTAGCCCAGCTACATGCTAATGGCTTGGCAGAAACTTCAAAATTAAACTTGTGAGAGCAATCACTGTTATTGGACCTCTAGGCAATTATAGTAGCTGTCAAAGGTTTTAAAGCCAACATCCAGCCTGACCCTTTCCAAATGACTCAAAAGTGGCATTTTAATGAGAAACGAAAGCAGAAAAGGTGTTTTTAATTTTTTTTAAATAAAAGGTTCTTTTTTTTTTTTTTTAATAATGGTCAAACTGACTGAATTTTACTGCCTATCAAAGGGTATGGGTGGGATTGTGAGACTGGGGACCAGAGAGCCCAGGGCTGTTGACTTTTGTTTGTAATGGCAGCTCCCCAAACCTCTCCCACCGCAAGCCTATTATGAGAAGCCCCACAGAGGAGCATCGAAGGATTAGCACCCGGTTCAGCTTTATGCTCTTGAGTGCATTTGGGATAGTAGAATTACCAGCGCAGGTCCATCTGCACTTTCTTCTTTATCTCTGGGTCTGGTTAAGGCTAACCTGTCAAGATGGAGCTACTTTTAAAAATCTATTTATCTTTATATCTATCTATCAATTATCTATCTATCATCTATCTATGTATCTATCTATCTACCTGTCTTCCAGTTTTATTGAGATGTAATTTACATGTAACATTGTGTAATTTTAAGCGTACAAGGTGAGGATTTGATACACATATATACTGAAAAATTATTAACTGCAGTAAGCTTAGTTAACACTTTCACCACCTCGCATAATTACCATGTTTTGTTTTGTAGTAAGAACATTTAAGATCTGCTCTCTTAACAACTTTCAAGTAGTCTATAATACAGTACTGTTAACTGTCCGTTAGATCCCCAGAATTTCTTCATCTTATAGCAATTTGCTTATCTTAAAAAATGATTTTTGTGCTTTTTTTTCAAGATTTTATTTATTTATTTGACAGAGAGAGAGAGATCACAAGTAGGCAGAGCAGCAGGCAGAGAGGGGAAACAGGCTCCCCGCTGAGCAGAGAGCCCAACGCGGGGCTGGATCCCAGGACCCTGAGATCATGACCTGAGCCGAAGGCAGAGGCTTTAACCCACTGAGCCACCCAGGCACCCCTGTGCTACTTTTTTAAAAGACAAAGACAAAATTCACACGCCATAAATGTACCCCTTTAAGATACATGATTCAGTAAGTTTTACAGCGATCACCACTGATTCCAGGACATGTTCATCACTCCAAAAAGAAAGCTGTACCCATCAGCAGTCACTTCCCATTCTCCCTTCCTCAGGTTCCAGGGTGAGCGGGGGGGCTGAAGCTATGCGAGCCCCTAGGGAACATCCAGGGCTGGGGGAGTCAGCCTGGGGCAAGCTGACTCGGGGGTCCTGCATGAAGTCAGGCACTCACTTCACCCTGCTTTCATGCAGCAGGTGTTGCCCTGCAATGGGCTACCTGGGCTTGGGAGAAGGGGTGGGGGTGATGTAAATTTCTCTTTCCTTCTCCCTCCAAGTGTCCTTTACTTCTTTACTCCTGTGCTTCACAGAAACTGTGAATCTTGTGAAGGTGTTTTCCTGTGCAGATAGGTGTTCATATGGATGTTTCTGGGAGAAGAATAAGCTTTAGAAGTTCTACGCTGCTGCTGTTTTGCTGATGTCACTCCCTCCCTTTGTAGTCTTGATTCTATTTTCCCAGTGAATCATGGCGTTGGACATGTTGTTTTTGTTTTGTTTTTTGTTTTGGTTTTAAGAGAGAGAGTCCGCACATGTGTGAGCAGGGGCAGGGTCGAGGCAGAGGGAGAGGGAGTGAGAGAGATTCCTAAGCAGGTTCCACACCCAGTGCCGAGCCCTATGTGAAGCTCCTCCTCAGGACCCTGACTGAGACCATGACCTGAGCCAAAATCAAAAGTCTGACCCTTGGGGCGCGTGGATGGCTCAGTCGTTAAGGGTCTGCCTTCGGTTCAGGTCATGATCCCAGGGTTCCGGGATCAAGCCCCACATCGGGCTCCCTGCTCCTGACGGAGCCTGCTTCTCCCTCTCCCTCTCCCACTGCTTGTGTTCCTTCTCTCGCTGTGTCTCTCTCTGTCAAATAAATAAAAATCTTAAAAAAAAAAAAAAAGTCTGATGCATAACCCACTGAGCCACCCAGCCGCACCACATGGTGTGGAGCATTTTTAAATGCATATTGGTCATTTGTGTATCTGTGGAGAAATGCCCATTTAGATCCTTTGCCAGTTTTAATATTGGATTATTTACCTTTTGCTGTTGAGTGGTATGGTTTCTCTCTATTTTCTGGATACAAATCCTAGATACATGATTTGGAAATACTTCCTTTCAATTTGTGGGATGTCTTTTCATTTTCTTGATTGTTTTTGAAATACAAACGTTTGAAATTTTAACACCATCCAATATACCTATTTTTAAAATTGTGTTGTTGATATTTTGGTGTCTTATTTCAGAAACCACTGCTTAATCTAAGGTTATGAAAGATTATGCCTATGTTTTTCTTTAAGAGTTTTATAATTTATTTATAATTAGCTCTTAACTTTGGGTTTTTGATCCATTTTAAATTAATTCTTCTCTGTGGTATGAGGTTAAGTTCTTACTTCATTCATGTAAAGGTAGTCTAACTTTTGCATGTGAATATCCAGTTGTCTCGGCATCATTTGTTAAAAAGAATATTTTTTTCTTACTCAATCATCTGAGCAACCTTGTCAAAAGTCTGTTTACCATAAATTTAAGTTTTGTTTCTGAACTGCCAATTTTAGTCCATTGATCTATATGTGACATTTATACCAATACCATATTTGTCTTGGTTATTTTAACTTTGCTTTGTTCTGTAGTTTTAAAACCAGAAAGTGTGAGTCCCCCACCTTTCTTTCTCTTTTCCAAGACTGTTCTGCTTATTCTGAGTCTCTTGAAAAATTCTGGGACCTGTTTGTCCATTTCTTTGAAAAATCCAGGCAGGATTTTGGTAGGGATTACACTGAATTTGTAGATCAACTAGGGGAGGATTACTGTGTTTGCAATATTAAGTCTTCAATCCATGAACATTGACTATCTTTCAAATTACATAGGTAATTTGAAATAATGTTTTCTTTAATAATGTTTTGTAGTTTCCATTGAATGAAACTTGCATTTCTTTTCTTTTCTTTTCTTTTAAGATTTATTTATTTGTCAGAGAGATAGAACATAAGTAGGGGGAGCAGCCGGTAGAAGGAGAAGCCGGCCAAGGAAGAGGCAGGCTTCCTGCTGAGCAGGGAGACTGATGAGGGACTTGATCTCAGGACCCTGAGATCATGACCTGAGCCAAAGGCAGATGCTTATCTGACTAAGCCACTCAGCCATCCCGAAACAAGCATTTCTTTTATAAAATTTATTCCTAAGTATTTTATTCTTTTTAACGGTAGTATAAAAATAATCATCTTAATTTCATTTCTGGGTAGTTCATTGTAAGTGGGTAGATTGTCTGATTTTTGTATATTGATCTTGTGTCCTGTAACCTTGCTGAAGTTGTTTATAAGAACTAGTTATATGTGTGTATTTTTAAATATTTTCTATATACAGTCTAAGTAACTTTTATTCCTTTTTATAACCTAATTTCTTTTGGTTAGAACCTCCAGTACAATGTCAAACAGACATCATAAGAGCAGACAACCTTGTTTTGTTTCTGATCTTAGAGAGAAAGCATTCAGTCTATTGACATTGTGATATTACTTGTGAGGTTTTCTTAGAGGCACATTATCAGGTTGAGGAAATTCTCTTCTAAGATGGTTGAGTGTTTTTATCATGAAAGGGTGTTGGATTTTGTCAAATGCCTTTTCTGCAATTATTGTGATGATCAGGATTCTCCCCACCTTAATTCTACCAATATAGTGTATTATATTGATTGATTTTCATAACTTGAACTTACTTTGCATTTCTGGAATAAATCCCATTTGGTCATGTTGTATAATCCTTATGTTATGCCTCAGGTCTCCCCAAATCATGGGCTCCAAGCTCAATTGGATAAGAAATGCTTTGTAAGGTTATTGAAGCCATTAGTTTGACCCTGTTGTTAAATAGGAAAATGACCTGGGTGCCTGGGTGCCTCAGTGGGTTAAAGCCTCGCCTTTGGCTCAGGTCATGATCCCAGGGTCCTGGGATCAAGCCCCGGGTTGGGCTCTCTGCTCAGTGGGGAGCCTGCTTCCTCCTCTCTCTCTGCCTGCCTCTCTGCCTACTTGTGATCTCTGTCAAATAAATAAATAAACTCTTTAAAAAAAAATAGGAAAATGACCTGACTTCAACAGCTAGATTGAGTTCAAGTTAAGATACCTCCACTTGTTTGGAGGTATGAAGGTACAGTGTTTGAGCACTGTAACTATATAATGTCATCTCCAGGCCCAAGTACTGAACCCAGTCTGGTGTATAGTAGGCATGTGACCAGCAATTTTTAAATGAATTAATCCAGTCATTCAGGAATGGATTTTAAAACAAACTCTGCTTCCGTGGAGGGACCTCTTCTATACTTCTGAACTATGGGAGGTTGTGAGGTGAGAATCTGGAGAAGCAAATATACCCCACGTAGCAGGTCTTCTGCAAACACTAATGATGAAATCCTACCTTGTGATCACAAAGACTGGTTTGAGAGGTGAAAAAAACCAACTTGAATTTAGAAATCAGGAGTTTTTTTTGGAGTGTATTTAATTTGATGGCTGTTTTATATACTTCTGGTTGTTAGATGTCAATACAACACTTATTCTCCCCCGTGTAGCTATTTTCTGTATTTTCTCAGCTCTGTGCTTGTGAGAATAATGTTAACCTTGACCACTGTTTTCTTCCTTAATGACTTACACCGTCCATGGCAGAAGAGTATGGTGGATCTCTGTTGAATAAATAGGTGAATTACAAATATACGTGGAATGAAGGGTAGATGAATGCAAGAAGAAACCAATGGAACCGGCCTTTCTGCTGAGAATCTGCATAGCCTCCCACACTCTATGTTTGAGTCAGTGCCCCTCCTACCTCCATCGCCCCATCTCTTCCTCTAATTCCAGTTCCTCCTTCACCCTATAGAAAGTTACTAATCAAGGTGCAGGCCCAGAGAGTACCAGAAGCATTACCTCAGGGCAGGAGCTCAGACCCCCTCCCCAGATGTAGACAACACAACTGTATTTTGGCAAGCGTCAGAGGTGACTCCCATGCACAGTCAAGTCTGAGAGCGATCTAAAAACGTGGCCAGTTGCTTGCTCTGGAGTTGTTTCAGTTTCACATGAATCATGGTCTCCTTAGGTACGGTTCAACCTTAGATAGTGAGAATCAGCATGAAAGGGTTTATCCCATATTCATAAAATGAAATCAGCAAATAGTTTTTTAATCCCTATTGAACAGGAGAGTTGGCATCCCTTTCTGTGCTGAGAGGAGATGAGCCTGTCTAGTTGCTCTTGCAAAAAAATACCTCAGGAATGGCCTACAGGGACTTCCAAATTATCTGAGTCATCCTTTTGGACTCGAATTCTTTGACACATCAGTTGGGACAATGCAATATTGCGAATTACATTAGCATAAGTCAGAAAAACAGATATTGAATAGACCAAGTTCAATTTTGATGCGGGAGGAAGCAAGGAAAAAAAAAAGTCTTAGGGTCAGAGACAGTAAAAAAAGGTAAAGGTTGCTTGTTCTGCTTTTGTTCTGCAGGGACAGTGCTAGGACCTGGGGATGCTCTGCTCTGGGTGGGGGTGGGAGGAGAAAGAACTCAAGATACACTTCATAACCGTCACCATCTTACACCCATCTGGGTTTGGCTGCTGAACCAACGCAATAGGAGTTTTCTAACTCAGGCTTGATTTTCCTTTAATAAGAACAACCCCAAAGGATTCTTGGTGTGGCACACTGGCAACGGTGGAATAAGACATGCTTTCTTCTCCAATTTCTTTGGAGAGATAAAGATTGATGGGCAACAATGCAAACATCTTCCTGGCACAGATGGGCCAAGCATTTTGCTCGGGGCAGTTCAGTGCTAACACACTGAAGACAGTTCCAAGAACCACATCAGAAGTGCTTCAGGGAATGACGGAGTTGGCTAGGAAAGGAATAACAACAGGAGCTAACTATGGACTGGCTGGCTAATCACCTCTGGGGAGCCAAGCGGCAAGGCTGTGCTCTTGTGGGGAATACTACAGGGAGTTTGCCTGGGCTGTAAGGCTTAATCGAAGTCAATGTAAGGTCAAAGACTACAGGAAGAGTAGCTCGCACTCATGGATTTACAGGGGACCCTCCCTCTCTTCTTTCTCTCCCCCTGATGTGTTACACGTTTCTCTTCTTTGTGGTGTGTGCGTTTGTAATGTAAGAAATCTGAGAAGACAACTTGAAAATTGCCTGAAGCAAGACCACTTGGTGTGTGCTAACCTAAGCAGATGACATGAATGCAACACCCAAGCCGTCTTTCAATTTCATGCACCTTGATAGGTGGACACCATTTGGAGAAAGTCTTTTGTGCAAAATGCTGGAGTGTGTGTAGTGTTGGGGGCCAAGAGCGGGGCACCCCAAGGTGGGACACTTTAGTATGAAGATGACGTGGACTTAAAAAGGCAATCAAAACCCAGCAGATTCAGGAAAAGCTCTTTACTTCCCACACAACTGCCCCCAAAGAATTTAGATAGAGGACCTGCTCCAGACAGAGAGTTATCACCACGGATAACTACGTTTTGGTATGAACTGTGCATGGTGGACAGGGAGGAACCTAGCAGAGTCCTCTTTTTGTCCCGTTGTTTCAGTGTAGCGCAGCAAACATTTCTCACTTACCCTTTCTCATTCTCCCTGAAGATAGCACTCTTTTCCTTTGAAGTCCCAGACCCCTACTCCCTTCTTCTTAGTTCAGGATGACAACTATCTCTCATTTCATCTGACTGTCTCTAGAATTTCCATGTCTGGGTGGATTCCCTGTACATCCACTATTAAATTTGATTTTTTCCCCTATTAATCTGTCTCAGGTCAATTTGATTCTTAGTCCAGCTAGAAGGTTCTTGAAGCGGTCAGGATATTCTTGCTCCCTGACCATAGAAGGGGCATAGCTTTTTCCTTATTTCTTTTTTGCTTGCTGTAGAGGAGTAAACAAATATTTTCTTCTTAGCTTTTGAAGTTCTCAGCTGGAGCTCTGTTAAAAAAAAAAAAGACTAACTAGAGAGAAGCATACCCATTTATTTAATATAAGTTTTACAAGATAAAAGAGCTTTCATAAGGAAATAAAGATTGAGGGGAGCCTGGTTGACTCAGTCCATAGAACATGCAACTCCTGATCTCAGGGTTGTGAGTTCAAGACCCACACTGAGTGTACAGATTACTTAAAAACAAAATCTTTAAAAAGAAAAAAAGATCAAAGGCAATGAAATTTTAGTGTTTTTTTTTTTTTTGTTTTTGTTTTTTGTCATTCATTCATTCAAAAATTCCTCAGGGCTCATTATCAGTCAAAGTATACTCTTCATGCCCTTCCCCTATCTCGCCCATCCCCCACCCATCTTCCCTCTGGCAAACAGGGATATGAGCTAAGTGTAGCAAACAAGGAGATGCTCTACAACGCTCATTTATTTGGACTCTTCTTGGAATCACTCAGTCTTGGAGCTAGGATGCCTCTTTCAGGCATAGGGAAGGTGCTTCCCACAAGGGTCTTAAGACCAGCTTCAAGGGAAGGTCAGGAATTCCTCCCTGCAAGAACCCTTTCTTAAATTCCTTCAGCCTAAAATGTTCCAGACACAAAGGCACTATATTTGGGGGCAGGGTGTTTTGTTTTTTTTTTTTTCCCTTTCCCTGAATCCTGTCATTTCTGAAAGAACAGTAAGATAGTGAAGGCTTTTAACTTAATTTTTAAATCCACTGAACAGTTTGGCAGGTGAACAGAGAGTGTGGGGGCTCTTTTGATTGGATAAGGAACCACTGTCATAATAATATTTTTAAGTTGTTTTTCTTGTTTTTTAATAGATTCAAGTGGACCATTATGAGAAGACCGCCATGGTCAGTGGTCAAGGGTGATTCCTGAATCTGCTGCCAATACGCAGGAATTAACTTTTGGTTTAAAAATTTTTTTTCTTTTTTTTTTAACCAGGTTCATGTACCCGATTCTAAGTAACATGGCTCCCCTGCTCCTTTGGATACAACGTCAGTTAGGTGTGTGACCTCAGCAGTGCAGGTGAGGAACGACTGGCTTAGATCTTTAGCTTTTGGGTGAGAGACTGGAAATTGAGATGCAAGCTGAAGGGAGAAAGCTGGAGAGCTAGGAGCTGAGCTGAGCCATAAACCTTCCTGGCAGCGGCCCTGAAGCTTCACCATGGCTCTGCAGACAGAGGGGACGTGGACGCTTGAGCGCCATTATTGATGGGGAGCACCCCCGGAGCTGGTCTGGAAGAAACAGCCCTGTCCTGTTTCTCCGTAGAAAGGGCTGTAAACATTTACGAATCCTGAGCACTTCCCGCACGCAGCTGGCTGGGTTTTCAAAAGCAGATTGTTCCCTTGCCCAGCACACCGCAGGCCACTCATAAACACTGCCTCCTTGGAAAATCTGCTGACTTTGATTTCATTTCCCTGCGTCTCCCTTTGACTTGAGGAACTGGAGTTTCAACTGAGCCAACTCCTCCTTCTAGGGTCGGTAGGACACCATGAGGATGGAGGGCCAGCCCTGTGTGGTGGGTTTTTGGCAAGCAGCCCCCTTTCAGGAGAGGGCGTCCATCTCGTGTGCGGGGAAGCATTCATGGCGCTGTGAAAGGAAGCTGGTTAGTCATGAGGTAACCAAACTCCTCCGGAGTGGGAAACAGGAAGCTGAATGACATGCATCCAGCCACAGATGTACTAATTTAATTTCATGCCTCAACATCAGCTGCTCCTCTCCACTTAAAAGGAACATTTGCATCCATCTGTCATCATCTCTCCCTTTCATTTTAAAATCTCTGTGCTCTCTTTTCTTTCCCTTCACCTCTCCCCCTCCCCACCCCAACTTGATGAAATAATGGGGCACATTTAAAATCCAAAGTCAGGCAATTCAAATTCTGAACTGATGTGATTTTGTTCCATTCTGAGTCAACCTCCGAAAGAGTGTCTGGGGAGTAGAAATCAAGGGGCCAGACAAAAAAAGCAAGTGAGAGAGAGAAGATTTCGAATGCAAATCAACCTTCTCAACCCATTTGAAACAACCTGCTGTGAACTGGGCTAGAACGTATGGCCCATTAGCACCTTGTTAGGCTGTCAGAGTTGGAGCAGCTTAACCGGGTGATAATGGGGAAGAAATGGCTTGAGACCTTTTCCCTCCCAGCCTCGGTTTCTTCCTATCCTACCCCACCCACGCCAGGACCCCAGGCCTGTGGCTGCTAAGAGTAGCTCAAGAGAAAATGAAGGTGTTCTTCATGAAACACATCGTGATAATTGTTAAAAGCACCTTTCTAGCAAAAAAAAGAATGTAGAGTTTAATTTCAGTTTTCTTGGAGTGTGAGGGTTTCATTTTTTTATGGGAATCTTTTTGGGCTTGTTCTCTCCTGCTTCATTCAATACTGAGCTTTAGTTTAAAATAAAATTAAAAAAAAAAAAGATGTTAAAGACGACATGATAGAATCTCAGGGATTAAATCTTAATCCTCATAAAACAAATCCTCAACTATGAACTATATGGTTGACGTGTTGCGGAACATGGACTGGATCCTGGCGGAAGAACCAAGTGGCACTCGGAGATTAGGGGGATGGGAGGTTTATTTAACACCAGTGGGATCAGAGGAGGTTGTTCTCCAAAGCTCTGAGCCCGAGCACAAGCAGGGAGGGGGATTTATACCCTTCTAGTTCCACATACTTGGTACTTCGGGCATGCGTAGGAAACAGGGTAGGAAAGAAGAATCCAGAAGGGCTTTGAGACAGGGACAGGAATTCCCTGGCTGGTTTGGTCAGCCATTTTGGAGTACAGTTTTTCCCTATGAGACGCACCTGCCAATAAACATTATTTGCAAATGTTTTTAAGAATACAATGATGAGGGAGCAGGAGGCTGGCTGAGGACAAAGCAAGAGCTGGCGCCTTGCACCCCCCCTTCCATCCGCTCCCCTCCATATGTGTAGCATCCCTCAGGCACCCCTGACTGCCATAAAATGATAAATAGTTAACTTGCTGAGATCACAATCCTACAAGACAGGAGTCTCCCTTGGTTTGCAAATGTCCTTGAGATTACAACAAAGAAGTTACCTTATCAATAGCCCAATTTCCAAAGACACAGAACTCAGTTCCTCAAGCCTAATGTCACCCTCCCCTCCATAAAAACCGAAGGAGGTGGAGGTAGAAGGAAAAGTAAATAAAGTTAAATTTCTTCTAAACCTAAATCTCATTAACAAGGATGCTTGATAGCAGGAATGTAACATTCCACCAGACTCCCAATTGTCTTTAAACCTAAATCTCATTAACAGGGATGCTTGATAGCAGGAATGTAACATTCCACCAGACTTCCAATTGTCTTTAAACCTAAATCTCATTAACAGGGATGCTTGATAGCAGGAATGTAACATTCCACCAGGAGACTCTCAATTGTCTTTACTTGATAGCAACTAAGCCTTCAATATCCTGATAGTATTCTTTGCCCCAATAGCCCTTCTGAACACCCCTTTGTCCTCACCTACCCAACTCCTGTGTATATAACCAGCCACTCCTCACAACCCGGGGCGGCCGCATCTCTGCCTGCCCACGGGTCCTGTCCCCGTGCTTTAATAAACCACCATTTTGCACCAAAGATGTCTCAAGAATTCTTTCTTGGTCATCGGCTCCGGACCTCAGCCCACCAAACCTCACCTAGGTTCTAGAACTTCATCATACAATACTTGCTTTATTTGGAGCAAGGATTCAGAGAGGGGAGGGCTTGCTGGAAGATCTGCCATCCTCTCGTCTTCCTCTGCTTGGGTGGAGAGCAGCGTCAACGGTACTATCTCTAACATCATCGTGGCTAGACTGTAGAAAAGCCATAGCTCTTGCTGATGAGATGCTTACTTCTAGATATCAAAGTTATTAGATAGTCCATTACCAGGCAATAGGAATATTTTCTTTTTTCCATCCTAAAAATGCAGTTTATCAGGTTTAGTATAAAATAAGCCAGAAGGACCTTACTGATTTTGATGAACCATTAGAGAGGACATTGGGGAGGTAAAATCTGTTTTAGCGTTTTTGCCAAAAGGTTTAAGTGAGATGATGGTGGCTTTAAGGTCGGGCGTGATGAGCTTGGACTAATTTAGGGTCAGTGACCTGATAGACTTGGGACTTGTGCCCACAGAGGGGTGGGGAACAAGCAATAACCTTATGATTTAGTGTGGAGAAGGTCCGGAAAGAATAGTTACCGGGACATCTCCCAAACAAACTTTGCTGTTTTCAAACGAAACTTCTTTGAAAGTATTTTTATTTATTCTGTTGTCGTTACCAGGATGGTTTTTATGTGGTTTTGCTTGGAGTAAGGGGATAGATTTCATAACCTCTTAAAGTCACCAGAATATTTCTATGCTCCCAGACTATGCTTAAATACCAATAAGGATAAATGACCCAAGGGTATTTGTTTTAGTGTTCATTTCGGTGCAGAGGTAGGGATTAGGATTTATAATACTAGGACAATTCTTTTGTCTCTCTGTCAGAATAAAAAACGAGTAATAAATAGCCATATTATACTTAATTTTATAAAAGTGCAAAGTAAGTGCAAAATTTTGCAAATTTTTCAATCGTGCCATGTAAGTGCTAACCACTAATAGTCCTTTGCTTTCACTCCTAAGGGAGATTTCTCCCCCTTTTTTCTATAGGCAGGATCCCTGAGGCTAACCCGCCATCCCGCTATTCTTCAGGGATACGGAAATGTCCCCGGGACAGCTGTACTCTGCTGGCTGAGGAGCCCACAAGGTTAATGAACACCCACAAAGACTGAGGAGGCGAGCAGCGTTCTCGGCGCGATGATTAGCATGCCAGCATTCTTTCCTTTGTGGTAATGATGGTCAAGAAGGTGCCTGGCGATAGAGGGGAAAATGGAGAGTTTCTGCTTCTTCTGCCTCCAAAGCTTATTAAAATTCATTTTCATTCAAATAGCCATCGTCTGATTTTCATCATCAAATAAGCACACACTGTACATATTTAACAGGCAGGAGACCTGTGCTGGGTTCATGTCGTTTTGAAGTGAAGGCCTGTTCTCTTAATGACTGTCCATGCTTATCTCTGCATGTAAATTTCTCCCCTTCCTCTTTCTTACCCTAGCCACTTGCCTGCTACCCTGATTCTGGGATCTTTGATAGGCAGCCCAGATGCCTATTATAATGATAATTCATTTGGAGGGAAAGGAATCTCCTCCACTCCTCTAGCTCATTATAAAGGTGAAGCCCTCGGGAGGGCAGGCTGGGAATGAACAGGTTTACAGAGTTATTTTTCCCTCTACAAGAGGCAGAAGACAGGATGGGGGAGGGAGGTCTCGCTTCTCTGTGTTGGGTTTTCCTCCCTTTGGAGCTGGCCTCCATTCCCGGACGTGGCAATTGTCCTCTCGTGTTTCTGGGGACTGCCATCCGCTGGAAGGCATTTCGGCTTGGGCAGTTTTATACCGAACAGCTGCTGGGAGCAGCTGGGCCTGCCCTACTGTTGTCAGTGAGAAACCAAGTGGCAAATGTGAGTGTACCAGGCTTCCTTAAAGGATGTGTGTGATCTGATAATACAGGGGAACACAAAGATGTTGGCCTCTCTTGTGGTGTGCCCGGTAGACCCTCTTAAGTCTCATTTTATTTTATTTTTTGTAAACTCAAGAGACACACAAAATCCCTTTGAAAGCTTTGGAAATCCCAGAACATGATCAAAAAGGGTATCAGGAAAGCAATCATACCAGTATTGAGAGTTTTATCAGACTCATGACAAGATAGCTTTTTCTAACACGATTCAATTTGTAAAATATCTCATTACAATTATAGTCCAATTGGAGCAGGACAACTAGTAACTTCCTTTTCTTTTCTTTTTACGTTTTTCTCACCTGCCTTAAAAGAAAAAAACAAAACAAAACAAAAAACGACTTTAGATCTAAAATAATCCAACTCGGTCTCATGGGTTGAAAAATCATCTGTGCATCTGCAGAGTCCTGGTGTAGAGGGTGGGGGAAGAAATTAGCTTTACAAAGCATATGCTGCACCAAAATATAAGATAAGTGAGATCTGGGATAAAGCAAAGAAAAATATTTCTTGCTCAGGGTCTGGTTCTTGTGATTTCTTTCTTCTGTTGAAACATATTGTGTCTCCTAATTTTAGACATTTGATTATTCGGAGGAAGTTCATTCTGATGAAACAGTTCTCCTGTTTTTCAACAAAGAAATTGGACAAGTTCAGAAAGTTTGTCTAAGATCCTCATCTGAGTGTCTGGAAAGAACAGTTGATGGCAGGAATTGCCAGGAGCTCGTTTCTAGCCTTCGGGGTCACCTAAGAGTTGCCTGGCCTCCCCTCATTTGGGCACCAAATGACCTGACGATATCTGACTTTTTATTGCTTTGGACACATTGTTTTTCTGCTTAGGGAATGTCACTCATGGCTGGTGGAACAATGAGAATAAACTTGTATAGATGTAGAATTATGAGAGTAGCTGTTTCAACCTCATCAATACCTAGGTTGGCAAACATTCCCCTTTCTTATTTGTAACAAAAGACAGCCCAGGCAAAGTGAAGGATTCCAAAAGAGGCAATATGGATGAAACCATTTATTAGATTTACAGGAGCTGAAGGGAAGTGCTAAAGCTATCCATCTCCTATATTTTATGGAGAACAGGACCAATGACTCAGACTATCAGGACCGTATCTGCAAGGCAGAATTGAAATCCCAAAGTAAACTGAGAATAAGTGCATGCATTTTAGAAGAAGGATCAAAGGCCAGACTGAAAAGCACATGTAAGCCTTCAAATACACTGAATACAATTCTGTCTGTAACAGCTATGCAGCCACATAAGCTTGTAAATAAAGACCTCATTTCAGAAGGCCTTAAAGATTTTTTCCCCCTTAGTCCTTTCTTACATTGGAAATCAACCTCCAAATATCATGTGACAGTGGGCAAAATTATTATTTGGCTCATGTGAAATGCATGTGTGTAAATAAATAAAACTATGAATGATACAAAGAACAAATAATACCATTTAGTTGAGAAATATACGAGTTAGATCTTTTTTGGCATGATGACGTCATGCCAAATTGAGAATAAGTCAAATTGACTAAATGTGTTTAAAAGTGTCTTATATACCTATGTGTTTAGAAATGGAGTAAATCTAAAGACGTTTGCTTAAAATCTTAACAATATAAAATGCTAACTTGTTAATATAAGGAGAAAGATTTCATTTTTTCTGTTAGATATTGATTTCTTTTTTCTTTCTTTCTTTTTTTTTTTTTTTTTTGCCTGTGTTCCATAAGATAGAGATGGTTTCAAGCCCTGTAAATTGTTGGTTTGGTATTTATAAGCTGTGTGATCTGGGGCAAATTTTATTTGTCTTTGCTTAGGCTCAGTTTTCTCAGTTGTAAAATGGGGATAATAACAGTCTTTAGTACAAAGATGAAACTTGGTAATACAATTCAAACAGCTCAGTGCTCAATCAATAGTAATTGTTAGCAATTATTGTCATTATTATTTTGCAAAAGAGTGGGTGGCAGAACCTTGGATCCTTCTAGAAGAGAGCTATGAAGCAAGGAGAGGGCATGAGCCTGGAATTTTCTGGGGTATCTGGGTATTGCAGAGGATTGAGGCTAAACTACTAACTCCATTGAAAGAATATTCACTGAGCGTCCATCAGGTTCAAGTTACATACTCTTGATCTCTTATAGACTGGATCCAAGAAAAGTTATAAGAAACCCACACAGTTTACTTTGTTTCAAGCCAGAAACACAGAGAAAGCTTAGAAGAAGGAGTGAAGATGCATCCTCCAAAAATAAATATAAATTTAAAAAGCAGAAATGTTCATTCATTTGACAAATATATATTGAATATCTGCCAGATACTCGTTCACGTGCTAGAAATTCAGCAGTGAGCAAAGCAGCTAAATTGCTTTGCTTGGTGGAACCAGGAAGGAACATTGGAATGAATGTTCTTTGGATTTGGAATAAAAAAAAAAAATCTAAAACTTTATGATGACAAGTAACAGTGATTTCCACATAAATATCTTCAAGTCACAATACCTCACTTATCTCTATCCAACAAGCATAAAATTGTGATCCATTTCTCAGAATTAGAAGATGATTAGAGGCAAAATTTTATAGATAGACATAAAGAGATAAAATCTTAAAGTGGAACGTGTACTCTTCACTGTTTCCTTGACTCATCCTGTATCCATTAAGTTTTTCTATTTGACATAAAGATAATAATTTTCTCAATATACCCATATCTATATTTATATCTTTTCCATCTCTAAATATGAATTTCCTTTTGAGAGCTGCATATCTAAGTTCTTTCATGACTAAGATTCTTCATTTTATTTTCTAACTTGCCCACTTGGCACATTTCAGCTCCTGCCCCTTTATTTCTACTTCTAGTTTACAGCACGGCAGTCCTAAATATCTCCTCGTCATGCACCGAACAATTTACTGAAGGAGACAAAACAAATCCACTTATGATGTAAGACTCAACGATACCAGCCTGAGCTCTATCATTCCCCACAAGGGAACAAGATAGAAACCTAGTGTTGTCGAATCCTGGCACCCTGTTCCTAAAATACAAAATTATTGAATTAAATATAACACTACTATCAGCAAATCTGGTGACATCATGATTAAAAAAGTAATTTTTCCTACAGGACAAGCACAGTTGTCCTTGGTCTGCCTGAAGGCTTCAGCCTCTTGGGTAATATCGATCTTCATTGAGTTTTGAAATCCCAGAAGCTCATACAAACCAGATGGCCCCCCCAAATTAAGATGAATGCATGTAATTGTCATTCAAAACTCTCAACATTAGATATTGCCATATGCATGAGGAGTTTGCCGCCTGAGTGTGTCCCTGTCCATGGTACTAAAGAGCCTACCAGGACTTCTGGGAACTCTATTAATGAAGATAATAGTAAATATTAGAGAAGCATGTTTGAAAGCAAGGTTTTGGCAGTGCTATTTCTCAGAGATCCATGCACTTCACTGAAAACTTTTTCACACTGCTGATTTACTAACAGTCTCCTTTTAATTACCATCCTCTCTCTTTCCCTGATTGATTGACCTTGGGTCATGGGAGGAAAATGTCAGGGTTTGCAGGGGGAAAGGAACATGTATCTATTAAAGGCAGATAGTTGAACTGAGCTAGGATTTGTCATTTCTTATTATAAAATCTTATTTTCAAAGATTTTACAGCACAACCATGAAAAATTATACTCTCGGATAAAACTTAGAAATGACTCTTTGCGAGATAGTTAATTAAGGGAAAGTCCTATAACCTGCAAGTTATGCTCATGGAAAATAAGGCAATGCTGACTGTAAGTGCCTAACTATCTACCACCTATTGTGTAAAATCCTATAATTCGAAAATCAATAACTGAGTAGTGTATTTAAGACTTCAAACCTCAGAGTTGTACAATGCTTACAGATGAAAATTGGTCTTTGAGCAGAAACATTGATAGTGGAGCCAAGAAACGGTGGGGATGCTGAAGTTCACGAAGCAGGTGTTATGCATTTGTTGTACTTTCTACCAATGTCATTGTGAAGAAGAGGGTTAGTGAGTTGGCAAGAAAACCTATTGCCTGATGCTTTTGAAATCATTAAGTAAGATGGGATTTCCTCAGCTTATACCAGGGCTACCTGAGTCCTTTGAGAACAGGTACAGAGGGGATGCTTTAGTGGCTCAGGTGGTTAAGCAACAGCCTTTGGCTTAGGTCATAATCCTAGGTCCCGGGATTGAGCCCAGCATTGGGGTCCCTGCTCGGTGGGATTCTGCTTTTCCCTCTCTATCTGTCCCTCTCGCCTGCCCCTGTTCCCTCCCTCCTTCCCTCCCTATCTCTCAAAATAAAGAAATAAAATCTTAAAAAAAAGGAACAAGTACAGAGCTTTCTCTACATAATTGATTTAAATGTAAAACCAGAAAAAATAATAATAAAAAAGTAAAAAACAGGGCAGCTTGAAGTTCAAGATTTCTAGTCTTGTATTAGAAATTGGCTCATATATCTGTTGCTCAACAGGAAAAAAAAAGAGCAAAACAGTCTTTTTTCCTCTAGTGGCTGAAAAAGTAAAACCTATAATTACAATGCAAAAAAATGTTCGAAACTTGTATTTCAGATCTCTACAACCATTAATATGTTTGTTCAAAAAAATAAATTACAGATATTTGATTGTATGGGAAATTCTTCACAGCTGTGACTAACTAGATAAAAGAAAAGAGAAATGATAATTTTGAGAAAGTGCTGTATTAATTCTAGTGAATGAGTTAATATATTAAATGATTTACATTGAGTACTTAGAACAATGAATGGCACACAGCAAGCCCTTTTACTATAAATATGCTTTGTTGTTGCTGATGAGGGGTGTTATATTATTGTCATTAAACAGATAGAGTCAGAAAATTTCTACTCTTGGCCACAAACCCACATTATCAGTTAAATATGATCTGATATTATATCACTTGGTGATATAATTGCTTGGGTCACTTTCTTCCCTCCTCTTTCCTTTCTTCATCTCCATCCCATTATGTACACCTCAATATGTGATTTCTTGTCCTTATAATCTTGGTTGAAATTGTTATAGCTTAAATAAAAATTAATCATTCAAGGTAAAAGTCCTCTGTGTGTGATCTAATAGTGATAGATGGGTCCTTAGCTCAAATAACAAAAACATATATTTAATATATGGATAATCAGTAGTTTAGTCTGGGAACCCACAGAATAAAATAACGTCCTCAGTTTCCTTCAACGAAAAACTGAATGAATAAGACCTATCACACGAGGGTGCCTGTGTGGCTCAGTCGGTTAAGCGCCAGACTTTTTGTTTCAGCTCAGGTTATGACCTCAGGGTCCTGAGATTGAGCCCCACATTGGCCTCTGCACTCAATGCAAGTCTGCTTGAGATTCTTTCTCTCCCTCTCCCTCTGCACCTCACCCTTGTGCTCTCTCTCTCAAATAAATAAATAAAATCTTAAAAAAAAAAAAAAGGACCTACCTCTTAGAATATAATGTAAATATATTCAAAGTAATTAGAACAAGGGTTGGCACTGGATGTCTAAGTGTTTTTAAACAATTTTTTTTAAAGATTTTATTTATTTGACAGAGAGAGAGAGCAATCACAAGTAGGCAGAGAGGCAGGCAGAGAGAGAGGAGGAAGCAGGCTCCTTGCTGAGCAGAGAGACCAATGTGGGGCTTGATCCCAGGACCCTGAGATCATGACCTGGACCAAAGGCAGAGGCTTAACCCAATGAGCCACGCAGGTGCCCCTTAAAATAATTAAAAAAAAAAATTAAAAAATTTTTTCTTAACTGTTTGTATTTTTCTCATCAGAACTAGAATGGATATGAAGATCTTGGAGGGTCTGAGGTGGTTCTGAGTAGGAGACAAAGAATAAAACCCTGCTTCAGCAAACTAGCCCAGATCTAATTTAATAAAATCGGCTCAGTTTCTAAGGCCCAGGGAGTTCCCACTTTGTCTGTGTACAGATTTTCCCTTTCATATCTCTCTGATGCTTTCCTCCTACAGAGAGAATATGCTTAGGGCCCTACTCAGTCCTTCATGGGGCATATGAAGCCACTGTACTCATCTTAGGCCTGAAGATCATACCTGGGAGTAATTTATAGATGTCAAGGGTCATTGAATCTTAAAAGACTCTGCTGAAGGCAATGTTTAGGATTATAGGGTAGCCTCTGCATTTTGTCCCCTAACTCTTCCTTGGCTTTTAACTCTGCTCCAAACCAGAGGTTACCCCTGTCCATTTCCATGAGGTTGGAGACAGCTAGCATGTCTGGTTTCTGGCTGGATTATGCAGGAATTACATGTAATCCAGCCAGCCTTCAACATTGGGAGAGCCCCTGGCTTTGGTTTTCCATTGTTAAATATCTTCTTAAGTTAATTTTGTTTTTTTCCAAGTCATAAATTCTGTGACTATCTCTTTGTTTCAGGTCTTCCCCAGGTGGATGTCTCCCTGTAGCTCTCAAATTTGTATAGTGGCCAGATTTATGACTTTCCCCCACATCTAACCCTCTACCAACCGTTTTTTTTTTTTTTTAATATTTTATTTATTTATTTGACAGACAGAGATCACAAGTAGGCAGAGAAGCAGGCAGAGAGAGAGGAGGAAGGCTCCCTGCTGAGCATAGAGCTCCATGCCCGGCTGGATCCCAAGACCCTGGGGTCATGACCTGAGCCGAAGGCAGAGAGGCTTTAACCCACTGAGCCACCCAGAAGCCCCGCACCAACTGTTTTTATTTCTATTTCTAGCTTTTGTTTTACCTAGGTGAACAAAAGTTCCCTAGCCCATACATAACATGTTTATTTTTATATTTATATTATAATTACTTTTGCCAAAGTCAAGCAGATATAAAAAAAAAATTAGGGGTGTTTGCACTGCCACTCAATGGAGATATTCATAACTCAGGTGACTTGAACTAATATTTTGATCTAGACATAGGTTATATATCTATTTTCTGTAGCTCGCCATTTTTTCCCTAGTAAACATTTTTTTTTTTTAAGATGGTTTGGTTACACTGGCTAGATACTCTATAGTCACATATCAAAAGATGCTACACAAATTCATCTCCTAGCCACTTACAATGTGAAGTGCAAACTTTGTTTTGGTAATTGTTGATTTGCTTTCAGTAGGGCAATTTGACCTGCCCATAGGCTCAGGATGACATAGTGGAGGGGTGGAAGAGGGAAGAACAGTCATTTTCCTAGACAATACTTATAAGAAGCCTACAGTCTTCAGGAGTGCCAGAATGGGGAACTCTCGTCTGATCCCTCATATCTTCTGGGTCCAATATCCTGAGACAACTCAGTGGGGGTGACCATGTATACACAAATAAGAAATCATCTTTTATTCTTCAGAACATTCTCCAGCACTTGCTTGTGGAAACAGGAGGGTGCAAACCCCGTTTGTTTTAATATCTCAGAAATTCACTTGTACTGCTAAGTTGCTTTCAATAGTCAACTGTTGAATCTTTGGCTACCCCTGTGTGTAGAGTCAGGAGATAATTGCTCTGATCCCAGGGTGAGCCATCTGCTAGTACAAATTGCTCTGCGATCTGCTTCATTGAAATGCTTGTGTTCGTTATATTACGTTGAAATGTTCATGAAACGTGGTTTATACTAAGCAGTGTTCCTGGAAAACTTGATTCTATAAATGGGCAGAACACTTTTAATTGCAAAGGCTCGTCTCTCTCTTTAGATTTCTAAACTGCTTTGCTGATTTGATCTGGGGCACTGGAAAGGCAACATCCTCTGATGGCAGCTGATTGTCGATGCCTGGGCGTAGAGCAGTGCCAATCCAAGACTCATAACGGTTTCTGAAGCCTCTTTCAAAAAACAGACATTCCTGAGTTCTGGAATCTGCGGGGAAAAAAAATATGTCTTGTTATTACCATTCTAACAGTCCTTGTTGGTGCTGCTGTTGGAGAGTTCAGTTAGCGTCTCACCTATCAGCTTTACTCTTGTATTGTAATACCAGACAGGGAAAGTATAATTTGATAAATGTCCTCTCCCAAATCTTTTAGTTTGCTGTGTTAATGTAAGATTAATGACCAGGATGGCATGAGATGGGATTTTTTTTGATGTGTTGCTTTCTTTATGCCTCCCGATATCACACAGATCTGCAAAATATGTCTATGGCACAAAGAGAGATTTAAGTAAGAGAGGGGAGTAAGGTCTTCAATTAATAAGACAATGTTAACATTTATAGTTGAATTTCATTATTCTTCAGACACATCTGGTGGAAATTTCAAGAAGTAAAGGTAGGGAAAGGCAGAGAGACAATGTTAGGATATTAGAAATTTCCTCCTGCCATAATACTTCTTACTCCACTGTGAATAAAGCTAATGCTAATTTATGTATTCATCCAACCTTTGAACTACAGTTTAAAAAGTCATAAAACAAAGATTTGGGCAAGAGGGCAGATTTGCTCTGATTGAATACTCCAGTGATCTCTATCATCTGAGGTCTCTTGACATAGTATGAATATTAGAGGACCTGGAATCACCAGGTCGACCCCCTTTCATGGATATCTTCATCAATCATGATGACTTGTACACACCAAATATTTCTTCAGGTGGAATCATTTTACAAATGGTGGGTGGAGATTCTATATATAGGGCCAAGAGTTAGTAGATGCAGCTTCAAACAAAAAGTTATGGATCTGACCAATGAGAGTCTTCCATCACTTGCTAGTAGGCTGGAGTAGACAGATGGGAATTTAGGCTCTTGTGCAGTAAATTAGTTTTAAAATTCCTCCTTTGTCTTTCCCACCTGTGTTGGGCAGCCAAGACCCAGAGAAGAGCTATTTATTTGAAACATCTCTCCTCGCTCTCTTCCTCATCTTTCAACACATTTGATTCCCTTTTTATTATCATTATTTATGTTTTGTATAACTAGAAAAATAATTTGTCATGGATTACATCTTATTTGCAGGAGGCTCTAGCAAGATGGCAACTAAGGCATGCACAATATATCATAATTTAGCAGCTTCTCTTGTAACTATACAGAAGTAATGGTGGAAAAAATATATATAAACAACTCTGAGGACAGATTTTGAATGATCCAGTAATTTTGATTTATACTTGGTATTTGATGGAACTGTATTAGCCGTTAAAGTCAATGGCTAAATGATTCCCAGCACAAAATGAACCAGAAGTACAAAAGAAGCTTTACAATGCACGATTGAGAGCTCCGAGCCTCCCAGCTTCAATTTCCAAAGTGCAGTGTAAATTACAGGCCTGGTTGTCACTTTTAACTAACAATTCTACCCAATATGGTCTAGCTGGGTAATTTGTCCAGTATTCCTTTATGAAACCGTAAACACCAGCTTAATTCCATTGGCTTTTCTAACGCAAGCAGCCTCATTTCTCATATCTACTGCAGAGGAGGGGTGACTCTCCTGCCTTTGATGACAATAAGCCCCACAAAACAAAACACATGTGGAACCGGGGATGGGACGGAAGGGCTTTCTGTGTCTATCAGTAGCATGGGCGGCTGATCATCTTGAGGGTATCTCAAACTCCGAGGCCTCCCCGGGATAGGACTCTCCTCTCCTTGTGTTTCCCTTCCTTAGTCAATATCCCTCCCCACCTCCTAACCATTCCCTTTGCACTTGTTTCCGCAATGGCTTTCCCTGTCACCGACAAAAAAGAAATGGCAGCATTGGAAATCAAGTCCCAGCACTGTCCCAACATTAGCAGAAAGAGAAAAACAATCCAAATTTTAATCAGAGCCTCAAATCCAACCAAGCCAAATAAGCAATTAGGCAAGCAGGTACTAGTTGGGCAGCCACTGATATGGACTGATTTCTACTACTTCATTACTTTGACTTGCATACCCTGGGCGATTGGGTCTGACTCCCACACACCGGATCTCTGAAGATTACAGATGTTATGAGGGAAAGGCCATTAAGACATGAGATCTTTGATCCCTGCAGGCCAGGTGGGAAAGCTCATAGATGTGCATGAGGCATTGCAGTGCTGAGGCAGAATGTTTAAGCAAGGGGCTGGATGTGGACTAGAGAATCCTCTCTCTTCTTTAACCTAAACGCAACACTGAGGCACAGAGCACGGTCGACCTTTATGTCTACCCCCCTGGTCTTTATTGAATCTCTTTTGAATCGAAGACGATGATCCCTGCTACTATCTTTCATTTGAAAAGCATCATTGGAATCTTTCAATCATACGCATTCACCAAATATTTACTAAGTTCTTACTTTGTTAAGCGTTGCAGTGGACTTTAGGGATGTATTAACGAACACCGCTTGGCCACCGTCCTTATAGACCTCAAGGGCTAGAGGGAAAGACTGACCTGTGAATAGACAGCTGTCACCACTCTAATCATAATAATGTGTGTAAAAAATTGGCACAAGGATCCTGAAGAGCACTGAAGAGGGAGCGACTAACTGGGAGAGTTCGGACAGCGTTATTGAGAACAAGTGATATTAGAGCACGTTTCTAGAAGATACCTAAGAATTTACAGCTTGTGATGGGGACTTGCTGTGGTGGGGAGGGCCTGGGAGAATGTGGTCTCTACTCAGTCGAGAAGATTTCCTTGAGCCATCGCTGTTCTCAGCATCATGCCCAATGAACTCATTGTGTCAATATCCCTCCAATGTCCGACCCTGACCTTCCCGTGAGCCATCTCCTCCCGGATGGAAAAGAAGGGGGTGGAGCTGCGGGATGGGGAGGAGGAAATGGTGAGATTCATTACCTAAAGGTCACTTGGAGAACAAGATGAACACGATGTGGCTTCTCTTTGGAAGCACATCTTCTCTTGAGCTGCCAAAAATGCCACCATTTAAGAAGACACTGGCAGAGTTTTACTCTTTAATTTCTCTGCTCATTAAGCCTTCACTTCTGAGGTGTGAAAATGACTCCAGGCTGGTAATAAACTGCTGGAGAAGTCATTATTTTAAAAAGGATCTTGCTCCCAAAGGGGATGGAGTGGTACAAAGCACAATTGGTCCAAGATCAGCTCCTCTGTAGGATGGTGATTGTTCAAATGTTTTAGTTATCATAAGAATGAAAAAGGGCTGTCTGGTGACAGTCAGAAAAGATGAAATGCAAAGTACCCAGACCTACTCAATAATCACACTAGTCTGTTTTGAGGGGTGGGGAGAAGGCACATTTCAATGGGGGAAAATTATAGTATTGTTATAGCTTGTGTATTATAATGCAAAGACAGCTGAAAAGGTTCTGAAAGGATCGAAGACGACAGAAGTCACTTTCAGAGAATTTTGTGATGTTAAAGAAGGGATCTGGAATACGTTGGAATAATAATAATGCTGCTAATAATAACACAATGCTCTTGGAGTGGTAAATGTCACTCACCTTCACTTTGAGAGAACTTAGTCCCCGTAGGACCTCTTCAGTTTTGTTTTTTCACAGAGCTCTCATTTTACCCCCAAATTAGTAAGGGGCAGAAAAGTTTCTCTTGACTAACACAGAATCTCCCCTTATCCACAGGGGATACACTCCAAGCCCCTTAGGGGATGCCTGGAACGTCTCATCGTCCCCACCCCTATATACACTATGTGTTTTGCTGTTTATACATGCATATGAAGCTCAAATTTATTTTTTAATTTAATTATTAAACACAATTATTAAATAAATAAAAACTTTTCTTAAGATTTTATTTATTTATTTGACACAGAGATAGAGAGCACAAGTAGGCAGAGCAGCAGGCAGGAGAGGGTAGAAGCGGGTTCTCTGCTAAGTGAGGAACCCCATGCAAGGTTGGATCCTAGGACCCTGGGATCATGACCTGAGCCAAAGGCAAAGGCTTAACCCACTGAACCACCCAGGCACCACGTTAATTTATAAATTAGGTCCAGTAAGAGATGAACAACAATAATTAATAATAAAATAGAACAATGCTAACAATATACTGTAATAAAATTTCTGTGAATGTGGTCTCTCAAAATATACTGCACTTACCCTTCTTATGATGATGTGAGACCATAAAATCCCTAGTGATGAGAGGAAGTGAGGGGAATGATATAGGCATTGTGATACACTATTGTTAGTCCACCACTGACTTTCTGACACTGTGTCAGAAGGGGAATCATCTGCTTTTAGACCTGGGGTACCTAGAACCTCAAAAGCGAAAGCATACATAAATGGAGACCATTGTATTTTCCTAAGGCAGTAAGTCCCAGACTTTTGGGACATCAACTCTCTGTGTCTTTTCCCTCCTTTCCTTCTTCCTTTCTTTCCTCCCTCCCTCCCTCCCTCCAGTTGTTTCTTCAGGGCTTATGGCTCTATTTCTCCCCTAAACACCATCACGAAGAAGGCAACGTCTGCATTTCTAAGTAAGAGTAAATTAAGACAATTTGATTTTGAGGAATTTTTGAGCCTGCAGTAGAACCCAGTGAGATAATCAGACAGCTCCTGTGTTGTTGTCTAAGTGGGATTGTGGGAGGTATAGAGGGAAGAATGATTGGTTGAATGTGGATAAAATGTTATTCTAAGGATTCTGCTTTTCATCCAGCATTTTTAAAGTCTGAGCAATCAGCTCCCTCTGCTTGGGCCAATTAAGGGGCGTGATTAGAGGGAAATTGAAGCTGCCGGCTGGTGATACAGGGATAATGTTTCTCTTCAGGAGGTAATCTCTTCTCTGGGAAAGAGAGTTCACTCAGTCACCTCACCTCTGACCTAGAGCCATTGGACCTCTGATGGGGAAAAGGAATAGTAAAACCTCTGTGGCCTATGCAAGCTTTTTGGCTTTTCTCCTGAGGTTACTAATTATTTCCCTCCACAGCAATTTGGTCACATGTCCTCCGTGCAGAATCGCCCAGGGACTTGGCCTTCACTTCTAAAGACTCATTCACAAGTTTCCTTCTGCCATCAGGTACATGACCTTGTACAAATACATAGCAGATGCTACTCAAGGCATAAACTGAATAACTGTCCTTCTGGTGTCTGCTCTCTGACTCAGTGGTCCAAATAGCATTCACAAGTGATAGCTCACCTCTTCTCCATCTGGCTAGCTTCCATGGGATCATCATACTTCAGCCCTTTGACAATCAATTCTGCATCAGTAGGGAACTAATGAGAGGACTGAATTTTACTCCCCAAAAGAAAGCACAAAGGAAGAAGAAGAAGGTGATCTCAACAGGAGTGATGTGGTAGAATTCTCTCCTATTTTTTGGCTTGGCTTGATAAATGAGGCTAGTCCAGGAATTTTATCAAATAGAACCCCTATGTCTTGTTGGAACAGCTCAAAAAGCTTTGCCCTCACAACCTGTGCCAAAACACTATCACTACCTCCAGCTCCAACTTCACTATCACCTTCACCTCCACCATCTCCTCCATTTCCTTCTTCATGCTCAATGCCCCGATGATCACCTCCATCATCTCTTTCATTTCCACTTTCATACTCAATGCCCCGATGATCACCTCCATCATCTCTTTCATTTCCACTTTCATACTCAATGCCCTGATGATCACCTCCACCACCACCTTCCCCACCACCCTGGTACCACTCTTGCTACTACTTCTACCCCTATCATCTTCCCTTCCATCACCACTAGCTTTGCACCAGTCATTTAAGATCAGCAAATAAACAGGCAATGGCATCTTCCTTATATTCAAATAAGGTATTGATCAGTCTGCCTTCCTTCTAGTTCCTTTTCTTTTGGGAGTTCCAACCAAAATAATCAGTTGATTATTTACTTAATTTTTAAAATGTACCTTTATATTATTTAAAACTTAGACATTAACACTGAAAATTCTCAAAATACAAATATATCCCTTTCACACAAATGGTAGCAGACTGCATGCAACACTTATTTTTAATTCTTCCTTAACATAATGACTTGGATGTCATTCCAAAAGAGTACATCAAGAGCTTCATTCTTCTTTTATATTTATTTGAAATTAAATTTTAGCTCTTAAGTTATATTGGTATTTTCCCTTTATGCTATTTGGGTTTATTTTGATGTTTTCATTCTAATTTCTTTTGAAGGATGCTTAGCTCATTGATTTTCAATCTTTCTATTTTTCTAATATGAATAATTATGGCCATAAATTTCTATGTATTCTATTAGCTTCATTCCAGGTCACAGTACTTACATTATTTTGTGATTTTTCAGTTCGAAATATTTTAAAATTTCCATTATGCCTTATTCTTTGACCTATTTAAAAGTATGTTTCCTGACAGAGATTTATCAAGGTATCTTTTTATTGATTTTTAGCTCAATTGCATTGTTGTCAGAGAATGTATTCTGTAGTTTTTTATAATTGTCCTTTTGGTCTATGTCTCAGTATATGATTATTTTTTAAAAATCTAGTAGCTGAGGCTCTGTTAAAATAGTTTTTCTTAAAGGGAGGTCTTGTTAAGAACATAATACTCTGGTATATTTTAAAATGGTTTCTTTTCCCCTTTTTCTCTGGTAGCATGAGGGGGTTTTTCTCTATACCCACTGTGAGAACTTGGTACAGTTTGTGGAGGTAAAACTCACAAAAGTGTTGGTGCACTGTGCCCCCTCAAATACTGAGGCCCATGGGCTTTTTAACTCTCGGACTCATCTGCTCTGAGCACCTAGCAATTCTTCAATTACAGTTTCGGTTCTGCTACCCCAGTACTGGTTTCTATAGGGGTTTTTTGTTCCTTTAAGTTGTGATTCTTTGTATCTGCCTCTCAGTCTCTCCAATTCTAGGGGCATCAGTTTGCTTCTGTGACCTCAATTCTCTGATGGATTTAAGAGAGTCGTTGACTCTCCCTTTAGCTCTGTGTGTGTGTGTGTGTGTATGTGTGTGATGATGGGAATCATGACTTCGAAGCTTCTTACATGCTGAGTTTGAAACACTTTCCCTCAAATGCTGTCATTTTCTTAAATTGAAGTATAATTGACATACAGTGTCCTATTAGTTCCAGGTGTCTATCATAGTGATTTGATATTTTTGTACATTATGAAATGATCCCTACAATAAGTCTAGTTACCAACAGTCACTATACAGAGTTATTGCAACATTATTAACAATATTTCCAATGCAGTATATCTCCTGAAATATTTATTTTATTAACTGTGGGTAACCTATTGGTATTTCTGTTTTGTTTTGTTTGCATGTTTTCTTTTTCAGATTCCACATGTAAGTGAAATCATAGGGTATTTGTCTTGCTCTGTCTGACTTATTTCACTTTGCATAATACCTCCTAGGTTCATCTATGTTATTAAAACTGATAAGATTTCAATCATTTTATGGCTGAGAAATATTCTAATGTTTGTATATACTACATCTTTATCCTATTCATCTATGGATAAAACTTGGGTTGCTTCCAGATCTTGACTTTTGTAAATAATGCTGCAATAAACACAGGGGTACATAAATGTCCTTGAATTGGTGGTTTCATTTTTTGTAGATAAATACCCAGAAGTGAAATTACTGTATCAGGTGGTCTTTAATTTTTTAATTCTTTGAGGAAATTCCATGCTATTTTCCATGGAGGCTGCACCAATTTACGTTACTACCAACAGAACAGAAGTGTTTCCTTTCTCCACGTTCTTGCCAACACTTGTCATTTTTTTTGTCTTTCTGATACTAGCTAATCTGACAGGTGTGAGGTGGTATCTCATTGTGGTTTTGATTTGCTTTTCCCTGATGATGAGTGATTTCGAGCATATTTTCCGTGTGCCTGTTGGCCATCTATATGTCTTCTTTGGAAAAATGTCTATTTTAATCAGCAGCCCATTTTTAAATTGGATTCTTTGTTTGTTTGCTTATTTATTATTTATTTATTTGATTTATAAAGATTTTATTCACTTATTTGAGAGAGAGAAGACAGAAAGCACGGGGTGCCAGAGGGTGGGAGGGGAGAGGCAAAGGAAGAAGCAGACTCCCTGCTGAGCAGGGAGTCCCACAGTGCAGGGATGGACCCCAGGATCCTGGGATTATGACCTGAGCTGAGGGCAGAGGCTTAACTGACTGAGCCACCCAGGTGCCTCTGTTTTATTTATTAATTTTATTTTTGAATTGTATCCATTCTTTATATTTTGGGTATCACCTCTTTATTGGATAAATGATTTGCAAATATATTCTCTGATTCAATAGGTTGCCTTTTTATTTTATTGATGGTTTCCTTCACTATGTAAAACCTTTTTAGTCTGATATAATCCCATTTGTTTATTTTAGCTTTTGTTGCCCTTACCTGAGGAAATAAGTCCAGAAAAAATATTGCTAAGACTAATGTCAGGGTGGTTATTGCTGATGCTTGCTTTTATGAGGAGCTTTATGGTTTCCAGTCTTACATTCAAGTGTTTAATTCATTTTGAATTTACTTTTATTATATGGTGTAAGATAGTGGTCCAGTTTTATTCTTTTACATGTAGCTGGTTTTCCCAGCACCATTTATTGAAGACTTTGTCTTTTCCTAATGTATATTCATGCCTTTTTTGTCATAGACTAGTTGACCATATGTGAGTGGATTTATTCTGGGTTCTCTATACCTATACCATTGATTTATGTGTCCATTTTTATGCCAGTACCATACTCTTTTAATTATTATAGTTTCATAGTATAGTTTGAAATCAGTGAGCATGATACCACCAGCTTTGTTCTCCTGTCTTTGGCTGCTGCTTTGGCTATTCAGAGTCTTTTGTGGTTCCATACAAATTTTAGGATTCTTTTAGTTCTGTGAAAAATGCCATTGGTATTTTGATAAAGATTGCACTGAATCTGTAGATTAATTTATATAGTTTGGACATTTTAACAATATCAGTTTTTCCAATCCATGAGTATGGTATATCTTTCCATTTACTTGTATCTTCAGTTTTTTTTTTTTTTTTTTTTTTTAAGCAATGGTTTACAGTTCTCAGAATACAAGTCTTTCACCTCTTTAGCTAAATTTATTCCTAGATATTTTATTAATGCTGTCATTTTAAAAGGCAGATACTTTAACTTTTGTTGTGGGGATGAAAATTTTTTTCTTTTACCCTTCTAGGTTCTTTGGTTGATCTAATAATTATATTAACGTTCGAGATTTTAACAAGAGAAAAATGAATTTAATTATATACAGGGGCCTCTCAAACACAATGAGATGCAAGGACAAGCTGGGAAATTGAGGCTTATATGCCATCTTGAGTTAAGGAAAGAATTAGAGGCCTGGGACTTCAGTGGGGAAAGAGTGATTCACAGGATGATAAGAAAAGCAGATGTTTGGTAATTAGACTTTTGTCCTACCATACAGATAGGTCATTCAGATAAAACAACAACAACAACAACAACAAAAAACCATCTCTTGGTAATAGCTCTCTTTCTGAGCCATGTGGCCTATGTAAATTATTTTAGGTAGTTTAAGGGAGAGGAATCAGTTTTTCTTGAGTCTGATGGGTCTTGACTGCATTTAGCTCAAAACAGTCCACATTCAAAAAATAACACATTTTAGGGATGCTTGTTCTGAACGCCTCCATTTCTTTTTCTTTAAGTAGTAATTAGAGTGGTTTTCAAATAAATTCCAATGATTTTTGTATCTGAACTTTTTAAGGATCTGTTTCTATTTCTTGTTTTCTGTTGGTTCTCCTACTACCTTTTTTCCTTACATCATTCATAAGAAAAGCTTATGACTAGCACAGCTGTGCCACCCATGGCTCTTAAAAATTATTTGTTTAGGTTCTCATAGACCCTGGATGAAGATATCTTCCTCCAGAGTTAACTTGCATTTCTGTTTCTAGGTATCTGAAGATAATAGACATTTTTTGACCACTCTGACCATGACAATTTGAGCAATTGCTACCAGATTGTCAAAACTTGGTTTACAGCTAGTTAAAAGCTGGGTTTGTTGTTCTCCCCCAGGTCATCATTTTATCTTTCCCTCCCCTCACCTTTTGTCAGGATGTGGGAGATTTGTTTCCAAGGAGCCTCTCTCCTAAGAGGGTAGGACTTTAATATACTGGTTGTGTGTGTGTGTTATGTATGTGTGCACATGCATATGTGCACGCACAAGTGCCTGCCCACAAGCATGTGCCAAAGGGACATTGTTTTATAGTACTGCCCACCTTGGTTTTCAGTTTGCCCTTTTTACCTAGGAAAGCCATCAAAATTTTAGCCCAGTTTTATAGCCATTTCCCTTTGATTGTCAAATCCCCAGGGGAAAAGCAGCATGGAATTCCAACTTACTCCTCTGAGTTCTCAACTTTTTCTCTATTTTAAGCCCAGTAATAACTCCTTTCAGCTCTTTGATACTTTTATTTAGAACAGCTATTTTGAATTCATACCATTTGTGTGTCTCCATTTCTTTGGGGTCAGTGCTGGAAGTTTACTGTTTTCCTTCAGTGCTGTTATATGGCCCCAATTTTTCTTGATCCCTGTAGCCTTGCAAAGGTATCTCTGCATTTGAAGAAGCAGTCCTCTCTTCTAGACTTTATGGACTGATTTTAGTGAGGAAGGACCTACAACTATGGATGGGCAGGGACACACTGGAGCATGTTGTGACCCCAAGTTAGGGGTGCAGGGTATTAAGGGCAGGGGCATAATGTGACTCCAGGTGGGAGGGATGCAGACTCTCATCAGTTTAGGCCACTGGGGTTCACAACGACAATAACTGTGTGGTTCTTGGCAAGAGTTGCAAGGGTTCTCCAGTGGCTGTGAGAGTTTTTGGTGTCCTCAGCAGCATGTCCAGATCCAGCGGCTGGGGACCAATGCAGACTAGCAGTGATGGGCAGAGTGGGTGGTGTGCATGTGTTCCATCACAGGGGCCTAGCTGCAGGTGCTTGTGAAATAGCAAGGCCCAGCTGTAGAGACACATGGTGTTGAGGGCCAAACCTGGCAGTAGAGAACCAGGCCAGCTGTGGGGGTCCTGGCTGTCAGCATGAACTCATGTTGTTTTAGTTTCTCGCCAAAGGCAAATGTGGTGATGGAACCTGGTGATGGGGAGTCAGGATGGCAGTGCAGGTGCATAGCTGTGGGTGCAAGTGAGCCTAGGAGTGCTGGCAAGTGACAAGAGCCAGGGTTGGATCTGTCTGGGCCCAGGAGCAACTATGGGGGCCTTGGATTGCTGTGTGCCCTCCTGGGGCTGCCGGGGCTAGCCAGGAGCATGCAAATGGCAGTGGAATCAGGGGCCAGTGTCTAGGCTGGTGCCTTGCATGCTTATAGCCACAGATGACTGGGCTGACTGCTCTTGTGGGAATCCTGAGCTCCTTGGAGAGGAAAGATTTGGGCAGCAAGTTTTAGGAAACATGACAACATGTGGGGAGAAAACCTCATTAGTGAAGTCTGTAAGTCTGTGGGGATACCAGGACGACTGTGCTGGCCATTGGTTTCATGAGCAAAAGCTGCTGGGTCCTCCGCACAGCTGGGGCCCATGATCTGTCCTCAGTGAAACCTGGGGGTACCTGCAGTCTCGACAAGAATTGTTAACGTCCTCAACAGTGAAGGCCAACAGACTCTTGTGCAGAGCAGGCGACTGGGAACTGCATTGTCTCCCACTACTTAACTGCCCTTCTGTCTTCTTCCTAGATGTCTCTAGATGTTTCAGCCTTTCTCCGTCTTTGGGTGGGGTGGAATGGAAGTAGGTCCTTTGTGAAGTGCCCTGAAAAGTTGGGGTAGGTGGATGCTCACCCCAGTTTCCCTTTACTGGTGAGGGAAACTCTTTTGACCTGAGGAGTTCCCTCTTGGTGCTGAGCAGTAATGGCCTGGGAGATGGACTGATATAGGCAAAATATTCTTTCGACCCTTTTTGTATTGATGAAGTTTTTTAACTGGACTCCTGAGTTCTCCCTGGGATGTTTTTAATCAAGGATAGCTATCTAAATTTCAATTCTATTGGGACACGGAAGCTGGGGTCATCTACTCTGCCATCTTGATGATGTCACTTTCTCAGCCCTTTGATACTTCAAAGAAATTACTAAAGAAAAATATATCCAGCATTTTATTTGTTTTCCCCTGGATATTAGTCCAAATAACCTAGTGTCATTACTAGAAGCAGATGTCTCCTCTATGTTTTCAAGTTGTCCTTGATTATTCTTTTGAACTTTTGCTCAAAGATGTTTCAATATATCTTTTCTACCAATCCAAAAAGCTCATTTTCAAAACCATTTAGTCTCAGAATTTTTTGCAGTAAAATGGGAGCCTGCTTTGTCTCTACTGGTTTATTCAGAGATATACAGGGAAGGGGCATGCCTACAGCCCCGGCAGTCTGATCCGTTTGGCTGGTTCTGATCCTGGCAGAGGTTAGCGGGAGAAGTCTTGTGACTCTGGCCTCGGATAGCTAGTCCAGCTAGACAGATGGTCCTGTAGGCATAGGATTTCAAACGACTCCTTCACATACCTAAATCATTCTTCTACCCTCAGATTTTACTCCACTAAGGATTTTTCTATTCTTTTCTTTTCCTTTCTTTTTTTTTATCTTTCTATTCTTGGGTCATTATTGACGTTCCAGTTCTCTACCTGTTCTCAGACCTGAATTGTCTCTTGTGAGATGCTAATTCTTTTTTTAATTTTTCAGACATCTCCTAATTTATTACTCCTCTTTGAACCACATTAGGAGTCGAGAAGGTCTGGATCCAAGATAAAGCCTTTCTGCTTGCCACACTATATCTCTTTGCTGAGTCACAAACGATGACATTTTTTGAAGGTTTACTATGTGTGCTAGCCATTTTACTCATTATGTTGCTGAAATTTTACTCACGTCATGCATGATTGTTTGGAAGACAAATATTACATGTGAAAGATTTGTCTTACAGATTTCAGACATTGATCATTTTCTTGTTTTTGTTTGCTTATGTTCCTTCTCTCTTTGTTTCAGTTTGAACCCTTGGGGATCATTTTATCTAAAAGTTTTCTTTTCAAAGATGATAAACCAGGAGTCAAAGAGTTTAATTTTTGCAGATCATATGGGTAACTCATAACAGAGTTAGGTTTAGACCTATAGAACTGACAATAGTACAGAGAATTTCCTTCCACCTTTAGCCCAGATTCCCCTATTGTTAATATGTCATGTGATCATATTCCAGTGATCAAAAGTATGAAGTTAGTGTTGGTACAATAGTATTAGCTAAACTACATATTTTATCCTGATTTCACCAGTGTCTGCACTGATTTCTTCCTTCTGTCCGAGGACCCAATCCAGAATGTTTTGTTCCATTTAGTTTCTGTCTCTTTAGTCTCCTCTAGTTTATGACAGTTCCTGTTTTTCCTTGTCTTTCTCGACCAGGATATTTTTGAAGACTTCTGGTCAGGTATTTTGCACAATGTTTTTCAGTTTGGATTTGTCTGATGTTTTTTCATGACTGATTGAGATCATACGTTTTTGGTAAAAATACTATGGATGTGATATGGCCTCTTTAGTACACTGTATCAGGGCTATGTGGTGCAGGCATCTCACAACTGGTTGTGCTGATCTTGAACACTTGATTAAGGAGTCATCTGCACGGTTTCTCCCCCAAAAGCTGCAATCTTTCCTTTATAATTAATACATATTTAGAGGGAGGTACTTTTTCCATTTCTCCATAATCTTTTGCCCCCTAATTTTAGCATCAGTTTGTTGCTAAATCTGTATTTTACCTTTTATAAAGCAAACCTCTCTAGCAAGAGAAAATGGTATCAATTTTCACATTCTGCATGAAGGACCAAGGGGACAGTATGGGGTAGTTTATGTTGAAATCAGAAGAGAGAGTTGATATGCGTTTGAACTGATGTAGAAATGTGATGTATCAGAGTAGGATATAGACTAGAATATGGATCAGAAGTGGTAAATGAAACCCAGATGCAAATGGCATCCAGACTTAGGACCAGGCTGTCATATGAAAAAAACTTGGATAAAACACATAAGCTAAAACCATGCAAAATGATAAAGACTACTCAATTTGAAGATATGGGTGGAAAGTGAAACGTCAAATAGAGAAGTGACTACAGCTACCTAAAGCACTGTGTAGGGAGTGCCAGCAGAATGGGGATTTTTACTAGGGAAGACTATTATAAAAAGCTTTTGACAAAGGGGCATTTTCACCAATAAAAATGAGATTCCATAATAACAGAGAAATAGTCAACTTAAGCAGATATTATAATTATTTGTGGAGGACTTTTTTACCATATCCATTAAGGGACACATAATTGGAGCCCAGTTGCCATTATTCTTGTTTTTGCTTTGCTGGTCTTGGCCACATTCATTGTTTCTTCCCCTCTCTTCTCTCTCCTTCATAATCTCAGAGAGGAGATTTAGTGGGGTCATGAGCCAAATGACCCAAAGAGGAAGCACAGAGTAATTCCCTTCCTTTGCCTCCTTTTCTGTATTGGGAATCCTTCAATGGGAAACGTAGATTGTTCTAGAATGTCTCATTGCTCCCTAGCTTCCTTTTTCCACTTTTCTGACAGAAAGGAGTTTTGAACCGTCCCTGTCATCTATTAGGGAAATGCCTTGCAAGGTCTAAGAGAATTATGGAGAGAAGAGAAGACGGAAAGCAGGAACAAGGGAGAACCGGGAGGTCAAGAAGTAAGAAGTACAGTCCTGTCCAGTCTAGACCTTTGGGACAGGAGGATGTCAGGGTGCAGGGTGTGTAGATGCCTGGAACATCCCTCTGACATACTTCTCAGGGTCCCAAGCAAGGGGTTGGAGGGTAGATTGTCCATTGAGACAATGTTAATTTTACAGGCTGGGGAATCCTTAAAAGATTTTTTTGCTCTTTATCTTTGTGTTGACAATGTTAATCTCAAGATTTTAAGTTTGATAGTGGAGAGCATACCTGCTTTGGGATGGCCATCCATGTCTCAGAATCTTCTATTTTTTTTTTTTTTATACTGCTTCCAAGTTTGAAAATGCAACTTCTCCCGTGAAGGGTAAGATAGCCAATGTAAACCACCTTAAAATCAATCAGCTTACCAAGGACAAACAAGGCAGTTACTTTTGAAGTCTTGGTGCTAGTTGTCTATTGCCAATGTAATGATTTATGACAAATTAGCAGATTCGTATAACATAAATTAATTATCTTTAGCTCAGGAGTCAGAATGGTTCTTGCAGGGCCTAAAATCAAGATGTCTGCAGGGCTGAATTCCTTATTGGAGGCTGTGAGGAAGGAAGAATCTGCTTCCAGGCCCACTTGGGTTGTTGGCAGAATCCAATTCCTAGTGGTTGTAGGACTGAAGTTCTCATTTCTTTGCTGGTTGTTGGATTTAGCTTTTAGAGACTGTTTGTCTTCCTTGGCTTGTGGCCCCCATCATCATCAAAGCCTGCAACGGTGGGTCAAGTCCTTTGCATAGTTCAATCTCCTGACTGCCATGCCTGTCTCATCTTTCTTGCTTCCCTTTGCTATATCTCTTACTCACTTCAGAGATTTCTTTAGCTTAGACTGGCCCTGACTGAATAATCCAGGATAGTTTCCCTGTTTCAAGGTTTGTAACAATTACATCTACCAAGTCCCCTTTGCCATGTAATAGGATGTATTCACAGGTTCCAGGATGTAAGGCATTAACATTTTGTGGGGGCTGGCAGTTGGTAGGGGCATTGTTTGTTATATCATCTGTTCAAACAACACACAAGGAAGGTTATAAAAGGGGTTGGGGAGAGAGACAAGCCAAGTCCTGGAGTGTTGCTTGTGATAAACCCAAGGGACCACTGGAGGACACCACAGTGATGGGCAGGAATGACAGAGAGGAGCCGGAGGCACTGGTCTCCTGTGCAGATGGGAGATAAGAATTTAAACTAGAATGTCAGCTGGAGGCAGAGATCATAGAGGACAATATTGCCTTCCTGGGCTGACTTTGCTGAGAAGAGCTAGTGGGTGACCGGGTGGGACTGATCCCTGGAGCACTTGACTTCTTTGAGGATTGTGTGGATGTCTGTCTAGACCCTGGCCTATCGGGCACATAGGCCAGCAGCAGAAGACAAAGCAGAACTTAGAGAATCCTGGAGGAAGTGACCTGCTGAATCCAAGGCACAGCTCCCTGGCCATCTCTCTGCTTTGTTGGCAGTTCTGTGACAGCTCTTAGAGCCCTTTGACTCTGACTGTCAATGGCACTGGCCTTATGGTATGGCTTCTGAGAAGCTCTCACACTCCCTGACTTGCATTCTGACTCCCTTCCCTGCTTTCCACTTTCTTCTAAAGGAAATTCTGGTACAGCCTGTCATTGGAGCTGGGATGTCCAGTTTAGACATGTCTTATACAGGACACTTTGTGTGCCCCATCTCACATTCCTGCAGCCCTCTCTTTACCCTGGCCGTTGGTTGCTAGGGCAGCCAGCTCCACACAGGTGCCACCAAATATCTCCTTGCTTCCCTTCTACCTCAGGAACATGTGACACCATGGTGGGGTTGGTGCAGAAAGCAATTGGCACCACACACACCTCAAAAGTGAGTGAAAGTTAATATTCCGTGGAACAATCTTTGACTAGCTGGAAATGGGAGCTTGCGATAAATCTCCCCACTTCTTTCTCTGAGGTGGATGTTTCTGAAGTGTTTTCTATACTAGCTCCTCACAGGGTCCTAATGAAGAGGATTCCCACAGTAGTGACCAGCTTAATGACATACTCTCATACTGACTCTTATCCCTCCCTTGTTTGATCTGCCTCACTTTCCAGAATACATTTCCTGTATGCAAGCATGGCCTCAGGTTCTGCTAAGACATGTGCCAATGATATAAGCTGGCAAAGCTGAAAAAAATCTTTGTCAGAATCAAAAAATTCAGTAGGACAAAGCACTATCTCTTTTTATAATACCTACCCATGAATCATAGTCCAGGGCTGGGAAAAAAACAGCCTGGAGCATCTCCCACCACAGGCTCTTGGGGAGACACATGGCTTTGTAAAGCCCTTTTAACTGCAGGCCAAGTTGTAGATGGCTTGCTTGTGTAAACAAAAGAGGCAGAGAAGCATAGAGGCAGCATCCTACTAGTGTTATCAACAGCTTATATAGATATCGTGAGGAAGCAAAATAGAAAGCATATGATATATCAATTAGTCAAATGAATTGATTGCTGTATTTTAGGCCTATCCTTTGGAAGGAATTGGGAGGGAGCAGAAGAATAGAGATAGAGTCCTCATCAATCTTTTATTTAAAAATGTATTGTAGAAGCTTAAGTATTGAAAAATCTTAGTGATGCTTGAAAAGCCAGACACTATAAGGTTGGAATGAAAACAAACACCCTAGAAAAGAAGAATACTTGGCTGTGAGTAAAATATGTAGTTTAAAGTGCTGACTCTACCTCTTCCCTATCTGTGAGAACCTGCTTCCAGTGACTTAACAGGTTTGAACCATAATTTTCTTATCTGGAATTTGGGGATACTGTTTTGTTCTGATATGTTGTAAGAATCAAATAATATAAAGTATGGATGACAAAATTAACATAAAACAAACATTTGGGGACACCTGGGTGGCTTAGTCAGTTGAGCATCTACCTTTGGCTCAGGTCATGATCTCAGCGTTGTAGGATCAAGTCCCGCATCGGGCTCCTTGCTCATCAGGGAGCCTGCTTTTCTCTCTGCCTGCTGCTCCTCCTGCTTGTCCTCATGCACACACGCTCTCTCTCTCTCTCTCTCATAAGTAAATACATTAAAAAACAAAAACAAAAACAAAAGCAAACATTTGGTGAAAGCCCACTTTGTACTAGGCCTGCCCTGGACAATAGGGAATATAGAGATGAGTGTGGTATGGTCCTTGCCTTTGAGGAATTCCAAGGTATGAAAACAGAGAGAGGTACACGTGTGAATATATAGAAGGCCATGCCATTAAAAGAGGGGAGGAAAATCTAAGGCATCCAGAAGAGAAGCCATCAATTTTTCTGGATGTGGGAAATGAGAAGTAGACATCTAAGATAGAAGCTTAGTAGCTTTATTAGTGCATAGAAAGAAATGGAATATGTGGGGGAAGCAAGGACACTCCAAGGAGACTGGTGAGCAGAACTAAAGGCATCCGTGTGCAAGTTAGAACAAAGAGATGGTAAATTTGCTATGGGTCTTATTAAATGGCAAGTTCCCATTGAGCCTCCACAGTGTTAGTGTACAGTAAGCAGTTGGAATTAGGATGCAGAGACTCAGGTGAGGGGATGGAACTGGACATAAGGATTTGGAAATAATTTGCACATCCATAACTGTTACCATGACGTAGGAAACTACTCAGAGAAGACTGGAGTATTGAGTGAAGGAATGATTGAGTCAAGGATAGAAACCTGAGGAATATCGAGATCCAGTGGGGGAGGAAAGGAAGATGAAACAAGAGGTTACACTGGACATTTTCACTGAGACAAGTAAAAATAGGTTTGGAAACAACACATTCAAGTATTAGATCACCAGACAGAAATTTAAAAGTAGGTGTCTGAGAACACTTTGTTCACTCACATGTCAACAAGGAGAATATGAAAGAATCTGTAGAGATTGACAGAAGAATTTTATAATGAGGACTTCTTAGAGGAAAGTCCATTCTGGGATTCCTATTGTTTCTCACTCAGGCCTGTTGGGAAGAGCCTCAAAGACAAGCTTTTGGAGAACGTGGTATGCAAATCTCGAATTTGGAGTCCAAAGGGTCAATCTCTTGGCATCCAGCACATGACTTAGGAATTATAACACGAGGGAGGGGCCAGCTGGACTGGCCCGTGGTAGCAGCACAGTGAGAAATGCTTGCATTTTCTTCTAATGGTGTGTCCAAGGTACATGATCCTCTGGACCTCATGATAAGATGTTCATATGATGTCATTTAAAAAATTATCTTGACCAGGAGACCTTATGTCAGAGAGAGTTCTCGTTGGAGATTTTGGTGAGGGGAGCCTGCAAACACCAACTAATTTGCTCATGAGAGGGAGTCAGATTAACATTCCTGTCAAGTCTGGAGACGACAGAACCTCCTTAAGACAGTACCAGTCAGGGCAGAGCCTTCTCATTCCTCTTCCCTTCTTCTTTCATACGATCCCCAATTAAACTTCGGGAAGTTTAAAAAGAGCAATTAGGAGGAGGTGACAAAGAAAGAGAGAGAAAGTGAACCTCACATTTTTTTCTTGAAAATAGTCAATCTGCTTCCAGTCCTGTGTTATTTGGGATGTGTGCGGCTGGGGAAAGGGATGGATGTACCTTTGAATGAAGATTGAAATGCCAATTAACTTACTTGAAATGCCTAAATTCCAAATTGAGACTCTATGAGTTAAATCATTCTTTTGTTTTGCTTTCCAAGAGTGACTATCTTCTTTTTTTTTTTTTTTTTAATAAATCCAGAGACCTGGGAAAGACATCTCCCAATGAAAAAGCATAAATAAATAGCAAAATACCAAAATAAGTTTGCAGTTTGAATAGATCCTACAAGTTGTTTTTTTTTTAAGGCCTGATTCACAGAGGATTTAGACAAAGAAAGAGAATAAAAAGCCAGAGAAGTCAATAAGATTAGAGTGGTAGAAACCAGAGATTGGAGGAGGAAGCTATCAAAAATAAGGCTGATGCACAAGATAGTTGTTTTCATCCAAACGATGAAGACAATCTGGATAAACTGTAAAATTTTACTTTTTAAATAAATCCATCTGAGATCTGAGGGTTTAAAGAATCCTAAATGAACTAAATCCAGAAGGCAATGAGCTCTTTCTAAGAAGAAAGGGTCTTACAGATGCTTTAAATGCTGGAGATGTAATGGCAAAAAACGTAAACCCCCATAGAAAAGGTAATGAGAAGCTGGACTTTTAATGAACATTTCACGACTGCATATGAACCCGCATGACAGGCCAGAATTTTGAAGAGTTCCAGTTACAGATTGATTCTTCATATACCCACAGACTCTTTCCCATGGACCTTCTCCACAGCCCCATAGCACACCAGGGCAGTGAGCCAAAGGCTGGGGGCGGGGAGGTGGTAGGACAGAAGAACTGAGAGAGATTTACCCTGGGGTAAGAGGGGTCTTTTCTAAGGGTAAGGCAGGGACCAACAGGTCATAAGTAGAGGGAGTGGCAGAGAAGTCTTTAAGTTTCACTGGGCCTTTACCAAGTACAGGTTAGTGTCTCAATAAAGGCCAGGGATGGGCCTGCAGAACACATAGCTCTTCCAAGGCACAGAGAGCCAACATCTGAACTGGACAGCAAAGAAAACTCTCCAGAGACCCACAAATCTGACATCCAGGCAATAAAGGAATGGAATATCCCACAATTTGAAAAGGAAGTACCTGGGGAGATCTCCACATCATTGCTGGTAGATAGATTCCAAAAGATCTGATCCTACCTTCACAGTATTTCAAACAATCAGTAAGGTGAGTTGTTAACTAAAGTTATGAAAAGGTCCAGATCCAGGTCAGTGCATTGCTGTGTCCACCAACTGGCACTATGGCACAGGAAGAAAGAAGGCTTTTTCTGGGGATTAATATTATTTACTTTAGTATCTATTGCTCTTTTATACAGGATGTCCTGTGAGCAATAAAAATTATAAAACAAGAGAAGAGGCAAGTAAATGTGAGGTCTTATAGGAAAAGTCAAAAGGAGACCCACAGGTAGCCCAGATAAGGGCTTAAAATGAATCACTATAAATATATTCAATATTTTGACAGAAAAATGAAAAGTATAAAAAAGACCTACATAGAAGTATCAGACATGAGGAGTTTATATTGGAGATAAAGAATTGATTCAATGGCTCCATTAGCAATCTAGGTACAGTGGGAGAAGGTGTCCAAGGATTGGTATATTGGTTAACGAACTTATCCAAACTAAAAATCAAAGAGAAAAAGACAATAGGAAAAAACCAAACAGAGTGTCTGAGACCTGTGAAACAATCCCAAAGCTCAAGAACATATGCAATCAGAATCTCAGAAGGAGAGGAGGGAGAGAGAATAGGGTAGAAGAAATATTTGAATAGAAAATAGCTTGGAAGCTTTCAAAGTTGATGAAAGACATCAATTCACAATTTCTAAAAGCTCAGCAAACCCCAAGAAGGATAAACACAAAGAAAATAGCACTTAAATAAATCATAATCAAATTGATAAATGCTAAATATAAAAATTAAGTCTTAAAAGCAACTAGATAAAATAAGACACCTGAGATGTGGGATAATAATAAGACTAATGGTTGACTTCTTATCAGAAAGACAATGAGTACCTTTTTAAAGTACTGAAAGAAAAAACAAGACAGAAAAAATTTGTCAACCTCAAATTCCATATACCATAAGATTATATGTGTTTTCTTTCAGGCAGAAAAGAGCAGAAATAATTCCTCTTCAGAAGACCTGAACTGCAAAAATGAGAGAGGATATTCTTATACCAGAGAGAAGTCTGGTATTTCAGGAAAGTATGCAGAGCAACACAAAGGGTAAAACTGTGAATAAATATAAATGATCTTTATATTTTCTTTAAACTTCTCTAATGGACCATTGGCTGTCAACATAAAAAGTTTAGCAATGTAGGCTGAGTATGAAGAATTGACCAGTTGTCTGGTGGATCCTGTGGGACCAGGGATAAGAATTTCGTTTCATGGGGTATGGTCTAGAAGGATCAAGGCAGTTTTTGTGGCTGTGGCTGAGGTCAGAGAGAGAACCTGATATTGATTAAAGGCAGGGAGATTTAGCAAATAAGCAAATAATTTAAGAATAGTGAAAATGAGATTCTGACTATTACAGTTACAAACATAGAAAGAGGGAAGGCCATACTAAACCCTCTGGTGTTGGTTTAGGGTTGGAGGTATTGGTGTGAGCTCATGGTTTTACATCTATCTATCTATCTATCTATCTATCTACTATCTATGTATCTATCATCTGTCTATTGATAAACATAGAGATATGGAAATAGAAATAAATAAAGATGTTTGTGGATATATACATAAATTTTCTAGGTTTGCCCATTGAGAGGACCTAGAATCAATGATATTCAAGGAACAATAAACACACCTAGATTTTGCTTTCTAAATACTAATATCCGCTAAAAAAAACAGAACTTCCTGAAAAAATCATTGTTTCTTGGACTGGGTCAAGAAAAGTTCAAGGTAAGTATGTCACTTTTCATGCATCAAAAAGCAAGAAAATACTCAGAGAATGTTGGAAGATATAACAGAAGCATATAAGACCATGCTTGTGTGAACTCCTGCTAGCCAAATCTGGAATATGAATATCAAAATAAACAGTGATAGCAATAGGTTATGATCCATTGGATAAAATAAAAATCTATGTTTCCATATTAATATAAATTAATGAATTAATGGAAGAGAAGGGGAAGCTCTATCTTATGGTAGCATGACAACTAATAAATGTGGAAGTACTATAGGCATTAGAAAAATCAACATTTCAGTGCTATCCTAATATGAAATTATTTAAGCAAGAATCATCAGTAGATATTAAAATTCATGGGTAAAAGTTTGAGTAGGAACAAGGTATTTATGTACTGTCAAAGCATTTTCCCACAAGTTAATTATTAACTAGTAAGTACACAATACTTAGTAATTTACAGTAGAGACTTTTTTCTAGCAGACTCCATTTTAATCAAGAGATGTAAGTTAATATCACCAGTAATAGGACACGTAAACATTGTATGCTTCTGAGATGTGTCATCGGGAAGCACACAGCATCACTGCTGTGGAGTTCCTGCAAAAAACACGTAACCTAAAATTTAATTATGAAGAAATGTCGAACAGCTACAAACTGAAGATTATTCTACGAATAAATAGGTTGTATATAACAATGATTTTTGTTTTGAAAGACTCAGCCAAATGGGTTGCTTGCTTCGATTCGAACTCAGTATGTAAATAAGAAGCTTTCAGTGGGATAAGAAAGAAAGGCGAGCAGTTAGCCAGAGAAGGCAAGGCCCAGGAAAGGCCCCTCGGCTCCCCATACCTATGGATATCCATGAGGAAACTTATTTTATGGTTAATGAGCTTCTCCTTTAAGACAAAACCTTTATGAAGGTTACATCTCCTATTCTTACCTTAGCATGAATTTATTTAATCAGATAATTAAATTGCTTTCTTTTGGACAAACTGCAGAAACACAAACTGAGAGAATCTTTTTTTTTTAAATTTTAATTAAATTTAATTTTAATTAAACATTTTTTTGGGGTGGTGGTGGTGACAGGGAGCACATGACATTTAGGAGAAAGAAAATACTTAATCAGAGAGTGGAGACAGCTGAAGGGCAGTTGAAAGATATCTCCCTGTAATAGTGAGAAGCATGCAGGGAACAGTTGAAGATTAGGGTAGAGAAAATTTTGTTTTCTTGCTTTTTTTTTATTTATTTTTTTTGTGGACTCAGCTATTTGTGTTTATGCTCTGGAAAGTCACCCAATGGCCATTGTCCTATGGGAAGAAGGTAATCGCCAATGCCTTGAACAGAACTAACAGCTGGTCAAGACAATTACAAAGAGAATAGTAAGTGATGAGTTTGCAGCAGTCGCCCATCCGATCAGAGCACTAGAGAAAATCATTCTCAAGGGGGTGGGGGGGATTTGTTGCCCTATCAGATATATATAGTCAGAAAAGTCATCTGGGTGCCAGAAAGATTTTATAAAAGCCATGGATTCTGTTGTTCTAACGCCTCAGAAATCCATCTCCTTGTGCTATCTGATCACCTTGAGGCCCCAGAAAGGAATATTGCTTCAGAATGGGATCAGGGACATTATAATTTCAGATAAGTAAGAAGCAAAGCAAAGTGAAAAACCTTGTTCTATAGTCACTTAATAATGTTTCCTATGAGTAGCCAAAAAGAAAGGTGAGATTGTTTCAATCAAATAAAGCCTGGCAGAGAGAGAGAGAGAAAAAAAGTTTAGAATGCTTTGCTGTGTCCATCTAGCTTAATCTTAATATCTTCTCAAATTCCTGGAGAGAGGATGTGTATGAAGATGGCCATGGGCAGCTGCCTACAGATCCACCCTCTCGATCTGTGAGACCCCAAAGGGCAGAATACAGGTGTGTAGTTATCCGTTGAGTTCCAGCATTCAATTGGCTAAACGACAATGTCATCAGTGCCCTTGTGCTAGAGATGTCAGGATGCTGAGGGTTGGAGAATAAAAGTAAGCATCATTTGGGGTTTATTTAGGGTGAACAGGTGATTCTAGTATGCCTGGGACTCTCCTGGTTTTAAACCCCATGTCTCAGTCCCAGGCAAACCTAGATGTCTGGTCACCCATCTAGAGGGTCAACCTCAATGACACCTGAAGGTTTTTTCAACCCTAAAATCCTTTGTTCTGATGTATGTATCTATAAGTCCAGCATTTCCTTCGTGAACTCTGGGCTTGGTAGAGCAGAAACAATAACTGTGTCCCTCACTTGGTCAGGAGGGCAGAGTGTTGGACTAAGAACTGGTGACTTCACCAATAAGCAACTATGTGACTTTGGTGGGGAAAGAAGTCTCTCCTCTCTGAATCTTTTTATTTCCCAGAGTGAGGGAACTCATGGAGATTTTATAAGATTCTTTCCAAGTCTACCATACCTTGGCTTTTTTCTATGAATTTAAATAGTCTCATGTGAGGCTTAAGAAGATGCTCTTGCATACCAATTCTCTGCTTATCTGTGTGTTTGTGGAGGGGAAGTGGGTGTAGAAAGGGAGGCAGGGAAAGCAAGTAGATAGAACAAAAAATAGGGAATAGAAAAGATGACAACAACAACAACAAATAGGAGAATTTCTGAGCTTTTAGTCCAAGAAAGTCAGAGGACACATTATAAATCTATTCACTTACTGTATAGAATTCCTTCTAGAGGCGTACAAAGCAAGCTCTCCCCTTTCCCCACCGAGGCCCACAGAGAAGAAGTAGTTTGTTCAAGGTTACACATTACCTTTGTGGCTAAGGTAGAAGTAGAGGTTATGTCTCCTCGACTGCGCCGTTTTCTTGGCAGGTTGTGCTGCGTATGAAGTGGTCCTAATTAGAGCAACTGCTCTTTTCTCCTTCTCATTTTGAACCAAAGAGGGGAGCATTATGTCTGATAGAAAGCAGACACGGTAGATGGGGAATAATTTTCAGGCTTGGGCTCTTCTCCCAACTCATTGTCCAACCCTTGGCATTGTTGACACTTTCAGATACGGGTTAAATACAGCAAGGGGAAGTCAATGCTACCCTCTAAAAATTAATTGTTCAAGTACTAGGTCATTTCAGAGTAATGCACCGTGAAATTATGTTATTCTCCAGAAGAATTTCCATAAAGTTTAACATGCCATGACACATTCTTTTTCCATTGGAGTTCTTTTTTTTTTTTTTTTTTTTTTCCCTTTTTTTTAAGTACATAAAGAGTCTTTGGAGTCCGGGATGTGTGGAAGCCTGGCTGCAGACCAAGCAGGGCTTGTGAGACCAGACTTCCACGACAGGAGATGCTGCCAGATCACTGCTAAAGAAGACCCCATTACCATGGCATGTCCCCTAAATGCACAGCCTGGCTGGTATCTGCAGAGGCAAGCGAGGAAGAAGTCATTAGTCTTGGTGCTTTTTTACTGTTATTCACACTGGGATAATGAGATTATTGGAATATTTTTTTTCCTAATGAGAATGAGACAGAATACCTTGGTCTCTAAATGATTTAGTCACAGGGGAAACACATTACTCTTTCCTTGATTGCTGTCAAATGCTGGAAAATTGGAATATTATACTGATATTTATCGTGATGGGCAATATTTTTCCTGCTTTCTCAGTGTCAAATGAGATGGCAAAAATATTTGTCTGAAAAGCAGACTCCTTTACAGGTTTATAGAAAGGAAGACAGATGAAGATGCGAGATAAGGAACCAGAGGTGGAGGTTAGAAGGAGGATAATTGGGGATGGTTTTTTTTGCTATTTCTTCTTTTCCTTTCCTTTCCCTTTCTCTGTTACCCCCCCCCCCCCCAGTAATGCTAGACCCTTGCTTTAATTTCCTACAGTCTTTCTCTTCCAGTAAGCTCACCAGTGCTTGGGGCTAATTAGACATTGTTTAGATTCAGAATAGAAGGTTAATTTCAAGGGGAAATGAGTTTGTGCTGGTCTGGAGGTCATTAGTGGCAGCTAGTTAATTTGTGTTGCTTGGGTAGAAATAACATCCTGGGGATGGAGAATTCCTTGCAGAGGGAAGGAATGTTTTCACACTTCCTCTTAAGAACCTTTCACCTGAGACCTGTCAGCCCTGGGCTTATGCGGCCAGTACAGACTAATTGGGTGACCTGATGAACCGAGGTCCAACCCAGGTCAGAGGTAGCTTTGCAGCCAAGCTGGACAAAGAAATCCTGAGTTCTAACTCCTGCTCCAAAGTTGTTCTCCAAGAAGGGCTGAAGCCTCAGAAAAATGAAAAATACTAAGTGAAACACGGCCTGTCATCATGATGTGTTGGCTTTGGGAAGGGAGATGTCACCACATTTCTATATTTTAATCAGGAAATTTTAGTGTTCTCAATGTAATGGCAGGGGTCGAGGAGAGATGCTTCCTGCATTAACATTGGCCCTTGATTTGTAGAGATGACTATTTGTTGGATTCATTCTGGGATCCTGTTATAAATACAGTAATTCAGGTTTACTCACTATGGTCCTGATGCAGTGAGTTCAGGTGAGGCCCTACTCATCTGCCTTCTGACAGGTTCCCAGAACATCTTGTTGAAGCCCTGATCATAAACTGGGGCTCTTACAGGGAATGGAGATGTTTGAAATGCTTAGGACAGTGGGGAAGCAGCCCAAAAGAAATGTTGAAGACCTCATGTTAATGAATGAGCTGCACGGCTGTGGATGTGTCTGGGGTTATGATGGTTATCTTCTTACCAGGAATCCCTGGAAACGAGAAATTCCTTAGTGCCAGGAAAGAGGGCATTCGTGTAGCTTAGATGATGCTCAGGTTCTAGCTCCTCTGTGCAATTTCCCACTCCTGGCCCAGAATCTGTCTTGAAACCTTGTACATTGAAATCTTGAAATCTTGTATGTTGAAACAATGTACACCTCCAAATTAAACTTAGCAACGTCCAACTCATAGTATTGGTCTCCCTTATCTATAATTGACCCCCTACAGAACTATATGCAATTTGAGATGATAATCTTCTGTTCTATTCCTCTTTGAGTAAATATCTGGGGATTTCTGGAGAGCCTTCCCTGTAATCTTTTTGTACTGAATTAATTAAATGGACAAAACTGCGCCACACAGAGAGATCACCTCCTGCAGTGAATGGCCCTCCTCTATACCATGTCATCTACCCTTTCTGTCTCTTACTCCTTCTTTGCTTTCCTATTTGGATGTTCTCCTCTGCCCCCATCATCTCAAGTTCCCAGATAATGGCTTGCCTTATCTCCTTCCTTTCCTAGCTCAGCATCACCTACAGGAACACTGCTCCACCCATTACTGGGTCAAGGCTCCCTAGTGCTGCTGGGGACCCTGGAGAGGTTTGGGATTCTAGCATCGTTTTGCATCAGATACATGCAAATCATTTCCTTGGGTGGTGAGGGATGGTGTATTTTAGTCACGTCAGTTAGCTTCAAGCTAGCTTGCGTCTCACCCCCAGTAAAACCACTAATTTATAACATATCAATGTATTGACAAGGTCAGAGAGCAAGGCTGTCCTAAAGTGAGATGCACGTTCCAAAGGGGCAAGCACTAATTGTCCCAGTGATTGTTTATCTATTGCGACGACATAATTACTCTCTTTGGGGTCACACATTTCCCTCCAGGTTTCTATGTCTTTGTGCCCTTGGGATCAGGCCAGGGCAGAGTGTGGTCACTGACAAGCAAACTTCCAAAGCAATCAGCTGGAACCTCCTGGAGAAGGTGGCCGTCCTATTCCCTGTGGGATGAGAGTGGTGGGGGAGAGGCTTGGATTCTGACCTGCTGTGGAAGCTCGCTTGGATTTTTTGAAGTGGTGCAAGTACCATGTGGGTCCAATGTATTATCCAAGTGACCCCAAAGGGAAATGGGCACAGCAGACACATAAGAGTCTGTCCGGTCCTGGGAGATTAGTACCAGGGCTCTGCATTTAGAGGTGTGCAGCAAGAACGTGTTTCACAGCCCCTGTATTTTGTAAGCAAAATTGCTTACAATTGCACAGCTAAGTGAGGAACCCCTGAAAGGAATTGTAGGGAAATGTTTAAAACAGATTCACTTGACTTCTGCACGTCCAGTCACAGAAAGTACATAGCAGGCTCTGTTCCTGATTGGGAAGCAGTCATTTCCCAGCAGTGTGACTGAGCTCACCTTCAGAGACCCACGGCCATCCTCGGAAACAGGGAAAATGAGACACCTGCGTCTGGTTGGCCTTAGCCACCCCTGGGGGCCCCAATAGGGAGATGGCTAGGTCTGTGATTTTTTTGGTGGAAGCATGCTTGCAACGGTAGGCACAAAACCAGAAACCCAGTGGTGTCCTGCAGCCATGGGTACCGCCAGCTGGCCTCCTACCTGGGAGCCATCAGGGCCCTGCAGCAACCCTGGGCTGGGACTTGGGGTGAGTTGAGTGTGCACTCTGGCCTTCCCTGGCTGGCAGCTCTGGGAGAGGGAAGAACGGATGCAGGGAGAGGGCTGAGCATGGGAGAAATGGGTTTCCACCGAAGTGATTTGTCCAGTGTTTTTCTGTTTCCTCATACATTTTTAAAGCAGATTTATTAGTAGCAAAAGTGCTGGCTGGACAGAGCTCTCTCATGCTGTGCATTTGCTTTTTCTTCTCTTGAATGTTTTTAAATCTCTCTAGGTGTTTTCTCCCTCTGACACAGACTGACAGAGAGACCTAGCAGTCTGGATTCCCAGTCCACTGCTGGAGAGGATTCGCTGCTTGCTGGCTGCCCTGCCTGGCCAGCTCCAGGCCTGCGGGCCCCACGCAGCGGGACATGCAACACCAGATGGAGAGAGGGAGGGCCGACCCAGCGAGAATCCTCTCGAAGAGAAGCAAACTGCCCAGGGAGGAGAAAGATGGTGCTGGACCAGTTGGACAAGAGCCCAGCTCCGAGTTACTCCCCCCATTTGGGGGGAGAATAAAATCACAAATGAGAACACTGGGGGGCCAAGAACCAGCTGGAGACAAAGGGGTGTTAGCTTCGGGGTGGGGGCTGTGAGACAAGGAAAGCTCTGACGAGATGTTCAAAAGTCTGGCCTGCCGTGGACAGCTGCCACCGGAGCTCCAGGCCCAGATCATTGTCACAAGTCCAGCAAGCCGGGCCGCCTGCCTCAGCCCAGGACCCAGGAAGACTGAGGAGACAAGGAAAAGCCTCAGGCCTCCTCCCGCCTCCCCCATCTTTTAGTTTTTCCTGTCCACCCCTGGTGATGTATCAGGGAGAGCCAAGATCCCTCTCCCTAGGCAACTGGCAGCAGGAGGAAGGGGGAGCAGGAGGGAGAGAGAGGAGGGGAGGGAGGAGGGGGAGGGGAGGGAAGAGGAGAGAAAATAACAGACGGAAAGAGGTGGGGGGGGCGGAGTGAGGAGGAAGAGGGGGAGACTAAGGGAAGGGGGAAGGAGGAGGAGGAAGAGCAGCGTTTGGAGTCACCGAGTTACAGAGGGGAGGCTGCTGCTCACCTTCCCCACCCCCGGGACACTCTCTCTGGGCAAGAAGCTGAATTGGTCTTTCTGGAGGGTTTCAACTCTCCAAATTTCCAAACAGCAAACAGAAATGGAAATCAGTAGCAGGAGGATAGCCTTAGTCTTGCCGTTCCTATCCTGGGGGGCCGGCCACTTGCTCCTTCCTGTTCTGGATTAGAAAATCATCCCTGTTTGTATTCTGACTGAACTTTTTATCCTGGAACATCAGAGAGCTTCTCCCCGCTATTACTGTACGACTCCGAAGATTAAAGACGTCTTCCTCCGCCCCCCCCCACTCAGAAACAAGAGCAACAGAAGGTGTCATTTAGTCATTTCCTTACATTAACTGACGATCCTCTCTTGAGCTGACTTGAGGTTTTCCAAGGCATTTTCTTACTTTCCTACTGGGTAAAGACAAGGCTGAGGCCTGGTGTGCAGAGAGGAGAGAAATCAGGCTCTTTAAAGGATATTACGTAACACACACACAATTCATCTATGTGTACACAGACACACACACACATACAGATATATATGTACAAAATTTATATATATATTTATACATACATGCTTATATCTATGTTTAAATGAGGCTTACACATTATTTAAAATATCTGTATAATGCTTCATATTTTACAGTATTTCCATATCTAGTGTCACACTTGAGGTGACTCCTAGGACAATCTTGAAGCATATGTAAAAACAGAATCCTGATTTTACAGAGGAAGTTAAAGTTCAGAGAGGTTGGGACTTGTGTAAAGTCACACAGCTCCTGAGAGGCATAAATGGAATTCAAATGTCATTTCCTTCTTCAACGTAAGATTTTATGTTCTTTCCTTTATACACTTCTGCCTTGTCTCTAAGGTAAAAGAACGCGCATGAAAGGGGTTCCTTCATCTTTACCAGGGAATGTGCTTGACATGATTTCATCTAATTTAGTTCTATAAATAGTTATTTAAAAGAGAAATTAGTATTCTTTGGTATATAAGCGGTAGAGCCAGGATTTGAACCAAGGTCTGGACGGCTCTAGAGCCAGGTTCTTTTCCATCATTCCAGAGAATGGCCAAGGTGACATCCTGCAGACACGTGGGGACAGGATAGTCCAATGGCAAGGCATGGGTTCCCACTGGAACTTGGCTCTATCTGTTATGAGCTCTGGTAATTTGGGCAAGATCCTTAGTCACTCTGAGCCTCAGGGTCCTCAGGCATGATGGGATTAACAGTATCGATGCCACTCTGTGCTCTCAGGATTAAGTGAGACCAGGTAGGTCTCCAGCATAATGTCTGAGACATAGTAGGTACTCAACACTCAACACGTATAAAGGTTCTATCTACATTCTGTTTTTATTGCTGATTTGGGTATGATTCCCTAGTCCTCACTTAGACCAAATAACCCGTAGAGATCAAGAAATGTTGTTTCAGTAAGAACAGGACATGAAGATCCACAAGAGGGTTTCTAATGCTGAAACTCAGGCTCTAAGGCAAGAAGAGGAAATCCTGGACCAAAGAAGTTCTGAGGATGGCTGCTGTTGGCTCTCTCTTCTCCACTTACCCAACTTTCTGCCTGAGTGGGGGACAACACAGAACTAAAACCTCCAGCATTGCTCTCCCTTCTAACCAACCCCCTGGGGGCCGTGTCAGCTATGCCCACACCATCTGCTCCATGCCAGGTGGAGGGGGTCATTCTTCTTTGGTTTCACCTTCCTGAAGGAACCAAAAGAGAAGAGTAGCTTAAGTTATATATTAGGACAGGGGAAATTCCACAAGGAACCCTACTCCCCTCCCAGTCCAGCATAATCCCACCTCCGTCTTGCCTTTCTGCTCACTGACAGAGTCCTCACACCTGTTAGCAATGACGGAGCAATGAGTTTTCAAAGGAAGGCCCGCACCCCACCTTCTCTGTTGCAAATGCGATATCCCTTGGAAGCTTCACATTAACAAGTTCTGTCCCTTTATTACTTTGTATTTTGAATTAAATTTTTCTAATTTTGTCTTAAAAAGAAAATAAAATGCCAAATTTGCCCCCTAACTCTTTCTTTGACACATATAGACACTACCTTTCCAGGCTTTAGTATTGGTGTATTTATTTTCTGCCCCCTCTGATGCATGTGACATTTTAATAATTCTAACACCAGGGGTGGAGAAATGAAAAAGGAAACAGCTTGACAAAATACTTCTGGGCCATTTTGGAATTAGTGATATTTTTCAGGAGTGATCAATTACATTACTTAACTGGAGAGCTCAGATTATAAAGAGAAATATAATTAGTGGCAAATGTGGTGAGATATATAAAGACAGATAGGCAGGCCAAGGCATGGGAGCTCATCAATTTTTCCAGGTTCCATCAGGAGGGCAGCTGTTTTAGTGCAAGACTCCATCCGAGTGATTGGAAAGCAAAAGCAAGCACACTCTGAGCCTTGCCAGTGCTCAAAGGAAAAAGCATCCGTTGAAAATCAGCAGGTCTGCATCTGGTCTACCATTGATTACCACGCAATTCACTTATTCTGCCCTGTGTCTCAGTTTCCTCCTCTGTAGAAGAGGATTAATAATGCCTATCCATCCTGCCTCCCTGGGAGCTGTTATGGGGCTTAAATCAGCCATATGGATGTGGACTTGCTTTGAAAATTAAAAGCCCTATATACATGCAAAGGAGGATTAGGAATATTATCACTATTTGAGCTGGATCTTGCAGAATAAGTAGGATTTGACTTTCTGGAAACAGATATAGGGGATATCAATTAAAGGATACAGAAAAAGCAAGGCATTGAACCCATAATTAGTCTCTTGTAGCACAGAATATTGAAACAGAAGAGGAAAATATTACAACCAAAACGTGGGCTGGAGCAAGAACATGAAGGCTTAGGAGTTTGAGGGTTTTTTCCCAAAGCAAGAGCAACTGCTGGCAAGTTCTAATGGAGAATTCCATATTCTAGCCAGCTTTGCAGAAAGATGAAACAGAGAGTGTAGGGTAGAAGGATTTCTTGAGGGGAAGTGGTTAGGACATTGTGGTAAGAAATAAGGGAGGCTAATGCAGAGGCATTGGCTCTAAGAAAAGGGGCATCACAGGAGAATTACTGAGGCAGGATACACAGGGCTGATGGAAATGCCAAGGAAGAGGTGGGGAAAGGGAAAGGGGCAATCAGCTTATTTCAATGGGAGTTCCTGGGAGGATGGCTATGCCATTGACAGAAATCTAGAATGCGGTTGAGGAGCACCTTGGGACAGAGATGGAGAGCATAATCCATGTGATCCATCCTGCCAATGTTGATTTTGAAGTACTGATTTTGAAGACCTACAGTGAAAAGTGCCACTTGCGTGGTAAAACATTGCCAGGCTAGAACTCAGGAGGGGTCAAAGCATTTTGAAATCATTAGGAAACAGGAAAAGACAATGGAGTTGAGAAACTCTAGGAAGAGGACGAGAAGAGTCAAGGAAACAGAGGCGGGGTTTCGGGAAGTTGACTGGAAGGTGAGGTGGTATAGGCTTAACTTCCTTATTGAATTTTCTGTTTCCCTTCCAAAACCGGATTACCTTTCTTTCGAGGACAGCGATGGGGAGGGGAGGCATTCTTATGTCCTCTGAGGAGGCAAGCAAGGGCCATAGAGGTAGTGGAAATGTTTGTTCAGACTGGTCATCCCTGGAGTGGCCCTTGAATAGGGAAAGGGGCAGGGGCTCTGTCAGAGTCCACTAAAGCCACGGTTGGCCACTCCGTGGCCTCAGAGAGTCTGGGAGATTACTCCACAGCTAATTAGGAATCTCTCTTAAGGATCAAGGTCATTTTTGGATTCCCTGTATCCTTAACCAGAACATCAGCTTTTCTCCGGGAATATAGATGGTCTGTAGGGCTGCTTTGTTCATGGGAGGCTACATTCTACTTTACCGGAATGTTTTTTCACACTAGCAGCTTGTTGATGTGGAGAAGCTATGAGCTTGCAGCACTCCTTTCCCTGGAACACAGGCTGGACACTGTCATAGGAGAAAGGAAATGAATTGGACTGACAGATTGGAAACTCTGGTCGGACAACTTTCCATTCCCCGACTGGAAATTCCACCCCCAATTCGGAATGCCAAAAATGGCATCTTTGCTATTGGTATTTTCCTGTGCCTGGGTATGATTTTTATGACTTTGTTTACGTATGTGCATGAGTGCGAGTGTTTGTTTTTGCATTCTCAAACACACATTTTACAGGGAGAGTACTGGCATTTTGGAAGTCATTGATGTTTTGGCTTATTGTATCCGAGAGATGTGGGTCATTACTGAACAATCTGACATTGGCATTATCAGGCTTGCAAACCTGTTTTCAAGTGAGATGTTCTAAAGCAATATTTATAGCAAAGTTATGACCTCGAGGCATCTAAATGTAATCCATTTTTAAATCTCATTTTTTCCCTCTGAATCTTTCAATCTAATTAGGCTCACATCAGTATATTATTACGGAGAGTAATCATTCCTTTCTTCTAATAACATTCATGGATAATTTTATTTCTCATTTCCAGCCTCCTACTCCTGTGGTGTAATTAGTGTCTTTGGCACCTCGTGATGCTCAGAATGAGTTGCAGCTGCTAATTGCTAATTGAAAAATTAGAAACTCAGTTAGAAAAAGGATCTAATTAAAATGAAATTAGATAAAATCCCTTCAAACCAGCTCCTGTCTCTCTCTCTTTCTCCCTTTTCTTTGTTTTTCTTTTTTCCCTCCTTCTGTCTTCTTTTTCAGCCGCAGAACTATTAGCACTTGCAAAATATGTGTGATAACTGGCAGTCAAATACCTTTCCAGAAAGTGCTATCCAGGGGCCTTTAGGAGGGAGCTGCAGAGAGTTTATCACAACTGAACTCAACTTCAGAACTTGGACTTTCTCTCTATTCACGTTCCACCCATGAGTAGGAGTTCCACCCTACAAATTAGACTTGCAGGCTCTCTTCGGAGGGTAAGTGTGTGGTCAGCCCCATGTGCTTTTCTTATGTGTTTGGAAGGGTCATTGCCAGGCTCACGCCTGTGAACTCTAGGGAGCCACTCACATCCTGCTGCTAATCTATCTCACCCTCTTCTCTCCTGCACTGTCCCACCCATAAATGATGATCTAGTAAACACTCAGCCTTGGGAGAGACACAGAGTGTACCAAGTGTCTTCTGTCTCCAAAGTACTTACAGTCTGCCAAGAAGTCTAGACAGATAGACATAACAACAGAGCATGTCATCAACAGAACATATTATCAAATGCAAAAGATGCATTAGACTATATGTGGTATTTAATCCTTCAAATATTTTTAAGCACTTTCCAGCTCTACATGCCAGGCACTGTGCTAGAGCTCGACATGTAAAATATATCACATAATTTCTACCCTTCAGGAGTTCATATCTAAACACATGAAAAGCAGTGATTTATGATCTCATATAACAAAAGCAATAATAAAAAATGTACAAGTTGTTGAATTCCTGTAGAAATATGGGTGAGGAATTCTGGTGGGCCAAACAGAGAGGACAAGAGAATACTTCACATAGAGGAAGTGACATCTCCATAGGATTTTGAAGGATGAATAGGAGTCCAGTAGGGGGATAAGCATTTTAGACAAATGTGTCATTTCCAAAAAACAGACACATAAAATAATAATACGTGACTTCTGGAACTATAAGTAAGTTGGTATTGCTGAAGCCTCAGTTAAGAGGTATATAGCAAGAGGTGGAATTGGGGAAGTGGGTGGGTAGGGGTCAGATTACAAAGCATCTTGTGTGCTTTCGAAGTCTAAAAGAAGAAATAGATTTGAATATTTGGGAGCAAATTTCTTCCACGATATAGGAATTAAATGATGGAAGAATCAATAAAAATCTTCAGGAGGGGATTTTGGGGAATTAGAGGTACATTCTACATTAAACCAAAAGATAGAAAAGACTTCGAATATCGAGTTTGGCTATAACAGAGAGAGTAGTGTAGGTATAGGTAAAGTAAAGTGAGTTTAGACTATGGTTAAATATCAGGCAAGGAAGGAACACTGGGGTGGCTCAGTCGGTTAAGGGTCTGCCTTTGACTTCCATCATGATCTCTGGGTCCTGGGTTGGAGCCCCCTACTAGGCTCCTTGCTCAGCGGGGAAGCCTGCTTCTCCCTCCGCCTGCCACCTCCCCTGCTTGTGCTCTCTCTCTCTCTCTGACAAATAAATACATAAAGTCTTTTTTAAAAAGATCAGGCAAGGAAATTTCTCTTTAAAAAAACAACAGTAAAAATAAGCACTTTCAATTGCATATTTTCCTTTGTAGATATAAGTATATGCTCCTTTAAGGCATGGACACTAAGAGTCAGAAAGGAAAGCTTAAATAATTTATCCAAGATCACGCAGCTAATCTGTGACTCAGACGCTGTGCAACCTGAGCGGGTCTGATTCTCGAAGCCATTCTCTCCACCGTGCACCAGCCCCCCACCTCTGGCCCTGCCTCAGTCCAGTGTCGCCTTTCGCCCCCTGCGCATTCTGAAGGAGGCACGATGCGCTCAGCACAGCTCGGCACAGGGGGCAGCTGCACCTGTCCCCAGGTTCCCGGCAGACCTAGAGACCTCATCCTACCCTTCCTTGACTTGCCAGTCCTCCCTGTTCAGCTAGCGAGGCAGTCGCTGCCAATTGATCTGCAAGCCTGCACTTAGGGGAAGCCATTCTGTTTTTTAAGAATTCTCAGTCAACAAAAAGCAAAGAGATAAATGGGAAAGAGTGCTGAACTAATGGGCCAAGGGAGTACTTCCCTGCACATGCTGCGGAAGGAGAGAACTGGAACCTCTAATACCAGGAATTCATTCGCCGATAATTTAATGTGTCTGGAAAGCTTCTACACGAGTAATCTATTTTCTGCTTTAGGAATGCTGCCCAAACAACTCTGAAAACAGAGGTCTACATGTTCTGTTCCTCATAACTTATTTTGATCCCCAAAGATAATGGAATGGCAATTTGAGATAAGCCTTGCCTTCAAGAAGTCCTTTTTGATAGCTAACATATTTTTCATGCTGCAGTTCAGCTAACTTCCCTCCAGTTTATCAGAACCAAACCTGATACTTTTTAATCCTACCTACATCTTCTAGAATAATTGAAGTTCTCTGGTGTGCCCATGACTCATCCCACTAAACAGAGTTGAGGAAAATGGGTGCAAAAGATGGAGGAGAGTGGTGTTAAGTGTGTGAGCTTTGCAATGGACCACTTGGATTCAGATCGGAACTTTTCCATCTAATTGTGCGAGCCAATAAATCTCTCCATGGTGATGAGGATGGCAAAAATCATAGCATTTATAGGGTTTGGGGACTTTCCAATGAGATCATACATTACGTGTTTAGTCCATGTTTGGCACACAACTGTTACTGAGATAAGAGAGTAGGAAGGAAAAAAAAAAAAGACGGAAGAAGAACAGAAGAAAATGATGGCTGGCCCTATTTATAGCGCTCAGCTCTGTGCCTGCCAGAGACTAAGCCCTCCGTGCTCATGGCTCACTTGAATGAATGTCTGGATAGCACCAATTCTTTGCCTGATTTGTTGCATGTCACTTTTCATCATCCCAACTACATTGACCCCATGCTCTCTTGGTGGAGGTGAGATGTTCTAAAGCCTACCAAGAGGAAATGACACACTGGCAATCTCCTGTTTGTCACTACTCGAAGGAGACTGAACAAGGAAGAAAAGGGCATTGTGAACCATTGGAAAGAAGCAGCCTGAATTCAATCTTCGGAGGTGACCCGAGGGGAGCTACTTCCATTGCTCCTCTGCTTCTCTGTCCTTGCTGCCTTCTGGGCTCTCCTCTTCTAGGGCCCCCCGGGGCTCTCCTGTGAAGTTCTGGTGAAGCTTGAAGCTTTCTGCCTCCTTATTTTGGGGGAAGAGCCTGATAAGTAACTGGGTAAGATGTAAATAAAGACTACGGGAAAGTTAATTGAAATGACCACTTCCTGGAAAAGAAAGTTACCGGAGGATCTCCCCTGTCTATGCTAATTTACTGAGAGGCATGTTTTAAAAACAAGCTTTTAAAGATGTTCAAGGGAATATTTATGGATTATAAATTATAACACCCTTAAAATTCGGTAGCAGTCAGCTCAACTCTCAGGAAATACACTGAGTAACTTGGCTCTGCTCAACTATTCCCTTGAACATCACCTTTTTCCATTTTCCTCTTACATAAAGCATCACTGCACGTCAACACAAAAATAATTCAGCCTACATGCCAGGGGGAGAAGCATTTTTCCTACTTCGACCTAAACTGTCTCTCTCCTCAAATAGGCATCCGGGGAATTCTCCACCCTCTTGGACTCTGTGTTTTAAAGAGGAAAATGAGAAGATGCACATCAAGAAAGACAGTATGCGAGGCACATCCATATTCGAAGCATGATTCTGGTGGACAGGTCAGTTCTTCTGGGGTTCAGCACGCCCCCCCTTCCACAGACCCCGTGAACTCTAGCCAGGATGGCAAAGCTATTGCTATTCTGCTTCATAGCGAAGGGATTTTTCAAAGAAAGGTGACTTTGAAGGATTCAAGGTGAAAGTCACTGTCAGCTGGCAGAGATGGCTGTTTGCAGAGAAGGAATTCACTAGGGGATATGAGAAGGGCTGGGGGCTTTAAGTCCTTGCAATGGCTAAGCTTCCCATTTCAGAGAAGCAAGTCGTCCTGCTAATTATCTGTCATGTCACCCTGGCTCTCCACAGAAACAGATAATTTCCTTCTCTGGGTTTTTCAAATCCATTTAGAGTCGCAAAAAGCCCTCCCTACCCTGTCTTTCAGAGATTCTGGGAACAAGAGTAAAGGTTGTGACCGTTGGAGCAATTTTCTTCAATGACTTCTGAGTATGTTAATATTTCCATGGGAAGACGAATGCGCTAACTCAGTCACCACAGTATCTTTAAGTGAATAGATGCTGTTTTATGGTTTCTAGCTACCTGGAGGATGAGGGATGAAAATAGTCGTAAGGGGAAATTTACTCAAGGGGAATAGTATAGCGTATTATAAGGCCCAGGTAAATGTCACACATAGGATTTGGACCATCTGACCCAAGGGCGCCAGCATCTATTAGTCTAATAATCTAGATGTTATTATGTGCAAACATCTTGAATCACCATTTCCCATAATGTGAAAATGATAGAAGGATGTCAGAGTAAAAGGAAATGCAGAGGGCTGTTCCCAAGGAAGGCCTGGCTCTGAGAGACCTACAAAGACTGGTAAATTCACTGAAATCTAGAGACTACCACTCAGCTTTATTGGTTCAGGTTCACATTTGTCAGTTTCCTAGAGTTCAACAGGGAGACTGATACTCAGCGGGAACAGTAATAGAAGAATGTTCAATACAAGTGAGCCCATCGTGTATCCTTCATTAGGGTAAGAGATGGCAAGATCCAGTGCCAAGAAGAGAATGAGCCCTTGGCGAGGTGATCTGGGTACTCTGTGTAGCTTCAGCATCCAGCCCAGGGCCTCGCCTTTAAATCCATTTTGCCAGATGGCAAATGACCACTCTGTGACAGAATGATTGGCTGGCTGGTTGGGTGGGTGAGAGAGTAGATGGGGAAAATGGGTGGACAGAAAAAAAAAAATAAGCGGAAGAGAAAGAGTGAGGGAAAGGAACACAGCAATGGTCCCAGCTGATCTTTATGGGACAGCACCGTGCTAAGTGCTTTCACCTGCTTTAAACCCATCCCTCACAATAACCCCAGGATGATAGAGAGACTGTATTTGCCATTTTATACAAGAAGAGAGTGAGGTTTAGAGGAAGGTGGTTGGCTCTAGGGTACCCCAAGACTAAGTGGTAAAGTCAGAATACCTACCCAAGAGACTAAGGCATAAAATAACTTTTCGAGGGCACAGTGAGAACTTGAACATCGACGTTAACACCCACTTGCATTCTTTGGCAAGCATAGTCTCTCCTGCTGGACAAGCTGTGTAGGATGCCAACCGTAATTAGTCATGTTCTTGTGGAGGTGAGTCTCAGAAGGAGGAAACAGCTATGTGGTTTACATGTTTAATATTGCCTAGTGCCTCCTTCCATGTTCATAATAAAAGTGTAACTACCAGGGACCCAACCCTCGCTGAAGCCTTCTGAGCCCTCTCTCCCTTGACAACGCTCATACGGATGGCTCAGTTTCTCTCCGTTCTGTGCTTCTATCGCTCATCCTTTAAATTTATAGTGCCTTGGAAATCAGAGGTCCTGTAAGATAGTTTCAGGTAAGTCTACTCTAGTATATATTGCGTGGAATGTGCCATTATCAACAGCTTTTCTTCTTTATCTCATTTTTCAGTGGCTGCTCTGCATTTCAGTGTCACCCAGCATTAGCACTAAGTAGGTGGTGCGGCACGAGAATGGGAAGTGGCTTGCTCTGCGGGTTGGGGCTGAGTCTCCTGATTCTAGCCTGGGGCTTTCCTGCTTTATTACACCCACAGTTGAGTGGATAAATATCATTTCATAGAATCTTGTAGCCATCAAATTAAAGTTGTTTTTAATGAGATAGGTCATGTTTTTTTAAATGCTTCATGAGTTCCACGGAACATGGGATTTCTCAGCTCTTCAGGCTGAAAGCTCTTCTACTTTCTTCGATCTTCCCCGGCCAGGGACCTGACCCCAGCCTGCGGGTTTCTGATACTGGTTTTTGGAATCTGATTGGGTCTTTGTCTTGTGGTTTAAGAACATTGGAACGCAACCACAGATCGTAGAAATGACTCCTCCTGTGAGATAAGCAGACACCACAGGGACAGGTCTCTTAAATCTACATACCTTTCCGATACATCTATTTTGACAGCAAAATGTCGAGATTACTAGGTATTCTGGACACCTGTCAATCCCACAGTTAATCATAAATTTTCCCTGATCTGGAAATACTTTTCCATACACGCCCTTCCTAACCTTGCAGGACTCTGAAGGCAAATTGATGACACCAGAAGCTCTTGGGGAGATTGAGCATCTTCTGAGATTTTGTTTATTCCCCAGCGAAAAATTGACGAAGATATGACTGCCATGGGGAATAACGGATGGGTCACTTTTGCAAAAAACAGAGGGCTATTTATAGGGAATTTATCCCTTTAAGGAATAACAACATTCATTTGTTCCATGACAAGTATTAGCAAAAGAAACCTCAGGAGGAGTCCTGTGTTAGGGACACTCCCTCCTCACCCCTTCCAGCCTCCCCATGCACCTCCAGGGGAAAACCTGAAAACTAATCAGGCTGGCCTTACATAGCTAAATAGACCTCACCATTATTTTTCCCCACATATTTTTTTCTATTTCTGGATAATGTGTCCCATATGCTCTCCAAGTACTTCATTATCTGCTTATTTTCTGTTTGATTCACCCCCTTCCCTGGCTAGCAATTTCACTGGTATAGCTCAAAATTACTTTTAATAGTTTTTTTTAAAACTCATTTAAAAATATCTCCCCTTCCCTAATCCTTTCATGCTAGACTTGGCTTTCTCCTAAACTAATCTCTGTGGTAGCAAATTAAGGTCAATATATATTAAATATACCACCAATCAAAGTTTATAATGAGAATCCTTCCATTTATTAGTTTTGTTTTAAATTAAGTGGAATGATCGATGGGAGGGATTCAGAGCATTGAGGGTGATGGTCTAAATTCTCCCAGCCAAGACTACGGCGGGCATCACTGAATCCAGATGGTACACCTTCCAACATTTCTGTGTCAACACAGTCTGAGGTATTTCCTTATAGTGAAAAACACTTCTCAGCCTCACTGTGGGATCAGGATCCCAAGGTTTTCAGGACCCTAGGGCAAAGGTACCAAATGGAGGCTCCCATGCCTATGCGCTTATTTTAAATCAAGTTAACAAACTGTTAAATATATTCTAAGTGTCTACGGCGATGATAATATCTAAGTTATAACGTGAACATTGGTTGACGTTTAGAATGCTTCAACACTTCAGAATTCTGTTCTTGATCATGGTAGCTAGCACAAGAGCATGGGAAGACCTGGCTCCTGGCATGTGACCTTCCCTTTGTTTGCTTTCCATTGTTGGCTCCATTTGCCTTGCAAAGGCCTTTGTGGGCCTTCATAGGAACATCATAGTCTGTAGACCCAAGATCTGTCCAATCTTTACCACGTAAACTCTCTTCTCTTCTCAACATGAGGTGTGGGTAAACAGAAAACCTGCAGAAGAGACTTACCTAGGTTCTGGAAGTGAGCTCCAGGCTGACTGGGTTGGGAACTGGTAAAGGGGTCTGTGTACTCTGAGTGTGGTCAAGATAGATGGGTGTGGGGGACGCGTACACTCTGGGTCGACATCTCCTCTTGACTCCATGGGGTGGGGAGCAGTCAGGGGAGTAAGACAAAAAGGAACACTCTAAAGTGTGGGGCTCATAGTATAGGCCCCTCTTGTGGGGCCAAAGGGTAGCACTGGTATTAGAGACTCAACAGCGTTTTTAAGAAATAATGTGAGAAGAATCGGAGCTGACAACAAATTATTACTTGAAGGATATTTTCATCTTATTTTTATTAGGTAGTTTCCATTATTATAAGCAATAACCATTTTTATTAAACTAATAAGCATTACTCACTCTCGAGACTCCTCATAAATCATTCAGAGTGCTGCTGTTTTAGCTAGATGAAACAATCCGCCAACTCCCTACCATCTACTCTTCTCCTGGACGTGTTCGTTCCAGCCGGCATTACCAACAGCATGTGCACACATGCAATGTTGGTACAGACGATCAGAGGAGAGTTTTGACCTAAATTAAACCTCACTCATATAGTAAATATTTCTAAGCTGTAAGTGCCCTGAGAAATCTTTACTTCCACCCCATTCCCCTTGTATAGGGTAAGAACTGACGTTGAGAAAGAGGAAGTGATTTGCCAGTGCTTTGTTTGCCTACCTTCACGTCTTCAGATCTCCACTGTGACTGAAAATCGGGATGTTGGGGGCCACCAACAGGGTAAATTCTGGGGCAGGAAAGTAACCAGGTATCCCTTGACCAATGGTTAATTGGGGGTGCTCCACTAAGAAATCATCTCCCCCCCTCCCCGTTTTAGAATCCTCTATCTACTCTTGGGGGAAGTTAACTAATTGGAGGGAATGGAAATATTTTCTCTTGATTCTAGATACAGGAGACAGGCTAGCGTGTGTCCAAGAACAGAACCATTTTTACCCCAAAAGGAGTATAAAGATTATTTTTTAAAATCAGGATTATAGGGGTAAATTTTACATTTAATAAAAATCATTAGTTCTAAGAGTACAATTTGATGAAATTTAACACGTGTTTATAGTCAAAATCACCATTAAAGTCATCACATAGACAGTACCCCCAAAGTTCTTTCCTGCCCTTTAGAAGTCAATACCTGCATCTGTCCCAGCATCTGTCAAGTCATCAGCTGCCATTGTTTTGCCTTTTCTAGACTTCCATATAAATGGATTCATATAGTAAATGGACTTTTGTGTCTAGTTTCTTTTACTTCTGAGATTTACCCATGTTGTCGCATATAATAGAAGCTAATGTATAAGTTGTTGAGGAGTACGTAGTTAGAGAGATAAACCACAATTTGCTTATTCATCAGTTGATGGACCTTGGATTATTTCCAGTTTTTGACTGAGAAAGAAAGAAACAAACAAAAAAGAGCATCCCCCTAACATTTGAAAGCTGGCCTGGCACTCACAGCTAGGTCATGCTATTGTCCTATAGCACATTAACAATCTCACAAAATAAACATCTCAAACAAGGTGATTTTGAGACCACGAGAACATGAGACAAAGCAAGTCTCAGATTTTTGCCTAGGTACAGACAAAAATATTCTTTTTTTTTAAAGAACAGATTTATTTATTTGTTTGAGAGAGAAAGAGAGAGAGAGAGTGAGCACCAGTAGGGTGAGAGGCAGAAGGAGAGGGGCAAGCAGACTCCCTGCTGAACAGGGAGCCTGCTGCGGGGCTGGACCCCAGAACCCTGAGATCATGACCTGAGCCAGTCAGATGCTTTACCAGCTGAGCCACCCAGGTACCCCCAGACAAAAATACTCTTATTTGCTACTTCCAAATTCAAAATGTTCCCCTTCTTAGACAAATAGGTGACTAGTGCTTCTTTACTGATTTGTCTATCTATCCTCCCTGTAGATTTATTATCTAGATAGCCAATCACAGAATTACCTTTACTTTGACACACTCAATCTAGGGTCAAACCCCACTTCCTTCTGATGCCTCTCAAATCACCCAACCAGAGCTGAATCTTATAATAGTCTCATTGGAATACCCTCTTGTTGAGATTCCCTAAGCTTCCCCATGGTATGTTTTCTACTTTGCAGTGAGTAATAAACCCAACCTGTTTAGCAATAGGCATCTTCCAGGAGAGTTTTGGTGGGAGAGCTATTACTTTAAAAAAATTATTTAAATTAAATTTAGTTATCATACTGTGTATTATTAGTTTCAGAGGTAGAATTTAGTGATTCATCATTTGCATAGAACACCCAATGCTCATTACATCAAGTGCCTTTGTTAATATCCATCACCCAGTTACCCCATCCCCTCATTCAGAGGAGAGTTTTGACCTCACTTCCAGCAACCCTCAGATTGTTCCCTATAGTTAATAGTCTTTTATGGTTTTCCTCCCTCTCTGTGTTTATCTTATTTTTTATTTTTTTGTTCCTTCCCCCTACGTTCATCTGTTTTGTTTCTTAAATACCATATATGAGTGAAATCAAATGGTATTTGTCTTTCTCTGATGGACTTATTTTGCTTAGCACAATACCCTCTAGCTCCATCCACACAGTTGCAAATGACAAGATTTCATTCTTTTTAATGACTGAGTAATATGCCATTGTGTATATATTCCACATTTTTTTTAAGGATTTTATTTATTTATTTTGACAGACAGAGATCACAAGTAGGCAGAGAAGCAGGCAGAGAGAGAGGAGGAAGCGGGATCCCTGCTGAGCAGAAAGCCAGATGCGGGGCTCGATCCCAGGACCTTGGGATCATGACCCAAGCGGAAGGCAGAGGCCTTAACCCACGGAGACACCCAGGTGCTCCTATTCCACATCTTCTTTATCTATTCATCTGTAAATGGACATCTGGGCTCTTTCCATACTTTGGCTGTTGTGGAGAGTGTTGCTATGAACATTGGGGTGCAGGTGCCCTTTGAATCACTATTTTTTTATCCTTTGGATAAATAATTAGTAGCACAATTGCTGGGTCAACCACAGTGTAGTTCTATTTTTAACTATTTGTGGACCCTCCTTATGTTTTCCAGAGTGGCTCTACCAGTTTGCATTCCCACCAACAGTGTAAGAAGTTTCTTCTTTTGGAGAGCTATTACTTTAAACACTCAAATATAGGTCACTACGTGTGTTTGTATTTCCTTTTCTGCTGTATGAAACTAGGGGTGGAATGGTTGCTGTGTTGGTAGCGTATGCTTAATTTTATAAGACACTGTCAGAATGGTTTCCCAAAGTGGCTGCGGCGCTGTGTTCCCATCCGCAATGGAAGAAAGTTTTAGTTGCCTCACATCTTCCCCAGAGCTCTATCTTTTAGGTCTTTTTGATGTGACCAACGATGGGTTTTTTCAATGTGATACACCATGTCAGGGGGTGTGTCCAGGTATTTCACTGTGGTTTTAACTCCATTTCTCTGTTCCCTAGGGATGTTGAGTATCTTTTAACTTTTATCTTCTCTGTTTCCTAGGGATATTGAATATCTTTTAACATGATCAAACACAATCAAATATCTTTGGTGAAGTGACTTCAAATCTCTTGCCCATTTTTAAATTGTGCAGTTTGCCTTTTATTGGGTTCTAATAATTGTTAGGTTTCTTTATATAGCTTGGATTCAAGTCTTTTATCAGTTATACTTTATAACTAGTATATAGTTATACTTTGCAACTATTTCTCCTCATCTGTTGTTTATCTTTGTAGCAATTGTATTTGAAGAGCAGATCTTAAAAACTATAATATCTATTTTATCACTTTTTTTCTTTTTTGGCTTGTGGTATTTGTGTCCTAACATGTCTTTATTTACCTAAGGCAATGAAAATTTTCTCCTATTTTATTTTTCTAGTCTTTAAAATCCTGTGTATGCTTTATACTTATAACACATTTTATTTTATATTAGCCACATTTTAATTGCTCAGTAGTCTTGTGTGGTCTGTAGAAACTATGTTGGATAGTTCAAGACTTAAGGTGCATCAATCTTACCGGTCTTTTTAAAGAATCAACTTATAATTTGATTTTCTCTACCAATATCCTGTTTTCAAATTCACTTATCTCTGTTCTCGTCTTTTTTATTTTTGCTCTTCTGCTACTTTGGGTTTAATGGTTTCTTCTTTGCCTAGTTTCTTAAGGTAGAAATTTATATAACTGATTTGGGACTTTCTTTTCTACAAAGCTTTATCGACAAATTCTGATATGTTTTGCTCTCGTTTATACATTTCAAAACACATTCTGATTTTCCTTTTGATTGTCTTTATTTACTCATGTGTTATTCAAAACTATATTTTTGATTTAAAATATTTTAGAGTTTTCTAAATTGCTGTTCATTATTCATTTCATTTTCTTTCTACTGTCAGAGAACATATGATTTTAATTTTCTTAAATGTATTAATGAATGTTTTATGGCTCAGTATATGGTATATATGGTGCATGTTTCATGTGTACATTAAAAAGGAGAATTCTACTGCTATTGGGAAGAACAGTCTATAAATGTAATTGATATAAATATCAGTTAGGTCGTGTTCATTTATGTTGTTAAAGTGTTCTATATCCTCATGTTTGTGTGTGTGTGACTAGCCATTTTATCAATTACCGAAAAAGAAATGTTGAAATCACTGACAGTAATTGTGAACTTGTCTTTCAATTCTGTAAATTTACTTTTTTTAAAAAAAGAATTTTTTTTTTTGCTCCATCTAATCTGCTAGTAATTCTACCCAATGCCATTTGCATTCCAGGTGCTGCATTTGTTATTTCCAGAAGTTACTTAGTTAGTTTGTTTATTTCAAATATCTTTTATGTCTCCTCTCACCATAGTCGTACTGTCCTTTGCCTTTTGAACAAATGAAGCACATCTATGTTAACTATTTTTACATCTTTATTGACTAATTCTATCAACTGTCATTTCTGGGTCTGTTCTAACTAATGATTTTTCTAGTTATGGTTCATGTTTTCCTATTTCTTGCATGTTTTTGACTAAATGCAGACATCATGAATTTTATTTTGGGAGGTACTGAATTTTGCTATATTATTTATAGAGTGTCATACTTCATTTTGACTTGCACTTAAGTTCTTCATATCAGTTAGTCCTTTGTAAGGCTTGTTTTCAAACGTTCTAGGGCAGAATTTGGACAGCGTTGTTCTAGTGCTCATTTAGTTCCACTACTGAGTCAATTTTATTCTAAGGATTTTATCCAATGTCTTGTGTATTTGGAGTCTCTCACCTTGGCTGGTAGGAGAATAAATTATTCTCATCCTTATTTGATGTCCAGATATTAGTCTGTCTACTGCTTTCTGGTGGTTTCAGGAAGACTTCTCTCATGCATACTCAAAACGGTGCTCAGTCAAAGACTCCAGGGGACCTTTCTTAGATCTCTGGATCGCTCTTCATGACTATCTCCTCTACCACATTCTTCCTTGCAAACTCTAGCCACACTATCTCCAACAAATCCAGTTGCTAGGTCTTTAACTCAGCAAGACCATCAGCTTTACTTGTGTTCACCTTCTCTGAACAGTAGCCTGAAGACTATCTCATTTATTTTTTATTCTCTTAGGACTCAGTCATGTGCTACCTGGTACTAAGTCGTTTTCAATGGCTGAAAAAAATTTTTTTTCCTGGTTTTCCAGTTGTTTGAGGCAGACAGATATATCTGATGCCATTTTCCTCAACATAGTCAGTAATGGAGGTCATTAGTATACACCTTTTTGAATTATCAACTTTTTCTGTTGAGCTCTCAGTTATTTTCTGGTCACCAATAAAGATCTATTGTTTACTGAAAAGGCAGGAAGTAGGTAAAAGCCTTAGGAGGATAGAAGTAGGGGAAGGGTTTTGAATTTTGGGTTTTAAGCACATGGGCTCTTTTATGTGGTCCTAAGATCATTTAGTAGTCCAGAAGGGTTGAGCTGGTGGACTTTGTCTGGAGATCCTTTTTAAAATTTTTTTAAAGATTTATTTATTTATTGGGGGGAGGAAGGAAGGGGAAAGGGGCAGAGGTAAAGAGAGAGAGAATTTTGAGCAGACTCCCTGCTGACCATGACCTGAGCCAAAATCAGGAGTTGAATGTTCCAGTGACTGAGCCACACAGGTGCCCCTGTATGGATAAGGTGCCCGGGTATGGACAAGAATCACCCGAGTAAGTTCCCTTGTGTAATGGGGACACCACCGCATCTTCACCTGTCATGAGAGTTGAGCACTCTGTAAGACTGACATTTTGCACTCTCCCAGTCACTGCTGCTGGAGGATGGTGGGGCAGCCAGTGTGTATATGTAAGGATAAGTGGGTAAGGAGTAGTGGGTAAGGATAGTGGGTAAGGAGTCTCTTTTCCCAAACCAGTTCTCAGAAGCCAGTTCTCTGAAAAGGCAGGAAGTAGGTAAAAGCCTTAGGAGGATAGAAGTAGGGGAAGGGTTTTGAATTTTGGGTTTTAAGCACATGGGCTCTTTTATGTGGTCCTAAGATCATTTAGTAGTCCAGAAGGGTTGAGCTGGTGGACTTTGTCTGGAGATCCTATGCATCCTATGCACTCTTACTACAAAAAGAATGTTGCTTTGGAGCTGAACCATGGCTGTAAACCTTTTTCATTTTAAAGCATTTTAATCCTTCCTATGTCACAGCACTGGGTGGAAATAGAGGGATAAATTAGCGGATGAGGCTCAGGCTTAGTATAATCTTTCTTACTTTTTTAAAAAAAATTTATTTATTTATTTGACAGAGATCTAGAAAGCGGAAGTAGGCAGAGTGACAGGCAGAGGGAGAGGGAGAAGCAGACTCCCCACTGATCAGGGATCCCGACGCAGAACTCAGTCCTAAGACCCTGGGATCTTAACCTGAGCTGAAGGCAGATGCTCTACTGACTGAGCCACCAAGGCGCCCCTCTTTTTTGCTTTTAGAATTAAACCAAAGAACAGCTAAAAGTTTCATTATTCCTCATGAGAGATATAGTTATTGTTTTTGAATAAGTTAACACTTATCACTCTTAAATTTGATTTTTTTCTCCTTTCTTTATAGTCCTAATTGTTTTATAAAATAATTGAGCCTTTTCTATGGATATATTTCTATGGATACATTTCTATGGATATATTTCCTATGGATATATTTCCATGGATATATGGATGTATTTTTCTATGGATATATTTCCAATCGATTGATGAATTACTTTAAGTTAAGCCTACATCCTATTTATAGATGTATATAGAATAGTTCTTTCTCTCTCTCTTTTACATTTTTAAAAAAGATTTTCTTTATTTATTTGAGACAGAGAGAGAGGGAGCAAGCACACATGAGCAGGGGGAGGAGCAGAAGGAGAGGGAGAAGCAGGCTTCTGCTGAGCAGGGAGCCTGACAAGGGGCTTGATCCCAGGACCCTGGGATCATGACCTGAGCTGAAACTAAGAGTTGGACACTTAACTGACTGAGCCGTCCAGGTGCCCCAGTTTCTTCTGTATTACAGATTATGCTAGGTGCACCTGGCTGGCTCGCTTGGTAGGTAGTGCAACTCTTGATCCCAGAGTCGTGAGTTCAAGCCCCACAGTGAGGGTACAGATTATTTAAACATAAAAACAGTCCAAAAATTATGTTATTTGGCTCATTTGGACACAAGAAAAACAGATCTTCATAATGTCTGATCACTCTAATTTATAGGATTTTTAATCATGACACTAAGAAAGTTGGGAAGACAGGAAACCCCAGGAACACTCAGCTGAACTATAAGGGGAATGAGAACATACTTTAGGATCAGCGGGAGTTCTGAGAGCCAAGTGTTACATTTTAGGAAACCTTTTGATCCTCTACTGCTCCCCACCCAATTGCTCTGCCATTACAGTCACGATATACGATCTTGCTCCTCTGTCTTTGCTTTGGCTTATTCTCCTTCTCTGCATTGACGGTGTCTCCTCTCTTACTCATGGCTTCTGCTCGTTTATGGTCTTTCTCTATCATAGCTTTTGCTTACTGCTTCTTTCTGCATGCATCTCCTCTTCTGTCCTTTTCAATTTTCTGCTTAGTCTTTCTACATTCTGATTGGATGGAATTCTCATTTTGGGTTACATCATAGGCTGCTGGACAGATGGCTATGTTAGAACAAGTACCCATCCTTGGTTCAATCACTTGTAACAATGCCGCATGAATAATACTACCAAACTGCTGGCTCATCCCTAAGAAACCACTTAGAAGGGTGCTGGGATTACTGAAGGCACTGTGAGATATTCCAGGGGGAAAATAGAGGAGTTAGACGACTTGTATTGACTATACGACATGTAGATGTCAGCTAAATTATCACTGAGTGAGTGAATGAATGAAATAAAAAACCTACTCTCCTTTTTTGGATGAGGAACCTTTAGCTAAAGCTTACTTTATGCTTTAAACTTCCATCTTTTTTCATCTGAGCCTGATTTTTCCCCCTTTGTAACTTTTCCTCTTCTCTGCTTCCCCGTTTGTAACTCACAATGGACCTGGGTACCTCCAGGTAGAGCAGATCCTCTACTGTTGAATGAAGGAAGGTGTTTCATTTTCTGCAGCATCTCATCTCCTGACAGCCAAGTGCCTCATTCCTCATTTGCTTTGCAGGGTGGCTGTGAGGAGGAAATGAAATCCTTTGTACAGATTCACCAACCTCTGTGTCTGTGCCATAAAAAGTGTTTCATATCAATTGGGTATTATTTTTCTGTGCTCCTTATGATTGGGTCCTCATTTAAGGCATATCCCAAGCTCCAAAATTAGTTTTTAAAACATGTTCCCTTTCATATCAGGAGGTATTCCTTATTGCTGAGCTATCAGTGCTGTTGTGGGAGGGGACAATAAATTAAATAATAATCATAATAAAGGATTCATAATTTATTTTTCCCTCTTCATAAGATTTTTGTTTTTAAAAGAAGATTTTGTGAATTCTAAAAAGAAGATTTTTAGAATTAAACTCTAAGTGTATGTACGCTGAGCCAATATGGGTTGGGTAAAGAGCATCTTGTTCATGAGTGTTCAAAGGCAATTAAAATGCAGTAGGAAATACTTATTTTGGCTTACTTGACTTTCTTAATTCAAGGGCTGAGTAAATCAGATCCCTAATGTTAGGGCCAGGTTTAATTTCTACAGCTCCTAGAAGACAAGGACCAGATCTATGCGTTAACTTTATGGAAAACCCTCAGCAATCAAACACTTAAAAAACAGTGGTGACAACTGAGTTCACAACGGTGTCGTGAGAAGTATTTTTCTGCTTTAGAAAAGGGTGAATGAAGAATGAAGATTCTTGGTCAATTTAATTGATGAGTTAGAATGTCAATATGGACCCCATATTCCTGGACTGTTTTGTTGGCCCTTGAGCCCCTATTTGTTTATGTTTTCAACTATTCAGTGAACTCTCCTCTTGTTTGGAGCTCAACGAGAAAGTGGACATTGGTGAAGCTGAGATGACAAACGCCATGAGACCCTGGAACATTGACAACTTCTCAGAAAGTCGTCGCCTCCCCCCCACCCTCACACCCATTGAGGTAGATAATCATAGGTAAACTCCTGCATCCCCTCATATACAGCTGCTTGCTTTGGGGACATCTTGCACGCTAGCTATTTTAGCAATGTTTCAGCAGGCAGTTCAGCCAAGCAGAAATACCACACTCTTTGCGAAAACCTGAGGTCAGCACAATTTCTTCCTAGGGAAATTGTAACCTTTTGTGCTGAGATTGGGATGTCTGGGTTAGAAAAGAGGAGAGAAAAAACAGTTTCTGGGGTCCCCAAAGCCCTTATCTCTTTCCAGAGCACCAAAGCTCAGATCATAAGTTCATTCCTGGCAGATGGAAAGTGTCTTCTCTCTCAGGGCTGCTAAGAGAATGCAGAGTATTTTGCAAATCATACTACCAGGAATATCTACATTGAAGGGATGTATGCTTTTGAGTTTTCCATTGTCTTGTTCTTGCCTCTTTCCCATTTTATTCCCTCCTTCTTTTTGCCTCCTCTGAACTAATTCCTCTCCATCCTCAAAGAGTCTTCCCCGAACTTGACACGTCACATGGGTAACTTCTTTACCAATTCTAGGTAGTTGAACTTCTTTGCTCCTGCAACCTCCCGTGCTTGCCTCCAACCTAGAGAGAGCACAGACGATGGTATTAAAGTCTGTTTACACGTCTGTGTCTTCCATGGTCCTGTGAGAACAAGAACCATATTTAATTTATCTCCGTGTCTTAAGGGCTCAAGGTTGAGTAAAAAGCTTTCAAATTAGGACTTCTAGATTCAAACCCCATACAGTCTCTGACGTCTTTATGAAACTTAATTTCCTCTTCTTTAAAATGAAGAGAATAATGCCTTGAAGGTTGATAAGATTTTTAAAAATATTTATGTAAGTTCCTGAGATTGTGGCAGGGTTTTTGGCTTTTACTGAATACATGTTTGCTGAACATCAGGACCCTTTATGAAGGAGAAAAGATGCTGTGAAAGAGACACAGGTTGAAAGGCATGTAAGAAGGTGTAGACAGTAGAGCAGCCTGACTTTTGGTGACATGGGTCCAGGATGTGGAGATGGATGTTATGACCTGATTCTACATGTTTAGGTCTACCGGGTCTTTCATGCTGTAAGTCCGCTTGGCATCCACTTTCTTGCCAGGCACAAGCTTCTTCTCCATTGCTGTCTCTACCCTCTACAACCTGAGATGTATGGCCTCGAATCATTGCCTGGAATTACCATGTTTTATGGACAAACATGGTATCAGAATAAGGGTCTCAAGAGAAAAGGTCTTTCTGTTTTTATTCAGATCACAACTGAGGCTGTATTAGCTGGACGTTGACCTTTTCTTAGAAGATTGGAATGGTTCCGTTGGTTCTAGTGGATTTCCATTTGTGTAGAAACAAGTTAATCACATAGGCCTATTTCATATCTCATCTTTATGGGAGGGAAAAACAAAAGCCACGAAGACTTACTTTGTCAGTCTGTGAGCACATCTGAGAAAGTTATCAATTGAGATGGTGAGATTGCTGAAGTGGGAGTTGGAGTAGTGGTGCTCAGTGTTCTGTTTCTCTAGATACATACTGAACAAACATTCCTTGAAGATTTCTGGTGTGCTAGCCCAAATTTTTCCTTTTGACCCATTTTTCTTAATTTTTACAGCATGTGAGCTAGATATTACTGTTACAATTTGTAGAAAGAGAGACACTGGAGTAAAGTGACTCACACATAGGCACATACAAAATAAGGGGAATAGTCAGGATTTGAACCCAGGTTTGCCCTAGTGTCAAGTTCAGCTTCTCTTTTTTAACCCCAGCCATTTCCCCACTATCAAAAACTACTTTTCTCCAAAGCAGTACAAATGCTGAGGTCAAGTACAGCCATCAGTTTCATATATTTGGGAAACCATGGCCTCACTGTGAATCTGACAAAAGCCATACTCCTTACTCTTAGAAAAAATATACATATGTATCAAATTTTACATCTGATTTCTGATTTCTTGGGTTAACAGAGCCCTGAATCCCATCCGTGGCCTCAACTTAAGAATTCACAGTGTGTTCTAAGTCGTCAGGTTACTTAGAGAGAAGATAACACCAAGAGAGGGGAAGGAAATAATTTAGTTGATCACTTTGTGGCAGAATCCAGGTCTTTCAAATCTTTATCTAGTTTTATTTTACCACCCAATGGCCCTCCCATATGCAACTGTACACTGAGAGAAAAAAGCCACATTTGGGAAAAGAATGAAAGTCAAGCTGAGGGAACATAACTGCTTTAACTATTTTAACTCCAATTTCTAGGTCCAAGTTACTGTTGAGTGAGGACACTACCTGACAGAGGGGAGGTAGAGCATTCCCGTGATTGTAACTCCTTCAGGGTTTATTAGACCAAGAATCCAGAATTTCCAAGGCACCTCATTTACTAAGGAGCAGCATCTACATAGAAAGAATCTATGACATCAATATTCTAGCCTTGCCTCATGTGCTATAGATCAATGGCTTGTTCTTATCTGACAGCATCCACTGACATATTTCCCTGAGATCGAAGAGGGAAGAGAAGAAATTGCAGGTAGGATTTGCAGCTGGTTGGCATATTGTGTTTTTATTGAAGGGCTTTACTGTTCCCACATTGCCTGGATTCCCCAAATCCGTGCAGTCAAGAGTCTCAGCATGCATGAGAAGGTGAGAGCAGAGCCCTGTCAATACACCTCCACTATTCCACGTTGGTTGTCTCCTTACCAAATTGGAAAATCATCTTCAAGGGCTCTGACTCTTATCCTGGCAATTCTGTATTTTTATGAGAGAATAAGGGGAGGAAATCTATGCTGTGTAAATGTAGATCCATATACAGACTCTCCTAGGGCACTCCTTATGGTGGACTATCTACACTGTTAGGTTCAGGATCTGCAAAGGGAACAAAATGTATAAAGGCACACTGTAATTTTGATGACTTGTACAAAAGCACCTCTCAGGTAAAAATCAACTCTTACAAACTCTTATTGAGTATCGAAACTGTGTTAACAGGAGGGATAGAAGATAAGTAAGAGCTGAGGCGCCCATTCATCCATTCGTCCGTCCGTCATCCATCTATCCATCCACTCTTTCAGGGGAAAAATGTGTTCTAGGGTTTCTTCCAGGAACACAGAAATAAGTGTAAATCAGATTAGACAATCAGGTAGGATGACCTAGAGAAATTGGCCATTAAGCTAAATTTGGAAATGAAGTGAGACACCCTGGATAAATTAGAGATTGAGGTAGGATGAGTGGGGCATTGGTTCAGTGCAGAGATTGTATGATCCACTGGCATGGAAGTATTAACCAGCATGGTGGGCTTAGGGAATTGCATGTACTTCAGTATTGTTGGAGTAAAGGTCATGGAAGGTAGAGGAATGGGGGCAGGGAGGGAAGAAGCTTGATAGTTAATCAGGGACAGGATCACAAAGAATTTTATGTGCTAAGCTAAAGAGTTTGAACTTTACCTTGAAAACTAAGGGGAGCTATTGAAGGATTTTAATAGAGGCAAGTGGTAGGATCAGATTTACATTTTGGACAGATTATTCTGTCTGCAGGGAGGAGAATGTGTTGGAAAGTGGCCAGACTAGAGGCTGGGAGATGAGTTAGGAGGCTATTGCTGTAATCCAGATGGGATCCAGAATGAAGCAGTAACAGTTACTAAAGATAGGAAGGCATAGCTATTAAATAGATATTTAAGATGTAGGATATACTTTTTGTAAGTGGGAATGAAAAGGAAGAAGGAGTCAAGCACTCTGCTTTGGGCAATTATTTGTATGTTGGTGCCATCTACTGAATGGGTGGCTATAATGAGAGCAGCAAGTAGCAAGGACATTAGCTTAAGGCAAAGAAATTAATTCATTTTAGGATATTTTGTAGTTGGAAGAACATTCAAGTGGCAATATCAACATAGCAGGAAATAAGTTTGAACTGAAAATGCAGATTTTGGATTCATAGGTAGCTGTGGATGAGATCACTCAAGGGGAGCCTAAATCCTGAGAGGAGCAAAAGTGAGAATGGAGTCCAGGAAGTGGCCAGAAGGTTAGATGGAAACTGTAGAAAAGTTCTTCTCACAGAGGCCAGAAGAGGAGAAAGTTTTAGGAAGAAGTCTGTGTGGTCAAGTGCTTTAGAAGACAAAGATGAGGTAATATGGATTGTTTAATGATATGAAGGACTTTGAGGTCCTAGAAAAGATCAATTTCATGAGAGAAGCATGGTTGGAAGCCATAGTATAAGGGGAATGAGCAATGAGTGGGAGAAATTATAAATTATAAGAAATTAGAAATAACTGATGTGGATGATGCTTTCAAAAAGACAGTAAAAAAAAAGAAGGGAGGTTGGGCAAGTGGATATAGTTTTTATTTGTGTTGTTTTACTTTGTTGTTGTTTTAATGGGAGAGACCTGAGGGTGTTTATGTCCTCTGTGGGAAGAACCCTTACAAAAGGGGAATTAAGTAAAAAGGTGACAGAAAGGATGGAGCTGCATCCATTAGGAGGTACAAATGGATGGGATCTAAAACATGAATGGAGAAACCATTCTTAGATAGCAGACCAGAAGGAAAACAGAGGAGTAGGTATAGATGGAGGTAAGAGACTGAGGGAGTGGTCCTGTGTCTTCACCAAGATAACATAGGCAAGTCTTATTTGAGAATTGCTATGAGTTATTACTGAGGGTTTGGAATAACGAGGCTCAGAAGTTACTAGAGCCCTAAGAGGGTGCTTGGGCCCAGTGGAGACAGCAGACTTGAAGCTGTAGTGGTACCAATGCATTCTTCAGGAGAACCAATTGTAGTGTCACCTAAATCCTGACGATGCATCAGATAGCGATCTGGAAAAAAAGCCAACCTTCCCACCATAGCAGGATGCAGGTGTGGTGCAGCAGAGGATACACTGAAGAGAGGGGAAAGAATATCCTGGGTTTTCATTTCACTAGACCTCGTTCTGCTTATGTGACCTTGAGCTGGTAACTTTACTTTCTGAACCTCATTTTTCTGATCTGTAAAAAGGTTAAGATGGCACGTATCCAGGGTGGTTACTATGTATGAGAATTCACTCTGTCAATTATTTAATAATATGTAAAAATGATGGATGTTTTTCTGAATATGAGAAATGAATTCAGAGCCTTGGAGAGCTTACTACTATCTGATATAAAATAAAAGTAAATGTGAGTTGACATGGCCGAAACACAAAGTTGAGCTGTGCTGAACAGAAAGGACCTTTGAGACTGAAGACAAAGGCCCAGGAAAGTCTCTTCTTCCTAATTTTTTTTTAACTTTTTTTTCTTTCTAAGTGAAATTGTAGAAGTTATAAGGTAATGTGGAGTGACCAAGATGCCTAAAGTATCTCTATCCTAAGAAGCTCATCTGAGAATAAGAATCAAAGGAACTTGCTGGTTGATTAGCCAGGAGATAAATATGGGGAATAAGATGCTGGTATGAGCCTTTAAGAAGTTGCCCCAGGGACGTGCAACCAGAACACCCTTCAGGTCCCACATGAGATTAAACGGAGGAGTCTGCCATTTTGGGAAAGGCTTTTGGATCCTTTCTGAGGAACTAAAGATAGATCTCTTGCTCTCTGACAGCCAGGTAACTTGGTACTGCCACATGTAGTCTGCCCACCAGGGCATCGTGTCAGATGAGCAGTGTGTGTGTGTGTGTGTGTGTGTGTGTGTGTGTGTGTATAAAGGGCTGCTACAACTAATCTCTTATTTATAAAATCGATCCACTTTCCAAAAAACACTGTATGTTCTGAAATGCCATTTGTGCAACACATTTTGAGGAGGGAGCAACAGGAAACAATTACAGAACAATAGAAGGTGGCGTGTAACCTGGAATGAAACCCTGAGTACAGCCAGTAAGAATTACAGGAATTCATGGTAAGAAATTGGGCATTGTGGGCTGGAAGATCAGAATTGGGGGGAAAAAAAAAGTCAAAACTGTAAGAGCCCTAGAAGTGATATAAGTCCTTGGTCTTTTCTGTTGTTGTTGTTTTTTCAAACTCAACGCCATTGTACAGGTGGGGACGCTAAAGCTCAGAAAAATGAAGTCACTTACCTGGGGTCACAGTGAACAAGAGAGCGGTCATAAAAGCCGTAAAAATGGCAGCCACAGCCAAGAGGCAGGTGACTAAAGCAAGAATGAGACAGCAAGAGCAGGCACTATTATGAAAACAATTTCCATTGATGTCGTGCTTACTGGGCACCTTCCCTGGGTTAATCATTATCTATGCATAATTCTCTTTTAATACATGTGGCAGCTCTCTGGGGTAATTTGTAGGTTATGAGGAACAGTTATCTCGTTTTTTGTTTGTTTGTTTGTTTGTTTGTTGTTTTTTTTAATTTGGCCATTCTACATCTGAATCGCCTTCTTATGTTTGAAGAATTGGTTGCTTTCCAGGCAGACAGTGAGCTTCACTGAGTTAAGTTGGAAATTCCAGGCGAAGAGCAGAAAGGAGAAGGGAGTTGGGGGAAATTGGAAGGGGAGGTGAACCATGAGAGACTATGGACTCTGAAAAACAATCTGAGGGGTTTGAAGTGGCGGGGGGGTGGGAGGTTGGGGTACCAGGTGGTGGGTATTATAGAGGGCGTGGATTGCATGGAGCACTGGGTGTGGTCCAAAAATAATGAATACTGTTATGCTGAAAATAAATAAATTTAATTAAAAAAAAAAGAAAGGAATTTTCCTGAAGATAATGGGCTCTGAAGCCAGACAACTTGTTTTCATTCCAACTCTGCAAGCACTAGCCAAGTTACTTGGCTCTACTGTGCCTCGGTTTCCTCACCAGTGAAAATGGGGTTGACGTAGAGACTTCACAGAAGTCCTGTGAAGATTCAGTGAATTTGTATATAGAAACACAGAAAAGTGTTTGTCACATAATAAATGTTCAGTAAATTATAGCTACTTTCTCAGACTCCCTAGCAGTTGCCAAAAAAAAAAAAAAGGAAGAAAGAAAGAAAGAAAAAGTCATTTTTAGTTAATATCGAGAGGCTGCAACGGTGACAGCCGCTATAACTAGTTTCTGAAGACTTCGGTGGCAGCCGTGGACTGCTGCGCTTCCTGTGAGCTACCCAATTTCCTTCTAATAGATTTCTTTTCTCCTTAAATTATCAGCTGGTATCAATATTCTACATCTAAGAATGCTGACTCATTAAGGAAGGCGTGCTCTTTTGGGCTATTAGCGCTTAAGAAATGTGTTGAAGTAGCTCCTGTATAGTGAATCTAGGACGCTAATTCGGAGTTTTCTCATTCCAAATCCTTGTTCTTATTCACGATGATGCTCTGCCTTGGAGACTCATGAAGTCCTCATGTTTATGAACATGAGGAAATTGTGTAGACCCTTCAGGGCAGGAGTGTCCTGTACGATATCCTAACTGGTGGTCATCTAGACTCTGTATGAACTCCACCCACGGTGGGGGAATCACTCCCCATCTATTTGATTAATTGTCAGACATCTTTTTGGTTGCTGTGCTTTTCTCTCTCTCTCTCTCTCACACACACACACACATGCACATACGCATGCACGCACACATGCACGCACACGGTGGTTAGTGGGGCAAAGAGCATAACTTTTGGAACATACTATTTTATTTGTTTCCTGGGACAACTGAACCAAGTTACCACTAACTGGGTGGCTTAAAACAATGGCAGTTTCATCTCTTAACCATTCTGGAGGCCAGAAGTCTGACATCACGGTTAGTTCCTTCTGGAGGCTCTGGGCGGGAATCTCTCTCTCCACACTTCCAGCTGCCACCAGCAATCCCCAGCCTTCCTGTGGCAGAGTCACAGCTCCCAACTTGGCCCCACCCTCCCGTGGTCTTCCTCCTCCAAAGGGTTTTCGGTGTGTCCACATCTCCCCCTCCTTTCTCTTGCAAAGACAACTATCACTGGGTTAGGGTCCTGTTTAATTCAGCATATCCTCATTTTGACTTGATTAAAATGACAAAGACCCAACTTTCAAGTAAAGCCACATTCAAGGGTAGGAGGGAGAGGACTTGAACATAACTTCTTGGACGACACAATTCAATCTACAAATGTGGTCAATAAAATTAAAATATGAAAATATTTTTAATACGGCATAGAGGAGTTTAGCAACGAGAGATTAAAGACACAGTTGGTTCATGGGAGGAGGAAGAAGCTAGGAAAGTGACAAGGCAGGGTGCTCGCAGACAGTTCTGTCTGCTGGAGATGGATCAGGTCCCCGCTCCAATAAACTGCACGAGGTCTTAGAAAACTCTAGAACTTGACAGACACTTAGAAAGTAAAACATTAATATTTATCTCCCAGGCCCATCCCTTTCCGATAGGTAACCACGACTAAAGGATTTTCTCTATTTATACATATATGTAATTTTAAAAGCATATATGGGATCAAGCTATATTTTATATATATATAATATATATATTTTTATATAATATATATATATTATATATATAAAGATTTTATTTATTTGAGAGAGAGAGACAGAGAGAGAGCAGAATCAGGGGTGACTAACAGAGGGAAAGGGAGAAGCAGGGTCCTTGCTGAGCAGAGAGCCTGAGCGGAGAGCCCGACATGGGGCTCCATCTCAGGACCCTGAGATCATGACCTGAGCCGAAGGCAGACACTTAACTGACTGAGCCACCCAGGCATCCCATATATTAATTTGTATTGATTCCCATCTTGCTGTTTTCTCTTAAATTTATATCCCATATGAGCATGTGTAGGTCCGCCTTATTCTTGTTATTTTACTTTTGATCTGAAATTGATTTAATTTTTTTTACCAGTGCAAGCAGATTTCAGTTAAGAACTTACAGAAGGGGCACCTGGGTGGCTCAGTGGGTTAAAAGACTCTGCCTTCAGCTCAGGTCATGATCCCAGGGTCCTGGGATCGAGCCCCACATCGGGCTCTCTGCTGGGCAGGGTGCCTGCTTCCCTTCCTCTCTCTGCCTCTCTCTGCCTGCTTGTGATCTCTTTCTCTGTCAAATAAATAAATAAAATCTTAAAAAAAAAAAAACCCTTACACAAAAGAAGTCTTTGCCCACAAATGCAATTATTTTATTAGATCTTAGAAGGTGATGTTATGATATCAAAGAGTATACATTTGAAATCTTTATTAGATACTGCTAGCTTTTAGAAATCAGTTTATAAATTCATTTTTCTCACAGCCTGTTTTATGTGTCCTCACCTATGCTAATATTATATCCTTTATTTTTGCTAATCTGATATGAAAAAAATATGTTTTTTCCCTTCATCCTTACTAGTGGTAATGTTGGAAAACTTTTCTTGTCTTTATTGGCTATTTAATCTCTCCCATGAATGAACTGTTTATAGTCCTTACATTTTTATTGATCTATTTATCTTTTTCTTATTAATTTGTAGGTATAACTTATATTTTTTATATTAATCCTTTGTTTTATATGACCACTGTAAATCTTTTCTCCTATGTTCCTGGTGTTTTAACTTTACTTACAGTTTTTTGAGGATAGAAGTTTTAAAATTTTGTGTATTCATATCTATAAATTTTTTTCATGTTTTTACATCTTTTACATTTTTGGATACTTTTATAGTTCTTTGATTTAATGTTTTTTATTTTTGTGCATATGTGAGGGTCTAGCTTCATTTTTTCCAAGAAATAGCCACTGATTTCAACACCATTTATTAAGTAGTTTATATAAAGCATTGAATTCTGCTTGGTGTCTTTTTTTTTTTTTTTAAAGATTTTATTTATTTATTTGACAGAGATCACAAGTAGGCAGAGAAGCAGGCAGAGAGAGGGGAAGGGAAGCAGGCCCCCCGCTGAGCAGAGAGCCCTATGTGGGACTCGATCCCAGGACCCCAAGATCATGACCTGAGCCGAAGGCAGCAGCTTAACCCACTGAGCCACCCAGGCGCCCTGGTATCTTTTTTTAAAATAAAGTTTTGTTGGAACGCAGCTACCCTCAATTTCTTTGGTTTGTGTGTGGTTGCTTTCACTCTGCTCTACCGTGTCACAGCTGAATGGTTGCAACTGAGCCTTGATGTCCCACAGAGCCTACAGTATTTGCAATCTTGCCCTTGACAGAAAGGACAAGATTTATTTTTTTATTTAGTTAATTTTTTTTAGCTTTATTGAGGTAAAATTAACATAAAATTGTAAGATATTTAAAAAGTTTATTGTGGTGATCTGCTACAAATCTGTTGTAGAAGGTTTCCCATCATCTAGTTAATTAACATATCCACCACCTTTCACATTTATTTCTTTTTTGACCCTTAATTCCCTACTGAATTGAAATACTTTCCTTTATATGCCACCCATTGGCTCATACAGTGACTTTTTCTGAGTTCTCCTCTGTCCCGCTGATCATGTCTCTATTCCTGGGTCAATGCTGTACTATACAGTTATAGGTTAACGGCATATTTGGGTATCTAGTATGTTGAATAATCCCTGTGTTTTTGTTTCAAAAAGTTCTTTGCACTTTTGAGTGTATTATTCTATATATGTGTGTTAGAGCCACCTGCTGAACTCTAAAACAAGCAAAACCTCTTGCATTTCTGATCAAATTCCAGTAAGTGTGTAGATTTGGTGAGAACCGACATCTTAACAATATAAACATTTTTCTTTCTGAAAATGCCTCATCATTTGTTTTATATTCCTTTTACTTCCTTGGGGAAAGTTTTATAGTTTTCTTGACCATTTCTTGTTAGATTTGTGCACATCAGTTAATAAATTCTGTTGCTATTGTATGTTGGGTATTTGCTATTTTGCTGTCCATACTCATCTTTTTTGGGGGCATCTCATGGTAAGAAAAGGAGTCACTCTGATTCTACCTGCCTCTCACTACAGAAGAAAAAGTAGAGGGGATATTTTCTCTCCTCACCTCTGGCAGCTACAGAATGAACATATAAATTAATCTTGGTCCATGAAATGCTACTACCAGAGACTTTAAACCTTAAGTGAATAACACAAAGGATCTGTTAGAGATATTTTTGGTGTAGTAGCTGCTTGGAGACAAGAGGTTTAGTGGCTTGGTGGTGAGTGCTGGGACAGAGGAGACCAGCAGCATGGCTGTGGGTATCCAATGGTGGCATTGCCATGCAAATTGCTTTTGACCTGATCTTGGCAGTGCATTACCTATTCTTAGTTTTTGCCTGAACCTCTCTCAATCAGTTCAGTGACCTATTTGATACCCTGCCAATAAACTTTGTTTCTGCCTAAGATAACCAGAATTAGTTTCTATTATTTATAACCAAAAACCCTGACAAGAGATCATCTTACCATTACAGTTTATAAATGGTTATTGTTGATGCATATACATGCTAGCAATTTTTGCAGTAGTCTTAGACATCAAGGCAAAAATGGATTATTTGACCTTCTGTTCACTCATGTTTAGAGGCTTCTGAGGCTGTCATTGTCCTAGAGTGCCTGGCTATTGAACGCTTACCAGATGACGGATGCATGTGTCCTTACTGCATTCAATTCCTGCAATTATCTTGGAGACCTAGCATTTTTTATTCTACTTTTATAAATAAGGAAATGGAGTTTTAGAGAGATTAGGGTCCATGCTTATGTAATTAATCAGGAATGGAGCCAGACTTTGAACTTGTATTTGTCTTGTCGCTGAGGCTCTGATCGTTTTAGTTCACCAAGCTGACTTTCTAAATAAGTGTCATCTTTAAAACATTTACTTTCCAAGTATACACATGTAATATTCATGACATTTTTTCCCTCTAAGAACACAGATGTGGTCCTAGGGCTTCACTTTAGACCTCTAAGCTTTGTTCATGTCTGTCCTCTCTGCCATCTGCAGCACCCCCACACCTGTATCCAGACAATTTTTGCTTCCTTGCTACAAACACATCATTCTTTCCCCTCCCTTTCTCCAGTTTATGTAACTAAAGCCTTCTGTGTGTTCTCTGGTGTAGAAGGTTCTTTCTCTCCCTTCTCTGAACTTCTGCAGCAGATCTCACTTCCACTCATCTGGAGTCTTACACAGCTTTGCATTTTTATTACCTCATCACCCCTAAAGAGCTGATCTAATTCTAGAAGGCATGAATTTGCCCCCTTCATCTGTGAGGTCCCCTACAGGGGGGACCTCATGTTAAATGGCATGCTCGCAATAACTCTAAAAGCCTCAAAAGTCATCAAGGCTCTGAGGTCTTAGAGTACAACTGACGCTTGTGTGAGATAGTTTGAATTCATGCCGCAGGTGCTCTATCCGCAGAACACAGACATCTGTGGAAGTGGTTTTCAGATTCCATCTAGAAATTAGCTCAGGCCTGTGGAATGTTCTTGCCAATACCTAAGGTGCATTGTGACCACCTGACAGTCTCTACCACCATGGAACTGATTCAGAAACGCATGGCCAGTGCTGCAGTGCCCAGTTGTAACAAGGGCGCAGGATAATGTGGCCCCCGCCATCTGACTTGTGCTTCCCAAGCCTGGTCCTCCAGCCTGGAGTGGGGCAGCCAGAAAAGGCACTTTTTCCTAATTTGCACAAAGGTTCCCTGTGGCCTCTAGAGATCTGGGATGGGTGAACTTTACCTAAGTAGAAAATATTGGTAGTAGATAGCACTAAGTACTTTCTTATTCAGAAACCCAGGCATTGACTTTGCTGTTGGTTTTCCCCTCTATAGAAATTTTAACCAATGATAAATGGCCATGTCCTTATATTTACCTAAAGACAGAATAGATGTGCCTAAGGACTTCTGGTTTTCGTCAGCTGCTTACATTCACCATGATTTGAAAGGTTTTTGAAATTCATTGCTCAGAAGTATGTGTAGGAGATCAAAGTGGGGCTGACACACCCACAGACTGGAACTGGAAGGGATCACATCCACAATGTCCTTGACCTTTCTCCACACTTACTCCTCTGTTCCTTCCTACAACATGTGGGTAAGACACACACACTCACACATGTACTCACATGTATACACATACACTCTCTTTCTCTCTCTCTCTCACTCACACACACACACACACTTGATCCATCTAAGCTGCGCTGTATCCTCCAACCCCCTGTGCTTATCAAACTCATGGCCACACCATAAACTTTTTTTTTTAAGATTTTATTTATTTATTTGACAGACAGAGATCAGAAACAGGCAGAGAGGCAGGCAGAGAGAGAGGAAGGGAAGCAGGCTCCCTGCGGAGCAGAGAGCCCGATGTGGGGCTCAATCCCAGGACCCTGGGATCACAACCGGAGCCGAAGGCAGAGGCTTTAATCCCCTGAGCCACCCAGGCGCCCCCACACCATAAACTTTTTTATAAAAACGCAAGCCCTGGGGCTCCTGAGTATCTCAATCAGTTGAGCATCCACTGCTGATTTCAGCTCAGTCATGATCTCAGGGTTGTGGGATCAAGCCCTGTGTTGGGCTCTACACTTGGTGGGGAGTCTGCTTGAGATTCTCTCGCTCCCACACCCTCTGCCCCTCCCCTGCTCACGCACACATGCCCTCCCTCTCTCTCAAATAAATACATTTTATAAAAAAAAGAAAGAAAGAATGAGCAGAAAAGAAAAAAAGAAAAGAAAAAGAAAAAGAAAAAAGAAACCCAAGCTTTTTCTCCATTTTGAAAGGGAAGGAAAGTACAATTTCCTCTTTTTTAAGGAAAATAAGATTTGGAGTTTTAAGAAGGGACAGTAATTGGAAAAATTAAACCAGGTGCCACAAACAAGTACAGACACATTTTGCAGAACACAGATATCTGAGCAAAATTTTATATACTGTTTAGTCAGCAAATCATGGCACATATTTCAGAGTGCTCAGAGACCAATTTCTTTGTTTCTACTCACCCCATTCTGGAATAGATATTGAATTATGATGTTCAGATTTCTGGCCTTGGTAGATTTTACTGAGTGTAACTTGGGTTGTAATGGAGTCTTCAGTTTCCTTCCCCAAACCTTCACTGAGGCCCAGTTCTCTTGCTCATCTCCTCAGGTCATTCTTTCTGGCTTGGTAGGGTGGAGATGGGAGTTGGGAGACAGCCCATGTGTGTCTGAGACTGCCTTCTCTTGGAGCTCTCCCCCTTCCCCATCTACCCGGAAAAAAGTCCTATCCATCTGATTGCACAAATGCCTCTCAGGGCAGTAGAAACTCTTACACTAACTTTCGTGCCCTTGTTTCTCTCTTTCTGGAGGTATCTGTGGCTTCAGTCTATAAGCTCCAATTCTGCTCCAGAAAAGGTTTGTTTTTCTGAAAACTGTTCATCAATATCATTAAGGTTGGGTCTATTCCCCTAAGCTAATATGCTGATCTAGTGTCTTAAAGATTTGGTGGTCACATTTTTCAAATGCAAAATTGGAATATATGGTCTGACAAGGTGATTGTATATTTGGAATTGAGACTGACCTAGAAAATTCAGGACATGCAGTTGTCATACATAATGGCCAAGCGACCTAGATAACACATACCACTTTCCTTGACGCCTTGTCTGCATCATGACAGCTTCATCTGATGGTCCAAGATAGCCTGTCTCTTTCTGCTTTGGGTCACCCCGTTAGTAAATCCCAATTTCCTCTCAGAGGATGAAATCCTGCTTTCAACTTATTTGTAACACAGGGTTGAGTGACAAGCCTTATAACTGGTTCCACCCACTATAACAGATCAACTTGGCTCTACACAAAGTGGGTTGCTCCTGGAATCTCTTGTGGCTGAGAAACCAGCCTAGCTACACTGAGACTCAGGCTATGGGAGGCTGGGAGTCTCTCCTCCAGCTTGTTCACATGAGCTAGCATACAAAGGGTGGGATGGAGACTCTTTGGAGAGAATAAAAGAAATTAAAGAATTTTCCCCTGGGAAAAGGCAGGGGGAAATGAAAATAAAGGTGGGGGGCATGCTTGTTTTACTGTTGTGGACTGAGATGAGGCGCTGAAATTGATTTGTAAGACAGAGGAGCAAGACTAGCTCTCTTGAGAAGCTTTGTGATTTTCTAAGCATGAGTATGGTTGCTTAGGATCCAGGCAGTAAAGGAGAAGACAGAATTTTGGAGAAAGGCTCTCTTTTTCTTTCTGGGTATGGGGCATCTCTGTGATTTATAGTTTGGGAAGCACCAAAAGAAGGTACTGCTATGGACTGGATGTGTCCCCCCTCCAAGTTCATTGTTAAAGATCTAGCTCTCACCTCTGTGACTATATTGGAGATAAGGCCTCTAAGGGGATGACTGAGTCTAGATAAGTTCATAAGCGTGGAACCCTGATCTGACAGATCTCCTCTTTATAACAGAGGAGGAGGTACCGAGAGCTTGCTCTCTCATTTCCCTCCATGTTAGGACAGTGAGAAGGCAGCCATGTACAAGACAGGAAGAGAACTCTCAGTAACTGAACTCTGTTGGGACTTTAAGATTTATTTGAGAGGTGGGGGAGGGGCAGAGGGAGAGAATCTCTCATGGAGACTCCCCCCTGAGCATGAAGCCTGGCGTGGAGCTCTATCTCAGGAGCCTGAGATCGTGACCTGAATTGAAACCAGGAGTCTGACCCTCAACCCACTGAGCCACCCAGTGGCTGCTGCCCCCAGTCTATGTTGTTATGGCTTCTTGAGCAGACTAAGTCACCCCCAATACAGATGTTGTTTCTTTAGACTTCCCTGGCATTAGAGGCAGTGCAGGGTAAAGAGCAGAGAGGTTTAGCAGAAAGCCTCTGGAGCTGGTTGAATGGGTTTGTATCCTGCTCTGCACTCACTAGCTCTGCAATTGTGCAGGTTAATTGGCCTCTCCATGTCTTGATTTTCTCATCTGACAAATGGGCACAATTGAAGTTTAAATGCACAAATATACGTGAAGTGCTTAGAGCAGTGACTAGCATATAGTAAGTTCTGAGCACCTGTTTGCTTTTATAGGCATACCTTATTTTTTTTTAAATATTTTATTTATTTATTTGACAGAGAGAGATCACAAGTAGACAGAGAGGCAGGCAGAGAGAGAGAGAGAGAGAGAGGGAAGCAGGCTCCCCACTGAGCATAGAGCCTGATGCGGGACTCCATCCCAGGACCCTGAGATCATGACCTGAGCCGAAGGCAGCGGCTTAACCCACTGAGCCATCCAGGTGCCCCCAGGCATACCTTATTTTATGCACTTTGCAGATACTGCGTTTTGTTTTGTTTTGCTTTTTACAAATTGAAAGATTGTGGCAAACCTGCCTCAAACAAATCTACTGGAGCCATTTTTCCAACAGCATTTGCTCATTTAATGTCTCTGTGTTACATTTTGGTAATTTTAGCAATATTTCAAAATTTTGTTGTTGTTGGTTTTGGTTTTTGTTTGCTTGTTTTTGGTTGGTTTTGTTTTTTAGTGAGCTCTATGCCCGATGTGGGGCCAAACTCACAACCCCAAGATCAAGAGTCACTTGCTCTACTGAATGAGTCAGACAGGTGCTCCTCAAGCTTTCTCATCATTTCTGTATGGTGATCTGTGATCAGCGATGCTTGATGTTGCTATTACAATTGCTCTGGGGCACCATGAACTGTGCCCATGTAAGTTGTGCCAGCAAATTGTGCCTATAAACTTAGTGGGTAACTGTTGTGTGTGTTCTGATTGCTCTACTGACCAACTGTTTCCCCCACTCTATCCCTCTCCTCAGCATCCCTATTCCCAGAAACACAATATTGAAATCAGGCCAGTCTGTAGCCATACAATGCCTTCTAGGTGTTCAAGTGAAAGGAAGAGTTGCACGTTTCACACTTTAAATCAAAAGCTAGAAATGAGGAAGCTCAGTGAGGAAGGCATGTTGAAAGTCAGTTAGGCTGAAAGCTAGGCCTCTTGCTCCAGTTAACAAATTTGTGAATACAAAGGAAAAGTTCCTGAAGGAAATCAAGAGTGCTGCTCCAGGGAACACATGAATGAGAACAGAGGCATACACACACTTATTGTTGATATGGAGAAAGTTCTAGTGATCTGAATCAAGTGAGCCACCATGTTCTCTTGAGCCAACACCCAATCCAGTACAAAACCCTGACTCTTTTCAATTCTATGGAGGCTGAGAGAGGTGAGGAAGTTTAAGAAGAAAAGTTTGAAGCTTGCAGAGGTCAGTTGGTGAAGTTTAGAGAAAGAAGTCATCTTCATAACATCAAAGTGCAAGGTGAAACAGCAAATGCTGATGGAGAAGCTGAGCAAGTTACCCAGAAGATCTAAGAGAATTCATGAAGCTGGCTACACTGAACAGTAGCTTTCTATTAGAAGAAGATGCCATTTAGGACTTTCACAGCTAGGGAGAAGTCAATGCCTGGCTTCAAATCTTCAAAAGACAGGCTGACTTCCTTGCTAGAAGCTATGCAGCTGGTGACTATAAATCGAAACCAATGCTCAGTTGCCATCCCTAAATCTGAGGGCCCTTCAGAATTATGCTCAATGTACTCTGCCCGTACTCTATAAATGGAACAACAAAGCCTGGATGATAGTATATCTGTTTACAACATGATTTACTGAATATTTTAAGTCCACTGTTGAGAACTACTCCCCAGCAAAAAAAAAAAAAAAAAAAAAAATTCCCTCTAAAAATGACTGCTCATTGACCATGCACCAAATCACCAAGAGCTGTGGTAGAGATGTCCAATGAGATTAATGTTGTCTTCATACCTGTAAACACAGCATCCGTTCTGCAGCTCAAGGAGTAATTTTTGGCTTTTATGTCTTATTGTTTACAAAATACATTTCGTGAGGTTATGGCTGTGTAGATGGTGCTTCCTTTGATGGATCTGGGCAAGGTAAATTGAGAACCTTCTATAAAGGATTCATCATTCTAGATGCCATGAAGAACATTGGATTCATGAGAAGAGGTCCAAATATCAGGATTACCAGGAGTTTGGAAGCAGTTCATTCTGACCCTCATGGGTAACTTTGAGGGATTCAAGATTTCATTGGAAGAAGTAACTGCAGATGTCGTGGAAATAGCAAGAGAACTGGAATCAGAGGAGGAACCCAAAGCTGTGAGTGAACTGCTGCCACATCATGAAGAAACTTGAATGAATTGAGGGTTGCTTCTTATGGGTGAGCAAAGAAATTGCCTTTTTTTTTTTTTAAGACTTTATTTATTTGACAGAGAGAGATCACAAGTAGGCAGAGAGGTAACAGAGAGAGAGAGAGAGGAGGAAGCAGGCTCCCTGACGAGCAGAGAGTCTGAGGTGAGACTCCATCCCAGGACCCCGGGATCACAACCTGAGCCGAAAGGCAGAGGCTTAACCCACTGAACCACCCAGGCACCCCAGAAATTGCTTTTTTGAGATGGAATCTACTGGTAGAGTTGCCGTGAAGATCATTGAAATGACAACCAAGGATTTAGAATATTATGTAAACTGTGTTGATAAAGTAGGGCATTTGAGAGGATTAACTCCAATTTTAAAAGCAGTTCTACTGTGGGTAAAATGCTATCAAACAGTGTCACATGTTACCAAGAAATTGTTGATGAAAGGAAGAGTCCATTGATCTGGCAAACTTTGTCTTATTTTAAGAAGCTGACAACCCAACCTCCAACAACCACTTCCCTGATCCCTGAGTACCCATCGACACTGAAGCAAGACCCTCCACCAGCAAAAAAGAGTATGACTTGCTGAAAGCTCAGATGATGGTTAACAGTTTTAAGCAATATTTTTTATTAAGGTGTATACATTGTTTTTTCAGACATAATGCTACTTCATAGCATTTACATCATGTAAATGTAACTTTTACGTGCAGTGAGAACCTCCCAAAAACCCACTTGTGTGGCTTTATTGTGATACTCGCTTTCTTGCGGTGGTCTTCAACTCAACCTGCGCTCTCTCTCAGATCTGCTGTGTTGGTTTGCTCTTATTTTTGTTGCTTCCATAAGGACTTCTATTATCATTTTCTCTTGTTTTTGTTGTTGCTATGAGGAATTCGGAGTAGGGTACCATTAATGAAATTATTTTTGAGCTCATTAGAGATCTTGCTGGAGCTCCCACAAACAACCTGCCTGAGCTTTTACACGGGGCATTGGGGAGCTGTAGTTAATCAGTTGATACAAAAGCCTTTGCAAATTTGGATATAAATATTAATGTAACCTCACTTTTAGCCATAGGCTGATGAGGCCTGTGTGTATCAGTCTAGCCTATAATTACTGTTTTATCATGCTCCAGAAGCACCTCTTCTCTCCTCACTGAAGTCTATGCTTCCCTGTCCTTCCTGTGTAAGAAACATCCAGCTGTAGAAGGTGACATGGAAGTGATATGTGCCACACCCAGGCTTGGCCCATGCAAAACTCCCAGGGGCGTGTCTTGTGAGTTCCTTCTTCTAGGTAGCAGGAATGAGAATATCGCTGAAGAACAACATCCAACCCCTGAAAATGGCAGAAACTCCATCTGTCTGGGTCTTTGAATGATAGCACCTGTTCACTCTACTGGCAGAAAGTAAGCTATTGTGTTTGTGCTATACATTTTCAAAAGGTCATTTGCTACTGCAGTTAGCCTAATATATTTCAAATATCATAAAGCTACCATAAGTATAAAATACTTCTTTCATGTTTCTTCAGAACGGTTATTTACCCACAGCATTATAGATGTACTTATTTCTAAAAATAAGCAAGACTTGTGGGATTTGGTCAGAAAGCTTTTTTGGTATTTATTCCCCACTGTCTTTTTATACCTTCTTTTCCCGTGGACAGAAACTAGGGTGAACCTCACAACATTTCTGGTCACTTCTAGGAAAGAAAAAGACCTACGCTGATTTAAAATTGCACACACAAATTCAACTTGGTGAGAAACGTGTCCCTTCCTATAAAATTACCCCAGATTCCAACCTCATCGAAAGGTCACATTTCCTTCCTTCATCTTCTTGCTAGGAGCGTGCTGCCGATGGAGTCCCCTGCCTTCGGGAGAGATGGTGTTGTCAGTTTTTTCTCTATGTTTTATCTCACCTTCCAGGATAGAGTGGAGTGTGGAATATGAGGGTGGGGGATCACAGGGATATGAGGAGAGAGAAGGGGAGCAGAAAAGTTCTTACTCTACCAGCACTGTCAAGCTGAAGAGGTCAACCTTTCTCTTTTTTTCATGAGACTCTTGAGAAGTTTTTTGGAGATATCGCATCACTGGTAGTCTCTCACCTTCTGTTCCTTAACTTGGGTGTATGGTTCTCTGGCCCAACTTTATTATTGGAACTTGATTCCCCTTTCAGTTTTTAAAAGTCTGCAATCCGCCTCCAGATTCTCTCTGGTCTTAGCATCCATTCAGGTGGGCTATTTTGAAAAGCATTTTAAAAACTCTAATTCTGGCTCTCTTTCTTTGGTCTTCTTTGATCTGCTAACTTTTATTTCTTGTTGGCTGGCTGAGTAGTTAACAGGTACCCTCCTTTGTTCTACCACCAAGCCTCTAGCCAGCTTATCTTTTGTTCTCTTGATTTCTGGAATGGAATTAAGATATCAATACATCGTGGCTCCCTTCTCCCACATCCAAGCACAAGAACACATTTCGCACCCGCTGAGTGTTCTCATTGAATCCCTCTCTTTTGGAAGTTAGGTGAAGGTCAAGAGGAAATACTCAGCACCACTTTCCCCAAAGAGATTCTCATCACAGATCTCTGCATGTCTATTCTCTCCTTCTCTCTTAAGATTTATTTATTTATTTTAGAGACAGAGAGAGAGAGAAAGAGAGGAGGAGGAGGAGGGACAGAGGGAGAGGGAGAAAATCTCAAGCAAACTCCACCTCACACAGGGCTTAATCCCACGACCCGGAGATCATGACTTGAGTCAAAAGCAAGAATCAGACACTTAACCAATGAAGCCACCAAGGCACCCTATGCATTTCTATTCTCTGGTCCCTTAATATATATCCTTAATGTGGGTGAAGAGGTCTAAGAATCATGACACTGGTTCTTATCATTCCCTCTGAAAATTTGCATCTTGATTGTGTATCTGAACCTGGTGTCTAGTATAATTGTAACTCATGTAAAACTTTAATTTAACATCCTGCTACAAAGAAGTTAAGTGTGTTATATGTCAAAAACTAGCAAATGAGTTTCTGAGCCTCAGCCAGTAGACAGCTAGGGAAACAATGAAGAGAAATCAGGATTTGTTAATTTATTCTACAAATATTTACTGAGTCTTTATTATATAACAGTTTCTGAAAAAGGCATTCGAGGTTGAGTAAAGTAGAAAACATACATAGTCACTGCCTTTATGGAGCATAGAGTCTAGATAGGGAGGCAAATATTAATTAAATAATGAAACAAAATGATATATAATTTAAAAAGGTGATGATTGTATGAAGGGGCACTGTTGGATGTTATGAGACAGAATCAGAGAAACACCTGATTTAGGTGGAGAGTTTTTAAGGTAAAGTCAGGAGGAGGAGGTAGCCAGGTGAAATTTTGGAGAAGAGTGCTTCAAAGAGAGGGAAGGTTGTCTTTAAAGTCCATGAGGCTATAGCTAGCATAGCAAATTTGAAGAACTAAAGGAAGACCAGAGTCAGTGATCCCTCAGGAGCCCAGGCATGCAGTACCTTGGAAGCCACATGGAACATTTTGGAGATCGATTAAAGTATTTTATTTTTTTTTTTTATTTATTTTTTTTTTTTTAAAGATTTTATTTATTTATTTGACAGAGAGAGATCACAGTAGGTAGAGAGGCAGGAAGAGAGAGGGGAAGGGAAGGAAGCAGGCCCCTGCTGAGCAGAGAGCCCGATGCGGGACTCGATCCCAGGACCCTGAGATCATGACCTGAGCCGAAGGCAGCGGCTTAACCCACTGAGCCACCCAGGCGCCCGATTAAAGTATTTTAAAGGGGGAGTAAAGGAATAAGATTTGTGCTTAGAAATGGTTACATTAGCTGCTTTAAAGAGAATGAATTAGGGCTTGGAGTAAACCTAGGTAATCCAGAAGAAATAGGCTTCAGGCCAGGTATGCTAATGAAGATAGATGGAGAGAAGAAGGCTTATTTGAGATATATGTTGGAGGCATACACAAAAGGACTTGGATCTGAACTGGATGAAGGAAAGGGAAGTATTTAGGACAACTCCCAGGCTTGTGACTTGGGTAAAGGGTGGACAGAGGAGCCATGTACTGCTGGGGAGACTCTAAATAGGGGCCAGTTGTAGGCAAGAGTAAGACAGAATAGGGAAAGCTAGAGGAACTTAACTCCTGCAAAGCCACTGGTCTGAGGGAAGGATTAAAAATTCCATATGCAGGCACCTGAGTGGCTCAGTGGGTTAAGCCGCTGCCTTCGGCTCAGGTCATGATCTCAGGGTCCTGGGATGGAGCCCTGCATCGGGCTCTCTGCTCAGCGGGGAGCCTGCTTCCTTCTCTCTCTCTCTGCCTGCCTCTCTGCCTGCTTGTGATCTCTCTCTGTCAAATAAATAAATAAAATCTTTTTTAAAAATTCCATATGCTTAGAGACAAATACCTCCTTCTGAGAAAGAGAATAAATGAGTGAGAACAACCATTAGGGAGTAATGGTTGCCTGAGAGAAATTAGAAGGAACAATTTAAAGCCTGCTTTAAATACATACTGCTTGCATAAGTATTTTTATTTTCCAGGAGCCCTAGAGAATGTTGATCATGAACAAAAGCATCCTGTGATTGTCTTGTGTCCACTAAAACGTAATGACTACAAAATAATGACTGTGGGACTGAAGGATGCTTCCCTACTCCCAGCCCTTTACCCTTTGGAGAAGCACCTTTATAAACAAGCCTTGCATGCTCCCCTGTCAGAGAGTGAAAGTCCTCCTTCGTGTCGGCTCCCTGGTATACAAGCTGTCCCTAATAAACTCCACCTGCTTTCTTCTCTCAAGTTCACTGTTCATTTCTATGATGTCAAGACTCAAGAACCTGGTCTTGGAGGTCCAGTAACAGGAAGAAGGTAAGAAATATAGTTCAAGACACACTGAATTTGAGGAGTCCATGGAACTTCTAAACATAGAGGCTAAACCAACAGTTGCATAGAAGGATCTGGAACTTAGGAGAAAGATTTAAACTGGAGATGAAAATGTAGGAGTTGGTGGCATACCCTTGTCACCTGAGGTTTTATAAGGAGGAGGAGCCAGTGAGGTTAGAAGAAAACCAGGAGTACGGGACATTATCAAAACAAGTATATCAAGAAAGAAAGGGTGGCCAACTCCGTTGAAATTCATTGAGATATCAAGTAAGAACAGGAACTAAAATGTGCCCTTCGGATTTTGCAATATGGAAGCCATTCATGATCTTAATGAGAACATTTAGGGGAGAAAGAGCTTGGAAGAGAAGATACTGAGTGGGTAGCAAGCATCCCAGGATCAAATACTGGAGTGATAAAGTTCGTGAGAACATTATTGGAAAGCAAGATTCAGAAAGTAGAGAGTAGGTCCAAGTCAGGAATTAAGTACACAGAAGAATGCTCCCGGGGCAAAGTCCTATATCAAAGTGACAAAGAATGATTTGGAGTAAAAGGGTCCTTAGTGATCATTTAATCAAACCCTGGCTCTATGGATGAGTGAGCAGAGTCCTGGAAATGACTTTGAGGACAGAGGCCACACAGTGAAAAGATGGGTGAGCCAGGACTAGAACCTTGTCCAGGATTGGAGTCCACTGCTGTTTCTGTTACCTGTGTTGCCTCCCATAGTCTGCTTATTCCAGGCAAGCGACTCAGGAAGAGGATCTCGGCTCCGTTGTCAGGCAGCACCTGGCACTCCCATCTGGAAGAAACTCATTGGAGCAGACTTAAGTGACCTGTAACTTACAACCGGCAAGCCAGGGTCAGAAATAATCAAGCCTCAGTCTGAGTTATCAGCAGCCAGAAGCACACTGCCGAGGCTGCCTGTCTCTTTGAGTTGCTCAGGCACGGGCCACACAGCTCTCCCTCAGTCCTCCAGTGGCAGGCAGACTTCATAAATGACATTTGATTATGCTCAACACAGCAGCCGGGGGCTGTACACCAACTACAGTCAAGACGGCAAACACGAGCGATCTCCATAAACCACCGGAGCCCCGAGGGAATGGAATCGAAATCTTAATGTAGAGATCCACGGCCACAAAGGCAAATGACAGCAAAATGGGAACAAATTGGAAAACCAATAATAATAAAATTCCTGCTTGTGCCGCCTGTAAGGCATCGGCTCTCCAATATCACCCCCAGGGAGCAAAGTCAACTCTCCATGGGGTCAGTGGAGGCTATTAGAAGCCTGCTTGCTGGGCTTCTCAGCTGGAACCTGTGGCTGCTGAAATAGCTTTGTGTTCAATTGAGTTGGAACCCTCTAATCCTGCTCTTCTGCCTGAGGGGAATCATAGGCAAATTTGGCTTTATTCCCGAGCTGGGAATATTCCTTGAGACATTGGAGTCTTGATTTTTTTTTTTTTTTTTTGGTTTCTCAAATATTTAGTTTTGAATGAAATTTTTGAATTTTTGAATTTTAATGCTAGAAGAAGTCTTGGAGAGATCATTTAGTTCTCCCCCAGTCTTTATTCACAGAAACAGAGAGCCAGAGAAATAGGAGCCTTTGTCCCAAATCACACAGCACGTGACAGTGCTTGAACTGGAATCTGGGGCTCTGAATACAGTCACTGCTCCTGGGCAGATGTAGTGAAGGAGAACTTACTGTTCAATCAGGAACTAAATATAGATGGATCTTTCTTTCTTTCTTTCTTTCTTTCTTTCTTTCTTTCTTTCTTTCTTTTTTCTTTCTTTCTTTCTTCTTCTTCTTCTTCTTCTTTTTTTTTTTTTTTGCATTCTAGGAGAGTCACAGAATTTACCTCTGGGGGGAAATTTATTCTTTTGTTTAGAAACACACTTTAGTTTAAACAAATTTTTTTTTTTTTTTTGTCATAAAAGGCACAGCCTTGGGTCTTGTCTAAAATGGGAAGTGGACTGTGTAAGATGGCACAGTGAAAGTACAAGATGCTTTCTCCCAGGGGCCAGACGGGTTTTTCTGATGTATTGTGACTAGGGATAGCAGCGGAGTAGATTTCCTCTGGAGGAGAGTTCTGGTGGATTCTTTGAAGACAGAAGGGAGAACGGACCAGGTTGAGTGAAAACTGGCTGTGGGTTCTACAGACCCGGACAATTTGGGGAGCAATGTCCCCCTTGCAGTGGAGGTGACTCTAGAATGTCCGACCCTGCCCTGACATTATCCCCATTAGCCTTCAATGATGATGGTTTGTTTCAGCCGCTAACCATAGTGTGAGCGGTGTGGAGAGGAAGGGAAGCAACGTATGGGGGTCTGTGCCCTGAGTCGAGAGGCCTTCCCAGCACCTCTCTCCCGGGAGAATTTGAGGCCTGGAAGTAATAGCAGCATCCTAGGAAAAGAGACCGCACCCCAGGATTCTAGCAGCTAACCAGCAAGCGGAGGCCTTGAGGAGATTAGGCAGGGAAGACGACCAGCCACGTGGCAGCACAGGAGTGAGCGTGAGTAGGACCCAGACTCAACCCCAAACCAAACTTAACTGGGGGAAGTTGCTCTTGCAGGCAGGGGTGGTGGGCCAACCATAAAGGTAGGAGACTCTAGATTCTGCTTTAGAAAATGAAAAACCATGTGGGTAAAAGTGTCAGAGGCTTTGAACACATTATTATTTCTTTCTACTTCTGCTACATGGGCCATCTCAACCCCAAAGCCAATCTGTGCCACTATCAGTACAATCATTCATTTACCTCTATGCTCCCGATCCCACGCTTAGCTCAGCCACAGGGTCATTCCAAAGAGCAGGTAAGCAAGGGCACTGTGGTATGGAGCGTGATTCCAGGCCCACTCCTCCTCAGGAAGCCAACATTTCTTTCCTTGAACCTCCCTTTTTATTTGGGGTTTCAGAATAAAAGATTGAGGGGCTGAAATCTCCCCTCTTCTGCATTTTGAGGTTAAGATTCCAGAGATATCCATAGTGGGGAGAACGCCATGAAGAAAAGTAAAGCCGTTCTAATCACTAGATACTTGCCTATGGTCCAAGGCGGAAGGGATAGCAAGAGAGGAGAGAGGAAACATAGGAGGAGTCAGAGAGGGTCCGAACCTCTTTTACTGGGAGTCCTCTGGAGCTTGTGGGAAAGCACGATATGTATGTTGAGCTGTGGACATCTCATTTCACTGTTTAAAGGAAAATAGCAGGCCCAGGCCACCAGAGGCCCACACGGAGAGAGGGGTCCTTGGGGTATGCATACACTCAATACTGTGACCTTCTCAAATATAAACATTCCAGAGATGAATAGTTTATGACTTCTGCTGGTGCTTGAGATAGCTTCATAAATGAATGAATTAGATTTGGCCACAGTAAATATGAACTGTAAGAAATCTGCAAGACCAGCAAAGGAAAAACAAGGGAATGAAAGTTTCTGGTTGTCCTTACAAGAAATGTGATTATTTTTCCATTGTAACCTCTGTGATACATATTAATTTTCACGCAGTAGTTTGGGTTTAAAGAAAGCAAAGTATTCTTACTCTTTGTGGCAGATGCTGCAAATGGTCTATTTGACATCTATTTTGTCTTTTTTTCTTAATAATTCGACCCTGACTTTGTTTAGGGTGGCAATGAGCCTAGTGAATCGCCCAGTCCCTCTCTGTCAGTCCCTCCCTGTACCTAAGGGTGGTCCAGTGGAACAAATCTGGCCAGTGAGGTGTAACCAGAAGTCACTGGATGGAGCTTCTGGGAAAGGTCCCGGGAGGGGTATAGAGTGATCTAATACTCACTCTTCCTCCCTTGCTTGTTCTTCTACTGTCTTCTTGAATGGAAGCCAGGATGTTTGTGACCATGAGGATGGCCGCTGCTCACTGGGGTGGCTGAGAAGAAACACAAGGCTCCTGATTTCTGCTGGAACCTTGGGGCCACTGCACTGTTCCCCAGCAGCCTACCTCCGGACTTCTTTTTGCACAAGAAGAAGTAACCCCCACACTGCCTTTGTGAATTTGTCTGTGGAAGCCAAGAGCAATTCTCAGAGAGAATGGCCATTTTTTTTTTTACATCATTTTTTAATCTTGAGGAATATTGTATTCTAAAAACAACATTATTAATAAAATCATAGGTCTATTTTAAGATTTCTTACTATCTCCTGTAACATTCCACTTGGAAGGTAGAAAACTACCAAGTTTTTTTTCCAAGGAAGGGTGCAAGTGGAATGCCATATTGCATTACTGCATGTACCGAATGCAAACCAGGAGGAGAAAACAATTTATACCCCCCCTCCAAGAGAATAGCAATTTTTAACTGTAAGACACATATGGAGAGAAATGAAAAGCAGTAACAACCATAACAAGTTCACCATGATTTCCTCTGAAGGATGCACAGGGCTGTCCCACTGGTGGCCAGGATTCTCCATGGACCTGAACAGCCTCAGGCAGGGAGTGAGAAAGACTGACTCCTCCTGGAATTAAAGAGGCAAGTTGAATGTATCCCTCCCAGATCACCTCCAGGATGAAATGATCTATAACGCACGGGCCAGAACCCAAGCTCATACACGTGGTCTCAAACCCCGAGCTGGATCTTCGCGCATCACCTGCGGGGAAACTTCAGAAAGGTAGTCACACATGTCTCATGACGGCTTCGTAAGCATGATTAGGTATTTTCATGCTAAGAGTGCAGTAGTCACTCCACAAAATTTTGTGAGGTGAAGTGGAATTCAGAAGTCTCTTTAGAGTTATCCAGGCGTTTTGGCAAATCACAAGGGGCTGTGTGTGTGTAACAGATATGAAGGTTCAAGGATATCCGATTATTGAAAAAAATGAATCCAAGCTTCATCCTAACAGGGTCAAATGCTGTGTCTGTGTTGACTTCTTCTTCTTCTTCTTCTTTTTTTTTTTTTTTTTTTTTTTTTAAGATTTATCTAAGAAAGCACGAGTGGAGGAGGGCCAGAGCCAGAGGGAGAAGGACACTCTCCCCATAGAGAATGGATCCATGTATGGGGCTCGATCCCATGACCCTGAGATATGACCTGAGCTGAAACCCAGAGTCAGATGCTCAACCAGCTGTGTCACCCGGGTGACCCTGTCCCTGTGTTGCCATTAACTGTTCTTCCTTTAGGGCACAGTTACCATTAGGTTGGTAAAGTCTATGTGACATCTCTACCTTTACCCACGAGACGGTGACTCGTCTTGAATCCTCTAAGTCGAGTCAAATTAGAAGGAGCACAAAAGAAGCATGTCAGATACATGACGAATATTTTGTAAAGTGAATCAGTGTCCCTTCTTCACTTCATTTAATTTCAAGTTACCTATCTACTTTGTAGATTTTTAACTATTACAGCCCAGTTTTCCTTAAAGGAGGCATGCTATTGGCAATTATTTATCGCTTTTGAAAACAGACAGAGCAGCCCCATAGAACACGAAGGAGACCACCAGCAGCTGAGCAGTTAAGAGAGTCATTTGCTGGTAAAAGAAGCAAAAGTAATTGTGCAAAGCTTTTATGAGTTTTTTGAAACAGTCTGGAAGGCGATGATCTTTCTGATGGCTAAGCTCCGCCTGAATGACAAAGAGAGGTAAATACAGTAACAAATTGCTCTCCAAATGTGGCTGGGAGGTGACTTTTTTCAAAGGAAGCATATTGGAGATAAAATGAGGCGACCTTTTAATGTTTTGCTCCCAGTCAAGTTATTATGAGCTGCTTTATAACAAACAACACCAGGAGTAACATCCCCAGGCAACTTCCCTAACGTGGCCCTCAGGAATCCAATTTGTAGAGGGGATGGAGACCTCTGGAAAGGGCAGCCTTCCTCAGAACCACCCCACTCTCCAAGAGCTTCGCATCCATGCATGCGCACATAAAAATGAATTCAAAGTGATTTTTGATGATTTGGCAGCGGCAGGAGACCCTCGTCCCTCCAGCAGCATTTCCCGTGGAACACATTACTTATCAGAGCTGGTCAGCATCAGCAATCTCGCAGATAAATAATTTATAGGGGGAACTAATAAAACAATGGAGTTCTTCGGGGGAAGGTAATAAGCAGGCAGAGCCAGGGTCTCCTGGGGACAGTCTTGAGAAAAGGCATGGGTCTACAGCTTGGGTGCACTGCTTGTCTTTGCTTTAGCCCCCAATGGCCCCACACCCTCCACTCACCCATGAAATGTCATCTCTCATTGTTCTTGCCTGTACTTTAAGTGCATGTAGATTCTCGACGCCCATTCCAATAACCAGCTCAACTTTTCTTTTTGGTGTAGCCTTTCCTACCCCTTCAAACCTCATCTCTCTTTCCTTCAAATGTTCACAGTATTTATGTTTATATGACTTGTTCAATATCTCTCTGATATAGCTATGGGTTACCCCTTATCTTACATGTTTTTGTTTTTATTTTGTTGTGTTTTGTTTGACTAAAATTAGATTACAAGCTCTCTGGAGGCAGGACGTGTAGAACAGTCTCTGAATTCCCAACAGTGTATATATAGCCTGTCATTTCATATCTATCAGTTGGACAGATGTGCTGATTCACCTCCAGGGCAAGAATCCTCTCAAGGAATTATTTCTTATATTGTATGAATCTAACAGGTGAGGAAGGGTCTACATATATTGGATTTTGATGTCAATTTCAAAGGCAAGGATTTTTTTTTTTTTAAGATTTATTTATTTGACTGAAAGAGAGAGATCACAAATAGGCAGAGAGTCAGGAGGAGACAGAGAGGGAAGCAGGCTCCCCGCTAAGCAGAGAGCCTGATGTGGGGCTCCCTCCCCAGACCCCAAGATCATGAGCTGAGCAGACGACAGAGGCCCAACCCACTGAGCCACCCAGGCGCCCCATGTTTTTGAAGAAGTATACAAGCTATGCCGGAGAAACAAAAATATAGTATTATTTTGGAGGAAATTAGCAAAGAACAGGGACACTCTCATTAGCAGTCAATTGAAAAAAAAAAAATTGTCCTTTCTAGAAAGAGGTCTTTGTTCCAGCTTGCATTTCTTTGGGCCAATGGAATGGCATCAAAGAGAAGGGGCCTTAAAGGCAGAAAGGAGATAAGGGACTCACCTAAGTGGAGCTCCAGTGTGGAGCTCCAAAATCCTTTGTTTGATGCCTGACTGGCTGTCTGGATCCTTTCTTCGATCTCTGGGTCTTCTTTGCAGAGCAGGGATCTTTCACAGAATCATCAGTTCTAAGAAGCAATTATAAACCCTTCTCTCTTACAGCCCTGAGCTGACCTCCCTCTTGCATTTCCCCATTGTCTTTTCTTGTTCAGGAAATCCTGACATCTGGGTAGAAGCCAGTTTTCTCAGGTCTTAGATTCTCTCATGTTCTCTCTCTCTCTCTGTGATACTTCAGATCTCCACCAGAAAGCCAGTGCTTCTTTGAGCAGGATGGTCATGATGGATCCTCCAGGTAGCTAGCATTTAAGCTGAAGCCTAATGGATAAGAACAGCCAGCCGGGCAAAGAGCAGGAGACTTGGTGGGTGTCCAGGCAACACCAGTCAGCCTCCTCACCCCGCAACCATTGGTTAACACGGGTGTATATATGTGAGTAGGGAAGCATTATCTTTTCTCCCCAGACAGGGTGGGGAGATTTCTAGGGTCAGAGCCCAGGAGAGCCCTAGCTGAAGTGTTAATAATGGGTGGTGATTTGAAACAGTTTTCAGGTGTATGAGATCCTTGAGAAGAGAGAAGGACTTCAATCGTGTTGAAACAAGGTTGGCAGAAAAGACCAGATAAAATGTGGGGAATGTGTAGAGTGGTCACAATAGCTTGGCTAAGGACTCCCAGATGTTCAGATCCAAGTCTCACTCAGTTCTCACTTTGTGCATTGGACATGTGTGTTTTCCCATTCTATGTATGTGTCTGTAATAACTGTGACAAAGTAAATGTTCATAGGAAGGGGAAGTGGGTAATACATGAGTCTAGGCTTTGGGTACGGCAGCATTATGATCAATTTAAGGAGCACATCACTGCTGAGCTCCAGGAGATTCAGGAATCTTGCCTAGTGTTGTCATATGTAATAATTTTTCAAGAGAAACTAAATATCTGAATTTGCAAGTGAAATTTACTCATTTCCAAATGTTAACAACTAATAAGAAAAACATTTTATGGACCAAAGAATGTCCTTTGGTAGACCATGTGAATCATCTGTTATAATGTAGCACAAGACTGAAAGCAATGTAAAGATGAGAATAGGGCTTCTTTTGTACACTATTGTCTCCTCAACCACATACCACGTCTGATACCTAGTTGTCTCAAACATGTGTAGATGAATGGCTACCTGTACATCCCATCCTCTAACCACTGCCAATGCCTGGCTCCTCCTAACATAGTCTTTGAAGTCTTACACAAGATCAACTTCACCAAAGAGAGTCCATTTATCTCAACCCCAATCACATCCCAAACCCTTCCAGGCCTTTCCCAGTTAGACTGATCTTCCTAATGTATTCCAGCATTTTCTTTCAAGCAGCCATGATGAGGTAGTTATCCCCCCTCCCCAGTCTGGCATCTCAAAGTGTTATTTTTAATCAAACATCTAATTAATTAACCTTAATTAGAATTTTAAATCGCTTTCTAAATCCACAATAACGTAAAGCTGTCCTCTCTCACTCTAGGAAAATTCAGTAGAAAGTCCTGCATTATCATTAACAGCATAATATTCTTAAAGCACATCTCTCATGAAGACTATGAAATTGTTCAAAGAGAGAATCAGGAGAAATTGTCTCTATCAAGTGGCACAAGGCTATTTAGATAGAATTACTTTATCAAGCCAGCTTTGAGCTAAGTTATTCTTTTTGAGATTTCTTTTTTGCTTTGAGTATTTTTTCCCCCTTCCCCTCTCCGAGATTCTTGTAAAAAAAAAAAAAAAAAAAAGAAAGAAAGAAAGAAAGAAAATCAATGTTTTCTGGAAGAACAGAGATGAGAGCCTTTGGAGAACTCCACCTCCTGTTTGCTGCAAAAACATTAATAAATGTCACCAGCAACGTTGGGTACCAGGGGAAACTGGATGACCTCATGAATATATTTTCTAAAGAGCTTAAAATGTCCATCTTGTATATTATTCGTCCCTTAAACAGTCTAAGAGCTATTGATTCCTTCGACTGCTGCAAAAAGCAATTTAAATGCACTGAAAGCTCTAAGTACGAATGTATAGACAGAACTGTGCCTGTTCAGAGTGGCTTCTAAATGTCCCCTTTCTCAATGGGGAGATCTGCTCTGCAGTAAAGGATGCTTCATGGTAGGGTAGTCATGGTGTCATTGAGTCTATTAGAGCAAAATAAAAGAAAATGAATGCTGCTTTCACTTAAAATGATATTAGAGCTTACCCCTGTTAAAAGTTAGCTGCTGATAAAAGTTGATTTTTATATTCATTGGTCACCCTTGCAGGGCTACCCCCTGACCTTCTAAAGGGGCAATCATTTGACACCCTTGGCCATTTACTTACTTATTTAGTTCTCCTTCTGCAAGCATCCAGTGATAGGTATGATATTCCAGAACAGCGCCTAGTGTAAGGAGTGACATAGACATGAAGCTATGGACAGAGATCTTGTTGTAATGGGGTACCAAGTGATGCATTCTTATCTCTGCCAAAGATCTTCTAGGTGATGCTGCATCACCTACTTCACCTGTTATCTCTGATTTCCCTGCTGATAAAATGTCCTTTCTTTATCTCTTGGGGGTGGTAGGAGGGTGACTCATGAATGTGCTCTGAGATTAGTCGTGTGCTTTGTCAAAATGTGGCAGCTGTAGGTCTGAGCCTACAATTTCCAGGACAAAGGAAAGAATATTTAATATTTTATCCTTCAGGAATTTCAAGGCTCTTTGAGGCTTTGGGCTCTGGCTGCTGCTGCTGCAAATGTTCTCCATCAGCTCTCAGCCTGAGGAAAAGGGGGCTCCTTCGATTACCACTCCTTATTCATACTGAGACATCTTAGCAGGGGTCCACAACTAGGTCTGTCTTCTTGAGTTCCCAGTGACAGGAGGAATCAGGGATTCCTGATAACAGTGATGGTAGTACAGAGGGAAAGGTACGAAGCTGGGACTCAGAAGATTTGCTCTTTAGTTCCAGCTCTGCTAACTAACTGACTGTGCAAACTTGGCTGAGCCATTGGCCTCATGGAATTTCAAGTTTATCTATCTGTAAAATGGGGATTATGATAAAATAAAGGTGAAAAACACTGCAAAAGCATTGTGTAAGCTATAAACAGAAAAATGCTATGACAAGAAAGGTTAGTCACAAACAAATAATATATATTTTTTCCTTTGAGAACAGTTTCCAACTGGTTTCCCCGGGATCTCACTCATGGGCTCCATGATTCATCACTGATCTTAATGTAAGCTCCTCATAAACACTCCTCATAAACACTCTCATTTCTGCCATCTTTCCTCCAACTGTAATCCGAGGATAAAAACCCTTACAGGCAAATCTCTCCTTCAGCAGATGAAAACCCATTGGTTCTCTCTAGCTTCCATCTCACCCAGGAAGGAGTTCCACCCATTCCAGAAAACACTAGCAACAACACACCTAGGATCCATTACGTTCCATTCTAAATACAGGAATGTGTTCTACATTTTAAAAAATGGTCCTGAGTTGGTAGCCAGATGGTTTTACTCTGTACCATTGTTCCAGCCTCTTTGTTGTAGAGTAGATGCTTTTTCAAGAACCTTAACTCTGTTGCCCTTGTATTTGCTACATTTTTGATATCCATGTGCGATCTCACAGGTGATGACATCTGGCTGGGCAGAGCCACTCAGGTTCACAAAAGTTTAATGCCAAAAAAGGGCAATGCTTCTCTTCGTAGGAAGGCATCTATTTTCTGTTATACTCATGGACACGCACACCCAAACTGGCTTTGTTTCAGGTGATCAGGGTTTGCAGAACAGTACAGTCAGTGCTCGTCAGGCTCTCGCTGGGGCTTGGTGGGGATAAAGCCATGAAGTTTGTTAGTCTGTCCTAGCATTCTGGTGATGTCAACCTCAAAAGATTTGGGATATACGTGAATTATTTTACTTTTCTATATGTTAACTCATCAAAACTTTTGAACTTTCATATTTCTTTTCTAGGCTGCATTACTCCCACAATGGTAAAAAATGCCCGAAACACATTTCTAAAACGTGAGTCTGATTGTGTCATTTCCCTTCTTAAAAATTCCAGTGGGTCCTCCTGGGTTGGAGACCAATTTGCAAGTTTGCCACCTCTCCTTCCCACTTCCTGTAATAGACCAACTATTTTCATATCCCCATGCTTTCTCATGCTTTTTTTCTGTGCCTGAAATGATCGTGTTCACCTTGTCTGATGACATAATCTTACTCATTCTTCAAAGCTCAGATCAAATGTCACCTCAGCTGTGAAGTCCAGTGATTCTTTTCTATTACCACATACTTATGATAATGCAATCATGCCTATTTTTCTATAGCTCTCTTTCTCTTCTGGTAACTTTCCCATCAAGGGCAAGTCACATTCTATTCATCTAGGTGTTTTAAGAGCCCATTTGAGTGTTTGGCACATAGTAGGTGTTCCATAAATGTTTAGGAAGAATCAAATATTGACAAACACTGAGTCTTTTACTGGTTCCAATATTATTTTTTTAAGGTTCAAGAGTTAGAGTCTACTTTGTATCTATACCCAGTACAGTCGGTGGATACTTTATGTGACACATTTTTTTCACACTCTGTACCCTTAAAGAATTCACAGCACATCTTCTCTCAATTTTTTTTTTCTTTCCAGATGGTTCTAATCTTTCTGATTCATTTTCATATATCGCATCCTGTTGATAATTTTAGTTGTTTTCTCTGGAGCTTTGCAGTATTATTTCATCTTTTATAAAATGAGGACAGGTTAGACAGCCTGAGCTGTATCCAGGATTCAAAGAGTGGAAGATTTATGGTTTGTACAACACTGCAACAATGTTTTCTGCCTTATTACAATATCTTCTTGCCCCTGAAGGCCAAAGGCTCTCTTCCGGGAATGGTTGCAATGTCTCTTGAATCCCCTTATCAAGTTCTAATGATCACTCAGAGCCCAGTGTCTTTTGAGTATAGATGGATTTTTTTTTTTTCTAAAGTCATTGCCTTATTCTTGTTCATGTGGAAATGTGCCTCCACCTTTTGACCTGCACTTGTTTTTCCTGATGTTTTTTCACAAGTACAACACAGGACTTTTCCTTTCCTCCATATGAAGAAATTCTCTGTTATCTGCAAACTGGGAGATTTCACTAGACATTCACTCTTCTATTTCATTAGCCAAACTTTTAACTAAGAATGATCAAGAGTCTGATATCTTGGTGATCCTACTATTAACATTTCATCACAGAATGCTCATTTATTTCAATCCTTTCATTCCTGGATCTATGCCAGTTCTTTCACTACGAAGAAAAAAGATTTCCTTAATTATGTGTTTTTAGAAAAAAAATCACTTAGCATATAATTTAGTCAAAGTCTTTCTAAAAATGCAAATAATTGCATCTCTTAATTTTATTTTACCAAGTTCGAGCTATTTGTTCAGAAACACCACAAGGATCTGGTGGTCAGGCCAAGCTGAATGAAGAGTAGATCTAGCTGTCAGTGGTAGCCAGAAATACCCTGATTAGTAGAAAGACCAGATAAAAGAAGAGCAAGGAGAAGAAAAGCAAAACAAGGAGATTAGGGTTTGCAGAGAATACAGAATGGGGGTGAGTTTACCCAGGAGACCAATAAGGTAGGCAAAAGGCTGGGAAGACAAATGCCCATGAGACCAAGGCGGATGTAAACCAACAAGCAACCGAAGTTTCAGAAGTAGATATAGGTGGTGAAGAGAAGTATCCTTGAGTTGTGGTTATTTTTAAAAGCTGGGATCCCATTTTTTTAAGTGTTTGCATCTTCCTTAAGTGCATGAATCCCTAATGTTGACTTCTGAAAGTATAGATTTCCCAGGTATGATTTCCCCCCACCAATCCTGTGCTACTGTATTTTAAAATCACTTCATCCACTGTTCAGTGATTCTATCCTTTGTTATCCAGTCAATAGACACTTACTGGACACCTGTAATTTTAGGGTTCTTGTAGAAAACATTCACAAGATGGAGAGAATAGAGTTCTTCCCTGTCCTTAAAGATATTGCAATCTAGCAGAATGCATAAGGCTAATAACCACAAAATTTGAATATGATAGACAAATAAATGCTGTAAAAAAGGCAAAAACAAGGTGTTCTGCATGCTGTCATCTCTGTTTAGAAAGTCCTTCCTGGGGCGCCTGGGTGGCTCAGTGGGTTAAGCCTCTGCTTTCGGCTCAGGTCATGATCTCAGGGTCCCGGAATTGAACCCCATTTTGGGCTCTCTGCTCAGTGGGGAGCCTGCTTCCTCCTCTCTCTGCCTGCCTCTCTGTGTACTTGTGATCTCTCTCTCTCTCTCTGTGTCTGTCAAATAAATAAATAAAATATTAAAAAAAGAAAAGAAAAGAAAGAAAAGAAAGAAACTCCTCCCCATCATCACCAATCTCTGATTGTCAAATATGGCTTTCTTTCCAAACCAACCTGTCCTATGAAGTCTTCTCTGACTAGCCCACTGCATAAGCTTTTGTTTACACCTTCCTTATGGCATGGTGTGTGTTTGAGGAGTTCTGAGGATTCTAGTTCCCAGTATTAACACTGTGAGTATTCATCCTAGATTTTTCTGGACAGGTAACATTATGTAACTGTGTTTCTTTCTTTTTTTTTTTCTTAATAGAATAAATTCAATAAATGTATGATTTAATTTTTAGACTTTGTCACTTTTTAGATGACATGTTCTGATCCTGACCTTTGGTTTAGACAATATGGTCTCTGTAGCTAGAGTCAGAGATAAAGTGCATGTTCCTTAGAAATGGCTATTTGTGATTGGCACCCATCCTGACTGATTAGGAAAAGTCTACTCTGACTGGTCAGAGCCTATGCTATTAACTATTTTGAATGTTACTCTAAGTGATAGGGCATTCATGGAAAGACAAATTGGGCTCAGAAAAGAAGAAACTTATATGCTGCAATAGGGAACTTTGAAGGGCACTATAATACCATCAGTGGTTTTATACCTATTTGCTCAGGTTGATTCACTGGTCTGCAAACTCAAAGAAACCTCTTATTGGTGTAGACATTCTCTTTTATTTATGCATCTTGGATCAGACTATTCAACAAATACATATTTAGGACCAATATTTCAGGGACTGCTAACTGTTTATCCAAATCCACTTCTTATTTCTAGGCAAAGCTATACATTTTTCTGCCTCCTTTGCAGTTAGGTGTGACCATGTCACTAGACTCTAATGTGGTATGACTGGGATGGAGAGGTCCCATGAAAACTACGGGTTTGATAAGGCAAAGTGGCCATCATCCTGGATTGTGAGTAACTGTGTGGACCAGTGTGCCCTCCACTTGTATCTCACCAATCTGGCACAGCTAGTGAGCAAAAATTAAATTTCTAAGCCTTTAAGCCATTAAGAGTTTGGATCTATTTATTATTATAGCCTGACTATCTCAATTAGGATAAGTGAGGTTATGATTTTTTTTTAACTCAGTGCTCTAAACAAGTGTTTATTTCTTACTCACACTACTTAATCATTGATGGTTTTCTGAGGGATATTCTCCCATATTGTTCTTACTTTGTCATCCTCTCTCTGGGGCCTAGCCACATGGAACATCTGGATCATGCTGGTCACTCTGAAGGAGAAAAAAAGAATCCTGGAGAAGCTTTCATTAGCTATTAAACAAGCAGCCAGATGGACACATTGCTCTCACCTATAACTTGTTGGTCAGACTTGGCCATATGGCCCTAGTCAAGGCTGGAAAGTACCACCCGACCACGTGCCTAGAAGCTGGACAGCAAAAGAATTCAGGGGATATCACTAAAGACCATCACACCAGCCTATCTGAAACAGCCTACTGTGTGCTAGACAGTATGGGAAGTGTTGGCATTTAAATATAAATATGCCATGGTCCCAATTTTATAAATGTACAATGCATTGTCTCCTAAACCTGTGGGTTGATACCACCTGTATTTGCTGATTTTCTATAATATGTTTTAACACAACAGTACATATACTATCAATTAACTAATTTATTCCTTCATTCTATCAGTAATAGTTATTAAGTATTTTTTACTACATATCTGTCCTGGGAGCTGTGGGGTTTACAGTTATGAAGTTAACATCAATCCTCCTCACAAAGAACTCAGAGTGTAGAAAATGTGTTTGTTCTTATACCTACAAGCTACCCCCATAAATATCTCCCTGGCCATTTTCTCAATAAAACTAAGGCTGGGATTTCATTTTGCTGCTTTGTTCTCATCACATGGGAGTCAAGTGTTAAATTGGAGAGGTGTCTAGACCGCTTCCCAAGGCTCATGGAGAGATCCCCTGGTGATCTTCTTTTGCTTGGTTCGTGGGCCCTCGGCTCATTTTGAGGTCCTGTGAACCTTACTCTACGCGTGATATGGAGAAACAAAAGTGGGGACATAGACTGAGAACAATGTACTCTGCTCTAATTTATTCTTCTTTAGATATCTAAGCCCTACTTACTTTTGGAAACTTTCTCAACTTACAAGTCTCCCTGAAAGTTAAGAAAATAGTGGTTTTCAAACTGTGTTCTACAGTGCCCAAAGGAAAGAGGAAGGTTCCCAGAGAGGCGAGGAGCAGCCCAAGCAGGAAGCTGTAGTCATTCTATCTCAACTCCAACCAAAGCCGCTTCACTTTTGGTGGTTTTATGTATTGGAATTATACCTATGATTCTGTGATTAGAAAGTTTAATTTCTTTAAAAAGATTGAATGATCTAATAAGATGCTATTTCAAAGCATTGCCAGGAGCTCAAGAGAATGCACAAAGTCACCTTCCTAACAAATAACAGACCATAAAATCTGGAAGGGACTCAGAATCATCCAAATTCCTTGGAAAGAGAAGCTTTGGTCTGTGGCTCACTCTGTCATTCGGAAAGTACCAAAGATCTCATTGAACAGACTCGAGGCCATGTTTTCCCCAAAGGAAGCAGTTAGCCCCCTGAGTTGCACACAGTAGATGATCAAAGAGTATCTGTTGTCCATGCTCCTGAATTGGAAGAATAAATATTGTGAAAATGTCTATGCTACCTAAAGCAATCTACACATTTAATGCAATTCCTATCAAAGTACCATCCATCTTTTTCAAAGAAATGGAACAAATAATTCTAAAATTTATATGGAACCAGAAAAGACCTCGAATAGCCAAAGGGATATTGAAAAAGAAAGCCAACGTTGGTGGCATCACAATTCCGGACTTCAAGCTCTATTACAAAGCTGTCATCATCAAGACAGCATGGTACTGGCACAAAAACAGACACATAGATCAATGGAACAGAATAGAGAGCCCAGAAATAGACCCTCAACTCTACAGTCAACTAATCTTCGACAAAGCAGGAAAGAATGTCCAATGGAAAAAAGACAGCCTCTTCAATAAATGGTGCTGGGAAAATTGGACAGCCACATGCAGAAAAATGAAATTGGACCATTTCCTTACACCACACACAAAAATAGACTCAAAATGGATGAAGGACCTCAATGTGTGAAAGGAATCCATCAAAATCCTTGAGGAGAACACAGGCAGCAACCTCTTCGACCTCAGCCGCAGCAACATCTTCCTAGGAACAACGCCAAAGGCAAGGGAAGCAAGGGCAAAAATGAACTATTGGGATTTCATCAAGATCAAAAGCTTTTGCACAGCAAAGGAAACAGTTAACAAAATCAAAAGACAACTGACAGAATGGGAGAAGATATTTGCAAATGACATATCAGATAAAGGACTAGTGTCCAGAATCTATAAAGAACTTAGCAAACTCAACACCCAAAGAACAAATAATCCAATCAAGAAATGGGCAGAGGACATGAACAGACATTTCTGCAAAGAAGACATCCAGATGGCCAACAGACACATGAAAAAGTGCTCCATATCACTCGGCATCAGGGAAATACAAATCAAAACCATAATGAGATATCACTTCACACCAGTCAGAATGGCTAAAATAAACAAGTCAGGAAATGACAGATGCTGGCGAGGATGTGGAGAAAGGGGAACCCTCCTACACTGTTGGTGGGAATGCAAGCTGGTGCAGCCACTCTGGAAAACAGCATGGAGGTTCCTCAAAATGTTGAAAATAGAACTGCCCTATGACCCAGCAATTGCACTATTGGGTATTTACCCTAAAGATACAAACGTAGTGATCCAAAGGGGCACATGTACCCGAATGTTTATAGCAGCAATGTCCACAATAGCCAAACTATGGAAAGAACCTAGATGTCCATCAACAGATGAATGGATCAAGAAGATGTGGTATATATACACAATGGAATACTATGCAGCCATCAAAAGAAATGATATCTTGCCATTTGCGACAACATGGATGGAACTAGAGCATATCATGCTTAGTGAAGTAAGTCAAGCAGAGAAAGACAACTATCATATGATCTCCCTGATATGAGGAAGTGGTGATGCAACATGGGAGCTTAAGTGGGTAGGAGAAGAATAAATGAAACAAGATGGGATTGGGAGGGAGACAAACCATAAGTGACTCTTAATCTCACAAAACAAACTGAAGGTTGCTGGGGGGAGGGGGTTTGGGAAAAGGGAGTGGGATTATGGACATTGGGGAGGGTATGTGCTTTGGTGAGTGCTGTGAAGTGTGTAAACCTGGTGATTCACAGACCTGTACCCCTGGGGATAAAAATATATGTTTATAAAAAAAATTAAAAAAAAAAGAGTATCTGTTGAATGAACAAAGGAAAGAATCAGGATTAACTTTCTTTGTCATGGGTAGGACAAAGCTCAGAGTGATGATGGTTTGGCACAAAATTACATTGTAAAAACAAAGGCAAAGTCAGGAGAAAACTCCAGGGCTTTGTACACTGGATTATGTCATCTTGACTCCTAAACATCAATAAAACAGCTAAACTCAATCTCTTCTCCTTTGCTGTCTCCACAGCCATCCTAATGGTGTAACAGAGATAGCTCGAGTTTCAACTCAAATAAATGATCAGTGGCCTCGTCTGTTTGTTACTTCTTTCGATACGGGATGTGAATGAGGGCAGGTGTCTCTTTTATCCTCCACTATACAGATTGTAACTCTCCTCTTCCTACCACTGCCTCACCAAGGGCAGGACACACTCAGTGGGGGACAGCCCAGAGGCAGAATCTGACGGAAGTGCTGAACAGAGGATAGGGGGCAGTTGAAGAAGGAAAAGTTATGCTAGGGTTAGATTCTTGCTGTTTCTTTTTTCCTTTGTGCCTTCTTTTCTTTGCATCACCAATGATGTTATTTATGGAATGCCAGTTTCTTTTTTTAATTAAAAGGAGGAAAAATCCCGTCTTGTGCAAGAACAAGAGTGATGACTCAACAGAACTGCTCGGTGCCAAATGATTTCCTGTAATCACTTCTCTAACAGTGTTTCTTACAGAAGCCAGCTCTTGGACACACGGTGAGGGGTGAGACTGCAGCCTCGGATGCCCACCTGTCCAAGCGACTCACTCATAAGGCGGCCCAGGTTGTCTGGCAAGCTGGCAGTCATGAACTCTGGCCTAGAGAACCCAAGGTGACCAGATCTTGCTGGTGTGTGAGCACGGAGAAGGGAATAACTTAGTAGAGAAAATGAAATTCTTGCTCAAATCTTTAGGTATAATCTAAATAGTAGCCTTTTCTGGCACTGTAATACAACAGAGGATCATTATTTTTAATGATGTAAATTTCCTTGAAACTCACCCGATTTAACTCCTTCCTATGTCAGGTGGGAAAACCGAGACCTAAATCAATTTGGCAAATATTTATTGACCACCTACTCTTTGTAAAGGATAGTGCTCAGCCTTTCTGGACCAAATGACATTTTAAGGTCTCAGAACTTATTGAGTGACAGATAGAATTAAAAACTAAATGTCCTTACTCCCTTGCCAATTTTTTCTCCACCATTCAAACCTAAAGTTTGAGTTGTTATCATAGCTTGCTGGTCTAGAAATTCTAGACTGGAGTGTGATTGAGTGTGAGCATATGTGTGTGTGCGCATGTGTGTGTGTGTGTGTTTTGTTTAACCCTGGGCATGTAGCTAGGAGGGATACATAGCGACCCAAGCTGATAACAGGAAATGCTGGAGGCGACATATCAGAGTCAGAAAAACACTCACTTTGGGATCAAACAGACATAGTTATGAATCCTGGGCCTTCCACTTCCTATGTGACCATGGCTTGATTTCATAATCATTTTGAACCATCCTTTCTTCCTATACAAAAGTATAGTAAAGTTTGTTTCATGTGTACATTAAAAGAATATATATATAAAATATACAGAAGTAATATATTAACCACATCTTTTATTATCTGGCGCTTTAATGTTGGGAACTTTCTGACCATGGAAGGATTGTCCCTCCCGGGGTTAGCTAATCCTAGTAACTTTCATAGGGAAACCTATATCCCCGACCACTTCCTTGGTTGACCTCTCACACTCTCAACCACTATTCCTCTGGCCTAATCACTCCAGGTCCAGGTTCCAGAAGCATAGGGACAGCCCTTATGCTCCAGAACCTCTGAAATCATTCAAACTGGTCGATCCTAAACCTGCTCACCCTGCCTTGTCCATTCTTTCTCATGGAAATGACAACTAAGGCTTTGCCTACATTTTCCCCTCCTCCCTCTGCCTCCCCATCTTGGTCACCCCCCTGTGCTCTCCCTACCATAGCTTCAGCCTCCCATAGCCTCCCCCGTTGGGATCTGTGAGTGACAGATGATCTTTTCCATGACAACCATCCAATCTATGGGCCTCACCATACCTGAGTAATAATAAAACCTGTATTTTCAAGTATAGTGTGCTTGACAAAGCACCTCGTGCCGAAAGGTTCTCAATAAGTTCCTTCATGGAACATAATGTAGTAATGACTTGCTAGGTGTGAAGTCCCTGGGTGTGCGGATATGAATAATACCTAGCTCCCCTTCTCAAGGAACCCTACTGAGAATAAGGAAAACAGCAACCTAACAGAAGTGGGGGTAGGTCATGAGCATTTCTCTATGGCAGATGGAGACGGAAGAGAACAGCAGAACCATTATTAAATGACCTGCTTAGGGACGCACAGCAGGATGGCAGAGAGGAGGATTACAATTCAGGCTCTTCTGACCACCAGCCCAGCATCTGGTTTTCAGGGGGGTCCATGATTTCTTTGAGTGCACGGGGCTGGAGCTGGAGGAGGAGAGCACACCCGGGTGCCCCCGGAATGGTCATCCTTGGCCTCTCTCAGCCATGCAAGGGCTTTGTTCCTGCAGTACTTAAGAAAAAATATGCAGTTCTTCTTTGGCCTCCGTTCTACATTCCATATTCATTTATTTTCAATAAACATTTTCAGATTCCTTATTTTTCTCCGTAAAGCTTACAAATAAATTTTTCTGTCTTGCCTTTCTTGCTACATTTACATAAAAGCCACACTGAAAAATTTATAGCAGTAATGAAGGTCTTGGGGAAAACAAAATGTTCTGAGAACAAATGCTGCCGAAACCCTTTCCTGAGGAGCAGGGCCATGCTGGCCCAACCACAGAGCAGGACCCTACAGGGCAGAGGACACACTGTGGCGCTCCTCTTACCCATGAAGTGTTAATGATGGGCTCGAGTTGGGGATCCTCATGACTTCGTTGACGACATTCTTTAGACCACGAAGGATACCATGGAAATTAAAGTGAATTCAGTTGTGAAATTTTGAAGCTGCTATATAAATTCTGTGAAAGTTTACTGTTTGGAAATACTGAAAAGATGGAATATAGCTTAGGGCGAAATGCAACTTCCTGAGAAGTCTGCATAGCAATATTTTATAAGGATTATAATTCGACCACTTTGAAATATAGTACATATAAAATAGAAGGCAAAATCATTCCTCCTTTCATCCAATGAACATTTAATGAGCATCTACTATGTGGGGGGTCCCTCAGGATCCAGAGAATCTAAAGTATTCCTTGCCCACAAGGAGTACGTAGCCTAGTGTTCATTAATAGAGAATCAGTACTAATAAGCCAAATAAGTTAAATTAGTAAAAATAAGGTTCTTTTTTATTTTATAATGTAGCATACACAAGGAAATACTTGAGCACATGAGAATTAATTTCTGAATGCCTAGAAGTAAAAGAGATCTTTAATTTATGGCGTGTTCAGTTCAGAAAGGTTTCTAATTTTAGGATGAATTCCCTTTGTGGGAGAGCCTTAGAACATTCAGAGAGAGACATGATTCAAGTCTTTGTAGTCACTCCAATCAAGCACACTCTGCCTACCATGATGGAATTTGTACCAAATCCACATTATGAACACTGGACTCAAATAGGCTTTGCTGACACTCACAGTATTGGTACCATCCAGCCCTTGAAAAGGACATAAGCAAATCTCTGCCATCTGGTTGCTTCAAGCCTTCCTTACCTTGAGCAAGTGAGACAGGTAGATGGGAAGATTTTGCAAATCTTCTGCAAATGGTTTCCAACTTCTTGGTCAAAATGATCACGGCTGACGTTAAAAAGCTATTATATATTACCAATGTTTAGGACTTTCCAGTCTAATCTTCCATGTTGCCCTCTTTACTTGCCAGGACCCAACCTCCAAAGCTTTGCCTCTATGTTCTTCTATATAATCCGATGAATCATCTAACTCCACTGGAGATTCAGAGAGTTTCTCCCATCTAAGGGTAGGGTATGGACATAGAGTGTGGTAGTCTTGAATGCTGTTCTTCCTCTTCTTGTTTAGACACATTCTGATTCTCTCTGGAGGCCTAGGCTGAGGATTGCTTCATTAGTTCCAGGGGGTACCAAGGGAAGTCCAGCTGAGTAGCTGCCAAGGCAACAGGTATGTAAGGGGCATTGAAACACCCCTAGAAATGTGCCCAGAGGGATAAATGGTATTTAACCCAACACCTTTGCAGAGGATAGCAGAGGATGCAGTTGGAAAGAAGATGACGAAGTCACTGGGAATGATCATGGGCAAGAACCGACAGACAGGTGACACACAACCCCCAAGAATGGATTCCCTTGAATACAGGACTTCTTTCGGGACACCGGGGTGGCTAAGTCAGTTAAGGGTCTGCCTTCAGTTCGGGTCATGATCCCAGGGTCCTGGGATCAAGCCCCATGTCAGGCTTCCTGCTCCGTGGAGAATCTGCTTCTCCCTCTGCTGCTCCTCCTACTTGTTCTCTCTCTCTGTCAAATAAATACATAAATAAATAATCTTTTAAAAAAGAAAAAACCAAAAAATAGGATTTTTCTCTTCCTTGGTGTGTGATACAAGTTTGGAACCAGAAATTAGTTGCTCTGATGATGGAAGCAAGGTTGAGTGATGCTGTCTTTGGTTCCACTTCTCCATCTTCCCCAGCAGAGCATTCTGCTCTGTAAATATTGAACAAATATTTAAAACTATTAGTAGCCATGTTTCAATCTCTCCCTGATCATAGATTGAAACTCAGGGAAGTTCGTGTTTCTGTCTTCAAATCACATGTGTTTGACATTCAAGATAATAATAATAATAGTGATAGCATAATAAAATCAGGAATATTACTTGTGGCGATGTCAATAGTGGTGACTATTATTTGCTGACCTCTCCCTTTGTCTTAAATGAGGAGCCTTGGAGTGAGAACTCTGGGTTTGAAATGCCTGGTTTTAGACCCCAACTCTGTCATATAGAGGTGGTCAAATTAGTTAACCTCTACTCCTGTTTCCTCCTTTTTAAAGTGCAGGTAATAATGGTACACGACTTCATAGGGTTGACGAAAGGATCAATTGAGGTAGCAGATGCAGAATCTTTAGAATGTTCCCGGCATGTGATATGATTATATTACTTGAATTGTTATTACAATTTTATATATTCCTCATAATAGCCTAAAAAGGGAGGTATTATTCCCATTACATACTTAGGAAACTAAAGTTCGTTGAAGTTAAACAATTGGTTTAAGACCAAATTCCTGATCAGTGCCAGAGTTGGGATTCAAATGCAGGTCTTGCTGATATGGCAGGTTCTCTGACATGACATTTTCTGTCAGTGTTGCATAGTCTTTGAATGCAGTGGCACTGGGATTGAACTGATTGCATTCAAATAACAGTTCACCTTTTATGCTGTGTGACCCTGGGTGAGTTCCTTTCCCTCTCTGTGGCTTCATTATCTCATGTCTAAGATGAGGATAACATTAATCCCCATCTCAGATGGTTAAATAGTGAATATACATAAAGTATCTCACACAGCACCTTGCACACTCTTAAGTACTCAAGCTTTGTTATTTTCACTATTGTCACCAAAGTCATTCTATAAATTGGGAACATTTGTGTCCAGGGTACTAACTCCAGTGTTTTTCTTTACCCTGCATCCTGTAAATAAACATATTCACATTAGTTGACTTTTGTTGAGGGAACATAAAACCTGAGTTTAGGATATTCTCTGCCACTCTATCTTTCTCCCTCTCAGAAATTGTTCAGACTTCCTTCCGCTTTGTATGTTATAACCTACTGCTCCTCCTGTCCAGTTTGCCAAGCCACAGTGAGCTCTGTTTTTTGAGGTGATGGGTTGAATTGTGTCTTCCCCCCAAAAATTCATAAACTGAAGCTCTAGCACGCAGTACCTCAGAAAGTGACTTTATTTAAAGATAAGGCCTTTAACAGGGTGATTAAATTAAAATGGGGTGGTTGGAGAGGCCCCAATCTAATATGACCAGTGTTCTTGCAAGAGGGAGATACCAGGGGTACTCATGTACAGAGGGATGACCAGGTGAGGACAGAGTTGTAAGAGGGCAGCCATTTGCAGGCCAAGGGGAGAGACCTTCAAGGAAACCCACTCTGCCAGGACCTTGATCTTGAACTTCCAGCCTGTAGAACTGAGAGAAAATGAATTTTGATTCTTTAAGCCAATTGGTTGGTGGTTTGTTATCATGGCAGCCATACCAAATGAATATTTTTGGCTTCAGCATACCTACAACCTTGTGTACCTCGGTCTCAGGCAGACCATATTCCGATACTCCTCTTCCATCTCCCCACCTTGCTTGGCCCCAGAACCCACAGCAGATGGGCCTTCTTCCTTCCTCCCATCCTCCCTGGGGTAGAGACTTGGGTGTTGTGCACCATTTCCTGATTCTTCTTTCCGTAGTTGTAGTACACGAATGGATTGATACTGAAAACAATTACAGTCTCACAGCCATATATAATTAAAATAAAAACAATACTCTGTTAGAAAGCCTAACAAACTTCTAATTTTGCCCAGGGTGGTTGTTTTGTTGTTTGGAAATAAAAAACAAATAACAAATTTTTCTCTACCCTCATGTCACCTTCACTTTATTTTATGGCTTCCTGGCACTGCTGGAATCCTGAGCACACATGTATGTTGCCTATCTATTGATAAAGATTTAATAAGCAGTTTCATGCTTATTAAATTCATGCTAGCAGTTTCATGGTCTCACAGCTCTGGCATATTTGACCTGCTTCCTTGACCTTCCCTCTACTTTAGCTACATAATCTAGGTTGACCTCCAAGCCTCTGCACCTCCAAACCTCCTGTTTCCAACTTCAGTTTTCTTTTCTAATTTGCTCCCAACTTGCAGCTCCTCTGCTTGGTGGCAAAGCCCCCATGATAGGCACATACTTTGCTAGTCATTCACCACGAGGTTCTGCTTCTCCATGCACCAATTTTTGTTTTGTTTTGTAGGAACTTTGAATCAGTTTAGTGTCACTGTAGTGTGGGGAGATATGAGAAAAAAGCAAGAGCTTTGGAGTTTGAGGGATTGAGGTTTGAATGCTGGCTCCACCTTCTGGACTATGATTATGTGTAATGTATGAGTTTCTTGTGGCTGCTATAACAAATTATGACAATCTGGGTTAAATGAGTTAAAACAAGGAAATTGATTCTCTCACAACTCTGGACACTGAAAGTTTGAAATCAATGTGTTGGCAGAGCCTCGCCTCTGACAGGCTCTGGGGGAGAATCCATCCCTTGCCTCTTCTAACTTCTGGTGGCTGCCCAGTATCCCTTAGCTTGTGGCCACATCACTCGAATCCTTGATTTCATGGTCACATTACCTCTTCATCTTTGCATGTTTCCTCTTCTATATATCTATCTTATAAGGATACATGGGATTGATCACATTTAAGGCCCACTGGGATAATCCTGAATAAGCTTATCCTCTCAAGACCCTTATCATAAACTCATCTTTTACCATGTAAGATAATATTGACTCTTTTTTCATATGAGGTAATGTTTACAGAGTCTGAAGTTTAGGACTTCAGGGGAGTCCCAATTAACTCATATATAAAGGAGGAATAATAACAGCTACTTCACAGACTCAAAGGAAGAGTGAACTAAAGGGGTTCAGCAAATGGTAGCTGTTAACTATTAAAAAGTCAGCAAAAATCTGTATCTCAAAGAGCCCCACACACTGCTGGGTATAAACTGTGCAGCCCCCAACTGTCCCAACCCCAGTCCAGCTGTATTTCAGGAAGTTTATTAACCTGCAACCCAGCTCCTCCCAGTCCTAGACCACCGAGCGAGAGGATATGCCCTAGAGAATGGTCTCCAGGCAACTCTAGGCTCATTTTCCCAGTGCGAAGGGATGTAGTTAGTTTTCTAGTTAGTTTAGGAGCAACTGCAAATCTACTTTCTCTAACTAATCCAGTCTTAACTAATGGATCTTTAGTCTTGGTTACTATCTCAGCTTTCGGAGTCTGCAGTAGATTTTAACCAGATCTGGTCTCTGTCAGTCTGTTTACCAGAGATAAGAGTCTGCTTTTCTGTGGTATCTATCCTGCCTTGCAGGGACCTGCACTCAGGCTCTTCCCTTCCTCACCTGCCTACTCCCTCTGCCCCTGAGACATTCTCTCACTTATCTGTTCCCTTTGTACTTGAGCCATTGTCTACCTCACCTGGTCAGTCTCTACACTTGAACCAATCCCTGTCTCATTCCTTCTGTGCTAAAGCCACGACATGTGGGCACATGCTCTCTCAGTGGCACCATTCCGTGTCATCACTGTCCCTTGGCATGTGTAATTTATTTCCCTAGAATGTACTCTCTCCCTTGTTTGTCTGATTACAGCTGTATTTCCTTGAAAATTATTAGTTTGTATAGGAAGTCTTCTCATGTTGGGGCCAGTGTGCCTTCTCTATGCCTCCATCATGGCTCTGATACTCTATCATGCTTGGTTTTTTTTTGTTTTTTTTGTTTTTTTTAAGCATGACTGGCTTTCCTAGGAAGCAGTGAGCTTCTTGAGGCTGAGTGCCTTTTTATACCATTGGCCTCTAGTGCAGTGCCTCAAGATATTTACTATTCAAAGAAGGGCTATTGAATTGTCCTTATGTCAAGAACTATCATCTTCCTAAAGTCATGATGCTCTATTCTTTGAATTGGAGTCTCTTTAACAGACAATGAATGGGCCCCAACTGGACTTTAAAGTATTAATTGAAATTGTTTTAGATCTCCAGATCCTCTCAAGACCATCTCTGCCACTGTAGTCAATTCTTGTTTTTAGACCTATCTTGGGCTAATCCAAACAGGTTCCTAAATCTATCCTCCTCCTTGGTGGAGGCTCTCAGGACATGCTGAAGTGGGTCTGTGATGTGTTTGACAAATGAAAGCCTTTAGGAAATGAAATTCACTAATCTAGCTGAATACACTCAGCTGGGAATGAACTTATTCACTGTGCTTTCTAGATCCAGAAAGAGGTCCTGTTTTTATTGTTATTAGGAGCAGTAACAAACTACTTCATAGTTTGCTAAAGTGTTCTTTTATAAATTGTGTTAAGCCTCATATTAACCCTTACAGGTAGGTATTAGTTTTATTATTTTCTCGTTTCCTTTCCTTCTTTTCTAGAAAAGTATCATGGAGAAAGATAATGGTATAGAGTTCGACTTAGGTTGGGATTTAATCTCTGTTGATTACTGGCTGTATGTCTTTGGAAAAATCAGTTAACCTCCTTGAGCCTCAGGATTCTTAAGTAGCAGGATATTTTAACCATACCAAATTGAAACTGCCATTTGATTCCACCATTTAAACTTCAGAGATATTTCAATCTTGCTGCAAAATTGAAATGGAAAAGAAATAATGCTAATGAAAATGGGAAAAAATTACAAATGATTAAATTGTGCAATATGGAACATTGATCAAAGAATTAAATTGGCTTAATGGAGTTTGCTGGAAAAATACTCTCTCCACAAAAATGCATTGATGTTAGAATAATTCTGATTATAATATTTATATCTGAAATGTACTTGGGGGCCAAAATGGGGTTGAAATGGTGAGCACAAATAGCCTGGTCCCTGATGACCAGAATAATAACTGTAATACTTTTACTGAGCACTATTTCAAGGGCTTTGCATGCCATATCAGATAATTATCCTAAAAGTCCAGGGGATAGGGCTGTTATGTGGCTCCATTTTACAGAAATGGAACAAGGTCTGGCACATATGACTCCATGATCACCACCATCATTATCTCCATGCCTCATGCTGACATTTTATGGTCTCTCAATACAATCAGGATAAAATCCAAATTCTTTGTCAGGGTCAGGAAGGCCCTGCCTCATTTGTTCCCTAAGCTTTTTACCATTTTTTCCCAGTCTTTTCGACGCTCATTTATACTTATTTCTTAAAGCTTCTGCACACAAGCTTATTTCTGCTTTACGCCCTTGCTAGTCCTATTTATGAAATGACCTTTCCCTAAATATTCTCCCAGTTCATTACTCCGGGGCTACCTGCCATGGAGGGTTATTTTGACAACCTTGTCTCCAGTCACCACGCCAACCTTTTCGTTTTTTTACTTACTCTGCTTTTTCCCCCTTTGTGGAACATGTATGAAACTATATATATATAATTTTTTGTTTATTGGCTATCTTCTTTGTAAGAACATTCCATTGACCATTGAACAACATGAGTTTGAATTGTGTGGCTCCATTTACACCTGGATTTTTTTTTTTTTTTTTTTTAGAAATACACATAGTACTGTTAGTATATGTTCTTTTCCTTATGATTTTCTTAATATTTTCTTTTCTCTGGTTGCTTTATTGTCAGAATACAGTATGTAATACATATAACATACAAAATGTGTTAATTGATCTTTTATGGTATTGTTAAGGCTTCCAGTCAATGGAAGGCTATTAGTAGTTGAGTTTTTTAGGAGCTAAAAGTCATATGTGGATTTTTGAATGTAGGAGGGCTGGAGGGGGCAGGCTTGCCCAACCTCCATTTGGTTCAAGGGCCAACTATAGTTGCCACGAGGGCAGGGATAATCTCTATTTTGTTCATTATTTTCTCTTGAATGTCTAGGACAGTGCTGCATAGTAGGTTCACAATAAATAATAGCAGAATGAATGAAGAGATAAAGGATTGTGGGATCTTTGTCTACCATCCTATGTTTCTAAGTGCCTGACCTTTGGTTTTATTTGAGTAACTTGTTCAGAGAGGTCCAAGTAAGAGGTTTCTGAAGGAGATATACAAGATATCAAGTCTGCCTGGTCTCTCATCTTTACCCTTTAAATGGTACTCCCCAGACTTTCTGCTCTCTACGAAGAGGCTTTTGCCAAAATCTTGTCCATACACTTGTCATTCTTCCCTTCTTTCCTGTTGCTCCAGCCTGTCACCCTGGGAATGACAGGATGTATTGAGAAAACATAAAATCACTTCTGTGAAAGTCCTGTTCTGGGTGAGGGTCATTGTGTTTTATTTACTTAATGAATTTTTTACAAAAGATTTTATTTATTTGTTTGACAGAGAGAGAGAGAGAGAGAGAGCACAAGCAGGGAGTGCAGCAGAGAGAGAAGGAAAATCAGGTTCCCCACTGAGCAGGGAGTCTGATGTGGGACTCCATCCCAGGACCCTGAGATCATGACCTGAGCAGAAGGCAGATGCTTGACTGATTAAGCACCCAGGGCCCCTTTACTTAATGAATTTTTATATGTGGATTATGGGCATAATTTCTGGGGTCTGCAGAACATGTAAAGAGCCTGTGACCTGGGAAGGAATCGTGGGAAAGCATCAGGTAAGGGTTGGCTTCCCAGGGGCCTGTCTGTGGCATTGGTCCCTGTGCTGACTGCTGCTTTACAGATTGCAGATCTCATTCCTATTGACAGATGTTACACGCCTCATGGATGGAGTATGTTCAGTCTCCCAGGTGGAAATTGATCTCAATTGAATGACCAGGAAGTTGAATTTACATTGCTTGCAAAAACAGCCACCTTTTCTCTTTGGATTAAAAAAAAAAAAAAGGGACATAATGAACAGAGTATGTCAATGTTCAGGGAGAAGGATGAAGGTAAGTGAGAAAGGGGAAAAAAATCAAATATTGATTAAAATTAAAAAAAATATTGAAAATGAACAAAGACCCTTTATTCTTCTGAGCAGGGTAAGAATTTTTTTTTAAAAAATGACTGATCGGCCTGAGTTGGAGGGAAAGAGGCCTGGTGGAATTGGAAAACAGCCTAAAGATATATATTTTGGATTTTTAAAGTATTTATTTGTGTAAGTGAAATCCTAATGGAGAGAACAGAGAAGAGGAACAAAACAAAGATCCCTTAAATCAACACAAGAAATGGAGTCCAGGTCCTGAATATGATTTTGGCTTTGAGGTTTTTCTAGTGTCAATCAGCATCTTTAAAAAGGTCTCCTCTGACCTAATCCAGAAGCTGTATTTAAAACATGAATGAAAGGGTGCTGGATAGATCATCTCCATATTCAAGGAAACAACTCACAGCCTCTCAATTATCCACTAATACTTTTGTATCACAAACCCGCCACTGGGTGGGGCAAAGTGCAGAAAAACTGAAATCAAAGGAAAAGAAGAGAAAGTCTAAGGCAGTCAGAAGAAGGCAAGAGTGGCTATGAGGGAGTGACACCGGAGTAAACTCATGGGTCTGAGAAAAGAAGGCAGTTGTAGACATGGATACGGGTCAAGGGAAGGAACCCGAAAGAAATAAGGTGGCAGTGGGGGAGGGGGCGTGGGGGGGCGGTGGGGAGGGGGAGACCGGAAGGAGAGGTATGGGTGGTCCAGCTGACTGACTATGTGCCATCTCGCACACCTAGATTTCTTTGGATCTTTAAAAATTTTTAAAAATAAACAATCGAATGAATGTAACCAGTCATTTTATTTGGCCAGAGCTTCTTTTAATCGGTTTTGAGGATATCATGCGTATCTTCTATGCCTAGCGCTGTTCATTTTTAAAAGCTGATCTAACACGTGATCCTTATCGCACATAAATATTAAATGTTTCCCCTTCAAACTAAGATTTGAGCATCAGTGAGGGTAACTGCTATGTACTTCGGTGGCTTAACATATAAGAAGATGATGTTTTTTAAGTTTTTATTTAAATAGCAATCAGTTAACATAGAGTGTGATATTAGTTTCAGGTGATTCAAGGCTTACAAACCACCTGCAGTGCTCCTTACAAGAGCTCTCCTTGAACCCCATCACCTGTTCAACCCATTCCCGCACCTACCGCCCCTCTGGTAAGCATCAGTTTGTTCTCTCTAGTGAAGAATCTGTTTCTTGATTTTCCTCTCTTTCCCCTCCTATGTTCATTTGTTTTTTTTCTTAAATTCCACATGTGAGTGGTGACATATGGTGTTTGTCTTTCTTTGACTGACTTGTTTCACTTAGCATAATACCCTCTAGCTCCATCCATGTTGTAAATGGCAAGATTTCATTCTTTTATTTATGGTCGAGTAATATTCCTGTGTGTGTGTGTATGTGTGTGTGTGTGTGTATCTCACATCAAGACTACTTTTAAAAAATAATATTTTATTATGTTGAACCCCAGGTCCAGATGATTCATTTTGTCTGTTTTTACTATTCCACACTGCCAAATATCTTCTTCTTTTAAAATTTAAATCCTATTAGCCAACTTATAGTACAGCATTAGTTTCAGAAGTAGAGTTCAATAATTCATCAGTTGCATATAACATCCAGTGCTCATCACATCATGTGCCCTCCTTAATGCCCATCATCCAAGTACCCCCATCTCCCCACCCACCTCCCCTCCAGCAACCCTCAGTTTGTTTCCTGTAGTCAAGAGTCTCTTATGGTTTTTTTCCCTCTCTAATGACTTCCCATCCAGATATCCTCCCTCCCTCTATGGTCCTCTGCGTTGTTTCTTATATTCCACATATAAGTGAAATCATATGATAACTGTCTTTCTCTGATGACTTATTTCTCTCAGCAAAATACCCTCCAGTGCCATCCATGTCAATGTAAATGGTAAGTACTCATACATTGTATATATATATACCACATCTTCTTTATCCAATTCATCTGTCAATAGACATCTGGGCTGTTTCCATAGTTTGGCTATTTTAGACATTGCTGCTATGATTATTGGGGTGCAGGTGACCTTTCAGATCATTACATTTATATCTTTGGGGTAAATACAATTGCTGGGTCGTAAAGTAGCTCTATTTTTAATTTCTTGAGGAATCTCCATACTGTTTTCCAGAGAGGCTGTACCAGCTTGCATTCCCACCAACAGTGTAAGAGGCTTCCCTTTTCTCTACCTCCTTGCCAACATTTGTTGTTTCCTGAATTACTAATTTTAGCCATTCTCACTGGTGTGATGTGACATTTCATTGTAGTTTTGGTTTGTATTTCCCTGATGCCAGGTGATGTTGAACATTTTTTCATGTGTTAGTTGGACAACTAACATACATGTATGTATGTCTTCTTTGGAGAAATGTCTGTTCATGTCTTCTGCCCATTTCTTAACTGGATTATTTGGGTTTTTTGGGGTGTGAGTTTGATAAATTCTTTATAGATCTTGGATACTAGCCCTTTATCTGATATGTCATTTGCAAATATCTTCTCTCATTAGGGAGGTTGCCTTTTAGTTTCATTGGCTGTTCCCTTTACTGTGCAGAAGCTTTTTATCTTGATGAAGTTCCAATAGTTCACTTTTCTTTTATTTCCCTTGCCTTTGCAGACATGTCTAACAAGAATTGTTGCCTAATATCTTCTGATACCTGCCTTCAAGATCATGTTTGCTGAGATATGAGGTGCAGGACATTTCCTAACATGTTTATCAGCTCAGAGAAAATAATTGCTATATGCCTTCACTTTAAGAGGGTTTTATTCATGTCACCATGTCAGTTTGGAAGGAAAAAAAGTGACAAAATCATAGCTTTTAACTTGGGCTCTGCTCTCTGTGGTTGTGAATGTGTGGCAGGAAAGGTAATGTCATATCTGCTTTGAGGCTTACCTTGGGCATGTCAACATTGTGTTTGTCCCCTCAGTGAGAAAGGAGCCATTGGACTTTATTTAGTTCTTATAACTTTTACCCCTCTTCCTACTCCAGGGCAGAGTTGTTGGGCCATAGGTAGACTATGACCCAAGGACAGACAATCTCCAGCATAACTAAAGACCTCTTACATTGTTTGGCAAAGACAGGGCTGTGCCAATGAAGTTCACTTCCTCTAGAATTAGAGTTGAGAAATATGGGGTCCAACAGAGTTGAAGTTACGGGGTCAAGTGGAACCTAAACTATGAGGAAACAGACAATAAATGTGGAGAAGTCATGCGGTAAGAAAAAGTATAAAGAGTTGCATAAAAAGTGAGCAAGTTAGTAGGAGGAAAAAGGAGCAACTGCATAGAAGAGAAAGACATGACATGGTGGACACATAGCCCTTGAGCAAGAAAGCAGTTGACTCCAGGAACTGCATTGCTTCTGATAGAGTGACAGAACAAGCTTCAGATCTAGCCCACATGTATAAATATAATCAGCACAAATCCCTTGTTTATTACTTTATGGTGTTTTTGTGAATTCTGTCCCATACACCACCCCCACAAAAAAAGCTATACATAGAAAGAAACCTCACCACCAAAAAAATACAAAAGTTAACCCAAATAAAACAGAGGTGATACAGGCAAAAGTTATAGGTTGTTGTTACCTCCTGTCAAGTAGGAAATTTAGGCCTTAAATTTCAAGCACGTTTTGTGATAGGGAAACTGTTTTCCAGGGTTGTGGATCCCATTGTGACTCACCAAATAATGATCAATTTGAACCAGTTAGCATCCAGGCAGGAAAGCAGAAACCAATCCAGGTTTTTCTAACAAAAAGAATTTAACTCAGGGACTTTGTTACAGAATTATTGGAAAAATTGAAGAAGCAAAAAGAGTGAGAGAGAAATTATCTAAACATGAGTGATTGCAGGCAACTCTCACCACTCCTTGAGTTGCCGGAATAGAACCAAAGATAGTGTTGTCTAGAGCTCATCAAGCTGGTCATCGAAGCTGCTGGAGCATACTCTGCTTCTGCTGCTGTGGTGGGTATTTACCCTAAAGATACAAACATAGTGATCCGAAGGGACACGTGCACCCAAATGTTTATAGCAGCAATGTCCACAATAGCCAAACTATGGAAAGAACCTAGATGTCCTTCAACAGATGAATGGATAAAGAAGATGTGGTATATATACACAATGGAATACTACACAGCTATCAAAAGAAATGAAATCCTGCCATTTGCGACAACATGGATGGAACTAGAGCATATCATGCTTAGCGAAATAAGTCAAGCAGAGAAAAACAACTATCATATGATCTCCCTGATATGAGGAAGTGGTGATGCAACATGGGGGCTTAAGTGGGTAGGAGAAGAATCAATGAAACAAGATGGGATTGGGAGGGAGACAAACCATAAATGACTCTTAATCTCACAAAACAAACTGAGGGTTGCTGGGGGGAGTGGGGTTGGGAGAAGGGGGGTGGGGTTATGGACATTGGGGAGGGTATGTGCTATGGTGAGTGTGAGCTGTGAAGTGTGTAAACCTGGCGATTCACAGACCTGTACCCCTGGGAATAAAAATATATTATATGTTTATAAAAAATAAAAAATTTTTTAAAAAAGAAACTCTTGTGTCACTTTGCAGGTTCCCTGAAACATGGACATCACCCCAACTTGTATTAACTTAAGAACCTATCTGTATGCAGAACTTGCCCTGCATGACATGCCTTTCAGTGGAACAACCAGCAAGTGCCACCCTCATACACAAATATAGTCTGAGTCGTTCAGAAAATTCCCCAAAGTTCCTTGAGTCAGATCTTACTTTAAGGATTAAAGCATTCCAATAATTCTGTGACCAATTGCCTGTATTGAATTCCTGCTGTTTTAAATATCTAAACTGGCTTCTGTTTTCCTGGCTGGATACTGACTTACACACCTCCCATTGATTATGGCTCAGCAGAGAGACACAACTGGAGATTCACTGCCCTTGACAGAAAATGTCTTCCCACTATCAAAAACAATGAAGATAAATGTGGACTTAGAGATTTTTAACCTCAGTGGAGAAGACCTCTCTTTTCTAAATAAAATCTTCATTGGAAGATCTTTAATTTATGTTTGGTGATGAATATGTGTTCTTCCTTAAGCTATATCCTAATAATTGAGGGGGTAATAAAACAGACGTAAATGGAATAGATACTGCATGCATCATCCATAAAAGTTACTCAGGACCCATTGAAGAACAAAACAGTTCAGCTGGCTAATGTGATGCCATGGGTGTCACACTACTGAGGCTGTAAGCTTGTTGCTATAGACACCATTGCTGGGATGGTTCTATTTGAACTTGGAGCCCCCCACCCCACCCCAGCACACACCCATGTCTTTAAATGCTTCTGCTGGAGACACCCACAGAAACTGGAAAATACTAGATTCTACCTTCCAATCTCTCCTACTTGCCCACACCAACAGAGTCTAACTGTAAAGCAGCTGGGAAAGAAATCTCGGAAACGTCGTATACAGGCTTGCTTCTTACCCCTGTGTTACAAAGAAACTCAAAGTTGGGCAAAAACAGAAATGAGAGCCAACAAATAATTGACTCATGAGATCAACTTAAAAAATTATTTGTATTTATAAAACATTGAACCTTGTGAATATTTAGCTTTTCATTACAACAGTACACAACATTTCCATTGCCTTATGGGAATCGGGGCACAACCCACGCATAGCTCTGGAGATAAACTCTGATGAGTCTAAGCCTGATTCTAGGGTCAATTTTCCCAGTGATTAGGTCTATGGTAACATATGTGAGGCACTTCTGGGTCAATGGTACTACATGAAAAAGTGCTGGAAGCGGTTCTTTTCTAGTTCTTTGAGAGAGATGAGAAGCCAGTCTCTCTTTTGCCAGACACGGTCAAGAAAACAAAAAGCCATACTTGCTACTCTGCAAGTATGGGAGAAATTAGAATTAAAGTTGCCCATGTAGATGGCCAAACAGAGATTTGGAAAGAAAAAAGTCCTTCAGGAAATTACTGAGCTACCAAATCCATCAATCCTGAAGTCCCTAACATACCCATCTACCACTTTTTATGAGTTAATACATTTTCTTATTGTTTAAACTAATTTAAGTTGTTGGATTTTTTTGTTACTTGCAGCTGAGATCCTCATAATAGACGCAAATATATTCAAGGGTATTTTCATAATAATGTCACTTTTTTTGCTGTCTGATAAACTTCTTGTGTGCGGGAGGAGATCACGGGGTAGAATTATATCTAGAACATTAAAAAGTGTATATAACACCAGGACACCTACATGACTACGATCCATTATGTCTACTGCAGTTGTTTAAAAAAAAAAAGTATTGTCCATATATTAAAGCATTAAGAGAAGATGCAAAACCAATGTTCACTGAGAGAACATTTAACCAAGAGATGGACAATTTTATGGCATAGTTCTCTTTGAGCTTCTTTACAATATGGGAGATGTATTCTTCCCTCTACAGGATGCAGTGAGGGCAAAACTGACAAAAATGACAGGGAGGTAGGTTTCAGTAAATTAAAAAGTAAAATTATAGTTTCAGGGCTGCCCCAGATGGACAAGGTTTCTTGAAGACAAGGAAATGAATCCCTTGTCATTGGAAATGTTTAAGCAGAGATTGACTACTCTGCGGGTGTCAGACCAGGTGTCATATTGTGTGTGGGAAGAGGCTAAAGAAGATGGCACCGGAGGTCTTTCCAACTCGAAGATAGAACGATTTAACTCCCATTGCACTCGCCAGAGAGAGCGGGGGAAGACACTTCACCCAATCCGTCTCCCTAACGATGAATCACCCACAGACAGCTTGGCTTTACCGTCTCTGGTTTAGACTCCAGCGCCTACTTCAGAAACAATTATTTTGGGGGAAAGGAAGTTAAGCCCACCAACTAAAGTAAGATTTTTAGATTTTCCACGGGCTTCCCTTTTTAGCATCTGAAATCTATCCTGGGAGTGGCTGAAAGTTGGCACAAAACATACTACAAACGTTAGAGAATATCTGCAAAGCCTGGGCAAACTCTTGTCCACACAGTTCATACCATGAGGCATGCCTGGAAGTCAGCACAGCGCAGCAATTAAAATATCACAAGATGAGCCGTAGCGCCCAGTAGGTAGAGCTCCTTTGTCTAATGACCTTTTTCATCGTGCGATAACAAATACAATAGGCTGGCCTCATAAATCATACCTCCAGAAAACATCCACAGGGCAGACTGTGACACTGTTTGCATATTCAAATGTCACCCCGTTCATAAGAGGAAAGACAAAACACTTTTTTTTTCTCTCAAAAATGTCAGCATAGCTGGATTAGAAAAGATAATTCGGAAGTACTTCTAGACAATAATTACCTCTGGCACCTATCTGCGGTGTACCTAATGAATGGAAAGAGGAATTTTTTTAATTTTTAAAAATTATGATTATTACAGTAATTAATCAGCTGCTCAGTGACAGCTTCCTTGAGGGGGGGAAAAGTGTCTCCAAGGCCATCTTGCTTCTGTAGGGCGTCTTGCTGATTTCACATCACATATGCAAGACATATCCTATTATTATTAGCAACAAAAATGCTTGTGGAAGTAGAATTAGCCTCAATTTCCTAAAGAGTCAGGAAACTCTCACATTTTACAAGTGAAAGAAAAAAATTTCTAATCCCAAATGCTAGTTGGAAAAAAAAATGTTTCAGACTTGCTCAGCTGTGCTTGTTAAACCAATCTCTTACTCTTAATTACATGCAAAAGGTTCCCGGTTCTAATTATGGACCTTAGGGAAATAGCCCATCTCCCCAAACCAATAACGCCTCATGTTAACTTCAGCTCTTTTGTGTTTAATATCCTACTGCTGGATTTCCGCTTCCCTAGATGATCTGTAAATTTGGCTTTTTCCACTTCATTTTTCACAGTGCTGCTCAGAGCAGGGGCTAGGAGACCTCACTCTCCCCAGTGATTCTTTTATAACATTTCCGGCTACTCGAGTACAAAATTCTCTAACCTAAGATATCTACATCACAGGCCAATTCTTTCCTGAAATTCTTTCCTTTGCTGCGCTCCTACTTTTCCTCCCTCTGCCCACATCCCTCCAGTTATTACATCAAGGGTGCCTGGGGTGATGTGAATACAGCATTCTTGTAGGGACTCCTCTGCACATGTGTGGAGGTGGAGATGATTCTAGAGGTCTGCAGGCCAGGTACCTTCTCCTCTTTGGACCCTGTGGAGCATCCCGGTGACCAAGTGCTGGCTAGGCACTTAGAATCAGAGACTTAGTACTCTAGGGCATTAGAGAATGTTCAGTCCAATCCCTCCATTTTCTCAGATGATGAGGCTGAGCTATAGGAAGGAAGACAAAGGGATCTGTTCACAACACAGATATAGTTAATGACCATGTTGGTGGATGTACAGACTCCATGGCTAGTGCTTGGGGATTATGGTCTATACTCTAGGTTCATCTCAGTGGAACAATCAGCATCTCTAGCTGAGAAAAGATAAGCTAACATGACCTGGAAGTTCACGACTCTGGCCCTGGATCTTCTTCTTATCTTTTCTGTTAGAGCATATTTGGACTTCATACATCTGAGTTCTTTCAGCAGTGAAATGGAGATCATAATACTCACTCTTCAGTGTTATTGTTAAGGGGGAGAAAAGGGGAAAGGGGAGGGGCCCAAACGTGAAAGGTCTTTGAAGAATAAAAAAAAAATTGGAAAGGAATGATTTGCCATACATTTTGCAAATATATCAGATCAGACCACTTCTAACATTTTCGAAAATGTTTTTGGGTAAATCTCATCCAAAGCTTTTCAGCAAAAAGTACTTTGAATATATTAAAATGACAAGAAATCCTGTGGCATAAGGATGTGTCTACTATCTAAAACAGACATTGGGTGGTAACATTTTTGCACTTTATAGAGAGCTCATGTTTACTATTTCTCATGTAGCAAGTGTCCAACTCAGTACATTTCAGTGAAATGAGTGAATGTTTTCTTTTTGCTTTACCCATCCAAATCCGATCCATACCTCAAAGCTTATCTCAAGATTTACCACGTCATTTCAGACCTCAGTGATTTTTCCCTTCTTTTAATTGATGCCCGCCACGCCTCGAATCCGTGCTCTGCAACCTGCAGCAGACTCTTGTTTATAGACAGTGTTCTATTGTAATCTACTTCTTTGGTGTGTGTTCACATTAGCATTTGGAGGAAACAGTGAGTTCCATAAGGACAGAGGCTGTGTTATAATTCTCTTATAGACCCATAGCACCTGGCACAGCGCTCATTTGCAAGCAGAATCGGTCATGCTGCAAATCATTGACTTTTGCTTATACTATGGCCTTCTGTAAAGCAACTGCCTATATACCTACATAAAATTTATTGGCTATAATTTGTGTTTAATGTTTGTTTGCCAACTCTTACGTAGATGGGTGGCAGTTCACTGCTAAGAGATTTCTGTTCTTCCGGGTGGCGAATGACTCCTAGTCCTAGGTGAAATCACATATTAAAGAGAGCCAAGAAATCTCTCTGAGCTGAAACTCAAGGTTAGTTGGCAAACGAGAAATGGTTAAGGAGACATTAGCAAACCCATGAACCTTCTGTGGAGAGAACAGGGTGATTCTAGTTTATTTCTAGAGAAGGTGGGAGCAGGACTCTAAGAACTAAATATAGACTATTTCTTCCTTGATTGATAAGAGTATTTAGTGTGAAAATTTAGCTGGGATTGGGAATAAGGTCATGGTTTAGTCAGTAAATACATAATGAGTGACTAAAATTCCAGAAATAACTAAAGGAAAATCTGAATTTTTAAAAAAGTTTGCATCACGAAATATGCCGTAAACAATCTGTGAGCTTGGGCAAAAATATTCAAGGCAGATAATACAGACAAAGAGATAATAGCTAAATAAATAATTTTTAGAATTGAAGAGAAAAGAACCAAACACCTTATAGAGAAATGTAAAAAAGGCACACAAAGACAATTCACAAAAAAGATCCTCAGATAATGAAAAAATGTTCAAACTTGCTCGTAATAGGTGATATACACATTAAAACAACTCTGAAATGCTACTTCTCACCAGGCAAGACTGGCAAAAAATTTTAAAAAAGAAATGTTCCACATTCTGTTAGTGGAACTACACTCATTTTCTCTGGGGAAAAAATTGTTAATATCTAACAAAACTACACATGCACTTGCTTTTGGGCTGACAATCCCATGGCTAGGAATTAACCTCTATTAATAGGAAAATACACTCGCAGACAGCTACTTATTATAGCTGTTTGCAATTACAAATATTGAAAATGACCCAAGTGTCCATTCATAGACTAGTGCTTGTATAAACTAGCTTACACCCACACAAGGAAAAGCTACACGGCCGTAACAAAAAATGAGGAAGATCTTTATAAATTGATATGAAATGATTTCCAGGACCTGCTGGTAAGTAAAAAAGTAAAATGTGAAAGAGTATGTATGGTATGCTACATTTCTGTATGAAAGAAGAGGATATAGGTAAATGCACATGTATCCACTCATTCATACAAAAGAAATAAGGGAAGGGTAATTCACAAAATAAAGAAATTGGTTGCTCACCAGGAGAAGAGGCCATGAGAACTGGGCAAAAAGAAGGGGAAATTTTTTTAAAAAGTGAAAATGGGCTTATAAGACTGAGGAAGGAGTTTACTTCTTTGAGCATAACTTCTGGCTCTTAAAATCATACTAATGTTTCACACACCCTTTAAGTGTCACCAAAATAAACAAACCAACCAGGGTAGGGATGAGGGAACAAAATAGAATACAAAAATAACAAATTAACTTGATTCTATAAAGTCTACAACAAACGAGTAACACAGTTGAACTGGAGAGGGTAGAGAAGAAAAAACTCACTTTTGGTGAAGAGTATCTTGACAGGATACTATAAGGCTACCCACAAAAAGAACTGTGCACAAATGCTGGATTTCATCCGTCCAGTTGTTTCTCACTGGAATGTGGGTTAATGATTCTAAACTAACTTTAGGAACACAGCAGAATCCATGACATCAGTAAACATACTGTATACATGAGAGGCAGCTTTCTTGCCATTGGAGAAAGAAATTACAAATGAAGGGGGAAAACTAAAATAAACTCTGTAGAATGCATTGAAATCAGTTATTGTTATAAACCCATGGTTTTTATGTGTAAATATAGACATACACACACACACACTACATATACATACATATATAAACAAGTGTACATATGTACACACACACATGCATATACCAGCCCACATCCATATGCACATGACACAAACACAGTTCAGTACATATGTGTGTGTGGGGGGGGGTTAGCATACATACATGCATTTCCTACTTTGTCCACTGAGAAATTCTAGAAGCAAAGACACTCCAGTTGCTATGAACACATCCAGTGTCTAGATCTTGATGCCAGATCAGAGTCAGGACCAAAAAAAAAAGAAGAAGAAGAAGAAAAGAAAAAAAAAAGAAGAAGAAAAGAAAAAAAAAATCTGAGCTTGTAGCATTTTTAGATGCCACAAAATAAGAAGTCCTTAAATGAAAAGAGTAGGCTTTTCATAAAAGACAGTGGAATCAACTAGAAAGCTCTCCTAATGGTCTTAAGTTGGAAATACTTGATCATAAATATAAATAATAACAGTACTAGATTTTAACAAATAGCATAAAATCAATACCCATAAGTCATATTGGCATAAATATTTGAATAGATAAAGAGATGGAGGAAAGAGACCTCGTCCTTACACAAAAAATTCAATGAGTAAACATAGAAGGAAATAGGAAAAGTAATAATTGTTGGAAACAAGATCCACTGGTGGATGCTAAAGAGAATGGGAGAAAATTTGAGGGGAAATAAGATATGCATGCAGTCTCTATGTATCTCCTACAGATGTTTGGTAATCATAAAAGGAGAAAAAAGTCACTTTACAGAGGAAAAAACATCTAGCAGGACCCCACCTTAACCAGATGATTAAGGTTAATATCAACATTTCCAAGGTCTATCAACAGAATAAGGCCTTTGATAAGAACACAGCATCATTTCTGTTATATTCTTGCTGAAACCACTGGGAAATTTTGTATCAGACCTCTCGTGTAGTTAATGTTATTGCACCAGGGTTAATAGTAAAAATTGTACTGTCGTTATATAAGTAATTAAGAATAGGGGGAGCTGGGTGAGGGGTATATGGAAATTAGCTGTATTATTTTGTAAATTTTACATAAGTCGAAATTTAGCTCAAAACAAAGAAGATGCTGTGCAGAAGATTTGATTTTGATGAAGTCCCAAAAGTTCATCTTTGCTTTTGTTTCCTTTGCCTTTGGAGACATATCTTGAAAGAAGTTGCTATGGCTGATATCGAAGAGTTTACTGCCTATGTTCTCCTCTAGGATTCTGATGGATTCCTGTCTCACATTGAGGTCTTTTATCCATTTTGAGTTTATCTTTGTGTACAGTGTAAGAGAATGGTCGAGTTTCATACTTCCACATATAGCTGCCCAGTTTTCCCAGCACCATTTATTGAAGAGACTGTCTTTTTTCCACTGTATATTTTTTCCTGTTTTGTTGAAGATTATTTGACCATAGAGTTGAGGGTCCATATCTGGGCTCTCTACTCTGTTCCACTGGTCTATGTGTCTGTTTTTATGCCAGTACCATGCTGTCTTGGTGATCACAGCTTTGTAGTAAAGCTTAAAATCAGGTAACATGATGCCCCCAGTTTTATTTTTGTTTTTCAACATTTCCTTAGCGATTCGGGGTCTCTTCTGATTCCATACAAATTTTAGGATTATTTGCTCTAGCTCTTTGAAGAATACCGGTGGAATTTTGATCGGAATGGCATTAAAAGTATAGATTGCTCTAGGCAGTATAGACATTCTTCATCAAAATCAAAAGCTTCTGCACAGCAAAGGAAACAGTCAAGAAAACAAAGAGGCAACCCACAGAATGGGAGAATATATTTGCAAATGACAGTACAGACAAAAGGTTGATATCCAGGATCTATAATGAACTTCTCAAACTCAACACACACAAAACAGACAATCATATCAAAAAATGGGCAGAAGATATGGACAGACACTTCTCCAATCAAAACATACAAATGGCTATCAGACACATGAAAAAATGTTCATCATCACTAGCCATCGGGGAGATTCAAATTAAAACCACATTGAGATATCACCTTACACCAGTTAGAATGGCCAAAATTAGCAATACAGGAAACAACATGTGTTGGAGAGGATGTGGAGAAAGGGGAACCCTCTTACACTGTTGGTGGGAATGCAAGTTGGTGCAGCCTCTTTGGAGAACAGTGTGGAGATTCCTCAAGAAATTAAAAATAGAACTTCCCTATGGCCCTGCTATTGCACTCCTGGGTATTTACCCCAAAGATACAGATGTCGTGAAAATAAGGGCCATCTGTACCCCAATGTTTATAGCAGCAATGGCCATGGTCGCCAAACTGTGGAAAGAACCAAGATGCCCTTCAACGGATGAATGGATAAGGAAGATGTGGTCCATATACCCTATGGAGTATTATGCCTCCATCAGAAAAGGATGAATACCCAACTTTTGTAGCAACATGGATGGGACTGGAAGAGATTAGGCTGAGTGAAATAAGTCAAGCAGAGAGTCAATTATCATATGGTTTCACTTATTTGTGGAGCATAACGAAAAGCATGGAGGACATGGGGAATTAGAGAGAAGGGGGTTGGGGTAAATTAGAAGGGGAGGTGAATCATGAGAGACTATGGACTCAAAAAACAATCTGAGGGGTTTGAAGTGGTGGGGGGGTGGGAGGTTGGGGTACCAGGTGGTGGGTATTATAGAGGGCACAGATTGCATGGAGCACTGGGTGTGGTGAAAAAATAATGATACTGTTATGCTGAAAATAAATAAATGAAAAAAAAATTAAAAAAAAAAGAAGATGAAAAAAAGTACATGTAATCCGTTTCTATGTTTAGACATTTAATTTACTCCAGTCTGGCCTCCAGCCTCATATTCACCAAATTAGTTCTTACTCCATTCTTGTACTTTCATAGTACCATTTGCTTGACTTTTTCTTCCCTATGATTTTATTTATTTATTTATTTATCTATTTTACAGAGAGACAGAGACAGAGATACTGAGAGTAGGAGAGACTGAGGGAGAGATTGGAGGGAAAGGAGTGAGCAGACTCTGTCGTAAGCATGAAGCCCAGGACAGGGCTTGATCTCACAACCCTGTGATCATGACCTGAGCTGAAATCAAAAGTTGGTCGCTTAACTGGTTGAACCACCCTGGCATCCCCATTTGCTTGACTTTCATGATGTGATGTAGCTCCTCCTGGTTTTCCTCCCCTACCCCTCTAGTTTTTGTTTTGTTCTTTGTCTCCATTGCACATTCATTCTCCTTTGTACAGACATTAAGTGTTAGAATTCCCTAACCTTGGATTATTTTTTCCTTATCTCACTCTAAACTTAGTTTCTTAAGAAATCTCATCCGAAGTTTTCATTACCATGTAAATCTATAAGATTCATGATTTTTGTAACACAGCCCAAGTTTTGTTTTGTTTTAATTTGGGCTCCATACTTACATCTACTTGAGGTCGGAATTTCTAAAAGGCACTTCAAACTTAATATGTCAAGAACTAAGTTCATCTAACAGTCCCCTCACATGATGTTTTAAAATATGTCCACAAATTACTTGACACACCCTTCAAAAGTAGAGCCTAATTCTACCTTAAGCATGGCTTGGATGTAACAACTCACTTAAATAGAGTAAGAAGAGAGATGATGGTGTTTTACTTTAGAGACCAGGTCATAAAAAGCACTTTAGCTTCCTGCTTTCTGTCTCTTTCTTGGATGACTCATGCTGGGGAAGCCAGCTATAATAGCCCCCATGGAGAAGCCCATGTGGTAAGAAAGGGAGGCCTCCAGCCAACAGCCACATAGGAAACTTTGGAAATAGATTTTCCAGCCCCAGGTGAGCCTTCAGATGAATGGAATTCTGATCACCATAATGATGGCATCATCCTGAGTCAAAGTCACACAACCTTTTCCAAATTCCTGATCTTCAGAAACTGGAATAATAAATATTTATTATCTTCAGCCACTGAGTTTGGGAAATCTATTATGCAATAATAGAGAGATAATACATTCCTTCTCCCCATGCAATAAACAACCAGGTCATATTCTCGTGCCTCTTTTGATGCTTCATTTTACTCACTACCCCTTACATAGTCAGAAAAAGAGGTGTCACTCCTGTCTACTAGCTGTCTCTTATTCATTTCCCCATTTGAAATCCATTATTAAGACTTATCGATTTAAACTCCTGACTATCTCTCAGATGTGTCCACTTCTCTCTCATCTTCACTGCTTCTACACTTGTCCAAACTACCATTATTTCTTGCCTGTATGGCCTTGTAATAATTGCTTGACTCTGGCACCCCTCTGATACACTCTTCACATTGCTGTCAGGATGATCTTTTCAAAAACACTCACTAATCACCAGTTCTAAGCTAGAAGCACTGGCGTGGATCCCCAGACAGCCAGAACTCTCCTAAAGGCAGGAACAACAAAGAAAATGCGATGATAGGAACATGTCTTCTCCTCAGCTGCTCATTACCTCCACCATGAACAATGTCAAAGGCCACCATTTGAGGATCAGGAAAGTGGCCTTTGATCAACTTGATCATTATTGCTAATCTAGAGTTGTGTATGTGGTGAAAAAAAATGTTCATACTCTCAAATTGTTTTTAAATGCAATACATGCACATGTTTAAAAAATTTGGAAAACATGCACAGTTTTTAAAGAGCAGGGGAAAAAAAAAATCATCTTTAATTCTACCATCCTGAAATTTTGGCTTATTTCTTTCAAATTTTCCCCCAATGCTTTTAAAACCTTATTAAAATCGTTCTGTATATTAATGTAATTTTCTATCCCATTTTTGTGCTTAAGGTTATAAGATTCTTTCCATATCATTAAAAATTCTGTGTAAATATCATTTTAATAGCTGTTTAACATTCTATGATATTAGAAATTTCATTTTGAAATTCGTCTTCTTGCCCAATATTAAAACAAATTATTCCACTTTTTGGGGTTGGGGGGGTAGTCATGGTGGTAGTTTTGGGGGTCTCTTTCCATGGCTTGATGATACTTGGAGGCTGCTGTTTAAATATTTAACAAAATTGCATTTCTCTAGCTATGGCCTCAATCCAAATGGTAGCAGAGAATCTGCTTGGTGATTCCAGGACTTTCTAATAATATTTACTCCTTGAGGCTTCTAAAGTTAATGCACTCTTGGTTTTCTAGTGGATAAGCTGATAGTGCCTCTAGGATGTCACTCAGGTCAGACACCTTTAGAGAAGAGAAGAGGGGAAAAGTCAAGAAGCCCCAGAGAAAGCTATGCTGAACTCTGCAAACATACACATGGCCCTTAGAAAACCCGAACCTGGCTGTGTATCTTTTCATTACAATGCACAGTGATTAGTTATCCATAATTTATGGCTTTAATTAATTCTTCCCTTCCTCATGGAGAGAGACTCACCCCAGCAAGCCACTCTGACGCTTGCACACACTGCTCCACTCGAGCCCTGTATTTCCTTGCTGGAAAGTCATTTTGCAAAACTCATTAAAGCTGGCCAAAGATCCAGAAAGCAATCCCTCCCCCATTCTGCTTTATTTCATGAAAAAAAAAAAAAATAGACTAACAAAAAAAAAGTCTGATTGTGTCCTTTCACCGAGGTTACATCTCCTTCAAGAGGACCCTCTTTGGGTCCTCTAACTGCAGCTAAGGCACGTGCACAAAGAGCTGACATTCTACTAAGGCTGTGAGGCTGCTTCCCAGAGGAAAAGGAGAGGGTGGCAGAAAATCAAGTGGCTCTCCAGAGCGCGTCTCTGCATATTACACACCTTCTGAGAGCATCACTTGGTCACCCTTCACCAAGCCACTCTCTCTTGGAGCCTGCTGACCCAGTTCAAGTATATCCAAATCCTTGAGAGCGTCAACAAGGGTCTTTTCATAATCTGGCCATAGCCCTGCATAATGCAAGAGTGGACATCCTCCGGTGACTAGGGCTGGGCTCAGCAGTCTGCTAATCTGTAGTCCGCCTTCTTGTATGACTTTAAAGGATAAATTTAAATTTAGTTCATGTTTATTGAGAATCCACTCTATACCAGGGATTTACTAATTCATTTGATGCTCATGAGAACTCACTCTTGTTAATTAGAGTGGACATTTCTGACAGCAGAGCCTCTGTTTTGTTTTCTACTGTATCTCTATCTAGAACTTGTTTGGCATACAATAGGCATTCAATCAATATTTGTTGAGTGAGTACTCATTTTTTACACATGAGATACCTGAGACACAGAACAAGTAAGTAGCAAAGTAGAGTTCAATCCCTTGCATTCTGGTTCCAGAGCTAAAGCTTAGTATTACTCCGTGGTGTGTCCTTGACTTCTGCAGAAGTTTGATTTTATTTCCTTTTTAGAAGATAAATCTATTTATGTCCCAAAATATTTTTGAGTTCAAGGTGTAATGTAATCTACATTGCCACCAGCATGGAATTGAGATATAAGGCAGGGAGAGCTGGCCATTGATGACAGCATTGCCACTATTATTAGTAAAATGATCATGGCCTGCGTGCAGAGGGAGACATCTATTTCTCTCCATCCCAAGCCACTCTTGAATGTTCTAAGTCCTTTTCTTATGACAAGCCATGTCACCCTTCAGATGCCTTCCCACACAGGCCAAAGGAAATGACTGATTTCTGCAACCACAAGGACAGATACCCTTTTCGACCACCTCACCTTTGTTCCTTTGCCCTCTCAGGTTGGGTTTAATTTCATTTCTTTCTGATCTGCAGATTGATGAAAATCTTTCATCTTCTCCAAGCCTGCCTGAGCCCCAGACTGTGGCCCGGGTGTTGCCACGTGAGAGCAGAGCCCGCAGCCACAGCTGAGAGAGGTGTTATTTACATATTTATTAGAAATTCTGTCCTGCTGGCAAGAGACGCTCACTTCTGACTTTAATTCCGATAAGTAAACAACCCCATTGGCAAGGAAGAGGGGGAAAACAAACCAGAGTAGTTTGCACAAGATAATACAGTACAGCAGAAAAATATCCGTAATGCAAAACCATTTGCAGTACAAAGCAAGAGAGAGGAAAAAAAAAAAAAATCCATCTCCAAAGCCTAGCTTAGGTTAAATACTCCAAAAGAAATAATTACAAAGTAATTCAATTATATTTGGTATCAGTTGCCTCACAGGCCAGTGGAATGACAATTAATCCCTGGGTGTCCTTCTTTTTTTTTTTTAATACTTTGTGGTTTGTTCAGAATTGCCCTCCAGCAGTTAACCACACTCTGCAGTCCTCTGGCTGATTGTGCCTCTCTCTCTTCTTCCTCATTCATTCTGGCCTGATAACACCTCACACTAGGGAGCCATTCTGCCAAGTTCAACCTTCTCTGACCCTACTCTCAAACTGTCCGCATCCTAACATTTTGCTTAGGTGCCCTCCTGTTTCCCCTTAATTATATTGTATTGTGAGGATTGCAACCGTGGGAGAGTTTAGTGTCCTATGGCTTTCTCCAAACATTCAAAATTGAGCCAACATCATCATCCCCGTGACAACACAGCAAATTAAATCCTTCTCAGGATCACATGTCTAGCTATTCCCAGAAAAAAAAAATTGCATTTTAGGAACATTAAAATGGACTGACTTTAATCCACAGTGGCAAAGGAAGGAAGAGATATGGTTTAAATCCTGCCTGATGTTCTGACCTGAACTTACTCTGCAGATAAAATCATACAGAATTCTCTGCGTTTCTATAGTTTCTTTCAGCCAGGGATTGCAAGGTACTTTACACACAGTAATAAGTTCGACAACCTTTCTTTGATGCTGTTCCCTTGCTCCACGAAAGGTTCAAGCATCAGAAATCGGCAATGATGGACAGAAAGGGACTGGCCCAGGCAACCAGCCCAGCTAGTAGTGGTGGAGAAATGAGATCTCAGGCATCTGAACACTCAACACTGATCATCAGAAAAATCACTGTACTTCTAAACCACAAACATACTTCTAGAAATAAAAATTAAAATTATAATGAGACCATGGGGTGCCTTGGTGGCTCAGTGGGTTAAGGCGCTGCCTTTGGCTCAGGTCATGATCTCAGGGTCCTGGGATTGAGTCCCACATTGGGCTTTCTGCTCAGCAGGGGGCCTGCTTCCCTTTCTCTCTGCCTGTCTCTCTGCCTACTTGTGATCTCTCTCTGTCAAATAAATAAATAAAATCTTTTTAAAAAAATTATAATGAGACCAGGATTGTGGATTTGTTCTGCAGGGGAGGAGAAAACCTTTTTCTCTACTCTCTTAGGTTATCCAACTGGGGCCCAGCACTTTAGACTGACAAAAAACAGGTTAACAAGAAAAAACAAACAAACAAACAAAACCTAGAAGTTCATCAACCTGCATAAGACAGGAGAAACCCAGTGATGAGTAACTCCAAGGGTTGCTTAGAACTTGGAGCTCACGTAACATGTTTAAAAGAATAGTGCATTTGTGGAGAAGTGACAAGAGAAAAGAAAAAGGGTTTAGGCTTTTAGAGTGTCATGCTGAAAAGGGAAACCTCCATGGAGAAACTAAGGAAGACAGAGATAGTTTCAGTAAAAACTGTTACGTAGATGTCCCTCATACCTTCTCTGGGCTGATAAGAGTATAGAATTGTCTCCAGTGATTAAGAATCATCCTGTCCTTCCTGGTAGTTTTTCCTGTGTCTGCTTTTTTTCTCCATTGCTCTCATCTCAGAGGAATCCTTGGCCAGGAGGCCATATTTTGGAGTGGCATGCTCTGAACTCATTCTGCAGTCATCCAGCTGACTGAAGGACACATGGACCCAGTGGCTTAGAGTGAAAATAATTTCTATTAATAAACACATCTGTATTGTTTCACAGCGATTCTTATGATCATGGAAAAGATCTGCCCCCAACCGTGTGATATCGCCAAAATCTTGAGTTACAAACCGGACAAAGGGGGTGTCCAACAGTAATCGCCACAGCTAATTCAGTGCCTATTATGGGGAAGATGCTGCACTAGAAACTTTATATGCATTGATTAATTTAATATTCCCTTCACCATTATACAGATACTAATCTCATTTTCCATACAGCTAACTAAGACTCGGAGAGTTCAGGTAACTTTCCTAAGTTCACACAGCTTATAAGTGGTAGAGCTGGGATCCTAATCTAAGTAATTTGGTCGCAAAATTCAGGCTGAGTGTTCTCTGACAGTGAAAATAAAATATAGAGCTGGAAGTATGTGGATGCAAGAGAGGATTGGGTTCAGGTGGCAAAGTGGGATGAGAAATCTTTTTTAATCAGACACAGAATGTCCCTAGTCCTTGGAAGAAATCTTTGCTGGACCTTCAAGATCATTCCCTCCTAAGAGAAGACAGTCTGTGTCTTCATTATTTAAGAGTAGGGCCACTAAACTGGACTGTTTGAGTCTGAATTGCTGGTCTGCCACCTTCTAGTTGGGTGACCTTGACTTCTATGTCCCTCTGTCTCATCTGTAAAATTCAGGTAATGGTTACTGCCTCAAAAGACTATGCTAAGGATTGAGATGATGCATGTAACACACTTAGAACAGTGCTTAGCACTCAGTATATTTTAGCTAATATGATTCAAGATTATTTTATGAAGGTAGTTTCATCTACTGGTCAACATACCCTCTTTTATGTTTCCCAAACTTAGAGCCTTGGGGTAATGGTAGGGCTTGATAGGTACAGATTCTAGGGCTTCATCCCTTCCTGGTCACCCTAAATAAGTTTAACCAAAATTGAAATTGTCATGAATACTATCAAATAAAATTCCAGAAGATGAGATAAATGCCAGAAGATGGGATGAATACCATTCCAAGCACATGCAGAATGTTTGGGAGGGAATATAGCAAAAAAGTGAGAGATGACCAGTGTGAGGAGAATGCAGATGGAGGGGGGATGGATTTGGAAAAGATTAGACACTTGTGGATATAGGTAGTGGATATAGGTAGTGGCCAGGCCATAAAGATTCTGATCCTTGTCCTGTGAGCAGTGGGAACTACTAGAGGGGTTGAAGCAAGGATCACCAATCAGATTTTGTTTTTAAGAGATCATTCTTCTTTTAATCCAGTCTCCATCATCCCAATACCCATGTAAATAACCAGTTAAAAACAGTAACGTCTTGCACCTGGGTAACTCAGTCGGTTAAGTGCCTGCCTTCAGCTCAGATCATGACCCCAAGGTCCTGGGACTGAGCTCCACATACAGCTCCCTCATCAGCAGGGAATCTGCTTCTCCCTCTCCCTCTGCCTCCTCCCCCTGCTTGTGCACATACTCTCTTTTCTTCAAATAAATAAATTTTTAAAATCTTAAAAACAACAATAAAAACAGTAACATCTCCCAGTGCCCAAGTTTCTTTTGCAAATTCCTTTGTTTATTCCTTCTTTCATCAGCTCTTATTTAGCCCCTAATCTGCGAGAGAGCACTTTGCTAGACCCAGAGCACATGGAAATGACTAAGGTACAGCTCAATGGGGAAGACAAGTTAAAAAGATAAGTTATCATAAGGTGTGATCAGTATTAAGAGAGAGGGGCTACCATAAAGGACGCAGTAACTTCAGGGGGCTTGTCCTGACTTGGAAGCAGAAAGAGCTCAGGTGAAGTACTGGTTGGGTTGATCCATGAACAATTGGTATGAAATCTACCAAGGGCAGAAAAAAAAAATTAAAAAAAAATAATAGATACATTTATTGAGGAAAATTAGAAACAATGCAGAAAAAACACAAAAAGGATATCACATTGCATATAATCTTTCAACTTCTAGCCTACAAACATTAATGAAAGTATCAATTAAATTTTTTAAAAGAGTGTCCTTTGAATCTAGAAAGTTCTCAACTTACAAATGCATTGTATTTTGGTGTTTCAATAGTTGTTGTTTTTTTCTTTTCAAGATTTTATTTATTTATTTGAGGAGAGTGAGAGAGCACAAGCAGGGGGAGAGACAGGCAGAAGGAGAGGGAGAAGCAGACTCCTCGCTGAATAGGGAACCTGATTTGGGGCTCGATCCCAGGATCATGGGATCATGGGATCATGACCTGAGCCAAAGGCAGATGCTTAATTGACAGCTACTGAGATGTCCCAGTGTTTCAATAGTTTGTAAGGAAAAGTTTCTATAATTCATAGCACATTGGCATATTTTCCTGCAGGAAGAGCATTATGACAGGATTCCATGTTCCCAGGCTAACCTATAATAGTTTATAAAAATATATGTATATTTACATATACCAAATGTATGTGTGTGTGTATGTGTATGTGTGTATATATATATTTACATATACAAAAATGTAAATATATTTAAGTCACATAATTTACCAGTAATTGTATTAATTATCTATAGCTCTATATAATAAATTACCCAAAACTTGGTAGATTAAAATAAGCATTTATTATTTTATCATTCCTTGGGTCAGGAACCTGGACTCCACTTATCTCAAGGTCTTGTAAAATAGTAGTCAAGTCATCAGCTGGGCTGTCATCTTATCTGGCAGCTTGACCAGAGAGACATCTCTTTCTAAGATCACTCACGTGGTTGCTGGTGGGATTCGGTTTCTCATGGGTAGTTGCACTGAGCACCTTGGCTCCTTTATGGCTGTTTGCTGGAGGCCTCCCTCAGTTCCTTGCCATGGGGTGGGTTTCTCCATAACATAGGTCACAACATGGCAGCTGCCTTCAATCAGAGCAAATAAATGAGAAGAGCCGCAGAGAAAGTACAGGCAAGAGGAAGACACAGTTTGTTTTAAGCTAATCTGGAGAGTGGCATCTCATCAATTATTCTATATTCAATTTTTCATAAGGCAGGCTAGGTCCAGCCTGTACACAAAGGAGGGGGTTACACAAAGACATGAACAGCAGAAAGCAAGGATCATTTTAGAAGGGACCTACCACCTCTTTCTCTTTTTCTGTCTCTCCTTCTCTCTAGATATCTATGTATGTATCTGTATCTACATATCCCTCTGCATACCTGTCTATTTCTTTCTAGATACATCTCTATATAGAAAGCTATAGATATATTTGTTTTCAGTGCAACTCTTTTTTATTTTATTTTTTTAAATTTTTTTAAAAGATTTTATTTATTTATTTGACAGAGAGATCACAAGTAGGGAGAGAAAGGAGGAAGCAGGCTCTCTGCCGAGCAGAGAGCCCGATGCGGGGCTCGATCCCAGGACCCTGGGATCAGGGCCTGAGCCAAAGGCAGAGGCTTTAACCCACTGAGCCACCCAGCTGCCCCAAGTGCAACTGTTTTTTAAACAAATGGTTCTGCAGAAGCCCATCGTGTAAAGCAGACACAGGTGTTGCTCCAGCAGTGGGGCCCAAGAAGTGGACACAGAAGCTTGGTCTGCAGGGCTCTACAGACCCAGTCTGAAAATTCCTAAATAATTGAACCACCAGGACTCCCTAGGGAGTAAGAGAAGACTAGGACATCTTATCACAAAACAAAGAGAGCCCTTCTGTCATATTCTTTGGAGCTCAGAATTCACCCAAATTACAACTTTGACAGAGGTAGCATTAATGTAGACATTGTCTTGGTGCCACTTTTTTCTCCCCAATTCCTGCTGCTCTGGGTCTTGACAAACTCTGTGTTCCCGATACTTTAATGCAGTTTTCACTAGTCTTGCCACTCAGTTCTACTTGGTTTAATTTCATGTATTTGAAAGCTCTAATGTCATGGTTGTACATGTTTAGGATTGTTATATCTTCTTGGAAATTGATTCCTTTGTCATTATGTGATGTCTCTTTATCCCTGATAATATTTCTTTTCCTGAAGTCTATTTTGTTTGACATCAAAATAGTTATTACAGATATCCTTTGGGCTAATATTTGCAGGGTATGTTTTCTTTTTTGTTATGAATTTATACTATATTGATAAATTATCCTGCATGCACATTTATATTTAAATTTGTATTTAAAGTTGGGTTCTTGAGAAAAGGATCTAGTTGGGGCTTGCTTTTTGATCTAATCTAACAGTCTTATTTAACTGGTGCATTCAAGCATTCATATTTAATGTGAATATTAATATGGTTGGATTAAAACCTACCATCTTATTAGCTGCTTTTCATTTCTCCCATCTGGTCTTTATTTCTTTTTTCTTCTCTATCTGCCTTCTCTTGAGTTAATTGAATAATTTTATGATTCCATTTTATTTACTCAGTTGACTTATTATTTATATCACTTTTAAAATGGTTTCAGTGGTTGCCATAGGGGTTACAATGTACAACTTTAATTGCATGAACTTTTTTTTGGTAGAAAGTAGTCATGCCCCTTAAGACAGATGGAAAACCACTGAGCTTTACTATAGATTGATGTGAGTCATATTTACTGAATGCCGTCATGTGCCAGGTATTACTCTAAACATTTTACATGCATTATCTAATTTATTGCTCCAAACATAAAAAAAAGTTGTATCCAGTTGTTATTCCCGTTTCACAGATAAAGAAATTGAAGCACAGAAAAGTGAGGTCATTTTCCCACGGTCAGAAAACTAGTTGGTCTCCAAAGCTTATGCCTAAAAGATTATGTTGTACTTCTGTGAGCTAGACAAGGACCCTGCAGCTTAGAATTTGGGCTCCCAAACCTTCCATGTGCAAAACATCTTTTGAGTGCTTCATCCTCAAATATACTAAAGGCAGTTGACCTCCCAAGGAGGTGGATGTTAGGAGAGGAAATTGATGCTTAGCTTACATTTTTATGTGTTGGATTTTGTAAATCAGTATTTTTAAGTCATTAGTATCATAAAAATGATTGCATTTTTAATCACTTAATTTTAAAACTGAGAGTTTACTTGGATATCATCCAATGTTCTCATTTTGCTGATAGAGGCAATGAGGCCCCAAGAAATTACATTTCTTGCCTAAAGTTATAGAACTAATAATTAGTAACAGTGTCAGAGCTTGAACCCATTACGGAAACCCCCTCCCCAGAGTCCTGCTGTCTCCCTCCTCTTTGCTCCTATACTATGTAAGCTTACTTCTTATCAATGAACAGGTCACACAGTGGTCTTTTTGTTCTTTTATACATTTTCATCTTCTATTAATCTTTAAATTGCTGAAACGGCAGCTTTCATTCTTATTTGACTGACTGTCCTGAGCAACTGTCATAGAGCAGAACACATCATACTATATTTTTTTTTAGGTCTGTTGAATGGAGAGTCCTTCTATTTTAGTTCCAACCTAGAACTCTGGTCTCACTGTCCTTTTACCCCATGAAAGCCCAGGAGCCATCCCCAGTCTTCCAGCCTCCAGGAGAGTGACCCTTAGTTTCAGCGTGAGACTTTAACTTCTCTGCCACAGCAATGAGAGCTATTTTAGCACCAGCAGAAGCATATCAGGACCCAATGGCATTCATTCCTGAATCATCTGTAAGGTGCAAACCAGGATAACTCTTACACTTTGCTTATGTTCAAAGACCAACATGCCATGTAAGAGCCTTCATCATTTTGCTCCTCTCCATCCCTCTAGCCAGATCTCCAGCCATTCAGTCTTTGCCGTGGAGTTTTGCCAATGTTTGCCTGGTTAACTTCTCCTAAGACTCAATGGTCTCTTTTTGTGTAAACTCCTTGCCAGTTATCAGCTTGTCTTACTAATTGTGGTGACTCTGGTACTGAGCCCAACCTGAAGAAATATTTGTTGATATTCAGAAGGTGGCCTGATAGGGTGGTTTGGGGGTTCACTACTTACTGCCTATGTGACTCGTGGTAAAGTAACTTCCTTTGCTAAGCCTCATATTCCCCATCTTTAAAAAGGTGAAAAGTAATTACTTCATAGGGTTGCTGTGGGGATGAATGGGGATAGCAAAGGGAAGCATTCTGAAAAGGCCAATGACACATGCATTTAGTATTTAGCTTTTATCAGCTCATTGTTATTATATCATGTTATCATCATTATTCACAGTGTTGAACAAATCTGAGTGTGGAAGAAGAGTTACAATGACATTTCATTCTATATTTTAAAATGTATAGTTTCAAACAAGGTCACATCAGAGACCAGTTCACTTGGCAATTCTAAAGTTCTTCAGGCCACCAAGGCCAGAGATAGGCAAAAATCGGGACTCTTATTATTGAACCAAGGACCAGAAGGAAAATCTGATGATTTTATATGCCTGTCTTCGGTGTGGAGAAAGCACAGTTCAGTCACAAACTTGTGTATTTTAAAAGAAAAAAAGACATTCTTTGTAAATAAGTGGAGAAGTGCTTGTAGCTCGAGACGCAGGAGTTCCCAATTACTGGGTCTCTGTAAGGGGGGTGAGAATGTCAAGGGCTGATGGGAAACAAGCTCTCAGAGGCTGCTTCCAAAAACCTGCTTAGACAGAACAGAATTCTCACAAGTAGAAATGGTATTTACCACCTGGGACCTGCTGTGGATCTCCGGAAAGCCAGAGGGCCAGTTCCAGGAGTCAAGTGTTTCTGGAAGCAGGTGTGGAGAGAGGAAATCTTGGGAGACCTCCTCTCCTAGTTTTTCTGTTGCTCTGCTGCCCCTCCCAGAAAGGCTTAGCATTTGTCTCAAGATACATTGATTTTCTGCATGTTCTTACTCAGTGGTTGAAGGCTTCTGGGAGGGACAGACAAATAAACACTATGAACAATGAAAAATACAAAATTAAAGTAAAACAACACCTGAGCTATCTTTATACTGGGTCAAGCACAGACCTCCATGGAGTATGTGGGGCCACACCAAAGCTGTAGCCGGAGAAGCCTTTTCAAAGACTCTGTCTGGTCACTGGGCTTCACATGGCTTGTCCAGAGGCCTGAACTTCTCCAGCACTGCCACTACTTAACCATTTCTTTGTTCCCTAGAGCTCCCCAAATAGAGAGAGAGAGAGACCAAGACCCTGCTGAAAGGCTTGATGCATTAGAGAGTATAGGGGAGAGAGAAGCGTGGATGAAAAGTGAGGTGGAATATCTTGGCGGAAATGAATTTTCAATTTCTTGGGGAATCTCAATTACACAGGCTTTCCCCGAGGCATGTTACTTCAGAGAATCAAAACTCTGCTGTCATCTCTAACAGAGTGGAAGTTCTTAGTCAGTCAGTCTACCTCATTTTAGGAGAACATTTGTCCCCAGGAATGTTTAACTAAAAGATACGATGACAAGAACCCCCTGGGAAAAGCACACCGTCTCACAACCTTTCAACTACAGAATAAATATTTTCCAGACATACTGAAACAAGTTTTCTTAACTCCACAATTTAGCATCAGCCCTCAGGAGGTGTTCAATAAATAACTATTGACTGAATGTGCGGCCTTGATGATCTTTTGCATGTGGGGTAGCTTTCAAGGATTGAAAAGCAAAAGATTAATAAAAAGGAAACTTCTAGCCAATATGGTGGACTAAGCAGAAATGGGAAACTTCCTGTCCTGCTCCAAATACACAGAAAAGCTGAATAAGATGAAGCACAGATTTTTCTTTAGCATGCATAGCTGAAATTGAAATCAAAAAGGGGTGGAAAAAATCACAAAGTCTTAGAAATGAAAAGGGAAACTCAGAACCAGAGTGATAGAATAACATACGCCTGTGGGGATAAATGAACCAATTATGCACCTAAGGGTGGATAGGGGCGGTATCACAGCAAAGTAGAAGCAAGCTGTGAGACAACAATCCTGGGTGCTGTGAGGGGGAAATTCAGACTTCAAACACTGCGGTCCTCATTTTGTTCAGTAACATGATGGAGATATTGATTAGTTTTAGGTTTGGCTCTTTGTGCATTAAAACTCTGAAGGTAAATACAGAAAAAAAAAAAAAAGAAGGGGGAAGGAAATAGAATGTTTAATCTCAAAACCAACGAGGGAGAGAAAAGATATAAGGAAAATGCAGCCAATCCAACAAGAATGTCAAGGTAAACAGAGAATGTCAAGGTGATATATAGATACACATATATCAGAAATTACAGTAGGAATGCCTGGGTGGCTCAGTCGGTTAAGTGTCTGCCTTTAGCTCAGGTCATTATCCCAGGGTCTTGGGATGGAACCCCATGTTGGGCTCCCTGCTCTTTGGGTAGTCTGCTTCTCTTTCTCCTTCTGCCTCTCCCCTGGTCATGCTCTCTCTCTCTCACAGTCTCTCATGCACTCTCTCTTAAATAAATAAATAAATAAATAAATAAATAAAATCCTTAAAAAATTAAAGAAAAAGAAATGATATAAATTAGAATGCATTAAAGTTGACACTTGAACAACAGAGGTTTGAACTTCTTGGGCCCACCTATATGTGGATTTTTTATGGCACAGCACTGTAAATGTATTTTCTCTTCTTTATGATTTTCTTAATAACATTTTCTTTCCTCTAGCTTATTTTATTGTAAGAATACAGTAGATGATAATATAACAAACAACGTATGAGTTCATTGACCATTTATGTGATCAGTAAGCCAGTAGGTCAATAGTAGGCTATTAGTAGTTGAGTTTTTGGGAAGTCAAAGGATTTTCAACTGTACAGGGGATCATATTCTTTTTTTTTTTTTTTTTTTTAGATTTTATTTATTTATTTGACAGAGAGAGATGATAAGCAGGCAGAGAGAGAGGAGGAAGCAGGCTCCCTGCTGAGCAGAGAGCCCGATGCGGGGTTCGATCCCAGGACCCTGAGATCATGACCTGAGCTGGAGGCAGAGACTTTAACCCACTGAGCCACCCAGGCGCCCCCAGGGGATCATATTCTCCTTCTCCATCTCCATATATTTTCCTTCTATTCACTATCAGGAGGTAGATTGGAAATTAGAAACAAAAAAAAATTTCTGCTATATGCAGGAATTCCTAAAATATAGTGACATACACAAACTTAAAAGTCAGAAAAAGATATGCCAGGCAAATATTAATTAAAAGAAATAATAATAATGATAGATGCATTAACTGGTGGGAAGTATGGGGTTTGGAAAAATACAGGAGAAATCCTGACTATAAGCAGGGAAGAATTTGGTGGCTGGTGCTATGCTCCATTGGACTGTACTGAAAGAAGAAGAAAAAGCTAAGCGGGATTAATTAGCAGTTAAAAGCTGAGAGTAAAACTAGAGAGCCTCCTTGTGTACTACCAAGGAAGCTCTCATCTCCTATAGCAGGATGGCAAATAAATTTAAGAACTAGGCCCAGGACTTAATTGTAAGAGTAATCAAGTTCTAAAGAGATTTAACTTCTTAACCCAGGTAAGTCTGCCATGCCAATGTCAAGGCTGTAGCTGGGACATAAGACATATGGCATCCAGGTTGATGCATCTGAAAATCTTGAATGCCCAGATGGGGATTCAACATGGCAAGCCTTCAGAAGTGGTCCTTCCCCATAAAGAGCTAGTATTTCCCCATTGCTTGAAGAGAGAACATATGCAGCCTCCTCCCTGCCACCAGATTCTACCCACATCTCCCTTCCAGGTGAGTGGGTCAATAACCAAGATTAAATAAATCAAAACATAACCTGGTCATCCTAGGTTATGATATACTTGAACCAACTAGGAAAGGAAAAGAAACTAACCCCCAAAAGAACTTCAGGGCCTTGTAGCACAGGAATTGGGAAGTTATACTTAGAACTACATTTTGAGGTTACTAGACCCCCCCCCCCAGAAAAAAAACCACTAATTTGGATGAAATAAATTTTTTTAATATGGGATTCCACTGGGTTTGAAGGGATACAGGCACTAACACCCTGGCCAGGACCTCAGGAGAAGCTGTGAAAGGGCAAGCATGGTGGCGGCTAGAAACATGGGGAAAATTATGCTCTCCATGAAGAAGAAGAGTCAGAATGAGCATGATGGGAGGTGGGAAAAAATGAAAAGGCTCAGAGAAGTGGACAAGTTAGAGTGGATACATGATATAAAATCAGAAATCCTATTAGATGACTGTATCTCATGTGAAGATTAATAAAATATGTCATTTCCCAGAAAAATGGGAAATGTACCTGGTGCGAAAACGGCATGAGTAGGAAGTCAATAGTGATTCTTCTGTAAGCTAGGCTTGATCATAGAAGTCATTACAGAAGAGGCTCATTAACACACAGCAAAGGAGAACCTAGGATACTCTGACTGCAAATGGTAGAGGTCAGGCAGCCGTGTTTTGTACTCAGAAGAACACAATTAGTACAATAAGTGGCAAGATTGGAAGGGCAGTCAGGGGGACTGAGTTCCAGAAAATTATGGAGATAGTAAAAAAAAAATGTGGCATCCCTAGGGGCATCGTAGATGGTCACCAACATGAGTACTCTCTGTAAAACAAAAAGAAATTGAAGATGATGATCAGAAGGCTAAGGGCAATCATTTTAATAATAACAATCCTCTATCCAGTATCCTGTTTTCAGACTCAGACCCATTGACTAGAGAAGACACTGGTTCAGAGTAAGTATCCTGAAATATTGTGGCAAATACACATGACAGTGATTTCCTCAGACCTTTCCCAAAGGGATCTATTGTCACTTATCATGTTACTAGAGAAAGAGGAATATACATTTTGAAGAATATTGGGTACAAGATTCAAGTTGCTATCAATGTCAAGGTGTCATTGTGGTTTCTCTGTTAGAGTGGGACATGTGATAGCCAAGTTAAGTTCACAGTAGGTGAACACAATGTCTGTGAACCCAGCCATTGGTCATTTCCCCAGGCCCCAAATTATAATTGCAATAGATCTACTTAGAAGTTAGCACAACCCCTACCTTGAGTCCTTGGTCTTTGAGTTGAGAGCTTTCTTGTGGGAAGGACCAAGAACAAGCCTGTGATACTATCTCATCTCCCATCCCTGTTTTGAGATTGCAAATTAAAAAAATAAAAATCACAGTCCAATATGAATGGCTGAAATTATTACCACCTTTAATATACATTAAAGGATGCAGGAATGGTGATGCCCATTGGTCTCCACTTAATTCAGCAATCAGGATACTGCAACAGCAAAACATGTCCTGAGCATTTTACAGTGGATTACTGCAAACACAGACATCAGACCCGCTGGAAGATGTCGTAGCTTTACTAGAACACATTAACATGACATCTGATATATGGTATGGAGGCATTGATCTGGCAAACACATTCTTTTCTATCCTTAGGAAAAAAGGAAAAGAAAGAACTTTCATTTCTCTAAAAAGTACAACAGGATACCTAACAAGATTGTGCTGGGGCTGGGTTAACACCCTGGGCCTTTGTCAAAATAGTCTGAAGACGTGTAGACTATCAGGATAGTCACACAGAATTTATGTCCCACTTGCTCATGGATATTGATAACATCATGCTAATGGAACCAGAGGAGCAAAAAGCAGATGCCAGTTGGAGGCTTTGTTTAGAAGCATGCATTTCAGAGAGTTGGAGATAAACCCTATGAAGAGTCAGGGCCTGGCACATCAGTAAAATTTTAGGTGTCTGGTGTTTATGGCATGATGAGAATTGTCCCTCCTCCTCCAATAAAGAACTGATTATTGAAACTTCTCAGCATGAAGAGAGAAGCAAAATGCCTGGTATGCCTCTTTGAGTTCTAGAGGAAGCATATTTCAAACCTAGGAATCCTATCTGGAAATACTTGCCTGGGTCACATACCAGATGATTTGGAAGGCTGCCGGCATTGAGGGGCTCTGACTTCGGCTGCTGCCTGCACACTTTGGAAGCCCAGGCCAGAGAACCAGCAAGTAAAATGAATCAGCATCTTGACAAAAGTAGGTAACTCTGCTGTTATACAGTGAGAGGAAGAGGAATATATTTAACAACCAGGTACTACATTTGGGTATACGTTCATAAATGCTAGTAGAATTGCAAGAAGAAATCTAAAAATATGTAATACTTATGTAACAATTTTAACACTTATTTTAGAAACTGATTGATCAAGAAGTCAATATTTGTAAGGACACAGACTTGAACAATACAATTGTTCTCTCTCACATAACATGCACAATGTAACATAATGTAGGACACATAACCCAAAATAGCTATATTCTTCTGTTGAAGAGGGGCACAGGTATGATTTATAGGCACAAAGGTATCATTTTAAAAAGTTTATCATGTACAAGTTTATAAACAGTCTCAAAAACTGCCAAATAATTTAGTGCTTACAGAACACTTTGTCCTAGTATAGTACAACAAAATGAATACAATTGGATTTTCCCAAGCATTTGTTGGACAAATAATCACGGTAAAAACATGGTTTTTATGGTAAAAACAATTGAATCAGTGATTAAAATTTCTCCCTACAAAAGGCATCAATTCCAGACAGTTTTAGGGAGAACTTTAACAGAAATTGTAACTTGTCCTTATTTTATCCAACTTGTTTCAGTGAATGGACAAAAAGAGCAAAGGCTCTATCATGTGATATCGAAATTAGGCACCAAGAGTATAAGAAATGGAATTTACTGTCCAATGTCACTATGTTGTGGATGAACAAATCATGATAACATATCAGCAAATCCAGAATTGTATTTAAGGACATCAGGATAAACCAGAGTTTATCCTGAGAAAATAGAGGTGCATCAACATTAGAAATAATTAAATATTTTTTCATGTGTCTGATAGCCATTTGTATGTCTTCATTGGAGAAGTGTCTATCCATATCTTCTGCCCATTTTTTGATATGATTGTCTGTTTTGTGTGTGTTGAGTTTGAGGAGTTCTTTATAGATCCTGGATATCAACCTTTTGTCTGTACTGTCATTTGCAAATATCTTCTCCCATTCCATGAGTTGCCTCTTTGTTTTGTTGACTGTTTCCTTTGCTGTGCAGAAGCTTTTGATTTTGATGAAGTCCCAAAAGTTCATTTTCGCTTTTGTTTCCTTTGCCTTTGGAGGCATATCTTGAAAGAAGTTGCTGTGGCTGATATTGAAGAGGTTAGTCCTATATTCTCCTCTAGGATTCTGATGGATTCCTGTCTCACAGTGAGGTCTTTTATCCATTTGAGTTTATTTTTGTGTACGGTGTAAGAGAATGGTCGAGTTTCATTCTTCTACATAGAGCTGTCCAGTTTTCCCAGCACCATTTATTGAAGAGACTGTCTTTTTTCCACTGTATATTTTTTCCTGTTTAGTCAAAGATTATTTGACCATAGAGTTGAGGGTCCATATCTGGGCTCTCTACTCTGTTCCACTGGTCTATGTGTCATCATGACTAGCCATCAGGGAGATTCAAATTAAAACCACATTGAGATACTACCTTACACCACTTAGAATGGCCAAAATTAGCAAGACAAAAAACAACATGTGTTGGAGGGGATGTGGAGAAAGGGGAACCCTCTTACACTGTTGGTGGGAATGCAAGTTGGTGCTGCCCCTTTGGAGAACAGTGTGGAGATACCTCAAGAAATTAAAAATAGAGCTTCCCTATGACCCTGCAATTGCACTTTTGGGTATTTACCCCAAAGATACAGATGTAGTGAAAAGAAGGGCCATCTGTACCCCAATGTTTATAGCAGCAATGACCACAGTCGCCAAACTGTGGAAAGAACCAAGATGCCCTTCCGCGAATGAATGGATAAGGAAGATGTGGTCCATATACACTATGGAGTATTATGCCTCCATCAGAAAGGATGAATACCCAACTTTTGTAGCAACATGGATGGGACTGGAAGAGATTATGCTGAGTGAAATAATCAAGCAGAGAGAGTTAATTATCATATGGTTTCACTTATTTGTGGAGCATAACAAATAGCATGGAGAACATGGGGAGTTAGAGAGGAGAAGGGAGTTGGGGGAAATTAGAAGGGGAGGTGAACCATGAGAGACTATGGACTCTGAAAAACAATCTGAGGGGTTTGAAGGGGTAGGGGGTGGGAGGTTGGGGGAACCAGGTGGTGGGTATTGGAGAGGGCACAGATTGCATGGAGCACTGGGTGTGGTGCAAAAACAATGAATACTGTTATGCTGAAAATAAATTTTAAAAAATTTAAAAAGAAAGAGAAAAAAAGAGAATGATGTGTGTATACTTGCCTAACAAAGTAAAAAAAAATACTGTAATAAAATACTGTGGTGTTGGGAGAGAAAGCCTAAGTAATGGAACAAAAATAAAGAGTCCAACATTGGGAAAAAAAAAAAAAGAAAGGAAGAAATAAAGAAAGAAAGAAGAAGAAATCTTTTTACACAAATTAATGCATTAACCAAACAAATGGAAAAATGTGATAATCTCAGTGGAGATGGTCAATGCCTCTTCATAAAGTAAAGGAAAAAAAGAAACAGTAAATTAAAAATAGAAAGAAACATCCTTAATCTGATAAAGAGCATCTATCTCAAAACCACAATAAAGGCCATAACTTAGGGTCAGATTTTAGAAGCATTCTAAAATCAAGACAAGAAATTCTTCACTAAGACCATTTTTATACAGTGGTTACTGGAAGCTCTAGCCAATTAAAAAAATGCAATAAAAAATTACATGATATAATTATTGGAAAGAAAGAGACACAATTGTTATTTGCAATATAATATTGTTTGCATACAAAATGAAGAAGAATCCACAGACAAACCATCTAGGATTAAAAAAATTGGGAAGTTTAATGGAAATAAAATCAACATACAAACATGACTACAATGTGAGATTTTATTTAAAAAGTAATTTAAAATTAGGAAAAAGTTATTTTAGAAATACTATGTTTACAATTTCATTCAAATTTACATGGTACTTGGGGGGGAAATCAAACAAATAGTATTTAATACTTTTATAGAAGAAAATTATAAAATAATACAAAGTAAAAAAAAACCTGTTTATGCATATACAAGTTCAATGTCATAAATATATACTGTAAATTATCCCCAAGTTGACCTAAAAATTCAAGAAATTCACTAAAAATCCCAATAGAATTTTTTTTTTTTTTTTTTTTTAATTTTTTATTTTTATAAACATATATTTTTATCCCCAGGGGTACAGGTCTGTGAATCACCAGGTTTACACACTTCACAGCACTCACCAAATCCAATAGAATTTTTAATGAAATTTGGTGAACTTATTTTAAAATGCCCGTGCATAAGTAAATATTCAGGAATAGACAGGACAATATGTTAGGAAAGTTTGCTCTCCTGGATATCAAGAATTATTTTAAAGAGATAGAGATAAAATGCTATGATATTAGCAGAGTTCCTCTCTCTCTCTGCCTGCCTCTCTGCCTACTTGTGATGTCTCTCTGTCAAATAAATAAAATTTTTTAAAAATCTTTAAAAAAATAGTTTAATTTAACAGACTTAGAATTTAGGAATAAATCCTAGCTTCCATAGGAACTTGATTTATGATATAGGTGGCCTAAAAAATCAGAATTTACCAGAATAACTGGCTATTTGTATGGAAAGAAAGAGAATTAGAGCATTACCTCTATATAAAAATAAATTACAGGTAGATTAAAGGCCCAAGCCTGTGAAAATGGTTTTAAAATATTATATAGGAGGACTACTTTATGATTCTATGAAGAAAAATATGTTTGGCTAAGCGGAAAATACCAAAATCATAAAGAAAACTGACAAATTTACATCAGAACTTAAATACCTTCATGACAGAAGTTATCAAGACCAAAAAGACAAAGATTTTTGCAACATACATAATAGACAAAGAACCCATCCAGAATATATAAACGACATTTTCTTACCCATAATGCAATGATAATACCTAACATTTATTGAACATTTACTATATACCAAGGTCTGTTCTAACTGATTAGTATGTACTAACTTTCTTAACCACCATCATAACATTATGAGATACTATGTTAATCTCCATTTTAAGGAAGAAACTGAACTACTGAGAGTTAATAACACACCCAAGTATGAGCAGCTGTTAAGTGAAAAATTTGGAATTGAAACTCATGCTGACCAGCTCCAGATTCCATGAGGCTAACTAGTATGTAGAATTTCCCTTCCCCTCTCCCCGCTCACCCCACCACCACCAGAAAGAGACAAATAATCCAGCAGAACAACAAAAAAGTAAGATGAACAAGTTATTCATGGCAGAGGGACTAGAATTGCCAATAGAGATGAAAATGTGCCCAACCTCACTAATCACAGAAATGCAATTTAAAGCCTTAATGTATCCAACCCATCAGATTGGCAACATTTTTAAAAGTCTGAGAATACCAAATGGTGAGCAGATTTGACAAAATAGGTATTCATATATTCTGCTGAAGGGAGTACACGTTGGCATGCAAACTGTAGAAAGCAAATTGGCAGTCTGTAGGGGAATCAACACCGTGGAGGTACCTGACGGCTCAGGGATTTCCCTTCCAGGTTTAGTCATGTATGAAGAAACATAAGCAATATTGTTCAATGCAGTTTTTTAGAAATAATCAAGCAATGAAAGAGAGTTTAAGTTAGGGAAAAAAGAAATTGTGGTATATTATAGGATATATATGGTACAGTATGCTGTAGGGTGTAGTTCCATGTAGCAATTAAAATTAATGAACTAAATTTATATGTATCAACTTGGATGAGTCTCTAAGATGGTGCTGTTGGGTGAAAGAAGTATTATGCAGTACATACAGATATGTAGGATATAATAACATTTATATAAGTTTTTAGGACATAAAATACTATGTGTTTTTATGGCATGCAGGGTTATCATTGAAGTATAAGTACATGAAAGACAGAGTATGCAAACCAGTTTCAAGATAAGAGTTGCTGCTGGAGAGGAAGTGGTGACTAGGACTATAGAGGCAGACACGGGACATTTAGTCACATCTTTCATGTTTTGTTATTTAAAAAGCCATGTGATGCCCACCTACATTTATTAATTCTGGTATTGGGTGCAGGGGCTCTTGGTTGATTATTCTCTGTGCTTTTCCACAGTATATTTTTAATGTTAAAAATAGAAAATTAAAAACACAACAACAAGGAATTTGATTCAGATACAGTCCTTGCCCACAAAGAACTCACCCCTACTTAACCCAGCACTAAGTTCTGTAAGTAAGCAGTAGCCTTGTAAGTAATAAAAGCACAAACAAGAATAATGTTTCCTGTCTACCCAGACTTGTATCCTAACCTCCCAGGTTTCTGCTCTAGCCCACAGCTGGAAGATAAATCAGAGCAGACCCAGGACTCGGTCATCATCTAAGCCCCCCACAGAACCACTGAGGACACAGAGATCTACAAGGGGAGGACTGGCCAAAGGTCAATACAGACAACCAAGGCACACACACATAGACAGCTAATAAGTGATGGAACTTGGATCAGAACCTAGACCTCAGGACTTAGAAAACGGGTTGAAAACCCTAGTAGAGGTCAGCAGGCCAAACTGGGTCCACAGACAGGTTTTGTCAGACTCATATGTCATTTGATTATTTAAAAAAAAGAAATGCAAACATGATTATAAAAGTGTGTCTCTAGTTAGCCTGGACTGTTTTCTGACCTAGGCACTTTGCTCGTTGCTGTTGCCTACCCTGCCCTTTAAGATATTTGCACTTGTGATCCTCATCAGTGAATTTTTGACTTGGAAGGAACCTTCGCAAAGGTCACCTCTCTCCAGTCGGCCCTCAGTGTGATGATTCCCTCAATAGCGTCCCTGACAGATATGATACAGCTCTGCTTGGCCACTTCAGCTGCGGACGCATGCCACTTCACGTACTCACGTCGTGCTTAAACCCTCCAGCTCCCTCCCTATTTCTCTAGCAATTCCCCCACGTTCCTCATTTCTCTTATCCTTTCTTTTTCCTTCCCCCTTGCCACAGCCACACATTGTTTTTTTTTTTTTTTTTTTAAAGATTTTATTTATTTATTTGACAGAGATCACAAGCAGGCAGAGAGGCAGGCAGAGAGAGAGAGAGAGAGAGAGAGGAGGAAGCAGGCCCCCCGCTGAGCAGAGAGCCCGATGCGGGGCTTTATCCCAGGACTCTGAGATCATGACCTGAGCCGAAGGCAGCCGCTTAACCCACTGAGCCACCCAGACGCCCCCACACATTGTTTTTACTCCGGCAACAAGAAACTCTGGAGTTTCCTAAACAATCGTGGTCTCTTAGATGGTTATGCCATTTCGTACTCCATTCCCTCCACATGGAATGTTTAATGATGAACTTCCCCAGGGCAACTCCTATTTATTCTTTAAAACCCAGCTTTCATGTCACTGTTTGAGGTTTTTCGGTGCCTCTCCCCCTCCTCTTTTCCTCTGTCACACTCCAGTCTAAGTGAATGTCTCCCTCCTGCACACTACCTCCCTGCTGCACACATTTCTAGTCTGCATATTACATCTCTCACTGTATTATAATTATTTGTCTGCATTTCTATCTCCCTCTTTCATATTATAAGCCCTTAAAGGGATGGTGCCTTACTCCTTTTTGTGACTGTGGCACTGAGTGCAGGGACTAGCACATACTAGCTCTTCAGTAAATCCTTTGTGAGTTGAATACAACTCTGAGACCACTGGTTATTGCCCAGTAGGGTCTGTCCTAAGGACAGCTTGAGCCTTCTCCATTTTTCAACTAGAATTGAATGCTGGAGTTCAGAAACCATGGTTTTTTGTTGTTTTTGTTTTTGTTTTTGTTTTTGGTCTTCTAGCACCAAGCACAACTCTTACCAGTCACTCACATGATCGTTAAATGATTTTAAATGATTCAGACCTATGCGTGCTGTGAGCATTCACTGAAACATGGACCTTTTTTGGAAGGGTCTTTATTGTAGAGAAGGACAAAATGTGTCTATGCATGAAGATCATATTTGTATTCATACATATATGCACACAGATATCTGTATACAGTACCACTGCCACTGTGTGTATATATGTATAAATAAAACAGTGTTCTTTCGCACACCCAGGCAGATATACATCCTCTGAATTGCAAAGTGTGCTCCAGGTTATTTGAAGTTCTGTACAATATGTCTAGCCTCCCAGGCAAAGTTTCTTGTTAATTTTCTCAGCTCCATGAACGTATGATTTATTTAACAAAACTTTCATGCAGCAAATTAAACAACATTTGTTCTACCTAGAGGGATAGTTCCCCCAAATCACAGAATTGACAGGCCCACTTATAAAGGTTGGCATAAGAACAGTGGTTCAACTCAAAATCCTAAGTATGACAGTGTCTACTGGCTTATTCCCTCTAGATACACTCCAGTGTCTAATTAGCCCAGGGGGGAATAAGAAAAAAAAAAAAAAGAAAGAAAACAAAAACAAAACCATGCTCCTAACAAAGCTTGTTCTTGTTGTTTTTCCATTTTCTTTTTTTGCCTTTGTTCTTGATTCCCATCCCTCCACAAGGATATACTCAGAAATGAATATGATTTAATGGATCTCTTTCTTCTATTCCTTTCTTCTCTCCTTTTCTGCCTCTCTTTCTTTTAAAAAGATAACCTATCTTTTGTTGTTTAACCGGAGAATATCAAACATTTAGGCATCTGTTGCAAGATTTTTTACATAGGGAAAGACCTTGGGCCATTTCAGTCTGAACCTCTGGGAACCTATCCAAGAGAGATGAGAAACGTGCCATACCTGATCCTTGCTCTGCTTCTTTGCAATCTCCACCCAAATTAAAGAAGCCATAAAATAAATTGCAAGGCAAGGAATCTATAAACTATTAAATATCAACAATTAACATTTTTTACCCAGCTTGCAAATCTCTATTATCCTAAAGCAAGGCCCAGTGCTGACCAGCAGAAGGCAGATTTGATAAATTCTGATAATATTTTTGCTTTTATTCTTATTTTCCCCAGGGTTCAGCATTTTAGGAGCTGTTTTGTGTTGGAAGTTTCAATCTTGGTACACATCAAATCTTGGTTCATAATTGGACATAGTTAAAAAAAAAACTACATTCATTCATTTATACCATCAACATATATCGAACACTTTACTTGGAGAATAAAACATGAATGGTATAGTCCCAATCCTTAGTAGTATTCAAGCTAACTATTGCTTCATAATGAGCTACTGCAAAGCTTTGTGTTTCTTTGTTGCTCACAGATTCGATAGAGCAGGAATTCAGAGGTTATGGGTGGAACCTAACTATTCCACAGTGTCTGGTGACCTCAGATGACAAAATTTAAGGCTGGGTGTGACAGTTGGCTGAAGGCTGACGTAATCTAAAGGTGTACCTGGCATGAGAACCTTTTGGTTGCCTGAGACAGCTGGGGCTGTTGGCTCACTACAAGGCAGTCTTGCAGTGGCTGGACTTCTAATAAGACTCCAAAGAAGAATGTCCTTATTGTAAGCAGAAGTTGTGTTGTCTTTTCTGACCTCTTCTTAGAAGTTAGGTTACACATCACTTCCAATGCATTCTATTAGTTACAAGCAACTCACAGCCAAAATAGTTTCTGGGGAAGTGAACACAGATCCCATTTCTTTCTTTCTTTCATTCTTTTTTCCATAATTTTTTAAAATAAACATATTATGTATTATTAGCCCCAGGGGTACAGGTCTGTGAATTGCCAGGTTTACACACTTCACAGCAGTCACTATAGCACATACCCTCCTCAATGTCCATAACCCCACCACCCTCTCCCTCCCCTGCTCCCCGCAACAACCCTCAGTTTGTTTTGTGAAATTAAGAGTCTCTTATGGTTTGTCTCCCTCCCGATCCCATCTTTTTTCATTTATTCTTTTCCTAACCGCCAAGCTCCCCACATTGCATCTCCACTTCCTCATATCAGGGAGATCATATGATTGTTGTCTTTATCTGATGGACTTATTTCGCTAAGCATAATACCCTCTAGTTCCATCCACGTTGTCGCAAATAGCAAGATTTCATTTCTTTTGATGGCTGCATAGTATTCCACTGTGTATGTATGTGTGTGTGTGTGTATATATATATATATATCTTCTTTATCCATAGAGATGCTGTACTTTGTCAAATGCTTTTTCAGCATCTATTGAGGGTGTCATATGGTTCTTGTTCTTTCTTTTATTAATGTATTGTATCTCACTGATTGATTTGCGGATGTTGAACCAAACTTGCAGGCCTACAATAAATACCACTGGGTCGTGGTGAATAATCCTTGACTGGATCCTTGGATCCTATTGACAATTATTTTGTTGAAAATTTTCGCATCTGTGTTCATCAAGGATGTTGGCCTGTAATTCTCTTTTTTGATGGGATCCTTGTATAGTTTTGAGATCAAGGTGATATTGGCCTCATAAAATGAGTTTGGAAGTTGTCCTTCCATTTCTATTTTTTGAAACAGTTTCAGGAGAATAGGAATTAATTCTTTCAATGTTTGGTAGAATTCCCCTGGGAAGCCTCCTGGCCCTGGGCTCTTGTTTGTTTGGAGATTTTTGATGACTGCTTCAATCTCCTTACTGGTTATGGGTCTGTTCAGGTTTTCTATTTCTTCCTGGTTCAGTTTTGGTAGTTTATATGTCTCTAGGAATGCATCCATTTCTTCCAGATTGTCAAATTTGTTGGTATGGAGTTGCTCATAATATGTTCTTATAACTGTTTGTATTTCTTTGGTGTTGGTTGTGATCTCTCCTCTTTCATTCATGATTATATTTGGGTCCTTTTTCTTTTCTTTTTGATAAGTCTGGCCAGGGGTATATCAATCTTATTAATTCTTTCAAAGAACCAGCTCCTAGTTTCATTGATTTGTTGTATTGTCTTTTTGGTTTTTATTTCATTGATTTCTGCTCTGATCTTTATTATTTCTCTTCTTCTGCTGGGTTTAGGCTTTCTTTGTTGTTCTTTCTCCAGCTCCTTTAGATGTAGGGTTAGGTTGTATATTTGAGACCTTTCTTGTTTCTTGAGAAAGGCTTGTATCGCTATACATTTTCCTCTCAGGACTGCCTTTGCTGTGCCCCACATATTTTGAACCATTGTGTTTTCATTATCATTTGTTTCCATGAATTTTTAAAATTCGTGTTTAATTTCCTGGTTGACCCATTCACTCTTTAGAAGGATGCTCTTTAGTCTCCATGTATTTGGGTTCTTTCCAAATTTCCTCTTGTGATTGAGTTCTAGCTTCATAGTATTGTGGTCTGAAAATATGCAAGGAATGATCCCAAACTTTCGATACCAGTTGAGACCTGATTTATGACCTAGGATATGATCTACTCTGGAGAAGATGCACTAGAGAAGAATGTGTATTCTGTTGCTTTGGAATGGAATGTTCTGAATATATATGTGATGCCCATCTGGTCCAGTGTGTCATTTAAGGCCTTTGTTTCCTTGTATATCTTTTGCTTGGATGATCTATTCATTTCAGTGAGGGGAGTGTTACAGTCCCCTACTATTATTGTATTATTGTTGATGTGTTTCTTTGATTTTGTTATTAATTGGTTTATATAGTTGGCTGCTCCCAGGTTAGGGGCATAGATATTTAAAATTGTTAGTTCTTGGGGCACCTGGGTGGCTCAGTGGGTTAAAGCCTCTGCCTTCGGCTCAGGTCATGATCCCAGGGTCCTGGGATTGAGCCCCACATCGGGCTCTCTCCTTCGCAGGGAGCCTGCTTCCCCTCCCCTCCTCTCTCTGCCTGCCTCTCTGCCTACTTGTGATTTCTCTGTCTGTGTCAAATAAATAAAATCTTTAAAAAAAATGTTTGTTTTTGTTGGACAGACCCTTTGAGTCTGATATAGTGTCCTTCCTCATCTCTTATTATAGTTTTTGGCTTAAAATCTGATTGATCTGATATAAGGATTATCACCCCAGCTTTCTTTTGATGTCAATTAGCATGGTAAATTGTTTTCCACCCTTCACTTTAAATCTGGAGGTGTCTTTGGGTCTAAAATGAGTTTCTTGTAGACAGCATTTTGATGGTTTTCTTTTTTTTTATCCATTCTGATACCCCATGTCTTTTGATTGGACATTTAGTCCATTTACATTCAGGGTAACTATTGAGAGATATGAATTTAGTGCCATTGTATTGTCTGTAAAGTGACTATTACTATATATTGTCTCTGTTCCTTTCTAGTCTACTACTTTTAGGCTCTCTCTTTGCTTAGAGGACCCCTTTCTAGATTCCCTGTAGAGCTGGTTTGGTGTTTGCAAATTCTTTCAGTTTTTGTTTGTCCTGGAAGCTTTTTATCTCTCCTATTTTCAATGATACCCTAGCTGGAAATATTATTCTTGGCTGCATGTTTTTCTTGTTTAGTGCTCTGAATATATCATGCCAGCTCTTTCTGGCCTGCCAGGTTTCTGTGGATAAGTCTGTTGTCAATATAATATTTTTACCATTGTATTACAGACTTCTTTTCCTGGGCTGCTTTCAGGATTTTCTCTTTGTCACTAAGACTTGTAAATTTTACTATTAGATGATGGGTGCGGACCTATTATTATTGATTTTGAAGGGGGTTCTCTGCACCTCCTGGATTTTGACACTTGTTCCCTTTGCCATATTAGGGAAATTCTCTACAATAATTCTTTCCAATATATCTTCTTCTCCCCTCTCTCTTTCTTATTCTTCTGGGATCCCAATTATTCTAATGTTGTTTCATCTTATGGTGTCACTTATCTCTCGAATTATCCCCTCGTGGTCCAGTAGTTGTTTGTCTCTCTTTTGCTCAGCTTCTTTATTCTCTGTCATTTGGTCTTCTATATCACTAATTCTGTCTTCTGCCTCATTTATTCTAGCGGTAAGAGCCTCCATTTTTGATTGCACTCATTAATAGCTTTTTTGGTTTCAACTTGGTTAGATTTTAGTTCTTTTATTTCTCCAGAAAGGGCTTTTATTTCTTCAGACAGGGTTTCTCAATATCTTCCATGCCTTTTTTGAGCCTAGCTATCACCTTGAGAATTGTCATTCTGAACTCTAGATCTGACATATTACCAATGTTCATATTGATTTGGTCCCTAGCCTTTGGTACTGCCTTTTGTTCTTTTTCTTTTTCTTTTTTTTTTTTTTTTTTTGTAGTGATTTTCTCTGCCTTGTCATTTTATCCAGATAAGACTATATGAAGGAATGAATAGAATACTAAAAGTGGCAAAGACCCCAGGAAAATGTGCTTTAATCAAATCAGAAGAGACCCCAAATCGTGGGGGAAAGTAAGGGGATTAAAAGAAGTTCAGAAAAAAATTAAAAAAAGAAAACAAAAAAAGAAAAAATATATATATTAGACTGGTGAATAGAACAGGGTCACCCACTTAATTTTGGGAGTACTTGGTCTCTTAGAAGAAACTACCTCCTAAAATTTAAAAGAATTAAAAACATGTATAAGGGTAAACACAATGAAGGGATGGACTATGACTATAAAGATGAAATTTTTTTTTTTAATTTCTAAAAAATGAGTTGATAAGATAAGTTGGTTAGGAGAATAAAGAAAAAGAAAGTGGAGAGAATTTGCTCAGGCTGGAGACAAGAACAAAGCCCTGTGCTAGATTTAGGGTGTATTTTGATCTATTAGAAGTTGTACCCCAAATTTTTTTGGAAGAAAAATCCCTATGTGTACACAAAAAATAAAATTAGATACAATGAAGGATAAAATATGACTATAATAATGAAGGTTCAAAAAAGATCTTTTTTAAATGAAAGATATTGTTAAGATAAACTAGTTAAAAAACCCTAAAAAAAGTTAAAAAAAATTAGAAGAAAACAATAAAATAAAAAAAAATAATTAACTTTGCAAGACTGAAGAGTCAAGGGGAAAAAGCCATGAATTCCATGCTTTGCTTTCTCCTCCTCTGGAATTCCACTGTTCTCCTTGGTAAGTGAAATTTGTCTTGGCTAGATTTCTTGCTGATCTTATGGGGAGGGGCCTGTTGTAGTGATTCTCAAGTATCTTTACCCGAACTGGAATTGCACCACCTTTACCAGGGGCCAGGCTAAGTAATCCACTTGGGTTCGCTTTGGGGAGCTTTTGTTCCCTGATCACTTTCCGTAGAGTTCCGGAGGACGGGAATGAAAATGGCGACCTCCCAGTGTCCGACCTGGAGGAGTGAGAGCCCGGGGCCCCACTCCTCAGTGCGCCCTCAGAGAAAAGCGCTCAATCACTCCCATCTCCCTGGCCTCGGCTTCGCTCCGAGCTCACCTGTGACCAAGCTTCTCTGTCTCTGGAACATAGCCCCACCTGGAGTCTCTGAACCCCACAGATCCCTGCACTCTTCCAGGGTGGTCTCCCCAGATCTTGAGTAATCCCTGCTCACAGAGCAGCGGCCTGTACCACAGATCACAATTTAAGGTAACCCCAAGCTGAGAGCTCACTCCTCGGCTCTCTGTAGCTGGCTTCCCCGTTCTAATACCTGTGAGCTCTGCAGCACTCAGACAACCCCGACCTTTCTGTGACCCGCAGGACCTGAGGCCACGCTGTCCCCGCATGGGCTTCACCCCAGTTTAGCATCTGGAGTGATTTCCCTCAGTGGAGCAGATTTTTAAAAGTTCTGATTTTGTGCTCCGTTGCTCTGCTGCTGGCCGGGAGCCAGCCCCTCCCCCCACGCCTCAGTCTATCATCCCATCGCTTTGGATTCACTTCTCTGCTGGTCCTACCTTTCAGAAAGTGGTCAATTTTCTGTTTCTAGAATTGCTGCTCTTCTTCTCTTCGATCTCCTGTTGGATTTGTAGGTGTTCGGAATGGTTTGATAACTATCTAGCTGATCTCCTGCTCCCTGATGTTGTCTCAGCCAGCTACTTCTCTGCCATCTTGATTCCTCCCTCCACAGATCCCATTTATTTTATTATTTTTTTATTATTTATTTGACAGAGAGAGAGATCACAAGTAGATAGGGAGGGAGGCAGAGAGAGAGAGAGGGGAGCAGGCTCCCTGCTGAGCAGAAAGCCCAACTCAGGACCCTGAGATCATGACCCAAACTAAAGGCAGAGGCTTTAACCCACTGAGCCACCCAGGTGCCCCCACAATCCCATTTCTTGATGAAAGGTATGTCAAGGTCACAGTGTACAAAAATAAGTATGGTGGGAGATGTTTTTGTGGCCATCTCAGAAAATATAACCTGCCACAGATAGTTATTATTCAATCAGGAAATTAGTCATGTAAATAAGTTAACAAAGAAAGAGGTCTTAGTGTTATATTAGAAGGATGTGTTAGGTGCAATGAGTCACCTGGTCAATCTTATCTGGAGAAAATGAGGTCAGGAAAAATTTCAAAGGGAGGTGAATCTTAAGGTAGATGGCTTGGACATCAAGTGGTACCCATTTCGATGGAAGCTGGTGGAATTTGGGTTTTCAGACATAACTTACATAAATAGTCTTTAACTAGTAATACCTATATTTAAAATACAACTTAGGTAAAACAAAAGAATAAAAACCTTGTACTCTCCACTGCTTTTCCAAACCAGTTTGCTGGTTGGAGAATGAGCTGGAGATGGGGTGAGCATACCTGCAAAGTAGTGTTCGCTCTGGGCCTGCAGCAAACAGAGGGTGAGGTGAGAAATGACAGTGTCGTGCAGTCATAACAACCCTTGTGCTCCATGTAGAGTCTCCGAAAGCTGGGAAAGCCCAGCAGGAGTACAACAGCCAGTCAAGACGGACACTATTTATTCCCACAGAGCAGCTATTACACCAGGGTTTAGTCAACCTTAGTTGCCATAAGCTTGTTTGTCACCTGCTCTCCCCACCTCTCGGGACTTAATGAAACTTCAGGTTGTGGAAGCTACAGGAATTGGTCCTCAAGGAAGTCAACCATTCTATGCCTTATTTAAAGATGAAGCCAATCCTTGGAGCTTTGGGGTAGCATGAAAGCCATCTCAGAGGAGCCGTCCAATGTTCCTAGGCAGGACGGAGGAAGAGCGTGTGTACATGAAGTTCCCCCAAAGCAGATGAAAAGACTTCTTCATGTTTTATTTACTTTGTGTTATTAGAGGAGCATCACTGTGCCATTCGTGCTGAGCCACAGCTTCTAATTCAGTGGAAATGAAACTCTCACACAGTGTGTGCTTAACTTCCCCAGCACCATAAATCCATTTCTCTCTGTCTCTGGCTAATCTTTCCCTTTGTAGTGGAGAGAGGCACGGGGCTGCAGTGTAATCTGACAGTGGGAAACCACTCTGGCAATTTCTGAGGGATGTCTGAAGAAATGAATTGAGGGGTTTGCTTGGGGCGAAGACACAAGACGGACTATAGCCACTGCTGGGTTTGCCGTGTGCTGTGTACAGCTTATCTATGCATCTCTGTTCTGTTCCAACATAAAGAAAAATATGCCCAGCCACACACTCCCCAGCTCATCACTCCATATCAACCCGGGAACAACACAGGTTTTCCATTTTCCCGTTTATGAGAGCAGTGGGGAGTTGGCAGAAGCTGCAGTGTGGGAAGAAAATGGACAGGAGTGCAGAGGGACTGTAAGGTAGAGATGGCATCAGGAGGGTGCAGTGGGAGGCAGAGCAATGGGCCCTCCCATATTTGATGTCAGGGAGCTCTGGCTGGCTAGCTGAATAAAGCTATTTTTTCTGCACTCAGGCTTGTTCTCTCTTGCTTCTCAGTATGTGTTCCTGTGATTTGCTTCTACTTGGGACATGCTCTTCCATCCCCCATTACACCCTCCATACTCCATCTTTTTTAACTTCAAACTGTCCATCACGTTTCAATTTGAGGTAACTTCTGATGGGAAGCCTTCTCTTCCTTTCCAGTATTTGCTTGGCCCCTCCCTCACTGTCCTCCCTTAGTGCCTTGACTTATTTCCAATAAACCCTTCTCACATGGTATTACAATTTCCTTTTTTTTTTTTCTTATTTGATTCCCTACCTAGACTGAAAGGCACTTGAGAGCAGAAAACCTATTTTCTCTGCTGCTCTATTTCTATGCATCTAGTACAATGCCCTCAACATTGAAGGAGCCCAGACAAAAGTATGGGTTGGTAAGGAAAAGAGATTGAAGCCAGAGTTACAGGGAAATATGTGGTCAGAATGAAGGTCCACATGGATGGATCCAAAGTTGAAAAATGGAATGAGGTTTTATACCAAGCAGATTTGAAGAAGAAAACAAAATAAAAAAAGAGAGAGAGAGAGAGAGAATAGAGAGTCAGAGTGAGATCTTTATGAAATTATTACATATATTCAAATGGCAGCAGTGTTACATTGGTAGGCTATTTTTTGAAAATAGCACCTCAGGTAAATAAAAAACTCTAAAATACATATACCAAATTGACTCTCTAAATCCCACCTCTGGGAATAGAATTTATGTAATCTTAAAAGAATGAACATGCTATTTACATGAAGATGGTACATTGTACCATTATTTATAATAGTGAGAAATTGGAAATGATTTGAACAGTATAGGAATGGTTAAATAATGACAATATCATACAATATAATACTATGTTACAGAGATTAAAATGATAGATATGAGGTTTATTTGTCAGCAGAGAAAATATTTATTATATAATTTTATGTTAAACAATGAAATTGTACCTGTACCTTGCTTTAAATTATATAAAATTATGTTTTTGAACAGGCAAGCTCTGAATAGAAATAAATGAAAATTGCTGTATTTATTGGAGTGGCTGGATTTTGTGTGTTCTTTTAAGCTTTCTTTTGTGTAGAGCCTCTTTGGTGCTATAATGCTACGTGAATGATCTTAAAATAATTTTTTCCAAGAAAGATCTTGAGGAAGTTATTGAGAATTGAACCAGAAGTCTGTTAGGTTCTTTCTTCAAAGCACCTACCTGGGATTTGTTTCAGATGACCTTGGCTAATGGAAGTAAAGTTGCTTTGTTCTCTTTTCATCTTGGAAACTTTAAGATTAAATCAGAAAGATCCCCTATCAGGATGTTTGGACGATTTTGTTTCAATCTTAACCTTCCAGTTAGGCCAATTGCTGGTTAGCTAGCTGTTCACCATTCAGTTGTCAAACAAGTGCTCAGACACAAAAATCTTCAGGTTTTCAAAGGAAATTATGACATGGCCAGTCATGATTTGGATCAGATTCAGGGCCACACTACATTTCTTTCTATTTGTCCACAAGGGTCTTTTTGAGCACAGACTTGCACCTTTTCTAAACTTCCACCAAGGAGAGAAAGTATCAGAGACAAATTTATCTACATTTATTTGTATAAGGGGGAATCTGACCAGGAGCATGGCAGGTGACTTGGGATGGTAGAAGAATGGTGTCTTTGGAGCAGACAGATTTCAGTTTATTTGGGAGTAGGACTGCAGGTATGTCAAGCAATCATTCATGGTCTTGATCTTCTCAACTGAAAAATTTGGAAACTAACACCTACCTTATGTGATTCTCATGAAGATTCAACAAGACAAGATGTGTAATGCCCTCAGCCCAATACCCGTTACACGGGACCCTCTTCTTTAGTTCAACAAACATTTATTGAACCCTTACCATAGTCCAGGCTAACTGGGGATGGGTAGCATTGACGGTGGACCAACCACACAAAATGACCACCTCACACAGATGGCTTTGTGTTCAAGACAAAGTTGGAATCTTTACCCATGGCCGATAGGCAGCTAAAAGGCAAGTGAACACCATGTGGACCCCTCTGAGGATCATTGTGTGGCAATGGGGGGGGGGTGACCGTATGACATATCAGGAAATAGAGGCTCTATCACTTAATCCAGTGAGCAATTCTGACCCTGTAAATGAGGAACAACAGCACTTCCAGAAGCAAACTGTGCAATTAACAAGATGCAGACAATTAAATCTATGCTTCATTGACCTAGCTTTGTTCCCAGTCTGGGAGTCTTTAGCAGTGACTCCAGTTCTGGTCTGAAGTACTTCATCCCCACAGAAATGGACCAAAAGAACCCTTTTCTTTCCACGTCTCTTACTACTGTGTTGATAATAAGCACATTGTATCGACTGCCAAGCGATCTCATACAAGGGGGTTTTAAAAGATCAAGGAATTCTGGCTGGGATATTTGTCCCCCACATATTCCCCATGTGATGTGGAGGAAAATGGCTGACGTTTTCTGAGTCTCGGGATCTTTCTGTCTTTTAACCATTTTAATAATTTTACCAGGTTCCCAGCCAGAAATAATTCCACAAGAAAGGAAGGGGGAAAAGAATGGCACAGGCAGCCTGGGAGCTCAGAGGAAGAAGGAGGGCACATGTAGCCAGTCTGGGGGCCCGGGTGGGCCGTGCAGGATACCGTCCTCTGTCCTGAACTCCACGCACGCCTGCACAACATATTGCAAATAAAACTTGGGGTTCGACCACCACTTCAAACTCAGCACTATCATTTTCTAGGTTTTTCCTCCCATGGGGGTGGAGGGCAATCAGTCTCTCCAGCTTCCTGTCTTTCCAGGGCTCTTAAATCCCTGGAGCCGTTTTTTCCTACTCATTGTTCTAGACAGCCACCCTCCCACGGCCACCTTGCTTTATTTTTTGAAATGTGTATGAGGCCTCTTTTCTTTTTTTTTTAAAAAGAAGGTTTTAAAAAAAATTTTTTTTAAAGATTTTGTTTATTTATTAGAGAGAGAGAAGGAGAGAGAGCACAAGCAGAGAGGGGGCAAAGCGAGAGGGAAGAGCAGGCTCCCCCCTAAGCCGATGTGGGGCTTCAATCCCAGGACCCTGGGATCATGACCGGAGCGGAAGGCAGCTGCTCAACCGACTGAGCCACCCAGGTGCCCCTGTGGCCTCTTCTGCACCCCCACAGTTTCCACCCTACCCAAGGCCTTATCAGCCTTCCGGGGATTCTGGTGGTTTCTCCATTCTGCAGTTTCCTCTCCAGTCCGCCACAGCAGGATCTTCCTCATTTTTTTGTTCTACCCTGGTTGTCTTCCAGTGTGAAAACCCAGGTCACTCCCTGTTCCCTCCAGCATGACGTCTAATTTCCTCTCCGCAGCCTTTAAGGATCTCTGCAACTCCTCCGCTTCAGCCTCTTCCCAATCTGCCCACATCCTTGCTACCCTCGGCTCCGCTCCTCTTTGCAGAGTAATTTTTCTCCTGTGTGTCCCCGAGGATCCCTTGGCCTCGTTTATTGTCGTGCCCTAGAACCACCTCCCAGACCAGAGCGGCTTTCTCTGCCATCTCCTCCCACGCTTCCGGGCAGGGGACAGCCTGCGCTCCTCTCCTCTCACGAACCCCGCCCTCTCCCAGGGAGCCGAAGAGCGGGGCGTGTTGCAGAGACGAGCTCTCTGATCCCTAATGTCCCCATCCTACCTGCCATGATTTCTTTGCTAGGATTTCTGAAAGCGAGGTGCGCAAGCTTCCTTCGTTGGTCGGGCTGATAGAGCTATAAAATCAGCGCTCCTGACAACCTGGGGAAATTAATCATCTTTATTTTGTCTGTAACACCTGCAGTTTGCCTCTCCAGCCTGCAAAGTGCAGAAGAGGAAGAAAGGGGAACTGTGTTCAGTCCCTCTGGGTGGAGAGTGGCCAGATAAAGCCAACCCTCAAGTCCTACAGCTCCTGGACCACACTTCCCGTCCTGATGGAAGGACTACGGTCCTGATCCTTACACGGACAGTTTAAAGGAGGCAGGGAGGGCGCAGAGATCCCTGACATTCTCCCTTCCCCTGTTATCCTCATGATCTCATGTGTCCATTCATTCTAAGCCTACATAGACACAGCAGGACACTAGGAGACACCCACAGTCATCCTGCTTCCTCCTTTCTCGCACTTCTCCGTGTCCTGATAGGGTTGATTTTGTCCCTTCTTTGGACATTTGTAGTTTTTATGGATGCTCAGCGTCTTTGAACAGACATTCTTTCCCCTACATTTCCTGCCTGCTCTCTGCAAAGTCAAAGTCAGCTTGATTTTCCAGTTTCCCGTGCATCCGGGGCAGGCCTTGATGTAGGCTCATGAGCGGAGACCCATGTAAGTCCTGGATTCAGAAGAAAATGTGAGGAGAGGGAGGTGCTCTCTGCCATGGGTCTCCCAGGCAGCGCACTGACACCAGGCAGCTGGACGCCGAGCTCCCCGTGGGCCTGGCTGCACCTGCCCAGCCTCTTGGCTTTGTGGCTGTGGCATCACTCTCATGCTTGTTCCTGTGGCATATTTTTTCCCAAAGATGCTGTTTCTGAGGCCGGTTCTCTGGCCTTTGAAAGTCCATGAACTATCTAGTATCTTTTAATAATTGTGCTTTATTAAATAAGATACACTCCCAAATATGAATATATCACTCTTCCGTACATACACACACACAAACACACACACACACCCCGGCCTTCTTGCTTGTGTCACCCTTCTGTATTATTTTTGTGGTCGATGTCAATCCTTTGTATATGCCAACTGGCAGCTTACAAAGGACCTGCTTTCTGGCTTTCTTGTTCATGGAGTCAGGTTTCTCAAACTCTCCCACCACGGTCTCAGATCAGTTTTGGAGGTGGAACTTTTGTCATTTTGAGAATAATAGTAAAGTGTATCACTTCATATTTATAAAAATATGAACCTGTTAATGTTGTTTTCTTGGAAGACCGTGCTTCTCTTTTCCTTCTTGAAGGCCTCGTTTCTCTAGAAATTGACTGAAAAATTCATGGGCACTGTGAGTCATGGCCTAGAGTCTACAGGAGTGCTAGACTGGGAGAAAACCCTTCTTCTTTGGGGGCATTTCTTCCTATCTTCCTTTGCACCTTCGTCTTCCTCAACCCAGTCCTTTGGCCCCAGTTTTTCCCTTTCTAGGAAATTCCCATCATGCCCCTGGTGACGCTTTCCCAACCACCTGCCCTTCGCATCCCCTCTCAGCTTTTCTCGGTGACGCGGATTCCCGCTGACTTCCTTCTGCTCTACCTCGTTGACATTTACGGTCGGTGTCACACAGGTTAGCACTTAATCTTTGCCACGTGTATGGTGCCCTGGCAGAAAGAAAGCTGACGAGAAAAGAGGTGCAGTATCTCTGGTTTTGTCTGCTGCAGAATTCAGAATCTTGATTATTATAGATTGTGTGAAGCCAGCTGCTATCATACATTATTGTCAAAGGAACAGGAGGGAGTTTGTCTCAGAACTTCAGACCTGTGCATCTCCGCTCAGATGCGTAATCAGCATGTTAAATACAATATGTCCAAAAATCAACTGCCCCTCCACCCCAAACCTGTTCCTCCTTTAGCCTTCTCTACATCTCAGTAAATGACAATTTCATCCTTCTAGTAACTGACTAAAAGCCTTAGTCTCTCAAGCTTCCTTCTGTCCTCTCTTTCTCTCCTAACTCTCTGCAGTCTACTTGCTGATCTATCGTACAACCTTTAACTATATCTAGAATGCAAGCACTTCTCACCAGCTTTGCAACAACCGTCACTTCTCTCTGAAATCATTGTAACGGCCTCCGACGGGCCTCCTGAGCTCTGCCCTCACTCTGCACGCAAACCCAGCACGTTCTTGGCACAGTCCTCAGAATGAAACTGAACTGATGTCCTCTCTTCAAAAGCTTACATGGTCTTCCTGTGGCATTCAGAGTCAGAGGTAAACTTTTTCCAGTGACTTGGAAGACTTTATCTGATCAAGCTCATGGCTACCTTTCTGATTTCATCTCCCACTGCCCCCACTGCTTGACAGTCTAGCCATGTGAACATCTCTGCTGCTCCTCAAATAAAGAAAGCCTGCTGCCACCCCGGGATGTTGACTTCGATGGTTCTTCTGCTTGAAATGCCTCTCCTGCAGATTTCCAAATAGCCACCCCCTTGCGTCTGTCGGGGTTTTTCTGTGTTGCCCTGTGAGACCTTCTCAAATCACACCACGTGATCTGCTAACCATCTAGCTTTACTGGCTCCTCTTCTTCTCCTGGTTTTCTCCATAGCACTTACCATGATCTGATAGACTTTGTAAATGTTGCGTGATTTATTTTCTGTCTGTCTCCTCCCCTTTGAATGTAAGCTTCAGGAGAGCAGAGGATAGAGAGGAATAGCGCCTGGGGAACAACAGGTACTCAACACTTTTAAAATAAATGAATAAATAGATGAAAGAGAGAACAGAACCAAGTATGGAGATTTCTATAGAGTTAACTTAGATAGCACTTGAAAAAAACTATAAAAGCTGTGAGTGTGTCAATTTAATAATAACTCTTTCCCCTTCTCACTAAGCCAATTAACTGGAGAATCTTTCATTGTGTGGTCAAGAGAAGAGTCTCAAAATTGGGCAGATTGGATGCTCCTTTTTTGCTCTGTCTTAGGTACGTAGGTTCATTTTATTTTTTTCTCTGTCTCCCAGTGAGAATTAGTCCTGGTACATCTGGGATTGTGATGGCTGATACCTTCCTCCGAGAGCCCTTATTACAAAGTCTTGTCTGTGTTGGCTTCCACAGTTGGTTTACATCAGTTTTTATGGAAGCTTTATATTTCCCTAGCAAGCTGTGTACAGTGCTCACTGCCTGCTCTCAGTGGTCCCCTAGGAATGTGCTCACTCTCCCCGTTCTCTCTCTCTCCTTCTATCTGTCTCTTGTCTGTGTGGATTGTATCGGCTCACAGTGGTCTCTTGCCATACCTTCAGCATTCTTCATACCTTCTCTGGTGCTGTAGAATGTGAGGGTTTTATTTTGTTCCTTTTAGTGAGAACCGTCATTTGTTAAATTCCAAACTGAGGGATGCTTTCTTGCAACACTATCAAACACCTCTCTGTCGGTTGAAGTTGCAGGCCATTGCTATGGGCTAAACTTCATCACAGTACCGTGGGCTAAAAGACACTGAAATATAGTTTGATGGCAATCTTGGTACCTAACTAAAGGACCTGGGAGCAAATATCTTTTGTTGTTGTTGCTGCTGTTGTTTTCCTACAGAAAGTAGCAGAGTTCTGGGTACATCATTAATTTTTAATAAATACTTAATGTAGTTATTCTTTTGGACAGATCTTTATTTAATCAGTGAGTTATGTGGGCCCACCATGTGCCAGGCTTTCTTAAATGCACCAGGAAAACAACACTGGATCAACAAACAAGACCTCATGAAGTTTGCATTCCAGCAGAAGCAAGCAGACGATAAGAGAATAAATAGAGAATACGTAATACTGCAAATGGTGAAAAGTGCTAAGAAGAAAACTGGAGTGGTAGGAAAGGAGAGCTTAGAAAGCGGGACTTTCTATTTTAAATGGAGTATTGGAAAAGCTTGCTGATGGCCCATAGGAGAGACCTTAAAGAGCTGGTAGTCTAAGCAATGAGGCTATCTGGAGAAAAGTGTGTTCCAGGCAGATGAACTGACAAGTGCCCAGATCATTAAAAGAAAATACATTTCTTGAGTTTAGGGAATATTCCACAAATGGCCAGGAAGTGGAATAAGCAAGATGGAGCATATTAGGAGATAGCTACCAGTAGGACAATAGGATGTTTAAAATTGGTGTTAAGAAGAGGGCACAGTTATTAATAATAACAGGGTCTAGGAAAAGACCAAGGGATTGGGTGGCTGAGGGAGCTTTGGGCGGTGAAGGCGTCATGGGAGTGAGAGGCCAGGACATTGAAAGGATCATCCTCAGGCATACTGAAATAATGAAGGATTGTGACAGGAATTGTATTGCACTCAGAATATCAGTGAACTGGGAGTGAAAGACATATAGGAAGGAGGAGGGTTCATCCATCCGGGATCTATGGATAAGTAGGGTAGAGGATGATACAGTGAGGTGGTACGAGCATTAGAGCTGGAGGGGAGTCAGAGGGAGTTAGGGAAGTGGAAGGGCTAAGGAGAATGGAGGATAAACAGCTTGCCTATAGGCAGTGTCACCGGTGGCATGGGGTCCTAGAGTTTTCTAGAATTTTCTCAGTGAAGTCACTTGATAAGGCTGTAGGAAAGGCAGTATCTTTAGGCAAAAACCAGTAAAAAGCAAAAAGATTAAAAAAAAAAGAGAGAGACTTGTGAAGGGGCTTTTGCTGATGTCTCTAGAAGCATTTCAGAATATATTTAGTGCCTTGGAATCATTATTCAATTTTGATGGTCATTGTACTGTAGATACGCGTAAGTGGTAGTTAATAAAGAACTCCAAATAGCCAAGTGTACCGTTTTATTGTTTTGAGAGTTCTGGGCCCTTGTCACATAAAAAATAATGTAAACATCAGACTTTCACTCTGTACATAACAATGGGAACGGGCTTCGACTTTTCATTCTAGAAGCATGATCAGATTTTTCCCTAGAGCATTAGGACACTAGGAACTACGTATCTTTTCCTCTGGACAGGGGCCTCAAGCCAAGATGAAAAACAATCAACTTTCAATTTTCTGTGTAGTTTGCTTTCTGCCCAGAATACACAGAAAAGGCATTTAAGCAAACTTTTGGGTTAAGTTTTCAAGGACATCTTTCCATTTCTGCTAGCAAAGGATTTGGGAGCCAATTGCTCCTGGTCCCCAGGACCTCATTTTTATTATTTAAGTGTGGGTGTCTTCATAGCAAAACAACCTCAAAAATCCAACCCAAGCCCCTCAACCCACCACCATTTGCTAAATGAAGCAAAACACCATAATAGTCTTAATGGTGTGGATTTATCTCTTAACTGTTGTTTTGAGATCACAACAAATCATTAAAATCATTAAGTCTTCTAGCTAAATTAGAGTTTAGATCTTCCAGAGTGCACGGCCAATGTGGTTTGTTCCCTAACCCCCCAAGCCCCCCCCACCCCACGCCCTCATCACTGTCCTTCAGAGATTGCTTCCTTGCAGAAAAAGCTGGCTTAATATATTCAAAGTCACATTTCTAAACAGCTTTTTACCTCCCTCTATACTCGTTTCTCCCCTGCCGCCCAGAGCTACTTCCCAGAGACATACAGGCAGCAGACAGAGAAGCGAAGGGGTTTCGATCATGCTGACTCTGGGGACTGGCACAACAAAGTGTAACAGAGGCAGGGAGACCTCCCGTGGAGTTCTGGTTCTCCCAGCACTTCTGTGCAGCAGAAACTCTCACCTTCCACTCAATCGAGCACAGATGTCACTTTGAGAAGGAAGACAGGTAGAGTTGAGATTTCTCCTCATTTCTTCTTAGGTCTCTCGGTAACTTTCTCCCCAGCCCATTCAGTGGAGGTAAAGGAGCATGTCTTCTGTTGCTGACTTGGACAGCTTGGGGGCAGGAAGGACAGGTGTTATGTGGGTGTTGAGGTAATGGATGAGGCCTCTCAGACATATGAACTTCAGATATCTGTATATATCTATATATATCTATACACATACATATGTATGTTGGAGAAGTTCATGCTCATTCTTCTAGAAGACCCTTATGTAAATAAGATGATGTTGTACTCCGAGAACTTGGGGACAGCCATTGATTCACCTTTCCTCCGGATAAGAAGAACAGAGCGATGTGTACCGTGCAGCAAAGAGCAGGTTTAATGAATCGAGGACTTGACAAGAATACTGAGCTGAAAGGGGCTTAGGAAGATTGGTTCAACTCAGCTGGATGAGCGATTCAAGCTTACTTTACACTAATTGCTAAACTAAGTTACTGTTAAATAGTGACACATAACTCAGTGCTGCTCAGGCACCAGGAGATATCCAATTAATGTTGGCTGAATTAAAGATTGTATGTAATGATCTCCTTTGGGGGCCGAGGCTTCTCTAAGTTATACTCACTTGATAAAGAGATTAATTTTTTATCTGGTCACCTGTGCCCCCGCTATAGCTGAAGCCTGCAGACCTGTTACAAAGCAGGCTGGTGCACCTTTCTCATAATTCAATAGTTTGGATTCAGGTACCAAAGTTATGCTTGAAATCTAATGTGTGATTTACTGTCAGTCCTCGCTGTCAAAGGACTGGTGGGTTACTCTTGCGGGGGAGGTCCTCCCCTGACCAACTCTAAATTTTAAATTTCCACTGCCACTTGGAATGATTGGAATCCTCTAACTGTGCTTGGTAAGGATAGTGAATCAGAAAGGGTGTTTCAAAAAAAAAAAAAAAAAAAAAAAACCTGCTCCCTTGAAGCAATGAGCATCTTCACTCACTCCTTTGCTTGGAAGTTTTACCTGTTTCTTCTCTAGTGGGTTTCCAGAAGTACTGAAGTGGGCATTAAAGTTCTCTTATGTTTTAGTTATAATCTGTCCATCCAAGTGAACGTATGTAAAAGACCATTTATGTCTAAATAAAAGAACCTGTTCTAAGCTCTATCTTGGGTACCAGAAACTTAGTCTTTAATCCGGCTGATTGGAGAGCCACGTGAAGGACTACAGAATATAAAATCAACGACCTTTTGTAGACAGGCAAAGTCCAGGGGAGGAGGGGCTGTGAGCTGGGCAAAGGAATACAGGTCTGTTCTGAGCTGCTGCTTGTAAGGGAGAAAGCATAGGGTAAATGTAAAAGAAATAAATTTCCCTGGACTCGGTGGCAGAGAGATTGCTATCTGGGCTGAGCACGTGCCTATGAGTTCACTTCTCTGGGCAGCACGGGGGCTCTTGCTTTTCACATCTCCTCCGTAGGCAAGTGTCCCCACAACACGGCCCCACTACCTGGCTCCAGATCTCAGATTGTCTTGTTTGTGCTTTTCACAGTCTTGTAGCTTGCGGGGAAGGGAATTGAAAGACAGAACAGCCATATCCAGGGTTAGGAGTGCACAGTGGCTTCTCTGTGTGGTTGTCCTAACCAAGTCCCAATCCCTGTGCCATGCTATTTTCCATTCACGTCTGAGCTCTCTCTGTGGCCCTCACCTCTGGGTTGTGACCGCGTGGCAGCTTGTAGCCCTGTTTGCCACCCAGTGGTTACTCCCAGGGCCCTGCCATAAGCCCCGTGTGCTGCTCTCAGGGGGCTGAGTGTGAAGGGTGCAGCGAGGCCCTCCTCTTCACTCCAGCATTGTCCATCGCCAGCCCAAGATTAGTGCCTGCTTTACCCCTACATGCAGAACCCCCAGAACTGCGAGAAAGGAAGCCATCAGCCGAAGGCCAATGAATGCGTACACCAGGCGTTCACAAGACGGTTCTTGCTTCCTCCTCTCACTAGTTTTGTGAAGTATTATGGCCTGCATTTTAGGGCCTAGGAAACTATGGTAGAAAGAGGTTAAGTGAGTCGTATAAGGTCGGAGGGCTAGAAAGAGGCAGGGTTGGCGTTTAAATCCAGGCTCTTGCGGCTGCTCGGCTTACCACCACAACATGCGTCTGGGCGAGCCTGTGAAGATAAACAGCGGATCATCCAAGAGGCCAGCTGACCTCTAGGGACAAGCTGGACTAATAGTCTTACCCTTCTGAATCCCCAAAGCACACACACTCACACAAACACCACTCTCTCTCACACACACACACACACACACACACACACACATTCACACACGCACAGACTCTCTCACACACACCCCTTGCCCTGCCTGGATTATTCTAGTTTTGTTCTTACTGAGGGGTTTGTTCTTACCAGGCTCACGTTTCCGTATTCGTTGCCCCTCTATAACTCTTCTGTCCTGAGGCAGTGAAGGGCTGTTGGAATGACTGGGACCCAACCAAGAAGTGATTCTGCTGGTAGCTATGAGTTGGTTATTATGTGTTTCCCTGTCTTTTGTCTGTTTGTTTGTTTGTTTTTTTGTTTTGTCCAACCAAAGCATGACAGGCAATCAGACATGGGCCAGATTCTCAGATGTGGATTGTTGTCACAGTGGGGTCTCTTTCGCGGGGAGAGTCCATCTTGGATTGAGAGAACTTGTTCAAGTTTAGCACAGTGTGTGGCGTGTGGTGAGAATGTCAAGGCTTTTCTCAGAATCTTTCAAAATACCACTTTTGTTATATCACCTTTGTGATAAAAAAACGTACAATGGCTGTCTATCTTCTGCCCCAAGGCCATGCACAGGCCCCCATTCCAGCCCCTGGTGAACCCAGGAAAGATGGGTTTCCACCTCATCATCCCCTGTCTCCCATGAAACTCCTCTAGCTGGAATCCCTCTCTGCCCCTCCTTCAAGACTAGAACTTCAAGTCCCAACTCTCCCTGGTGGTTCTCCCTCCGTAAACCGGCCCTCAGGGGCTTTTCCTCTGAGTAACCCCCAAGGAACTTACTGTCTGAACAACTCTAAACATGGAATCATGTGCCGTCTTATATTGTTACTTAATATTTTTATAGGTAGCGTCTTCAAAACTGTAAACCCATCATGTACCGAGATTATATAGTAAATGTCTTCAGTATTACCCAGAGTGTTAGCCCAGTGTTAGGAATAGAAAAAGAATTTTATAGTACTTGAATTAAATTAAATTAAAATTCTATTCCAGTCAAAGCTTACACAGTATGTTATTTATCAATCTAGAATGTATGAACCCCTTGTAAAGAAAAAAAATTCTCATAAACACCCAATGTTTATTTTTATTATGCCACTTAAGCATATATACATAAAACTAAGTATAAACTCCTAATAAAAGCTTAAGGTTCTTAAATCACTGTAAAACTCAATGAATTTATAAAATTAAATATAAATAACAGTATAAACACTGTCAAGTTCAAATTAACAGTGTAAGTTTAGTGTGATAGATGTTGCTTGTCAAGCCAAAACACGTCAGAGATCTGGAGAGGCTATGACTTAAGTTCTTTTAAATTTCTGAGTTTGGCATGATTCATTTCCTACACCGCTCTCTTCCGTTCCTTACACAGAACAGGACAACCTTCATTCCCACAGTGTGGTGTCAGGTCCCTAGGGTCTTAGTTGGCAAAACGGCATCATCATCATGAAGGCTAGTCTCTTCTTATTACCTTGACAAAGGCACAGTGCGCTGAAAATCACTCGGCAGTGTTTGGCATCATCCAGGTGTAATTTTTAGGATTACTTTTTATAGTTTTTAGGATTATTTTTGATATTGGAAATCTGAATTAAACTATCCTACAAGAAAACTTTTGGACCATTAAGGACATACCTGCAGTCCCCTGGTTGAATAATGCAACATTGTTGACACACTAATGAGAGAAGAATTATTTAAAGCAGAAAGAATGGAATTATTCTTCTTTCCATTCCATGGAAGGCTGCTGGCCAGAGTTGCATTATCTTATTTTTTTTATTACCAAATTTATTATTTTAAAATTATTACTAGAATTTACTTTTTCCTCACACAAAATGACACATTTATCATAGAAAATTGAAAAGCCATTTTTAAGTTTTTTCAAGAAAAGAAACTATGGCCCCCAGAAACCCACCTTCCAGAGATAATCATTCATCTCTTGATATAATAGTAATGTGTCTTTTATTTCTACCAATATTAACAACATTGGCAACCAATGCAAACTGATTACCACATGCCAACAAATGTGCAAAGCATTTTATTCATTTACTCTGCACACAACTTTATGGTGTAGGAACCATTAGCCTCTCTATCATAAGATGAGGAACTGAGGCCTGAAGATTTCAACTTTCAAACACATAGCTAGTAAGTTGTTGGGTCGGATCCTAACTGAAGCAAAATATGACAGTTCATAAATAAAACAAATGAAACCAGATAGGGGATCACTTATTTTTCTTAAAAAACACTTTAAACATGGGCACCCAGGTAGCTCAATCAGTTAAGCATCTGACTCTAGATGATCCCTGCATCATGAGATGGAACCCCACATCAGGCTCAATGCTCAGTGCAGTCTGCTTGAGATTCTCTCTCTCCCTCTCCCTCCGCCCTTCCCCCTACTCACACTCTAAATAAATAAAAAGATAAACAAACAAACAAATAAATAAATGAAAATGTTACTGAACATCTTTTTGTTTCAGTATGAATAACATTTGTGAGTATCAGATCAGTATATTCCATTATAAAAAGACAACACATTAGTCGATCAATATTCTGTTGACATCCTTCTGGGTAGTTTTTAATCTTTACTAATAGAAACACCACTGGGATGAACATTCTTGGACCTAAATCTTTGAGCATACCCTTACTAGGGGAACATTCTAATTTCCTATTTTACTAATCTAAGAAAATGAAAACACAGAAATCTCAGCAAGCAGGGACTAACAGTGTGGTTCCTGTTCATTTTTTACTCAGTGGATAAAAACTTAGCTTCATATAATGCTCAGTTGTATGTATCTGTTTAGCATTCAACCAAATTTTAAGATTTCCCTAATGCTAATAGGTGCTTTTCAGCTATAAACACACATGTATGAGTTAGTATAAAACTCATTGGAAAGTTCAGCTGAATAATTAGAAAAAGTATAATTTTTAAATAGAGCTGGCTTTGAATGTTGCCGTCACCACTATGGGCTTGGCCATCTTGGGCAAATTAACAAATCTTTCTTCACCTAAACATCCTCTATATTAAATGGAGAAAAAATAATCTTCCATCATTAAAATGAAATTTAAAAAACGTATATTAAGTTCTTAGGACAGAGAAGACATGGGATAGATCCTCTTTGCATTTCCTAATTTTCAGTAGTTTAATGGTATTTTTCAAGGAATGTTGGCATTTTTCAAGAAGATTCAGTGCCAGAGCAATGCTTAACTCAAAAGAAAATTCCTCTGGTGTGACATCTAATGATTTGTGGGTCAAGAAGTTCTGGAGACTTTTAAAACATTCCACATGAAAGCACCCACATATGTGGAATCACTTCCCATTCACTCAATTCTCCAGGAAGAAAATATTTAGGGAAATATGGTGCAGAGAAGTGAAATAAGGCAAAGAAAACCATCTTTTCCTAAGCTTGCCTGGAATTCTTCAGAGAATGTTTGGCCTGAGTAGGTAGACTTTTGCTTCCTGCCTTTGTCCCACTTTCAAAGTTTATCTTCTCACAGGCTATAAGAATACGTATTTCCAGGGCATCTGTTCTAAATACGTTTCTCCGTTTGTCTTTTTGGAGTTGGAGTTGAGTCCCCGAATGGAGGAGGAAGAAGGGAAAACTTTGTACCCGGCGGAAGTGTGGGTACTGGAGCAGTGGGGACCTGCAGTTTCACACACTTCGCAGAACCCCCGAGTGTCTGCGAAGGCTGTGCTTGACAAGATACATCTGGCTTCTAATTAAGTCTGCCAAATTCATCCCCTCCTGTCCTCCAACATGTTTTCAGACAGTTGCCAGTCATATGTTCCAATGAGCACATTTTCTCTTCTTGCACGAAGGTGGAATGGATTATTCTTTCATAACATTCTTTGGCAATCTTAGGAAAAATCTATCCTGCCAGATCTCCACCAGTTAGTTCTAATGGCTCATCGATTTATCCACCCCGCTTTTTTGTCTCAAAGTCAAGACAATTACACTTTGAGATGTGGCAGAAGTGAAATGTTACTTCATAACAGCAAAGTCTGTCCAAATCTAGGCAGAGGCTGGGAATTCTTCATTTGAGTAATTCATTAGGATGAAAACATACCACATGCTCTTTAGGAAGGGTGAAATGTATTTCACCTCAGATGCTGTAAAAGAGAAGTGATATTTATTGTTACCCTCTAGGTGCAAGGGGCTAAGCATAAACTATTTAACGTCATCTGTCCATGGGTACTCTGAGGAAGTTGTTAGTACTTTCATTTCCAAAATAGAAAAGTGGCTTCAACAAGATGGAAATTCACATGAAGTGATAGACGTTATTAGGGATCAGAACAGGAACTCAGCTTGCTCTTTTCTGACCATGGGGGGCTCCCTTCTAGAATGGGGTATACCAGAAGATTGACACAAAATACTCGAAGCAAACATTCAAAGGTAGGTGTGAGTTTCAGCTTTCTATCTTCCATGTAGCTGATTGGATCCTTGCCAGCCCTGCAAATGGACACCTTCTCACCAGCCTCATTTTCCTTCTTCCTGACAGCTGAGTTGCACCCTTACTTCACTAACCGTGTGGAGGAACTTTTCCTTTTCTTCTCTTCTCCTCTATCTCCTCACATGGAAAACATATTTTCTCCTGGAGAGGAAAGATCGCTTTGTCACCATCTGGTCTGATTCCAGAGTCACCATACTGCACGAATGAAAAGCTAAAGCTCCCAGAGATTCTATTCGCTGTCCTGTGTGGCTCTTACCACTGCAGCCTCAGAGCTCTCAAGAGAGAAAATCCCCACTCAAGAAAGAATCTGGGCAGCCGGATGGAGCTTACCATCACAGAGAGCTTCTCTGTAGGGTCACCGTCACATGGAGCCACCCCACGTTGTCTTTCACGAGCTGAGCCTCAGAGGCTGCTGGCCAGACAGATTGAGAATAAGTTTACCATACTGCTCAGTTGCCAGTGGCAGGGCTAGAATTTCCCTCTCATGACCTAGAAAACTCCAAACCCTGGTCCCATCCGCCAAGCTGGCAGACGTGGTTCTCCCTGGTCCAAGCTGGGCTTCCGTAATGGAGGCATTGCATCCACTCTCTTTTTATTGGTTCCCTTGAGCCAGGCATTGGCACAACACAGGATTGCCAGCAAATGGGCATTTTTGTGCCATTTGTGAAAATTAACTCTCCTAATGAACTTACTCATACAATGGTGTGTGGGATGAAGACATTAGGATGATTACCTAGAAAATTACTACCTTGGTTGAGTCCCCTGTGCTTCCTTTTGCCTCTTACATGTGCCAAGAACAAAATTGCTCTGATGACATTGTCAGATCTCGGAGAGCAAGTAACTGATGAACAAAAGAACGGTGCCACACATTGGCTCCTTTAACCCTAATTATAGCTCATGGATTCTGCTCAGCATGGGGTGGCCAAGAGATGATTTCCTCCATCCAGAGGGGAGCACTGGTGAGGATCAGAATTATTTCTTGGTGCATATTCAAGCACCTTCTCAAACACCAGGCTACACAGCAATTATGACTAAATGAGCTTTGCATCAACTGGGACCGCAAGGGGGGTCTTTTTGGGGGGACCAGTAAGAGGCCTACATTTCAGAAACAAGAGGTTATAACATTTCATTTTGTTTACCCATTCTACAAATGCAGCTTTATTATTTTTTTATGAAGCTGCATATCTCCAGGTAGAGCCTCAGGATTATGAAATATTTCTAACCCTTGGGAATTTTACTTCCTCTCTTTGAAATTCCCTATATATAGGTGTTGGTCATTCTTAACAGGGTCAAAGATTTCTGAAAAATTTCCATCTTTACCATAGTTTTTCCTTCAGTCTGCTATTTCATATGAGTGAATTGTATATATTGTGTACATTGCAATGAAATGTATGCTTTCTCCAAATTTTGTTCTATGTTTTTTGCTAGGACAGGCATGAAGAGGAGCTTAAAGATATGTGGTGTGTGGTTCAGTGTTACTGGTGCTAACAGCATAGCTCCTGCAAAAATTGGAGGTAAATTTGTATTCTGAGAGTTTAAAATAATGGTTTTTAACTCTGCTACACATTAGATTCATCTTGTGAGGTTTTAAAAAATGCCAATGCCTGAGTTCCATCTCAGACTAGTTAAATTAATATCTCTGGGGGTTGAGGTAAAAATATCTCTTAAGTTCCCCAGATGATACTAATATCAGCCAGGGTTGACAGCCACTCATTCATTGCTTTCATAAATATATACTCATCCCCTATTCTGTCCTACACCCTACTCTAGAGGATGGGGCTGTAGCAGTGAACAAATCAGACCAAAATTCCTGCCTTCACAGAGCTACCATGCAAGTGGATTTTGACTGGCTACAAACAAAATCAAATAATAACATTCATGGCATAGAAATTGGTGACAAGCACGAAAGAAAAAAATGAAAGAAAGGAGATATCACTTACAAGAGAGGAGGTATTTCAATATTGCAGGGAATCCAAGCACATATCAGGAGAGTATGACATTGCATAAACATCTGAAGGAGGTTGGGGAAAAGTCTTTGGGGGTAAAGGGGACAGCAAAGTCACTGGTCTTGAGATGGGAGCATGCCCATTCCAAGAAAAGCCTGGGAACTAAAGTAGAATGTGAATTAGCATTCTAAGCTAACAAAGTCCATGCTCAGGGTATAAGATGAATTATTTGTGAAAGTGAACCAAAAGACCATGTAAATGTGTAACTAATAATTTTAAGAATACCCTCACTCAAATCAATGTGATCTGGCAGGGATGTCATACTAGTACAGTAAACGGTAAATGGACAGATACAGTATGGTAAATGGACATAGTGTATATAGTGTATATTCCATTTTAGCCTGTTTGGAGGAAGGAGGCAGGAGTAGAAGACAGGTTCGTGTTGAGAACAAAATAAGGGGGGGGGGTGAAGGAAGCAAAGGAGAAAACGGTGCTCTGTGCACTGGGGGGTGGACATGGCCAGCAGGTCCTGAGAGATGGTGACAGGTATGTGGTTAAATTTGAATCACATTACCGACAGTCATCATTGTTAGGGCTCTTCAAGCTAACTTTGACAAAATTTTGACTTCTGATATATCTAGCTCATAGGGAATGGCTGTATTGATCAGCCAGTGTGAACATCTAACCTACCCAAATGTTATTTCTTGTGATAAATTAAGAAATTACGATTGGGATTAGATACCAGTTTAAGTGGACTTTGTATCAGTTAGTTCCCCTGAGTCAGATTAATCCAGCATTAAATACTCAGAGGATAAGGCCTATGGATTTGGGACAGTGAATCTTGGACAAGACAAATGTCCTTTGTTGGACCTCTTAAGGCTCTCTTGCTTGCTGACCTCTCTTGCTGCTGGCTTTGCATTGTCCTGTGGAATTCACCTTTTCTACCCAAAACTCCAACCCCTATTTTGCTGTCTGACTGTTACTTTTCTGTAGTACATATATTTCAGAATGATACCTAATATCTAATTGTCTCTTACAGGTAGTATGAAAATCAGATGTGATAATATATACGAAAATAATTTTAAATCTTAAAATGGCACATAAAAGAAAACATTATTTTTATTAATAGTAATAAAAGTAAATCTAGGTAAATGGGGAATCAGACGCCTGTTAGAGCCACATTGTACTTTCTATATGTGTAGATTGGACTCAGTGTCTCTTGTAGATAAATACATCTTTTAAATTTAATCTTTTTAAATTTAATCTTTTTAGTTTATACATTCTATGTGTATAAATATATACTGAAAAAATCTAGAAGGTTAGTAAAAACACCAAAGTAAAAATACTGGCTGGATCTTGAATATAGAATTTTAATTATTTTTCTTTCTTTTTTCACATAAATCAATGTTGTGATCTTATCCTCTGTCAAAATATAGGTACTCATATTTGTATATTCTAAATATTTGGTAGCACATATTATGAAGATGAACAATGAAAGTTACTTTTAAAGGATCCTCCTCCTACTGTTCTATGTAGCTACTAAATAAATGGAGTATTTGTGTTGACATGACTCTTAATGGGCTGGGTGTTTGCGGACGTGAATCAGTTTTTGAATGTCAGACAAGAAAAGCAGTGTTCCAGAGCTCTCCACAGTCAGGTCCGTGAGAGCTGCCTGCCTTCCAAACTGAGGAAAGTATGCAGCTTTTTCAGAAGCCACGTACAACCCCTGAGGTTTCAAAGAGATGTTCTGGGTATTTGGTATTCTTTTCTTTTACAAATATCAACAATTCTTCCAGAAAAAGGGAAAAGATTGAATTCAAGCAGAAATAGGCAAATATATCCTCAGAACATTAAATTAAGCAGGGAGATTTCTTAACTTAGGTTAAGGAATAATTGGCAGAAGAACTTGATTGGGAGAGAAAAAAGTAGTCACTTCTCTTCCAGGAACTTCTCTTGCTGGGCCATAGTCCAGCTGTGAGAACAGCCTGAGACAAGGAGAGGAGGAGAAGGGAATAGATTGGACCCTTCCTCTCCCTGGAAGATTAGCTCGCACATCAGTTAACAGAACCATTAGGATCTAAGTCCATAGAACAACAGACCCTAGGATATTTTTCCAGGGCTTAAGGTAGGGCTTTGTTTTCATCTCTTTGTTCTTTATTAGAAGTCAGCTGCTGAATAGACCTCTTCATTTCTTCTCAATCACACAATCAGCCATGTTAATACTTGGGATTTTTCCTCGGTTTCCCAGTGATATCAAGAAGCACAACACAGTTATCTTGGAGATGCCCAATGGGGAGTCGAAATGGTCCTAAGACTTCCTGGTCTGGGTCTGTTCCCACCTCCCAGAGACATGCTTTTCATGAATAAATTGCTGTATCTCATCAGCGGTATTTCATTCTCCTATCACGTATTTTTCCCATTGGATCAGAAAGCATAACCCGTGAAATTGACCCTGCACATATTTTTGTTGGTCTTCTCCAAAGCTGGCATGAGATGTGTCAGGCTCGGGACTACTTCATATTCCTCCAGGCTGTCCACTCAATGCAAAAGAAAAAAAAAAGTGAGGATACAATTGGCATATCTATAGCTTTCTCTTAGATCTTTCTTTAGCCAGAGATACACCCCAAGGCCAGAAGGAGTAGTGAGGAAAACCATTCTGACCTCAGTCAAGAGAGGGAGAAAAGAATTTGCCTGAAGGCTCAGACTGGGACCAGAATTAGGGTCTAGAACAAATACTAACTCCCTCAGTCCCATTTCCTCTTCCAGTTTGAATGTCATACCCCAGTCCTTGGTTTTGTCTCGTAAATGCAATCACTAAGAGTCCCTGCATACTAACAAATCCCTAGGAAGACAGGTAGGAACTGCTTTCGCAAACCAGAGTAAGTCTGCCACAAGAGGAAAAGATGGATATGACACAGAAGGAGGAGAAAGAAAGTCAAAACATGATTGTGGTCCTTGACCTTTTCAATCATGTCTTCAGCCAGCTTTTCCTGAGTTATGCCCTCGCACATTATGCTCAGTCACTATGCAATGATGGTGAGTTGAAGGTGGAGATGTGACCTTCATTAGCTTTCTCCCTCTCTCTTCTCATTTTTCTTCCTGGTGAAAAAATAAATAAATAAACAACTCCCTTGTTCAAGTCCTTTTCCTGCTAGTGGTTGTTTCAGCTGAAGAGGATATAATAAAAAGAAATGAAAGAAAACCCTCCAGGAGTAACCCATATTCTTTTTTTTTTTTAAAGATGTTATTTATTTATTTGACGGGCAGAGATCACAAGTAGGCAGAGAGGCAGGCAGAGAGAAAGGAGGAAGCAGGCTCCCTGCTGAGCAGAGAGCCCAATGCGGGGCTTGATCCCAGAACCCTGGGATCATGACCCGAGCTGAAGGCAGAGGCTTTAACTCACTGAGCCACCCAGATGTCCCAAGTAACCAATATTCTTGATTTGGGGCACTCTCAGAGCAGGCTAAAGAACCCAGAGGAATCAGTGTTGCCAGATGTCTGCAATGGGGTGTAAGGATTGGTTCACGGAGGCTGGGTGGTTGGGAAAATGATGTTGGACTCAAGACTTTTGTTTATGTTCTTTTAAACAGCAGCCCAGCAGAGTCACATCACATTTGACATGAATAGAGGGGCTCACTGTCTTGTGAAGTGGAGCAGGTTGATGCTAAAACATGATCTTGACATTGAAGAATTGGCTTTTTGGGACTAGGATTTCCCCCATGACTTTGATGAGATTTACAAGAGTGAGCCACAGCCTTCTCTGATCTTAACGCACAACTTGGGTTACAGAGCAATTGGGGAGGGCCTCTGGAGAAAGGTCAGACTGCCAGTCAAACAAGTTATGGGTTTGGATTACCGCGCCAATCACAGATGCCAGTTTCATGGATCCAGGTGAAATACTGTGTTTTGTTGTGTTTTGTTTTTTCAGCCCAAATAAGGGGTGATTTGTGTCTTTTACCCCCTGGGTGGATTTATAGAAGGCAATTTTGAACACGACATGCATTTAGGACACTTTCATTGCTTCTACATGTTGCTCCTGGCTGAAATGTCCCTTTGCCCACATCTATTAAACAAACTACTCCCCAAACATCACTTCCTCTGTTGTGCCTTCCTTGGCTCTCCCAGGCTGAATGCCTACTTCCCTCCACAGAGGTCTGCCCCTCCAAGGCTAAGTGGACTGTGAGCTGCTTCAGAGATGCTGGTTAGGGTTCTTAAGTGCACAGGCCAAACCCAGTCCCTTGTTCATTAGCTCTCAAGGAAATTGACTGTATCTTTATTCCTTTCAGGACGGTTTTCATGTTGCCATCTGGCTGGGTGATCCTGCTGAGAAGATTTCACATAAAGTCCATTCTGTCTTGGCTTTTAGGCCACAACTGGGAAGTTCTTTCCCTCATGGAAGTTCAAGTTTAGAGTTTTAATCTTGTATTTTACCCTTCAAACACTACTTGGAGGGAGGATAATTTCAAGTCATTCATTAAAGAAAATACATGGGGCTGAGGTACATGAGCTCTCGTTGGTCTCCTAAAACTCAATCTTGTGCTCAGCACACACAGGGAAACTGGTGTTAGTAAGATGATACTGGAGTGGTAGCTCGAGATCCAAGTTCCTTGGCCCAGCTCCACCACTGACTATCCAAGTTGTTTGGATAATGGCTCCATTTTGGGGACTCAGGTTCATCATCTATACACAAGAGAGTCAAGATCCCTGATGTCCAGGTACAACTCCCAGCCCCGACAACAGTCTTAAAATGTTCAGAGTCTCCACGTCCATAAAACACCAAAGCTGACAATCCAATTAATGGCTGTTTTCCTAATGTTAGTTTAGCAGATGGGTTCCCCACTCCCACCCCTGTTGTTTAGAAATTTTTCATCATTAAAATAATTGATTGGGATGTTGTGTTTATTCCTTTGACCTCTCCACTTTCCACTGCTTTAATGAAACTCTGCACTGCTATTTGGTGGCCAGGCTTCTGGGTTGTTCTCTTATGTGCCATTGCAATATAGAGGTGGAGGGGAAAGGACATTGAATAGAAATCAGACATTCTGGGGTCTTGCCCCGCTCTGCCACTAACTAGATCTTTGGCCTTGGGCTTTTCATGTCCCCTCCTGGGATCTTCATTTCCTCACCTGTTAATTGGGGAGGTGTGAACTAGATGATCTTTTTGGTTCTTCAACTCTTGCATTCTGTGAATTCTAAGCACTGACACCTCCCTAGAGATTGAAGGCTGAAAAGAAACCATGTCACACTACTCCAAATGCCAAACACTTAATTACGGAATTCCAGCAATCAGCTCCCTTCCCTGCTCCCTACCCCACATCTGCCTGCATTTAATGGCATTTTTAGAATCTTCCGTTTAGAACTACATGTAAGTCCCAGACTAATTGGCATCTTTCCATCAATGTCAAAGGGAGTGAAGGGGTCATTACTTAGAATTCTCCTAATTCCCCTGTGAGGTGGGAGTGGGCTGTGCCCTCCACCTCCCACGCTCCTCCAGTGGCCTCTAGTGTGCTGACCATATTCCCCTTGGTTTGTCTCTTCAGGATGTGTGCTCATTTGAGAAATCCCACCAAACAGAAGAGTTGTCCATATCATTCAATATCCATGGAATTTACCGGACCACTTTGTAACCGTATGCTTACAAAGATTGAAGTTCAAGAAGGAAAATAATGCAGGGTTTAAGAACATGGACTCTGTAGGACACTTGCCTTGGTTTGAGTCTTTATTTTCCACTGAATCAGCCATGTGGAAGAAGGAAATTTACTTTCTGTATCTTTGTTTTCTTATCTGTAAAAGGGGGCTAGTGAACAAAAGCAACAGTTTGACAAGACTAATGAAATAATGTCTGATTTTTACTGTAGTGCTTAACATAGGATAGCTTTTTTTTTTTTAATTTTTTATTTTTTATAAACATATATTTTTATCCCCAAGGGTACAGGTCTGTGAATCACTAGGTTTACACACTTCACAGCACTCACCAAAGCACATACCCTCCCCAATGTCCATAATCCCACCCCCTTCTCCCTAACCCCCTCCCCCCAGCAACCCTCAGTTTGTTTTGTGTGTGTTTATAGCAGCAATGTCTACAATAGCCAAACTATGGAAAGAACCTAGATGTCCATCAACAGATGAATGGATCAAGAAGATGTGGTATATATACACAATGGAATACTATGCAGCCATCAAAAGAAATGAAATCTTGCCATTTGCGACAACATGGATGGAACTAGAGCGTATCATGCTTAGCGAAATAAGTCAAGCAGAGAAAGACAACTATCATATGATCTCCCTGATATGAGGAAGTGGTGATGCAACATGGGGGCTTAAGTGGGTAGGATAGCTTTTTTAAAAAAGATTTTATATATTTGAGAAAAAGAGAGTGTCTAAGTGTGGGGTGGGGGCAGATGGGCAGGGAGAGCGGTGCAGAAGGACAAGCAGGGAGCCAGATGTAGCCAGCTCCATCCTAGGATGTGGAAATCATGACCTGAGCCAAAGGCAGATACTTAACTGACTGAGCCACCCAGACACGCCAGGATAGCTTTCAATATTAAAATTATGATGTTTTAACATTATTTTTGGCTAATCAAAAATTGGTGAAGCCAGTTCACTTTCAGTAGTTTGGCAGCAACTTGTTTCTGCCCATCCCCCTGAGTCCTCGTGTGCCAGGGCATCTTTGGTGTGACTCCTAGGAGATCTCACTGTTACCTGATTATTATCTAGCAAAGTGCTTTTCCATTCGGGGAACCCTTCTCCTAACACCCCTCCTCCCAAGCCCAGGGATCCTCTAACTCCTGACCTGAGCAAATGTGCCACTCACAGGGAGCCTTTGTAAGAGAGAAGACACTTAAATGCAGAAGACATTTTAATCATTACTTCTAGTGTGCATTCCGTAAGCATGAAGTTCACAATGCACGCACACTGAGAGCATCTTATTCTGCTTAAAGAAGAGGGGGGAAATGCCTCCCATTTATAGAACTCGCTGAATAGAGGTCCGGTTTCTATTAGTCTTTCAGTAACTAATTCCATTTTCTTTTCTCCCTATTCCCTCTCCTTTAATACCAACAGCTGGGACCATGCACTGTGCTGCAAAAGGAGTTAAGACTTTCTCATGGGGGTGGGAGGAAGTAGAAGCAATTCATTTAATGTGCTTTATTGATTTTACAGCACATTTACTCCATGGGTTCAAGATACCACGTGTCTGTTCTCTTGAAGGCAAGTCCAAATCACTTATGGCATCTTTATGGAAGTTCAAAATTAAATGGAAATATGACTATGAAGCCATCAGCTAAAAAGCATTGGCTCCTCATGGGGAATTTTGCTTTTTTTTTTTTTCTGTCTCTCATTTGTATCATCTTTCATAACAGTGTCCTTGAGGAAGTCTCCAGGCCTTCTCTACAGCAATCTGAAGGACAGCTTTGGTAAGAGGCAGTAAAAATATCCAAGCCATAGAGCTAAATTGAATGAGATACCTGATTTGGGACATGCATCATCATGAGTAAGCAAGCAATCATTTATAAGACCAAACTAGACCAGATATAAGAATTCTCCATATTTGTAAAAATCAGAATATGCGTTTAACCAACAGTCAAGTTATGTAAACGCTATCTAGTTCCCATTAATGGAAACAGGATGACTGGTTGTGGTAACTTCTGTGAAAACCAGACTAAACCATTCTGGTGGTTATCTATGAATGACAAGTTAAGTCAGGCATCTAGAGAAGAATGCCAAGTGTAAAGACCAGGAGCCAAGGCAGGATGATGCTATGATGTCAGAAATCAGGAGTATGAGAAATAGTGTGGAAAGGTTTCAGGACAAGGTGGGAACACGGCCTAACATCACGCATGGCGATACGGTGACAAATAATCCACTTATGTGTCCTGGGAGCAGACCTGGCATGGACTCTCCTTTCTCTTATTCCAGGCAAGAATTCTCATGTGTGTATTAATAGTGACTACAGGTACTTTTAAGAACTAGTTTGTCGTGGGTCAGTAATATGTGGGAAGCAACTAGCACAAAGGGGGAAGGGACAGAAAAAGGAGGTCTTGGGATTCTAACCCTTAGAAGCCAATTCTCTCTTTTCACCTGCTCCCAACTCTTTGCTGAAAGCCCAGCAATGGCACCCATGCTTCTAAGGAATTAAGACTTCCTCGTAGAAGGAAGAAAACCCAAAGCAATTAATTTAGAGCATTTTATCGACTCAATGGCTCATATACCTCCTGGGTTCAAGATAGCCCATGTCCACTCACCTGACAGCAAATTCAAATCATTGCCAGCATGTTTATGGTATCATTCTCATCCATAGCAGAGAGTTAAGAGAGTTAAGGAAAGGTTGGGGGAGATTGTGTGTGTGTGTGTGTGTGTGTGTGTGTGTCTAAGGGAGAGGAAGAGAGAGAGAAAGAAGGGAGGAATCTAGGAGAAAAATACTTAAAACTTAAAGGAATTAATATTTAAAGGCAATGGCAAGATTTGGAGGACAGATGGCCTTTAGGGAAGAGGTTCTGGACACTTAAGGGTCTAGAATAAGGAAGAAAAATCCTTTGGAAGATTCTGGATGTCTTGTTGCCTGGTATGAAAGATGCAGCCTGTAAACCATCTAATTTTCCAGAAACAAGAACAAAAACAAGAGTGAGGAAGTCTCTAAGAAAAGAGGGTGGCTGACTCACAGTGGCAAACAATGCTAAGAGAAAATGGACTTTACAAGCTGAAAGGCATCCAGGCTGGGAAGAAACTAAACGTTTTACTGCTTAACTTAGCACAGCCTGGGCTCCAGACTCATCAAATCACAGAGTAGAAACTACTTTTACTACAGAGGAAGGAATGGAAGGGTGATTTTGCAGATTATCCCCTTCAGCAGGACTGGGTGGAGGGTGGGGGTGGGGGTCAGACACAGAAGCAGGTTAAAAGAAGAGGAGATGAGCTCCTTTGGGTCTTGGCAGCTTTAGCGTGCAGGGAAGGCAAGGGTTATCTTGTTCAAGGGAGTCCCTGCACTTGGGGACCTCAGTCCCTCTCAATGGCAAAAGTTGGTTTCTCTGCCCAGTGCGGAGAGCTTCATTTTACAGTCTCCATACTTCAGCTGTCGGTAATTTACAGGGGCAATGACTTAGATCCTGCCTGCCCAGAAATCTCTGGGTACCTTAAACCAATTACAATTCTTCACTCCTGTTATAGATTTAAAAATGTATCTGGGATAATGTCAAACAGCATCAAGAAAAGACTTTGGGCCTCAAATAAAGCAGCAGTGACCTCCTTACCCTCAATTTTCCCTGGATGTCAGGACACCCCTCCACAGGGTGAAGGAGTATATAAATTTAATCTGGTTGTTCATACTAGGGTGAATGGAGGGACCAATCAGTTGTCACTCTGGGCAGACAAGCTCACAGCCTGTCAGTAATGGGCAATGAAGCACAAGTTGCCATTAGATACAACCCTGTCACCTGAGGAAGAAGAAAAGGGACAAAGGAATCCCAGCAGGACTGCTTTTGTTAGGATGGTTTCACAGATTTTGAGAGGAACTGAGCTCCCTAAATAGTGAAAGAGACTCCCTCCTGAGCCAGTCAATGCATTTCTATTCACCCAATGTTTAGGAGGGGTTAGGAACCAGTTAGCAGCCACGATTTCCTCCCCTTCACCTCCTGTAACACATGATGTGTATGCATATCGATCACTGTTGTATAGAATTCTCTAACTCTCCGATTTTATTGGAAAGATATTCTATAGATATTGCTTCCTTTACTTAGGCATTTCTTTTCTATCATACTGAATGCAAACTTTTTCAGCCGATTCAGCTAAACTGGATCAGGTGGGAAGAGAAGATCATTTCCTTCCACCACCCAGGTCTAGCTTCCCAGAGAACAGGAAGCAAATGCAAGGAATATTTGATTTCTTTTAAACTTGATACCTGATTTCTTCCAGAGCTTTTCGTGGCTCAGTTGAATTGTTTGTCTGAGTATATGAGTGTGTGTGTGTGTGTGTGTGTTGCCCACATAAACCTAAGCATTCTACTTGGTATTGGCCAATTTCTAGATAAAGCAATGTGCTTCTTCTCTTTGTAGCACCTCCTCCCTTTGATTTCTTAAAAAATGTTATGGTACCTTTTGCCACACACCCAGTCTCCATTAAAAGATAGAGCAAATAATGACTTAGGGCAAGTGAGCTAAACTGTCTCATTAAAGTTGCCTTCACCTGTCTGGGCTTATCATCACCCCTTTCTGCCTGTTCCCACCAATGCTTTCTCAGTCTCAACTCGGGAAGTCTCAATGCACTGGACCGCCTCCTCCAAGGAGGGATGCAGAAGTATGAAGAGGTGGAGACTGAATGCGGGGACTGATATTCTTTCCTTCTCCACAAGAACCTGGTGTACCTGAGAACCACAAAGGTTGTGTGGGAGGGAAGGGGTTACAGAAAGTAGGGGCTCATATGCCCTGAAGAAAAACACAGAATGGGGGAGTGCATCCAGAGCTCATCTTTATACTCCTTTTCCATTTTGTAGGGCATTAATCCGTAGCGTACCACAAGATCAAGTTGGCGAGCATAGAATAGATGTCCCATATCCTCCTCCAGGCACATTCTACCCACGTCAAAGCCCATCAGAGATCCACTGCGTTGTTTAAATACTAACCCAACTTCAAGAAGGTGCTTGTTGTGGCTCTGGTTGTTCCAAATACACAGACACGTAAGGCGGAATCCTGACGACTTGCAGCTCAGTGTAGAATAGAATCATGAAATGTGTGGGTTTGGGGGCCAAATTCTTTGACTCTGACTTTGAAGATACATAGTGAAGTTGCTTCAAATCTGTGATCCTTCTTGCTTCTGGAAACCAGCCTCTCTTAAAGGTGAGATCATAAACCTTGTAAATGTAATGAAGATGACACAGACTTCTCCGACATCTTATTAGGCACATATTAGCTCCTTATAAATACGAAATTAAATTTTGAATGCAATTTAAAAATCAGTAAGATACAGGAAAACCTGAGTTTCAGCTGAGCTACCAAGTAGCTGAAAATCCTTGGTTAAATCATTCAACCTTAGGGATTTTTTTTATATGTAAAAAGAAAAATTGGAAAATTTCAAAAATGCTTCCTACACCATCTAACATGTGATGCTTCTCTAGATTCCAAACTTTGTGAAATGTTACATTACTCTTTTATAACAAATTCCATATTCATAATTCACTAAGAGATCCTTGGCTATATATATATGTATATACATACACACACATACACACACACATATTTACGCACATACTCATACAGTCTCTGTATATATATATATATATATATACACACACACACACACCCATATATAATATATATGCTATCAATAACACATATATCTATTTTCAGTCATTTTCTGTGTGAATTGAAAGTTTACAAGATATTTTAGTAATTTAAAGACACAAAATGTCTTAGAGTAAGGAAGACATTGGACTTATCTAATACAGAATTTCCCAAGCTTATTTTAATCCCTTCCTTTTTTATATAATGCCAGTTAACATCTTAGTTTTCCTGAGTATATTCAACCCAAAGCCCTTTCCTATTCTGTATTTTTAAATCTTAGTTTTGAATGGTCACAAATAATCTCCAAGTTGCATTTCATATAACAATTTTTAATTTTGCTCACCCACCAATGCATATCACACTCCAGACTAACAAGCAGGATGGAGTCTCTACAGCTAAAGATCAGGCCCAGCTGACTCTCCTGCCCTCACCCAGGTGTGATGTCCTCCATTCACTGTCACTACCTACTCCCACTATTGGCACATTTGCAGATTGTAGATTCCCAGTGATCTCCTATAATCCTAAGGACATCAGAAGATAAATATTTCTGCTTTTGGATGCACGCTCCTATTTTAGGCCACTGGTACCGTTAACTAAAGATGGATCATGGTTCTTTTCCTCAAGGCATTGGTACCACATTAAGAGAAATGTGGCGGATAATTAACAGGACCTTTCAATCTCGTTGGTAAGATTCCAACTTTCCTGAAATGTGAGCCATATACCAGTGAAATATGTAGTGGTTTAAAAAAATTCTGACATTTGTTCAGCAAAGCCCAATAGTTTTGCTTTTAGAAATGACCTAACCACAGGAAGCTATGTCTCCATATTCCTTATGCCAAAACGCATCCTAGCACCTCCGTTCACGGAATCTTCTTGGCAGTGAAATGGAACTGTTTCTCTGGGGCTTCTAATCTAAGACCCAAATTCTGAAGAAGAGAAAAAGACATTTTTGGAAAGCAGTCTGATTCAGAGACTGGAGTGAGACCATCAGTTCGCATCTCCAACTGATACCTCCTCAACTATTTCCTGTCCCTTGTATTAATATATTGGACCCTGGGGATGGCTCCTCTTGATGATTATGGAGATTCATGCAAAGAAGAAGCCATTTCCCTCTTCAAAGGAGTGATATAGGCCTAGTTGGAGGCAAAGAGTGTTTATTGGCCTCCACTATTCAGTGACTAATGAAATTAATTTTCTAAGAAGAGTCACAAGCGAAATACTGCAGTCACTCCACAGACTACTGGCTCACTGGGGTATTAAATGAGCCAGACTTAGGTCTATGGAATTTCCCCAAGAGATTGTTCTTGGAGAAGCCAGAGTAGATGATGCAAAGATTGAGCACTTCTCAGCAGAAACACTGTAATAGCATGTCTTGGGTTGTTTTATTGTCTTTGTGTTACAGCCAGAAAACATGCGGCCAGCAGTCCACAACAAACTCTCTTTTATTTTCAAAACAATAAATGATAATTCTTGAACTTGAAGGCCATGCGAAATTAAGATCAGAATTCATTGCAAGTCAATTATTGATCTTTAGATGCAGAAAGTCATGGCCATCAGGGTTCTATAAGTCTTGCAAACCATTCTCCAGCCCTTGCAGCTTCTTTGGTTACCAGAAAAATGACAGGAGGTTGACTAATATTGACTTCAGTTTGCAGAGATTGTTTCATCCATCATACCAGTGATACGGGTTTCTCTTTATAATATTATTGATGATCAGTTGGGGGTACTATTTATGATGGATGAAGCCAAAAAGGGCTAGCCGAAAATTCTGTGAGCACAGGTAACACAGAAATGAAAAGTTAGGTGGATGGAAGCGTTCCCAAGTCATTAAATTCCCTGCAGTTATGTAGGATGAATAAGCCTAGAGATCTAAAGTACCACGTGATGATGATAGGTAGTGAAACAGTACTGGAAATTTGCTAAGAGTAGATTTCAGGTGCTCATATCACACATACAGGAAGATACTATGTAAGGAGAAGACATATTAATTGACTTGATTACAATAATGTTGTGCACTGTAAGTTTATACAACTTTTATTTAAAACTAAACAAATAAAATGAAAGCAAAATAAAATCTGATTTTGAACTTTTTGGATGAAAATAGAAGTAAGCTAGAACTCATCAGAGCTGGTCACAGATAAGGCTGCTTTTTTGATCATGTTTTTTTTTTTTAGTGGCAATGAGATCACAGATGACAAAAATAACAACATAAGGGAAATCTGAAAAAGAAGATTCAGAGCCAGGCTATTTGACTCTAAGGCAAATTATTGAATAAAGTGGGTATTCAATGAAGAAGAATTTGTTCTTGTTTAATACAACTATCCTTGTTTACAGTTCCTTCAGCACAAATTACGTGAAATGTATTTTATACCTCTTTGGGTGCAGAACTTTATTTTAGGAACAGAGAGAATCCAAACTAAAAAAAAGCAGAGCTATTGATTGAGAGCCTCTGTGTCTCTTTCTCTCATCATCTGTTCATTCAATAGCTATTTATTGAGAATCTATTATGTGCTAGGTTCTCTTTCTGTCTGAATACGCAGCAGTTAACAACAACAACAAAGGACAAGATTAATTTTTTTAAAAATATAGAAAGAGCTACATTACAGCAAAAGAAAGCCAAAAATGAGAAAACCAGTAAAAACATCAGACAAGGTCCTTTAAGGGCAGTCGTAAGTTCTATGAAACAATAGTTGATAGAAAATTATGATGAGGGACGCCTGGGTGGCTCAGCGGTTTAAAGCCTCTGCCTTCTGCTTGGGACATGATCCCAGGGTCCTGGGATCGAGCCCCACATCAGGGGCGCTGCTCGGCAGGGAGCCTGCTTCCTCCTCTCTCTCTCTGCCTCTCAGCCTACTTGTGATCTCTGTCTGTCAAATAAATAAATAAAATCTTTAAACTGTCCTGCATAACATATTCAAACATATATCTGTTGCTACTTTAAAAAGAGTGAGAGAGAAAAAAGCCTTTCTTTTTCTATGTGGATTTGACATCATACTCTCCAGTAAACTTTAAGATTCTATTGAGGCTAACTGCCCAATTTTGGGAAGTCCAAAGATCTGAGCTTGTCTCATAATTCTACTACTTTTAAAAGCGTGACCTTAGATAAGTCATTTAATCCTTTCAAGTATGATTATGCCAGTCAATTTTTCAAAGAATATAAACTGTGTAACTTACATAATTATTGTGAGGATTGAATGAAATAATGTATGTCAAATACTCAGCCCAATGTTGGGCATTTTGTATATGCTCTACAAATGATAGCTTAAAAAGTATTGTTCATAGGGCATATGCTGAAGTACGATATTAGGAATGACTTGAAGTTCTGTGTTCACAAATTTAACTTGGCAATTGATATAAGATAGGGGCTAAGTGTCGTAGGTTTTGGGAAATTCACTATTTTTAGATCATTTTGTTCTTGAACAAGGAGATGGGACGTAGGTTATCTTCTTCCTAAATTACCCTCATATTTAACTTATCCGTCTAAAGCTTGGTGATTCTCCCTGAGCCTCCCTTGCTCTTTTCAGGTGTCATTTCATAACATTTTGTCTTCTAGGAATCTCCTACTTTCCATACCTAACTACTTTCCATCTGTTGTAGGCTGCAGCTCGAAAGGAATTAAATATTGTTAGAGGAAATCAGATTGTAGAAGCTTATTACGTGATCTTTAAGTTAGTCCTCTGAAGGTAGCCCAACTCTCTTCCAGGTAAAATATAGTACATAGTCTTGTGACACTTTTCTGTGTAGTTTTTGTTATGCTCATATTAACAGCTGTATTCTGGCTGATTCTGGTTGTTAGAAGGCTGACCACTGGGCTAATAGGACATTTTTATACTTCACGAAAAAGCTTTGATTATGAAACAGTTGACATGGCAAATAAAACTAGTTAAGCACAGGATCGGGGACTGTCGTACCAGCCTGTCTGTTGCCCATAGTGGTGTATTCAGTTGCTTTCCAGAGCCCCTGGAAGAGAATTTCTGAACTTTAGTGTAAGCCAGAATTTCCCGAACCATGGCGCAAACCCATGCGTTGAACTACCCTTGTTTCTGACCCCAGGCACATGTCACTATGAGCTGACACCACACCAGAGAAACACATATCCTGACACAGTGTAGTCTGGCCTCCCCTTTTCACACCTCTTTTAGCACATGCTGCAGGGACCTATTAATAGCTTGTGTCACAAAAATCCCCAGGGTTGTGTTCAAGCTTAGAATCTTCAGAAGAAACAAGATGAAAAATCTTTATAGGGGGTGCTGAGCAGCCCTGGTGCATTCACATGGCCTGGAGGTTGGTGAGTTAAGAGACAAGTGGATACGTGGAGGAGGTCTTTTGGGAGCTGTGGCACCAGAGTTAGCTTTCCAACCAAAATGGGAGACGAGATTTTCTTTGACCACTTCCATTTTCCACTTAGTTTCTCTTCTACTCATTCCATTGTCCCTGGCAAACACACTACTCCTCAGGGTTCTCACTCTGGCGCTTTCCCTAGGACTCTGTCCTTGGTTAGTACTTCAGGAACGGGGCCACATGGTATTACTAAGAACCCCTGAAGATTGGATGCCTCCTAATGGCAGTGCCATTTTTATAGGTGAAAAGCTTTCAATATTTATTTATTTATGTATTTTAAAGATTTTATTTATTTATTTGAGATAGAGAGTGAGAGAGAGCAGGAGCAGCAGAGGGAGGGGGAGGAACAGGCTCCCCATTGAGCAAAGAGCCCAATGCAGGACTTGATTCCAGGACCCTGAGATCATGACCTGAGCCAAAGGCAGACCCTTAACCAACTGAGCCACCCAGGCACCCTGAGATTTCAGTATTTAAAGGAATGACTTTAATGTTAGTTTTGTGGCTAGAGTCCATATAGAAGACCCCATCTCATCCCACCATGAATAATTACCTGCTTGCTCACTCCCAGAGCCAAGCACTGTCTGTCTGTTGTATCCTGCTGGGTGAATAATGGAGTTGATTCTCTAACCTTTAACAACAACCAGACTAAGGTGAATTATAGTTTGGGGCAAAGGTAGCAGGAGAGGGAGGTGGGCATTTGGATTTAATTGGAGTTGAGGCCACCAGCCTTGTAGATAAATGTCTTCTATGCAGAATGTATTCAATAATTATAGCCACCATTCACACACACACACAAAGTGCACCTGAGTTCAAGAAGGGGAGTGCGAGGATTATTTTTCAACCCAGTTGGTCTAAATCCTCTCTCCACACTTCTTGGCTTCTGTAAGCAGATGCTGAACATGCTTTGAGCAAAGGGCTAGGGGTTTCCTGGCAAGCACTCCAGAAGCATCTACAAACCACAATCATTGAAGATGTTTCCCAGAAGGCTTTAGGAGTACAAATCTCTTTAATTAAAATGGGAAAAGCCATAGTGGGGGAGGTGAGAGGGGGTTGGCTGAGCAGGGAAGGAGGAGGGGAATGAAGGGAAGAAAGGGAAGGAGAAAAAGTAATAAATATTTTACAAGTGTTTTCAAACACTAGCCGTCTAACACCCAGTGGAAAATACCACTTGATGGATTATATTTTGGGTTGGAAAGTGAGGCTAATTCAATGTAATGAGAGGTGAATGGGACTTCAGGCCCTTATCCAACCACAAGAGACCCCTTACAAAAGAGTCTGCTCTTTCAGTCATTAATTTTTTATGAAGTTTAATAGGCCTGAGCCTAGAGACCTTCTGTGGTGTTGATTAGCTTCATATTTCTCTCATTAATGTACAATCTGATTAGCTCTTATAAAAAGCATTTCATCTTGGGCTCCAGCATGGCAACCACATTGTTCTGATATTAGGAATTGCAAGTTTGATTCACCCGAGGAAAGAAACATCCGTAGGGACAAAGGCCCTGGCCTCTTGCTGTCACAGAATGAGAGTACTGGGGAGACCAGCTGTCTCTCACATTTTTCTGGCTGCAGGAAGGAGCCCTCGACATTTGGACTGGGATAATCTTACTGAAGGCCAGCAGAGCTGGTGCACTGCAAAGAGAGCAGAATTAAAAGACTAGGCAATGGCCAGGGTACCAGTCAGAGTCTCATCAGAAAAGCAGAAGTGCTGATGGGTACAGAAAAAGGGGGCTCTTAGAGGGATGAGATTTTTTGTGATCATAGGAGCTGGGAGAGTGATCCCCTTCCCTGGGTCTGCTCTTGGGCCTGAAGTTGTTGTCGATCAGCTAGACTAGGAGTCAGGATGGAAAATCGGATGTGGACAAGGACACACTGGACAAGGACAACCTGGAATCCCTCTGTTTCTTGCTACCTCTAGCCTTGAAGTCACAGCTGACCAAGAGAAGAGCCTGTGCCTTTCACCACAGAGATGACCACACACGTGGCTCAAGACTTGGAAAAAATGGAAAAGGGGGAATCTGGGTGCTCTTGGAGAAGCTGCAGGTATAGGAGCTGCCTGACCTCAGTAAGGTGAGCCAACTGGTCAAGGACAATATGCGAGATCTGCCTCAGAGTCTGATGTCTGGCATTGACCTTCAGAGAATAAAAGCGATTACTTCTCCATTTCCATCTAAATCTCATGATTCTCTAGGACTAACACTAAGCAGCAACCTTATGGGGAAGGGAATGCTGGGCAATGTTATTCCAGTGTAGCTAACATGTCACACTACAAAGTGTCCATAGGCAGTCCCAAAGATTGCACATTAAACAGAATGACTTCATAGCCGGGGGGAGCTCTAATGTACAAGTGGAGGACAGATGAGAGGTAGTGTGCAATGAAGACTCCATCTGTGGGAAACACGAAGAGAACTTAGGCTGAAAGAATTTTGTTTTCAGTAAGGGTGATAAGGTCCCCATGACCATCCATCTATTGGGATGTTTAAGGAGGCTTCTTCATGTAAGCATAACCAATTAGTAACTCCATTTCCAGCATCTCTCTCTCTTCTCTGGAAAAGCAGAAGGTGGGTACTGAAAATCCCAGGCTTCTAATCGTGGCACGGTCTCTCTGGTAACCAGCCCCAATCCAGAAGCCATCAAGAGGTTTGGCCATAGTTGCCTCATTAGAACAAAGGTGCTCCTAGTGCTCTTATCATTAGGAATTTACAAGGACTTGTGGAGCCCTATCCTGGGAATCAGGGGCAAATATATATCTATTTATTCATTTTTTATCTCACAGACTGATAAAGCCATAAAGAAACATAAAAATGTGATTACTACAAAAATCAAGATGATGGGTCATTGTATTAGGTCTGAAATAAAGTTGTGACATGTGGAAAATCTTCTGGGGGGCTGGCAAAATTCTATTTCTTGCTGTGGGTTGTGGTTAAAAGGCTGTTCACCTTAGAACAACTCATTAAGCCACACATTTGTCTTTGTGGTTTCTTTACCCATCTTTTATTTTATAATAAGGTTTCCTGGGGGCACCTGGGTGATGCAGTCGGTTAAGAGGCTGGCTCTTGGTTTTGGCTCAGATCATGGTCTTGGGGTCCTGAGATCCAGCCCCAGTCAAGCCCAGTGTTCATCAGGGGATGAGTCTGCTTGAGGCTCTCTCTCCCTCTCCCCTCCCCGTGGGCTCTCTTTCTCTCTTGAATACATAAATAAATCTTTTTTTTTAAATGGTTTCTGTTCTTTTTATCTTTAATTCCACAAGGACCATTTTCCACTGCATTAGCTCTAGGCTATACCACGTTTTGACCCCAGCACCTCCCCAGAACTGCTCTCGTCATGCACCCATTGCCTGCAGCTGCTAAACTCCTGGCAGAGTCTCAGACCTTATCTTACCTGCCCAGCTTTCATACACCTGCCCATTCCTTTCTGCTTCAAATATGTTCATGACTGGGCTATTGTAACTCTCCACTTCCTGCATTTCTTTATTTTATTTTATTATTTTTTTGTTATTAACATATAATGTATTATTTGTTTCAGGAATACAGGTCTGTGAATCATCAGTCTTACACAATTCACAGCACTCACCATAGCGCATACCCTCCCCAATGTCCATCCCTCAACCACCCTCCAGCACTTCAGCAAACCTCAGTTCCTTTCCTGAAATTAAGAATCTCTTCTGGTTTATCTCCCTTTCTGGTTTCATCTTGTTTCATTTTTTCCTCTCTTCCCCTATGATCCTCTGCCTTGGTTCTCAAAGTCCTCATATCAGAGAGATCATATGATAATTGTCTTTCTCTGATTGACTTATTTCACTTAGCTTAATACTATCTGGTTCCATCCATATCGTTGTAAATGGCAAGAGTTCATTTTTTGATGGCTGTATAATATTGCATTGTGTTTATATACCACATCTTCTTTATCCATTCATCCATTGAGAGACATCTAGCCTCTTTCCATAGTTTGACTATTATGGTCATTGCTGCCTTGAACATGCACATTCCCTTTCAGATCACTACATTTATATCTTTGGAGTAAATACCCCATAGTGCAATTGCTGGGTTGTGGACACCTCCTACATTTCTTAGTTTCCTTTCCTGAGTTCTTTTCTCTTCCGCCACCTCCTAAAGTTGCAATGCCCAAAGTCTCAATCTTTGGGCTCGTCCTTTCTCTGGTCCCTCACTTCCTTTGTTGATGTCATCCAGTGTGTGGCTTTAAATAACATTGACACATGGACAGTTTCCAAGCCAAACTTCTGATCTACCTCTCAAATCAGTTCTACCCAGGGCTTTTCCTGCCTCAGTTAATGACCTCTCCAGACTTCATGTGGCTCAAGATGAAACTTTTAGAATTATCATTGGTTACTCTCTTCTTTCTTTTTTTCTTTTTTATTTTTTGGTGTTGTTTTTAAAGAAAGGGGGAAAGGGAGAGAGAGAGAATCTTTTCTTTTAAAGATTTATTTATTTATTTGAGAGAGACCATGAGCAGGGGGAGGGACAGAGGGAGAGAATCAGACTATTGAGTGCAGAGCCTGAGGTGGGACTAGACATGGGGCTTGACCTCAGGACCCTGAGGTCATGACCTGAGCCAAAATCAGGAGTCAGACTCTTAACTGACTGAGTCACCCAAGTGCCCCCTCTTATTCTTCATTCAACCTGTGAGCACATCTTGCTGACACGATCTTCAGAAAGTATTCAGGATCCAACTATTTCTCCCCTCTGCTATACTGACACCAGCTTCAAACCAGAGTCATACCTCACCCGCCATACTATATACACCTTTGCAGTCATCTCCTTTCTCTTCTTATTACCTCTCTCTGTCCCCCATGCAGGAGAGCCAGAGTACATCTTCAACAGGGAAAATTAGTGCATTTTACCCCTGTGCTAAAAATCTATCAATGTCTTCTCATTTTGCTCAGAGTAAAAGCTGAAGATCTTACAATGGTTTAAAAGGACTTACTTACATGGTCTGACTCTCCTAGCTATCTCTTGAGTTTGTGTCTTACTACAATTCTTCCCCCCCCTTATTCTTTTCTTTTTTAAGTATTTATTTATTTATTGGAGAGAGAGAGAGCAGGCAAGCAGGGTGAGGGCCAAAGGCAGAGGGAGAGAGACAAAGAATCCTCAAGCCAGCTACTCCCCACTGAGCTTGGAGCCTAACACAGGGCTCAATCCCGGGACACAGAGATCATGACCTGAGCCCAAACCAAGAGCAGCCATTAGCCAACTGAGCCACACAGGTGCTGCCCACTCCCCTTCTCCCTCATCTTTGACGGTATAAGTCTATTTGCCAATTCTGAAGTAGGCCAGACACACCTGTACCTCAGGAGTTTTGCTCTTGGTTGTTGCCTCTGCCAGAAATATCCTCCAGATATCCATGTGGTCCATGTTCTCATATTCATTCAAACTTTTGACCAAATGTCATTATGTCAATGAAGACATATATATATATATAATATTTAACATGTATTAAATTCATTATGTTTACTGTTTGATATCTGTCTCACCACAATGAAAAACGAGTTCCACAAAAGTGGAAATTGTTGTCAGTTTTGTTTGCTGATATATCAGCAGGATGTTGTTCACCACCTGATACATAATCAGAATTCAAATTTCTATTATGAATGAGAATTCATAACAAATACATATCTGTTAATGAATGACTATAAGAAAGCATACTATTCCCCTCAAATTTCATCTTCTTCTTTCCCTTTGACTAAAAACTTTCTTGAACAGGAAAAAAATGCACTTCATCTCAGATTTCCAAAAACTGAAGAAAAAAAAGATTTTGGTCACTTATAGAGATTTTTCTACTAAGGAATGTTTTGGGTTCTCTAATGATCTGGTTTATGACCTCCCAGCTCACTCTTTTTGCAACGCTAGCACACATTTAATGAGTGTGGTACCCATGTGCATTACATGAAATGTTTCTAAAAAATATAAATTGGATATTATGGTTGGATGTAGAGTTTTCTTTCAAGAAGTCATACTCTCACACAATTAATAAGCAATATTGCTAGGTAACTTTCATTGCTAGTTATCTTTATTGTTCTAAGACTTGACTTTCCAACTAGAACATAAACTACATCTATTTTGGTGTATTTCTTGACATCCTTATATCAAGCTCATGGTAGTTTTTGTACCTAATGTACTCAAAATCGATATAAAAATATATTCATTGCTGACAAAAATGCTGAAGTCTGTGTGAGGATAGGACAGATGAAATCATGTGTCCAATAAATGAAATGCACACATACAAGGAAATGAATAGGAAATGGACTCCCTGATTTTTATAATTAATTAATTAATTAACATGAGAGAGAGTACACACAAGTGTGTAAGTTGGGGAAGAGGGAGAGACATGAGCTGACTCCCACTGAGCACAGAGCCTGATGCGGGTCTCAAACCCAGAACTCTGGAATCATAATCTGAGCTGAAGGCAAGATACTTAAGCAACTGAGCCACCCAGGCGCCCCTACATTGTCTGGGTTTGCTGCAGCCACTTAACCCAGCAACAACCCTGCCTCCTTTTCACGTCCTCCAAGTATATTTCTTCTATTCCTTGTTCATGTCTTGGTTGAATCTTTAACCTGTCTCCCTTGTTGTTTTCAGTTCAGGTGGAGTAATTTTAACAAAAAGACCACCCGTACCCCTCCCATCCCTGACCCCATAGTGATTCAAGACCCTATCTATCACGCATGGTTAATGAGGGAGGCTGAGAACCTGACAATGGGGAGTTGGGATGTCAGCACACTTTGAGATTTAATTTTAATTTCAAGTGTAAGGATATTTTTTTCCTCTGTTACTTTGTTAAATCACTTATTAGGCTGAGAAAATTGGGGAAATGATGGTCCTTTCCAAATTTTTGAAACAAAAACTCTTATATTCGATGCGTAAAGAAGAGAACAACAAAGTTTTCCTGCTCATTTTTCACCCTTTAGCGTAAGGAAAAGAAGGGTCTGAGGTTCTGAATTAGGCTTCTGATGCATGGCTCTTTAATCTATTCCTGATGCTGCATTTACTTTGCTCTGTCTGGAAAGGATGCGGAATTTGCCATAATGAATGACCCAAGCAATTTCAGCTAATGGCCAGAATTGAAACCTTTGATAATCCCAGGTGAATAATGTTGTCTCAACAGACTGAAGGAGTCTTTTACCTGTCTGACACAATGATAGATGTAATTAGTTAACAGGGATAGTCAGAGGTTTTAGTGCAGACATTAGCAGAGATTGCTCAGGTCATTCTTAATTATGCAAATTCTCAGTCTTCTTCAGACAGAATACAAAAAAAAAAAAAAAAGTAAACACAGCTGGATGAAAAGATTTCAGGGAAACCAGGAAGCTAGGAAACATCAGAGGAGTGATTATGCATCCCTCAGGCTAGGAAGGAGAAGAAATACCCACCAAGCCTCTACTGTGGACCACCCCCACTTTTAGCCAAGCCCAGACAGCTGGGATGCCTGCTAGGAATGCTTGTTCTAAGACAGATGTCACCTTGAGCAGACACGGCTGGAGAGAGGAATATTGCAGGGGTTTTAAGCCCTTTCTAAATAGCAGGCTTGCTCTCTGGGGAGAACAGACAAGTTAAGTGACTTCCAGCATTCAGAATCAGGAGCCGGAGAATGATGAGTTAGGTTCTAAAGGGTGGAATTGGAAAAGGAAGAGGAGGGATAGAGAGAGCATGAGGGTTCTCTCCCAGCCCTAAATTTGCACCCACCTTTGAATTAGCTGTCCTTTGCCCTTCCCTGACATTCCCATTTGAGACCCTACATGCCTCCACTCTGCCTCCCAGCAAACAGGCACAGCCAGTGTCAGATCTGAGAGAAGGTGCGTAATTCAACCTGGCATCAAAAACAAAGGACTCTTTGCATCAGACATGTTTATTTTTCTTGTAAGCCTTTGACACGTCAATGGTTGTCACCCGTGGTTGACTGAGATCTTGGCATGAAATCAATTTGATGTCCAACGTCAAGCAGCCTTCTTTAATGTCTCTAGATAAGGCACGAGGGCCTTCGCATCCTTGAAGAGAGGCAAATGAATGACCTGGGTCAATCACTCAGGCTTGACAAGTATCCAGCTGGTCCCCAAAAGCAGTCAAGAGAAGTGAGCTTTGAGGCAGGGACTGCTGCTGGTTGGCTTGCAAAAGCTTCAGAAGACACCCTGGGAATCGCCATATCTCTTCTCTCTCTGCCTGGCACAGGAGGGTAGCAAGTTTTAGGGCAGGATTTCGCAACCTCTCTACCATGTTTTTGTTTTGTTTAATTGTTTCCTTCTACAGCTTAGAGGAGGCAAATCAGTGAAATATTTTACAATTAAGGAATTTACCACCAAGAATATATATGGCACAAAAATATAAATAAATAAATGCAATTAAAAGGCAAAGATGAAAAAAATACAAATACAAGTAAAAAAGTCAGCAGTGTTTGTATGATAAGTCACCAGGTGCAGCAGGAATGTATGAGACTGCAAAGAGCATTCAAATTAAAGTCCTACTTCCCCGGATTTAAATCCTGTCTCTACCCCCTTTGCAAAGGAGTCACTTCAATCCCCTGAGACTAGGCTTTCTCCTCTGTAGAATGGAGATTATAGTGCCTATTTGAAGATTAAATGAATTAGAGTTTAGTACACATAAATCTTAAACCATATTTTTATGGGGAGAAAAATTTTTGAAGTTACATCAGAGAAAAGACAAATCTTTCATATTCCTTAATGGTTCTTTAAGAGATAGAATACAGTGTTAAATATATTTTATATGGAAATCAGTGCACCAGTGATTATATTCCTATGTGTCAAGATCAATTCCACTCTTCTGTTAAGTCTCAAATAGAGACTAGTCTAATTAAGAGTTTGTCTACATGATTAACAAAATAGAAATCATCCGAGAAAGGGGGACAGTGTGGAAGGGTCACCCCATTTGCGAGAACATCGACTTCCCAAATAGACACCTTTATGGAAAAATTATCCAAATTGGACTCTAGGGATTTACTAACAAACCCTCATCTAGTATGTACTCTGTGTTAGGCATCTGCTCCCAGTGCTTTACAGATAATAAGTCATTGACTCATCGTCGCAAGCCTAAATTGTAGGTAGGTGTAATTGTTAATTCCATTTTGCAGATGAGACAATTGAGGAGCTAACACCACAAGTAAGTGGCAGAGACAGGTTCCACGGTTCCATATGCAGGAAGTCGGGCTCCAGAGCCCCCAATTTTAATCAGTGGCTGTGCTATTCCCTCCACATCGGTACTCCTCTGTGATATAGGATTTGCTTCTTAGCCTACCACAGTGTCAATGTGCTATGTTCCTATGATTCTTTTCTTTGTATATGTGAGGCACAGAAGTTAACATGTTATATTAGAAGTCTAATTCACCAGGGTCCATATGAAAGCTTTATTTCTATTTTTATCATGCACATAGTAGGGGTCATAAATTACCTATAAGAAATGTCAAAAGTGGGAAGATACTAGTTTCTATCACCGAGAGAAATCATGAGATAAAAACACGATATACGTTAGTTGTCAGTGATACTGTAATGTAAGTATAACCTTAAAATCACAATCTTTTTAGTCATCTATTTATTCAGAATTAAAGGGATTTTATAAGGTAAGATTCTAGATTATATTCTCTCTCTTTAACATCCATCCCAAGGATTCTCCCATTAGGTTTAGGCCACTCCAGTAACTGCTAGTTTACTGGACATGCCAGCCCATTGTTGATCCCAAGGTGGCTCATGCATGCCATTTTTTAGATTTTAATAATAACTTTGTGAGATATGATTTACATATTCTTTAGAAGTATACAGTTCAGTGGGTTGTCGTTTATTTAGTTACCTACCCATGTGGACTATCTAATTTCAGGACACTTTCATCCCTCCAAAAGAAACCCATGAGCTGTATCTTCCCATCCTTCACCCTTCTTCTATCCTGACTAATCTGCTTTCTGTCTCTACAGATTTGCCTATTCTGGACATTTCATTTAAGTGGAATCATATAATACATGGCCTTTTGTGATGGACTCCTTCCACTTAGCTTCACATTTTTAAGGTCCTTCCATGTTTTGGCAGGTGTCATTACTTCATTTTTTTTTTCAAGGTTGAGTCATATTCCGTGGTATGGGAGTACCACACTGCCTTTAGACAATCATCACTGATGGGCATTTGGAAGTACATTCCTCTTGTGCTTTTTTTGGAAATACTTGTGAAAGACTGGTGTTAATTCTTTAAACATTTCGTAGAATTTACCTATGAAGCCATGTTCATGCATTCTGTAGACCACTGATGGTTGGTGAGTGGGTCTGTAGCACTTGTCATCACCTAGAATATTGTTAGAGATACAAATTCTTCACCACCAATCCCCACACACCAGATCTGTGAATGAGAATCTCGGGGAATAGATCAGGCTATGTTTTAACATCTCTACAAGTGTTTATCATGCATACTAAAGTCTGAAAAGCACTATTTTAGACAACTTTGAATATTCTATCTATCAAACTCAAGAAGTTTTGGTAGCTTCTCCCTTCTTGATCCTTTTAGGTCAAGTCTCTTTTTCATTTGTTCAGCTTTTTAGTGCTTAAAAACAACTATACTAATACAGCTGGACACTGTCCTCTCGATAAACATCATCCATTTCTTTGGAAAAAGCATGGGGAGAGGTTGTATGCTATAGAACAGTGCGGGAATCTTTGTGTCTATTGTTCGATGATGCACCTCAAACTCCTAGAATATACCTTGGCACATAGTATGTGTTCAATAAATATTTATTTGAATGTGAGAACAAATATCACTGGCAAATTAGATTATTATGATTTGCTATATTAGTTAACACTTCTGGTTGAGAATAGCAGATGCCCATTAAATGAGCTAAAACAAAAACATGATATTTATCATATGGATACACACATATCTAATGGAACCAAGGGATTTTATTCAGAGAATGAAGCACTGAGTATAAATGGCCAAGGTTTTCTCTCTGTCTCTCATTTCTTCCTTTTTCCTGCATCTGTGAGTCTTTCTTCTCTCTGGTTCCCACAGAACTGATCAGTTTAACATGTTCAGAGCATAAAATCTTCTCAATAATATCAAGAGTGGCCAATATTATGACTTATTATTGAAAAGTTAACTCAGACTAACTAGACTAACCTGGTCTCAGTTCCGAATTCCCAAAGGTAAAGATTTTAGTATGTGCCTCTAGATCACTACCCTCCCACAAATCATTGTATTCAGTGAAGGGTTTGGGGTCTCAATGTTTGAACGTGGCTGCCACACCCATTGAAACCATGTGAATAGGGACTGTGGCTTTGAATTTGAAGGTATTTAATAAAAAACAAGGAGGCATTGAACAGACAATATGATAGATGTCTCATATCTTTGTCCATTGGTCGATAACTTGATTAATCTAACATTTTTGAGAAACCTTTTGTGTTCAGTGGTCTGTGCTATATGTTTCAGGAAATATCATTTAACCTTTGCTCTAAGGAGAGACAGAATTTAGATAAAAGGTCAAGACCTGAGCACAAGAAACCTTAATCTACAGTCCAAGTAGTACATGTTATGTGTCACTAAGTGGAATGAACAATCAGTGTTACATGACCTGTATCATCAACACTAAAAGCAATAGCCACAAAGTGTTCGTTCTTACATCCTCCTAAGGATGTCACGGGTAAAGACTTCATTTGCTCTATCATAATATGCTCATTCCCTTTAGTAGAAACCTTGGCACACCTTTTATTTGAGTTTTTGTATCAGGAACCCTTATGCAGTTTCTAGGGGATGAACATTTGTCTTTTATGAAAATTGTGATTCTTAATTCAGTTGAGCAACCAAGTTTTTAAAATGCCTTTGGTAACTCTGCAGGACCTCCTGGTTTCTAGTATACATACTAATTCTATTCTTGATTTGATTTTATTTTCCTATGCTGGTTTGTTACTTTATGGAAATTCCACACATACTTGAATTTTCAAACTGTACTACAGGTGTATATTTTTCCATATATTATATGGTGTATTTCCATAAGTTTCCTCAAGTCCTTTCCTTAAAACGGGATGTATTCGACCAGAAAAAAAATCTAAACTCCCTTGAACAGTTCTTAGAGGGAGAATTGTCTTTAGGAATTCACAGCCAGCCATATTTTGCCTTGGTTCCTTCTGAATTTTTATCATCTCTATTTGGGCAGTGTGGAGAAGGACAAATTAGTTGGCATTAAGTTACTAGGAAACTCTTAATATAATTCCATTTTTCCCCCCAACTTAAACAACCCTTATGGTATCCAGTGTAAACACTATTTAATAATCTGGTTAGTTATCCAAATATCTAAGTTTTTTTTTTTAAGATTTTATTTATTTATTTGAGACAGAAAGAAAGAGAGCTCACATAAACAGTGGGGGGAGAGGGCAGAGGGAAAAGAAGACTCCCCTCAGAACAGGGAGCCAGATGCAGGGTTCAGTCCTAGGACCCTGAGATCATGACCTGAACCGGAGGCAGAAGCTTGACCAACTGAGCCAGCTAGGTGCCCCCGAAATATCTAAGTTCTTCTGGTGGCCTAGACATGACAGTATTTTTTTAGGATAACCATTCAGCAAAAATGTTTAAGAAGATTAACTAGGAAATGGAATTTGAAAACTATGAGGAATTCTTTTTTGTTTTGACTTTTTCTAGAGAGTTCATTCAGCTTTTCAGAGCATCGGTGTCTGGTTAGCTCAGTGAATTAAAGCATGGAGCCAATGACACCAAGGTCATCGACTTAATCCTCTACTGGACTCCTCAACTCCTTTCTGTGCCTTGGCTGGAGACTATGCTCCTTGACCCTGCCTCAAACACAGGGGCCATGCAGTCTATGGGAACCCTTGGGGGTAATTCTGCAGGGGTGAGGACTTAGTAGCATCTCTGTGCCAAAGTCCTCCAGAAGGACCCCTTTCAAGAGCACAAAACGCTGAAGTTGTCATTTGTTTACCTTCTGTGGGCTGGTTAATTTCTCTCTCTCTCTCTCTTTCTCTCTCCCAGCCTCTCTCTCTCTGTCTATCCCATTCCACTGTAGAGGAATAACTCAAAGCACAGACTGTCTTTGTGATGGTCAGTTAAACCACTTGCCTTCTTTGCATTCAGACAGGACAGTGCCTTCATTGAAGTGAGATACCCAGAATGTGGCTGATTCCTTAGCCGGATACATGTACTCTGGGATCATCAATCAATTCTCATTTGATTCCACAAAGCCCCTTTGAAAAAAACATCCAAGCCTCTCCAACCAATATGACTCATGGGATACTTCTGATTAATACCAATCAGGTTAATGGCTTAGCTATGGTTAATGGTGCCGGCTCTGTAGCTGCAACAACAAGAATTAATAACAAATCCCCCACTCGTTTTTGCAAATCAGAGGAAAGATGCTAAGGGCTTGACAAGCTCTAATCTTTATGATTTAATGGAATCGTGTTAGAGCACAGAGACTGTGGAGATCGGGAAACTGCAAAAAATTCTCTGTCACATCCCTGGCTTTAAAGATCTGAGCTCCTTCTAATACTCTGTCAACAGCTCACTGTCACTGGGGCTTTAAAGGACAGGACAGGCTCGGTGACAAACCATCTAGAAAACAACATACAAGAGCAAGTGGTTCATTAGTGCAGATAACACACATGAGGCTTAATCTCTACAGAGAGGGACAAAAAAATGTAACAGACATCTTATCATAATGAGTTGGAAAGTATGTCTTAAAGGCACAAGGGATGATTCATTTTGTCTCTGCTGGTGACCTTTAGCGATTCAATGTCACAGACAAGGAGTTGAAGTATTCAGCTATGGCCAGTCCCTGGGATCAGGCACTGGGACTTTCTGTAGCCAAATGCCAATGTATCAAACCACCAAATGTCAAGCTTCAGCACAAGTTGAAGTGCGCTTGCAGAATCCCTGAACTACTCAGCATTAGGGCTAGTCACTTGCTGCAGGGAAGGTTAAGATTGGGGTGATAGGACTTGAGGGAAATGGAGGAAGTCCTTAGGATCCAGGGAATAAGACTCGTTGTAGACCTGACCTGGGGGTGGGGAAGAGGTTCTCAAAGTCTCTGCCTTACTTAACGGTAGATGGTCAGAACCTGCGAGGACAGAAACCACGGGGGGAGATCTGGACACAGAACTGAAGAAGGCACTACTGGGTGGCATTTACAAAAGCCGCCTTGCGTGCGCTCTGTGGTTTCTTTGCCTCCGTGGAGGTGTCCGGTCCTGCAATGTAGAGAACAACCTTATTGTAGTAGGTACCACCCAATAATCAGCAACACTGCAAGCAGGAAGTATGTAGCCGATCCTTTCTCTTGGTTGTCTTCACAATCCTACTTTAATTCTGAACTCTTTTTTCCTTGGGCTCTGGAAATGATAGGCTCAGAGATAAATGGCCATTGATGGGCCTCGGAGACAACAAAAAAAAAAAAGTGGGGGGGGAGAGATTTTGAAGGATTGGCTCTGTACTAAGAATCCTCTTACAAAAGAGGCAGATGGTGATGGATCAGCAGCCGGTTTATGGATTGTTTTTCCCACCGCTTCAGCAGGACTTTTCCCTCAGCCTACTTCTCTAGCGACAACAGGCAGACACCCTCTAGGAGGACATTCTTAACCCCGAGGCGGCTACAGCTTGTCTGAAGGAAACCTAGCCCGCGTCCTTGAGTGGGGCTTCCATATGGAGGTCTGTGGGGCGCATTCTCCATTTGGCTGGCTTTGGAAACATCCAGTACATCCCCACCTTTCCACACTCCGGTTAGGTAAGGGCAAGAGCTTCCGGGACTTGGCTAGCACCAGAAGCCAGAGCCGGTGGATTAAAACCATCTTCCGTTAACCTCTCCCAGCTCTCAGGAACCTGTGTCTGTAGTAACCACAGATTCCTGTTCACAGTAACAAGGACAGATTATTGATACAGCAGCCGCCAGCTTCATTCAGCTATTTACATTAAATTAATGTAAATAACATGAAATTAGGCAGTTCTTCCCCTACACCAGCCACCCCTCAAGTGCTCCAGAGCCCCAGGGGCGCGGAGCTGCCGTCTTGGACAGAAGCAGAAGAGCGCCGTTCCCTTACACGGCACGCACTACTGGACAGAGAGGGATGAGACCAAGTGCCCTCCGTCTTTGCATCTAGCACCCAGTGGCAGTTGGGTGGCTGCCTAGGACATGCTTGATCGACTACAACAGATACTGAGCTCAGTTTTTTTCTGTCTGCCTCTCTCACCCCCTTAGGTTCTTTGTGATTAGGCTTCCTCCCCAGCTTCTCTTTGCTTCCAAGTCCTTCCAGACACACTCAAAGTAGGCCTGTTTGTGCATTCTCTCTCCCATCTTCCCTCAGTCCGTCTCTTTCTTTCAAGGCTTGTTGGGCCTGGGGCACAGTGTCTTTGTACTGATTCTGAGCTCTCAGACAGCGTTCGGTCCTGTGATTTCTGCCCTATGTTCAGTGAGAACAAAACCAAAGGGGCTGAGGTGTTGGGATAACTGGGGAGCACTGGCTTTGGGTGTCTATTTCTGTCATCCAGAGGGGAAAGGGAAGGAAATGGGAAGACACAGGATACCTGTGCCAACGGGTCCCCTCCACCAACAAACAGGGGAGAGCGCCGCGAAGGAAGTCCACATTCATTAAATCCCTCACAGTGATCTAAGTATCTCACAGCAAATCCAGGAGGGAGGTTTTATTTTCCACATGTGGAGAAAATTTTAGAGAAATTTAAGTGTCAGAAAGGTTAAATGATTTGTTCAAGGCCTCACAGCTCGTAGGAAGCAGAGCTGATTTATTTTTTTTATTATTAATTATTCTTATTAACAAATAATGAATTATTTTCCCCCAGGGGTACAGGTCTGTGAATCGTCAGGCTTACACATTTCATAGCACTCACCATAGCACAAACCCTCCCCACAGAGCTGATATACTGAATTCTTTTCAAACCCATCAGCTCTTTCTATTACTTGGAAACATCAGGGCATGGTGGGGAGGGGTGTGTGGAGATTTAGGCTGCATGTACAGCACATGGTCCTTCCCCAGGACCCATCTTGAGTCTAGCAGTCTGTAACTGTGCCGTGGCAGGAAGAAGCTGGGCGCTGGCCCAGGCTAGAGGGGACTCCTCAGGCCTAGGCCCTGTTAGCCCAGGCAATGCTCTGACAGGTGGTATTGGGGAAAAACAGAGAGGAGATGACCCTTTACCTGTTGTGTAACACAGTTTTTGCTTTTGTTAAAGGCTTGTGGTATGACTTTGCTGCTAGCTATACTTTGGGCTAATCCAGGACTAGGTGCTAGGTGGCCACCTGGTACAGAATTCATTCTCACATTGGATCCTACATTCTTTCTTTTTGGTTCATTGTAAGTTAGGGCATGGATGGTGCCATGCCAAGTTCTTTGATGGAATTAATTTTCTGAGTTTCTGGCGCTGGGATTTCTCCACAGTGTGATTTTCTCCACTCACAGATTTCCTCCTATCACAGATATTTCTGGCCTCATATTTGTAAGCGGTTTAGTAATTTAAAAAATTTTTCACATGCATTTCATATGATTCTCACTAATATCCTGTGAGTTATAGTAATCATTCTTTTCCCAGCTGGCCAAAACAAGGTACAGTGTAGCTAAGGGAACAATGCAAAAATCACGAAGTAAATAAGCTCAGGCTTGTGATTTCTGAAGCTTTGTCATTTTTTCCCATGAACAATAGAAAATTTAAAAAAACAACAACAACAACAACCTCAAAATGCAGACACTTCTCTGTCCGTCACCATCATCCTGTTTCTTTCCTGCATCTTGTTCTTGGCTGGGAAATCTCTAGCTTCCAAGTTGTGCAAGTTATTGAGCAAAGACCGAAGGACTTGGGGGTAATAAACATACTTCAGAGTCACCAATGTCAAGAAATCCAGAAGGTCTTGAACATGGAAGCCAGTCTCCTGCCTGCAGGCAGAAAGGGTCTGGAAGCAGTCCTTCACTAACCAGTTAGATAACCAAAACAACAATCAATCAACACACTAATTCATCTTTGAGAGGCAAACCAGTGGCCTGATTCCCTGCCCCATCCTCAGCACCCCCACCAAATTTGAAGGTCATTGTTGTATCAGGTTTAAACCCCTCAGATTAAGAAAAGATTAAAGGTGCAACATTGACTGGTAAGTCATAAAAACAAGAAACAAACAAACAAACAAATCCCCCAAAGTTTTACAAACAACTATCTAGTAAAAGCCAAATTCTCTTCCATAGCTGGGTAAGCTAAGGCCCATTTGGGGTATGGAACTTGGACTTGCTATTTCTGCTCATTAACTCACTAAGCCAAGAGATGAAAATTAGGTGCAAACTAGAATTATTAAAAACTATTAATATTAATTGATATTTTAAGGAGTCAATTATCCAGCAAATATTTAATGGATTCCTGTTATGTGCCTTATACCCTCTGGATGGTTACGTTACAGACCGATTCACAAAAATAAAGCCATTCAGCATAATCTAAGCCAAGAAATAAAGATTTCCTTCTTCCTTGGACTGTCCAGGTAATTGCTTCAATACTCCACTCCATGGCACCTTGCTGCTAAAGTTTTAATTGTCTTCCAAGACCACAGGCAAAAGGAAATGCAAACCAAAGCTATACTCTCCCTAGATGTCCCCCCAGAGGGAAACCCCTACAAACTGGAAAGGAATGAAGAATCATCTCACATCAGAAAATTTGCCTTCAGAGGTGTAGGGCTGGTGAGAAGCCTTTTACAACATTTTCCAGGACAGCATTAGATCCATTAATTACCTAATTCTCTGTGCCTTATTAGCTCCCTTAGAACCCTTTAGATGCTTCTAATTCCCTTATCCTAAAGGCTTCAGAATTGGGGCTACTAGTCCTTTGGTCCCAATTAGGTCCACATGTGGCATATTGTGCTGCAAATCTCTGCAGCATATTTACACTAATTATGAACATTAATTATAGGGGAGCCCTGGGAACTTAATGCCCATTCCAAAGTCATGCATGGAGCTAAGCAGAGTTTACAATCTTGGAAGCACAGCAAAAGCAAGCCCAGATTATACAGTCAAGGAGGAGAAAGAGAAACAGACATGAAAAAAGTCAGAGAGGCAAGAATTTCTAAGAAAGAGAGTGTCCTGAACACAAGAAAAATGGGCAGATGCCCCCTTAGTTTGCATAAATGGGGCACAGGGTCAGAATTAAACATCCGCCCAAACCCCTTGAAATCCTTCTTCCTAAAGGTTCGAATTGATCTCAGGAGACCAGCAGGAGCTGAGTCTGCAGGTGGGGGTTAACTAACCATAGCTGCAGGGAGAACAGAGTTCAAAGCTGGCACAGAGAGAGCTGTACTAGGAAATAATTAAACTATAAAGATTTATTTTTATTTTTATTTATTTATTTGACAGACAGAGATCACAAGCAGGCAGAGAGGGAGGGGGAAGCAGGCTCCCTGCTAAGCAGAGAGCCCGATGCGGGGCTCGAACCCAGGACCCTGAGATCATGACCCAAGCCGGAGGCAAAGGCTTAAGCCACTGAGCCACCCAGGCGCCCCTAAAGATGTTTTTTGTGTTTTTTTTTAAAGATTTTATTTATTTATTTGACAGAGAGAGATCACAGTTAGGTAGAGAGGCAGGCAGAGAGAGAGAGAGAGAGGGAAGCAGGCTCCCTGCTGAGCAGAGAGCCCGATGTGGGACTCGATCCCAGGACCCTGAGATCATGACCTAAGCCAAAGGCAGCGGCTTAACCCACTGAGCCACCCAGGCGCCCCCTAAAGATGTTTTAAAGTAACATTATTCATTCAATCATTCCTTCACTCACAGAACCCATACAGTGTGCTAAGTTCTATATACTAGGTAACAGTAGCTATCATTTACTGCACACTTGTTACATGTCAGATACTATTCTAAGCACCTTATAGGCATTCATACTTTTTTTTTTTTTTTTTAAGATTTTACTTATTTATTTGACAGAGAAAGATCACAAGTAGGCAGAAAGGCAGACAGAGACAGAGAGAGAGGAGGAAGAAGGCTCCTTGCTGAACAGAGAACCTGATCCGGGGCTCGATTCCAGGACCCTGGGATCATGACCTGAGCCGAAGGCAGAGGCTTTAACCCACCGAGCCACCCAGGCTCCCCAAGGGATTCATACTTTGTCACAACAGTTAAGTAAGACTAGTATGCCCATTTTATGTATGAGGAAACTGAGGCATAGAAAATTTCAGATTCAATTTCTCAAAAACACAGCTGGAAAGTGTCTGATTCAGGGTCCAAATCTAATCAGCCTCCCAAGTGCACACTAACAAACACTGAGTGAACACTGCTCTTCTGCCTGAACTGGTTATGAAAAAGTAAATGGAGCATGAGTCCAGCCATAAAGGAATTCTGAGCCTAGGAGATTTAGACATATAAATACTTACACAAGGTGGGCATTCTCCAGAGGCTTAAATGATACCAGATCCTAGTCCTTCTTGTCTGAACAAGGGCATCTCTCCTTCCTTCCTCTGCATGTCTGAGAAAGGGCATTGCTCCTTCTTTTCCTCTGCAAGTTTTCTCTCTCCGTTATTGTTATTAGCATATAAATATACCATTGAATCTCTCAGTAGAAAAAACCTCTTTTAATCTCCTGTTGCCTTCTAACTACTCCTATTGTTTTCCCTGCTTCTTTTTATTAAAACAAAACAAAATCAAACAAACAAGTAAAAACCGACACACGCCAGCTTTGGAGGAGGTGTCTTTTACTCTCTTACTTCCCCTTCTCTTAATCCCCTTTCCCTCAGGTGATTCTTCCCACCTGCCTAAGAAATGATCCTTGTTAAAGTTGCCGAAGATTCCTGCATTTCCAATGCCAGCGGTCAAGCCTCAGTCCTCATCTGTATTTTCCTCTCTTCCTTGCCTTGTCAGAAACCACACCGCTTGTTTCCCTCCTATATCACTGCTGCTCCATTCCACTCTTCTCCTGAGTTATCCCAGGACTCTGACCTCAGAGCTCACCTCTACTGACATTTTGACTGTGTGACCTCAATTTTCCCCAGGGTGGAAATACTTGCACGTTTCCTCAAATCTAAGTATGAATGGTTTCACCTTTTACATCTCTGGAAAGGGATGCCTCCTCAAATAGTTGCCATCATCCAGACAGAGGTCCGGATTTAGTCCTTCACTGTCTGCACCGTGAGAACTTGGTCGTTGTTCTTAATATTAACACCGTTCAGTAGAAACATATGGCTCAATGGCTCCACACGTATTGGGTTGAATGCTAGTTGAAATGAATCTGAAAATTAATACGTGATTTGTCATTGAAGGAAAACTATTATTATATATATACAGAAAAGCATGGAAATAGAGCACTGTGAAAGAACACAAAATTTTTTCTTCAAAACAACCACCAACCACTTGATGAATCTTTAGATTCATGAAGAATCTCCATAAAGAATTCATAAAGAAGCTCCTCCTTCAAGAGGAAGTCTTTTATATTTTGTTCCTGAAATATCTACAAAGAGTTTACCTATTACATTTATTTATTTATTTATTTGTTTGTTTATCTATTTATTTATTTGAGAGAGAGAGAGGAGGAAGGGAGACACAGTCTCAAGCAGACTCCACACTGAGCACAGAGCCTGCTGATCTCAGTTTCAGGACCCTAAGATCATGACCTGAGCCAAAACCAAGGGACGCCTAACTGGCTGTGTCACCCGGGTGCCCCTATCACATTTTTATTAATGCAAGTGGCGACAGCAGAAGTCACCAAATGCTTTGAAAAAAAAAAATATTTAAGCAACTTAGAGGTGTGACCAATTCATGCATCAGAGAGGACTATTACTAAGTTACGATATCATAGCTAAATTGGTAGGGCTTTATTTTTTAAGGTAACTAGTTTTTTAAAAAAATTCCAGTTGTAGGGTATTTTGTTTATTTTGTTTTGTTTTGCTTAAGGATACATCTTATAATCAATATTGCCTTCAATTTGATGAAATACAGAGCACACTAATGATTCCTATATTTAAAATTTCCAAAATCTACCTTCTTCTTTGCTTGAGATATATATACATTTAGCTACCTCCTCAATATATACACTCAGATGTCTAGGAAACGCTTTAAAGTCAAGAAGTCCATTGAATACTGTTTGCTCCCTATTCTCATTCCCAACTCACTTCCTCCCAGTATTTAAAAAAAAAAGAAAAAGAAAAATCATCACCACTCTTCAGTTACCCAGGACAAATCCCTAAGAGTTAATCTTGATTTCTCCCTTATTCTTATACTACATATCCAATCCATCTGAAAATTTTATCAGATGTCCTTTACAATATATCTCAAACCCTACCATTTTATGCCATCTCCACTGCTAGCTGAATGGTCTAAACCATCATCATTTCTTCCTTCTACTTCTGGCTTCTCACATTGTAGCAACCAGAGTGGTCTTAAAATGTAATTAAAATCATCATACTCTCTTGTTCAGCCCTCCAAAATCATCATCATGATCATCATCAACATCATTATCATCTCAGTGCATAAGCTCAACAGCAGAATGGAAGAAGATAAGGAAAAAAATAAGTGAACTTGAGATTGAATAGAAATCATCTAATCTGGGGCACCTGAGTGGTTCAGTGGGTTAAAGCTTCTGAGCCTTCAGCTCACGTCATGATCCCAGGGTCCTGGGATCGAGCCCCACATCAGGGTCTCTGCTCAGCGGGGAGCCTGCTGCCCCCTTTCTCTGTCTCTGCCTGCCTCTCTGCCTGTCAAATAAATAAATAAATTTAAAAAAAAAAGGAAAGAAACTATCTAATCTGAACCACAGAGAAAAAACTGACTGAAAAAAGTAATGAACAGGACCTTGGTGACATGTGGAACTATAACAAAAGCTCCAACGGGGCAGAGAAGAGAAACAGAGTGTCGTGAAGGAATCATGGAAGAAATAATGGATGAATACTTTCCAGATTTGGCAGGAAACATAAAACAGAATCAAGAAACTGAATGAATCCCAAACTGGATAAACTGAAAAGAAATCTGAACCCAGACACATCATGGTCAAACTTCTAAAAACCAAAGACAAAGGAAAAATATACTGACAGCAGCAAGAGAGAAGCAACATCTCACCTATGAGGGAAAAGCAATTTCAGTGACAGTGGAGTTCCCATTAAAAGGCGTGGAGGTCAGACGAATTGGCATAGCATTTTTCTCTCTTTTTTTTTAAGGATTTAATTAATTAATTACTTAATTAAGAGAGCAAAGGTGAGGGGGCAGAGGGAGAGAAAGAATCTCAAACAGGTTCCATGCTGAATGTGGCCCCCAACACAGGACTGGATCTCACGACCCCAAGATCGTGAGCTGAAATCAAGAGTCAGACGCTTAATCCACTTAGTCATCCAGGCGCCCTTCAGCATGACATTTTTTAAGTGCCTAAAGAGAATAGCTGTCGGCCCAGAATTCCATATCCAGTAAAAATACCTTTCTGGAAGGAGGAGAGAATCAAAGACACTCTCAGATAAAGGAAAACTAAGAGAATTTTTCACAAGAAGGTCTCCCCTCCCTTAAGACTATGAATAAAAAAAACTTTCCTGTCAGGAAACATTAAAAAAAGGAATCTTAAAATATCAAAAAGGAAGAAATAATAACAGAAAGAGTAAAACATGGGTAAATACAATACATGCTCCTTCCTTTGAGTTTTCTGAAGAGTATTTAACAGCTCAAGCAGAAGTTTAACAGCCTGAGTTGGTTCTAAATATATGTAGAGGAAATGATTAAGACATTTATAATTGGGGGATTTAAAGAGACATGAAAAGAAATAAGACTTCTGTATTTTACTCCAATTGGTAAAATGTCAGCACCAGAGAACTTTGATGCTATTTATATATAATGCAGTACTTGGAACAATCACACACACACACAAACTATACAAAGAGATAAGCCGCCCCCATATTGTAGATAAATCAAGATACAATTCTAAAGAAAGTGTTCAATTAACACACCAAAAAACAGGAAAAAGATAAGACCTACATATTAGAAAGGAGGAAATAAAATTTTCTTTATTTGTATATTTGCAGATAGTGTGCTCATATACCTAGAGATTTCCAAAGAAACTTAAAAAAAAAAAAAAATCCTAAAACTAATAGTGAGTTCAGCAAGGATGTAGATAAACATATAATTAAAAAAAAAAAAAAAAAACCTCACAAGTGTTGATATGTCTAGGACTGGTATGCTGAAAAACTACAAAATGCTGATGAAAGAAATCAAAGATCCAAAAAGTGGAGAAATATACTATATTGATGGTTTAGAAGATTTAGTATAATAAGGATGTCAGTTCTCCCCAAACGACATACAGGTTTAACACAATTCCTATCAAAGTTCCAGCAGACTGTTTTGTAGATATAGAAAAAATATTTTAAAATTTATATGGAAAATAAAGTAAAATAAAATTTATATGGAAAGTAAAGCAAAAACAAAATAAAACCAAAAACTGAAACAAACAAAAAATTATGCTAGCTAAAACAATTTTGAGAATAGAGAAGTAAGTGGAAGGAATCACTCTTCCTGATTTCAAGTTGAAGTGTTCAGAAGAGTGTGGGGGAAGGAAAGACATGTGGCTCAATGGCAAAGAATAGAAAATCCCTCTTTTAACAAATAGTGCTGGGGAAATTGGACATATGTGAAACAAAACAAAAAACAAGAACTTTTGCCCCGTAGAAGACCTTGTTAAGAAGATGAAAAGACAAGGGATGCCTGGGTGGCTCAATTGGTTAAGTTCCTGCCTTTGGCTCAAGTCTGTGATCCCATAGTCTTGGGATCGTGTCCCGCATCAGGCTCCTTGCTCTGCAGAGAGTTTGCTTCTCTCTCTGCCTCTGCCTGCCACTCTGCCTGCGTGTGTGCTGGCTCTCTCTCTCTCTGACAAATAAATAAATAAGTAAAATCTTTAAAAAAAAAAAAAAGATGACATCTTTTCATCTTTCCAGATGAAAAGACAAACTATATATTGAGAAAAAATATTATCAGATCATCTATCCATCAAAGGACTAGTATCTATAATATAGAAAGAACTCTCAAGACTAAAATGAATAAATAAATAAATTAACTAATTAACTTTTTAAAAACCCAGCCAATCCAATTAGAAAATGGGCAACATATATGAAAAAGGATTTTTCACTAAAAAAAGTATGTGGATGACAAATAAACACTTAAAATGTTGGGTATCATTAGACATTAGGGAAATGCAAATTAGAAACACAGTGAGAGAGCAAAACTACCTATCAAAACGGCAAAGCTGAAAAATAGTGATAACACTAAATGTTGGAGAGGTTGCAGAGAAATTGGATCACTCTTCTATTTGCTGGTGGGAATAAAATGATACCCAGCAACTCTGGAAAACAATGTGGCGGTTTCTTTAAAAACTAAACATGTAACTTCCCTATGTCCAGCACTTGCATGCCTGGGCGTATATTCCAGAGAAAGGAAAATTTATATTCCCATACAAACTTGTACACGAATATGCTAGCTTTATTCATAAATGTTCAAGACTAGAAACGACCCAGATGTCCCTGAGCTGGTGATAAAACAAACTGGCTCCTCCATCTATACCATAGAATACTATGCAGCAAAGCAAAGGAACAAATGATTGTTACATGGAACAATTTGGATTAATTTCCAGAGAGTTATACTTCGTGAAAAAAGCCAGTCCTAAAAGGTTACCTCCTGTATGCTTTCATTTATATGATAATCTTGAAATAACTAATTATAGAAACGGAGACCCCATTAGCAGTTGCTGGAAGTGAAGGACCAAGGAAGGAAAGATAGGGGAGGTGAGGGAGAAGGGACATGGGTAAAAAAGGGCAGCATGAAGATACCCGTGATAGTGGAAGCATTCTGTTTCCTGACTGTTTCCATCTCAGTATGAGGATACCCGTGATAGTGGAAGCATTCTGTTTCCTGACTGTTTCCATCTCAGTATCCCGGTTGTGATAATGCTATGTCTGTGGGTGGGAAAACTCATGTGAAGATAAAAATTCTTTCTAAATGACAATAAAATCTCCAGGTAACTCTATAAGTACACCAGAGGTTTCCGTGAAAAAGTTGATAAACTAATGCTAAAATCGGTATGACAGAGCAAAAGCAAAGAATATCTAAGAAGATTAAGATATGTGCATATTTATCAGTGCCTACTGAAAAATATATTAACTGAGGCAGGGAGGTACTGGCATAGGGTTAACCAAAAAACACCCATGCAACAGTTAGAAAAGAATTCCTGCCTGTATGGACTAAGCATATTACAGGGCAGTATTATTTTTTTTCAGAGTGATATTTAAATCAGTGGAGCAAGCATACTGTAATTAGCAGATAATGTTATGATCATGTAATACATTATATATATCCCATGCCATTCACACAAAAATCAGTTTTGGCTATATGTAAAACCTTATGTGAAAAGCAGAACTGACTTTCAGAGGAGACCACAGAAAAACACCTTTATGAACCTGCAGTGTAAAAGGGACTTTCCTAAACAAGACACATACATAGACACACGCACTCAACGGTAAAAAGAAAGATTGACAACTTTGACCACATTAAAATTAAAATCTTCTGCACAACTGTAAGTGTCATGAAGGAAATGAAAAGATAAGTATTTGTAACACATCTAAAAATCAGTGACCAGAATAGTAACCACTCTTTTAAAGAGTAAGATCAAAATTATCCAAGAAAAAAATGGGATGAAAAATATTTGAACAGAAAGTTCATAAATGCGGAAACATGAGTGGTCAGTAAACATATAAAAAGAAGTTCAACCTCATTTGTAGTAAAGGAAATGTAAATTAGAACCAGAAGGTGTAAATTAAAACCACAGTGTGCAGAAATGTGAACCATCATTCAGTGCTAGTCAGTATAAAAACTGGCACCTTGGAAGGCAATTTGGCAGAAGCTAATGTAATCAAGGACAGGAATGCTTTCTAAGTCAGTGATTCTCCTCCTAGAGAATTTCTTGCATTATGTGCTCATGTAGATTATATATGTATATATATGAATGCTTATTGCAGCATTACTGTCGGTTTCTTTTCCCTCCTGCTGCCTGCCCTGTGCATGAGGGGCTGCCCTGAAGCATTGTCTTTAACAGAGAACAATTAAAAACAACTTAAATATCATCAACAAAGGAGGGATAAACTGTAGTACAGGCATATTGTGGAATGACATTCAGATAATAAAATAAATTCAATGTATCTATAATGATATGAATTAACTTAAAAATATGTTAATTAAGAAAAGCAAGTTGCTTACAAATACTTACAGTTCACATACAAACTGTACATACAAATACAATTTACCTGCAATTCAAAATACACAAAGCAATAGTAGATATGATTACAGATATATCAGTTGTAGTAAAAGCATAAAAAGCTTGCTAATGATACCCCACCAACTCTGGCATCCTGATTGCTCAGGGTTAGAGGGAGGGTGAATGAGTGTCATGGAGGTGGGGCTTCAGTTACATTATAACTTTAATCTTTGAAAAGAAAAATATACATATATATGCATATATGGAGCTAATGGATTAATGCATTGATATCTTTTGATAAATTTAGATGTCGGGTTTATGGGGTTTCTTATGTTATATTCAGTATTCTTTGTTTATTCTAATTTTTTCTTAATTCAAATATGAAGGAAGTTTCCAAAGTGAAGTAAGCATTGTTAAGGGAGTCATTCAAAATAACATGGAAAGATAAAAAGGAGAAAAGGGGCCCAGGTGAGTCTCCCATTTCAATTCTCAGAAACTATGAACTTTGGATTTTTGTCAATAACACCTTGTCAAATACAGCTGGATCACTTTCTGGAACACATTCTTTTACTTTGGACCAAAATAGAGATGATGTAACATGTGTTAGCTAAATAGCCAAAGGTGTATTAGATAGTTTAACTCTGCAGGCGCCAAGCATAATTCTTTCAAAACAAGTTAGGTAAACTTGGTAGGTTTTGCCTTTATAAGCCTGCTTTCCCCAAGGGCAATTCTGAGCACACTTTTGATTTGGGGGGCAGGGGGGCACTATGTTTCCTGTATTGCAATCCCTAAGACACCAAATACATGCTTTTGGTTACTTTACAAGTCTGTGTGTCTCCTTGGTGGACAAAAATAACAAACTCCAAACAAAATGCCAGAAGAGGTTCTTCAGATCCCCACACAGCCTGCTTTGGGAGGAATTCTACCTCGAGATGAAGGAAGCATTGTATGGTTTTCAGTGAGGTGAGCATTGCATTTTTGCCCTAGAATTAGGTGCTAGTGGTCAGGGCTGCTGTCACTTGTTCTGGGTTCCTTAAATCTGCCCTTGCCACACACTGGCATATGGTTTCCACATTAAATTCTCCTTGGATGACCCATCTGAGTGGGATGTTGTTTCCCTGCTCTGACCCTACTTGCTTTCTCTGGGAACCTGTTGGACAATGAAGCACTGCTATCTCAATTCTGTTATAGAACACAGGGCAGAATAATGGGAAATTCCCCCTTACAAAGGCCAGTCGCCTTCTCCTACCATGCTTAAGGGACTGGGCAGAGTCCTTTCTCTCCGCTAGGTGCAAAAGAGTAACAAAGTAGCAGAAAAGAGTAGCAAATCAGCCAGCCTCCCTGCTGCGTGGGAGCTGTGGAATCACTTTGAATGGCTAAACCACACCTTCCTCAATTTCTTCATCTAGAAAGTGGGCTTATTAACATTCACCCCACAAGGTTATTGTGAGGATGAAGTGAAATGATGCAATATACAAATGGCTCTGAATAGCGGAGTGTAAAGCTTCAAACACTCTCAAATCTGACTTGCAAGCAGTTGCTAACCCCAGATAAGTCCAGTGCCTGGACATCTCTTCTCCTTCTTTCATGGGTATACTTTGTCTCTGATCCATTTTGATTGTCTGCTTCTTTTATACAGAGCCCCCTAAAGGAGCTGGTGGAGTAATAATAACAACAAACAAGTTAGGAAGAATTAGCCTCCCATCTCTCTTGTAAATGTCGACAGGTCCCATCCTCATATTACAATCCCAATTAAAGGGAAATTCCCCACCAAGCCATAAACCTAAAATGAAAAAAACCCTATAGGGATGAATAAGGCTCTACCGTGAACAAACCTGCTATTTATCCTTTTTTTGTCACGGCTTATGTGTGCTCAAATCCCTGCTGAACCAATCCTGTAAGCTGATGAAGAAGTAAAGCTACAGGCATCCATCGATGGGTCTGTCAAGATGTTACTTGTAACGAGTCTCCCATGGATATGATTATTATTGGGTATTAATTATTAATGGCATTTCCTGCAGGAGGCCAGCGTGGGCTTCTCCCCCACCCCAACCTCTATTTTGAACTAGAATTAAAAAATAACCAAAAATTTCCCCCAGAGGAGCAGGAGGGAAAAAAAGGCAGGAATTAAGGGTATCCCTCTGTAGGATTTTACTACTGGCACTACTTGATATTCTGGGGCTGTGCTCATAATTAAATGTGGGCGAAGCAGACCTGTGCAGAGCCTCCTGGGCGCCTCCAGCTGCAGCCCCTCGCTCAGAATCACAAAGAAGGAACAAAGCGCCCCTCAGCTGTGCTCCTCTCCCCACCCCTCCCCCCATCCTCACCATCCTGCTCCAACCTTGTCTTCTTTGGCAATTAATTTCCTCTGATGGTTATGTTAATTTTTATGGCTTCCTAATGATCAGAAATATTTGGCAGATTAACATCATTTAACTTTCCTTTTCCTGGAGGGTAAGAGACAGAGAGGGGGCTAAATGGTGAGAAACAGCTGGAAAAGGCAAGAGGGAAAATTCAGAATTTCGTGCCAAGCATGTCAGTGGGATAGTGAGAGATGGACACCCAGGAAAGCCCGGAGAAACTTCAACCAAATTAAAAAATCCCAGTAAGGCTGGTGGATCAGAGCCGGAGCCCCTCCCCCACCCTGCGTCGTTTTCTCCTTCAGTCACTGCTGACAATCCATATGTTGCTTCCTAGCAATGGTTTAAAGATGGCTACACCTATCAGGGTGTCTGGGAGGCGAAGACAGAGCAGATGTTGAGATTTATGCCATGGAAGGGGCAAATTCATCTTGTCTAGCAGAAAGTGGCATGTTCATGAGTGTCCTGAAGGGGTCCCTCCTCCATTGCTCTGCTCCCCTTTTCCAGAAGGTGGTGGTCCCTGCGTGGTGCCGCAGATGGAAAGATGGAATTTAATTTTACTGGCGTTCAGTCAAAACAGAATAATGTGTTTAATATCCCTGCAGTGTAAGTGAAAGGGAGAGATTCATGAACTCGTGGGAGGCGAGGGATTCCAGGCAGTGGTTTGATATCCCCTAGCATATATAAACAGAGAAATCAGAGTGGAAAATACGGATAAATTCAGGTTAAGATCGCCACCTGCCCCCCAGGTTGCTACTTTAAGTTCAAGCCTTTCTGACAAAGGTATGGCCCTCTCCGGGAGAACAATTGCATTAACGCCAGGTAGTCAGGAGCCCTGAGCTTAATCCCGGGGTGGGTGGTGGGGATGACTTGGCCACAGAGTCCAGGAAGGGGATAAATGTTCCTAATTGGCAGCTGTAGTAAATAGGGAAGGACCTCCCAAAGAAAGCCACGAGAACCTCCACTTAGAAGTTTCATTCAAAATCCTGTAGAGCATAATCTCATGGCTATAAAATTTTGCTTATAAAATAGCAACACTCTTGTACAAGGGAGGAAAAATCTGGAAGTAAATATATTCCTAAATGCTACAGATAGTTGAATTTGGATGGTAGAATTATGAATAATCATTGTCTTTTATAATTATTTTCTAAATTTTTTCCAATGCAATTGTATCATTTTTTAATAAAATATATGTGCATGTGTGTATACATATATATGTGATTCTCTACTTCGGTTGCCTACTTCAGAATCGCCTAGGGAGCTTGTGAAAGATGTGAATGCCTGGGCCCACTTTAGATTTCCTGAAATCAGTAAAATAAATAAATAAATAAATAAATAACAAAGGTATAATTAAAAAATGGAAAAGGGCAGTCCTCTTCTAACCTAAACTGAGTTTTCTCAGATCTGTTTCCATGATGGGGAGCTGTCCAGCAAGCTTTCCCGTGTGGTTTTCATTATATTCATGTCTGCTCCCCCAAGCTTTTTCCAAGAAAACACTGCTTTCTATATAATTTTCACAGGAAGTATTTACAACCATGCATATTTCTGTTTTTCCCATAAAAAGTCTTTAAGCTCTGTAGTTTGGATGTGATTTTCTTTCTTTCTTTTTAATTAATTTATTTGTTTTAGCAAGAGACAAAGTATGATCTGGGAGAGGGGCTATCAGAGAGGGAGAAAGAAAGACTCTCTGGCAGACTCCAAGCTGAGCACTGAGCCCATCACAAGGCTCCTTCCTAGGACCCTGAGATCATGACTTGAGCAGAAACCAAGAGTCAGATGCTTAACCAACTGAGTCACCCTGGTGCCCACCTCGATGTGATTTTCAATGTCAATATAACAAATTTGAAATTTCTGATTCTGAAAACTAATGTCTTCAGAATCTCCCCTTGTTCCTGTCCTCTGTTTATACATATACACACGTCTACACTCACAACCTCAAAGATGAGTCTACCTATACATGGTTGTCCCCTGTTATGTAAATTCAGTTAATTTAGTGAAAAACAAAGTCCAAAGTTAATCAAAGCTGTGGTTGATTGAATGAGCCATTTGGGAGGATTTAAAACAAACAAACAAAAAACAACCCTTTATATGGTATGTATCACTATGAGTCCAGAGAGTGGAATGAATTAATACTGAAGATATTGGCATCTAGCTGCAAAGATACATCTTTTTTTTTTCTTTAAAGATTTTATTTATTTATTTGACAGAGAGAGAGATCACAAGCAGGCAGAGATGCAGGCAGAGAGAGAGGGGGAAGCAGGCTCCCTGCAGAGCAGAGAGCCCAATGTGGGACTCCATCCCAGGGCCCAGAGATCATGACCTGAGCCGAAGACGGAGGCTTAACCCACTGAGCTACCCAGGCGTCCCCCCCTTTTTTTTTTGTCTCTGGTGACAGAGCACAGTCATATAATATAGTTTTATTATTTTAATTTCTATTAGTCCAGTTAATAATAGTAATTGTATCAAATGAAAATTATAATAATTAAAAAAATAACCTCTTCGTTACCTTGCTACCTTAGGCACAGTTGATGGGACCTACACATGCACATGCAGACACACATCAATTAGAGCCCCGAGATTGCGACCACATCTGCATAAGGATGTGGTGATCCATGGTAGTGGGTTTTTTAAAGGAATCCTCAATGGGACTGAATACGCCCCCTCCCCCAGCCAATCGCACAGTGCTGCAAGAAAAATGCCAAGGCACTTCATTTTGCTTTTGTCTAAGCAGGAGCTATTGATGCAAAGGAAACCTCTCATTTCTCCTGCCTGCTGTCTGTACCGTTAAGTGACTGATGTTACATTGAATCAGTGGGCTCTCCTGGTAGGGCTGGCAGCTGTCCACTCTCTGGCCCTGGATTGGTTCCCAGAGTTGGGATACAGGGTCCTACAACAAATCAGATGTCAGCTTCTTCAAGGAGGGACAACCCCCCCACTCCTCATTTGTTTGGCTCTGTGTGAAACAAGCTCTTTGAATTTGCATGTTGCCCGTTTCAGCAACCCTTGCCTTTCGAGACAGACAACACTTAATGATACTAGTAACACCTTCCATTGACTGGTCCCTTCCGCCCTCCAGAGCTCTTGTATGTCCCTCGCTTGTTTCCTCTACTACTCTGGTTTGCAAGGCACACCGGTTTTACAACTCACTTGTAATTCTCTGACATGCTAGTGACCTGGGATACTCCCAACTACTCAAGACCCTTAGTGACTGAAAATGGTACCATTTATTTATTTATTTATTCATTCATTCATTCATTTTCAAAAGATTATTTATTTATTTATTTTGAAAAGATTATTTATTTATTTATTTGACAGACAGAGATCACAAGTAGGCAGAGAGGCAGACAGGGAGAGAGGGGAGAAGCAGGCTCCCTGTTGAGCAGAGAGCCCGATGTGGGGCTCATTCCCAGGACCCTGAGATCGTGACCTGAGCTGAAGGCAGAGGCTTAACCCACTGAGCCACCCAGGTACCCCAGAATGTTACATTTATCTACCTGATACCCAGCCAAGATATGTTTCTGTTCAGTCTAGCCTGAAAGCAGTGTAGCCTGCTGTTTCTTCACTGGTTTGTCCGACACCCTGATCCTGTGATTCTCCAGACTTCAGAGCAGGGTCTACATGACCCCGATGCAGTGTCAGCCTGACAAGGATCTAAGAGTCTCGTCTTGCGTGAAGTTGAACGTAAAGCGTACTCAGTCACCACTACTGAGCACTCATCATATGCCTGGTGCTTAACTTTTCTATCTCACTTAATATGTGCAACAGCTCTTCAGTGCTGAAGATCTAGCTGCATTTTAGAGGGATGGGAACTGAGGACCCAGAACACATGCCTATAAACAGGGAGACCAGGATTCAAACCCAGTACGATCGGAACCTGAAGCCACTGATCTTTTTCTCAAATTCCTTGCTGCCTCTTTTCACTAGGAGCTTTCTATAAGGGTAGCATGACCCATCCCAAGACCCAAAAAGACCAAGTAGAGTCACGGCAGCCATACCCCACTTGTTCTCCCAGGCCCAAACATCGTGTCCTGTCATGCAAGGTGTATGTTTCTGTCCCACCTACTCTGTGTCGTCCCCTGAACAGCTGCAATTTCTTCCTCTCATCATTCCAGGATCTAGCATAGTTCCTGGAACATAGTAACTACTCAATAAATGTTTATTGAATAGATAAGCCAATGAGTACATATATCCACACGAGGCCTGTGAAGGATGAAATTCTGCCTTGGAAAGGAGCTGTGCACTTCCATAGGGCCATCTGGATCCTATATTCTCACTACCTGTGCCTTTGTGGCCTCCCCAATCCTGCAATAATTCTCAGAAGCAGCCGTTGCTGAGAATGATGGGAGGCCGTTCACTATTTTCTTCTTGATGTGGCCTCTGTAGCCTGCTTCTTCCCCTGGAGCACACTTAGCACACCTCTGGCAATTGCCTCCTAAATCCCTGGGTTTCTAAACCTCATGATACACTTCTCTGACCCACTAAAGTTCCATCTTGCGATAAATCCTCAATGCTCCGCCTACTACTTAAGGTGAAAGAAACCAATTTTTCTCCCAATTTTTCATAGTCTGATGCATATGGAAAATAAAACATCGCACACTTGGATGTCATGGCAATGCTAAATTTATGTAAAAGTTCCTGGATCCTTTCTCTCGGGTTCTTCACTTATCGTCACACCGGTTAGTAATGATGATGTGCGGGTGGATGCCAGTCCACGGACAGCCCTTGGAGGAACACGAGCATGGATCACCAAATTCTGCTTTTCCCCAGAGAGCAGCAGACATAGAATGTAAGCCACATAGGGGATGTTAATTTTTTTCTAGCGGCTGTATTAATCAAAGTAGAAAAGAGAGCAGGTGAGTTTAATTTTAATATTCTATTCTATTGAACCCAACATATCCAAAATACTAGCTTTCCAATATGCAATCAAAATAAACATAATTCATAAGGATTGTGTGTGTGTGCGCGTGCATGCGCATGCGTGTGTAAACGTGTGAATGCACGTGCTAAACCTTTGAAATCTGGTGTGGATTGTATACCTCCAGCATGTTTCCGTCTGCACTAGCCACATGGCACAGGCTCAATAACCACATGTAGCTTGTGCCTGCTGGATTGGAGACAGCAGCCCTAGAACCCACACTGCTATCACACATCCTGTCTCCCCAGGCCCCAAAACCCATCTGGCATTTCATAGTTGCTCTATAGAACATCCCTCAATTGTCTCTAAGCTTCAGCAATTCTCCCACTGATCATGACTTCTGCATTCAGTTTTAGGCAGTCTTCTGGAACTAAGCATCTAGGTCTAGTTGAAGAAGGGACAGAACAGAGATCGGCAAGAACTGATAAGAAAGATCTTCTCCAACGCAGGAGACTCGGGTTACCATTAAGAAAACCTTTCGGAGGTGGTAGGCATGGGTGGTAAGCATGGGTAATATGTAGGTGAGCAGATGGAATCTATACACTGTGTCTCTATTTTACAGTTGGCATAAGCCCATTCTTAGATTCTAAAGACCCTAGAACTCCTAGCACAGGAAGAGAAAAGTCCCTAGATCTGTAGATTGTCTTCAGTTCAAGTCAGTATTGCTCTGGTCTTACTTTGAAATCCCTGGTCTGCATTGATTAGATTCCATCCTCCTCCCACTGTGATATAATGTCTGCCTACAGACAGAGAATGGAGAATGGATGGCTGCTATTGAGCCTGTCTTCTTAAGTTAGTTCCCACCAAACCATCTAGATGTTGATCTAGTATCTCTGTGGGACCTCTATCTTTCACTGTTCTCATTCATCCTTCAGAACCATCCTGAGTCATCGTGGACTTTGGCCGAGGACATTTGTGACCCATTTGTCCTCTGCCCTGCAGAATAGTAGGCAGAAACTTCCTGCCAAGTTTTATTTCTACTGTTGTACTCAGCTTTTGGAATCCATTCCTTAGTCCAGTCATCATTTGACCTGGTGGCTTTGTCCTAGAGGTGCTATATATACAGAAGTTGACCCACATTTCCATTGCTTTAATCTCCCTTTGGGCCAGTTATAATCATCAAGAACCATCTCAAGTCCCCCAAAGCTAACATGGGTAGAATGACTTATGTTTCAGCGACTGGTATTTAGACTCAAAGACTACGTTATTAAAAAAAAAATCAATTAGCTATAGAAAGATACCTTTGTTCAAGTTCCTTTCCAATTTGCAGCATGGAAGCAATGGCTGGTTAGCATCTGGGTGTCCTCGAGACATACTGAGCATTTCATTCATCATACATGACATTTGCATATTGCAAATATCATACTTTATGCACATGCCTTCCAGGCTGGTATAGAGACTATGATTGCTGCCTAATCCTCACATAAATCAATGCACCAGGGAATGCCACTTCTAAACATGGGAAAAATCAAGGGTTGCTCTGCTTTTAGACTTTCCCTAGAACCTTCTCATTCTTTCCACATCCCAAGTAGATTCAGTGTTTTCATTTTCTCTTCTTTCCTGTAGCTATTAAAATTCTATTAGCCATTTGTGAATATTATTTTATACCATCTGCATTTTCTCTAAGTTGTGACAGGGACTGCTGAAATCATTTGTGTGCATTTTCTGCGCAGGAATTTTTTTGTGGAAGAACCAAACCTTTCCTTTGTGTGACCCTGTATCCAAATAGAAAGGTGCTTGTTTATAAATCTATTTCTCACCCAAACATTATTTTATTTGCTTAGAGACAGAAAGAGAAGATGTTGAAAGACAGAAGGCAAAAACATTTAATCTCAAATGACAAAGAGTAGGTTTGCTTTTTCTGTGTTCTTGGTTTGCTGCCTCTTAATCAAAGTCAACTTGGTAACTGCCATTACATTCTGTTTTCTGTTTTGGATCTGATGGTCTTCAGGGTATTTTCCTCATATCATTACTACCACTTGAAAGTCCATCTCCCTTCTGTGTCTTAGTTAGCAGAATAATGCAAGTAGCAGGTTCTCCGTTGTACACAAGAATGACTCTTGTTCTTCTTTGGGGGAGGTATAAACCTGGGTGGGAGTCCAGGGAAACCAGACCATAGTCTATCACACTGCAGAGTTATCTGCCTGCCATTGCTCCAGAAGTGGGGCAGTGATGACCAGGAAGCAGAACTTGCCCTTCCTGAGTATCACCTGACATATTATCCAAAAATTAAATACATGTTGGACTCCAGTTATGGTTTAAACTGACCTATGCATGGAAGGTTTAAGTAAGTCTTCCAGGAAGTTGAGTCAGGGGATTGTCATTTGCATCCTGATTCAGCTAACCATTCCCTTCCTGCCACACTGGGAGGTGATGGCGGTCTCATAGTCCAGGCCACTGGGAGCTGTCCTCCCTGGTGAGTAAGGCTTTCTTCTCTAGTTGCTGACCTCATCCATCATACTTCTCTTTTCCCGATAGACCCTTTCGGAAGGCTTTAATAATATTCAATGGCTTCCGGTGCTTCTTTCATGTACATTTTGGTCTTCTTCCAGAAATGGCTCTGGCTCGATGTTTCCAGAAAAAGGCAGATGCTCTTAGCACCATGATGTAAAGTTTTTTTCTAGAATTTCTTCTAAGTCTAATCTCATGTGAGATGCACACAATCCTTCTGTTGAAATGGTTTTACTCTCTGTAAAATTGTAAACCCCATCTGTATTTTCCTAAAGTAGCATACTTCCTCTTTCTTAGACTTACTTGCCAGTTCATATTGTCTCTATATTAGTGAAGAAGGCTTCTGTCTGAACCGCTTATGATAAATGGTGCTGTCTCAAATAGATGACCTCTGACCTCCAAATTTCTTCCCAGATTCAGGGTGAGAGTGGCGATAAGCTGTCAGTTTATCCTGTCATTATCTCTTTGGTAATGATGGTCAAAGGGAGAAGTAGAGATTGAGAAGCTAAAAAGGAGATATAGTGGAGAAATTTTAAAAAGTAATAATTTTACAGTGTTTTATGGCACATAAAGAAAAGAGAGTCAAATGATATCTGAACCTTGGAGCTGTGGTCTTGTCTGGTAGAAAGCAGGAGGCTGTCTGTAATTGAAGACATGTTGCAAACAGATCATAGTGTTTTGGTGGGTCCTAATATACTCTGACACAGAGTTATTGCCTATGGAGTAAAAACCATATGTATTCCTGTGCACTGGGAAGAATATCCCTGGTGTGTATGGAAAACCTAGTGTCACTAATTTAAATTAGGTCACATAAGTCACCAAAAGCTTTCCCTCTAGAAATAATCAACATAGTTGATGAGTTGAGGACTTCTAATCTGTAACTGTATTGGGGAGTTAAGAACTAACAATATCAATGGCTCATTCTTGAGCTTAAGTAAAAGAACACAGCTCTGTTTCACATAGTCAAGGCACTAGGGAGGAGCAAGAGAAGTGCATTGGGCACATAATTTAAGGAGATTGCATGCAGTGAGAGCAGGCGCCTTCTTAAATTTTGCTCCCTAGATGCCTCACTTTACCTTCTTCCTGATCCTGCTTTCAAACATCGGGGAAAAACTTCCCAATGGGGCAGGGAGGCCTGTTAGCACAGATATCACTGAATGACCATGGCGAAAAATCAGCCTACATCTGTTCTATGTAGTTAACAACTGTGTGTGCCAATTGAAGCTTCTGATCTCTTTTTAAAAATATGAAAATTGCTGGGGCGCCTGGGTGGCTCAGTGGGTTAAGCCGCTGCCTTCGGCTCAGGTCATGATCTCAGGGTCCTGGGATCGAGTCCCGCATCGGGCTCTCTGCTCAGCAGGGAGCCTGCTTCCCTCTCTCTCTCTCTCTGCCTGCCTCTCCATCTACTTGTGATTTCTCTCTGTCAAATAAATAAATAAAATCTTTAAAAAAAAAAAAAAAAAACAATCCCTAATACTTTCAGGTAGGGGAAAGAAAAAAAAAAAATGAAAATTGCTGATTTCATCTGTTGATATTAATTATATAATACTTTAGGGTAGTAAGGTTGATGTTGTTCTCTCTTCTGTGTCCAGGGACAATCAGGTCTTTGAGGAGGGGGTCAGAAGAGGAAATGCACATTGACTGAAAACCTACTAAAGGGCAATGTTAGCTGACCAACCTACTTCTATTCCCCACTCCCTAGAAAGGATGAAAGAACCAAATACTGCCCCCGCCACCCCTCCCACCACTTCCTTTGTGGATAAGGGCTACAGGATGACAGAGTCGGCCAGTTTGCACCAAATGGTTCATGAGGTGTTCCTGGTGTAGGGCTACCAGATTTACCTGATAAAACATGGGATGCTGAGGTAAATTTGAATTTCAGGTAAACCACAAATATTTCATAATGCCTCAAATATTGCATAGGAAATACTTATCTTAAAAATGTATTCATTTATTCCTCTGAAATCCAAATTTAACTGAGCTTCCTGGATTTTATCTGGCAACTTTACCCATGCATATATTTTTGCTTTGTATGTAGTTCACAGTGTCCCCTCCTCTTTCTTCCTGTCTGAAATGAGGACTATGACAGTCATAGTCATCACAGAGATGCTGTTCAGGAAGTCTCTGACGAAATGTGAAGAACATCCAAGCCCTGGACTACTTTCTTTGGGACAAAAGTTATTCTAATATGTTTAGGTCATGGTTAATAGGGTTTTCTGTTGCTAGGACACAAAAGCATTCTTAACTGACAACCCCATTCAGTGACAAACATGATGTAGTTTCTCTATATCTCATTTAAATCTTTATAATTCCTCTGTGAGACAGGTGCTATTCTGTCTATTTTCAGGTGAGAAAACAGAAATTAAAAGAGCCTGAGTATCCTGCTCCATGCCTTATAATAATAATGGTTAATGTTGATTGTGTACTTGGTACATTGAGACACAGGTCTGAGTATTTACATGTCCTCACTCATTTACTGTTCAGAGCAACTGTTGAGACTAATACTGTAAATATTGTCCATTTTCGAGATGAAGAAACTGACACCAAGGGAGATAAAGTAATTTACTCAGGGCCACAGAACTGACATTGAGTCCACATAACAGGGTTCCAGATCTTGCACCTATCACTAGTGTGCATAATGGCCAGCCTGCTCTAGGGCTGACGTCCACACTAAGCCCTCTGATGCTGAAATCAGTGCTCTTTCCACTCTCCTGGCAAGCTACAGAGTATAGCACTGGCTTGCTAGGTTTCCAAAGCCTTCTTTCTCTAACTCTACTAACTACACCTTACCTATCCTGCCCTGCAGTTTCAACCTTATATAGATAGGTTCAATCTGGCACAGATACTGATACTAGGCAAGTGTCACAAGGCAGCTTCCCTCAGTTCATCATGGAGTTGGCCTCAGTGATTTCTGGTGCTCTAAGAACTCAGTCATTGGGTCTGCCTTGTTCCCAAGATAGTGGGCTCGTGTTCTATCCCACTAAATTGCACAGTGGGTCTTGTGCCCCAGAGACATTTTCTTTCCTTCCCTACATCCCCTCATTCTACCCCCGTGCAGGTTTCCAGCCTGCATGGAGCTTTCTGGTATGCTTCCCCCATCTTTACTGAGAGGAATACCCCGGTGTTTCCTCTTCCACTTATTTTCCCCTTCTGTGCCTCAAATTAATCACCTCATTGGGAAATCTACTTTCTAGATTCCCATCTCTGTCTGACTAGCCAAAGAAAACAGATGCTTCACCACACTCCCATAGTAGCCTCTGGCCTCCCCTGACCTTCTGGTCTACTTGGACTCCTGGCGTCAGATAACCTCTCTCAGCCTATCCTGCCTGTACTCAAATTCCTCTCATGATAGGGGATACACACTTTCCAATTTTGCCTGGATCTTGTCCTAATCTGGGAGAGACCGAAGGGTTTGCTTTAATGCTCTCTGACAGCCCAAGGATAAACACAGTTTATTTTAGGGCTGTACAGATAGGTGCTTTTTTTCTAAAACAATCCCCAAAGGCAAAAAGGTGTGGTTGGGCATTCCACATACTAAATGAGAGACTTGTTTACTCAATCTTGTTTCTATGGTCACTGATCATTGAAACAACAGTGATCTCACAGCCTTGAACCAGAAAGAACCACTGTTTCCTTACAGAAACAATGATACTTAATTCACCATTTCTAAGAGGAAAGGAATGCTCAGATGGACAGGAATTAAAGTTCAGATTTTAAAGTCATATCCAACCACTTACGTCTTCGGGCTCTGTTCAGTTTCCATCCGAGCTCATGTCCCCTCACCGTTTTCCACCCCTTCTGTCAATTCAAGTTTATGGTCTTTCTTTTCATAATCAGGTGTGTGGTGCTCAGGTAGGGACAGAGGAGCCGGGTGGTAGGAAACCATTATCTCCTTTGTTCTTGAACTGCTCTCTGTGGGCCCCTGTTTGTAAATAGAGAGAACCAAGCAAGGAACAAGTTAAATGGAAACCTTGGCCTTTAGAAAATACTTTCTTGATTTGATCTCATTTGCCAGCAAAGAAATTGGTGGTACCATTTCAGAAGTAAATGAGGTTTGATTGCAGAGAGAGTTGTCTGTAGAACATCTTTACCTAGATACTGTTTTTCCTTATCAGAATGCTGAAAGGTTGACTTCCCTGCTTGTCACAGAACCCCTTCATCTAAGCATAAACTTTCCTCTTTCAATGTGCTATCCCGGTGGATTTAAGCCTAAGCCCAGGAAACATAAGGGGGGGGATACTTTCTGAAATGGCATTGCTTTCACAGGGAACTACCATTCATCTTCCGGAAGAACCAGAGATTTCAACTTTTCCCTTTCATTATAAATCCCCAAATAAGAATTTTATTCTAAAGAAAATCATTATACCTTTTATATTGTTACCAATAAAGAGGTAAAGCTTACTAATTTTTAATTTCCTTACCATTTTCTCTCTAAATGAGGAACAGATTGTGGAAGGAAAAATTTGATAATCATAGTTGGTTGCTAGCTGCTTTGTTAGCATAATCTATTCCTAAGATTTTATGAGATCTGGCTTACAAAGCACTGGGTGATAAATGATTCAATATTTAACCATGATTTACCTGTACCATGTGGAAGAAAATTATGCTGATGGGGCTGAAATCACAGGAACAGAGATTTTTCTGTCCCGTAGAACGTGTCAACGTAGTGTTGAGTGTGAATCACTCACTCGGGATGTAAAGTGTTCTTGTTTTTAGGATCCAGGATTATACCTCAATATAAATGACTATGGAAGTAAACAAAATGAGCCCGGTGCACTGCCTGGTGACATTTGGTAATAAAGTACAGCGGAGAGGGATGGAAGGCCTCCCCAGCTATCTCTAGATGTCACAGAAGTGATTTTTAAACTCCATGGGTGGTAGGAACCTGGAAAACAGAGGGACATTAGACCATATGGAAATTGATACAGCTCCTTGCAAGGAAAGATGTGGAGCAGCTTTACCTCTTTAAGGGAATGACTCACGGAGGGATCATGATCCCTGGGTCTCTCCCCGAAGACTCACTACCTATACATTTAGATGAAAGTTGACTTCATCTGAATTAATGAGCTCCAGTCTGTCACAGTCTAGTACATTTCAGTCAGAGACTACACCTGTGCAGATATCGCAATGGCGATACCAACGCAGAGTTGACTCAAATTAGAATACACATTCAACAGACTAATACAGTATTTACATTACTATATTCTGTATGCTAAAGAATGCACATGAGCACAACTAAAAGTGGGGAAAACTTTATATTCAGGATGGGAAGGGCAGTAGATAGTCCATCTCCCAGGGAAAAGTTGTGTTTTGCTAGACAATAAACTCCCTGTACAGAAGCACCTATGGTTTGGTCACTGGTGTATCCTTTATCCCTTCTGCTTGCCACTGCTGGCCCAAAGTCAATTTTAAATAATATTATTTTGGTCTGGCTTCTTGGAGAAGAGAACAGTTCAGATGCAGTGTACATTCTGGAAGAGAGGTAACTTGAGGGGAAAATCACAAAACAGAAAGTGGTGGAGGTAAAATAGTATTGTGCTGTAGGAGAAGATGTGAGGCTGGGGAGGAGATCCTGGGGTCCACTCTCCACTCTCATTATATTAATCTTCAAACCGTGGAAACTCTGACTGGGCTACTATTCCGACTTAAGGCCAGGCTACTATCCTGTGTCTTATTAACCTGATGCATCTGTGGCCAAAAGCAAAAGCTGGCTTTGCTGTATCCCTTTTCTATAAATTCCCATCAAGTTAACCAGATTTGTAGTCACAGCCAATAAATATACCATACACTGGCCTTTCTCAAGGCCCAAGGCATTTTACTTGTGTCCAGGCCAAGAATTAAAATGAGATTTCAAGCCCCTTAAACTGATTCTGGGTCTTGCAGTTAGGCTGACAAATGACATTATTCTTGTAGAATCCAGCAAGTGCCAAACTCTTTATCCTCAAAATCTGATGGCTTTGGATATAGATAAAGGGCTGAGTTTCCTAAAGGTGATGAGACCAATAGCCCCCAAAATGTTCCCTTGCCTTTGTCTTAGGCTTATTTGGGTCAATGTTTCTTAAATTTTGTGAGGTGGCCGACAGCTTGAAAATCTTTGCATAACACTATGAAATATGGATGTATTTAATTCCAGCATTTGAACCAGGGACAATTTTACTGGCAGAAAATGACTATATTATAGGTATGCGACATAAAATGTCGATGCAAAAAAAGCAGGCTCTTGAGGGAGGCATGATCTGTTGTTTCTGAGTTTTGCCATTAATATTCATTTGCTGTTGTTCATATGTTTTGTTGTCTGCCTCACAAACAAGCAGTTGAAACCACCAAAGATTTAAGAAAAATTTATGGGAGGAAAATTTAAAATTGAAAACATTCTATCCATTAAGTTATTGTTCCCTCTAAATTGGCAAGACTGACATTATTCAATTTCAGCAGTGAAAAATCTTGGATCAGCATGGAGAACACTGATAATCTTTGAGAAAGTGTTTTGAAAATTACAGGTGGGAATTGGTACTATACACGTTAAACATTTGAAACTCAGAATCAGGCACACCCAGATTTGAGTCCTCGATCACTTACTGTCTGTGTGACTGGGGGCATGTCACTTAACCTTTCTTTGCTTTCCTTCTCTCCACAGTGCAGTGGTTATAATTGTTCACATCTGAGAATTGCATAAGTGAGATAGTATATGATTGAGGATACTTTGATTATAAGCAAATGCATTTTGGGTAAATTCAGGAAGAGTAGTTTATTGGAAGGATTTTGGTGCTTTAGAATGTCCATAAGAGCCTGAATAATCAGGCATGGGAATGGGATTGAACCAAAGCATCTCTAAAGACTGAGAGACCGAAAATATAGCAATAATTTCATAATTTTCTTTTGTAACGATTCCAAATGTAGATCTTCAAATTAGTTCTATGATCACATTTCTGTTCCCCCAAATTGTGCATCCTTTGATAGATCTTTTCAGAATAAACATGGTCATAAAGACCTCTTTTTGTGGATCTTATTGCATGTTAACTACAAACTTAATCTACAAATACCCCAGAGAGTTTGGCAAATCTGAACCATCAGAATATGATAATTCCACTGTTTCTTCTGGAGTGACTGGGAAAAGTCACTTTGTGGACATGATTGCTGGCTAGACTCTAAAATCGCCCTTCTATCCCTCTTTCATTTCTCGTGTAGCTTGGTTACTTTATTTGATAAGCCACAGTCCATTTATTCGTATGTTGGTAATTTAAGGAGAGCTTTCTAACTTCCGTCTTTTGAAACTCCAAAAACATTCCACCCTCAGTTATAATTCAGTAACGATGCAGGGGGACACTCTTTGTGTACTGGACTATACTTCTTCCCCACTTCACCTTTGTGACCAGATTCACCACATCACCTCCGGAGTCCTTCATTAAATTATCAGGATGCTACTGCATTTAGGACTGATTTGATAGGGGACTTAGAGGCCATCAGCGCCACAGGGTCTGTATCACCAGCTTTCTTTTTCTTTTTTCCTTCTTAAGTCAAAAAATGACTTTGGTTTGTCACAGCCTGACCCATCTATTCAGAAGTTTCTTCCATTAACTCTTTTAATAGTCCGTTCTCCAGGGCTCTGACGAGATTAAAGTTATTTTCCCCCTAGAGGCCGGAGAGCTCCTGCCTTTCACTATAATCCACTGGCTCAAGCTAATGGGCAGGGGAGGGAGGTGGGGGAGGTTATTGCTAAACTAGACCACACTTTGCAGTTTCTGTGGGGTTATTGAAGAGGTGAAATAGTGGGCGTTCTTCTTTTCTTCTCAGGTCTTTGTTAGAACGCTTAATTTTGTCCCACCATTCACTCAAGTCTATATAAGGGGTGTGTTGGGAGACACCCAGTCTTTTCATATTTCTTTCTCATACTTCTGGCTGAGGCCTAAACTCCCACAATTAGTGATTCATTCTTTCAATCTACAGTTTAAGACTTTCTAAAAATTTTTAGTAGAATAGTATATTGAGTTTTATGAGTCATTAGCATCTCATAAGAAATTTATTTCACACTTACTAGATAACAGAATTTGAGCCAGAAAGATGAAAAGAGTCAGGGTATACCGGGTACCTGGATTCATGGGAAAAGATGTGTTAGGAAAGCCCAGAAGTTGACAGCATCACTAAGAAAGCTTTTGCTGAACTTTAGGATGTTTAAACCAGAGCTGGCTGCTGTCAGATATTGTCTGGATTCTTAAGAGACATGGATACCTATTTTCTATTTTTTAGAATTAAATATTTACCAATCACTCTCAGGAAAGTGTGTCTTATTCCTTTTAATATATATATATATATATATATATATATATATATCTGGGGGCACCTGGCGCCTGGGTGGCTCAGTGGCTTAAAGCCTCTGCCTTCAGCTCCGGTCACGATCTCAGGGTCCTGGGATGGAGTCCCACATTGGGCTCTCTGCTCAGCAGGGAACCTGCTTCCTCCTCTCTCTCTGCCTGCCTCTCTGCCTACTTGTGATCTCTCTCTGTCAAATAAATAAATAATATCTTAAAAATATATATATATATACACACATATGTATATGTATGTGTGTGTGTGTGTATCTATATATATCTGTACACCCTCTCTAATCTTTTTCCTTGGCACAACTGGGAGGGAAATTATGAGGACTATTTCTAAAGGAGAAGTGATAGACACCACCAGACCACAGATAACATCGGAAGTCTGAAGGAATTAAAAACGAAGTGAAGTGAGTTATGTTTTCAGCTATGTTTTAATCCCTAGTCCTGGGCTTGCCCTCTTGACATAAAAAACTAAATTTTTTTTAAAAAGAGGGAACAATTGCTTTCAGACATTAGATAAAAAGCAGCACAAGACTATGATCCCCTGGGGGGTGAGGAGAGTGGTGGTAAACAACGCAGGTAAATCCTACAATTGTCTGGGCTTTCTGCTTGAAGGCATTTTTTGGACCACAGTGTAGAGATGGGCACACAAGCAAAGAACAACCATATGGCTAAGATGAAGATACAGTAATCGGAATTGATGAGGACGAGGAGGATTAAATTTGTTGAACAGAGGGCCAGATTGGAGGCAAAAACACAGAGAAGGAATCCTAGAAACCAGTGTGGTAGTTCCTCTGAGCTGGTTGCTGAATTCTAAGTTATGCACTTGTTGGGTAAGACTGTAAGCCTGAGCAAAGGCTGATCAACTAATGGGTAGCCACAAGATGAATATTCTTAAAAAGAAAACTAGGATACTAGGGTATGTTCAAGTTCCAATCTGTCAGATTAGAAAGAACCCAGAGGATCACACTTTAATAGTAGAAATATAAACTAAATTGAAAGCTACTCTACACACAACAAAATTTAAAATTCTTACTTTGAAAGGATTAAGAGGACCTCATGTAATTTAACTGCCTGCATAAACAAAACTCAATACTCTTTAAAGGAAGGCAACAAAATCAGTATTCAAAAATACAACCTTTACAATGCCAAGCATCTGACAAAAAAATAACCAGATATAGAAAAAATAAAGGCAGAAAAATGACCCATAGTTAAGATAAAAACCAATCAGTAGAAATAGATGCAGAAATGATAGAAAGAACAGATAACAGCTATTCCAAACATATATTCAAGGATTTAAAGAATAATAAGAACATAGTAAGGAGAGAAATGAAAGACATAAGAATAATCAAATGGAATTTCTACAGTTCACTAATACAGTATCTAGAATTAAAAACTAACTGAATGGATAGCAGATTATACATTGCAGGAGAAAATATCAGTGAACTTGAAAATACAACAATAGAAGATACCCAAATAGATGTTGTGAGAAAATAGCAAATGGTATAATGTAAGTAGTTGGAATCTTAGAAGGAGAAGAGAGTAGAGAAAATAAATGTATTTGAATAAGTTAAATTTTTCCCCAAGTTTGAGAAAAGTTATACAATTCTAGATATAAAAAGTCTAACAAAACTCAAGCAGGATAAACAAAGAAACCATATCACAGGACATTGAAATTACTGGAAACTGATGATAAAGAAAAATCTAAAAAGTATCTAAGAGGAAAAAAAGATACATTATATACAGGACAATAAAACAAACAAAACCTATAAACTCTCTATCAAAAATGATTTCAGTAAAAAAAATAACTTTACAGTTCAGAAAGAACAAAAACAAAAACAAAGACAAAAAGTCAAGTTCTCAGGGGTGCCTAGCTGGCTCAGTTGGTGGAGTATGTGACTCTTCATCTTGGGGTCATGAGTTCAAGCCCCATGTTGGGTGTATGGCTTACTTTAAAAAAATCACAAAAAGTATTTAAAAAAAAAAGTTCAACCTCTCAACCTAGAAATCTAAAATCAATGAATATACCCAGGGTAAAAGGAGAAGGATGGAAAAAATATAAAAGCAAACTAGAATCATAGGATACTGCAGTGACTGTATGAATAAAAGACAAAGTAGATTTGAGGACAAGAAATATTTTTGTAGCAAAATAATATATTTTGCAATGATAAAAGGGTCAGTCGATCAAAGAGGAAAGTATACTAATCCTAAACGTGACTGGGAAACTTGACACTTGACACTTACCCAACTATAATTGGAGGTTTCTATATACCCCACCTGCCAATTGAAAACCCAAGTCAAAAGAAAATCGGGATAATAAGAGTAGAGAAAATTTGAACATCATTATCAACTACTTTAATTTAATTGGTATATATATACAAAATGAAAGCATATCTATCTTTAAAGGAGACATAAACAGTCACCAAAATAGACCATACTCAGGACAAAAGAAGTCATAATATATTTAACATATAATATATTAAGTATATTATATATATTTAAATTGCTTGGAGTCACTTAGGGTATATTCTTTGACTACAATATAATTAAATTGGAAATAAATTTTAAAATATATTCTAGGAAATCTCTTAAAATTTGGGAAATTAACAAGTGACCTCTAATTACCTTATGTGTCAAGGAAGAAATCACAGAGGCAATTAGGAAATATTTCGAACTTAATAATAATAAAGTCACAATATGTTACAATTTGTGGGAACACCTAAAACAGTGGTTAGAGGCAAAATGTAAAATGTTTATTTTAGGAAAGGAGTCTCTAAAATCAATGATGTCCTGTAAAAGCTTAAAAAAAGAACAAATTATCTCAAAGTCAGTAGAAAGAAAATAAAAATAATATTTAAAATAAATGAAGTAGAGAGCAAAAAATAAAAAACAATCAGTAACACCAAAAGTTGATTCTTTGAAAAGTGGATATTATTTAATATTTTGCTAGAATGACTAGGAAAAGGATAATTACCAATACCAGAAATGTATGAGGATATATCACTACAGATTCTCCAAACATTAAAAAGATAATCAGGTGTAACTTTTTTCACTTGATAAATTTTTGAGCATTTCCCCATGAGGAAAAAAAATCAGAAAATATTAGAGCAACTTTATGTCAATAAATTAAACAAGTTAGATGAAATTGAAAAAGTGCTTTAAAGGATTATATTACCAAAAATGATACAAGAAGAAACAGAGTACCTGAAAAGCCCCTCATCTATCAAATATATTGAATTCATAATTTAAAACTTTTCTACAGGGAACACTCCAGGCCCAAATTATTGAATTATATCAAATATCTGAAGTAGAAATAATACCAATCCAACACAAATTAATTCAGAAAAGACTTTCAAACTGAAATATGAGGCCAATATTATTCTTATTTCAAAGCCAGACAAAGACATCACAAGAAAAAACTAAGACACATACCCCTTCTAAACATAGATTTAAATATTCTTAACAAAATAGTAGCAAACTGAGTCCACAATATATAAAAAGGATCATAAAGTAAGAAATGAAATTTATGCCAGGAACACAAGGTTGGTTTAGCTGAGAAAACTTTAAAAGAACCTCATAGATGAAGAGACATACTATATTTATGGATTAGAAGACTCACTATTGTTCAGATGTCAATCTCCCCAAGTGGAAGTATAAATTCATATCAATTTTATTCAACATTCCCACCAGGCTTTTTAAAATAGTAGTTTATGAGCTGATTCTAATATTTATATGGATGTAAAAATTCTAGGGGGTTCAAACCATTTTTAAAAAAGAATAAAGTTTTAGGACTCAGAGTATATGATTTTAAGACTCACTGTAAAGCTGTAGGAATTGTGACAGAGTCATAGTGATGTAAGTATAGACACATAGACCTGTAACATAGAATAGAGAATTTAGAAATAGATTTAAAAATAAAGGATCGATTTGGTTTTGACCAAGTTTCCAAGGCATAGCAATAGGAAAAGAGGGATGCTTCCAACAAATCGTGCTGGAACAATCGGCTATCTCCAAAGAAAAACAAAAACATCAATGAACCCCAGCTCTTTACCCTGCACCATACACGAAAACAATTCAAAATGGATTATAGACTTAAATACTACAACTTATAAAACTTCTAGGAAAAATATCTATAACTTGGGATAGGCAAATATTTTTTAGACAAGGCACAGAAATCTTGAAACATAAAAGAAAAAAATAATAATAATTTGTACTTCACCAGAATTTTAAATTTCTGCTCTTTAAAAGATGCCATGAGAAAATTAACAAAAAAAGAAAACAATAATAATAAAAATAAAAAGCAAACCTTACTAGGGGAAAATATATTTATAGTGCATACATTGGACAAAGAACTTGTATCCAGAATACATAAAGAAGTTTTACCACTTAGTAAGAATAAAATGCCACAATTTACAAAAAGCAAAATGTTTGATCAAACACTTCACAAAGGAAGATATAATAATGGCCAATAGGCACAATAAGAGATGCTTGACACCATTTGATATCAGGAAACACAAATTTATTTAAAGATTTTATTTTATTTATGAGAGAAAGAGAGCGAGCAGGGGGAGAAGCAGAGGGAGAAGGACAAGCAGACTCCAAGTCGAGCATGAAGCCGGATGTGGGCTTCATCTCAGGACTCTGAAATCATGATCTGAGGTAAAATCAAGAGTCGGAGGCTTAACCAACTGTGTTCCTCAGATGCCCCAGGAAAGTTAAAAACTACAATTAAAAAGATAAAGCTAAAACATTATGCTGAACAAGGGAAGGTTTATACAAAAGAATAAAAACCATATGATTCAGTTTAGATAACAAAGGGGTACAAGGGAAATTTTGAGCAGTTATGGAAATACGATCTCCCTGGATTGGCAGGGTGATTACTCAAGTCTGTACATTTGTCAAAACTCACCAAATTGTACACTTTAACTCGATGCATTTTGTTATTGGTAAATGGTATCTCACTAAGATTTATTTCAAAATTAACAAGAACACATGAGGGATGGAAAAGGTTTTTAAAGGACTTTTTATTCTCCAGTTTAGGCATGTCCTTAATTTGTTGGTCCTGTGGCAAGAGTAGAAACAGAGAATCCTGTATGTCTGAAGATTTAAGAAGTATCATATTGAGATAAAAAAAAATCTTACATAAAATGTGTTTTTAACCTCATACCTTCACTCAAATGCCTGAATTATGACCTGGAAGCCAGATTTGAGCTGAGTATTTTGGGACCTCATAACCTGGAGACTGTCATAGAGACTTTAGCTTTTAGTCCACCTCAATTCTCCATTTACCTATGCTCCACATCATCTACGTGGACATCTCAACTTTCATGTCCAAATTTTGCCCGCATGGCCCACAAACCATGCCTATTGGTCATTCCTATGGGACTGCACACTGAAAGTGTAGTTTGACCTTGGAAACATAGACCCAGGAAGAGGCACACACAGGCCCTGAATAGTGGCTTGGGTCATTTGGATGGGAAATTACATTCTCACAATGTGATCTGAGAGAGATATGGGATGCAGTTGATCACTCGTCCTAGTCCCAGGGACTACTTCTTTGAAGGGGGATTGTGGTTGGATGACAAGCAGAAGAGGGCCTCTAATGCAGGGTTCTAGCCAGGGCCTAGACCCCATCCCTCCCTGGTTTGGAAGCAGCATTGATCAAAGGGCGTATTAAATATTCTTGCCAGGAAACTATCAACAGACTTCTCCTTCCTCATTTTTTAAATAAAGGAGGGAAGAAGTGAAGTAAAAGAAATAACTCTCACTTAGCCACTCTATAAATTGAAGCTTAAAATATCAAACTGGAAGAGAATGTAAGGTTCAGATGGGGAAAGAATAGGTAAATGTGTTTAGGGCAAGAGGTTATGCAGGTTATAGGTGTAGGGGAGAATGCAGACATTGCTGTTTTGGAGTTCAACACCTAAAACTGTGTGGATGCCACAGCAACTATAACAAGTGTTAACAATTTAGAAGTCTCAGTACGTAGAGAAGAATCATTCTTCCTTCCAATCCTCCTCTGATCTTCTTTATTCCTTTCTCCCTCCATCCTCCCTCCCTCCCGCCATTCTTCCTTCCAACCATGTACTGATACGGATCAACTTGGCAACAGGTCTCTGTAGTTGAACAAAGCAACGTAACCTGTGGTACCTATTCTTAAAGGAGTTGACAAACAAACCAGTTGGTGCAATAAGGTATAAATGTGTGGAAAATAGGTCAACCAAGCCATATTATGATGCAATGTATTATTTGCTGTAAGATCTTAGGATGGAGGATCCATGTAAATTAGCATAGTCAGAAAGTACCTGATATTCAAGCTGATCAGTAAACTAAGCTGGGAAAACTGGGCAAGAGATACTCCCAGGAGGAAATGGCATCAGCAAAGACTCAGTTATGGGAATAAACATGGCATGCTTTAGGAAAGTGCAATAGATCAGTTCAGCTATAGATGAATATGCAAATAAAATCAAAGGCCTAGGTTTTGAAGCTAGAAATTGTACATGAATTTGGAAATCTAGGTTGGGGACAGATTATAGGAAATAGAGTCCTATAGTAAATATGCAGTCACCAACAATGAGAACATCTGGTATACCTGAAAGCTTACAAACTTGTCCCCATACATTATCTAAACTGATCTTTATGAACTTTGGAGGATATTTTGCAAATGAGAAAAAAAATGTCTAGAAGGAGAAAGTGACTTGCATATGTATATAGTGCAAGCCATGGTGAGTCAGGACTCAAACCTGGGCTTCCGGGCTTTAATACTTAAACTCTTACCTTGTTGGGATGCCTGCGTGGCTCAGTCGTTTAAATGTCTGCCTTCAGCTCAGGTCATGATCCTAGGATCCTGGAACTGAGTCCCATATCCGGCTCCCTGCTCAGTGCCTGCCTGCTGCTCACCCTGCTTGTGCTCTCTCTCTCTCTGACAAATGAATAAATAAAATCTTAAAAAACAAACAAACAAACAAACAAAACAACCCTCTTACCTTGTTAAATATGACCTCCTACATAAAGTATGTCCTAGCTACTCTCACTAATGCCAATTTCATCTTTTACAGGGCACTCCACCTGTGTGTTTGTCTTGTTTCTTCCACGGGGTTATAACTGTCCTAGGGGTCGGAAGTGTATCTTCAACTTGCTTTCTATCTTCCGCAGGGTAAAGCATAGTGCTGGACTCATAGGGGATATTCAATAAATTAATTAGGAATGAATGGATGAATGAATGATGAATGAAGGCATCCGGTAATGAGTTGACATTCAAGAAGAGACTGGAACAAACTGCACATTAGAGTTACCTAGTTGAGTATCTAAATATACGAATGCCAAGGGTCCACACCAGGGATTTCTGGTTTGTGATGGATTCTTCCACACATGGCAAAGGTTGCCATCTAGGCTTTCCTTAGACCTTCCCCAGCCAACGTTATATCACCATATAAGTGCATTTGAAATGTGGGCTGAACGCTTCCTTTAAATGGAGATATGGGCAACTCAATTCTTTTAGGACAGAAATAGATCGTATATAATTTCAATAAATTAAACAAAAATGAACAAAGCTTCTGTAGCAAAAGGTGTCAGGTTCTGGGATGAGTGCGTTCATGACAGATCTGGAAAATGTAAGAGGGATGACTTCTTTTTCCTCTTGTCTTTGTGATATTTCCAATAACTGTGCCATTAAATTCCTTAGATAATATTAAACACTGTTTAACAGAAAGCCCTAGTGAACAATGAAGTGAGAGCCTCCTATCTGGACTGTCCACACGGTATGCATACCAAACAGGCACGTTGGTGTTCATCCCGGGATCTCTGCCTGGTACACAGGGAGAGAAAGCAGGAGAGCAAGGAACGGAGACAGAGGGGAAAGGGGGGTGTGAATTTCCAGATGACAATGCGAGTGAGCTAGTTTTCCTTAAGCCCCTCCGACTTCATTCTCTGAATATTCCTGCCCTTGTGTGGTTCTTCTAGGTTTGGAAACATAGTGCAAAGGCCTGACAGTAACATCTGTTGAAGACTCCCTGCAGATGAAAATGAAAGCCAAACTAGCACGCACATGTGAAGGGGATTATCAACCAAATGTGTTGGTTTTATCCCTGGGTCTTTGCTGCAAAAAATGTATGTTTCCTGAATAATAATGATGTCTTCCACTCCCATCATGCCTTTCTTTCCAGGACTCCAAGAGATTCTGTTTTGTCATTTGTCCACTGTTGGGGAGGAAGGGAAGAAAGAGTATAAACATTTCCTAGAGTGACTAGCCATCTCAGTTCGACTGGTTTCAGTACTGAGATTCAGTCTCATGGCACCCCAGGGAAGCCCTCAGTCAAGGGCAAACTGGGACAGCTGGTCAACAGAGTGTCTCCCAATGTTTTACATGAGATTTCTCAGTGTTACCATGACACGTTTCCCTGGATCAGGGGTAAGAGGACCTGTTACTCTTTTTTAAACTTATAGGACATAAATAAGATATATTTGTTAGAGAAAAATTAGGAAACATGTATGTGTGTGTGTAGAGAAAGTGTGTGTGTGTGTGTGTGTATACACACACATGCATACATACACACACACCCACACACACTGCTTTGTTATCTTTTTTATTCTTCATGTAACTTCGCATGAATATCTTTTCAAGACTATGCTGTATTTATAGCTATAATTATATTTTTAAGCTGCGTGGTGTTTCACTGTAAAACCATTCTATGCTGTATTGAGTCGGTCTCCGTTTGTCTCCATATATATACACACACACACAAACCAGATTTCTGCTTTTAAAAATAGAGCTGTGAATAACACCATTATCATATATAATTGAAGATTTTCTGATTATACTTTGGTGATGTCAGTGTCTGCTTATCCTTCCATAATCCCAACTATCTTAAAATGGGTTTCCCCGAAACAACTCCTGAGACAAGGATTTGGGGATAGGTGATTTATTTAGGATGTGATTCTAGGAAGCCCAGTAAGCAAGTGAGACAAATTAAAAAATGCCAATCACAGGTGAATTACTGAATGGGTTTCCCGTGTGGGAACGGAAGCACAGTACAACTAAAGACCTTCTGAGAGACGATAGCACGTATTCAGAACTGTATGTCAGAGGGGTAGTGAGGTTGGGGAATTTTCCCCGCTAATTCCCTTCCCTCATTGATTGGAAGTCACTCTGGGGACATTAGCTCCCCAGCTATGTAGGCCATGGAAATGCCTGTGGTTACAGAACACCTCCAGGCAGAGAGGCAGAAAGCTACCGGCATTTCTGAGAACTGGCTAGGGTGAAAGCCAGTGGGCACCAAGGAGGTACAGAAGGACACCCACAGCATCTCCCCTATTACCTCAGTCCCTGGTTTTCTCTTCATTGATGATGTGTTCCCCCTACCACAGCATCTGTTGGCAATAGTTTCTCCACTCCCTCAAAATATCCCAATGTCTGGCTCCCTCCTGGCTTTCTCACTCCCTCTGGTACCCCAACACAGCAATTATTTTAACACATCAGAAGTCATAATACATCTACTTTTTCTCTGTCGCGCATCCCCTTCAAGTCATCGTTTCCATCTTTAACCATCATCATAATCACGCCCTTGTATATTTCCTCAACTCTTCTGTCTCTTTGTCTCTACAAATTCCACTCGTCTGGAAAAATCCCATTCCTTAGCGAAGTCCAAATCTCCATCTAATCTACGCACATAGCCTCAGTGTATTCTAGGCGTATCACTTGCTCTCTCCTTAAACCTCCCAAATTCAACCCATCCTCACATTCAACCAGTAATATTGCTTTCTACTTCGAGAAAGTGAACTACTCAGAAGAGAACTTTCCAAGCTTCTATAATGCAGCCATCTCCCTTGCCCTCCTGTTACTTGTTGTTTGGATAAGCAGCTCAGGATCCTATCTTGAGGGCTGTATCTTGTGTTGGATCCTAGCTCTTCTTGCTTTCTTGAGAACATAATCCTTTGCTCTTTCCCCTACATCGTCCATTTTCACCTCGTATTTTCGTCAAGGCACAAACTTGGTAGGTATATCTCCTGTCCTGAAAACACCTTCTTGAGACCACATGCCTATTCACTTCTGCCTTTTTTTGGGGGGGGGGAGCAAAACAGTAAAACACCTCGAAATCATCACTTATACTTACTGTTGGCAATTTTTCTCCTTACCGCTTAAATCAATGTCAATCAACAACCCATCACCACCACTGTATCAGTTCTCCTCTTATAAATGCTAGCGATGGCATCCATGTTACTAAATCCAATGGCTGATTCTCACCCCTCACCTTATTGGACTCCGTTTGAGTCAAGCTGATCACTTTCTCTCCCTTGATATATGTTCCTCATGTGACAATACTACTTTTTGGTTATCATTTTACCTCACTGGTGTCTTCTTCTCAATCTCCCTTCTCATCTCTGCAAGCTCTAGGGTTGGAAATGCCTGGGCTGAATTAGTCACTGTAACTATTCTGTTTGTATCCCATTCCAACATCTACTATTTATCTATTCTCATGTCTTTCATCAAACTCCTGGCTTTAAGTACTGTATGTTTGCTGGGAAGCCCAAATTTATCTGTCGTCTAAACCTCTCCCTGACCTCTGTAATAATAAACCCAACTTCTGCTCAACGGCTCCATGCAAAAATCCAAAAGACAAATCAAATCTCTGATGCCTAAACCCCAACACTTGATCTTCTCATCCAAATCTGCTACTTCATCTCAGTCTTTCCACTTCAGTAAATAGAAACTCCGTCCTTCCGATTGTTCATCAAAAAACCTTGGAGCTATCTGTATGCCTATGCTTTTCTCACATATTATCGCAAATCCATCAGCAAATCTTATAAGCTCCCACACTCAAACTACACACAGAAGTCAACAACCAGGCTGGTCCGAGCTGCTGTTATTTCTTGCCTGGATTACTGTGCTAGGCTCCTAACTGGTCTTCTGTCCCTGGCCATCCTCTGTGAAGTTTAATCTCAACTCCAGAGCCAAAGTGATTCTTCCAAGAATTAAATCAGGTTGGCTATTCTTTAAGACCCACTCAATAAAAGCCTATTGGACCTGGCCTGGTCAGAGCCCACAGTACCTTCATGACTTCATTATTTCTTCCTTTCCTCCCCCTCTCCCACTTTACTCCAATCCCAGTGACCTTCTCTTTATTCTTCAGCTGGGCCAGACACACTCCCACCCCAGTATTTTTGTCTTTGCTGACATCTACGGAGTGCACTCCCTCTTCTATTGAAGTTACACAAATTTCATTCCTCAGGTCTTCACTGACCACCTTATTTTAAATTATAGCCACTACTCCCCACTGCCCCCCACTCCTGTGCCTTTCCAAACTGTATTTCTATCACAGCACTTTACAAATCATGGCATGATGTTTTTTAAAGCACAGTCATTTACTTTAATATATATTCAAGCTTTTATATATATTCAAGCTTCATAAGAGCAAGGATTTTATCTCTTTGGTTCTCTGTGCCTAGAAAAGTACCTGGCATATAGGAGGTGTTCAACTGATATTTTGTTGAATAAATTATTAAATGAGACCCTGGTTTGATCTCCCAAACAGGCTTCTCTATTTATTAGTTGTGTAACCTTAAGCAAGTCCCTGGGACAATTCATTCCAACTTTATTTCCTCACCTATACAATCATATAGCAATACCTAATTTATGGTACTGGAGTAAGGAGTCGTGTATGCAAAATACCCCTTTGCAATACCTGGCATGAACTTTTCATTCAATAAATATCCACTGAATTTATTGTCCCTAAACAGAGATTACCAAAATTTCCTACAAATTACAAAATTTGTTTCTCCCATATTTCCCACTCTACTGCCTGTCCTCAGGCGTTTTCACCTCTGCTTTCTATTTTCCATGCATTTTGATAAACCACTAGCATTTGTTTACCTTGGCCTGCTCAGTCGACAACGTTGAGTATATTAGTGCCTAGTGACAAATTATCCCTTCCTTCCTTCCTTCCTTCCTTCCTTCCTTCCTTCCTTCCCTCCTTGTCTTTGTTGTCGACCTAAAAGATCATGTGTAGGTAATGTAAAAGATGTAATAGACTTCAAGGAAACTCTCCCATGAGCTTCAAAATTAATTATGAAAAGAAAATGTCACCCTTCAAACAGTCAGATATGAAGCAAAATGACTCAGATCTAGTATTACATATATGCAGAAATGAATGTCTAGATGGGTACAGATTTAGAGACAGCTCTCTTAAGAGAAGTAATACTTAATCTTAACCCTGAAGGATGGCTGGTATATTGTTCACAGTTATTAATATTAACTGCAGCAACAAACCCAAAAGAAGAAAGCACAATAAGTGTTTAGTTATTGCTTATGTCACAATTTGATGTGAACTGAGGGGCTCTTCCTGGTCAGTCCTCTCCCAAACGACAATGCACATGACCTTATAGATATGCCAGCTGCAATACTTGGCTTCTAAGATCATCAAGCTGACCTTTTCTCTTCTGGGCCCTGAATAAAGCAGTTCATGGCGCTAATCCAGTCTTGATTCAGTATGACCTGATTGAGGGTACTACTGTGCTTTGGAGAAGCTTGGGGGCTGCCATGAAAGATTTGATGTTTCAGACATGTTTGAAAGAAACAGAACATTAGAACTAGTGCCCCAGGGATGGTGTGTGGGCCTCAGGGTGTGGGATCAGAGAACTGTGGTGGCCCAATTTCAAACTTTATACTCTAAGACAAGTGAGAAAGTTCCTGAGGCTGGCATGAAAATGTATGGGTCTGTTGAAGAGACAGAAACAACTATAAATCAGGCAAACAGGTGTGCTTGGGATTACAGGTTCATTAATGAAGTGATGGACCTTTGAAAGAGAGAGATTGCATTGCAGCAATTGTCATAAAGAGGTTTGTTTATGATGAGGACCGTGACCTTGGAGGCAGCACTATGCTGCATCTCTTGAGAAGATTACAGTGTAATTATTACTCTAATGGGCTTCAAGCAAAGACTCTAAAGTAACCACAAAGTTCCTATTTCCTGTCTCAGAAGGGTATGTGCAGGGGAGATATAGGGACTCACTCAAAGGGAAGGTATTGCTTAAAAACATTTCAGCAATGAAAGGAGAAGACAAAGGAAATTTCCAGGGAGAGGGCCCTTCCACTGAAAGTTTATTTGTTTATTTTTTACTAATCTCTATAGCCAACGTGGGGCTGGAATGTACCACCCCAAAATGAAGAGTTGTAGGCTCACCTCCTCCAATGAAACTAGCCAGGTGTCCTGGCCCTTCCATTTAGAAGGGGATTCCATACCTTCCAAGATAAGCAGTAACTATTTTCCCTTTGTGTGTTTCTCTTTCTGCCTCTCTATTCCTACATTTAGCTTTCCCTCTGATGCCATTTCTTTTTCTCGGTATTAGTTTTGTTTTTTCTATCTCTATGTCTGTGGACCTGCCTTATCTCTCATTACAGAGATATCTCATAACAGAGATATCTCTCAAAATAGAGAACAGGTTCTCTGTTTCTAAGGGAGGATCAACTCTGTCCCACGGCCCATAAAATCTTTCACATTTTTATGACATAATAATCAAGTACCTATTTTTTCTGAAGATACTATGCCAGGCCAAAGAAAAAGAAACCCAAACCAAAGCTATTAATTCCATAGTCTCAGATGCAAGCAGGATGTTTTACATAAAACAGAGAGCCATCCAGAATGGGGACTGTTCCAGTGGCCATAACAGATGCTCTCTCATCAGTTTGGAATTTCTGTAACAGTCTATACCAGATTAGCTGGACCTAGATTTTACTCTTAGTTACTTCTGGCTGGGCAACAGAATTCTCCAATGTCTTTTTGGTGATCTACTTCAAGGCACTTTGAGTTTACTTTACCTCAGTTTGAAAAGGCAGTATCATCCATAGTAAGTATTTCTCTTACTAAGAGCCATCCATCTTGGCTCTTAGTAAGAGAAATATGCAGAGAAATGAAGAAAAAGGATGAGATTATCTTCTTCCTTTTAAGACTTTGTTTCAGAGAGAACGAGGAATTCCTATGAAAAGAACCTAATAATATTTCATATATATTAAATCCTACTTTGTGCTGGACTGTGATAATCATTTTGCAGACGTCGGCTCACTTAACACGTACCACCATCCTGTGGAGGAGGTGTTGTTACCAAGAAACTGAGTCTAAGTTGGGAGAGTAACATGTTGGAGGTCCTACCGTTCGTCAGGAACAGAACCATGGTTCAAATTCAATTTTTGACTCAAAAGTCCGTGTGATTATGTGGCTCCTGTGGGCCACACATTAACCTCACATAATTGCTGAGTAGGTCTCCATTTTATAGGTAGGAAAACTGAGGCCTAGAAATTAAGTATTTGACTAAGATGATATAGGCGGGAAGTGGTACTCAAGGTTGTAGAGTCCCCAAGTGCTCCATTCCTCAGACGACTCCTGTCCTTCTTTCTTTCTCCATCATACTGCCTGCTGAACTCCTTCCAGTCAAGATCTTATGTTCGTATCTCTAACCTAGATCTCTGATAGTAAAGTTTATCTTTCTTCCCCTCAGTATCAATTGCCAAATCGAAAATCGTATTTATTGATTTTTGAGTATCTAGTATGTGTGAAGTCTGGTGCTCAGAAGTGAAAGAGGTAGAAAGGTAAGTAGCAAATGGTTCCTACTCTCAAGGAAGGAGGGTCTTAATTGGAAAGAAGAAAGAGAAGCTCATGATAAAGTTAAATGACTTTTCCAGACAACCACGGAAGGCAAGTCATGAGGCAGGAGATGATGAATGGCTGAAACAATGTTACAGACAATCTGTGCTGTAGGATTGCAGATGAGGAAGGAGTGGGGAGCAGATGGTCACTGTTCTGTGCATAATACACCCTCATATACTTAAAGCCCATCATTAGGCCCTTTAGAAATCCCTTGGTCAGGATAAATCTTTTCATCTTTCCTTGGGAATATTATCCCCACTCTTTTCAACCTTTCCTTGCTTCTCCTCCAGCCATCCCAGGTTTCTTAACTATGTTGGCATCTAAAACACAACTCAACAATATGAGGGAAGAGTCTTTCTTTTGAGGTCCTGTGTGAGCTGAGCCTTGGCCTCAGACCATGGGACAACTCACAGGCAAACATGAAAAACTACAGGGGTCCCAACATACTCTTTGTTCTGATATCCCTGTGTAAGTGAAAAACGTATGTATCTGTAGGTATTGTCACATTAATCTTGAGATTGAAGGGCATGACTAGCCATACCCCAACACCTGCAGTAGACAAGGATAGGGCATGAGGAGGGAGGAGGAGGGATGGAAAAATACCCCAGCATTCCCTTAGCACCAAGATTTATCCTTCACATCTGGGTGGTGCTCAGCCTTGGAGATACATTCTTGGGTGGCCTCTTTAAAATAGAAATACTCTTGATTCCTATATTAGACAGTCTCCTCCTTATAAAGGGCTAGGAGTGTGTGTGTGTGTGGGGGGGGTGATGGAGGGAAGGGTAATGGGATACGACATGACATTGTGAGTAGTGGGATAAGAGATAACTGCTCCTGGATGAGAGAAGAAGTAAGGAAAGAAATGCAAAAGACTCCAAGGGTGGAAGAAGCAAAATGCAGGTAGAACGTAAACCTCCACCTACAGCATCACCACGCCAGGGACTAAAACCTGCTGAAAAAGTTCATAGCTCTGGAAATATATGCACCTGTTTCCTTGTTTCTTTCTTCTTCTTCTTTTTTTAAAATCACCCTTCCATCAAATGTTAAACACAAATCCTAGAAGACCAAAAGGTTAGGCCGTCATAAATGCCCTCTATCTCAAGTCGAAGGTGACAGAGACAAGACAAACAGACACGATAATCTTGAGAGGTTTTAGTCCCTGGACAGCTTTCAGGATACATGTTTCACAAGGGGTTGTTCAGAGTCACTTCTGTGTCCCTTCCTGTTGTCATCTGATAAGTTCAAGATACCTAGTTTGCTGAAAACAATTCTCTGTGAAGAAACTGCCAACAATCTTTGGTTCACTTTTTGTGAGAGGATGTTAGAAACTTTCTCAAGAGCCATGAATTCCTTTCTTAGGGTGTATTTAGTCCTGGGATAAAGGACACAACCACCAGCCCAGTCTGTTCCTTAGGGGCCCTCGGCCAGCTAAGTGCACGACTCACTGATCCTGCTGGAGGCTAACCGCAACTGGTGGGACCTACAGTCACATGGAGGTATGGGAAGAGGACTCCAGTGCTGGACTTGGAGGCGGAAGACCCAGAGTTTTAGCTGGGGATTTGCTCTTGTCACTTAAGCTTATTTAATTTCTGATACATTATCTATGAATAGTGCTAATAACTTTATGACATATCCCCACGGGTGGGGATGTCTGCCATTGTAGTAGGAAAATAACATATTTCATGAAATACTTTAATACAGGCTCCCATTATTCAAAGCAAAGGAGTTTGTAGGGAGGGCTGGACCAGAGAATACCAAGTGAAGGCTTCAGGATGGTTACCCAGGCCCTGAACAATACCCTCTTTATTTTGATGGTCAAAGATATTAAGTTTGATCTTTCAGGAGACACATTATCCCAAACCCAACTTTATATTGTCCATGCTACACCTGTAACAGGTTCCATGGGAAATAAATGCGTGGATGAGTGACTGATTTTTAAGGAGCCTCTGGATATTTTCCTCAAAAGGATGACCTGATCAACCATAGCAGCTTACGTCTCAGATACTACGGAGGTGACCCCTTCCAAGCATGACGGTAGTGGACTGCCTGGAAGGACACCATCCTGGAAATCATTTCCACCTGAAACTCCTCCAAGCAGGAGAGAATCTCGTGCTGGTTGTGCTGGTTGTACGCATTATAGTCTGAGTCGTCTCCCACTTCCTCTCAAGCTCATCTGCACACCGGTTCAGTGTGTAATCTTGCTGGCTGTAGGATTACTGATGACTGACAGCCATTCCCTGAGAACATCGGGTCTGCCTGTAGCCTGGCTGTGCATGGATGCTTTATAGTGACAGGATTAAGTGCCGAAACTTCTCCAGGGACAGCCCATGTTCAGGATGTGTGTCTGAGATACTGTCAAACATGGCAGCCAGGGGATGGCTACTAGGCACTGATGCCTCCCGTGTATGAAGAGCGTGGCAGAAACAAAGCACCAAGGTTTACTTGCAGGCTAGCTTCCCTGGGCCCCTTTTGTCTGTCTGGACAAGAGGATGTTGGTGGGATGCAAAGGACCTCGTCGACACCACCTCCTTTATTTTGAGTGGTGTTTTCCCAGTAATTAAATGTGTTACAACCTTAAAACCCAGCTGGATCCTATAGATGTACAACACATTCTCATCTTACTACAGGGATTAAACTTCCTGAACCAAATGTTTGACAGAATATATGAGCAAGAAGGAAGTAGGGAGGTAACCAAATGATTGCAGCTTTGGAACTGTCAAAACACACTAGGGTTTGGTCACTGAGAGAGAAGAGTCAGCCCACTGAATTAATCAGTGGGATTAGTACATAGTTTTGTACCAATCAACAAGTTATTTTCAGGAACTCTTGACTTTCAGTCCTCAGGCTTACTGCATAATGAATATTAAGGCTTCAAGGAAAAATACAAGTCTTGACTTGACTGTATCTGCTCATAATTAAAAAAAGGAGATTCTTCCATTCTTCTGTTATGACACCGTCACAAATGGAGCTAAACTGGGAGGAAAGATCCCCCAGATCCTTTGTGGATCCCATTAATATACATATTTTTTAATAGACCCAGGAAGCTAGAATTAAAAGTGGCTTCCAGGTTTGGGTTGAGAGAAGATCTTGATCCCGTTATTAGCATCCCCCCTTTTCTGAAAATCCTGCCACCTTCCCCCGGACTCCCCACCCAGTGGCCTTGCTGTCCTGGGGCTCTCCCGCAATAAGTATTCTTTTCCCAACTGAGCTCAAAATTCTTCAGGGATGAATGACGTGGTGCCATCTAAAGGAAAATTCTGATCACTGTTATCAAACCTAATAATAGGGAATGACAGACATGGGGGGACTGAAGTAATTGGTTCCAGTTCAGCTGGACCCTGATGACTGTAATTCAGGTCTTTGGTGAAGCCTGGCCCCATGTGCTCTATCCCCTTGCTAGTCAGGCAGAAGGTGACCTCCTCACTTTTCCTGAGCAAGGATATGGATTGCTTCTGAGAGATGTTGGGATATGAAATCAGCACACCCTTCCATCCCCTGCTCTCTTCTCATCCCTGTCATCTGACTACCTGGGATTGCCCTGCTAGCTCTTCATTATTAATGATCCTCCCTTTCTTTTGGCCAGTTTCCTGAAATCTTTATCCACCACAGGGGCTGTGCCTCTTCCAGAAATCCTACTGTTAGTACAGGCCTGTTGCCAATGACTCTCATAGACATAAGGTCATTTAGAATTACACAATGATAGAGATCATTCACTTCTACATTTCAGTTTATAGAATGGGTCACGGAAGCCACAGAGCTGTAATGGATTATCGAAGTTTAAATGGATAATTGTAGCTGAACGGGGATGAGAAGCTAGGTGTTCTAACTCCCAGACCACTGATCATTCTGGTCAGTTAGCTCCCTACCAGCTGCTTCCAAAGCTTCTACTTCAGACTCCATGGGTAATTTCTGCTTTCCTCTCTGCACTGGCTTGAAGATCTTACAATTCATTTTTTATCCATCTTGTTCTTTACAGTCTCTGTGTCTCCTCTCCCCCTGTTTCCTCCTACCCCACCCCTCACTGTTACTTGCTGTTGTTCACTCACCTTTAGGAAGACACACAGAATTGGCTGAATAGAAAGTACATTCTGTATTCCTTGCCAATGTAGCCTGAGGGAAGTCATTAAGAAGCAGCTCTTCCTAGAGATGTTTCTAATGTGCTTGCTGTAATTGTGGCTGAAATTTCAATATCAAAGGTTAAAGAATCCTTCTTTCCTTTACACTTCCTTTTATTTGCAATTACCCTGGGAAGAGAACACGGCCAAGCAGGAATGCTCAATTCAATTCTTCCTATCCCAGGTTACCCGAGAGGGTGGTGAGCTATTTACATGTGCTATCTTGGACTCCAGGAATACAGAAAAGATGGGGAGATACAGATGGAAAAGGGTGGACAGAGACGATCCCAGAGGAGAACCAAACTGAGGTTGAGGTGTGTGGACCACACCTGGAGAGAAGGATTTTCCAGCTTTGTGTCCTTATTTTAGTAGAGATGGAAGAGAAAGTGGGTACGTTTTGATTCAAGAAAAGAAATAGAAACGGATTAGAGGAATCAGGCACCTAGGAAGCAGGGTGAACACAACAGGTCTAATACTGCCTACGGTGCTGGTGGGGAGAGTCCAAGAGAAACTGAAAGCCAGAGGGCACGGAACACCCCAGGCTCAGGCACCCGGACGTGTGGTTTTTATGCTCAAATTACTTACTTGACTTTGAACGTGTGATTTCGCCACTCCAGGCTTCAGTCTCCTTCACGGCAAAATGAAGTAGCTGGACTTGATTATCTCAAGGTCCTGACTTCTTCCGACTCTCCCGAAGCCAGCCTTCTCTAAGGCTTTCGCTTTCGCTGAAAGCGCCAGATGTAACTGCCTCACGCCCTTTCCCTCCCCATGCGTGCCTCCTCTCCAAAAAGCAAACTTTTTGTGCCTTTTCTATCAAGCAAATCCAAGTGTCTTTTGGAGGCCTCATTTTACGGAAAGCATAAAGCCCCTGGGGGCCTCAAAGCCCTGGTAGAATCGCTTCCCTCGTTGCCCCTTCCCATCTACCTCCCAAACTCGTCCCCTATCCCTAACGGGTCGAACTCATTTACCGTGTAAATGATAGCAAATCAGGAACCTCCCGCTGCTTATAATGATAACACTTCCTATAATTTGCATGCTAAAATTCAACTGATTTCAGATAGCATTTCTTAGAACAGATAGGTGACACCAGGGTTCCATGAGGGGAATAAATTACCACCTCAAGTTCCATGCCATCGCAGTTGTGGATTCCAATTGGCTGACATTCAGCCCCAAACAAAAGCACAAAGCCTTGTCTAATGGAGCAATGAGAAAAGAGATCTAGGAAATATTAACAAGTTTCTCATGGTAATTTATGCAAATACACGCCATAACTCAGCTGAAGAGCTTCGGCTCGCACCTATGGAAGGGAGCTGCACTAGCCAGGGATTTTATGGAACTGATGGCACCTTATTACATCCCAGAGGTTGTGGGTTTCCATACAGATTAGCACCGGAGAGGCTTAAGGTGGCAATTAGTCCTCAGACCATCTGCATCAGAACCGCTCTGGGGTGCCTAGTAAATGCAGTTTCCCCTAGCTCTATTACAGACCAACTGAATCAAAAGCCCTTAGGGTGGGGCCTGGGAATCGGCATTTAGGACACACACACACACACACACACACACCACTTGCGACCCCCCCCCCCCCGCCCCGTCCCGCCCCCAGGTGGTTTTTATGCATGCAGAATAAGACCATCTTTCTGGGCCTGGCCTCCCATGATCAGTACCAGCTACATTTAGGTTATACGCACCATGACCCAAGTGCGAATTGGCCAAGTTACTGCACTGCACTGTTCTGGGCCTCACATCCCTCATCTGTAAAAGAAGTGGATCCAATTACCTCTTAAGTGTTCCAGACCCTAATTCTTTTTTCAAATGAAACATGGGGCAATACTGCGGCCCAAACAAAATGTCCATGTAGGTGGCTAGTTGGCAAAATGTCCCCTGTGGACCGTGTAGCCATGTGTCTCTGGAGTTCTGCAGTCCCAGGAACAGAGGACCGCACTAAGCCGCCCCCCCATCTGTCTTTGTCTGCCCATTTTCTTGCCCACGCAGTCTCTTCTCAGCCGGGAAACCGTGCTTCCCTCAACGAGGTATCTGGACTCAAATCCTTTCTCTTACCGGGGACTTCAGCTTTTGAAAGCAAATCCATTATACTTTTTGGGTTTTTTGTTTTTGTTTTTGTTTTTCTTTTGAAGGGTGGTTACGTTTTGCTTTTCAGTGTCTGTCCTCCAAGGAAATAATGCTCTGTATATTTTATATACTACAATATTTCCGGCACCTAGAATGGCATCTGTCATGTAGTAGGCTTTCGATAAATCTCCTTTGAATGAAGGAATTCAAGGACAATTACCTGCTAGAAAAGGGAACAGGAAAGGGGGAAACAGAGGGTGGCAGGGATATATTTTAATAGCTCAATATATTAGCACATAAAGCTAACATTTATTTACAACCAAATATGCTCAAGGTTTTCTACACATATTATCACATTTATTCCTCATACATCTATGAGGCAATTATTCATATATGCATTTCACTTGAGGAAACCGGGCTCAGATAGGTTACAGTGTTTATCCAAGACTTCATAGAGCTTGCTGAGGATGAATTCAGGGCTGGGTTTGTCTAACAATAAAACCCAAGTATTTCCGTCTCAGCACTCTGTCTCCCAAGAGTAAATCCAGCAAAAATTGTTAACCAAGTGTTTCATCTAGGTTACTTTCCCCCTCCTTTATTGTCACTTGTTTCTTATGTGAAACTGGTTTGTCTGCATTGTTTAAAAAAATGAGAAGATCAGAGCTAATTTAGATAAGGGTTCAGCTGTTTCCACAACTAAGACACCAATCAGTGACTGCACCTTGAACTTGGGAGAGGGTAGGTCAACACAGAGCCTCCTCTGGCATTGTTGGGATAAAGTGCCAAGCTCGGGAGACCCATCCCCTACACCTGTGCAGGAACTGGGAAGGATTTTTTAGGTGCTCTTGTCTCCAGGTTAAGCATTGCCTTCTCTTTATCCTTCTAGACTTTTCCAGGCACCAGTTATTCCGGGAGTATCCTCTAGGTGTTTTTCCCTGCACTCCTCCTAACTTTTCAGGTTAAATATGATTTGGAAACGAAGGGACATTGACAGCCAAATGAGAGAAATGTACTCCAGGCAGAGAAGTCAGCACAGGCAAAGGCTTTAGCTCTAGGAGTCCAGTGGAAGCCTGGTGATTTGAGGAAGGAGTTGTAATCCTACACAAAATGATCCCTGTTAGTTACTCAAAGACCCTTCTCCTTATTTTTTTCTCTTTCTCTTTCCCTTTTCCTTTGTCTCTCTAAGGCTCACATATAAACTCCTGGCGAAGGTCTCATTGCTCAGTTGGTCCTTCTCATTCTTGGTGTGTGGAGCACTAGGGCCAGGCCAGATAGCCAGATGAGAGACCAGTTGGTCATTCATAGGGTCCATTTCCCTGAGGAGGGGTGTTGGCATGGCCCGCCCTTGGTGCTTAAGCTTCCTGGGCAATATCCCCTCCTCTTGCTCATCTGAAGACTTGGTCATTCAGCATACTCAAAAGCAGGTACACAGATGATAGCTATCCCCAGGCAAAAAGGTACCTGGGGGACACAAGTGTGTGTGTGTATGGATGTGGTGGCGGAAGGCATAGTTCCCAGCAGGGGAAAGATCATTATAATCTGCAAAGCGCAAACACAGTAAGGTGGCCTACTGGTGGCTGACCACTGCTTCCTTGTATTTATAAATATGGCCTAGGACCTTCGTCTGTGGTATCAGCTCGCTGAAACTCAAAATCCAGCCACTGTCCTCTTGACTCCTGCTCCCCTCCTCTTTATTGTAGGCCATCAGTTTCTCATAGACTCTCATCCCGTCATGTGGCTTGTAGCCCAACTCCTGATTCTTGTGAGGGAAGAAGGTGCTTATCACTGTAAGAAGCACAACTGGGACACAGGCAACCTTGGAGCTGATGCCTACTGTAGATTTTCCTCAGCCCAAAGCCTTCTCTGCGTGTCCCCGCCCAGCCTGTAGCCTGCCCCCTGTCTGGCCTCCACGGCATCTCCCCCTCTCTTTTCATTTTGAGCCTGCCTTCCTTTGGTTGCAGTGAAGTCTGGTTTCATCACTCTCTCTCTCTCTCCAGTCTTTTCTGTAACTGTTCTCTTTGCTCCCACAGGCCCACCACATGGGCTGTCTTTGTTCTTCTCACAAAGGGAGTTGTCAGTATTGAAGGCTCTTTTCAGGAAGGCAGGGAGGAGCTCTTGTTTTTCTAAGTCACAATCAGAAGCATTATTAGTGCTTCTATCCTCTTTTAGGCGTGCAGCATAAACATAGCTGCATAAGAGGTATCACATATTCATGGGCTTAGGATGGAGGGAATGTGTGTGTTGGGGGGATGGTGCATCACAGGAGAAAAATGAGACACACAAAAACAACAAAGGGGGCAGAAGCAAAGGAAGAAAGAAGTAGAAGCAAAAGAGAGGAGGAACTTGGGCCATAAGACCCATTCGTAATGGTGCCGGGGCCCCGAGACTTCAATATCCTACCCCCAGGATAGCGTTTTCAATGTCAGATCTTTTCAAGGCTTCCTTCCGCTCAGGGGTTCACTGGGTGTTTGGGCATTGTTCATTGTGACATCCAGAGTGACACCCATCAAATGCCCCTTTGGGGTCCTCTTTGGGCTGATGAAATTGGAATTGTCAGTGTAGAGACAAGCAGCTCCGCAGTGACACTGACCAGGGATACCAGCCCCTGGAAGTAAAGACACAGCACGAGGTCTCTTCAGGGCGGTCTAGCTGGATGCCAGGCTCTGTGCCCCAAGGGCAGTGATTCAGCCTTCACTTTTCATTTGTCTCCCCTGCTTTACGTCTGTCGTCCCTAAAGGTGGTCTAGTGCAGAGGAACAAGTCACACGGCCACTCCTTTGAGGGCTAGATGCCAAGTTCATGTGTCACCATCAGGACCCCCATTTGGTTTTGTCAGCTTTTTCACATCCCATGCAGCTCCAAAACACCCTGTGACAAGCTGACTTGGCTTGACGAGAGCTGGGCTCGCGGACCAGCCATTAGCCTGTTTGGAATCCTGGTCCCATGGCCATGCTCACAAGCTCCGTTAATGGGGAAGTCAATTAAATAATGCCAGCCACTGTTTTTCTTCCTTACGGCACTCGGTGCTGCCAGCAAAAGGTGTTTTGCAGATTATTAACAACAACAATTAATGGGGAAGTAATCGACTGTGAAAGGAAGCCAGTTAGGGGGGCAGGGTCAATCCAACCATTCATTGTTGGGGCCTAGGCCTCCCAAGGGTGCAGACTGTGTCCTGGACGAGTTGTCTGTGCACTGAGGACAAAGAACATCTTGGGTTCCATGGGGCAAAAGTTTAAGAAATGCTAGCCAGGTGGAGGAGTGCACGTGGGCCCCAACTGCAATGCCTAACAAATTCTCCCTGTTGAATTAAGCTCCTGATTCTGCAGAGAAAGTCATTTCCATAATGTGCAAAGTCATAGGCTTGCAGGCTGGAACTGGAGATGACATTCATTGTGTGATTCGGAGCCACCTCTCTAATTCTTCCAAAAGATAATTTGCCTGGATTCAATGATGATATCTAGTAACTTAGGATTGAAGGTATAGTATTTAGGAGGGTAATTCGTGTTAAAATGCAAAAAACTCATGGGAAGGATAATTCACTGAGCATTGCAAGTCAATAATGTGATGAGAACCGTAGTCATAGCAACCAATGTTTATCAAGACACTATCATCATCATCACCACCATCATCATCACCATCACACAACCATCATCATCACCATCATCACCACCATCATAATCATCATCACCAGCTTCATCACCAGCCTCATCACCGTCATCATCACTATCATCACAACCATCATCACCAGCATTACCACCACCACTACCATCATGATCAAAAACCATCACCACCACTATCAGTATCTCCACCACCACCATCATCATTACCAAGTAGATCACAGGTATTGAGACATACTCATTCCCAACACTCTTTTAAGCACATTCTGTGTGATATTCCTTTAATCTTAATTCCAACATTATGAGGTAGGTGCTACTGTCACCTGTTTTGTGTAGACCAGGAAACTAGAGTGGAGTGTCTAAGTAAGTTGGCTGGGGCTACCAGCTAGCAAATACTGGCATCAGAATGCCCAACTAGCAGGCTCTTCTAAACTGTCTAGGTTCTGTGCCACTAACGATTGCACTGCTGGGACTGAGCAAACAGATGGGTCTTAATTTCAGGCTTGGGCTATGCAGCTTTGGGCCTCTCTATGGCTGATTCTGTATCTATGACATGGGAATACAAGTACAAACAGAGTTAAGAGGACCAGAACTAGGTGAGGCAAGGGGGGGTGCCAAGGTGCAAAATTTAAGGAGGCACACCCCCTCAAGGTGGTGCATGGGTCAGTCCTTCACATATGACCCTCAGGAATGAGGGCCTCCCTACACTATGTGCCCATGCAGGTAGGCACCTTATTAACTTCCTCCTAGTTTTAGCCTTAGGAGTGAAGATGAAACTAAAGGAGATCTTCTATTTAAGTGACTGGTATATAATAGATTATTAATCACACATGTCCTTCTTTTTCTTGAGACTATATTATGAGATCTTTCCTGGAGAGTAGAATCCATTTCAAGAGAGGGAGATGATCCCAAAGACCTGGGCCTTTGATTGGGGCATGAGCAGCAAGAAAAAAAATAGGGAAGGCCCTGGTGGCAAATTTCATGTCTGCTTTGATCCTGCTTGGTTTCCCTGGGCCTCACTGGTACCTGGCCCTTCTCCAGTGGTAAAGGTCTCACTTCACAGGAGAAGAAAAGAAATACATCTGCTGTCGCAGAGAGGCTGGTATGCTCCAGCCTCCCAGACACTGTGACTTTGGGTTGGGAGTGGGGTGTTCATGCTGTCTCGGCCTGTCTGCCCCAGTGCCTGCTCTCCACAGGCACACCTGTGTCCCCCATCAGCAAGGAGGTCCCTACCATGGGGTCATTTTATATAAGCAAATTACCCTTTGTGAAAGCAAGATATTGTGGCTGAAGAGAACATTCTAGACCCTGACCTCTAATCTAATTTTAAAGATGTTGTACCACGGCCCAGGGAAGAAGAATGCCCTAGGTCTATGGGTTAGTATGACTTGCAGATAGAGCTGGGTCTCCTGAATCCACTGTTACTCGGGGCTACTTTCCTGGTGTGTGTGTGTGTGTGTGTGTGTTTAAGATTTTATTTATTTGTTTGACAGACAGAGATCACAAGTAGGCAGAGAGGCAGACAGAGAGAGAGGAGGAAGCAGGCTCCCTGCCGAGCAGAGAGCCCGATGCGGGGCTTGATCCCAGAACCCTGGGACCATGACCTGAGCTGAAGGCAGAGGCTTTAACCCACTGAGCCACCCAGGCGCCCCATACTGTCCTGGTTTTATGTAACTCTCTGCACTGTGCATGAGATGTACCAACAAGTCCAGCAGTTGTCCTAACAGGGCTGGGATCTTGCTTTGCTCCAAACAACCTAGTCTTTCCCTTCTAGAGAAAACTACTTTTAGAACGATTGAGGAGGATTCCCCCATCCCTGTCTAGAAATTCCAAATTAACGTGTGAGTAACCTTCCTAAAAGGAGAGTTATAGCTATTCCACTATTCCATACCTTTTTGCTGGGGAGGGGATGGAAGAAGAGAACTCTGTTCGGGAGATGGGCCGTGAGGGAGGATTTGGTGCTGGCGGGTAACAAAACAATTTCTCTTTCTGTTACAGCTAATTGCAACATTTTCTATCTGAGGGTCTAGCACAGTGATCTTGCATAATACATGCTTGGTGTCTGAGCCTTCCAGCCCTGTCCTGCCATCTTGGATTCCCAGCACTACAGCCCTAGAGCGAGAGCTGACCCAATCTCAACCATATGGATGTTGCCTCCACAGCGTCGTAATTATGCTTTAAGCGACTGTTGCTTTATGCATCTTTCTCCTCCTTCCCCATCTTCCTAATGATGACAAAGTCACAGGCTAGTTCTGTTCCCTTTTCCCTCTGGTCACAAAGTGACTCCTAGGAGTCTGGTGGCTTGCTAATTGCTGATGAAGTCTAATCTGCCAGAGGCCCTAGCTTTGCAGGTGTTCTGATTCCCTGAGACCTGGGGCTGAGTATTTAGCTGGGTATTTAGAATAATGTCCCCCAGAGCCCTTGCCCTTTGGGAAAGTATGAAAGCAATCGATCAATCACCAAATGCTTCTGAAAGAAATGTCGGGGAAATACTATTGTCCTTCTCAGATAACTACTTCTCCTTGGTCACAGTGACTCATGTCATCCAGACAGAACTAATTGGGAGGAAATTTGGAATATCCAAATATCCAAATATCACTCTTGGTAGCCTTGAATTATTTTGGAGACTGAGAAATTGCCTATACATCTAGCATGTTCAGTGCTCGATCTGGTCTATGTGTGTGGCTATGTGCATGCACATGATGTGGAATAATTATTAAGTGCTATTTGGCCTTAATAGTTATTTTATTTAGACCATTCCATAATCAGGTGTTATTAGTTATTTCTATGATCTACATTCGTCAGTTTAAAAAAATGACTCATCCAAGGCCATATAGCTCATATGAAGGCAGAAGTGGGACTCTGCCAGGCATATTGATTTCACATTTGTAGTTGTTCAGTGATACTAGACTTGCTTTCAGAAACTTTCCAAACATGTATCAGTGTCCTACGACTCAAAAGTGTGGTCCACAGAGCAGCAGCACAAACATCTCCTGGGAGCTTGCTACCAATGCAGAATTTCAGCCCTCATCCCAGACCTACTAAATCAGAATCTGCATTTTAACAAGACCCCCTCCCCACCGCCTCAGGCAATTCCTGTGCATATTGAATGAAGAGAAGTAGTGTTGCCCAATAAAAACATAGAATGTATTACACATGTACTATTGGGTTTTCTTATGGACATTAAACAGGTAAAAAGAAACAAGTATAATGAATTCACTTTGGTTTCCATAATACATTCTCACCCCCAGATAGCAAGCATATTATTTCATCAAGTGTCAATATAAAAAATTATTAAGAGAAATTCCACAATTTTTTGGCACTGTTTTTGAAATCTGGTGTGTATTTTACACTCCACATCTCCTTTAAGACCGGGCACATTTCAAGGACTCAACAGGCACATGTCGTGGATGAGAGCCACTTGGATGGTGCAGACTCAGAGCAGTGGTCCAATAATAGTTCTCAAACTTTCTCATGAATCACATGAAGGAGTCTTAAAATACGGAGGAGCACCCACCTCCAAAGTTGCTGATTCAATAGATGCGTGTTTATATTTCTAACAAATTCCCAGGTCATGCGGATGCTGTCGGTCCCAGGACCACACCATGAGAATTGCTGCCCCACCTGAGACAACAATAGGCTCTAGACTAAGGGGAGAGAACTAAGGTGAACTCGTGAAAGTGCAAGAAAAAAATAATAATAATAATCACGACCAGAAAAAAGAACATAGACTTCTTGACCTGCAGATGACAGAGAGTGGATGACAGTCTTTCGCCTGGACATCAGTTGTCCGCATCAAGGCAAGTCAGTATGCAGATTTGACCCCATAGGTACTTCGTGTACAAAGAATGCGTGTCTGCATCTAGACCCGCTGACTACAGCATTCATTGTTATACTCAAGAGTCGCTTCAGAGGGTGTAGCCGGACATCCCTGAGCTAGTCCTGATCTCCATTCCACCTCCCTCTTGTCCCACTAAGAAGCCCCCTGGCAGCTCTCCCTGCTTCTGGGGTTGTCCCACCCGCAATGTATTCTCCCCAAGGCAGCCAGAAAGATCTCAGATGCTCTTCCTGGCTCTCTTTGTCCTTCCTGCAGTCACATACGAACCCCCCCTCCCTTTAGCAACGTGCTCCAGCCAGCCTCTCTCTCCTTCCTGAACAAGGAACAAAAAAGCTCTTTTTTGACTCTGGGCCTTCGCTTGGATAGTCCTTCTGCTTGGAATTCTCTTCCTCCTCTGATTCTTTGAGCTGGCCACTGCTACCTTCAGGTCTCAGCTTAAAAGCACGTCCCCTGACAGTCTGGACCATGCCCTGCAAAGTAGCTTTCCTGGCCTCCAGGCTTCTCCATAGTACCAGATTATTTTCTTTACCCAGTTAACACGATTTCTTATTTTGCTATTCTATGGTTATTTGTGCATTTACTGCTTCATATTGGTCCCCTCAGTAGTCTATAAAGCAACAAGAGGAAAGAGACCTCGTATTTGGTTCATTTCTATATGCAGTATAACTCAGCACTGTGCACAGCACGGTGGCGAACCCTTATGTAGCTGTTGGTTTGATGGATAATTCTGTCTCGTTAATAAGTTACAAGGGCACTAACAGGAGAAGAGATGATCTGGAATATGTTTCTAATTGGCCAAGGCCATTGGGCGAGGGCCACAGAGAAAGGGAGCTACTGCTTTTCCCAACAAGATTAACACTAATATAACCATATTGACAATTTCAGAAATTGTCCAAGAAAACAGAGAAATGGACCAGGCCAGATCGGCTGGGTTATGAAAGTCACGTCTAGAAGAAAATGTGTCAGTTATTCACAGCAAAATATTTGCCAGGAGGGGCAGGTGGGTGGCATAGAAAAGACAATTACCATTTTCTTTATTTGAGCAACAGGTAGAGCCTGATAGCCATTTTAAATTAAATTGCATCCAGCATGGTTGCTTACTGTAGAATTTTATTTTTAGGCTTTCATTACCATCTCTGGGATGTATCCGCTTTCCTTTTATATTCAGACCATCGCTATTGATTCCCGGTATCTTTGTTCCTTCCCTGTCTGGGTGCAGACAATATACAATCTCGGGAAGGAGTGATTGCCTCCCACCCAGAGGGGTTGCCCGAGAAATCCCTGGGGCAGCTCGGCATGGTCTCCCCTTTCACAGTGGCTCATGCAGGCCAGGCTGCGGAGCAGCGGTGGGAGGGGGAGGCTTCCCTGCCCGCCGCATAGGTTCTAATAAATCAGGCAGAATCCCGCAGAGGGGCCCCACCGAGTCAGGCATTTAGACGAGAGCAGACCAGAACCAGAGCTAACCCATTCTTCATCCTGCCTGGCGTTTCTTTCTCTTGGAGGGGCCTTTGTTGTGCCCCAACTGAAACGGAGTCCCAGAGCCTCGCATTTGTGGGTGGGGGCGGGAGGTGGGGGTGGGGAGGTTCCGGAGGGAGTTGGAGGAAGGGGGGGCGTACATGCTCCTCTGCCTTTTCTCCCTCCTTTCTTCTTTTTATTATCATTAATAATGAAATATTGCGACCAGGCTGCTAATGAGCCTAAACTCCCTCCTGTTAGTTTATTTTTCGCCTTCAGACTGTCACTTCGGAGTAAATTACTTCTCCCTGCATCTTGTTCCAGTAATATGACACCAGCAGGACCCTCCCCCCTCCCACCCCGGGGCTCATTTCAGGGTTACTCGTTTCTCTCCCCGCAGTTTACTCAAGCCGGGGAGGTGGCCCCATCGATCACACTTAAACCCGAGCACCGGGTCCCCCCTCCCCGCCCCTGCAATGGAGACATCCTTCTTGGGGCTCTGGGTCGAGTCAGGTTTTAAATACTTACACAATCCACGTAGATACAACCTATAAAGAAGCGAATAAATAAATAATATATCCCATCTCTGTGGGCTGGGTTTTTGTTGTTGTTTTGAGTCTGCAGAGAAGGATTTAGAGACTGAGAGGTGGAGGGAGACCTGCCTGGGAAGGAGGGGGTCTGAGAAGCGGAGGAGCCACCGTCCCGGCCATCCGTGGCCACCGCGGCCACCACCGTCTGCTTGGCTCTGGCTCCCGTTCATTTCATGGCACGCTAAGCATCTCCTGTCAATTGGGAGACGTCAGGATGTGAAAACCACCAACATTAAGTCGATACTCTATGCCAGCACAACAGCAAGTGTCTCAGATATGCTTTTGTCTCCTGGTCAGAAATGCTAAACTGGGCTTCCAACAGCCACGAGTTCTTCGGATCAGCTTCTGGACTGGAGACTTAAACAGGACTGGGAGCCTGGATGCCCCTTTCTCTCCCTTTTGCTCCCTCCCTGCTTCCTCTCTCTTCTCTTTGTCTTCAGGATGGTTAAAAACAAGGGCCCTCAAGCCTCTGTGACATAGCAGCTCTGCCATTTGCTGATGTGATCTTGGAAAACCAACCTCTGTGTGTGTGTGTGTGTGTGTCCTTGCGTAGGGAGAGGTGACAATAATACTATCTGCTTCATATTGTTTCGAGGACTGCATGAATTAATACATGCAGTGTGCCTCGTAGAATGCCTACACACACTTTAAAAGCCCTCAGTCCATCTTTTTCTTCCTCTTCCTCTTCCTCTGTTTTTAATCACCCTCTTGCTTTTCTTCCTTCCTTCCTTCCTCCTTCCTTCCTCCCTTCTTCTTTTTTTAACCATTGGTAGTTCTGGCCTCAGAGAATTAACTTTACTCATCACTCTCCCATCTGTTGTATACACAACTGAACATAGTTCCACTGTTGTGGCTGGTAGTCACAGACTTAGCTAGGTAGAACCATTGGATCCTAAAGCAAAAAGAAAACCCAGAAATATGCTCCTGCCTTTATTGACATTTTTGGCATTTTTGATATCCTGGATTTTTTTTTTTGCTTTAATTTTTGAAAACAATGCATTAAAATATCTTTTATCTTGTTTATTGAGCTTTTTGGCAACACTTTCATTTGCACTCGAGGTAAGAGGGTCATGGGCTTCACTTGCCTTATCTTAGTCTCAGTGTTATAGCTGCACAGAAATCAATCATCATTTATCCGCCAACTTCTCTCTTAGGCTACATGTAGACCCTGGTACCAGCACACACCTTCTCTACAAATGGCCACCCACCCAGGACTGGTCATTGCAGAGGAAGGGAAAGGAGAATAGTTTTTCCCCAGAAGGAAAAATCTCTTTGGACTCAACATGAAACAAAAGGAGGCAGAGAGACGCGTTTGAGATCTAGGTGACCTCGAGGTTAGGCCTTCAAATCTCCCCAGCTGATCCATGAAATCTTGTCTTGCCTCCCTTGATAGGACCTGAATAAGGGCCAGACTGGAGGTGGGGTTATTTATGAACCTGACACTCTGAGTGCAAGATGCGGCTGCTGGAGGGTCAGACAGTAGAATCCAAATGGCATAGTGTTCCCTTCCTCATTTCCATCCAAGTGAGTAGGAATCGACCCCTGGGATTAAGCATTTTTATGGGGTCTGCTCCTGTACTCCATGATAAAGTAGGAGCTGCACAGAATTTATCCCTTACAGTTCCTTTGATTTAAGAATAAAAGGGCAGCTGTCGGGCACATGAGAGGTGGACTGGGCAAGCTTCTAAACTCCCTTGCTCGTAGACCCACCTACAACAGCACTGAATCTGCTTCCCTTGAGTATTCAGGATACTGTTTGAAAATCATGCAAAACTTTTTGAAGCTTTGAGGTTCTGGGGGAGGCTCAGCTCCTTTAAATATGCTCTAGAAAAAACTACTCTCTACTAAATGCTGAGACTATTCTATTTCTTCCAATCCCACACAGATCTTCTACCTAAACTTGTCCTAACCAGGAAATATACAGGCTTGGAATCATACACGTTTCTAGACAGATCTGAAGCACTTTAACCTGATGCAAGTCTTTTTTATTTTTATTTTTTATTTTTTTTCTTTTAAGTAGGTTCTGGCTTGAAGCAAAGTGTCAGTAATGCCTTTGTTCCAATTTGTTCTTTTGATATTTGCAAATATGCCTGAAGAATGTATCAGCATTTTAGGCTTTGGAACATTGAGCCATTTACCTTTGTGAACATGTTTCAAAATCCATCCTGCTCCTGAAATCTTCAGAACAGTGGTGCTCAAACTTCAACATCCATCAGAACCAACAGGGGGGCTTCTTAGAATTAATGGACTCCACCCACAGAACATCTGATTCTGTAGATCTGGTGTGGGACCCAAGAATTCACATTTACAGCATGTTCCCTGGTAATGATGAGGCTGCTTGTCTGGAAACCATGCTTTGAAGACCACTGGTGTAAACTTTATTTATTTATTGTTGCTTTTTTTTTTTTTTTTTTTTTTACTTACCGGTGTATACTTTAGTTGTTCAATGGGTCACAGTTTCAAGTTGCTGCCTTTACTGTTCAGTTGAACTACCTTGTAAATTCAGTGTAGACGGGACTGTCTCTCCCTTTATTATCAATCTGGGGAGGCTATATTCTTACTAATACAAATTTCTTTTTTGGTGTCCTATTTTGTGTTGCCTCATCCTTCTATAGCTTCTTGGGGGCTCTTCCCTTCTGTTAGTGGGTAGGGAAGGAGAGGAGGGGGAAATACATTATTTCTGAACCATTTTGGCTCAGGACTGGCTCCTATCGCTGGAAGGATGGAGGAGAATGTAGTCCAGCAATGTATCCCAGAGGAAAAAGAAGGGTGTTTCCATGAATTCACAGCTCTGTCTGCTACACTGCTCAAGAATACCTGAGTGTTCCATTTTGTATTATGTAAAATCAGTCAGTGGTCTCAGTTTCCACCTTACAACAGCTGTATCAGACACGGTGGTTATGCCTTATGTTCCTTCCCTAGGTATTTGTCAGCTTGATATAACCCATCACATCCTCCTAGAGAGAACGTTTTCCCTCTGGGTGTAGTGGAGTTTGAGGAAGGATGCCACCAGTAGGTGAAGATACCAATTCTTCTTTAAAGGCCAGTGATCCCCTTCTGTAAGAGTTTCTGAGATAAGAAAAAGCATTTTGTCTATCTCCCTTCTATTTTATTTTATTTTTTTTTAAAGATTTTATTTATTTATTTGACAGACAGAGATCACAAGTAGGCAGAGAGGCAGGCAGAGAGAGAGAGAAGGAAGCAGGCTCCCCGCTGAGCAGAGAGCCCAACGTGGGACTCGATCCCAGGACCCCGAGATCATGACCAGAGCCGAAGGCAGCGACCTAACCCACTGAGCCACCCAGGTGCCCCATATCTCCCTTCTATTTTAGATGCCCCATCTTTCTCATACTGTTTTGTTAGTGGGGGGAAACTGGGGCAGATAAGAAGTGGAAGGAAGAAAAGAGTAAAACTTTCCATGTTTCTTTCTACCCACCTGACAATTTCTGTATTTCAAATGCATATGGTCTGTGTGGGAACATGAGAATGAACATCTGACCAGACATCAATTTTTGTTGCAATCAGGCTTCTGACAAACTGAATGATGTATAACACTGTATGTAGGCAGAGATCCTTAAAATAGCCTGGGAATCATTACTTGCATGCAGGCATATCATTATATATGACGAAATAATGTCATTGTGTGTCGAGTAAGGTTAAAAAGAAGTCTCTCACACTGAAATCAGTTTCTCTCCCACCCTCCTGGAGTTTACAGGGAGAGAATGAATTGCTGTGAAGTCTATTCTGGCTGATGGCAACTCTGTCCACGTACTTATTTAGATACTTCTCCTTTTTTCTTCCAGGGGTGTCTATTTTCTTTTCTTTTTAAGTTTTTATTTATTTATTTATTTGACACACAGAGAGAGAGGGAGCAAGTAAGCAGAGCACAGGTAGAGGGAGAGAGAGAAGCAGGCTCTCCACCAAACAGGGAGCCTGATGTGGGGCTCAATCCCAGGACCCTGGAATCATGTCCTGAGCTGAAGACAGATGCTTCACCGACTGAGCCACCCCGGCACCCCAGGGGTGAGTTTTTTCTATACAGAAAACCTAACTCATTGGAAGTAGCTCTTCTATAAGTCTTTCATACCCCAAAGAGATCCTGAGGACAGGAAGCTGGTGTGCTAAAATCCCTTCAGAGTAACACCAAATATATATGTATGTGTGTGCGTGTGTGTGTGTGTGTATAATCTCCTTATACTTCTAATAGTAACATTGCATGCATTTTCTCCTTTAGCCTTATTTAGAATCTTATAAAAATATATGGAGTGGGTACTTCATGCCCCCAATTTACAGACGGAAAAAACGATATGCGAAGGGATTGAGTGACTTGCCTAACGTCACCAAATGAACTTGGAGATGGAACCAGGTCTAGCATTGAGACATCTATGCTTACTAGAGTACTATACTCAGACCCATGTGAATATAACACCTACCTCTAAAGTTAGCGACTCTTTTCTCCACTTCCTTCCCATCACCTGCCCCATTAAGAGTGGCATGTGACATCTATGAAGTCATTCTTTATGTAACTTATAATAATATTTAGGCCACATACATTCTTTTGATGTTGTAAATTCTTGATATGTTCAGCCACTAGCTCCAGGAAATTCTAACATAATACAGACACATTTTAGACATCAAATTATTTATCTGCAAAGAAAGTGACAAGGTCACTTTCTGAAGGGCAAAGCTTCCGCAAGCAAATGATCAAGCACTTCCTACCAGCCTCTCTGTATTTTGAAGAAAGAAAAGTGTAGCCCCCAATCCTCCTTTATGTTTCTCTCTTCTCCCCCTGCAACTTCCTTTCCAGGAAATAAGGATCCAGGTAAGCCCGACTCGGATTTATTTAGAAGCTTATAATGGCTTCACTGACCTAGTGCCTCGGTAACGATTTCCAAAAATACCTTAGAACCATGATTGACAGGACCCATTCCACCGTTTGAAAAGCCAAGTTCCAACTATCCTTCCTACCCATAGTGTTCTGCCTTGCCCAACACCCAGAGATATCTCTAAATGCGATGTCCTCATGCAACCTGAATCTACATTCCAAGAAAAAGTACTTAATATATCTTCAATGAGGCACAGGTTAAATGACATAAAGAAAAGCCAAAGCCAAGCATTTCCGTATTCCCTTCGTTTCTTCCCAGGGCTCCTTTCCTATCTGCTTTTGCAAAACTCTTCCTCAAATTGTTTTTGTCTTAGAACCAAACGGTAGCTGATCAGGGGGGATCAGGGAACATGTCATGGCATTTCCTGTGAGTTCCCCTCTCTCCAGTTTGGTTTTAAATGCCCTCATAGCACTGACTAACAATTTGGGCCTCATGTGGAGCACTGAGCCTTGCCAGCATTATGATTACATTTTTTGCATAGTCGATGTTGCTACATTAAACTCCAGATGCTTTCTCACAAGTCACTAAATTAACATCACATACATTTTTGGCCCATTAACGTTACACGAAGATCACAGCAGGATCATCACCCAGAAAGGTGATGGTGTGCGTGTCTTCTGCTCTCATCGTTCCTTCGGCACTCACTTCTCTACAGTTAGGTCAGGGAAAATGAGGGGAGAGACCTAACGAGGACCCCATGCCTAAAACATCACAGGAAACTGTGTCCCTGTCAAGAGAAAAAACTCTCCACCCTCTGTCTGTCAGCAGACTGACGTGTTTTATGAAGTGCAAGGGACAGCCTTTAATGTACGTACTCGCAAAATTACTGTGGGATGGCTTTTTTAGAAAACTAATATACTTTATGACATGAAATATATTAAAACGTCAGTGTTTTAACCAATGTTTATAAAAATATATTACAGTCATTTATTGAGTTTGTAAAGCACGTTAGGGACTAACAAGATAAAAGATGTTTTGCAAATAAAGTTGTTGTTATTATTTAGAACGTGTATCTGCTGCTTGAGTTCGCCGAGTTCAGAGAGGTGGCCCGTCTGACCCCTTTTAAACAAAATAGCACTTCATTTTGGAAGATAAATAAATTGCTCTCAACAATCGTCAGCCCTCATTTGTACCTCGGCACAAGTGCTTTTCGTGCCAAGTCCTGTACACCTTACCATATTTGGGTATCTCTCTGAGAGACGGGGTCACAAATCTAACACTGTAATTGATTGTACCTCTACAGTTGCCTCCATACTTAACGGCAGACCCTCATTAGACTCTCGGCTCCCTGAAAAGGGAGGGATGTGTTGTTTTCCTTGGTGTGTCCACTGCCTTGCTCAGGACGAGACACACAGTGGGCAATCCGTTCATGCCTGTTGAATAGAGAAAGGAAGGAAGGAAGGAATGGAGACTAACCCAGATCTGCTGGTCTTTCCTGTAATCACAACCTTGAATAAGTTGGGTAGAGAGAGTGTATTTATTTTAAAGAATGGCTCTGCCAGTTGTGTTGGCCTTAACAAATCAGACATTTTTATGTAGCAGTTATTAACTGGAGAGGTGCAGTTCCAAAGTTAGGCTTATTAGCAAAGGCCATCTTTGCTGAGAGGGGGACCCTGAATTCAGGCTGTGATTCTAAGTTTTCTCTTTTAGGGGAGAGGAAATTACTGAGTGAAAGGACCTTCATGTTGTACAGCTCAGGGAAGGAGATCCATGTGGCTAATTAGGCTTCATATGTCAATAGTTTTTCCTCCTAAAAATTCTCAAATTTTTTTTATGCAAAACTGTCACAGAGAGGGGAAAATCTTGGGTGAGAGATGTGTCATGTTTTGTATCTTAAAACACCTGTCTAATCTCACTCACCACCAGGCTACTGCCCTTCTTGTATTCTCAGCTTCTTCAAACTTCTGGAAACCACGGGTCTCTCTCCAAGCCCCATGCAACTTCAATCATGAGGGGTGGGAGACAGGATTTAGTCTGCAAGATATTTTACTTTGCCTAGTGCATTCAATTCAAGGAGGAGTTGGAAATGGCTTTCAAGGGATGCCTCAGTGGCTAAGTCAGTTAAGCATTTGACTTCAGCTCAGGTCATGATCCTGGAGTCCTGGGATCCAGACCTGCCTTGGGCCTCCTGCTCAGCATGGAGCTTGCTTCTCCCTCTGCCTGTCCCCCCAGATGATGCTCGTGCACGCTCTCTCAAAATAAATAAATAAAATCTTAAAAGAAAAAATTGGAAATGGCTTTCAAAGCCATTCAAACCAGCAAGGAGCCATATGGGGGGGGTATTAAAACTCAACCCAGGCTTCACATGCCTGTAGTCTTTTACACGGTTCAAATTCCAGTTCGTCTGAAAACACATTCACATTTTAGAAAATCTGGAAGTTAGAGAAAATTATAAAGAAAGGGACTGATGCCACAAAATAATCCCATCCCTGAGATATAGCCACTGTTAACATTTTATATTTCTTTCCATTATAAATATATATATATATAAAATATACGTACATATATTATGTATACACCCATATGTACATAGCTATGTAAATATTTTTTACACTTTGTTTTCTACGTTTTTTTACTGGGGTGATAGCCAAGGTTGGCATGAGGTTAAAATTAATTTATCCAGGGATAGAAAGGTCACCATCGTCATCTTAGAGTGAAATCATAATAAAATGCCACAGACTGAAGGAGCTTAGAAATCATTTATTCAGGGGCACCTGGATGGCTTGGTCAGTTGAACATCAGGAGAGGAACAACAGACAGGGTCGGTTCCGAGGCAGAGGAGGAGGCCAGCCAACCTTAATGTGCTTCACCTTAGGGGCAGAGATTCTTTTGCTCCTATGTTTCTAGCTTGTGCACCAAGATCTTTGGCATCTGACCAGGAACCTTTTACCTTAGAGTAAAAAGAAAGGCAGCAATGCCTGCTCTGCTTAGAGCCTGTAACGTGAGGCGTGAGGTCGAGTAACACTATTCATTCCCCATCTGCAGACCCAGGGACCTAAGATTTCCAGAAAACACTGGGCAGAGGCAGCGTGTTTGAGTATCAGCGCTGCCACGTGCCGCAAGTCCGACTTGGAGGACATCTCGCAAACCGTCCTCTGATCACCTGTCCGACAGGCCCAAGAATCCGGTCTTACTCCTGGGTTGTCGTGCAAACAAATCAGGAAGTACACGTGCTTTATGCCTGGGAAAGTGTTAAGGGCTCAAATTGTGGCTCCTAAAATCTCCTCAGCTTTCCCTTTACCCTCGGTGAGCAGCGCACCAAGCTCTCCGCTAGCAATCCCTGGGGCTGTTGGGGGCGGCGGGTGCCCCTGGGGCCCAGCACCGAACAGCTGCGCCGCGCTACTGAGAAGGTTTCCTAGAAACCACGGAGCAGTTCCTGGGCTGTGCGTGCATCGCAGTGACTGATTAAAAAACTACAAGATGAAATATTGCAGCTCTCAATAATTCCCGCACATGACTGACTTCTAATGAAAGGATAAAGTTTCTCAGGGAGAGAGAAGAAATGAAAAGAAGGGTTTTTATCAATTTCAGAGGAACACTTTGATATAACCCCGAAAAAATTTTTCCTGGTGAAATATTTTCTTTTATTGCCCTCCATCATACAGTGTTCTTTTAATTTCCCCTTTTCAGCAGGTATATATTTCAGTTTTTAATTTAAAAATACACGGTTGCTTCTCATTGGCTTCCTCGCGTCATTTCATTTCCTATCTGCTAGCTTCTCCTTGGAGTTCTGTGTTGCCAGGGCTGAGGAACTTCGTCTGTTATTTTATTCTCTAAAACTGGTCTGAAGAGCCGAATACGACCACAAGCGATTTAATTACACGAGACTTCATTTCCATACCTGCCCTGAAAAGCAATCTGTAATTTCTGTCCCTACCTCCAGCACTTAGAAGCACATGGCCTCCTCCATTGAGACGGCCCTCGGAAATAGTGTAGTAAACGTACTATTAAAAATAAAACTTCCGCAGTGTAATTAGCGAATGTCCTGCAACACGGCGGAGAAGGGCTCTGTGAGGCTTCGAGAAGCTGCGGTGTCTCCGGCGAGTGGTGGAGGTGGCCCTGTGGCTGTCTCGTCCCTCCCCACTTCTGTCATCCACGCATCCTTCCCACGTCAGTCTCCCTCCGCGTCCTTCCACACGAACAAGCCAGACCCAGGAGCAGAGGATCTGGGTCTAGCTACTAACAACCACAACAAAACAGGAAAGAGACAAAGGCCCTTTATCTCCTGATCTTCATCCCACCAGCTTCACATGCGACCCTCCTGCACAGGGGCTCCTCCGCGGTGAGTCTGAGGCATGACTCTCCTCCCCGTCATCAAAATCACAGCTCTCCAATAGGTCTTGTGAGTCTGGCTGAGATCTGGACATCCAGATAGGCAGGGTACCCAGGTATCAACCAAATTCTGAGGTGGAGGACCTGGTCCTGAGGACTGCCAAGTCCGCCCCGAATTTCTGGCACCAGCTGCAAGCTTGGGAGTTTTCCAGAATCACCCCATCTGGGCAGAACCCTCACTGTTCTCTCCTGCTCTCGTGCTCCCAACACTTCTGACACCAGAGGTGGGGTTTCTCCCATTTGGACCAATTCTCTGACATAAACTGGGTGTCCTGCCATTCAGTTCAATTCTGACAGTACCCACACAGTAGGGCAGACCCCACGGGTTAAGGACTCTGTCCCACAAGACTGCTCCCCTTTTAAGATTTTATTTATTTGACAGATAGAGATCACAAATAGGCAGAGAAGCAGACAGAGAGAGGGGGAAGCAGGCTCCCTGCTGAGCAGAGAGCCCGATGCAGGGCTCGATCCCAAGACCCTGAGACAGCCCGATGCGGGGCTCGATCCCAGGACCCTGAGATCATGACCTGAGCTGAAGGCAGACTGCTCCCCTTTTAGATACTAATCATAGCTCATAGGTCCCCAACTTCCATGGAACTTGGTGACAAATCAGAAGTTCCCACGGCCCCCTACTCAGGTTGAAAAATTTGCCAGAGCAGCTCTCAGAACCCAGGAAGACAGTTTGCTTATTATTGCCAGTGTGTTACAAGGCATATTTTAAAGGATACAAATGAGCCCTCAGGTAGTATGAGGTGTGGAAGAGTTCTGAGCACAGGACATCTGTCCTTGTGGAGATGGATACATTGTCTTCCTGGCACGTCAATGTATTCTTCAACCCAGGAACACTCTCAACTCATGGATTTTTGTGGAGGCTTCATCACAGAACTCTGATTGATAATTACCTCATTTTCCAACTTCTCTCCCCTCTCTGGAGAATGAAAAGGTAGGCCTGAAAATTCCAAGCTTCTATTTGTGGCTTGTCCTTTCTAGTGACTGGTCCTCCTCCGGGAACACATGGAGAGTCACCTCATTAGAACAAAAGATGCTCCTATCACCCAGAAATTCCAAGGGATTTAGGAGCTCTGTGTAAGGAACTGGGATCAAAGACCAGATATCGGCAGGAACTAGGGACAGGGGCATTGTGTGTGTGTGTGTGTGTGTGTGTGTGTGTGTGTGTGTATAATGGAGAGAGAGAGAGAGACAATATAAAAATATATACATTTTTTCTTATTTCTCATACTTTTATGAGAAAGTCTCCACAGAGCTCACTAGAAACTATTGTACTCACAGTCATGTTTATTACAGGGAAAGGATGCAAATTAGGACCAGCCAAAGGACGAGACTCATAGGATGGAGACAAGGAGGGTTCGAAGTGCAAACCTCCCATCATCCTAGGATGCATTACCTGTGAAGCTCAGTCAAGTTGGATAGGCAGAGTTTGTACTGAGGCTTCATTACCTAGTCATGATGGCTTGATTGCCTATGGTTGAACTCGGGCTATAGGTCAACTAATACCTTAAGATACTGTTGGCCTTTCTGGCATTGGCAGAGTCTACCGTAAGATGACCAAATGTGGTCATCCTCACACAGAGTCATGGTATGTGCATAAACAAGCAGGTGTGGCCCTGGGTGGGGTGTACCATGAACAACAAATGTTCTTGTGAGGAGCCAAGGACAAAGGCCAGATGTTTGTTTTGTGTATGACCAAGTTCTTCACTGTACCGGGGCGAAGAAACAGTGGAAAGGCCACAGGAGACACATCCATGACCACTTGCCTATTGAGTAATTCCTAGCCCCTTAGCCCATTCCTTACACTCTTTAAAGGGTCACGTTTATTCTAAGTAGAGTATTGATACAGAACTGTTGTTTTTACTCAATGTGTATTTATTTAAGACAATATTAAAATCCTTATGAGGTTCCATATCGGATGTGTTCTGGCACAGTAGATTCATTTTAGCTGGCATTTAATGGGGCTTTTCATACACTAAGCCCTCTATTTAATATTTGGAAAGGAATTCACTTATTTCTTTGAAAGTTTTCTACTTTTGAGGATTGTGTTTGCAACCCCAAAGTGAGTCACTGGAAGCTCCATTTGTCGACAGGGAGACGGCTATCGAGATCCAACGCAGGTGTTTTCCAAACAAAACATTTTAGTGAATAACATTTTTTTCTATACTGTTCCATATGACTTGAAAATAGAAGAGATTGCTCTAAGTTTTGTAATGTAACATGTTATTCGGTTCTGTCTCACCAGTGCTTTCAATATCTTAAAAGTGGCCTAAAAACGATTTAAAACATTTCTACCCATTAAGGGCAACGGGAGAGAAATCCTTTATGAATAGAAATGCTAGTCCAAATGTTTTGTCTGTAACACATTGTTGTCTTGAAGGCGGTTTCCCCGTTTAAAGAAGTTGTAATATGCATCCACGCATAACCGTCTGCATCTTCAGACACATCACTTGCTAACGTAGTCACAGGTGGTGAGAGACTGACTCGTGAATGTCTGTGCAATTTGGTGCGCTGAGCCGCACGCTGGTGGAAGTGGGTGTATTTCACAGAAACAGGATGGGCAATAAATTTTGAAACTTTATCCTCATCTTTGGATAGAGTAATAAAAGTTTATAGGCTTAAGAAAGCAATATTCCCTGCAACGGCAATATATGGGAATGATGAAACTCAACTAAAATGTACAGTAATCTCTAAGGCCTACCGTGGCTCGAGAGGTGCAAAGTGAGAGCCATAAAGCAAATTTTAACACCCGCTTCACTAAAAGTCATTTTCGGCCTCTGACCAATTTCACACAGAATTAGGAAATATGACTAATATCAAGGCCTGATTCCCTGGGGGGACCTTAAGAAGGAGCATGTCAGGAAGAAAAGTGACGGCCCCCAGTTCCTCGAAGCAATGAGAGGTCAGAACTGGTAGAACAATATCCCAAAGTGTCTCCAACAGCAGCTTGCTTGCCCTTCTCTTGGATCTCATCTGCTTTATCAAACAAGACTTGCAGCCATCCTTAGGGACTTGGGGCTTCTTTGGGTCAGGAGACCAAGAATCTTCTCTTCCATGGAATTTGGTTTAGGATGTAAGAGAGTCAACTCTTTCCCATGACACAATGTTTGCAGTGTGCAATTTACTGTCCCTAAGGACACCTCCATCCAATAGGCTAAGACAGGCAACCCAACACTCAAAGGAACCAGACCTGCACCACCATCCAAAGAATCTGATCAGGATGTCTAGGCAATCGGAAGCATTCAACCCCAACTCCTCCCAAACCTCTCTACCCAAAGGCTGGAAGTGTTACTCTGTTTTCTTCTTTTTCTGACTTAGATACTATGTTGCATCTGGCACTTGGGCTCCCCCACTTAAAAAAAAAAAAAAAACTTTATTTATATTTTCCAGATAGAAGCCTTCAGATAAGGAACTTGTTCTGTGTCCAGCTTGACTATCTCTTTCTATTCCTGCACCATGGAGTAGCCCCATCTTTGATGATGGTAGACACAGTCACACACGACTATCAGCTCTGGTTAATGTTCCCGGCTTAGTGGAGGATCATTGCCGTGACAGGAACATGTCAGCAATGGGTGATTTCCACTGAACAATGACTTCTAGACTGTGGCTATGCAGGCAGAGCAAAGACGAAAGATGAGCAATTATCCAGTGGATATGATCCATGCTGACAGCCAATCTGGATAATTCAAATAGAAACAACTTCCTTTGCCTTGCTGGCAGGTTTGTGAGATCATTGTTTAACTTTCTTTGCCTGTGGAAATGCAGTACATGTGTTTGCTGGCTAAGTGAGGGTTTGGGGGTTATAACCACAGCATCTGTTAATTTGACATTCAGGTTTCACTCTGGTTTGGAAGCCTTTGTGCCTAAAATTTAAAAGCAGCAATACATGCCTAACTCCCAGCTGTCTGGGAACTCAGACTGCATATGCTTCTTGGGTTTCTAATCTGCCCAGAGAAATAAAACCATCACCTGAGCCAAAGAGTAGTTTGTCTAATTGGATTTTTTTTTTTTTTAATTTGAGAGATACACAAAGTGTATTCTAATGTTGCAGTTGTCTGAGTGACATTGTGAGCTGAGCCAGACCACTTACCTAGACTTGAAGATTTACATTTTGATGATGTTTTTCAAGTGCCATTTTATCTAGAGGAAAAAAGCAATAATTTCAGCAGCTGCAGAATTCCTCGTGCATCTGCAGGAAGTCCCGCCTTCTGCCCTGGGCAGCACAGCAGAATGGAGAGAGCACAGGTTTGAGAGTCAGTGTGACCTGGGTCAAATCCCAGTTTGGGAACTATGTTATTTATTAGCTATGTTATCTTGAGAGAGAGACCTGATCTTTTCAAGCATCAGTCGCCTTACTTATCAAACAGGGGTAGCAAGCAACCTGATAGCTTCCAGGTGCCATGAGGAATAAAGATTATTCCTCTGGTATAATCTACCATGTGTCAGGCCCTGTTCCAGGCACTGGGAAACCAGCCGTGACCACAGTAGTTGGAATAGATGAAAACAAGACTCATAAGAAAAATAAATAATAGGTGACATGGTGACAAGAGCTCTCAAAGAAACATAAAATATAGGAGAATGGAAGAAGAGTGGGGAAGAAAGGTAGAATGTGGGAAGAAGTGTCAAAGGAGGCTCCCTTAACATGGTGATACATAAAGAAGGGAGAGAGTAGGTTACGGAGGGGAAAGTCATTGGGGGAAGAATGTTAAGAGTTGAATTGTGTCCGTCCTCCCTTCCTGCAAAAGATCTGTTAAAGTCTTCGAGCCCAGTAATGCAAGAACTTGACCTTATTTGGAAATAAGGTCTTCATAGAGGCAATCAAGTGGAAGCAAGGTCTTTGGGGTAGCCCCAATCCAATATGACTGGTATCCTTACAAATAGGGACAGTACGGACACACTCACAGGCCCACACAGAGGCATGACGTGTGAATACACGGGGAGTGTGGTACTGGACTGAGGAATCTCCAAGTCAGAGGACAGCCAAGAACTGTTGACAAACTCCGTAAGCTAGTAAAGGCCAGAGAGGATCCTGTCAGAGGGAGCCGGATCCTGCCGATGCCTCGGTTTGGGAGCCGACCCGCCCAGCTGTGAGGCAACACGTTTCTGTCGTTTGAAGCCACGAGGTTGTTGGTTCTCTGTCAGTTGCCCCAGGAGGCTAACACAGCCCGTGCCTGGGGCCGAGGGATCAGCAAACCCGAAGGTCCTGAATCAGGAGTACACCGGAACGTTCAGGAACCACAGCAGAGTCCAGGGTGCCGGCGAGGTCTGAGCTGGGGCAGCAGACAGCCGGGGGGAGAGCAGCAAGGGTGCCCGGGCTCTGTGTGGTCCCCCAGGCACCCCTAGGGTCCGTATCTTTCCTCCACATGGTAGGGAAAACTGTCAGAGGGCTTTGAACCGAGGGGGAACATGATTTGACTCACATTATAAAATTATATATGTAAAGTGCCTCCTGATTGGCAATTATTATTTTCCTCCTCCAGCCCACTTCACTTCTGATAAATTCTTGTTGAGCGGTGGGTGGGGAAGGTGATGTTTCTCGTGTTTATTATTTATGCAGCTGTTGCCGGGCTATGTGTCTTTGAGAACTCGCACTCACCCTGATTGCCGTCCTCACAAGTCTACAGTGACAGCTTCTCTTCAGCTGTGCCACCCAAATGCCATTTATCCAGGTCGGAGAGGATGATTCATTAAGATCTAGCTGCTCATTTTGTTTTGATTCTGCTTCACTGTGGAAAGATAATGAACCTCAACTTGTTCGCACAGGGATGGTGGACCATTTCCTAAGAACCGAATGACAGTTTCAGAAGGCGAGATAAGAGCGCAGTCTTTGAGGTGTCCGCAGCTGCTGCGGACGCCTGGGTCGCTGGTGAGGGAGTGACAGGAAGGAGAAGTGCAGGAAAGAGGAAGGAGATGCTGCTCTTACGACCTAAGATGGCGGGGCAGTGTTCACGGCAGGACAGTGAGGGTGGGGACGGATTTTACAAAATTCATCCGTTCAGTCTGTACTTATGAAGCACGCGCTACACGACGGTCAGCGGGTAAAACTCCAGGCTGGACCTCATTCACAGGTCATTCCAGTGTGTACGAATGAGAACAACACAGAGGAAGGAGAGGTGCCCAGTTCTGCTCTGGGATTGGAGAAACCACGAGCAGGAAGAACACAGAAGCTGGGCAACAGGGGATGAGGACAAGGGAGTGAGTCATTCAGGCCAGCAGCCATCAACCAGGCTGTCAGCAAGACGAAATTCTCATGTTGACACGGGCTAGGTGGCAGCTGAACCAAGCATGCCAGACGGAATTCTGGGAAGTGCTGGAGATCTAGAGAAACGAGGCAGGGCATATGGAAAATAGGGTCACCTTAGTGGGAGCCCCAGACACAGGTTTGGGACTCAAGGAAGTCATCCTTCCATGGGAGTCTTGGGTTGGGGTGGAGGAGTAGTGGGTAGGAGACCATGAGAACAAGGAGGTCATGGTCCTAAGGGAGGTGACTATTCTTCTGGTGATCCGATGAGGAGTCAATTAAAAAATACTTGAGCAGGGATGCCTGGGTGGCTCAGTTGGTTGGATGGCTGCCTTCAGCTCAGGTCATGATCCTCAAGTCCCAGGATCGAGTCTTGCATCGGGCTCCCAGCTCTATGGGGAGTCTGCTTCTCCCTCTGACCTTCTCCTTGTTCATGCTCTCTCTCACTGTCTCTCTCTCAAATAGATAAATAAAATCTTTAAAAAAAAAAATACTTGAGCATAAGATGGGTTCAGTTTTTGGAAACAAATCAACTCGCAAATTATTACAATGTGCAAGGAAATAGGTTGGCACCAAGCTTAGAGTATGAGAAATGACGGCATGTGAAGGCCAGAGTCACCCAAAGCAAGTGGTGGGCCTGGGTTTGCTCCCAAGGCCCCACTTGCTTGGCCGTGAGGAGAGTGGGAATGGAGGGAGGACTCTCGGGACACTGGATCAGCATGAAATTTCTGAACTGCTGGAAAACTGGCTAAGCCACAGGATCCGCAGGAAGGAGAGAAGAACACACTACCTATCGCCACGGCCCAGGACTATTCCAGGCACCATGGTTCCTGCCACCACAGGCCTCCTAGGCTGGTAGAAAATTAGTTGCTTCAAGCAAAGCCATTTCCTATCTTGCTAGTCAAACAGAGGAGGACGTTACGGAGCCTGAGTTGGGTGTGACCTTACACAGTTCATTCCCACTGCTTCATTTCACAGAGGAGGGATCGGGGATCCAGAAGTGTTACTTGGTTTAAACAATTTTTTTAAATTAATTTGTTTAAGATTTTATTATTTGAGAGAGAGAGAGAGGGCACATATCGGGGAAGGGGCAGAGAGAGAGAGGGAGAAGCAAGCTCCCCACTGAGCAGGGAGCCGGATGTGAGGCTCGATCTCGGCACCCTGCGATTACGATCTGAACCAAAGGCAGATGCTCAACTGACTGAGCCACCCAGGTGCCCCTAAAAACACTTTTTTTTTTTTTAAGATAAAAAGACCGTTGTAGTCCTTTGCTGGTCTGTGTCTTGACTTAGATTTTCTTTCTTTCTTTTTTTTCTCAAATGGCTGCAGAGGAGAAAGAGAGCCTTTTAGACATAATCACTGTAATTGAAACAACCTCTTCTTGGTTTTCTTTCTGGAGAGAGAGTCACAGGTGTGTGCACTGTTAGTAATAAACATCTCAAGAGAATGAAGTAGAGATAACCATCTCTCGTGGATGCCACTGTACGTGACTTCATTTCTTCGGTGTGTGTGTCCCCATCCCCCAAATCATCTTCATCCTAAACAGGGGCACTGGAAAGTCTTTCTCTTCTTATTCGCTCACTCACAATGTCTGAGCCTCTAACACATACTCTGAAGTCAGAGTGCCTGTGTTAAGTCCTGGCTCTATCTCGAATCAGCAATGTAACTTTCGACAAGTGACTTCACCTCATGTGTCGGGTTTCTTCTCTGTGGAATTCCTAAATATCATCATGTTAGGTAAGATGAAACAAGTTAATGCTTACAAAATTTCTGGAACAATGCTTGGCACATAGTCAGCCCTCAGTAATTATTTGCTATTAATATTATTTTAATACTTTTATATATGGCCTTGTAGGAGTGACCCCGGGGCAAGTCACTGAATCTGTCTGGGAATCATTTGTCAAAATGAATGGATTGAAAAAACTGATCTCTAAAACCTCTTCTGATGCTGAGTTTCTAAAGTTCTTCCTTGCGGTGTTGCCATAAAAGTAAAATCAATAGTTACATTTTCACATTGACTGCAACATTTCTGGAAAACCATGCTTTTGGGGGTTTAAAGATGAATGTCACTGATAATTGGAAAACTATCTCATTTTCATGAATGATCTTCCCCATTTGCTCCTTATTGCTCATAAATTGAAAAAGTTGTCTTGAACTTCCGTTTTACAAAATGTGAACATTAGTGAAGAGATGCAGATGTAAAGAATGGAGACCATTAGCGTTCTTTTTGCCTTTTCTGGCTTCATTGTGCAGGTGTTTCCATTCTGCTGGCGAGGAGACTCCTGCTCCCTTTGACCCTGACCTTTGCATAATATTTATTAGATTAGAAAAAAAAAAAACCAATTCACAGAGTAATAAAGATACCCATGCAAACATTTATTATACACAGAACTGTGCTTCATTTCAGAAAATCTGTCCCAAACCTGCTCAGGCAAATCAGCAATAACAAGGTCACTGCAGACTTAGCAGAATGCCCTACAGATGTCTTTGGTTTTAGCTTGGGCGGCAGTGATGGGCTAGAGAAAAGGAGAGAAATTTATACAGAGGCAGGGACATTTCACCAGCTTGTGCAGATAAAATACAAATATTCAAAGTGATCTTGGGAAGGCTAGTAAGTTGGGGAAGAGCCATGAGGGTGTAATGGAGACGCACCTGCCTTGGGTGGCGGGCTGGACCATCTCCCCCATTCCCCTTCCTCACTCTCTCCACTCTCCTTCCCAGCCCTTCCCACTTTCCCTTTCTTCCTCAGCCTCCCCTATTGTCTGCCTTTCTATCTCCATGGTCTCTTCCTTCTCTCTGAAAAACCCTATAGATTCAAACTTCTCTGTTCTCAGTGGTCACCCCAGGCCAGGGTCTCTGTACCTCATGTCTCAACACCTACAACCATCTTTGAACAGCTCGCCTTGCTACTCCTTGGCTCTCACAGATCCATCCCACATAGAGCTTCCAAAAATACTCATCCTATATTCCGCTTTCCTTTAGTCACTCAGATGATGGGAGCTCATGGATTTGCTCTCCATTATCAGTTCAAATCAACATTCCTTCTTCTACCATTTTAGCTCTCTAACAACTGGCCTTCAAAGATCTACCCCAGAGGAGTTCTATAATCCCGTTTTTTGCATTCCACAAGATTCATCTCCCTGTACTCAGCAAATATGTGTCCCCTGCCTCCCACACCATTTCTCAACTATGTTCTCTTACACCTGCTGGTTTCCTCTTTTTTGAGTAACATCTTACTTCTCATCTTCTAACCGCCTAAGTCAATTTCTTTAAATTAAGCTGGAGAAACATCTTCTCTGAGAATTCTTTCTTGTTTGCCTTGATCAATAATAATTTTGTTTTTAAACATTTGGAGGAATTTATTGGTTGAGACATCAAAGCCCAGATGTTTCTTACATAAGGAAGTTTTAATTATGGATTCACTTTCCCCTATAAATGGAGAACTTTTCAGGTTTTCTATTTCTTTTGGGGTTTCCTTTCATGAGAATTTTTTTTACAAATATGTTCATTTTTTTATTCATATATTTATGTCAGATAATTGTTCATAATATCATCTACTGAACTGATTGTGATATACCCTTTTTCTTTCTTGTTTTTAGTAACTTGTGCTTTTAAAGATTTTAATCGGTCTTTCATAGAAATTTTCCAAATGTTATTTGTCTTCTCAAAGAACAAAGTTTGGGACACCTGGGTGGCTCAGTGGGTTAAGCCTCTGCCTTTGGCTGGGGTCATGATCTCAGGGTCCTGGGATCAAGCCCCACATCAGGCTCTCTGCTCAGCAGGGAGCCTGCTTTCCCCCCCCCCCCTCTCTCTGCCTGCTTCTCTGATCTCTCTCTGTCAAATAAATAAATAAAAGCTTTTAAAAAAACCACAAAACTGGGACGCCTGGGTGGCTCAGTTGGTTGGACGACTGCCTTCGGCTCAGGTCATGATCCTGGAGTCCTGGGATCGAGTTCCGCATCGGGCTCCCAGCTCCATGGGGAGTCTGCTTCTCTCTCTGACCTTCTCCTCCTTCATGCTCTCTCTCACTGTCTCTCTCTCAAGTAAATAAATAAAATCTTTAAAAAAAAAAAAAACCACAAAACTTAAAAATGGAATTATCATATGATCCAGTAACTCCATCTATGGGTATTTACCTGGAGAAAACACAAACACTAATTCCAAGAGATACATGCATTTCCCTGTTTACTGGAGCATTATTTACAGCAGCCAAAATATGGAAGCAACCTAAGTATCCAACGACAGATGCATAGCTTAAAAAGAAATGGTGTATATACATGCAATCGAATATTACTCAGTCATAGAGAAGAACAAAGTCTTGCCATTTGTGACAACATGGATAAACCTAGAGGGTATTATGTTAATTGATGTAAGTCAGACAGAAAAAGACAGATACAATATGATTTCACTCACTTGTAAAATCTAAAAAACAAAGCAAACAAGCAAATAAACCAGAAATAGACTCATAAATACAGAGAACAAGCTAGTGGTTGCCAGAGGAGAGAAGGGTGGGGGGAAGGGCAGAAGTAGGTCAAGGCAATTAAGAGGTACGGACTTCCAGTTATAAAATAAACATGGCACAGAAATAAAAAGCACAGCATAGGGAATATAGTCAATGATATTGTCATAATTTTGTATGGTGATTACACTTATCGTGGTATTTCATAATGTATGACATTGTTGAATCAGTACATTGTACATCTGAAACTAATATAATATTGTCTGTTAATGATACTTCAATAAAACAAAGAACAAACCTGGCTTTGCTGATTTTCTTTATGTTTGTTTTATATTTTTTAAATTTTTACTCTGTTATTTCCTTCTCTCCCTTTTTTTGGTTTAATTTTCTGTCATTTTTTTCTAGCTTTCTAAGAAAGTCCTTGAGTACTTAAAAAATTGATTTTCAGACTTTCTTCTTTTCTGGTGTATACATTTAAAGCAAAAATTTAAATTTAAATTTAAAGTTCCCTTTAAGATTGACTTTGGCTGTATCTCATGAATTTTAGGTTATTTTATTTTATTTTAATTCCAACACGATTAATATACATTGTTAGTTTCAAGTGTACCAAACAGTAATTCAACAATTCTATACATTTCTCAGTACTCGCCCTGATATGTGTTCTGTTAATCCCCTTCACCTGTTTTACCTATCTCCCTACCCATATTCCCTCTGGTAACCCTCTGTTTGTTCTTGATAGTCAAGATGGTATTATTTATTTTCATCATTTAATTCAAAATATTTTCTAATTTCCATTACGACTTCTTTTTTCTTTTGACCAAAGGGTTATTTATAAGTCTATGGTTTCATCACCAGCCTGGAAGAGTGGAGGGAAAGGCAATATGGAAATATTTAATTTATTTCTTTACTTAAGAGAGAGAGAGAAAAGAGAGTGTGTGTTCACAAGCTGGGGGAGGGGCAGAGAGTGAGGGAGAAGCAGACACCCCAATGAGCAGGGGGCTCAGCATAGGGCTCGATCCCAGGACCCAAAGCTTACCACCCCAGCCGATGGCAGACACTTAACTGACTGAGCCAAATAAATGGAAAATATAATCTGGACTTGAAGCAGCAATCTGAGGTAGAAATAAAGATCAGGGATTCCTCAGCAAAGAGGTGGTCCTGAAATCCTGTAATTAGGTGAATGATCCAGGGACAGTGTGTTGTGAGAGTAGAAGGAGCAGAGAAGACAACTGAAGACCACCAGGATTTATGGAGAAGGAAAAAGAAGGCTAACCTCAAAGTTTGAAAAAAACGTGCATAGGAAGGTGCTGTGAAGCTCATTGGAGTTAGGGGAGTGGACAAGAAGAAGAAATAAAATTAAAATGCACCTTACCACCCAATGCACCTACCAAGGGCTGAGGAACTATGGTGGTATTTGAAGAAGGACCCTGGGCTAACAAAAAGTCTTTTTAAAAGAGATTAAAGTCCTGAGTCTCTGTCAATGGAACTATATAAGAGCCACAGAAGACAAGATACTGGATATTCCTGGAACATCTCTGAGGCTGCCAATAGTTAACAGGATCTCTGCTCTAGCAGGAGGATGTACTCTCTGCAGGAAAAGGGGCCCCTTATTCTCTGCAACCAACCAAGAGACAGGCAGAGGGGGTGAATGCAAACTCATACAGATATACGTTTAGGGGCTTTTCCTTCTGTCTTGCGCATTACATCTTTACTTACATAATTGTTGTGGTGATGGTGAAGGGGTAAGAAAAGTATTCCACACTTAAGTGCTGGTTCACTTTCAGAAATTAATAACAATGATAATGGAAATCAGGAGGGCCTCCACAGTTCTCCTTTGCTTTAGTTATTCCTTAAACAGCCTTCTTTGGAAAGGTTCCACGGAGAGACTGAGAAAGCTGAGCAGATAAGCAAGGACTTCCTGAGAGAGAGACAGTTCTCAAGATGTGGTCCCTGGACCAACAGCATCAGCATGACCTGGTAACTTGCCAGAAATGCAAACTTTTAGGTCCCACTGAAACCTAATGACTGGGCAACCCTGGAAGTGGGCCCTGGTATACCTCTTCTTGGTTTTCGGTAACAAAAGGCCACATATTCAGTGGCTGAAAACAGAAACTTATTTTATTGTCATCCCGGTAGCCAGAAGGTTGAAATCAAGGTGTCAGCAGAGCTGTGCTGCCTCCAAAGGCTGCAGGGGGGAATCCTGGCTTCTTCCAGCTTCTGGGTTGCTGGTGTCTCTTGGGCTTTGGGGGTATAACTCCAATACCTGCCTCCATCCTCATAGGGCCTTCTCTTCTGTGTCTCTGTCTCAAAACTCCCTTTGCTTTTTCTTATAAAGACATCTACCATTGGATTAAGATCCCACCTTAAAGTCAGGATAATCTCTTCTCAATACCCTTAACTTAATTACATCTACAAAACCTCATTTTCCAAATAAGATCACTTTCTCAAGTTTGGGGGCTAGGACCTACATGTATCTTTTTAGGAGCCATTATTCAACCCACTCTGAGCCTAGTAATCTGCTTTTTTTTTTTTTAAGATCTTATTTATTTATTTGACAGACAGATCACAAGCAGGCAGAGAAGCAGGCAGAGAGAGGGGAAAGCAGGCTCCCTACTGAGCAGAGAGCCTGATGTGGCAGGGCTCCATCCTAGGACCCTGAGCCCAAGGCAGATGTTTAACAACTGAGCTACCCAAGTGCCCAGTAACCTGCTTCAAGATGAGCTAGAGTAGGGGTTCTCAACCTCGGCTATACATGAGGATCATCTGCAGAGCTTTTAAAATCCCTAAACAATTACATTAGAATTTTTGAGAATGGAACCCAAAGTTCACCAGATGATTACAATATCAGCCCAGTTTGAAAACCAATGGTAGAGAGGAAAAAGTTAATGAAGAGTGAGACAAGCCTGGGTTCCAATGCTGCTCCTTTGTCTTATCAGCAGAGCCTACTTTTCTGAAAATGGAGATAATCATACCTATCTCATATTAGTACATTATCATTGTGAGGCTTAAATAAAATTCTTTGTCAAGCTTGGATTTTTGGCCATCATGTGACTCTAGAGTTTCATTCACCATTAGCCTGTTTACTGAAGCACACAAAATGCCCTCCTGCTGAGAATTTGAACCCTGCCTGTTGTCCTCCCTTAAACCCCTCTGATGGCTGGTGGAAGGATCTCCTTTTAAGTATTCTCCTTATATGCCCCTCACTCTCAGAAAGGAACTCAGTCCCGCCTGCTCCAATTCAATGATCTCTCAAGTTGTGGGGTTTATAGTCCCCTGGCCACACAGAATATCTGGATTCTAGGCATTTTCCAGGAAGTACAATCTTGAGCTCATATGCACTCATTATTTATCAAACATTCTGTTGCACAAAATAATTTTCCAGGAGGATTGCATGAAAGATGGAAGACATTCTAGATTCCAGATATTTTAAGCCCCTTTCATTCAAAAACAAAGAAAAGAAAATTGCTTATTGAGCATCTAAACCTCAAAAACTGGAGACATTGTGATGATTTTAGTCACCCTGAAGCTTGGAGTCTAGTCGGGAAGACAAAACACAACAAAATCATATCACTTACAACTATGGCAAATGCTGTGAGGGAGCCTTCCATGACACTCCAAACCTCTAACAAGACTGGACAGAGTCAGAGGTCAGGCGAGGTTCTCTTGAGGAGAGCTTCTTAAGCTGAGATGTTGGGTAGGTCTAGGAATTATCCACATAAAGGAGGGAGGGGAAGCGTTCCCAGCAAAAGGAGTAACAAGCTCAAAAAGACTGTGTGGCAAGAGTGTTTCCCCTCACCCTCTCCTTCCCTTTGCTTCCTATCTTACCTTGCTCCCTTTTATCACCTCATGGGGACAAGATGGTTACCACAGCCCTGGACATTGCACCCACGTTCAAGTCAGGAAAGAGGGGAAAAGGGTCAACTAGCCTTGTCTGTCCCTTTAATCAGAAATCGGAGACTTTTCCAGAAGCTTCCCAGCAGACTTCCCTTGTATTTCACTGGGAAAATGCTCATACCTAGGTTAGTCGCTGACAAAGCAGAGTGGGATAACATGATTGGTTTGCATCAACGGAACTTTGTCTTTGATTCTAAGGTCAAATATGAGTTTCCTGAGCGTCTCTGCTTTCCTGAGCAGAGACGCTCAGGAAACCGAAGTATCTGACCCCGAAACTGCAGCAGTCATTCTTGTGGAATAGAAAACAGGCTTCGGGTGATACTGAGGAAGTCACAGGGGCTGGGTTCATCAACTCTTTTACCCCAGGGACTAAGAATGCAGGATCTTCTGGTAGAACAAGCAGCCACATGAGCAGGGTGTTGTGTGCATAAGAAGTATGGCTCTCCTGAGTGCAGAGTTGTCTCAGCCTGGGCACCGTAGATGTTATTTTTTGTGGATGGCTGCATTTGGTAAGTTCTCCCAAGAAACAGAATATTTCTATGAGAACTCGGCTCCTGTGATTAGAGGCTAAGAAGTTCCACAATCTGCCCTCTGCCAGTGGAGATCCAGAAGAGTCAATGCGTCATTCCAGCCCAAGTTCAGAGGCCTGAGAACCAGGGAAACAAAAGGTGAACATCTCAGCCCAAGGACAAGAGAAAATGAGATGTCCCAGCTCAATAGTGAGGCAGGAAAAATAGGTGGCAGGTCCCTCTTTCCTCCACGTTTTGTTCTGTCCAGATCCTCAGGGGATTGGGTGATGGTCCCCATGCTGGGAAGAGCAATCTACTTTACTGAGCCCGCTGCTTCAAATGTCAGTTTCACCCAGAAACAACCTCACAGATGCATCCAGAAATAATATTTAATCTGGGCACCCTGTGGCTGGTCAAGTTGACACATACAATTAACCATCACAGCGGCTATCCTGTACCTTGTGGGATGTTCAGCAGTATCTCTGGCCTCCATCCACAAGATGCCTGTACCACCTGCCCGCGAGTGACAACATCTCCAGATTTTGTTGACTGTCTCTTGGAAGGAAAAGTGATCCCCTGTGGGAGCCGTTGCCTTAGAGAATCCTTCCTACTGAATATGACTTTGAGCGGTGTGATCACAGGCACAGGGCATGGGGGAAAATGAGGGTGCTTAGGGCATAAAATTTCAAGATACATTGGCCCAATGCGGAGATTGAGTGTCTTAAATTTTCACCCTAGGAGCCTCCCTCACCACTCCCTAGCTCTGACTGTGTTCTATGAGCTTATATTTCAACAGAAATAAACCTGTTTCTACTTAAAATTGGTTCTTGTTCAAGGATGTTCTGGATGACATTGCCCTTTGTGCAATACACAGTGACCTGTTTACGAGATCCCCAGGAGAATTCCTGTCTATTTTTTTTTTTCTTTTGTCAGAAGGATGGACATCTTTTTCCAAAGCCACTGGCTTGCTCTTATCTGATGAATATTAGGATCTGTACAATTTTTGCTTCCCTTTTTGCACTGGTTGCTATTAAATTGTTTCCCGTTTTGTATTGGCTGCCGTCAAACTTGGAAATCAAACTTGTCACTTCCACAGCAAGAACGTATGATAATATTTCTAGCATTATCCCTGACTTTATTTTAAATTCTTACCTTTATTTTTTCCTTTTTGTTTTGTCTCAACTTTGTTTTGGCTGATCTCACGTGTGCTGTAATTTTATAAAATACCTGAAAGATGTTTGGAAGTCGTGTTATGGAGTACCCTGAGCAAGCGCTGGCCTCCAGGATGCATTTGGTACAGGGAAGCTTCCTTCCTGCTGCACTGAGATCAGAAAGGGAGATGTTGTATGGGACAGACCTTTGTCAATGGCCAAATGCTCTGGAAGCGAAAGAGCCATATTTGGGGGTGAGGGTCATTTCTGGGGGCAAAGAAACAGAGACAGCATGCAGCCAGAGATTTTAAAAGTACATCTACTTCTTCAGGGAAACAAATCACATTCAGTGGCTGACTTTTGACCTGTGTCTTTGTTGATCCAAACTCCTGGGGCTTAAAGAACTTTCATAAAACCCACTGCCTACCTCCAGCCCTGGAAGCTCTTAAGAGTCTGTGTTCAAGTTCCCTGAAGTGTCATCCTCCCTCCCAGTGGGCACACGTTACTGTCTGCGGGACTGTGGATTGTGTTCCATTTTTCAAAGACAAGACGCAAGCAGCATGACAAAGAGGGATTAGTTAAGAGGCACTTGGAAAACGGAAAGCTGTGGTTACATTAAGTGAGAGAACAATGGGCCCTGATCTGCAAAGACAGAGCTGAGATGGGGGCCGGGGGTGCTGGAAATCGCCTTTGCCTCTTGCACTGAGATGACTGCATTTTCATCATCGTTATTAAATCTTGGCAAGAAGCTCAGCAGCCGGTTACCCACCTCCCTGATGTCAGGCTGCTTTCCCACTCTGCAATTTTGAAACCTGGTTGGCAATTGCACCCTGAAGAGCCGTTCTAACAATGTTGCAGCAAACTTTCCCCCACTTGAAATCTTCAATTATATATGTATCGACTAATGGCAATCTACATCCTGCCATTTTCTCCCTCTGTCCTTTTTCTTTTCGCCATATCATTAGTTTCAACCAAATTAAGTTAGGGACATTTAGTCCTCAGAGAAGCCAGGGGAGTAATAACAGATGGATTAGGGTAAAGGGGATAAGGCAGAGAAAGGACAGTTTGACTTCCTTTTAGAAAAGTTTGAGCCTCCCAGAGAGAAAGACACACGCTCACAAAGATAACATCAAAATTTGCAGAGAAAATCTCAGCTTCTGGTGTGCTGAGCTACTAGAAATCCCTAGGATATTAAAGAGTCACCAATCCATGGGGGAAATGTAAGGGGTAAATTGAAATTATATTATGTTTTGTGCAGTGTTGAGTATTGGAAAAAATAGAAGAGAGATAATAAAGTATTATTATTTCCTCCAGCCTATTTAAATTTTTAGTTAAATAAATAATAAAGATTCTGAATTAAAATAATTCCTATGTTCTAAGGACACTAGGGAATGACATTTGAAGGATTCTGCAAAAATACAGTGTCTGGGCTTTGGCAGAACCCAGTAAAAGTCAGACTTCAACAGTCATCCTTTGAAGGGCTTATGAAACTTTATATGTTCTTTTGTTGGCATTGAATAGCCTCAGAGATCAGGTCTGAGACAGGGGAAAGTGTCTCAAACATAGATAAGTATTCAATATGTGTACACTGAATTGAATTAGGGTTCAGTGTGTCTACATTTTATTTATTTATATATTTTAAAGATTTTATTTATTGGGGCACCTGGGTGGCTCAGTGGGTTAAGCCTCTGCCTTCAGCTTGGGTCATGATCTCAGGGTCCTGGGATCGAGTCCCACATCGGGCTCTCTGCTCGGCAGGGAGCCTGCTTCCTCCTCTCTCTCTCTCTCTCTCCTTGCCTCTCTGCCTACTTGTGATCTCTCTCTGTCAAATAAATAAAAATCTTTAAAATTAAAAAAAAAAGATTTTATTTATTTATTTATTTGATAGAGAGAGAGAGAGAGAGTACATGAGCAGGGGAAGAGCAAGGGGAAAGGGAGAAGCAGGCTCCCCCCTGAGCAGGGAGACAGATGTGGGATTCCATCCCAGTACCCCTAGGATCATGACCTGAGCTAAAGTTAGAGGTTTAACCATCTAAGCCACCCAGGGGTCCAAGTGTGCCTACGTTTTAAAACAAAACATAAATACCAGAGAATGTCATTTGGAAATAATTATCTAAAATAAATGTGTTCTAAGATTTCATAATCTTATATAGTCTCAATAGGGAGTGGATAAAACCAGTTTTATAGTATGGACCTAGCTTTTCAGAATTTATAAAGAAACTTTTTTTTTTTTTTAATTTCTCATGTAATTTTCACCACATTCTTAAGGAAAGGGTTGTTGTTATCCACATGAGGTAGATATTAGGAGAGCATTTCTAGTCCAAGGAAGACCTCACTTCCATTGGGCCAGGCTAGGAACTGAGTTTTAACCAATAAGCTGCTAGATGAAATGACGTGAGTTTCTTCTGGTGGAGGCCATGAGATGGCCATGGTGTTTTTCTAGGCTCCCTTCCCAGATTCATTGGCCGAGGAGTTTTTTTGTTCCATAGCATGAGGCTACAAGATGGCATCTTTATTTTCCTGGACTTTTAAGTGACCGCATGGAGAAAAATTGTCCTAAAAGGTCACCCAGACCTATCTAGGTATTTGTGCCTTTGCCTAGGAATACAGCTTTGTTGTGTGAAACTACTTAGATCTTGGCTCATTATAGAGCATTATAAGACCCGTCCTTACTACATAGTAACTTTTATAAGTGAGAAAACTGAAAACTATTTTAAATTGCTCCAGATTGCATTGCAGATAAGAGGCAAACTGGTATATAAACCCAGATCTTGTTGAAAGCATGTTGACTCAAGGAGAAAACACCAAGCCCTTCTGCAAGATGGGAGGGGAAACTGTATTTGGGTGTTTTGTTTTGTTTTGTTTTTGGTGTAAAGGCTAGTGGTAGGGTCTACTCTGGACAGTAAGACCAATCCAACATTTGTGAGGAACAGAACTGAGACTCCTATGCTGAAACAGAGGCTGGCAGAAAAGCAGAGGAAATATTTCCTTCTTGGCTTTTTGTTCTGCTTGGAGAGTCCTTCCATGCTGTATTATTAAATATCTTTTGTTTCTAAGAAAGAAAGCCGCACATCTCAGTGGCTTAACACAAAAGAAGTTTATTTCTCGGGTACGTGAAGTCCAATCAGCGGAACTCGGGAGACCAGCCTCAAGGAGTTACTCAGGAGCTCAGGTCGATAGACTCCACCATCTGTAACACAGTGTGGCCGAGGTCACCCTGGGCACTGGCGGAAAGCCAGCAGACAGAGGAAGAGTGAGCACGGGAGACTGAGCAGGTCTTTAGGGACCCAGTCTGGCAGTGGTGCACATCACTCTCATTCCATCGGCTAAAAGACGGTCACGTGGCGCTTCTTGCCTGCAAGAAGGACTGGGCCATGTTGTCCAGCTGGCTGCCTAGGAGGTACAGGAAAATAATAGGGAAATATATAGTGGTGTACGCCACAGGCAATTGTTCTGGTCACTGAATAAGCATTCAACTCTCCTTCCCAAGCATAGAACACACTCATTCACCCCAACTCCACCATCCGTCCATCTTGGGGAGGCAGCTCGGAGCCCATTCTAATTCCCTGCACCCAGCTCCAAGTCCAAAATCTTTAGAGGATGTTCAGTTCTCTCCATCAAGCACCCCTTTGTTTCCAGAAATCTGAACTGGAAAGATAAGTAAACTGATGGTCTAAATACTAGTCCCTTGGGACAGAAAGCTGTGAATCTTCTCTCATGTAGGTGAGGACAGATGGAAAACCTGTCGTAGTTCTCCACAGTTATGGACCCCGGTGAGGCAGGGATGGAGAAGGCCCCTTCCTGGGATTCTGGATATTTCCCTGGTGAGTTTTTAATTGTTCTCTGCTGAAGAGGCCACCTTGCCAGAGTCCCCATAGCCCCGCATGACAACCTTGGAGTAGCTCTGCCTTGAGGGCCTCTAGCTTATGAAACCTGTTTTCTTGTTTTTGTGTTTTGCTGGTGATGTGTGGGGACCTAGCAGTTGCTTTTGGTTTCATACTCAAAGAATTTTGGGTCTGAACTCATAGGACCTTTGGTCCAATACCATTACCTAAAATCTTAAAAGGTTTCTGATCTATTTCCTTCTTATCATCTCCTTACACCAGAAATCCAGTCCTAATTTGTTGTCTAGACAATGTTCTCAATCTGTTTTATTTCTTTACCTTCTTGTGTCCTGCTTCTTTCATCCCTTAATTTCAGTTTACCATGGACTTAGGAAAATGCATGAAAAGGTGACATTCTTTAATCCCATCTTCGCCATAGGGAAGATTGATTTTGTTCAACTGATCTATTCTAGGAAGGCTCCGGCACTAAGCATCTTTTAAAATTATGTATATATTTTTAAATATTTGAGTTTATAGGTTCTTGGCTTTTGTAATCTTTCAAGGCCCCAAATTTCTGGTTTCTCTTTACTTCTTTTCCTTCTAATTGAAAATCGGCCATTTATGCCCTGAAATGATCTCCTTCTTACCATAGCTTTCCAATAACGAACAACCATGACTACTTCTTTCTGATTTTACCAGTCATTTTTCTGGATATCCCTGGCTTAGCAGGCATACAATCTTAGTTCCATATTTTGCTAAAAACTTTGCTTCTAATTAATAGGTGCATTTGTTCATGCTGCTCCAGGATCTGTTTCTTGGTGCTCTTTCTAACTGCCAAGTCAGTGCCACAGATTTTAGGTTTTCCATTCAATTGTATCTCAGCTCTGATGGCAGTTTCTCTGTCTTTTAAATGATTCTAGTGTCCATAATTGGGAAACCTGAAATCTTAATAATTTAACAGGTTTCTCTTTTTCACAGATACCAAGTATGGTGCCTGGATGTTCTAGTCCACAGTCATTGAGGATATCAGGCTGAAAGAGTCTCCACCGTCTTGCTTCCAACTTTGCCATGATCATTTACCTCCAGCTGGCAAATATAGAAGGAGGGGATAAGAAGGATACTAGATAGGAGCACCCAGGTGGCTCAGTCAGTTGGGTGTCTGCCTTCTACTCAGGTCATGATCTCAGGGTCCTGAGATTCAGCCCCGTATTGGTCTCTCTGCTCTGCAGGGAGCCTGCTCCTCCCTCTCCCTTTGCCTTTCCTGCCCCCACACTTGCTCTCTCTCTTGAACAACAACAACAACAACAAAAAAGCATACTAGATGTTTTCAGGAGCCAGCTGATCTCATTTCATCTGAGGCTAGGATTTTGCTGAATGGTTGAGACAAAAGAGCAGGAACCCCTGAGAACAAGGGTTAGAGTGAGCCAGTGATTGGAGTGAGAGAGTTTATCTTGGTAGGTAAGAGATCAAAGTCAGGAGGAGCTGATAGGTTGGGGGAACTGTTGGGGTTGAAGAACTGGTGATCTTGAGGAGATCTAAGAGCCCAAGCATAAAGAATAAAGTGAGAAAACGGAGACACAGGAATGGTGGTCAAAGAGTGAGATGTTGGAATTTGTGTTTTCATAGATGGGAGAAATCTATAATGATATTAAGATTCAAATTTGGTTACAGAAATGGCATGCTGAAGCCTCACTAAGTTGTCCTCATTCTAATGTTTCAGTCTTTGTGAGTTCAGCTCAGAGGCAGTCTTATGGTACAGGGTTAAGCTAGAGAGTTCTAGAGCCAAATATCTTGGTTTTAATCTTGGCTCTGTTAAGGAAGAAAAGTCTTCCTTTACCCTTCCAAGGTATTTTTGGCTGGTCTAAGAACTAAATCGATAGGAGATAGGCTAATAGGAAAAAAAAATCAAATTTAATTATGTGTGTACGAGGGCTCCATAAGAATACGAGGCCCATAGGCAGCCCAGCAATTAAAACAAACATGTAGCCACTCAGAGCTAAGGAGAAACAGTAGGGGTCTGACACTTGAAAGGGAAGGAAAGCAATTCACAGGAAGATGACAAAGAGTAAATGTTTGGTAAACAAATGTTTGCTGGGCCATAGAGAAACAATGGGACAGAGAGAGCAATTTTAAGCACACTGCTAGGTTCCTCTGGGTCCATGACACCGAGTTCATATTAGGGTTACATAGTTGTTTATGGTAATAGCTCTCTTCCTGGAGCAGGTCCTCGATCTGAATTCTTTCAGGCAATTTAGCAGGAAGCTCAGAGTCTTCCTGAGCCTTTTGTTTCTTAAAAACAATCAGCCTAAAATAACCCATATGCCAGTGAGGCACATTTTCTGGTGATAGATTTTGCCCCTCTACAGCTCCAACACTTGCTAGCTTTGTGTCCACTAGCAGAGTACTCTCTCCCCTTCCCTACTCATCTGTAACACCACAATATAAAGTGTCCCATACACTCTAGCCCATACTGAACAGTCATTTATCATCTTTATTCTGTCCCTGTCATTCTTGAGGTTCTTCTGTCAACATTCCCACCTCCACCCCTATTCCTCCTCTAACTCTATGAAATGAACCAGTATCCAATATACACACAGTTCGCTTTTTAATGAGATGTTGTAACATCAACCTTTCTTCCAAATTCATCACACAGCCTATAGATGGGAATTTCTTTTATATCACATGAAGTATCCAATTTCAGATGTAGTGGCTTAGTCTACAGTGGTTCCATTTCACTAAATTTCTCTTGAGAATAAGCTCCCGCTCCCACCCTCCAGAAAAGAAAGTTTTTGGTTTTTTGGATTTGTTTTGTTTGTTTTTTTTGTTTGTTTGTTTTTTGGTAATTGAAAACTTTGTCCCTAAGGTTTGGCAGATGACCCATCATTCCATTTACATCACAGCCAGTACTATCATAGCTGCTGGTCACGTATCATTTGTAGTAACAGTCCTAGTGCCTCTCCTCTCATTTGTCCGAAAATCTCCCAGAGTTTCTACAGCTTGACAACCGCAAATGTGGTCCACAGACCAGGGTATCAGCATCACCCAGGATGTTAGAAATGTGGAATTATGAGCCTCACCTACACCCTATTGCATCTAATTCTGCATTTTAACAAGATGCCTAGAGATTCTAATGCATAATAGAGTTTGCAAAGCACTGCTGCATGGCAAAGAGACTAACCTTTCCATCCCTTTGTCTGAAGAAAGGGTTACATCTTAAAACAGACATCAGGCAGAGCCCACTTAAAATTCATCCTTCCTATCTAGAGATGTGGAACTTAAAATTCTGTGGTTACCTAATGCTCTTAACTTGAGATTCAGAGATGAGGGAGGTGAGGGTGGGGGTAGCTGGTTTCTCAAAGGAATTTCTGGCTACACACAAGACTTGGAGAGTGGTTTTTAAAATATTTCTTTTTTAGGTTGCTTGAAGAAATTTGTTAATTTCTCTAATGTAAGTTTCCCCGTACCTGGGAAGGGGAGAAACAAAATAAAAAGACACAAAGAAAATACAACAGGATTTGTGTTTCTGTTTATAATCCTCAAGGGTCTGTTCCATCTGGAGTGAAGTCTAGTGAAATAAATCAGGTAGACCTGGGAAGTGGCGCCCACTTATATGCCGATAAAGGACAGGACGAAGAACAGGCTGCTTAGAGAGAGGTGGGGAATTGTCCCAAAGAACTTGTCTGTGGTGGTGATTAGTAGGGATTATGGTAGAAGCTAAAATCCACTGCAAAACTACCAGTTTAGAAGACAAATTGTTTACTTGATTGGGGTCTCATTATTAAACAGCTGTTTTTCTACAGAGATTAAATGTGATTTAAGGTTGAAAGTTTTTATCCTCAGGAATAAAAGCAAAAAGTGTAAGTTAGGAGCGCCTGGTGGCTCAGTGGCTCATGACCTCTGCCTTTGGCTGGGGTCATGATCCCAGGGTCCTGGGAACAAGCCTCACATCGGGCTCTCTGCTGAGTGAGGAACCTGCTTCCTCCTCTCTCTCTCTGCCTGCCTCTCTGCCTACCTGTGATCTCTCTCTCTCTCTCTCTGTCAAATAAATAAATAAGATCTTTAAAAAAGATTTTTTAAAAAAGTGTAAGTTAGTGGAATTTTCCCTTACATTGCTATAGAGAGTCTGGAACATCAGACCAAAAGCAGAGACCATCAATAGATTGTAAATTTGTTAATGCTTTTGACTGCCCCAAATTTGTTTAAATTTTCCCCTAAGATTCTACTGGGTGACTACTAAATAAAACGAATAAATAAATAAACAATTTAATTAAAAATTATAATTTAAATCTCTGGCAAACACCTATTTAGCCAGTGATACAACCCTCTGATTTGACGCATTTAGAACATGATGTCATTTTTATGGTAATCGTGCCAAAAAAAATGTATGACTTCATTCTATCAGAAGCTGTCAGAAGAAAACATGAGACAACCCCAAATCGAAAGACATTCTGCAGCATACTGGTACTTTTCAAAAGTATTGAGGTTGTGAAAGACAAGACAGTGAGACCAGCTCAGACTGAAGAAGGCACCTAAAAGCAATATGGATGCTAGACTGGATCCTAGAACAGAAAAAGAGCCTCAGTGGAGAAAATGGTGAAATTATCAAATCTGTAGTTTATGTACTGGCATTGTATCAATGTCGCTTTCCTAAGCCTACTATGGTGATGTATGATATTAACAATAGGGAAGGCTGTCTAAAGGATATAGAGGCACTTTTTGTACTACGTTTGCAACTTCTGTATAAGTCTAAAATTATTTCACAATAAAAAGGTTTCCTTTTTAAAAAAGATTTATTCATTTATTTGAGAGCAAGAGCAAGAGTGCCTGTGAGCAGGGGAGGGGCAGACAGGGAGTGAGAGAGAGTCTCTAGCAGATGCTTCCCTGAGCTGGGAGCTGGCTAAGGGGTTCCATCTCACGACCCCGAGATCATGACCTGGGCTGAAACCAACAGTCCGATGTTTAAATGACTGCATCTCCCAGACACCCCTGGAATAAAATGAAGTTTTAAACAAAAACTCACAAGTTTTTTATGGTTTACTTTCAGAGGTAACTACAGAAAATAAGTCCCAGTCATCTTGGGAGGAATACTTTAAATAGGAAGGAAGAGAGACCAAGATCCTGGGGCCAGTAGGAAGAATAGAGAAAGCTTCCACAATTGTCCCGAGTCTGAGAAGTGATCCTGGGCCTTACTACACAATAATTCACGAAGAATGAAACCATGACACATGCTAACTGCATACACACACAAAAACACACAATGTATATCTATAGTCATAGTCATGGGCTGAATTGTGTCCCCTCCCTTTAAAGAAGTCATTGATTTAAAGGGAGGCTGTCAGGGTGGGCCCTAATCCAATTTGAATGTGTCCTTATAAGGAGAGGAGATTTGGTCACACACAGGGATACCTGAGCTACTTGCACACAGAAGAAAAACCATGGAGGACATAGCCAAGAGGTGGCCATCTTCAAGGCAAGGAGACAGGTCTCAGGAGAAATCCAGCCAGCTGACACCTTGATCCTGAACTTCTCCCATCCACGGCCTTGAGAAACTAAATATCTGTTGCTAAAGCCACCGGATTTGTGGTATCTTGTTAGGACGGCCCCAGCAAATCATACAATCATATATATATTTTTTACAATTGTGTCTATATTTTAAATAAATTATATTTAATTGATCTCTTCAATCTTCTTAAACATGTCATATTTTTCCTCCTGCACTCATGGATGAGCATACTATTTTTGCATAGATAAGATTCTTGACATAGGCTTCTGAGAACCCTTAATGTCTGTCTTTCATCTAGAGGGTGCTCCACTCAGTGTTAGATGAATATTAGATACGGACAAGGCTTCTCAGTGCATCCTTAGAATGCTTTCTTCAATTTAGTGTACTGTATTTAAGGACTTGAATCAACTATACATAAGTTTGAAGGAAATTAACCTGGATTAAGAGCAGTCTATAAATCCTGTCATTCTGGAAGAGGCGGTAGAATTGGGGTTTGCTAAGATTAAAGAAAAGAGTCAGGAAGGACATAGTAGATAACTTTCACTATGTATAGGGCTGCCAGGGTAGGAGATTAGTTTTATTTCATTAATTTTTAGAGAGCAAACTGGTTAGTTTGAGGGAACAGATTTTGTACCAACATAAGAAAATATTTTTGAACAACTGGCACTATTCAGCGTGACAGGTAGTGAGTTCTCAGTCACCCAAGGCATTCAATCATTTAATGACAGCCAGCTGCCAAGGATCATGTAGATCAGTTCCCTTCACTTGATGTAGGGTGGACTATATTAAACTTTTAAAGTTTACTGGCCCTAAGAGTCAGAGAAGTCTAAGGGTTAACAAGGGAAAGTAAAGGGATTCAGGATTTGGGGAAAATACTCTGGAAGAAAAAAAAAAAACAGTCAAAGATTTCAGCAAGGTCATGTCCCATGAAGTGAGAAATTATTCAAAACTCATGCATCTACCCCTCCCCACAGGGAGTTGGTTTAATTGCTCTGGGCTAAGGCCCAGGCACGAGTATTTCTAAAAATCTTAACTCTCAGGTGCAGCAAGAGTCGAGCTCTCTGTTCTCTAGCTGAAGGACGTAGCGATGCTGTACAATGTCTCCTCCCAACTCCTTACCGTTTCAGGAATTCTCAAAATCCTGAGCTTTACACCAGACTTCCTGACAAAAGGGGTGACATAAATTCTTCTGAAGAATGCTAACACTAAGTTACCAAAGACTTACGAGTCCATCACAGGCTTTTCCACCATCTACACTTGTTTGACAGCAATCATCACACCCAAAATTGATACAAAAGATGTGTATGGGAACGTTGCACTAAATATAAAAGTTTTTCCAACTCCCCCATTGCGTGATAAATTGGTAGCGGTTGGGTAAGTATTCCAGATGCTGCCTGATATGTACTACCCATCTATCATCCTGCACGGACAGCTGGTGCCTAAAAGGAGAGTCACCTTTGTTTGGGATAGTGTAGAAAGACACCACAGGACTTAACAAGAAATTTTATTTTAATTATTGAAAGATTCAGCCACTGTTGCATTGCTGTAAAGATTCTCCCTCTTTAGGACATTAGAATAATTATAAAATAAAAATAACAGCTAATATTTATTGAGCATATATATACTCCAAGCCTGGCAGTGTTCTAAGTAAGCACATTACATAGATCCATCCGTTTAATTGTCTCAAGACTCATGTGAAGCAGGTGCTATTTCCTCTTCCCCCTCCACTTACACAAATGTGGAAACTGAGTCACAAAGAGGCTGAGTGAATTTCACCAGGTCTTAGAATAAACAAGTGGGAGTCTGGGAGGCAAATTTCAGTGTGATGGTTTAGAGCCACCACATTCCCCCCACGCAGATCTGGTTTGGTATCTTCAAAAGACAGTGAAACCCACATGACGACTTCTGTTCTAAATCTTTGAATTGTAGACATCTAGGAAGAGACATGACTGACAGATCTGTCAAGCAGGTCATTGCCAAGGTCTGGCCACCATGTAGCTAAGCAGATATGCAGATTAAGGAAACCATAATAGGTCCTTTTAATCAGGGACTAGATCATATACCATCTATGTCACTGTTTTCATTTCATTCAATTAGCTCATTCCTCATACATAAATGGAATTATTTAATTAATTTTAAAAAAGTCTTATAACTGAGACAGACCATTTGGTCACTTCTGCAAGTTAGACTTTGTGTTATGCTGCTAAGAAGACCTTCCTAGGTAAGTAATCAGTATCCCAGACTATTGTTTCAAATTTAAACTTGGCTATCTGCCAATACCTGCCTACCAGCTTTCTTTTACACTTATCTAACTTATAATTTTTTTTTTTTAAGATTTTATGTATTTCTTTGAGAGAGAGAGAGAAAACACAAGCAGAGGTAGGAGCAGTGAAAGATGGACAAGTAGACTCCTTGCTGAGCATGGAGCCCCAAGGGGACTCAATCCTACAACCCTGAGATCATGACCGGAGTCGAAATCAACAGTCAGATGCTTAACCGACTGAGTCACCCCAGCGCCCCATTGCCTACTTTATCTTTAAAAACAAACTGAAGAAGCTAGTCCTGGGAATGTAATTTTGTTATTAGCATATTTATCTGAATTGATGTAAATGAACATTTCTTAATGGAAAGCTGTTCTATGTTCATGTAGAGAAATACCCAATACAATTAATCCTCCCAAATTACTTTATGAAACTATTACAATTCCAATCAAAATTGCACTTTTTGACTAGATAAAATGATTCTAGCTTTCTTCTAGAAGAGCCTAGTGAAATGCAGTAAAGATACTTTTGAAGAATAAGGTTGGTTTACACTAGCTGGTATCCAGGCATGTTATAAAATGTAATAAGTAAATGGTATAATAATGGTATGGGAAAAGAAAGATCAATGGAAGAGTACATTATTTCTGACTTTATTTTAGACTTTACCATATTTAGGTTTTCATTTACATGGGGATTTATTGCCTTGAAAATTTGAGAATGGGAGAAGGTTTATAACCAAATTTGGGCTACCTAAATGTTACTGGTATTTTATTAATGGTGTTTCTTCATGCTATATACAATCTCCTGGCAGAATCTCTGATAATGTGTGTTATTAGACACAATTTAAAATGAGAAATAGAATAGGGAGTTTTCAACTCTCATTGGGGGCCTTGGGATTGGTTTGATTAAAGTGCTGTTTTCGATCTATTTCACAGTTTTCTGGAAGAAAAATCTAAGCTCTTTCCAGAAAGGAGACCCAAAAGAACAGTGGGCAGTTCTGGAGAAAGTGATTGAAGGAGATAGAAGAATGGTTCTCTTAGGGCAGACCTCCTCCTAGGGAGATAGCCATACCCATTACTCTTTAAGGTTTAACACTGTGATCTGGAGAACTAAACCTGAACCAGGGTGAGAATCTTCCCACTGGGGAGATTCCTTGTCTCCTTGTGAGGGAATCTTCTCTAGCCCTCCTGGCCTCTCACTCTTTACACCAAGGGAAGAGGGAGTAATTTACTTGATTAGTAGATTTTGAAAAAATAAAACAAGCTTGCAAAACTCATCACTTTTCTTTTTATTATAGAACTAGCTGCCTGCAGAAGACGGGATATTTCTCTGTGAGTCCGTATGTCATAGCTTGGAAAGACAAGCCCTCAGATGGATGCCCTTGCCTGTGACTCAACAGCTACATTAAATTTGGGGGTTCAGTTAACAGGGCACATTTAGCATCCTCCCTGAGCTAATCCTCTAACATACCCAATAACAATAACAAAAGTAATATTTTGTCCCTCATCTGCCCTACCGATTCTTACTTCTCAATTTATTTAGAACCCAAGTAGCCAAGAGGGTACTACATCTATATGGGAGCTTGGGACCTCTCCAGACACTTCCACCAATAGTATTTGGTAAAGTTGGCTTCTTGACTTTTCCAGTTAGGTACTTACCATGTGTTCTATGGAGCATTAGTCTCTCTGATGCTAACAGATGTTGTTTGTAAAAGGATTACATGGTTAAATACGTAATTCCAGGTAAAACAAGATAAAATAGGTATCTCTACTGCAGGACTTCATGAAGATTTTAAATGGAAATATGCTCTGTGAATCTTAATGAGGGAATAGATTATTCAGCATCTCTTAAATATATATGTATCTGAGGGAATTGTTTTCTTTGAACTAAGTATTAATGTTTCATAGAACATATTTAGGGAAATGCTAAAAATTTCCATCAACAGCATTGGCCCAATGGGCAGTCTGCAGAGAAAAAACAAAAAGAAAGAAATGACCACCCAGGCAACATACAAAACTAAATTACAAATGGATTTTAAAAAAGAAAAAAGAAAAAGAAAGAAAGAAAATATAAAATAAAATATTGGTGACTATAAAATCTCAGAATCTTGAAGATTTTCCAAATATCACAGGAAAGAAAGAACCATAACAGAATAATAGATTTAATTTATCTAACATAAATACTTTACATAAATAATAACAGCAAAGCTGTAAATATGGGGGTGAAGTAAGTAACAGAGTAGAATAAAGGGTATTTTTAAGGATGTATGAAAATGGTTTAATATGTTTAATATGTGTTAACTCTCACAAGTGACCAATAGAAAGATTAATATTTTAAGGTATAAAATAAGAGAAGAAAATAATATAACAGTTCACAAAAAAGAATTATGACCAATAATTATGAAAGAACAGATCTGATTTCAGTGGTAGTCAAAATTACAAGTAAAAGTTATGATGAGATACAATCTTTATTTTTTTTTAACTTTATTTATCTCTCCCATTTGTTGGTTCTGGGGATGTAAATGGGTAGGCATAACTTTTCTGGGGAGCAACCTGACAATATGTTCAACAGTCTTTAAAATGTACATAATTTCTGACTCAGCAATTCCACCTCTAGAAATTTATTCTAAAGACATGATCACAGATGCTTGCAAAGATTTATATTCAAGCATAGCCACTTTATCATTGCTTATAATAACAAAAATGGAAATATCCATAATGTCCTATAATAAATATGACAAATTCATGAGCCAGAATACTATGCAGTCATTAAAAATCATGTTGTACAAGAGCATTTAACAGTGTGGGGAGATAATGGTACAGTAAGTGAAAAAGCATGTTTTAAGGCTGGAAGTACCAGAAACTCCCATTTCGCCAGAAAATATATAGAGTGAAAAATGTTACATGTTAAAATCTAAAGTGTTTATATCTAGTTAGGTGGGGATATGTGTGATTTTTTTTTCCTTCTTCTTTCTGTTTTACTGTATTTCCCAATTTTTCTGCAATTAAAAGGCACTGCTTTCTGCAATAAGGGAAAAAAATAATCTCAGAAGGATTATACTAGTTAAGATTGCATTTTACAAAAAAGGAATATGTGTGCCTCCATTATTAAAATATGATAACTAGCAAATCGTTAACCTACTAAGTTTTTAAATGACAGGCATCATGACTCTACCACATTGTAGAGAGCCAAAAACAATTTAGACACTTAAATCAATGTCATGTATGGTATAAATTCCTCAACAATCACCTGTAGATTTGCATGGTCTGAATGACTGGCCTTTTGGGTTATACGTGGACTATGACAGTTATGTAAGCATGCAAAACCATAAGTCAAAGCATTTTCTGATATGTATAAGCTCTGTAGTTCCAGAGACTTCCCAAGTAACCCATGAAGTCTACATTTTACAGTCAGTTCAACCAGAACGACCATCAACCTCCCCCGTGCCTCCCAAACTGCATCTAAACTACCCACATTATCTGTACATCTCCACAACCATGAGATCTGTTTACTTGGAACCTAGGGATAAAGAGTTAGTGGAAAGGAAAAGAAAATTGTTCTACTTGTTCTATCTCATATCACAGTGAGGGCGAGACCTTTAATTCTTCGGAGAGCCTGAAAAAGATTGTGTTGGATCCAAAATGGAAAAACACTTGCTCCGTGTATCTGGTCTCTCCAATTATGCTCAGTGAAGCCATGTCATTTAAGTCTTTTTCTCTCTACCTATTTCTCTTTTCAAGCACATCTGCGGAATTAAATTCCATGCACTGACAGGGATGCTTTCAAAAGCTCAGAATCAATTCTTCAATCATTCCACTTTCTTAGCTGTGATTAAAAACATGTGTCCCCTAATTAAGCTAATGAGAAATTGTTAATTGGCACAAAGCCCCCCTCTGTGCACACTTATTAATGTCACCGTCTTTGAGAGGAGAAAGGATCAGAATCAAGGGCAGAGAGTTCTTAAGTGACTTCGACATGGACTTAGGTACAAGAGCTCTATTTAGAGAGTGAGGGCTGCCTCTTCTAAGACCTGCATGGAGAAAAAAGGAATGCCACTGTTCTCCTGATTTCATAGGGAAGCAGAAGAAGGAGATGCCATAGGACAACAGGTGATGAGTTGATTTCTCTTTTCCTCTTCACGGAGATGATGATATTCACTCTCTCATCAGCTTTCTATGCAACAACGAATCAGTAGGGATGAGGCACAGCTGGGCGGGAATGCGTCCTTCTGAAGAGCCAGCAGGAAGGAGGCTTCCTTGGTTATTCAGCTCACTGTTGGCTCAGCTAGCTTCCTCCTGACCTATAATGAAAAATACCATTGCAAATTATCCTGAACCCAAGGCACCTTATGGATGGGGGTGGTACGCTTTGGCGTTGGAAGTGTGTGCTTTGATCAAATTGGTTTTCATACTTTTCTATTATTTCTTTTTTAAAGATTTATGTATTTATTTGAGACAGAGAGAAAGAGAGCACAAGCTGAGAGGAGGATCAGAGGGAGAGGGAGAAGTCCCCACTGAGCATGGAACCTGACCCGGGGCTCAACCCTACCACCCTGAAAGCATGACCTAAGCCGATGCAGACACTTAACTGACTGACTCAGGTGCCCCTATTTTTCTATTATTTCCATTTGGGAAATACTAGAACTTTTTACCTCCCTAGTTTGTCCCCAGATTTTGCTGTGTATCTTTACACATCAAAAATGATTAGTTCTCAAAGTCCTGGAAGCTTCTGGAGATGTACAAATGTCTTACAAGGGGGAGGTTGGGCAGGACCTTGGGAGGATTCTCAAGAGAACCTTAAGTGAGACAGCAGCCACAGATAAAAAGAACTAAAAGTACATGAATTTGCCTTTTTGTTCACAGTAGCTAGTTCCAAGAGATGGAGCATTCTGCTTTGAATAAGCCCAAACTCAAGACCTATATTGATCCTTTCTGAAAGGGAACAAGCCTAATAACTCAGGTTGCCAACAAAGCTCTGAAAATGCTTAAGAGAAACAATGGATGTGGGGGAGTTCTAAGTGCCACAGCTGCAAGTCCACTGAGTTACAAATTATTGATGGGAGATAGAGGTGAGGAGTTTCTGCTGACCTAGAGACCTGTCTCTCCATCACCTGCCTGAACCCAGGTACTCTGTACTCTTGTTGATCATCTCAGAAGAGCAAGTGAGCTTTGCAAGTGGAAGGCATATGGGTCACTGCTGGAACCCTGAGATGCCATAGCAGCAGGCTGGTTCCCTGATCAGGTGTGCTGGGTGGGTTGCTCCTGGGGCATCTGTTCCCATGAGTGCTTTGATGTGAAAGGGCGGGAGGCTGGGCAGTCTGGAGGAGGGAAAAAATTTTTCCTTCAATCTTTCTAAGTTCTTAATGGAGTGATCTCCACCCTGTTATAAAAACAGATTAACAGGAGAAAAACAAATAAAAGTTGAGTACTATGTATACCTCCTCTATATAAGAGAGAGACCCAGAAAAACTGAGTCATTCCTCAAATGGCCCCAGCCACTGCCTTAAATAACATCTCCAGCTACAGACCAAAGAAATACAGTCATGGAGGGTCAGGGGTATGATTGTTATTCAGATTTAAGTCCTAGACTTCTGTATTGAGTTTCTAGAGATTTAGAATCCCTTCATCCTCCTACAGCATGGGAGGGGACACCCTTACAAATGAAGATTTCCCTTATAAATGTAAATGTCTCTTACAAAAGGGTAACTTTGACTCAGTTTTCAGAGCTTTAGTCGTGTCTGCAATAACTTAAAAATAACCAGATCAAGATAATCCTAATGCGAAAGAGACCCATTTTGGGGTGTCAGATTCTGCTCCCCTTCACCAGTTAAGGAAAAAGCAGTTTCAGGGGTCAGAAGGAATCAGTATGAGAATATGGTAGTGGTAGGTAGTATATTCCATTCACCCAATGCTGTGGATTGTGTTTGAGTCCAGAGAGACAACAGCTGACCTTTGAACAACATGGGGGTTAGGAGTACCAACCTCCTGTCTAGTTGAGAATCTACATGTAACTTTTGACTGCTCCAAAATTAACTACTAATAGCCAACTGTTGATTTGATGCCTTACCGATAACATAAGCAGTCAATGCACACATATTTTGTATGTTATATGTATTATATACTGTATTCTCACAATAGAGTAAGCTAGAGGAGAGGAAATGTTACAAAGAAAATCTTAATGAAGAGTAAATACATTATGGTGCTGTACAGGATTTCGCAAAAGGAATGCACATGTGAGGGGACTTGCATAGTTCAAACCTGTGTTGTTCAAGGTCACCTGTCTTTGATGTGGGCTCTGAGAATCATGGGGAGGGTCAAGAAGCATTGTCTATGTCTTGGGCTGGGAAAGCATGACAGTACATGAAGGAGAGAGGGATGGCCCTGGGTCCTGCAGAGCTGGGGGAGAGAGCTTCAGGAACAGAAGTTGGGCACCGCGGGTGAGCATGGAAGCAGGCTGCAGAGCAGAGGAACTAGACAAGGGGTGCTTGGTGAGAGAGGAAGAGCACGGAGGCCACTGCGTGGTGGCTGGAGCTATCAGGAAGCCCACCTTTGGCCAGCGAACCAGGAGGGCACTGTGCAAAAGCACATGTCCCCATGTGTCTGTTGGGGTGGGAGAGCACGCAGAGATTTGAGTCACACCCTCCTGCTGGGAATGGTGTGAGTAGGGAGGGTTCGGGGAAGTCTAGGTGTGGGGTACAAAAGGGAGAGGGTGGTGCAGGACTTTGACGTACCATGGAGTGAGGGTGGCTTGGATCATCCCATCAGATCCTGTCATGTGCAGCTGAGCTTGTATTATTTCAACCTACTCATGGTTTTCCGTCCTTATAATCTCACCTTGGGGACTAGAAGCACAAAATTCGACCATGGAGCTTCCATTAGCTTTTATCTGGTGCATTAAGGGCAAAGATAAGAACATTCCAGGATGGACTTCCTGAGTATCACCTGGGGGGCCACAGGAAGAGGAAAAGAAGTCAGACAGTGAGTTTGCAGGGGTGGACAGCATGTCCTTGGCACTCCTTTCCACCTTCTGCCCCCAGAAATTTGTGGTCTAACACCAGAGTTCTATCCTATGGCCAGAAGGCAGGTATGAATGTTTTATAATCTAGTCCTGTAAATCAGTGAATCTGTTCATTTGCGCTGAAAATGTTTAGTTCAATCAATAATAGATGGCATGGGAACCAAATAGGTTATGTTTTGGGATTCATCTGAAGCAATTCCTTTCTTTTACCTCAATGCTTGCCAGAGGGACAGACACGAGATGAGATGATGTATATGAAAGTGTTTGCAAACTCTAAAGCATTCAGAAAATAGGTTGAAATCTGCTGAGAATAGCAGAATTGTCAATTTTTAAAGTACGGATGACAAGCCATGATTTTAGACCTTTCAAAATTCGGTTAGCTCAGGTCTCCAGATGCCTTAATCGCAACTCTGTCTACCACAGATGGGGCAGGAAGCCATGTCTTTGGTGTCCATGAGTGCTTCTGGCCTGGCTGAGAGGCATTCCTGAGCAGGAATGAGACATAAGTTGGTTATGCTTCAAACACACAACATATTTGTGGATTTACCTTCAAAAAAATTAAAAAAAAAAGAAGGTTTTGAGATATTTTTCTAGCTCTGTTATTTTTATAGACACTTACTTTAACCTACTTTTTAAAGAGATGAATACCCTCTATCTTTCACTGAGTCTATTCCAAACTTAACTTAGAGTTGCCTATTTCTATACGAATATTCTTAGCTCCTTCAACAGGCCCTACCTTCTGAGAGAGAGGATGTAGGAGGGCCAGGCTCTAAGCTTCTGTCTTCTTCACTCAGTCTTCAAAATCTGTTTGCTCCTTATTGTTGCTTTCTTTCCGTCAGTTATCATTTCTAGACCATTCATATCTGGACTTCCTCTTTGGTTACCACATCTGCCCATGGATGCTCTCTTTTTGGATGACTCACGACTATATTCTTCCTGTGTCCACTACAGTCTTCTGGAACACCAGGCCAAGCCAAAGACCAAGGCTTTATGTTGGCATGGAAAGAAAGTTTGGATAATTCCACTCTTTGATTCCAATATCTAAGAGCAGCAGCAGCAGAAGCTCCAGATTATATCCTAAGTCAAGGGCAAGGTATAGACATCCATGACTCCTAAGTCCTCTAACCAAAGCATAGAATTCCATGCTGTAAAAATCTTCTGAGTGTCCCCAGCAGCTGATTCTGCCCCCATTGCTCTGCATGGCCACTTTGAAAACTTCCCCGATGATAAGAACAGATCAGTAAGGGGGGGGAGCAGAGAAGGCAGAGTGGCCATACTCAGGTTCATTATGCTTGGTTGCTTTTTGCCCCAGAATGATGCCACAGAGTTATGGGAAGATTTCTCCCCAACTACTGAGAAGTGCCCTCTCACTGGCATGAATGATTGGGCTGGTGGGCATGGCTCCTTTTTATAGTCTTCTTTCAAACTTGGAGTCCAGCTTCCCAAGGTCTGGGTCACTCTCTAGCACATTCCTTCAAAAGCTCTCTGCTCTGATCACCATTCACCCGTGTTCTGGGAGGAGCTGGGTCCTATAGTCCACCCAGAGCCTGCCCCCCATGCTGAAGCAAACTTTCTTCCCAATTTTTCATAATTTTGGCCGAAGAATGGACATAATATCCATTTTTTTTTCAAAAATATCTATTGAACACTTCCATGCTAGTCCGTGTTTCAGACATGGAGGATCCAGCAATGAACAAAACAGACGAAAGTCCTGCCTTCCTGTGCAGATCATGGTAAGTGCTACGGGTGGGCAGAGAATTTTGGTCTGGTTCTGGCAAATTTAAACAGGATAGCCAAGGAAAGGATTGCCAAGGAGGAGACATTTGGGTAGATTTGAAGGAAGTGAGAGATGAGGCTCTCTAGGGAGTGTTCTGGGCATAGGGGTGGGTGATGGCAAAAGCCCTGAGTTGGGGGCAGTCCTAACACTCCGGAGGGACAAGTCCCAGAGGCCAGGACAGTTGAATCCCAGTGAATGTGGGGGCAGGAGGCGGAGAACATGTGGGACAGGTAGGGAGTTCAGGGAGGGATCTGGGCAGGACAATGGTGGCACTGGAGCCTTATGAGGCCTCTCAGGCTCTGCTGTGGAGAATAAAGAGAAGGGCAGAGTCCAGGGCAATGGGTGGGAGCAGAGGCACCTGCTGGGACTACCCTAGAAATGTGGGTGAAGGGTGTTGCTGATCTGGACCACAGGTCTGGTGACAATAGAAGAGATGATAAAAGCGCATTGGTTTTGAATAAAGTGAATCAACAAGATTTGCCTGATGGAAGCGAGACAGGGGACATCAGAGAGAGAGAGAGAGCAAGCTAGGGAAAGATCTCCTGCATTAACTCCCGCAGGAGGTCTTAGGGTCTCTGGGGAGCCTGCCAGTTCAGAGCAGACCTCCAGCTTGCAGATGAGGCTTCTGCCCCTCCCTGCCAGCCTCACAGCACATGCGGGGTAGACCGGACTCTTGTGACCCCAGGCAAAGCAGGAGGATTGGATGACAATGTGTTAAGTTAGGAATCATAAAAGATTATCTTCCTTCCTTGGCCTTCGAAGGTATGTATGCGTTCTTTTGTGTGGTGCCAGTCGGATTTTCAGGCGGGACCCTCGTGCCCAGCTTACTTATGACTCCTTGCAACAGGAGCCCTTAGGGGGTGCCAGTCCCTCCTCCTGCCCCCCTAGCCCCACCCCCCTACCCCCACCCCCCAACTCCTTTCTTCCGGATACCCTAGGAATCTGAAGTTATTATTTTTCTAAAGCAGGAGTCTTTATGATCTTCCCCGCACAGGGTAGAAGACAGTTTTATTAAAGTACTCCTAAAAGAGGCTAAGTTAATAAAAGAGAGAGTTGGGGGAGACCAGGGAGCCACAGGCTTCAAGAGAAGCACGTTTTAAGTGTTTTCGGCAGCTCAGCCTGCCCGGCTCCTTTCCCTGATCAGCGATCACTGCTGGATTTCTGCTCGCATCAGCGACTTTCCACCTCATCTTTCTTTCTCACAGGTAGTTTTGAAACCTAATTTCAACCTGTTTGGATGAGATGCCAGCACTTGACGGGAGCCGGGCGTCCACCCGCAATCTGGCACTCTGTCCCAGCCAGCCCAGCGGCGACCTGGAAAAAATGATAGAGAACGCGGAGCCCGCGTGGGGCCGCGGAAACAGGTGTTTCCCAGAGTCACCCTGGCTCCCCACACAAACTCTTTGCTGGGAGAGATTCAGCTGTGTCAGCCCCGCCCCGGGGGAGACAGGGAAGTCGCCTCCCAGTGCCCAGATCCAATGAAAGTAATACGATGCCTTAAAATTAGCTTCCCACCTCTTCTATTGTAAAATGCGAGGATGCGTTTCTCACAGACTGGAAGGTAGCCCGGGTGTAAGCAAGGCCTGCTTCGAAGGCTCAGCTTCCCGAAAGGTTCAATCATGGCAAGCACCACCCCCTCTTCTTTCCTCCGCACCCCCCACCTCTCTGTTGAATGAACGAGAATATGGAATATGGAAGGCCTTTGAAAGGATTACCACCACCACACTTGACTGGAATTGAATGGGGACAGGCAGGGCAGAAGCAGCTAAGAGATGGGGCCTTTCTCTTTTCCAAGCGAAGATTTTACAAAGCCTTGAAGAGGGGAGGGAGAAGAGGATCAGATTTCTGAAGGGGTTGAGCAGCTGTCAGCTTCTGCATATGAATAGAGGCTGCGGGTACAAAGCCACCAACCCCAGAGCGCCTCGCCATTTGTCTACACCAAAGGGAAGAAGGAAACTAGAAGGGGGGGGGGGCGAGGGTGTGTGGTGGTGAGAGAAATAATAAAGGTTGTATTAAAATGGTGAATAATGGAATTCAGAGGTTATCACTAGAGTTGAAATGGAATCTGAGGTTCTCACTTTGATTCTGTCTTAAGTCGTTGTGCACTGTTGATGTGTTTTATTAAACAGCTGTCCCAAGGCAGGCCCCTGAGGCAGAGGCATTCAATAGGGTGTGGAGAAAAAATTCCAGTAGAGGCAGATACAGCAACTGGTTTCACCACGGGTTCCCCAATTGCAAATGCCTTTCCATTTTTTCACTCCCTGCTATCAGGAAATAGGAAAGGAACCAAAGAATAATAAGAAAGTGAGTAAAAGAATAGCACAAGTCTGTAACAGAGGAAGAACACTCTTGTAAGAAACTCTAGTTTGTTCGTTTGTTTGTTTTGCTTCATTTCTCTCTCTACAATTAATTAAAGATATCTGGTAAGCCAAGTAAGTTACATGCTGTGAGATGTGCAAAGACCTACGATGCTGTGGCTACCCTTTTAGAGACTTAGAATCCCAGGTGAAGTTTGAGTTGAAGGATGGGTGGGCTTTGTCAGGATAGATCATGGAAGAAGGTATTCTGAAGCAGAGAGAATAGAAAGGCCTGCAAATCTTTGCCATCCGTGTAGCTCAAGCACGAGAACTGGAGATATTTAGTAAGAAATAGCAGGTGGGGACCTGAAAAGACAGGTTGGGGCACAACAGAGAGGTTCCTTGGTTGCCATTCTGTGGCATTGGGGCGTGATCTGAGAGGAAAGGTGAATCCTTGAAGGATTTTAATCAAGAAGCAATCAAATTCCCATTTTAGAAGGACCTCTTCAGCTGCAACAGGGAAGACTGGTTGGAATGAGGCAGGACAGAAGACAGGGGGACAATTAGGTGACTTTGTCCAACAGTCCATGTGAGGATGGGCCCAGACTCCTCTGCAAAAGAGAAGGACCACAATCCTCCCCAGCCCAGCTTGCACCCTCTGTCTTGTCAGAGCAGCAACTGAAGAAACTGCATAACCAGAGTTGTTTGATGGAAGGTTGCAGGGCATGGTGGGGGCAGAGGGGCACCTCACTGGGGATAAACAGAAAACCCTAAAAGCACAGTGTTCCTGAGCCTATAACTGGCTCCAACCAAAGCCTTGGCAGTCTTAGAGTCAAGGCAGCTTTCCTCTTCCTGCTCCTCCTCCCCCACCCCTTCCTCCTTTTTTTAGAGAGAGAAGGGGTGGAGGAAGAGAGAGAGAAGGAGAGCGAGAGGAAGAGAGAGAGAGTCTTAAGCAGGTTCCAAGCATAGGGTAGAGCTTGAGCTGGGACTGGATCCCACGACCCTGAAATCATGACCTGAGCTGAAATCAGAGTAGGACACTCAACAGACCTAGCTACCCAGGCACCCCAAGTGTTGACGACTTTTCAAAAGTGTCCAATATCCCACTGAGAGAATGCCCTTTGGAAGAATTTGATTCCCACTTTCAGGCTAGATAATAATTACTATCTCCAGTTCTAAAATTTCTTGAATAGTGTGGCTTTTATTTCTATTCACAAGTAGATTTAACAATCTCTTATGATGCAATGCTATTTAATCGTTAATTACATTATTATTTTATTATCCAGAAATGAGAAACACTTGATATGCTTTAACATTTTTAATTCCAGAGAGAAAGGAAATTAGATTGTTAACTTTTTTCAATAAAAGGAAATAAAATACCTTAAATCAGCCTATTCTTTGCCTTATAGTCTTTTTTTAAGCAAGTGCTACATGATAAAATAATTGTGTAATTAGAAATAAATGGCTTCCAAGAGCGATACTTTGTTCTAAAAAGGTGTAAGTGTTCTGTATCCCCTTTTAAGGTGCTCAATTTGTGCTGAAAAGAAACAGGGACTGTAATTTTGGAATGAGTGCACTTAAGTAAGTTTGGTGACAGAGATTTTTCCATTGGTATGGTTCCCTCATTTCCCCCAAACAACATTCAGCCTGTTTCAGGAGCTGTTTAGAAACGGGATGAACCATCTCCCTCAAGTCCGGGTTTGATTATCCTGGGACAGGATGACAACTTTGGGTGGGCATGTACTTTTCTTTCTCTGAGCAGATCATAGAAGAATTGGAGAAAACAGTTGCCAGCTGTAGATGTGTTTTTTTCCTATGATGGGTTTGGCTTATAAACGTGAGATTTGTGTTGTTCTTGTTTCAATAACGATTTAATAGCTATAGTACACTGACTTTTTTTTACATTTGCTTCATAAATTAGCATTCCAATTCTGGTTGACTCATTTGGTGGAAACGCTAAGTGTATGTGCCAAGGAAAGAGAGAAGAGGGACGGGCACAGTGCTTAGGGAGAGCTGAATAAGGCAATTACAATTTATCAGACAAGAGTGCCAGAATTTCATTTTTCATTCTAAAGCGAGGACTACTTCTTAAGAGTAAACTGTCACATGGGTAAGCTTCTTTAGACTTTTCTGGGACACCGACTTACATATTTGATCCTGTGACTTAGGAGGGCAATGACTATGCCCACTTGCCTGCGTGGGGGACTCACTGGGAGCACTCTTCAGTCCTCTTGAACAAAAGGAGCGTTATCTTGAATGGATCCATCCCTCCCAGGGGTACTGGGATGAGAAAACGGCATAACAGATGTGAATGCATTTAAAAAGTAAAGGCAATATATAAATGCAAGAGAGTCTTAGTTTTTATTACAGAGATCCATCCAGCCCTGCCACATTAGGACTGCAAAGCCCTATTAGCTACATACATTATAATAATCTATTATTGGCGGAGTCAGCCTTGGGTGGTAACAGCTGGCTTTGACTATTACCATGGAATCTGTTGGAGATATGATGGATGAAGTATGGCTGTAAAGAAATGAGACTGGTTAGTACTTGTTACCTGTGGAAACTAGTCTTGGTTCCATTCCACGTTCTGAAAATTCTCCCCTGAAGAACCTGTGTCTAAATGAGGCTAGGTGAGACAGTCTGGATAGAGTATCAGGCTTGAAGGCCAAAGTTCTGGTTTCTAGACCAGGCTGTACCACTTACTAATTGGGCAAAATCTTTCTGTTAGAGCCAGGCCTGCAAAGCTTCTCAGAGTAAGCATTGTTGTGTCATGAATGAATTGTTGGGTTATCTTGGTGCATGCCGGGCCTTTAAATGCCAACCACTGGCAATTGTTTGATTTTTAAAGGAGCAAATGGACTTAAACTCGAGATACATTTGAGATAGGGAGACTTTTCCCCATTCATTTATTTATTCATCAATCATAAATAGTAAACCAGTCTGTATCAGGCTCCAGCTTTAAGCAGTGAGGTTAGAATAGACAACCAGGGTGCCTGGGTGGCTCAGTGGCTTAAAGCCTTTGCCTTCAGCTCAGGTCGTGATCTCAGGGTCCTGGGATCAAGTCCCACATCGGGCTGTCTGCTCAGCGGGGAGCCTGCTTCCTCCTCTCTCTTTTCCTGCCTCTCTGCCTACTTGTGATCTCTGTCTGTCAAATAAATAAATAATCTTAAAAAAAAAAAAAGAATAGAGAACCAAAGGAAAAGAGTTCTCTTTCTCTTGGGGATTACATTGTAGTGAAGAACAGTATGTTAGTTTCTCATATTTGCTGTAATAAATTATCACCAACTGGTGGTTTACAATGGAATTTAATTCTTTTGTAGTACTGGAGGCCAGAAGTCTGGAGACAAGATGTTGGTGGGCTTATCTTCCCTTCATCTTTTCTTTGCTTTTTCTGGTTTCCAGAGGCTGCTGTAATTCCTTGGCTCATGGCTGTGTCATCCAAATCTTCAAGTCCCCACCATCTTCAAGTTTCTTTCTGCACTGTCTTACATTCATGTCAAATCTCCCTCTACCTCTTTTTTAATACATGTGATTCCATTTAGGGTCCATTCTGACAACCGGGATAGTCTCCTCAATTAAAAATTCTTAACTTGGGGCACTTGGGTGGCTCAGTGGGTTAAAGCCTCTGCCTTTGGCTCAGGTCATGATCCCAGGATTCTGGGATCGAGCCCTGCATCAGGCTCTCTGCTCGGCGGAGAGCCTGCCCCACCCTCCCACCCCACCCCCCCTCACTGCCTGCCTCTCTGCCTACTTGTGATCTCTCTGTCAAATAAATAAATAAAATCTTAAAAAAAAAATTCTTAACCAAATCACACCTGCAAAGATGCTTTATCCATACAAAGTATATTTGTTTCTTTCAGGGTTTAGGATGCAAATCTTTTTCAAGGAGCCATCTTTCTGCCTACCAGAGCGATAGTTAACTGATAGACAGGAAGAAGTACAATATGTCAGAGGGTGTTGGTGCTGGAGTAGGATAAGGATGATCGGTGTGTTGGGGTAGAGGTGGGGTTACTTTGGATATGGTATGAAGAAAGGCCTGGCCAAAATGCGGAAATGCTGATCTCAGCAGGAATCTGCAGGAGAAGAGCCAGCAAGTTCTGTGGATGGCTGGAGGAAGTATCATTTATGCAAAGATACCATGTTACTAGAGGTGTGTTGTTTCCCTCACTTGCAGCCTGGTTTCCTAGAAGTATGGCCTCCTGGTCAACCTAACTACACATATTCTCAACTCTTATTTAACCTCTGGTCTTGATTTCTTAATCAGACAACCTCCCTCCATCTGGATGAATGTGGAGCACCCAGAGTTACAGATTCAATATCCTAAAGGAACCTGACAAAAATGGCCCTGGAATCCTCAGTTCTCTGGTGTCTCAGTCAACTTCTGAAACAGGGAAACTTAAAACTTGACAGATAAGGTCATCTACTTCTTGGCATAAAACATATTCTTTTCTTTTAAGGTCTCCAGATATATTTGTTCTCTTTCTCTTCCTTCTTTCCCCAATTCTCTCTTATTATTCAGAAGTCAGAAACATTTAAAACTCTCTTTTTTAACCTAGATCTTCAAGGAATCCTCTAAAAATATTTTTAGTTTATATTGAAAGTAGTTCAATTGTTTCTCCTTGCTTCTATTGATCCTCCTTAGAGACTTGACTTAATTTCAGTACCTCTGGATGCCGCTGTTTCCCTGGATGCCACTGTTTCCCTCCTCCATAACCCGATGGCTAGTCACCAGGATCCTACATGATGCACATGCGGGCTGCATGTTGGCTTCACATCTCACTCAAGGTATCGTCCACAGAGAAGTTAATGGTGTCTCTTGAAGTTGAGCTACACAGTGACCTGGTAGCCTCATTTAAATAGAGTGTGAAAAGACATTCTATATTCAACAAAAATGCCTCTATTCCTTCTGCACATAATCCGTGCTTGAAATACTTTCCATCAGAATTTTGCATCCTATTCTGAGATGGCATTATTCTTGGGAGTGCATGTATATGGTTTCTATAAACCTGTGTTTGTCATTAACCTTGCAAAGTGTATTGGCTTATTCTTGCTAAATAAGAGCAAGTTTTTTCATTGAGAAAGAGAGAGAATCAGGGTTAGAGTTATTGACCTGTACGGAAGGAAAACTGGCCTCCCAGCCCTTGTGTGACACCAAGAATAAATGGGAGAGGACAACATCTAAAGGTAGGGGAATGGAGGCACTGAAGGCTCTCGGCCATTACAGCAGTGTTGTTCTGGCAAGTTCATTTCGGTTTCCTGGATCTCCTTTTACTAATTCCTTATAAAGAGGTGATATTAAATAAACATATCTCCTCTGGTTCTACAGCATCTGACTTAATGAATAGCTTACATTTATTGGGTGTTTACTTGACACCAGGCCCTTATGAAGTATTTGATGTACATTATTATATTTAATCCTTGCAAGGACTCCCATGAAATATTTAACATGATTATCTCTGTTTTTGAGATGAGGAAACTGAGACTCTGAGGGATTCAGAAAATTGCTGACGTTCTCCTGGCTCATAAGTGATGAAGTCAGGATGAAACTCCATGCCAACAGGTGTCGAAAGTCTTTGCCTTTACCTACCACACCGGATGGGCAGGGAAGACATCCTATATCATGAATGCTGGATACTCATTGCCCCTTCCCTCCAACCCCAAACCCAACAGAGACTTTTCTAATTTGTGTGAGTCCCACTGGAGATGTCTGGTAACATTTTCAGAATCCTCAGAGAACGTGTATACTTAATGATAAGCTGCCGGTGTGTTGGTTTTACACACAATGGCTTTCCTAATCCAGACAACACACAGCTTACGTTTAGCTGCTCTGAACCAGCTCTCTGGCCAGGATGATGAGAGCTTTGCTGCAGACAAGCCTACGAGGGCTGGGTGACACCCACAGATAAACTGGTCATCAAAGGGCTCCCACTATTCAAAACCACATCATATTCTTGGTCCTGAGCTCATAGGTTTTGCCATTGCCCTCTCCCCTGTTAAGCTTCCTCCAAAAAGATAGTGGGACTCGGAGGACGAGAATCACTTGACAAGGCAGAGCATCAGGATGGCTGTCTGGGAAACCCGCTGAAGTCCCCTTGGCTGGAACAAATGCATCTCTAAGCACGGCCCATCATTTTGATATTTTTTTGACAATTTCTCAATGTGTATAGAAACAACCTGCCTCCCTTTATATTCATGTATTCCAGCCCGTAATGTCTGATTTTCTGCATGGCGGGAGTCAGCCAAGCACCCACTCTCATTCCCCAGTTCACCGTTTTAATGCATTTCATGATTTTGTTGCTTTGGTGTGCATTTCAAAATGACACATTTGATCAGTTCTTTAGGTAATATTGATGTTTTGCCCTTTTAAATGTGTCATTTGATTTTCTGATGTTATTCTCCATCTGCTTTGGTAACACTTTCATTTAGTTGCAGCTTTTTATTGGGTCCCCAAAGGTTTCTATAAAGGAATCTGACTTGAGGGTATTTTATTTAAAAAAAAAAAATTAACCCATTCTTTGCTCTTTTATACCCCCAACCCCACCTTGGCCAACCTTCTCACTCCCTCTCCTTCCTGCCCCCTCTCCTGCCACCTCACCTCCTTAGCCACTTCTTAAAACACTGTATATAAATTCTTCACTACAAGAGCCTCAATTGCTGGCCTTTCCTCAATCATATTTAAGTATTTCATTGTGTAAGGCCCATTGCCTTGCCTCTGCTGTTCCCTGTGGATTCAATCAAAGAGCAATTTCTAAAAGCAGGTATAGGGAGTGGGTTGACGCTTTACATTTCTGACATGTGTGTATTGCCCTTGTTGAAAACATTCCCAAATGGTAATTCCAGATTTTCGAAAGCAACAACAAAACCCCAGTAAGACCTGCTCTTTTCTCATTGTTTGACTTTTTATTTTTTAACTTTTTTGCTTTCTTTTACCTGCTCTGATTGTATTTACCTTACATTCTTGGCAGGTTAATTTCCACATTTCTGATCTCTTAACCTCTTCTTCAAATACAGTCAATGCAGATATTACAGACACATAACAGGGTTGAGAGACTGATGGAAAGTAAGCATATGCCAATTTCTTCTTGTAAAAGATCTGAAAAGACCTGAAGGATCGGGTCAAATAAATAATAAAAAATACCTTTGTTTTACTTTTATAAATGTCATCACAGAGCATGTCAAAGCTTGGGTTCTGGACAGAGTGACCACGCAATCTGTGAGTCCACTTCCTTAAATTAGAAGAAGTCTCCAACATAGAGAACTCAAGATTTTTCCTTTAAGAAAAGACATTGCATTATAAATAAGAACTGTGAAGTAATTGGTATCAAGTATTGTTTGTTTCATTGGGAGGGCTAAGGATCTGTTAACTTGTGGGAATGAACATAAAGTTGCAGGATTATGAAATCTTTAGGACTTTGTGGTGGGAAAGTGGAAGTGAGGTAGAAGAATTCATACAGGCTTAGCCCTTGACATACATGTGGATCAGCCAAGTTTGTCTTAAGATTCATTCTGCTTTCTCCCTTTCCTTTCTGTATAATTTACGGACCAACTGCTCTTCTAAGTTTCTGGTAAAGAAGGATATGCAATGAAGAGAGTGTGAATTTTGACATAGAAATGATTGGTGTTTAGATATGAGCTCCTACACGATCAGGTTGCACACTTACACTTTGTGACTTATTTCCATATCTAAGAAGGATTAGCTGAGTCTCATCTACTTCCCAGAAGGATGCTGATCTCATTTCCTGGTATGATGGAACATGCCAGAAATGGAATCCCAGGGCATGCTACACTCCCAGCAGGAGTTCACCTGGGAGCAGCAGCAATTCTGCCTGTGAGGAACATCGTAATAGGGGAGACACGTTAAAAGCTTAGCCAGGGCAGGCATGAGGGTACATATCAAGGCACCTTGCAGGTCAAAATGGTTAAGATCAAGACTAACTTAAGGGGGTACCTGGGTGGCTCAGTGGGTTAAAGCCTCTGCCTTTGGCTTGGGTCATGATCCCAGGGTCCTGGGATCAAGCCCCGCATCGGGCTCTCTGCTCAGTGGGGAGCCTGCTTCCTCCTCTCTCTCTGCCAGCCTCTCTGCCTCCTTGTAATTTCTGTCTGTCAAATAAATAAATAAATCTTAAAAAAAAAAAAAAGACTAACTTAAGAAAGGTGGCCCTGTATAAAGACAACAGAAGGAGAGACAGCACCTGGATAGCTACCACATCTCTTCAGGATAATACTGGGTGTCGGCTCTTGTCTTCAGACCTGGCAACTTCTTTTAAGTATAAACTTGTGTTTATCCATCTAGACTTCCAAGCCTTCCTTTTATTTTTCCTTAAAGGAAGACTGACAGAAACTAGGATGTTTCAATTCCTCACCACACATGCCTCCAACAATGACACTTCTCGATCTCAGCTTTATTGTCCTCCATAGCACTTACCCCATCTGTCTCCCTACTAGAACATAAACTCCACAAATGCAGTGATTTTTGCTCTGCTTTTTCATTGCCATATCCCCAGCACTTAGAAAAGAGGCTTATTCAGAACTCTCACTTGGGAAACATGTGTTGAATGAACAGAAGAATTATTAGAGATTGTTAAGGAATGTATAAGAATTGTAGCTTCAAAGAAAGGGAGCTGATAACCTTCAGTGACAGCTTCTAGATATCAGTCACTCATGTATTCCACGTTTTCTGAGCACTAATTTTCTTCCAGGTACTGTGGTACGCATGGGTAACCCATCAGCAAATAAGACCAGGTTATGGGGTCCCTGGGTGGCTCAGTTGGTTGAGTGTCCAACTCTTGATCTCAGCTCAGGTCTTGATCTCAGTTGTTGTGAGCTCAAGCCCCATACTGGGCAAGGAGCCTACTTGAAAACAAAAACAAAAACAAAAACAAAAACAGGACCAGGTTATCCCTCTTTAGCAAATATCCTCTCTAGCAAGGATATAAACCATATAAACCATGTAAACCATATAACTGTGGAATAAATACCATTATAAATGTATAAACATATTTCCTTAAGAAAGTGCTTTAAAATATTTTTCCACGATTCTTCTCACTAGGATAAAAGCTATTAATAATGGACTTGGAGGAAAAAAAAAAGTCTCAAATGGCAGCTGTCTTCTCCTGCCCCAAAGAAGAAAGCAACATAGGTCTGTATCATGGTATCTTCTTCATCTATAAGAGACACCTGACTCTGATGCTGTCTCCACAAAACTTGGAACTATACCGACTGTTCACACATCAATCCTTTCTAATGTGGCCCTTGGGGTAGGAAATAAAATTCCTTATCCAAGGGGATGGAAACTTGGCTAATTTCTCCCTACAGAAGGCCTTTGAAGTTCAAAAGCATTCGGATTTGCTTTCCAGTAAATGGTGACAAAAACTCTTTCTCTGAGCATTTTGCCAAGTAGAAATCTTGTAAATGACACATCAATACCACAGCCCTATAATGGAGTCACACTGATGAATTTTTTAAAAAAATGTATGTCAGAAAGGCCCCTTTATGGGGCATAGGACAAGTAGAGTTATCCAGAAAAAAATAGGAAATGCAATTTAATGTAGAAATTAAAAAATCACACAAAGATTTTTTTGGATAATTTTTCCTTAAAAAAAAAAATGCTCATTGCATCTTTAGGGTGCATACTGGTACCCAGAATATAGTTGAATGATTGGTGTTTTTCTCTAATTGTAAGAGGATTTTTATTGTTTTGGCTTACATATCTTTAATTAGGAATAAGGTGAAGTATTTTTCTATATTATTTGTTTTTTTTTTCCTTTCAAGTACTTTCTGTTTTCTCTTAGGTTATTTATATTTTATAAACTGATAGCTGTTCCCCTTCAAGTGAACATTTTTTCCTGACGAAAGACAAGGGAAATGCCAGCTAGAAGTTTCATAATTGGGGCATTTGACTAGTTTGCTATTTTTAAGCACCGAAGACTTTGCTTGGAGCTAAGGCTGTGCATAGATCCGCAAATGCTTCCTCACAGTCTTGTGAATGGGAGGGGCTCAGATGATGAGTGTTTCCATTTCTTTCATGGAGAAATTGAGTCATGAGCTCAGCTTTTTTGTCTAGAGTGACGAAACTATTGGATTTACAGTCCACGGTAGCTCCCCACCCCCCCGTAGAGTATTAATCTATGAAGATTTTTGCTTCTTATAAAGCAAGAGGGTAATAAAAGAGAATTGTGCAGCAGTATTTCCAAACACGCACAAACCCTTCTTTTGTTAGAGATCAGGTGCCTTTTTACTGCAGGTGCATTGGCATTATTCTTTGATTAATCAATGCTGGACAGTCCTCCTGGCTAATCTCATTAGCTAATAGTGCTTCTGGATAATTAGCTTGATGTGTGCAATTATCCTCAGATTTTAGGGCTTTTTTCCCACTTTGATAGTATTGGTACATATTTAAAGCTTTGGAGTGCCCTGGCCTATTGAAAGATTGAGCAAAATTCCCAAGTCTTTTCACATCAAGAGAGTGTGGTAGTATACATGGCAATGGAATTATCTGAGTTCCATCTATTAAGAACTTTCTCAATGCCAGCAGTTTCTCAACATGTGCCTCCCTGCCCACGTATAGTCACACACCCCGCATATACACAGAATCCAGTGGATGAAATCTGGAAATTCTTTCAGAACTTTCCATTTTGGCTGGGTCATGATTCTCCGTGTTCTGTGAAAAATTTTCTAGAACTTTTAGATAAATTTTTAAAAAAGCATAATTTAGCCAAATATACAAAACCAGAAAGGAAATCTCACATGGCAGACAACATACAACTGCCATGTAGAAGTAATATAAAATCTCCGGAACTTTAAAGATCCATTCTGTGTATGCAAAGAACCAAGAGAGCTGAGCTGTGGTCTCAGTTCTGCCACTTATCTAACCTTATGGGTTTGGGCAAGGCATTTACAAAATGAGAAAGACTGTTCAATCACTTAGTATGTTTTAAGTTTCTACTGTGAGCTGGGCTTGTGCTAAGCAAAAGATACCATGAGTACATAAGTATGATTCAGAGTTTTTTCTCTGACCAGGTTGGATTAAATGGTTTTCTAAGACCTTTTCAAAGCAGGCAGACTTACGATTTTACCATGAGCCACTCTTCCCATTTCCTTTTTCCCTTCCAAAATCCCCCAGGAAATAAGGAGGAAAAAGTAAGGAGCACTTTGTGAGGTTAGGTGCTACCAAGATGTTTGAAACCAGATAAAGCTATTAGTATTAAGTCCCCCAGAAGAACAGTAGGAATGTCATGTCCTTTCATTTTACCTTATTTTTTAACCTTCCCCATTACCATCCTTAATCCCTCCAATTGAAGCCTAAAAAAAAGGGATTTGGGAAGGCTATAGTTATAGATTTTAAACCGTTGGTATCTACCTGTGTCTGTGGGTCAGATTATTTCATTCCTCCAATGACAGCAGAACATCCAATTGAATTTCGGTCCTGAGCATATATCCCTGGCTGCCAATGGGCACTACTGGAGATTTTGCAATAAATTGTCCTACCATGGAAGCTTATCTTTTTTTTTTTTTTTTTTTTTTTTTTTTTTTGTGGTTGCCTTAACAAAATGGAGATTATTCATTTTGTTTTGTTTTTCTGGATTTGGTTGCAAAAATCCAAAAAAGCACCTTGGTTATGTTCCAGGTCTTGCCTTTGTATGATCTTATATAGTGCTTTCAGGGAGAGAACCCTCAACCATGACTCAGAGGAAATTTGCTGCTAAGATGCACTATTGTCCAGCCACTGGTGGTCTCTCACCCAGGCGCTGGAGGCCTGGAAAAGTTGGGTTTACTGTCTCATCTCAGCCAAAGCTGGTTTATATTAATGATCAAAGCAATGGGAAATATATTGGATTTTATTCTCCCCTTTAACCTGCCTTAGAAATAATCTTAATAATGGGAAAAGATGCTCTCATGATCTTTCTCAGAAGCTCTGTATTGCCGTCTCTTTCAATTTTTTCCCCTGAGAGCTTGAGGGAGACAGAAATGGAAAACCCAATGCTTTTCTTTCTCTTAAGTATGAAAAAGAAAGGGAGTATTTGAGTGCCTACAAAGTATGGGAAGTGACAATAAGTCAACTAGTGTTTTTCTGTTCTTCAGTTCTACTCCAGAGAGGGATTCTTTCTCTTCTCTAAACTTAGTAAATGAGAGGCATTGAATGGTTCTCTAAATAGCTAAGCACTGGAGCATTTATATTGTTATTATTATTTTTATGCATGCCACTTTCCCTTAGTAATAGAAAAGAAAATAAATAGTCTTTTCATTGCCAGTTCTATTTTTGTTGAGGGCTTAACTAGAAGATATATCTAATCATAATGAGCAGAGCATAAAGAATATTAAGATTAAAAGAACTTATATTTTCCTTTATCCTCTCAACAATCTCCAGATGGATTTCCTAGGGGTTGCCTTCTAAATCTTCTTACACAGTGAGCTGTAAATCCCAGACCCAGCAAGCTTCTGGTTTGGCTGAACATAGCCTTTCATGTACAATATGTACAGCCTGAATAATGGCAGAAAATTATTCAGAGGATAATTACAGCAATTGATCTTGAGATGTTTTGTAACGTCCTTCATAGATCATTCTTCAAAGCCTTCTGGAGAAGATGTGTCTGTGGAGTCTGCCAGAGGCCCAAAACTTCTAGGGTCTAATGTAGAATTAATAGTCCGCGAGAGTCCTAGTCACCTGAAAAGGGGATGGGGGAGGCATCTCCAGGGACACTCAGGCCGGAGGTCAGAGACAGCTCGAAGAACCAGATGATTTTGATGATTCCTAGATGAATCTTACCTCAATCTCCCTTTTGGACTATGGCCTCCACCTCAGATATTCTAACACACCTAAGTCTTTAATTATAAATCGCTTGACGATTTCTGAAGAGCTCGCTTGGGAGTTGTCCCACAAGATTCTGATCATCTCCCTATGAAGTAGGAGGGGTGGTGAGCCATCAACTTCTTTCTAGATGAGGAAATGATGAGCAGTGGTCAAAGCACTGGCAAGTGGTGGAGCCTGAGGACAGCAGGGTCCTCTGACCACAAATCCACAGGACTCTGCACCCTCACAAACTCTAAACAGGAAATGAAGCTTCCACTTGACTTTTGGGGGGAAATGTTACCCGCTATGAAGCCGATGGAGTATGTAGCGTCTCTTCTTACCAGAGAGGAATGATTTCATCCCTGCTCTTCTCTTAAACACCACCTCTTTACACACACAGACACAAACACAGACATAGACACACACAGACACAAACACAGACATAGACACACACACACACACACACACACACACACACATATCTCTCTTTTTTATTTTTCTCAATGGTCCTGCCGTAGGCAGCAAACAGATGGGCAGCTGAGCAAGCACACCTGTACTGGATGCAGAAATCAATAGAGACAGTTATTTCATAAACGGCTCCACTAGGCACGAAGGAAATTCATGGCTCAGAGCGAGCGGGTGGTTGGAGGAGGAGGGGTTTTGGAGGACGCAAGTGCATCCTTTATTGATGGCGGCTGGTTCTCAGGGGTACCTGGAACATTCACAATCGGGCCACAGATGAAAACACGCAGCTCAAGTGCTTAGACTGTGACATTTTCATTTTTGTATCCCTGGCATACTCCTACTATGATGCCTAGCATGAAAACACTTCATGTCTAATTTCTATAAACATTATAATGTATATTCTGTATATTCTATATTTTATAATGAATATTTATAAATATATATTTATATTTATTTATATATTTATTTATATATATTTATAAATATATATAATAATGCATTTATGAAAGTATATAATATTTATATAATATTTATATACTTTCATAAATGCATTATTATATATATTTTTTAAGGACAGATTTTAATTAAGCGGATGGTGTGATTTCTGACAGACTTTTTTTTTCAGGCAAACTTAAATGAGGCCTGGGTAACTGGTAATTATGGTCTGAGAAAAAAAAAAAAAGACTTGTGTTTGGAACAAAGAAAGCATGGAAATCAAATGACTAACTTAATCTGGTCAATTAATAGGAAACAAAGATGGCCAGATTTGTATCCCCAAATCATTAGCTGGTAATTAACCTTCCCCCACCTCCACTTTTTACCAGAGCACTTTTTTTCTCCTAGAGAATTCCCATGAAAAATTACAGTCATTTATTGTTTTCTAATATGTGCATCACCAACTTTAAATTATCACAATTAAAATAATCAATTATTTTTCCATGTCCCTGAAGCCAGGACTGAGGTTTCTCTAAATGAAATTGGACAAGATGCGTGTGTTTGTGTGTGGGTATGTTCCAGCTTTTAAACCAGTTCTAAGAGTGATCATCAAAGCTTGTACTCTTGTGCAGCTTCCCCTAGAATTTAAAATCTGAACTTACTCTTCCTTTCTTCCCTGCCAAAGTCAACACAGTGCTTCTCATTAAGAAGAGAACTGGTGGTGTGTGTGTGTATTACAGGACAAGTGACATAGGATCATGGAATTGCCATATTACAACAGATTCTTAGCCAACTAGCCCGGTACTCCATTATCCATCTGTATCCTCGGGGATCTGCCATGGAAGTGCAATGCTATTATCTCTAATTCCAACCATAAAGGAAAGTCATTCATCTGTTTTGCTTATTTGATATGTTTCAATCAGTGACAAATGTGTTTAAATTTTCCTTCCACCCATTTATAGGTGAGGACCATATATGATAATATTTTAGAAATTTTAATATTCAAATGGACATTATCCATTTCAGAAGAGTGATTTGGAAACGTTACACATTTTCTTATGATGCTACTAATCCATTAGCATAGCTAGAAGAATGCTGGATTAGGAGCCATGCAACCAGGCTCCTAGGAGTGAGTCCATGACTGATTGTAAAGTGTGTCCTTGATCAAAGCTCTTCCCCCAGCTCGCTCTCAGTTTTCTTGTTTCTAACGGGGGAGGGCTGATAGTCTCTTTTTTTTTTTAAATTTTTTCAATTTATTTCTTTTCAGAAAAACAGTATTCATTATTTTTTCACCACACCCAGTGCTCCATGCAATCCGTGCCCTCTATAATACCCACCCCCTGGTACCCCAACCTCCCACCCCCCTACCACTTCAAACCCCTCAGATTGTTTTTCAGAGTCCATAGTCTCTCATGGTTCACCTCCCCTTCCAAAGGGCTGATAGTCTTTTAAACACTGTTGGTCTGAAAGTATACGATGCTATAGCTTCTCAGGCCCAAACTTTGGGTAACTTTTGGAAGTTGACTCCTGCCCCTTATGATACGTTCGTTGGGATTTTCTTAGTGGTTGCAACTCTATTTTTTTTTTTTTCCTTTGAAAACAAATTTTCTTGACAACAGCTGAAGATCGTTAAGAGCGAAGTCAAGGGATTAAAGACCTCAATCAAGTTGGTTATGAACACTTTAGGTCAAAATGAGCTGTGACCATAAACTAATAAGATTAGTTTTCTCAATGCGTCATGTAAATTGACTTTGAGAGGTTCAGCAAAAGACCAGTTCCAAAAAGAATCTGTGTCCTGACAGCTTTAAGAAGATTGTTTTGAAGGGAAAATATTCTTCATGTGGCCCAATACGTTGTCACATGTTGCGCCAACGTCAAAATAGTCTCATTATTTTTTAGGACTTTTTCAAAACTTGTAGCTTGGATGTAGTCAGCCAGAAATGCTTCTTCTTGTATAAACTTACAAAGCATAAATTTGTATAAACTTGACAAAGGTGTCAAATACTGCCATATTTCTTTATTATAGTATTTATATCTTTTTTTAATAAAAGAAGATATAAAAATATATTTTTTATATCTGTCTATATATCTCTTTATTATAATAGTCACTCAGGTTGTGAAGAGGTTGCTCTTGTCAAGTGTTCAATTTATTATTATTATTGATAATAACAGTAGCTAACATGTACCTGACATTTCTACCTCCTGTGTCTCCCTGACACTACGAGACAAGGAGCAGAAGAAGACACTCCGTAGATACCAAGTGGTCAAGTGACTTGTCCAGAATCACAAAACTAGAATTCAGCACAAAGCATTCAAAAAGTATATTACTGTTGTAAATTTAGAAATTCAATTATTGGTGAAAAATGATGTTTTTTTCTTAATTGCACTTTGCCATGATCTTAGTCCGAGTTGCTCCAAAATGCAGAGCTGGAAATGAAAACTTGGGTGCAGATGGTTTATTTGGTGATGATAGCCAAAGAAGTGGGAGTGAGGGAGGGGAGAAGGATTATCCAGGTTGCTGCTGGAGATGACCTAATGGCAGAAGCACACAGTGCGCTGCTGGCAGATCTCCACCCTGCATGGGGAAGCCTGAGCAGCCACCCTCCGCACAGGAGCCCATTGGCTGGGGGTTCCTCTGCAGGGGGTTGGCTCTCTGAACTTCCAGTATTGACTTGTGCTCATGGGGTGTGGGATGCTCATGGGAGAACATTCTACAGTGGAATACGGATGTGGGCAAACTCATCCTGGAAGTGGAAAGGGCAGAACAAGGTGAGCCTGTGCTCTTAACGAATTGTCCAAGATGACTGCTGCGGGGACATCTGCTCCAACCCCACAATGTTGACACTATTGAAACTCCCTTCCTCTCATCCTTGAATGCCCTCCCTCTCTTTTCTACTGAAATTCCACTTATCCTTGAAGGCTCAAGCAGGTGCCACGTTCTTTGTGAAGCCTCTCTGGTGCTATGACCTTCTCCCTCTGACTTCTACTATAGTTCATTCATGAGGCCATCAGAGAGTCTACTGATACCTGAAAAATGGAGAAGACTCTTGAGCAACACAAGGGTTTTGTTGAAAATTTGCCTATGACTTGACGCCCCCAAAATGTAATTACTAATAGCCTACTGTTGACTGGGAGCCTTACTGATCACATACACAGGGGATGAACACAGATTTTGTACACTCTATGTATTATAGATGGTATTCTTCCAACAAAGTAAACTAGAGAAAAGAAAATAGTTAAGAAAATCGTAAATAAGAGAAAAGACATATACAGTATGTACTGTATTTGTTGAAAAAATCCATGTATGAGTGGACCTGTGCAGTCCAAACCCGTGTCACCCGAGAATCCACTGCACTTGCTTCCAGGCCCATCTCCCCCACTAAACTGGAATTCCTTGAGGACAGAGGTTGCACTTGTTCATGACCATGGCACAGAGCCAAGGTCGTTGTGGATCCTCTACACATTTTTATAGTGAAATACATGATTTCCTGTATTCCCATCCTGACCACCTTTGCCTTCGTTTTTGGTGCCTTTCCCTGGACCTGCTCCAGACCTCTTCGATCCTGAGCTGCAGCATCCAGAGCCGCTGAGAACATTCCAGGTGAACAGGCACCGTGGTTGTACATAGCGAAGTGGTCCTGGCACCTCTTTCCCTCTCGACCCGGCGGCAGCAACCACTACTTCATTCTTGGCAATGGTTGGAATTTCCCGCATTACAGTGATTCATGGACAGGCCTCTCTTCTCTAATGAACTGCAGACTCCTGAGAGGAGGGCGACCATCTTATTCATCTTCCAAGTCCCACAAGGGAGAAAAGGTGACATACTGAATGGGCAAGGACAGCCACCTTCTCATATAGTGGCAACAATAATAAAGATAACTCAAAGTGATTAAGCATTTACTATGTCCCTGTCTCTCTCAGTGCTCTGCATAAATTACACCATTTTCTCACTCCAACTTTTGAGATAGTCTGATTATTACCCCCATTTTGCAGGCAAGGAAACTGAGGATCAGAGATATTAAGGGACTTGCCTGTGATTAGGCATCTAGCAAGTGACAGAATCAGGATTGAACTCAGGTCTCCATGCCCTTAACCAAAGTCTGTGCAACTATGAAATCTGCTGAGGGCTCTCTGAAAGATGGGAGAGAACAGAGATCACTAAGGACAATTGGGGAAGATTTCTGTTTATTTGTTTAGATCAGTGGTTCTCAACCAGGGGCAATTTTACCCTTCAGGGGGACATTTGGCAATATCTGGAAACATTATTGGCTGTCACAGCTAGGGCAGAGGAGGGGGACTGCCCACCGCTAGTGGGTGGAGGTCAGTGGTCCTATGAAACATTCTACATGGCACAGCAGTAACTCTCTGGTCCACATTGTCCATAGTCTTGAGGTTGAGAAGCCCTGGTTTACATGGAGAAATTGAGGAGAAAGAATGAGGAGGAAGTGGGTCTAACATGACACAGAGCAGCTGGAATGAGCTCACTGCATTTCCTAATTTACTATTCATTTGACCATGCTGGCTCAGGCTGACCTATGGCAGCAGCCACACGTTCAAGTGCTTTGTAAACTGTAATGTTCCCACAAAGGTTAAATTCTTATTGTCAGCATCACCTCCCTGCTGAGCCCACAGTAACTGACTTCTGGGGACTTCCTTAGAAATTTCAGCCTCCTTTTGTGCAGCAGAGTCCCAAGTCCTCTCTCCTTGGCCATCCCTATACACGACAGCCTGAGATGAGCACAGAGAATTTTACCATCTTTTTTGTCTCTAACTCCTTCATGATTTTTAGTGGGGCGTGGCCTTTTCAGATGGTGTGCTACTCTAAGCTAATGCGTTCAGGGATGTTCTTGTCCTTCCAAGTCTCATACCTAGTTTGTTTTCATTAAAAATGCAAGATTTATCAAGTTGGGTCTTATTTATAATCTACTCAGAGAAAAGATTCATTCCTGGACAGCTTACTGTTGGCTTCCTCAGATGGTCCTATTGTCTGACAAGGCCACCCATCTCTAGAACTCACACTGGTCCTCTTCAATTTACCTGCTCTGACCTTGCACTTAAAATTGGCATCTTGCATAGTTCTGACCTCTACAGGTTTATACATCTTGACCCTAAGTCTCCTCGCAAACCCTGCTGGTCTTGATGGCCTACTGTGGACATGATAATTTGGGTGGGATTCCATTCTTCTTCACACCCAGTTTCTTGCCCAAGCCCCCTGCTCTCCAGGACAGGAAGATTAGACATATCTCTCACAGTGAGATTGCTGAAGGTCAAGGGTCCAGTTTGCCATCAGCCTTAGACAACTTCACTCAGTATTCTGGGTTCCTTTGAAATTTATCATAGATGGTTCATCCATGATTTTCTCTGTACCTTTTTGAATTTCTACCTATGCTAAGCCTGTAATGGATTAGAATTAATCAAACAAGCAAGCAAGCCATCCATAATCTATTTTTTTTTTAATTTATTTATTTGACAGACAGAGATTACAAGTAGGCAGAGAGGGAGTCAGAGAGAGAAGGAAGCAGGCTCCCTGCTGAGCAGAGAGCCCGATGCGGGGCTCGATCCCAGGACCCTGGGATCATGACCTGAGCCAAAGGCAGAGGCTTTAACCCACTGAGCCACCCAGGCGCCCCAAGCCATCCATAATCTAAAGAAATAAATAAATCAGAACTCTGCAATTTACTGCCCAATATGTGAAACAGTGATGCCAAAGTAAATGTTCCAGAGTTGCAGCAAAAAGGAGCACATCCAGCTTTATGCATTTAGAAGGGTGTGATGAGAGGATCACAGTGGGACATACACACGTCATATAATTCCTTTCTCTCTTTTCCTTTCTTCCCCCACTCTCCCAGTGGAACATAGTTCAACACAGAGGATAGAATGATCTGGCCTAAAAAAGAGAAAAAAAAAAATCAGGCCAGCTTGAGAGAAAATAAAGATTGTAGCTTTCCATATTATATCTGGTATCATCATTCAAACCCCAGCATCGATTTTTAGTAGCAAAACTGGTACTTCCAGATCCCAGGCAAACTACAAAGTATACAAGTTGGTTTGGCTGGGCCTCCCATCTCCCTGTTTTTATTCTCTGCTTAATGTCAAGAAGGAGACAAATTTTGAGCGCTAAGGGTGGCCTTGCTTCTGCAGATGGCCGTTATAGTCATTAGAAAGGCCAGAGTCACCGTCAGTGGCAGAGACCTCAGGTTCCTTCTTTTTAAGCACTCAGAAAGGCTCTTTTTGCAACATCTTGGCAAATGGTCCCTGAAGTTCCACTTGGAACTAGGACCAAAGACAAGCCAGAATCAACAGTAACTTTATACTGAAGCTATCTATATTCCAAGCTTTGAGGCCAATCAAATTCTCCATCTTTTATATAATGCCATCATTAGATATTGCCAAAAAATTCAAGCCCACTAGTCATTTACTTTTCCATTTCAGGCTTCTCATTATGAAATGTTGAGGATTATTTTTTTTTCTTAACCGATTTGTCCTGTCTCTGCTGCTCTTTCCTTCAAATGCCATCTGGAACCCCAATTTCACACTAAACAAACTCATCTATATCTACAAGTCTCTGGAGTCCATTTCTGCTCTCTCTGGCTTTGGGTGGATCCTGGCAATCACTCAGGAACAGTGCAGTCTAGTGTGGGTGTTAAGTGCTCAGATTCTGGGTTCAAATTCCAACTCTGCCACTTACCACATCAGTCACCTTGGGCAAGGTACCCAAATTTTCTTATCCTCAGTTTCTACATCTGTAACTGAGAGGAAAAACTCATTCAGGATTATTATGAGGATTAAATGAGTATATGCATGAAGTACTTAGAATAATACCTAGCACATTGAAGGACTTTTTAAAAACAGTAGAATATACGGACTCCTGAATGGTTCATTCAGTTAAGTGTCTGACTCTTGATTAGGTTCAGGTTGTGACCTCAGGGTCCTGAGTTGGAGCCCCACGTCAGGCTCTGCAGATGTAGAGCCTGCGTAAGATTCTCTCTCTCCCTCTTTGCCCCTCCCCACCCCATATACACACTCCCTCTCTTTCTAAGGAGGTAAATAAATAAATAAACCCAGCAATATTTATTCAGTGCAGTGATGACTGTCTGAATTCGTGTACTTCAGTATTTATTTTGTTGGAGGTTTTCAGTATCTTTTCATTGATGCATTTCCTTCTTCATCACATTATCCTTCACTCTTATGTAAGACTTGAAGGCGGTAACTACACTTATCTTGGTGAACATGTGCAATGTATACAATCGTCAAATGACTATGTTGTGCTCCCAAAACTAATATCACAGTATAGGTCAGCTGTACTTCAATACAAAAATAAAAATTGAAAATACCTCTTGACATGAGACTCATCATTGAAAGAAGGATTGATAGCTCTTTTTATGCTTTATCACTTCCATGGCCTCACATATATTCAGGACTTCTGTGTCATGTCACAGTACCTCACTTTTGAGTCCCTCCTTCATACCGTGTGACATCTTTGATGGGACAACTGTTCATCCTCCTGGAGGATCACCCCGGTGTGTTGGCTTATCTCCTCAGCACCAACACCATAGCTTCGTGGGCTCCTGAACACAGCTGGAGGTCAGGATACATCTTGCTACTACCCATTCACTGGGCATCAGGATTAAATGCCCCATTTTACTTGTCTCTGAGGAGCTGAGTCTCAGTCAGAGGCTCAGCCTTTTGCTTCAGAGCACACGTCTAGTAAATAATTAAACCCAGATCTCCTGATTTTAAGTGCAGATACTTTGTACTGCACCAGGGCTGCCTCATAAGACTTTCTGAAGTTTATGCACATTTGCTTGGCATTTCAGTGCCCCCAAAGAAACATTTAATGCCATCTGAAAGCTTTAAAATGCTACTCTTTTTCTCACCCATAAGTTTTTTTTTTCTTTTTTTATATAAATAGTTGTCTTTCATTGTCAAAGATACAGTTTTTCCGTGAGAGTTCCATAGCTCTCCTTTCCCTGCCGTTGGGGATGTATCTATAGTCCCATTTCTCTGAGTGGAAAGGCCCCTTTTATCATGGCAGCCCTCAAGGACAAGGACAATCTTCTCAGCCCTCAGCCCAGCAGGGTTACCACCTTACAAGGCTTAGCCACAGGCTGATTATCATTCCAGGTGCAAAGGTGGCTAACTGCAACACTGAGACAGGGAATGAAAGTTCCACTGGGAATGAGCTTGGGGCTGAGAGCTCGTTGCTGGTTGGTTGGGTTTTTATTTGTTTTCCCTTTTAAGGAAGGGGATGGGGATGGCAGATGAATCACCCAGTAGTCTTGTGGGACAGGAAGTGGTCTGGGGTGTCCTCCAAGGAAAAATGAATGATATCTCTTCCCACCGGAAGTGGGAAATGGTTTGCTCCTCTGTGCAGGGCTACGAACTTCTGAATAGCCCACATCCTCACATGGAGAGAACTGGGCCAGAGGGCGCAAGTATTTATTTTGAGAAGACATGAACTTTTCTGGAAGTAAAGTTCCAATCAATTAAATGAATTGGTTAATCACAATTAATTATATATTGAAGACCTAATATGTACGTGTACTGGAAAATCCTGAACTTAACAACAACAAAAAACAAGAACAAAATAGCTTCTAACCTTAAGGAGTTTACTATTTATAGTTAGGAACCGAGCAGCAAACAACAAAGATGATTTCACTGAACATTTGAGGTAGTCCAGGTGATGTCCATATGTGATCAAATGAAAACTGCCCTCTTAGAGAACATTTAATCTTGTGATTTTTTTTTTTTTTTTTTTTTTTTTTTTTACTGCAGGGATGAGAGTCCTTTGAGGATATGTATATATATATATTTTGTCCTTTATGTCAGATGATCAACACTGTTCTGGTTCAGTCCCGGGGGTATACACCACATTCATTTTCAGTATTCCTACTGTAAGAAGAAAGAAGATGGGCGTGCTGATAGAAAATTATACACCAAGTACTTTTTGTAATTATTTTTATCAGTCATGTAGAAAATTGGGATTCATGGGAGAACCAGGTAAGCACTTGGGACATTAAGAAAGTTTCCATTGGGGGTTCATGTATTAAGATACACAGGGGTAAGTGGGAGAGAGGCAGATTTTATTCATTAGTTAGAAGAGGTTTTACTATGCCCAGAATTACAGTCATTTGCCTTCAGAGACAGTGAAGGGCTCATCACTAAAAGCATTCATGGAAGAGTTGGAAATACACCATCAGGGATGATGAGGATGAAGGCCTTTTTGGGGACAAGAGTGTTGATTACTTGCCAAGAGTTGATTACTTGCCTTTCTACGTCATGATCTCCAATTCCAGTGTAAGGTCCCAGAAGTGTAATTCTTACTCAGATTCTTAGATTCTACCCCTTTCCTCCTCTCCAGTCATGGTTCTGAACTCCTCTGAAACGTTTCCCTAGGAGTAGACGCAGGCCACAGAGGAAAGAAATATTATTTTGCAGAAACTGGTGCTCCATCAAAACAGAGGCCTTGTGAAATGACGGCAGACATCAGTAATCGCCAAAGCGCTGGCCTTATTTATAGGTTTGAGGGAAAGATAAATACTATACACGCACATTCTAATTAAGGCCAAGAGTTCCCAGCATGCATAGCTCTGCATCTCATTCTCGCTGTCACGGCTGCCACGGCTCTCATATTTTCTGTGGTTTCTCCTGGTTATTAGTAATGCTGTGCTGACTAAAATGGATGGAGTCCCAAGCTGACTGCTGGCCGCAGGGATTGGATCTTCCACATGGCTAGAGCCTGGATTCCCAAGTACCACGGCTGCATCTGCCCTTGTCTTCAGTAAGCTGACTGGGGCATTTAGGCCAAGAAGATGACCTGGGAAGGGACTCCTGCTCCAGCAGATACAATGGTGGAGGGGAAAGAGTGAAGCAATCCAGAGAAATGCTCCCTTCTCAATTCCATTCATGTCAACCAAGCATCTTTCGGGTTAGGAGGAGAGATATAGTCTGTTTCCATCAGGCACATTTCTAAGATAGATGTCTAAATGGCGTGAAGCTAATGCTCTTTTTATACTCTCCTCTACCTATTACATAATGAAAAAAATTGAGCACGTGCCACAGACATATGACTAATGGCCCTTAAAGAAAGTCCAATCCTAGCTTTGATCTTTGGGGGATGAGGACATCATAATCTAATGTAGCTAATCATGTCAAAGGCACAATCAATAAGCATACACCGATCTCACAGTATAATTAAGTCTCCATAAGTTCATTTACAGACCAAATCAATCAAGAGTAGTCAGTTTGACCAGGAATTCACAAGTATCATTAATGAAAAAAAAAATTAAGGTTTATTTTGCAAAATATTGCTGTCTTGTTATTAAAAAAGCTATCTATTCTTTGTTCCTTATATAAATACATGGCAATAAAATTTGTGCTCTTTTCTTGGCAACAGTATGATTTTGAATCACCACAGACAAAATTTCATAGAAGCCTTTTTTCTTCCTTATATCTCTATGGAATCCCCATCATTTTATTCCAGAGCTATCTTCAGGTCATCCCCAAAACATGTATACATAGTGAGCAAGGACTAGGCAGAGATCTGGTTTTTTGTTTGCAGCTTCTTTTGGCCAAAGTTAAGAATCAAGAAAGAAGATAGAAACACAGGAAAACACAGGGCTAACCTAGGTATGGAACATGGTTTCCTTTTCAGGACTTACGACTTGAGTCCAACTGAAAACTCGTTTGAGTGCTCAGCTAACTTTCCTTCTAAAATTTTTGTTAATATACAGACAAGAACCAGATGTCTGCCTGTCTATATGTATACGTGTGTGTGTGTGTGTGTGCACATGCATGAGTGGGTGTGTGTGTTTATGCATATGCAGGAAGGCTCTCTACATGACAAAAAGACTTACTAATTGAGGAGTACATTTGTTCTCAATGGATATAACAAATCCAACAGTGTAAATCTCAACTTCACAGAGTGTGCTCGAGTCTGTAGTGCACCATTTTTCACTCTCCAAGATTCATTTGGATAATTGCAGAAGCTTAGCACCACATCTTGGGAGGCATCAGCAAGCAGTGGGGGGGGAAGGAGGAGATTGATACTCATTTTACTACCGCATAACCAACTATATATCTGACAAAGACCAAGATACTTCACATCATTTTTTCTACAACGTGAATAACACCTATCTCTCAGCATAGCAATTTTTATTCCTATTTTATAGACAAGGTTATTAGAGCTCAAGAAATCAAGTAATTTCTTCAATATGTCGTAATTTGTTAAGTTGTGATCAGGGATTTGTTCGAACCTCTGGAAATCAGGCATGGGAGTCTGAGTTCATCAGAGAGGACTCATGGCTAATTTGGCAAGGGCAGGGCTACAAGGGGTCATGACTAACATTTAGCACAGTGTCTCATACAGAAGGTGGTTAAAAAACTGTTGAATGAATGACTGAAAATCCAGGGCAGTCAGCCTAGTTACAACAGAGCGAGGGAACAGTGTGTGGTGTCCTTCTGGTTCGAGAAGGGCCCAGGTGTCCCTCCGAGGTGGGGAGCAGTGGTCCCAAAGCAAGGATTTGATTCTGCAGACAGGGTTAGAGGTATGGGAAAACAGGCAAGAAATGAAATAAGCAAATAATTGAGCTTTAAATACATAATATTCAATTCAGAGTCAACTGCCATTTATTGAGTAGCTGCTATGTGCTAGGTTCTTATTCTTCTATCCACATTTTCATGTTCTCTTACTTCACCTTTACAGCAATCATTTTTTACCATGAAGGAAATGGAGTTTCTTGAAAGGGTGACTTTCCCAACATCACAAACAAATATATTTGTTTGTTTGAGGTCAGTGTTTGAACCCAGGTTTTCTGAATCACTCCGACATTATTCACATAACAAGCCAAGTGCATTCTCAGGAGGCATTTGTCACCGACATCTAGCAACACCTGGCTCCTAGGGCAGTGCTCTCTGCTTGTTTCCCTTTTATTTTACCAACAGCTCCTTCTCCACTTCCTCTGTCAGTTCCTCCTCATTTCACTGACTTCTGAACACTGGAGCATTCACAGTTCGGTTTTGTATCTTTTCTGTTTTATATCTGCACTTATTCTCTGGATGAGCTTATCTGGTCTAATAACTTTAAATGCCCTCGTGATGACTCTAACATCAGATCTCTAGTCCAGACCTTCCTTGGGAGCTTGCTATAGCTCTAGTTCAATGACCAAAACAGCATCTCAAATTCCAGCTTGTCAACACTGCACCCCTGATAAGCTCCAGAACGTGGGCACTATTGCTCTTTCTTCTATCTTCGTTAATAGCAACACCGCCCTTCCCGCTGCTCAGCTGAAACCGCAGAATGCTGAGATTGTCAGTCTTTCAGCAAGTCCTGTTGGCTGTGTCTTCAGAAGACAACAGTGCCTGACTACATCTTACCACTCCTACAGCTCTCCTTTCGGCCCAATTCATTGCCAACTCTTTCAGAATATTGCAAGAGCCCTTCCTGGTTGAATTGTCCCACAACAGCCTATTCTGTCTATTGTGGTCAAAGTAACCTTATAAAAGTTAAGTCAAATCATGTCATTCTTCAGCTGACAGTCAATTCGCTTAGAGCAAAATCAAGTATTCTTATACCGGTATACAAGGCTCCATGTGATCTGGCCTCATTAAACACAAACTTCCACCTGAAAAAACTTTGCCCATGCTATTCCCTCTGCCTGGAACATACTTCCCCAGACATCTGCATCACTTGTTCCTTCACATTTTTTAGGCCTTTCTTAGCCATTCCCCATCATCTGGAGCACCGTGGTGGCTTCAGTTGGTTAAGCATCTGACTTTTGATTTTGGCTCTGGTCATGATCTCAGGATCCTGCTGTCAGGCTCTGCGCTGGGTAGGGACCCTGCTTGGGATTCTCCCTCTCTCTCCCTCTGCCCCTCCCCCCTTCCACCACTCATGTTTCCTCTAAATAAATAAAGACAAAATTAATAAATTTACAATATCTTTACACTTACAACTCCCCATCTTTTCCTCTATGTTTTCTGGGCAGCACTTGTCAAACCCAGCATTTAACTCACCTACCTTTTAAATTGTCTCTCTCCCCCTATAAAAATGAGCACCATGAACAAAGAAGGCAAGGATTTCTGCTGTTTTGTTTGCATTGCATCTCCAGGAAAGGAGATGGCAAAAAGAAGAAATGCCTGGCACCTAGGGGCAGTAAAATATAGTGCGTATTGATTGAATGAATGAGAGGGAGGGAGCCATAAGAACTCAGCACACTAGGAAGGGGCGTGAGACATGATATAACCCCCAATCAATAGGCAGCAGCCTAAGAAGTTTCAGGGAGCTGTGAGGAGTGTATGCACCAGCCTAGAACCTCACATAGTCATTTTTCAGAAAATTGCCCCCAATATCCTGACATGATATTTTTATGTCTCAGGAGAAAACACATTAGCTCTCAGAAACCTGAGAGATCATGAACCATGAAAATACTTGTAAATAGTTCTGTAAGCACATAACGTAAGTCCTGACTCTATTTCTCCTGTGATAGTACACGATTGCAAAACAAGAGTAGAAAATAGAAAAAAAAAATCTTCAAGTATCTTTTCATGCAAACCCCCGTTACTAATTTGCCTCCACTCACACAGCCCAGCCCCCTTAAGGCACTCTTCATTTTGTGGAAGACAGCACAGCCTCATCAAAAGAATGTGGGTCCTGGAAACAGAGACACCTGACTTCACATTGTGGATCACCGTACTTGCTAATCACAGAATCTTGGTCAATTTTCTTGACCTTTTTGGGCATCAGTGTTTATTTGTAGAATAGGCAGGGTAGTAGGTTAATTACAAAGGTTGATTATATATAATATATATATGTACATACATAAAACATATGTTATACACGAATATATAAATTATACACATTGTATAATTAATTGATTATATAATAGTAAATATATACATTTGATTGGAACTTAATTCTTAGTCCTTAAAATCTGATTATGTTAAAGGCTGTAAATAATAGAGAATATATATATAAACATATTTATATATATATAGGTCTCTGCCCCCAGGGCTTGACACAGAGCTCCTAAAACCTTTGTGATTTCCTAAGTTATAAGGACACCAGAAGCATCTTTTTGTTCTGATTTTTGGTCTTTGACCTTCATTCTTGACAGAATTCCAAAATCCCTTGGAATTTCTGGCTGGTAGCCTTGCCTTTTGTTTTATTGAGATGACTCTGGGTGGGCTCCTGGATGGGCGCTGTTCACCAGAAAGGTGGAGCCCAGAGGGAAGGTTGGAATTTTCGACCCCCTCCCATTCTCCAGCTAGGGGAGAGGGGCTGCAAATGAAGTGAAAGCTCCATCATACCTCCACGATGAAATCTCCATAAATATCCAAATAGTCTAGGATTCAGAGAACTTCTGGGTAGGTGAGCCAGTTGAGGGGCTGGGAGAGGTTTATGCCCAGAGAGCTTGTGGAAGCTCCAGGCCCTTTCCCACAGAAGTTCCCCTATGTCTTTTTCTATCTGGATGTTTATCTGTAAGCTTTATCACCTCTGTCTCTAGTAAACTGGTAAACATTAAGTAAACTTTTTCTAAATTCTGTGAGCCACTATAGTAAATTAATTGAACATGACAAGGGGGTCATGGGAACCTCCAATTTATGATAGACCAGAAGCACAGGTGGCAAGCTAGACTAACTTTGAGATAACTAATTGTTATCTCAAGTACTGTGGGGAGTCTTGTGGGACTGAGCCCTTAACCTCTGGGATCCGATGCTATTTTCTGGTAAATGGTGTCAGAAGTGAGTAAAATTGCAGGACACCCAGCTGGTGTTGCAGAACTGTTTGGTGTGGGGAAAGCACCACGTGAGTGGTGGCAGAAGTGTTTTAAGTGTGAAAGTAAAGGAGAGACACAGGAGGACTAGAGCATAGGTTTTCTACACAAGTGCCAACCAAATATATATATATATATATATATATATATATATATATATATATATAACTATATAGAACACTTATGTATTACCTAATATATATTTCTTATATATATTATATACATTATAAATTGTTATTATAAGACTATATTATTACGTATAACATAGTATTATGTATTACATATTTTATATAGTTTATCTTTTAAAATATATAACGCTATTTTAAAAAATATATGTTAATATAGAAAAATAGATATAATATAAATTATATCTATTTATATACAAATATATTATATAAATAATATATATTAATATTTAATAATATGTGATTATTATATATTTTTAAAAGATAAAGATACAAAAATATATGTCACATATTTTTAAAATAAATAATATACAATGTAAATACAAGTGTAAATACACAGAGTATTTGGCTGGCACTTAACACGTGTTATGTAAAATTTTCTAAGTTCTTTGTGTAAGGAAAACAGTATTGACAGAAAAGTAGAGACTGATAGCTTAGTGTTGTGTCAAAAGTAAGGGCTACAGCTTCTGGCCTCATCTCTTCCACATGTATTAGATGGGGGTCCATGTCCTCAGAGAACAGTGGAATACCAATAGGATCTGTCTGAGAGCATGCCGGAAGTTCTAACACTTGCACTTAAAAGTCTGTATGGTGGGGCGCCTGGGTGGCTCAGTGGGTTGAGCCGCTGCCTTCGGCTCAGGTCATGATCTCAGGGTCCTGGGATCGAGTCCCACATCGGGCTCTCTGCTCAGCAGGGAGCCTGCTTCCTTCTCTCTCTCTCTCTCTCTCTGCCTGCCTCTCAGTGTACTTGTGATTTCTCTCTGTCAAATAAATAAATAAAATCTTTAAAAAAAAAAAAAAAAAAAAAAAGTCTGTATGGTAGTACTTGCTGATTGTCATCCAGGCTGGGTTTTGCCTTTTGCAGAATCCAGTCCATTTCAGTGACCAAGTGTATAGGCTTTGGCAAGTAGTTTTGGTACGTGACCTGGTATTACCAACACAACTGACCTGGCCCGGTTGTCCAATCAGCACCGACAGCTTCGAGCACAGAGATCCCGTCTGAAGGAAATGTATAGGAAATTGTTCTCCTCCTTGTCCTGACTCCAGCAGTATTCCTGCCTCTGGGATCCATTCAAGGTCTCAGACCACTTTGGAAAGAACAATGATTTGTGTGGCCAGCAGAATCTTAAGAAAATTTCACTCAAGTTATGATGTCCGTTGGTACCGTGGGAATAAGCAATGTGATTTGAAGTCCAATTCAAAGGAATAAAATTTGAAGCGTCTTTATAAAAATAATGACTTTTTCCATATCTCATTTTCCTTTAAAATTTCTTCTCAATTTATATCTCTCCGAACACTGCCAGAGCCAGCATCTCTTAGCAGGCAGTGGGTAGACGTTGTGTTCTTATCCATATGCATGATCTGCTCTATTTTCTTCCCAATTCAGATTCTTTCCATCATTATAAGAAAAAAAAAAGTGGTGTGGGCTTATTAAGAAGAGAGGAATAGTGACCCTCTGGGGAGATAACTTAATCCAGTTTAAAGAGTTTTTTCTCTGACAGATGTTTGCTCTTGGGTCTCTGCCACTGATGAGCCACTGCCTCTCACATTTGCGTGTCCACAGAATCACCATATAAGCTTCAGAACCACCTGAAGCCTGTGTTCCACCCACCAGAGACTGTGATGTGATCGCTCTGGGGTACTGTCCGGACTTGGGAATTTTTAAAAGATCATCGGGTGATTCTGACTTGCAGAAAAATTTGTGACTTACTTCCACGGGCCCATGATAGGAACCAGCCATTCTCACCGGAACATCCACCCAAATCAGAGCGTTTCTAACTTCACGGAGCTGGAGCTATGTTTGGGCCACAAGTATGTTTGCCAATGTCTGGCATCTATAGAGAAGGCATATAGAGAAGACATAGCTAATTCTGAAAGCTGAAGGGTTTTATCTCTATTTAGTAACACTGCAGTAACAAACGTATCTAAGTTATAAAAGGAAAAAGGATTTTTTTTTTTTAATTATAAAGGAAACAGGACAATCTAAATTATGAGCAGGCTCTCTGTCAGCAGCAGCTTAACCATTACAGGAGTGCTGTCTGAATGAAAAAATGAAGTCGAGCCTGCAGCTGATGACAGAGCTTTGCTTCTTGAACTGAGTGCATATACAATCAGTTTGGAGGTGGCTGGGTGGCTCAGCCGGTTAAGCGTCCAGCTCTTGGTTTCTGCTTAGGTCATGATCTCAGGGGCAGAAGGTGGAGTCCCACTCCGGGATAGGTGCTCAGCAGGAAGTCTAAGACTCTCTCTCTGTCAACCACTCCCCAACATAAATAAATAAATCTTTAAAAAAATAATAAAATCAGTTTGAATATATCCTTTTAAAAACTTATCCCAATTTTCAGGAGTGGAGAAATTAGGAAAATTCAGACTTGAATGTGAGAACAGTAATAATTCTGTAGACTAAACTCTTTCTAATTTGGGATATCCTCACTGGGACTCTGAAGTGGTGATCAAAGGTACTAAGTTTCAAACCACCCCTTCTCTCTGCCCCTTTGCAGGAGGTGACCAGTCCATGTCGTACGAGCCTGCAGGACAGGTCATGATTCCTTGGGTCTGTAAGCACCTGAGAACAAAAAGGACAAGGGCAGCCTGACCAGAATTAAGTTGAATCTTCAGAGGAGGATTTGAGAGTCTGAGCTCTCTTGTGAACCCATACTCAGAGAAGGAAAGATGTGTAAGACAGTGCCGTACTATGAAGATAAAATGTGATCCATGTGAGTACCTTAAAATTTTCTGGGAGCCACATTCAAAAGAAAAATAAATGAAATGAATGTGAATTTGTCTTATGTATGTATGTGTGTGTATATATATATATATATATATATACATATATAGTTGTATATATATAAAATACATGTATATAATATATATATGCTGTTGAAATGACTATATAATAGTCATTTAAACAGGTATTCCATATAAAAAATTTAAAAATCAGTACATTGGAATTATTTTACATTCTTTTTTTCTGACCTGATTTTTGAAATCTGGCATATATCCCACACACTTACAGCCTATGTCAGTTTGGACTCCCCACATCCCAGTGTTTAGCAGCCGTGTGTGGGACTCGTGTCCACTGTTTTGGGTGCTGCAAGTATGGAGGAAAGACCACAAGGTCTAAGTAAAAAGACCTTGTGTTCTAAGTGGTCTTTAAATGGTGGACTATATTAAATGGTCTTTAGAGTCCCTTTTTAGCCCTTACATTCTCTGATTCAGTGGCAAGTCAGGAGAATGAGTGCCGCACAAAACTGGATGAGAATGACCAAGCGTCTGCAGCTGGGACAGTCTGCAAGTCAAGTTCCGCACTGGTCTGCTATTTCTCTGTCAACTTAGGGAAATGGGGGAGGAGGGAGTGTCTTATTTTGCACCAAAAAGACCAGGTCCTGAGCAAAGGGTAGGGCCTTTGTTCCATAAAGCAAAGGGATTCCCTGGGATGTGGCTCCAGAGAAAATCTCACTCTAGGGATTTGCTTAATTGGAAATTACACTTCGCTGTTGACCCGAGTGGTCAGCCAATGAGCAGTGTGGCATAAATCAAACCCTTGACCCACAAAAAGCAAGCAAAACCCTTTTGATTAGTTTTTGCACAGCTTTATTAAAAAGAACATGGCACAGTGCCACGGCCTCTTCCAATCCCCACTGGTAGAAGTCAGGAGGAACATTCCCCACTCCCACTGCCCTCAGCTTTCAGAGAGATAGTATGCTCAGACACAGCACATCTTTGTCCTGCCTCCTAGCCTGGGGTAGCCCTGGAGCCATTAAACTTCTTTATTCATTGTCCCACTTACTGATGAATTTGTTCAAATGGTTGTCTATTTAGACCGCAAGTCACGAAACTTCTGTTTTCACTGGTGTGAGATCCAAGTGGCGGTAGAGAAATACTTGAACTAAATGAGAGAACGGAATGCTCAGCCCATCTGTTCTCCTGAAGCACCCTGTGACCTTAGTCAGATGTCTCCCCACGTCTAGACTTCAGTTCTTCCCCGTGTAAAACAAGTAAAGCTCTTTCCCCTTTGATGGGGAGGATCATATTCATGGAGTCCTGGCACATTTCACAAGAAGGTTTAAGATAAATGCAAGATACTATGATGAATCATTTCCCCGGACCCCAGGGAAGACACGGGATGGTAAATAACTGTCAAATCTGGGCAAACAGTTCAGAGGGATGAAGAGCTCTGATATCTTGATGGGCAGGTCAAGGACAAAGGGGGAGGGGCGGAAGAAGGAAGGAAGAGGAAGGAGGGGGTTGGGGGCTGGGGAACACTCATGCTGGGCCACCTAATGTTAAGGCTGGCAAAGTTTGGAAACCTTGCCTTTGTTCGGGGAGGACTTGAGGAGCAAAACTGATTAGCTGTAGAATATCATTTAAATCTCCTCTTAAAGCAAATCCAGGTCTTTAATCATTATCTCCCAAACCACCAAACAGCTCCAGACACACACCAGCCTCACTGAGAGACTTGTCAAGACTGAAACAGTAATTCACAAATTCACTGAAATTCCCTGCTCCACCGAGCAGTATGACAGCTCCAGCGACCGCGGTAACATTTCTATTCAAACTGGCTTTGGAGCCGAAGCTATAAATATCCTTGCAATATTTCCTGCTTCAGAACATAAAGACAGCTTTACAGCACTGATAAAATAGAAATTACTTTCTCTCTGAGGTCTTGCTGGAATTTTAATGTCTGTTTTGCAATAAAGCAGCTCCTACACAATTTGATTTGAGGGAAAGAAAACAAACGGTCTAATTTAGTTACAATAATGACTCTTCTTGTATTGTTTGCCCTACTTGCTTCTCTGGCTGCTGGGCTGTTAAAGTTTGTAGTGGAGAGCAGAGGGGATGATGTTTATGAGAATATTAAAATGGTTTCTTTATTATTTAAAGATACATTGTCTCTACCCCCGCTCATCACAAAGCAACCAAAAAAAAAAAAATTTTTTTTTAAAAGGAGAAATAGAGAGAAGAAAATAAAGTTTACAACCCTTAATAGCACTTTGTGAAAATTGCTTGTTAGAACTGTAAAGCCATTGACCAAAGATGACATGAATTTAAAAGGCTTTTGAAACGTAGAAGATCATAGCAGCTTTAATTATTCCATACATGTTACCCCAGTTCTTGTTAGTGCCTTCAAAGCTGAGCAAAGCATTTTTCCTTTTTTTTTTTTTAATCCATATACACTGGTCTCCTTTATAGATTACATGATATAGAAAGGGAAACAGAGAGAGAGATTCCTGTTTGCACATGGACAACGTACTGAGAGTGTAGAGAATTGGAGTTGAGAATGGAAGCTTAGGATGGAGCAGTTTGGGGACAAGAATTAAATGATAGAGGGGAGTCAGGGCTTGGTTAGATGCTGAGTTAGGAATGGTCTTAACCCAACTTCCTGGCAAAGGATAAGGTTTAGGGTTAGGGTCCAAATTAGTGTTAGACAGGTTTTGGATTCCCACTAATTTATCTTTGGACCAAAAAAAAAAAAAAGGATTCCCCCCTATTTGAAAACACCAGGACCTCACAATACCCTCCAACTGGTTTCTCAAGGAAGAGTATGTCTCCCTGGCCAGATGGCCCCAAGCAAGCCCATTAAGCAGAGCTTTCTTCCACAATTTTCTTCCCCTTTTCCTTTATTCATCTTCGCCATCTTGTTCTTGTTTGCTTAGAGCAGATGGCATTACCTTTTCCTTTTGGTTTTTCAAAATTACCCATTTCCCTTCATCCAAACATTCCATCTAGTTGTGCCTACATCCCAAATCCTGATCCACCAACTATCCCTGCCCTTATTCTAAATCTTTCAGTGCTTCTGCATAGTGTATACACCATAGACCTATGAAATATTTAGTTCAGAAGGGATTTGGATGACTGCCTCTCCTTTGTTTTGTGTTTTTGTTTGTTTGTTTTTTAAGTTGTATTTCTAGGAGCTTTAGGTGTCACAGAAATATCTCAGTGGACTGTAAGGGAGGAGCTGGGTGCTGTACTCTCAAAGTCAATCACAGTACCTGCACTCTTATCAGTTTAGTAAAAGTAAGTCTCAAGTAGTTTTAAAGTGCTGTGCTTCTTTAAAAAAGTTGGAAAATGTTTTGCAGAAGAGAAACCCCAGTCATGGAGACAGGAAATGGCCATCAATTTTCTTATAGCTGGATAATGGCACAGTGGGAATACAAACTCAAGGGGGCATACTGTTACATGTGATAGGGTACTAATCTCAATAATAAACTAATTCATACCTTATTATCCTTATGATTTATTCATGTTAGGGATCGCTAGCTAAAATTCAAAAAGTCATGATGATCATAATACCATTGCCAAGGAGACATGTTAAGAATAGATAGTGTATATCAGCAGTTCTCAAAGTATGGTCTGAAGGTTCAGTGGGGAATAAACTTTTCAACAAATAGTGCTGGGAAAATGGAATATACACACGCAATGAATGAAACCAGATCCTTGTCTTCTACAAAAATGAACTCAAAATGAATCAAAGATCTAAATCTCTCACCTGCAGATCTCTTAGATGATCTCTTAGAAGAAAACCTAGGAAAAAACTTGGACTTGGGTATTGGACTTGGAAATGGTTTCTTGGATGTAACCAAAAGCACAGGCAACAGAAGAAATTAAAAACAACAACAACAACAACAACAACAAATCAACAACAGACAATTTGGACTTCAGGGACATTTTAAAAAATGGTGCCTCAAAGAAAATATAGACAGTGTAAAAAGGCAACCCACAGAATGAAAGAAAATATTTGCAAATAATATATCTGACAAGGGATTGATATCCAGAAAATATAGAGAACAGCTGAATCTCAACAACAAACCCCAAACAACTCTATTTGAAAATGGGCAAAGGGGGCGCCTGGGTGGCTCAGTGGGTTAAGCCGCTGCCTTCGGCTCAGGTCATGATCTCAGAGTCCTGGCATCGAGTCCCGCATCGGGCTCTCTGCTCAGCAGAGAGCCTGCTTCCCTCTCTCTCTCTCTCTCTGGCTGCCTCTCCGTCTACTTGTGATTTCTCTCTGTCAAATTAATAAATAAAATCTTTAAAAAAAAATAAAAAAAAGAAAATGGGCAAAGGATGTGAATAGACATTTCTTCAAAAAAGATAAACAAATAGCCCATAAGCACATGAAAAGATGCTCAAAACAACTCATCATCAAGGAAATACAGATCAAAACTACAATGAGAGACCACCTCACACCTGTTAGGATGACAGTGGTCAAAAAAACAAGAAACAACCAACAGAAAATAACAAGCATTGAGAAGGTTGTAGAGAAACTGTGTAAAATAGCCTAGTGTAAAATAGCCTAGCTGCTGGGGAGAATAGTCTGGCAGGCCCTCAATATATTAACAATAGAATTAATATGGGATCCAACAATTTCACTCGTAGAATGGAAACAATTATTTTCCAAATGACCAATGCACGATGTTACATAATCATGCCTGGTTAGAAGATCCAGTCCAAGTTCAAGAGAGACCAATGGATTTTGATGTAGCAGAATATGAAAAGTTCTTCGATAGGGTTTCAGACTCCACACTGCAACAAGTCTTTAAGAATCCACTCGTTGAGTTTCAATGTAATGTTGAAGTTGAATATCTACAATAATGAGAAAGATTAAAATACGCCTCCCATTTCCAATGACATATCTGAATGAGGCCAATGTCTGTCATATACTTCAGCGAAGAAAACATGTCACAACAGATGCATTGCAGAAGAATATTTGAAAAATACCATTGTCTTTTATTCTGCTAGAGATGAGAGACTTACAAGAATGTAAAATAATGTGACTTTTGCCACCATTTTTTCTTGTTTGCAAGTAACAAGGAGGTCCTGAGAGCAAGAGGTTTGAGAATCACGGCTGTAGATGTAGAGGCTTTTGAAAGCGCCCCTCGAATTTCACTAATGTTGGTAATAGAGTATTTTGTTTCCCACCAGTTCTCCTGAAGACCAGCTGTAAGTGTCCTGTTATTTAATCCTTTATATAAGCCGCTTCACACACCAAAGCTGAAGCTACAGAGGGCGCTTAAACAGGATTAGACAAAGCCCTCCTAACTGTGGTGGCTTCTGAATCCCAGGACCCATGCATCCCCCCATTTCCTTCTCTTGTCAGTGGGGTCCCACTGTCCCCGGAACGAGACTTCTAGTTGTTCCTGAAGCATTTACAAATCCCCTACAAGCCCACTCATGGCTCTTTGTATTGATTCATTCACAGAGCTGTGGCTCCAAGTGAGAGATTTTAGAGAACAGGAAGGGAAACTTTGTTTCTAGAAGAAATAAAACACAACCCAGAGGCCTCAATGTGCGAAAGAAATGCTTTAAACCAAAACAAACAAACAAAATATTCATCGCTCATTTCTAAAGCCTTCCTATGTAGGACTGGTGGGAGAGGGCAGACACAATGGCTAGACTGGTGATGTGTATTCTGTGTCACGAAGCAAAACTTCTCCTTGGTTAACTCAGTTTAGAGAGTAGGCTGTGTATTCTTGTAAATCAAACACAAAGCCAAGTATTAGAATATATTGGCTCTAGTCCTGGTTTTATCATGCAAGAGTTTTGAGATTATTAAATATATCATCCACAGAAGATGGTAGGTTTCTTTTGTATGTACTGGGTGGTAAATCAAAAGACCACTGGACTAAGAGTATTGGGGAATATGCATGCCATCAAGGGTATATTCCTAACACACGGGAAATACTCCACTGGCTGGATATTAGTATTTATTTTTGCAGTAACAGTACTATGGGAAAGTGGTTCATTGCTTTGAGGCCTCATTGTCTCATTTCTAAAATAGGTATTGCTGTAGTTCCTAGTGCATCCCCCAAAACTGTGAGCCGCAGGGAAGATGGGAGAGGACCAAGGAGTAAAGATACCCAGATTTTAGTCCCACAAAGAGCCACTATCAACCAAGTGACCTTGGGGAAGCCATTTTTCTGGTCTACCCCTTAGTTTGCTCAACCATGAAATAGAAGAATTGGGCCAAATCATCTCAGTTTCTATTCAGCATTGACATTCTTTCCAGAATCTCTGATGACTCCATAAGTGTTAAAACTCTTTTCTAGGTTACTTACTATATTCAGAGCAGAGCTGAACCTAGAACCTAGCTCTTCTACCTTCTGAATAACAGGATTATTCTGCCTAATGGAATGTTCCAAGGTAACCCAAACTCCTGAAAAATGACATCTCATTGACTCATTCATACAGACCAAACTTTGAACATAAAAAAGTTGGGGGAACTTTTTTTAGTTAAATGAGGAAAGGAGATGCTGTCTCCTGAGGACCAGCTGTCTGGCAAGATTTCAAATACTTCCTAGTTCCAATGGGTTGGAAATGCCACAACAACATCCGTCCTGGTGTCATTTTCTTAGTTTCAGTCCCAACAGCAATCAGAAAGTGCAGAGGAGTGTGGCAACAATGAAACAAGAAATTAATCAATCTCTCTCCAACTGCACTGAATGGAGAAACAGTAAGACCAAAACTATGACAGGATTATACGGAGAAACTGAGATAAAATATTTGCTCTATGTCTTATATCCATTTTATTGGAACAGTAATGAAAACTGAGTTATCAAAAAAAAAATGTACATTGCTTTGGAGCTTAGAAAACTTTTAGTTTTCATCCAAATCATTTGAAACAAATCCATGTCTACATTCATCTTCAGTATAAACAATGAATCAATTTTTTTTTTTTAATTGAATGTTCCTCCCCCTCTTTGCCATGGTAATGGCCAGTTTCTGCACAGTTGATCAGATCAGCCAGGCTATTGATTTGACTTGGTCATTGAAATGGCCTCTGAATTAGATAATTTTACGTTTTTCATCTTACGGTGAAAATCATAGTGACCCAGTGTTTCTTAAAAATACAGTCTGAATTCCTCCTGCATTGAAATCATCAGTAGTGCTTGTTATAAGTACAGATCCAAAGGCCCCTCCCTAGTCCTTCTAAATCAGAACCTCTGAAGGTAGGGATTCAGGAGTCCTGTTAACAAGGTTTCCAGGTAAGGTCACCCATGCCCTGACAGCCAGACCAATAGCATCTTTGTAGTCCCTGTCCAGTTGAAACTGCCTGCAACATTCGATGCTGTCTACAACTTCTTCCTTCTTGTTCCCTCAGAACAAATTTTGAAATCCAGATATTAATCAGCTTTAATTTCCCCATTATAAATACTAAATGGCTCCAGATATTAATTCATGTCATGGAATTCAAGCACCTTTTTTTGCCTCCTAACTCTCATGTCACCCCTTATATGATAGCCTAACCACACCATTCTTTCTTCTACAAATACTTCACACTTTCTTACTTCTACATATTTCCCTATGTAAGTCCCTTCAACATAAATAATTCCTCCATATCCTTCTTGGTTGAAAAAGCACTCTTGTTAATCCTATTGGTATTTCAAATTTTATTTTAGATGCTATCTTTATAATTAACACTTATTACTGAGTTACTTCTAAGTAAAAGTCATGTGGGTTTGGTACTGCAAACAGAAACGAACACTTGTCCTTTGCCCTTCATGGCCCTTGGGTTTAGGTATTACTTCATTAGGCCAACTTCCCTGCCCAGGTTTTTATTTGAATGCACTTCTCCACAAATGTACTACTCCACAATGGCAAGTGAACACATTCCAGTCTCTCTCTCTCTCTTTCTGTGTGTGTGTGTGTGTGTGTGTGTGTGTGTGTGTATGTGTGTGTTTAATATAATTAGAACATATCCTAATCCTGTGACTAGGCTTTAAGCTTTACAGTGGTGCAGGTCAATTGTCATACAGCTTTCTAGCTCTCAAAGTGTTCAAAGTAGATGCTCAGTAAATACTTGTTACATGAGATTGAATTTAATCTATTCCAATCCCTTTGCTTGAAAAATGAAGGGAATGAAGTCCAGAGATAGTAAAAACAAGTATTCTAGGTAAAAGAGCTACTCAGTAGCAGAGGCAGAACAAATACCTTTATTTTCTTGACATGCTCTTATTCAAGTTCAAGTCTTAGCATGGGAGAGGAGACTTGCTTTTGTATTTCGATATTTGTCCTTTCCATATTGTGTTTGTATGTGACATTCCCATCCCTTCATGTTTATAAACAAACTGTATTATCCCAAAGCTATTTTTTTTCTTGTGATTATTTTCATTGTGGGTGTCTGGATTTCCTTCAGTTCTGTCACACATATCTCTCACTGTATACATGAAGGTTATATTCCATGTTTCAGCTGCAGCCACATCGTGATTCTGTACACAAAATAATAATGTTGTCTGTGCCTTTCCAGTCTCCTTTCTGATCATGTCCAGGTAATTGCTGTTCTTCTGGCAGCAATGGTCGCACCTGGAACAGCTAGTTAAGGGAATGGATACAAAGGTTCCAACATTTCTATTCCGGATTGTAACTGCTATTGAACCCATCATCATACAAATATCATCTGTATTTATTTTTTCTCTAAATGCATTCTCCATACAAGCTTATACTGAAGCTTGTGGGCTAGATATCTGCCCTGTCTCATAGCCTGTAATTTACTCGCACTGGCTTGTTGCATTACTACATGGAATGGTTTAGTTCCACCTGCAAACTTCACTGTGTACCATTTTCAAAATAATTTCTTGAAAAATAGTATGAAATACAGTCTGGTAGCTATATCCTAGAGGTCGCTTCGTTTTTGCTGTAATGTTCAGAAAAAGCATCTCATTTACTTCATCTTTTGTTTCCTATCTTTTACCAGTAACCTAAAAAGATCAATAAAACCTTTTTCCTTGTCCATTCCATGCATAATGAGCTCTTAAAAATCCATTAGAAAATTGACAGAAGACATCAGGAATTCTTATAAAATATAACCATTGGCTTTCCCTGTTTATAATATTTACCAAGCTTTTCAAACAGCTCCAGGAGATCAATCAGACATAATTCCCTTTTTTTAAAACCACAATATGTAATGTTTACTTTGTATTCACTGAGCCTTCACCATAGGATAGATTCTTCCAGATACCCAAGGTCAGTGTTACTCAGGCTGCTCTGGAGTCCCCTAGCACAGTGCTTGGGACACGGTAGTACTGAGAGGTTAGTTGTCTCTTCCTTCCCCTCTGAAACTCAACCTATGCTGGCTGCCTTTGGTGCCCAAATAGACAGGGAACCCAAGGACTTGGGCCCTCGTTTTGGGTCTCCACTTGTGCTAATGGGTCATTTCTCCTCACTTTTCTGTGCATTCAGGTGTAAGATCAGGTGTTTGCAACCAATGGCTTCAAAGCTCCTTTTAGCATACTTTTTCAAGGATTTGATTCCAAAACTGATATTGGCCCATGATTTCACATTTGCTATTCAACTTAAAAAACATTTGCTAGTCAGAAATAATATATTATATGTTAATAAAATTTAAAAAAATAAATAAAAGAATGGGTAAGATTCAAAAAGGTGAAGTTTGAGAAGATTCTTAAAAGATGGGATTCATACCATACCACTTCATCACCCCTACAAATCAATTAAAACTCTTAGAGATTAAAAAAAAAAAGCACTTGCTAGTCTGAGATCTTTACCTCACCTAGTTCTTCAGTTACTGCTGTAACATCCAGGACATTTATTTTGATTTTATTGTGTGTCTCTGCCTCTCCACAGAAAAGAGAAATTGGAGCAGAGCTAACTTTTTGAGCAAAAAACAAGGTGCACAAATACCCCTTCTTTTAATTCTTGAACACATTTTTTATCCTTGTTTTCTCTTTTATTTTTTGTTTCTGTTTTGCCTTTGTGTTTTGTTTTCTTCTTCCCTCCTTCCTTCTTTCCTTCTCTCATCTCTCATTCTGTCTCTGTTTTTTCTTTCGCTCTCTGTCTTTCTGTCTCTGTCTCTGACCTTCTCTCTTTCTTTCTTGTAAGAGGAGCCGAGAATGATCTCAAATAGCCTCTCCAGGGCTTCCTGCTTTTTAGATCTATATGCACAGAATTTTAGATGAGAAAGACATTTTAGAGATACATGCTATAGTAAAAAGAGCATCAAGTTTTTTATTCATACATCTTACTTCTCTGATTTTCCATATCAAAAAAGGAAAGCTATCATGAAAATACTAACCACTTTTCTGAAGACTATACAAGCGATAGGAGCAAGTACACCGCCAATGTCCCTGCCTCCATGTTGGTTATTGTTATTACACAGTCCTCTGGTCTTCTCATTGGCTGGGCAGCCCCTTGGAAACTGGAGCTTGAATTCATTTTTGAATTCTAGTTTGCACCAGACATGTTGTATTTTTAAAAAGAATGGCCAGAACAAGCTTTTCTATTTCCACATGGGCTATCCATCCCCACTCCCCCCCTTTTTTTTTAAAGCACAATGCCTGTGCTCTGACAAAGGCCTCTTTCCTACGATAGCCATTTGCTGGGGGTTTTGTCTGAGTGCCTGTTCAAGCAGAACGTGTGATTTACTGTTGGTTGTGAAGGTGAAAGAGATTTTGACAAGTGGAGAAATGGAGAAAGTCTGAGTTTTGTTCATTAACATGCAATCCTCTTTGTATTTATGTAGGGGGTGGGAGACAGAGTAGGGAGGGTTAGACATATGAGTCCTAAACTTGAAGCCTAATTTGGTTATGGAAACAGATCTGTGTCTGGCAGAAACACATGGCACCCCAGTCCTGGACCATCAGTGTTTGGGAAGCCGGCTTCATTTAATTGGTAAATCATCTGTCTTGCATTGTTCTCCACCAGCATTATCTGTGAGGCAGCTGCCCACCTTGGCTAATTTAAATATGATTTAGCAGGATAGCCTCCTGTCCCTCCTGCCAGGACATTCATAGTACCAAATTGATGTTGATTGTCGTCCACCTCCCAGCCATTGGTGATTCGTGGATAAGATTCTGTTACTGATCTGCACCAGGAGTTAGATGAGGATATCTTTATTGCCTCCTTTTCACTGGAGAGGATTTGACCCATTATCCATTTGCTAATTTTCTTTATTTGCCTGCAAGATCCATTGTGTGAACAGCTGTCATGCATGTAAGTAGGGTCTCCTCAAAGCATTCTGGGCAAATTCCCACGGTTCCAGGCCACTCTCCTGATTTATCTTTCGCTTGTTCAAACATTGCAACTAACCCTCCAGGTGACCAGGAAAATTATCTTTTCCCCTTTTGCAAAGTCTAATGGGAAGATCATTCATTTGATGCAGTAAATATGCTTCTGGGGATAACCATTTCATGTGTCAGGCATCGTGCTCAGTGCTGGGGTGAAAGACTGGGGACCCCACACTGGGCCCTTAGGAAACCAGAGTTGAGATGTGTCAACAGATAACCAACAACACTTGCAAATAATCAAAAGCCTGAGCAAGATTTTTGTGATATTTTGTGATATTTGTCTACTTTTATTGCTTAGATTCTAATCTTCAATCCACTTCTTTCTTCTCTCTGTTCTCCTTAGATGCTATTTCAGGGTTTTGTTTTTGCTTTTCCCCTTTTAAGTTATTGTTTTTAAAACTTAAGTGTAAGGTAACTATAGATGCTTCTGTACCACTCATGTACCCCCACGTAAATAATTTTTCACATTCAATCGAGAAATTCATTTTACAAAGAAAGTGTTACTGATTAAATTAATTACTTCGATCTTCGTGTTACAATATCCTTCCTTTCTCTGCAGAAGTTAACACTATCAGGACAGGAGGCTATCCTGCTAAATCATATTTAAATTAGCCAGGTATCAAATCCACATTTTTAACCTTATCTACGTGTGCATTTATCAATAAAAATATAGAATAGCATCCTATATTTTTTAATCTGTAAAGATTATATTGTACTGTAAATATCCTTCTGCAACTTGCTTTTTCTGTCAGTATTATAGTCAACAGATCTGTATCATGCTGCTTAGCTCTATTTTATCTTTATTAATTATTGTATAACATATCACATGCCATTCTTTCCTTACTTGGCCTATTAGATATTTTATTTTTCCTGCTTTTTTGTTTTGTTTTTACTATATGTAATCAACAATGCTTCACAGAATATCTTTGAAGATGCTTCCTTTTGCACACATGGGAGAATTTCTCTAGAGTATTTATTTAGAGATGGGATTGCCAGGTCATAGGCTATGCACACATACAATTTTTACTAGATTTTTGCCAAATTGATCTTCAAAATAGTTATGCCAATTCCTATTCTCACCAGCAGTGCTTGAAAGTTCTTATTTCTTCTCTTCCCTGCCAAGGCTTGGCGTTGTTCTGGCTTAAGGATTCTTGCCAGTGTGATGGGGTTAAAGAGTATCTCGCGGATATTTGCATTTTCCTGATTAGAGTTGGGTAGAACATTTTTTCATATTTATTATTGCTTTGGGTTTCATCTTCCATGAATTGTCTTCTGCATCTTTCATTCATTTTTCAATTTTCCCTATCTAAATTGATTTGTAAGAGTTCCTTTATATTGAGGATATTAATATTTTCCCTCTTACATATGCTGTAAATCTCCTCTCCCAGTGTGTGGTATATTTTAATTTTGTTTATGATGTCCTTTGTTCTACAGAAAGTTTATATTTTAAGGATTTTTCTTTTTGTTGTTGTAGTTAAGAAATGCTGTCCTACTTTAAGGTTTTACCACTCCCTTCTGCATTGTATCCTAATAGTTTAACTTCTGTCCCCCACTCCCCCATTTAGGCATTCAAGACATTTGGAGTTTGTTTTTGACTTTGGTTGAAGCGGGAGTCTAATTTTGTTCCAGTTTACATATGAACAGACAATTTTAACCTCAGTTTTGATCCCAATTGATTTTGGATGTCTCCTTGAACCATATACCAAGGTCTCAGATATGTCTAATTATCATCCTGGGGTCCTAGTTTTATTGCATTAACTGTTTTTCCACTACCATATTTATATTATATAATCTTAATTTCTATGTCTTTGTCAATACATTTGTATCTTTCAGGATAAACCTACAATTGTAATTTTGGTTTTATAGGTGTTCTGCTAATCCTTTCTCCCTAACTTAAAAAAAAATTGTCATAATTTTAAAATAATTATGACAATTTTTTTTCTTTTGTAGTATCTCTGCCTCAGAATCTTTGTCCTCAAATAAGTCACACAAGTTTACTCTTCTTTATCTAAATATGAATCATCTGCATTCTTGCCTATTTGAATTTGAATCTCAGTGTCTTGGATTTTGATCCCCAAATCAAAAGATTCCTGTGCTATTTCTTCAAAGACACCCAGGGACCACCACCAAGGGGATTAGACTCCTGGTGATAATTCCCTGAATTTCCAGGGCAAACATGTTGTCTAATCTCCTAACACATGACTTACTACAATGATATTACCTTATATAAGGCCAAAATCAAAATCAAGCAAACAGTTAAGTGTCCTAAGAGATGTCAGTGTTGAAATGAGAAGTTCAAAATGAAAAGTAAAATCTGACTCATAGGAAGGTGAAATTATATCTGGCACAGCATTCAAAGAAAACTTCATAAGTATGACAGTATTTTAGCTGAAACTTTGAAAATGGGCCAGATTTTCATATGTACAAATGGAAAATGGCATTCCTCATCTAAGGAAACTATGGTTAAAGCTGTGGTAACAGAATATAAAAACAGAACTCTGTTGAGTTTGGCTAAAGACCAAAGAGGATTTTAGACCACCTTTGTGAGATTTGCATAGGAGTTGGCCAAAAGGTAGTTTCATGAACAAAACATATTTCCTTTAAAAAAAAAATTAAATTAAATTAGCCAACATATAATACATCATTAATTTTTGAAATAGTGTTCAAAGATTTTCAAAAAAACACATTTTATTGCCTGTACCTTCAATCTATGAAAGAGATTGGGGACAGTAAGAGGAATTGAAAAGACTGACATAGAGAATTTGTTGAGGGGCTCTCCCCTCAACCGCTGATGCACAATGGAATAGGTGTTGGGGGATACCTACTCCTTACCTCAAGACAAGTGAAGAGTTCTAAGAGGACGTGTTAATCATGTCTTTTTATTTTCTGTATTTTAACTCTTTGACATGTTGGAGGGGCTGTTCCTCCCAAGGCTGGTTAATTCCGAAAGATAGCAAACAACTCATGTGGCAACAAGTTTTTCATGTGCAAACCAGCCAGTCCAGAGCCTGTACCCCAACTGCTTTCTTTATCATGTCTCTCATTCTGGCCACTATTCCCCTACTCTAATCACCCCAAGGACCAAGTACCTGACAGCTAGGGACAACTTCATACCCCAGAGCTGATCCTAAGCCTGTTTATTCTACTTGGCCCTTTTATTCCAGCAGAAATTACAATAGAGTTTCTCAGTCATGTCTTCCATTCACTCCCTCTGCCTCCTGACTGACACTGGTGTTTCCGCATGTGGCACAGCATGGCATACTGTGTTTCTTTCTTCTAACGATTTAGGAGTATAACCAGTTTCTTCCTTCATGGCAGTCATTTCCATGTTTTTGTGTCTTCCAATAGCTGATTAAACATATTCCAGGTGCCCTATGATAGAAGACCATATGGAAGTCTGGTGTGGAACATGCATCCATGATGGGTTGAACTCATGCCTGTAAATTCTAAAGTGCAAGAGGTAGCCTGTGGTCACTGCTTTTGTGGGTAACATTGCCATTTAGGTTCTCCAAAGGCCCATACCAAGATGAAGTCAAAGGTGCAAAGTATTTATTGGGAGAGCTTGTGTGAAGGATAAAGGAAGAAAAAAGAAAGTAAACAGGGAGACACTTCCACCATGATGTAGGTCTAACACCTGTGAAAGAGAGAGAAAAGAATTAGGCAGAGTCTCAGGTAGTTGCTTAGTTCTGGAAAGTCTCAGAAATGGAGAGTCCTCGAGTTGAGGTCACCTGCTAGAAGAATCCTGCATTAGGCAATGCTGGCTATTTTATAGGACCCTTGCATGCTTTGTCCTCATGTAGGAGCAACCCAGGAAAGAATGTCCTGGGGATAAATGCCTTGATTGATTCAGAGCTGCAGCAATTCAGCTCTTCCCCCCACAGCAGTTTCTCTTGAGAGATGTCTGAATGGAATACTTCCACGGCCATCCGAGTGCACCCAGATTGTATACTGCTTATGAACTAGACATAGTCATGAAAGTGACATGCCATACTGCCCAGCAGACTCTTGGAGTGCAATGAGATCTCTGCAGCAAAAGGCTACAAGTGAGCATCTTCTTAGAGAAGGAGAAACAGGGAAAGACAAGGCAAAGAAACACAGCCTAAGTATAAGGAGGTCACATTTTTTTTTTACTCCACAGATTTCTCACTTGCAGTAAATTCAGAACATATAGAGGACTCTCCTGGGGAGGAGTCTAAAATTTAAAAAATTTCCCCATCTTGTTCATTTCTAGTTGTATTTTTGTCACCAGTGATGTCTTAACTCTTACGAGATAGATCATTGCCTTATGCAACTTTGCTACCCTTGGGCTGGCTGTTTCCTCAAGTCTGTTGTGTTTGACCTCAGGTCTTGGGTCTTTAGACCTCACCATTCCCTCCTTATCATTTAGCCTTCCTTTGTAATTTCTTACATTCTTGCCCAGTTTAGATTCCCTTGTTCATCTCGGCATCTGGTCCTTTGACATATTGGTTCAGCTTCTCATTATTAATATATCACACATATGCTTTAGAGTATCATGGGGGGAGCATATAGACATGCAGATATTGCCGTTATAAATTTATGTCCTTCCTTACCAATGGTTCCTTCAATACTGCCCATCGGACCTCCTGTTTCCCCAGTCAGAATTTTTTCTCTACGTTTCTTAAGTCTTGGAAAGTCACCTCTCCTTTCATCTCATTCTCAAATGCTCTATTCCCAAGTCAGGCGGAATGTAAAAGCCATCAGCTTTTACACCACAAAATTTACCATTTGCATCTGGATTATTGCAATAGCCTCCTAAACACTTCTAGTTTTGTCACATTCCCAACTATTTTCCACTCTGCAGCCAATCTGATCCTTTCACTCCCTTGCCTAAAATCCTTCAGTTCTTAGGATGAAACACAAACCATCGGACAAGATGCACACTCCCATGCAAGACCAGTTCCCCCTTAGCTCTCTGGCCTCATTTGTCCCCACCCACCACTGTATTCAAACTTGACATTCCTCCCACTACAGGGAACTGCAGTTCCTAAACTGACCACTGCATGGCCCTCTCTGGCCTCCAGGCCTTCCTTCATATTTTTTTGTCTACTCAGAGCCCTTTCTTTCTCCCTCTTTACTTGGCCAATGGTTACTTATCCTTTATGACTCAGTTTAAATATAGCCCCTTCTCAAAACCTTTGTTGCTCCCCAAATCTGTGTTTGATGCCCTTTCTGGATGCTTCCTAGTGCTCTGCATGTCTATAACAGAAGATGTGCTACAATTGTCTTGTCTGTCTTTCCTGCTCTAACAGGGCAAAAATCATGTCCCTCTTACTTATAAATTTATTCCTAGATTTAAGCAGAGCCCCTAGCATAGAGAAGGCACTCAGTAAATTCCCAGTGAGTATTGAAACTTGAAAATTCTTTTGGTAGTGCACTTGGGTGGCTCAGTCAGTTAAGCATCTGGCTTCAGCTCAGGTCATGATCCCAGGGTCCTGGGATTGAGCCCCACATTGGGTTCCCTGGCCAGTAGGAGCTTGCTCCTCCCTCTCCTTTTGGCTCTTCCCTCTGCTTGTGCTCTGTCTCTCTCGAATAAATAAATAAATAAATAAATAAATCTTTTAAAAGAGAGAGAGAGAGAAAGAAAATTCTTTTGTCAGTTGGGAGGAAAACAAAAGCATAACAGAATAGTCTATAATTAGGGAAACCTGGCTATGTATCCCTCAAAGAAAACAACTTACTTAGAAACATACCAGCATAGTCTGAAGGCTCTATGGGTATATATACATGTGATGAAAGTTGTGAACTCAGGCCCAAACTGCTGTGGTTCTAAACACATACCAAATCATCAGATAATTTTGTACCTTATACCACAAAGAAGACTACTACTGCAGTTGGCTGACGTTCATAATTAATATTTTGTAATAACCCAAATGCCTTTATTTCTATCTGAATCTCTATGATAAAACTGCTAATAAACCTCTTTCTCAACATGAATAACAATTACATCTCCTCTGCTAAAAGACATGCAAGTGTATTTCCCTTCATAAATGAGAGTTAGAGTCAATGAAAGCAACAACTCTCTTTATCTCTACAACTCTGCTGCAGTAAAATGGTCATATAGAATTCTAGCAGAATGCCATACATTATTTCCTTCTTAAAAATTAGCATCTTTAGTGCCACAATGAATACTAATTTATAGACTTCTTAAATATCCTCTTATAACATTTTTTTAACATAAGATAGCTAACATCTCTGAGTTAAAACATATTAGAATAACATTACCCAAACCAGCCACTGTGGAACAGTAGCTTCCCAGCTGAAAGATGTCTTTCCTGCTGGGCTGAAAGCGAATACAGCATTAGGAAAGCCCTTGCTTTCAACTTTTATTAGGTGGTAACTACAACCAAACAGGACTAATGGAGTGGGAGAATTGTAATATAAATCATTTTAATCCTGAACATTTTCACATACTGTGAAGACAGCTAGCTGCCTGGTTTAGGGATTTAAACTTTTAAAATTAATTCCTAATTTAGTTTGTTTGTGATATTAGGCTTAATAGTCAGAGAGGAAAATAGTTCACCCAAGAATGAGTTATGCTTCAGGAGGTTGGGAAGGAGACATAATGGTCCCTTTCCACTGTGAACCTGGGGACAGAAAACTCTTGCAGCATTGATGTGTCAGCTAGAGGCTGTGGCAGTGGAATCAGGGACAAAGAAGAAGGCAGAGCTCTCTTAGGTACTGTGACTCCTATCTCCTCTTCAGCCCTGCTATGAGAAGAGACAGAGAATACTGAACTCAGGCCCTGACTGAGCAGGGTTATGTACGAATGAAACTCCTGCTTCTTGTTTAAAAAAAGAAAAAGACAACACCAACATCAACAAGAAACTCAGAAAACTCTGTATTTGAACAGCTTTTACCTGTTTTCCAAGCACTCTGTAGGACATTTAATCTGGCTTCTGCAACAACCTCTCCTCCCACTCTATTTTATAAGGTAACAAACAGAACTGTTACTTTTCCTTTTTACTGAGGCTTAGATGGTGTATTGGCTTCCCATGGATCATACAATTAATTAATGTTAATGCCAGAACTCAAATATTTGACACCTGCTCAATTCTGATTTTAAATACATTTTTAGCTGCAATATTCCCTATAGGCAATATATTACTGAGTCTCACAATTATGAGTGTATATCTTGCCTATTGCCCAACTATAACTCTTCTTAAGATGTTAAAAACTGCTTCATCTTATCCTATTCTCAGTGAAAAACAAAACAAAAGAGAGAGAGAGAGAGAACCGATACACATATTATATAACAGGACATCTTAGTTTATTTTTCACTAGAATAAATAGCCATATTTAACACAGGACAGACTAAACTCTTAGTAAATAACAGTTTAAGATTAATACTGGAGAAATGGAAAGAGAATGAAACATTCTGAATCAAAACCTTAAAAAAGTGAATAAAAATATAGAGAAGAGCTTCAGATAATACCAGATCTCTAGAGAAAGAAACAATTAGAAGACAGTAAAATACATTTACCCTGACAGAGTGCTTGGAGACGTAAGAATCCATCAGGGTAGGAATTTTTCTTTCCTTACAAGGGCTGAGTTCATTCCTAAACAGACAGCAATTCTGGTCTATTCTTATTTAATCTTCTTTGATCGTGGCCTTCAGTTGGAACGTAGTTAGGTGCGGTATCATTCTGATGACACAAAGCTGTTGCAAGCAAGAAACGTCAATGTAGGAAGCTAGTTTTTCATGTCTGTCCAAAGATTATATTTCCTTAGGCTGCTGGGTAGGAGGACCTGGCTTCCAACATGAAAATGGAAGTGAGTGTCTAACAACAGAAGGTAGAATGTGAGAACAAAAATGACAGAGTACTGATAGACCAGCAGATAGACACTGATATCACCAATAATAGTAATAGAGGAAAGATGAAGAGGAAAAACAGTAAGTCAGTTACAGAAAATTTCAAAGATTAAGGAATATAATACTAAGCATGAGAGAGCAGGGCAATGAAGTCTGATGGCCTGAAATTCAACAGAGGAAGAAAGAAAAAGAGAACCCTTTTGAAGTATTGGAGAGAAAAGAGCATACCTACCCCTTCTTAATACGTGGAATGTGAGAGAACAGATAACTCTTAAAAGAGGATGCCATTTTTCATTTTGGAAATTTGAAGAAACCAAAGAAGAGGTAAGGGATATAGACAAGACAATTAATAAAGGCCATAGATTTCACAAGTCTCATGAGAAATTTTGGGAGGGCAGGGAGAGATAGGACATTGGTCACATGATTTATGTACAGAGTAGTATGGCTTGCAATTCTAGAGATGGTAGATGGATGGCCCAGGAGGCTTGGGTGATGTATAATTCTGATGGTGTCTTATAGCAGCAGTACCCAATGCATGTTAGAATACCCTATGGAGTTTTCAAGTAGTACCAATATTTAGGACCTACCCTGACCAATTAATTTTGAATTTAGGGATCAGGGATTGAGTATCAGTATTTCTTAAAAGCCTTCCAGATAATTCTCAGTAAACCTGAAAATCAATGTTTTAGAAGAAAACAGATGTACACCTGGGTGTGCAGAGACTGGCCAGATTGTTGTGTGCATTCAGCTTTGGTCTGTTGGAGCAGGGCAGGGATGAGTTTTAAAAGCCACCTAAAACCATTCACTTCAGTTTCTCCAATGGTCCATGAAAGGGTGGGAAGGAAAGGAGATAGAGATTGGGAACTACTCAATGTGGAAGAGCATGCTGTTTTAGAGTGAGATGGAAAATATGCCATATCACTGCTTTATCATAAATAAAATAATAGCAGAGATACTTACTACTTGAGGGTATTCTTGATGTATTCTTATTTTTTTTGAACTTCTAATTTTGAAATAATTTTGTTCTTAAAAATTAAGAAAATAATGGATCAGCAAAATTAGAGGATAGAAGATTAACATGCAGAAATCAATTGTATTTCTATACACTAAAGACAAAAACTGAAAAATAAATGAAGAATGAGCCATCTTATTCATAATAGCATCAAAAACAATAAAATACTTAAGAATAAATTTAAATAAAGAGGCAAAAGAGGAGTACATCAGAACTAAAAGACTGTTGAAAGAAATAGAAGGCACAAACACATGGAAAGATATCCTGTATTGATGGATTGGAAGAATTAATATTGTAAAAATGTCCATACTACTCAAAGCCATTTATAGATTCAACATAATCACCATCAAAATAACAATGTCATTTTTCAAATAAATAGAAAAACATTCTAACATTTATATGGAACCACAGAAGACCCCAAATGGCCAGCCAAAATAATCCTGAGGAAAAAGAACAGAGATGGAGGACAACACTTTCTGATTTCAAACTATACTACAAAGCTACAGTAATAAAAGCAGTATGGTACTGACACAAAAACAGACACATAAACTAAATGAAACCCCAAAATTAAATCCTTATTTATGTGGTCAACTTATATTTAACAAGGGAACCAAAATCATCCAGTGGAAAAAGAATAGTCTTTTCAAAAAATGATGTTGGGAAAAATGGTTTAACAACGCAGAGCAATGATATACCACTCACAAAAATGAGCTTGAAATGGACCAGAGTCTTAAAGATAAGATCAGAAATTCTAACAATCCTCCAAGAAAATGTAGGGAAGAAACTCCTTGACATTGGTCTTGGCATGATTTTTTTGGATTTGACACCAAAAACACATTATATGAAATCAAAAATCAACAAATAAAACTATGTCAAACTTGAAAGCTTTTGCACACCAAAAGAAACAATAAATAAAACAAAAAGACAGCCTACATAATATGAGGAAATTTTTGCAGTCATTTATCAGCCATGAAGTTACTATCCAAAATATACAAAGAACCCATAAAACTCAATAACAAAGAAATAAACAATCTGATTTAAAAATAGAGGAACTAAATCATTTTTTTAAAGAAAATGACCAGTAAGTTCATGAAGAGATGCTTAACGTCACCAATCATCAGGGAAATGAAAATTTTTAAGCAGTGAGATAACACCACATACCTATTAGAATAACTATCATCAAGAAGGCAAGAGACAAGAAGGATGTGGAGGAAAGGGAATCCTTGTGCACTGTTGGCAGGAATGTAAATATATGTAGCCACTATGAAAAAAGATCTATCAAATGATCCAGCAAGTCCACTTCTGGTTATTTATCCAAAGAAAACAAGAAACTAACTTTAAGACACAAGACACTAAGAAATACTTGCACCCCCATCTTTATCAAACCACTATGTATGCGCCATGATATAGAAACAACCTAAGTGTCCAACTAGAGATGAATGGATAAAGAAAATGTGGTGCACATACACAATGGAATAGTATTCAGCCACAAAAAGTGATGGCAACTTGCCATTTGTCACAAGATGGTTGGACCTTAAGCACATTATGCTAAATGAGATGAGTCAGACAGAGAAACACAAGTACTATATGATATCACTGATGTGTGGAATTTAAATATACCAAACTTGTAAAAAATTAGAGAATAACATGGTGATTACCAGGGATGGAGGGTGGTGGGGGGTGGAGTTTGGACAAATGTTTAAAGATACACACTTAAAGTAATGATGAAGTGCTATAGATATAATGCACAATGAATGTAGACAACAATATTTCATTAAAATCCTCAGACTTGCTAGGAGACTGGAATTTAATTATTCCAACTACTAAAATGAAAGGATAATTATGTAATATGATAGAGGTGCTAATTATCTCTACAATGGGAATCAATTAACATGTTGTACATCTTCAATTTACCCAATATTATGTATCAATATATTTCAAGACAAAAAATAAATGTTGGAGGAGGTCATCAAGAGGATGTGACCACTAGTTGACCAACGGGGGGACCTAGACAATTGGAGGTTTCTCACCCCCTTTTCTGTCCTTGGAATGTATGTTCTACTCACCATTCCCTCAGTGGGAAGCTTCTTAAGGATATCCCCTTGGGAGAGGCTCAGTGTGCTGTTGAGACCATCTGGACAAATATGTGACTAAATGTAGGTAAAGCCTTGATATAAACTTTTAAGATTCTGGCCAGTATTTTTGAAGGTCTGTTTGTCTAGAAGCTGCCAAAGCAAAGCCTCATAGGTAAGCTTCCCTGTTTATTAAACCTGTCACCCACCAAACTGGAGTGTTCTGCCCCTTTCTTTGGTGTCCCCCCTTTGTAATCTGTATATGGGGGGGGGCAATTTCAGATTTCACCTGAGAAATTCATGAGCTTGCAAAATCAGCAATAAGAAAAATTGAGAAACAAATTGTAAGCATACTTATGCTTTCTCACTGTACCAATATATTATGTGCATTATTAAAATTTTTTTGAAATAACATTAAAATGAAATGATATTTTAAAAGTCTTTAAAAAAGAAAACAGTGCAAAGAATTTCAGTGCATACTTAACCCAAGTTCCCTCATTTTAATATTTTGCAATTGACTTATAATCCTCCCTCTCTCCCTTCCCTTGTGTGTGGGTATGTGTGTGTATGTATGTGTTACTTATATATTTACTAGCTCTCTCAGCTGCGAGGGTCTAGAAATGATGACATTCAGTCTATTACCTGGATCTTGATTTCTAAATGCTAAATAAATTTCCAAATAAAATGACACAAGGCTACTTGGAGAAATGGCTGATTCCAGGGAAAGGGCAGGGAAAACACAAACCCAAGCTTCATCTTATGGTAAACAACAATAGAGTGCTCAAAGAGTTCATAATAGCTAATTTTATATGTCAATTCGTCTAGGCCATGGTACCTAGATATTTGGTCTAGATATTTTTGTGAAGATATTTTTTAGATGAAATCAGCATTTAAACTGATGGACTTTAGCTAAAGCAAATTACTCTTCATAATATAGGTGGGTGAGCCCCATCCAATCTGAAGGTCTTAATAGATAAACACTGGCTTCTCTGGAAGAAGAGGGAACTCTGCCAGTGGATGGCTTTCAAGCTGGAGCTACATCAATTCTTCTCTGAGTATCCAGACTGCCAATCTACCATTGAGAATACGGACTTAACAGAATCCATGTGAACCCATCCCTTAAAATAAATACCCCCACCTTCTCTTTCTCTCCATGTACACACACGCACACACACACACACACACATACACACAGTATTTCTCTCTCTCTCACACATATACACATATCCTACTGGTCTATTTTTGGGAGAATTCTAATACAGAATGATAAGAACATGTGAGAAGGAGCAGGGTTTTGTTGTGAAAGTTACCCTCAGTAAAACACTAGCTTCAAATTCTTCTAATATTACCTTATGCTTAAGGTGGGGTTTTGGTTGCTGGTGGATTTTTTCAATGTTTCTTTGTCATTTTCCGCTTCAGGTTTTCCCTATGACTCTGCACCTCCGAGGTTCTCTATCCATGTTCTCCCCTTTCAGGCAGTAAACGGCTCTTACTTGTTACTATTTGATGCTTACCAGCCTGGTAGTGGGGCTCAGAGGGACAATCTTGGTGGTCTTGGTTCAGCTTTAGTTTTAGACCAACCCAGAGCTCCTGGGTCTCTTGGGTGGGCTTCCTAAGTCATCTTCCCTTCTCCTGGTGTCGGAAGATCTCTAATGACCTGAACCAGAATGGCTTCCTGCTCCTCCCATAGAGGTAGATGCTGTTTTCTGTTTTCTTCCCCTAGACACAACAGGTTTTTACCTGTGCTATGGGGAAAATAGAGTTTACTGCCCTCTCCTAGTGGGTTAAGGCTTTAGTTCCATAGAGAGAAGGCTCTGGACTAGGCTTGGCAAGTTCTGCAGTAAAGGATACTCCTATTCCCCAAGCCTGCAACATGAAGGATCTCCCTGAGTCTGATATCCTGCCTGTAATCTTCCTAATGAATCCCCAGTGAAGTTAATGAAAAAGTTTTCAATGGTTGCAAACTGTCCTTCCCAGCAAACTGATGAAAATTTTAGCTGAAATGTCTTTGCTTGCGTGATCAAATCAACTGACTTCCATGCTCTGCTCCAAGTAAGCCAGTGCTTTCTTACCTCCTGTATGTACTTGGAGATGTCTGCTTTTCCTTATATTTTGAATTAGCTTGTTGCCCTACAACCCCAACTTTCAGATATGTTCAAGAAAAGTTGTGATTTTCTTCTTTTTCTTGTTGTGAAGTTGGCAGCCACATTCTTTCCAGCTTTCCACAACTTGAGTGGATGTTTGATATTCTGATGTAACCTTTTTAATAAAGCTGTGCGTGTCTATACTCAAATTCTCAAACCGCTGATACTGGGACTCACAGTGAGTATAAAAATGAGGTGACATATGCTCACTGAGTTTTAGAATACCATCAGGAGGTATGATTTTACTTGGATACCCTGGTTATGGGGAATGAAAAGAGAAAATAAATAATAGCTCTTTGGAATTTATTATCCTTGTCTTCAGTCAACTTTGGTAAATGTTTCATAGACACACGGAAAGGTGCATTAATTTTACAGTGATTAAAATCTGCTTTATGGTAATTAAAGCTGCTATTAATTTTTCATTAATTATAATATTCAAAACATGTGTCTGTTCTCAAACTCTTGAATTGCCAAACTTTGGTCACTCTATTCTCATAATTCTAAGAGTTTGGACAAAAAAAGCTAAATCATCTTAATGCAACAGAAGGAATTCAGTACAATTTCACTTCTTTCAATCCACCTTTATATGATCTTTCTAACATAATGTAAATTTATCATCTTGGCATTCTTCTTGTTAGACACTACTCTTTCCAAACAAGTTTTTACTTTAGCACTTATTTTTGTTAGATAAATAATTAAATAAATGTCTCAACTAACTTCACTGTACTTACAATCCTTTTATCCTCAGACTTCTTTCCTGGGTTCCCACATTTGATTTATATGTTTGTCAGCTGGCTTATGCCTTAGAATAACTTCTTCAGGAAAGATACATGGGTGGAATATTTCTTGAGCTCTTACACACATAAGAATATATTTCTGCTGCCACAACTCATAAACTCCTCTTTCATCTTCAGCCACTTCTGCATTTCTGCAAGTTGGAGACTTCCAAAGAGTTTCAGAAACAAAATAAGTACTGATGAGAGAAGGGGCTTTGATCAAGGTCATATCCCTAGGCATCTCGGAAGTCGGAGCCCTGTGCAGGAGAGGGACTATCAGGCTATTTGGCTGGAACTTTGGACTCCATATCTGGAATGTAGGGGTAAGATATCTGAGTGGCTAGAAACATGCTCTCATTCCTTTTTTTTTTTTTTTAAGAATTTATTTATTTATTTGACAGAGAGAGATCACAAGTAGGCGGAGAGGCAGGCAGAGAGAGAGAGAGAGAAGGAAGCAGGCTCCCCGCTGAGCAGAGAGCCCAACTCGGGACTCAATCCCAGGACCCTGAGATCATGACCTGAGCCGAAGGCAATGGCTTAACCCACTGAGCCACCCAGGCGCCCTCTCATTCCTTTTTTGATGGGTTGTTTTATTTCACAGTGTCTGAATCATTTTTCTTTCTTGCCTGGACACACTAGAATAGGAGTATTTCCTCCAGGATACCCACCTTAGTTTGAATGGTATCACTGAATGATCTCTTTGGTTTTTGCCGATCTGACAGTGTCAAAAGAAGGGCAAAAAGGAATGAATCGAGTATGGATATCTGAACTTTTTCAATGGCTTTAAAGTTATTCCTTTATGGGGTGCCTGGGTGACTCAGTCAGTTAAGCCTCTGACTCTTGGTTTCAGCTCAGATCATGGTCTCAGGATTGTGAGATCAAGGCCCCCTTCTGGTTCCACACTGAGTGCAGAGTCTGCTCTAGATTCTGTCTCCCTCTGCCCCTCCCCCCACTCATGCTCTCTTTCTGTGCTATCCCTCCAGTAAATAAATAAATAAATAAAATCTTTAAAGTGACTTCTTTATTAAACAAATATTTATGGGATAACTTATTGAAGTCTATATTGTATTTCAAAAATTTATTTAATCCTATTTGGACATTTTCACCTACAAGATAACGACCTATTAAGAAACACTATTTTAGAGTAGATTTTTATATGTGGAATTTCTAGGCCAAAGATTTTAGTCACATCTCTTGACATATGCTGAGTTACCTTTCCAGTGAAAATATTCCATCACCAAATAGTACATTAGGGTTTCGTTTCCCATTAGGGCATCAGAAATTACTCCAATCACTATAGATTTGGCTGCCAGGAGGGAACTAATATCTAAGAACTCACTAAGCAAGGAGGCCTCCTGTCCTATGGACAATGTGGGAGAATTGGGGAAAAGGCTAGAATAAGCCCCTGAGCCAAGGTGTAAGAAAGAGAGTCAAACCAGAAACAAAATTCAAAGGCACTAAAGAAACCAAGGAGAGAGGGTGCATGGGTTAAACTTCTAAGAAGTAAGGGTAAGATGGAGAGTCCAAATAAGATGCTGCAGTCTTAGGGACAAAGTGTGGATAATGCCAGCGCAATTCTGGAATGTGAATGAAAACCGGAAAACAGGCCAACGTGGTCAGAGAGACACAGATGCCTCTGTCATGATTTCTGCATGGGATTTTCAAGAAATTCATTCAGAACCTTCAGCAGCTAATCCTCTCTACTGTTAAAAAGCCTAGTCCTTCTTATGACAAAAACCATGGCACTTTCTTTGGTGTCCTCACCTACTCAACACAGTAGTGGGACGATAGTGAATGCTCAGTAAACACTTCCTGCATGCTCATTGAACCCGGTTTCTGTGCTTGATAATTGCTCAGTACAGAGGGGGAGAGTCCTATGAAAATGCAGACCCGCCACACCCACCACATTCCCCTTGTTGGGCTGTAAGTGTCAAAGGAAAAGGGTGGGATTATGGACATTGGGGAGGGTATGTGCTTTGGTGAGTGCTGTGAAGTGTGTAAACCTGGTGATTCACAGACCTGTACCCCTGGGGATAAAAATATATGTTTATAAAAAAAATAAAAAAAAATTAAGAGAGCTTGGAAAAAAAATTATGCATGCTTTCAAATGGAAAAAAAAAAAAAAAGTTTCAAGATGGGTCACGGACAAAGACCAAGTGGCTCCAAACTGGGTATCCAAGCCTGGCAAAAAGAAAGGCTCAGAATATAAAGAACAGCTCTAGGGCTCCATTAGAGGCTTCATTTTTATTTTAAAATGTGATGAGATGCTAAAGAAGCGGCTGCTTTTTAAAACATTCTTGACTCTCGCAACCACGGTAGCACTGAATCATTTGGTGGCTTAATTTGCAGCAGACAAGTTGAGCAGTGAGCATTTTTCAGTAGTAGTGGTTGAACTAACATTTTCAAAAAAAAAAAAAATTTTTTTTTTTAAGCCCACAGAATAGTAACTGAATAGCTCATTATTTCCTTTGAAAAGGCTAGACTCTGCAGGTTGTCCCCACCTTTGCCGTTCCCTCTGTGGTGCTGGCTTCATGCAGTTCAGTCCTGAGTGTGTAGGTTGCTTTGGAAGTAAAAAGTCTCTGACTTGAATGTCTCCATCCATACTTGAAAAACACCCAGTACTGATCCAAACTAATCTAGGAGTTTCCATAGAAGTTTAATAATCCAGTGATAACAGCACCTCAAAATTGTACTCCACTATCCCATTTTCCAAGAATTTCACATGTAAGATTTCATTTAAAATGTAAAATTAATATCTCCTTCTGTGAGAAAGGCATTTTACAGATGAAACTGCTAGACACAGAGAGGTGGGTGGGAGACTTGCCCCAGAGAACAAGCTGGCTAGAAGCCAAATGGGAAATGGAGAGCAAACTTACCAATATTTCCTCTTTAATCTCACATATTTTTCCTCACTGAGGATGGAAAACAACTTAATTAAAGGAAGATGAGGGCGCCTGGGTGGCTCAGTGGGTTAAGCCGCTGCCTTCGGCTCAGGTCATGATCTCAGGGTCCTGGGATCGAGTCCCGCATCGGGCTCTCTGCTCAGCAGGGAGCCTGCTTCCTCCTCTCTCTGCCTGCCTCTCTGCTTACTTGTAATTTCTCTCTGTCAAATAAATAAATAAAATCTTTAAAAAAAAAAAAAAAAAAGGAAGATGAAAACACCAGGGGAGAAGTGGGATTTCCAAAGCCTTACACCAAATGTGCTGCTTTTCCAGAACATTCCTGTCTCTTCAGGAGGGAGGGCATATCCACGACCCAAACCTGTTAGCCAGCAGTTTCTTCACCAAGCAGACTCCGTCAGGCCTTGTCCTGTGGAAAACCAAAACTCCTTCTGTCTGTCTTATGTGCCTGTGAATTACTCTAAATTAATTCTGACATTAGCCTGCTTACAGAATTATTTTGTAAGAAGTCTATTTCTGGTGGTAAAATCAGAATCCCTAAAGATGAAAACTTTATACAGCACATGATACAAAAACTCGGGCAGTCTCACTTGAGCTTGGGAGTCTGGATAATCACTGGCATGTACTCCTCAGGAACAAGGTTGAGACCATGTGGGAGAAGGGAACATCAGAGCTGGGGAATAATTCAGAGTGTAAACCAATGTAAACCAATCTTCTCATTGGACACATGTACAAATGTGGCTTTGAGTTAGTGGTAGAGTCACGAGTAGGAACTGAAACTCCTGATTCCCAGTTTAAAGTTCCCCTTCCCACCCACCCATCCAACATCATTCAGCTGATCCAAATAAGAAGAGACAAGTATGGGGTCTGATCCATTGTCCACTACCTACATAAATGACATGTGGAGATTCCCTTAGCTTTCTTTGGACTGATCATTTCCATGCTTACTGACTCTCCATTCTGTGTGGGGCCAAAGTCTATGCTCAAGGATCATAATATCCCAGTACTAGTGTCAAGGGATGCCTGTCACTCTCTAACAGTAATGATAGTTCCACACTCATGATATCACTATAAAAATCCAACAAGAAAGTACAACCTTATTGACGTGGTCTTTTGAATAGAAAGTTGGCTCTTTTAGGGAGCTTTGGAGGAGGGGAAGGATTAAATGTCTCTCTGTTTTATTCTGTCCACTGTCCTGATTTCCAAGTTTGCATTACATTTCATAGCATGATAAACCCATCTCTTCATCTCTTGACAGAGGGGAGACTAGCATTAAGCAGATTGATTTCTAGTCTCTCCTCTCTCTGTGGCCATTAGACATGTGTTCCACTGGAGGCAGCCCAGTGCGGCCTTGATTAATGCCCACCAGTTACTATGGACTACTTTCCCTCCTACTGGCACTTAGTTCTTGAAAGGCTGGTCATGGACAGAGAGCATAATGCAGATGCATGCCAATGAGACCCGATGATGGGGAGCAAATCAAACGGGAGGCAGAGAGCCATATCTCTGTCTGTTCTCAATCCACGCAGACACAGCTCATGTTTTCCCTCCTGTGCAAGCAAGGACATTTGTTCAAAGGCCCACATCTGTAGTAAAAAGATCATGATATATTGAGAAATCTCATTTAATACCCTAAACCTTGACTATCTCTTCACCAATTCAATGATTTGCCTCTGTCCAATTCCTTGCTTCCATAAGGGAGAGCGATAGAAATGCCACAGAGACAGAAACCAGAGACATACTGTAGATAAGTAAATGAAATTCAGGATAGATTAAAAAACAGAAAACAAAACAAAACAAAAAAACCTTAGTCCAGCCCAGATTCTAATAAGTCACCTCTATGTTAAAAGGTGCCAAAAAAAAAAAATCACACACATAAACCACACACACCCACACACGCACCTGCACACATGCACGTGCGTGCGTATACACACACACACACACACACACACAGTTGACCCTTGAACAAAAAGGGGGACATGCTAACCCTTCTATTGTCAAAACTCAACAACTTTTAGTTTCCTAAAAACCTAACTACTAATAGCCTACTATTGGCCAGAAACCTTACTGATAACAGAAACCATGGATTAGTGAGTCTTTTTATGTTATATATATTATATACAGTATTCTGAACAATAAAGTAAGCTGGAAAAATATGTTATTAAGAGGAAAAAATACATTTACAGCAATTTACCATATATTTATTCTTAAAACATCCAAGTGTAGGCGGGAACAGGAGGGCCTGTCCTGGTTGATGGTCACGATCCACTGCCTGGAGACCTTGGATCAGTAGCAGCAGCAGGTGCCTAGCTGGCCACAGGTGGGGACAACAGCCTAGAGTTACAGTACAGCTGCCTCATCTGCCTGCAGCTTTACCGCGGCCCATAGCTATGGCAGCTGCCACCATAGAAGAGTGCCTGGCCTCCAGCAGCTCAGGAGGCTGACAGTCAGGGGCATTAGAGGTAGCAGCCAGGCAGGGAGAACTCAGGCGAGTGCTCTGGACGTGGGGCTTCCTGTGCAGTGCTATCCTGTGGCAGATTGTAATTATCAAAAATGGCTGCCACAATATTTCCATCTGAAATACTTTCCAAGGACCTTGCCATTGTGCATCAAAGTAAAATCTGTTTTCCTTCCCTTTGCCCTGGGCAATATTATGGTGTGTCAACATAGAGAATGCGGTGAAAGTGGCATTGTACGACTTCTAAAGTTGTCTTAGAACAGGCAACAGAGCTTCTGCCTGGCACCCCTTGCTCTTTCTCTCTTATATGCTCTACCTTGGAACACAACTGTCATGTTGTAAGGAAGCCCAAGCCACAATGAGAGCTGTGTGTGTGTTCTGGTTGTCATTCCCAGTTCAGATTTCAGTGGAGCATCAGTGTCAACTCCTAACACCTGAGCGAACAAGCCTTCAGATGACTCTAGTGCTCACTCCTCAAGCTGCTGTAGGGAGGAGACAAATTATCCCTGCTGAGCCTTGCTCAAAATGCAGATTCAGAGTGAAGTAAGTGCTGTCATTGTTTTAAGCTCTTAAGATTGAAAGTGGCTTGTTATGTAGCCATAATAACTAGACTGGATTTTGGTATCGAAAGTGGAGGGTTCTCATCAAAACCTGAAAGTGGTTTTGGGACCAAGAGGAAGGTAGACGTTAGATAGCCCTTGAGCAGTCTGTTGACTGAGGTCTGATGGCCCTGAGGAGGTTGTCTTTGAGGGCTTTTAAAGAAGTGAGGAAAGTAATAATGGAAGCTCGAGGAAAGAATCCCTTGTTATGAAGTGACAAAAAGTTCAGCAACATTATCACCTATAATGACATAGGAAATAGAAACTTCACCTAATGAACTGCATGATCTAGCTAAGGATATTCCCAGGTAGAATGTTAAAAGTGTTATTTAGCTTCTTTTTGTTATTCATAGTATAATGCAAGATGAAAGCAACATTCTGAAGAAAGCTTTGTTAAATAAAAGCAAAAGCAAAAACAAAAACAAAAAAAAAACAGGTCTTGCTGTTTCTCAGTACCAGCCTCTCCAAATGGCAAATGATGTTAAAATTAACAAATGGTTTCCAAACAAAGGTCAAATCCAGACCTGCATAAGAAAGGGCAAAGCTAGGGCTTTATCTAAAAGATAATGTTTGTAACTGAACAACCATATACTGAAATCTCAGAAAAATTTAAGATGGCATCTCAAGCTCCCAAGAATAGGTTGGTTCTATGACTGTAAGGTCATGCCTCACACAAAGTGTTAAAAAATAAAACTGAAAATCTGAAGGATATTGTCTTCTAGCAGCTTTATGGGACACCCAGGGTAGAATTTCTCAAAGAAATTTTGTGGCTATGTGGCTACTCTTGTCTGAGGGAGTAAATGGTAATAAAATGTTTAGAGTGAGACATAAAGTTGAAAAGAGCTCAGGAAACTAGGAATAGGATTGAAGTTCTTCAAACTGATAGAGGATAGCTATAAGAAAGAAAGAAAGAAAGAAAGAAAGAAAGAAAGAAAGAAAGAAAGAAGAAAGAAAGAAAGAAAGGAAGAAAGAAAGAAAGAAAGAATCTACAGTTAAAATGTCAGACTTAAGAGAAAAGATAGAATGCTTTCCTCCCTAATACAAGGAACAAGTCAAAGATGGCCACCCTCACCATTTCTATTATATGGGTATCTATCCAAGAGAGGCAGAATTAATAAATATGTAAGCAAGCAAATAGATAAGTGAACGGATAAGAAATAAAAGACTTTCAGATTGAAAAGGATGAAATAAATCTATTTATCTCTATTTTCAGATGACGTGATATTGCATGTATAAATCCCAAGGAATCCACCACTCTTAGAACCAATAAACAGTGCCTGATACAAGCTCAATCTAGAAAAATATATTGTATTTCTATACACTAGCAATGAATAATCTGAAATAAAATGAGAATAAAATTCCACTATAATAGTATCAAGATGAGTAAGATACTTAGGAATAAACTGAACAAAAAAGGTTCAAAACTTAGACTCTGAAAACCATAAAACATCATTGAAAGAAATTAAAGAAAATCTAAATAAATAGAAATATATCCCATGTTCATGGATTAGAAGTCTTACTATTGTTAAGATGGTGATATGTTAATTGATCTATAGATTCAGTGCAATCCCTATCAAAATCCCAGCTCTCATATTTTGCAGTAATTGACACTTTTATCTTGAGATTCATATGGAAACCCAAGGGACCAAAAATAGCCCAAGTAATCTTTAAAAAGTAAAAAAAGTTGGAGGACTCACATTTTTTAATTTTAAACTTACTACAAAGATATAATAATCAGGACAATGTCATATTGGCCCAAGAATAGACGTGTAAATCAATTAAATAGAATGAAGAGTCCATAAATAAACCCTTATTTTATAGTTAGTTGATTTGGGACAAGGGTGCCAAGACAATTCAATGGGAAATACATAGTCTTTTTACTAAATGTTGTTGGAACAACTGGATATCCATATGCAAAAATAAGCAAACAAAAAAACTGTCTCAAAGTGGATCATAGATCCAAATGAGATGTTAAAAATACAAGATTCTTAAAAGAAAACACAGAAGCTGGGTTACCTGGGTGGTGCAGTTGATTGAGTGCCTGACTCTTCAGCTCACGTTGCAATCTCAGGATCATGAGATTGAGCCCCACCTAAAGCTCTGTGCTCAGTGCAGAGCATGCTTTAGACTTTCTCTCCCTCTTGCTGCCCCTCCCTCACTCAATAAATAAATCTTAAAAAAAAAAAAAGGAAAACATAGAAGTAAATCTTCATGACTTTGGCTTTGTTAATGGTTTCTTAGATAGGACACCAAAACAACAGCAAAAATAACAAATAGGTAAGTTGGATTTCACCAAATTAAAAACCTTTTGATGTAAAGGGTTTGATACATCAACAAAGTGAAAAGACAACCTATAGAATGAAAGGAAATATTTTCTAGTTATATATGTGATAAAGGGATTATATCCAGACAATATAAAGAACATACAAGACTCAATAATAAAAAAGATAAATAACCCAACTTTAAAATGGGCAAAGGATTTGAACAGACAATTCTCCCAAGAAGATATACAAATGGCTAATAGGCGCATGAATATATGTTCAACATTGTAGTCATTAGGGAGATTCAAATCAAAAGTCACAATGAGATATCACCACATCGTACCAATTAGAATATAGTCAAAAAGATAATGTGCTGATGAGGATGTGCAGAAATTGCAACCTTCATATATTGTTGGTGGCATGTAATAATAGTGCAGCTACTTTGGAAAAGAGTTTGGCAGTTCCTCAAATTGTCAAGCATAAAGTTACCATATGATTCAGCAATTTTACTTTTTGTTATATACCCTAGGAAAATAAAAACAATTCCATCCAAAAAAAAGTCATTACACAAATGTTCATTGAAGAATTACTCATTAGAGCTCAAAAGTGGAAAGAACTCAAATGCCTATCATCTGATGAATGGATAAATAAAACACGAGATATCCATCCAAAGGAATTTTGCTTGGCAATAAAAATTATGAAATACTAGTATATACTATTACATGGATGAACTGTGAAAACAATATATTAGGGGAAAGAAGCCAGACACAGAAGACCACATATTGTATGATTTCATTTCTATGAAATGTCCAGAAAAGGCAAGTCTTGAAAGATAAAAAGAAGATTTGTGGTTGTCTAGTGCTTCAATTTTGGGGAAGAGGAATGGGGAGTGACTGTCAATGGGTAAGTGGTTTCTTTTGGGGTGATAAAATGTTCTAAAATTAGATTACAGTGATAGTCACACAATTCTTTGGATATGTTAAAAGCCATTAAATTAGGAGTGTCTAGGTGGCTCAGTCAGTTAAGCATCTGCTTTGGGCTCAGGTCATGATCCCAGGGTCCTGGGATGCAGCCCCGTATTGGGCCCCTGCTCAGTGGGAAGTCTGTCTCTCCCTCTCCATCTGCCTCTTCCCCATCTCATGCCCTCCCTCGCCTGTGCTCTCTCTCTCTCGCAAAAATAAATAAATAAAACCTTTTAAAAATCACATTGAATTGTATACCTTAATGGGTAAATTGTATGATATATGAATTATATTTCAATAATGTTGTGAAAGATAAAGTCTGCAAAACTGTTACAGCTTAGAGAAGATTCAAGAGACATTATAACTAAATGAAAAGCAGTGTTCTGGGTTGAGTCCTGGAATTTTAAGATGTTAATGGAAAAACTAGAAAAATCTGAATAACATCTATAATTTATGTTAAAGAAAAGAAAAGGAAAAAGGCATCAGAATCTTGAATGACTACAGGCACAAACTATTTGCTTCTTATAGAGCAGGAAAGAATTTCACAGAAGGCATAAGCAAATCCCAGATGGCAGAGCCAATAATAATAGTGAATCATCCCCAGGAAGTAGGACCAAGCTCTAATCAGGGATTGGCAAAGATTTCACATTTACCACGAACCAATGAATATGGGATGCTTCCAGTTTTCCTACTTTATGAATGGTGGAAGTATTATGGTATCTTAATGCTTGTCTTACAACTTAGGTTAGTTATGTAGGGTTCAAACAGCTCATTTCTTTAGTTCTCTGGTCTTCACATGGAAAGGAACCCCATTCAAGCCACTGTGCTTGAGGAACACACCCAAGAAGACTTCTCTTCTCTTGGATCTGACTCAGATAGTAAGATATTGGCCCTTGAACTTTAATATGATGCTAAAATGGGATAAAGCTTTGAAAGATCTTGGAGAAGGGGCAAATATTTGGATTGTGGGAAAGAGGTGAATTAGGCCAATGATATTCTGTGGCTGGATGTATTTTTCAAAAACAGCCACAGCAATATTTCCTGTCCTATATACTCTTCCAGAACTTTGCATTACCCATCAAGAGTTGAATTCCATTTCTCTATCTCCTGAGCCTGGGCAAGCTTGTGACTGCCCTGACAAATAGAAAGTGATGGAGGTGATGAAGTATAATTTCCTAGGCTAGGTTAGAAATGGTGATAAAACTTCTGCATAGATTTCTTTCTCTTGGACATTCACCTTCAAAACTCAGGCATCATGCTGTATGAAAGCCCTAGTCACATGGAGAGGTCATGTGTAAGTATTCCCTTCAACAGCCCATTATTCACCACTAGATGTTTGAATGAATGAGAGAGGATTCCGTACCCTGCCTTCAAGCTGCTTTGGCTGATGCTGAGTGGAGCAGAGATGAACTATCCCCACTAAGCCTAGCCCAAACCTGACCAAAAGTTAGAATGCCATTGATTTAAGACATTAAATTTTGGAATTTTTTGTTATAGTGGGTTATACTAGGATGTTATGCTGTTATAATGGGAACGATCCCAGTGTCAAGTATTTCTTTGTACCCAACATATGGCACTGATTACTTTTCGTAATCAAAATATAACTTACGTACAAAAACGCACAGATCTCAAGGAATTTGATAAGCTTTGACAATTATATATATATATATATATATATATATATATACCCTCATAACCATATCCCAGAAGAATAAATAAAATGTGTTTAATGTCGGAGAAATTTTCCTCATACCCACACAGTAGTGGTGGAAGCCAGCTTGAAATGCCTTGTGCAAGTCAATTGTGTATATCTAGTCCCAACAACTCATGCAGTCACGTCATGGTGGCAGCTGGAAATCTTGAAATTGAGAGTATTTACAGCACGAAAATCAGAAAATGCTATAAATCAGGACTTTCACTCCACCCCACCCACAATGGTTCTTAAACATGTAACAGACATTATCGTTTATGCCTTCTTCCAGTCGATTCTTCCATGCTCCTGAGGCAGATACTTTTTAAATTCCTCTCACTATAGCTTGTTTTGTCTACTTTTAGATTTCTTATCATGGGCTCATACAGTGTGTATTTTTCTGTGTCTGTCTTCTTTCATTTAAAATGGCATTTAGAAATTTATCCATGTTGCTGCTTCTATCCATATTTCACTCTTTTTTTTTAAATTGTTGAGATGTATTCATTGTAGGAACATGCAACAATTTCATTATCTTTTGTCCTGAACAATTGGGCTGTGCCCCCAATAATGAGCTACTATGAACGTGGCATGGTATTATTATATCTGTCTTCTTGTGGACATGTCTTCATTCTCTCAAGTAGATATCTAGGAATAAATGCTAAACATATATAGAGATATGTTAGGCATTTTTAGAACAAGAGAAACAGTTAACCAAAGTGGCTGTAACATTTTCCTCTGCCACAGGCAATGTATAAGAGTTTTGGGTGTTCCACATACTTGTCAAGGGTTGGTATAACTGGCATTTGACTTTAGACATAGTCATGGGCACATATGGTATGTCATTTTGGTTTCAATGTATGTATCTCTGACAAGATATTGAGCCTCTTTTCATGTTATTCAGTCTTGTGATCAATGGTCATTTGTAGCTTCTTTTTTTTTTTAAGGTTTTGTTTATTTGACAGACAGAGATCACAAGTAGGCAGAGAGGCAGGCAGAGAGAGAGGAAGGGAAGCAGGTTCCCTGCTGAGCAGAGAGCCTGATGTAGGTCTTGATTCCAGGACCGTGGGACCATGACCCAAGCTGAAGGCAGAGGCTTTAACCCACTGAGCCACCCAGGCGCCCTGTAGCTTCTTTTTAAAACTATTCAAGCAAGCATTTATATTGGATTGTTTGTTCCTTTTTAATGGTCAATAATAGCCATTGTATGTTTACACCATTTGAAGGACATTTGAGTTGTTTCCTGTTTGGGGCTATTCTGAATATAGCCATTGTAAATATTTGAGTGCAAGTTTTTGTGTCAACATGTTTTTAGTTCTCTTGGATAAATATCTGAAAACTGAATAAATATCTAAAAATTGAATTGCTAAGTTTCATAGTATATATATGTATACTTTTTAAAGAAACTGATGGATTATTTTCTGAAGTGGTTATATTATTTCCCATTCTCACCAGTAATGCATGAGAGTTCAGCTGTTCCATAACCTTATCAACACTTATCAACACTTGCATTTATCAGGTGTTTTTTTTTTCTTCTAATTTTAGCTATTCTAATAAGCATGAAGCATTATACCATTGTGGTTTCAACTTACATTTTTCAGGTGACCAAAGACATTGAGTGTGCTTCCATGTGCTTACTGCCTGGTAATTTATCTTCTTTTGTTGAATAGCTTTTTGAAACTTTACCAAAGTTTACCAAAGTTTTTACCGAAACTTTTTTGTCTTAATTGCTTGTTTTCTTATAGTTGAGTTGCAAGGGGTCTATATGCTTTCTGAATATAAGTCCATGTCAGATATGGCTATTCTTCCAGGCAGTGGCTTGCTTCTTAATTTTTTAATGGTGCCTTCAGAAGAGCAGAAGGTAATAAATTTGATGAGGTACAATTTATCTACCTTTTATGTTTCATGATTTGTGTGTCCTAAGAAGACTTTATTTATTTCCATGTCACAAAATTTTTTTTTTCTCTAATGGTTCCTTCTAGAAGTTTTAGAATTTTATTTTAGAAAACATTAAATTGTATTTTAATAATAGGTTATAATATAACAATTTCTTTTTTTTTTTTAAAGATTTTATTTATTTATTTGACAGGCAGAGATCACAAACAGGCAGAGAAGCAGGCAGAGAGAGAGGAGGAAGCTCCCTGCTGTGCAGGGATCCTGATGAGGGGCTTGATCCCAGGACCCTGGGATTATGACCTGAGCTGAAGGCAAAGGCTCTAACCCACTGAGCCACCCAGGCACCCCAACAATTTCCTTAATAATGCAATGATGTTAGTAATTGGTATGACTGAATATACTTTTTTGGAAAAGCAACTGGACTTCAAGAGCATCTCTATATTGCTTTTGGATATGTTCAGTTGATAATGTACAGTTAAAATTGTTTTTTATTTATGCTAAGTGAAATAAGTCAAGACAGAGAAAGATACATACCATATGATTTCACTTATATGTAGAAAAAAAAAAAACTCGAATATGGAGAACAAACTGTGGTTGCCAGAAGAAAGATGGATGGGAAAATGGGTGAAATAAAGGGGATTGTGTGGTATAAACTTCCTGTTTTAAAATAATTAAGTCACAGGGATAAAAAGTACAGCATAGGGAATATAATCAATAGTACTGAAATAATGTTCTATGGTGACAGATGTTGACTACACTCATAGTGGTGAGCACTGAGTAATGAATGTATGGAATTACTGAATCACTATGTTGTACACCTGAAACTAATATAATATTGTAGAGTTTTCTTTTACTTTCAGGTCTATGATTCATTTTGTATTAGTTTTTGGTTACAATGAAAGGTAAAGGTTGAGGTTCATGTGTTTCCTTAGGAATGAGAAGTTGTTCCAGTATTATTTGTAGAAGAGATTCTATTTCCCAGCTAAATTACCTGTCCTTTTTGTCAAAAATCAATTATGTGTAGTTTTATTCTGGACTTTCTATTCTGTTCATAATCTATGCTTGTTTTGGCCTTTTCAAATTTCTATCAGCAATGTCTTATAGTCTTCTATGCACAGGTTTTACATACATTTTGTTAAATTTTTCCACAGGTATTTCATATTTGGGTCCTATAAAAATGGTATTGTATTTACTCTTTCCATTTCCAATTTTCCATTGCTAGCTTAGAATAATATTAGCCTATTACACTGCTCTCTTTCTAAACTCATGTATTCTGGTAATTCTTAATAGATTATTTTTTTCTCCTCTCTTTTTTTCCCCCCTCTCTCCCTTTTTTGTTTAAATTCAATTCAATTAGCCAACATACAGTCATCATTAGTTTCAGAAGTAGTGTTCAATCATTTATCAGTTGCATTTAACACCCAGTGCTAATCATATCAAGTGCCTTCCTTAATGCCCATCACCCAATTATCCTATCCCCTGCCCACCTCCCCTTCAGCAATCCTCAGTTTGTTTCCTATTGTTAAGAGTATCTCATGGTTGGGGCACCTGAGTGTCTCAGTGGGTTAAAGCCTCTGCCTTCAGCTCAGGTCATGATCCCAGGGTCTTGGGATCAAGCCCCGCGTCGGGCTCTCTGCTCGACGGGGAGATTGCTTCCTCCTTTCTCTCTCTGCCTGCCTCTATGCCTACTTGTGATCTCTGTCTGTCAAATAAATAAATAAAATCTCAAAAGAAGAAAAAGAGTCTCTCATGGTTTTTCTCCCTCTATGATGACTTCCCATTCAGCTTTCCCTTCCTTCCCCTATGATCTTCCTTGCTGCTTCTTATATTCCACATATGAGTGAAACCTTATGATAATTGTCTTTCTCTGATTAACTTACTTCTCTCAACATAATCCCCTCCAGTTCCATCCAATTCAATATAAATGGTAAGTATTCATCTTTTCTGATGGCTGAGTAATATTCCATTGAATATGTATACCACATCTTTATCCATTTATGTGTCAATGGACATCTTGGCCCTTTCTATAGTTCAGTTATGGACATTGCTACTATGAACATTAGGGTGCAGGTGTCCCTTTGGATCACCACATTTGTATCTTTGGGATAAATGCCTAGTCGTGCAATTGCTGGGTCATAGGGTAGCTCTATTTTTTTTTTAATGTCTTGAATCAAAACATTTATTATCTGATAGTTTCTGTGAACCAGGAGTCTGGGCTCTCTGCTCAGGATCTCACCAGGCTGAAATCAAGTTGTTACTTAGGACTGTGATCTCATCTGAGGCTATGGGTCCTCTGTTTCCAGGCTCATTCACATCATTGCAGAATTAAGTTCCGTGAGACTGTGGGACTGAGATCACAGTGTTCTGACTGACTGTAGACTGGGACACAGCCTCAGTCTCTGGAGGCAAGGCTCATGTTCTCTTCTTTTTTTAAAAAAATTTAAAAAAAAATTTTTTAATAAACATATAATGTATTTTTGTCCCCAGAGGTAGAGGTCTGTGAATTGCCAGGTTTACACACTTCACAGCACTCACCATAGCACATACCCTCCCCAATGTCCATAACCACACCCCTACCTCCCAATCCCCCTCCCCTAGCAACCCTCAGTTTGTTTTATGAGATTAAGAGTCACTTATGGTTTGTCTCCCTCCCAATCCCATCTTGATTCATTTATTCTTCTCCCACCCCCTCAAACCCCCCATGTTGCATCTCCACTTCCTCATATCAGGGAAATAATATGATAGTTGTCTTTCTCCTATTGACTTATTTCGCTAAGGATGATACCCTCTAGTTCCATCCACGTCATTGCAAATGGCAAGATTTCATTTCTTTTGATGGCTGCATAGTATTCCATTGTGTATATATACCACATCTTCTTTATCCGTTCATCTGTTGATGGACATCTAGGTTCTTTCCATAGTTTGGCTATTGTAGACATTGCTGCTATAAACATTCGGGTGCACGTGCCCCTTCGGACCACTACATTTGTATCTTTAGGGTAAATACCCAGTAGTGCAATTGCTGGGTCATAGGGTAGTTCTATTTTCAACATTTTGAGGAACCTCCATGCTGTTTTCCAGAGTGGTTGCACCAGCTTGCATTCCCACTAACAGTGTAGGAGGGTTCCCTTTTCTCCACATCCTCGCCAGCATCTGTCATTTCCTGACTTGTTAATTTTAGCCATTCTGACTGGTGTGAGGTGGTATCTCATTGTGGTTTTGATTTGTATTTCCCTGATGCCGAGTGATGTGGAGCATTTTTTCATGTGTCTGTTGGCCATCTGGATGTCTTCTTTGCAGAAATGTCTGTTCATGTCTCCTGCCCATTTATTGATTGGATTATTTGTTCTTTGGGTGTTGAGTTTGCTAAGTTCTTTATAGATTTTGGACGCTAGCCCTTTATCTGATATGTAGATTGCAAATATCTTCTCCCATTCTGTCAGTTGTCTTTTGGTTTTGTTAACTGATTTCTTTGCTGCACAAAAGCTTTTGATCTTGATGAAATCCCAATAGTTCATCTTTGCTCTTGCTTCCCTTGTCTTTGGTGATGTTCCTAGGAAGAAGTTGCTGTGGCTGAGGTCAAAGAGATTGCTTCCTGTGTTCTCCTCAAGGATTTTGATGGATTCCTTTCTCACATTGAGGTCCTTCATCCATTGTGAGTGTATCTTTGTGTATGAGATAAGAGAATGGTCCAGTTTCATTCCTCTGCATGTGGCTGTCCAATTTTCCCAACACCATTTATTGAAGAGGCTGTCTTTTTTCCATTGGGCATTCTTTCCTGCATTGTCAAAGATTAGTTGACCATAGAGTTGAGGGTGTATTTCTGGACTCTCTATTCTGTTCCACTGATCTATGTGTCTGTTTTTGTGCCAGTACCATACTGTCTTGATGATGACAGCTTTGTAATAGAGCTTGAAGTCCGGAATTGTGGATGCCACCAACTTTGGCTTTCTTTTTCAGTATTCCTTTGGCTATTCGAGGTCTTTTCTGGTTCCATATAAATTTTAGAATTATTTGTTCCATTTCTTTGAAAAAAAAATGGATGGTATTTTGATAGGAATTGCATTAAATGTGTAGATTGCTTTAGGTAGCATAGACATTTTCACAATATTTGTTCTTCCATTCCAGGAGCATGGAACACTTTTCCATTTCTTTGTGTCTTCCTCAATTTCTTTCATGAGTATTTTATAGTTTTCTGAGTATAGATCCTTAGCCTCTTTGGTTAGTTTTATTCCTAGGTTTCTTATAATTTTGGGTGCAATTGTAAATGGATAGACTACTTAATTTCTCTTTCTTCTGTCTTGTTGTTGGTGTAGAGAAATGCAACTGATTTCTGTGCATTGATTTTATATCCTGACACTTTACTGAATTCCTGTATAAGTTCTAGCAGTTTTGGAGTGGAGTCTTTTGGGTTTTCCACATATAGTATCATATGATACTGAAGTATCATATCATATTATCATATCATATCATATCATCTGTGAAGAGTGATAGTTTGACTTCTTCTTTGCCGATTTGGATGCCTTTAATTTCCTTTTGTTGTCTGATTGATGAGGCCAGGACTTCTAGTACTATGTTGAATAGCAGTGGTGATAATGGACATCCCTGCCGTGTTCCTGACCTTAGCAGAAAAGGTTTCAGTTTTTCTCCATTGAGAATGATATTTGTGGTGGTATTTTCATAGATTTTCATAGATGGCTTTGAGGTACGTGCCCTCTATCCCTACACTTTGAAAAGTTTTGATCAGGAAGGGATGCTGTACTTTGTCAAATGCTTTTTCAGCATCTATTGAGAGTATCATATGGTTCTTGTTCTTTCTTTTATTAATGTGTTGTTTTCACATTGATTGATTTGCGGATGTTGAACCAACCTTGCAGTCCTGGAATAAATCCCACTTGGTCGTGGTGAATAATCCTTTTAATGTACTGTTGGATCCTATTGGCTAGTATTTTGGTAAGAATTTTTGCATCTGTGTTCATCAAGGATATTGGTCTGTAGTTCCCTTTTTTGATGGGGTCCTTGTCTGGTTTTGGGATCAAGGTGATGTTGGCCTCATAAAATGAGTTTGGAAATTTTCCTTCCATTTCTATTTTTTGGAACAGTTTCAGGAGAATAGGAATTAATTCTTCTTTAAATGTTTGGTAGAATTCCCCTGGGAAGCCTTCTGGCCCTGGGCTTTTGTTTGTTTGGAGATTTTTGATGACTGTTTCAATCTCATTACTGGTTATGGGTCTGTTCAGGTTTTCTATTTCTTCCTGATTCAGTTTTGGTAGTTTATATGTCTCTAGGAATGCATCCATCTCTTCCAGATTGTCAAATTTGTTGGCAGAGAGTTGCTCATTATGTTCTTATAATTGTCTGTATTTCTTTGGTGTTAGTTGTGATCTCTCCTCTTTCATTCATGATTTTATTTATTTGTGTTCTTTCTCTTCTCTTTTTGATAAGTCTGGCCAGGGGTTTATCAATCTTATTAATTCTTTCAAAGAACCAGCTCCTGGTTTCATTGATTTGTTCTATTTTTTTTTGTTGTTGTTTCTATTTCATTGATTTCTGCTCTGATCTTTATGATTTCTCTTCTCCTGCTGGGCTTAGGGTTTCTTTCTTGTTCTTTCTCCAGCTCCTTTAGGTGTAGGGTTAGATTGTGTACCTGAGACCTTTCTTGTTTCTTGAGAAAGGCTTGTACCGCTATATATTTTCCTCTCAGGACTGCCTTTGTTGTGTCCCACAGATTTTGAACCATTGTGTTTTCATTATCATTTGTTTCCATGAATTTTTTCAATTCTTGTTTAATTTCCTGGTTGACCCATTCATTCTTTCGAAGGATGCTGTTTAGTCTCCATGTATTTGGGTTCTTTCCAAATTTCGTCTTGTGATTGAGTTCTAGCTTCAGAGCATTGTGGTCTGAAAATATGCAGGGAATGATCCCAATCTTTTAATACTGGTTGAGACCTGATTTAGGACCCAGGATGTGATCTATTCTGGAGAATGTTCCATGTGCACTAGAGAAGAATGTGTATTCTGTTGCTTTGGGATGAAATGTTCTGAATATATCTGTGATGTCCATCTGGTCCAGTGTGTCATTTAAGGCCTTTATTTCCTTGTTGATCTTTTGCTTGGATGATCTGTCCTTTTCAGTGAGGGGAGTGTTAAAATCCCCTACTATTATTGTATTATTGTTGATGTGTTTCTTTGATTTTGTTATTAATTGGTTTATATAGTTGGCTGCTCCCAGGTTAGGGGCATAGATATTTAAAATTGTTAGATCTTCTTGTTGGACAGATCCTTTGAGTCTGATATAGTGTCCTTCCTCATCTCTTATTATAGTCTTAATATAGTCTTTTAACTATTCTGATACCCTGTGTCTTTTGATTGGGGCATTTAGCCCATTAACATTCAGGGTAACTATTGAGAGATATGAATTTAGTGCCACTGTATTGCCTGTAAGGTGTCTGTTACTGTATATTGTCTCTGTTCCTTTCTGATCTACTACTTTTAGGGTGTCTCTTTGCTTAGAGGACCCCTTTCAATATTTCCTGTAGAGCTGGTTTGGTGTTTACAAATTCTTTCAGTTTTTGTTTGTTCTGGAAGCTTTTTATCTCTCCTTCTATTTTCAGTGATAGCCTAGCTGGATATAGTATTCTTGGTTGCATGTTTTTCTCATTTAGTGCTCTGAATATATCATGTCAGCTCTTTCTGGCCTGCAAGGTCTCTGTGGATAAGTCTGCTGCCAATCTAATATTTTTACCATTGTATGTTACAGACTTCTTTTCCTGAGCTGCTTTCAGGATTTTTTCTTTGTCACTAAGACTTGTAAATTTTACTATTAGGTGACGGGGTGTGGAACTATTCTTGTTGATTTTTGGGGGGGGTCTCTGCACCTCCTGGGTTTTGATGCTTGTTCCCTTTGCCATATTAGGGAAATTCTCTCCAATAATTCTTTCCAATATACCTTCTGCTCCCCTCTCTCTTTCTTCTTCTTCTGGAATCCCAATTGTTCTAATGTTGTTTCATCTTATGGTGTCACTTATCTCTCAAATTCTCCCCTCATGGTCCAGTAGCTGTTTTTCCCTCTTTTCTCAGCTTCTTTATTCTCTGTCATTTGGTCTTCTATATCGCTAATTCTTTCTTCTGCCTCATTTATCCTAGCAGTGAGGGCCTCCATTTTTTATTGCACCTCATTAATAGCTTTCTTGATTTCCACTTGGTTAGATTTTAGCTCTTTTATTTCTCCAGAAAGGGCTTTTATATCTCCCAAGAGGGTTTCTCTAATATGTTCCATGCCTTTTTCGAGCCTGGCTAGAACCTTGAGAATCATCATTCTGAACTCTAGAGCTGAAATATTACCAATGTCTGTATTGATTAGGTCCCTAGCCTTTGGTACTGCCTCTTCTTCTTTTTTTGTGGTGAATTTTTCTGCCTTGTCATTTTGTCCAGATAAGAGTATTTGAAGGAGCAAGTAAAATACTAAAAGGGTGGTAAAGACCCCAGGAAAATATGCTTTAACCAAATCAGAAGAGACCCCAAATAGTGGGGGGGGGAGCGGGAAGAAAGGGGATAAAAAGAGGTTCAGAAAAAAAAAGGAACAATTAAAAAAAGAAACCAAATAAAGAAAGAATATAAAAAAAGATATATATATATATATATATATATATATATATATATATATATATTAGATAAACTAGTTTGGAAACGTTAAAAAAGAAAAGGGTAAAAGTTAAAAACAATTAGCAGAAGAAGAAAAAAAATTGAAAAAAAAATTAAATTAACTGCAAGACTAAAGAATCATGGGGAGAAAGCCACGAGTTACTTGCTTTGCTTTCTCTTCCTCTGGAATTCCGCTGCTCTCCTTGGTATTGAACCTGCACTCCTTGGTAGGTGAACTTAGTCCTGGCTGGATTTCTTGTTGATTTCTGGGAAAGGGGCCTGTTGTAGTGATTCTCAAGTGTCTTTGCCCCCGGCAGAGTTGCACCACCCTTACCAGGGGCCGGGCTGTGTAATCCGCTCAGGTTTGCTTTCGGGAGCTTTTGTTCCCTGAATGCTTTCCGTAGAGTTCTGGAGGACGGGAATGAAAATGGCAGTCTCCCAGTCTCCAGCCTGGAGGACCAGAGGGCTCAAGGCCTCACTCCTCAGTTCGCCCTCAGAGAATAGCGCCCAATCACTTCCGTCTCCCTGGCCTCTGGCCATACTCTGAGCTCACCCAGGCTGCAACTGGTTCCAGGTAACCCTGAGCTGAGAGCTCACTCCTCAGCTCTGTCTCTGTAGCTGGCTTCCCTGTTCTAATACCTGCAAGCTCTGTGACACTCAGACATCCCCGATCTTTCTGTGACCCTGCGGGACCTGGGGCCACACTGACCCCACATGGGCTTCACCCCAGTTTAGCCTCTGGAGCACTGTCCCTCAGCAGAACAGACTTTTAAAAGTCCTGATTTAGTGCTACGTTGCTCCACCGCTTGCCGGGAGCTGGCCCCTCCTCCCGCGGTCTATCTTCCCGTTGCTTTGGATTTCACTTCTCTGCCAGTCCTACCTTTCAGAAAGTGGTGGATTTTCTGTTTCTAGAATTGCTGTTATTCTTCTTTTCGATCTCCCATTGGATTGGTAGGTGTTTGCAATCTTTAGATAAGCTATCTAGCTTATCTCCTGCTACCTGATGTAGTCTCAACCTGCTACTTTTCTACCATCTTGACTCCTCCAGGTAGCTCTATTTTTAACTTTTTGGGGAACTTCCATACTGCTTTCCAATGTGGCTGTACCAACTTGCATTCCCACCAACAGTGTAAGAGAGTTCCCCTTTCTCCACATCCTCGCCAACATTTGTTGTTTCCTGTCTTGTAAATTTTTGCCATTCTGACTGGTGTGAGGTGGTATCTCATCATGGTTTTGATTTGTATTCCCCTGATGCCAAGTGATATGGAGCATTTCTTCATGTGTCTATTGGACATTTGAATTTCTTCTTTGGAGAAATGTCTGTTCATGTCTTCTGAACATTTCTTGACTAGATTATTTGTCTTTTGGGTATTGAGTTTGATAAGTTCTTTATAAATCTTGGATACTAGCCCTTTATCTGTTATGACATTTGCAAATATCTTCTCCTATTCAATAAATACATTTTAGTTTTGTTGACTATTTCCTTTGCTGTGCTGAAGTTTTATCTTGATGAAGTCGCAGTAGCTCATTTTTAAAATTTTATTTCCCTTGCCTTTGGAGACATGTCTAGTAAGAAGTTGCTGTGGTCAAGGTTGAAGAGGTTGTTGCCTGTGTTCTCCTCTAGGATTTTGATGGATTCTTGTCTCACATTGAGGTCTTTCATCCATTTTGAGTGTATCTTTGTGTATGAGGTAAGAGAATGGTACAGTTTCATTCCTCTGCATGTGGCTGCCCAATTTTCCCAGCACTATTTATTGAAGAGACTGTCCTTCTTCCACTGGATATTCTTCCCTGCTTTGTCAAAGATTAGTTGACCATAGAGTTGAGGGTCCATTTCTGGGTTCCCTATTCTGTTCCATTGATCTATGTATTTGTTTTTGTGCCAGTACCATACTGTCTTGACGTCTTTTAAATTTAGGCATTTTGGGGAGAATTTAGATGATAGCTAATTTTAAGTTTCATATTCCCTAATGATTAATGATGTTGAATATTTTTTCCCATTTGTCCTTATTTGGTATTTTCGTATCTTCTTTGGTGAAGTGTCTGTTCAAATCTTTTGACCATTTTTTACTTGACCTTCTTGTCTTCTAATTATTGAGTTGTAAGAATTCTTAATATGTTGTAGACATATATCCTTTACCAGTATATATTTTGGAAACGTTTTCTTTCAAGACTGGGGCATGCCTCTAATTTTAGCAATAGTGTTTTGAAGAGCAACTTTAAAAATTGATGAACTCTAAGTTATTGAAGTTTTCCTTTATGGTTAGTGCTTTTTGAATCTTAAGAAATATTTGCCCAATCCAAGATTACTAATGATTTCTACTGATTTCTTCTAGAAGATTTACATTTTTTTTAAAGATTTTATTTATTTATTTGACAGAGAGAAATCACAAGTACACTGAGAGGCAGGCAGAGAGAGAGAGAGAAGTAAGCAGGCTCCCTGCCGAGCAGAGAGCCCGATGCGGGACTCGATCCCAGGACCCTGAGATCATGACCTGAGCCGAAGGCAGCGGCTTAACCCACTGAGCCACCCAGGCGCCCAAGATTTACATTTTTAACTCTTGCATTTGGTTTATCATCTTTTTCTTTTTGATTTCCCTATTATATACTGTGAGGGAAAAAGACTAGGTTCATTGTAAATGGCAATCCAATTATTGCAACATTGCATTTTGAAAAGATTTTTTCCCCATAGAATTGCCTTGGCAGCTTTGTTGAAAATCAGTTGACTACATATATGTAGATCTAGCATTCAATTTTCTAGCATTCTGTTTCATTGGTGAATAGGTACATGTATTTTTGCAAGCTTAATTACTTTAGCTTTACAATAAATATTGGGTCAGATTTTCCTTTTATTTTTAAAGCTATTTTTGTTATTTTGTAAAGTTGCTTTGCTACTCTAGGTCTATTACATTTCCATATAACATTCAGAATCTATTTTTAAAATTTCTAGTAAAAAAATGTCTGCTATTGGGGCAACTGGGTGGCTCAGTGGGTTAAGGCCTCTGCCTTCGGCTCAGCCCATGGTCTCAGGGTCCTGGGATTGAGCCCCGGGTCAGGTTCTCTGCTCAACGTGGAGCCTGCTTTCCCCCCACCCCTGCCCTGTTGCTGCCTGCCTCTCTTCCTACTTGTGATCTCTCTCTCTCTCTCTGTCAAATAAATAAATAAAATCTTTTAAATAAATGTCTGTTATTGATTGGGATTGCACTGAATCTACAGATTAATTTGAAAGAGTTGGCATATTAAAAATATTGAATCTTCTTATCCACTAACATGTCAATTTATTTCAATATTTAATTTATTTCAACAATGTTTTATCGTTTCCAGTGTAACAAATTTTCTAGGTCTTTCATAGTATTCGGTCTTAAGTATTTTTATATTATGTTAATTTATATATCTATTATTAATCTATTATACAATTTAATTTCTATTATAATTAATACTATTAAGTGTTTTTCTTTTTTTTTTCTTTTTTTTAGAATTTATTTATTTATTTCACAGAGAGAGATCACAAGTAGGCAGAGAGGCAGGCAGAGAGAGAGGAGGAAGCAGGCTCCCTGCTGAGCAGAGAGCCCGATGTGGGACTCGATCCCAGGACTCTGAGATCATGACCTGAGCCGAAGGCAGCGGCTTAACCCACTGAGCCACCCAGGTGCCCCTATTAAGTGTTTTTCTATATTAACTTCATATACTATAACTTACTGGTTCTGGTAGGTTTTTGCATGGCTTCCATAGGATTTTTTACATGGATGACTGAGGATATTAACAGTTTTGTCCTTTTTGATCTATATGTCTTTTATTTCTTTTTCTTGTCTTATTGAAATGACTAGAACTCTAGTGCAACATTAGAAAGTACTGATAAATATGGATACCTTTGTCTCATTCCTGATATTAAAAAGAAGTATGCAGTCTTTCACAAGTATGTATGATATTAGCTACAGGTTTTTTTTTTTTTTCAGAGATGTTTTGTTAGGTTGAGAAAGTTCTTTTCCTTTTTTAATATGTATGACTGGTTCTTTTTGAATTGGAATTCTAGTTGTGCATTTTACTTTTTGAATACTTTATTGAATTCTTATAACTATTCTTATGTGTTTTTTCTGGCATGCAGCTAAGTTACTTGAAAACTGTTTTGTTATTTATAAGTTTTGCTAGTTGGGGACCAAAGTAACTTTTAATCTAAGGCTAATTTTTCCCCACTCTTGAAGTAATACTTGTCTAAGTATTCTACTGGTATTCCACAATATATAAGATTTTTTCCCTTTGGATTGTAGGAATATTAATTTTTGCCTCTGCTCCTTTCAGGTGATTCTAGCTTCAGGTAATATCTTCACATGCATGTGTGGACCATTATTCAGCTGAACACCAGAAAGGAAACCTCTACAGATTCATTTGGTTCTTTTCATAGAGTTCATCTCTTTGGTGAAACTCTCCTTCTATTTGAGAATGTGTCTAACATGTATCCTATATTTGTTATGGTTATTTTAAAGTCCCTTTATGATAACCCCAATATCTAGGTCATCTTTGTATCTATTTCTCTTGAGTGTTTCTCTCTTGACCAAGGAATTTCATTTTCTTGCCTCATCCTTCATATATTTGATAGCGTGCTTGAATTATCTCTAAAAGATCAGCAGCTACTGAAATAAATAATATTATGCCCCAAATTGGACATATCGAGTCTGTCAGACTATGGGAATTAAGTCAATTTAATCTCCAGTTGAGCTTGGTTTTGCTTTTGTTGCAACTCAGATTCAGTTTATCACTGACTTCAAATATTGTTTTTAAAGATTTTATTTATTTATTTGACAGACAGAGATTACAAGTAAGCAGAGAGGCAGGCAGAGAGAGAAGGGGAAGCAGACACCTTGCTGAGCAGAGAGCCCGATGCAGGGCTCAATCCCAGGACTCTGGGACCATGACTTGAGCCGAAGGCAGAAGCTTAACCCACTGAGCCACCCAGGCGCCCCTGACTTCAAATATTTTGACAACTAGATCAGGACTTTACTTCCAGCAAGGCTAGGATCTGAAGCCCTTAAGAAATTTTGTATATATTTTATGCTTTGCAGTTCAACTGCTAGCATTCTGAACCATCAGAAATCTGTTTCTGTTTTGGGGGAAAGTGCTAGGTTTTTTTGTTTTTGTTTTTGTTTGTTTTTGTTTTTTTGTCACTAGAGAGTTCTCTTTGCTCACCAGTACCACCTTAAGTTCTCAAAACCTCAGACAATCTATTTCCATTTAGTTGTCCTGCCACTAGCCTTTGAAGGCAGCTGTCTTATGTATTGTCAGAGACTATTTTGTATGGGTTTTTATGAGATATCCTTTCCCATCAACAATCTTCTGAAAGTTGCTTCTCTATTCCTGATGACGGTCTTGCATGAGGGAGAATCTCCCTGTTTTCTGGTTCTACCTTTATCCTTTGACATAATTCCCCTTATATTCAATTAAGACTCAAAAAGGAGAATTGAAAAGCTGACTGGTATCTCCTTTTCCCCAGTTTCCTGTATTTTTCCTCATCCCATAGCACAGCCTAAAATAAAAGCAGCCATGGGTTTCTTCTCTCCTGGGAGGAGATTCTCACTTTCTGAAATTTAAATTTCTTTGCACTTTCATCTCTCTGATGGTCTTGAAATGAAGACAAATTTTATAGCTTATTTGGATTCTTTTCATTAATATGAGAGTAACTCTCTTATCCACAATCAACTAGGAATAGGAGTTATTGTGGGTCTCTTCTCTTCTAGGAAGATGTCATCACTTCCTGAGGTTTAGCTTTCTTTACAGTCTCAGCTTTATTGTGTGTTTAAACACACACACACACACACACACTCTGTTTTTCTGGCACATTTGGTTAATTCTCTTTGTTAAGGTTGGAATAACAGTCTTTTGTGACTTTCCACATAGTAGCCAGAAGCAATATTATTTGCACTTTAAATACCCAATGTATGCTTTCTTCACCTAAAATAAACTATATGCTTCTTGAGGGTAAGAAATACAATTTAAAAAATCCCACATGCCTAGCAGTTACTCAGTACATATTTTAAAGGAATATCTCACACATTATCTAATTTTATCAACTCATTGGTGTCCAAGGAAACTTAGAAAAAAAGATAAAATTATTTATAAAGGTGACTAGCAGAGCCCTGCCTAATGTAGATCTCCTGGCTCCCAGTGACTTTGTTGAACAATGTTGCACTTGATTTATAATCCTAGTAACATTCTATGGGGTATTTATCTCCAGGGTCCTATGTTATTATCCTTATCTTCATCTTCATCTCCTTGGCATCAAGCTTTTATCTAAGTCAATATCTACTTATTTTGTTTTCCAAATGAATTTTCTGTGCTACTTTTGCTACTTTAATGGCGTTCTTTCCCACGTGACCAATTATTGAAAAAGTAAAAGATAATCAAAGATGGCACTAAAAACTCATTGGGAGACTAAAATATGTAAATACAGACCTAACCATGAGCTTTGCTCTAGATGTGGTATATATGTATACATCAGCTTGCATCAAATAACGAGTTGGACAATTTAAATGCCTTTAATATGCATAATTTAAACACCTGATTGCTTTTTTATAGCAATTTCATTTTTTAATGTTTTGTATTCCAATTTTGCTTCTTTTAATCTTGCTTTTCTTTCCAGAAACTGCTATCCTGTCTTGAGCAGGAGGGCTATTATGAAGCAGGCAAGTAGTTCTTTAATTGAAACACTTACGGGATGCACTAGAAAACTATAAAGACTTTTAAGAAATAGCAAAGCTTTAATAGGTTCTTGTGTACTCGTGTTATAACCTAATTCAGTGCTCTTTCAGCAATGCCGGAGGATGTTGCTAATTTATGGGTGTGATGAGCAATAAAGCAATAATAGTAATCGAAAGGTGCAATATTCCTTGTTTAGGGGGCATTTATGGTTATGTATTAAAACTATAAATACTTCAAGAGGCTGCAAAACTGATCTATAGAAAATGAAAGATAAGATCTCACAGCCTTCTAAAAGTGCTTTTCTAGCAGAAATCTGAACTTGACTTTACGGTTTATAAATATAAACAAACCAAAAGTGAAATGCTCAACGTGTCAACCCCTCCAAAGGGACCACTTAAATAATGCCTAGCACTCAAACCTAATAAGGGCTGGGAAGTTCCTTTCCCTCTTCTTTTATTTTTCAACTTTCTATTTCCTTCTTGTTTGCTTTATAAAAATTGTTTTTCCTCCTTCCTTCACATCTTTTACTCTCTTCTTCCTTTCTCTGTTTCTTCTCTTCTCTCTCATTTTCCCTCACATTACCTCCTATACCCATATTGGATGAAAGAAGCAAACCATGTTGGGGTGGAAATAGCCACATGAGAGATAGGAGGAAATCCAAAACACATTAGTTTTGCAGGCCACAGGGCAGAAAGCCACAGGACTCTAGGTAAGTCTTTTCTGAGTCTGATGCTCTTGTTGGACCAGCCCTAACCTTCAGACTGCCTGTTCAAGCAACCCCTAACATTAATATACCTATTTGACACATTACTCAACATCCCTGCCTCTTCTTACCTATCCTTAACCATTATGTCTTGTTCTTGCACTTAACAATTTGATCCCTGTGTTCCCAACCTGCCTTTGATATCTGCTATTGTAATGTTTCTTTTTTTTTTAATTTAAAAATTTTTAATAAACATATAATGTATTATTAGCCCCAGGGGTACAGGTCTGTGAATCGCCAGGTTTACACATTTCACAGCACTCACCATAGCACATACCCTCCCCAGTGTCCATAACCCCACCAGGAACATTTCTTTTGTATTCCAAAAAGTACCCTTTTAATCTTCTTGGTTTGCTACTGTCTGAAAATATGTGTTTTTGATCTCATATCTCAGGCTGCTACCTCACTTCTCCCTGGGGCTTCAGTTTCTTTGAGGAGGGGGGAGTGCGGACAGGTGAATTGATTTCTAATGCAATCAACATCTACTCATTCTTTAAGGTTTGGGTTAGCTTCTTTATCTGGTTAGATACCTCATCTCAGTACTCTCATGGTTCCCTATATGTTTTCCTACCATTGCACATTTAGATTATATCTGATCATGTGTCTGTGTCTCACAGAAGAATATGAGCTCTGCTTAATTTCTAACACAGGGCCTAACCACAGTGGTCAGTCTATAAATGTAAATTAAATAATTAACATAATGATAAGCTTTGTTTTCTCAACAAATATTAATTGAGCACCTGCTTGATAGTATGCATTGTTCCCGCTATATGGGATTGAACAGTAAATGAGATAAGTAAAGTCCCTGCCATCATCAGACATATATTTTAATGGGGCATCCATACAGTGGATTAACAAATAAATAGGAAATGAAATGTCATGTAGTGATAAGAGCTATAAAGAAATTATGATAATGGATTGAGAGTGACCAGGTGCCAGTTAATCAAATTATAAACACGAAGAAACCTAATGGCACTACACCAGTCTGATTCTTTCACAGAAAATAATGAAGGCATAACCCCTTAACTTGGGGTTTTTAAATCTCATTTCTTCTACGCCTGGTTCTTCCACTGATAAAGAAGTATTAGGAAAGTTGGAATAGACATATTTCCTGCAGAACTCTTCCATTCATCTCTCTCTCTTTCATGGAGTTATTTCTTCTGGAATCAGCATCAGATGTGCTCCTTGGGGCTGAGAATAAAGGACCACAAGTCCCAGTAGTTTTCATAGGATCTCGATCCCACATACATAATATGACAGAGGCTCCCAGGAGTGTCTGCCTGGGCAGGTCAAATTCTGCTCCCCACTGCAGTTGAGACTCCAGGAATAACAGAGCAAGAGAAGATCATTCAAATATTCCTGAGAGGTAGCTGCATGCATATACTTCATAAGAATCAAGTAGAAAGAGGTTTTAAAACAGTGTCTGACAGAATGAATGAAAAGTCTATTTCCCTATTTGCCTTCCTTTTGTTCTTCTCTCGGAGTCCAGGCAAGGAAGACTAAAGAAATGGGTGAATTGTGTCTGCATTAGGTCAGCTGATGAGCCAAGGATACTTTGGAACCAAGTAGGCTGTGCTATAGGGAGAAAAACTGGGGGACCAAAATCTCTGATAAGAAAGACTTTTTAGCAATTCTCTCCCACCCAGAGGAAATTTGCAACATGGCAGAACAAGGGCCTTCCCTTAGAAAAATGGAGGTTTGACTGTCTCTATGCCCAGTGCCAGGTTGAGAAAAATCACCAATAGCCCCAAATACCAAGGGAATCATTCTTAGGTTTTCTGGCTCTTTCCAGATCCCTCTGACTATAAAGATATCACCTTCCCTGTCCAGCATTACCTCCTGGGCTCTTCAACATATATACTCTCTGCTTTTGGATGTGTCATCTCACTGTCCCACAACACAGCATGTTCATTCTTGCCCCTGGGAGGATAATAGGGTTCAGTAGAAAGAACATGATCTCTCAAGTCAAAGAGTTTTGGTTTTCTATCAAGGATGATCATTTACTATGTGATCTTGGGTAAATATCTTACTTCTTTGAATACATGCTTTCATATCTTTAAAACAAAGATAATACAGTATCTCCTTAAGTTTTTTGGAGTACTAGAAGCACTGTATACAAATACATCATCTAACACCATGTCTTACACATGGTCACATCCTTGTCTACCCAGTGTCTACTCTCCTTCTCACCCTTTTGTCCTTCAAGAGTGAGCTCTAAACCCAATCCTCATAACCTTCCTCATTGATCTGCTGGACTCTGGTTTCCTTCTCCTGTGGATTCCTGTAACAAGTGTAGTTTGTAACAACAAAGTGACCACTTACTAACCTCCTGTCTTGGCTCTTCTATGAATTGTTTCTTGGAGAACAAGAGTGTTTCCCTCTTCTAATTGTAGCTGTCAAGCAGAGATTGGAAATACAAGCATATTGATAAAAATGAGACACAAATCATGTCAGCCTTCTCTAGTGATGTCTGGGTTTATTTTGATTCAAACAAAATGAAACATTATCTTGAAATGATATAGAAAATATGAATCTCTGAATACCAGAGACTGGCTACCTCAGATAATTAAGGCAAAAAGGAAACCCTGGTCTGTTATGACATTTCACATATGTTACCTGATTTAACCAAGAATACATTTCTGCCAAAAGTGTATTAAGTATATGTATTTCATGATAAGAATACTGAGGTCAGGTAATCAGAATATACAAACAATAGAGGTGGGAAGAAGTGTGTTGTAAAAGGAGAGTCAAAGCTGGTAACTTTGACCCTGGACCACAAACCCTATTCCTCTTCATTTATGTAGCTTTGTCTTTCCCCTTCCATCTCGTACCTTCTTTTAAGTGGTCATTACCCCTGTTTTCTTCTATATCCAAACTTGTCTACGATGGGAATAAGGGGCCTTTCGTTCTGCCCATTGTCTCAGAGTCTTTAAAGTTTCTTGGCTTTCTCTTTAGAAACAAACACCCCAAACAGCAAAATAATCCTTGTTTTGATAATTCTCCAGATGGTAGTTTCTCATACTCTCCTCTCTGTAGCAAAAGGAAGGAAACTGGCAGAATGACAATGTTTTACTAATTCAAAAGCTTGAAATCATTGGTTTTCAATTTGCCTTCTTAGTACATTAGCCATACCTCCAGATACTGATGGGACAAGGGCTATCAGCGGTTGAGAGAGACAGAAACAGAGAGATAGAGATGGGGGAGCAGGGTACAAAATGTTGGCTTGAAGGTATGATGCATACCGAGGACTATTTCAAAAGAGAAAGCCATGAATAATGTGCTAACATCTGTAGAGACAAGAGAGCTGACAGGACCAGATTTTTTTTTCTTTCTTTCTTTTGTCTCCTTACTCTGCAAATGTGATATTCTCTTCTTGAGAAAGAAAAATTTTCAAAATGATGGGGAATAAATTCTAGGTGTATCAGATATTGTGGAGAAAACACACACACACACACACACACATCCCTCCCAGGAGTTTAAACAATTGAGCACTTCTTCTGCCTGGGTTTCCATGTCAACTGGATGGTGCTGATCTCCTCTAGCCTTTGCACATCTCGACTGGGCTTGTTCATGCATCTCTGGTCACGTGGTTGGTAAGCTGCAGACTGGCTAGACTAGGAAGGCCTCTCACATGTCTTGGCTCTCATATGGAGTGATAGCAGTGGCTGGGCCACATGTCTCTCATTACTCACTTTCCAGTGAGACTTTTCCCATGGCATAGGTAGGAGTCCCGAGAGAGATGGCATAGGTAGGAGTCCCGAGAGAGTAGGAGTGACCAAGGCTTCTTGAAGTCTAGGCTAAGAAATGGCCCTTATCACCTTTGTGTATTCTGTTGACTCAAGCAAAAACAACAACAACAGCAACAAAACCAGAAAGCCAGTCCAGATTCAAAGTGTGGGGAAATACACACTCTACCTATTGGCTGAAAGAGCTACACAGTCAGTCACAGTGCAGAGGACATGAACTCAGAGAGGGATAAGAGCTGCCAGCAATTTTACAACTGACCTGCCACAGTCTCCTGGTCACAACCGTTCACATCCCTCCCCAAAACCTCCCTCACCACCTCCATAGGTCCCACCTATGCATAGCATTAAACTGGAAGTCTGGGATCTTCTGACTGACATCAAGTCTGGGGGCAGCTTCTTATAATCCAGAGCCTATAAAATAAAAAGACAAGTTATCTGTCACACACACAAAAGATACAATGGCGAGTAGGAATAAGGTGATGACTATAAACACTTGCTTTCAAAAAGGGAAATGGCAGAAGGTGAACCCCAATTGTGAAATCTATAAAGCAAATGTGTCTAGGTCGCCTCCCTCTGGACTTGGGAGAGTATCTCGATTGGGCCCCAGTTCTGTGCCTGAAAGTGCCTCTCTCCCAATCTATTATTGTACATGGCTCTTAACTTTGCCCTTGAGGGCACTTCTATTTCTGTAGTTTCCCTTATCAACTTGAACAACATTCTCATCCTGCTTACAGGTGAACCAGAGAAAGGTTGTGATACAGTAATTATAAAAATGGACCAAATGCACCCTCCACCCTGTGTTTATGCCATTAAGAAGTGAAGTAAATTCTCCTATTCCTTGGATTTGGGCTTCACTGTATTATTTGCTCTGGCCAATACAATGCAGCAAAAGTGATGAGTGTGCTAATGTGTGCTTCAGTATCAAGGGGGCTTTCCTTTGCATGCCTGTGAACACCTGTGAGCAAGCTCAGGGTAGTCTGCTGAATGAGAGGTAGAGAGGAGAGTTGTGTCACAGTAGGTCAACCTAGACCAGCCATTGCCCAGATGACTGGTCTGCTGACTGCCCACACATGACTGAGTCAAGCCAAATTTAGTTTAACCTAACCCAGACCCCCATCAGATCTTTAGCTTCATATGTTAAAATAAATGTTTGTCATTGTGCGTCTCGGAATAGTGTGATCAGTGTGTAATATTACTGTGGCAATAGACACAAAAGGAGTCTTTAAATCACAACCATTGGCCTTTGAGCTCAGCTCAGGGGCTGGGCGGCTGATGCCTGAACCTTATGTACCTATTGAACCTTATGTTGTCATCTTCGTATTCTGTTCTTTTCCATTTCCTGTATTTAAGATGTGTGTTAAACTTATAGACAGTGCCTCAGTCTTTTCTCACAATAACACTGTGAGGTATACTTCTCAGAGAGGTTAAGTGTCTTGCCTGGGTCACACAGAAACCAAATGGAACATGCATTCTTCTACATTACTGATCTTCAATTTTTAGAAATTTTAGAAATTATATTATCTTGTCTCTTCTTGCCTCCACTTCCCATTTTCCATGCTTTCATCAAAAGAGATAGTGTGGTTTGGATGACTGACCCTCCATCTGGAAATCAGAACTATATTCTGACCAGTTTGGGTCCCTTCCTCTAGTTCCTTCTTAAGCAAGATAAATAAATGTGCCTTGGAAATCAGTCACCACACTAACTATAGTTCAATTATATTGTAAGGTTGAGAGGGGAATAGAAAGAAAAGCCTCCTGGGATTTTCAGAGGGCAGAACTAGGGCCATGGATACCAGTTACAAAGAGAAAGATATAAGGTAAATAGAAGATAGAGCTTTGTAACGTCATTGTGAAGATTTCAACATTTGGTAGGAGGGGAAGCTAGATGACCTCTGGGGACCGTCTCAGCTCTAGAAATGGATTACTCTGTTGTACCAAATTAGGAAAAAGGGGAAAAAATAAAAGAAGAAAAGAAAATGTTATGCTTCCATCGCTACATCAGGAGAGCCTAGCTGCCACCTAAAAGGAACATTTGGTCAGTTACTAATGAAATACTTTCTCAGGTTGTGACTCCCTTGTTGAAGTTTTCTCCTTTGTCTTTTGAAATGTTGCTGTGGTCTTCCTGGTACTTTTTTGATCATTTCTTCTCATCCTCTACTTGTGGCTTTCTCTCCCATATACAGAGTATCCTAAATGTAGGTACTTTCCTAAGACACCACATGTAGGCCTCTTCTTTTCAAGCTCAGTTCAGTTTTCCTGCATTATCTCCCATTACAGCTTTATGCCATCTACATGCAGATCATCCTCAGAGCTTCATTTCTGGTTATGGGTTAGCCATTACTGCTATTGCCACTATGTCTAGCTCTCTGTCTCTCCAGGAGGAATGCACTTCTAATTCTCTGAAAATTAGTTCTTTTTTTTTTTTAAGACTTTATTTATTTATTTGAGAGAAAGAGAGCATAAGAGCATGAACAGGGGGAGAAGCAGACTTCCCAATGATAAGGGAGCCTGATGCGGGGCTCAATCTCATGGCCCAAGCTGAAGGCAGATGCTTAACTGACTGAGCCATCCAGGTGCTGCCCTCCTCCGTTGACTAGTTCTTTGTAGAAGTACCATGTGCCGCTTCTTCTTTAAACTTTTAATGGTCAGGGTGAAATCTTCCAGACTTTCTTTCTCCTCTGCTTCAATAGCCAACCACTTTTGAAATGGTTTCTACTCTCCCAGCTTGGGTTGGTGAATGGCTAACTATAGTGAGTGAGGGGCCCCTGTAGACTTGGAAATGACGTCAGAGTGAGGAAGAAATGAAACTTTCTTATGATGAATCACTGAGATTTTAATTTTTACCACATCGTAACCTAGATCATCTTGACTGACAAAAGCCCTGATTATGTCTCTTGAGCTCCAAGTCCATTTTATACCACCCCCTAATGGCTCCGTTTGGGTGTCAAATGTGTACCTCTAACACGGTCTACCAAGCCAACATCACCAATGCAAAGGGAATCGATATTTTTTTTCCAAGCTTGATTTTTCACTTTCTCTGCATGATGTTATGCCCATTTGTCTGACCAACCAAAAGACAAAAAGACTTTCTCATAGCCAGTCAAATACTATGATTTTTCTTCATTTCCTTCATATCTTCCTTACTCAGGCTCTCCTCTCTCTGACAGCTGTCACTGCTCTAGTATGGACACTCAACAACTCTGGGTGGATGATTGCCTCTGTCTTCTAATAGCTCACTCTCTGTAACAACAAACTGAACCTTCTAGAAAGCACATCCGAGCATGTCCATGTTCTGCTTGAAATCCCTTAATCATTCCTGGGCCTTCAAGATAAGGCTTAAAGTGTCCAGCCAATCCATTTCTCCATTTTAAAGTGTCCAAACATTCCTCCATAGTTTCAGGAGTACTCAGGAAAGAAAGAAGGGAAATCCAGGTAGAAAGAGCATCGTGAGAAAGGACCAGAAGCTGGAAACAGTGATGTATTATAAGGGAGCTGCATGCAGATGAGTATGACTTTAGAAGGGGTGCAAACAGAGGGTGAAAAGAAAGAGGACTAGACTAGTCCTCTTTGTCCATACTGCATTCTCTACTTAAATCATACGTTCTTCTTCCTCCCAATGCTTACATCCTCATGGAAATACCTACTGATTTTCCAGATATTTATCTTGTCACCGCCACTATGAAGACTTTCCTGCTCACAGTAACACTTTATCAAGCTTATTTTTCATGGTTCTTCTCTGTCACTAAGCCTGGAGCCTCCTGGGGGGTAGAAACAATCCATTTCTTCCATGATTTCAGATCTGACAGTCAGCACGATAACTGCCATGTATCAGGTACTCAAGAAATGGTTGCTTGAATGAATGAATAAATGAATGGATGAAGGCCCTTCTTTTGCATCTTTTGGATGCTCTATTCACTATTCAAATTGAGTTACTTTTAGTCCTAGCTTTATATATGGATAATGGAGGGGGGCACCTTTACTTTCCACCTCCTCTCCCTCCATATTATTGACAGTCCCCCACCCCCCACCTGGTGCCAATCTCTGCCTATAATCCTGTCAGCAGCCAGCTGCTTGGCGCCAACACAGCAAACTCAGCAGCTCTCCCCACACATCCCTGGGGGAAACCATTCACCTTATCACCAAAGAGAGAGAGAGAACTCCCATCTGTTACAGCTCAGAGCTAGAAGCCTCATAATTGTATCAGCACACAGGCTGCATATCAGATTTTCTTGTTTTTAGGGAGCACTTAGGGAGATTTCACTCTCCTTTTATTGTTGTTTTCTTCCCAGCAAGTGACCGTATTTCATCTCCACCGAGGCACAATGAAGGAAATTTCCAAGCAAATTTGTTGCCTAATGATTCCAGGGAAGGTGCTTAGAACCATAAATGTCTTCCTGAAAATCTGTAGTGGAACCAGCTCTGTAAACTTTTTAAAATTAACACATAGTACATGCGCAACTCCTGTGCTGAGTCCATACTCTAAACAAAGATAGTAATGACATCAGAAGGTCTCCCAGAGTAAGCATGGCACTACACAAAGGGCAAGTACTCATTGAAAATTGACTGGAGAGTTTCCAAAGACATCTTTGGAAATTGCATGGTAATCTCTCAGACTTCTAAGTATCTTAGGAAATTACTAAGCTGGAAAAACATGCTTGGATTTAAAATCAAACATCTCCTGATGACATGTCTGATCATAGCTGGCTTGTTTCTCCATGTGTAATAGAGAAAAAAATGGTATTGCCCTTTTTTTGAAGTTGAAGAAAGATGACTGAATTTTATGAAGTTATTTAAACACTAAGAAATAAAAAAATGTATTTGTTCAGTTAGCATGCAACTGTTGGTTACCCACTCTATGTCAGAAGCATGTAATAAGGAAAACAAACATGATTGATTTCTGCCCTCAGCCTGGTAAGGGAGATGACCATTAAACAAATCATCACACAAATACGTATTTTACTGTTAATTAAGTGTTCTGAAGGAAAAGTATAAATTTACTATGAGAGGTTTGAGAGGTGACCTCATTTGGATTGGGAGCTCAGAGAAGCAGAAAGTGGGGAAGAAGACCTTGAAGGGATGGAAACAGCATGTGCAAAGGCCCTGAGGTAGCACACTGAAAAGTAATAAAAAGAAGCCATTAAGCTGATGTGAGCAAGGTATGAGATACCAGACACTAGATTAGGAGGTGTTCCTGTTATGTGGGGCCTTGGATGCCATACTAAGAAGTTTAGCTTCTGATTTAAGTGCAATGAGAATGCATGGAAGCATTATAAGCAAAGAGGTGGTATATCCACTTAGAATGGACTGGAGAACACTCATAGTGAAGAAATAAGAACAGAATCTGAAAAAGGTAAAAGCTGATGGTGACTTAGACCAGGGGTTGAAAAACTCTGACGTGTGGGTCAAATCTAGTCCATCACCCATGTTTTTGTAAATAAAGCTTTATTGAGATGCATTCATATCCATTTGTTTGCACATTTCACATCTATGGCTGCTTTCACTCTACACGGCAGAGTGGAGTAGTTGCTATGTAGAACATATGGCCTGCCACACCTAAAATACTTACTATCAGGCCCTTTCCAGAGAAAGCTTGCTGACCACTGCTTTAGACTGTAGGGTTGTTGATGTCTCTGTAGATAAATGAACCAATTCACGATGTATCTTAAAGTTCCATGATAAGTCTGTCAGCCTAAATTCCCACCTTATCTTATTTAGACTAATCATCAGGGGAAATTGAGTTTCAGAGACTGTCATCTTGATAGTGGTAGATATTTGGCTGGGTTTATTCACCTAATACTTGTACACTTTAGTCTTACTGAACTGATTTCACATTAGCTTCAAATGAACCAACACTTATTAACTATCATTGCATTTTCATTTAGTCATGAGCACTTCTTGTTTGGATTAGAAATTGTTCAGACACAGATGGTGACTTCAGGTTTAGCTCTTTCTTTTTTTTAAGATGCTTGATAGAACCCCACAAGTATCTGCCAGTTTGGGAATGGGTCCTACAGGGAGGTGTGGAGGACTTCTGTTAGCCACCTTATGCCTACACAGTTATGTCTGGAAGCATAACAGAAGCTCAGGAGCTTTGGGACAAGCTTGCCTTTTTTCAGTTCACATTCTTCAATGGGTAAATGGAGACATGGAATGTTCTGGGTCATTGCTCTTGGGTAGCTACTCAGTGGAGAGTCCATTGCAGATCTTCATGGTTAAGTGCTAACGTTCAGGGGCTGGGACGTGTGGGCTGGAATCTTGGCTCTGCCGCAGATAGGCTCTAGATGGTCAGAGGGTCACTGTGTTATGACATGGAAGACACTTAGCATGGCCACGGCACATAAAGACACTCTAAAAGTTTGAGCTATTTTGTGTCCTTACGCTTTGTAAGAAAACCTTGTAATTAAACAGTTGCTGTGTATCCGGAGGTTGAAGTATTGTTTAATCCTTTCAAGGAAACTGGGAGGTAGGCAATCTCTCCCTATTTTACAGATGATAACACTGAGGCATTTTCAAGCTTTTGTGGACTGCGAGGGTCAAGCCTGGTGTCAAACACAAAGTCTGCTCGATTCCAAACTGTGTACTCACAACAGTGTTGCTGACTGCTTCCTTGATGCCCCTTTGTCCTGCAGAGCTTGCCCAGACTTTCCAGAGAGTGACAGACATGTGGGGAAAAGGGATGAGGAGTGATGTGTCAGAGCTGTTGACATTTTATGTTTTCCCTTAAATCCCATAGGAATTCTGGATTTAATCTTTTGTTGATCTTCTTTCAACTTCATGGACAAAGCCAATGTCCTTGATTAAATGTCACAACCTCTCATTTTGAGCAAGGAAGGGTTTGGGAGACCCAAAGCCATGATCTCGGCCATCACTGGAGTTAAAGGATCTTAACTGGATTAAAATTTTAAATTTACATGGAAATGGCTTTAGCACATCTAGAGAGCATGTAAGGGGGCTTAATAAGTCTGTTACTTGTTTAGAAATTTTTAGTCTCACCCAGTTAAGGTAGGACCACACTGCTGACCTAGAAGAACTGTTCTAAACCACCTAATTTCCTGTCCTTGAAAAATACAATCTCCCTAATGTCAATATATGTCCCAGAAGCCTGCACTATTTTAGATTTCCTTGGGGAGGTTACTATTGCACAAACACTGTAGGGGTAACGGTAGAAAAGACATAGAATATTTTATATATTTTCTGCTAATACTAGCCAAGAAAATTAAATTCTACTCCCTGTTTACACCCACCAAAAGTAAGCACTTAAAGGGCAAATGGCTAATACCCACACACTTTGTGATTAATCTAATTCTAGTTTCTTAGTGTAGCTGCCTTCATTTGATATTCCATCCATAAATAATGCACAGTGCACCACTCTGACAATGATATGAAATTAGAGGTAAAAAACATGTGACTCCTAAGGGGAAGAACAAAGGGAATTCTAACTCAATTTATTTATTTAAAAAAAAAAAGGTTGTTATTTGGGTAAATTTGCAGCCGTCAATAAAGCATTCCTGTAGGGCGCCTTCATCCCTGGGTGGCCTTTAATTTCATTTGCATATTGGAAATTCAGCACTTTCTTTTGCTCTAATCAAACTTGCCAAAAAAAAAAAAAAAAGCTAGCTTTTTGTAACAAGGGTTTTCGACAATGGTAGAGTATTGCAAAATACTTTGGCCAACGCTCCAAAGCCCAATGCTTCAGTTTTTAGAGGTGTGAAATCAGACACAGTGTGCCACAGAGAAGCATGACAAGGTGGGACATCAGAAGTTCTGGGGTCTGCATCCACCTCGCTCCTCACTGGCCTCTGCTCTCAGCATATCCTGAATAGGATTTATGTCTCACTTTCTCCATCTTTAGAATCAAGTTGTTGGTTCATGGCCCCCACCTACCATTCTATTTTATGTCTTTGTTTCTTTCCTCATACCCTTTCCTCCAGTAAGTATGTCTTCCTACGGTTCATCGGGGGCACCGATTTCTTTTTTTAGGACCGCGGTCAAAATCACCTTGACAGCTGTTGTGGAACTCAGTGTCCCACTTCTGTGGATAGTCTGTTATGTGAACTGCTTTCTTGTTTGAGGAAGCTTGTAAAATTCTCCAGCAGGGAAAGGATTAATTTTTCCTTTCAGCATCCAGTGAAGATTGTTTTCCTTCCTGGGGAAGCAAATGACCTGGACGCATCGCGCATGGACTATGCTGAGAGAAATGTCCAAAAAGGCCATGTTTGGAAGGACAGAATAATGAATGGCTGACAAATTGCTGTGTGAAAGGTCTCGATTTAAATCCTCGTTGTTGTTGTTTTTTGTTTTGTTTTTTCTCAATTTGTTTCTGTACACAGACTGGGAAATTTTTGTCCTGTATATTCCTAGAAGGCAAACATTAGCTGTGTTTGGACAGCACCACGGACCCGTGGCTCCGCCCAAGGAGTCAAAACTCTTCCCTTGGCTCCATGTTGTGTACTCACCCAGGGTCCTTGCAGACATGTGGCTATGGGCTCCAGGGAGCCATGAGAAACCAGGCACCCAGAATTGCTTGCACTCCTAAAGAGCACCATCAGGAGCCTGGACAGCATCGTTACTGTGCATTTCTCGTCAGTGTATGGTGAGCACGGCAATACGAATAAAGTAATCTGAGTGTTCTTTGTCTATCTGTGATCAAAAGATTAATAATACACTATTCTAGGGGCTCTTGGGTGACTCAGCTGGTTAAGCATCCAGCTCTTGATTTCATCTGAGGTCATGGGATCAAGCCCCACGTCAAGACTCCTCACTCAGCATAGAGTCTGCTTGAGATTCTCTCTCTCCTTCTGTCCCTCCCCTCACTCACTCTCTTTCTTTTTAAAGAAATAAATTTTTAAAAAATTTGAAAAGAATACACTATTGTAGAGAGAAAATATATCCCTAAATTTTGCATCGCTTATAATACTTAAACAATAAATTGAAATTATCTATTTTTCCCACTACCCTAAAGTTAATGTTTTTTAAAGATTTTATTTATTTCTCAGAGAGAGAGAGAGAGAGACCACAAGCACGGGGAGCAGCAAAGGGAGAATCAGGCTCTCTGCTCAGCAAGGAGCCCAATGTGGGACCCACATCCTGGAATCATGACCTGAGCTGAAGGCAGATGCTTAACCGAGTGAGCCATCCAGGCATCCCTACCCTAAAGTTCTTAAAAATAGGGACTTGTCTTATTTTTCTCTCTTTCTAATCATGTCTGGCACTATGAAACGTGCACTGTAGAAGTTGATAGGATTGGTAAAGTCAAGCAGTGTACTACTTTGGGAAGAGTAGTTGATAAGCTTGGTGATTTCTGGAGACATTTCTTCACTGAAGCTCTGCTATTTCCTCTGTAAAATGAGGAGATTGGAACAGATGATTTTAAGATCCTTCAGTTTTTTCATGGATTTCTCCATTTATTTCTATGGATTTTTACTCCACGGGAGCTAAAAGGATGAACAATATCCAAGAAGAGAAAAGCTAGGGCTACAGACCTGTTGGCCTTTATAATTGCCCTGAGGAGGATTTTCCTAGGGCATATCTTTACTCCAGCCTCAGTGATCATTTTTGTCTCATATTTGCTGAAGGAGACTGGAAAATGACTCTCGTAGGATCAGAATCAAGGGAGTGGGGATTGAGATTCAACTTCATGCATCTTGCTTAGATGATTGCATCTAAGCATCTTGCTTAGATCTCAGACAATACAAAGATCCAAGTGACAGAATCAGATAACCATCCTGAGTCCTTTCTCCTGTTCTTCCCACCTCTCTGAATCCACCGGTCGACAGGTTATACTGCCAGTTTCAGTGATGGAATCACCTAGAATAGGGTAAATGTGAGTTCATTGGCCAGGATTGCAAGGAGGCTTCAACTTGTTTCAGAAAATTTTTTCTTGGGAGCTACTTCAAAGGAAATTTCACTGAGGATCTAAACCCTTAAGCAAAACTTCATGCCTTTAAGTACTGTCCAAGCCATTGGGTTGAGCTTCCTAGAGAAAGAAGAGGCATGGATCACTGGTCAGGAACATGGGTCTCTCCAGGGACATATGGAGTTCCTTCTCTGCCTGTGCTCTTGGATCTCTGGACAGGATCATGCCAGAAAGATGAGAAACTGTAACTAGATACTGACAGCCCTTGGGTACCACTCAGTACTGGTTATTTTTTCTGCATGATACACAAGGGGCAATATTTAGTTCAGAAGGCGGAAGCCTCTAATTACTGAGTGCTGTCTTCCCCTGGGGGCAGGGGCTAACCAACTTCTCAAGCACAATTCTGATTCTCACTCCAGACCAGCTCTAACTTTGCAAATCTCTAGATACTCTGTGTGTGTGTGTGTGTGTGTGCATGTGTGTGTGTGTGTGTGTGTGTCATAACAGTTTTTTAAAAATTAGAATGTCCAGATAATGTGATCTGACATAATTAATTAAATATTTGCAGAGGTCCCAATGTCAAATATCTTTAGAGGTCAAGGAGATAAAGTGTGTGTGTAAAGCAACCTGGCAGAACAGCAAACAGAGGGTAGGGAGGACTAGAACAACCTGCCAGGTGCTCGTCCTGCCTAGCAAGTACTGCTCTGGCCAAACAGCATGTTTATAGGCTGTATGTGCATCAGCGTCCAATCCCTGGATTGGAAGAATTGTTTAACGTACCCTGTACCACACATTCATTACTTCAACACCTATATATTAAGGGGTTACATGTCAAGTGTTGGGCTAGATACCTAATACTAATAAAGGATATAGCTCTGGAGTTTAAACTACTTACACATATTGACTTGTTAGTTTTCATTAAAAGTAGTTATCAGTAATTTTTTAAAAAATTGAATGTAAAGAGAATAATGTGATGTAAAGTGTGAGGTATTCAAAAAGTTACTTCCAGTGTGAACACGGTAACACGTAAGTCAGCACGCTCTCTTTCTATTCCCAGAAATTCTCCCAAAGCAACAAAAATGGGAAATAAATGCACACATGTGATTTCTGATGGAACAAGATAACTGCTGAAGTCAAAACCTTGAAGTGATTGCAAGTGCTGCCCGAAGCAGAGGGGATCCGGCCAGGGTGCGAAGGTGAGGATGCCGAAAGGGGATGAGGAGGACTCAGGTCTCAGAGTCACAGGTGATGCATCCTAAGAGTGAACAGCACAGTCTGAGAGGCGTGAGGCTCCTGACTTGCTGGGTGGGGGTGAGGGGGTGGGAGGAGTGGGACTATGCGGGGAGTGGAGCCTCGCTGTGCAAGGAGCCATGGAGACCAGTCAGCTATTTCTTAGCTGTTTGCTGAGGATCTGACCTTGAACTGTGGAAATCCATACACCTTTGTTTATTCTTTGGCTGCAGAGAAATCAAGGATCAAGAACTCACATATCAGGCTCTAGTCAAGAGGAGAACTCTGGTTAACCTCAGACATGGCCCTGACTTCTTTCAACATAAACCTCCAGCAAATCTTTGGTTTGGAGAAAACAAACAAACAAACAAACAAACAAAAACTCACCTCCTGGGAGGTGAACCATGAGAGACTATGGACTCTGAAAAACCATCTGAGGGGTTTGAAGTGGCGGGGGGGTGGGAGGTTGGGGTACCAGGTGGTGGGTATTATAGAGGGCACGGATTACATGGAGCAGTGGGTGTGGTGAAAAAATAATGAATGCTGTTATGCTGAAAAAACAAACAAACAAACAAATCTCACCTCCTTCAAAGATGAATAATCTGAAAGGAGGACCTGAAAATATGGTCCAATATTTTGCCTAAATAAAAAAAGGAACAACCAAACTTAAAGCAAGGATTTCTATGAAACAGGAGCACACCCGAGTACAAGAACTCAGGAGGATAGGAGTCGGACCGTGACATAGCAGACAGCAATCAAGGAATGGTGGGTGAAAATGATCATGGCAAGGGAGTTGAAATTGGAAGGGGAAATGAATAAATTCAAAAACTGATTATGCAGTAAAATAAAACATTGAAGCTGTTGGCTAATCTAAACAAGAAAAAAGGGAAGAAACCCAAATAGGCAAAATAAGAAATGATAAGATATAGCACTGAAGATATAAAGGAAATTAAAAGAAATCGCAGAGCCCAGTTTTATACAAGTAAAATGGAAAACAGATAAAATGAAGTCTCTACTAGAAAATATACTAGAAACATTAAACAGACCAGTTAGTACACATGAGTTAGTACACCAAAGGCATAAAATCCAGTTTTTAAAATTCTGCTAAGTCTAAAGAACAAAATGAATCTTACTGAAATCATTTCTGAGCACAGGCAGGGTGGTGTGGTGGTGGGAAGAAAGACTTCCCAACATTGAGGATAATCTTTTTATGAAACTTACACCAAAGCCTGATAAGGATGGCACAGGAAAGTAAAACTATAGCTGAATCCTATGTATCAATATTAATGTAAGGATCCTAAGTAAATAAAAAATATAAGCGACTCTGACAAAACAAGGTTTATTCCAGGAAGAGAAAGGTGGTTCTTTGAAAATATATTTCATCATTTTTATGACGTAAAGGAGAATATCAGATGGGTTTCTCCATAGGTACTGAAAAAAGGTACTTTATATCCTAGATTTGCTTTTCAAAAAAGGGAAAAAAATGAAAGGAAGAGTTCATGAAATAGGAATAAGAGGAATTTCTTTAATGTAAAAAAACATAGTTCGGCTGCAAAACCAGCATCATGCTTAATAAGAAACACCAGAAAGCATCAGGGCCAAGAATAGTGGTGTAGTGGTGTCCTGCATCACCCCGCTCTTCACTATCATCTGGAAGTACTAGCAAACTCCCTGCCATCCTGGGAGAGGCAGGAAGTAGAGGCATACAACATAAAAAGGAATTTGTAACATTTTTATTAATTGCATATGATATAATAAAAACCTATTACAAACAGGGGAATTCAGTGAGATGAAAGGAAGGAAATCAATAGCTTTCTTAGGTTAAAAACAGCTAGCTAAAGCTCCAATAGAAGAAAAGATGCAGTTAGCAGTTGGTTTTAAAAATACAAAATGCCTGGTAGTAAATTTAATAATAAATATGTGTACATGTGCCCACATGCAGTGTGCAAGATATGCTACTGAGGATATGTGACAGTTTGCGCAAAGTGATAGGCACATTGTGTGTTTGAGATGAAAGGACTCAGAAACACCAGACTATCAATTTTTCCTTAGAGATACATATAGTTAACATAATCCCAATTTTTTTAAGTTAAAAAAAATCTGTTTGTGGAAGCAGACAAGCTGATTCTGAAACTCAAGTGGAAAGAAGAATGAAGAAAAGGAAGAAAATGGAAATGAATAAAAAGGAGAGAGAATGACTGGCATTACCAGATATTAAATGAACTTGTCAGGTTGCAAACATTAAAATTTTGGTTCTGGCACATGAATAAACTGGCAGTCAATGAGAAAGAATTGGAAATCTAGAAATAGATCTGGCGATGTAGGCAACTTTAGTATATGATAAATTTCCATTTCATATCAGTAAGAAAAGATGAATTATTCAATAAATTTTGGGGGAAACTGGGTCACTTTATGGAAAAAAAATTAAGTTGGATTCATGCTTCAAGTCTTATAATGGGATAAATTGAAAACAGATCAAAGACTTAAGGGTGAAAAACAAAGCAATAGAACTACTAAAAGAAACCAAAGAAAGTTTGTTTTATAATCTCAGCATGCTAAAGGCCTTTCTAATCACATTGCAAATCTCAGGAACTCAAAGGAAAGATTGACGTATTAAACTACAGTAAATTAGAAAACAAATATATATTTATGGCAAAAACACCATATGCAATCAAAAATTTTATGATAAACTTTGAAAAAAAAAAAAAACTTTCAAATCTTACCACAGACAGAAAGCCAATTTCGCTAATATATAAAGAGTTAATATAAATCAATAATAAAAAACGCAACATCCGAAAAGAAAAAAAATGGATAAAACATATGAATTCACAGTTCAAATGAAAGAAAATAAAAATATGGCTATTGAACATGTGAAAAGACACTCAATTTCACACACATTAAGAGATGTGGAGGGGCCCCTGAGTGGTTCAGTTAGCATCTGACTCTTGATTTCAGCTCAGATCATGATCTCAGGGTCTTCGGATCAAGCCCCACGTTGGCTCCTCACTTGGCAGGAAGTCTGCTTGACAATTCTCTCTTCTCCCTCTGTTCCTCCCCTTATTCATGTGCTTTCTCTCTCTCTCTCAAATAAATAAATAAATCTTCAAAGAAGAGAGAGACTTGGAAATAAGACTACAAAGAGAGATTGTTTCTCACTTATCATATAGTCAGACATACAAAAGTTTCATAACCTGCTGTCTGGCTAAGAGTGTGGGGAGACAGACTCTTGGCCTTTGTGGAAGAGTATATATTGGACCCACATTTTTGGCAATAATGAACATACCTTGAGACTCAGTAATTTCACTGCTAGACATTTATTCCAAATATAAACTTTCACATGAATAAAAATGGTAACTATACAAGATTAAGCACCGATGATTGTTTTCTGGAGTGAGTGGGTGGTCACACCTCAAATATCTATCAGTAGGAAACTGGTTAAATAAGTTATGGGATATCCATATGATGGGATATTATATAGCCATAAAGAAGAATAAGGAACTCTATGGGCTGATAAGGAGAACTCTCTAAAATTAGTTATGTTAAAAAAGAGAAGGGAAGGATAGTGTATTCAGCATACTACCATTTGTGTAGTAAAGAGCTAGAACACACACACATACACACACACACATTTGGCTGTACATAAAATCTCCAGCAGTCTTCACAAGATAACAATTGCCTGTGGGAAATGGGGCTAAGCAGCTATGGAATCAAAGTGGACAAAAATTTGACCATATTCTCTTTTTTTATCTTTTAAACATTAAATCATCTGGAAAGTCCTATTTATATAAAAATACAGTTCAAAATATTAATTCAAACAAAGTTAACAATCAAAAGAAGTCATTTTCTGTAAGCTCAGTTTATTGTCTTTATTTTATGTCAAAGGTCTCACTTTTATAATATGGTGGTGATTGTCAAAGGATTTATACATTTTTTTTTATTTCATGCCTTTAATTCTCAAAATAAAAAGAAAACAACCCTTTAAAAACATTATATCTTGTTCTATGGGCCTGGGGCACCTACACACAATCTTGATATTTTAAAGCCCTGGAATAAATAAAGATCAAATAATATACATAAGAAATAGGAAAATGTGAATAAGGAACAAAAGTGACTTCTTACATCTTCATAAATAGTATCAAAAAGCATCAACATACTCTTCAATGTGAGAGATGGAGACATCTAATTATTGAAAAAAAGGGGCATAAAATAGGAGGAAAACGCAAATACCTCAGAAGAACTATGGAAACAGCTGTTGCTGAATAGTCAAGGAATGTAAAATACTGAAAGTTAATTATATGCTTTTTATAGCAATTTGAAATGGACCCAGTGATCTGATTCCACAGTTTTAAAAACATGGACTTATTTTTTTCCAGCTCTGCAGGGTTGGGCTGTAAGACTGTGACTGCGGCCATGGTGAGCTTGTAACTCACTCACACATTTCACTTCACAGTTTGCAACTTATTTCCATTTACATGATGGTGATGCTTCATTCCAATCTTAAGGGCTATTCAAAGCAAATATTTTTATTTCACTTTTATAGACCTGGAGGTGAAGTTTGGTTTGCTTAAATGGCTTGCTTACAATGATATAGCTAAGAATTGTAGAGCTAAAACTCAGAAATATCCTGGTTGCTTTCTAGTCTTTATTGCTCTAAATCAAGCTGTCTAACTTAAATATTTCTTGTTTTGTGGAGCCTGCAGGGAAGGCTGCCCGGCAGAAGGAGGACACCAGCATCGAGGAACACATCCAATCCTTCTTGCATTAAACCCCAATAGATTTCTCAAACATAATCTTCCTCTAATTGTGTCTTCTATGTGAGCAGTCATTTCTTTGGTGTGTAAGTGTGAGTGTGTATGTATAATGATGTTATCTATATGCCATCAGGACACCTGCGCATTTGCATATTGGGAAAGAACTGAATAAAACATGAGATGCTCTACTCCAATGGGATGCAAGAGCCTCAAAGGATATTTACAAATGTACTCAAGTCTTCAGGATCAATCAATCCCTGTATCAACAAATATTTTTTGATTCCCTGAGCTGTACCTAGCACTAAGATAAGTGCTGGAGGGGAAACAATGGAGCAAGGAGAGAAGAGTCCTCTCCAGATGACCATCGGCCCACAACCCCCACCCTACCTGCCATCAACTTTGGAAAGCTTCAGTTTAAATCAGATAAAAGAATTCAATTTATGGCAGTCTCCAACCAGTGTCTACAGAGCACACACTCCCTGGATTTCCTTCTAAGGGCTCCAGCTGGATATACAAGAGGAACAGAAAAAGCTGAAGTTCAGGTAGCTACATCTCAGTGACCATTCCTCAGAAGGTGAGTGAGGAGAAACTGAAGGCTTCCCTTGTAGCCGATGAAATCGGGCACCTTGTTAGGGTGGAGAGCTAGCCCTGAATGTGGCTTTTGTCATGAATAAGCCTTAGTGCTGTTACCTTGCTTCCCCTCCTGCTTCTCCATAGTCTATTTCCTAACCGGTCAATACAACATTTTAAAAAAGTAGATTGGGGGTGCCTCAGTGGCACAGTCAGTTAAAGTGTCCAAACTCTTGGTTTCAGCTCATGTCTTATCTCTGGGTCTCTGGGTTGTGAGGTTTAGGCCTGTTTGGGGCTCTGTGTTCACTGTGGAGTCAGCTTGAGTTTCTCTCTCTCCCTCTGCCCTTCACCCCACTGTCTTTCTCTCTCAAATAAGTAATTTTTTAAAAAGGTTTTATTTATTTACTTGACAGAGACAGTGAGAAAGAGAGCACGAGCAGGGTAAGCAGGATAGGGAGAAGAAGGGTCCCCACCGAGCAGGGAGCCCGACGTGGGGCTCGATCTCAGGACCCTGGGATTATGACCTGAGCCAAAGGCAGATGCTTAATGACTGAGACACCCAGTCACCCCTAAATAAATCTTAAAGAGAAAGTAAATTGGATCGTGTTGTCCTTGTGCTTATGGTCTTAAAATGACTACCTGTCTTATTCTTAGAATAAAATTCAAATTCTTCACTGTAGCTAGCAAGATGATTACCCAACCTCTGATTCCCTCTTATACTCACCACCACCCCCTCTTCTCATTCACGATGCTCCAGACATGTTTCTGATTTTCTTCCTGATCCCATTCTTCCCAACTAGAGGCTTGTGTACTTTCTGCACTTTCTCCGTGGAGTGTTTGGACCCAGATTTTTGCATTGCTGGTTCCTTGTCATCATTCAGGTTTCAACTCCAGCAATGATTCTCCCTATCCAAGCCAACTAAAGGAACTTCTTCTGCTCTTGCCCCACTCTCTATTTATCAACAATCCGCTCTTTTCTTACAGTAGTTATTACTCTATGTTAATTACCGTACACAGTTGTTTGCATGTTCATTATCTCCCCCAACTAGAGTGCAAGAGCTCTATGAAAGCCACAGCCTTGCCTGCCTTGCTTATTGTTCTTTATGTAGTTGCTAGGACAACATGTAGTAGCATTTAACAAATATTTATTGAATGAATGAATGAGAAGCCTCAGAAATTGAGTGTTTATGGCTTTCACTATCATCTGCATCCCTTTACAGCCTATGACTCTTTTGAGCTATTACCCAAGAGTCTCCCCACCCCCTATGCCCACCTCACTTCCACAATGCACTCTGGGACTCTCCCTCTATTAAGTCAGTGGCACCCTTTGCTTCAGGGAAGATTAAGATGATTAGAGCAGTAATATAAAGAGAAAAGGAAAATAACAGTAGGTCCTGGACTTTTTGAGTTTCTAAATGGATTTTTAAATTATAGCAGTTGCGTTGCAAGAGCCAAGTCCTTTTAAGCATCAGAGGTAAAGCCCTGAAGGAACCACGGCATAAAGTGCATACCATAAGCAAGTGACTAAAAAAAGAACAGAAGAGCATTTTATCCAATCACAGAGAGAAGATAAAGATAGAAGTTGTTGCGGGGTGGATGAGGAGGATGTAGACAATGAGACAAGGACTGGGGTGGTGGGTGGAGACATGAGGAGATATTAGATGATAGTTGACAAGGGGCCCAGTGTTTTTCCAGCTCCCCAGCTGGCCATTCTCTGAAAGACCAGGGGGTCTCAGACTAAAGTAGAGTTAGACTTCATTATTCTGGTAAGTCTGAGGAATTATGGGAGAATGGCCACATGCCCCACGGTGCAACCGTCCTAAAACAGAAAGATGGTATGCCATGTCCAACAAAGTTGAATCTGAAAAAGCCTTCCAGATTTCTTCGGAAGCAGCCAAATGGAACCTGTGGAATTTTCTGAGCTCCCAGGAAAGGACTGACTGGTTGAGGAAGACTTGGTAGACTGGTGGCCTGATTGGATTAGAACAGATTGGTGCCTGTGAGTTCTGATAATGAGAGATCACTGCAGGACCATGGACAGAAGCCATTGATTCCTGGGGACTCAACACTAATGACGAAACATACAGCAGTACCCTGAACCAGCAGAGGATGGAGGGCAGTGAGTAGCAAATGTGATGTTTCTCCCTCATTTTTATTTTATCACCCCCTTGCATGTTCATAGGTCCTGCCTCTCTTCCAAATATTAGATGGCACTCAGAAAGGAAACTAAGGGATGAATTCTTAATATGGTTGAATGTATACCCAAAATGTTTCATTCTAATTTTGGGGATCATACAAAAATCACCAGATGGTGGGGGTGTTCTAATCAGGTGGAAATCAGACTTGATGTACAAGTTAACAGTTCAAAGACAGTTCCATTTTTTTCACACTGGAGTTTGTGATGTGAAACTTACCCATTACATGTATGTGAAAAGATGTTCAGAAGTTTCAAAGCTAATATATAGTTAGAAGTTAACCAGTGTGAGCTATTACAACAAAAGATATAGCTATCTCACAGAAATAGCTGTTTTGCATCTGACAGTAGGCTGAGGTTTCTGAACAAAACTCTGAAACCCAGGCTTCAGGTCTGGAGTCAGACAAATGTACATTCAAATCTCTGCCTTTAATTTTTACAAGACAGTAAGTTGAGAAAAGACATTTAAACATTGGGGATTCAGCTATTTTGTCTATGAGAATAATACCATCTCTAAAAAACTGTTAAGGAATTAAATAATATAATGTGTATAATTGTTTAGAATATTTCCTAATTGTCAATAGAAACTCAAATTAGAAATTATCACTGTCTTCATAAGTTGGAATGACTTTTATTTTAACCAAACTTGATGTGTTCTTTTAAGCACAAGCATTTTATATGTTGTTCATGAATCTCTGTTGTATAAAGAAGTATTTCTTTTAAGTACAGCAATTCACTGAGGAGGAATTAACAACCAACATAGAAGATACATTGGTTCAGATTGTGAGTTAACAAGGTAGACAATTATCATAAGTTATAAATTGGAGCATTTGTATTCTCACATTTAATTTAACCTGCTCTTAGAAGAAGAACAAATAACAATAAACAAAAACACATTTTCTGGTTCAGTTCTCCTTAGCAACCAATAGCATTCACCTAAGGGAGGTTTTTCTAGGATTTCATGTTACCTTTTATGGGCACTAAGTTCTAGAATTTGGAGAGACATTGAAGAGAACTTAGAGAACATTTGGCTTAACCCTCATGTTTTTGCACAGGAGAAAACTGAGGCCTTGGTTGGGATTAGCTGGTTATTTGTTATTGGAATATTAGTTGGGTTTTGCTGTATAACAAACCACTCTAAAACTCAGTTGTGGCTGGGCTGATCTTGACCAGGCTCTGTTGGGTTTGGCTACAAGCTTCTGGCTGGGTCCAGGTCTACTATACACATCTCTCACCCTTGGATCAGCAGGTGCCAGGGGTATGTTCTTTTTATAGTGGAGCATTGCAGTATAGGAAGGCAGGTAGAAAAATGTGCTGTTGCTTGAGAACTCAGCTCAGAACTGAAATGCTTTATTTAACTTCCACCTACATGCTATCAGCTGAATCAAATCACATATGCTGACTCCAAAATCAGTGTGTCAAAGAAATATACTCCATCCATTCTAGTGGACATTACTTCCACATCACATAGCCAAGGTGTGACTATGTAATTCTAATAAAGGGAGGACATGAATGACTATAGTGACTGAAGAGAGAGGATCCCCGTCTTCAGATTCCCACGTGAGCTTTCCTTCCCTTCCATAATGTTCTAAGTAGGCTTCTAAAGTAGTGAGTTAACTTCGCATTTGAAATCACTTAGTGCTAAACCTCGTAGGGCCAGACTTGGCAGTAAGTTAACAATATTACCTTTAGAGAAAACAATCATAAAGTCTAGGAGCAGTCACACAGTAGTAAAGAAATTTAAAAAAAAAATGTTCATTGGCAAAAATATTTTCTACCTCCCTTCCACAAAACTGAAACTCTTGTTAAGTTTTCCTTTCAGCAAGAAGAGATTTATAGCTTCAACCCTATCAATTGTTTTTTAATTAAAAATGTATCGAGGTCCTCACTACTGGAGCACATAAACCAGACATGCCAATGCTTGGCACCATCAGCTCCGTGTATGCATATAAATAATTTCCAGGGTGACTGGGGTCTGGCCAGCAGACACTGCAGCAACTCTGAGATATACTTTCTCTGACTTAGAACTACTAAAACTGACCATGCTTTAACAGAATATTTAAAACATCTATCGTAGATCTGCAAATAGATGACTTCTCCACCCCACCCCTTCCTTTAGCAGTTTCAGATGCTGACCTTACCTGCCGTAAACTGAGTTTGCTCCTATCAGCCCAATAGATATCAAGTTGGTGCAAGAAGAGATGACCTGGATGTCCTTCCGCATCTTGCACTAAAATCCAGATCAGCAGCCAAACTCTGGCTCCAAGTGCCTTCATTGTCTTTGGTGACCCTGGAGAGAGAGAGAGGATAAGGCTTGATGCTGGGTTTCCAGGATGCAGAGGAGAAGCCCAGTGACTTATGATCCTCCATCCATCCGTGCACTGGCATCAGTATTTACTGGGATTCAGCTATGAGGTGCAAGCTGTAGAGTGGCAATAGCACAAACTTTGTGCTCAGGCCCACCTGGTTTCATAATTAAAGTGCAACACTATCTAAGAATGTATCTTGGGAAATTTCACTCATTCATTCACTCCTTCACCAATCATTTAACTCTGTGACTGCTGCATCCCAGATAGTGCTCACTGGGCACTGGGGTTGCAGTCGTACAAAGCAACAGAGTTCCTGCCTTCTGGGAAGTGACTACTGAAAGAGAAAGCAGGTAAGTTCGTAAATATATGCTCTGGCTTAACAGAGTGCGTTTCTCTTGTCTAAAAACAACAATGACAACAAAGCAAAACCTTTTCATTATAAAGTAAGGTTATAAAGTAATTCAGTAAATAACCTTTGCTGAATGTCTTTTGTTCCTAGTAAGTTACTTACATTCACTTCTCTTCACAACCTGTTTTGTTTATTTGTTTGTTTGTTTCTCAATCATTGTCCCTTTTTATGTGTGAAGAACTGAGGCTCAGAAAGAGAGTATGTTTTTTAGGTTGCTCAGCCAACGGTGGAAGAACTGGGGTCTGAAGCCAGTTCCGTGTGGCTGCAATGCCAGGGGGCTTTCTCTTCTTCGGTGTATGGGCCCTAATCCTTATTCTCCAGCATCGCCACACAGATGTCACCAAAATGCAGTAGTTCTCTTGAGATTATAGGACGAAATCATGTGAAAAGCCAGTCTGGCGTGACTTCTCTGCTCTTAGAGTTTGCCCACATTAGCAGTGCGGGAGGATGGGATTTGGCTGCAATCCAGGGCCGGCTTTGCTGGCCAGGATTCCCATCCCTGGAGGGCCCAGTTCCCATCTCCCAGGAATCTCTGCTTTGCAAGCTGTGCTTCTCTGAGGTACCATGTCCAGTGCACAGGTAGTGCTATAGCAGCTGCATTTTATCCCTTTCCTTACTCATAATCTGGAAAGAAAAAAAAAAAAAGAGTTTGTGGAGAAAGCCAAGTACAAAACATAACTCAGAAATGGTAATGTAACAGGGCCTACCACGGCTGCTGACTAGTTGCATTCGTAATGATTTTCTCCAAATAATGCAAACACTATTTTTTCCTGAGAAAATGAAATATAGGAGTGCCACATTCCACAGATGATAAGGGAGAACTCATAAAAGATTTTAATCTTTCCTTGTCAGGCTTCAAAAATGCAAATGGCCTCGTCCTCATTTTCTTTATGCCCTGGACTTCTAATTGAGGAAGCTGACATCAATTATGCATGTGGGTACCGCTGGGGAGGGAACTAGAATAAATATTTGGGGGGTATCGTTAGCTAGAACATCGCTTCATCTTCGTGTCACCATAATTCCCCATGTCGTAGTGCTTTAGATTAGAACATATGGCAATAAGGTAGGTAATGAGAACAACAATTTTCTGAAACAACATTATAACTTTTCCCTCTTTATGGTCACATTTAGTTACAGTACATGCTGCCATTTAGGTATGGAGCTTTATAAAAGCAAATCTCGGAGAGCGGGGAGTTCAGGAGCAAGAGCCTAGGAAGTCTGAATGCCTGGGCCCAGAGCCAACCCTGCAGATGGGAATTTGGAGGTGTGGGCTACGTAGCTTTTGCTGCAGCAACAATTCTCATTTTGAAGGGGCTTAGAGCAGCAGCGTTTCCTTCATTTCCATGTTTTGTGAGGGTTGTGAGTCTCCATAAGGCAGCTGGGCTCAGCTTCACCCACCTTTTCCTTCAGAAGCCAGGTTGGAGTGGCCACTTTCTGAGAGATGCTGTTGTTATGGTAGGAGCCTCCAGGCCAATAATTCAAGAGTACTTAACACCTCTGCTTAGACGGGTGTATTTTGTAGCCACTTGCAATCCTCTTTCCAAAGCCAGTCATGGGCTGAGCCTGTCAATAAAGCAGGGAGGCGTAGCAAAGACGGAGATGTGTAATATACACTATGGAGAGGGGCAGAGATTGTGAACAATGACACAGTGGCCCACAGGGTGTTCCCTCGACTCTCCCCCATCATCACTGGGGAGATTATATTGGAGTAATTTAGTAAGTCAGCAAACGAGCAAAGAGAGTCACCATCGGTTGGTGTCAGGTGGATCTGGAGAGCATGTGAATACAAATCCGGGAGGTGGCTGAGCAGTACAGTCTAAATGCAGGGTACAGGGCAATGCATCTTGGGAAAGTGATGCTGAAGAAGATGACCTCTGCCATTCAGGACCTTTCCACTTTAAAGACATGATAGCCAAGCTAAGAGTGAATAAATCTCATGGCCAGAGTGGAAAAGTACTATAAAGGAACAAGAAAGGGAGAGGAAGGAACGTTTAAGTGCTCTGTGTTCAGCACGTTATAGTACTATCTCATTTAATCTGCTCAACATGCGGAGCTAGAAGGAATGCAAATTGAGCAAACTTGAGTATCAGACAAGTTTAATGGCCTGCCTGCCTAACAGCTACTGGGGGCTGAAACTGGGAGCAAAGGGAGTGATGCTATGGGAGAGGAAGTCAGAGCCCTTCCTTCTGCCTGGGATGATCAGTGAAGGAGCCACACTCTGGAGGCAGCAATCAGACAGATCTCAACAAATGAGCAGCATTTCAGTAGACAGAAGAGGAAAGACCGGCAGAACATCCATCCAGGGAACAGCAGAGGTAAAGCCCAGGATGCATGAAAGAGTCCAGACTTTGTAGGGAACAGCCAGGGTAGTCCTCTGGTGTGCTTGAGGCATAAGGTAGGATCAAGGATCAGGTTATTCTGGGTGTGCAGTGTGTCTCATGTTGAACATTTTGGACTTTACTCTGCAGGTAGTGGAACTATTGAAGAATTCTGAGTAAGGACTAATAGGATCTCAGTTGTATCTTTAAAAGGATACTTCAGTTAAAAAGTTCTCCAGGGCACAGCTCAGAGACAGACTGACTGACCTCTATGATATTATACACTCCCTTAAACTCCCTCCAAGTCTTTAGAGATAGGGAGGGACCTTGGGAGAGAGAGAGAGAGAGAGAGAGAGAGATTCTAAATGCAAGGCTATATTTGATATGATTTTAATCACATGTCTCTTTGTTAAGTATGAAGTAGTGCTGTTCCATAGATAGGTTTACTGTAAGACCAGGTTCCCTAAATTCCTTAAGGTTGTCTTGCCTGTGTCTTCATCTTTGTCCTGTCAATGATCTTCATGTTTCAGCCCCAGATCAGCCTCTAAGGAATAGGTACCATTATGAAAATAAATTATAAACACAAACAACAGCCACTTCCCCAGCCTTATCATGTAAAACATACACGCACACACATTCAGCACACAGACGCAAATTAAAGAGAGAAAAACTACTGAGAAGGAGACTCATGTGAAAAGTAGGATCCTAGGTGCTCCTTATGATTTTGTCAAACACCTTCTTGCCAGCCACCCCCACAAAGTCTCTTGTCCATATCAGGCGAAATGAAGACAAAACTTTTTCTCTTGATTCTCTTTAGTGGAAAGATGAGGTTGGCATTTAAAAGAGAAATGTATAAGGAAAAAAACTGGGGGATGATGTATAATCACTTTTCTGAATCTGGAAATCCCACAACATTCTGGCTAGCTTTCCTCAGTCCTATGCCCCTTTTTCTAAGAAAACTGCTAATGCTCTTGATGGTGGACTCTAGGTCCACCACTCTGCACCCCACAAGTATGGTCTACTTCGATACCTCTCCTTTACCGGGACAAATGTCAAGAATTTCTCAGCCAGCTGGCATCTTCTCACCTGCTTCCAAAGGAATTTTCTTAACTTCTCACTTGATAGGCAAAATATGGCGACTAATACCCAGTAAGGTTCAAAGAATGAGGCAGGCCAGTGGTTCTCCAGCTTTAGCTTACCTGGAATAGTTGATAAATTGTATTTCTGGGCCCCATCTTCTGGATTATCTGCTTTAGGTGGTCTGGGATGGGACCCAAGAATATATTTCTACCAAGTCCTCTGGTGATGCTAATGCACTGCCCCCCCATACTTTAAGGCCCACAGGTCACCAGCCCCACTCTCTCCTGGTGTCTTCTAGAAATCATTGCAGTATGGTATGGGAATGGAAGTGGGAGTGCTTCAGTGCTTTTTTAGGCCTAATTCTGAATCCTGGCTCTCCTACTAGTTAACCAAATCATCTTGGAAATATGGCTTAACCTCACTGAAACTCAATTTTCAAACTTTAAAAATAGCAATTATGGGTGCCTGGGTGGCTCATTGGGTTAAAGCCTCTGCCTTTGGCTCAGGTTATGATTTCAGGGTCCTGGAATCAAGCCATGCTTTGGGCTCTCTGCTCCGCGGGGAGCCTGCTTCTCCCTCTCTCTCTGCCTGCCTCTCTGCCTACTTGTGATCTCTGTCTGTCAAATAAATAAATAATAAAAATAGCAATTATTGGGGTGCCTGGGTGGCTCAGTGGGGCATAGCCTCTGCCTTCAGCTCAGGTCATGATCCCAGGATCCTGGGATTGAGCCCCACATCAGGCTCTCTGCTCAGCAGGAAGCCTGCTTCCTCCCCTCTCTCTGCCTGCTTCTCTGCCTACTTGTGATCTCTGTCTGTCAAATAAATAAATAAATAAAAATAAAATTTATTAAAAAAATAGCAATCATAATATCATCTCTCAAGTTTTTTTGTGGGGAGGAATAAAGACTATAACATATATAAAGTCTCTAGCACAATGTCTGGTACGTGTTATGAATTCTCTAAATATTAACCTTCTAATTCTCTTCGTACCATGGGACTTCATTCAGGTTCAAGTCTGCCACCCTGTCATACAGGAGAGTGATCCCACACTAGTTCTTCTACTAAGATGGCCCATAAAACAGTGCAGTCTCCATAACACGTAAACAACAATGGTTTATGTGTTATGTTGACATGCTCTACTTGAATACAGCATCCACTAGTCGCCATTCTGTGGCTCAGCCCAAAGGAATGATATTTCCATATGGAAGTTGCAAAAAAGACAGTCATAAACCATACTAATGGAAGTCTAAATTCTACTTTAATGACAGCTATATCTTCAACATTAGGTACAGAATGCCAAAGAAGGATGGCTCTGCTTTAGAGGTAAGGACTCCGGTTATTTCTTACGGAGTAAGTCCTGCAAGAGTCATACACAGTGAGGGGTGGGGTGGGGATGGGGTTCAGCAACAAGGGGAAGGGTAATCAGTGACTCGCACATCAAAGGGGAAAGCTGGCAAAAGCTATGCAGAGCTATGAAATAAAAAGCTGTGACTTCAGGACATTAAAGTGTCTTGGAAGCTGAATTTCTCCGGCTTATCTTTGGAGATAGATAGAAGAGATAATGTTGGCACTAAAATTCAAGCAAATACAGAAAAATACATGAAATAACCAAGGGATTATGAGTGGTGCATTTGATAGGAAGAAAAAGTTTGAACTACCTCTCATCATCGTATTTAGGATGATATTTCCGGGGTAAAGCCCTTAAAGAAAGGAGATAATGCATAGTAGTGTTTTGTAAAGGCTAATGAGATAACGCAAAAAAAATTCTCCACGTGCCTTAATCCCTCAATAAATGATGACTATTACTGATTGTTACTCTGAAAAGCATATTTGTATTATAATGAATTGCTCAATGGCCATCCTACGCTCTTCCCTCACCCACTAGATTGCAAGCTTCACAAAGGCAGGGACCAGATCTGTCTTTGGAATATTCTATGCCCAGTTCTAGCAAGGTGCCTGGGGCATAGCAGATGCATGATAAAAATCTGTTGGAGGCAAAAAAGAAAGGAGGCTCAAGAGGAGACGAAATATTTCAGTATAGGCTCTACTCTGGAGAACACAAGGAAGAATGAAAAAAATGTGGGGAATATGAATGGAAAAATGGGACAGAAAACCTCTGTTGGCTCTAGGCATACAGCATGTCCTTTGTGACTAAGTGTCTATCACTACTCAGCTTTTTCTTTCACTTCCATTGTCCACCCTGGAATGCCAAGTGTTGACCTCGATCCCTCGAGTCACTGGCTGTGGGCTCCCCCTAAGGATCCCAATTGTCTGAATTACCTGAAGTTCCATGAAGGCCACCATTAACGCATATGATATCATTGTACAAATTAGAAAAAGGTGCTCCTTCTTCCAGGTTGATGTAGCCAACAGCTAGGATGCTCGAGTTGGTGAGTATAGAGTGTGGGCTGGGGGTTAGGCTTCTCCCACCCATTGTTCCCATTACCCCATTTAGCCAGGTCCATCCTTATGCAGTTATACTTGCTGGGCCAGGGCTCCTTTCAACTTCAGCTATAGCATCACCCACTTACCAAGTGCGTATTTTCAACATGTAGGCACTGGGGCTAGAGCGATATGGCACATATAACTCCTGTCTTCATGGAGTTTATTCTGGAACTAGGGAAGAGGCATCAGGTGAAATGGTTGAGCAGAAAGCCTAGGGGTGAGACACATCTTGTTTGAACATGGTGCCAGTCACCAGCCATGCCATCTTGAGCAAGTGGGCAAAGTCTTCACTTTCTCATTGTGAAAATGGAGGTACTAACTACCTCCCTCAGAGACTTGTGAGCACGGAGAGGCAGGGATATGCTATGATAGGAATGTTTGTCTCCCCCACCACCAAATTCATATGTTGAAAACCTAATGCTCAAAGTGATGCAATTGGGAAGTGGGGTTTGGGAAGGTGCTTCGGTCATGAAGGTAGAGCCCTCCTAAATGGGATTAGAGTTCTTATAAAAGAGATCTTTAGCTTCTTCCACCAAGTGAGAACAGAGCTAGAAGTCAGCAGTCTCAACCCGAAGGGGAACTTTGTCAGACACCAAATTTCCTGCTGCCATGATTTTGGAATTCCCAGTATCTAGAACTGTAGGAAATAAAGTTCTGTTGTTTATAAGCCACCCTGGCTATGGTACTTTGTTACAGCAGCAGCCAGAACAGATTAAGATAGTACATGTCCCATGTATGTTAGCTATTATCATTATTATTATCATCATCATCATTTCATAGTATTAGTGATATAATCATGAAGAGAATAAAGATATCCTCTTGGACCAGGACATTCAAAAAAACCATCACCAAAGCAATATAACATAAGAATGATAACACAAAATGCCTTCAGGGAAGACACAGGAGCAAAACCTAATAAAACAGGCCCAATTCGAGGCAATAAGGGCTGGTGTGGAGTATGGCAAACTAGAGAACACATTGAAAACATTCAGCTTCAAATGTTTGAAAATAAATGACATTGTCTTTGAGGTAAGTTCTGCCTCTCCAGGGTGGGGAGAAAGATACACAACATTGGATAAGAAGATGTCCAGCCCTCTCAGAAGGTTTGCTCTTTGTAATCAACTGCCATAACTGTTCCCCCTCATTCCTCTAGTGGAATCTTGGGCCCTCAAAATCCTTGATAGCAGACTTGCTTGACAACAGTTTAAGACCAAAGCTACAAAGAGCAAAACCACTGTTTCAGCCTCTCCATGGTGTCCTGTACTTAACTCTCAGGAATTCTAGGCCTTTCCTCTCCTTTCACGCCTCACCCCCCAGTCAGTCTGAGGTGAGCTGACGGCAGAGACTTCTTGCTAGCTCAGAGTACATTGTTTGAAAGTTTGTGTCATAAACGTATCGATCTTGCTCAGCGTTCCCAAACAGAATCTCGATGTTGAAGCACTCCTTTAATCAAAAGTAAATTATGTACCGGCCACGTAGGTCAGCTCAGCCAGGCTCACAAAAAAGGCAATCCATCATTTATTCGTAAATGTCAGTGAAATCTGGAGATCAATATGTGCGCCAATGTGGATTATGTTTATTATTTTTCTGTAAATATCAATGCTGAGAAATATTTCAAGAGAGCATGTAGGTACCATGGGAAATCAGAACTCAACCTAGGGTAGGTGGTGGTGAAGTGGTTGAATCTTTCCAAATGGATGGATTCGATCTGGGTTATTTTCTTTCTTTTCTTTTTTTTTTCTTTTTTTCTTTTTTTTTTTTTTTTGGAATTCCTTTGCAGGTGAGAGCCGGGCCATCCCTATTCTTGTGGGAAATAAAGGAGAGAAGCATAGTGATTAAGGTGTCTGAGAAAGTTCGAAAATGGATGTAGCTTACAATGAGATAGAAATGATTTCTCCAGATACATTTTGAAGGGTGAGTTTGTACACAGAAAGTAAAAATGATTTCCAAAGTTCTGGTTCATCTACAGGATGAGCCAGAAGGTGATCTCTAGTCCTGTCCTACCCCTTTTTGTTGGCTTCTGTGGATTAATACAATATATATGTGATGTCAGTGTCTTGTGCAGTGGAAGCAGCAGCAAGCAGTTGTTTGAAAGGAAAGACCTGATTTCTTACTGCGTGTTTTTTCTTCCATGTGTTGTAGAGGGGATACAGAATCCTGGAGGTTTTGAGTTAGTGAAAAACAAGATCAAAGTGGTATATAGAAAGACAAACAATAAAAATTTAATAACCAATATCAGACACTTAAGAGATTGAAAGCAGAGAAGCCACTTCTGAGGTCCAGCCTGGCTAGATAGACACCTTTTTGTAGTAGAAAGATCCTTAGCTTCAGGATCAGATGTTAGGGCTTGAAGTTGAATCCTTACTCTACTGATTATTAGATGCAAATTACAATACCTTGCCGAGGCTCAGTGTCCGGCTTTGTAAAATGAGACTGATAACAACAGCTGCACCAGTCAGGACAGACTAGGTCATGCTGCTCTAACAAATAATCCTGTGTTTCTGTAGTTTCAAAAAGGTTTCTTTCCCTCTCATACTTCATGCCCATCCTGGGACAAAGGGGCAGGGATATCCTGTGAATCATGTGTTTTCTCTTCCTCTCAAATCAAGCATGCTTTACTGCAAGGAGTTTGGAAAAGTCCAGTCTTACAGTGTGTTCACCAGAAGAAGACAGGAATATGCTTGGCAAATAACATTCATAGGTATCACACCGAACTCCTTGGACTTGGGGGCAAATGAGAAGCCATATGGAAATGTAAGGCAGGTGTGTGGCACAGGACATAAAGTTAGTAAACCACGGCTATTTACATTGGGTCAGTCCTTCAATGTCAGATTCTGAAGCCTGGATTTGATCTAAGAGACAGCCTAGTATCTTCGCAAGCGTGAAGAAGGAGTATGACTAGATTGTGGGCTTTTGACATAAATTTAGTCCAAGTGTGGAGAGGCTGAAGGCTTCGAGAACTTCCTGAAGGTGACGCTACAGGTCTAGGCATGTGGTAGGGAGGCCAGGGACTACCAACTGACATTTGATTCTTGCCATTCTTCTAAATATGAAGCAGACACCTCTGGAAAAGGATGCCTTGAGCATACTGACTGTTGTCATGAAAAAAAAAAAAATCAAGCTGTGGCCAGTCACACAGTTAGTACCCAGTGTACTTGAGATAACCTATATTGCTCTCTTCCCCTAAAGTTTCTTCATCGTCTTTGCTTCTCTGTCGAAAGCCTTGCAATAGTGTCAACCTGGATTAGGTAATAGAAGACAGAAGGTCTAGGGCTATTACTTAAATTGTCTCTCTGACCTTGAGAAAGCAGTCCCATTCCTTCTCTGGGCTTCAGTAGACTCATTTGTAAAATTTCTATTTTACAAATGAGTCTACTGAAGCCCAGAGAAGGAATGGGACTGCTTTCTCAAGTTAAAATCCATCATCTCTAAGGTCTCTTTCAACATCAAGTTTATAGTTTTTTGACAAGCATTGGCAATGAGCATATGATTACTTTCCTTTTGTGCAAGTTAACTGTAATCAAAGATAGTCTTAGAATATCCAATTTGGTTTGAGCATTTATTTTCTCAAATCCAATGAAGGATTAGGAAAAAAAACAGAAGACAAAGGTAGAATATAATTTATGACAATTATTTTAATGTACTGGAAATAATTAAGAAGGGAGAACTCAATTCATGCTTTTTTGTTTGTTTCTGGACTTGGGAAGATCCTTACAAAACTTCCAGTAGGATTCCCTCAATCTTAGTTAGCAGGGCTGAGAGAAAGATGCTTGGAATCAATCCAAACAAATATGTTTGGAATCCATGGTATCCCTGTAGCACCCAAGCTCTGTAAGAAGGCAAGGACATTGTCTTGTTCATTTCTGGGTCCTCAGCATTGAGGAGAGTAGATGACATGAATTAGGTGTCCAATGGATGTCTGTAGAACAAATACAAGAATGATGGGGAGGAAACTAATCACATGGTCCTCCTGTTCATGGTCCTTTTCCAATCCCCTTCTTGCAAGCCAAAGTTCTTTCTATTATGTATGTTTCCAGTGTTCTCTACTCCATCCTTCAACCAACACATACAAAGCACTTAATCTGTGCTTAATCCTACTACATGCCCTTAATAAAACATGTGCTAATCTGCTTTTCGCCACCTAGTGTACGAACTTGCAAATTGACTGGTGCTGAGCCTTCATGTTCAGAGAAATGGAAGTTTTGACCTCTTCTCTGTGTACGTTTGGGGAGACAGGAGAGCATCTTTTTCTGCCTTTTTCTCTTGCTAAAAGAAATCTATTAATGGATCATAAAAGAGCATATACTCTTGCCTCAGATTAGTTATTAAAGAAAATGATAGTGTTTTCAGAGAGTATATAGCCCTCTGGTTAAAGTAGATTTGGAACCAAACCAACTTGTATGAGTCCCAGTGCTGCCCATGCTTAGTCGTGAGAACTTTGCAAATTATTTGCATTTTCTTAGGTTTGGTTCCCTCCTCCCTAATGTGAATGAGAGTAATAGTAACACTTCTCAAGAGAATCTATAAAACCAAATTTATGGTAAGTGTTCATTCATTCATTTATTTATTTATTAAGCAAAAATTTATTGAGTGTTTTCTACGTCCTAGACATTATCTGAGTGTCTGGGATAAAGCAATTAGCAAGCAGATAGAAATCTCTGTCCTTATTTTGCTCAGCTTCTAATGTTCAATAAATATTAGCTAGTATTATTCTCGTTATTAGTCTTAGGCCAAACATCAGTGTTTCAAAATTTTTATCTAGATGAATTCTTTTTTTCTCTACGTGATGTCAGTCAGTCAGTTGCATTTGCTAAGTAATCACAGAGCACAGAGCCATACGCTGGTGTCTGTATGGGGGCTAAGGGAGGGGAGAGGATAGATTGAATTTGGATTTGAGAAGCACATCTAAATTAAACACACTACCTCTTACTGCTTGTTCCTAATTACCTTTCAGCAATAATAAGAACTTGAGTGGATTTTCATCACTGTCCATTGTACTCTGTCCAGAAAACCCACTGAACCATTCTTAAGGGGCTAGGAGAAGAAAAGCAGCGGCTGTATCTGAATTACTTGGGAAGAGCATAGTTTTTTTGTTTGTTTGTTTGTTTGTTTTGTTTTTAAAGATTTTATTTATTTATTTGACAGACAGAGATCACAAATAGGCAGAGAAGCAGGCAGAGAGAGAGGAGGAAGCAGGCTCCCCGCTCCCAATGCAGGGCTCGACCCCAGGACCCAGAGATCACGACCTGAGCCGAAGGCAGAGGCTTTAACCCACTGAGCCACCCAGGCGCCCGGGAAGAGCATAGTTTGATACAGATATGGATGCAGGCTTCTCAAGACAAGCATCCTTGTCCAACACCCTAAGGAGGCAACAAGCAGATGACTGTCCTGGTTACATACTGGATACGTGACCCACCTACATAACTACACGAGCTCAGAGAATTTGCGTCCCTGAAGGGAATATCAAAAGTCCCCTGACTCAGATCCTTGATATGACAGATAAGGAAACAGATGCAGAGAGAACAAGACCGTGTGGTTGGTGTGCGGAACACCTGACCAGACGGTCAGTATCCTGTTCCCTGCCGAGTGTTTCTACAGCTTCTGGAAGTCTCCTTTGTCTAACTTTGAGTGAAGACCCCTGGGGCTCAGTGGTCCTTTCACTAAATTGTTTGTTCTGGACTCAGCCTCCAGCACACAGTGAGGGGATCGGAGAAGGAGCTTTCTGTGACAGAGGGCGCCTGCAGTGAGTTTAGACACATGCATCCCTGTGACGGAACAAGAAGGAGGCTTTGCAGGCACTGTCCCTCACATCGCTCTCTTTCCCAAGGAGCTTTCCCTCCAGGACCTCACAGAATGGCTCAACAGTTTTTTTTCCGGGCAGACTACAAAGGACAGGTCTGCAAATCCACTTCACGTTCTTGTTACTACTACAGACAGGTAACAAGGAAGACAGTGTGGTGTATTTAATTTATGCATCTTTCTTAAATTCAAGAGTCCCCGCGGCGACTCTTGCAAGGGTCTTCTGTCACCATGAAGGGGACAGGACTGACTCCAAAATCCTTCCTCTAGGTTGACTAAATCCCTCAAAGATGCTTTTTTGCTTCAGAAAAGATCCAGTTCACTAGGGGAAAGTGGGGAGAGATTTTAAAGGGAGGTGCCACCTAGCGGCCTCTGGGGTGATCAGCAGCTAACAGCAAGAAAAGGCCAGTGGCTCAGGAGAGAGCAGCTGCGGCCATTTATCTCAAGCCCTACTAAATGGCTAGAAGAATCATAGAATGTTTCTATTGGGAGCAACCTCCAGAGATTTTCTGTCAAGACATCTGCCTCCAGTCAGCCCGAGTAAAAGGCCTGCCACTTAGAGTGTTGTAAAAAACAATTTTACAAATATTAGCACATTTAATTCTCAGGTCAGCCCCGTGCATTTGGATAGAATCATCTCTGTTTTAAAGATGAGATGATCAGTCATAAATGAGGTTTCTTCAACAAAAGCACTCGACTAGTGAGAGATTAATTAGGCTCCTGGCTGGAACCCCAGCTGTGCGCACCATGAACCCTCCCACTTGAAATCACCTGTTTCCCAACCCAGGAAAACACCTAGAGACCCAGAGACTTAGACAAGTTCCTCACCCCAGTCAAACACCCCATCTCTTGCCCAAGGTTTGGGCCAGTGTTTGAGGGCAATTCTACAGCAGAATTTTTGAGTTAGGAGAAAGTTCCTTCTACCTGCAACTCAGCTCCAAATTCCCCCTCAACACACGGACAAATTTGGTCTTCGCCAGCGGGAATGTAGGGGGAGAAGGGGTCTTGACAAGAAGTGGTTGGGGGAGCGGGCTGCTGTGTCCATGTGGCAGTGAACGATGGGGCCATCCTGGAATACGGAAAAGGCTGCTGGTTGTGTCAGAAGAGTCCTTGTAAGAGGAAATTAAGCCGGATATAACCCCACTATGAAATCACTGGGCATATCTCAGGTCCCTGTTTTAAATATTCAGTAGTCTTCATGGAGAAAATGAATTAATGAATAGGGTCATCTGACAGTAGAATGAAAAAAATTATTTGAAAAGTAAAAGAAAAAAAAGGGAAAAAAAGTATTTTATCCCATCTCCTTGCTCAGTGCCTCCCCCTCTACAGTGGGGCCAATGCCTCACAGGTATGGGGGTGTGTCTCATTCTTATCCATCTCCTCCACCAACCCCTATCCTAGCCCAGTCGGACATTCATCATGCTCCACATTTCCTGGTACTTGGACATTCAAGGACAGTGACCCTTAGCCACTTGTGCAATGCCTAGGCATTCTCTAGAAGAGAAGCAATCTTGTGTGTGTTGGTTGTTTGAGAAAGAAAGCATTGTTAATGGAGGTCTTGACTTGTGGGCTGAAATAGCAAGCAAGGGATGTGTTTGCTTTTTCTGGCTGTTACTTGCTAGAGAAAAATATATTTATGAGGGAGAAGGTCATCCCTACAGTCGCTGTGTTCTCAGGGGATCGGGCTGGGCGGGAAGGTCTCCAAGATGCAAGTGCGAGAGGAGTGCAGACCCTGTAGCACCACGGTCTCCCTTGGAAGCACTCTGGCATGGTCGTCCAGACGTTCTTCATTGAAGGTTGGGAGGGACCTTCCTTCCCCTCAAGGAAGAAGCTGTGGCTGTGTGGGATGCATCCTGACAAGGGAAGGAAGCTGGATAGGAAGAGCCACAAGGTATGCTGAGTGCTTTCTCATGGGGGAAGCTCAGTCAATTTCTTGCACTTCCTGAGTCCCAGTCACTTCTTTTTCCCCTCAGGACTCAGCAAGTCTGGTGTGGTCTCCACTGTCGAGGAGGACAGAGTGAAGTAGGGGATCTTAAGGATTAATGTGAGACCAAAAGTTTCTCTCTCTCTCTCTTTTTTTTTTTTTTTTTAAACTGGTCTGATAGGAAACAACATGGCATTAGAAGTCTGTTCTCTCGTGGACAAGTGAAGGGACAGTTGGATAAATGGAGACATCAATTTAGTCTTAGTAGAGAAAGTTCAAAGAAGTGGTATCAGAACTTTCTAAGCAGTCCTGAGGCACTCAGGTCTGGGAGAGAATTTGAGCAGCAATCTGATCCATCTCTGCCCCGGGGGCAGGATGGCCACGTGAATAGTGCATGACTCCTGGGATGTTGCCTGTGACAACGGGCATCACCGTTGGACTGTTCAGAGCCCAAGAGCAAATAAGCCACTAGAGACTTGGGTTTGACTTCTTCCTCTCTTCTGTCGGTGCCTGGAAAAGAAATGACGAGCCAGTACAACAGGTAGCAAGCAACCTGCTTTCGGGAGGAGCTGTGCCTAATCCAGACCCCCCAGGCTCCCACATGGAGGAAACAGCCTCAGCCTGGGATCCCTTCTCAAGGAAGCTTGCTACACAAAAGCGGCCTTTGCCTTCTAACAAAGCTGCCCCTGTGAGGACGGGAGGCTGGAGTGCGCACGTCTCTTCCACAGAGGAGAGAAAAATGATATGAGAGCAGCTTGGATGGGAACAATATTTCAGGCATGGCTAGCTGTTAAAAACGAGCTAATTCAGAAGAGGCACATTTAAATAAATATAATGCAAAGGCATAATGGTACAAGATAATAGTTTTGAATGGGGAATTCTAATGACTTCAAGTGCATTTCACAGGGCAATTAATACACATGGCAATGCTGCAACATTCAGCAAAAGGGGAGGGGAGAACCGGGGTCGGGAGCGAGAAAACGGGAGATGACAGCACCTGATAAAAATAGGATTTGATTTTCTTTGCAGAAGGAGTAATGCTTACAAATATAATAAAAGAGAAAAATAAGTGTGTGTCAGTTTTTATAATTCAGCTTGTAAAATTCAGAATGATTAGTTTTTGAAGAGGGCAATTAGTCCTCTTTTGCATATTCATGGGGATTTAATGAAATAGGGTTGGGCTTTCTCCATTCTTTCCTGGTTACCCCCACATTACCCTTCCCCCACTGCAAACTAAAAATATATCTGATATCCATCAAACTGAGGCCTCATCCCCTTGAAATCATAGAGGAGGTTCTCTCTGCTGATTGGTACACATACCAAATACCCAGGACTATCTTTAAGAAATTACATGTTTTTAGTGCCTCTGCCATTAGTTAACAGATGAGGTGTGTGATTCTTTGGGGGGGGTGGCGCTGAGGAAGAGATTTTTGCTGACAGCAAAGAGGGAAGAATACACAGAGTAAGAGGCTGTCCCTGGGACAGCCAGAGGACATCTTATTTGTATGTTTGTTCTTGTTCATTTTTACTTGGGCGTGTGGGGGGTGTTGCGCATGTGTAGAGAAGAAAAGAGAAGAGGACATAAAGACAGAAAGAGAAAATGAAGGAGAGAAAGTAAGAGAAGGAAGGAAGGAAAGAAGGAAGAAATGGAAGAAGCTAGGGAAAAAGAAGAGTCGGAAGAGATCAGAATCCTCTGCTGTCCGGTTTGGTGGAGGCCTGCTGGGTAATTACAAGGCAGCAGACGAGAGTAGGGAGTTCTTTTCTCCCCTTTCTGTTTATATTCTTTTCAAGTGTTGCCTAGAGCAAGCACAACGAGAAACCAATGAACAAACAAACTCCAAAAGCCACACACCGTCAGAAACCACCTCAGCACAAAAGGGAGCGACCTTGATGGTCCATGTGGTGTGCTTACATTTCCCCAGTGCACTGACTTCTGGTGTGTGTGTGTGTGTGTGTGTGTGTGTGTGTAAAACTCAGTCATTTTCCTAATGTCTTGTACTAAGATTCGTTAGGGTCAGCTCCCAAACCTCAAAGCGGCCAAATTCTCCTCATGCCCTACCTTGGGAACAGTTCAGTTCCTCCCAACATTGTTTCGGCTCTTCTGCCCTCCTTCCCCCTTTCCAAAAGCTTTATTTTTAAAATCCATTTCCTCCCTCTTTGACTTTACATAGGGACAGAAGATAAATGACCATTTTAGTCCCTCCCTGATAAAAAAGTATTTACAGATTTTATCTGCACAAGATTTTGCCGATGAAGACACGGAGGCTGGGAGGAATTCATTGTTCAAGGTCACAGCGCTAATGAGTGGTAGAGTGAGGGTCTGAGCGTAGGTCCGTCTGCCTCTAAGTTCCGCGCTCCTAACATACCTATGGCTTCCCAGCTTCTAAGTCCTGAACGTTTGCAAGGAGAAACTGCCTTGGATTTCCCCTGAGAAGGGAGGGAAATTGGGAGAAAAGGGATTGGCTGCAAGACGACACTTGCTTTCCATTCCTGATGTTCTCTGTTCAAAGTGACGTCCCCTCACCGAACTCTTCAGCCCCCTTTTCCATCCCTTTGGAATCCACCTGCCTGTACAGTGTGCATTCCAGGGGCCTCTTCTGTGGAAAAGGCCAGTCTCCAGAATAGTCTGTGTCTAGAAGTAAGTCTATGATTCCGGAGTTCAATCTTAGGAAACTCAAGTCACATTTTCCAACAATGCTATAATAATAAATTTTGAAAACTCACCTTTGGTTTCCATTTTCCTGCCTCCAGTCTGTCCTTTAATTGGTTTAAAAATCAGGTGAAGAAAAAAGTTACTATCTATTGGACCCGCTCAAAGTTCAAGGCTAATATTTACTGAATGCCTCCTCTGATCTGGTGAGTCATGGTGCTGGACTCCTGCTTGCTGCCTTCCTCTTGGATTGATATGTCATTTAATGGGTATGGAAAAAAAAAAAAAAGTTCTGGCCTTATCATTTGATTGCCTGTGGATATTGAAAACACTCATAGGGAAGACCCATGAGTCTGAACCTGGCATTTTCAAATCCTGGAATTGGAGTATAGACAAGTGGGTAGAGATAATTACATTTTGTGTGAATATGTGTGTGTACTTGCATTTTTCTAGGAAAGGTCCACTATCTAATCAGATACTCAAAGTGTCTCTGGTCCCCTAAAGTAAGCCCCTAGATTAGAAAGTCACAGTGACAGGTACCAGCTTCAAAATAGAAACTTTAAGATCAGCTCCTCAAGTCTTACTCTATGTGACTATTACCACTTCTCATATTTTCAGCATCTCCAGTTTCTGGCCTGATAATCCCAACTAGAGACTGGGATAGTTACTGAATTCAGGAGAAACAAGTTCCTGTTGAGTTTTTTATACGTGAAAGTACAGAGTAACAGGAAGAGTAAGCTCACAGGCCCTGGAGCCCCATACTGTCCCCTCGCCGCTAAGTCTTCCTGCCCATTTCGTATGATCGCTGGGTTTTCCACTTGACACGAAAACATGCCTGTCCTGGTACCAAGAGTCATTTCCCCCTTTCTCCTCCCTCTTCCGTTTTTGGAGACGCATTAAGTGAACCCCTGCAGAGAATATGCATTCTCCAAAGGTGGCCCCCATGCTGTCCTTGAGAAGAAACTAGACTTTATAGTGCATGGCAGTTTAATTCATAAATAAATATTACATGTGCTACCAGATGGTTCATTAGCCAGTTGTTATGGCAATCAGCATTTCAGCCAATTAAAAACCTTTCCCAAGACTTTAAAATATGTTGATTGTGGAAACATGAAGTGCCTGAAGACCATGCAAATACACTTGAATGCAAGAGGCATTTCTGCTTTGGGATAAGAGGGAGCAGGTGGGGGCTGGGAAGGGGGAAAGCAAGGGGCACATCAGTGCAATGTAGACAACAGAATAAAGATTAAAGATGTTGGGGAAAGAAAACGTTTTTATTAATCTCCACCCTACATGTATAAAAACTCTTTTGGTATAGTCAAAAATTAAAGAAGATTTCCTTTTCTTTTCTTTTCTTTATTTCTTTTTTCTTTTTTTCTTTTTCTTTTTTTTTTTTTTTGAGTAGATTCTTTGAAGGCAGTGACTGTGTCTTACTGACTTTTGTGTTTCACCGCCTAGAATACTGCTTGGCACATAGTAGGTGGCAGTTTATAGTAATAAAAGATAGTTTAACAATCATCATCATCATGAATTATAATAAATTGCAGAAAAATTATTCTTGTCCTAAAATAGAATCCAGAGACAAAGTGTGTTACTAGGTCTCGATAAAAGCCAGCAAAGGAGGCCGCTGCTGTGGTTTGGGCCATCTGGCTGGGGCAAGAGAACCTCATTGGTTTTATGTCTTCATAGGATTGGATGGTTGGGAATAAAGCTGTGGCTCAGAGTGGTGAAGGACGGGAACGGGCCCTCCGCTGGACTTCTGCCATCGGCTGTCCTGTCAGTTTCGATGACCTGTGCCTGCATAGGTGTTCTGTGCCCCCACCTGAATCTAATCCCCTCTAGAGCTGGTGTTGAATGGCCCCACTCAAGGAGTCTGGGAGTGAGGATGGCCTGGCTGAGCAGTAGCTAGGAGGCAAGCATCAGAGATGTGATTTGGAACAGCAAAATCTGAGCTAACAAATTTCTATCCAAGTTGCTGGGAGGTGAAGAGGGCCAGAGGCATGAGTCAAGATAAAATCTAGAGGGAAAGGCTTAGGAGAACTAGGATGATGTGAAGGACTCCGGGTGGTAGTGGAAGCTGATTTGTAGAGTAGAACATCCTGAGTTCCTAGAAGCAGATGAGAGAGAAAGCAGTTAGACATGGACAAGGAGATAGGCCCATATTCTACTTATCTCTGTATCCCCATCACCATCTGCACTGGTTATCACATAATAGGTGCTCAGCAAACATTGATTAAATGAACAGCCTTTTTTTTTTTTTTTTTTTTTTTTAAGTCATCTCAGTGTGTTCTAAAACCATGTCATGTGTGGGTGTCCAAGAGAATCAAAATTCTGAAATCTATTTTGGGCTTTTTCCATTCTCTCCCTAGAGAATCCTCTTCCAATTATACTACTCAGAACTGAGATTTCCCTTCATTTTCACTCTCTGATCAAAGGAATTTTCCAGGGAGGTGGACTCCCTCAATGCCAGGAGTCGAATGCTTTTCAGGGACCCAGTCCAGCGGACAGTGGAGGGTCTAGGATTCCCACCTCACTGGCTGCCAAGAGGTCTGGCTCTGTTCCAAGAGATCTGTGAGCCCCCACTGCCTCCCCCCGTCCCCAGCCCAGAGTCTGCACAGAGCTGTCTGGACCCCTCCACCCGGAAATCTGCTGCCTCTGAAATGGCAGTGATACAGTGAAGGGAAAGGAGGCGCGAAAAATAACTTCCCTAGACAATCAGAGCAGATTATTTTAATGAGGGCTTGGAAATGAGAAACAAACAGCACCAAATTAGCCTCCCTCCCATTCGTCAGCTCTGTTGGAGAAGGCGTAGCGCCTTCGTCTGAGTCAGCAGTGGGGGAGCCGTGAAGCCTGTCTCTGGTTTTGGGAAGGTTTTGGCACAGGAGCTCCCCCCACCCACCCTGAGCTGCTTCTCCCCATTCAGCTTCAAGGCCTCCACTCACGTAGCATCCGCACGTAGCATCATCGCAAGTCCACAACTGGGTTAAAGTGCAGATCACTGAAGGGAAAGTGGACCCCAGAGTCTACCTGTAACTCAGAGGGAGGTGGGTGACAGATCTGAGCTGCTCACGTCTCCCAGATTCTGGCCTCTGAGATTCCCTCCAGGGACCTCTGGTGGGCCACACTGCCTCGTGAGGTGGCTTCTGTTTCCTTCCCAGGCACATAACATTGCTCTCTGTACTGTCCGGTGTTGTCTCCTGGCAGCTCCTGGGTGTTGTCACCAGAGGTCACCAGCTGAACTGGGGCCAACCATGGATCCAGGATTCACAAAGTAGAACAGCACCAAAAACAGTTCTCTCGGTGCGGCTGGGTGGGAGAGGCTGAGCTCCTCGGAAACCCGGGCTCAGGTCACAGCGGTGAACAGAGAGGACTACAATAGATTATTACATTAAGCAAAACGAAATTGTTTCCCTGCTGGAAGGAAGGAAAGTCATTAACTCAGAGGGTCCAGTTATCAGAGAAAATGATATCACATCTGCAGTGTGTTTTGGATTGCAATTTAAGAGGAAGAATTGGAAGAGAATTTGATGTGGGGTGAAAGGTGTGGGATTGACGGCTCAGGGAATTGGAATATGTTGTTTCTTTGCCCCTTCCCCCCGCCACCCCGCCTTAGTCTTTGTCTGTCTCTTGGTCTCCGGGTCTCATCTCATCTACTGTGGCATCCTCCCCTCCCTCTCCAAAGGAGGCAGTGTTGGGAAGACATGGAGGTGAATTCAATGCCTTTCTGTTTCTGAAACCTTGGAGGTTCTCCACTTTCCATACCAGATTCCATTCCATACCAGATTCCAGCTGGACTCTCAGCTTATGGGAAAATTCCAGGGCTTTCTGCCTGTTTTTGCTACTTTGGGGGCTACAGCATAAGAGCATTTGTTCTAGAACAAGAGTAGGGCTAGTGTTCATAGCAGAGTAAGTCATCTGATGTTACTCATTCGACCAACAATGTTTTGCTGAGGGCTTTCCACAGGCAGAGCTCTATTCCATAATATGGAAGATGTAAAAATGAACATGACGTAAAGCTCCCTTGAGATGGTCATCCTCTAGATGGACAGATAAAACATTCATTACAGGGGAATCTGGAAACACCTGGCAGTTGTTGGTCACAGTCACTGAGGAAACGATCTTCTTTTTCCATTGCTAGATTTATATTCTGACTTTAGACATGACCTATCCCTGTCTTGTGCTGGCACAAAAATAGAGAAATCTGGTTTCTGCCTTCGAGCATCTTCATTTTCTCAGTTACCCTTGCTTCTTGTTAACTCTTTTGTTCTTACCCAGGTTCTAAGTCGTCACCTGGCTCTTCCTTTTGGCTCATTTTTTTCCTCAAAACACCTGGGATTGTCCTGGCATCGTCCTTGCAACCTGCTCTGTTTCCACCCGGAGGAACTCTTTATAACTACACATGATCATTTAATTCACACATTCACCACATTATCTTTTTGTTAAAAATCTAGAGTCTCTTCCTACCCTGTGTAGACTCTGGTCCAGGCACCGAGGACATGGAGCTCAACACATTGTCTCTGCCATCCCAGAGTTCACTCTTGCCTGTGGAGAACAAGTAAGTACACTGGTAATTACGGATTATACAAAGTGTCTTGGAAAAAGAAAAAAAGACTGCCACAAGGAGGACTTTCTTAAATTTGGGGTTAGTCTGGGGACAGGATATCAACTCTAGAACCTAGAGGAAGAGCAGGGTTATCCGGACAGTGTGAGAAGAACAGCATTTCAGACAGAACACCACATTTGGGAATCCCTGAGGCGGAAAAGAGGTTGGGGTATCTGAGGAACTGAAAGAAAGGCAATGTGACAGAGACATGGATTGTATAGACACAAGAGATGATGGTAGGGAATGGAGGATGTCTGAGTGGATGGCAGAACACACAGTTTTGTGAAAGGGAAACATAACAGAGGGTCTTAACAAACACGTTCTAACCTATGTTTTAAAGTTTACTCTACCCTGAGGAGAATAGATTAGGTGGTGGCGAGTATGAAAGGAAAAGAAAATGACTATCTCACTCCCAAGGAATAAGGGAAGCCCCAACCAGGATGGGCATGGTTATGGAAAGAATCATGGTGTCTCACTAGACTAGCTCAGGTGTAGTTCATTCTTCACCTATTTTTGTAAAGAAAGGTTTATTGGAACAGAGCTACTTATTCCTTTCTATCTTATTTATGGCTACTTTCTGTTTTTCATGGGAAAGATGAGTAGTTACAACAGAGACCCTATGGTTTCTGAATTGTTTACTTTCTTGTCCTTCAGAGACTCTGTTGAGTCCTGTTCTAGACAATAGACTCAACAGGGATACAATGTACAGGAAAAGCTAGTCAACCTACATGCTCATGATTTTTTTAAAGTTAAAAAAAAAAAAATCTTTGATATACACTGGGAATCTCTTCCTTTCACCAGCTTGAGGTCAAAGAAGGAAGAATGAAAAAGAACATCCTGAGAATGAAGGAAACACTGAATGAGTAGCAAAGAAACCAAGACAGCGACAGTCATACTGAATCTCCCATAGTGTTCAAAGGAGCTGCTGACCATGAAAAGAAACCATAGCCATTGGTATTTTTCCATTAGGAAGATCTGGAGTAATCCCCATACCTTCAGATACCCTCACAGTTGCAATAGCTCGTGCCTGGCACACTGAACCAGCAATCTACCAAATTATTTCTTTGCTGGACAAACTTCACTCACAGCCCTACTATGGCTGGAAGGCTTTTTAATAAAACTGTCTATAAAGATTACAAAATAAACCTCCAGAGCAACCGCCTCATGACTTCCTTCTGTTTTCCCACCAATTTCTCTCCTTCCCACAGAGAAGGTTTGTATTTCCAACCAGGTGCCTCTTCAGAGCTCTCACAGAGAAGAGCTGAATGCAGCAATCTCCGCCTCTCCTCCATGCATATAAACTTCAATGAGCTGCTTTTCACAAATGATTTGACATTGAAGGACACATGATTTTGGCTTCTTCCTCAGAATACATCCCTCTAGTCAAGGCACTAGGTATTTTTCATTCAAGCTGGAAGCCAAAATTATCTTAAGTCTATTACTTTGGTTTCTCCTACAAGCTGTATCCTCTGTAGTAAGAGTAGAGGTAACTTATCTGTCTTTTAGGTAAATAGCTATTATGTTCCCACCCCAAGGTGAAAGTCCATTTTTGTCCAGGAAAAATCACTTCAAATTGATTTCGAAGGAAATGGATGTAAGAGGAAAGACTGGATTCCTTAGTTATGAGAGAGATTAACAAATCAAATGAATAGACACAAACAGCATGGTTCTGGCCAAATTGATGCAGGGAGCTTATGCCAGAGAGGGTGGTAAGCTAGAAGACTGGCCTAGAATCCAAATCACTGGCTTCTTGGAAGTGAGGCTTTAAAGTTCAAGTCATTCAGATCTCTCAAGGGGAGTTGTTAAAATGCAGATTCTGTTTCGATAGGGTCTGGCGTGGTGCCTGAGATTCCACAATTCTAACAAGCTGCCAGGTGACACCAGTGCCATCTGTCCATGGACCATACTTGGAGTACCAAGGGCATTAGGCTCTCCCTCTAGGGGCCATGTGTATGTGGATTCAAGATTTTGAAGATAACATAGGTTATCTGTATCCATTTTGAGACTTAATCATTCATCAGGGGCCATAGGGAATGGTTGTATGTGATTTGAGAAAGTGTACAGAATCAGGAAACTCGGAAAACAGAGAAGTGAGCAAAAAGTTAGTGGATTCCCTAGTGGACAGGCTGGCAATACCTATCAAAAGCTTAACAGGTGATCTTGGCCCCAGATACCCAGGCAAAACGTGGTTTGCAAGATTGGTCACCACACCCAGGGCCTGAACCAGGAAAGTAGGAACACTGGAGGGCTAACCCTACTGTTAGGGATACTGGACAAGAAATCTGGCTGTATCACTCTGAGATTCATTTGTTTTATCTCTGGAAACTTGCCTCATGGGTCCACTGGGAGATTGAAATAAGAAAATCCCTGTGTTTTAGGTTCTGGTCCCTAAAAATAGACCCTGAGATGACAATTTGTGTGCAACTGACTTACTGCATGGTGCTCCCAGGCAAAACCAGTAGGGAAGCAGGAAAGTGGAACCTAGGAAGCAAAATGAGTTAAGAAACTTTGATAGTAAGCAAACTTCCATAAGCAAACTTCCATAGCTCAGTCCCACAAGGGAACACTGCAGATAGTTGCAAACCAAGAGTCCTCCTGAACTAGAATTCACATGGATTGTCTATCTCCTCAAACTCATCAGTTATTAAGGGCTGCCCCCTAAGAGATATAAATTTCCCAAGCACTTCTGGTCCTCTGCAAGAAAAAAAGGTTCTGAAGCCTGACGGTAGCTCTTCAACAAGGACTCGGCATCTGCTTTGGGGAATCAGAAGCACACCTGAAATTGTTTGCACACAGTTGGTAAACAGCAAAGGATCCAAGGGGATGGGGAGGCAATTTGCACTTTCTGCTAAATCATGCAAAGATCATAGATAGCAGGGTTTCTGGCAACCCTAAATCATCAGCAAATCTCCCTTTATTATATGTAGTGTATAAATAAATATTATCTGAGAAGAAGAAGACAAAGAAGGACAAAGGAGAGATGAAGTGTCCATCTTATGACCCACTAGGCCTGTGGGTAGGGCAGACTTTGCAAATGCAACATATCACTAGGAAACTTGAAACACAGTTAGTGATCAAAAGGACCAGAAATCCTTAAGACCCACCTATTGATATTAACAAAAAAGCAACCTCGTGAACTTCTTCTTCATCTCCTCCTTCTGCTTCTTCTTGTTCTTCTTCTTGTTCTCCTTCTCCTTCTTCTTTTTTTTACTCCAGGAATTCACAGACTCTGATTCAGCATTGAAAGTATTTCTAGATGTGAGTAGCCATATTTGATAGCTTGTGGCTTAAAGAGGCAAAATCTGTTCCATGTCTCTCTGGACTCGACTCATGCTTCAGGTGAGAGGTCCTCCAGCTCTACAACGTTGTGATCTGACACACCTCTAAATACAAGAGGAATGCTCCATGAATACTCCACGTTCTTCCTGGTGGCACATCTCCAAAGTTGGGTATTTCCCTTCCTTGCTGACAGTGTCACAGACAGCCTGAGTGGGTCTCCTGCATCTCTCCTTTTCAGATTTCTATGGTGCTCACCCAGACAGGCTTTTTGTGGCTGCCTGTGGCATCTATTCCTCCTAACTGTGATCAGGGTGTGCGTGCGTGTGTGTGTGTGTCTTTTTCTCTCATTTTCTGTGCATTGGAAAAACAGCTGAAGTGCCTTTTTGCTCTGATTTTGGAGATTATAGCTTTTAGGCTGTGTGGGTTAAGGGGTGAAATGGGAAGCAGGAAAAAAAAATGTGCTCAGTCAGGATTCTGATGCTACTAATTACTTACCAAGATATGGATAAGACCACTTTTGCAAGCAGAGAATTGGCTCATTTAAAATTCCTTTGTTTTGTTTTAGAAGAAAGAAAAAGGAAGAAAAAAGAAAGTCAAAGGATGAGAGAACAAAAGAAGCTCCCCATAGAAAGACAGAATCTTTTGCCAGCACATTGGAGAATCTAAACGGTGCCAAGTGCCCAGCAGATAGAAGGGCTCTGCTTACTGCATGGTAAATAAAATGGAAGGCAGGTGGAAGCAGGAGTCAAACAATGCTTTCTGAAGGAGGGACAAGGCTTCAGAGCATTCAAACCCCAACTTTCCTGCCTTACGTGGTAGCATAGCCAGGCACAAAATGTTAACTAACAGAAATGGGTAGAGTTGACTGGAATCAGACCTAGAATAGACCCTTCTCAACACAGGGGGGTGCGGTAATCATTGTGAAGATAAATCCCAGCTGCAGCCAGGGGGATGGCTGGTGGTGGCCAGAGGGCATATCCAGATGACAGGTGGGAGTCCAGACTATCAGATGGTGTCAGTGAGGAGAGCAAGAAGGTTTTGACTACCTGTCACAGGACGTAACAGTGGAGCATTCTGGGCAGGCATTAGAATGAGCTCCAAGCAGGTAATTTCTTGTCAGCAGGGAAGACAGATGGTGAGGGGTGAGAGCTGGAAGGCTTTGGTCACATTGCTAGAGCTAGTAGGCAGGTTGCCATCATGGGGTGGGTTTGGGAATCAGCACTCCTGTCCTGGTGGCTGCAGAGTGGAAGGGGAATTGATAAGAGGAAGGACAACCATGGAGTAGGTTTCTACATGTCTTTTCTAAAGCTGCCATAACCAAGTACCACAAACTGGGTGACCCGAAACTATAGAGATTTAGTATTTCAACATTCAGAAGGTTGGAAGCCTGAAATCTGGTTATTAGCAGGATTGGTTCCTTCTGGAAGCTCTGACGGAAAATCTGTTCCATGTCTCTCTCCTAGCTTCTGGTGGTTGCTGACAATTCTTGGTGTTGCTTGGTTTATGGCTATACTACTCCAATCTCTGCCTCCATGATCACATAGCATTCTCCCTGTGTGTATCTGTGTCTCTGTTTTCTTATGCAGGCAGAACTCACTGGATTGGGGTCAAACCTAATCCAGTATGACTTCATTTTGTTTACTTATTATATCTGCAATGACCCTATGTCCAGATAGGGTCCAAGGTTCTGGGTGGACACAAATTTGGGCCTAGTGGAGTGGGGGCAAGGAGAGATAATATTTAACCCAGTATAGTTACCAAAAGAGACTGTAACTTTATGGAACAATATAGAAACATGTCACTAAAGCAAGGGCATAAGACTGTGCTCTGGTCTTGGGAACAAGGTTGAAGTCATGTTTCAATCATAGGAGATAGCAGAAGTATGGTTCCAGAGCTGATGATGGCAGCCATGGAATGGTGACTCCAGTTTCATGGTTTAAGAAGAACCTCAGTGGTCAGTTCGATGTATTTAGCCTGAGTCAGGGTTGATCTCTCACTGAAGGGTCCTATTTAAATTAGCACACCTCTCCTTCTTCCCCAAGATGCTGGTCCAGCCCAGGAAAGGTATCAGCTTTTCTCCTTACCATCCTTTCCTCATGAGAACCGCTACTATACTGAGCCATCTCCATTGATCTGAGAATGCCAGACTGCAGCAGAACAGCAGGGCTGTCACTATCCTATCATCCCACCTTTTGTGTGTGAAGAAACTGGGGTTGTACATCCGGGGACTGTTGAAAATCCTGATGGTCTCTTCTCAACATCAGCCGTGGCTGGATTTTCTTAGATTACTCTGTAAATGATAGGGCGGACACCTCTGAGACTGAGAAAGTTCATGCCTTCGGAGAGAAATAAATAAAGACTCTCAGAGTCTGTGAAGGAAAGAAACGCAAGACTTTCCTGTTGAATAGCTCTGACAAGGTTAATGGTATCAGCACCACCAAATAGAGTCAAGTACAAGCAGGAGGAAAGATGGATTCATTAGCCTAGGGGTAGACATGTTGTGATGAGACATGGAGTGGAGCTTCTGGGGAGAAGGAGATATAACCAGGATGAGCAAAAAGCTCTGGGAGATGGAATTTCTCTGTTTCTCTGAGAGCTCTGAGTGTTCAGAGAACTGCAGAAACTCCATCAGGTAAGTCCATTGGCCAAGTTTGAGCCCATAAAGCCAGGGGTCAGAGGAGAGACTTGAGAGTCCCTGAGAGGCAGGCCACCTCTCCAATGAGGACAAACAGATTATCAGCATGCAGGAGAGTGCCTGGGGGCTTCATCCAACCCAGACTTCTTTCTGGGCCACTTGATGTAGACCTTCCATTTAACCCATACCCATGCAGAGCCCCTGCTACCCCACCATACGGCAACCAAGCCATTCTTCCCTTGTGAGCTCATCTTCCTTTCACATGCTGGGTGGGATACTAATAGAAGACAAGAGTGAGAACAGAAAGGTGAGGAGATGAGGAAGAACAAGGATTTACTTTAAAGAAACGATGTGCAATGTGTGGCTGGTTGATACTCACAATAAGAAAAAGGACTTTGTCACATTATTAATTGACTGCCTTCTCTCCTTTACTCAACCCCTTTAACCTGCCTTTTTCTGAAAGCTTTCAGCTTAGGAATAGTCACCGTGGAATAATTAGGGCCACTACCATTTAGAAAACATATCCATTAGTGTCACTTGCGTTCAACAGTCCTGTGGCGTAAGAAGTCCTGCTAACCCATTTTGCAGAGGGAACTACAAACCAGGCTACAACCAGAAATAAGGTGAGCAAGGACTAGTCTCTGGGATTCCTGATTCTAAATTCAGTGCCATTTCTACACATTACCCCTCACCGCTGTGCAAGAGTAGAGCCTGGGACGAGAGCGTCTGTCAGCATAGGAGACCGTGAACCAGGGCTGATCCCTACTGGCAGAGCTCAGACCCACCCTGGAGCAGGGGCTGATGGCGAAGTCGCCAGGAGCGGGAGAGCTGGAATGCAGACCTTGTTCCCAAAGGCACCAAGGCGGCCCAATTTGCTGTCTTCGTCACTTCATTAGCGCAGCACCGCACCGCACCCCATTTGCTGGGGTCTCCGCCACACTTGCCATTGTATCGCTTTCTTGGCTTTTCATTCAAGTGCAAGGCTCTTCATAGGAGCTCCTCCAGCCCCACAGGGAGCTGGATAGGAAGGGAAGAAAGGGATGTGGTGGGGATTTTCTGAAGGCAGCTCTGTAGTGGCTTCCCCTGTGATGTCCCGGTTTCTATTGCTGTCTCGCCTGGTGAGGTTCCTGGGGAGCCTTCTGAATGGAGCCTCTGAAATGTGTTTGAATCCCATCCTTAGTCCAGAAGGCATAGAAGCCACAGCTCCGGCATCTCACTGCCTTACTCATTTAAAATACCTTTTGTTCTTTTTTAAAAATTTAAGTTAAAAAAAAAAAAGGAAAAGAGAGAACAAATTCAATGGATGAACAAACAAAGAGAACCCCTGGGTCTAGAGAGAGACGTTGCTAATCCCCTCACAGCTAACTCGCAGACACTGACGGAGAGCTGAAGCTCGGCGTGTGGGTCACACGCGGCCACCCAGGAGCTCAGGGGGGCCAAAGCTATGAAAATCCCTGTTCTCAATTTCAGAGAAGCACAGTTCTCTTCTCTAAGGTGTTGTGAACCGGCTTCGGCTGGCTCCCAAGCTTTAGTGAAAGAAGCATGAAATGGGTGTCAGAAATGAAAGGCTCACGTGAATGGGCTCAACCAGACCCTCCCGACTCTTACTCTTGAGCACTGAACACCAAATACTTCAGGGCCAGGCCTTTGGGCAGGATGACATGGGTGTGAATTTGATGAAGGCTGCCCAAGGATTGCCTGACTTGCCGAACAACTGGGAAGAGAAGAGAGGTCAGCTTCTGTGGCCTCCTCTGCATGCCTTTGCAAGATGACAGTGAACCCACCTCAGGTGGCAGTTCCCGTCACCCAGGCTGGTCCTTCTGCTTTGACCACCCTCCCGTCTGAGCTTCCTTCCTCACCTGCTGTAGTGGCACAGTAAACCTAAGCGCACACACTAAGACTGAGCCCTTATTTCAAACACCAGTGAGAATTCATCTCAATGATTGGAGATACTTGGGTCATCTTCTGATATGTATGAGGATGTAGGAGATATGGTGGGAAGAGGGAAGAAGAGAATTGAAACTTAGCATCCTGTCTGCCTCCCCAACCCTACTGATTGTTCTGTTTAATTCCAACTGCCACGAGGGAGAAAATAGATAGATTTCATTCCTTCGAATTTATCGTTCCTCCGAGCCAGTATATTTTCTCTCCCTCTCTTCACGCCTTCCTCCCTCAGCCCTCCTTACTCTAGGACTGACACTTACGTAACATCTGTGGACTATGGAGCCCATTTTGGCACAAAAGATCTTTTCAAAAGTCGATGTGTGGCAGCTTAGCAAGGGTTCAACACTAAGGACTCTGGAGGAACTGATGGTTTGCCTTTTCCCGGGATCTGAGAATATATGTGCCTTTCATTGTGTCCTTTCTGGGCAACTGAGGGGAGAATGTACAAGTAATCTCCTTTCAATGGGCCAACAGTAATAACTAGTCTGTTTAAAAGTTCATGAATAAGAGATTGTATATAATCTCCACACTATAAATTATGCACAGACTGTGGACAGAAAAGAGATAGGCAACTTCCCACTTGACTCACCTCTGCCAATTTCCCCTTCACTTCCAACATCCCTGGGTTGGGGTATCCATCAGATCTCCTTCAATCTATTGGTCCAGGAAAAGAGCACTGCTAACATCAAATATCCTTGACTTCGATGAACTCTTATAATTCTTAAAATTTCTTTCCCTTGATACTAATTTCAAATTGCCTAAACTAATTTCCACTTCAAAACTCCTGACAGAGACTTTAAACTGCAAATCCCAGTTGTTAACCGAGGGGGGAAAATACATACACACACACACACATATGAAAAGTGGTGGGAAAAGCAGTCAGTTAAGAAAAAGTGAGTAGAGAAAGAGAGAAAAATGGAAATATCTTAGATGATGACCAGTAAATAACCTTGATAAACTTCTGGATCTGGAGTAAAATTTAGCTGCTGCCTCAAAAAGTAGTGTTATTAAATCCTTTAAATAAGCATGAGCGGCTAGATCTTGGGGAGCCATATCTCCCACACAATGGTGGAATCTGGCCCCCTCTCCCATTTGAGCACTGACAGTAGGCTGAGGATCCCATTAACAGCTGGAAGTTGCATGGTCTGTGTCTGCGCATCTTGCATGAGCCTGACAAGTCCAGGAATGAGCCCCTGGGTCAGGCTAGTCATCAGCACTAGCACCAGGAACATGATTCAGTCCTATTCTCAGAATCTATAGGAAACCAGGGCTTTCGGTTATCATCTATGGGTCTAACCTGTTGCAATAGATAGAACGCTTTCCTCTACTGCTTTCCTCTATAGCCAATGTCAGAGGGGAGACAGAAATGATACCTGTTAGTTTATCACATCACCCTATAACATTTCAGGGCTAAAAAGAACCTCAGGAATCATGTTATGCTCTCCAGCCTCCAAGGAAAGCTGCCCTGTCTGGTCTCAAACAAGCAAAAGTTGCTCCAATTTAAAAAAACAAGATAAAGGGATGAGGGGGTAGAGATGGTTTGTGTCCCCCCAACATTCATATGTTGAAACCTAATCCCCAACATGGTAGTATTTGCTGGGGGGTGGTGCACAGATTGGGGAGGTAATAAGATCATAAATGTAGAACCCCCATGAATGTGATTAGTGTCTCTATAAAAAAGTCCCCAGTGAGCTCCTTCACTCCTCCTGCCTCGTGAGGACATAGGGAGAAGACAGCCATCTATGACCTAGGAAGCAAGCTCTCATCAGACACTGAACAAGCTGGTACCATGATCTTGGATTTCCCGGCCTTAAGAATAGGGAGAAATAAATTTCTGATGCTTGTAAACCACCCTGTCTATGACATTCTTGTTACAGCAGCCAGAACAAACCAACACAGAGAAGACTAATATTTTTGAGCATCCAATATGTGCCAAATAGTATATAAAATATTCACCCTGACCGGAGAAACAAGAATGGTTGTTGAAGTGAAAACTGAATTTTTGGGAGCCAAATGACCTGCCAGATTCCCATAGCTGAAAAGTTTCAGTGTTTGGAACCTGACTGGTCTTGTGTCAAAGACCACATGCTTTCCTCACTGTTGTGGCCTCTGTTCCAAGAGAGTTTTCAGCCTTGCTTGGAAGCCTATGCCAGTGTGTGTGTGTGTGTGTGTGTGTGACCATCTACAACCAAAAAGTGCTTTCTTGTATCTTGCCCAAATGCTTCCTGTTATAGAACACGTGGCTCCCACTTTTCTCTCTCCTCTATGTCCAACAAATCTTTAAAAAATTACCTTTACAAGCCTTTGGAGGGAAATACCATATAATTCCTTCGGGGCTATTGTTTCCATCATCTAACCATTACAAGCACTGTGTCAGGTTACATTAGGGTTCAGGTACTGATGTGATGGGAAGATCAAATGGAGAAAGAATTCTGCCTCATTGCTAAAAGTAGGATGCTCCCTGGCTGAAAATCTCTTTTCATAAATTCAGGTACAGTGAGCTCTATTACCCATACTCCACGCTATAATCCACCCTTGTCTCCCAGGGGCTCCCCATTACATATTGAATATTTTGGGGGGTTGCTTTAAAGCCTTTCATTATCAAATAGTGTTAGGGGAGCCAGTGTGTAATGAGGAAATTGGCAGGCATCCCAGAGTGATCTGAGGGTCTGGGATTCAGAATACTAAGCCACGATTCAAAATGTAAGTAATTAAAATTAATTAAAAATCATTAGATAAACTTTCACTTTCGCAATTTCAAGGTGCAACCCAAGTCACCAGAGCTCATAAAAGATGTGCACGTGGTTGCATCTATGTGAAGTATTTCCATGACCTGAGCATGGTTGAAGGGAGGGACTGAGCTGGTGGAAGCTGCATTGAGGAACCATGGTGAGTCAAACCTTTGCCTAAAAAAATGAATAGATAAATAGGCGCATATCCATACGCATGGATCCCTGACTGGCATGGCTCTGCTTGATCCACTCACGGTCAGATCATCACTCAATGGTACTTATTCTGTTACTCTCCAGTGCTCAGCATGTCTGAGAGCTCTGCTAGTTCAGCAGTGTAGAGAGCATCAGATCTCCCCTCAGGTTACTTATGATCCCATCTGGATGGGGAAGATGGACTAGAAGCCAAGAATGACACAAATGAGGGAATGGAGAAGAATGCATCCTCCGTTCATTCAGCACACATTACCTGCTCCCATAAAGGCAAGCATTGTGCTAGTGTGTGTGGTTACTGAGTCCTTGCCTTCAAGGCCTGAAATCTGCAAGGTAGAATGAGGACAACTTGAAGGATAAGGTGTGTTACACTCATGGATTTAAGCATGAGCGTAATGTGTTTCTGTGTTAGGCTGATGACAGTAAAGATGCGTAGTAGAGATCAGTAGAAAACACCACTCCTGCAACCCAGTGATGGGTGAGATGGGGTAAGGATCAAACTAAGGAAAACCTTCATAAGCAGGAAATGCTTCTCTGCAATCACATCTTAGGCAGTTGGGATTCCACATACAAGAACTTTTTAGAACCAGAAGTGACCCTCCATTTGAGAGCCACAAACAAATGAGAACATTCATTATATAATTTTCAGCACTACCATCATGTTAAAACGTCCTCACTGTTTATAATACTGAGAACAGATGGTCCAGATGAGCATGTTCTTTAGCAGATTGGGAAGTCAAAGTCTAGTTCCTGTGGAAGGAGCCAGGGAAATTTATTCTGAAGGGAAAAGGGGATTAGCATGTAGAAATGATGGCTACTTTCAAACACTTGAAGAACCAGTTCCTAAGTGGACAAAATAATTCTTACACATTATTTTTTCCTTTTGTATAGAAACCTCTGACAAGGAAAACACTAACACTGAAATGTAAAGGAAATGAGCAGGAAAAGGGGGAGAAAGAGATGCTCAAATTGAAGCAGGAATGTTCCCAGAGAGAGAGAGAGAGAGAGAGAGCTTTTTCCTCTCATCACAGACAGAGATGGGGGGGCTCCCCAGAAATCCTAGAGCCAAATGGAACATTCTTTGAAAAACATGCTCTGGAAGCTAAAAGTAAGATTAATCAAAGGGTGGTTGAAATCAGGAGTTAGAGTTTGACTCAGGTTAAGCAAGAACTTTCTAATAATTAAAGCTCACCTACAAGGAAATGGGGTGCTCTATAATGTAGTAGCTTCTGTGTCTTTGAAATGTTCAAAGAGTAGCTAGACCGCCACTGTCAAGAAAGTAATAAAAGTATTCCCTGCTCTGAGGGAGAAGAAAGATGACATTACCTCAAACTCCTTTTCAACTCTCAGGTTCTATGAGTCTTTGCCATATTTCAAATTATATTTTGAGGTAGCAGGAGGCCTAAGAATTGAACCCAAGCCTTGGCTTCTAGATCTTGGAAACTTAGAGTATACCAGTGAGTGAGGCATCAAGTAAAGCTTGAATGCAGGGTTTTGCCCAGGAGCAAAGGAGCAAATGAAATGCCTTCACATCCAACTTGACGGCAAATGCTCAGGGATCTTGCTATCATCAGTCTTCCTACCAGGACCTCAGGAGGAAGCTGATGATGGTAGGCCTCTCCTGCCTTGTAAGGAGGAGACCCAGAAGGAAGAACATCTGCTTCTCGATGCAAATCTCATAAACATATTTATAGAGAATGTGTCTTTCCATGTGCTGTGGTCCCCATGTCTTTTGGATGACCTTCCTTTCTCCTGACAAGGAATTCAACTTATTCTATTTCTGCAAAGAAGACATCCAGATGGCCAACAGACACATGAAAAAGTGCTCCATATCACTCGGCATCAGGGAAATACAAATCAAAACCACAATGAGATATCACCTCACACCAGTCAGAATGGCTAAAATAAACAAGTCAGAAAATGACAGATGCTGGCGAGGATGCGGAGAAAGGGGAACCCTCCTACACTGTTGGTGGGAATGCAAGCTGGTGCAGCCACTCTGGAAAACAGCATGGAGGTTCCTCAAAATGTTGAAAATAGAACTGCCCTATGACCCAGCAATTGCACTATTGGGTATTTACCCTAAAGATACAAACGTAGTGATCCAAAGGGGCACGTGCACCCGAATGTTTATAGCAGCAATGTCCACAATAGCCAAACTATGGAAAGAACCTAGATGTCCATCAACAAATGAATGGATCAAGAAGATGTGGTATATATACACAATGGAATACTATGCAGCCATCAAAAGAAATGAAATCTTGCCATTTGTGACAACATGGATGGAACTAGAGCGTATCATGCTTAGCGAAATAAGTCAAGCAGAGAAAGACAACTATCATATGATCTCCCTGATATGAGGAAGTGGTGATGCAACATGGGGGCTTAAGTGGGTAGGAGAAGAATCAATGAAACAAGATGGGATTGGGAGGGAGACAAACCATAAGTGACTCTTAATCTCACAAAACAGAGGGTTGCTGGGGGGAGGGGGTTTGGGAGAAGGGGGTGGGATTATGGACATTGGGGAGGAGGGTATGTGCTTTGGTGAGTGCTGTGAAGTGTGTAAACCTGGTGATTCACAGACCTGTACCCCTGGGGATAAAAATATATGTTTATAAAAAATAAAAAATCTAAAAAAAAATAATAAATAAATAAATAAAAACAAGGAATTACAAAAAAAAAAAGTTTTTTTTTATTGGTTGGATTCCCCTCTCCCGAAAAAAACATAAGTTGAACATCTTCAACCCTAATGACTGAACGTAGGGTCACTGCAGAAGTGATTAGTTCAGATGAGGTCATAGTAGCGTAGAGGGGGCCCCTAACCCAATATGATTGATGTCCCTGAAAGAAAAGAGCCAGGTGAAGACAGAGACCCAGGGAGAACACCAGCTGAAGACAGAAGAGTAGTGATGAATATACAAGCTAAGGAATGCCAAACATTGTAAGTAAGACCAGAAGTTAGAAAGAGGCAAGGAAGGATTCCCCTATAGGTCTCTAAAGGATTATGGACCTGCCAACACCTTGATTTTAGACTGTTAGCCTCCAGAACTGTGAGACAACAAATTTCAGTTCTCTTAAGCCCCTCAGCCTGTGGTACCTTGTTACTTCAATACTAGGAAACTGATATGCTGACTTTCCCCATGATGGTCTCCATTACCTAGAACAGAACAGAATTGCTTTTTTTCCTTCCAGGTCATGTCATAGGGTCCACAATGGGCAGAAAGTTGACAGGTGGTTTTCTCTGCTTTGCAGCTCACTACCTATGTTCCAGCAGGATCATTCTCCCAAATCTTGAGAATCTTGGCAGACAAGAAAGACAGGAATGAATGTTAGGCAAGTAGACACTGTCTTTTTTTTTTTTTAAAAGATTTTATTTATATATTTGACAGACAGAGAGCACAAGCAGGCAGAGAGGCTGGCAGTGGGGGCGGGGAAGCAGCCTCCCTGCTGAGCAGAGAGCCCGATGCGGGGCTCGATCCCAGGACCCTGAGATGATGACCTGAGCTGAAGGCAGAGGATTACCCACTGAGCCACCCAGGCGCCCTATGGACACTGTCTTGAAATTGATTTTGGTTTGATTGACCTAGGTGCCTCATCATTTTGGAACATCGTCTAGCTGTCTACAAAATGCAGATCATACTCTTGTTATACTGTCTACCTCTCTTATGGTCATATCTTATGGGTAATGTGAGGGCACAAAAAGGGGGCAAAAACTTGGAGCTGCTCAGACAGGAGCATAAGGAAATTAGCACAGGCAGCACTGGGCTGTCCCAAGCAGCATGGCTGGGTTGTTCAGGAAGGGCCAGGAACCAGAGCCAGACAAGAAGGATGGTTAGAGCTGGGGAACTGGTGAGGTCAGAGACAGGGGAGCAGTTAGTAAAGCAGAAAGGACACATGGGTATCATGAATCCAGGGAAGAAAGCCAAGTGCAGATTTCAGCATGTCGGGTCAGCAAGGAGGGGACAGGCAAGGTGTGGAATGCAGCACAGTCAACAGAGCTAGCCAACTGGGCAGGGACATGGGAAAATGTAAAGACAGACTACAGAGAAGAAAAACAGAACATTCTGAGGCATAAATGGAAAGACTGGGGTCAAAGCAGAGTGAGAAGACTGCCCTTGGTTTTCTATAGGAGCAAACTGGATTTCATCACTGTTCCTCAGGCGGAACTGTTTGCCTTCTTTCCAATTATAAGAAGCCTTCTCGGTCTGCATCAGTGAGGGCCAGAGCACTAGCAACTTCTTCTTCTAAGAGACTAAGTGATTAAAACCTTGCATTTAGTAGGAGCACAATAAAAATAGTTTCTGCAATTATAATTACTTTTCAGTATGATACAGGTTCAGTGGGTCTTGGTGGTTACCATATGCATTCCACACCAGTGCTGGCCCCCAGCTACTTTTATAGCAAATGCATTGTTTGTCTTAGAACAATAAATACAAACAGCTTTCATGACTCAAAAACAAAAAACAAAACAAAACAAAAATAAGCAAAATCCTCACAACACCCAAAATCTACTGCAGTTTGAAAGCAGCCCCAAATTTGCTATCTTTTTGTGTTATTTTCTCATTACAGCTTTAACCTACTGATTTTCTAAGCTGTGAGTTTCAAGATTCTTAATCTATAAAATAGAGGCATTGTGGTAAATACCAGTCAGATAAGGCCTGAGGTTAGAACATTTCAGAAGTCATGAACTCCTGCCACAAGCTACACCTATGTGTGGTTTTGGAGAAAAGAGCCTAATAACCCAAAAAAGAGGACCACGTATGGGAGAGTCATGTGCAATGTCTCCCAAGAGTTCAGTGAGAAGCAACAAACAAGCCAGAGAAGCGGTCGTATTCTTCAGTCAGTTGGTAGGATTGTTTTTCATTTCATCAAAAGAGGCAATGAAAGAGATTTTTGGGAATAGAGACAGAGAAGCTGAATGCCCTCACCAGCCCTCCTCTTCTGGGATGTGCACATCTTCCTCCCTTTATAGCTCACTTGTCAACATTTTGGATGAAGCAATAAATTCTTTCCTCTTTGTTAGTAAAAATCACACAAATTCCAGCCGGTATAATTGCTTCAGCCGTCAATCCTATACCTGAGCACGTTTATGGACACTAACCAACAATACCACTTATTGAATGCCACTGTATGCTACACCCTCTGCATGCCTTATCTCACCCGATTATCCTAACAACCTTCTGATATAGGTGCGAACACCTCATTCCATTAGGAGAGGAATCTGGGATGCCATATGGTTATGTCACATACCCAAAGCCACATGCTTCATAAGCAGCACAACTGAGATGGGACACCTGGATAGTCACAATTGCAAAAAGAATCTCTAATAGTGAAATTCATTATGAATGAATCATGAAATACTTTTGGACAGAATTTCCTGCTGAGAAACAAGTCAGGGAGGTAAAAAGAAGGAAGAAAGAGAAAAGAACCACCATGGGTTGTGTACCCCCTCCGCAGGGCACTCCTGACATACCTTTCATTCCCCTGGCAGAGCAGGCTTGTCTAGCACTCCACGTTGGCACTTTCTCTGCTAGTTTACACAGATTCTCAGCAAGAATCGGGTTCTCACTTGTCTTATTTTGACTTCTAGTCTTGCATCCCCCCTCCCTGTCTACATGCCCAACTGACTTCCCAGAATTTTGGATCTAATGGTTATGATAGATAATGATTCAAAGTGACATTTACAGCTCACTTCCCTGGTGCCAGTCTCTGTGTTGAGCTCTCTAGGTGGACCTTTTCCTTTCAATCTCGCAAAAAGCCATGAAGAAGATGACATTATTGTCCCCGTTTTATGGATTAAGAGTATTGCCATCATCTTGTTTTCTCTATCTTATTCCCTCATTGCATTAAAATATTCCCTCATGGATCCAGGGGTCATGATTTGGGAAGGAATACAAGTGTTACTAGAAGTAACACTATGAACAGAGACACAACCGCCCTTTCCCCCACTTGCTGCCCAACGAGAAGATGCTTTATCTTACTTCCTAGTTCATAGCAGCCTCAAAGTCAGTGCATGGGCAGTCGTGCTCAGATTATTTAGATTCTCACAGCACACGGGGAATGACTAATGCTGAGACCTATCAGGGTTCAGCGGGCATCATATTAGTGCCTTTATTCAGGGGCTGATAGAGCCCTCCCCACCCCCACCAATGCAGCTGTCTTACCCTGATGAGGTCTACTTTTGAAAGAGGATCCTGACAGGCCTACCTAAAGAAGATGAAAGAGGCAGCAGGGCAGGGGACAATGGATTGGCTAATGTGTAGGAATAAACTTTACAGCTCTGGGCAAGGCCACCATAAACCTCCTCCACACTGCACCGCACAGGTTGTGATGGCAGCAACGTGCCTTGGGTGGTGGTTTTCCTCGGGACCCTCCAGGGAGCTCAGGTTGGCAGACGGCCAAGATGTCTCCTCCCTGCCATACCAGGGGCCACCATTCCTGAGCTCTGCAGCAGCTACACACTTTGGGACCAGGAGACAGGGTCTGCAGTTCTCAGCAGGGGCCTCAGTGGACCGTAATGGCCCAGGTGGCTCCATGGGATTGGAACTCGTTCATGGCAGACGTCGCCTGCAAATAAGACCTAGTGACCCATTTGAACACATTTCAAACAACATCTTTTGTGAAGATTGTATTAATTTGTTTGAGAGAGAGAGTGAGAGCAAGCAAAGAGGGAGGGGGAGAAGGGGACGGAGAAACAATCTGAAGCAGACTCCATACTGAACACAGAGCCTGATGCAGGGTTTGACCCCACCACCCAGAGATCATGACCTGAGCCGAAACCGAGTCTGACACTGAACCGACTAAGCGACCTGGGCACCCTCATTTCAAACAACTTTTAAAGGTCATCTCATGCATGTCTCTGCCTCTTTGGATCGATTCAAAATTATTTCAGGTTAAAATTTTCCCTTTTCAAAAACTGCCAAGTATAGAATTATGGGTGTGGGTTAATTTTAACAACCTTAGATGACAAAAAAAAAAAAAATCCTTAAGTCTAACTTTAACCACTCATACATCAGGAGGAGCCCAGGCTATGTTTTTTTTGTCCTCTGCTATCTGGAATGGTGAAGGATATTCCACTGACATCTTGAATCATTTAGAGGGACTCAGAATTCAATTTAATACAATAAATATTTACAGAGATCTTCTGTACCTAATACTGAAATGGGGCCAAGAGGTTCACAGGTTGATACGACTGTCTTACACCTATTCTCAAGAAACTCTCGGTCTGGAGAAGGAGGACCATTCTGACATCACTAATTATGCAGAATGTGGTAAATGGGATAGTAACACCACATGATAAGGGATTCAGGGTCATTGATTTTTATTTGGAGCCAGGCAATCCTACAGTGGAGATGAGGACCCGCATCCCATCAGTGCCAAACAGATGGGAAGGAAAGTCTGGGAGGGGAAGACGGGAAGGAAAGAACCATGGCACAGGGAACTGCCCAGAGGAGGGAGCTGGCGGAAACAGCCTCGGTTGACCGTGGCTATCAATCCGGATTCCTGCCTCCATGCTGGCACTGAGTCGTCTCTGGGTATCACTTTCTGCCTATGTAGCTTGTGTTTTTCCTTCCTCCATTCATTGGTCTAATTAATATTTATTAAACACATGCCTACTGTGTTATTGGCCCTGAGCTATGTGAAAGAAATTCAGTGGTGAATGGAACAGACAGATGGGACAGTCCCTACCATTGTGGAAGAAGGCATTGAAATAAGAATAATTAATTAACAAACATGCATTGAGCATAATCCACAGTATGAAATACTGCAGAGAGGCAGTGCTGTGAGGAGCCCTCAAGGACCTGGCCATGCAGTGGAGGTGGTGAAAGTAACAACCTGAGGTCCTCTTAAAATGTTGTTCCATCTTTACCCCAGCCCTTCACTACCAGTACATCACGCTGCTTTCTTCTTCTTCATCTCGTCTACGCACACCTAATAGGACATGACATTGTTTATTGCCTGTCTTGTCTGAATGGAAACTCCATGAGGGTAGGGGGTTTGTTTTATTCAATGCTCTATTCTTATAACCTAGAATCATACCTGGCACATAATAGGAAATCAAATCTGTCCTATCTATTCATCTTTCTACCTACCTATCACTTATCTACTTCTTTATTTACTTATAATAGCATATAATAGCTAGTGAAATTTAGAATCAAGTAATTATTTCAAGAGTTCAGAAGAGGAAGAACTGAGTGTATGAAAAGATGCTTAATTAATATCCCTAGTCATTACAAAACTGGAAATTAAAAGCACAATGGGAAGCCATTACATATACCTGTTAGAATGGCTAAAATTTAGAAGACTGACCCTACCAAGTTCTGGAACAACAGGAAACCCCCAGTGCTATTGTGGGAGTATAAAATGATACAACCACTTTGGGAAAGAGTTTGATAGTTACTGAACAGTCAATCATCTACGGACCATAAGATCCAGCCAGACGCTTCTACATCGGCTCTCCAAGAGCAATGAAAGCGTTTGTCCCCACAAAGACTTATACAGAATGCTTAGAGGAGTTTTATTTGTAATAGTCAAAAACTAGAAACGACCTCAATGTCCATCAACAGCTACGGATAAGCAAGATGTGTTGGGGACTATTGACACCTAAATATCATGGATGAATCTCAAAATAATTGTGTTGAGTGAAAAGGAGCTAGAATGACATAAATACAGAATTTATTATTCCATTTATATAAAATTATAGAAAATGCAGACCCAGTGACAGAAGCAGATTAGTGCTTCCCTGGGACTGGGTTTGGGGGGTGTGCAGGGAGGCGTGGGAGGCAGCACAAGAAAACATGAAGAAATTGTTAGGGATAGAAAATATGTGCATTGTCAATAAAAAATTTAAAAAAAAAAGAAAATATGTGCATTGTCTTAATTGTGGTGATAGCTTCATAAGTAGATACTTATATCAAAACAAATTATAAAAAATTATCACTTTTAAATATGTACAGTTTACTATGTCAGTTGTACTTAACTAAAAATGAGGAAAAATTAAAAGCTACATTCTTGAAAATTTCAAGATTGTTGTATGAATATATAAGTTAGGCAAGACATGTGCCTGTCTTACAAATTTGACTCTAAGAGTAAGGCATCTGTCTCTCTTACCTAGAAGAATTATTAAGAATATTCATTAATATACGTTAAGAATATGCGATGTGCCTGCGACTAGACTTTCTGCTTTCATTATCTCAATTCAGCCCCACAACAATTGTGATGCTGATACTTTTATCACTCCCCTTTTCAGTTAATAAAAATGAAAATCAGGAAATTTAGTGACTTGTCAAACCCCTCAGGAAAGAAACAAAATTTGAAAACAGGCCCATTTGATTTTTGAGTTTAAACTCTTAATCACAGTGCTATTAATAAAACACACCTCAGGGCGCCTGGGTGGCTCAGTGGGTTAAGCCGCTGCCTTCGGCTCGGGTCATGATCTCGGGGTCCTGGGATCAAGTCCCGCATCGGGCTCCCTGCTCAGCAGGGAGCCTGCTTCCCTCTCTCTCTCTCTGCCTGCCTCTCTGTCTACTGTGATCTCTCTCTGTCAAATAAATAAATAAAATCTTTTAAAAAAATAAAAAAAAATAAAACACACCTAATGTTAGGAAGAATTGGGGATCAGTTTGCGGGAAGTATTAAGGACACAACTGAATTTAATGCTAAGCATTCACTATTAGTACAGCATTTAATTGGAATATTAATTTCCCAATTCAAAAATAATAGAGTGAGAACAACTGCTGTAGTTCTATTTTTAGAAATCCTCAAAATCATCCTCTTACCTGTCTCAGAAGTGACCTCTTCCACTCGCAGCTCTGGCTCTGTATGTGATGCCCCCACCTCTCTGCCTATCTGGCTATCCAGCCTCCTGACTGGTCTACTTTGCTTATAAGGTCCACATCTCAGCCTGAGGGATGGTTTTGAAATAATATCTTTCCACTTGCTTGAAATCACCTACTTGTTTCCCAAAGTCCTAATTCTAATGTGATCTTTTCATATACCTAATGCTCCTTCCTCCTCAGTTCCACCAGCCACCTCTCTGTTTCTCAAACACATACTATGGGTTCCTATCCAAGGGCCTTTGTAATTGATGCTCCTTCTTCCTGAAATGTTCCTCTAGATTCCTGTATGGTTTGCCTTTTCTTACTCTGGTCTCAATTCAAATGTCTTAGTTCAAATGTCAGGCCTTCCTGAACTATCCTAGGTAAAGAAGTCTCACACTTGACCCCACAGCTGTTTTTTTTTTTTTTCCATTATATTACCAAGTTTTTAATTTTTGTAATATTTACCACTATCTGAAATAATCGTATTTATTTGTCTCTCCTTAATTGATTTTCTTGCCATTAGAATAGGCAATATGTCAAACTCTGTTTACCAGTGTATCCCCAGTGCTTATAATGGTGTCTAGGCACATAATAGCTGCTTAATAAATATTGAACGAACATATTGACTCCAGCAAAGAAAAAAGTCCATCATGAGATGCAATCCCATGATGTTATAATCATGTATAACATGATTAGGTGCTATAATCCAACATCTGACAGTTTCCACTTACAATAAGTCAGCATGGATAGATACAAATACCAATAGGCCAGATTCTTTGTTAATAATTTATTTCTTTGGGGCACTTGGGTAGTTCATTCAATTGAATGGCTGCCTTTGCTCAGGCTATGATCCCGGGGGCCTGGGATGGAGCCCTGCATCAGGCTCTCTGCTCAGCGGGAAGCCTGCTTCTTCTCTGCCTGCCATTTTCCCTGCTTGTGCTTGCTCTCTTTCTCTCCCTAGTATTCTCTGTGTGAAATACATAAATAAAATCTTTTAAAAAATAGTTGATTTCTTTATTTTTTAAGTTTAAAATTCCATCCAGTGAGTGATATCAAATAGTGTCTAGTAAATCTGATGCAACCTGAAAATTACAGATTTTTTTCTGCCTTAATTGACCTAAACTCACCATTAAATGCCATACCTTTCTGCTCTCTCAGGGTTCCAGAGACACAGCCTGGCCAAGGACATCAGCAAACACTGGGGAGCAATTCCTTTCCTCATTTCCAACTTTCTCTCCCTTTGAAACTTTCTTCTATGGTGATTTGTTTGCAAAATAACCTCAACCTAAATCCTGAACTAGTTGCATATTCACAACTGCTTCTGAGTATCACAAATCATTTGCCTCTTTGGTGCTCTTTGGAGGAGAGATCTTCATAGTGCCTCTTTTTGGATTACCAAACCTGCCAGTTTTCCCTTCTGGCTGCCAAGAATTAGCAGCATCAATGAAAGCTCAGGAAAGCCGGCTGTAAATAACCCAACTTTCTACCCATTATAATCAATCAATAAATCGCAGTGGTGCTGGGCAGCAGCCTGCCTCATAAGTGTTTATTAGAATCTATGGTTTTTCTAGAACTCAGGTTTGAGGTGACTCTCTTTGGTAGTGATCAAGATGCACTGAAAAGAAATCCAGATGATAAAGTTGATAGGGGCAGAGCTAAGTAGCCTGACCTATCCTTGAATTATGTGGCATTTCTTTAAAAATCCTTCTTCATGAAGACTGTTTCCTAGCCACAGTGAACCAGAAAGGAAAGAAAAGAATCTTTTTTTTTTTTTTAAAACACAAAAACAAACACAAACTATTCCTTAATTCTTTGTAGATGGGTGCTGTTGAGAACCCAGAGAAGACACAACCCAAAGAATGATGCAAGCCCCTTGCCCACATGCAATCAGGCATTTGGGAACAGAACAAAACCAAAGCAAAGCTACTGAACAAACACAATGGCCTTGTCTTTGAATTTCCCTGCATAAAGCGGGACCAGACAGAACTATTCTCCCAACCCCCACCCCCACCCCCGTCCCCACCCCTCTCCTCCCTAGTGTTCCAGTTCCCTGGCTACCGGCTCTTGTTCCACCTCAACCCAAGGCATGGTGCTGACCAGCAACTTGAGAGTCTAGCTTGTACCTTTATCCACCAGCTAGCACTGTAGCCTCAAAGACAGCCTTGCAATCTATGAAAGAGTTAGAGGGGGAAAAATTGCCCTTGTTTGTAGATAATGACAGCTGAGAGTGGTGCTCCCAGGAAGAGTGGGGGCAACATGAGGGGATCTTAAGGAGATGGTGGTACCACCCACTCCCAGAGCCTCTTCTGAATTGACCTTACTCAGGAGTCTTGAAAGTCCTTCAAGCTACTTTTTCAGAGCTCTTGGCAGAGCAGTAACTGGGAAAGGTTTTGTGAAGAACAAAGTTCAGAGGCCTTGGTTGTAACAAAGGACCCCAGGGATGGAGAGAAAACAGTAGCACATGTCTGATTCCATACATGGGTGTGTAGGAGTGTGTGTGTGTAGGAGTGATGCTCGCACACATGCACTCACAATAACAACGAGCATGAGACCTTGGAGTCAACATGGATTTTCAAAGCACTTGTTGAATAAATGAATAAATAAAGGAAAGCTTATGATACATTGTAGTCTGTAGTTACCAGTTCTAGTAGACTCCTTAGGATCACTGATCTCTAAGAAATATTAACATTTAGTCCAATAAATCCAGGTAAAAATGTTATCAGCCTCTTCTAAAGCCCACATTTCTTTATCACGGACATCATTTCCATACCATGGAAATGCCACAAACATTCCAGGAGGCAACTATAGGCTTAAATTCGGAATTCACCATTCGAGAACTAGGAACGCTTGAAAAAGAAGTTAAACTCTTTGGGCCTGAGTTTCCTCCCCGCACAAAGAAGATAGTAAGTGTCTATCCTCACAGGGTGGGAGTGACGCCTCCCAGAAAAAACCCAAGTAAAAGTACTTTGCAAATTGTAGAATGGGCTGCAGAGGGACGGGAGTTGCCATTTTGTTCATTGTTGGTCTTTTTGGCCTTTGGACAAATACTGTAGTTGAATATGACAAGTTTTGTGTTCAGACAAGGTGGCCCCAGATAAGCTGTTGTCACTTCCTGTGCCAGGATGGCGATGGTTATTTGTGGTTTCTGGGCTCTCAGGGAGAGGAGAGAACTGTCCCGGGTGGTGAAGGCAGAGGAAAGGCAGCATCCTGGATACATCATGGAGCCGGGTTCATGGTTCAGGCTCAAGACAACTAGTGGTTTTTAGCTGTGGGTTAAATTATGCCCAGTGTGAATTGTTTGAAGTTTGTTTTATATAAAATGTATGTTTTATATATGTGTGTTTTATATAAAACTTAGTAAGTTGGAGTCACAAAGCAGCATTGGTCTCAAACCTAGAACACTACGCAATCAGACAGAAGGCTGGATGGCCACTAGATGATCCAGTGAGTGGAACTCCACTCAGATTCATCTCCATGGAACACAAGCCGCTGAGGATTTTAGGAAAATAAGGAGTGAGGTATGCCGGAGAATGGGAAAGAGAAGAGTTTGAATGGAAACGTGAAGGTGGGATCCCTTGGATGCAGTTACACAGGCAAAAGTAGCCAAAGGCAGAGGGTTTTGTAAGGGCAAGGGCCAGTTTTCTGAATGTGGCAAAACAATTTTGCAGCCTAAGGATCATGAAATATTTTGATGTATGAGTCATATTTGACCTATGGGATTTCCAAATGGCTGTAGGGTATTGGCAAAAAGTTAAGGTCACTCAACATCACTGAACTGGATATATGCTTATCATACAAACCATTTCCCTTTATAAAAAATTCACACTGAGCTTCACCTCAGCTTGGGTCAAGGAGTAGCAGTGCCCTTCTCCATGTTCCAGAATTACCTAGAGCACTTGGACTCTCCATGAGTCACCATGGGCCCATGTTCCCTGGATGAAACATGTATATCTGGAAGGACTTTAATGTTACCTGTAGTCATTCTTGCCTTGCAAGCCTAGGAGTGCATAGTTAGGAATCACAGAAATACAGGGTAAAATGTCTGCAAGGGATTTGAGGGATCATTCAGTCCAATGCCTTCACTTCTTGGGTAAAGAAGATGAAACCCAGGCAGAAGTGACATGCTTAGCATAGGTTTGCTTGTGAGTAGTTAGACTTGATCTTGACTTCTAGTCCTATGGTCTTTTTAAAGAGGGAAATGATGTCACCCAGTTCTTTCCAGGAGAGCACAAGGTTGTTATTCTCTCTATGGCACATTTTACTTAGCAATCATTTCCTGTGGTCTCCCATTAGGTTTGTCTATCTGCATGTCCATCAGTCCAGCAAAGACACAGAAATTTGCCATAAGGAGCTAAATATATCACGGAAAGTGCCGCATAAATAATCCATATTTTGAGAGGCCAAATTTGAGTTTTCACCTAAGAAATGGACACCCCGTTGCCTATTTCCACAATCCCAAGCTGGATCTCACACAAACCATCTCCACTTTCTTGTAAGTAGATGCAGATATCAATTGACAGGGCCACTAATCCTTCCACTCGAGGTCACTATACTGCCTCACGGATGGAGAAGCCATATATTCGGGAAGGAAGAGAGGAGAAAGGGAGGAAAGAAAGAAGGAAAACAAAGGAGACAATGGCAGATGTAAAAAGGAAGGATGTACATGAGCTCTTTTGTCCACCTAGAATGAAACAATTCATTAGACAAAAGTTTCTCAGTACTCGACACCAAATGCCTCTTACATATCAAGCTCTGAAATACGAAGTTTTGCCTTTTCATTTCACCACCCAAAATAAAACTCAAACCTCTCACTTTCTCATTTTTTTCATGTCCAGCTCAGATCTTAGAAGTAGCATCTTCCACACCTACCCTTGTGTCATGTCTGGCCCACTCCCCTGCACCCTTGAATGTCACAAGAAGTTCTGAAATTTGCTCAGTTGCAAATATATTTCACCACTTTCTGTGCAGCTCCCACACATTCTTGGCTTTCCAAAGCCACGTAGCATCGACCAGGAGAGGAGCTGTTCCAAAGTCTGGGCAGCTGTTGCAAGGTGACATCATAGCCCCCAAGGCCCGCTGAGCCAAACCTGGCAATGAGTGATGTTTCTATCTGCCTGCCATCTCACCCCTTAGGTACACATCACAGCAACCCTCCCTGATTTCAAAGTCAGATACTCTTTCCTCCATTATTAAGATGCAAAGTCATTATTAGAGATGATCCGTAAGTTTATATGTTTAAATTTATCTCTGTGCTTGTTACTTTTTAGCTTCAGAGTCTCTCATCCTCAGCTGGCAACTCCAACCCAACATGGTGCCATCAGCCTCAGTATTGTGATTTATAAGAAATATTTGCAGTTATTCAGATGACCAATATACTTCTCAGAGATATTTGGTCCTCAGCCACAGTTCCTGGATTACAGCTCTTCTTGGACTTTCCTGAAGGACAAGAGCAGCAGGATCACCTTTTGTTATGATATTGAGTCTCTTGTCCTCAGTTCCTGAAACCATCCCATAGACATAAAGGTGAATTAGTTGTCTTGTTATTCATAAAAAGCTCCTATCCATCACAACCAAGTTTATGTTAAAGAAGGTGACTTCTTTTAAGCAGCTAAGGATGGGGCCAGTTGCCAGAGAAGCAATCGTCAATAAAGGGTTGGAACTTTTAGTCCCACACCTTGATACCTAGGGAAGGGAGAGGGGCTAGAGGTTGGATCAATCACCAATGGATCGATCACCAATGGTCAATGAGTTAATCAATCAAGCCTATTGAATGAAGCCTTTGTAAAAACCCCAAAAGATGGGGTGTGGAAGACTTCTAGGTTGGTGAACACATGAAGATTTGGGAAGAATGGCATGCTTTGAAAGTGTGGAAGCCCTGGGCCTCTCCCACATAACTTGCCCTGTGGTTTTCTTCCATCAGGCTATTCCTGAGTTAACAGCCTTTTATAATAAACAGCTGATCTAGGGAGTAAATTATTTCTCTGAGTCCTGTGAGGTGCTCTAGCCAATTACTGAACCTGAGTAGGAGGTTCTGGGAACCTCTGATTTATAGCCAGTTGGTCAGAAGCTCAAGTGACAACTTGGGCTTGCAGAAGGCATCCAAAATGAAGTGGGGGAGTGAATGCTCATATAGTCTTGAGGGACTGAACTCTTAACCTATGGAATCTGATGCTATCTCTGGGTAGATAATATCAGAATTGAGTTGAATTGTAGGACATCCGGCTGGTGTGGAGAATTGTTTGTTGATGTAGGGAAGCCTCCACACAAGTGCGTGCGCACACGCACACACACATGCACACAAACACACACACACGTATACACTGAAATTGGGTCCAGGAACCCTTTCACACTCTCACCTAAGATTCCACACAACATGGCTTTTTAAACATGACAATTCCCTGTGCCCTGATATGGTTCCCAGGCCTTATGCTTTCTCTCCTTTGATGGATCTCCCTTTAACTTCCTATTTCACCATACTGCAGCTTTCCCTTTGCTTATATCTCCCTTCTCCCCAGACCCCCCATTCCATCCCGTTTAATAATTTAGTAATTAATTAATCAGACACCAGAGAAGCACTTTGGGGTTTGCAAAAAAGTATAAGACATAGTCTCTATCCTCGGAGAACTTCTAACCTAGCAGTAGGCGTCAGATCAGCACAGAAATAATTATGAAGCAAGAAGAATATGATGATTCATTGCCTTCTAAAATGTGTATGAAGTCAGAGAGGAAGGAGAGAGTCATAGTGGTTTGAGTGGAGGGAGGTGATATGTCTCATAGAGTGTGTAGGATTTCAGCATGCAGAGTTGGTCTATGGTGCCAGGAAGTGCAACAGCAAAGGCAGGGAGGTAAGAGTGTGTGGGTGGGTACAGGGGTATATGCAGTGATTTCTCACACCTGCTCCATCAAGTAGGGTTCTGGAGGGTGCAAGTAACAGAAAAACCAATTAAAATTTGTCTAATAATAAAGACATTTATTATCTCTTACATCAAATAAATGGTTCCAGAGTTGGTTAATTTAGCAGCTCAATGATGTCAGCATTTTGTGTCAGCTTCTCTGCAATTTTCTTGGAATCCCCTCTCATACCTGAAACATAGCTCCAGAAGCTTTTAGCATCATATCCTCATGCAATAAAGTTCAAAGAGTAAAGGGGGTTGTCACTGTCTGCAAGACTTTTTACAAATGCGAAAAACATCCCCAGAAGCCACAGCAGACTTCTTATGATTGGCTAGAACAGCACCCCTTGTCCATGTCTTGACTGATCACTGGCAACGGAGAATGCGATTATTTTAAACAAATCAAAATTCGTCCCTAGGACCTGGGAAAGGGCTCATGAAGCATTAGGCTGCCAGATACTAGAATAAAATGGGCACTTGAAATAGCAAAGAATAGGGAGTTATTGCCCCTATATGTTTGCTTTCTCTCATTTTTGGAAGCCTTTGCACAGACAATTCTTTCTACCTAGGATCCCCTATTGACACTTTCACCTTCCTGCCAGGAGCTCCCAAAGTGTTCTATAGGCTCCTGACCACATGGAATTACAGCCCTTATCTTATTGCTCATCAGCTCAACTCAACTGTGAGCATGCTGAGAGTAGGGACCATTTCTTATCCACTTTGTATGCCCAGCACAAGGCCCGGCCTACATTAGATGTTTAATGTATGTTTGTTGAACTGAATAAATGTTTGGCGAATAAATGAATGGCTGAGTGGGGTAAATGAGGCTCGGTGATTTAGGTGGAAGGAGGTAGCATTCAAGGTTTGTCATGTAGGTGGTTTTACTCCTCTCCCTTCCTTGCTTCTGTGATTAACCATTGTCCAAACTCTGCAACTGATAATGGGGTAGCTAGTGCCAAGTAGCTCAGCACGACCTTTAATAAGCTTGTGTAACAGAGACAGGTAAGTAATTTCCAGGCTGTAACTTGATACAATGTGAGTAAGGGAAGCCAGGAGGGGGAGGTGAGGGAAGGGGAAGTCCTTGGAGAAACAGATGAAATATTCTTGGCTATTTAATAGAATCTCCAAGGTACTAGCCTGTATCTTCATCCTCACCCTCCCTTTGATAATTCACAGTTTTTAATTCCAGGTGAGAGCTCGTAATGAATGGGTCACAGCCACAGACCTAATGAGGTTGAATATCTTTGTGTTGATAAAAGCTTCCTGTTTCTCTCAATAAGCCATCACCAAGTACGTACTAAGTACGTATAGCCAATAAAGCCACTTGCAGAGTTTATCAAAGTCATGTTTTCATCTTAATTAGACAGATGGCAGGCAGTGGGGTTGTAATTCTAACAAACCTCCCTCCCCCTAAATAAAACCCAAGCAGGAAGGATCCCTGGGTCTTCTGGGAGAGAGCATCAGTACTTTCATCCCAAGCTGTGTGGTGTGGCCTCATCCCCATGCTCAATCGTAATGTCCTCCCTCACTAGTTCCGAGGAAAGCAAAACATCAGGAGGCCATTGCCACAGCCTCACTTCTGTCCTCTTCTGTGTTAGACGCCTTCAGTCTCCAGGGAGTGGAGGGATGCAATGTGAAAATAGGATATTCAAACTCAAGTTCTGTGTCGGGGGCATGAGTGTCATGTGGGGCTTATGAACCCAGTCTTTGTAGCCAGAGCACCTGAGTCGGAATCCCGACTGCCATTTGTGAACTTTTGATCTCGGCCAAGTTACTCCCTAGACCCTTTGTGCCTGTGTCTGTTGCTCTGTCTTATGGGGATAATATTAGCCTTCTCCTCATAGGACTGTTGTGAGAAATAAAAGCTGTTATGTGTAGAAAGCCAAACAGAAGGGGCCCATTACAGAGTTACATTCAATAACTATTATCTTTTATTTTTTTTTTGTTACTCTCATAATAACAAAGAAAGGCTTGTTTTTTTATTTTTTATTTTTATTTTTATTTTTTGAACCAAGAGGGGTTGAAAGAAGAGGCTCCTTGGGGGGGGGGGGGAGATGAGTGATTTTATTCCACATGGAGCTGCATGCATTCTGTCCTCCAGAAACGTCCTCCCAGGAAGAGGAACAAAAACAAAGGTACCACCAGAGAGTGAGGATGATTTGTTTTGAAAGAATCTTAGGACTGGAAAAGAAAACCAAATCTGCTCCATGAAATTGAGCTGCGGATAATAAAAGTGTCAACGTGGGACAGTGGTCAGAATACCGACTCTGCTGGAACAACAACAACAACAAAAAATCATAGTTCCGAAAAATATATATTTAGGCCCCTTGTCAGTCCACATCTCGTCGCTCTCTGTGTCACGCCAGCAGCAGATCTGCTCCATTTGCTGATAACAAAAAGAGAAAAGAAAAGAAGAAAGTTTTTTTTTTTTTTTTTTTTTATCTCCCAGCTGAGCGCCGCGGGGCCAATACAGCCGTGGGTGGAAGAGCGCGCCAGCGCCGGGCTCCCAGCCTCATGCATCATCAGCCGAACGGACAGCTACGCGCAGACTTCATTGTTCCCTGCAGCCCCTGGGATGAGGATCAGGGGGAGGCAGAGAAGAGTCTTCCTGTTTGGGGGGAGAACGGGGGTCTTCCCTAGAATTACACGCATCCCTATGAGCCCGGCTATAGGAGAGGTGGACGACTGCAGGAAAGGGGCAGCGTGGTGGCTCAGCGACATGGAAATTGAGAGTCCCCCAGTGAAAAAGTAGGCACATGCCCTCTTCTTTGAGTCACACACAGGGGGCAACTGTGATCTCGCTTCCGACCACAGCACTGGCTGCATGGCCCCGCCAGAGAGTAACCGGGTGAGGTTGTGCAGGTATGCCCTAGTCCCCGGTCCCCACGCATCCCCACACAAACTGTAGGCTCTTGGAGACAGAAGCAGTGGCCCAGCGACTTCGGTGCCCATGTGACCTACACCTGGCCGGGCTTCTAGTAGGCTCTCCATGCACACACTTAAGAACTAACGAAATAGAACTGAAGGACAGTTATGGAGGAGGAAAAGGGGCAGGAGTGTGTTTCTTCCAGAAGTTTCTGACACCTCTGGACCAATGACACCTCTAAGGAAAAGAGTTCTCTGTCTTTGATGTATGTTTGCATCACTTGGGCTGCATTTGAATGTGCAAATGACTGAACCTCACCCAGCTTCCAAAAGCTCATTTCCTCTGGAGTGTCCAGTCAGAGACAAGGTTGCATTTGGGTAGACAGAGGCAGACATAAGGAGGGAGGGCGGTGCCCTTATAATGATGAACTCTTTTCCTTGTGGGTTTGATTTCATTGGAAGAGTATATGGATCTTGCATATTTCACAGTGATCAGGAATTAACTATCAGTAACAGAGTCTTCTATCCAGACACACCACATTGCCATTGCCTATGGAAGCCCCTTTTACAACTTGACCTAACAGAGAAGATGTGAGAGGCAGCCACAGTCCCATGAATCAAAGACTCTGGATTGGAGCGGAGGGGGTGCACGCGTCATGTGTTTATCAACCCTGCATTTCTAAAACCTATGTGCAGAAATCCCTCTGCTGTCTCAATCCCGATCCCCTACTCCAGGCTTCAGTGGGACTCTTTATTTTTTATTTTAATATTTATTTATTTATATTTAAAGATTTTATTTATTTATTTGACAAAGAGAGAGAGCACAAGCAGGCAGAGAGGCAGGCAAAAGCAGAGAAGCAGGCTCTCTGCTGAGCAGGGAGCCCAATGTGGGGCTTGATTGCAGGACCCTGGGACCATGACCTGAGCTGAAGGCAGACGCTTAACCGACTGAACCACCCAGGCGCCCCGAGATTAATTTATTTGAGAGAGATATAGTGAACATGTGAGTATAGGAAGGGGCAGAAGAGGAGGGAAAGAATCCTCGAGCAGATTACCTGCTGAGCTGAGCAGGGAGCTCGATGCAGGGCTCAATCCCAGGACTCTGGGATCATGACCTGAAAACCAAGAGTCATTAGCTGAAACCAAGCGTCAGATGATTAATTGACTGAGCCACCCAAGTACCCCTCCAGTGGGATTCTTATTCCTGGCTCATTGCTTACTGAGGGCTGGCCTAACCTACAAATCAGGCCTGGTGTTCTTCTTCCATGACCCAGAACTCAGTAGCTCAAGGTTGGCAAACTTTCTCTAGAAAGGACCAGAGAGTAAATGATCTGGGTTTTGTTGGCCATGCCATCTCTATTACAATTGCCTCAGTCTGTCAGTGAAATTTAAACTTTATATAATTTTTATGTGTCATGAAATACTATTCTTCTTTTGGTTTTTATTCAACGACTTTATAATGTAAAAGCCGTACTTAGATCTCTGGAGAGAAAGAAAGAAAATGAAAGAAGGAAAGAAAGGAAGAAAGAAAGAAAGGGAAAGGAAGGGAAGGAAAGAAAAAAAGGAAGATAGGGAGGGAGGAAGAGAGGAGAGAGGGAGGGAGGGAGAAAGTAAAGAAAGAAAGAGACAAAGAGAGGAAGGAAGAGGAAGGAGGGAAGGAAGAAAGGAAGGAAAAGGTACTAGGCGGGCCTTAGCCCAGGTGCTATAATTTGCTGATCCTCACATCAGCTAAGGGGTCATTGCCAGAGCTGGAGAAGGGCCCTGACTGAGCCTGTGTCAGACATGCAGGGACAGAAGGAATACAAAGAAAACTCTTCATAGGCAATGACATAGGCTGGCTCTGCTCAAAAAGACCTAAATGTGAGATAGGAAACCATCAAAATCCTGGGAGACAACACCGGCAGCAACCTCTGTGACCTTGGCCACAGCAACTTTTTGCTGGACACATCTCCAGAGGCAAGGAAAATAAAAGCAAAATTGAACTGTCGGGACTCATCAAGATAAAAACTTCTGTACAGCAAAGGAAACAACTATGCAACTATAAGGTCACTGACGGAATGGGTGAAGATATTTGCAAATGATCTTTTGGATAAAGGGTTAGTATCCAAAATCTATAAAGAGCTTCTCAAACTCAACGCCCAAAAAACAAACAATCCAGTTAAGGAATGAGCAGAAGACATGAATAGACCCTTTTCCGAAGAAGACATCCAGATGGCTTACAGACTCATGAGAATATGCTGAACATCACTCATTATCAGGGAAATACAATCAAAACCATGATGAGATACCACCTCACGTCTGTCAGAATGGCTAAAATTAACAATACAGGAAACAACAGACGTTGGTGAGGATGAGAAAAACGGGAACCCTCTTACACTGTTGATGGGAATGCAAACTGGGGCAGACACTCTGGAAAACAGTATGGAGGATCATCAAAAAGTTAAAAATAGAACTACCTTATGAATCAGCAATTGCACTATTAGATGCTTGTTCAAAGGATTAAAAATGCTGATATGAAGGGGCACATGCACCCCCATGTTTATAGCAGCATTATCTACAATAGCCAAGTTATGGAAAGAGCCCAAATGTCCATCGACCAATGAATGGATAAAGAAGATGGGGTATATATATTCAACGGAGTATTACTCACCCATAAACAAGAATGAAATCTTGCCATTTGCAATGATGTGGATGGAACTAGAGGGTCTTATGCTAAGCGAAGTAAGTCAGTCTGAGAAAGACAAATCCCACATGATTTCACTCATATGTGGAATTTAAGAAACAAAACAGATGAACATGGGGAAGGGAAGGAAAAATAAAATAAGACAAAAACATAGACGGAAGCAAACCATAAGAGACTCTTTTTTAAAATTTTATTTATTTATTTGTCAGAGAGAGAGCGAGCGAGAGCAAGCACAGGCAGAGTCAGAGGGAGAAGCAGGCTTCCTGCAGAGCAAGGAGCCTGATGTGGGACTCGATCCCATGACGCTGGGATCATGACCTGAGCTGAAGGCAGCTGCTTAACCAACTGAGCCACTCAGGCGTCCCCCATAAGAGACTCTTAACTATGGTGAACAAACTGAGGGTTGTTGGAGGGGAGCGGGGAGGGGGCAATAAATAGGTAATGGGCATTAAGAGGGGCACTTGTGATGAGCACCGGGTGTCATATGTAAGTGATGAATCACTAAATTCTACCCCTGAAGCCAATACTACACGATAGGTTAAACAACTTGGATTTAAATAAAAGTATGTAAATGTATTTAAGTTTTGATTAACATGTCCTAAAGAAAATTAAACTTGTCTTAGATGTTTAAAAAAAGGCACTGAGGAAGGTTCAGGAGGGACTCCAACTGTATATTCCCACAGAAGAAGGGAGTCGTGCAGATGGGTGGGTTGAAGGGGGATGAGCAACAGCTTTAAATTTTTAACAGGTGCTCGCAAGTATGGGGTCTGTTAGAAGCATCTGGCTGACCCCAGGGAAGGCTCCTGATGGTACTGGCTGAAACTTTTTCACACGGTGATGCTTTTTTTAGGGTATTAAAGAAGAGGAAATATGCTTAGGGAAAGTAGAAGGAAAAATACTTAGGAAGAAGAAAACAGTTAGTTTCTATTCCTATAATAGGATCATCATTTGAGAGACAGAGACAGAGAGAGAGAGAAGCATTTGTCTCTCTGGTCAAAGTAGATATATATATATATATATATATATATATATATATATATATATATATATAGTATCATTTTCAGATCACCCCCAAAGTAGATATATATATATATATATATATATATATATATATATATATATATATAGTATCATTTTCAGATCACCCCCAACAGATTTTTTCCTTGCACTGTGACCATTGTTAGGCTCTGAAACTCTGCTCAGTTGTTTAAGTCATTGGTTGAAATAATTTGTCTTCCCACAGTCTCCTCCCAAACCTTTCCTGTCCTCATGGCTGAGGACTGAGACAGACATAAGAGAAGCACATACCCACACATGTAGAGCATGTGACATAGTCCTGGGGTGAACACGATCTCCTGTCTGTGAGAGGGGGTGTGGATTCCATCTGTGGTAAAGGATGGAGGGATTTTAGAGCTGCCTTTTCGGAATCCATTGCCCTGGGTACTGTGGGGAAGGCTGGAGGTGTCAGCCCCCAGGGAAAGTTGAGTCCATGCTGATCAGGACATAGCTGATAGACAAATAATTTCTTTCCCTGGATCCCCCTTCTTTATCTGTAACCTCAAATCTGCTTTAGTTTCAAAGCCTAGTTTCGCCAAGCCCAGAGCCAGCAAAGTCCTATAGACTCTTGGAAGTCGGTCTACATGGTCTATACTCCTCTCTAACTTGTGGCCCTGATGCCTTGGGGTGTCGCATTCTGCTTCTTTGCTTCCTGGGTGGTCACCCAGGCTACCACCTAGGATGATGCAGTTATGCCCTCCCCCGGGACACCCAACAGAGGCCAGGAGGGATCGAAATCCAACCTGCCTTGTGCTTACCAAGCTCTGTACCTTCAGGGTTGTGTCTGATTCCCCTGACCCACCTTCACTCCCATGAAGGGTCACTCTTTTCTTTGCACAAATCTGGTCGTCAAACAGTATGGACAGGTGACTATGTTCACCCACACGGGCACCCTCTTCTGATTTACCTAAAGATACTATATAGGCTTGTTTTGGCCCGGTGTGTGTGGGGTTCCTTTTCAGAACTATCACCCCAGGGCATTCATTGTTCTCTTTATTTAACCATCCATACTCATCCAAGGCTAATGCAAAGCAAGATACAGGCCTTCTCAAGGAACAAGGGAACACTGTATGTGAAGGCCTGAATCCAGTGGGAATACAGATGTGGCCAGGTGCTCATCACTAGTCAGAGGTTCCTAATGTCTTCAAACTTAATGTATTAAGTCTCTTAGAGAATAAGGCTACCTGTAGGCTGCAGGACACCCTAATTTCTCTTCCTGGCTTCGGTGCTCACTAGGGTTTGAAGTAAGTCCATTTCGGCTTCCAGTCCTGAGAGTCGGATACCCAGCGGGCTGAGGGCATCGAAGGCTTATACAGCCCTCTCACACGGGAAACGACACAGCTGTCAGCGTCAGGGGCCCTGGAGAGTGTGGTTTCTGCTTGGCTTTCTTTCCCCTGAGGTCTGGGGTTTCCTTCATTTTAATCCAATTAAAGAAAAGAAAAATCAGTAAGTTTTTAGCACTAGTGGGAAAGGGCTCAATTGACAGCATCTTAATCATTGTGCTAAGTGAGGTTAATTTCCACCCTTGGTCTTTAATAGGCCTGGTTCTGGAGATGAATTTTTCAGTTCATGCCACACTCAGGTCACTGGGCTGCCCATTTTAATCAGAAGGCTTCCCAGCTCTAAATTTTATGTTTCTAACCACTCACCCAGGCTTCTCTAGAGGCAGACATCACATGAGTTGCAAGACAGGTTCCTCCTGTACTGAGTTATCTTGAGAAGATCCAGTCTGTTCTTAGCCTACTTCTTCCTCTCCTCCACCCCTAAACACACATCTTTTCTTCTTTGCAGACTCTGCCATCCAGTAGAAGATTGTGTTTGAGTGTGAAGGTAGAGTCCTGAGTCCGTCCTTCCTCGCAGGTCACCGAGGACTGGGGGTGGGTGCTTGCTGCTGCACCCTCTAAGCAGAACGTGCTGGAAGATCAAAGAAGTAGGAGGAGACCAAGGCAAATTAAAAACTATGCCAAAACTATACCAGATGAAATTTCATTAACTGCTGATTTATGGTTTCATGACCCATGATTGTTTGCTGGCTGATAGAAATGAGTCTGAAATCTGTGAGTGTCTAGGTATGTTTGGAGAAGCCCACACAGCTCTGAAAAGTATTTCTCATTTAGGCTGGATTAAGTAAGATCTTTTCAAGGGGGTTTTCTGGATTGAAGAATATTCTGCAAAGACTACTCTTCTCCAAGAGAAGTGGCCTCATTAAAGTTGGGGCTGATGTAACCTGGTACCTCGAAATGTCATGTACCACTTCTGGATAATATCCCGAGGCATAGCAGGGATACTGACCATGTGTCAGGCCCAAGTTTACTCTAGTGGATCCCTGGAGCCATATTAAAGAACCAGGGTTTAGTTAGAGACTAAGAATCGAGCAGAGCAAAGGCTCAGACAAACTTATGCTGTGAACCTCTCTGGACTCATTGCCTCCCTAGAGAAGCCACAACCAGAAATTCCTACCTGGATGGGCCCAACCTAGAAACCGTAGCTCCTCAATTCACATTTCTGGTACTTTCTTGGAAAGACATCAAACTAGAGTGGAAGAAGTATTTGGCCTTGGTCCAAAGAGACAAGGGCAATAATTGGCTTCAGAAGGCAGAGTGAACTTTGTGCACTTTCGTTCTCCTCCTCTTCTTCCTTCCGGTTATTTAAAAATGGAGTAGGTTCTCAATGCAATGGAATTTCTAGGCTGACGGACAGAGAAAGCAGATCATCCGCACTGCCTGATCTCTGTAAGAGGCCATCATACCCTAGACTCTGCTTCATGTTCCTCACCTGGACTGAGGGAGATGCTGTCCTCCATGTGAGGGTGCCAGAGCAAACAAGGCTCCTTTGGCACTGTTGTCACATATCCTGCTATATCACTGCAACCAGAACACCTCTGTGCCACCTTCTGCCAACACTAACTTCCTTCCAAGCTACCTGACTCTGTCTGTCATCATCTGGACTGCTGCTCAGGTCCTTCTTTTGATCACATGCCCCCTCCTTCTCCTTCCCACCACCAACAAAATGGATAGTTCTTTTCTCTCCTCGGCTTATTTTTCATTTGTACTACTTGTAGATCGTGCTCATGTCATATGTTCTTTAATTACAGACTCGTCTGTAAACAGAGCTCATCCTAAGAGCCCCATAAAACAAGGACTGGCTCTAACAGATCCTTGTAACTTCATAAAACCCTAGTCTGTGGCCTGATCATAGGAAGAGTCCATAAAAGTAAGTTGCATTGAAATTAATAAACTGGATTAAAATTCATCTATGTCTCTCAAATGCTTTTGTTGCAGAAGGTGTATAATTGCCTTCATCAAACAACAGGCTCTTTATTAAGGCTTTCCCTGAAAGAACCTGGGAAAGTACAAAGGAAGTCTCCACTAACGTAGTCCCTCTGGTGCTTTGACTATTTCTGCATTTATAGTTTTCTCTAAACTCCTTGTGGAAACTTCCTGAAGAGCAAGGAATTTTTTTTTTTTTTTTTCTGAGTGCCCACCAAGTATTGATCACATGGCCTGTGCATATATCATTTCAGCCAAAATCATCAAAATTCTATAAGATTGGTAGTTTTAACCCATTTTACAGTGGAAAAGGTCAAGGTTAGGGTATGTTAAGTATTTTCCCTGCAGTCACAGTTAGAAAAGAGCAGATCTGGGATTCAAGCCTAGTTCTTTCTGGCTCTGAGGACTGAGCCTTTCCTATTACACTTCTCTGTCCCTTAGTGGCCCCACCTTATTTATCTTTGTGTATCAAGACCCTAGTCTTACACAAGGTAGGTACAAACCAAGTGATTGATGAGTAAATGAAAATACAGTCCCTCAACTCCAGGAATTTATTTACAATCTAGCTGCAGAGTCAATACATAGGGGGACTAAAAAATAAATAACAATTCAAAAGATATGTAACAGTCCAGTACAAAAACTGTCATAAGACTATACAAGATTAATTGCTAAATGAATGATGCAGATAATAAGTACTGTAGGGCTAGAATGGCCTGGAAAGCTTCATGGAGAAAGAGGGATGTTCTTAAGTACAACTTTCATACTTATGAAGTGCCTATTCTAGGCAAAGCCTTATATGCAAAGATCAGCAAAACTCAGTCCCTGATCTCCACACACTTTGAGCATCGATGGTGAAGGCCAGTAGGCAAGTAAGTACAAAATGAATGTGGTCTTCAAAATGGACAGGGCCACTGACAGACAGGGGAGAAGAGGAAATAGATGTCCAATCACCTTCCTTTGTTGTCCTTTGCCTGTGCTCTCCTAAAAGACCTTATTAGAGCCTTCCTACTCAAAGGGTGGCCTACAGACCAGCAGCATCGAGTGTACACTGAAGTTTGAGAAGCACTGTTAGAGCGTTCAAGGCATTTAAGCAGCTGGCACAACCATGACTCTCCGCATCTTGGCCACCTGCCCCATTCCAAAGCTCTGCTGTCCTCTTGGAGGTGGTTTAGTGCAGCATTTGAAGAAGCTTCAGGAGTCTTGCTGTCTGTCCTTCCACCAGTGTTGATGGATAATTTCTCCATCTTTACCTGTACTGGATCCCCTCCCCCAAATCCCTGACCCATTCTCATCCCTGCAGTTCACTTGCTGCTCCAATCCCTTCTGTTCCAAGAGCCCAATAAATAAGAATTACTCTTGCTACTCGGTCCCCTCAAATGTCAAATTCTCTCTGGCACTGCTGGACGTGTCAAGGAGAAGGAATTATCTTTGTGGTTAAATATAGACTCTGACTCTCTTTCCCCCACACCCACTCCAATCCCCTTGAGTCAGAATCAGCAGCAAGGGGAACAGAACAGAGAGAATGTTTTGCTTCTTCAGATGGGAAGGTATTGATCAGGCAGAGAAGAGAAACAAAACAAAATATAAAAACAGGAGAAAAAGCAAAGGCATTCAAATTTCAGATGCAGCTGGTCTGGATACAAAGGGGCTGTTTTCCTAGACATGGATTTCACCTTCAAGAACATAATGCAAAATGTGAGATAGAAAATCTGAGAAACTGAAGCAAGTATTTGCAGTAGGAGACATATTAGCTATGATGATTGAAAACCAACCAATGGTTTTCCAAGATAATTTTAATTCCAGATTAACAGTTAAAGGTACTTGCCATGGACAATCTGGTAAAAACAAAAAACAAAAACAATGAAGATTCCAAGTGGAGAGAAAGGGAAGTGAATGGGAAAGAGTAAGAACTTTGCTTCTCGGTGTCTGAGGGAGCGTACTGTGTGTTCTGCGGGTTCATCCCATGCATTATTTCTTTTAATCCTCACAACAACACTATGAGGAAGTATTATTCATCTTATGTTATAGTTTGGCTTAAAGAGAGGAGGGAAATCATCCAGTATCAATATATACACACAAACACACATGGTTTATCCTCAGTATTCACGGATTCTGTATTTGAGAAGTCACCTACTAGTGAAGGTATATTTGTAACCCAGAATTCATCTTTTCAAAACTTTTATAGTTAGCGGAGGACATGTGTAGAGTGATGAAAAATTAGAGTTGCCCAAAGTGCACATTCTCAGATAAGGCTGAATGAGGTGTAGAGTGATGAAAAATTAGAGTTGCCCAAAGTGCACATTCTCAGATAAGGCTGAATGAGGTGATCTCTCCCTTCTCACTTCAGCTCTCATACTGTAAACAAGTGTTCTTTTCATGGTCTGTTTAGTGCCACGTTTTTTATGTTTGTGCTTTTTGTTGATGATTTCACTGTGTAAAATGGCCCCAAGCACAGTGCTGAAGTGCTAGTGTTTCTAAGCGCAAGAAGGCTGTCCTGTGCCTCCTGGAGAAAATACGCGTGTTCTGTAGATAAGCTTCACTCAGGCATGAGTTACAGTACTGTTGGCTGTGAGTTCAATATGAACAAATCAACAACATATAGTAAATAAGTTGCCTTTAAACAAAAACGCACATAATAAAGGTTATGTGTTGACCAGGGATGAAGCTGTCGTGACCAGAGGCTCACAGGAACTGAACCCTGCATCCCTAGGAGCAATGGTTCTGTAATCACTAATTCATATTCATGGCAACTTCATGGGACATAAAGGCTGCAAATAATGAGAATCAATCGTATATATTTTTTTCACTCTCAAGTAAAATTACACATACACATACATATACACATAGATATTTATCTTCAAGGAAACTCCTGGAACAGAAGACTTTGAAAACCCAGTTGAGAGAAGAGGCAAGACCTCTGGGGAACCTGGTAAACCACCTTTTAAAAAGCCAAACTCTGAGTAAATGCCAGCTTTTGTTTTGCTGGTTGAGGGTTGTAAGTGGAGTTGTAGTTGAGCCATGGGCTCTGGCAATCTTCCTTCTCTGCCCTCCCCTTCATCAACCAAATATGTGTTGGGCACAGTTTTTAAAATTTTAGGTCGAAGAGGGGCTAAATCATGAGACTTCCCAGGGTGCCCCTAGGTACCTGTCCAACACTGCCCCCATGGCTACAGTTGGAAATTCAGGTGTGTCATGTTCTAATCCCGTGCTCTTTCCCCTACATCTGTTCACATCTGCAATGTCCAGCAGGTTTCTATATCTTGAATTCTAGAACTTTGGTAAATAAGAAGAAAGATCTTATCACCCTTGTGTTGAAGACAAGTCACTCTCCTCTGCTTCTATGAGCATTGTCTTCTTGCCAGGTCATCCTAAAACAAAACTGGAACCCCTTGGAAATGCCACGTTTCAGCCAAGACTAGTGGATATTTTTCGAGAACTGAGAAGTATTCTATAAGCTGAATAGCGTATGACTACTTCAATGGCTTTTGCATATTCTATGATGAGGTATTTTCACATTTTTATTGTTTCTCTTACCCCTAATTTCATCAGACTCATCTTTAGCTCTGGGTACTTCCTTTTTCCTCCTTTACAATCTACTTCTACGTCTTTCCATTCAGTCCTCAACTCAGTGTGTTCTTCCACCCCAACCACCCCATTCACCAAGTGCCAAAATCAGCAAACACCTTTTCTTCTTTATTTTATCCTATCCCTCTTCAGCCTTTGACATCATTGACTATGTCCTCATTTTTTGAGGCATTGTAGAATGAGAAAATAAAATTTAGGAAGATAGAATGTTAGAGCAAAAGGGCCTCTAGAGACTGTCAGACCAAACCACTCAGGCTCCAGAGGAGGAGGTGAGTAACTTGCCAAAACTCATGGCTCCAGCTGGTAGACGAGTTCCAGTGCTGTCCTTCCTGTAACATCTGGTCTTTCAGTCTCCAGCTTGCTATTCCAATTTGATCTCTTACCCAAGCATTATACAGGTCTGGCCCTGGCCAACTCTATGATTGGCTGGGCTGGAGTACGTTCAAGGTGATAGATCTATCTTTTCTGTCACTTTAGTCTCCTTTGCCTCCCAGGGGCCTCTACCCCTCAAGCTGGCCTTTTGCTGATCATGACACCAGAGAATCAATACCAAGAGGAGAAGATGATTGAAAGTGCCAGGCAGAATCCTTGAAAATGCCATGGCGCATGGATAAAGGTAAACTGATTAGAACTTACAGAGTTAAAGACCTCTGGACCTTTATTCTGTAGAGCAAAACAGTTGCCAAGCTGTAAAGGGATATGCATTTGGGGGGTATCTTCTACATAAACTTGTGCATTATCATTTGTCCAGATGCCCTGGTCAACTTCCTGTGATCTCTTCTAGTGGGTATCATGGATCCTTGCACATGGAGAGGCCCATTCCACATACAGTATTAGTAAAAAGACAAGACTTTTAGAACAAAGAGGAAGGAAGGGTGGCAGGAAAGAGGGAGAGGATAAGTCAACTTAAGTCATCCCCACACTTGGCCGCTATAGGAGTGGGGCTCTCAGTTCAAAGAAAACTCCCCTCCATATGAACAACAGCAAAGATTCCTGGACTCCAACTTCTCCATGCAAAGCTGCTTCTTTGTCCTTGAGCCTTGGGGAGGACTCCTCATGCGATTAGGAAACTGGGTGGAATTGATCATACTGGATACACTGCACCATGGGACTTAATTCACGTAATAAACAGCGCCAAGTTCTGCCAGGGCACAGATACGACAGACTTCAAAGATGGACCTTTGTTTCTATAAACCCTCAAAGTGTCCTCAGAATTTGAAAGGAGCAACCATTTGTTGAAAGGTTTTCTCTTTCTTCTAACTCACCCATCTTTTACTAATGGACTTCCAATATGCTAAAGTCTAACTAATCTTTGTTGTCCTTAAATTTTTTATTTCTTAAAGGGCAGCCAAAAGCTGGATCGTCTTTATTAAATTGAAGAAAGTAATGCATGTGGAAAATGTGTTGTTCAATGTGAAACACGCTATGAATGTTAGTCATTGATATTGTCACTTACGAACCAGCGCTGATTCTCATTAGGAAAAGTTCAGTGAACCTGTCTCCCACTTAGCCACCCTCAGCATGTTATTTTATGATGAGAAATAAGTCGGGAAGAGAAAAGAAGCAATAAACTGTCCATGTGCCACATGCTATCAGAAGCGGGGGGGCCTCTATTTAAAAGGTTTCTTCGTTCAGCAAATATTTATTGAGTCGTTATTTGTGGGAATGATACAGAGGGCGCTAACTAGCTTCCCCTCAAAAACCTTAGTGCTTTCTAAGTGCTTTTTATTTTTTTTTAAAGTAAACAATAAATGTATTATAAGAAATCGTGTTAAGTATGAAGAAGAAATAGAATAAGGTGCCAGAAGAGAATATAGAGAAGATACCAGGAGACCTTAACTATACAGGGAGAGAGGCTCAAAGATGAGTAGAGTGCCTCACCATGGAACAAGTGCTAGATTTGTATTCATTGAGTGAATGAACCAGTAGTAAATGCATTAATTAATGGTCTCTCTGCATAAGTGATATTTAAGCTGAGAATGGAAGGATGACTAGGAATGAAGCAAGAAAAAGAGCTTGGACTTTTAAAGAACTGAAAAAGACCTGTAGAATGATGAGAGAGGAGGAAGGTGGTATGAAAGGCAGAAGGAGGAGGGGCAGGGATAGTGCAGAACTCCGCAGCCCCCTGGCAGGAGTTTGTTTATTCTAACCCGCACGGGAGGAACATAATCTGATTTAATCTCTAAAAGGATCACTCTGGCTGTTGCTTGAAGAATGGAGGGAGGGTTGGGACCCAGGGACACAAGTAGGGAGACCACCTAACAAGTTTTGTAGGAGTATAGATGAGTAACAGCCATGGTGAGAGCTAGGGTGGAGGCAGAATGGAAGGAAATGAGCAGACAGACTGATGAGGTCCCTTGAACGTAGAGTTAAGAGGCCTTTGATGATTGGTCAGGAGTTAGAGATCGCCTTGAGGTTTCCGGCTTGGACACCTGGGTGCGTGAACTTGGGCACACTGAAGGAATTTGGAGTGGGAGTAAAGCATAATTTTAATTTGAGAATGAAAAAACAAACAAACACTTCATCGGCTAAGAGCAGCATGATCTGTCTGGAGAGTAACATGGGGGAAGAACTACAACAATAACTTCCTTTTTCTCTGTGATGGGGTTTGTGAATACATCCTTCAAAAGCACCTTGTGTGGAAGGTTCTATCAACTCTGATTAGACAGTGCAACATGACACAGAGCTTTCCTCCCAGCTCAAGGAGACCAGAAAGGAGGAAGCACCCTTTTCACATGTCCCGGGTTTCAAGATTCCCCCAAAAGGCAACATTGTAAAATTAACTAAGCTATGATCAGTTTCTCCCCTTTCCTTACCCTGGCCCTCTGCTCCCTGCAAGACATTCTCCTTTCCCTGATTCTTTTACTTCTGATAACATTTCAGAGAATACCTCGATTATGTGATAATAGTCCTTTTTTTCAAATTGTGTTAAAGCATACATAACATACAATTCATTCTTTTGACCTCTGTCAAGTGTACATTTCAGTGGTATGAGGTATGACCATCACCACCGTCCATCTCCAGAACTCTTTTCATCTTGCAAAACAGAAACTCTGTCCCAGTTAAACAATAACTCCCCATCCCCCCACTCCATGATAGTTGTGGTTTTAATTTAGTTATAACAATTTTAATTGCCTTATAAAGAAAGATCTCCTTCTTTGGCTGGGGCAGATTAGACCTTAGGCAGAGGAGCCATGAGTCAGCCAGCACACGGGTGAGCATCAGTTTTCTCTGAGATGGCAGCTGGAAGAGAATGACAGAACCCCAAATGGGTACCCAAACCGGGAGGGGTCGGAGCCCAGCACTTGGCAAAGCATTCTCTCACTAGCAAAAGGCGACTTTCTGTGCCTTCTGGGATGAAACCTTGGCATTACAGTGTTTCTGTTAACAGCTTTATTGAGATAGATTCACCAATAGTTCAAATAGCTTTCAGCCTATTTACGGAGTTGGCAGCCATCTCCCCAGTCAATTTTAGAACACTTTTATCACCCCAGAAAGAAGCCCTAAACCCATTAGCAGCCGCACCCCATCCCCTCCCACTACCCACCAGGTTCACGGCCCATGCCCTAGGCAACTATTCATCTATTCCCTTTCCTTCCGGCTTTGCTTCTTCCGGACACTTTCCATTAATTGAGGCACACCATATGTGGTCTTTATGACAAACGTTTGTTTTGTTTTAACAGAGAAATGAGCTGCTCTTTTGCTAGGATTTCCCTTAGTACGCAGTGAAAAACAACAGCCTTAACCTCCCAAATCACAGCCAGGCAAGCCTGAAGAGCTGCAGTGTTCCAGAAACTGCCAGAAATCCCCTCTCCTTCCGGGTCCCCAAGGAGGCAGGGGATCAGGATTTCAGAGCTCCCCGTGTCATCACTTTTGAAAGGCATAAGGCCCTTCCTTCCAGCCCTGGGGGAGTCCCTGGGGCTCCCTGCTCCTGGTGATGGGAAAGCCTCAGGCCTACAAGCATTTAAGGTCACAATGCTCTGCCCGTTATCATCCAGGGCTACGCTAGAAGCAGGAAAGACTCAGGTTGGCTTGCTCTGGAACAGGGACCAAACATCCTCCCAATGTCTCATGGCAGAGCCACTGGGAAGATTTGCCCCTAAAAATCTGTCTCTGCTGGCACAGGAATTCCTTAGATAGCAATTCTATCCTTTGGCTAAATCATAACCCCACCTCCCCCCACGTGTTCAGCGCTTTCGTTTCCCGAGCACTCGGGCACATATTGCCTTTGCAATATCTTTCATTCTATTAGTTCTGATAGAGCACTATCCATCTGTTTCCTTGTAACCAGATTGTTGAAGATGCGGTGCTTGGCCTCACTGATGCTCCCAGAACGCTTTGCACTTACCTCGATTAGAGCACTTAGCACCTTTTATTATAGCTATTTGTTTACACAGTCTACTTGCCCCTTCAGACTGGAAGCTGCCGCGCAGAGCGGAAGCTGCCGCGCAGAGCGGAAGCTGCCGCGCAGAGCGGAAGCTGCCGCGCAGAGCGGAAGCTGCCGCGCAGAGCGGAAGCTGCCGCGCAGAGCGGAAGCTGCCGCGCAGAGCGGAAGCTGCCGCGCAGAGCGGAAGTCACCAGCCCCAGCACACGGCAGGACACATAGTGGGCAAACAGTACAAAATGGCGATTCTCACAGCCCATTTTACAGGAAGGCCAGACCTGCAGCCTGTAAAGATGGAAAGTGATTTCCTGAAGGACACGATCCAGTAAAACGCTCAACCCAAGTCTTGCTATCTTCAGACTCGGGGCTTTTCACTTGGCAGAGGGTGCTTATGAACACGCCTGTATGGTTTACATATAGGGTGTTCATATAGATGGCCTCAAGTGGCCTTCGTAATAGCCTGGTGAGGGAGGGACACCATTTTTTAACTTAACGAATAAGGGAACAGTCTCAGATGTCAGGCAATTTGTCAGACCAACCAGCCCCAAACAAGGGCTTTGCAGAGCTGTGTTTAAATGTTAGTACCGTCCCTTCTTGCTCCTGATTTAACTGAGGTATGGCTACTTCATTTCAAAAATGGGAATTGTATTGGAGAGGGCACAGATTGCATGGAGCACTGGGTGTGGTGCAAAAACAATGAATACTGTTACGCTGAAAATAAATTTTAAAAAAATTTTTAAAAAGGGAATTGTAAACCTCGCTTTGCTGAAGTTGCTGAGATTGATAGACTATGTAAATATATTGCTTGGCTCATGGTAAGCATTGAATGGATAGTAACCATGCCTGCTGCTAGTTGGAACTTGGAAGCTGAAAGTTACATCTGCATTTTCGGAGAAGCCCTTCTGCTCTTGTAGTCAGTGCCTGGGGAGGGATAATACTTGAAGACTGGAATATCAGAGCAGAAGGGAGTAGAGTGCAGTACTAGGGAGTTAACACCAGAATACAGAAGGGAACTGAAATTTGGGCTCAGGGGAAGGGAAAAAGATAAATGTTACTGACCTAGCATTTTTTTTTTCAGTGTCGTCTTAGTGCAGGAAGGGGCAAGTGGGCCAGCGAACGTATTTTCATGCTCTCTCCTGCAGCCCACCACCCACTTTAAATTCTCTAGGAGAGTGTCATAGAACCCGGACCCAGGGACCCTGCAGCCCTCACACGCTTCATGCCCCAACACCTTCCTTTCTCTGTTCCCTCTGTTCATGCTGTTCCTTGGGGGAGAACATTTTGCAAATTCTCATGCATCCTCGAGGCAAAGTGGGTTTCCAGACTGGTTATGGATCAGAGAATCATGCCCCTCTGTTTGACTTTGATGTGTCAACACTTGTCTGCATGTGTCTCCTTTTGCAGCATTTGGGAAACAAGGGTCTAGAAGATGAAGTGTTACCTCTTGCCTTGGCCACACTTGGAATGAATAGCCTAGTCGCTCTGAATTCATTCGGTGTTTATGGGAATATCATGTGTAGTTCTGTCGACATTCCCTAACCATTATAATGCAGTTACCGTGGATAATACTCTCCTAGTGCAATATGTTATCGCCATTTTAACAACCTGACATACGATCGGCTCATATTATCACTTAAATGAATCCATTAAGCAGCTAGAGGCTTCCAGGAGTCGGATATGAGAGCATCAAATGGCCAAACCTGTGCCACTTCCAACACGACCGACCTCATCAGCTAGAGGAAAGACTCATTCTACCTGAGGGTCATCCAGTCAGCCCGTCCAAGGACTCGGGAAACTGTTCCCTTCGGAAGCTAAGTTAGACCCCAGGTCCTGCTCTAGGAGAGAAACTCCCACCTTATTACAGCCTTCTTTAATGTACAAAAGAAATGTTGGTGCCTAAGAGCAAAGCAATGAGATGTAATCAAATTCGCACTCTGGCTACAGAGCTGAGTAGTTTAGGTCTGAGGGAGGCAGCAAATTATGCAGACATGGAAAATTGTGCCTGAAATTACTGCTTGCCTGCAGGGTTGGATTTGAAGGATCGACTAACATTTGTAAAATGTATGAGGTTTACAGACTCTTATCACATACACTGTGTTTTATTTGCTCCTCGAAAGTACCCAATACCGTAAAAACGATTATCCCCATTTTACAGATGAGGAAAGGGAGTTTTTCCTCCAGTCAGCCTCGCAGGCTTCTGTGAGGAGTAAACAAAGTAACACACGTGACTACCTAGCATTTAGTAAGCACTCCCCAAGTATTATTTCTCTTCCTCTGAGATCTTCCTCAATGGGAAGGAACTTCCATCCCAAATTCTCTCTCCATCTACCCTGAGCTCAATTCCAAATTTCCACCATCAAATCAGCAGTCCAATTCGTATGGGATCCAGGAGATGGGTACCTCATAGAAGTCTGGCCCCTTGGGTCCATTTTTATAAACTGATTAGTGATGGGTAGAACCAATAATTTGGGAATCAAAAGAACATGATGTAATTAAATAATTAAATGTCATGATTAGTGGAGTCTCAGTGACTAGGAACAGGCCAATTAATTCTACAGAAGATGCCCCTTAGACCAGGAAACAGGGGGAAGTCCCAGAATGCTGAGTAGTTTGGATCAGGAGAGTTTGAATTTTAAAGTCCAACAATGAAAAGTCTATCCTCAGTTAGGATAGCATAGACTTTTTTTTTCTTTTTCTTTTCTTTTTTTTTTTTTTTTTTTTGAGAGAGAGAGAGAGAGCATGCGAGCAGGGAAGGAGGGTGAGAGGAAGAGGGAGAGAGAAAATCTTAAGCAGGCTCTACTCTCAGCACGGAGCCTCACCCTGGGCTTGATCTCATGACCCTAAAATCATGACCTGAGCCAGATGCTTAACCGACTGAGCCAGCCAGGCACCCCTAGACATTTTTTTAAAGACAATTTTGTTTTAGAACAGTTTTAGGTTCACAGCAAAATTGAGAGCAAGGTTCAGAGATTTCCCACTGCCCCCACACACAGCATGGACTTTAAGAGCCAGCTTCTAAAACTCAGGGGATAAGAAAAAGTGTGACGCTCTCATGGCTGAGACTGGAGGAAGAAAAGAAGGAGCCAGTGACACAGAGGTGGTGCTGGCCGGCAAGGGCTTAGAGCAGATCATCCCAAGACAGGGGAGCCGCAGAGCCCGGAGCACACCCAGGCTCATATGGGAGCACAAACCCACTCTCCGTACACTGGCTGGGTCATCCCTGTGCCAGCTGGGGCTCCAGGCTCCTCAAAGCTTTGGGTGAACCCTTCTCTTGCAAAGTCTAATTCCTACCCCTAGCCCTCTGCTTTCAGGGCCGCCACTCTCGATTTTGTCTCTTGGTTGGAGGTCAAAGTCATCTTCTTCATTTTCTTTTTTTTTTTTTTCTTTTTACTTTCTTTGAGGGTTTGTGAGATCGTAGAGGGGGTGGAGGGAGGGGTGGGGTCACAGAACCACAGAATGGCTCTTACTCTACTTTCTCTACCTCTCTGCTGACACCTTCACGCCCTTTTTCCTACTTCCTTTAGAATCAATGTGTGACCCTTCCTCTGCTTCCCTCCTGGGAGCAGCCCTGTCCAGCCAGTTTACTGTCTGTAGCCCTAAACTGTTCTCAGCCTTGGTGCCCTGCCCACCACCCCCCGCCCCCCATCTTGGGAAATCTTGGTGGATTTACATTCTCCATCTTATTTCAATCATTTTTAAGTGCTTTTTAATTTTCTTTCTGTATCTCTGTTTTTCTTACAGGGCCAGAGGGGAGAAAAGTGGAGACCGAAGGAAGTTAAAGGGCGCTCCAGCAAACTAGATCTACTTTACAGTCGTGTCCTGACACTAATAAGCTGTAAATGGCATTCACCTGCGGACAAATAAAGTGACCGCACTAGAGATGCTGACTTAGTTAGCTGCCAGCGGGAGCGATATGCAAACTACTTAGCCAGCAAGGCAGAAAGGAGCTCCCCCGCCCTACGACCCTGGAGCTCATGGGGTGCAAGTTTCTCCCTCTTCCAGACACTTCCATCTTCTGTTCATTTTATACTGTGTCTGAATGAAGAAGTAGAGGGGATACAAACGGAGGAAAATGAAATCAGTGCTCAGGCCTGGATTGGTGGAGACGGGAGGTGCCATGGTTAGCTCGGACAAAGGCGGAACATTCGGGCAAGGTGAACATTCCCTGCCCACTGGGGCAGGTTTGCCCTAAAGAAAGTGAGAAAGGATATTGCCCCCTCTGTGGCTAATGGGGTAAAAAAGGGTACTTCCTTAGCTCTGCAGCTTGTACCATCACATAAATGGAAACAGACAGAATTACCATTGATACAAATTAAAAACAAATAAAAAGGGTACACAGAGCTGATTCTGAGAGTTCAAACTCCATTACCCGCTGATTTACTGAGCAGTGACCTGTGATTGTGGGGGGAGGGCGGGAGGAGTGAGGAGTCTCTGTGAATCCCATCAACCCCATTGCCATGTGGCACACCAGTCAATAAGCTATTTAATTTAATGGGAAACAGTATTGACGAGCGGGAGAATGCAAGTCACAAAAGATGCAGCTGCAAGGAGCAGATAAAGTCTTCAACCTGGCCTCACTCTCGGGGTACCCACCCCTCAGCATCCACCCTGCATTAGAATCGGAGGAGGGATCCATGGGATTTGGGGGGTGAAGGGACCCCAAGGGGACGGTGCTTAGGAGGGATTACCCACACAGAAAGATGGAGTCAGCGAGAGGTGGGCTGCAGGGAAGATTGGCAAGGAAATGGGAAACAGATCTTTGGAACTGAGGACAATGTTATCAATGACCTTTCAGAGTGAAGGCAGCCAGAAAGGGGGAGGCCAGCAATTCTACAGGGAAACCCAGCCACCGAATCCCAGGAGAATGAGCCCATCTGTTTGTTTTACTCTTTCCTATGGGGTCAGATCAGGAGTGAAACGCTCCTGGAACCAGAAGCACTCTTTGTCCACCACGAAATGGAAGCTGAGAAAACCAAGCAGTCACACTCATGTTTGGGAGATTTTTAGAAAGGGGTTAGATAAGTAGAAAATTAGAAATGGAAAATGTCTGGGAAAGATTCGAGCTCAATTCCCCCCTCCTCCGCGCCCTCCCCCGCCCCCGCCCCCGTTAGCTGGGGACAGCCAGCCCCGGAGAAGAGGAGAGAGAAGGAGAAGGTAAGGAAGGCAAGTGTGATGGAGGGGGTCAGTGCGTCCCAAGTTCAGTGCACGTCCCACTGCTCTGAAGAGCGTTAACAGCCTCAAGTGAATGCACAGGACTTGGACCACCCCCAGCCTAGCACACCCTAAGTTTCAAGATACACGAGTTTTAAGGAATAAACATAAAAGAGGGAGTTGGTAGCGCTGTCCCATAGACTGATATTTATTTATTAAACAAACACGGAGAGAGTATGTATTTGTGCAGTTGGTATTGTTCTAAGGGTTTTGTAAGCATCAGTTCCTTTCATCTTCAAAATAACCCTGTAGGAGAGGGACTATTTTTATCTGTGTTGTTACAGATGAAGAAGCTGGGGTGTGGAGAAGCAGCTTTCTCAAGCTTCATCCAGCTGGGACTGGAATGCAGGCCGCTTGACTGTGCAGTAGTTAGAAAGTGCTGTGCTACTTCCAATAATAATAAGAAGAAGAATAGTGATAATAATAATAATGTTAACAATCATTGGTTGATTGCTTACCAGGTGCCAAGTGTGCTGTGAAACACTGTATTATTGAACTTTTAGAACAGTTCCACTAGGGAGATTTTATTATTCTCATGTGATAAGTAAGTAAACTGAGGCTCAGATTAGGAAAGAGATTACATAAATCTCACAGCGAGGAAGTGCCAGTGCCAGGCCTTAGATCCAGGTCGGTCCTACTACAAAGCCCATTCTCTGAACTACTGTCGGAGCATGTCCTTCCTCCATGCATGGCGGAAGAACCAAGTCCCAGCAGTGGTTCTCGCCCTGCTCCATGATGCCACCTCCAAGGTCAGCTTCTCATTGTCGAGTAAACTCCTGATCCGAGCATGGCTCCATACCCTCATCTGTTCAGTGGAAGGAAACTACCTCTTAGGACTGTTCATGAAGATCGAATGATATAAATATATTCATGATTAAAGACAATCATGGTTATCATGATTAATACATGATCATGTATTGAATGATATAATGATTCAACTACTATGCACGAGGCAGTGTTCCAGGCTCTGGTGACGTAGAAGCAGGGCTGGCTTCACGGGGAGACCACCTGTGCCGGTGCATGGAGTCCTGTGTTAAGAAAACGCTCACACGTGGGATTCAGTGTTCAGGGGTTGCTCACTTAAAATTCTCAGTCCCTGTAGTTTCTTTTCTTTTTTTTTTTTAAGATTCTATTTATTTATCAGAGAGAGGGCGGGGGAGAGAGCAAGCACAGGCAGACAGAATGGCAGGCAGAGGCATAGGGAGAAGCAGGCTCCCTGCCGAGCAAGGAGCCCGATGTGGGACTTGATCCCAGGATGCTGGGATCATGACCTGAGCCGAAGGTAGCTGCTTAACCAACTGAGCCACCCAGGCGTCCCTGTCCCTGTAGTTTTGAATTTGCATTTTGTAAGCAAAGTCTAATAGAACGATGGAACGTACATGAGGGCTGAGAACCTCAGCTGCAGGTCCGGGCCTCTCTCCCCGGAGCACATGATGACCACCTGCTCCCCTGCTCCCTGAGGCTCTGACCCCGCCTGGCCTCCTCTTCCCAGTTCCCATCCAGCTACCAGTGCTGCTGTCCGCTCCCAGTGGGGTTCGAACACATACCTGGAAAGAGTGAGGTACGCCTGCCCCGTAGCATCTTGGCTCAGAGTGTGACAGTGACCATTCCCTCTCTGCTCAAGTTGTGCCAAGGTGTAAGTTGGCAGGCGGCCTTCATCCACCCCCAGCCCAGCCAGAGAACTAGAGCATTCCAGCACAAAGATTACAATACCATTCAGGGTTGCCCATCCATCATGGGTTGGAGTAGTGGGCCTGTGGGAAAGGGAGCTCCCTGGCTTGATTTTTCCGCCTCTGTGCAGCACAGTGCCTCAGTCCAGCAGCTGGAACCTGCCAGTCCGTGGACCAACTGCCTCGAGTCACCGGGTGGTCATGTGGGCAGCTATGAGGGTCTGCACTGGCTCAGCCACTATGCCCGTGCCTGATGGAGTACGACTTTACACCACCAATAAAAACCACCACGACAGTCCAGAAGAGACCAGAAAAAAAGAAAAAGGCTTTATATCTAAGTACCTTGAACAGCACCTTTTTTCTGCTTTTTTAATAAAGTGCTTGCATTTTCATTTACTGGGCCCCTATATGAATTTGCTAAAGCTTCATAATAAAATCCATAGTTAATGGTTTGAATGACAGAAATGTATTTCTGGAGGCTAAAAGTTCAAGATCAAGGTGCTGACTGGTCTGGTTTTTTCTGAGGCTTCTCTCCTTGTTGTGGACCTGGCCACCATCTGGCTATGTCCTCACATGAACACACTTCTCTGAGTGTGCACATTCCTGGTGTCTCTTCATGTATCCAAATTTTCTCCTCTTATAGGGACACCAGTCCTATTGGATTATGCCTCCACCTAATGGCCTCATTCTAACTTAATTACTTCTTTAAAGGCCCTGTCTCCAAGTATAGTCATATTCTGAAGTACTAGAGGGTAAGGCTTCAGCATATAAATTTTGAGGAGAACACAATTCAGTCCATAATCGTCCCTCAAATGATGTTACTAGTGTTGCACAGAAGTGGAAAAAAGATAGCGTCCTTACAGAGCTCACTTTCATGAGCGAGGAGATAGGTAATTAAAAAGCAAATATGCAATATGTCAGATGGCAATAGGCGCGCTGAGGAACCAGCACACAGGGTAAAAGGGATTGAGAGTAATAGGGAAGACACTTGCTGTTTTACATAAAATGACCAGGGAAAGCTGCTCTGATATGCTAACATTTAAACAGAGACCCGAAGGAGGTCAGGAAATGAACTGGACGTCTATCTCGATGAGAGAGCGAAAAGGACAAAGTTATTAGAACAGTGTGTGGTGCATAGTTTCATATAAATATTTATCATTCCTGTCCCGTAGTACTTGTGATTATTTTCCTTGGGTTCATTCTGCTGGAGGTAATAGAGACCTAGTGCATGCCTCCGTCTCAAATCATTCTGACCAAGTTCAAGGATTCTGTACCCTACAAGTGGCCAAATCTCGAATTCATCTTGTTAATAGACTCCGTACCTAATGTGTCCAGAGCAACTGAGCCCTATGAGCCCCACATGCCCTCTGGGCCCCAAGCAAGTGTCCCACTGATCGCGAGTGAATGGTTTCTATGTTTGTGACTCAGCTGCAAAAGTCCTAAGACTCCTTTCTGACTCTTCATTTCCCAGTCACGACTGGGGTGCAGGCTGCAACCCCAGGCTTTTGGCTTGGGACTCTGCTCTGGGCGCTACTTCCTTCTAAAGACCCTGACATCAGGGTTCTCAACTTGGAGTGTGCGTGGAGGAGGTGATTTTTCCTCACAGAGAACACCTGGCAATATCTGGAGATGGCTTTTGGTGGACACGATCGGGGGGCCTGCTCCTGGTACGTGGTGCATGAAGGCCTGAAATGCCACTAAGCACCCTCAAATGTACACAACAGTTTCCTCAGTAAAGAATTACCCAGTCCAAAACAGCAGTACTGCTGAAATCGGAAGAACTGCCCTAGAGGGTAATATAGAAGGAAAATAATACACCAATTGCCAGAAACAGGGCAGAACAGGGGAAACAGGAGGATATAGGAGGAGAAACACAGGCGAAATATTTCCTTAGTGCAGTGTGTCCACCTTCCCTAATCACCTTCAGCCCTTTTGCAGGGACCCCAGACAGTGCCTGGAGGGGGTCCCTGTAGCAGATGGCTACCCTGAGAGCTGCCACCCAGACCCTGGACCTTGCTCCCTGTCTATAGGTGTCCTGCCCTGCATGCCCACATGGCTGGACACCCTTCCGGTGGCTCCATTGGGCTTCACAGATGCCTTTGGAGACTGATTTTTGCAGCACTTGCTACACCCCCGGGGATGAGCCACCAGCTGGGAGTCTTGCCACATGAAATCAACCCAGTTCCTTATCCCTTCCCAGGATGGCTTACTGCTGACTCCAGCCCAGGAATGACACTGAGGTTATTACATCAAAAAAGTCGCCATGTAAGATCATAGTCAGATCACCCCGGTCTGTCACACAAGTGCTGCTTTCACTCCCCGTGTGCTTGGGCATTGTCCCCCTAGCACCTCATGTAATAGAGTGTCCATAGATGTTCTTTAAATTGAATGAAACTTCCTCCTTACACGTGGAGTGACGGTCCCTCGTGCTGTCTTTGGGCGGCAGTTTGTGGGCAAGGTGGTGGAGCCCTGGACTATTTCCCATTCATAGCTCGGGTGATAATGGCACAGGGACCAGCTGGTCCCAACAGTGTCTGAAAGCTTTTGTGATCCCCACAAGGCATGTTCCAGCAACCCGAAGACTCCCTTCAGACAAATTTCTATGGCAACAGACAACATCTAAGAGATGAAAGGGATGTTCTGAGTGTCACTAGCGTCTCAGGAACTGATGAAGTAGGGTCACTGAAAGATGTGGGAGGGAGGAGGGTGCAGAGAGGGAAAGAGGACATTGGACTAGGAAGAATGTGTGGGGAGGTTGAAGCCAGGTTATATACAAAGCCTACGGAAGTTCTCCCCAAAGGGCAGAGGTAAAAGAGAGGAAGAGAGTGTAGCCGCTGCTAACTATAAAACAAAAGTGAGGGAGAGGAGGAGGTAGGCAACATGAGGCGGGGTGTTCTGGATGTGGGTTTGCTCCCTATTGTCTGCTTTGCTCTTCTTCCCCTCACCCAGAGATAGATGTGCTACTTCTCAGAAAAGGTCACAGAATTGCCTTGAATTCAAGGGTGGTAGCAAAGAAAGAGACAGGGAGAGATTATGTAACAGGCTGCTTACTCTTGAAAAATTGACTGCCAGGCAAAAAAAGAAAAGAAAAGAAAGAAAGAAACACTGGGCTGAGAATCAAGAGGCAGAGACTCGAGAATGTGCTTCTGACCACCCAGTCCTGGCCAATGATTGGACCTCTACAAACGGTGGCTTTTCCACTGTAAAACCCTAATCACCACTCTGCCTCCACCAGAGCCTGTTTTGAGAACCAAATGAGATAATAACTATGAATATGTTTTGTAAACGGTAAAACATTAAACTAGCATTTCCCATAATGTTCTCTGTAGAACATTAATTCCATGGGATGTTAGTGAGATTCTCGAGTCAAAAAAAAAAAAAAAAAAAAAAACAATAAAGTTAAAGGGTTGTGGCGGTTATTTTAATTGTGGGATTTGTGAATCTTTCCAATACTAAATCGACTGTGGAATCTTTTATTGCAGAGTATCTTGCATGACTAAAGTTTCAGAGCACACTTTGGGAAATGTTTCCCTGAAGAAATACAAGAAATTATTCATACTGTTCTCGGCTGTGGTAGGAATGGTAGCCATGTGCAGAAGAGCAAAGGGTCAGGTTACCCTGGAAGCAAGAGGAAGGGGCCCTGAATATGTTGCTCCACAGGCAAGGCTTACACATAAGAAAAGCCAAGTGTGAGAAGCCCATACTTCCTAAGAACGTGAAATAGGTTGAACTGTGTCCTGACACAAAGATGTGTTGAATCTCTACCTCCCAGCACTTCAAATGTGTCCTTGTTTGGAAAGAGGGGCCTTTAAAGAAATAATCGAGTTATAAACGAGGTCCTGCAGGTGAACCCTAATCCAGTATGACTGGTTTCTTATAAGAGGGGGGAAATCTGGGCTCAGGAAGAGGTGGGCCCTTGGTAACCAGCTGTGGGAAGACGGAGGCAGAGATCGAGTTACAAACCAAAGAGTGTGAGCAAACCACGAGAAGCTAGGGTAAAGCCTCAGACGAGATTCTCCTCATGGCCCTTAGAAGGAACTAACCCAGGGAGCCTGAGTGGCTCAATCAGTCAAGTTTCTGTCTTCCGCTCAGGTCATGATCCTGGAGTTCTGGAATCGAGCCCCACATTGGGCTCCTTGCTCAGCCTGCTTCTCCCTCTGCCCGCCACCCTCACCCCCATTTGTGCTTGTTGGCTTGCTCTCACTTGTCAAATCAGTCAATCAATCAACCAATCAATCTTAAAACAAGAAGAAGCGGGGGTGGTGGGGGAGAAAGAGGGGGATGGGCAGGGGGAGGAAGAGGAGGAGGACCCAACCCTGCCCACACCTGGGTCTGGGATTTCTGGCCTCCAGCACTGTGAGACAATACAGTGCTGTTGTTCAAGGTTCCTAGTTCAAGGTGCTTTACTATAGCAGCTGGGGAAGTGAATCTACTATCTCTCCTCTAAAGAACCAGCAGTCTCATGCACCCACTTTTGCAAGGTCCTGACATGTCGCTGCAACTGAAGACACAGGTGACATAAAGCTGAGCTCTATTTAATAAGGTCATAATATAACTGACTAACTCTCCTGATGACCAGGCAACTCTAAAGACAAGTTGTCTTCACTGGGGAGAAACACATCCCCACCCAGAGGAGGATAAGGGGAATGGATGGCATACATTGGCAGTGGTTGAGATATTCCAATCCCTTCCAAAAGATATACCCAACCAAGCCATGGCGGAGGTAGGGGCCAGGGGTATTGACTTCACATATGATTATGGTGTCCAGCATCTGGCATGAAGGGATGTCTGCAAATGGGGAGAAGAGGCCAATAGACAGGCCTCAGTGGCTGCTCAGAGGGTTCCGGATAAACTTCTAGTCAGCTTTAAGCAATCAGTCTTTAGAGAATCACAAGGGTTATTCTAAATTTTTTTTAAAGAAATTGCTTTTTTTTTTTCCTAAGGTACCCAATTCTTACAAATATTTAAATAACATATTGATGTGTTTCTCTATGACTTCTGACAGGGTCAAGTATTTATTCTCTAGTGGAAAATGTTTTCAGGGTGGCAGTGTGAAAGCAGTCCTCAAATCACATTCTCCAGCCTTTCTTTGCAGGGAGTGTCTTTAGCACTATGCCATTTCCCCAAATTTCCTGATGCATTGCATTGGGCAAACTCACTTTTTCCATAAGCTCTGACAAACAGAAACACAACATGGACAGAATATCAGCTTCCATTTTGTCCAGACTTCCAGGAAGCTCCAAATGACATTAAATGTTCAAACTCAATAATTACTAGAATTTTCATTTCCTCTGTTTTTTTCTATAGTGGATGATTTCTGTTTTCTACTTCTACTTCTAAAGCCTTATTTTATCATCATCTATCTGAAGTATGTCTTAGATTATCTTTCCTGAGCTCCAAACTCCAAATATCCAACTGTCTACTATCTATGAGTCTCTGCCTGGATACTCTACAGTGACTCAAGCACAGATCAAATTCAAAATCATGCTTTTATTTTTCCTTCTAAAACAGACAGATCCTCCTGCCTTTCTGTCTTAGTGGTATCACCACCATTCACTAACGTTCTGAAGCCACGTATTCAGGACAATTTCTATGTCTTTCTTTTTAACCACCCACACTCAATCCATTGTCATTCTGCTGACCTTGACTCTAAGTTTCTCAGATTAAGTTTCCCACTGTCTCTGTGCCACATCCACCTTTATTTGGGTCTTCCTGGATTCCTGCAACACCTTCTAAAAATAAAATTCCCTTCCTCCAATCTCTTCTTTCAAAGAAACTAATCCAATAATGGCATTTGGCTTTTAAGGCCTTTCTCAAGCTTGTTTTCCTTGTGAGGATGGATTCAGGTCCCCATAGCATGGTACACATGGTTACCTCTCCAGCTTTAGGTCCCTTAGTGTGTTTTCTCAAGTTTACTTCCTCAGACTCGGGCCATAGCAGAATGTATATCCATGATTACCTCCTCAGACTCAGGCCATAGCAGAAAGGATGTCCATGTTTACTTCCTCAAACTCAAGACTCTATGCACAGGACCTATGCTCAGCTTTCCAGCTTCAAGCCTCAATATGGCATTCATGAATACCTTCACATTTTCAGTAGATTTAGATTGTAATTTATGCTCCAGACATTTTGAATTATCTTCAGTTTCATAATGAGAATCGATCTTAAATGTATACATCTCTGAGCCTCCTTCTTCTGGGTCAGTAGCACTACCATTAAATATCTCAATAGCTCTTACTCAACCAGAAATAACAGTTGTCTCCCCAAAATAAAGTGTCAGAGGAAAAGAAGTGCCAACCCTTTGAACCTACTGTTTTCTTTTCCTTGAATGGCATTTTCAAACCCAATTCGCTTGGATAATCCCTCGTCATTCTAAGACTCAGCTCAAGCATCACTTCTTCCTCTGGAAAGATTTTGCTGTTTTCTCACTTCTTTTTAAAACTGCCTTGCCTGTGTGCTTCTCATGTGTCTTAAACATAGTCCTACTATCTTATCACACTGCATGGCAATTACACATCACCTTGTCTGTGCTCACCACTACCATGATCACTAAATTAAAGTTCCTTGAAAGCAAATAAGGGTACCACTTATAAACCTGGAATCTAGAATAGTGACTATCATAGAATGTAAATTCAATAATAAGCTAGTCCAGGAAATGAACAAATGAGAGACTTCTTGGAGTTATATGAATTATAATAGGTAAATAAAACATAACGACCTTTAAAATGTAAAGCAATATCAAGCACAGCTAGTTGTAATTACTACTAATCTACTTCAGGGCAACGTAGTTCGGGTCTATGAATATGTCTACAGCCAATGTGATGATGTTCCCGAGGTAAGTCATGCAATTAACTGAAATATACATTTTTTACTTTTTATATAGCAAAGCCTTAGGGTATCATAGGCACCAAGGACATGATCTCTAACTGTAAGAATACAAGATGAGGTTCTATATAAGGATAATGAAAAAGAGGCACTAAAAGAATAGGTAACGTTCAATGGGTCACTCAGGGAGGAAGTGGCCTGATGAACATTCTCATTGGGGAATACTGCCTCCAGATTCAAACTGCTTTCCATTTCTACTGACTGTGCAATACTAGAGAGAAATCAAAAGAATAACATCCTTTTTAGCTCAAATTTTGATTGAGCGAAAACTGTAAGAGGTCAGAGAAGTAGATAGAAAAGACAGGATGGGAGAACTAGGGTTTGAGCTGACTCAAGAGAATTGTCCACAAATACAAAGAAAACAGAAAGGTATTCCCAGAGAGGAGAGTATCATAAACTAAGTCGCATGTTTCGACAAGTCATGGAAAACGTAACAAGAGTAGAAGGAAGAAAAGTATTAATTATTTACAGACAAGTTGTTAAAATAGTCTTAATCTATTTTTCTCCCAAGGATTTTTTTCCCCATCAGTTTCTGTTTTTCAAAATTGAGACCATATTATAATGACAATATTGAATCCTACTTTTAAAAACTTGAATATATACTGACACAAGCATTTTGTTGTTTTTATAAACTATTTGCAAACATAATTTTTAATGGCTCCCTGATCATCAAACAGATGTGTGGTGGTTTAATTAAACATTTCCCTATTGTTGAATACTTAAATTTAATTATAAATTTGTTCTTCAGATTAGAAATAACACTGCTAAGAACATCTTTGCCCATAACACTTATATATTTACTTATAATTCCTCGTGATAAATTACAACAGTGGAGTTCCTAGGACTAAAGTTACTAACATTTTTACTGTTTCTCTCCCTCCCCTCAGATAATTAAACTAATACTTGCAGGAATTAGGGCCTCAGTCATAAATAACTTAAAAGTCTCTGTCCTCAGGGGTTCATTTTCTAGAGCAAAAGTAAGGAGGCACAGGCAAATAACAAAATACTGCAGAACAAGTGTTTTTATTGAAAGGTATAAGAGCAAAACTAGAGGACCATGTGCAGTAAAGAACCATTTCTGCTGGTAGAGCGAGGGACATCTCAGAGAAAGTGACTTCTGAAATATGTTTTTATTAGTGTAATTCAACTTTCATTTTGGAGAGACAACTATTATGTCCAATCGAGTCTGAGCTGTTGAGATAGTTAGAGCTGGTGTTTCTAACACAGAAGAAGCCCATAGATTATATATATTTTAAGATGTACTTCTCTGTACTATTAACTAATTTAATAATCATTACTCACATGTACAACCCACTCACCAAAAACAAACACACTCAGTCACTGAACCCCAATTCGAAGAAACAGCTCAGGGCCTTATAGGCATCATTGGACTTTGTAGTGTTTGAAGTGGGAAAGAAGCTCCTTCTATTTTGGAAGATTTGGGTATCAGAGGCACCTTGTCCTAAACCACTGAGAAGAGAGTGGAGACAGCCCCAGAGTTTCTAAGACTATATCCCTCTCAACTCCCCCTCTAGCTCAGAGGTTTCTAGACTTTCTCAGTTCATGGCCATTCTTAGTCTCAGTAATTGATTTTGTGTATGTCCCTAAGCCAAAGGAAACAACTGTTTCATTTATTTTTAAAAAATTAGCTTAGATACATACCTAGCTCAAGTTAGGTTAAATATATAATAATATTGTGTCTTAACAAGATAGTAGCGATTTAAAAAATAATACACATTAATTGAAAGAAAAAAATTTCATTTTATTCTCAAATAACCACAATTGCTGACAAATGGGACATGTACAGAACTATCGACCTTGGAGTCAGATTAAATACGATCACTCTTATTTCCTGTTCCACACTGTTTTGTTTTGTTTTTAAGATTTTATTTATTTATTTGACAGACAGAGATCACAAGTAGGCAGAGAGGCAGGCAGAGAGAGAGAGAAGAGGAAGCAGGTTCCCTGCTGAGCAGAGAGCCCCATGAGGGGCTTGATCCCAGGACCCGGAGACCATGACCTGAGCCGAAGGCAGAGGCTTTAACCCACTGAGCCACCCAGGCGCCCCTCCACACTGGTTTTAATGTAATACTTGCTTATTCTCATAGCAGCTACTATAAACACAACTTCACAACGGTGTCACAGGGCATTGCTGGTAGGAATGTAAAATGGCGCAGCTGCCACAAAAAATGATATGGTGGCTCTTCAACAAGTTATGTATAGAATCACATGATCCAACAATTCCATTTTTGGGAATATCCTTGAAAGGATTGAAAGCAGGGATTTGAACAGACACTTGTACACCAATGTTCATAGCAACAAGAGTCACAATAGCCAGAAGGCGGAGCCAAGTCGTGGTTCTATCTACAGATGAATAAACAAAATGTGGTCTACACATTTAATGGGATGTTTCACCATTAAGAAGGAAGGGAATTCTGACACCTGCTGCTACAGGGATGAACCTTAAAGATATTGTACTAAATAAACCAGGCAAGAAAGCACAGCTATTGCATAATTCTGCTTACATGAGGTACCTAGAGCAGCCAAATTCGTGGAGACAGAAGGCAGAATGGTAGTTAGCAGGGGCTGAAAGGAGGGGAGAATGGGAGTTGTTGTTTAACAGATATAGTCAACCTAGAATTGTCAGGAGGCGATAATGAAGCAAAAGCATTTGTTTGGGATCAAAGAATTGTAATGGGGTAGGGGACGGTCTACAGATATGAGTAGCAACCCAAATAGTGTTCCACTAGGAAGCAAAAGTCAGGGATTTTTAAAGACAAAAAGGGAATGCTTGTATACGTTGTTTACAAAGAATTTTGATTGGTGTTGGTGGCAGAAAACAAAACTTGGCTAAATATAATCTGTTGCTAAAGTGATCACAAAACGAACGTCTGTTCCCGTAGTGAGTTGCAGGTATTCTTGTGAAGTCCTTGGGGTATTTCCTATTTAGAATGTCATGGTTCCGCTCAGTGAGGAAGTGCATGAAGCCTGCCTCCACTATGGTCTCCCAGCTGCATTTTAAGACCCCGTAACATAAGTGACTCCATTTGATTCCACCTTCTATAGTACAGAGTTTCAGTTTGGGATGATGAGAAAGTTCACAAGATGAGAGCAGAAATGTCTGCCCAGAAATGTAAATATACTTAATTCCACTGAACTGTACTCATAAAAATGGTTAAAATGGTAAGTTTTGTTACCACAATCATTTTTAAAAAGATGCAATGACATTAAGGGACATGTAGTGTAATCTAATGGTGAAACATGAGCTAGCCTGAGCTAATAATTTGTATGGTATCTGACAGATGTTGAGTCTTACTATAAAAGTCTTACTTAAGCTAAGTCTTACTTACTTAAGTTGACTTAACTTATGTAAGTTAAGTCTTACTTAAAAATCTGAAATCTACAGGGGCGCCTGAATGGCTGAGTTTGTTAAGCATCCAACTCTTGGTTTCGGCTCTAGTCATGTTCTCAACGTCATGAGATCCAGCCCCAATTGGACTCTGCACTCAATGGAGTTTCTGCTTGAGATTCTCTCCCTCTATCCCTTCCCCCTCTTTCCTCTCTATCTCTCTCACAAATAGATAAAAAAATCTTCAAAAAAAAAATTTTTTTTTTGAAATATCCAGCAACATGCCAGTGAGTTTGTTACATTAGTGTGGGGTGCTTTGGCAGACAATTTGGAAACCACAGCTATTCTCTAACTTGAAGCTTACTCCTTCTCTTTCTGGGTAGGTATGAACAAAAGGCCTTGGAAAAAGGCCTTTACATAGCTGTTCTGCCACTAACCAGCTCTGTGATCTCAGAAAGTGACTTACCTCCCTCGTCCCCAGCTCAAAAGGACAAGCTAGATCCTGTCCAGTCCAGTGAGGTCCACGTCGTAGCCACTGCTCACTGCCCCCATTTCCCTCACTCGCTCTACCCTGGCCATCTGTGAATTTTCTCTCTTCCTAACGTGTCCCCAACTCTGCTCTCCAGGGCATTCTCCATGATGTCCGTCTACCTAGAAAACTTCCTCATTCCACTCTCTTTACCTAGAAATCCCTGCTTGTCCTTTAATCTCCAGTCTGTCACTGCAACTGTCATCTTCCCTGTTGTCCCCGATTAGCCAACTGGGATCACTCTTTTGTGGCCATTGGATAAGTCTTCCTTTCTAGCCTGGAAGCTCTCTGAGGACAGGCAGCCACTGCCCTTCCCATCACTGGGTCCGTGGGTCCTGCTGATCGGGTTCTGGGAATGTAATTGTTTGTTCAATGAATATGCAGACATCCTCACTCACAGGAAATGTCACTATCGGTACAACTGAAGCTGAGAGAAAAGAAGGAGACTGACTGCATTGTTGGGAGCTCACTTGATCCCTTCATTCATCTCAAGGTCGGTTTGTTTTCCCTCCTCCCTTCCTCTTTGTTAATAGAGTCTTCTTTCTTCTAAAGCACTGTGTGCCATCATGCCAGGGACAAGAAAGTACTGCTCTGTTTTTTGATCCAAGGGTGGGGGGAATGAAAGTTTTTCTGTCTTAGGCACAAAAAAATGAGAATTTATATATTTGAAAAGTATCTTTGGAAAGTAAACAATTCTGCCCTCAACCCCCTCTTCCACCAAGCTATAAACGAGCTTCTGCCTCTTCTCTGTTAAAAAGATCTTCACCAGCAACTGGGGGGTGGGGGGAGGGAGACTCCTCTTAGTTTTCCACTGGCAATAAAGCACTGTCTGGGCAAATCCCACCACTTCCTCCCTTATTACTAAAAACCTCAGATGTGCACGGATTGGGTAAATCATTTTACTTCGGTCTCAGTATCCCCATTTTACTGGTAGGGAGGTTGACTCTCAGAGTGGTTAAGTGATATTCCTGAGGACACACAGCTAACTTTGAACACTCTTGCTATTCTCCTTCTTCCCCAGCCCCACCCCAGGCTCACTCTATTTTAGCTTCCAGAAAAAGAAACATTGCAAAGATTTTCCCTTAGGAGCCCACTCATTTTCTTGGGCACTGGGGCTTACAGAGTGCTGAGAGTGCCTATGATTTCGTCTGCCACTTAACTGAGATTAGCTGGAAGCAATCTGCTTAAAGTTTAAGCATCAACTTATCACTTTGTTAACTGTGCATTCATTTTCAAGGGGATGGTTAACTTTAATGGGAATGGGGGATTGAATCATGCAGCAACAGGTTCTGTGACATGTGGGAACCAGAAGGGAAGTGAGAGGCCTTCCTTGTCAGATGTTGTATGGTGGGAGATCTGGTGTAAAGATCTGGATTAATTTTCTGCCTGCAATTTCCTGCAGCGGACAGGCAGGAAGACTCCCATTCTGTTATCCTGTGATTGACATCAAGAGTTCACTCTGTTCAAAGCAGGACAGTGTCCAGTGCCTGAAAGAATGATGGAAGAGGGGAAACAGGTGGAATTCTTCCCAGCCACAAGAAACACAGATGATGTACACACTCTCAGAACTGCTCAGTAGAAGGGGTCTTCATGCCCCTTTTATCCCACTACTTCACTTTAGAGAGGAGGAAACTGAGGCCTAAGGAGGATTCATGGCTTGTCCTATAATACAAGGTAGGTTACAGCTTGACTAGAATACAGCAGACTTCTTTCCCCATCTCTCAACTTCTAAGAGTCTCTTGACTTCTCAATGGCAGCAAAGTTCAGCTCACTTAATTCCATGAGCTCAAAGCCAACTTTTCTGGACTTTTAGTAAAAGGTGTTCACTGATTCATGCCCATATGGTTTCATGTTTTCTCCAAAAGAAGTAAAACTTTTTTTTTTTTAAAGAAAGTTAACAGGCTCACAGCTTCTTGAGTGTCGGTGATTTTTTTTCTCCCATCTTTAATCACTGTAGTATAAAACATCCTTTTTTTAATGTATAGCATATGTATCATGTTTCCTTATTAGGTAGGGAAGGCCAAGGGATTTTAACCTAATCAATAATGAATGAAGCAACTAGTTGGGAAGGGTAGTTATGAGAGAGCCTACAAAATCCAGAGAAGTCAATCTGGTTAAGAATCTGGTAGCTTCAGTCTCCATCCTGTTAGCTGCATTAATGATGTTACCTTGCTTGGCATTTTAGAGGTGACAGCCCTTTGATCCACTTTAATCAGCCAACTTTCTCTTACAGAGTTGGGCAAGTTTCTTTACCAGAGCCTCCAATTTCTAAAGTCATTCATAAAATAAATAATGAACACCTACTATGCATATGACATTGTCCAATATTCTGAAAATTGAAAAAAAAAGAAAAATCCCATCGGATAACTCACCAAGGGTCTAATATAAAGTAGGATCTCTCAGTCTGTAGGTAGTGATTCATTTGTAAGATAAGATAACTTATGATCAGTAAGTAGGTCATGACCAGCATTTTCTTTTATTGAAATTGTGGCAAATTGCTAGAGTCAGGGCCCTCAATTTCTTCTTGCCTCCATGTGATTCATGACCAATGGAACAATGACAAGCATGATGCAGGCAAGGACTTCCAAATGCTTGGGCATTGGAACTTGCCCTTTCTTGCAGTTGTTGAAAATTCTGAGGCCATCATTATGTGGATGAACCTGAACAAGCTTGTGGAAGAAGAAAGACAGCTCAATCACCTGTACCCTGGACTGCCACCATATATATGACTGAAGCCAATCCAGACCCAACCAGCCTCTCCTACGCTCCACAACTGACCCACCAGCTGACCACTGATTCATGAGCAAGCCCAACAAAGGTCAGTTGAACTCAGTCCAGTCAAGAATAGCTTTATGCAATTTTGGCATTATTGACATTAGGGTCCGATAATTCTTGGGGGCAGACTGTACGCTAAGCATACATGCTTAGCGGCATGCCCAACCTCTACTGACTAGATGCCTGTAGCACCAGTATCCCAATTAAAAAAGCAAAAAATATCTCCAGACATGGCCACATGTCCTAGTTGATTACTACTGGTCTAGAAAAATCACCCAAAAAAATCATGAGCAAAATACATGATTCTTGGTTTATGCCATTAGGTTTTGTGGTGGTCTTCATGTAACCAAAACTATCTGATATAGGATGGTCTAGAATAGGATAGATCAGGAAACATTCCTCAGTAAAGGCAAGCACTATTTTGTGAAGCAATATCTTGTATGTACTAGGTCATGATGTCAAATGTATTTCTTGCTCTGGGCTGTCATCAATAAAGGTTTGAAAGTCTTCTGGATTATTAAAGGAAAAGTCATGGAACTAGATTCCCCCCCCCCCAGCTCTGTTACCTATTGACTGAGTAATACTAAGTCTCTTTTTCTAAATTCCCTAAACCTTAGACTTCTAATTTAATAAGATCAGCCTATTGTAAATTTATGAGGGCTAACTACATAAAAGTGCATTGTAAACTATGAGAAGTCGTAATGCTTTGTATTGATGTCATCACTGGGTTGGCTTCTGTTTGTCTTCTGCTTGTGTCTTCCTGTCTCCTGGAGGCTCTCCATTTGCCGGCTCCTAGTCCCCCTACATCCATAATTTAAGGTGAACAGGGCAGGCCACATGTTGCCATGAAGCATTCCTTCTCTGACCATTCACTGACTCATTTTGGCACTTGCTAGATATGCCAAATGTCCACTTATCAAATATCACTTTGACACTTATCACTAATTCAATTCAGTGTTTAGTTCCATTCTATTTTGTTTATATATGGTACATATTTTAGTTTCTCTCCCCACCTAGTTGCAAACTCCCTGAGCCTGGGGGCCATGCTTCAACTTATTTGCCTCCCCCACAGTGTATGGCCCATTTTCCTGGACACATCATAGGTCTTCACAAAAACTTAACTTAATGATTCTCATTCAAAAGACTTGGTGTTTACTTCCTTTCCACTTTCTTGATTTTGCCTTCAGAAGCCCATGGTCTCCTCCGTAAATTAGTCTGCTCCCCTCGTGGACCCCCACGAGTCCCTTCTGGGGCTTGAGCCATCACCCAGTTCCCCTGCCTGACTAATACTGGAGACCAGAAGTGGAATAACAGCATCATGCTGATTGTTTGGGGTATCACCTGATAAACCGTTTCCTAAAAGGAATATCACCCACCGGGAAAGCAGCAGCCGCCTGCGATAACTATGCTTTTCAGCTAAAGAAGGCCCGGGGCACCTGACCTCCTCCTTGGCCACAAGCCCTGAGTCAGGCAATTACAGCACCGCAACCTCATACCCAGCAGGGCCGGATGGATCCTGGGCTCCTCTCCTGGTTAATTCTCTCTACCCACAGGAAGCACACCGGGCTGGAAGGGCGCCCCTGGCAGGGAGGCATCCTTGTTGCCCTTGGGTCCTCGGAGTCTGGACTGGGCTTTCTCAGCAACACTGCTCCCTGCAGGAAACGACCCTGTAGGGCCAGCATGGTGAGTCGAGGCTAAAGGAGGATTTACTGTTTGTTGTTAGACTATTAACAAGCACAGACTGTTAATGGACTCTGATTGATTTCTGGATGCTTGCTTCCTTCTGGACTGTTGGAACTCAGATGCAGAAGGTAGTGTGAGGAGGCAAAATGTTGATTTGGTTTCTCTTCCCAAGGGCAGCTAGAAAAATGCATATGTATCCATTAGTTGGGTGCCCAGGTAGGAAACAGAAAGCTAATTTCACCTTCTCAGGAAATCACGTTCTCCAGCAGAGGCAGTGTGGAAAGAAAGCACACTGGGCTCAGGGCCCGACTATCTGAGTTTGAAGCCTATTTCTTTCTACTAACTGGTTGTTTCCCAGTTGCCAAGTGTCTGGGACCTTGAATAGCTGGCTTAAGCCCTCCTGGTCTGCCTCAGCAAATAAGGGTAGTAATGGTCCCTCTTTTAGGGCTGCTCAGGAGCTCATATGAAATCCTCCCTGAGAAATTCTGAGTAAATAGGATCATCAGTTATGTACAAATGGAATTAGACCATTTCCATGATTTGTAATTCCGGGACTGTTAGGGGAAACATGGCTCCCCTGGCCCTCCCTCATCCTGAGAAGCGTGCTACCAAATATGCCAGCTGTCATAAAATGAGAGTTTGCTTTGATTTTCTTTGAAGGAGGCAGCTAACTTCCACTTGAAGTTTCCCTTAAGAAAAAAAAAGAAACTAATTTGCAGTGAAAGATTTTAAGTTAAAGGCGAATACTTTTCAATATAGAGGGTATAAAACTAGAGATGAATACATTACCACTAATAAACATCTGTAGGACACTTTACAGGGTAGAAAGGTAGGGTCTTCTCTGGAGGCTTCCGAGAGGATAGCTGACCCCAGTAGTTGTAGAGTTCATTCATTCAACAAATCTTTAAGGAGCACCAGCCCTATGCAAATGATGATGAGGCCCGTAGGGTATAGGGTAGAAAAAGGCAAGCAAACCCCTTTTATATGGAGCTTACATACCCCTAAGAGATAGTCCACAAAGAATAAAAAAAACATGAAAACAGAAATGGAATATTGGGTACTATGAGGAAAATAGAATGGGTAATCGAATAGGAAAGAGTAACTATGGGATGCTGCTTTAGGAAAGATAGTATGGGAAAATTTTCTGGGGCACTGACATTTGAACAGAAAGTTTAATAGAGGAAGGAAGAAATATATATATGGATTTCTGAGGGAAGAAAATATTCCATAAAGAAAGTAAGTGTAAAGGCCCTTAGGTAAGAATTTGCTTGGTGTGTTTGAAAAACAAGCCAATTCAGACCCATCCCCTTCCAGATTAAATGCTTTCTCAAGATTCTCTTCAGCATGTTTTTGTCTCCCTAGAAGAGCTTTAGTCTTTTAATTATTATTTATTCACTCTTTCGGGGTAATAGAGCAGCAACATTAACTTGGAATTCAAGTGGGATGGAATTTCCAGTCAAAGCTGGCAGAGTTCAGCCTGTCAGCTGTTTTAAATAAGGGCCTTGAACTCTGAAAGAGCATTTGGGAATGTTTATCTCCTTCAGACCTCCTGAGGCCTCCACTCCCTGTTTATCTTCAGAGTTCAGTTTGAAATGCCTGGTCCTGTACGCGCTGCGGTGACAGAAGCCGTGGAAGGACTCATCACCACCCTGCAGGACTCCTGAAAAATCCCCAGCAGAGAGAGTTGGCCATGCAACAGGGAACGCTGGAAGGGACCAAAATGGACCATCTCAGCGGGGCGGGGAGAAGCACACACACTTGCGTTAGCGTCGTATTTATAGGAAGACCCCCGTCCAAACCCGACGATGGAAACCCACTAGCCCCACTCATTCCTCTCTCTCATATGGTGGCGAGTGCCTTACAGGTAGCCCGCTCTGCTTCCCAGAACAAACGCACAGAAAGCTCAAACTCTCCTCACTCTTCTCTGCCACCTCAGTCACAGTGAGGAGACAGTTGGCACCACAGGGTCAGAAAACAGGACCGTTGTGACCATATCAGGGTTAAACCAGTTAATAACGACCCTTCTATTGCCTTCATGTTCCCTCTTAGAGGGAAGACTGTCAGGCATGAGATTTTACGTCATTTTCTTCATAGGAACTCAGAAGGCAACTATCTGAATGTGCTTACTCAGGATCCCTGGGCTTGCCATGAAGGAAGGAGAAGCAGACCAGAGCAGAAAAAGGACATAGATCAACAGAATTCGCCTCTTGGCTGGCTTCTGTGGAATTACTGGGGTTCTGTCCTTAGCCCTTTCGCCACTCCTAACCAATCATCCCAATCATCTACATTTCCACATAGAAAGATTTGAAAAGCAGACTGACTTGTCATTTTCTATTTGTTAGAATCTCTCCGATGTTCAATTTCTATAGAATATGGCGATGGGCTCTGTGTCTGACAACCTTTTGTTTCCTAGGCTATGCCTGGTCCTACCAATCCCTCTTCACTCTTCTCTTGGGTAACCCTCTTTTACCATAGTTTCAATCTATCTAAAGGTCAGTCATAGGCAGTGTGGTCATACACTTTTTTCTTTTTAAACATTTATTTTGTTTATTTGAGAGAGAAAGCATGTGCACAGGAGGAAGGGGGAGAGGAGGAGGAGAGGAAGACAAGCAGACCCCCTACTGAGTGGGATGCCCAACGTGGGGTTCAATTCCAGGACCCTGAGCTTAAACCAAGATCATGACCTGAGCTTAAACCAAGACACAAGCACTTAACTGAGTGAGCCACCCAGGCACCCCTGGACATACATATTCTTGAAATTGAGTGAATTTCTACAGCCAGGCCACTTGAAAAAGCCTTCAGAAACTTAAGCGCTGAATGCCCTTTCTTCCATCCATTAAGTGGGAATATTTAGATTTTCCCACAAGTGATAACTAGATGGGTTTTCCCCTAAAAGGTAGCTCTGCCCACCATCACCATGTCTACCAGGAGTGGTCACTCATCCCTCAGATGTAGTAGCTGCTCTGGGAGATAGGGACATGAGTCTTTTCCTCTTCTGCAGTCTTGGTTGCCTCGTTTGTAGCCTACGGGCATTCGGAGCAGACCATGTCCCACCCTAGTGTTACTGGGTCAGAACCCCACAGGTGGTCCCATCCATCTGCCTTTTCACAAGTCCTCCAGCTGATCTGGAAGATAGTCAAGTCTGGAAACTGCTGCAGAGGAATGGACTCCACCCAGTTTTGCCAAATTCTCTTACAACTCCCCATCCCATCACTTTCACCCTATGTTTTCAAGGCCACAACAGACATACACTGCCAACTCCTGGAAGCGCAGCATGTCAGCTTCCAAAGGGAAGCGGGAGCATCCAGAACACTGGCCTACAGCGATGATGAGGCTCAGGGAAGGTCTGTGTAATTGCGTCCAACCAAAGGGCTGGTTCCTTTCTGCAGCTGCTTTCAGGACACCGGAGCTTTCCCGAAGGAGGAGCCTCACTTATTAACATCATAACTCAAGCAAGTTGCTTGGAGTCGCCGCACATGGCAAATTGCATTCTGCAAAGTGTTGAAGCTGCAAAGTCACCGGCTGAGTCGATAGACTTTTATTTTAACGATGGTTGTGATCAATATTTAAACAGGATTGACCCAGCCTGCTGCTAGTGCACCTCTCTCCTTCCAGCTGCTTGTGAAAGATAAAATATTTACTTGGGGGGGGTTGGTTATGATGGTCTGAGGCCAAGGCAGGAGATGATGGGGGTGTGGTAGAGGGCAAGAGTGCCATAGGATACATTAGCATCAAGCTCTAATGGTTCTGGGGTCTCTTGGGGCTTTGGTTCAGACATTCTGGGCTGATTATGAGGGAATGAGAAGAGTATTTAAGGAACAATTTGGTCACTAGCAGTATAAACTTTAGAGTATTAAGAGATTTTTCTGGGAAATAGTCACTGCATATTTAAGCTTGCCTTCACTGAAACCCAACAAGAGTTAGTAGCTGAGAGCATGGTTTTGGGTTCACACAGCTCAGGTGTGACCCTGTCCCCCACATCTACACAGACACTTATTTTATATTTTGGAGTCATGTTTTACTCATCTATAACATGATTCCTCATTGCTGTAAAGGTCTAAATGAAACACAATGTAAAGTAGTTGAAATATTGGCCCTCCATGGTACATGCTCAGTAAGTGTTAGGGAATCACTGGTCAATCTGGGCCTCAAAACTCAGTTCTATTTGTCTCTCAGACCCTACTTTCAAAGACTTGTATGATCTATGTACAATATTAGATAACATATTAGGATGCGGTATGATTAGAGTGCAGTCTCCATGAAAGGAAGTCGAAGTAAAAAGAAACCAGAAGTGGCTTGAAAAATCTGGAAAACCCATATGGAACAGGCCACACTAAAATTAGACATGAAAGGCCAGCAGGATGATGGAGAGCCAGCATACATGAATGGACAGGGCCTCCAAGAGGGACCTGTTGAATCTGAGGTACTCCTTGCATCTCAGAACAGAGAAAGAGTTAAATGCCCAGTGAACAGGAGACACCAGAAAATGTGTTGTCTGAGGGGAGGCTAAAACTGTGCTTCCAAAGGATGGGCAGCACAGAGGAGCCCGTGTTGGGGCCTGGGCAGGGAAGATTTATGAGGTGTGCCCGGGTGACCAACCTGTATTAGTGTGTCTGGCACTTTCTCATCTTAGCACAGAAAGTCCTGAGTGCCAGAGACCCTTCAGTTCTGGGCACACCAGGACGGTTGGTTTCTATCATGAAGAGGACAGGCTGTGTGTGATCTCCTAAAGCCAAGGGAAGCAAAGTTCCAGAGACACTGACTGACAGCACCAAATGTCAGAGAAATAAAACCTGAGAACTGCTTATTGGATTTGGCAATTAGGAAGTCACTGGGGACAGATTAAGGAGGGCTGTGATGTCGAGATGTGGGTTCTGAGGCTGACTTTTTGAGCCATGGGAAGTCATCACGGTTGCTTTCTTCAGCAGGGGAATGACGAGATGAAAGCCATCTCTGAAGAACATGATTTGTCTTAGGACTTTTTTAGAGCAGAATAAAAATCACGCCATCCAAAACCAAGCACACAGCCCCCGAAGGGCCATCGAGGGGGCCTGTGTGTTCAGCATTCCTTACCTCTGGTGCAAACAGTCAGAGGAGTTCGATACACTGGCCTCTGGTGTTTGGTTCATAATGATTCCGATGTTACATGGATGGCCAAATGACTGACTTTCCCATTGATCATGGGAGCCTGAGATGGGAATGATGGATTGAGCCACCCGAGCGGCTGCTTGTGGGAAGTCTGATTTTGTTCAGATGAGCTACTTCAAACAACCTCTTCTCCCTATTCCCTGATGACCCTATATCTCAGGCTCTCGGGTTCCCTCTGACTCTCTCATGAAACCTCTTACCATCCCGACTTCCTATCCACCCACTCTCCCTTCCATTTTTCTTTCCTTATTCCGGTTCCTCTGTTCCTTCCCTTCCTCTCTTTCTCCTTTTGGTCACATGTGTCCCTTATCTATTTTTTCTTCTTCTGGCTTATTTCTTAAGGTCCGTTGTTATTTAGTTGGGACTTGGCAGGAAGAGGGCACAAGAAGCATTAAGATTCTTTTAAAGCATGGGATGAAATCCAAAAGTCCTCTTAGCATATCCCAGGGTCTCCGAATCATATCTACTCTGGTTTTGGCTGGGGGAATTACCTAAATCAATGGAAAGCCACGTTTCCCTTGAGCTGGCCTCTGTAAGACAAGCCCCACTGGAGGAGATAAGCAATTCAACCCTTTTCGACCCAGATCATTTTTTTCCAAGGTTCAGGAAACAGAACCTAATAACTTGAGCTTCACAGACCCATCTATTGTAGGAGACTGAAGGACTCTATTTCAGGGATGCAAAACAAATACATATTACGGAAGATGGGCTGACTTTCCTTACTATTTGAAGGGTTGAACTGAAGCCAGCATGGATTATTTTAAAAGCACAGATACATTTCTAAAGTCAAATCAGTCTGGATCTTATTAAACTTGACTGTCTCCATGTGTGTTTGAGTAGGCTGTGGATATGGATGTGTGTCTCGATGTTTTCATCCTTCTGCAATGTTGTGAAGTCATTCCTCCACCAATAGAGGGGATCCGCTTCTACGCCTTCACGCGCCCACCTCAGAAACTACCGTGCGAACTATGAGGGTCGAAGTTCACACAAACTCAGCCGCTCCTTCGAAGTCTCCGTGGGTGTCTTGGGGGTGTGTTTGAATAGGGATTGCAGGTTCCTCACTGTGTTTCTTGTGAGATCAGGGAAAAGAAAACTGAAACAAAAATTTGATTTGGTTTGCAACACACATTGTGCTGCCAATGGCAACCAGCCACACAGGCTGTCATTGACGCAGAATAATTCTGTCTGGATTGTTTTACAGCCTCCCTTTCCCTCTGTTCACCACACAGACTATCCCGACACCCTCCTAATGCATTCGTGTCTGTGTCTATACGTGTCTACAAACTATAAAATTATAAGTGTGCAGATACATATATATAAGCTCATTGGGGGAGATGTATTTTAAGTGCCTTGCTCTGTACGATCAAACTGATTTGGGTTTCCTTTCCTGCCTATGTAAATTCCCTCCTGCCCGTATGTGTGGCCCTTTGCCCAAGGAAAGCGTTTTCCACAGTAAGTTAGCACATCTCCCTTGCCCTGTTTCTCTCACTTCCATAGGTCCCCTTGGTGTGTAATTACAGTCTGCTTTATCTCCACAAAGCCTTCACTGCAACGTTTAGAAATTCTGCAATACTTAATCTTCCTTCCCTGACACTCAAAGCTGGTTACCATTTCCTTTGTCCCTCTTGGGCCTGCCTGCGTGTACCCCTGAGATTCAAGACTCACCCGGGGCTCCTCTCTGCTTGTCACCATGTCCTCAGAGAATCTTCCCTTCTGAGGATTTTGGCCAAAGACATCAAAAACAAAGATCCTCAGGTCTCCATTCTAATTTTAAGCCTTACCTTTCGCCTGCAGATTACTTTTACTTTCTGAGCCACCTACAGGAATTTTTAACTGAAATTTGCTCCCAGATTTCATTTCAAATCATGCCTGATGTGTTTTCCTTTTGGACAGATTCTCAATCTTCATTTCGCACATCCCATATGTATTAAACCGTTGACACTGTCATTTTCTTGCCCGCTTCCAGCGTTTCTGGTCGGTCCCCGAGGGTGGTCAGGTTTGCTGGGAAGGCTCACATTCTCTTTTGCTCACTCATCCCTCAACCAACACGTCCTTGTCAATACATCCCTAGATTCATGCAACACATTCCTTGTTTCCTCATCTGCCCTGTTTTCTCCCACCTTCCTCTCCAGGGTCTGCGTCACTGACAGAAGGTTCTGCAAAATATCACGAGCCCTCAGCATTCTCATCAGTGACTGGATCACAGCCACATTCAAGACTTCCTCTTTTCTAGACCTAAATTTCTCCTTTCTCTCTCCAGTCATATTCATCCCCATACAATGCTTTCACCACTCACCACACCTTTCTACTTCTCAGGTATCCACCAAAGCTGTTCCCTTCAAGGGAGTGCTCTTCTCTGACTCCCTACCAATCCAACTCTCACATTTCCTTATGGGTCAATTTCAGATCTATGATCCAGATAGAGCTTTCCCAGATCACTCATACTCTTCAGTAGGTTTTGATTTGGAGTTCTCTAAGCAAATTATCAGGACACTTATTAATACCTTTATGTGTTTTTTTCTGTATATATTTTGATTGTCTCCTCCCCGTATTTCCCTGAATGTGTATTGAATGACTTAACAAACCAATCCCTGTTAAAATTTCCAAATAGTCAAGTGCAACAAGAGGTAAAAGTAAATACTTGTTGAATGGACTGATCATGTTTTGGAAGAGGTCATAGGATTGATAAATGCACATGGCAAAAACTCAACTCAACAGACTTAGGCAAAGAGGGATTTACCTAGCCAGATTTACTGGTTAACATCTCTGGAAGGTCCAGAGGCAAAATTGGTCCATGGTATGGCTGGACTTGGGGCTCAAGTCTGACCTATTAACTCTTAACTCTGCTCTCCTTCAAGGTGGCTTCACTCTTAGGCAGGGCTCCTCTGTGAATGGCCCCCATCAATTCCAGGAGTATGACCTATCTGAAAGGAAATTCCCTTTCAACTGATTATCCTGGAGTTAATTTTTGTTGAACTAGCCTAGGTGTGTGCCCATCTTTACACTCTTCATCATGGCCAACAAAATGAGGATTGTGCTGATTGGCTGGGCTGGTTCACACCTCCATCCCTGAGTCCGTTGATGAGATGAGGGCGTGTGATGCTCTGACCAAACTAGCCTTGGTCATTTGCCTACTCCTGAAGCCATCGCTCAAAGGACAGGAGCTAAGGATGAGGAAGGGGTTTTTCTCAAGTAAATTAGGTTTTTGTTGTCAGAAGAAAGGAGAATGGTTGCTGCCACAGTAAAGCAACCTTCTAGGAGATAATTCCCCACTTAGGATCTGATAAGACTGAGTACTCTGGAAAGGGGGAAGAGAGTCCAAGGTCAGACAACTGAAGAAAAAAATGTTGGTTAGTAAGTGGTTTTTCCTACTCTCATATAATGAAAGGAAATATGGCTCTGAGTAGAATTCCTCTCTCTTCATGTCCTCTGCCTCCCTCTGCCTCAGATCTACTACCTTCATTCATTGTCCAGAAACTGACTCCAGTAGACATTAAAATATAGTCAAATTACATTGTAACCTCAACTTAGAAAGAAAACACAAAACAGACAGAAAGCCAAGTCATGCTATAGGATTTCCTATAACATAAAAAAATGTCCTTTCTTGGCAGACTTAAGAAGGATTCAGGTGTGTTAGATCTATAAAATGAAGTGGGGTCAGATTTAACATATAATTAATTTTTGTTAAGTTTTTAACACAACAGACATCGTTGAAGTGAAAGCCTAATTAATGGTTCAAATTTTCTTACATAAAGCTTGACCTATCCTTGCCTGGACAGTTTCCAACTTTGTGAACAAAAGACAGTGCCATGTAATTCTCATGCTTATGAGGTGGAGAAATTGGTTTTGAAAGACAGAAACCGAAACTACCCCTTTTTCTTTTTCTCCTGAATAGAATGAAAAAACTGCATTGATTTATTTTTCCCATCAAGTCCTGCAAGTCTCTTCTTGGTCTGTCATACAAATTCAAGAGAGCTTGGCAGGAGGCAAAATGTCTGGGCTCCCAAATGGGTCACCAAATTGGCCCATTAACCACATTTCAGTTTTCTTCTCTCCCGTTGTTGGTGGCCTTCGCTCTCTAAGTGAAAACTAATATCATTCCTTCACATGGGGCTCCTTAATGACACCAGGAAGCAGAGTGGTAACTTCTCATATTAGAGCAATTTGTACAAAGCCCAAAGGAACTCTGCAGCGACTTCATCAAACCATTTCCTTCTTCCCAGCCACATAGCGTGGCCATGAAATTTGGACTAGCTGGCCAGGTTAGTCATGCAGTTAGTCTAGCTTCAAGACACTGACGATTAAAAAATCATAAGGAAAAGACTTTCTGAGGGGCCTAGTGGGAGGGATAGCATGGGCAAACATGTTTATCCCTGATTTTGACAATCTACCCCCAAAATGAATTAGACAAGCTAGTTGCTGTGTATCCATGCAACAGGGTAAAGAGAAATAATCATTTCTCTATTCTCAGCCATATCCCAGCTCAGACAAACAGGGTTCCCCAACCTCCCTGCACTGACAATCACCAGACTTGAGATAAATGGACTCCTCCGTTATATTTTGCTTTTCTCCCCCTGAGCTAGCTAGAGACCTAGCCCCAGACTCATCCCCCCCCCGGGCTGAAACATTTCATTCCATCCACTGCATTTTATTAGCATTATCCTTGGTAAGTGGTTAGCATGGAGAGTAGGGACACAGCATCTGGCCCTGGGCTAGGTGCTCAGCATTTGGGCCCACAGTGGGCTCCCAGGGCTCCACCTGCTCTCTGCGGGGCTTCATCCACTGCTGTGTTGGGTGGTCTGAGCAGCAACTGAATAGCCATTGCATAGATGGGATCTGAGATTCATGGCCCATGACTTCTGGATGCAATGTTTTTCTCCCACTGTCCCTCGTATCTCCTTCGGTACCATCTTCAGTTGCTTTTCAACTCTAGTCCTGTGCAGTCTTTACCATTATGACTATTTCTTGTCATCTCACCCAGGATTAGTCATGGACCCCTTCTGGACCCAACAGACATATATGAAAGGAAGTGAGCTCTGGGGCCTCTGTGTTTCATAAAAGCGGAATATTAATATTTCTTTATCAGTAATTCCCCAGCTCACAGGACTGGTTTGGAAATTAAGGAAATAAAAATGTGTAAAGTGCCTAGAAAGTGAGCAGCAAAGAGAGAACACCCAATAATTCTTAACTATTTTTGCCATCGCCACCGCATTATCCCAACCTGAACTCCCCTGGATGTTCCTCTCTGTTAGCTACCAGAGAAAAACCAAGCAAACTAATTCTGTCTAAGAAAAATAAATAAAATAAAAGACAAACTTCATCACTTCTGGAAAGGCACCACAATGGGCCAACTGGCAGACACATTAGTGGACTGTCCTCAGCCAAGTAAGTCCCAGTCGCGTTCTGCCGCTGCTGCGGACATTGGTTGTCTTTTCAATGGAAGTCTAGTTTATTCTCATCCCTAAGGTACCTCCACAATCTTCCTTTCTTTTTCCCTTCCAATGATGCAGTCCCAACCAAAACAGGAGAATAAAAGGCTCTATTTGGCAAGTGGCTAGCCAGAGCAACCCTGGAGGGAAGGAAGCAGAAGGAAGCTGCTCCCATCTTTTAATTAGCAGTGTGTGTGCCGTCCAGCGCTGGTCATTGTAGCAAGGGCTGGAAGAGCAACAGGCATCTCTTTCCCCACCCACTTTGATTTTTCCCTCAACTACCCCTCCCTCCACACCCCACCCTTTTACTGTCTAACACCCAGCCAAATGTGATTATTTGCATGAAATCAATACCATGATTCACACACAAAAGCCCAGAAAAACCTGCGATGCCATTGTGTAAGTAATTTTTCATGAACCAGACTTCTAAGTGCTTGCCAACAAGCTAAATTATCCTCTTGTTAAGTGTTATATGTTTTTTCTTCCCTCTTTCTTCTCTTCCATGTACTTCTTAATATTGATAAGCTTCTCTTAGTTGAAGAGAACATTTGCATTTTTCCTTAGTTCTCTGTGTAGCAAGCACATCAAAGGACCTGACTCCCCCTGCCTTTTTATTTTTCCTTCTCAGAACCTGAACTGTCTTTAGCCAAACTCTTTGAAAAGATGGTGCTATTTTAGAGGGAAAAGGAAAAGCTGGGGTTTCAGAGTCCAGGTTTTAGATCTAATACCGAAAGTCACATAAAAGCTAGGGTTTAACTTCTGATAATTTGATCAATTAATCAATTAACCACTAGGTAGTTACCACATGGGTTTCCAGCCCTATACTCAGTACTTTGGTAGCAGTAAGAATAAAAAGAATTTTAAAAAATAGTCTATTAGTGCCGATAAAATAAATGTGGTTTGTAAACACTAGTAAAACTGGGGGGGACCCAGGTGGCGGAGTTGGCTGAGGGTCTGAGTCTTGGTTTCAGCTCATGTTGGGATCTCAGGGTCCTGGGATAAAGCCCTGAGTCTGGGTCCCTTCTCAGGGGGAGAATGCTTGAAGATTCTCTCTCCCTCCCCCTCTGCTCCCCCATCTCTCTTTCTCAAATAAGTAAATAAGTAAATATTATTTATTTATTTTTTTTAAAAGATTTTATTTATTTATTTGACAGAGAGAGAGAGATCACAAGTAGGCAGAAAGAGAGAGAAGCAGGCTCCCCACTGAGCAAAGAGCCCGACGCAGGGCTCAATCCCAGGACACTGAGATCATGACCCGAGCCAAAGGCAGCGGCTTAATCCACTGAGCCACCCAGGCGCCCCATAAATATTTTTTAAAAGTACTGGTGTAACTATAAAATTATGTGCCATGGGGCATTAAGGCAGCAGATGAGAGCAGGGAGAGGAGTCACAAGGGTAGACAAGGTAAGCACAGGTTCCCAGAGGAGGGGCAGGGACATAGACGCCTGAGAATTGGGTAGAATTCGGATGGCGGTAGAGAAGGCAAGTCATTTTAGATCCATTCATGATCAATGGTAACCATAGGCCCTCTTCCATACATGCAGGATTCAAAGCCTCCCAGGCTCCAGGTGAGTCAGCCTTGGTGCCCGGGGAGATGACCTGCTAGAGAAGGGCAGATGGAGGATCCAGCTGAAATGGATTTCCTCTCAGCGAGGTAGGAGGTGATGCAGCAGACTTAGCAGGATAAAGAAAAGTGACATTTCTTGGGCTCCACTATAGTATAATATAAAAGCATACCAACGAAACATTCACATGCATAATAATAATTAGAATTATAACATACATACAGCTTTCTAGTTTTATTCCCTTAATAAATCATGAGCTGTTTTGGCTATGCTGATAATTAAATACTATTTTAAAATATAATTTAATTGTTGAATGATCTATTATATTGCTTTGCTACAATATATTAAAACTCCCTCCTCTTATTGCCCATTTATATTATTTCCAATTTTTCTCCATTACAAAAAATATGGCGATACATACCCTTAATATTAATCTTTGATAACATTTCTAATGATTTTTAAGACATAGTCTTACAAGTAGTATTATTGAATCACCAAGTATGAACAGTTTAAGACTCTTTGTAAATAGTCCTAATCACTTTCTAGAAACATGGTACTCATCTTAGTCCCAGAAGAAGCAGTGCCAAAAATAAAGAAATAAATAAATACATAGAAATAAAGGATATTATATATAGGCTTTACTAAACCCATGTCAGACATGGGATGCTGCACATACTTCTTCCATTTAAAATTTTAAACTATATCATACATACAATGGAATATACTGTTATTTGCAGGTATCAAATGTGCATACAATTTAAAAATAATTCATGAAAACTTTAAAGCATGAAGAAACATGTTAAACCTGGGATGCCTGGGTGGCTTAGTTAGTTAAGTGTTTGCCTTCAGCTCAGGTCATGATCCCAGGATCCTGGAATCAAGTCCTGCAAAGAGCTCCTTTCTCAGTGGGGAGCCTGTTTTTCCTTCTGCCTGCTCTGCTGCCACTCCCCCTGCTTGTGCTTAACCTCTCTTTAATCTTAAAAAGAAAAAAAAAGAAAGAAAAGAAAGAAAGAAAAAATTAAAAAAAAAAAACATGTTAGACCTGCTTCGCAACTTAAGAGCATATAACTGAGTGTTGAAGCTCCCTACGTGCTTGTCTCTTACACACCCCCAGCCTTCTACCTACAAGAAGTCAACATGACATTGAATTTTCTGTCAGTTACTTCCTTATAGTTTTACTATATATGCATATGACTTAAATGCTACACAATTTAATTCAGCTTGACCTTGAACTTTGCAAACATGATGCTGTATGCATTTTTCAGCAAGTTTCTTGTTTTCCACTCATTTATTTCACTGCTATCAAGTATTTCATAAATGCATCGTGACTTATCCTTTCTCCTGTTGATGGACATTAAAGTTGTTTCTAGTTTGGGTCTGTTTTCAGACAAAGCTGCTGTGAAGGTTCTTGAGTAAGAATTGCTCCTGGATCATGATTTACAACCCGGAGTGTGTGTGGCCCTGTGGAGACCTGGGGCTTTCCAAAGGCACAAGATCGTTTTCAGGGAACCAATGTACAAACCACATTTTCTGTTCGTACATTTTCCTTTAACCAATACCTGCTAACCTCTCATATTTGATAGCTCTTTTCCTACTTTACAAAAGAAAAACATACCTCTCACTCATCAGGATTCCTATTACAGTGCATTAATGGAGTATAAAAAATTGCAGAATGATAAACAAAGAGACATTTTAAATTTTTATGATCATGTTGAGAAAGCGAATGACTTTTAATGAGTGGTAACAAATCATTTTGCAAGTCGTATGCATCCCAGTCCTTTGTTGTCTACAGAAGTGATCTTTCAACTGCTAGATTATTGAAAATAATATCCGACGATAAAATCATCAATCATAAATCACTAGGTGAGATTTGGCATATAGCTGGGAATGAATTCAAAGAATTGAGTGACACTACTCAACAAAACTCCCACTCCTCTATTTATTTACAAGAACAAGGGGTCATTTTAGCCACAAATAATACTTATCCTTAGATATACGAAACCAATTGGAAAAAAAACAAAACCCAAACTGTTTCAATTAAAAAAACAAAACAAAACAAAACTGTTTTCAGTGCACCCTGGTGTCTCAGATGCACCTGGCTTGCTCAGCGGGGAACCTGCTTCTTCCTCCGCCCCTCCTGCTTATGCTCTCTCTCACATAATAAATAAATAAAATTTTTAAAAAACATTTTAAATAACATTTTAGTTTTCGTAATTACTAATTATCTAACAAAACTTTATTCATATTATTGTAATCAGTTTTGTCCTACTAATAATTGTAATGATAACTCAATCCAGAAGAAATTTTCAATACTTAGAACCTCGTGGTCTTACAGAATATCTTCGAAAAACTCAATTTATGCATATATATTTGCTCTAAAGATATATGGCAGGATAATCAATTAAAGGTTTTCAGACAAAAACAATTGTTAAATTTAGATAAAACTATTTAGGGAGATGTCGAATAAAAAATATAGGTCTAAAGAGTAAAAGAAATGATGAACCATTTAAGAACTTGACCTTGATTTTTGGTTTGTTTGTTTGTTAAGTAACCATTACACCCAATGTGGAACTCGAATTCACGACCCTGAGATCAAGAGTTGCGCGCTCTACTGACTGAGCCAGCCAGGTGCTCCTGCTTGTTTTTATTTAAAGTTAGTACACAGGAAATTATATGTGTTGCCTGCATTAAAATCTCCAATGAAAACTGTAGATGACAATTTAAAATTGCATCAGCATTGCACAGTTTTCTCTTAGAGATGTGCAAGTGAAAACAACCATCACATGAGGGCAATAACCCCAGGGTGACAATACATCAAATGGTGGGCATCCCTTCACAATTTCTAGGTAATATTACATTGTTTTTCAAGTTGTCTAACCCTATCGAAACTGCAGAGTTCCTAATTGCTGAACATCCTCCCAAACCCTGAGTATTGCCAGAGTTTTCCATTTTTGCCAAGCTAGTGGGTGTAAAATGGCATTTCATTGTGGTTTTAATTTGCATTTTCCTGATTTAATGAGGTTGAGCATATTTTCATATGTTTATTGGCATTCATGTTACTATTATTTATTTTTAAGCTTTGCTAATTTGATTTACAAAAAGTGATGCCTCATTTACATTTCTTTGATAACTAACAGGGTTAATACTTTTTCATATGCTTATTAGCCATTTTTATTTTTTATGTGAGTTGTCCATTCATATCCTGCCCATTTTTCTATTGGGATTTTAGGAGCTTTCTTATGAATTCAAATGAGTTCTATTAAGGCTAAGCCCTTTCCTTGTCATATCTATTGTGTTGCAATCTTGGGATAAACTGTACTTTTTAATATGATACCATAGTTCTTTTAATATACTTGTGAATGTGATTTGCTGATCTTTTGTTTTGGATTTTGGCATCAATATTTATAACTCAGATTGTCCTGCCAGTGTTCTGCTCTGTTTTGTTTTGTTTTGTTTTGTTCTGTGGGGGTGGCACTGTGTCAAGTTTTAGCATCATATTAATGTTTTCTTCTTAAAATGAATTAGAAGATTTTTATTTTTTTCTAGGCAGATTAATCAATCGTACTCTCTGGAAACTGTTGCTTGAAAAATTGACAAAAGACAACTATAAAATAAACTACAACTGATTTTTGTGGAGAAAGAGTGATTCTTAAGGCAAGTTATTAGGTTTTCTTAAAAAAAAACAAACAGATTTAGTGTTCTCTTCTAATTTGGTTAAAGCATATTTTCCTGGGGTTGTTGCCACCCTTTTAGTATTTTACTTGCCCCTTCATTTACTCTTATCTGGACAAAATGACAAGACGTAAAAATTCAACACAAAAAAAAGAACAAGAGGCAGTACCGAAGGCTAGGGACCTAATCAATACAGACATCGGTAATATGTCAGATCTAGAGTTCAGAATGACAATTCTCAAGGTTCTAGCCGGGCTCGAAAAAGGCATGGAAGATATTAGAGAAACCCTCTCGAGAGATATAAAAGCCCTTTCTGGAGAAATAAAAGAACTAAAATCTAACCAAGTTGAAATCAAAAAAGCTATTAATGAGGTGCAATCAAAAATGGAGGCTCTCACTGCTAGGATAAATGAGGCAGAAGAAAGAATTAGTGATATAGAAGACCAAATGACAGAGAATAAAGAAGCTGATCAAAAGAGGGACAAACAGCTACTGGACCACGAGGGGAGAATTCGAGAGATAAGTGACACCATAAGACGAAACAACATTAGAATAATTGGGATTCCAGAAGAAGAAGAAAGTGAGAGGGGAGCAGAAGGTATCCTGGAGAGAATTATTGGGGAGAATTTCCCCAATATGGCAAAGGGAACGAGCATCAAAATTCAGGAGGTTCAGAGAATGCCCCTCAAAATCAATAAGAATAGGCCCACACCCCGTCACCTAATAGTAAAATTTACAAGTCTCAATGACAAAGAGAAAATCCTGAAAGCAGCCCGGGAAAAGAAGTCTGTAACATACAATGGTAAAAATATTAGATTGGCAGCTGACTTATCCACAGAGACCTGGCAGGCCAGAAAGAGCTGGCATGATATTTTCAGAGCACTAAACGAGAAAAACATGCAGCCAAGAATACTATATCCAGCTAGGCTATCATTGAAAATAGAAGGAGAGATTAAAAGCTTCCAGGACAAACAACAACTGAAAGAATTTGCAAATACCAAACCAGCTCTACAGGAAATCTTGAAAGGGGTCCTCTAAGCAAAGAGAGAGCCTACAAGTGGTAGATCAGAAAGGAACAGAGACCATATACAGTAACAGTCACCTTACAGGCAATACAATGGCACTAAATTCATATCTCTCAATAGTTACCCTGAATGTGAATGGGCTAAATGCCCCTGTCAAAAGACACAGGGTATCAGAATGGATAAAAAAACAAAACCCATCTATATGTTGCCTCCAAGAAACACATTTTAAGCCCGAAGACACCTCCAGATTTAAAGTGAGGGGGTGGAAAAGAATTTACCATGCTAATGGACATCAGAAGAAAGCAGGAGTGGCAATCCTTATATCAGATCAATTAGATTTTAAGCCAAAGACTATAATAAGAGATGAGGAAGGACACTATATCATACTCAAAGGGTCTGTCCAACAAGAAGATTTAACAATTTTAAATATCTATGCCCCCAATGTGGGAGCAGCCAACTATATAAACCAATTAATAACAAAATCAAAGAAACACATCAACAATAATACAATGATAGTAGGGGACTTTAACACTCCCCTCACTGAAATGGACAGGTCATCCAAGCAAAAGATCAGCAAGGATATAAAGGCCTTAAATGACACACTGGACCAGATGGACATCACAGATATATTCAGAATATTTCATCCCAAAGCAACAGAATACACATTCTTCTCTAGTGCACATGGAACATTCTCCAGAATAGATCACATCCTCGGTCCTAAATCAGGACTCAACCGGTATCAAAAGATTGGGATCATTCCCTGCATATTTTCAGACCACAATGCTCTAAAGCTAGAACTCAACCACAAAAGGAAGTTTGGAAAAGAACCAAATACATGGAGACTAAACAGTATCCTTCTAAAGAATGAATGGGTCAACCGGGAAATTAAAGAAGAATTGAAAAAAATCATGGAAACAAATGATAATGAAAACACAACGGGTTCAAAATCTGTGGGACACAACAAAGGCAGTCCTGAGAGGAAAATATATAGCGGTACAAGCCTTTCTCAAGAAACAAGAAAGGTCTCAGGTACACAACCTAACCCTACACCTAAAGGAGCTGGAGAAAGAACAAGAAAGAAACCCTAAGCCCAGCAGGAGAAGAGAAAATCATAAAGATCAGAGCAGAAATCAATGAAATAGAAACCAAAAAAACAATAGAACAAATCAACGAAACTAGGAGCTGGTTCTTTGAAAGAATTAATAAAAATTGATAAACCCCTGGCCCGACTTATCAAAAAGAAAAGAGAAAGGACCCAAATAAATAAAATCATGAATGAAAGAGGAGAGATCACAACTAACACCAAAGAAATACAAACTATTATAAGAACATACTATGAGCAACTCTACGGCAATAAATTTGACAATCTGGAAGAAATGGATGCATTCCTAGAAACATATAAACTACCACAACTGAACCAGGAAGAAATAGAAAGCCTGAACAGACCCATAACCAGTAAGGAGATTGAAACAGTCATTAAAAATCTCCAAACAAACAAAAGCCCAGGGCCAGACGGCTTCCCGGGGGAATTCTACCAAACATTTAAAGAAGAACTAATTCCTATTCTCCTGAAACTGTTCCAAAAAATAGAAATGGAAGGAAAACTTCCAAACTCATTTTATGAGGCCAGCATCACCTTGATCCCAAAACCAGACAAGGATCCCACCAAAAAAGAGAGCTATAGACCGATATCCTTGATGAACACAGATGCGAAAATACTCAACAAAATACTAGCCAATAGGATTCAACAGTACATTAAAAAGATTATTCACCACGACCAAGTGGGATTTATTCCAGGGCTGCAAGGTTGGTTCAACATCCGCAAATCAGTCAATGTGATACAACACATCAATAAAAGAAAGAACAAGAACCATATGATACTCTCAATAGATGCTGAAAAAGCATTTGACAAAGTACAACATCCCTTCCTGATCAAAACTCTTCAAAGTGTAGGGATAGAGGGCACATACCTCAATATCATCAAAGCCATCTATGAAAAAACCCACCGCAAATATCATTCTCAATGGAGAAAAACTGAAAGCTTTTCCGCTAAGGTCAGGAACACGGCAGGGATGTCCATTATCACCACTGCTATTCAACATCGTACTAGAGGTCCTAGCCTCAGCAATCAGACAACAAAAGGAAATTAAAGGCATCCAAATCGGCAAAGAAGAAGTCAAATTATCACTCTTCGCAGATGATATGATACTATATGTGGAAAACCCAAGAGACTGCACTCCAAAACTGCTAGAACTTATACAGGAATTCAGTAAAGTGTCAGGATATAAAATCAATGCACAGAAATCAGTTGCATTTCTCTACACCAACAGCAAGACAGAAGAAAGAGATATTAAGGAGTCAATCCCATTTACAATTGCATCCAAAACCATAAGATACCTAGGAATAAACCTAACCAAAGAGACACAGAATCTATACTCAGAAAACTATAAAGTACTCATGAAAGAAATTGAGGAAGACACAAAGAAATGGAAAAATGTTCCATGCTCCTGGATTGGAAGAATAAATATTGTGAAAATGTCTATGCTACCTAAAGCAATCTACACATTTAATGCAATTCCTATCAAAGTACCATCCATCTTTTTCAAAGAAATGGAACAAATAATTCTAAAATTTATATGGAACCAGAAAAGACCTCGAATAGCCAAAGGGATATTGAAAAAGAAAGCCAATGTTGGTGGCATCACAATTCCGGACTTCAGGCTCTATTACAAAGCTGTCATCATCAAGACAGCATGGTACTGGCACAAAAACAGACACATAGATCAATGGAACAGAATAGAGAGCCCAGAAATAGACCCTCAAATCTATGGTCAACTAATCTTCGACAAAGCAGGAAAGAATGTCCAATGGAAAAAAGACAGCCTTTTCAATAAATGGTGCTGGGAAAATTGGACAGCCACATGCAGAAAAATGAAATTGGACCATTTCCTTACACCACACACAAAAATAGACTCAAAATGGATGAAGGACCTCAATGTACGAAAGGAATCCATCAAAATCCTTGAGGAGAACACGGGCAGCAACCTCTTCGACCTCTGCCGCAGCAACATCTTCCTAGGAACAACGCAAAAGGCAAGGGAAGCAAGGGCAAAAATGAACTATTGGGATTTCATCAAGATCAAAAGCTTTTGCACAGCAAAGGAAACAGTTAACAAAATCAAAAGACAACTGACAGAATGGGAGAAGATATTTGCAAACGACATATCAGATAAAGGACTAGTGTCCAGAATCTATAAAGAACTTAGCAAACTCAACACCCAAAGAACAAATAATCCAATCAAGAAATGGGCAGAAGACATGAACAGACATTTCTGCAAAGAAGACATCCAGATGGCCAACAGACACATGAAAAAGTGCTCCATATCACTCGGCATCAGGGAAATACAAATCAAAACCACAATGAGATATCACCTCACACCAGTCAGAATGGCTAAAATCAACAAGTCAGGAAATGACAGATGCTGGCGAGGATGCGGAGAAAGGGGAACCCTCCTACACTGTTGGTGGGAATGCAAGCTGGTGCAGCCACTCTGGAAAACAGCATGGAGGTTCCTCAAAATGTTGAAAATAGAACTGCCCTATGACCCAGCAATTGCACTATTGGGTATTTACCCTAAAGATACAAATGTAGTGATCCAAAGGGACACATGCACCCGAATGTTTATAGCAGCAATGTCCACAATAGCCAAACTATGGAAAGAACCTAGATGTCCATCAACAGATGAATGGATCAAGAAGATGTGGTATATATACACAATGGAATACTATGCAGCCATCAAAAGAAATGAAATCTTGCCATTTGCAACAACATGGATGGAACTAGAGCGTATCATGCTTAGCGAAATAAGTCAAGCAGAGAAAGACAACTATCATATGATCTCCCTGATATGAGGAAGTGGTGATGCAACATGGAGGCTTAAGTGGGTAGAAGAATAAATGAAACAAGATGGGATTGGGAGGGAGACAAACCATAAGTGACTCTTAATCTCACAACAAACTGAGGGTTGCCGGGGGGAGGGGGTTTGGGAGAAGGGGGTGGGATTATGGACATTGGGGAGGGTATGTGATTTGGTGAGTGCTGTGAAGTGTGTAAACCTGGTGATTCACAGACCTGTACCCCTGGGGATAAAAATATATGTTTATAAAAAATAAAAAATTAAAAAAAAAATAAAAAAAAAAAAAAAAAAAAAAAAAAAAACAAACAGATTTAGTGTATATACTTTGTCCAAAATATCATCAATTTTATTAAGAATTTCAAATTTATTACTATTGATAAGCATAGTTTGGCTTATGAATTTTGTAATGCCCTTTATACTGATCATATATCCCTCTTCTCATTGCAAATTTTTGTACTTATACTTTTTATTTCTTACTTGAAATGTCAAAAGATTTTTAAAATTTGTTTTTCTCGAAGAACTGTTTCTTAAATATGTTTATAAATTTGCAATTCATCTTATTGATGATATGTTGATTTCTCCTTTTATCTTACATTTTTCCCCTTAATTAGGTTTGTTTCTAATCTGCTGAGTTCACTGCTTAATTTATTTATTCTTTTTTATTGACTTTCTATTTAATCATGAAAACATTTAAAGCTATTTCTTGTTCTTATTATGTCTTTAGTCAAGGAACAGCTTTTAAAAGTCAACTAAAATATACTGTCTGTATCTTCTTCTTGTGATTAATCCTCCAAAGATATAACTCTCGTCTTTGCCCTTCTTAAAATACCTTCACTGGCTTTTTGCCAGTACTAAAATAAGTTTCAAGTTTTTATCTTTCATTCAATGTCCTCCATACTCCAGCCATCTTAGACACTTCTAAAGTCCACCCCTACTTCTTAATCTAGAACTCATTCTAGAGTAAAATTGGACCCTAATTTTTCCAAATGTTCTAACCACCATGCATTTAACTAGGCTTTTTTTTTTTTTTTAAACTACTGGGAATGCCTTCCTTCTCACTTCTCACCCTCTAGAACCATAATCATCTTTTACAATTTTATTCAATCCTGCAGGTACTTGTGCCTTCCTGGGTTCTGGAATCACACTGAGTTAGAGCCATCAGGTTCTCTCTTGTTGGTCACTTGGCTTCATTTTGGACCAGTGCCACACACAGGCTTGATGATGGGGTCTTGTGTACTCAACAGTACCCTTGTTTTAAAGCTGATGTACCAAGCCTTCCTGCCATAACATCAGCTTAATCAACAGTAACCAAATATCATCCAAATCAGGACACTTGTTTTGCTGCAAGGAGTCATTCAACAATTATACCATCACAATAGATATAAACCAGGCCTTTTCTGACAAACCAGGACATATGGTCTTTACCCAACTAGATCTCATGATCTGTACATACTATCATATATATATATATATATTTTTTTTTTAACTTCTCTGTAGGAGGTAGATGGGATGATGGAAGGGGATGGAAGAGTTTATTGCATAAAATTGCAGAAAGAAAGGATGCATTGATACAGATGCCTGACCTAGGATTCTTCAGTGTGCTTATTTGGGTTTTCTAGATATGTGTATAGATTTTGGGTCTTGCCAGTATCAGAATCCTTTGCCCTCACTCTAGCCTTTTAGGGTCCAAATTAACTGAGAGGAGATAGAGACCCATCTGGCTCAAACAATCTTAAGATATTACATTGACCTCCTAACATCTGAGACATGTCATGAGAGAGAGGGATGTGATGTCCCAAACTTATCACAAGAGACACACTGTCACAAAAATTTTATAGCTCCCAGTGTTACAATATTTTCTCAAGTCTTCTCCCAATTCCATTTGCTCTCCTATCACCATGACAACACACATTTCATTAATAATGGAGACCTGAGGGAAAGCTGCTGGTGTCAGTCCCCTCTCAGGACTCACCTCCTGCTTTGGCATTCTATGAAACCATTCTGATTCTAGACGTCATGCTTCGAAGAGTTCAACTTATCTCAATTTTGCATATCAGAGGAGAAGCTGATGAAATACTGCGGATGGTGACAGGACAGGAGTTTGCCAAGACGTCCTGAAGCGATTAGCTGAACAACAGACGGAACCGAGAAAGCCATTACAGAAAAAGCTAAGCCTTTCGAGTTGAAGATCAATGCCTGAGTCCTGGTTCTGACACAGAGAAATGGGGAGAGATGGATTCCAGAGTTTCCCACCTGTTTTCATAGTGCCTCTCAAATCCAGGCCTTAGGAATGGGAAGAATAGAACTTGCAAGAGGAACCGGTTCCAGCTGCTTAGCTAAGTTGCTGACATTCGGTTGGTCCCTGGTGCTTTTTCCCGTATATACTCCGTCAACTTTAAAAAGCCTTGCAATGTAATTTAGAAGGAGGAGGAGGAGGAGAAAGAGAAGGAAAGGAGAAGTAGCCACAGAGACCTTGTGACCAGACAGATTTACTGTTAAATCCCAGGTCGAACCCTTACCAGGTGTGAGACATTGAGTAAACACATATCACTCTTCTAAATCACTGTTTCCTTCCAGTAAAATGGAAACAGTAAATACTAATACTGAAGAGGAAAATTAATACATATGAGCCTGTAATGTGAACTCATCTCAATAAAGTTAGACATCATCATACTAAAATTGGCAGCGGCAGCAGCAGACCCACCTATGGGCTTTGGGAGGACCAGGTCTGAGCCCTTCCTCCAGAAGTGCTGTGGTCAGACATGGCCCACCCCAACCATAGTCCTGGTTCAGGAGCTCCAGGCATCCTATAGAGCAGTGGAAGAAATCAGACGTGATTCCAGGGCCCAGTAGACTAAAATATGTTAAGGTCAGCAACATGAGCAGTCAGAGTCAACATCAGCAAAATCCTGAGTTCCAACTTTCTGTTTTCAGAAGAGCAGACAGGCAGGTCAGAATAAGCACATGTGCCTAAGGATGGTCAAGAAGGGGCAGACCCCGGGAGATTTCTTTGCCCCAGCCCCTCATGCTGCCTTGTGTGGCCATTCTGCCTTCTCCCTCATAGGGTCATGGTGGCCTAAAGATACTGGGGGAGTCTGAGCATCAGAAAAGAGGCAAACAAATGAGCCTTCTCATCTCTCCAAACATGAGGGCTCTGGCCCCAGAGTCCAACCCATTTTAAGTTTTCTTTCTTTCACTTCCCATTACCTCATCGATCCTTTCCACCCTGAGCCTTCTCTTCTGCTCCAATGTTTCTCTTGCCTTCCTTTTCTGTTTTAGTTTCACCGTTACCTCTCTACCTGCAGCCCTGTCAGCTCATGCCTGATTTAATTCAGCACCTTCCACGCAGATGTCCCTGTCTCCAGGGTCTGCCGACTCCAATACATTCAGCACAGCTGCCAGGAAAATCCTCCTTAGGCAATGTTGGCGTCACACCATCCCCCATCTCCAGGGTGCCTGAGTCTCCGGTTCCCCTCCCCGCTCCTCGCCCCTCCCGGGTCCCCTTCCTCAGTCCTCATGGCTCCCCTCCACCCTCCCCTGCCACTGAGCTCAGTGGCTTCTCCAGGTGGACTCAGAATTTTCTTTCATAACCTTTGCATGTCATTCCCCGTTCTGCAATGTTCTTCCCTTCCTCTCTGCTCACTGTGCCCCTGATTGCCCTTCAAAGTTAACTGAAAATTATACCTTCCTATACACATCCTCTGCTGCAGTCTGTCATCCTCGGCTTGTGCTGGACCTGGAGATTTGTGGGATAAACCGTGATCCCTAAAATCCCTCCTCGATGCCCAAGTTAGCCACTAAGTTTGATCTTGATCCTTCCCCAGATGCCAGCTTTATAAGATGGCTCAACGGCACAGTAATTCTTGCTTGATGATAGGTTAGTTTATAAATATGACTTCATTTCAATCTCTCTCCGGAACTGGCAGAAAAGTCCCCAAAGGCTGATTCTTCTTTCTAGCCGTACCCCCCACTAATCACGGATGCATTACTGGGTGCATGAAACCAGCTCAAGAAATGTGTGTCGCTGCCATGAGTACGATATTCAGATGGCCCTGGGAACACTGACCTTTCAGTAAGAGAAAGAAATTGGAAATAATCTCAGTAGTCAACCTTATAAATACATTATGGGATAATCTTGTGAGGTAATATCACTCCCACCTTAAAAACATTTTTGAAGAGGTTTTTAATGACATGAGAAAATCTCACTACATACACTTGTGTTATGTTATATAAATATACATATATATACACACACTTTTTCATATAAATATGTCTATGTTATACTATAAAGATGAAAGATGATGAGAAAAAAGAAGGAGGGAGGGAAGGACAGATGGGCCAATGGGAAAAAAAAAATGTAACAACATGTAAATGATGGTGATCCTGAGTAGTTCTAGGTATTTTTACATTTATTTCCTTCTTTTGGATCTTCTACTTCTTTAAACCATCTAAAATAACACCACACTGCTTATAATATAAACAGAAAATATAAGCCTTGTTAAGATACAATTGCTTATCAAAAGGTCGCATTTTCAAATAGTACTTCTTAAAATATAACATCCTAGAGTGAAAGAGTAGGCCAGTGATAGGGTGGAGAAATGGATTGGTCATTGAAAATAAAATTTTGATATTTAAGAAATTCCTAGTTGCTATATATATATATATATATATATATATATATAAAGGCAGCTGCCTGGGTGGTCCAGTTGGTTAAGTGTCTGCCTTCAGCTCAGGTCACGATCCTGGGGTCCTGGGATGGAGCCCTGTGTCGGCCTCCCTGCTCAGTGGAGTCTGCTTCTCCCTCTCTCTCTGCCCTTGCCCTGTCCCTGTGCTTGTTCTTTCTCTTCCAAATAAATAAATAAGATCTTTAAAAAATAAGTAAAAGGGGCAGCCAGTTTTCAATGAATAATATCCTATTCCTCAGACCAGGTAGGAGACCACTTTTGGTGTTTCCATTTTGAAATTCTGCCACTTCCATCCCTTGAATGACAAAATCACCACATTCACTTCCACCACCTCTACAACCACTAACATCACCTTCACCTCCACCATCACCTCTAGCTCCATCTTCATTTCCATCACCCCCTCCACCTCTTACCACCTCCACCACCATCAATCTAAAAGAATAGACAAGTCCTCTATGGCATATTGGATTAGGGGAGAGTGTAGAAATATAGAAAATTATAACACATTCCTCAGAGTTCTATACTTTAAATATTAAAACTAAGTAGAAGTTTCTTGTTGGGTCCACACATATGGCTCAGAATAGATGGGATTTGGGAGTAGCTGGCCAATGGAGAGTGGCTACAACAATATGACCATAGGTGGGGTAGCTTATAAACAACAAAAATTTATTTCTCACAGTTCTAGAGCTGGGAAGTCTAAGGTAAGAAGCCAGCATGGTTGGGTGAGGGCCCTCTTCTGAAGTCATACCCAGTGCCTTCTGGCAGTGTCTTCAAATGGTGGGAGAGGATGGGGATCTCTCTGGAGCCTCTTTAGAAGGGCACCAATGTCATTCCAGATGGTGAAACCTTCATGACCTAGTTATCTCCCAAAGGCCCACCTCCTAACACCATCATCTTTGGTGGTTAGGATTTCAACATACGATTTGGGCAGAAGGGAGGGCACAAACATTTAGACTATAGCGTCCACTCAGTACCTGAGCCAAAGGGGGAAGAATGACCTTGGAATGAATTTTGCCTCTGGTGGGTCAAGAGTTCATATCAATTCTCTAAGAACTGGACCCCTCCATGAATCCAGTATCATATCAATAATCCAATAGCTCATGTAGTGTTTGCTTAAAAAGATGTATTATACTGAGGTACTTGGGTGGCTTAGTCAGTCATGCTTCCAACTCTTGATTTTGGCTCAAGTCATGAACTCAGGCATGAGATTGAGCCCGTGTTGGGCTCTGTGCTCAGCATGGTGTCTGCCTGAGATTCTCTCTCCCTCTTCCTCTGCCCCTCCCTCCGCTCTCTAAATAAATAGACAGATAACAAAATCTTTAAACAAAAACTAAAAACTCTTGTATATTGACAAACAATAGAGGACAAGGACAAAATGGAAGGTAGGGGGTGAGCACAGCTGAGGTTGAGGAGAGCTGAGCAGGTGTGTACGAACGAGCACGTGCACACGTACCAATGCTTGTCCAGCCACTGGAGCGCACGTGAGCATCACAGAACATCAGGATGTCTGTAACGCCATTTGGTTCTGCTTAGGTTATTACATATTTTCATATCCAAATTGAATAATAGTCATTTTTGCCCAGCAGCATGAAGGAATGTACTGTTTCAAATTAACCTTGTCTCTGAAGGAAAACGTATACGTGTGACACAGAAAGACGGAAAATGGCTTCTCTTCTGTGACACCTGTTACAATTCAACCAAATCTGCTGAAAGATTCTGTAGCTCTTCAGGAGCACAGGGCAGCAGAGAAGGGGAGGCAGTCTTTCAGGGCAGAGCCTGGAGTGGGGGATGAAGGGCAGGTATCTGTGAGGCTGGGCCATGAGACCAGTCATTTGTTCATGTGCCCATATCCAAAGGAGAATGCAGTGGTGGTATTGTCTCTGCTTCGCTCATTCATTTCTTCATCTCAGTAACAAAAGTTCATCGAGCACTTACAATGCCAGCACACATTATCTGTGCGTTAGAAATAGAGAATGCTGTGAACAAAATGAACAAAGTTCTTTCCTTCACAGACAGAGCTTATATTTTAAAAGGGGATACAGATAATGAACACAAAAGGAGCTTATAATATCAGGAGTAGTAAACGGGATGAGGGGCATGGTGAAGAGACAGTGTGACCACAGTGCTAAGGGTAGTGGTCAGGGAACGCGTTGATATTTGAGCCGAACTTTGAACAGGGGGAGGGGGAAGCCGTGCAAACATCGGAGGAGAGAATGTTCTAAGCCAAGGCAATCCAAAAATGCAAAGGTCCTGAGGCCAAAACAAGCTTAGGGTGTTTTACTTTTTGGTGTGCATGGTGGTGTGTGGCCCAGCCTTCAGGGTGTTGCTGGAGAGGGATGAGCCAAGGTAAGAATGTAGGAAATGAAGTCTCCTGGGCAGTCCAGGTCCAGACCATGCAGAGCCATGGTGGCCAAGGTCAGGGACTTTGCATTTTATTCTAATTTGATGTAAAGCACTGGGGAATTTTTTCAGTCAGGATGTGTTCATAGTTTTATATATATATATATATATATATATATATATATAATCATATATAATAAATAATACTATAATGATGAATATAAATATATAAAATAAACATATATTATGTATACATAATATATAACTATATATAATTTTTATATATTAATAATTATTCACTATAATATATGTAAATTTTATATATAGTGTTATATACTCCTTTCTTCTACATGGGATCCTCCCCTGACTGTCTATCAGATGCACTACACTGGAAACCCCTCTCCTTCCTTCCATGTCTCTGTCTCTCCTGCAGCATCTCTAGGCTCTACCTCTTACTTCTGCCTCTTCAGCAGGGCCGTGGCCCAAGAGCTTCCACCAGCTTTGCTCAGGCACATCCTGATAGCACCGCATCTCTGCCTCTCCGTGCATTCCCACTCCCTGCCCCAGAGCTTCTCTCATTTCCAACCTGGCACTCACAAGTCTAATCTGGAAGTGCCAGCTGGTAACACCCAGTGGGGGCTCCCTTGACCAAAGGGTAACAGAAAATGATGGATATGTGCTTCTCCTTTTGTTCTCATTTTCAAGTCATTTCCCCCTTGGAAAACCCAGTGGGATTAAGCACCCATCTCTTGCTCAGTATTCAACTCCGTAACTCCTTGTATCACCCTGCCTGTCCCCTCCTCCCTGCTTTCACTCTGTGTGTCTTGTGTCCCTTCTATCTGGGGTCAGATTCCTAAATAAACTTCCTGTATATTTCATGTTGTGGCAAGGAGAATACAAGATAAGACAAGATAACCATCCCCATTTTACAGATGAGGAACTAAGAGGTTAGGTAAATTGTCCAGGGTCACACCGGAATCAGAAATGGAACTGAGAGGGGCACCTGGGTGGCTCAGTGGGTTAAAGCCTCTGCCTTTGGCTCAGGTCATGATCCCATGGTCCTGGGATCAAGCCCCACATCGGGCTCTCTGCTCAGCAGGGAACCTGCTTCCGCTTCTCTCTCTGCCTGCCTCTCTGCCTCCTTGTGACCTCTGTCTGTCAAATAAATAAATAAATGGAACTGAAGTTTATCTGGTTTCCACAACCATGACCTTAAACAGCCCATTAGTGTGCTGCCTCACACTCAGAATTTGACAGATGGCATTGGATCTTGTCTGGATGGTCCTTCCTTTTGGGAGCAGACAGAACTCTGGGCCCATGATAGAGCTATAGCAGATTGACAAGAATGAGAGGGGTTTCAAGTGCAGTCCATCTGATGGAGTGCCAGAAGAGGGCCTGGTGTAGAAGAAAGGATCAAAACTAACCAGGGCTGAAGAAGAAGCCTGAACCCGTGGCTCAGGAAACAGAGGGCTGGCTCTGGACCAGTGATACAACTATCCTGGATACCAGGCTTTGGTGACAGAATGAATTTCAGAGCTCACTCTGCAACAGGCAAGTGAGGAATCTCACCTGTGGGCACATAGGTAAGCAGAGAGGAATTATTGTCAGCTATTTTTTTTTTTAAGACAGATATAGTCAGATGGATAAGAAGTAAAGAAAAAAAATCATAATTTCTAGTAATAATAGCTCCCTTATTCAGCACTTACTTGTGCCAGGCCCTGTGCTAAGCGCTTTGTATAAATTACCTTTTCAACAACGCAATGATGTAGATACAATTATTATTCCTTTTTTAATGATCAGCGTTAGAGTGGGTTGACTCAGTGAATGTCACACAGGTAGTAAATGATAGAACCGGGGCTCAAACTATGTCTGTGTGACAACAAAGCCCTTTCTTCTTAAGCACTTTTCCAGAATGGCTGAGTGAAGTCTTTTTTGGGAGACAGTGAAAAGCTGCTGGAGATATTGGGGCAAGACATGGCAGATAACATTACTCTGATGCCAGCATGGCTGTTGAAATAATTCTAAGAGGAAACCATTAGAATATTTTAATGGTCCAGAAGAAGGTGACATGAGATGAAGTTGAGGGAGTTAAGACAGAATCTGACCCAAATGACACTGAGGAAAGAATTCTTGAGGACCACAGTTCCAATTAACCAGAGCACAAGGGAAAGAAGAGAGTCTTGGAAGATTCAGAAGCTTTGATTCCGATGGAACAGTGATGGTGCCATTAATAGTTACAGGGGCACCAGTGGGAGAGGGAGGGGAATAGTAGGGTCAGAATCAGGGGATAGAATTTGAAGGCTCTTTTGAAACGCATATCCCCCAGGTTGATTGAAATGGATGTGGGGGCTTAGAAATGAGAAGGCCTGGAGATCAAGATTTAGAAATCATTCCTTAGACTGACTGTCTTAGTCTTGCACCCTTGGGGGTGGTCAGCTGGAGAAAAACATTCAGGCACTGCAGCCCACTTCTACAGAAGAGCCTGGTTGCCCTCCCTTCTCTTGCCACCTGCCTTTTGCCCTTTACCAAGTCTACCTGATTTCCGACTCTGGTTTCTGACAACAGATTCACCCATGAGCTGTCTTTCTGGTTTCGATTCCAAGCTATTTGATGGTAGGGACCGTACCTTAAACTTCTTTTTCTTTTATACCAAATGATATTCTTGTGGGTTGTTAACACAATCTTCTACTGGGCTTTTATTTTTTATAGGAGGAAATCTGAAATGCAACACGTATCATCATCATTCACTTCGGGTCTGGGGCCACTCGGAGCAAAAACGTAGACATCCAAAGCATTCATCTAAAGTGCCTCATTTTAACCTCAGTCCTCCGCAGGCCTTCCCATGTACGTCTTCAGCTCTTGGTTCCTGCTTCTTATCCACGCTCCAGTCTCCCCGTCTTCCGGTTCCAATCTGTAGCCTCAGGCAGCTGAGACAGAGGAGCTTTGCAATTAAATTCTCCCCTCCGGCCAAACTGACCCCAAATCTTCCTTCCAAAATTGTTCACGTTTATTTATGGTGTTGGTTTTGTTTCTGCATTTTCTGGAGGCACACAGAGCCCTCCTCACGGGCAGGGCTGCTTTGCCTTGCCCTGAAAGGCCCTCTCCTTCAGGGCACTGGCCCCACGTCTGCTGAGCCTTCCTTCTCACTAAATCTGCAGAGGGACTGTGGGCAGAGGCAAGCCAGGCCCTCTGCAAATGTAGAGCCAGCAAGGCAAAGCCATTAAACCATCCTGCCTACTCGCCCCATAAGCTCCATGCGTGCTGCCTTGTTGGCTGTGGCTGCACCCTCCGGACACCGTCTCACAAGCTCGGTCTTCCTCAACTACCTCGCTCATGAAGAATGGAGTGGCTGCCTGTGGGGTAGGTCCTGGGTAAGGCACAGGAGCCCACACTGAGTAAACCCCACTCCCCTCTCCTTAGGAAGCTCCCCGTTTAGGTATGTGGCATGTGCAGAAGGAGGAGATGCTTACGGGAACAACCCAGAAGATCTGCCTAAATGGCTCAGGTGGGAGGAAAGGCCTCTTAGATGCACAGCTGACTTAGCCACTGGGTTAGGAGTCATGCCCCAGGGTCATGACCCTTTTTGGAACCCATGGCCATTTTTTTAAAATTTTTAATTTTTAATTTTTTATAAACATATGATGTATTTTTATCCCCAGGGGTACAGGTCTGTGAATCACCAGGTTTACACACTTCACAGCATTCACCATAGCACATACACTCCCCATTGTCCATAACCCCACCCCCCTTCTCCCAACCCCCCTCCCCCCAGCAACCCTCAGTTTGTTTTGTGAGATTAAGAGTCACTTATTGTCTCCCTCCCAATCCCATCTTGTTTCATTGATTCTTCTCCTACCCACTTAAGCCCCCATGTTGCATCACCACTTTCTCATATCAGGGAGATCATATGATAGTTGTCTTTCTCTGCTTGACTTATTTCGCTAAGCATGATACGCTCTAGTTCCATCCACGTTGTTGCAAATGGCAAAATTTCGTTTCTTTTGATGGCTGCATAGTATTCCATTGTGTATATATACCACATCTTCTTGATCCATTCATCTGTTGATGGACATCTAGGTTCTTTCCATAGTTTGGCTATTGTGGATATTGCTGCTATAAACATTCTGGTGCATGTGCCCCTTTGGATCACTACGTTTGTATCTTTAGGGTAAATACCCAGTAGTGCAATTGCTGGGTCATAGGGCAATTCTATTTTCAACATTTTGAGGAACCTCCATGTTGTTTTCCAGAGAGGTTGCACCAGCTTGCATTCCCACCAACAGTATAGGAGGGTTCCCCTTTCTCCGCATCCTCACCAGCATCTGCCCATGGCCATTTTTAAAATTTTAAGTTCTTTTAAAATCAGAAAAAAAGGATAAATATCATTATAGAATTATAATGAATATATAACATTAAATTCAGCCTGTAATCCAATGCAGTTGTAAAATACACTTCTATCTATTTAGTTAGTTAGTTATTGGGAGAAGGGTCCGCAGAGGCAACATGGCCTAAGGCCAACGAGAGTCACAACATGGTCCTTCCTGGACAAGGTGACTTCAGGGCAGAGGAGAAAACATGTAGGAACTGTGAGAAGAATGGAGTAGACTTGCTAGATGAGGAACTAGTGGAAGCATGGGTCGAAAATCCCAGCAACCTAGAGATGTGGGGGAACCACTCACCTACAGGGAGTAGTAAGATGAAGGCAGGGATGTGGCGGAGAGAGCCTTCCCACCATAATCACAGCCTGTGATTTGCCCATAACCTGTGGACTCATGCCCACTGAATGTGCTGCATTAAATCAACACTTGCCAACCCTGTGCCCTACCTTCTGCCAGCAAATATTTCCCTGCAACTCTCATCTGGGTATCGAATGTGTGACAAGGTGTCACCACCTGGGAACAGCTTCCTCTGTCACCTCCTCTGTGGAGGGAGCCATGCTTCAGATGGCAGGTGAGGGCTGAGATTTGGGAACAGGAAGGCTCTGGACCACCCAACCATCTCTCTGTGTTAGGGCCTCAGCTTGAGGCCCTCTGGAAGGCCAGGGATGGGCCATGTTCCTTTTGTTTACAAAGTGCCCAGAGGTTTGCTCGCTCAGTGACCATTTTCGAAGCTTAAAGTGAAAGCAGATGAAAGACCAGGAAAAAATGTTCATTATGCAGGCGTATCAGAGCCCCCTCCCCATCCTAATGCATGTGTCATTTAAACACACTTGTGAGAGGTGTTCATTAGTTCCCCCATTATTTAGAAATGTACTTCAAAGACCCCTCAAACAGCAGTGTGCCGTCACATTGTTTAAACATATGATTTGTTAAAACACCACCCTTACCGCTCTGAAGCTCCGGGGTTATATCATCTCGGAGCTGACACAACTCAGGGGTCACCCTGCTGCTGAGGGCTGTCTCAGCTACTCCCCACCTCATCCTGATGGTTAATAAGGATCAGCTTTTGAAAGGCAAGGTCAAAAGAACGAAGTGACTTCTGATGCTGGCTGATGGTGTGTGAGTTCATTGTTCCCAGGGGCTGTTGAACGTCCGATGAGGAGGGCCCGTTATTATCAAGAAGCTATGGAGGCAAAGCCTCGCCCCGCCATCCACCTGCGTCTGGCACTGAATGGGGGCTTCCAGAAGGATCCAATCCTTGACTTTAAGAATAGCTCCCTTTCGGAAGACCTGTTTCCATGAAAATGGAAACCTGTAAAAAGATGCAGTAAGTGCTGACCATGTGCCTTATCGAAGCACCCCTCCAAGCACCTTTTCTCCGCGGGGGCACTACAATGTTTACAGGTTTTAAACTGCAGGATAGAGATGCTTATGGCAAGCCACTGATTATAGAAAATCAAACTGAGATGCATTCATTGATTTGAGGGGAAAATAAGAATAATGGGGAGAAAGGTTTCCAACTTTAAAAAAATCAATTTATGTAAATTTATCAAGAAGATGTCTGCTCCATAAAGAGGTCCATCTCCTCCTTTCTCTTGTCTGTGGCAGCACGTCAGGCAGCTCTCATCTCACTGCAGACTTTCTCCCTACACCAGTCTCCAGTCTCTGCCTGGCTACTTTGCAAAACACATTTTTTTTTTTTTTTTTAGGTGAACCTACAGTAAAATACATAAGGGTCCTGCGGCAGCACATCAGTTAAGACCTACCTTTTGTGGAAGGGGGCGGACATCTACTGGGGTCGCTAGTCGTGTTGTTGGGGCTAGAGTTTCTATCCCCTCTGAGAGCAGAGGCAGACCTCCAATGACTCCCCTTCTCCCAATGCCTTTGCTTAGTTAGCTGTATAGATCAAGCAGGCTCCAACTCTTGGAGATAGTGTCAATCAGTACTTTTGCTTAATCCCGAGATGCTGTCGGCCACCAAAATCCACACCATCCTTCCCTGGGCCTTGTCCCTCATGGTGCATCCTGACCATCCCAGGCTTTCCTCACCTAAGGCCTGAGAATCTATAACAGCCTTTTATCCCTTCCCCCTGCTACTTTCCACTCTGGAAACTTTCTTAAAGTTTTCTTGGTTCAGTTGCCTGCCATGCTATGGTGGGCAAATCCCAAAAGCGTGCAGGCTGTTTTCTGATTCCTGATGGTTTCCTCCAGTTGGTCTTTTCTCTAGCATGAGGTAAAGAGTATGTCCGCAGCTCCTTCCCGTCATTTCCAGGGCCTGGCTTCTCCATCTCCTGTGAGCGTCACTTCAAACAAGGACTCACGCATCTACAGAACAAGCCATGGTCTGTGGGCGCAGCTCAGTTCAAACACATGCCTCGAAAAGAAGCGTTCCTTCCGTGGAAGGAGTGTGAAGGTCTGTGGCGCAGCTCACCACACAGACAGACTTCTTACCAGGTCACAGAGGACGGGTCAGCCCCTTGCAGCAAACGCCCTTCCCCATGGCAATCTTCTCCATGACAGACTAGTGCTTGGGTTTCAGAGTTCTGTACCACACACAGGATTTCCTGGAACACTGTGTGAAAAGTGTATGCAGGTGTCCACTTCTCACAGGACAGGAAAAGGAAAAATTCAGACCTGGGGTCAACTTTCAAATGAGGTTTTCCAGCTTCACTATTTCAGTCAAGGTTTCGAAAGCCTCAGGACCAAGTTTCATTTAGGAAGAGAGTTCAAGAAAAATGGTTTTTCCCTCCCTCTCTTCAGACCATTTGAAGAGACGCAAAGTGAATTTTTTGCAGAAAGTACTAGCTTGTCCAGGAGATAGTTGATGTTCTTTCCTAATGTGACATTATTAAACTATGCCAGGCTTAAAGGAAAATTCTGAGTCTTCATATAAAATTTTATTAAGAAGCCACCCTTATTACCTTTACTCTAGAGAAAAATTAAAAAATTCCTTAGTGGACAACATGGAATCTGTGTCCTTCCCTGAAAAAACATTGACCAAGACATGAGTTAAGTTCCCAGTTTTTCTACTAACTAGTCCTTGACTAGCCCCTTCTCATCTCTTGCTAGTGAGTGTGTTCCTCTCCCAGATGAAGGGAGACAAAATGTAAGATGCCCGAGGCTTTCTGTCCTGGAACAGGGCTGTGACCTTGTGGGGGTTGCTAGAACATGCACCAAGTACAGTCCATCAGGGAGCTCTGAGACCAGACAAAGAAGCCCATCTCCAGAAAGTTCCCACATTAACCAACTGCAGCGACACCCGAGTTAGGCGAGCATATTTTTGATTTCTGATTTTAGATCTTGCAAGGGAATTGGAGAAAAACAGTATTTTCTGCCCCAATCAAAGAAGAAAGGTTTTGTTCCCTCGTTCATCATCAATCCTAGCATGTTTTATATAAATGCCCCTAGGAAGCTCATACTTTCACTCCTTGCCAAAACTGGCTGAGCTCCTGGCTCGGGCTGGGGAACAGAGGAAGAATTACGAGTGTGGTTGAACACACTGGCATGCATGAGGCTTGAAGCAGTTCTGTGTATCAGTAACGTGTAATGACAACCGCCCATCTGTTCTCTGAAACTCTTCATCTGAGCCTTCATCAAGCTGGAAATCTGGAAGGAGATAAATGCAAGGGGACGGTTCAACATGAACTCAGAAGTACCTGCAGAAAAAGATCCACCATGAGCCGGCAGTGGAGAGGCTGACTGACTGTGGAGCTCAGGGTAGTGGGGCAGGGGTCTGTGAGGTCAAAATGAAGGTCAATGACCCCAGCCCCATTGACTCTGCTTCTGAATAGGGACTTGAGCATTTCATGTAATAAAGCATCAGCCCAGGAAGCAGCAACCATTCTCCAAACCTTTGCTTCAGGATCACGAGACCCCAGATTTTCCCAATGTCCATTGCATTGGGGCCAACAGTGGAACTGAAAGTCTGACAAGCACGCAGAAAGTCCCCCATTCCTGCGGACACCCTGGCCTCTACTCTTGGGGAAAGACAAATGGGCAGCAGGGAAAAGGAGAGGGTTGAAGACAGCCTATACCCCCAAATGGTGGTGTCTTTGAAAACAAAATGAACTAGAAGAAGGTCTGGGTTTATTCCAGGGGTATACAGCTGGAACTACCTGAGCTCCGGGAGTCCTGGAGAAACGCTGCCCGGGGAAAGCGAGCAAACAGAATGCAATTTGCCCGCTGCATTCTGAGCACCAGCTCTGCTGCGAGCAGCTCGGTGGTGGCAGCGGCCAGCATCTATCACCAGCTATCTGGGAACCCAGGGCTGCTGGTGTTTGCCGCAGGCAACTGATTAGATGGCAAGAAAGCTTATTAGATCCCCAGTTTCCCCCAGTGAAGCCTCCCCCTCAGGGGACAAGAGGGGGACATTTTCATGGATTTGATGAATACTGTTGGGGATCTGAGATCACAGGCTGGGGAAAAAAAAGGGGAATATGAGCAGGAGATTATGGAATTTGTTGAGGCTGAAATATGACCTGTGAGAAGCCATGGGGAGTGCAAGCTGCCTGGCCCGGTCTGGGCCTAGGACCGCTGCCTTGCTGCAGGCTTCAGACTTTTCAGCCTCCTGATTAATGGAGCAAATTCCCAAGCCTGCTTCATTGCTCTCTGTGCCCCATGAAGCTTCCTCCAGCTAGCCCTCTCTGCTTTCTTTCCCCAAAATTTGGGCTGCTGAGAAAGACCTCCGAATCGGGAAGCAGACAGGAAATGTTTACTGAACACCTGGAGCTTTTGTTAAACATCCCTTCCAGGAAGTGTCAGTAGAAAGAAAAGTTTTGAAAGAGGTCTGGCTTCATTCATTAATTCATTGACTTAACATGTCGGAGGGCATCCCAGATATCAGGCAATGTGGATAAGGAGCTGTTTAGTTGGAGGCGGAGCACATGCATAGAGAAGGCCATTACAGAACCAATCTAAGGCAATTGTCAGGGAGGATAGATGGTGAGAGATAACAGGCCAAGTGTTGCTATGGAGAGAGATGCTCGGGGGCTTGACCTGGTCAGAGAGGGCTCAGAGCAGGGGAGTATAAGGCGAGCCTGGCAGGGCGTGGAGGCTTTGAACGGAGCGCAAGGCCAAAGGTGTCCTGGAAAATTGGCAGAGGAAAGCCTTTTGCTTCTTCTCAGACAGAATCCTGGCCCTTCCTCCCCATCCTTCCGGCATTAGTAGGAGCTCACACCAATCGAGATCTCTGTAAACCACAACCTCTTACCCCAAACACATGCCTGAAATTCACAGAAAATACGTCCCCAGGAGACAGGGTCAATGTGGTCCCCAGATCAGTGACAGCAACAGCAACTGTGAGCTTGTTGGAAATGCACAAGCTTGGGCCCCACTCCAGACCTACCATCAGAATTTGCATTTAATGGAGTCAGGGGACCAACACGCATATTAAAGTTTGAGCAGAAAAATAGGCTCCCAGGTTCTCTCCTCCAGGCTCATCTAGCATGGTATGGAGAGCTGTCCCAACCAGAGCCCTGATAGGAGTTCTCAGTGCCTATCAGGAAATCTCAGCATCCTGACTCCTAAGCTGGCCTCTTGTATCTGTCTCCACTTACTCTTCCTGCCTAGCTAGGGAAGTGCACTTCCATTCTGCAAGTGTAAAGTGGAAATAATAATAGTAACACTTCAAGTATTGTAAGGAGGATTGAGTTAATATTTGAAAAGTTTTGAGAATAGTTTTTGACGTACTGTAAATGCTACATAAGCATTTATTAAATAAATAAAATAGAGCATCTGGCAAAGTGACTGGTCTAAGGCAAGTGCTCAGTAAGTGTTTGTTGTTTTTGAATTTGAAAGTCAATAAGATAAAAGCAGAGAGAGAAAGAGAGAATATGCATGAGCTCCAGGGAAAAGAGATACCCACCTCTGCCTCTCTGGTGGCTGGAGTACCTGGTGAATGAGACTAGTTTTGTGTGCAGCCTCCTGAATGGGGAAGGAGCTGGAAGGAGAAAGGGGGTGGGGGAGGCATGGCAGGGCATGACGAGATAGGCAGACATGTCTGCCCTTTAGTCCCTGTCAATCGCTCCCTGAGCTGATGATGTGCTGATGCGTGTGAGGGTCCAGACAGTGCCCGCCTGGGCTGGATTTTCACGCATCACTCCCAGGGGAGCTGGGGCTCTCACCATATCCGAGTCACGGAAGAGGAGGCGCGCCTCCCCAGCCCCACGTTGTCAGGCTTAACCTACAACATAATTGCCCACCAGGCCCTCGGCCCCTCCTGCTTCTACTTCAGAAAAACCAGCACGCAGGCCTGCTTCATCCCATAACCTCTACCTGTAGCCTCGAGTCCCCCAGCTGGTCTGTTCAGCTGGGAACACTGCTGCAAAGGAGTAGAGAATGTGCCAGAGAAGGATATGATTTTAGAAATGAGGACCAACCTTAAGGAGCTTTCTCTCCCAGACCCCCACCCCTCCTGCCACTCCTTTCAGACACATCTGTCAACAGCTGCTTCATTGTGTGGACCCCTAGTTAAGACTCGTCTTTTCTACCTTTGCAAGTTGAAGCCACCCTACCCTTCCTGGGAGCCCTCAGCGACACGGAGCTGCACGAAGCTGCCAGTCTCATTGGTGCTGACTCTAGCAAGACCCCATGTCTTACTCTACATTCTACCCCCATGACCATCTGTGGGACTATTGTGAATAAGAGCCAAGGTGGTGACAGAGACGATCTGACCTCAAAGCCCAAGACGCTGGCTTTCTTGCTTGTGTTTCCTGTGTGTGAGTCATAGAACCCTAGTTCTGAGGCTTGGTGATAGATACTATATATATAATATATATATACACACACACACGCACACACTTATCCATAAAATATATGTGTGAATATATATGTATACCTGTAGCAACCTACATTTGAAAAATTCTAGATTAAATTAACTGAAAGGATTTCTTTATTGCAGGACTACTCAGAGCCTTAAAAATACAGACACAAATAGCTAGCCTTAGAAAGACGGTTAAAGCCCATTGACCTGTAGGATCTTGTCTCCCTCACAGTGCCACTTGCCGGCTGGGGCTCTCCACAGGTGTGCACTGCTGTCTGCCATGTTACCCCTCAGCACTGGTTTCCCCCTACTGTATAACCCCCACCACCCCCACAGCCTTCAGGCAGCCTGGTCTTCCTGCCTCATGATTTTTTCCCCAAAATACAACCTCGTCACAGGTTGCTCCTTTCCTTTGTGGTGTCTTGGTCCTCTGAATTCTCTCTTTTTTAAAAGATTTTATTTATTTATTTATTTATTTGGGAGAGAGAGAGAGTGAGAGAGAGAGCATGAGCAGGGGGAGGGGCAGAGGGCAAGGCAAACACCCCACTGAGCAGGGAACCCGATGTGGAGCTCAATCCCAGGACCCTGGGATCATGACTTGAGCTGAAGGCAGGCGCTTAACCCACCGAGCCACCCAGGGGTCCCTCTTGCTCCTCTAAATTCTGTCTACCCGTCAAGGCCCCAAGCAAGCCCTACTCTCCCTTAGGAAGCCTTTCTTGCACACTCCAGCCTTCCTCTTACCTGCTTCTCTCAACTTCTGCCACATTTGTCATCTTATTTAAACACTGGTTGGTGTACTGATGTGACTACTGACCATATAATGCCCTTAAAATAAGAAACAAAGCTTAACACTTCCCTGTTGCTTACAGAGTTCTTGATAAAGAGTGGAAAATACTTAATCGGGACTTGCTGATGGCTTGGATTATTTAAAACAGGAATGGGGACCCACTCCTTGAGTGCCAGCCAACTTAAAGAACACCAGCTGGGGTGAAGAGCAGCGCCATTTGCATTGTGACCTGGCTCCAGGCCAGCTCCCCTGCTGGGTCCCCTGCCTGGGTCCCTGGGGGAACAGATTCAGAGCACAAGTCACAGGGGGATCTTTCCTGCCGAGTCCAGTAACTCTATTGGTTAAAGAAAGGGAGCTGTGCCCTGGGACACTGGTCCAGCTACAGCCAGCCCCACTTACCACCCCACCCTCTAGTGGATGTGCTAGACTGCAGACTCCCTACGAGAAGGCAAAAAAAAAAAAAAAAAAAAAAAAAAAAAAAAGAGTTTCTGCAGGCTCTGGGATCATTGCCTATTTGTAATCTTTTTCTCTTCCTGAGCTTCAAGTCTCCTTCGGCGTCTCGTTGTATCTGTCTCTGCCTGTCTGTCAGTTTGCCTTCCTTTTCAAAAAACCTGAATAAAACACAGAGCAAACTGTCTCCCTTTCCTATCTGAGAGCAGAGAATAAAGCAGTCACATGTCAGGGGCACATTTTCAGGTTTTATTTTCATCGGCAATATCCTGCAAGCACCCTCACCCCCATAATTGCTGTGGAGACACCAAATCCCCCTCCGTCCTTTTGTGCGTGCTGACAGACTTCACGTTAGCAGACCCGCAGACGAACCCCCAGACGAACCTCACCAGGCTCCGTGCCAGCCCCGGCACCCGTCAGTGCCCAGGGGTGTGCCAGAGTCGGCCGAGGCGCACCTGTCCCGTGCACGCTGGACGTGCTCTCCCTTCCCCGGCTCCAACTCTCTCTCCTCTAACTTAAGGTGCAGCGCAGAACATCAGAGCCTGACAGGATGCTGTCTGTGTGGTAGCATCAACAACAGAGGCAGGCAGCACTTTGGGAAGACAGAATGCCAGCCAGGAAAGGGGGGCGGTGGGATGCTGCTGGGGCAGGGGCACAGGGGGGCTTCTGGATGTGAACCGATCTGTGCACCAGGAGGCTGGCCTTGCAGAGCGGTCCACCTCAGACTCAGAGGTCCTGATGCTCTGCATGGCCTGAAGGAGAGAGGAAAGCTCTCTCGTTGAGGCTGGAACCCAGTCTCCTCACGCACTGGCCCATCTGGCTGCATGGATGCTGTTTGCAGATGGAGGAAAAAGGGAACTGGTCCCTGCAGGTCCAGCTTCTCCAGGTCTGGCACAAATGTGTGCTCTCCTGAAAGGAAGCAGGGCCAGAGGAGGCTGTGCATGTCTTGTCTGAGCAAAGGGCCTGTTGTGACTCCTTTTCAGGGACTCCAACAGTTGGGAAGCAGCTTCAGACAAAGACGGGGGTGGGGAGCGGTTGGTTGTTCCCAGTCACAGTGAGAGAACCTGGAGGCTCACCGTGCAGAGGGGTCAAAAACTCCCCTAAATGCCTTTTCCCCGGGGGTCTGATCAAACAGAGCCCGGCTGGACCTGGGAAAACCCTGACCCCCTCCACCCCTGAAGGATTTAGCTTGAGGCAATGCAGCCTGCCCAGACACACAGAGCGTGAGTTATGCATTCTACAAAATGATCCCATAAATCCTGAAATGAGTTTTTTTAAAAAAGAAAAACAAAGCAAATCAAGATGAATAAATATTAATGAATCGCCTCCTCTCCGTGGCAAGAGGAACGAGAGGCGGAGCTAATGACTCTGTCAGCAGATCACAGACATTCTGAATATTTCATGGAGCAGCGGAGGTGGACCTCAGACAGGGGTCCCTCACCCCATGTGCACTTAGAGACCGACAAAAGCAGTGTGCGTGGGACACATCCCGGAGCAGAAGGCTGGATTTCCTAGCCAACTTGCTGGGGTTAGCTGGCGCCCGACACACAGTAACAGGCCTCTATTTGCCGAGCGCTGGCTCTTTGCTGATGCTTTCCATCTATTACCTCGACCCAGGAGCTATTACTAAACCCACTTCCTAGGACAGGAGACCCGGGCTGAGAGGAAATAACATGCCACACGATATTCGACTAGTAAGTGGCAAAGCTGGCATCCAGACGCAGGGCTCTCTTGACTCCCAAATCCAGCCCTACCCATGTAGCAACAGCTCAACACATCGCTCCCCTTCCCTCCTTCCCACGCATCTTCTCGGCCTTGGGCCATGTCTCCGTGGCTCCACATGAGCCTTTCATTGACTCAGCATGGGGGACAGACTCTCACACAGTAGGTGCTCAATAAATCAATACGTGTTTGTTGAATGGGATCGAATTTCCTGCCAGGGGAAGAAAATGACTTTGCCCTCTTCTCATAGCTGAATCGAAATTCACAAAATAAGTCCTTCCCCCAGGGGTGGCTAACCCATGCAGCTGGCCCTCCTCGGAGGCAGACTCGAGGGATATCATCCTCACAGACATCACTGCTGTTATCATAGGGCCTCCGAGAGCTTGGACAGGTGAGGCAGACATGAAAGAACCGACAGAAAATTAGGTGGTGGTTGAGAGAGAGCCCCCCTTCAGTGCCCTGGCTTTCAAGGGGGACCCCCCAGGGGCTGCCAGTCACAACCCCCCCCCCCGCACCAAATTCACTTAAAACAGTTCCCCCCCCCTAAATTAACAAATGGAAGAACAGGAGCAGACTTTCTCCAGCCTCTCCGCTGCGTCCCCACCCAGCGACAGCTAAAACGTTTCACTTGTCAGTCAGCAGTAAATACCACGTCTCAGCTTTGTACTGAACATCCCCAGAATAGACGTTGCTAATGGCCTTGATGACAGTCTCTGATTTCTGAAGCATATGTGAGAAAGTGAAAGAAGGGGGGCGGCCCGTGGAAGGGGGGCAGGAAGGCCGGAGGGAGGCTGCAGGAGGGAGTCAGGGCTGATGTGTAGCTCGATTCTTTCTCCTTCTGATGTTTTCACCGCTTTTTTTTTTTTTTTCATTTTCCCCAAAAGCTTTTTCAAGTGTCCACAACACTCACGGTGCTGAGCAGCTTTAGCCCTAAAAGTCAAGAAGAAAAGGACAGAGGGAGAAAGAAATAGCCCTACCTTCTACGGTCCACCTCACTTGGGTTCGGGAGGACCGCCTCCAGCCTTCTTATGAACCCCAGGGAGACCACATGCTCTGGGACATGCTCGCTCTCTCCTCTGATGGAAGCGGGGGCCACCCAGCCAGCCTTTCCTGGGGCTGGGGCGCTCACGCCCAGGCTGCAGGGAGCAGGGGAAGGACGAGGCCTCCAGATCATGGCCCACAGGGATGCTCAGTCAATTTTTCTAAATACCTGATGGCCACTCATTAGGCAATGGCTAGAGTGGTTCTTCCTTCCAATGAAAAGAAAGCGGGAATAAAACCAGAGAGGGGTGGTCAGCTTGGAAGATTGATTCACACAAACAAAAGTCACTGATATTATGCTGTGGCACCCTCACCAGTTTAGTGAGTCAGACCCAGCCTCTGTTCTCAGAAGCTTTGCGGTCTCCCCTTGCCCTTGTCAGATGCACTGACTCAACTCAAAGTAGAGGGACTTGCGGGTTAATGACATGACCCTGAACCAGGGAAAATGGGCATGAATCTCCTTGCTTTCTCAGAAACGAATCCCTACCCCCATACACTACCCATTCCACCTCCCCACAAAAATGTGTTTCTCTCCCTGCCACCCACCCTGAGTTCCTCAACTGGAAATAGTCTATAGAAATCCTCCGGGATCAGGTCTCTTTAACCTGCCTAACATTTGTTAAGCCTGACTGTGTGTCCCTTCCTGTTTCTAAGCGCCATATGGGCCTTACCTCCAGCACCAGAACAACAAATGCTCCATTTTGCAGGTGGGAAAATGGAGGCTCCTCTTTGTTAAGTAACTTAATCCTGTGGTTCATGAGCTCGGGCCTCTAGCTGCAGAGTATACTTGCTTGTTTCCTGTCTCACGAGCCTATACTGGCTCTGGTCCTGTCCTCTCTTACTGACAAATCTTTGCCCTCTTCTTTCCACAAAGAAAAATAGTATCAGCTTCTTGGCTGCTGTGTGCTGTAGGATCCTGGACTGAAGATCAGCGGTGTGGGGTCATTAAGCTTCCTCCTTTCTGCTCTTTACAGATAACTGCAACTAGATTGTCTGAAACACTCGGGCTGAAAGAAGAGGCCACAAGGCTCGGGGGACAATTGGTACCAGGCCATGTTCTGTACCACCTGTTGACTCATTTGAATGCTTTTTCTTGACCTCTATCATGAGCATGGTGGTAGTGATTTCAAACACCTTACAGAGGGCTGACAGGTCTCCCAAAGGTCCTATAACTTGTGGTGTAGAGTGTCTGCAGACAAATTGGGATGCCATAGGCAGTCAACTCATGAAAAGCTTATTTTTAAGGATAATGATTAAATTGCTGTTTCTAAGGCCTTCACCACTAGCCCTGAATTGACTTCATATTCTCGAGACGCCTGCATCCCCATTCTCTCCAGAACGTCAGCTTTAATTTAAAGCCCCATCAGAGATCTTTGAAGGCCTAAATCTTTCCCTTCCAGCTGGTCAGAGATATTGGCATATTAATCTATTTAGTAATTATGCGAACAAGCTCTGACCATGTGTTATTGAAAATTAAACTATCAAAATGTGTCCAATCAAATTGCTCAATTTCTCAATCCCATCCTGTCATTAGATTCAACACTAAGATTAATTACGAAGCAATGGGCCAGGTTCGCCAGATGTTGCGCTGACTTCAGTCAAGGTACATCTGTTTCCACCTACGATCACTGCAGATTCAGCCGCTGATTCCACAGTTCCAGGTCTGGTTCAGGGATACATTAGCCCAAACATGCCCGGTATTGACTTTGTCCAATACTCCTGAGTCTCCTGCTCCTTGCAACTGCTGTCCAAGGCCACTGTCAGCCAACGGTCTGTCCCAAGGGAGTCCCAAGGGGGTGAGAACTGCCAGCCAGTGTTGAGGTAAAGGAAAGAGGCTGCTGCTTTGAAGAGAATTACAATTACAGATATAAGGAAGCCGTAGAGGTGGGTTCTGGCCCAGAACGTCTGATCTTTGCCCTCATGATACAATTTCTTCGTAAACTGCTTGGCCTTCTGGCTAGGTGGTGTCACCACCTGTTACAGAAACCCACCCAGCTGAATGCCAAGGGCACCGTCTGAAGAACAGAACCTTAATGGTTACACGCAGTCAGTCTTACCCTGGCTCTTTGCTATTTGCTGGATGTGTGACTAAGGGCAAATCAGTTCTTACCCTCTCTGAGATTTCTTAGTTGTAAAATGCAGAGGTAAAATTACCTACCTTCTAAGGTTATGAGAATTGTGGAAGTATATAAAAAGTGCTTGGCATTTTAGGAGAGATTAAGCCCTTAGACTCTTGAGTCAGCCCAGGTGGGGTTCAGTTCCTGCTCCACACACTGCTAATCACCAGACAAAGGATTTTGAGTGAGGAACCTCACCTTCCCAAGACTTGATTTCCTCATCTATAATATGGGATGATAATAGGACATCAAAGGTAGGATGAAGTTACATAATTCATAGAAGTGCTAACTAAGCAGAGTCCTGAGAAATAACAAACATTAAATAACATTCAGGAATGTTACTAGTATTACTATCCTGGAATTTGTAGTAGACAAGCAGAAAACATTGCTTTCATTTTCAACTCTCTCTTTTCTTCCTCTACCTGTATGTTTCTCTATGGCCCCTAGACTTGAAGGAGTCTTAGGAGTCATATAATCCAATCTTATAACACACAGACATCCATTCCTTTCATAACGTTACAGGAAGAAGAGTTTGCAATTATAAACCTAACTCTTTCCTTAAGTAAGAGGATATATTTTATTACATGGAATATATATTGTTTTACCAAACTCCTTATGATACAAGTATGGAAATATAAGTTAAGATTGAATGCTCAGCCTAATAAAGAAAGAAAATAAGTGTATCTCAACAGTGAGGTCAGGAGGAAGAGGGTGAAGAATAGAGAAAAGCAAAAAGGAGAATGGAGAAGGAAAGAGGACAGCAGGACAAAGTTCTATAAAATAACCCCTTCCAATGACCATTGAAAATATCAGTTAAATCCTACTTAAAATGCAAAGTGAGCTGATTTATTCTGGAAGCCAGTAAAAGAATTGATTTTTGTTGACATGATGTAAAAAAGAAATTAGATTTATGGATAAAGGAGTTAGAGGTATAGATGACCAAAAAGTGCAAATTTCCAATGCTTCAGTCAAGATATTCTAGGTAATTCTATGTTAGAAAATTCAGAACCTTAAAATAACGAAATCTGACTTCAACTTCTATAAAAGTCATAGAAAATCATAAGAACATGTTGCTATCATTCTAACACTAAGAACAAGATGAATAACCTACAACATCATAATTCTTAAGACAATCAAAGAGCCAAAGATGAACACAGAAAGCTAATAAACTAAAATTCAGAAAATCTCATGACCCTCCTAGGAAAGAAGAGACTCATAAAAATGGTATTTTTAAGAGATTTATTTATTTACTTTAGGGGGCAGGGGCAAAGGGAGAGGGAGAGAGAAATTCAAGCAGACTCCATGTTGAGTGCAGAGCCAGATATGGGGTTTCATCACAACCCAAGTGGAAACCAAGAATCTGATGCTTAACCAATTGTGCCACCCAGGCACCCCAAAATGATATTTTTATCATTATAAAATAGTGGCAGAATGAGAAAGCCATCACAGATACATGTAAGAAGAAAACAGCTAAAATTTTAATGAATTTCTAAGGTTTGAAATTAGATAAGAATGACAGTTAAAACCTGTAGGGGCCCTAGAAATAAAATCTGAATCCACTCACAAACTTTTCCACTGACTTTCTTTAAGTGCTCACACAGAATATTGGGGTAAGAATAAGAGAGCTGTTAATGTCTTGAAATGCAAACATGTGTAAGCTGTAAAAACCCAAAGAGCAGGAGAATTGAGACAAACCCTCTAGGAATTCAGACCCCAGTCCCTGGTAAAGGTAAGGTTCTAACCCTACCTTCAAATCAGTTTAAGCCTATGATAAACTACAGTCAAGCCCTGATTCAACTCAAAAACAAACTAGATCAACTCAAACTCACAAACGGGAAGGCTGACAGAGAAAAAGAGGATGTCCTATTTCTGGAGTAAGCATTATTTACTTCAGTTTCTGCTGCATTTTTATCCATGATGTCTGAGAGTCATTCAAAAGCCATGAGACAAAATGTCAAGGCTGTGAAAGACAAGGAAAGACTTAGGAACTTTCACAGATTGGAAGAGACTAGAAGACATGACAAATAAATGCAATGTGGTATTTATATTGCATCCTGGAACAGAAAAAAGGCATATGTAGAAAAACTAGGGAACTCTCAATAAAAATTGTAGTACAATGAATAGTATTGTATTAATGTTAATTTCTTAGTTTTGGTTATTGTACTGTGTGGTCATATAACATATTAACATTAGGGGAATCTGGAGGAAGGGTATCTTGCAATTTTCTACACTATGATTGGAACCCTTCTATAAGTTTTAAATTCTTTTTATTTTAAGATTTTATTTATTTACTTGACAGACAGAGATCACAAGCAGGCAGAGAGGCAGGCAGAGAGAGAGGAGAAAGCAGGCTTCCTGTTGAGCAGAGAGCCTGATGTGGGGCTTGATCCCAGGACCCTGGCATCATGACCTGAGCCGAAGGCAGAGGCTTTAACCCACTGAGTCACCCAGGCACCCTTAAATTCTTTCTAAATTAAAAAAAAAAAAAAAAAAAACAAAAAAACAAAAACTTTATGAGCTGTTTAGAAAGCAAAAAGATATGAATTATTATCAAGAGAATAAAGTCAATAGAAACAGTCACGGGGGGTGGCTGGGTGGCTCAGTGGGTTAAGCCTCAGCCTTTGGCACAGGTCATGATCTCAGAGTCCTGAGATTGAGCCCTGAATCAGGCTTTCTGCTCAGCGGAGAGCCTGCTTCACCCCTCTCTCTGCCTGCTCTGCCTACTTGTGATCTCTCTCCCTCTGTCAAATAAATAAATAAATAATCTTTAAAAAAGAAACAATCACAGAGATGATCTATATATTAAAATTAGAAAAGGAGTTTTAAAAGAATTATGATTAATATGCTACACAATTTTGTGGACAACATAAGACTATAGAGAAGGAAATTCAGTAGAGGCATTTCTATTTTCTATGAAAAAAAGAAAGCCCAAATAGAAATGCTAGTAATGAAAAATATAGTGGATGAAAAGAAGAATTCTTTTCAAAGAAAAGAATCAATGAACCTGATGTCAGGTGAATAGAAATTAAAGACAAACCTAAACAGAAAAAAAGAAGGTTTTTTTGTTTTTGTTTTTTGTTTGTTTAAAGAACAGAGGCTCTCAGCTATATGATATATTATTAAGTAAACTAACATTTCTAAAATTGGAGCCCCAGGAAAAGGATAGAAGAATGAAGCAAAAGAAATTGATGAAATAAAAATACCCATAGTTATGAGTTCATAGTTATGGGTTCAGAAAACTTAAGCAGAATAAGTACAAAGAAAACCACATTTAGAGACATTTTGGAAAGCACACAGAAAATAAAAAGACTCGTTACATTAGAAGAAAAAGTAAGAGTCCCAGGTGCTCTCTCATATGAAATCATGCAGGTCAGAAGACAATGGAATAATATTTCCAGAGCACTGAAAGACAAGACAAAACAAAACAAACCTAGAGTTCCATACCTAGAGAAAATATCCTTCAAAAATATAGGCAAAATAAAGACAAGTTCCTCCAAACAAATGCTTAATTTGCTTCAGCAGATGTGCAAGATGAGACATAATAAATAAAGCTCTTCAAACTGAAAGAAAATGACACCAGATAAAAACCTTGTTCTTCAGGAAGAAATAAGGAACACTAGAAATGGTGAGTATGACAGTAAATCATATAGTTAGATGTTCAAAGTAAAAATTATAGCAATATATTTGGGGGATTTTAATCTATGTAAAAGTAAGATATATAACAAAAACAGCCCCAAAGGCAGAGAGTTGGTAATTGGAAGCATATTGTTCCAAGGTTTTTAGATGTTTAACAAGTAGTAGAATATTTTTTAAAGTAGAATATTTCTGATACATTAAAAGTACATGTTGTAATCTCTTGTGAAACCACATATACACACACAAATAATACAAAGGGGCATCATAAAAAAAGTTAATACAGACATACCTTGAAGATATTGCACGTTCTGTTCCAGACCATTGCAAAAAAGCAAATATCAAAGTAGAGTGAGTCAAATGACTTTTCTGCTTTCCCAGTGCATATGAAAGTTACATTCACATTATACTGTAGTCTATTAAGTGTGAAATAGCATTATGTCTAAGAAAAATATGCATACCTTATTTAAAAAACACTTTATTGCTAAAAAGTTCTAACCATCATCTGAACTTTCAGTGATCATAATGACTGATCACAGATCACCACAACAAATATAATTATAATAATGACAAAGTTTGAAATATTGTGAGAATTATCAAAATGTGACAAAGACACACAAAGTGAGCAAAAGCTGTTGGAAAAACGATGCTAATAGACTTGCTCAATGCAGGGTAGCCACAGACCTTCAGTCTGTAAGAAACACAGTATTTGTGAAGTGTGATTAAGTGAAGCCCGATAAAGTGAGGTATGCCAGTAGAGGAGATAGAATAGATTACTTTAAAAATCACTTTATTCACCAAGAAAACAGGTAGAATACAAAAAACTGAGTAGCAAAACCCACATGGGACAAATTTTAAAAACACATAAGACTCAAATACAAACATATCAATAACTATATTAAAGTGTACTAGACTCCCCAATTAAAAGGTAGATATTGCCAAATCGGATAATAAAAAGTAAAACATATGCTATTTATTGGTAGCACACTTTAACATGAAGTCATGGGTTGAAAATAAAACATGGGGAAAATATAAGCCATTTATGATAAAGACTGAGGGTAGCTTTCAGCCAGCAATCAGCTAGGAACTAACAGCGGTCTGTAGTCAGCTACCAGCCCCAAATTGAGTCCCTTAGTCCAAAAGGATAACAGTAACTGAGTTCCACCAATATCCACATGAACTTCAAATTGGATCCTTCTTCAGTCAAGTGTTCAGGTGAGAACCCAGTTATTGTAACTTTGCAGAGAACTCATCTAAGCCATGTTCAGACTCTTGACCCACAGAACTGTGAATAACCAATGTGCTTTTCTTCAGTCACTAAGTGTGTGGTAATATTTTTAGGCAGCAATAGAAAGCAGGCCCCGCAATGGGCTCCATAATCAGTGGGGAGTCTGCTTGAGGTTCTTTCTCTGCAGCTCCCTCCTCCTGCTCACTCACTCACTTGCTCTCTCTCTCTCTCAAATAATAAATTAAAAAAAAAAAAAAAAGAAAGAAAGAAAGAAAGCAGGGGTGCCTGGGTGGCTCAGTGGGTTAGGCCTCTGCCTTTGGCTCAGGTCATGACCCCAGGGTCCTGGGATCAAGCCCCACATTGGGCTCCCTGCTCAGTGGGGAGCCTGCTTCCCTTCCTCTCTCTGCCTGCCTCTCTGCCTATTTGTGATCTCTTGTCTGTCAAATAAATAGATAAAATCTTTAAAAAAAAAAAAAGAAAGCAAATACACTATGTAAACACTAAGTATAGGAGAGCTGGTGTGGCCATATTAATATCAAAATTTTCAAAGAGAATTACTAGAGACAAAGAAAAATATTTCCCAAAGATGACAGGGTCAATTTATGGAGTCAGTTCTTTTTTCAAGTTTGTTTGCAGATTTATTGAGATATAATATTAAGTTAAACAGGATAATAATTTGACATACATATGCTATGAAATCCTTACTACAGTAAATTTAATTAACATTCATCACATCATATAGTTAGAACTTTTTTTCTTGTGATGAGAACTTTTAAGATCTATTCACCAAGTTTCAAGTACATACAGGGGCATGACAGAACAATCTTAAATGTTCTGCATCTAATAACAAATCTTAAAAACACATGAATCCCAAAATTGACAGAGGTAAATAGAAATAGACAAATCCATAATCATAACTAAAAATTGTTACATTATTCTATCTAGTAATTAATGGCACAGGTAACCAAAATAATCAGTAGAGAATTGTATACCCAGCCAAAACATCTTTTGGATGAATGCTAAGTAGGTTTTTGAGGCCAACAAAACCAGAGAGAATGCACTGGAAGCAGTAGTATACTACAAGAAGTGTTAACAGAAGCTCTTCCACAGAAGGATCATTATCCAAAGGGATTTTTTAAAATTAAAGTACAGTTGATATACAATATCATACTAGTTTCCATGTATAACACAGTGATTTGACAAGTCTCTATGTTATTCTGTGCTCACCCCAAGTGCAGCTACCATCTGTTACTACACAATGCTACTACCATCAGCTATATTCCCTATGCTGTGTCTTTTATGGTGGTGACTTAAACATTCCCTAACTAGAAAGCCTCCCACTCCCCTTCATCCTTTTTGCCCTTCCCTCAGTCCTGCCTCTGCCTCTGACCACCACTGGCAACCATCAGCTTGTTTTCTTTATCAAGGGGAAAATTTGGATCTGCAAAAATTAGTAAAGAGCTCTGAAAATGGTAAAATAATAATAATAATAAAGGTAAAGATAAGAGACTGTGTTTTTCTTATTTTAATCACTTTAAAAGAAAATTGGTAATTGAAGGCAAAAATAAAGTTTTCTCGTGAGTTATAACATATCTAGAAGTGTGAGAACAATAGGATTGTAAGGGCCTGCCCCTCCCAGAGGAACTTGCTTGTGTACCCCGGATGTAGGGGTGGGGCAGGCTGGGTGGAGATGTCCAATCGGTGGGGTGCGCGTATATCCACTAGGGTGAATTGAGATGCGATTGGCCACCTGTGGAGGGGCGGAGCTCAACCAACCCCATAAAGGTTGGTGTGCGAGGCTATCAGGGGAAGCAGGAGAGCTGTTCCCTGCGGGAGTAGAAGGAAGGGTCGGCAGGAGCGGAAGAGCTGTAACAGCTCTTGTAAGAGCTATAACCACCGCCAGCAGTCCCGTCTCTGGTGGCCCTGAGCCACCTGCGGCCTCCAGCCACCTGCGGCCCCACCTCCGGCAGCCCCGATCCGCCCGCAGCCTCTAGCCGCATCCGGTGGTCCTGCCTCTGGCAGCCCCAAGCCGCCTGTGGCCCCGCCTCTGGCAGTCCTGAGACATCAGAGGTCCAGCTGTCTGCACCTGCAGCCCCTAGACGTCAGTGGTCCTAAGACACCAGCAGTCCAGCTGTCAGCAGTCCCGAAGCCTTCAGCTCTGAGATACCAGTGGTCCCGAGACGCCAGCGGCCCCTAGCCGCCAGCAGCCTCGCCGCAAAATGCCTGGCCACCTCAAGCCACGAGCGGCCTTGTCTGCATCGGTTGGCCTCCTCTGGGTGGCAGCCTTGTCAGAGTGGTGTCATGGGGAGCAGAGTCTGTGTCATCGGGGTTGTCCTCCTTGTCATCGTTGCTGTCATCATTGCCTCTTCGTTGTCGGGAGTGGCCTCATCTGGGAAGCGGCCTCGTCCAGAGTGGCCTCTTCTTGGGAGCGGCCCTGTCTGGGGAGCGACCTCATCGAGCAGCGGCCTTGTTTTGGGAGTGGCCTTGTCCTGAGTGGCCTCTTCTTGGGAGTCGCTCCAACTGGGGAGCGGCCTCATCTGTGGAGCAGCCTCATCTGGAGCGGCCTTCTTGGGAATGACCTTGTTGGGATCATCGTCCTCGCCTTTTCGTAAGAGACAGCCCTGACCAGTTAGTTTGATTCTTGATGCTTGGCGCGAAATAAAGCTTTGCTTGACCTTCGCTTTTTATCAGTCTCGTTCCTTTGATCATGGACCCTAACAGGATAAGAGATTGGAGAGAGAAAAAGTTGACTGAAAGACTCGTACACTATATGTGAAAAGTACAATACTATTTCAAGATCGACTGTGATTAAAAAAAAAAAAAAGATTGACTGTAATAAGCTAAGGATACATTATAAACCCTAAGCAACCATTTTAAAAAATTTTTAAACAGATAAACCTGAAAAGCCAAGAGTGGAAATAAAATGAAATTATAATAAATACTCAATTCAAAATTAGGCAGAAAAAGAGGGGAAAGTAATAAGTAACAGATACACAGATAGAGGATGACTTGCAGGATTACATATTTAAATATGATCATATCAATATTTTCCTTGATGATGAAAGGTCTAAAACCTTCACCAAAAGGCAGAAATTGTCAGACTGGATAAAAAGAAAAGATCCAAATACATACTACTTATAAGATACCCACAGCAAATACAAAGATAAAGATAGGCTAAGGTCCAAAATTCTAGTTATAAAATAAATAAGACACAGGGATGAAAAGTACAACATAAGAAATATAACCAATAACACTGAATAATTTTGCATGGTGACAGATGGTGACTACAGTTATCATTGTGAGCATTTCGTAAAGTACAGAATTGTCAAATCACTATGATATATACCTGAAACTAACAGAAAATTATATGTCAACTATAGTTCAATAAAAAAAGATATATAAAGGTGGAAAATAAAAGAATAGTAACAGATAAATAATGAAAATACTAATCAGAAGAAAGTTGAAGCAGAGTTCTTGATATAGGTGAATATTCAGTATTAGCCCCTAGCAGTAGTAATTGTAATTAGATCTTCAACCATCTCAGGTAACTGGGAAAACAACTCACAGTTAATACAAAACAAGGAAAAAACTCAACAGTGGGTTGGGTGCTCCACCAGTCAGCTGGTGCCCATGCACTGGGGAACTGGTACAATTTGTAGACAAATCCATAACAGCCTCCCCTCTCTTACTGCACAGCAATAATACTTATTTTCTGATGCTTAAAAAAGTATTCAATTTCTTTCTTTCATTCTGACATACAAACCTATGTACATTATTATTATTATTATTATTATTATTGTTATTTTGCTATAACTGGAATTCTCAGGGGCCAAAGAACAATTTACATAGGTGGAAAGAACATGAACCCAGACTATGTTCAAATCCCAGCTCTACCATTATTGAACTATACACGATCTTGGACAAATTACTTAACCCCGCCCTGAACACATTTCCTCCTTTGTAAAATGGGTTAATAATCCTTACTTCACAAGATTATTGAGATGAATAAATGAGCTAATTTATGTGAAGAGCATAGAGTATGTTCTTAGTATGGACCCTGATCTCCCAACTTGGTATGAGATAGGAAGATACTGTAGGCCTATCAGGGAGTATCATGGAAATCCATTCTATCTCTGGAGATGGGGAGGTGCACTATGGACCTTTTTTCAAAATTGGATAGAATGTGACCTGGATGGCGCTTGTAACAGAATGGGCAAAATCACCTTCTCCCACTCAAGTTTGGTAGCAGGAAAGTCAGAACCCTGGGGAATTTTCACTTTTCTGTCCTTGAGATTAAAAAATGGAAAACCCATGCCTTGTGTATTCCAAATACTCAGCCTGATAAGTCAACAGTAGTTACTGAAGGTGTTAGAAAGAGCAATAACCATATTGGCTCCTTACAGGTAAGGAAGTCATCAGCAAACATCTGAAGTTCTTTAAGAAAGGCCGAGTAGTGGGGTGCCTGGGTGGCTCAGTGGGTTAAGCCGCTGCCTTCGGCTCGGGTCATGGTCTCGGGGTCCTGGGATCGAGTCCCACATCAGGCTCTCTGCTCAGTGGGGAGCCTGCTTCTCTCTCTCTCTCTCTCTCTCTCTGCCAGCCTCTCTACCTACCTGTGATCTCTCTCTGTCAAATAAATAAATAAAAATAAATAAAAAATAAAAGAAAAGAAAAGAAAAGAAAGGCCGAGTAGTGTTGGCCTTGAGAGCAAATCTAAGTCAGACTTGAAAGAAAAGTAAAATCTGGGGTGCTTGGGTATCTCAGGTGGTTGAGCATCCAACTCTTGGTTTTGACTCAGGTCATGATCTCAGCATCGTGGGATTGAATCCCAAGTCAGGGGGGAGTCTGCTAGGAATTCTCTCTCCCTCTTTACCCCTCCTCCACATAAAAGAAAGGAAGGAGGAAGGAAGGAAGGAAAGAAGGAAGCTGGGTAAAAGAAAGAAAGAAAATCTTTTTAAAAAGAGTAAAATCACAAACCCATATTTGTAAAATGTTCATTTATTTACTCATTCATCCATCCATCCAACCATCCAACCATCCATCCATCTCTCCTATTCATTTATTTAACAAACCTTTATCAAGGATCAACTAAGTGCCAAGTATTTCATCATAAAACCAGTGCAATAATATCCTTTTCTATTTCTTGGCAAAAAATTATTATTCATGGAAGCAAGTGAGTAAGAAGTTCCTTTACCGATGGTCAATCAAATCCCTCATCCTTGTCCTCCATAATGTATGTTCTTAGTTTTTTATCTAGACTGGCTGCAAAACCTGTAAGCTTTGGTTGGGACAGGAACCAAGGCTGAGGTGAAACCCCCTGCCTTCAGAAGATGATCACAGCTGATGAATGAATTAGTCTTGGAAATGTTTTCAGCAGGTGATCTGCTTGACTCATTAGGGGAACTATCCGGTTCATTAGCCGATATACCTGGTTCAATGGATAATACATCTGATTAAGCACGTGAAACATGACTTTCTTTAAAAAACAGACCCCTTTTCACCCCTAACCCTCATTCCCTACAGTAGTGGGAGCTTCAACTGCTCAGAGCAACTTTGATTACTTCTGTTCTCCTCTTCCCTGCCTTAATGCCTGTGAGTGATCTGCCCCAGGTATCCTGAGGGACCACATGCCCGTGTGAGACCCGATCTGTGCCGATACAGGCAAAAATATGGATTTGGCTATTTCAGTAAATCACTGTCATCCAGAGTGGTTCCGAATTCTGTCAAAAAAAAAAAAAAAGCCTCAATTTGCTATGCAGACAGAATGGGGCTGTTTTTATCCTGCTGAGAGTCACAGCCATGGAATCTTTGTTTGCACATCAGGGCTCTTTTCAACAATGCTGGGTGTGGGGACCAAAATAGCAATTCTAAAGTCACCTCTCTCCCTCTCAGTCTGCTCTCTCTGCTTGGGGAGGATGGAATCCCTGCAGGAGGAACAGCTCTTCCCTGGCCACACTTTTGTCACAACCAGGAACAAAGAGTCCCTGGAGCCATCCGAGCTTGGGCTCAAGAAATGTGAACAAATCTGAATTGTGGATTTCTTTAGCATTGGGGAGGGAAAATCAGAAGGGATTAGAGTCCCCAGGAGGGCTTGTTAAAACACGGATTTCTGTGTCAAATACTATCCTAATAAGTATTTAACAAACTTGCTAGCTTTCAAAGAAAAGATGTGATTTGAAAATTGCATTTGCCAATTTCTGTGGTGTAAATACTTCTAAAATAGTCAATTTCAAGCTGTGTGGAAATTAGGAAGAGATGCACAATCCCCTTCTTCTTAGGAGCTCTTCCTAGCCAGCTCCAGCACCACTGAGGACAGCCCCACTCTCATGGTTTCTGAGTTAGCAGGACAGTGGGAAGACTAAATACTCCAGGGAAGCAAAAGCACGGGGAAGGGAAGCGTGGCAGGAGATGAGGCTGGAAAAAAAGGGGTGGGTTCTCTACTTTATCCTAAGACCAAGGGGTACCATGGAAGGATCACAGGCAGAGGAGGGCAGATTACATCTGGCCTAAGAAACTGTTGCCTTTGGAAATGGTGCAGCTTGCATGATTGTGTCTTATTTCTAAATCAGAAACACAGACATACGCCCTGTTATGCAAGGTTATAGCTGAGCTTCTTCTTAATCCTGTTTATGTCAACCATACCATTCCCTGTCATCCTCCAGTTGTGTTGCTCTTGTCATCCAATGAAACGAAACTGTTCAATACCAAGGACGCCGTCTTTATTCCTTCTGTTGTTCCCTTGTGCCTATAGTGGTGCTGGGTGATCCCTGGGTCACTGGTGAATAGCCACAGGTACTGAAAAGATCATTTGAGTTAATAAAAGGCTATCAAGCTTCCAGTGTACTTCCCATTCATCAACTTTGAGAAATTAAAACCCCTGGGTTGGCCCCTCTGGCCAACTCAGTAGTCTTAAAGTTTTGGCAAGTACCTTTAGCCTGTGTGATTGAGTAAATACACCTTTCTTTGTATGTTGATAGATCGTGAATTGTTTCCTGGAAAGGCAACCTCCCCCAGGGCACCAATACACAGCCTCTGAGCCCTGTGCTACCTCTGCCTGGAAACATTGAGTCTGCACACAGTCAAGAAGTATTACAGCCCACAGTGCTCCCCTTTTACTGATTAACTGCCCTAAAGCTCCTTTAAAAATCTTTGGGCCAGGCACAAACCTTGGAGTTGGGTTTCAGACAAGAGTCTGCCTTTTCCACAGGTGGCTGGGCTCCTGAATAAATCTCATATTCCTTTCCAATCAAAAAAGTCATCTCTTGAGTATTGGGTTTATTTATTTATTAGAAAGGGAGAGAGAAAGTTGGCGAGCAAGTTGGGAGAGGGCCAGAGGAAGAGAAACTTCAAGCAGACTCCCCAACTGACACAAGGCTTGATCTCACGACCCATGAGATCATGACCTGAGCTGAAACCAAGAGTCCAAGGTTTAACTGACTGAGCCACCCAAGCACCCCTTGAGTGTTGGCTTTTTGAGTGACAAGCAGCCAACTGGGTTTTTCAGTAACAAAATCAGATGTATTTTTTAAAGGTTTTGTGAAAGAATGCCACAAGCAGAAGTTCTAGAATGCTACACATTTGTAAGATGGTACAATTGATGACAGGTAGCGTGGTTAGGGACAGTGGACCAGATCTTCACCCAACACTGTCCTCCTATCTACCGTCCTGCTCCAAATTACCCAGCCACTCACTGCCCCCTGTTTTGGACTTTCCTCACACTTTGCAGGCTTCCAGGGTGACAGGATGGGACTGTGGCCAGTACCTGGGAGCCCAGAAAAACATGTGTTCCCTGATGCTCCTCTCACAACGTGCATTTGGCGCTCTCTGATATCCAATGTGCCACCCTGTCAACACCTGTCCTCATAGAGACATGTCGCTTTATAGTTTCTTGGAGCAGGAGGGCACTGTGGCTTAGGGAATTCACTTTTACATTAAAGTCCATGGACCACCCACATCAAAATGACCCCGACTCTTACTAAACCTGCAAATCTGTGGGCCCTACCCCAGCTCTGCAAGATCACATCTGAAAAATGAAGGCTCCTGACTCTGCTGTGGTCTATAGAAGACCATCCTTCAAACTCACCCACTAAACGACGTCCCACGAGCTCCAACAACCTGACCCCAGCCCCCTCGTCAATATTTTGGATTATAGATTATATTTTATATGAATCTCTCCCTGAGACAGGGGCTGTGAGGGTTAAATGCAGTGAAATATACACAGTGCTTAAGACAGCTCTTGGCACTTAGAAAGCACTGGATAAATGGTTACGTTTATTATATCACCCTGGCTCCTCAGCAGACCTGTGCGTGTGTGAACGGTGAGCTGATATCTCAAAAAGCAAAATAAGTTACCAGAGGCCACACAGCTAATTAGGAGCCAGGCAGGAGTCAGTCCTGAAATGCCGACTCTGAATCCAGCACAATTTCTGCCACACCAGGCTGCCTTCTTCAAACCCTGATTTTCCCTAAATGCTTCTCTTCCACGGACCTGTCTCTAGGTAGTCGAGCAAAGCTCTACATGGCTCCCTTTCATTAGCAATTTATCAGGATGTTGCGTTGTATCTTGCAAACAGATAGCCAGCCGAGCTGAGCTCTGCTGACCTCTAGAATCCCTTCAGATATAATTGAGTTTGTACTATCTGACATGTAGCCCATCTTGGAGCATTTAGGTAAATCACAGAGCCTCCCCACATGGACCCCCGGGCTCTGAATCCTCGCCTTTCTCTCCACACATCCCCTCCCCACCTTCCCTTTTGCAAGCAGACCCGACCCCTCTGTTGAGGGATGCGCTCCTCACGTTGATGGCGTCTTAATGCTAAGCACGCGAGAACACAAAGCCCTAACCGCTCCCCTCACAGATCCCAGCCCTGCCTTTTGGAGACTGGGGGGAGATTTAATTTAGATAGAGGTGATTTTTTTTTGCGATATGGATGTCCCAGCCTACCCTTGAAGAACAAACAAGGCAGGAGTCAGACGCTGGAACACAGCAATGTAGCCTCCAGAATCTAGCTGTTGCCTCTCTCTGTCTGCAAAAAATTAAGGAGTACCTGGGTTGAGGCATCTTTAAGCTTTCTCAAGCTACTCTTGGTAGAGGAGAGGAGAGGGTAGGTGGTTTTCGGGGGCCAATGTAACCTTTTCTTGCAGAGTCAGCTATTTGATCCCTTAGAGACTGTACCTCTCCCTTGACCGCCCCCTTCACATACACCTGCTCCTCCCTTCACCTCCCCCTGCAATCCAGACATAAAAAAATATGATTGGGCAAGTCACCTCAAGGTCTCAGCGTGCCTACTTGCAAATGACGATGCTAATCCTGATGATTTAAAGATCTCTTCCACCTCTAACTTCTTGAGCTTACTCATTCTTAGCTATCCCCAGGCACTGGGCCAGTACAGCTATCCGCCAACGAATCTTACAGCATAGGTGTTCCATTTTTTTTCATTCACAACACCCTCAAAGTTCTTGGTCAGTTTTTCACAGTATCCAGAGGCCAAAAACAATACCTAACAGATCTATTTATTGCGTGGTTAGATCCAAAGAACTTAATGAGTATTTATGTCCTAGCCATTAGTAGCTATTTTTTTTAAAAAAAAAAAAAAAAAAAACCTAAATTGAAAGAAAAAGAACATTTTTACTTTATTTTAAGAAAAAAACAATCAGTTACTAAGGGAACGTATGTGCCTGATGGACATTGCAAATTCTCAACTGTAAAAGCACATGGGACCCGGTCTGCCTTGTTTCCCGCTTCACCTCGATCCTTGGCATGGTACTTGTTTTTTTCCCCAGCAACTGCCAATAATCTAGCTTTGTAAAACTGTTGTGACTGTATACAAGCTAATATTTTACAGTATCTGATGGATACCGAGCAGCACTGTATTTCCCTAGAAAATTAGAAATAGACTGTGGTATCTCTGTGAGTTTACTGCCGTCCCCCAGGGTGCCTGGGTATGGAGTTTGGGAACTGGGGTTCTCCAAGAAAAAAAAATCTCAGAGTGCATCTCATTGTATTCCTTTTCACTCTGACCTCTCAGAAGACTCTGAGGGGTTAGTCACTCTTGTCTTTAGAAAAGGCTCTTGGGGGACGCCTGGGTGGCTCAGTTGGTTGGACAACTGCCTTCGGCTCATGTCATGATCCCAGAGTCTGGGGATGGAGTCCCGCATCAGGCTCCCAGCTCCGTGGGGAGTCTGCTTCTCCCTCTGACCTTCTCCTCGCTCATGCTCTTTCTCACTGTCTCTCTCTCAAATAAATAAATAAAATCTTAAAAAAAAAATAAGAAAAAGAAAAGGCTCTTGGGGCAGTCTGGTTTGAGAAACTAGAAGAATGTTCTACATCTTCTTTCATAGTCCAGGCTCAGAAACAAAACCAGCAGATCACTTACACTCTGGTACTTTGAATGCTGATTGTGTTTTCCAAAGATGCACACAGCTAGGCTACATCCTAAACACGCTCGTGGCAGAGAAAGAGATGAGAGAGAAGGCTGCCATGGAAGGTGATCAGGTCAGCAGCACACAAGATCTGAATTGCCTGCATCATTCTGTAGCCCAACATTTTGTGTGCAGAATGGACACAACCCGGATAAAATTACACATAACAAATACTTGAAATGACTGTCAAACCTGGCCATGGGCCTGGTGCTGTGCTGAAATCTTTACACTCATGGATTTTCCTTTGAGAATATACAGCTCTAGAAGATACATCTTATTGTATCCCCAACAAACAATGAAGGCACCAGGGCACAGCTCGTCACACAGTATGAAAACAGGGAGACCAGGGCTTGAACTCAGACCTTTCTGACTGCACACACTCATCTTTGAGCTCTGTGCGGTGTCTTTGGAAGTGTGATTTTTTCCCCCTCAAGGATGCCAAATGGCCCAACTGGCAGGGGCATCCAGGAATTTCACTTCAGAATACTTTACCAAGCTTACAATCCTCAGGCCATGGTTCTCTAGACCTGAGACCACCTCAAATGCAAAAGCAAATGCACCTGTTTTCCGTTTACCAGTCACTACTGCCTCCCATTTCCATGAAGCCTGTTTCTTCTCAGTGCTGTAGATGGCTGTTTCCCGATCTTGTCCACCTTCTCTAACAGCAACACTGAGAATTACCTCCTTTCTGGGTGCCCCCCTCACCTGGTAACTGGGAGGGATAGAACACCAAGTGTCCTTTAAAGAAAAAAAGTCAAAAGCTATAAAAGAAAAAGAAATGGGATTTGTCTCACATAAAGCATTGATCATTTAGTTATAGAGAATCTATTAGGCCAGGCTCATGGACATTTAGTTCTCCCTCTTGCCAACACAGGGAACCCGGTTCTATCTATAAAGCAAAGGTCAGGGAAGCTGTGGCTCTCCCCTCCATGACCTGCCATTAATGCAGGTGCAAAGCACGAATGCCTGGAATTCGTTGCTGGCTTCCACCTGCATTGTCTCCGAAATTCCCTTTATTGACAACCTAAGTGTATTAAGACTCGTGGAGTGAGGCAAAAGGAAATCCTGGTGAGAACGAGGAGGCTGCCTCCTACATGGAGAGAATGCTGGCTCAGCCATCTCTCAGACTGCTTCAAAGCTAACCCGTAATAATTGTCCTCCTTTTGCTCAGAGGCCTACTTGCCTTCCTGCTGCCACACCTGCTCCTGCTGCTCTCCTTCCTGCTCCTTGTCTTCTGCTCTTATCGCGGTATAATTCACTTTTTGGTGTAATACTGTATCGTTTGACCATTGTGTCACCACCACCATGATCAAGATCAAGAAAATTTCTATAACAACAACAAAAAAATCCCACTATACCATTTGTCGTCAACGCCTACCCTCCATCCATCTCAGGCCCACCAACCACTGATCTGTTTCCTGTCCTTATGGGTTTCCCTTTTCCCCAATATCATGTAATTCGGATTACATAGCATGAAGCTTTCTAATTTGTCTTCTTTCTTTTAGCGTAATGCATTTGGGAGATTCCCCAGTGTTGTTGCATGCCTTGGTAGTTCTGCCCTTTTTTTAATGACAAAGATTAGCCCATTCCATGGCTCTAGCTCCCTGTATAGACATACCATGGTTTATTCACCAGTTGAAGGATGTTTGGCTTGTTTGAAGTTGGAGGTGAATATGACTAAGTTGTGGTACACATTCCCATGCAGGTTTCCATGCTAACAGACTTAATGATCCTCAGGCCATGGTTCTCTAGACCTGAGACCACTTCCTTCTCTAGCTCCAAAGCAAATGCACCTGTTTTCCATTTACCATCCATTATAGCCTCCCATTTCTGCCAAGCCTATACCTTCCCCTTGGTGTCGATGGCTGTTTCCCCATCTTGTTGACCTCCTCCAACAGCAACACTAAGAATTCTCTCCTTTCTGGGTGCCCTTTTCACATGATAACTTGGAGGGGTAGAACACCAAATGTCCTTTAAAGAAAAAGGCCAAAAACTATAAAGGAAAAAAAAATGGTATTTGCCTCATAGAGAAGATGGATCATTTAGAGGTTGTTGCTTTAAGGTTAATAAGATTAATATGTTTGTTTGCTTATTTACTTATTTGTTTGTTTTTAAGTAGTACCTAAAAAGGGGATTGCTGAGTCAGATGGTAAGTATATGTTTACTTTTATAAGAACCTATGAAACTGTTTTCCACAATAGCTGTGTCAGTCTACATGCAAACCAGCAGTGCATGTGAGTTCCAGTTGCTCTGTGTCCTGACTGGCACTTAAAATTGTCAGGCCCCCTCCTTTTATATTTCAGTCATTCTATAGCTATGGAGCGATAGCTCAACTTGGTTTTTAAATTGCATTTTCTCTAACAACTAATGATGGTAAGCATCTTATTTGCTGATTTGCCATCTGTGCCAATTGTTGCTGAAGTTTCTTTTAAAATCTTTTACCCGTTTTTTAAATTTAATTTAAACTTTTTTCAGTGTTCCAAGATTCATTGTTTAGGCACCACATCCAGTGCTCCATGCAATACGTGCCCTCCTTAATACCCACCACCAGGCTCACCCAACCTCCCACTCCCCTCCCCTCCAAAACTTTCAGTTTGTTTCTCAGAGTCCACAGTTTCTCATGGTTTTTCTCCCCCTCCAATTTCCCCCAACTCACTTCTCCTCTCCAACTCCCATGCCCATTTTTTTTAATTGGGTAGTTTTTCTTCTTATTGAGTCTGGAGACCTTTGATATGTTCTGAATTTTGTGTTTTGCAAATATTTTCTCCTACTCTGTGGCCTTTCTTTGCATTCCTTGAACAGTGTCTCTTGAAAAACAGAAATTTTCAATTTTTGTAAGATCCAATTTATCAATTTTTTCATTTAATAGATCATGCTTTTGATGTCATGTCTAAGGAATCTTTGTTTAACCCAAGGTCACAAAGATTTCTCTGATGTTCCCTCTAGATGTTTTGTCGTTTTAAATTATATATATAAGTTGATGGTCCTTTTTGAGTTTATGCTTCCTTTTTAATTGGTTGTCTTTTGAAAACAGAGAGTCTGGGACACGTGGGTGGCTCAGTGGGTTAAGGCCTCTGCCTTCAGCTAAGGGCACAATCCCAGAGTCCTGGGATCAAGCCCTATATCTGGCTCTCCGCTCAGCAGGGAGCCTATTTCCCTTCCTCTCTCTCTGCCTACTTGTGATCTCTGTCAAATGAATAAATAAAATCTTTAAAAACAAAAACAAAAAACAAACCAGAGAGGTTGAAGGCAGAAAGGGAGATTTAACTTAACCCCTATAAAGAGCTGGTCTTATGACAGTCAGCTCGTCACTGGTTAGGAAGCCACTGCCATAGTGAGTGGTAATGTCTTAGGCTCTTCAGCAGATGCCTTGAGTTTCAGTCAGTTTTCCATATCCTAAGTTGTAACACGGAGTGATTACTTACCTCTCAATTCTCACTTAAATGAGCTGTTAATCAGCAAGACTGAGATTAGGACCAGGGCTGTAGCACTGAGTTCTATCAAAAAGCCTGGTCCTGTGTGAGGAATACAAGAACTCTTAACCAGGGAACCCATTCTAAACAGTCCAGGAGAGGTGGCCAGAGTTGTTTACCACTAAATACTAGAAAAACCAATGAGGCTATAAGATCAAGTCCCTTGTATCCTTCATACTGTATGTAGCCAAACTTCGACTCCTCACTGCTCCTTCTGAATCAGAGTTCATCTGGACCATTGGCCCCCTTTGGGTTCTTCTGCTTGCTGCTCAAATACACTTAGATGTGCTCCTGCTTTATCTGCTTTTCATCTTCCTAGGTTCCCCTTCTCTGGCCTTTCGTTTGTAAGGAGCAACTATCAGCTCTTGTCTGGACACTTCCTTCCAACAAAGACACCAACATCATAATCCAGAACGGATTACAAATTCACAGCTCAATATAATAAAAAAGTGTTTACCTTATGTGTCTCCAGCCTCCTGGCAGCCCTTTCCTAAATCTCCTGGGAAACGAAATTATTTAGATGAGAGGCAATATAGCATGGTGGGTGGAGGGTACATAGTTCTGGACTTGGTCTTGGGATTGGATCATAATTCTGGCCCTTATTTTGCTATCTTGTGCAAAGCATTTAATTTTAGCCTCAATTTCCTGATTTCAAAGTAAAGAATATGAAAATCTTTATTTTTTTTTGTGAGTCTTAAATGACAGACTACGTGAAATGTCTGGTATATTGTGACACTTCCATAATTATGGTGATGAAGCCTTCTCAGCCTTCCTCAAACACTGTTTCCAGGATTCATAACCTTCAGTTGGAGTCACTTTTTTTTTTCTTTTCAAATCAAAATGCACCCTGCTGCAGACCCAGCTCATTTCTGATGATCACATCCAGTCAATGGCCCTCCAGCTATCAGATAGGAGTTGAGAACATCTTAATGGCTTTTGAATTCTTTGAAAAGCACATATGTATGTACAGTGCAAAACACTTGTGAAGAACTTGTAGCAGATCAATTCCTGTAAATACCCTAAACAGCTTTAATTGATTGCCATGTGTGATCTGAAGTTCCGATTAATAGAGGCTTTGTTTAAAAAAGAAAGCATGAAATGCCTAGGAATAAATTTAACCAGGGAGGTGAATGACCTATATTCTGCAAACTCTAAGATGTGGATGAGAAATTGAAGACAGCACAAAGTAAATGGAAAGAAATACTGTGCTCATGAGTTGGAAGAATTAATATTGTTAAAATGTCCATACTACCCAAAGCAATCTGTAATCTCAATGTAATCCTTATCAAAATACCAATGGCATTTTTCACAGAACAAGACAAAATAATCCTAAAATTTCTATGGAAGCATAAAACACCCTGAATAGCCAAAGCACTCTTGAGAAAGAACAAAGCTGGAGGTATCATTCTCCCTGATTTCAAACTATGCTACAAAACTATCATAATCAAAACAGCATGTTACTGGCATAAAAGAGGACACATAGATGAATGGAGCAGAATCGGAATCTCAGAAGTAAATCCATGCTTAGATGGTCAATCAATTTATGACAAAGGAGGGAAGAACACAACAATGGAGAAAAGACAAATCTATTAAGTGGTATAAACAGTATTGTCATAAATAAATGGTGTTGGGAAAACTGGACAGCATGCATGAGAATGACACTGGACCACTTTCTTACACTACACAGGAAATAAACTCTAAATGGATTAAAGACTTAAATGTAAGACCTGAAACAGTATAACTCCTAGAAGAAAACACAGGCAGTCATCTCTTTGACAATCGTCGAAGCAGTATTGTTTTGAACGTCTCCTCGGGTAAAGGCAACAAAAACAAAAATGAACAAATGGGACAATGCCAAAATGAAAAGCTCTACACAGTAAAGGAAAACATCAATAAAACAAAAATGCAACCAACTGAATGGGAGAAGATACTTGCAACCCCTGGTAAGGGGTTATATACAAAATTTATAAATAATTCATAAAACTTCCTAACAAACAAACAAACAAAAACCCCAAACAATGTCATTGAAAATTGTGCAGAGGGCCGGATTTTTCCATGGAAGACATACATATAGCCAACAACACATGAAAAGATGTTCAATGTCATTAATATCATCAAGGAAATGCAAATCAAACCCACAATGAGATACCACCTCATACCTGTCAGAATGGATGTTATCAAAAGACAAGAAATAACAAGCATTTACAAGGATGTGGAGAAAATGGAAATCTTGTACAGTGTTGGCAGGCACGTAAATTGGCACAACCATAATGGAAAACACTATGGAGTTTTCTTAGGAAAATTAAAAATGGGACTATCATATGATCCAGCAATCTCACTTCTGGGTATTTATCCAAAGAAAACAAAAACGCAAATTCAAAAAGATATATGTACCACCATGTTCACGCAACATTTTTTGTAGTAGTCAAGATAGGGTATCAACCTAAGAGACCATCAGTAAATGAATGGTTAAAGAAGTTGTGGTAGACATATACAATGGAATACTACACAGCCATAGAAAGAAAGAAATCTTGTCATTTGCAACAACATGGATGGAACTAGAGGGTATTATGCTGAGTGAAGTATGTCAGAGAAAGACAGATACTGTATGATTTAACTTGTATGTGGAATCTAAAATGAATAAACAAAACAAAACAGAAACAGATGCATAGATACAGAGAACATACTGGTGGTAGCCAGAGGGGAGATGTTTGGGAGAGGGGTGAAATAGCTGAGGGAGGGGTGTCTGGGTGGCTCAGTGGGTTAAAGCCTTTGCCTTTGGCTTGGGTCATGATCCCAGGTCCTGGGATAGAGCCCCGCATCGGGCTCTCTGCTTGGCAGCCTGCTTCCCCCTCTCTCCCTGTTTGCCTACTTGTGATCTCTGTCAAATAAATAAAATCTTAAAAAAGAGAGAGATTAGAAATTAAGAGGTACAAGCTTCCAGTAATAAAATAAATGTAAAACGAATCTACAGCATAGGAAATATAGTCAATAATATTGTAATAGCTATATGGTGATAGAGCAAGGCCCATCAGCGATCATTTCATAATGTATTAAAAATCACTATCTTGCCCCTCTGAAATTAATACAATATTGTATGTCAATTATAATTCAACCAAAAACAAACAAACAGAAGAATAAAGAGGGATTTTGTGTACCTTCTACAAATTTTCTCTGCATGGTACAAAGTTGCAGTCTTACAGTACAGTATCACAACCAGGATGTGGACACTGATTCAGGCAAGACATAAAACACTCTATCACCCGATCATCACCAGCATCCCTTATGTTATCTTGTCCTAGCCATACCACTTATCTCTGGGCCCCACCCCTTCTACTCTGTCTTCCTGGAAGTGGAAGTCTTCCCTTTTGTTTTTCCTCCAACTGGAGTATTTTAAAGCAAATCTTAGTATACCACTTAATCTGTAACTACTTCACTTTGCTTCTCTAAAAAATAACATTTTAGAAAGCAACCATGTACCATTACTTTACCTATCAAAATTAATGAATCCTTAAAGAAAAGCATAGCATTTCTAAGAAAGAGAAGGAAAACATCACTGTCTACGCTTGCCAATATTTTGAATTATGAGGTTGTGAAATAGTCTCCTCTGGCAACTCTCTGAGTCCAGCTACCTGCTCCTTCCAGAACAAGCCTCTGCTTGGACGAGTACATCTATTTGTTGGCGTGCTTGGAGAGAATCAGCTGGGATCATCTTGTTCCAGTATACATTGTGCCCACGTTCTTAGGCTGAAAGTGCTATTACGTATTCCTGGGTGAGGGGCTATCTCATGTATCTTAATCCCGTGCAGTCCTGGTGACTCACCACGGCTCTTTGGGGCTTAGCTTTGAATTCCCTTGACTTTGAGGTTACAAACATCAATCCTTCCACATTGCTTTGCTTTCATTTCTGAAGCACTGGTGTGCATATCTAACCCCTGCGTGCACATGAGTATTCATTTGCCTGGAAGTCTTAAAAATGCTAATGTGAAATTGGGTTAGAATTCTACAGGCCAGACTCTGACCTCAAATATTAATCATGCCCAGGTAGCTGAGGGGAGCCTTGGCCATTGTAGGGAAAAGGCGAACGTTCAGGCGTGCTCCCTCTGAAGGAAGCACTACCAGGCAAACTAATCAAAATCAAACCCACATTTTAAAACATTTCACTCACCAGCAGGCTGTTCATTTTTCTAGGTGTACATCTTGCTTTTGATTAGACAGAAGCAGTGATCTGATCAACTTTTCGATTGAACAAGAAACAAAACAAGACATGGCCAATTCATATCATGTTTCTAGAACGGCTTTTGAAAGAAATTTACTTCTCTGAATTCCATTCTTCTTTATTCAATATCATCTCAAAGATTCTCATCCTGGCTCCCCCACTTCCCCCTTTACCTCCCTTCTCCTACCAACTTTCTCCCCCAAACACTTTCTTCTACACTGAAGAATTATTTAAAAATTGGATCTGATGTTCAATGTTCCAGAGAGTTGCCTCTTGCTGACTCTGGACAGTCCCTAACCAGAGGTCTCAGAAGGGTCTCTTGGGAGTGCACATCACCTGCCAAGGCGAGCGGTGTGCGTGCTCTGAACCAGGTCAGTGTCAGCCAGTCCATGAAATGGGAGCCACGATCCCAGTGTGGTCACTCTGTCCAAGAGGTCTGTGCAGACACAGCTCCTTTCTCCTTGATGTTCTGGCCCCTGTCCAATCATTTAGCTCCTTCATTATGGTGAGTTCTGTGCTAGGCACTTGATCTCATTTGGTTCTCACAATTATCATGTGACTTAGATATTATTACCATCCCCATTCAGGCATAAAGATGACCTAGCTAGAAAGAGTTAGAGTCAGATTTTGAATCCAGATTTTGACAACAACCCCCCTTTTTACCCTCTGTGTCTCACTGCCTTTAAGTTAGCATCTAATTTCCTTCCAAGAAAATAGAACACAATTTTTTCCATGACCTTACTAATTGTTCTAATATCTGAAATTAACCAATAAGAAAACGGAAGCCCAGAGAGCCCTTACAACTTACCTGAGGTCACACAGCTCTTGAATGGGCAGAGCTGAGACTTGGATTTGTGTCTTATTGATTCGAAGTATTGCACCACTGTTGACCATACAGCCAGTCAAGGGGATAAAGAAACTAAGGTTCAAAGTCAAAGAAATAAAGTCAAACTCATGCATTCTCCTCCTAGAGAAAGCTGCTGCTTCAAAACGGATACAAAGATTGCTGTCCTAGTACATCTCATGCTTATAATATGGACTCTGCACCACTTCATAAACTCTTTATGTATTATTTTGATTATTTATTGCTTAATTTGAGATTCTTTTGTTAGGAATATGGAGACAGAAATGAAACAACAAAGTACTCAAAATTGCCATGTGAAATACAAACAACTCTGAGCTTTTCTTTAGGTTTTCTTAAATTTATATGAACTATACCCCTGCAATTTACATAATATCCTTTTTCATTTTATCTGGACTGACCTGGTCTAGTTGTTTGTCTCAGAACAAGAATGGGGTAACCTCAAAGACACAGCATTCTAGGCTATAGCTAGGTCCATTGTTAACCAAGGGTAAGAAAGAGAGAAGGGAGGAGTAAGAAGGAAAGAAGGTAAGAGTGAACCATATTGGAGGGAGATATTGCCATTGTTAGATGGTTGTGGGGATACCAACGAGAACGTCTCAACTACAAATCTTATCTTCATTTACTGGGCTGTAATTTACTGCATTTGAGAACATACTCCTTAATAATGCAGTGAATTACAGTTCAGTAAATGAAGATAAGATTTGTAGTTGGGATCTTCTCATTGATCTCCCTACAACCATCTAATTATTTGTTTTGTCATAGAATCTGTTCTCCAAGGGTATTGACCTATCAAAAGACCAAAAAGAAAAAGAAGCATTGTTAGGAATTAAATCAACTTTTCATTCTGGAGAGATATCTCCAAGGAGAATGAATGGATTGTGGGTGCTGGTCTAGTTCCCCAGACCTGCTTCTATGCAATTCCCGATTTCCTCTGTAAGAAAATGGATGGAGCCCATACCATAAATATATTGAATTATAATGGCAAGAATTTTGTCGGTGTTAAGTGTTTCATTCATTGGTAGGCTAGCCTCTCCCCAGCATAGCTATGGGATATCTCCATTCAGTATGATATATGTCATTTATCCATTCAACAAATGTCGAGTGCTATCCTTTTAAGTTTTAGGGATATAACAGTAAACAGAATTGACCAACAAAAAAATTCATGCCCACTTTGTTAGAGAAATAAGGAGATAAAAGTAACAGGTCAGGTGATAATGAGTACAATGAAATGAAAGTGATGGAGGAGAGCCCACAGTGCAGTCAACAGAGGAAGAAGATACCCAGGCCCTGGGATGCTGGCCTCCTTCTGTCTACCTGTTTGTGCTCCTCCCCATTGGCCACCTTCTACAGAATCCTATTTGCCTTGGCCAGTTGCATCTCAACTCAGGGATCTTCATCTTGAAAGGGAAGTCACTAAACTCAGCTGTGTCCACATTCCCAGACCCAGGTGTCTAATAGCTTCCCAGGTTCCTGTCTTCTTCCTGTTGCCCTTTTCCTTGCTCTGGCTTCCAATATCTCCCACTCTGCTTCTACCCAGGAGCTCTCTTCCATGTTCTCTTTATATGAGCCAACTCATCTGGCTTTGTCATCTCTTTCCTGCCCCATGCCTAGAACTTGGTGACCCCCAAACTCCCAGGAAAGGGTCTCCACTTACTCTGTTCCTCCAAATCCCCATGGTAGAATTCCAGCACAATTCTGTGTCTGGTGTTCATACAGAGATTGCTCAGCCTGTGTGTGCAGTATCTGATTGGAAAGGATTATTTCCAAATATCGTAAAGCAAAGAAATAGCCATTTCCTATGCCTATGTAGGTGGTGCTTTAAAAAGTTGTATCTGAAAAAGCATGAGCTTGCCTTGGACATAGCCTCCACGATGCTTCATGCCCCTCACAAACCAAATTCATTCACAGGGCAATACTCCCATGGAGATGGGGCTGCCTGGTTTTTTTCAGCCATATGCTTAATATGCTCTGAGTTTCTTTAAGCTCTTCCCCCCAACAATATTCTGCCGCAGCCAAGGTGCTCAGGTTAATTACACCTTCCTAATTAATACCATTTCATTTCTTAATCCACTTAAAATATATGTCCTTTAGACCAGAACGCTGGTCTACCCCATCTGGAGATGTCATATTACTAGATACCTAAATGGCTTTCAGATGTAATAATTACTTTAGAGCTCTGTCTCCCAGAGAGGCCTCATCCATTCTGTTACCAAAGCCACGGTCATTGTCGCTCGCCAACACCACTGCCCAGTTGACCCAGCTATGCCTGTCCCTTCTGGCTATGGGACTGCCCGTCTGAGACAAGCCACCTACCTAACTTCATATCCATAGACTTGCAAGGCATCAGCTTGGGATCGTTTTAAAGTCTCTACAAATATCCACGGTACTTCTCCAGGCGAGGAAGCCTACTTTATGACAGTTATTGTTTAAATTTAATAACAAATCATGTAAACTCTAAATGAGCACATTTTTACTTTTTGTCTTTTAATACACATTAAACTTTATGTGAGAGTTAAATTGGAGAACTGTCAATTATGCAGTTCGTCCTAAATATACATGGATTCAGAAACCCACGTTCCTTTCAAGAGTAGGTTTATGATAGCCTGAATGTTTGCACTGGCTTCTGCAGACACCATACCTCCAACCCCTGTGGCAGTACATAGTCTCATGTTTAAACAGTAGATTTGGAATAAACAAGGAGAGTGCAGTGATAGAAAAAGCAAAGAAAGAGAATAGGAGTAATTTCTGTTTTGTTATTCTATAGGATCTCTTGGAGTATTTATTTGTGTTTAATATTTAAAACAATAAAACAGTGTAAAGCATGAAATGTCTTCCTGAGTCTGAACAGTATCTTTAAGATTGAAATTCACTCATTTTAAGTAACTGTTTAAAACCAGAGCATGAATTAGAAGGAAAAGTAAGTTTAATCATAACTTATTGGACAGTTATGTACATTAAACATTCTATCAGATTATCATCAAAGGATCAAAGTTCAAACTATTGGGTAGATATAAAAGTGCAGAATAAATAGTTGTGGTTTTTTGTTTTTTGTTTTTGTCTGGTGGGAACATGGACAAACTAGAAATAATCACAGTATTTGTTCATGATTACTCTGTATTTCGCAAAGAAATCTGAAGTGGGGAACTAACATAAAATGACATTGGCCTAGTGAAGCTCAACAAAGAACAATGAAAAAAAAGAAACAAATAAGGGACAGCGAATCAATATCTATATCTATTTTGAAATATGTAGTGCCTTCGCTATTACAGAGAGCTTCATTTCATGACTGTCACTGAAAATGATTATGTTGCATAGAGGAAAGGATGATAAAAAATCGTATGTTTCAGGTGTCACATGTGCTGGACACACCACAGAGTCACTGTTGCTCTAATTTGCATGCCTCTAATTAATGTGAAACTCAGCACATTTTCACGTTTATTGGTCAATCAGGTTTCTTCTTTTATGAAAAGCCTGCTAAATGTTGTGTCTATTTTCCTATATGGTTTTAATATTGAATTTAAACAATTTTGTGTATCTTCTCAATTTTAATCCTGTCATCCTCAAACATCTGTCACTTTCGCCAAATTCCCAGATCATGTACCAATATTTTAGGGGTTTATGTGAGGTTATTTTTTTGCTAATAATTTTTAAATCTATTGCATTGTGAAATTTGTGCTCTATGACAACAATTTCTTGATATTCTGAATTTCATATTTATTTTTTGTAAAGAAATTACTTATTTGAAAGCATATTTATTTTTAGTAAAGTCCATTCTTTTTCTCTTATAAATATTATTCTATCAGGACTTCTGCTTCCCACCAAGTTGAGGTAACAATGACTAGATTTTACCATCCTTCTAAAAAAAAAAAAAGAACAAAAAACACAAAACCATCCTCCTTGAAAAAAAAACCAACAACAACAACACAAAACAAACAAAAAAAGCGAAGCAATAATTTTCAAACCACTACACAGCAGGCAATGGAGAATAGCGATCCCTGATAGATGGGAAACAAATGAAGTGAGAAATTGGTCCACTTACTGACTTGAGAATTTCCAGGATGTGATGCAGGAAGAACCCAGGGAGTTTGACAGACTCTCTGGGTAAAAGCAATAGAGCCACAAGTCAGGGGAGAACAAGGTGGCGGGAGTTCCCAGGACAGAATACTGAAGAGTTGCACAAAGAAAGAACTCCACAGATTTCCCAGGCATCCTCTGGGACACGGAACAGGAGAGGCATGCGGAAAACACCTGAGGCTGAGGAAAGAGTCACCCAGAAAGGACTGGAAGGAACAGTGACCAAAAGTCAAAAGGACGGGGAATAGTTCCATTTTCTCCCAGCCAGACCAGAAAATTTCATAATTATGGGTCTTCAGGTACAGTAACATGAAGTATTTTTCCTCAGTGGTGGAGGATAATTACTGCTCCTTCCTAACAAAGATTGAAAGTGAAATCCAAAAGGACTAAACTGTTTCAAGGTAACTTAACTGTATTCAAGAACAAAGCTCAAGGCAAAAATCACAGGAGTGCAAAAGTAGCCAGGACTCAAGGTAAAATTTATAGTATTTGGCATCCAAGAAAAAAGAAATCACAAGGTCTGAGAAGTAAAAATAAATAAATAAATAAATAACCCAACTGATGGGAAGAATGAGTCAAAGCAAAGCAACCGAGAACATTTTGTAATGCTTAGAATTAGCAGGCAAGACGTTGTGGCAACCGTAATTGTATTCCACATGTTCAAAAAGTAAAGTAAAACCATGGAAGATATATAAAAGATACACACTGGAAGACTATAGATGAAAACTACAATTCGTGAAATGGAAAATACGTTGTGTGAGATTAATGGCAGATTAGAAATAGCAGAAATGATTAGTAAGTTTGCACTGCTGTCAAGTTAGATAGATCAATGGAACAGAATAGAGTTCAGATATAGATCCACACTTAAATCAACAAGTAATTTTGACAAATGTGCAAAGGCAATTCAGTGGGCAGAGAACAGTCTTTTCATGAAATGGTGTTCAAAGAATTAAATATCCATATGCAAAGCAAAAACAAACTTTGATCTGTATCTTGCACTCGGTACAAAAAATGAACTCCAAGTGGAATCTAAAACTATAAAACTTCTAGAAGAAAACAGAGAGAGAAAAATTGAGTTAGGCAAAAATGTACTGAATATGATGCCAAAAGCATCTGTAAAAGAAGTGATACCAGATGAACTGATCTTCATCAAATATTTTAAAATCTGTTCTGAAAAAAACTCCATTAAGAATAAAAAGACAAGGGGCACCTTCGGGTTGGGTCATGATCCCCTTGTCATGGGATCGAGCCCCGCATCGGGCTCCCTGCTCAGCAAGAACTGGCTTCTTCCTCTCCCTGCTGCTACCCCTGCTTGTGCTTTCTCACTCTCTGTCAAATAAATAAACAAAATCTTTAAAAAAAAAAAAAAAAAAAGAAGAAGAAGAATGAAAAAATAAGCCACAAAGTAGAAGGAAAATATTTGAAAAGCATGAAGAACCTGTATCCAAGTTATGTAAGAGCTTCCAAAACTCAGTAATAACAAAACAACTTGGTTTTTTTTTTAAGATTTTATTTATTTATTTGACAGACAGAGATCACAAGTAGGCAGAAAGAGAGAGAAGGAAGCAGGTTCTCCGCTGAACAGAGAGCCCAATATGGGACTCGATCCCAGGACCCTAGAATCATGACCTAAGCCGAAGGCAGAGGCTTAACCCACTGAGCCACCCAGGCACCTCAAAACAACTTGATTTTTAAAAGTACAACAAAAGATTTGAACAGAGAGGCACTTTACCAAAGAAAACACATAGATGGCAAATAAGCACCTGAAAAGATGTTCAACCTCATTAGTCCTTGGGAAAATGCAAATTAAAGCCACAATAAGATACCACTACTGACTTATTAGAATAACTAAAATTAAATAATTGGTTGTTCCAAGTGTTGGCAAGGATAGGGAGGAGCTGAAACAGTCAGTCCCTGCTGTTGGGAATGTAAATGGCAAAATGACAAGCATTTTAGAAAATAGTTTCTCAGTTTCTTACAATGTTAAACACTCACCTGTGTTCCAGCCATTCCATTCAGAGGTATTTACCCGAAAGAAAGGAAAGTATATGTTTGCACAAAAATCTGTACAGTAGCTTTATTTTTAATAAGAAAACCTGAAACAACCCAAATATCCATTGACAGAATTACTAAACAAATCGTGCTGGAATACTATGCAGCAATAAAAATTAATGAACTATCAATTTTAACAACAGTGGATAAATCTCAAAAATAATTACACTGAGTAAAAGAAGCCATTAAAAAAAAGAATGAAGACAGCGCATGTATTTTATAGAAAGTTCTGAAAAAATACAGACTGATCTATAAGTGACAGAAAGTGGATTGATGGTTGCCAGGGGACGGAGGAGCTGAAGGGAGACATTACAATGGGACACATGGAAACTTTTGGGGGTTCATTATCTGATTATGGCGACAGTCTAATGGGTATATGCATATGTTAAGATCTATCCAATTATACACTTTGAATATGTACCATTTACTATAGGACAACTGCATCTTAATAAAGCTGTTTACAGAATTGTTACACCAGCTTTCCTTTGATAAACATTTTACCTAATATTTCTCTTTTTCCTCCTTTGCTTTCAGTTTTTCTGTCTCATGAGTATTTGCTCTGTCTCTTATAAGTGGTTTATGCCTGGATATTTTTATCTCTGAAAAATCTATCTGTAACAGAAGGATTTAATCCATTTATGTGTGTCATTCTCACCAATTTGGTATATTTATTTTTTTTAAGGTTTATTTGTTTATTTTATAGCGGAGAGAGAGGCAGAGGAGATGGAGAGAGAAAAAGAATTTCAAGCAGACTCCGTGCTCAGCTTGGAGCCTGACAGGGATTTCCATCTCACAACCCTGAGATCATGACCTGAGCCCAAACCAAGAATCAGATGTTCAGCAGACTGGAAGTCCTCATTGTACACATATTTAAATGGGGATCAATGTTATTTTTCTTCATATGTGAACTAGGTTTGCCAACAACTCTACCCTCATAACCCCCCAGCTGTCTGTCAAGTGGGGCTCTGAGGCTCTATCCTCAGATAGAGGCTTAGCCTGCAGGAGTGCCATACCATTCCTGTTGACGTGGCTTTGTAAGGTGCTCACAAGGTATCTTGTAAGGAAAATCGTCTTCTTGCTCTTTTTCTAAGTTGGCTTAGCTATATGTGAAACTCAGATACATTTCTAAGTTTGATCAATTCCTTAAAAAAGGCAGCTTGCATTTGTATTAAAATTAAATTTATGAATTAAGTATAATCAATATCCTTAGAATATTTTTATCACATCTCAGCCCAGAATATGTGAGATTTTTGCATCTTTTTAGATCTTCCTCTGTGTCCTTTAATATATTTTATTTTCTTCATCAAATCTTAAATGCTCATTATAAATTCCTTGATGCTTTATCATTTTTTTACTCTTGTGAGTGGCATTTTATTTTTAATATTTTCTTGACATACTTTTATAAGCTGATCTTTTATTGCTTTACATTCACTTGAATTACAGAATTTTGTCTATTAATTTGTGCATGTTCTATATAGACAATCATCTTGTTTGTGAATATTGATTGATAGTTTTACCTGTTCTACTTCTTTAAGTTTTATTTCTTCTCTTTCCCTACCACATCAGCTGGGACCACTAGTAATAACAGTCATCTGTGAATTCCAGGTCCCCCCAAAAATGTGTCTAAAATATCACCATTAAATATAATGCTTGCTTGACACTTTTGTCAAGTCAGAATGTTCAGTTATACTCAGTTTGCTAGATTTTTATTACACATTTGGGTGATTTTCTATATCTGATAAGATAATCAACATTTTGAAGAGACTATTTCATTGTCTTTGACCATCTTTCATTGTTGATAAGATATTACTATCAATATTGTTATCATTTCTTTGTAGGTAATCTGATTTTCTTTCTAGTTAGTTTTTCATTTATGATCTGAAATTCTCCTACAGTGGCTCTAGATATAAAATGTTTAATTTGTCTTCTTTGGTTTCTGAATTCTTCCTCAATCTGCAGACTTCCATATTTATTCAGGTCTGCAAATTTCCCCTAAACCATTACATCTCCACCATTCTTAACTTCTGGAATTTATTTATTTATGTATTTATTTTTAAAGGGTGGGAGTTACATAGGTTTTTGTTTGATTGATTGATTGACGTCATTTATTTATTTTTACTTGTTGAAGCCATTTTTTTTTTTTAGATTTTATTTATTTATTTGACAGAGAGAGAGAGAGATCACAAGTAGGCAGAGAGGCAGGCAGAGAGAGGAGCGGGGAAGCAGGCTCTCTGCCAAGGAGAGCCCGATGCGGGGCTCGATCCCAGGACCCTGAGATCATGACCTGAGCTGAAGGCAGAAGCTTAATCCACTGAGCCACCCAGGTGATCTGAAGCCATTTTTTAAAGCAATCTCTGCCCCCAATGTAAGGCTCAAATTCATAAGCCCAAGATCAAGAGTCCAACAATCTACGAAGTCAATCAGGTGCCCCATGAAATTTCTATTACACAGATTTTGAATTGCCTCTATGATTTCTTTTTTTAACTCTTATTTGTATTCTTCATCTCTTTACCTCTCTTGGAATCATAGTGCCAATTTCTTTAGCTATATCTTTAAGCTTTTTAACTCAATATTGTTTTAATGCAAGATTAATTTCTATGACCAACTTGTGTACTTAGCACTGGAAGTTCTTTGTGAGTCTTCATATTTGATTTCCTATACACAGAAACAAGACTGTGGAAAGTTGACTTATCTGTGCACAGCCACGGGGGACCTGCTAAATCTGGAAAATGCTTTAGGGGAAATTGAGAATCAATTGAAGGAGCAACACAATGAAAGAGAGCTTTAAGTAAAACAAATGTCAAGTTTCCTCTGATTTGTGACAAGTAGGACACAAATGGCCCCATTAAAATGTACTTGGAGGACAATTTAGCTCTGGAAATTTGTACACCTGCTGTAAAAATATATCCAAAAATAATCCCCTAGAAAAGAATTTGTTTTTGTCTTTTTTTTATCTCAACCTAGATTCAACAGGTCAGCAGATTTTCAAGGGCCTAAGTGACCTGTACTTTTAGTCTATGTCCATCCAACTGAAATTCCATAAATGGACCAATACACATGACCTGCAGTCTGCCCCTCTTTGTCTGCCACACAACATGAGGCAGACTGGACATCTGGTGACATGAGCTTAGGATGAGAATGAGCACCTAGAAAAAACTGTCCTCTTCCCTCACAAACAGTAGCAAATTAGGGAGGGCTGGATTCTTTATCAGATGCTTATTAGTTACCAAAAGTTATGAAAAATCAGTTTTGTGCAAATTTGGTAAATATTTATTGTGAGAAAAGAACTTTGAAATTTAAAGTTCTTAGGATATCTAGCTAAAGTCCTTTGATACCTAAAAAATAAAATCAGCACTCAAAGTGTAAAACATTACTCAAAGATTCAAACTAATTTTACCATTCACAAAATTATGCAAATATGATGTGTACTTATAAAAAATATGGAATTAGCTTGGAAATACCTTTTTGGAAAATTGATTTAAATTACCTCAAAAACTACTGTATGTGGCAGAAATATTTTTATAAAATGAGATCCTTAAAAGGGATATAAAGAATCTTTTTAAAAGACTTCAATTTGGGGCCAACTAGACAAATTGATTAGCAAGGGACTGGTTTTAGCCAAATTGCTTTCTGGCAAACTGATCATTAACCCATTTTGTTGTTAACTTGCTGGGCCAGAGAAAGAGGGGTTCCTCTACCAAGCTACAGAAGGGCAGAATTGGAAAGATGTAAAATTTTTCATTGATGGAAGTAATGATATAGAGGGGAAAATAAAGGTTAGAACAAAGTATCAAAGAATTTGGGATGAATGTCTCATGAGATAATGAGTCTAATGGGATAGGAAAGCTAAAAGGACCTAAGATATCCCAAGTGTAGAGGCAGAGTCCATAAAAAAACCTGAGGTCAGAGACAGGAGACGGAGGTGCCAAAGGAGCCGTGATTGATAGCTCATGTTGCTTAAGCATCATCAGTCTCTGGCTTTAGTCATGTTCTTGGGGTTCTGGGATCGAGTCCAACCTCAGGCTCCCTACTCAGGAAGAAGTCTGCTTCTCCCTCTCCCTCTGCTCCTCCCCATACTCATGTTGTCTCTCATTCTCTCTCTCTCTCTCTCTCTCAAATAAATAAATAAAATCTTTCCTGAAAAAGGAGCCATGATTGAGAAAAGATACAAAGAAGAGTTACTACAGAGCAAAGAAGAGTAAGCCCAGAGACACACTACAGCTAAAACCAACTGCCCTTAGCTATTTTGGTAGGAAATGTACCTGCAGATTTAGTATGGCTTTGATCAGAAGCCAAACACGGTGATCCATAACCCAAACAGAAAAGGTTCTCTTTTCTCCCCTGAGATTAGAAGAGGCGTCATAAGTGGGAGGAGCTGTGGCTGCTGCTGCTGCCACCGCTGCTGCTGCTGCTATGATGGGTGGATTGGCTCACAGTAAGTAGACCGGATGCCTCACATGCCTGAGTTGTGGAAGAGGATCTTTGAACTAATGGGCAATAGTAGAGGACAGCACCTGGAGGAAGCTGTGATAATATTTTGATTATGAAAAATGTCCATAATGATAAAATACTTTTGATTATTTTTATTTGTTGGTGAAGCAGAATTCTATCTGGCAGGGGCAAGAGGTAGGGAGAAGTTTATATTCAAATATCTAGTGGCCATCAGTGTAGTCTGGGCTGGAGAAACCTCCCCATTTATACTCTTGGGTGATTCAGAAAGTGAGCCTTTGGATGCTGTAAGCAACTGGTATGTAATCAGCACCTTGCACAGGAGCTTTTCCTGTTTCCATACCCCGTGTCTCTCACCTGCCCCACTCCCTCCCAGTCTGGCTTTGGGGATCTTCATCTGAGTACCCACAGCACCCTGACTTATCTGTCTTATAGCATATGCACGTGTGTTTACCTCTTTTTCTCCTTCACTACACAATGAGCTTCTGGCGGGCAGGAACCTCTGTCTTTCATCTTTGTAACCCCAGTACTTAGCCCAATGCCCAGCATACAGAAATGATGCTGACTGAATGAAGAGATGAAAATAGTTGGATAGATCAAAGAGTGGATAGAGGAGCACCTTCCACATCCCCACACATGAACACACACATATGCAAACAGCCAGGCTCACAGACTCCCTCATCCCAAGGTCAGACCTCTCTATGTTGTTGAATGTAATCCTAGGAGAGACTGCTTTCAGCTGTCAACAGTTCCAGCTCATCATCTCTCTAACTGTCGTGTTTAATATCAGCTGTGAGGTTTTGGAGTGTCGTCGGACATTCCATCCCCATCTCCGGTATCCATCTCCATCCTTCCGATCTCTCCTCTTTGGGTGTTGTTTGGCATTTTCTCTCTGTTAAGAAGAGGGCAGCAGTGATTTGCTTTCTTGCTGTGTTTACTTTATGTCTTTGTCCAATATCTATTTATCATTTTTATTGTATTTTTCTTTCTCTCTGCATTCATCTGGAGATGAGGCCTCATGTTCAACATCTGCTTTCAGAAATGACAACAGGATGCCTTGTGGAGCTAGGAATGAATGTGTCCCTCCTGAACCCAGCTTTGCAGGAAGTAGAACATTGGCACACCCATCAGAGACTGCAGAAATGTAACACTGTGCAGTGAGTTTACATTCTTCAAAGCAGTTCAAGGAGCATTAGTGCAGTTGAGCCTCACCAAGGTAATTTAGGGCAGGTATCATCCTCTAAAAATAGATCAGAGTTTTGAAAAGAGCAGTTAGGTCTGATTTGTATTTGAGCTCTTCCTATCTGCTAGTGTGACTATGAGTGAGTCACTTCCTACCCTGAGCCTCTTTTTTCCTACCTTTTTCACAGTGATAAATAATACCTATCACTTTCCTATCTTTTAAGTTAGAACAAGTATATATAATAGCATATGCCTAACCACTTCACACAGTTTTGATAAGGCTTATTTTTGAAGTCATGAAGCATTATCAAAGAAGATAGGGATTGCCATTACTAAAGCATTATCATTATATATAACATATTGGCAAATTCTGGGGATGCAGACAATTTTTGATGATCAGAACTCAAGTCTCCTAACTCCCATTCCAGGGTTTTTTCCGTGCTATCGTGCTACCTGTGCTGGTACAGACAGAGGGGTCCTAAGACACCTCTTTGCACCAGGGCACAGGTGGTAAAAGTGTGATCCTCCTACCCTCACTCAGCCTTCCTCTTTCTGGGTGGAGAAGCCTTGTCTCTTCCACCAACAAGAGCCACAATCTAAGTTTTTTGTTTTTTGTTTTTTTCCATCTTAGTGACTCTTGGAAGAGGGGCTTGGGCTGAGCACCCGTGACCATCCCCCCAACTAGTCACCATACAGCCAGCTCAATAATCTGCTAAAGGAGTGAGTATGGAAAATCACATTTGCTTCTTTTGGGTTTTCCATGGTATCTCAGTCATGGCTGCAAGACCTGGACGGTTTTCTGATTCGCTGAATGATTGAACTGTCTTAAAACCTCTTCCGACTACCAACAGATTTCCTTTCTGGAAAATACTTCAGCGGTTGCCATCTGGGGGCTTTCTCTTATGTGGCATTTGTAATTTTTTTTCACGGGGGTTAACCTTTTAAAGTGCATTTACATATTAAGCCACAACTGGCCTGAGATCCACAGTGAGATGCCATCTGTGGCCAGGTAAATGGATTGCAAAAGGAGAGCGACCTCAGAGAATAACATGAGGTTAAAGACACTCCTGAACAAACAAAATGAAATTATATTTTCTAAATTCAAAAGCAGCTTGATGGAAACATCTTAGCCTCAAATCCAATTGCTTTCAACAGGATAGTGATGAGACTGGCTCTGTTGATAAAAGCTGGCATATCTCCCCTCCCTAATTGCATCAGCTTGACCCTCTCTTCTGATTAAATGCTTATAATTTTTCTCCCAGCATGTAATTTTTTAATTATAATACGATTGAAGAACATCAAAATTATTTGGCTGTTTGCAGGGTGATTGTTGACAGCAGAGTCAATTCGTTTCTTCTCTGATGTGCGGAGCACCCAGTGGGTGCCTGTGAAATTGTAATTGATGACGGAGACAGAGATGTCCCTGTGGATGGGTGACAGGCTCATGGACAGTTATGTATGGGGAGGAGAAGCCTCTGGATCCATTGGGTCCTGAATTCCTGCCTTTCCATGCCTTTTGGGGTTGTACGAAAGAGAAGAAATCCCAGGTTATATAATCTTACCATTACTCACTGTAGAGGTCTTTCTGTTCAAAGGCCTCCAGTTAGTTCGCTGGTTTTCTTTGAGTTTGGGGATGGGATGCAGCAATCTTTTAAGAGAGAGATTCTGTTTAGGAAATACTTAATTGTCATGTCTAAAGCAATCTTAAACCAAGTAAAATACATTATTTTCTGGAAAAACAATGCACACAAAACAAACGAACAAAAAACTACCCAGAATTCTGCAACAATGGGGTGACAAGAATAGAAAAGAAAAGATAGATTTGGGGAAAAGAGTCTCTGCAAAAAATACAAAGGGAGATCAGGCTTCAGTCTCCCAATTTCAGTGCGAGGTGCATAAATGGTTGGTCTCAAATGAACTGTCCTGGGATTCTGCCTCATCACTTACCAGCTGGGAAGCCTTGAGGAATACATTGATCCTCCCTAATCCTTGATTTTCTCATCTGTAGTGGTGACGTCAGTGCCCCTAACCACATACACAGGGATACTTCTAAGAAGCACTATTTGTAAAAGTGCACAGCACACTCCTCCACACAGTGATAGTGCTTGAAAATGGGCAACATTCATTAAAATATCGGGAAGTTTCTAAACCAGCATCAATGGTGTAAACACAGTTTAAATCCAACACTCTTTGGAATCTGTCCATTCTGGAAGCAGGTAGCTGGACAAGATGCCTTTTAGAGGGTACTACCTGAAGGAGCTATTGGTCCCTATCCCTGAAGGCATGGCCCTGTGGCTCCCTGTCCTGCTTTTCTGATCTGTGTGAGGGGAGGGTGGCAGGAGAGTGTTTGTGTTTTTTGTTTTTCCTGGAGTCAGCTGCATGACCCTCAGACCTGAAAAGGATACTGAATTGCCAATTCAATTTACCTAAAACTGGTGGAGCCTGAAAGTCTAGCCTACATTGACATACAACTAATCTAATACAAATTGATTTTGGTTTTAAATCCAGGCAAGTCAAGAAATTGCTGTGGATTTTTCCAAAACACAAAGGACCCTGCTTTGCTACACCTGCAGAGCCTCTGACTTAGCATTTTGGGTCCTAGTCTTCGAAATCCTATTCATGCACCCCGTAGCTGGAGCTACTCCCATTTCCTCAAACACCCTCAGCAGCAAATCCCAAGGACTTAAGCAGTGATAGAGCTCCTCGCATTGTAGCTCCCCCTTTCCTGCCCGAGTAGCAGTTTTAATCCATCTTTGAACCTGAAATATGATTACTGACTCCATAGCCATGCACTATTGTTCTAGAAGCTATATCCTTGGGTGTGAGCCCTTATCCAGAGTAACTTGTGACTAATTGGGGTCCTCCAGAACTCAGAATCTGCACTGTCTGGAGCCTCTATTTCTATCAACAAGGACTGACTTCCTGAATTCTGGGGCAAGGCTCAGAGTCCTATAACTCAGTACCCTTCTCCATTGCCAACTGTTTGCCTGCTTCCATGGGTTTCCTCCACTTCCTGATGTGTGACTCTCCATTGTTCCATCACTCACTTCAGATTTTGCAGACATCTGGGCTGGTTTTCTCTTGCCCAAAACAGCCATAGTTACTTGTCTACAAGGGACTCTCCAAAAGCATTTTTATTGAGCTAACCAAAAATCAACTTTAGTCTGGATTTCCAGATATGAAGGAAAAGAGGGGATTCAGATGTGACCATCTGAGGGCCCATGGAAAGAAAGATCACTGTATCACAAGTTTGTAGCAAATTAGAAATCATATATTAACTTTTCCAAGGATGTGTCCAAATGTAGCAAAATAATAATACCTACTGAGTGAAGTTGGGGCCAAGAAATGAGATCATGTACACATAATAGTCACTTAACACATGGCGACTATAGTCTTATGGGTTTTGTGAAAGATTTTATTTATTTATTTGACAGAGACAGAATACAAGTGGGGGGAGAGGCAGAGGGAGAAGCAGACCCCCACTGAGTGGGGAGCCTGACTCAGACCTCAATCCTAGGACCCTGGGATCATGGCCTGAGCATGTCAGAAGCTTAATCGACTGAGCCACCCAGGCACCCCATCATCTTATGTTTTTTAAAAGCCTGAATCAGCAGGATGGGAAATGGACCAACTGAACAGGAGAACCAGCCAGCTGAGGTGGAACTGGGGCCAAGGGGAAGGATGCCTCCAGCTGTGGGTTTCAGAAAGATGGATGGTCCAGTAGATGCCACTCTTTTTGTGGTACTGTGGCAACCACTAGCCAGGATCAGGTTGCATATGGAGATCGAAACAAGCAGTCAGGTAGGCAAAGAGTCAACGAGGGAACAATGGAAAGGTCTTTGAACTAAGAAAAGGATAAGAAGTTCAGGTCCTAGTTGTATAATCATTCTTAAATTCTAATGTGTGTAAGAATTACATGGAATGCAAATTGGAAATGAAGATTCCTGGGGCAGCTGAGTGAATCAGTCAGTTAAGCATCTGACTCTTCATTTCAGCTTAGGTCATCTCAGGGTCCTGAGACCCAGCCCTGTGTCTGGCTTTGCAATGGGCAAGGACCCTGCTTAAGATTCTCCCTCTGTGTCTGCCCAGCTTTCTGTCTCTCTCCTTCTTGAAGAAGCAGAAGAAGAAGGAGGAGGGGAGGGGATGGGGAGGAAGGGGACAAGGGGGAGGAGGAGGAGGAGGAGGAAGAGGAGAAGAAGAAGAAGAAGAAGAGGAGGAGGAGGAGGAAGAGAAAGGAGAAGGGAGAAGGAGAAGAAGAAGCTGCTTCTCTGTCATCATCTACAGAGTTTTTAAATCATTCTGTCCTAGACAGGACACTTCTAATGACTTCTTTAGATGATTCTGATGTCAGTGGCTTAAAGACCACTCTCGGGCAAACCTGAATTCAGAGAGATAGACAATATCAAACAATCCCAAGGACTAGGGGAACCAAGCCACTCAGAAAGTTGATCAGAGGAAGACTTAGGTCCAGGATTTGGTTAGCATGACAGCAGTGTTAGGAGTCTGAGTCTTCGGTAACAGAGCAAATTCCCTTATTCTTTTGATTACTAAGGGAAGCAAGTCACTCTGGAGGGGGTAGGAAAGGTTTCAAGAAGAAAATGAGTCAAATGTACATGAAAAAAGTGTGTTTTTCTAAGTTCAAGAAAAGTAATGATATTTTGTCCCCAAATCTGATGCTGTTTCGGTCTTCCATTCATTCAGGTAGACATTCATTTATTCATTTATGTATAAGTACATCAAGATTCCTGTCTCTATTGCTCCAACCATGATCTCGCTCCTAAATCTAAGAATTACACCCCAAAATCCTCTTAAGAACTTGATATATACAAAGTCTAATTCACATATTTCTTTTCATCTCCAAATTAACTTTCTCTCCTAAATTCTTATTCTTCAAAGGATCAAGAGAGAAAATGAGAGTCTCTTGTTATAGCTCTGTGCCGTGGACTAGAATACCAAGAAGTTCACCTATCTGTGCTGTGAAAAGTGGCAGAGGGACACTTGTCGTTTCACACACCTTGAAACAGAGCTCAAAGAGGGTGTGTGGAGAGGTAGAGGTATGAACCCTGCCATCCTCATTCCCAGATTGGGGATTGGGGTTCTTTCCATTTGGCCCCCCACTGATGAGCTGAGTGTCCCATGGAAGGAAAGTCTCCATCCTTGTCATCCACAACAATGGCTTGAGGCAAGACCTGAAATTCCACCATCAGCAATTCATTCTTTAGGAACCTTGCTTTTCAATGTAAGTAAATGCCATTGCCAGAGGAACTAATGACAGCAAAGGTTTTTCAAACTGAGTTCCCAAGACCCCTTGGAGGGTCCCTGACTGCTTTCTCAGGATCATCAGAGGGGCAAGACGCACCAAGCTCTCTAATCTATGGGTCTCACCAGCTTTGCTCAAAAGATTTTTTTCTCCCCTGAGAAATGTAGGAATTCCCATGCAAGAGAATTTACAGAAAAGGTACTTTAATGTTCAGAATGTTAAAAAGTCATAAGCCTATTTTGATATTTGAATAAAAACTAGTTCTAAAATTTCTGAAAGTGATGGGATCAAGGTATCATTGGTCATCGTTAACATCTTGGCAGCTATTACTTCCTGCTTTCTTTCCACAGCCACCATTATCTCAGAGAAAAGGAGCCCCCGAACAAGTAATTGACTGAGGAAGAAAGGGCTCCCCTCTGGGTGTTGCCTCTCAAAGAGTTGGGAAGTAGACAGTTCTGTCCTCTTTGCGGACTGACATTTAACAGGGAAATACTGCCTGATAGGGAGAAAGAATGAATTATTAAGAGAAAAAGACTCTCCTTTTCTGTATTTTGGCTTAGTCCTCTTATAGTATAATGCAAAGGATTTGCAACAGAGAAGCCAGGTTCCTAGGGCAGGAAAGTGAGAGTCAGCTATTAAAGGAAAACCATTTTCTTTGAAGGATGAGATGGCCGTTATCTGGGTTGGACAATGATTCTAATGAAATCAACCAGACTGTGGCTCAACTCCACGTCCTGAGCCTGGGTAAGAAGTAGCGGACTTGTAGGTCTAAGGGTACTGGAGTCAGAATGCCTGGGTTTGTGTTCTAGCTCTACTAATTCATAACTGGCGACCTCTGTGCAATGAAGAAATCAGACCAGATTTTCTCTAACTTCCTTCAAACTCTGAGCTCTGTTATAATTCATACATGGGCACAAAAACTTCCAAGGGCTTCCCGCTCTCTCCTCTACCTCTGATCTCCTCTTCCAAATAGGTTCTAAAAATCAAGTATCTGCCCCCTCTTGCTGCGAACCAGCTTCTCCCTGGCTCGTGTGGGTGTGTATCCATGCAAGTGCACCTGCGTGCCAGGCTGAGCCCGTGTCTCTCTGCTCCCTCATGAATGATTGAACCTCTGTTCTTTTACCAGGGCCCATGGAACAACGCTGTCTGGGCCCTCAGTCACACTCACTCAGATGGAGACCAATTTGAACATCACACCTAATGAAGCCACATCCTTGAGCAGACTCTCAGGGTCCACTTGGGAGTGTAATTTAGGTGGCCCTGGCCAGGTTGTCGTCTGATATGCAAAATTATTCTTATTCTCTGCTGTTGTGTGGGGGGGTACAGCAGATGAGGACAGCAGATGAGGAACCCCAACTTTCCCCACACTCCCTCCGCCCACCCTGGTGGGAGGGGGAAAGTCAGGGGTGACTCGGGGCTGATGTCGGAGCTGAGCAGGGGCACAGGTCAAATGGGGGGGGGGGCACTTGGGATCCATCCCAGAGCCAAGCTCCACTATAAACAAGCTGCTGCCTGGGGATTCTGCATCCTGTTCACTCAACCTGCCTCCCATTGCTTGCTCAGCTCTCCCGTGGGTGGTCCTGCTGGAACCTGTGGTTTGGAGAGTGTCAAAGAGCTGGTATATGTAAACACAGCGTCCAGCCAGCAGTGCTCACAGGCCAGCCCCGCCAGGAGTTCCTGGCTCCCGTTCCTTTTCCCCACTTGTTCAGGCAAGTCTCTCTCTGTGAACTGGATGGGTTTCCTTTCAGGTCTCAGGTGATGAGAGCCGCAACTTCTGAAGCATTTGAGAACTGCCCTCGACTTCTCCTCTCCTTCACCCACTATCCAATCAGCCACTGGGTGCTGTTGATTCAATTTCTTAAAGTTCTCTCAAATCTGTGTACTTCGCTCCATGCCCCCTCCCTCTCTGCTCTCATCACCTCTTTCTGAAGACTTGGCCTCTCCGTTGGCTTCCCTGTGCCAGCCTTCCTCTTGAAAGTACATTCTGGGCCTCATTGCACAAGCATGAGAATTACCGAATGCAATCCCGAGACTTCCCAAATGCAATCATGAAACCCATGGGAAAACATCACTTGTCCCCCTCCCCAACACACACACAAAGGCCATTCGGCCCGTGGCCCGCAGGGCCTTAGGCAGCCTGGCTCTAAGTTCGCCCCATAACGAAAGCAGTGGGAGCAGCTGCTGGAGGCGAAGTGACCAGTAGGTCCCACATGACAAACTGGGCATTTCACATAGACAGCAGCATATTTTAGAAAATCAGATGCAACTAATTGGTTGCTATTCTCGAACATGTCCGGCTCCCTAAAGCCTCATCACTTCCGTACGTGCTGTTCCTTCTGCAGGAAGTGCTCTTCTCCTATATCGCTTTCTCTGCCGTTCAGAATCCAGCCCAGCGGACTCCCTGGAGTCCAAGCTCCCCTGCACATGACTAACTGCTCCTTCCTCTGAGTCTCCAGCAGTCCCGGAGCATCCCAGTGCTTGCGGCGACGGTGAGTGGGCCTCTCCCCTCCCTGAGTTGGGGCTCTGTGGGAGGCAGAGCCCCACGTTGTGTCTTCCATGGGATTTGGACCTTATTTAACTCCACTTTCAAGAAACAGGAGAGAGAGGAGGACTATGTGGTTGGAAGGCAGGAATCCAAGTTCCTGCAGGGTCAGGTTAGGGCACCCCACTGGGATCTCAGGTTACCCCAGAAGGGGAGAGCTTTCATTCTCCTTCCCTTTCCCCTCATCATAGGGTGGGGCTGAGTGGGGAGCAGAAAGCTTCCCTCCTGCAGGACTGGGAGATTGCCATTTTAAGCCTTTGCAGTTTGGAGCTTTTCTTCCCTCATTCCTGGCTGATGGTGAATGACAGTTGGCTTAGTCAGACTGGATGCAAACACTATTTTATTGCAGTGTGACAGAAACCCCGCACTTCCGGGACCGGAGCAGGTAAGCTGATGCAAACAACCTTTAGTTGCTAAAAGCCTGATGAACTTGGACTTAATCATCAGGCTCTTTCAACTCACCTCCTGGCATATGTCACTGCCTACCTGCACCGACTCCCATTCCAGCATGATGGGGACACGTGATTCCTGTCCCCGCCAAAGATAAATCAGTATCTAGGCAGATCATCACATCGTGGTTAAAGGGTTCTTTTCTACCTGCCACCCACCTCTAATTTCCACTCAGGGAGGCCTAGTGGTGTGCACCGAGGACTGGCCTGACCATCACGGAGCCTCACTGTCAGTGGGAATGGTACATGTACTCCCAACTCAGAGACATACTGTGAGGATTGCAAAAGTTAATCAAGGCCTTAGTGCAGATAAATATTACCTAACGATAGTAACCAGAGACTCCTTCCATGGTACAGGGATGCTATGGACACTTTTCAAATTGTCATCATTTGAATTTTTCCTCCCAGCTCATGCAACTGGATTCCACCAAATCGCCATCCTCTGGAGCAACCACGGCCTTCTGGTCACATTCCTAAGTGCCTTCAGCTAGAACAAATCATTCTGTTGTCTGACCTCTTTCTCTCCCAGTTTCTCTCCTTCCTCTTTGAACTCAACTCACGTCCCGGGAGAGACACAGAGAAGCCTCACCCTTCCAGGCGTCCGTCCTGTCTGTATATCCTAAATGCACAAATGAGTCCAGGATGTTGTACACAATTGTCTTGGGGAAACAAAGGGTAGGGACAGAGTGAAATGGAGTATTTACTCCCAGATGATCACCTGATTTTTTTTTTCTTTTGAAACACACATCTTCCCAGGAATTATTGAGTGAGCCAGATCTCCCAAAGAAGAGACAGAGGGAGAAAACCAAACGCTGTGTCTCTCCTTGCCTGTCCCTGCCTACTCAGAGAAGGGGGTGGGAACATCCAGGAGTGTCCCCATCTCCTGCCTACACAGGATTTAGACTCCGAGTCCCTCTCACTCAAGACAGAATCAGAGCTGAAGGAGTCCTGGGGTGTACTGACACCGTAAGCCACATGCCTGTGGGTCATGTTGCCCACTGCCCTGTCTCTCCCCATTGGAACCCACTCTGCCATTTTTCTGAGGATGGCATCTCACCATGGCATCATCTTGTTCCCTCCATTGCCAATAAACAGAGCCATGCTCCTCTGGTGTCGCTCCCAGACACTACAGAAGTTCCTCCTCTGATCATCACCAACAGCGCTGCAGCTCTGCCCTTCTCCCTGCCCACTGAATTGTAATTTCTGGGGGAAGAGCCTGGAGCTTCCCATTTCTAGAAAGCACTGCAGGTGATTCAAAGTGGGAGAACCATTTTATTACAAAAGGGTCAGCATGCAAGTCTCTGTGCTCTTGGGTTTACTACAAAGCTCAGCACGTGGGTCCTACCCTCCTGGAGCTTTCTGATTGAATGAGGAGAGAAAGCTGTGTACATGGACACGACAGACAGGTAAAATAGGTAAGAAACGAAAGAGCTGGTTAGAGGAGGGGGAGCAGGTGGAGAGAAGCACGAGGCTGTCTTTGAAGGTGTTAGAGGAACTGGAGTTTTCTGGGAGATTTACAGCATGGATAGGACCAGAAACTTGGGGAAGTGGAGGCGGGGCAGAGGGAGGAGTTGGCAGTCGCACAAGGGTAGGGGCAGTGAGGGAAGAGAATATGCAGAGAATGGGAAGTATGGCACCTGGGCTTGGCTTATACTAGAGTCATGAAGAAATGTGCAAGATTAGGCTAAAATATAGATACACATGTCCTTGGCTCTTACCCTCCTTTGAACTCCTTTAACCATCTGTATCAGCTCAGCGAGATCACTGAGCACGGATGCTGGTGCAGTTCTTCCAATTGTCATCAACAGATTTCTGAAAGCAGGGTGCCTGGGTGGCCCACTCAGTTAAGTATCTGCCTTCATCTCAGGTCTTGATCCTGGGGTCCTAGGATCGAGCCCCACCTCAGGCTCCCTGATCAGCAGGGAGCCTGCTTCCCCCTCTCCCCCTACCCCACTCTTGCTCTCTCTCTCTCACAAATAAATAAATAAAATCTTTAAAAAATTTTCTAAAAGCAAATATTTTTCTCATTATAAAGCATTTTCATTAAAGACTATTTAGAAAGTACAAAAAGACAGTAACATTTAAAACTTATCCCTAAATCTACCAAGTGGAGGTAAGCACAGTTAGCATTTTGGTTGATCCTTATATTCTTTCTTCCCCATCTACATTTTGTATATGTTTCCTTGCAAAACTGAAATAAGATGGGGCGCCTGGGTGGCTCAGTGGGTTAAAGCCTCTGCCTTCAGCTCAGGTCATGATTCCAGTGTCCTGAGATTGAGCCTTGCATCAGGCTCTCTGCTCATTGGGGAGTCTGCTTCCCCCTCTCTCTGTGCTGGCTTCTCTGCCTACTTGTGATCTCCATCTGTCAAGTAAATAAATAAAATCTTAAAAAAAAAAAACTGGAATAAGAGAACATAGAATTGTGCATTCTATTTTTGTCATTCAGTGTATGATGGGCATAAATCTGCATCAGTGGATATTCCTTGAAAACATCATCGTTAATAGCTGCGTAATATTCCAACACAAGCATTCCAACTTTATTTTACCTAGTATTTAACAAGGGTGATTCTGTGGGATGTTAATAATGAATTTATTGATAGATTAAATCAAATTAATTTCTTTTCTTCCAAGATTCTCTAAGTCTTCAAGAAGTCACAATGTGGATTTTGACTCTTCAAGAAGGGAATGCAGCAAGCAGTAATTTCCTAATTTATTAGCAACAGACTCTTTTTTTTAAACAAGCATCTCGTGGGACTTGTTTTCTACCAGTCTTGGAAAGACTGATTTAACCTTTCTCCCATTGTAGAATATTCAGATTGTTCCCAGTTTTTCAGTATTATAAATAATGCTTAGAAAATGATCTTTGTACAGAAAATCCAGGCCACAGTTCTCAGTATTTCTTCAGGATAGATTCCTGGAAGTTGAATTGTGGGGTCAATGTGTGTGGCTTTTAAATTTTTTTTTTTTAAAGATTTTATTTATTTATTTGACAGAGAGATAGATCACAAATAGGCAGAGTAGCAGGCAGAGAGAAGGAGAAGCAGGCTCCTTACTGAGCAGAGAGCCTGATGCGGGGCTTGATCCCAGGACCCTGGGACCATGACCTGAGCTGAAGGCAGAGGCTTAACCCTCTGAGCCACCCAGGCACCCAGCTTTTAAATTTTTTTAATGTAGGACTCGTATTCCTCTCTGCATGAGTTATCTCTCTGTTTCTGGCTTTCTGTCTCCCCTGACCCTGGTCTGTGTGTGTTTGTCTCTCTTGACAATGAGCCTCCTGAGCTCCGTGATTTTTTTTTTTTTTTTCGCATCTCCCTGTTATATAGCCTGGTGTCCTTTATTTGGAAAAAAGTCCTCAGGAAGTGTTTGAGGAGAGTTATGACGACAATAGGGAAGGAGAATCATCAGGAGAGAGGGTAGGTTCGGACCAGGGAGGAATTGTGTCTTTCTGGAGAAAGTGTCAGTGTAAAATAGTCCTTAAATATAGGTTATTTTAAGTCAGCCAGCCTGAGTTCAGTCGTTCCACTCACTCTCTGTGTGACTTTGGCCAAATTACAGTGATAATAGTACCTAACTGCTAGGTTAGTGGCCAAACCTAAATGAGAAAATGTGGGTAAGGCTTAGAGCACATGCCTGATCACCCATAAGTGCTGAATAAATATGGCTATTGTTATGATGACAATTAGCTGATGTCTGAAGGCCAAAGGAAAGTGGACCATTTCTTCAAAAAGTTGCAAGTGGTTGAGAGTTGACCAGGATCAGACCCAGGAGCAGCTGATTCAAGCTAAACTTGCAGCAATGGAGGCATCCAGCAGCCGTGTCTAGGGAATGGACAGATTCTACTAGAAATGGCCACATGATCATAGGGAAAGACTGAAGCCAGCCAAGGCAACCATGGATTGCATTAAAGATTAAAAAAACAAACAAACAAACAAACCTGTGTTGATGTGGTAGAGACTAACATTTTCATGTTAACTTCTCTCCCATTGGAAAACTCTGATCTGGTCCCATTTCCCATTTTAGAGATAATCAGCCACCTCCCCCTGGCCATACTCTAGCAGCCACTGGCCTGGTGCTTAGCTATCAGTTCCCTGTTCACTGCCTAAATGACAGCAGGCCCTCCAAGCTGGCAGCCCCAGAAGAGACCCTACAAGGACAACTCAGATGCCTGGCTTGCTCCCTGGACCCTCGTGTTTATTTCTCTATTCCAAGGAAGGATTCATTTCTGTGTGTTTGCGGCCACTATCACCTTCCTCTGGATTTTCTGGGTGCATCCAACCAAGCACCAAAGACTGGACCATTTGGTCCCATCTCTGAAACCCAAAAGGAGCTGCAGCTCAAAAGGCTGAAGAAGTGAGCCCAGAGCAGTGAGGGCCCATGACTCCCGACTGGGTCCCAGCCCCTCTCCAGAGCCTTCCTCTCACCTCTCCACCCTTCCCCATTACTCTCAGAACTGCTGAGAGTTAACAAGTGTTAACAGCCCTTAGATCTATTTAGAGGGAAGGCCAATTTACTGTGATTAAATGCAAGGTAGCGTTCAATTAGCAGAAGATAAACACAACATATCAACCTGCTAAGATAATTTTTAAATCAAAAGTTAGAGCACACATAGGCTGCTGCAATAATAATTTACTAATTTAATGATGGAGCTTTTTAAGATCTTGCCATTCTCTAAGAGTGTGTATGAAGGACACCCCTAATGTTAATTACAGCTTGCTTCATTAACAACTTAACCAAAAGGCCACAGTTTGTGAAATTATTTGGGAGCCTATGAGGAATGAGAGTTGATGGAAGGAAATTACCATGAAGATCTTTCCCATCAGCTAATGAAGGCTATGATGTATAAATCATTAGCAGGGGCCATATGGTGACAGTCAGGACCAGAGGGGAGCACTTGGAGTGGATGGATAGGACCAGGGCAGATAGATGGCTGTGAAGGATGTGGGAAGCTCACGCCTTTTCCTATCTGAGGCCCCGTGGCAGCAAAGACCCGCTCACCACACAGCTGCAGACAGCTGTTGCTTACACCTCTGGGCTCTGCCTGAGAGTTCGAGTCCCCTCCAGCAGAGTGCTAAAGCTCTGACAGACAGGCAGTGCGTGGGAACTCAGGGTGAACTCAGCCGCCTACTGCAACGGGAGAGACGACGCTTAGATTCAGCCCAGGTCCTTCTGTCCCTGCTGGCCGGTGCCTTTGCAGATATGTGCACTGGTCCACAACTGTCCAAACTGACTTGGGAACCTGATAGGCTGGCCAGTAGTCCCTAATGATTGCTACAACTGGGGATCTTTTAAAAAACACTAATTTCTGGCTTGCACCCTCAGACATTGACTCCATATAGGGGATGCTGTGCACAGAACATTTGTGCCCTCCTATTTTGAAACCCTTATCCCCAGTGTGATGGTATTGGATGTGGGACCTTTGGGAGATGATTAGGTCATAAGATGGAGCCCTCATGATAGGGTAGGATGAGTCCTTGTAAAAAGAGACAGGAGAGAAGCTGCTTGCTCTCTCTGCTTCCTGCCATGCGAAGATAATCAGGGCAAGACACCTGCAAAGCAAGAGGAGGGTCATCACCAAATACTGAATCTACTAGCACCTCGATCTGGGACTTTCCAGCTCCAAGAACTATGAGAAATAAATGTGTGTTGTTAAAACCACCAAGTCTGTGGTCCTTTTGTCATAGCAGCCCAAAAGACCCAAGGTAGGGTATGACCTTAGCATCAAGACTTTTAAACACTCTCCCTGCCTGGGTGATTCTAACGTGCAGCAAAGTCTGGGAGATCACTAGTCTGTGATCTAAACCCAAGGCCTAAGGTGCAGGAAAGGTTCTGAGCCCAGTAGCAAATCCTAGAATCTGGAAAGAGCATATTCCTGGCAGAATTGCTGGTCATTAAGGGGTGGGGTCTTCAGAAGGAATAAGGGTCTTTAGAATTGACACACCTGGGTCTGAATCCCAGCACCACTGCTTACTCTGAGTTTTCTGCTTACAAAATCAAGGCAGTAATGCTTTCCTTAGATTTATGAACAGTAGGGAAATAATAGATGTAGAAAGCATAGCCTGCAATATAATAAGTCAGAGAATGGCTTATCTAACCAATGGGAATTAACTAACAAAAAAGAAAAAGAGAATCATGGGTCAATCAGTATCTAGGGCACATTTGAAGTTGCCAAAGGAACTGTGAGCTTTGGTGCTGGCATCTGAACTAAACCCAGGCTGCTATGGGAGTGACTGCACAGTACTGAGTGTCAGCTAGAAAGCAGGCACTGTTCTAGGCACTGTGAAAACACTCTTAGGTTGTTAACTGCTAGATATTCAGCAAAGATTTTCTGGCAAAAGTGGACTAGAGAATAGTTATACGTGGGGCGTGGGGGTGGCTCAGTCTGTTGAGTGTCTTGACTCTTGATCTTAGCTCAGATCTCGATTGGGCTCCACAATGGGCATGGAACCTTTTAAAAAAAAAAAAAAAAAAAAAAACGAAAAGAAAAGGAAAAAAGAGAAAAGAAAAGAAAAAAAGAAATTCCAATAATCCAAAGCACTTGCTGCCCATGGCTCTAAGCCACGGGTGTTGAGAGAACATCTGTTCTTCTCCCACCAGATAAGAAGTGATCGGGTGGAAAGAAGACTGGACTCAGGAAAGACCGAGTTACAAGCCTCAGGTATGCCAATCCCAAGCTGACCAACCAAGCTTCTTGCTCACCACTCAGAACCTCGGTTTGCTCTATGAGCTATAACGCGGCCTCACAGAGTATAAGTCATGAAATAATGTATGTAAAGGTTTAGGTCATGGTGCCAGATTCAAGCAAGAATCCAACAGGCAGGAGCACCTCCGTGGTTCAGTGAAGCCTCTGCCTTCAGCTCAGGTCAGTCCTGGGATTGAGCCCTGCATCGGGCTCCTAGCTCCATGGGGAGTCTGCTTCTCCCTCTGACCACCCCTCTCATGCTCTCTCACTCTGTCTGTCTGTCTGTCTGTCTCTCTCTCTCTCTCAAATAAGTAAAAAAAATCTTTAAAACAACAACAAAAACAGAATCCAACAAGCAGTTCGTAGAGTTACACACTATAAATGGCAGAGGGAGGAAACATGGGGTGGAATGTTTACAGGTGGGAGCCTGGGAGCGGGACTCTGATTCTAAGAGGAACAGGAACTTGCATGCCATGCACTGTCCGAGCCCATTTCCCAGCAAACACCAGGTCTAATGAGCTCTTGCAATTGTCCTCATCTCGCTCCCAGACATAGTCATACACCCGCGGGCACTTTGTTCCAAACAAGCCCCTCAGCTGGAGCTGAGTCCCCCAAAAGGGCTGGGCAGCAGGCTGGGCCCCCCGCAGACACAAGGGCCTGCACCTCAATCAGACTCAGTCTGAGAAAAGCCAGGCCCAAAGGCCCACTCAGCACCGATCCTTTCTGCAGAAACAACCACCCCCCAACCAGGAAAATCAATGGATTTTTCTCCCCACCGATATCTAAATAGCTATTTGAATGTGTTCTGTAACAGGAGGAGCTATTGAACAAAAGGTCAGGGCCGATTTGAAGTCTGTCTTTATATCAGCAATTGCTTTTAAGGACGCAATTCTCCAACTCTGTGAGCCCCTGAAGATAAAAAAAATTATATAAATGTACAAATGACTTTACGACTTTGATTATGCAGCTTCTGAGAAACTATCCATATGAACTGTTAAGGAAGACTAAAGATATTGTGATAAAGAAGATTCTTTGAAATCCTGCTTTAAAAAAAAAAAATCTATGTCATGAGATATGAATGTAGCCAGAGCCTTGATAAAAGTCGTGTCATCCTTTTGCCATGAAGCTGCTGAGGCATGAAAGGGACCACGGGCTGGAGATCTTTGCTGCCTTTAAAGTCTGGCTCATTAACATGCATTAGAGTCTTCCTGAAGATGGGTCTGGCCAAAGGTTATCAACGGAAACTTGATTTAATGAGCCCAGAACACAGGGAGAGGAGCCCTGTAAAGCCAGCACCGAGAGGAATTTGGGGCAAGGGCATTTCATTTTCTGAAGAGGAGAAACAAAGATAAACTCATTAAAGCAGAAAGGACTATGTTGTTGGTTTTTATCCTCAGAGTACCACTCTCTCAATACGGGGATGCCACTCACTCTCAATTTGGAGGTGAAAACCCCTCCCCACCCAGAATGGAAGCTGATGATAATAGAAGCTTGTGGGAAGAGAAGACCCACAGGGAAGTCTGTCCTGCAGACCAGCTGCAGTGCTGAGATGTGACTGCTAACGTGCACTGGCATCCGGCATGCTCTTCCAGGGCCGAGGTTGTGCTCTTTGCAATTTGGTTAGCAGTAACCATCACGCTTGTATGTCTGCAAGTACGGACTATGGGAATCCAGAGGACAGAGGGAGCTGCTCAAAGCAATGTCGCAGCACTCCCCCACTATGAGGACAAATTGTTCTCCCGCTAGAATGCTGAGGACACCTTCCTACCTTCCTTCCTTCCTTCCTTCCTTCTTTTCTTTTCTTTTCTTCTTTCCTTCCTTTCTTCCTTCATGTTTTATATTTATTTATTTATTGGGATTGAGAGTGAGAGAATGTATGCAAGGGGAGGGAAGGATGGAGAGAGGAGTGAGAGAGAATCTCAAGCAGACTCCATGCTGAGCACCGAGCCCCAGTGCAGGGCTCAATCTCATGGCACTGAGATCATGACCTGAGCTGGAGTCAAGAGTTGGCGGATCAACTGATTGAGCCACCCAGGAGCCCCGAGGACACCTTTCATGCAAGGTTCACAGACTGACATGCCAATAGGACACAGGAACCTAGCGGAAGTCAGTGAAGCAGGCCAGCAGTGAGACAGAGCGCGTGATAGGGTTGAGATTGCTGCTCTCAGTGGGGTGGCTGATTTGCAGCTCTGGGGTTGGCTGCCCTACTAGAAGGTGACATGTTACCTAGTTGGATTGTTCGAGGGAATCTGGAAGCTGGAATGTTTCTATAAAGTCTCCTAATTTTAAAGTATTGGTGACTAGCTTACTGGCGTGTTTTTTTTTTTAATTTTTTAAGATTTTATTTTATTTATTTGAGAGCAACAGTGGAGAGGAGTACAGGGAGAGGGAGAAAGAACCTGAAGCAGACTCCACACTGAACACAGAGCTTGTTGCGGGGCTCAATCTCACAACCACATGATCATGACCTGAGCTGAAACCCACTGTGTCAGCAGATGTCCCTAGCTTATTGTTTTTTAAACTTTTGGTGAGCCAAGAAAAACACATGTATGGAATGGATATAGCCAAAAGCCTGTCAATTCAGGGTATGTTACTAGACCAGGAGGTGACACTGGATAGTGTGCCCTGATACTAGAAGTCAGAGAGGGAAGTACCTGTTCCAAGGCTGCATAAACTACGGCATTTACATTTATCTGTGGACTAAATGCCATCCGATTATAACTCTCGCGAATGGCCATGCATGTTATATATTAAACAACTCCAGGGGGCTCCATTTACAACAGAGATCATATATATGCCACCTCTTGAAGTTGCAGAGTACACCATCTACACAACCACACTCTAGCAGCCCGGGTTGTGACACACACCCAGTCCTTCATTCTTCTGGGTTCCTGAGGGGTAGACAGCAAATGCATTCAGGTCCTACTCCTTGAATCACATGAGCCAGGACACCCATTCTTGACCCTCAGATGCACTTTCATCAAAACTGATTAGAAACAGCTCATTGGCATTGTAACCAATACCCAGAAAGAGTTGAATTTTTTTCTTTCATCTTGCTGGCTGCAAAGTAGGATGATTCTGAATGTCATTAGCATAGACCAGGCAGACTGTACTTTGGTAGTGACAGCGTGAGTATACACAAGGGCAAGTGTGGAGTTTTTTGTTTTGTTTTTGTTTTTATTTTTTAATGGAAGAATACGTTACATAAATTCTAAGGGTTTTGTTTGTGGTAGATTTATAAAATCGCCATGTAAGACTGATTGTTGGGCTCTATATTCTTTACTAGATTAATATAATAATGAAACACAATTTATGCCTTCACATACACAGACTGTTTAAAGTTATATCTCAAATGACCCAGAAGTTTCAAAGGCAATGACCACACTGGCTGGCCTCTGGAGCAGTAAGTCACCTGCACAACTGACCTCATGGTAAAGGATAGAAAGGGAGTGCCAGAAACTGGCAGAAGGAAACTTTCCTAGCATCTTAAATAAAGAAATAGTTATTTTCCTTGGACGCTCAATAGGGACAGAAATATGTGGTTGCAGTACCGATCTTCAAGGAAGAGAAATATACGGATGTGTTAGTGAATGTGATGAGCTGTATTTCAGTGGCTCGGAAAGTATGTAACCAGTAATTCCCATAAATATTTAATAATAAGCCAGATATATAGAGACAAAGGGGGATACAAACACATTTGTTACCCAGTATTAAAAATGCATCATAAACATTTGTTGACTCAAACGATATTTCAGTTTACACAATCCCCCAAAGACAGAGTTTCATTCCCGATGACAAACAATGGCGATCCCTAAGGGAGGGGATGGAAAGGGAAATAGCGTGTCTCGGCTGACCCTGCCGCTGCCTGTCTAGGTGGCAGTGCTGGGGCATGACAGATCTCAGACAAATGAAGGTCTTCACTTCACTAATGAAGACCATAATCCCCAGCCATCTGCATAGGGCCTCTCCTACCACACAGCCTCTGGAACGTAGGGGCAAATACTTCCGGAACACTCATGTCTTTGGTTAACACTGGGTCAGTCTGCAAATACAAATCGAGTGTTCAAAATAAGAATGGCTAGATCTGACGTGTCCCGTGCTTTACACATGGGGACAAATGAACTGCCACAAAGAAATATCTGATCAGAACAGTGAAGGAGCCTAATAAAAGTTAAAACGGCTGCCTATTTGTCTGCAGCACGAGTCAGACATCACTGTGAGGGTTCGTCTACTTCCTTTCCAAATCAAGGACAATTTGCTGGCTTCGGAATAAAGAAAGGGAAAGAGAGGGGCCCTGCTGGTCAATGATTTATTTATGGAGCCAAAAAAACTCTTCTCCTCCAAAATGATATTTTTCCTGGGTTCTAACCCTTCAATCTTCTTCCAGCCTGAGAATATATGTTTCTCCCGTCCATGTATTTTTCAGTGGTTTTCATTATTACATGACACAGAGTTCACCTCAATCTACATTGCCAAGATCTCAGCGGGGTTGCCCTGGCTCAGAGAATTTTGCCATTCCAAAGTTCAGAATCAATGCTTTGTCTCGCTAGAAGACCCGAATTGCTTCCCTTCCAGGGGAAGGACCTCCCCACCCCAGGAAGAGGCTGTAAGCAGAGTGATGGGAAGCCATGGCATGTGTAGTTGGTAACATCCACAATTTGTACACAAATAGCTTTGAGAGTCAAGCAGAGAGAAGGGTTGATGATCAAGTGACCCAAGAGATAGCCTGTTTCTGGGCAGAGAAAATCATCTTAGCCCATATCCCTGGAGGGGCCCCAGTTGCCTTGGACTTTAGACTGATTACGCACAGGCGCTTGCAGATTTGAAGAATAGGGATACGTAAGAGACTCCAAACAGTAATCCCTGGGTAAGGGTTAGCCTGCATGTCAGAGAGCTCTGTGTGAACTGAGTACCAACGCCTTCATAGAAAAGCAGGCAGTGAGGTGTGCACGAGCTCCCAGGGCTACATAAACATAACAGCATAACAAGATACATCCTAGCCCAAAGTCCAAGGTGTGAAGGGAAACATCAGTTGGATTGAAAAATGTAGCCATCCGCTTGCTTCTCTGGCAACTCGGAGAAATGCACTTCAGGGGATAGTATTTATTTACAGAATTGTTCCTTTAGGTAGGTGGGTAATGGTTCCTTATTCCCTGCTCATACATCTACTTAGAAAACTAGGCCGTAGACCAGAATGCAATTCAGATATTACCTTCCTAAAGAAGCCTTTCCTTCTTCTATGTATCCTGTACCTACTCATGTGGTCGCACCTGTCACCGAGCTGCCACTCTTGACTGGATGGATATTTCTCCTTGTAGAGTGAGAGTTCTTGAGGGCAAGAACAAGGCTTATTCAGCTCTGCGTCTAGTACAGTGTCTGAGGACACATAGCATGGAATCAATAAATTGTTAATTATGTTAATTATGTTTGTTAAGTGGAATTTTATTTTGATTTCCATTTTTCTCTCCTTGCCCACTATGGTAGTATGGGCATTGTTTTTTTTTTTTTTTTTTTTTTTTTCTTTGAGAGTATTTTTTTCTGGTCTTCTGTCATTCCCCTTTTGGGGCACTTTTATCTATCTCTCCTTTTATTCTTATTTGTCACTCTATCTTCCACCCAACCACCATCTTCCTGCTCTAGACTTAGCTTTGGGTCAACCAATAATTCCCGTGGGTGTGTCTTAACAATGCATCTCCATAATTTTCTTGAAGAAAAGCTATTTTACAGTTATTTGACTTTCCTTAGAATTACCAGAGAGATGAGATGGTATGAAACAGTGGAATCTTTCAATGGGGTAGAAGGGAGGAAAAAGGAAAAATGCCATTTATACTCCCAATGGGATAGGGAACTGGATAGGTAATGGAGGATCCTATGGTAATAACCACTTTTGAGCCTCACTGGAAGGTATCTCAGAATTTATAAGACACCCACTAGTTAGGGATTCCCTTATTTAGTACAACAGGTAGATACAGGTGGCCAGCTCTGTTTTAGGGAATCAGTCCTGTTTCGTTTCGTTTTGTTTTGTTTCCTCTATTCAGTAGGGCCCAACCAAAACTGACACATTTTTCTTTCTTAGAAAATGATGCTCTAAGTCTGGAAGTCAGGAAATGAATAGAATCGTCCAATGGCAGACTCCATTAGTAACATCTCAATGCTCTCTAAACATAGTCCTCCCAGAGATGCCACATTCAGCAATTCTGAGATGTGCCCATAGAGCCTGTGATATTAATCAAATTCATGAAGGGAGGCTGAGGCCAGAATGCTTAAGGCCAATACATCCTAACATGCTCTTCCTCCATTACAGGGAGAAAGCACGCGTTAGTGTAACGTGACATCATCAATCTAAGTAGGCAAGTGGAATAGATTTCCCGATTACCAGGTTAAGCGATGCATCAAACAGGAGCAAGCCTGGTCATTACTAATCATTTAAATTTAGGAAGACTGAGCTCAGTGACATTATCAGGCCCACATTAAAGAGTGACTTCTCCCTGCTATCAGGAATGTATTGGTGTCCCCTCTAGGATTTATTACTCTGGGAAGCTGCGAGATGGGCTGAGGCAGCAACTATCTATGGCACCAGCACCCCATCCATCATCCCTATGACCCCAATTCTCATCAGCCTTGAGGGGCCGGGGCCTCTGATCTCTCCCCTTGTTGGGGCCCTTTGGTGGTCAAGACTACAGGCACATTGAAGAGCAAGCATCTAAAAATTAGTTCAATTAGAATACTTTGTTACATTATCATTAAATCTCCAACCCACCTATTTCTCTCTGATATTCTTTTTGGGAAAACACAATGTTTTGTCATATTCCAGACTACAACAACCCTCTGAATCCAAAGATGGCTTTTCCCAAGATATACATGCTTCGAACCCATCCCCAGAAATTTTATTTCACTGTGCTACAGTGGGCATCAGGTATGTAAATTTAGAATAAAATTCTCAAGTGATTCTGAATCACACACAACTATTAATAATCACTGATTTGCAGGATCCCCTTTGGGAAAAACTAGGGAGTGGAGCTGATAGTTGGGGACTGCTGACCAATAAGATGACTATACAAAGAGTCACAAACTGGACTTGAGAACCAGAGTAAAGACATCCATCAAGAACAAGGTCTTGGGGGGCGCTTGGGTGGCTCAAATGGTTGGGCATCTACCTTCGGCTCAGGTCATGATCCCATGGTCCTGGGATCGAGCTCCACATCTGACTCCCTGCTCGGGCGGGAAGTCTGCTTCTTCCTCTCTCTCCACATTGTCCCCCCTGCTAGTGCTCTCTCGATCTCTCTGTCAGATAAATGAATAAAATATTTAAAAAAAAAAAAAAAAAAGAACAAGGTCTTGGGCATTATCCTCTATACCAGTACTTTTCACACTTTACTGCACATGTGAATCACTTGGGAGACTTGTTGACATGTGAATTCTGATCCACTAGGTCTAGATTGGAGCCCGAGAGTCTCTACTTCTTGCAAACTCCCAAGAAATGCCAGTGCTGCTGGCCCACGAAACACAGTTTGAATAGCAAAGATTTATAAGAATGGCTCTCAACCTTGACCTCACATTAGAATCACCTGGGCAGCTTTTAAAAATCCCAATGCCAACCTGACCTCAGACCAATCAAATTAGTATCTCTAGGGGTGCACCCCAGGCATCAGTATTTTTTTAAATCTCCCTGGGTGATTTCTTTGTTCAGCTCAGGTTGAGGATTATTGATCTATACTGATGGACAGCTCTGCTCCTGTAGGTGAATTCAATAATTACTCAGTCTTCTATGTTGGCTATTTTGGTGGACTTTTAGTATAAAAATCCACCTTCATCCCAAACACGTGCCAAGTGCTTACAAAGAAGCTGACCCCAATGTCTAGCTCCAGGTGTAAGTCTGAGCTGTTCAGACGTTATTTGACTTCCCCCACTGGTTGCCAATGGCTGTTGAGGAAGATGTATATCGCCTAATATGAGTCAATGGGATGCCAAGAGAGGTTCTTGAAATTTATCTTACATGTAGATATATACATGAACTAATAAATTTCTTATTGTTTAAGGCAATTTTACTTAGCTGAAGATACCTTCTCATATTGGCACATGGCTTACGTAGAACAAAAGACTGGATAATGCAGTAAAACTCTCCTAATATGTCCTGAAATGGGAACAGGGCTGCCGAATTTGACTAAAACTTATCCCAACTTCCTTAACCTTCCCTCACCTCCATTTCTTCTGCCATCCTCCTCTCTCTGTAGAAAAGGTAGGATGGAAGGCAAAGGGAATGGCTTTAGGATTACGTCCTGTGTCCACCCTCTCATAAGAAGAATGACCTTGGAAAAGTCCCTGGCTTAATTTGAGCCATGGTTTGCTGATGTTTAGCAGAATAGAAATAATATCTGTGTTACAAAGCTTTTGTGAGCATCAAATGAGATAATGGATGTGCAAGCATCTTGTAAGTGGTAAGTTGCTATAAAAATGTCATCTGTGGTTTCTTTGTGATTGCTGCTTGCCGTTAGGAAAAATCAGCAGTGATCCTGAAGGTGGAAGTGTATTTCTAGTGCTAGTCATTGTGCATCCAGGCACTGTCTCCTAGAGAATCTAGGCAAAGCTGGACATACTGCTGATTCTGGCAACGTTCCCATCTGAGAAGGTGTCCCTGAGTTATCTAGAGCATTCAGGGTGGAGGAAGAGACATAAATCCTACTGTTCCTTGCAAGAAGTAGGGGGAGTGGGGTGGAGGAGAGAAAGGGAGGTTGCAACCTAAATGATTTTTAATTATTTTCTAATTCACTACATCATTAGGAAGACAGGGAAAACTCTGAAGACTTAAGACACAGTGATCTAATGTTATTGATTTTCACATATATTTTATGAGTGATGAAATATGATGAAGCTGGAGAGGAAAGTTTTTCAAATATGATAAGACTAGAGAATCTTCAAGTCTATTTATAAAAAGAAGTCAGGCTGAGGGCTCAGGGTGAGTTTGTAAAAGTCGTGTTTCAAGATGCACCCCCTGTGGGTTAGGCCTGACTCCCCAGACCCACTGGGCAAGTTTTGACTGCCTCCTTGTCCATTGTAAATTTAAGAATTATTAAGTCTGTGTCTACTAAAATGTAAATTTCTCCCTATCATTTGCCATCACATCCTCAGCTTTTAGCATAGGGCATGGTGCTTAGTAGGCCCTTATGTATTTCAAATGAATGAAACCCAAGTATCTAGCACCACACTGGATCCTTCAGAGATCAAGGAATATGACTCTCTTGCTATTTCCATTGGGCTTATAATTGTTTGGAGGCCTATTTGCAAAAATAATTTAACAAGAAACAGACAAGTTCTATTTGCCATATTCTGACAACAACTCCAAGAGGTTCATCTCCTGTACTTATTTTACTGATAGAGAATCTAAGGAACACAAGGCTTCAGTTACTAATCCAGAGTCACACAGTCAGTAAGTAGCAGAACCAGGGTTAGAACACAGATCTATCTGACTGCAGAGACCACGCTCTGAACAGAAAGCTACACCACGGGCGCCTGGGTGGCTCAGTGGGTTAAGCCGCTGCCTTCGGCTCAGGTCATGATCTCAGGGTCCTGGGATCGAGTCCCACATCGGGCTCTCTGAGCGGGGAGCCTGCTTCCTCCTCTCTCTCTCTCTCTGAGACCACGCTCTGAACAGAAAAAAAAAAAAAAAAAAAAAAAAAAAAAAAAAAAGAAAGCTACACCACATCTTTCTACTGCTGTGTTATTAAACTAGAGATTTTCTAGGATGAGAATAAGACTCTGCTGCTTTAAGACTTACTTGGAAACAGAGGACAGGCCAGGGAGGGGATGGAAGCCTTTTCTTTTCTTCTTTGGGGGCAAGAAACTATCTGCCATGATCTGGAAGCGTGTGAACCACATGACAACCATTGAACTAAGCTTCAAAAGATTACTGGAGTTTACAAGAGTAGGACATGAAGGCTGGAGCCCGGGCATCACTGATATGGTGATGCAAGGCAAGAAGGATAGCTCCTGAAGAGGACGACGTAAGGAGACCAAGCGATCAATGGGCTACATCGAATGAAAGAAAACTAATTCTGAGTTCACTACATCTACATGGGGTTGGGAGGTGAGGGATCAGAACCCTTCTTATAAAATTGAGAATTCACAAAAAAACCTCTGCTGTGATTAGAGAGCTAGAATGTATTTCAGGCCATAAAGGTAAGAAGAGGTCAATAAATGTTTTTGGGTTTTTTTTTTTTAATATGAATGACCAGTTGAAAAAGCTATCTTATGAAAATGAATCTATTCGTGAAGTACAGGAAAAACGAAGGTGGGAAGAGGTTGAAGTCAATGTCTCAGGAATTCAGCAAACTTTTGCTATGGTCACAATCCATGATGAGTTATTATAACACAAGAAATCTTGAAAATGATGATTGATAAAAACATTTGGAGAGGATATAGAGTAGCATAAAATGTTTCCGTGGAGGCTAGATTACTTAGGAAAGATGGATACCATCAATAAAATAATAGAAAAACACAAATATCCAGTTGGGAGGGAAGTTAATAGCAATAATGGCCACCATTCATTGAAATATCACTGCGCCAATCACTGTATCAAACACTCAGACTGCACGTGAGTTAGTCTTCATAAATATCCTGTGCTTGGGCGCCTGGGTGGCTCAGTGGGTTAAAGCCGCTGCCTTTGGCTCAGGTCATGGTCTTAGGGTCCTGGGATCGAGTCCCACATCGGGACTCTGCTGCTCTCTGCTCAGCAGGGAGACTGCCTGCTTCCCCTCTCTCTCTGCCTGCCTCTCTGCCTACCTGTGATCTCTGTCTGTCAAATAAATAAATAAAATCTTAAAAAAAAAAATCCTGTGCTTTAGGCAATTATCATTCTCTTCTACTATCAAGAAAACCAAGGTTCAGATTAAGTCACTGGCCCAAAGTCACATAGGCAGGAAGTGGCAGTGCCAAAATAATGAGTTCAGTTTTAAACACATTGGGTTGGTGACAGAGCATCACAAAAGAAACACTGAAATACAATTCGGAAAGTGGGGTCGGAAGTAATCATTGCAGCGATTTCTGTCACCCAAAAGTACCACCAAGAACTGTTCCTTAATAACACCAAAGTGAGGGTGTGAGGCTGGAAACACAAACTAGGGACCATTCCTCATGGCCTGACCAAGAAGAGATGATTTCTTTATGAAATACCCAGGAAAGATCAGGGAGGAGATGGTATGATAGGATTTTATGAATTCCCATAAATCAAAGACTAGGTGGCCATTAGGATGGCCATTATCCAAAACCCAGAAAGTCAGAAATATGTGGAGAAACTGCAGTCCTTGTGTACAACTGGTGGGAATGCAAACTGGGGCAGCCACTGTGCAAAGCAGAATAGCAGTGCCTCAAGAAATTAAGTATAGAGTTACCATATGACCCAGGAAGTCCACTTCTGGGTATGGACCCCAAAGAATTAAAATTGGGGCTTTGAACATATTTGTGTCCATTTAGATGAGATATGTAGAATAGTCAAATTCACAGAGATGAAAAATGGGCCTCCAGGGACTGGGGAAAGGGAGTTGAAATTATTATTTAATACATACAGAGTTTGAGTTTGGGAAAATGAAAAAGTTCTGGAGATGGATGGCGGTAATGGTTGCACAACAACATCTACTTAGTGCTACTGAACTATACATTTAAAATGGTTAAAATAGGAACAGCAAATAACTACTATATTTTAACATAATGGAAAAAAATTAATGGCTAATATGATAAATTTTATATTATGCACAGTTCATAAAAAATTTTTTTAAGTGGTTGGTCAAATCTAAAGATGGGTGTTGAATATAGGTTCTTCTACTCTGCACTGTGTGTGTCATGAGGAGGTAGGAGAGATCCAAGTCACCCAACTTAAAGGACAGTCCAACTAAGCATCTTAAAGAGGCCAGCATTAGGAAAACAACTTATAGGTATAGGGTTGCTGCTTTTTATGCTATATCCCACCTTATTAAAACAGAGAGACTCGGACTAACAAAATGATTTCAAGAATTTGATACCAAACTCATTAGTTTATTCCCCTAAGAAATGCTGCAGTATAGCACAGTATAGTGTGTATACTGTATATAGTATACACACTATATTATAGTGTGTATAGCACTATAGCCATCTCTGGTCCCAGCGTGACAACAGAGGACAAGGCATCTATAATTGCAATTAAGGAATCAAATAGCAAAACTAAAAATAAGGACAAATTCTCTCCTGGTGAGAATTCTTCGTCCCGGCATTGAGTGTCTCGGGGAGTAAGAAATCTTGTTTTCTGGAAATATTTTGGCACAGGACAGGGTAAAATCCTCTAGATAAAGACAAAAGCAAGGAATGGCCACCATCACCATCCAGCTTCCTTCCTGCCTTATGGTCCTGTACCCATTAAGCTATGTGGTGTTTCCTGTTAAGTATCTCCTGCAGACTTAGAGATTCCTCAAGTCTTCTTAGCTTGAGCAGAAGGACAAGCTATGCAAACACTTAAATGGGGGCTGAGGGAGAAGGGTTGGCATTTAGTGGAGACAATTCTCACACACATTTCTCATCTCAGAGATGTTACAACTCCTGACGGCTTCAATCTTTCATTTTAGAAATTTCTATTGATTGGGTGAGAATCACACACATTTTGTCCACAGCACAGAGATATCAAAGCAAACTTTTCCCCTAGTGCCTTTTCCCCAGGGAATGGAGATGATTGATTTTTATTGGTTCAGCTTCTAGGATACTCACATCTCAATCCAGCCAATTTTCTTTGGAGAGAGCCCACTCCAGTCCACTTAATTGTATTTTCTAACCAAAGAGTTGAGAGAGATTTGTCATCTTTACAGTCCAGAGGAGATGAATCTCCAGACTCCTCTTCCAATTGTGTGAGCTTGTTTCTAAAGTTGGTAACCGAAGAAGGGAGCCAGGCTTAGGGGGAAAATCACATAAAAATAAAAAGCTAAAAATACAGGGACTGAGAGGTTGGAGGAAAACAACAACAACAACTAATCAGGGCAGGAAGGAATTGAAAGTTCTGAGGAGAAACTATTTGCTCCCCACTTTCCTAACTTTTGGGGGACACCAATTACTGTAAGTAGTCTTCTATTTGGATCTGAATAGAGAAGAACCACCTACTGGCTAATAAAATCACCCCCTTCGTTCTCTTTCATTCTCTGTTCATTATCCTTCCTGTCTGCCTTTTCTCAGGGCTCACTCTGTATTTCCATGAGGCTCTCACAACCTCACCTCTGCTTTTCTCTGTTTTTTAAATTTTTTTTAATTTAAATTCAATTTAGTTAATGTGTAGTGTATTAATAGTTTCCGGGTTAGAATTTAGTGATTCATTGGTTGTTGTAATACCCGTTGTTCATGACCTCCTGTGCCCTCCTCAATGCCCTCCTGTGCCTCCTCCGGTTACTTCATCCCCCCAGCCCCTTCCCCTCCAGCAACTCTCCGCGTGTTTCCTAGAATTCAGGGTCTCTTAGGGTTTTCCTCTCTTAACCTTCAGTTAAGCCCTCACAGTTTCCCGAACACCTCCATTGCTTGCTCTGGAGTGTGGAAATGAAGATCCAGAGTAAACCAGAATGCCAGCGTATCTGGAGACGTCAGAAAAATCCGTGTCCATGGCAAAGGGAAAGGCCTCCTCCTTTCTCCCAGCAGAAGAAAACGTGCCTAAATCGGGTTTTTTTCTGACACTGCCGCTTTCCACCCTTCAGTTATGCCTTTTTCCTTATTAAAGTGTAATGCCGTATGTTAATTATACTTAAATGAACACACACACACACACACACACACACACACACACGCACATACACATATAGAAAACCAGACCTGGGGGGGGGGGAAGAAAACCAGACCTGATTATTTCTTCACACTGAACTCCTCCAAACCTTTATTCTATATTGTTACACATTTCTATTTTGTGCATTGATTTTTTTTTCATCTTCCTTATTATACTTTAATATTCCCAATTAGACGACAATATTCCTGTGGGCCCTCTAATACTGTTTCTTTTGCTTCTTCCACAATACCTACCAAACACAATGTTGGGCAAATCTTTGGAAATGTTACAAGATGGTATTGCAAAGTGGTAACATTACTTATGTTCTTTTTTCTTTTATTCTTTTTTATTTTTTTAAGACAAGCACACTGGTTGGGGCTCCTGGGTGGCTCAGTGGGTTAAGCATCTGACTCTCAATTTCAGCTCAGGTCATGATCTCAGGGTCCTGGGATCAAGCCCCAAGTCAGGCTCCGCGCTCAGTGGGGAATCTGCTGGAGATTCTTTCTCCCTCTCCCCCTACCTCCTGCCCTGGTCCCCCTGCTCACACATGGTCTCTCGCTCAATAAATAGATTTTAAAAATCTGGAAAGAAAGAAAGAGAGAGAGGAAGGAAGGAAGGAAGGAGGGGAGAGAGGAAGGGAGGGAGGAAGAGAGTGACAAAGGAAGGAAAGCAGGCAGGCAGGCAGGCAGGCAGGCAAGCGCCCTGGAAATCAAACAACCGAAGTAGTACTAGGATGGCAGAAAAATCGCAGAGTTCCTCAATTTTGCCCCCAGTGCTGCCATTTCCTTTTTTTGTAACCTTCACTGACAATTTGTAAACCCCTGGAGACAAGTTGTCTTAGTTTACAGTCAATCATCATTTTTGACACATTGTTATTAGTTTATTTTTTACCTCGATTTTTATATTACGCAACTTGATCTAACACAGAATGCTGTTTGATGGCTTCAAAAATTACTACTGGTGATTTCCTCCAAGCGTAAGAATTAACCTCTGTCAAAGAAAAAACAATGTAACTGCAGGTCTGAAGGCCGTTCCCAAGCAGGGACACGAAAGACTGGAGCAAGGTAACATTTTTAGTCTAGGGCTGCTGAACATAGCCTCTTTGAAGAAGATACTGGGAGACAATTCTCCAAGGGTGTTTTTACCTTCTTGCATGGTCCAGGCTTTCTAAGCGAAAAGCACTGCAAACTGGGTTAAAAGGATCATTGAACGGTAAACATTCGGACAGAGACAGTGTATTGTTCCAGGGATTTAGAGACCCAGATGAGCTATTTGGCTATTCTCTTAAACTGGTTAAGTGTTGAGGAGACTTTCCTCTCTCCCCTTCAGGCAAGATCCATTTCTCTCTGTCTCTCTCTGTCTGTCTCTTTCTCAAGGTTAGGGTGAGTATAGGTGTGCCAGATATCCTATATAAGCTCCAAATCTCATAATTTTAGGGTTCATCTTCTGTAGTACTAAGGGTTCTGCACCCAATTTCACCATGAAGCGAGCTTCCATACTCTCTCCAAGTGCACAAGTTTCCCCAAATTCGTATATGTTCCCCAAGCTAGAAGTTTACTGAATGAACTCCATTGGGGTTGGGGAGTGGTTATGATGGTTTCATTGTGTAGGCTTGATTTATTAAATCTTTAGCCATTGGTGATTCATTTCAACCTCCAGCCCTCCTCCTCTCCCCGCCCCAGGGGTTTGGGGTGGGGGATGAAAATTCCAACCTTCAAATCACAGGGTTGTTTCTCCTGGCAACCAGTCCCCTTCTTTAGGAATTTTCCAAAATGTACCTCATTAACGTAACAAGAGACAACATTAAAGTTCTCATCACTTAAGAGATTCCAAGGTTTTTAGGAGCTCTGTGCCAAAAAATAGGATGAAGATCAATTATCATTTCTTATTATAAATCACTATATCACAGGTACAAACTCTCCTTCATGCACAGGTGACATCAGGCTCTTGTCACATCATCCCAGGGATAATTGGGACAGAGGAAAGCAGTGTTAAGATACTCAACAACTTATATATTCTCTAATAAAGATGTATAGTGTTTCTTCTGGGGTGTATGTGTATATACACTATTAGGGTATATGTGTGTTTATACACACACACACACTCACATGACACACAAATTATAAATATACTCATATACACACCTACATGGCAGGTTCAATTGTTAACTTGCAAGCAGGGTAATGTCTCAGGTTAACTCTCCCGGTTTGGGACTTAATAGAAGACAATGATCATTATAACATCATTGAGTATTAATCAAATAAAATACATAAACAAGAGCTTAATGGTGTGTAATTAGTTGGGAGCCTTTTGGAAGGATTTCAAAACCTCTGCCCTTAGCCCTATATTCTTTCCTTACAAGTATTTGCCTACTACGTGCAAGGTGGGATCATTGCCTTGGGGCTACAACTGTAAATGCCACTCATTCTCAGTCCTCAGGAGTCTGTCATCTACATGGGAAGATAAGGCTCTCCCATCAAGGGGGATGGAATGGGTGGGGGGGAAAGAAACAACAACAAAGCAAAACAAAAAACAAGACCCATCTAAATGCTGACTACAAGCGACTCTTTTCAGACCTAAAGACACCTGCAGATTGAAAGGGGGAATGGAGATGGAGAAACATTCATCATGCAAATGGCTGTCAAAAGAAAGCCAGGTTGGCAATACTTATATTGGTCCTTAATCCCAATATCTTGAAAACAAAAGAGAAATCATTTCTGTGAAAGAAATATTTTTAGTACCAGGAGGCCACGCATGTTGTTGGTAGGAAGGGGCTGACTCAGGAGTTCCCACAAAGGGAAAAATTTCAGTATCTGTATCTATCATTTAGGCAAAGCCGTAGAAGCCATGCTTCCCGAATTTGTATTATTCAATACAAAGCAGGGTGTGATGGCCAGTAAACAGGTGAGCAAATCAAAATTCTGAAATATGTCTAGAAACCTAAATGACAAAGAAAAGCTAACAAAATGAATCTGTATAGTTATAACAGTAATCAGCAGGCTTAACAGCAATACTGACGGAGAAATGAGAGTTGTAGCCGACTTCCTAAGCTCCATAGCACAAGGTGTAAACCAAATCTCTCTTTATGTCACTGTAAATGTTTTCATGTACCTGGTCACCTTTGAGGCTCACGCACACCCTAAGAGGGCTACATTGGGCAAGTTTCACCATTCCCATGAATAGAAGGGGGAGGGGGATGTGATCTCAGAGACTGAGTGACTTGACTGCGGTGGTGTAGCAATCAAAAAAGTGAGCTCCACCTTTGTTCTTGTTGATTGAAGAATGCCCTCACCATTGAGGAGGCTCAACAGCAATCAGAGTTCTGTGGTCAGTTTCCTGGGCAACATTTTCTGAAGGACGCCGGCAACAAGGTGCCCGCCACCCAGTAAAGACAGTCATGATGATGCAAGGTCTGGGCATCAAGGCATATAAGGAATGCTGGGAGGGCCTTGGCCAGGAACAGAGAAGACCTAAGAAGAACTCCCACCTGCACGTGTCCAAGAAGCTGTCCTGTGAAAAGGAATCAGACTTCCTGCGAACTGACTGTTCTGTGAGGTGTCACAGCCCAGAGCCAACATCACTGGGTCAAAGTTACAGTGAGGAAGAGTTCAGATTACTGCTAAGGAGTACATTCTATCATTTAAAGGGGGAAAAGACAGGCTTGCAGGAGAGCGAACCCACCACCATAGGGCCAATTACAGCACAGACTGCGACCAGCCACAAATCATAGCTGCTGTAGAAGGAATTCCTGCCTAAAACATTGAAGTCCATGGCTTCTCAGATCACCTCCAACCCTAAGATTCTATTACTTAAATAAAAATCCACAATCTCAGGAAATTCATGTCCCAACGATAGATCTCCCAAATATGCTTCGACATTAAGGACCATGCTGACACCATGAGTTAGCACTGTATTCATCTGGGTTATAAAAACACCATAAATAGTCATAAGGCTACTCACATTTCATGACTTTTGCATTTTGCTAGACTTCATACCCCTCCATGAATGAGAAAAAGGATTGTTGAATTATTATCACAGAGAAGAGATGAGTTTAAGGTGATACGGCAAGTTAGTAGTGAAATCAGGGCCAGAAATCCAGTCTCCCCGCTGATGGCACAGAGATCTCAGAAACCGTGTGAGTAACAAAATGATTAATATGTATACGGACAGCTCTTACTATGGGACATGCCCTGCTTTAAGCACTTTACATCAGCTATCTCATAGATTATTTACTTCTTTGTCTAATTATGTGTCTGTTTTATACATCTATTCATTTATGATTTATATCTATTATCACAAAAACTCTGTTGGGTGAGAACTATTACATCCCCATTTTATAGATTAGAGAACGAAGAGGCAGAGAGGTTTAGGGACTGTGTTAGGTAACAGATGTTCTATGGCAGGGCTAGATTTCCAGCTGTGGCACTCTGACTCCAAAACCCGAACGATTCTCAGCCCTGATGCCGTGTCTTCCCTCTAGATCCATTTTACTTGTGAGAGAGAAAGGCACCTCCCCGTGTTCGTACATCACAGCGTCTGTGGCCCACGTTGCCAAAGGCACGGAATAATCAAGTTTGGAAGGACTCTCTACCTTAGGAGATGATCTCCCTGCCTTGCTCAGCGCGCCCCAGAAAGGAAGCGCGGCTGGAGAAGCTTCTTCTCCCTGTTTCGACCGAGCAAATTAATCGAGCAAGCTGCAGACCTGAGACCCCGATGTCTTGATAACCAGGCTGGACCCAAGTGTGGCTGAGATTCCTCCAGACGCGATGGGGGAGGGCGCGCGGTGTAAAAGCAGACGGCAGAATCCACATTTGACCCTTCGTGGAGTGTGAGAAAGACAAAGCCGAAATAATGGGTACCACGGCTAACTGTTTATTCCTTTCCAGCACAACAAGCAAATAAACTGCCATGGGTGCCTCAAAACTTCATACAGGGTAATATTCCTTTAATGGAATGCTTTTAGAGAAGAGTCATAAAAATAAATTGAAAAGTGCTTTCTGCTGGCTACAGCTGGCATAAAGCAGCATCTGAGCAAACAGGATAACACAAGGCTTAACTTAGCATCGCCATTTTTATTACTCACCCGCGACAGGTCTTATAATAGTATAAATTCACTTAAAAAACGGACTCTTCCCCCGCATCAGTGTCCCTCCTTCCTCCACCGCCACACACCCAATAGCCTTCTGTGTTCATTCCGAACAGCGTAATTACAGGTCTTTTTATGATTTAGGTTTGAGACCAATTAGCTGATCCTGCAAGCCTTTCAAATACCAGCTTCCCTCTCCTGGCACTCGCTGTTCTGCTGGGATTTATCTGTGTGCTTGTAAAAGGCAAATGTTTTGGTGAGGAGTGGAGAAATCGGGTCTGCTCGCGGACGGGGCTCCCCTCCCTTCTCCCTTTCTCAGCTGCCCGTGCATCTTGGGTGCACCTGGTCTCTAACATTGTCACAGTGCGACATGCACACTGAATATTCATGCTGGCTGCCCACGCTGCTTCTGACCTAGCTACCTGGTATCAGAAGCCGTGGCTTCTCCACGAGAGGCCGTTCCTCCCATTGGAGCTGCAGACCCAGGGGGATAGGGGGTCGCCACCACGTTGGAACCTGGTAGCCCCTGGCCAGAGGGGTGAGTGTTCAGGAGCTCAAAAAGGCACAGACAGGCCCTCCTTCTCCACCATATCTGCCCTAACATCCCCCATCCTGCGTCCATCACATGGTAAGGCTGCTGCATAAGCCTTGACATCGGATATTTAGCCAAGAGCTCCAGAATCGACCCACAAGCTTGAATCTTAGAAAGACTTCTGCACCAGTAGAGGATTCAGGGGTAAATAAAATAAGACTCCTGCCTTCTCTGGGCTGTCAGTTGAATGTAAGAAGACACAAGTGATTCACAGAAAAAGATAACACAGAATAAGTGTCAGCATGTAGTAAGAGCTGTAGCAGAGCAGGCGGGGAGTTCAGAGGATGATTTTGCCGTGGGGACGTAAGAAATCACGATCTTCAGATTTCTACTCTGTAGCCAGCGCTTTACAAATAATTGTGTTTAATCCTTATACAACCCTTCAAGATACATATAAGAGACATAAAATGAATACACAGGCAGCCCTTCAAGAGACAGATAAGACGCATATAATATAATTATATATACATTTCAGACAAGGGCATTTTCCAGATGGAGAAATCACGGCTCACAAAATTAGGTAACTTGTCCACGTCACAAGATCCCCAAGCTAGTAAGTGATGAAAATTAGAAATCTGATTTCTGGCCTGACACCGAATCTTTACCACCATAACATTGCAGGGCAGCAGAAATCAAGTTCAAGAGCATTTGGCTGTTGATCGAGAGGGCAGTTATAGAGGGAACAGCACAGATATTTGAAAAAGGAAAGGCAGACCAGTTTGGATAGAACATAGGGACTAAGGAAGACCATAAAACACGAAAATGACTGGCCAGAAATGGATAAAAGAGTGAATCCCAGATGTATGAGTAAACAAACCATTCAGAAACATATCGGGATATTATGCAGCCATTAAAATAACTGTGAAGGCCAGGTAGAATTGTGAAAAATGCGAATGCTGTAGTGTCGAGAACAAGCTAAATAAAGAAGTAAGATAAAACAGAATACAAACTACTCTCTGATTGCAACTCTGTGAAAATAAATATTGATCGTGTCTTCCCATCAAATTTTTTGTTAAAATTGTTTAAAAGGAAAAAAAAAATAAGTCCATCCCCTGGGCATAAACATGACTATATTTATACTGTTCCAGACAGATGGTTTTCTCTCCTCTTCCAACAGATTTCCATGGAGGGAAAGCTAATGCCCTCCCTCTGGGGTTTGAGAGCCTGACGACCCCATTTCCTCAAGTCTAGCCTCCGTTTTCCCACTGAGGCAATTTCGCCCCACAGTTGGCTTCTGCCTCTTGCGAGCAAACTGCTGGTTTAGCATTTCTAACGTGCTTTGGGTTCCAGAGATGGAGAAAGCAAGTTGTCATTCCCGCATCCTCTTCTGGCGTTCTGCTATACCTGCTCTTGATGCTTCTGATATCACTGAGGGGGTGGCGGGAGGGAAAGTTCTAACTGAGGGAAAAACTAAACCTCGTAATTCACCAAACCTGTTATTTTCCTATCTCGTGCTCCCCCTTCACGCTGCTTTTGCAATGATTCCACTTAATCTCCCAATATCATTCATATCCAGTAATTTTTTAAAAGCTTCTGTACTCCAGAAGCTTTCTCTCTTCTCCGCTGTTGGCCAGTGGGAAAGTCACGCACCTGGCCTCTCAGATGTCCTTACGGCTCCCACCCCATCTCCTCCCATCCAGGCTCATCCCAGAGTAACAAGACCCTTGATGAGTTTAAATGAACCTCATCCCGTTTCCTTTAATGCGTAGATATCAATAGGCCCCTTTAAGGGAGGGTTTTGTTTGTCCTAGCTGCTCCTCTGTGCCCAGAATGGTACTAGCACTGTCACACCGTGTCACTGCATAGCTTGGCAGAGTGGAAATGTCTGTGTTGAAGATGAAAAGAAGGTTTTGACGGAAGAAAGGATACAAGAGAGGAAAAACATGAGCCGATCAGGAGAGAAAGAAAGAGAGAAAGGGAGGGAGGAAGGAAGGTAGGAGGCCCCTGTGTAGAAACAGGGGGGCTGTGACACAAAGTCAGCAATCCAACCCAGGGTCAGTCTCCAAATCTGTGGCGGCCAACTGCAAAGGCAAAGCCAGGAGGGAAATCAAAGCCCGAAACTAGCTGTGAAATTTTCTAAGAACGGAAAATCAGAAGCCTATATAAGGAGTGGCAGAATTATTTGGCTGCACTATATTTTGCTGTTGCCCTTGTGGAAGATCTATGATCTTCTCCTTGTCTTATGAGAAGGCACCCTGAACTTGAGATCTGACCTTGACAGAGGAGGAGCTCTGATGTCGTCAGCCCCATCCTACCTTTCCAGGATGCCTCTTCACTTCCTCGGCCCCCACTCACACCTTCTCCTGGGTCAGACGACACTGCTTCACGTTCCCCCAGACTTGATCACCGCCTCTGCCTGGAGGGCAGTGCCCCCACCTCCTCCATCTGACAGACTCACAGTCATTAAAGAGTCTTTGTCAAACTGTCCCCAGTACTCCTCGTCAATTGGTATCTCCATCTCCAAGGCTCCCCTAGCGTTTTGCAGAGGTTTCTGTCAGAGAGAGCTTCTCAGCATGTTCTTATTGTGTATTTACATGTCTCTGTCCCTTACCATACACAGAGGTCCTCAAAGACTGACTGTACTTTTCTTGTTCATCTTTGGGTCCCTTCCACTTAGTGCACTGCTGGACACATCATGGGTCCTCGCTGTACGTTGCTCACATGAACAAATCAAATATTCTTTATTCTAGTTTCACTCATTTGCTTTTTTCTCCAAGATTTTGCAAATCAAGAGAGGCAATCTCCTAAAACAGAGTATGACACCTAATAGGTGTATCTATCACAGTTAACAGCTAGCCAATGGCTCCAGACAGGAAAAGTCATTAGTATGCCCAGATACTGTGCTTCTGTTGAGCCTTTTATTCCCACGGCTACTTGCTGAGGGAAGGACTCTGTCTCTGGGAGCACGAGCAAATATATTTTCTGAGACTCGTTCCGTAGAGTACAGTGCAAGATTATAAAATTCAACACACACCTGGGAAATTCAGACACGATCTCAATAATAAGAGCTGTAATCAAGGAAGAAACCCTTACTTAAGCAAATAATTTGCCTTGGGAGTAAAGGCTGAACACGATGTTCTTCACACACAGGGACTTTAGCTGGCATTCTGTGTTCATTCTGAACAGACCTTGCTGAACAAATCACAAACATAAAACATTTACACTATGCCAAGCATCAGTACAAGTGGTCTTCCAATCAGAGAAGCAAGCAGTGGCATGGGAATGAAATGCACAAGTTCAACAAGGACATGACAGGGGGATGGGGGCCACGGAGAAAGAGACAGAGAGAGAGAGTGGGGAGAGGGAGAGAACACGTTTAAAATGAAAGGGAAGTGTCATCTGAAGGCTAACTAATTTGAACAAAATTCTCATGTGAGGGTAACCTCGGTGGTAATGAATTCTGTCTCATCTCTGCAATTATGGGGGGGGGGGACTGGCAGACACAGATCTTGTGATGTTACAGACACGGTCCCCAAATCGCAATAGGAGGGGGAAACTTGATGAGGAACAATATACTTGCACCAGATGAACAATAGCCAGACAAACTCGCTATCACGCAAAATGCATGATAGAGGTGCGGAATCCGATAAAAGGCAAGTAAGGGTGGGAAAGAACGGAAACTCGAGGACCGTGAGCAGGTAAACCAGAGCAGAAAAAGACTCACTGGGCAGAGATGACGGGAGGCCACGGCAGGAAGCTGGGAGGGAAGCATGGACATCCAGATAAAAACTGCAGGCAGCTTCCCCAAAGTCAGAGAAAATCACAACAAGAAATAATAGGGTAAAAAGGTGGCAGTGTCAGCTGTGATAAGCAGATAATTTGTTACTCTTTACGGCCCTGGGGCCCCTTCGCAGAGGTGGGCAGAAGTCCAAGTGCCTGGACTTATCTGCCTGCACAATCAAGAAGAGAAGATGTAATGCAAAGAAGAGCAGAATCAGAGCTGGCCCTGAACGGGACCTTCGGAATTATTCAGAGCGACCTCCTTTTCCACCACAGCACATTTCTTTGCTTTTCCTCCCACATCGCTGGCCATTTCTTCTCAAGCCCTTTTCTGATCTCTCTTTCTCTGCCTCTCTTCTAAATGTCGTGTCTAGGATCCTTTCTCTAGCTACACTCATTCCCTAAGTTAGCTCATCCAGTTCCCAGGATTTAGATAGCAAAGTGCAGATGACTTCCACATCTGTATTCTCTAGCCTTGACTTCTCCCAACTGAGCTCCAAACTTGGACATCCAACTGCGTACCTGTTATCGCCACCTGAACGGCTTGCAGGTGTCTCCAGCATAGCATGTCCAGACAGAGTTCTCGATTCTGCTTTTTCCACCAAAACCCATTCCTCTCTGGTCTCTGCCATCTAAATAAATGATACATTCATCTACCGATTTGGTCAACACCAAAACCAAAGGACCACCTTTGATTCTTCTCCCTTTCTCTCTCTCTCTCTCTTTCATACACACATGCAGCATCCCATCTATTGTCAAGTCATGCTAAACTACTTGTTAGTGACAAAGAGATGTTTCTATTATATTGTACTGCCAACACCCTGATTCAAATTCAGATTCAATCAGAATTCACCAACAGTGGCCTCCTAGGCGACCCGACCCTTTTCCTCAAAGTTCAATCCTTGCTCAGAAGCCAAAGTGATCTTTTATAAAAACTTTTTTTAAGTAGTCAAAATTGGACAAATATTTGTTAAACAATGAATGCCGCCAACCCCGCAAAAAAATGGATGAGCAGAAGTTCCCTGGAGTAATAATCATGAGTGAATGTGGCTTCACTCAAGCAAAATCTTCCAAATGCATAATACCCACTGAGTACCCAGTATTTCCATAAACACTGCCATGGTCTCAAAGAAGACCCCATCTTTTCTTAGGGGCTGCTCTGACTGTACATCTGCTTGCTCAATAGGGGGGAAAAAAAGCAAACCCTCTTTCTATTCCTCTCTCTTCTGGAACATTATTTCTAAATTGCTGTATGACTGTTGCCAAAAATCTGGACATTTAGAAACATGTGGATAGTTAAAAATATTGCTTACCTTTCTTTTGCCGACTGAATGATGCACATAACTACAAAATCTCTTAGCTTAAAAGAGAGCAGAGGCAATTCAGGATTTGGGTGACTGGCTCATTCCCATTAATCCCCCCTCCAAACTGGAGCATATAGGTCAGTGGTTATGTCCACAGTTGCATTAAACCCATTAAGCTGGGGATGAGGATGGGAGAGAGAGTATGTGTTTGCTTGTTTATGATAAGCACTCAGAGAGGGGCCCTAAAGTGCCCTGGAGACTCTGGATTCTGAATAATATAATAATGGGCACTTCCCAAAGTGCTAGCACATTCATTATGTCATTATTCAGCCCAATAATGTTGACATCTCTAGTCTCCAGGAGAGGAAACTGAGGCTCAAAGGGTAAAATAGAGTGGTAAACAGCACAGAGCTATGTTGCTTTAGGACAAATCCTGAGTGCATTTTAAAATGAGGAGACTGTGAAAACACCTGGCACCTGTCCCCTGAATGATGTTATGGGGAAGGCATTTCAGCAAGAGTACCTGCTACTTATTAGAGACCAAGGGGAGCGCTTTCCTCTCAAAGGCCCCATGGCTGGCTCTCTTGCACATAGGCACTGTGAGCACCAGAAGGGTCCTGGGTCAGTCCATCTCCAGGGTGTCTGTTGCCTGGTATGAGATTTTCTAGGGGATCTGCAGATTATCTTTTTGCCTCCTCACCTCACCGGACTTTTTCTGTGGGTCTGTCCTTGCTGCAGGGACAACCTCACATTCACACTCCCCGACTCACCCCAGGGAATGACTGCTGATTAGATCGTGGGCTCTTCCCACCCACAATCCAATCTGAGGCCAGAGGCACTGTTAGACGGCCCCTCCGTCATCTTCGGCTCTCTCTGCCGTGTGTTACTGTACAGACAGAGGAAAATGACAGTTTTCATCATTTCCTGCTAAATGATTCAGTGCTGATTCAGCCAGTTTCAACTCCACAGCAATGCAATGAAGAAAAAGGGGGGGAAGAAAATGAAGAAGAAGAATAGCAGAGCAAATTCTAGTGCGGGGCTTTTCTTTCCCTTCACCCAGGAAAAGTCCTTGCACCCTCTCCAAGGGCATCCAGCTGCCCTGGAAAGGAGCCTCCTTGGGTCTGTCTCTTCCACCTACCCTACTTATTTCGATTTCTGAGACTCTTCTTGGAAAGAACCCTTTGTTCCTAATGCCCCAGCAATGGGAACTGCATCCCAGAGTAAGAACTGATAGACCAGAAATGTAATGATTCCGCCATGGAATGGAGCCGTGACCTTGGATAAAGCATTTTGCGTCTCCAAATCTCAGGTCCTCTTTATAGAACAAAGATAATCAAACCCTCTTCAAATGTCTGTCAAACGCTTTGCAAGCCATAAAGTAATGGGAGGAAGTAAAATGCATGGGGGTTCCTCTCTTAAAATCCCTGATATACTTTTTTTGTTGAATCTGGCTATGGAAGATCCTGAGGGTAGGGTAACCCAAATGAGGGGTTTTCATGACAGAAAAATACCCAGGAGAAAGTTATATTTTGCAGATGAATTCAAGGAAGGAAAGCTTGTCTTGGCATCCTGCTGGCTAAGAGAAGAGAGAAAGGCTCATTCTCTTTGGCTCTCTAGAGTTTAACCCCCTCGGGGGGACCCCCCCAGCTGCTTATTCTCCTCCAGCCACCCCCAAATTCCACTACTTCAATCAGCAAATTCTGCCTCTGAAAGACAATCCCCATTCCTTTCATCCCTTCCAGATCACTCTCATCTATGCCAAAATGTGTGCATTCCTTCTCCAGTTTCCCCTACCTACACTTTTAATTTAATGTAACTTATTAAGCAGTACACATAAATTCTCAAGATTCTTCTTGCATACCACAGTTTACTTTGTCCAGACATCGAGCTGAGGTGTTACCCCACAGAAGAGACTTCTCTTTCTTTCTCAGCATGTCAGACATACTCTTCTCTTTGCACGGGGTATTCTTCTCTCTTCTCCTCGCCAGCCTCTCCTCCTTCCTACCCCTAACCAATTCCTGTTCACCTTTTAGATCAGTCTTAAAACATCACCTCCTCTAGGCAGCCTGCTCTCACTCTCTCAGGGGACATAGCTGTGACACACTCCATGGCCTCTGCCCTTCCTCACAAAAACCAGCACACGTGTACATGTTGTTCACTCTCTGTCTGCCCCACTAACCAAGAAGATCTGTGACAGTGGGGGTCTATGCTTGGGTGTCGACCTCCTTGTCCCCAAAGCACTTACCAACACATGTAAGCACTTAATAAAGAAAGGCTGGCTGTATAAATGATTGAGGCAAGGAAGATATGTTGTGCCAACTTGGGATTGACAGGACCTTAGCTCTCATCCCCACTGTGTCCCCACCCAAGCTTGGCATCCCTGTGCTATAGCTCTGGAAAAGAGAAAGGCAACTGGCTTCCACATGAATAGGAGCAGATATGGAGAAATCACTTTTTTACAAGACCATTCATTCTCTCCCTCAGCAGTTCTAAATATTAGCAAGTTCTTTCTCATCCAGACTGGCTCCACTCACTGACTGCTCCCTTCCCGCTGCAGGTGAGGTTAGAGATGTGCCTTAATAAGCCTTGAGTTGAGTCTAGCCCTCGTGGGATTGGTTCCACTGGGGTCTCTTGATTTCTTTTTGAAGTCATTTGCTTCATCCTGTGGTCTCCTATTTCCATCCCACTGCCTCGTGTCCTATTTCCATCTTTTTCCAGCCCTTTCAGATGGAGGTTTCCTTAAAATTCTCTTTTACTCCAAGGTTCACTGTCTTGGCACCCCGTCTTTCACATCTCCATTGAACCCATCCTCCCCATTCTACACTCAAGACATGAGTACCTGAACCTCTAATGGAATGCAGCACCCTAGATGCCTTCTTCTCTGGAAGGTGATTTAGAACACTACTTAGATGGAGTGACAGTATTTTTTTCTTGTGAAAAGTGGGCACTGGTCCAGGTGTACCTTCTGGGGCCACATGCCTCCTGCATGTGGGGCAAACCCCTTCAATCACCTTTTTCCCTCTATCCTCCTCCAATGAGACTATCTCTTCTTCGAGCCCTGCTGTGATTTCTCACGTGGCATGGTTTCCAAACCTTCCAGAGCTTCAACCATCCTTCACAGGCTGATTATTAATAAGGATCTTCCCCCCAAGCACAAACCTCTGTTCCTGACTCCAGCCACATCCACCTGAGCCCCAAGAGAAACAGGACTGTGAACCCCACTGGGCAGGTCTCAGGTTTTCATTTATATGTGCGGAACACTAGGAAGGGTCCCCATCACTATCAGATAATTATTCTTTCTCACAGTAGAATATGTTATGTTCAGCAAGGCAGAAGTTGCCCTGGGGAAGGACTAGGATATATACAATCTGCTCTATATTTAAAAAATGAAAAAGAAAATGGGAAAAAAATTCCACAACTTCTCCCTTTCTGCACTGTTAAGATAAACATCCTTTCCCCCAGTTACACAGCTCAAGCTGATGGTGAATACTTTTCTCCCTACAGAAATCACTTCTGAAAAGCAGACATTTAACATTTCCAATCTGTCTCTGAAGCCGAGATTAAATTACATTCTGTTTTGAAGGAATCGAAAACACACTTGTTAATATAATAAATGCCTTCCGTTAGTTCTAGAATTTGTCTTTGTTAGGCACATAATTCAAGAATTATCTATTATGGTAAAAAAAAATTGAGCCATCTGGGTCTGTGCTAATATCTGTAAGCAATAAGTCTTCGATCTCCTTCATACTTCATTACTGGCGATACATAGAAAGCGATCATTCCAAAATCAGAGCTTGTTTTCTGTTGTGAGACTATTGTTCATCAGGATTTATGAAGCAACAAAAAGGCATTTTCTTGATTTTCATAAGTTAAGCTAACAGTCCGGTGATGACAACCCCATTAAAACTCAGCAAGTTAGATGTTTAAGCGATGGAGTTTTATACCGTATCTATCATTATTACAAAGTGGCTTTCTTTCCTCCTTCAACTTTCTGTAGAATCTTTTATCAATAGAAAGGACAGGAAAAATGCTTATTTACCATATATTTGTTAAGCCATATACATTTGCAATGTATCTTACCTGACAATATAGAAAGGATATAAAGCATTATTAAACTGACCAATTTTGATGATGTAGGAGGAAGGGATGGTAGGCAAGTAGTATTCTCTTCATAATGGACTCTGCAGCACTTGCTTTTTCATGCATTTTTCCCAGTGGATGGAGAAGAGGAAAGGGGCAGCTCACTGGTAGTTGGGGTCAGCAGGACATTTCCCTGTAGAAGTAGTGGTCCTGTTGTCTCTGGGTTATCAGGGATACATTCTATACCTGTGCAGCTATGCACCTGAGAGTCTCCTTGTCACTTAGGTTCCTGCAAACATGTAGCACCAGCTGAGACTTTCACAATGAATGGGGGAGAAGAATCTCAGACAGGAAAGAAAAAGATACTTCTTGGCATTCAAGTCTTGCCTTTTGGGGGTTCTTATTTGCAATAAGGGAATCTTGGTAGGTATTAAGATCATAGTTTATTCTCTTTCCTTCCTCGGGGTTGCCCGTTGGATTTACCAGCAAAAAAGGATATTCAGTGCAGAAAGCCTTTCTTCCTTTCTTTCTCTTCTTTCTTTCTTTCTTTCTTTCTTTCTTTCTTTCTTTCTTTCTTTCTTTCTTTCTTTCTTTCTTTCTTTCTCTCTTCCTTTGGAAGGGATCTCTTGTTATCTAAGAGCCAAGGAGCTCTCAGGTCAGTTCCATCTGAAATCAGCTCACCCCTAGCTGGTGGCCATGGCCTTGGGAGCAGAAACCAGAGACCCACATGTGCATGATGCTAGAAAGAAAGGAGCTGAAGAAATTTCATTCTAAGATGAGGTAAGCTTCCGAAGCTGTGAGTGAACTATAAACTTGCTCGGAGCCCACAGTGGACTCAGCTCCGGAGAACCCAACCAAGTCTTGTCTCTAGACATCATCCACTGTCTTGCTATTCTAGAGACATGGTGGGAAAGAAAAAATGAGGACTGACATTTTTTTCTACCCACTGTATTCTGCACACTGTCCTAGGCGTGTTTGTATATGTAATCTCTGGTTTTCAAAGATGCCCAATCTGCTATTTTCCCAAAGACATAGCCTTTCATGAACCCAGTGCTACAAATTCCAGCAGCGATGGTGAGACATGAAAAAATGTCCGCCCAGTTGTGCTCAATGATCTTCCCCCTAGGAGGTGACTGATGTGGAGCTGGCAAGAGCACAATCGCTTTGATAGATGACTGGTTCCTTGAGGCTCCGTTTCTAAGAAACTCAAAGTCTTCCTGCGGGAGTGCCCAAGATTCCAGAAAGCCTGGGCTTTGTTTCTTTCCGCCATCATTGTGGCTGAGGTCAGATGCCATCTACCGTGTGACTAACTCCCTTTCCTGAAATGAAAACCAGCAGAGACAGCTACCAAACACAGTTGTCATGGGCCAATTGGTGGCTGAATTCCCCTATCTACCCAGTTGGGCCTCTTGCTCGCTCAGTCTGGTGGGTTAGTACCATAAACTTAATTCCCATTAGTTCTATTATTACTCTTTATCTAGCTTCCCTTGGGGCCACCCAGTTGAACACTGTAACACAGACTCTATTTTTTTTCATGAAACTGCCCTGTAATCAAATAATTTTTAAAATGATAGATTAGATCTTAAAATATATGAGCAACTTATGTTATCGCCTGCCTGGGAAATTTCACCCCTCCTGTATGGTTCTGACTCTGTTTCTGATTAAAGAAAAAAAAAATTGCTGTTGTGTGCGTTTGGCTTCTGATTTTCCATAATTCTTATTTGTAAGCACTTTTGTGCTGGTACCTCCTTATAATTTACTAAGTGCTTTGCTCTTAAAGAGCACTTAGCAGAAAGAGGTGCAGGGAAATTACATCTGGCAATTATGCCAGTAAATTTAACTCCAGGACCCAGGCAGTACAGGTCATCGCTGGCCTCAGGTTTCCTGTCCCTGTCACCCACAACAAGTTGCCTGTGGGCTGCTCCTGACCATGTTGAAGGAGGCTTGGTGTGATTGTCTGCTGTTAAGCTGTCATTTAGGGCTCTGACGGCCCCCAGAATGCATTAGTGAGACTCATTCAAGAGCCAGAACAAAAATAGTACAGCCAAGGCAAAACTCAGGAAGCCTACATTCCAAGAAGTCATGTGGTCTTAGTTTCTTGTGGTGCCAGCTAACTCAGCCCTCAAAAAAGAATGTGGCCAAACATTTTTTCTCTGCCCTAAAGAATGCGATGATAAACTTGCCTGTGACTTGTGCCTCTCTCTTGCCTAACCACTTCCCATGCTTTCTACATGTAACAACCACATAATATCGCCCCAAATGAAGGCACTTTTGAGAGGGAAAGCGAGACGATACTAATAGTCACACAAAGAAAATGGGTGTTCAAGACGATTCCAGGGCAGATGAGGGATGAGTGGACAGTCTCCTGTGCCTCCCACTTCTAGAGTTAACAAGAAATAGGAATATGAAATAAGATCAGAGAAAGAGTGGTTTGAGTCATTAGCTCTGAGTCCAATTCTCTCTGCTGCCTTTTCTAAATAGTTGCTGGTTTCAGCCTTCTTGCTGCCAAGGGGAGAAAACACAGTTGATATCATGTGGACTTGGGTGAACCATCAAAGCCTGTGGCCTCTGAAGCCAGACTGTCTGGGTTTAAGTCCTAGCTCCCCATGTACTCGCTCAGTGACCTTGGGCAAGTTACTTCACTTTGCTTGTGCTTCTGTTACTCAGTGAGTGAGGAAGAGAAAAGCCAGGAGGGTTACACCAATGGAAATACATCTACCTGGAAACAAGAGGCACGAGGAAAGGAGCTGGTGTCCTAGCTAGGATTACCATTGATGAAATACCCACTAGCATTTGACCCTTCATAACTTCTACCTGAACGATGGCTCCACCAGGGGTATTCTTTGTCCCCCTCCTCATCATCACTATTGTCATTATGTCTGTGTCATAGGTGTGAACATGAAAGCTCCGAGACAGTATGTTTCTTGCCCAAAACCATACAGTCAGCAAGAATTAGAATCTCCAGCAACAGACCTCTGACTTGAAAGTCCCCATTGCTTCTAGAATGCAATGTCTCTCAACTGGAGTATGTGTGTATATGACGGGAGTATTTTGCTTCCAGTTAAATTTACCTCCCCTCACCACCAGCACACGCTCCCAAGACACATTTAGCCCTAAACTCAGGTGCTTGGAGTATTTCTTCCTCCTCAGGACTTCAGTGGCTTTGTTGTGTGAACCAGGATAAGTTATTTAATCTCTCCTTGTTCCAGCTTCCTCATCTATAAAGTGGGGTTAATATTCACACCTACCTCATGGGAGTTTGGTGAGCATTTAATAAGTGAATGCACACCAAGCTCTTCGAATGGTTCCCAGCACATGGTGAGTGCTCAGTGACTACTAGCCAACCCCGTCATGGCCCCAGCTAGCTGGGGGACATGAGAGCACTTGACAGGCAGGAACCCCTTCATTGGGTTGGGAAGAATGGGGAGAACTTCAGATTCCTCTGCCAAACAAGAACGAGGCAAGCAGGACAGATGAAGGATTCTCCATTCCTGCCTCCATAAAAAGCCTTCTCAAGGACATGGCTCCCAGGCAGACTTCTCTTCTCTTCTCTTCTCTTCTCTTCTCTTCTCTTCTCTTCTCTTCTCTTCTCACACGGTGGTAAGTATTCTGTCCACATTCCCCATCGCTAACATCCAGATCTGCAATCTCTTCCCTTCCTACTGACATTCCACAAATTAGCAGAATTAGCTGGCGTGAGTGCCCCATGACCCTGCCGCTCTTTGTTGACTTGGAGAGCACGAGCGAGAGCAGAGCAGCCAAGCCTGCAAGGCACACACATCTGAAGAAAGCTTCCTCATCTGTGAAATGAGGAGGTTGAACTCACCAGGTGATTGCCAAGGCCCTCTGAGCTCCCACATTCTCTGGGTCTGTGGTTCTGATTCACTCCTGGGGTCCCAGGGCTGAGCCAGCTGTGTTTCTCATGCATAAGGGACTAGAGAGAAACAATGGTGGGAATTAAATCTCAGGTCCCCAGCACTGCAGTTTGTCCTCGCAGCTTAGTGAGGAGCCGAAGGTCAGGCTTTGCCAGGGTCTTAAATATCAATCTCATCCATAAAGCTCATTCTGGCTGCCTGGAGAGCCAAAGTTTCTTATTCAAGAAGAGAGCAAGGTGGGAAGAGGACAGAGGACAATGGAATAGTTTAATGCGGGAAAACAGCTTTGAGAGTCAGATCGCCTTGTTCGGCTTTCCTTTGCAACTTGCACAGTTTGATCTCCTTGCCTTTGGGTTGCAAACTGTAAAAATATTTAACTTGTGAAACGGCACGGTGAATATGGGTTTCTATCCATCAGCTTTTAGGAGGCGTTAAATGCATTGGAACGCTATGATAACCAGAGACCCTGGGCTGAAATCATCAAGGACAAATAGGTCCCGGAAATAGGAATGAAGGTCACGGGCTTTCTCTGGTCCAGCCTATGAAGTGCAAATTTGAGAATTAGTGGGGTGGAGTGTGTTTGCGGGTGGGCGAATTCTCTATAAAGCCAAGGAGAGGCTTCCTGGATGTCACATTCATCATGGCCCTGGGCGGAAGGAGAGAGATGGTTCTCCTAGTCCCCAGAGCCCTAATCCAATCCCACCTGCTGTTGGAATCCACTTACCCTCCAGCAAGGAGTGTCTCTACCATATTACAAAGGCATATTCAGCAGTCTGATGAGCCCTTTGCCATGGATTCTCCTGCCAGCTGGTTAGGAGTGATTCTATTTCAAATGCCTTTCTGATTCACATCCCATAACTTGGCTCCACAAACCCACCAGCAAGGTTCACTCATGATTTCAGGTCAGGGCTCCAGACACACAGGATCACAGCACTGAGAGGCAGAGCAAGAGGCTGCCAAGTACTGAGACCCACAACCGAACCATCTGGGTTCAAACCCCAATCCTGTCACATCTTGACAAGACACTTAATTTTTTGACCCAGGCTCTCCATGTGTAAAATGGGGAAGCAAATATAATTTACCTCAGAAAGTTGTGGAAGGATTAAGTGTGTGTGTGTGTGTGTGTGTGTGTGTGTGGTGTAAAATCACCTGGATTTTCTATTTTATCATCACCAGCTGTGGGCTAAGTATATTGTGTCAGAAACTGCTGGGAGACCCTTAGAGCCATTTAAAATCCTCCTTCACCTTCTAAGAGATTTATTCCTTTAACATCTAAAGTTGGAAGTCCAGTCTTTGTTGCTGCCAAAGGGAAAGGTTACCTACCTCACTGTCTTGGTGCGATCAAACCTTGTCTTGGTTTGAGAGGAAGAGGGAAGGAAACAGGAAGTTACCAAGAGCTGTGAAGCAAGGCTCGAGGAGACTGGGCGAGACGTGGAGCAGGAGCCAAAGCAGAGTCGCCGAGACACCTGAGAAGTTTGGTTGACTTCACAGATTGGCTTTTCTGGTCCCGCTGACTGTGCTCCCCTTCTGTCTGTCACCAGAAATTCCCGTATCTCTTCCTGCAGTACTCTCCTTGCACTGTGCCAGCTCCCCGCTGCCTGGTCCCCTCAGAGCCCCTCAGAGCTGAGGAAAAGAAGCCAGAGGGATGAGACGGGGTTTCCTGTGACTTTGTGGTCCCCAGCCCTAGCACCAAGCCCTGTGGAATATCACTAGATATTCAGAAATAAGCCTGGAACAAGTTTTAAAATAGTGCTCAGACTGACACTTCAGCTACCTTCTCACAGCCGTGTTCAGTGCAGAGTCCCTGGGAGGCTGGAAACTGCCAGCCAGAAACTTCCAAGGGAGGGGCCTCCCACCTCCAGGGAAAAGAGGCTGTCTCCTCCCCTCATGCCAAGATTGGATTTCTTCTTCTCTGTAGCTCCGAGGCATTCAGGATTCTGTCAGTGGCCCATTATATTGACTAGGAACTAGTACTTTCTCTGGAAAATTTCAGAGACCGAGGCAGCCAGCTACAGAACCCCATATTTCACCCCCTGTGTCAGAGTCCTCTTCTCTTCTTTCAGTTCTGGTCTCTTCTCTTCACCTGCAGACAAAGCTCCTGACTGTGTAAGGGACTTGAATCTTTACAAGGGGAAGGGTATTACAAATGTAAAACGTGTTCATGGGGAAGAAAAAAATGAAACAAGAATTTGTGAAGCAAAGGAGGCCTGGGTGGCTGAGCTGGTTAAGCATCTGCCTTTGGCTCAGGTCCTGATCCCAGGGTCTAGCAGGGAGTTTGCTTCTCCCTTTCACTCTGCCCCTCCAGCACCATGCATGCTCTCTCTCCCCTCCCCCATCTCTCAAATAAATAAATAAAATCCTAAAAAAAAGAAAAAAAGAATTTGTGAAGTAAAAAGCACATCATTCCCATAACGGCTTCACCCAATAAGTCCCCTCCACAGAGGTAATCTTGTTAAGTAGCCTGTGGATATCTTTCCAGAAGATTGCTATGTACATATAAACATATGAAAATAAATACAGCATTATTTAAAAAATAAATTTCTATGACATTTATTGGTCTGCAACTTGATATGTTGCTTCACGATAGATCATTGTTTCCTGGGGCCACTGTAACAAAACACCAAAAACTGAAAAGCTTAAACAACTGAAACGTATTCTCTTACAGTGCTAGAGACTAGAGTCCTAAATCAAGGTATTGGCAGGGTCAGGTTCTCTCTGATGCCCCTTTTGGTTTCTGCCGTCTGCCAACAATCCTTGTCATTCCTTGGCTTGTAGACACATATTACTCTGGTTGAATGGATGTCTTCTCCCTGTGCGTCTTTACATCACCCTCCCTCTGTCCCTATCTCGGTATCTAAATTTCCCCTTTTTATAAGGACACCAGTCCTACCAAATGGGGCCCACACTTGATGATCCCATTTTAACTTGATTATCTCTGGAAAGATTCCTTCCAAATAAGGAAACTACTAGGTTTTTAACATATCTTTGGGGGAGAACACAATTCAACCCATAACAATGAATGTACATCTAAATCTACTTCATTTTCTTAATAGATACCTGCTATTCCAGAGGTTTTTTTTGTGTTATAATTTACCCTACCCCAAATGATGGATATAAGTTCATCTTCAATCTTCTGACATAACAAACAGTAGTGTAATAAAAATACTTATATCCCAAATACTCTTGCACACTTACTTTTGTAATTTTTAAAAAAAATTTTTTAGGCTGGGTTTCTTGAAGTAATCTCTGGGTCAAAGGATATGTACATCTTAAATTTTGATGGACACTGTAAAATTGTTCTTGCTAAGATTATATCAATTTTGTAACCACCAACAGTATATGGCAGTATCCTTGTCCCTCACACCTTGATTAACACCGGATATCATCAGTCCTTTATATTTCTGTCAATCTGATGGGTAAGAAGAAAATTTGTCTTGTTTAATAGGTAGTTCTCTGATCTTTAGTGAAAGTGAACATAGTGTGTTCATAATCCATTTGATTTTTTTAATTCAGTGTATTTTTTTATACTTTGTCCATTATTCCATGGAGTTATATATTCAACGAACAAATATTTATAGAACACACATAGGTGACAGAGCGCTGGGTTCTTTCTGTGTTTGTTTGTTTGTTTTCTTACTGGTTTATAAATATTTGGAAGGCATTTTTACATTAGGAACACTATTCAGTTGTCTATAATGTAGTTAAATTCTTGGGGTTTTGTTTTTATTTTGTTTATAGTATCTTTTGCTCTATACAAAGTATAAAAATTTAATTGACTTATTCCTCTCTATATTTTTTCTTACTTATTGGAAATCTCTGTTTAGAGGGCTTTTCTTAGACCAAGAGTATGAAAAGCATTCTGATTTTTTTCCTATTTGTATTTTTGGTAGGATGTTTTGTATTTAAATTTTTAATTCACAAAGAGTTTTTATGTGTTTGGTGTAAATTTATCTTTTTTTTTTTCCAAAATGGTCTGCTGATATTTAAATACCAGTTACCAATGATTCTGCCCTTTCTCTTACTAGTTAGCAATAAGGATATTAGCTAACACTTTATTGTATATTTCTGTTTTAGCTCTGGTTCCCTGGATGAAGAACTTGAGACAAAAACTGTGTGCACTTAGGAACATTATCCCATGAAACATCAGTTCCTAATGGGGAATGACTGAGACCTGGCAGGAAAAAAAGTCAATACAATACATGGGCTTTCAAGTCAACCATCCCTATGGGTAACTATTGCCTAATTCCCTTGCACCTTCTCGGAAAGTTTACTACAATATATTCTGGAACTGTTACTAAATACACTGGAAGTGTAGGGGAGCATTTATCCCCTGATTCCTGTTCCTCATGGGTCAAGGGTGGCCCCGTGGACATCTACTCCCCTACAATTCTAGGCTGGGCACGGATGAATGCTGAACCCATTTTTAACTGTGTTGTTCCACTTTTCATTGCAATGTTCCACAGCAGAAAATGAGTTAAGTGGTGGGGGCCAGAGACAAAAGTGTTGTCTGACTGCCTCTGCATGAGGCTGGTCAAAGTTTGCAATTCATGCAACTGGTTGTTGCAGAAAGCTCTTGAACAGTGCTGTCTAGTAACACTTTCTGCAAGGATAGAAAAGGTCTCTGTCTGCACTGCCCAATACGGTAGCCACAAGCTTCATATGACTGTTGACTCTTAAAATGTGGCTAGTGAAATGGAGAAACTCAATGGCCAATTTTGGGTTTTAATTAATTTAAATTTAAATACATGTAGCCATATGCATCTAGGGTCTACCTCTGGACAGCATGAACTTGGATTAAGAGGTAAATGAAGAGAATTTTGAAATGGCAATTAAGTGGTGCCAATACACCTTCTATGATCTACCAAGTGCCAGAAAACTTAGCGTTTTCTATGATGTACTAAGATTCCTCCGTGTATTATCTTATTTAACCCTTGCAATGACACCATCGTCATAGATATTATTTGTGTTCTATAGACGAAGTGACCAAAGTTTAGAAAATTTACATAACCTTCTTGTGTTTGCATAGCTGATCATTTGTGGGGTCCGCATGCATATCTGGGCAGTATAATTCCAGAGGGTGTACTTTTTAAATTTTTTAAAAATTTTTTATTGTGTTATGTTAGTCACCACACAGCACATCATTAGTTTTTGATGTAGTGTTCCATGATTCACTGTTTGCTTATAATACCCAGTGCTCCATCCAATACATGCCCTCCTTAATACCCATCACTGGGCCAACCCATCTCCCCACCCCCTCTCCTTTGAAACTCTCAGTTTGTTTCTTGGAGTCCACAGTCTCTCATGCTTCATCTGCCCACCCATTTCCTCCCCTTCATTTTTCCTTCCCTTCTCCTGATGTCCTCCATGTTATTCCTTATGCTCCATAAGTAAGTGAACCAAATGATGATTGACTTTCTCTGTTTGACTTATTGCACTCAGCATAATCTCCTCTGGTCCCATCCATGCTGATGCAAAAGTTGGGTATTCATCCTTTTTGATAGAGGCATAATACTCCATTGTGTATATGGACCATATCTTCTTTATCCATTCTTCTGTTAAAGGGTATCTTGGCTCTTTCCACAATTTGGCTCTTTGGACATTGCTGCTATGAACATTGGGATGTATATGATGAGGTCCCCTTTTCACTCAACTCCATATACCTATGGATCTGTATCTGGATTTTGTATTTTTCTGTTCATGCACCAGTACCATATTGTTGAATTTCAGCTGCTCTAGGGTAGGATGTGATTCCTGATTGTTTTTTTTATCATGTAGTGTTTTAAAATGTTTGGCTATAACTATTTTCCCCACGCAAGCCAGAAGTAATTAGAAAGGCAGAGACCAATTAAAATGCTTCAGGCTTCAAATAATAAGAAAATCAACTTAAAAAAAAGGTGTTGTTACTCAATATAATAGAAAGTCCATAGGCAGACATTTCCAGGTTTAGTTCATACAGCTACTCAGAGACTTAAGGTTCCAGAGTCATTTCTTTTTTCCTCTTTTCCAGCATATTGGTATTTGCCCTGTGGTTTGTCTGTCTAGGGTGTGATAGGACTACAGCAATTCCAACATCACATCCTCACACAACCATTCCAGAAAATGTGGATTTGGATAGGCAACTTATAGTGTCTGCTATAATCACAAAGGAGACCAAGATTCAATTCAGAGACAATGTAGATTTAATAGTCAATAATACTGAAAATACTCCAAGTCTGTTTTCTATTTAGATATGATGTCTAAGTTAAACCCAAAATACGGGGGAGAGTACAGGGTTTGGTTCAGGGAATCGGAATAATTTTCATTTACTTCGTCATTTTTCTATGTGTAGAAAGAAAACATCTCTGAGTAAAATAAATAAATAAATAAATAAATACACTGTAACTCTCTTTTGGAAGAATTCTATCTTGCCACAATATCTTATTCGAGTGAAGAAAAGCTGACTTTTTGCCCATTCCTGACTTTCGAACAGCAGCTGTCAGTGGAGATTTAAACAGTAGAATCCTAAAATTTTAGATCTGGGGAAATCCGGAAAATTATGTAGCCTTGATTTTCCCATGGCAGAAGAAACAAACCTGCTCAGAGTGAGTAAGGAGTAGAACCTCAGTTCCTAATGACGACTATGCCCTCTCCCCTCTGAAGGTCCCCAAATGAGCTCTGATTACCTTTTCTGTGAAAGCCCTTGAACAATTTTTGACCCACTTCTAAAACAGGGTCTGCTAATAGAATGGCCAGAACCCTAGTATTGCTGTTGTTCAGAGGATCAGGATATTTTCTAAACAATTTTGATTATGTTTAACTCTTATAGACATTCTAGGAAACTATCGAGGCATTTGATGGACACTGTAAACCTGAAGCTTAAAACCTGAAAAGACAGATGTAAAGTGTGCCATGTATTTTCTAACAACAAAGGTGACATGTACTAATGTCAGAAAACTCAGCAACCTCTTGGAAAAAGGAAAAAAAAAAAAACAAAGAAACAAAAATCACCCTGTAACATCATGGCTTCTTGTGTTTCCATACTTGTGTAGTGTATTTACACATACATTAGAAAAGGAGAAAATTCTCATATATTTACTTTTTTGCAGCCTCCTTTTTTAAAAATTTAAAGATAAGTCAGGATCATTTTCCAACATCAATAAATGGTATACAGTTTGATTTTCTTTTTAAATGCAAAGTATCATATGATATAAATGAACCACACAGAACCTAACCAATCCTCCATGATTCAATGTGTAGTTTATTAATAATATTTTAAAATTTTAAACATATATCTTCATGCATTTCCAAAGATAGAAATATCCCATCAAAAGATAGACACCTCTTTAAGGTGTATTAACACGTTTTTGCCAAACTGCCCTCCAGAAAGCTCTTACCAATTTTCATAGCTCCCAGCCCTGTGTGAGCTTCCCTGGTCCGCCTCCCTTCCGCACTGTCGGTGATCATCCGTTGTAATCCCAGCCAAGGACAGCTCGGTAAGAGCCACACTTACCTTTGTGACTGCATTTTATTTGTCCCCCTCTCTAGCTCCCATGAATTCTTGTCTTGGCCAAGGCTGCATGAGAGGTTTCTGGCCTCACCCTGCTGAGCTGACATTGATTCAGCAAACAGTTTTGCCAAAAGGACAAAGCGAACGGATGTGCTCACTTGAGAGACCAGCCAGCAGTGGACCATGAAGAGGGTTTGGGGGGGAAACCGCAGCTTCTGGAGAGGCGATCCCTTCTTTAATTGCTTTCACCTTCCTCTCCTGCAGGTGACTACCCCCCTGGCCTTAGATTTCCCTAGATAGGGGCTCATTTGCATTTCCTTTTGCACCTCTGGCTAATGGAAACACAAAGGTGAATCTGGGAGCAAATTTAACTCACTGGCAGGAGAATCTATTCCAGACTGTCCCGGATGAGCTCGGTGCACCAGGCTATTTTACTCACTGCGACATCATTGCAAACAACAGGGTGCTTTCCCTCTTTCCACGCAAGCTTTAATAACCCAACCCAGTTATAATGAATTCGGGGCAGAATTCATGTAAAGGAGTCATGGTGATTAGGTAATTATCAAGTACAGAGAGTATTTAACCTTCCCCTTGACAGAACTGCCTAAGACTACCTGATATCATAGATGCGCTCTGCAAATAATTAATAATTTAAAAATTATCCAATCTCTACTATTAATCAAGAAATAAGGATCCAGGAGCAGCGTCAATCAAACGGAGTTTTTCTTCCATTTAACATCTGCCAATGCGCTCCTTCTCTGGAGCGTCTTTGAATGCGTCAGCCTCTTTGAGTTTTATTTCCGGGCTAGCCAGACTCCAGCACTTGCAAGTCCCTCCAAATAGCTCAACAAGCTGAGACACATCGCCCTCTAAAATTATCCACCCTGAGTGAAATGCCAGGGAGTAACCTTTGGCCTCTGCCTTTTTTAATTGCAACTCAAGCCATTTTTAAGCCACAGGCTGTGACAGCCCCTTGTTCTGCTCTCCTTCACCCACCCTCCACTCCCCTTCTCCATCTTGGGCGGTCTGCTCAGAAGAGGATGAGTGTGTGTGTGTGTGTGTGTGTGTGTGTGTGTTTGTGCACATGCATGCATGTACCCATGTGTGCGTGTTGGGTACTGTATTATGTCCTAATAAAAACATATATATATAGGCATGACTTCTCCCTGAACATTTACTTTAGTTCTATAACAAAGACAGCGATACACAAATAGAGCTTAGCAACCCGTACATGCATGAGTGCCTGTGGGTACCCACAAACATACACACGTGCATATACAATATGGAGAATAGGACAATTTGTTGTGCTCAGTGACAAAACATATACTATGAGGAGGTTCAGAGTAGAATCACCAGAAAGGACGCAAAGGTTATTTTCTCCAAATCCCCTATAGAGATAAATCCTGAGACACTGAGGAAAGAAGTGGCTTTTCCAGGGTCATACAATCCATTGAAAGAGGAAAATAACTAAAATAGTTTTCTGACTCCTGATCCCAGAACTCTTTTCTCTATATGTAATACAGTCCAAGACCAGGGCAGTCAAGGAATAAAACAAGGAATCTAATTACCAAAAAAAAAGGTATTTTTATGTATGCTGCCTCCTCGTCCCAGAATTCCCATCGAGCTTCCTTCTTTGGCTGGCTGACTTCTTCAAGACAGAGATCGGGAGCACTTCCTGTAAGAGACCTTCCGTGATGTGCTCAGCGTTAAGGTAAGATAAATTCCTTCTGTGACCTCCTGGAGTATTCTGTGCTTGATCTTAAACCAGCACTGTTTATATTGCTTAGCCAGCACTGGTTTTCTGATCTTATATTTCTCCCTACACTCTAAGCTAGGAAGGCTGCATATTATACCCCCTTGACTCCCTAGGCCCTTGTCCAGTACACAGTACTCAATCAGATATCATCAAATTATGCAAAATCCCATGGATTCAGAGAGCCAGACTAGACAAGGGGGCATATATGCCGAAAAGCTCAAGCCAGATAATCTGTCAGCAATTGGGGACAAACAAATAGGAGAGTGAAGGGGAGTCCCTCTGGGAGTGTCTCCTAACAGGCAAGCCCAGCACAACCCAGAGAGTCTTACTCCTTCAAGAAGTAGAAACATTCGTCTGGGGAAATCCGTGTGAGCCAAGGGAGGACAAGAATGGGACCCCACTTGCACAGGAAAGCAGAAAAGGAGCAGGAGGCAGCAAGGGAGCATAGATAACACTAAGAGACTAGAAAGGACGGAAATCTGGATGCTTATTTGGGATCTACCCCTTGTTTCTATGAAGAGCACTATTTTGGGGCCAGGAGAGAGTCTAACTTCTGCCTCCTCAATTGATTGGCCATCTCCTGACTCCAGATACAGGCTCCATGAGGCTAGTTTGAGGATGTAGTTGGGGCTGGGGTGGTGGGGCAGGGGGGATCATGAGTGTCTGAAATATACTTAGTCTCCGTTAGAGGATGAGTTTCTCATAAAGCAGATGAATTGAGCCAGCTTTTCCCAGGTGTTCCTCTTTTCCCCATTAGGCTAGACCTGCATCATTAATCCTGCTTCCTCAATGTCCTTTATTCTTTGCCAACGTTTGCTGGGGTCTCTTGGTGCCAGTCCCTGGCTGGGCACTCAGTTATACTGTTCGGTGTTTCCCAAACTTCTGTGATGACAAAAATCATTGAAGCACTTCATTCCATTTTTATTGACAAAATCTTGGGCAACCATTCTATATCTACTGATTTAAGATCTAGGGAAGTAACCCAAGAATATGTATTTTTTTTTTCAAGTACCCCAAGGAATTCATACCATGGGATAACGTTGGAAAGCACTGATAGAGATAAATAATACCAATAACAAAATAATCATAAAATAAAGATAAGGGCCCTTTTCTCCAATGAGTACAGTCAGATGAAAGAATCTTCTTCAAAATAATCATTCCTGACCCAAAAGACACTTGCTTCGCTTTCTAAGAAGACACGTGAAAATAACTAGAAGTACATGTTTTGAACTCCATTGTATTAATTTGGGTGATTTCTGTGCAAGCATTTTTTGTGGGGATTGACTTGGAAATCCTCACGTGAGGACAAGTAACCAAGGAGAGAACCCCAGAGTAGCTAGGTATTGGCAGTGTTGGCCCAACTGGGGGATCCTTTGCAGAACCATCTTTAGGAGTCGAAAATGTAAACTTTCATATTATATAAAATGTAAAAGTTATAAAGTATAATTTTTATAGGTTCTGGGAAACATTTGCAGACACTTTGGAGAATGAGTAAGAGTAAAACTCAGGCACCCCCAGCAGAAACTTATGATAGATGAGACACTTAGTACAACTAATGGAGGCAAAAAAAAAAAAATCACCCAGCTTGGACCAGTAATGCAGAACTTGGAATCGCTGGGCAACTAGTTCCCAGAAATTACTGGACCATCAAAATCCTATTTGGCTGCCGCCACGCTGGTTGCCCGGTATAGTATCCCTTCTCCCTTCCTTCCATCAACATCTATGCCTCCTTATCTACTTTTATCTGCACCCTCACCCACCCCACCCCCCCATACCAGAGAACCCATTCCCTTTCCATCCACTGGACTTGGCTCCCTTTCAAAAACTCTCACTCAACTCCAGGAGCTTTATCAGTATTGAGACATTAATGCATGTACCCATGGTGGAGACACAATGAAGTTATTTCTACACGTGCCAAGATAATCAGGGCATTTGTTAGTGGGGAAAAATAATCTGCCTGATTGACAGTTGCTAGATACAAAGAGTAAATGATGGACTGTGTTGATCACTTTTCAACTGGTACATTTCGGTGTTAAAAATTATTAAATGTTGGGGATTACATGGTCCCGAGTTTTTGTTCCCAATTTGTTTGTTTGCTTGTTTGTCTTATCTTGTTTGACAATGGGATCCATTTATCCAATGAAATATTATGCAGAAGCCTAATAGACATGTATGTAAGTCAAAATACTTTGGGCAAATAAAGGGAAGGGATCGGATTCCTGCTGCTGCCTGCACTTGTTCTCCCTCAGTGTCCTCCACATCATCCTGCAGAGCTTAAGGCTCTGAAAAAACCTGTCTAGAGCCCTCTCAGCCCCTCAGTTTACAAATGAGGAAACTAAGATCCAGAGATTGAAATCAGTGCTGAGGTCCTGAGCAAATAGGTACACTGATCGGGAGGGAATATATCTGAGAAACAATTATCTAGTAGGGCTGAACTCAGGAATTGGAATTCTTGCCAATGGCAGCAGGACAAAGAAGCAAAACTCAAGTCTTTTGAATTATAATCCATAGCTCTTACCTCCATCCAAGAACCCAGCCTTGGTCAATGAACCAGCGTTCTTCCACAGGTTCTCACCATCGGGGGACAGAGGGGTAGGGTGGCAAGAGGAAGAAGCAGATGTTTCTGAGGCCAGCCTTCTAGAGCACACTGTATGTACCCCTCATTGCTTTCTCTGTAAACACTCTCTCATTTCTTTGAGGTTCTCAGCTGGATTAGGGTAAAAAATGTTGAGCGAACCCCTTGTAAACTAGATAGATATCCCCAAAGAAAAAATGGAAAGTTGCAGCTTTCATCTCCAGTCCACCATCAATTTTTGTGTTCTCCAGACATGCCTATCAAGGAGACAAGTGTTCATATAGCTCTGTGCATTCTTTTTTTCATCCTTCTACTTCCCTCTCAATTACTGACCCAGTCCACATCTCTGCATTTGTATCTGTCACCATCCCCTTCTCCATCAAATATTCTGAGCTTCTGTCCACACTCTTTGCCCTGCCCTGGAAAGCCTCTCCTTTTATTATCTGCCAATAAGGTATTAATACATTAGTTGCCTCAAAGTGCACTCTTTAATGAAGGCCATGGACATTCATTTAGCTGAATTTGATAGTGACAACACATTGACATTGGTAAGGTTAATGATCCAATGCTTTATTTCATTGAACAAGTTGAACAACACTTAGCACATTGATCCGCAATGTCCTACAATCCGTCTTTGCTATTACTTTAATGGTGCCATGGCATCTATGCCCTTTAAGTAATTGGCACCATGAAAAGATGGACTTGGCCTTGTCATGTTGGATTAGAGCTACGCTGAATTGTGAGAGATTTTTGTCTTTTCTTTATTCTCTCTTCCCTCTCATTTTATGTCCTCCTGATTGAAGAGGCAAGAGGGGGCGCCTAGAGACCAGGAGGGAGTGTCTGGCTATATAGCAAAGAAACAGAACTGGGTATGTAGAGATACAATGACCAAGGTTTTCTTGTTTAGGGATGCCATTTACCAGAGGTTGCCTCCAGGGCAACATCTGAAATAGCCAGAAATAGAGTCAAAGATCTTGGCAAGCTCATGGATTTACTGGGGCAGGACAATGAGGTCCTGACTAAGTAGGCAGAACACACTGACTGAGAAGGAATATGTCCTTGAGACACAGACATACTTGTCCATTAGGACTATTTTTCTCTTTCTTTCTATCTTTCTTTCTCTGTTTCTCTCTCTCTCTCTCTCTCTCTTTTTTTTTTTTTTTTTTTTTTTTTTTTTTTTTTTTTTTGGACAAGTCTGACCTAAAGTTAGGCCTTAGATGGGTAAAAACTTTGAAAGAGGGATCTTCTTGATGGGAAAATGGGCCCCACCTGGAGGAACACCCAGAGCTCAGTGGTCTTTGAGAAAAGTTATCCCACTATGGTTTAGCAGGAGAGTGTCTAATGGTAGCTAAATCACTAAGTCCAGTTAACTCTCAAGCCTACAAACTCACTAGATTAAGAATTAAGTCTATTCAGGGGTGCCTGGGTGGCTCAGTGGGTTAAAGTCTCTGCCTTCGGCTTAGGTCATGATCTCAAGGTCCTGGGATAGAGCCCCACATCGGGCTCTCTGCTCAGCGGGGAGCCTGCTTCCTCCTCTCTCTCTCTCTGCTTGCTTGTGTTCTCTCTCTCTCAAATAAATGAATAAAATAAAAATCTTAAAAAAAAAAAAGAATTAAGTCTATTCAAAATCTGGCTTCCTTGGGGTAGGCTGAGAATTTGAAAGAGAACACAGAAAAATGAACTCTGAGCTAGTGAGTGAGAACCCCATAACACGTGTGGGCTGTGGAGGACAACACATAGACCTTGGCTTTACCATTGCTTGTTGGCTGACTTGATCAATAAGTAAGTTACTAAATAGCCTTGGAATTTTATTCCCCTCCTCTGAAAAAGAGGGAGAAACACTACCTCACAGGGGCATTGTGATATTGATTGGCATAACATTTGGGGCCGGGTTTAGCCTACCTGGGGATAGGAGAGGAATCAGCAACATCAAACTTTTGTTTGAAGCAAACGGAATGAAGTAGAAGAAAGAGACATGAAGAATGTGTAACATCATTCACTTAACAGACTAGGCACCAAACTTGGAGTTAAGAAAACAAAGACAGACTATACAGTGTTCCCACACCCAAGTTCCCCACAGTCTAACAGAAGAGACAGACTGTGTATTTTGATGTCAACTCTAAAATATTTTGTTCCCAAGAAGGAAAACATTACCAATCCACAGAAAGAGAAAGTGTGGGGGGCCCAGGATTTCCATCGTCATTCACTGCCCCCCACTTTTGTGGTTCTGCCTAGGAGTGGATGGGTGAGTTTAATGCTGGGAGAAATTGTTAGGAACCACATTTGGCTAGAGACCTAAGCCATGTTCTCTAGCAAATTTTACCAATAAAGTTTATATTTGTATTTCCATCTGTTTGACAACTGTGCCTTATTTCTCAATTGATTCTGAATTCAATAGGGGACTAAAGAGGGTGTTGTTTATTGGTTTTACAAAATCCAACATGATGCAGGTTCTTGTGTTGCAAAAGCTTGTCCAAAGCATAAAAATAAAGTGCAGAATGGAAGGATCTGTCCTATATGGGGTGTGTGTGTGTGTGTGTGTGTGTGTGCACGCGCAAGTGAACATATGGAGAGGGGGTGAGTGGGGGAACGATATACAGAAGGAGGGATGGGCTGCTAACCAGAGGATGATTTGGAAAAGAAAAAGAAGCAATCCAGACAAAAACAACTATGTGTTCAGAGGCCTAAATGTGAAAAAGACCATGTAAAAAGTTTCAGAAAGGGCAACATGATGTGCAAATTTTGAGTATGAGTTTAGTGTCATTTTGTTCACATTGTACCAAAGGACCTATATCTCACAGATAGCACTTCTCAGATTCCTTCCTGTCCTAGCAGAAAATGCCCGACCAAACCAAGGAAATACCTGCATCAGACCTGGCCCTGTACACAGTACGGTGACACAGAAGTGAATTTGGGGACATTCTTATACCTCAATCACTCTGGATCTTGAGTCTCACCCCCACCATATCATTATCATGACTGCAAACTCTGCAACTCTGATTTCCCCACATGGAAAAAGAACAGTATTACATAATCTCTAAGACTTCCTCCTGATGTTCCATGGATTTCTCAACCTTTCACACTGTTTTTTAGAATCAGTTCTTTCTTGACCTTTCCAACTCCCAGTAGGACTCTCCATTCTCAAGATCTGGATAGATTAATTATCAATATTTCAGCTTTAACTCGCCCAACTCTTGGGAGCATATTGCTATAAAACATCACTTGGCACTTATTTTTATCACTTTATTATCCACATAGGAGGGTATGGTCAATTTTATAGAGAGGAAACAAATATTGAGCTGAGCCAGTGTTTGGTTTTGAATCAAATACAATTCTTGAAGTTCTTCTCTTTCCCTTAAGAACTCCATTACCCACTAGCCATAGACCCCCCAAAAAAAGTTTCATGCCGAGATGGTCTCTCTGCCAAAAATTGGACACATATGGAAATGTTTATTTCTCAAGGGCAGAGTTTTTCAACTCGGGCACTACTGACATTTTGGGCTTGATGATTCGTTGTTGTGTGGGGCTGTTCTATGAGTTATAGGATGGTTAGCAGCATCACCTGTCACCACCTACGGGATACCCATAGTACTCTCTCCCTGGTAGTGACAACCCAAACTGTCTCCAGATGCTGTCTAATGTCCCCTTGAGTTCACAGATGCTTTTTTTGAGAACCACTATTCTAAGAGGTTGCATTCCCTCTTCCTAAAATGAGAGAATTGATAATAAGTACACATCCTCAGAAAGAAGCTAAGGAATGTACTTCTCTTTGATAGTATTCATTCCTTTGTTCATTCAACTAATGGACTTCTTACTGGAGGTTTGCTACACCTTTTGGTTACTTAAATTCTCATTGCTAGACCCCCTAACTCTATCCACTTCTAGACCAACAATGCTGATTTTCCCCCACGTAATCTGGTTGTTTCTTACAGCATGGCTGCAATGGTCACTTCTTTTGTTCATTCTGGGGTTCGCTCATTTCCAATTCTGCATGCCAACATCTGCCACTCATCCACAGGAGATCATACTGAAAACACCAAGGACCTGACAGGAAGACCTTGAATTCTAGATCTGGTTCTGTCACTTCCTAGATGTGCAACATTAGAAAAGTGTGAGCATCTATCTCTGAGTGCCCCACCCTGGTCTGTAAAATGGGAATGAAAATGGTACATTCCTGCCAGCCCACCCATTTGTTTTGGGAGGTTGGTGGAGTAAGTGGTCTAAAAACTATGAAGCATGATACGAGAGAGAGAGAGAGATTATCATTCTCACAATCATTATCTGTAAAACAAAAGATCATTAGCTGAACTGCTTATGAAGCATAGAGAAAGCCAGCTGAGGGATAAAATAATAACCACCTAGACTGAAGGCAGGAGAAAGAATTAGAGGAGAAAGACACAATTCCTTTGCTTATTTGGGGGGAAACTAAACTCACTTCCTCCAGGAGCTTGAGCATAAAGATCAGAAGCCCCAGGGTGGATGGACCCCAAGAGCAGAGCTGCTTGATGGAACCTGGGCTTGGGCTTCCAAGGTCAGTACTTCCATGGCAAGGGTTAAGCAGGAAGTAAAGCCCATTAGCATATATTATATACTTCCTATGTGCCAGGCACTGTGCAAGGAGCGTTCCTCAGAATGTCTTAAGCACTGAATCTAGAAAGGATGGTAGGAGTCTATATTCCAGGAGCACAAAATTGGTGAGTTTTGGAAACTCTAGAACATGAAACAGGATAGTCCATGAAATCATTTCTGTAAATTATGAAGCATGTGTCATGGTTCTGTATTTTATAAGGATGATGACAATGATGGTGGCTGGGTGGCTCAGTCAGTTAAGTGTCTACCTTAGGCCCAGGTCATGATCTCAGGGTCCTGGGATTGAGCCCCACATCAGGCTCTCTGCTCAGCAGGGAGTCTGTTTCTCCCTCCTTCCTGCTGGTGCTTCCTCTCACTATCTCATGTGCAGAATGCTTAGTATGTACCAGGTATTGACTTAGACACTTTAAAGTCCATTCCTTTAGTACAAAACTAAAACCAAATATAAATATGAACACCATCACAAGGAGAGGCCTGCAACCCTCCCTTCTTGCCACCTAACCATTCCAATAGTTCTAAACCTCTGGATTTTCAATAAAAGGGAAAAACAATGGGCAAATATTCAGGCAGTACCCAAAAACAGCACTCCCATCTGAGGTGAAAATGACCATATCACATTGCGTAGACAAGCAAGAGGATGAACAATGGTGGATGGGGCTTAAAGTTACGCCATGTGGCTTCTCTGGCTGGCTGGAACAGAAACGGTGAGCAGTAACCACGGGAAGAGAGACAAGGGCAACCTGTCAGCACACCCGGGGTTAGGAACTCTGAGGGAAGCTGGAGAAGATGTCAGTTTACAAGAAACCACAGACATTTCAAGGAATGAATCTTGGCATGATTCTTGGAGTGGGAAGAGAATAATTTAATAATTGTTGTTTGCTTGTGTACAAAGGTGCATGAACTACTAAGAGGGCCATCAGAGTACTATAAAGAGACATTTTCTTCAGCACTCAAGGAAAACCTTCTACCTCCCAACAAGAGCAGTGTGGTGCTCCAGTGACATTAACTTTATGCACTGCCCCCTCTCCTGACTAAGGAGACCATGGTACCCAAAGATCTCAATTTTTATAGACAACTAGTGAACACAAGTCATTCCAAGACCTAGAAGTTGTGATTATTTTATTTTGCCCGAGGTTAAGCCCTTCTTTCTGAAACAACAAACATTTCATTTTTCCTAAGATAAAGTAGGAAGGAGAGGCAGCCTTTCCTGACATGCTGTCAGGAGGCTGTGGTTTCATTCTGAAAGGAAGGCCCCATTCATTGTGGGCATGACCATCACTGTGATGGCCACCCCTGGTTGACCAGCAGGCTCTGGTCCAAGGAAACATCTATGGCAGCTACAGATTTTCTTTTCTGCGAAATACCATGGGTCCCACACGTAAAATCACCTAAATGTGTATCTCTATACTCTTATAGTTCCCCACATCATACAATTCCATTTAATCCTTAGAACAACCTGGGAACATGGGCATTATTATTAGAATCCCTGTTTTACAATGGATTGGATGGGGCTGTGGTTGAACAAAGAACATTCCAGTGACCAGGAAGCAGTAGAGCAGATCTTCACTGCGAATGACTGTCTGAGGTCTTAGACCCCTGAAGACCTTGATTCTCACACTGTGCCACACCACGTTCACTTCTGGGCTGTAGAACTAGACATTTTGCTGGGGACCCCTTCTGCCTCATCTACCAACAATGCGATCCCGTCCATGGCAGCAGCTGGGTTTGGTGGTGCCGGGACTCCCATAGCTCACATCTCTTATGGAGGCTTTCCTCCTTGCACATCGAGCTGTTAGAATGGGGCCTGTGGATCCCAGTGCAGTTGCTTGGGATCCAAAAAGCACCCAGGAGCCTCAGAAGGGGGACAGTTGGGGCACAAAACTTTCTGATGTTGTCAGATATGGGGTCTGTCCTTTTTTCACCTTCTCTTTTCCTTCTAAATTACTCTTGATTATGCAGCATCTGCTTCCTTCTGAGATGCATATGCTTCTCCCCCTAAATCGGAATGCCTGTCGAGTAGCCCATACAGAGAGCTGCATACAAATACACAGCTGAAAGTTGTCTTTAGGAGTCCTCCATAAATCAGATCTACAAGCTCAGCTAGCGCATCTCTGGAAGTGGCAGATAGTGGTACAGGCAAAGATAGAAAATACCAGACCTCCCCAAGTCATCAGATAGCTCAGAAGTTTTCCATCGCTGTAGGCACATGCAACAAGCAAGACAAATAGCAAGGAAACACTTCCCCTTCTCCCATTGGTGGGTTTGTGCAAACTTCTTGGCAGTGGAAGAAAAAGGGAATCTGGGGTGTCAGGATGAGGCCACAAAATTCAATGAGGGAGGTTTAGAAGATGTTCTTATCTCAGTAACCCCCATGTCAGTTTATCTGCAGGTTCCCCCATACACCATCCCCACTGTGCCTCTCCATAAATCACTAGTGTTCTCATGTGAGCCCCCAAATGCTCCTCTGCTAGGACTTCCTTTTAGACATAGCCTCTTTCTTACACATCTTTGTCACATGTCTCACATAGACTTAGCATTGAAAAAATATTAGTAGAATTAATTTGGTATGGTTGGATGATTTGATTTGTGTTAGCGGCCATATGAAAATTCACAAAATAAAGAATTAATTATTAAAGTTAGGACACCAAGAAGGCTTAGTGTGAGCAAGAAATGTTATGGACTAAAGAAAACAACTTTTCTTGGAAAGCATAAAGAGAAGTCTTTGCTGACCTCTTTCCTCTAACAAATATCTTTTGGGAGCGGCATGGGCAGCCCTGAAAGCCAGGACTGGGTTCCAACAGGGAATCCTGTCCAGGCCAGGGTGGGACGTTTCTCTTGCCTGAAATTTCAGTGTGTGGAGCCAAGGGGCAATTAGAGAAAACAGACTCTCACTGAGAGCCAGAAACTTTAAATGTATTATCTTTGTTTTTATAGCTTTATTGAGCTATAGTTGACATACAATAAAATGTATATATCTAAAGCACATAATTTGATAAAGTTTGACATATGCATGTACCAATAAAGTTATTACCACAATCAAGATTGTGAACATATCCATTTACCATGCCCCAAAATTTCCCTGTGACCTCACTCCTGCCCCTTCCCAGCACCATCCCCAAGCAACCAGTGTCCTGATTCCTGCTGCTATAGATTTGTCTGCATTTCCTACTGAATCCTGCAATTCCTACAGAATCACGCACCATGTACTCCATAGTTCATTCCATGATATTGTTGGGTAGTATAGAGCACAATTGGTCTATCCATTCACCTGTTAATGAGCCTTTGGAATGTTTCCAGTTTTGCACTACCACAAATAAAACTGCTTATAAATATTTATGTAATGTACAAGTTTTTGTATGGACATGTGTTTTCATTTCTGTTGGGTAAACACCTAGAAACGGAATAACTCAACCACGTGGTAGATGTATGTTGAGTGTTCAAGAAACTGCCAAGTGTTTTCACCCAGTGTTTGTACCATGTTACATTAGCAGCAGCGGTACGAAAGTCCCAGTTCCAACACATCCTTGCCAACACTTAGTCAATCATTTTAATTTTAGTTACTCTAGCAGGTACTGAGTGGTGTATCATTGTAGTTTCCCTTTCCATTTTCCGAATGACTAATGATGTTGAGTATATTTTTAAATACTTTTTTCCATCTGTATATCTTCTTTGGTGAGTGTGTGTTCAAATATTTTGCCCATTTTTAAAATGGGCTTGTTTTGTCCTTATTACTGAGTTTTTAAAAGATCAGCTTTGTTGTGGATTCATTTACATACATTTCAATGAGGTTTGAAAAACTTCTCTGCCCAGTAACCACTGCCAAGATCAAGATGCAGAGCATTCCCATCACCCTAAAAAGTCCCATTTCCTTTTGGAGGGTCCATCCCCTTCCCTCAATGTTTATCTTTTTCGAAATGACAGGTTTATTGAGATATAATTCATGTACCAAACAATGCACCCATTTAACATGTACAAGTCAGTGGTTTTTAGTATAATCCCAGATTTTGAAATATTACTATAATCAACTTGCAGCATTTTCAACACCTCAAGACCCCAGACCCGTTAGTAGTTACTCCCTACCTCCGCTCCTTCTTCCTCTACTCTCCCCACCCTGCTCCCCTGCCAACCACTTATCCACTTTCTGTCTCTACAGATTTGGCTTTTCTGGCTATTTCATATAAATTAAGCCTTGTAATAAATGTCCTTTTGTGGCTGGTTTCTTTCACAAAGCTTATTTTCAAGGTCATCCATGTAGTAGTGGGTATCAGAACTGTATTTTTATTGTCAAATAATTTCCTATTATATGGCTATGCCACATTTTACTTATTCATTTATCAATTGATGGATATTTGGCTTTTTAAAATTTTTTGGCTCTTATATAGAATGTTGTTTTGAATATTTATATACAAGCTTTTGTGTAGACTTTTGTGAAATCACAGAAAATACATATATTGGTCTCTGCCCCCAGTTCCTAGCATAGAGCTTCCGAAACCTTTGTAATTTTCTAAATGATAAAAGTGCTAAAAACATCTCTGGTTCTAATATTTGGTCTTTAGCCTTATCACTGACACAGGGCTCCTAAATCCCTTGTAAATTCCTAAGTGCTAAGAGCATGAGGAACATCTTTTGTTCTAATAAGGAGATTCTGAGTGGTCTCCTGGATGGGGGCTGGTCACTAGAGAACCCAAGCCATAATTAGAAACTTGGAATAGTCCCCATCCCCTTCCCAGCCCATTTTCCAGAGTAGGGAGAAGGGCTAGAAATGAAACTAGTAACTGATCATGTCTATGTGAGGAAGCCTCCCTGAAATCCTGGGGTTTGGGATTAGCATGGGATTTGGTGAGTTTCAGATTTGGTGAACACATCCACAAATCAGGAGGGTGACAAACCCCTACACCATGGAGTCAGTAGCTCCTGTCCTGGGGACCCTCCCAGACCTTTCCCTAAGCATCTCTTCATCTGACTGTTCATCTGTATCTTTTATCATATCCTATAATAAACAGGTAAACACAAATAAACATTTCCCTGAGTTCTGTGACCCACTCTAGCAAACTAATTAAATCTAAATGGGGAGGAGGTCATAGAAAACTCTGTTTTATATCCATAGAAAACTCTGTGAGTAACTTGGGGACCTACTACAGTTGACCTTTAAATAATGTGGAAGTTGGGGGTGCTGACCCCTGTACAGTCAAAAATATACATATAACTTTTTTTTTTTTAAGTAGGCTCCATGCTGGGCAAGGATCCCAATGTGGGACTTGAACTCACAATGCTGAGACTAAAACCTGAGCTGAGATCAAGAGTCAGAAGCTTAACTGATTGAACCACCCAGGCACCCCTATTTTTAAAATAATAATATAATATTAATAATTATTATCTTTGCACATAACTTTTGACTCCCCATAAACTTAACTGCTAATAGCCTACAGCTGACCAGAAATCTTAACAATGACATAAATGGTCAACACAAATTGTTTTTATGTTATAGGTATTATGTACAGATATAGGTATTATATATAAGCATTATACATAGGTATATACAAAGTAAGCTAGAGAAAAGAAAAATTTTACTGAGATAATCATAAGAGAAAATATGATTAAAGTATTGTACTGTATTTAACCAAGAAAAAAAATCTCTGCAAGAGGACCTGCGTGGTTTAAAAATGTGTTATTCCAAGGTCGGCTGTACTTGTGATTGTCACCTAAAGTGGGGGGCAGTTTTGTGGGACTGAGCTCTCAACCTGTGGGATTTGTAGATAGCATCAGAATTTAATTAAATAGTAGGACACCCAGCTAGTGGCGTGGATAATTGCTTGTTGCTGTGGGGAAAACTCCCACACACTTGATGACCAGAAGTCTCAGAAGTCAAGTATTTTGTGTAAAAGTAAAAGAGACATAAGAAGGAGAGCTGGGTTTTTCCAATACAATTATGGTGTGTGTGTGTGTGTGTGTGTGCGCGCACTCAGATAGAAGAATTGTTAGACCATATGGTAATTCTATGTTCAACCCTTTTTTAGAAATTGGCAGACTGTTTTTTAATGATCTGTACCATTTTACATTCCAACCAGCAATGTGTGAGGTTTCTGATGACTCCACATCTTCAAAGACACTTACTATTATCTGTCTATTTTATTACAACCATGTTAGTGGTTATTAAGTGGCAATTACTGTGTTTTCAATTTGCATTTCTCTGGTGGCTGATAATGTTTAGCATCTTTTCATGTGCCTGTTGACCATTTGTATATCTTCTCTGGAGAAATTTCTATCAAATGCTCTGCCTATTTTTAAACTGAGTTATTTATTTTTTAATTATTGAGTTGTATGTGTTCTTTATGTATTCTAGATACAAGTCCCTTATTAAATATATAATTTACAAAATTTCCTTGTGGCTTGCTTTTTCACTTTCATGATGCTATACTTTGAAGAGCAAAAATTTTAATTTTGTTGATGTCTTACTATGGAGATTTAACAGTTCTATGCATATTCTAGACATATGCATATATTTTATATATGCATATGAGAAAATATCTCATAAAGATATATCTCATATCTCATAAAGATATATCTCATATCTCATAAAGAATATATATAATATAAGAATATATATAAGAATATATATATATAAGAATATATATAAGAATTTCTTATATATATAAGATATATATCTTATATATATTAAGATAAAAGATATAAGAATATAGAAGAAGATATAAGAATATAGAATATATATATTCTTATATATATAGGATTTATAATCTTATATATAAGATATATCTTATACATATAATATAATAATATACAATAATATATATATTATTATATATAATAATACATATAAGATATATAATAATTTATATATATAAGAATTCACATATATAAGAATTTCTTATGTATATAAGATATATTTCTTATATATATAAGATAAAAGATATAAGAATATAGAAGAAGATATAATATAAAATATATATATTCTTATATATAAGAATATATATAAGAAATTCTTATATATATAATATTCTTATATATATTTTATATATTATATATATTCTTATATTACATATAAGAACATATATGTTACATATAAGAGTAACATATATATTCTTTATGAGATATGAGATATATATACTTCATGAGATAATATGCTTTGCAAATATTTTCTCCTAATGTGATTTGTCTTTTAATCTCTTTTTTTTTAAAGATTTTTATTTATTTATTTGACAGAGATCACAAGTAGACAGAGAGGCACGCAAAGAGAGAGAGGGAAGCAGGCTCCCTGCTGAGCAGAGAGCCCGATATGGGGCTAGATCCCAGGACCCTGGGATCATGACCTGAGCAAAAGGCAGAGACTTAACCCACTGAACTACCCAGGTGCCCCAAGTCTTTTAACCTTTTAACATAATCTTTCGAAAAGCAGAAGTTTTAATTTTCATAAAGGCCAATTGATCAATATATTCTTTTATAACTTATCCTTATGGCATATTATCTCTAAAACTTTTGCCGATTGAAGATTATAAATATTTCACATTACATTTTCTTTTAGAAGTTATATAGTTTAGGTTTTACATTTAAGTCTGTGATCCATTTGAGTTAACTTTTCTATATAATATGCAAGGTATAGATTAATCTTTTTTTCTTTTTTCTTTTTCTTTTCCTTTTTTTTTCCCCCCTATGGATATTCCATTGTTCAGCATCATTTGTTAACAACTATCCTTTCTCTACCAAACTACTGAATTGCTTTTTTACCTATGTCAGGTAAGTTGTCCAGATATGTGTAGGTCTATCTATGGATTCTCTTATTTTCCATTGATATATTTGTCTATCTTTAAACTAACATCATAGTGTTTTGATTACTATAGCTTTACTAGCCTTGAAATCAAGTAGTGTTAGCCTTCCAACTTTGTTCTTTCTTTTTTTTTAAGATTTTATTTATTTATTTGACAGAGAGAGAGATATCAAGAGAGGGAATACAAGCAGAGGGAGTGGGACAGAGAGAAGCAGGGTTCCCATGAAGCTGGGAGCCTAATGTGGGGCTCAATTCCTGGGATCATGACCTGAACTGAAGGTAGACACTTAACAACTGAGCCACCCAGCACCCAAACCAACTTTGTTCTTTTTTACAGTTGTTTTTGGCAAGTCTAGATTCTTTGCATATCTAGTGAATTTTAAAATCAGCTTAACAACTTGTATCAAAATAGCCTGCTGGGATTGTACCAAATCTATAAATCAAATTAAGGACATTAACATTTTACCACTGTTGTGTTTTTCCACATGTGATAAAGTATATCTCTTCATTTATTTAGGTCTTTAATTTCTCTCAACAATATTTTATAGTTTTATTGCAGGAGTTTTTCACATCTTTTATCAGATTCGCTACTAAGTATTTCATATTTTTAATACAATTGTAAATGGTACTGTAGTTTCATTTCAATTCCATTTATACATTGTTATTTTATGAAAATATACTGGTGTTTATATATAGACCTTATAGCCTGCAATCTTGCTAAACTTACTTATTCTCATAGTTTTTTATAAATTCCATCAGATTTGCTATATGAGTGATTCTCAACTATGGATGGATTTACCCTTCCGGGTCATGCAGCAATGTCTGGAGACATTTTGAGTTTTCATGCATTGGAGTCGGGCATGGGCAGTGAAACGGTCATCTAGTGAATGGAGGCCAAGGTTACTGCCAAACATCCCACAACCCATAGGACAGTCCTACACAACAAAAAACTATTAGATTCAAAAAGATTGGCAGAGATAGAAAAAAAAAAATGTTCTACATAGACAAGTATGTCATCTGCAAGTAAAGTTTGACTTTCTCTTTTCCAATCCTCTTGATTTTTATTTTTATTTTTCTTCACCTAGTTGCTAGACAAATCTCCAATGTTAAAAGAAAAGGAGAAAGCATACATGTTTGTCTTGTTATTGATTTTAGAGGAAAAGTATTGAGTCTTTCACTATTAACGATCATGTAGGCTGTAGGTTTTCTGTAGATGGCCTTTATCAGGTTGAAAACATTCCTTTGAATTCCTAATTGCTGAGAGTTTGATTAAGGACTGGATGTTACATTTTGTCACATTATGTTTTTACATTTATTGAGATGGTCATGTTGTTTTTCTTAATAGTTTGATAATAGTTTAGTTTATAATAGTTTTTATACAGTTTAGTTTATAATAGTTTAATAGTTTTTCTAAATAGTTTGATAATATGGTGAATTGCACTGATTGATTTTCAAATGTTAAAATGACATAAACCTTTGCTTCCCTAGGATAAATCCCACTTGCTCAAGATATTATTCTCCTTTTTTTATATTTTTATATTGTTGAATTGGATTTGATGGGAGTTTGTTTAGAATTTCTTTATGTATGTTGTTAAAAGAAATTAGTCTATAGTTTTTCCCTTGTGTGTTTGTCTATTGTTGTTGCTTTACCTGTCATGTCTTTTTCTAGTTTTAGTATCCAGGTAATTCTAACCTTAAAATGTGAGTTGAGAAATATTTCCTCCTCTTAAATATTCTGGAGCACTTGATTAGTGTTTTTTCTTCCTTAAGTGTTGGGGAGAATTCACCAGTCAGGCCACATAAGTCTACAGTTTTCTTTGGAGAAAGATGTTTATAGATATAATGTATTTTTTGCTGGATGGCTATCCAGAATACCTATTTATTCTTAATGAGTATCAGTAGTTTTTTCCAGTCAAGAAATTTGTCAATTTCATCTCAAATATCAAAATTATAGAAATAAAGCTGTTCACAATGTTTCCCTTTTTATTCATTTAATATCTGTAGTGAGGTCAACTCTCATTTTTGATATTGGTAAATAGTGTTCTCTCTTTGCTTCCTGAGCATGGGATTGGTTCTTGGAGATTGATAAAACTGAAAAACCTCTAGACAGACTGTTTTCTATTTTGGTGATTTCTGCTTTTGGTGATTTCTGATCTTTATTATTTTGTTTCTTTTGCTTTAGATTTAGTTGTCCTTTCTTTCCAAGTTTTTTAACATGGAAAGTGAGATCATATGATTTTAGTCTGTTCTTTCTTAATATAGATGTTTAGTGCTATAGTTTCTTCTCTAAATACTGCTATAGAGCATCCCACGAATTCTAACATATTATGTATTTCTTTTTATCCAATTCAGAATTCTTCTGATTTTATCTTTGACCAATTTTTGACCAATAATTTTCTTTGGCCAATTATTCAGAAGTACATTATTTAGTTTCTAAATCTTGAGGGATTTTCCAGGTATCTTTTTGTTATTGACTCCTCGTTTATCCATTGTGATCACAAACTATATATTCTTAGATGTGAATCCTTCTAAATTTGTTGAGACTTGTTTTCTGGACCAGAATATAGTCTATCCTAACAGCTGGCAATAACAACCAAGCCCCCACCCACAGGACAGACATTTAAGGGCAGTCTTACATTCCTAAGAAAAACTTGACCATGTTCTAACAAATAAAAAGAATATATATTCTGCTGCTATTAGGTGAGATTGCTCTGTAAAGGTAAATCAGTCCAATTGTTGATAACTTTGTACAAGTCTACCTTGTCCTTGTTGATTTTCTGAGATCTGTAACTTGGCAGTTTTCATCAAGTTTAGAAAAACAACTGTCAAATCTGTCTCCAAATAGGTTTTTGACTCCCCTTTCTTTTTCCTCAGGGATTTCCAATCACATGTGTGTCAGGAGGCTTGAGTTATCCCATAGCTTTTTCCATTTTTAAGTTCCTTTTTTCCTTGTGTGTTTCACTTCTGGTAATTTCACTTGCTATGTCTTAATGTTTAAAAATCTGCTCTTCTGTAATATGTAACCTGCTATTAACCCCATCTGCTGTATTTTTCACATCAAACATTGTAGTTTTTATTTCTGAAGTTCAAAGTTCACTTTGGATGCTTTGTATACCTTCCATGTTTCTACTTTACTTTTTGAACATATAAATACAGTTGAATTATTGTTTTATTGTCCTTACATAACTCTATCATCTTAATAATTTTTAATTGATTTCTTTTCCTCATTATGGGTCATATATCCCTATTTCTTTGCATTCTTAATAGTCTTGTATTAGATTCCAAGCATTGTGAACTTTATTTCATTAGGTGCTGTATTTTTTTAAATTCCTACAAATATCTTGAGCTTTGTTTCTAGGCAGAACTGAGTTACTTGAAAATAGTTTGATCCTTTTCTGTCTTACCTTTAAGATGTATTAGGTGAGACCAGGTTTGTGTTCAATCTAAAATTAATAATTTCCACTACTGAGCCAAGAGCTCCCTGAGTATGCATCCTATACCTCATTAATTATGAGTTTTTCCAGTCTGGATAGGGGGAACAAACACTATTTGCAGCATTGTGTTATCACCCAACACTACTCTCTATAACACTTTTATTTATTCATTTTTAAGGTTTTGTTTATTTAGAGGGAGAGCATAAGCAGGAAGAGGGGCAAAGGGAGAGAGAGAGAAAATCTTAAGCAGTCTCTGTGTTGAGCTTAGACCCACCTGTGGGACTCGATCCCAATACCCCAAGATCATGCCCTGACTCAAAATCAAGAGCTGGACACTTAACTGAGCCACCAAGATGCTCCTCTAATACTTTCAGATGACTATTTCTTGGCCAGAGGTATTTTCCCAACACACGTATATTAATTAACACTCTGCTGAATACTTAAGAGGGACCCTCTGCAGACCTCTGGGGTTCTCTTTCTGTGTCATTCTCTCCTCTTCACTTCTCTGTCTTGCAAACAATGGCCACTTTGAACTCTTTGGATTCTTTATCTGTTTTTTCAACTTAGGAAGTTTTAGGCTCTACCTGGATTTCCCTGCCTGTGTCACAAACTAGAAACTCTTCAAGGCCATCAGCTGATATCACTGACGCACTCACCTCCTCTGTTTCCCACCTCTCAGGGATCACAGTTCTTTGTTGCCTGAGGTCCAGTGCCTCAAAACCAGTGTTTCACATATTTTGTCTGTTTTTCTCCTTTGGTTGCTTCAGACAGGATGGTAAAACCAGTCCATGTTATTCTATTTTGTCGAGAAAAAGAAGTCTTTTAAATCTTTTAAATTTTCTTTTAAATCTCATAACTACTTGATAAGTACTAAATTTGTATTGAAATTGTGCCTACTTTATTGGAAGTTAATTTGAAGGACAGAGAGTTTAAACTTGTTTATGTTTGTATGGTTCCTATGTGAATGATTCAGGATTTATACCTGTGTAGACCTGTGACACCAGGGTCTGTACTCAGAGCCATCATAACGCATATCTCTCTATTCTTGGGACACCATGGTATCTGTGAATCTGCTACTCCATGACCAACCCAGAATCATCTTTACTTGAAGTCCAATTCTAACAACTCCCAGACATTCTTTTACTTCCTTAATTCTGGCTTATTCGAGCAATGATCAGGGAGCGAAGAAGGGATCTGAATAGTCTTAGATCCCAGCAAGTAAGTGAAGGGTGGAAAAGAAGCCCAGGGTAAATGACACCACTGGGTCACGTGGTCTTCTCTGGCCATCCACAATAGGAAAAGAGGCTCCCAGCCTCCCAACCCAACCATCGGATAGCCATTCAAAGACATTCCAGCCACAATAAAAACTCAGTAAAATTAAAAACAAGGCTGGAGAGAAGCTTGGAGTGGGATCAAAATAGAATTATTGTTTTCTAATATGGTTCATAGAACTGTAATTGGGCACAAGATAAAGGCAAGGGCTGTTCTCAGAACAGGTGTGCCATGGATAAGGGGGTGGATGGAAAGGGAAAATGAAGTGCCAGAATTAGTACTAGGAACCATATCCTCAGCCAGAATAACAAGGAACATGACTCAGTGCTAAACCACCATAAGATGTGGTGAGATACTTTAAGTCCTTGTTGCAGGACAGGATCTCAGAACTAAGCTAAGAGGAAGAAAGAGAAAGGACCAGCTGTGGTGAAGTAGAAATGAATGTTCTGTGGACTTCCTTGCCCCAGAAACCCTCCTATGGTCACTTTGGGAAGCTCAGTGGAGACATTTGTCTCATTGACTGAGGCCGAGGGAAGTCAGAGTCAAGGATACACAGGAAAAGTGTTCAGGCATTGGAAGTAGCTCAGTCCGTGAGGTTGTGGTGACAAGTTCATACCCACAGGTTTGTGAGCATTTGAGGAGCACTTTTTTGTACACAAGAGACACACAACTGAAGGAGGCCTGCAGGACATACGCTACTGCCAGGGTTTTTCTGATTTGTGACATAGGTTTGAAGGCTCAGGGGAGAAGGGATCCTTCAGTTCACAGAGAAGAGGGGCAGGTTCATGAGTAAGGCCAGTTCCCAGGTTAATTCTCCTTTCAGGCAGTGGCAAGGAAGGATGTGTGAGGTGCCATGAGCCCAGAGGTGGTCCCCAGGAAGGATATACCTTGGGGGATGTGGTCTAGGTCTACACATCTTGCATAAGAAAATTAGAAGTTGCCCTTATAAGTTTGGGAGTGTTTGACAAATGATAGTGGCATCTCTTAAGGTCATTTTATGGCTGGATTATTCTTACCCTTCAGCTGTCCGCTCAGCAATCTTCCTTGGAGAGGTCTTCCCTCACCATCAATCCTACAAGGCCTTTCGCACTTACTCCCTGTCTCCTCAGCTTGCATGCAGGCAATGTTAAAAGCACGGACCCTGAAGCCAAATTGCCTGCATTTGAATCTGATTCTGTCACAGACTCACTCCACAAATTTGGACAACCTACTTGCCTGTCTCTACTTCCTACTGATTAAATCATCATGATAATACCTAGGGTTGTTGTATAGATTGACTTAATATTAGGTTGAATCTATGAAATTGCTATGATGGAGGGGGCTGTCAAGAATGGTCCAATGTGAACAATTTAAAAAATCAGCCAAATATGCATATATAAGGACTTAGAAGAAGGCCACTATGCTTTATGTAAGAGTGTTAGGTATTATAATCTGTAACTATTTTTCTTATTCATTCATTCATTGTTCATATCTTACATCAGAATGTAAATCGCTAGATTTTTTGTCACTGTTTCCAGAGCACTGGGTGCAGTCCCTGGCATGTGATCATTGTTCAATAAATAGTTACTGAGCAAATGAATGGCACTTTTGTCCCTACCCCTGTAATTAATGACCACAAGACTCTGGATAGGAGTCATATACCTGAGACCAATAGGAACAGTGTTCTTAACTGATGTGTCTCTATGGAGAAGTAAGGACAAAAATAAGAATTGCAGGGCTCTGGTCTCATACCCTCTTGCTTGCCCTCCCAGCCCCCACCAGCCTGCATCAGGCTTAAAGGAGCTAGTTATTGTTCCTAGTGGCCTTCATCACAGTCACATGCTACTGGGATGAGGGCAACAATCTTCATTTTCCCAAAAGAAGCAGAATTGCAAAATGAGTAAATAAGAAATATACCCTTGTGTCTGGTGTTTGTTTGACAATCTGGGTTTGTATATTCCATTGCTATAATGATGGGGGTGAGCTAAACTTAGGAGCCAAGTTCCTGTCTGTATCTGGATTGCCTGGGAGCCAGCCTGGTGGGACAATGAGTGAGCAGAACCACAGTGGGTCTAAGAGCCACTTATTAAATACGTGGCCCAGGATCTAGGGACCTACATTTGTTTCACGTAAATGTGGCTTTTGTTCAGGCTAATCTGTGCCAGCAGGTAGCTCGGCATCGTAGTAAAGCACCAGCATTTTCCTTGAAAGCATCCTCAAAACCTGGCTGCAGAACTTGCCAAAGGGTGGGCCCTGTGCTCCTGGCAGAGCTTCCAACCACAAAACCCACTTTGCCCTCCCCATGCACTGGGTCCCGATCTTTGCTTTGAAGAGTAGAGTTTAAAAAACAAACAAACAAAAAACCCAACTCTGCTTATTCTACCCGTAGAAATTTCTTAGAGGCAAGATATGGGCTGGGTCTGTCCCTTTATGGGAAGGCTTTGTGGTGTCATTAACCTAACATCTGTGCTGAGTCTCGGGGGCCCCAGAACCATGAGTCTCAGCCACAACTCTCAGGCTCAGAAAGGCAGTTAAGGGAAGTCAAACTGTGTGCCTGTTAGCCCTTGTAATGGTTCTTTTGAGAATTTTGCTCCTCTCTCCATGGGTATCTAATGTCTCTATGTTTCTCCTACATGTTTTTCTCTTTTTCTGTTGGACTGATAGCTTCTCATACTCTTCCTTCTCTTCTCAGGTCTTTAGAGTCTCCTCCATTGTCACCATTGTACTTTGACAGATCCAGGAACCCAACACAACCCAGAGTTAATTTTCTGCCACTCGCTTTTGTCTTCCCTACTCCATCTTTTCAGGCCGGCTAAGCATGTATCCTCTTCCAAAACACTCCACATCCTTGTTATATCCTGGTTCCTTTTGCTATCTCACTTGGCTGGAATTTTTTTATCTGATATACTTGTCAATGTCCAACATATCTTCCAAACTTGATCCCAAATGATCACTTGTCTGACTCTCCTTAATACTTTATCCCTTCCTATACCAGCACTTTACTATTACAGTGTGATTCCTCATGATTTTCGTACTAGAATGACTGCTCCTCCAAAACAGAGGCCATGTTTCATTTCTCTCCATATCCCTTGTTTCAATTATGGAACTAGCTACTAGTAGGGACTCAATTAATAAAATAGCAGATACTCAATTAAATGAATGAATGAATGAATCTGAGGTCTGCTGAGTGTCAGGTGCTTTCCCCTAAAAGATCAGCATTCATAGGATTCTCAAGAAACTCTTGCCTTTTCAAATGTATCATCTTTAAAAAGATGACCTCTTTTATAGACATTCTTGGGCTTTTATTTTTCACTTTACTGTATCCAATATTAGTCTTGGGTGTAGAATACAAATTGGAAAGAAATATAGAGGGTGTTTCCCGAGTGGACTATCCCCATCATTACTGACAGCTCTCTACCAGAAATGCCCTGTACTCTTAGCACTTCATCTTTATACACGGCAGTGCTAGACTGCTTCTTTCTTAAGTGGATCTCCTGTTGTCAACAGATGTCAAGTATAAGGAACTTTGCCTTTTAGTTGGATGAAAAGATTTCTGTAGTGGAAGGGAGACAGTTGTTGGCCTTCTAAAGGAGTTAACAACCCACTGCCCTGGATTACTCAGGTCAATGCAGCTCCCACGTTCCAAGCATAATTCTTGTTAGCTCTTACTTACTTTTAAGTCTCTATTAACCATGGAAGACCTTGATTATCTCACTGAACCCATTCAGTCTTTAGAGATTTCATTATGTTTTTCCAGTATATAGCATTGGCCATGCTCTTGACTCCATTCCAATGGAAAGACGAGGTTCTATTATGTGGCCGCTCCTCTCCTGGCATTTTGACACTTAACCCATCCCCACACTCACTATTCACTTCAGATTGCCTAGGGCAGCCCTAATTTACACACATTGTCCCAGTGTAATTATTAATAGCACCCCCTTTCATTTTCCTGAGTGTCACAGTATGGATGATAAATTGTATGGTCACCCTACCCATCTCTGGTTTTTCCTACTTCTGTCTCTGAACTGACAGCTCACTCACTTGTCACACCCACCTTATAATATGCTGAGATAGGACAATTCCTATCCTGACCTACTTCTGTCTATTCCACAGCATTTGGGTTGCTGGGCAGAGAGTCAGCGAATACCTTAGGATGAAATTCCAGCCTTCTGTCCATGCTCTACAAACATGTCCATACTCAAAACACACACACACACACACACACACACACACACACACACACACACTCCCAGTTGAAACAACATTAGAGTCCTGTTTTTAACAAAGAGACCTCCATGTAGTAGAAAGGGTGGGAGAAAATTGTCTGGCAGCATTCTAATGATAGATGTCAAACAGTGACATAGAAAAGAGTTACAAAGGACCAAAAAGATAAGGCTAGACAGTGATCAAACCCTTTTTATCCAATGGGATGCCATTTTCCTTTCAAACCCCACACCATAAAGGGAAGTGATATTTTTGCACAGACCCTGGCACAAATAATGCTCACAAGATCTTCCCAGCAGATGCTCATTACCTAAGCTGACCACCAAAGTGTTCCCACCTAAGTTACACCCCGTGAACTGCTCACCTCAAGCCAAAAGGGAACATTTGCTTGTTAGCCGTGTTTCATCAGTGTGGCTTCCCATTCTGCCTCCTCTAAAACCAGCAGAAGCCTAGGGGCATTTGATCTGTTAAGCATTTTATGCTGAAAATATCCCTTATTTAAAATGGCTTCATTATACCTCCAGAATGGCTCCAAATAGCACTCCAGGGTTATAAGCTTGCCTGTGAATTCCAACTTGGTGTGGGTAGCCATTCCTTAAATATTGCTAAAAGTCTAATTCTTCCAAGAAATCTTCCCAAATCAAGTGGGGTCAAAGTGAGGTGACTTTTTTCCTTCTAACAATCACCTGTAACCAATACCACTTTCACATCAGCACAGATAAATACAGACATAAAATTCTGATCGTGAATCCAACCAGTGTGAAAGATAAGCTTATGTCCAGCTCAGCACTCTTTTCTGAATGCCAGAGCTTCTCCAACTATGCATTCTGGCTGGGTTACTGGTGTGCGAAGTTACTGATCCTCAGCTCCTCAGGTGGCCAGACTGGGACCTAAAGCAGCCAGAACTCATGAGTAATTGTCCCAAGGATTGAACAGCCTTATTGGCTTTCTCCATCATACTCTCCAATATTAATATTTTCTATGTGTGCCATGGCATAAAATCATTAGGATGTGTTGCCATGGATCAAGGCAGGGCCCTAGGACCAAATGCGAACCTTGAAATGAATTAAAAGGAAATATTTATCATTAATGTGATAATTAACAAGTCAAAAATAATAATAACAGATGGAAAAATGGGTTAATAATGTAAAAATATGTCAGTTCTAAACAAAGCAATGAATACATTAGGTAGTAAGACTGCAAGTAAAGTCATATGCTGTCCATTTTGTTACCGAATCTCATCATGTTTCACTTTCATTATTGGTCAGACTTGCACCACATTGCCTTCTGAGCTCACATTCCCCCCATGATGATGCCACCCAAGGGATACAACAAGGGAAGACAACTTGATGTAGAGAGAGTACTAGCCTGAAAATTAACTTGTCTTTGATGACAATTGGGAGGCCATGGACAAGTCATAACTCCTCCAGGCCTCAGCCTTCCTATCCTTTCAAATAAGAGATTGATTTAGTCCTTTTAGTACCAAATCCTATGACTGTTTGGACATTTGTGAACATCACTGTAACTGGAAATAAAAAGAAATGATAAGTATATCAGATTTTTAAAATAAACAAACACCATCATTCCATTTAGTTCTACTTCACTAATCCAACCTAGAGTAGAGACATAATACAACAGCAGGAAAGACTTCTAGGGTTCACCCATGACCAATTCACCCCTCCTTCTAAGCACACAAGAGCATTATCCTCCCTCAACTGCTTGCAGATAGCAGACCTTGTGGCAGGTTTTGGACAAGAGACTATGATTGGAAAGAATATGCTTCAAAGAACTTCATTGCCAGTGGGAAACACTCCAGCAGATTCTTCTTCTGCCAGAACCATTGACAAGCCTGTGTGTTCTAGATGGTGCCACAACAAACTTGTGCCCCATCAGACTGGGTCCCTGAGTAGCCACATAATGTAGACTCCTCCGTAAACTTCCATGAGAAATACATTTTGGCTTGGAGAGATTTGGGAGTTGCTCATTTCTGCAGCATAACCTAACCTATGCTGACTAACACATTAACCCCACCCCCAACCAGTCAGCTATACCCATTTTCTGTTGTTCATTTTGTCTGCCTGTCTGGTTGTTTTAGAGAACAAGCCCCTGGGTGAAGTAGAAGAAGAAAAAGAAGATGGGTCACATCCTTGTATTTTTTATTTGTTTGGGCAATGTTGTATTGTACAGGGACTGTAGAGTGAAATTGAGGCTACTGCTCACAATATGAGTTGATGATTCTGATAAAAATAGAAAACTCACTATCTGAGCAAGGATAACCAGAAGGAAAACTATAAAAGAGGAGGAAGAATGCAATCATATTTTTTATTATTGCAAAACACTCATCTTTGGTCCCCATCACCCAGTGTCATACTTTTGACCCTTTCCTTAGTGAAGACTTCGAGTCGTCCAGATACATTTGTCTTTTGCTTCCCTGCACTTCCATTATGATGTGGAATTCTAATGCCAGAGCCCCCATCAGCACCTCTGCTCAGTGGTTCGAAGTGGGTTGAATTGTAGCCGGCAGCAGGGGGTGATAAATGTAGCGTGAGCTGCCTTTCCCCCAGCAAACTGCAAATTGCCTGAGCAGTACAGCCCACAAAAGGTTCCCGTGGAGTGAATTTATCTTGCATTGTCGAGTGGAGAGGGAAAGAAGAGACACCAGGCATTCTATTTTTGCAAAGTCACATTCGATCTTGTTCAACGTGCAGGCCACACATCTTTTAAAGGGGGCTCCAATGGAAAAGAATACCAACCCAGGAATGTAGAACAGATAAAGGGATTTATTTTTAACACTGTTGGAGTTCACAACCGTGTGAGCATTTCAATTTCAAATCACTCGCTCCTGAATAATAATAATGTGTTCTGCTAGAGCGCATGTTATGTCACCCAATAATTCAGGATGGAGAAGACCATGCCACGGACCAGAGGACACAACCAACAAAAGGCAAGCTCTTCTTTCCGTCATATCACCTCTTCATTCAGAAGAGGAGACCTATGTTCCTATCAGCAGCTCAAGTTCTTCTTGATCCTTGCTTCTGAGTTGGCATGCCTAAGTAAATTATTTCCTTCTAGACAAAATTCCATTAATATCATGGATCTGTCAAAAGAGCTGCCATTTTGGAATCTTCCCAAGTGTTGAAAAGTAATAAGAACCTTGGTATCTGACTAGTTTCATTACACAAGGCTTTAGAATGAGGTCTTCAGGGCAGGTCTTTCAGATATAGATCTTTCCCTGTCTCTTGGAATAAGAGATAACATAACAGCTTTTCTTGAGAATGCAAAAGTTGTCACAGGACTTCATAATATTATTCTAGGCACTGGTCAGAAGATAGTCTATTATATGACTCAGTTGTCTTTTTTTTTTTTTTTTTAAGTATTTCTGGGCAGGGTGGGGGTGGTTATTTAATTTACCTTGTTATCCAGAAATCATCCTCTTCTTTAAAGTGTTGGATAAATCCTCTCCCATTTTCCCAGACCTACCTACTACATAATTACTTCCCTGACAACTCCAGCCCACAGAGCTTTCTTTTCTGCCAAAGACTGAGTACTTATGGCCTGAATCACTGTCTTGACCCTCATTATAAACACTTGCAATCCCCCTTGCATCCTTCACAGCATATGTAATAGGTGATAAAATCTAAACTTTCTCAGCTGGGGCAGCAGTTAATATAGTGGCGATTGATAGTTGGGGCTCTGGAATCACACAAAATCAGGCTTAATACCAAGCCCTTTAATTATTAGCTGGGGCAAGTTAGTGATCATCTTCATATTTCACTTCCCTCATTGCAAAGTGGAAATAATGACCATAATATTGACATCATAGGGTCTTTGAGAGGATTAAGTAAGCTAATGCATTTAAAGGGCTTAGCATGATGTTCAAAATATGTGTTATCTCTAATAAGTATTAGTAGATATTATTGTTCTTAATTATGATTTATGGACACTCCCTTTGTTAGGTGATGACCTTCTACCAACAGCTCTTTTAACTGGAGTCTTCTGAGTCATAGCAGGGACTCCACTCAAGATTTTATTGTTCTAAGGTTGTTGGATTTATGGAAAATAAAGACAAAATTTTCCTGTTCTGGTACATTTGGTTAGAAGAATGTCCCTGGGAAATATGAGCAAAATGGAAACACAAGGAAATCTTCCAAGACAGAGGAGTCAGACAAATTCCTGACCAGAGCAGAAATTATGAAGTGTTCTCCATCAGGAAAGGACTCCTAAATTCAAGTTGTTGCCTGATTGAATTGGAAAAGCCATCCCATAGAATATAAGGCTCACTTCCACAGATAACTCGGCATGTGCTAAGAGCTGAGACAATCACTGGCCCAGCAAGCTGCTCACAGGTAGAGGTCTTCAGGAGAATCCTGCGGCAGGCTCTGGGCACATGGGTTTCCTCTCTGGGTGAAATAGACTGACTTTCTCACAAGTCATTGAGGCTAAAACAGGGAAAAATCCACACTCCGAGGTACTTGGTTATTACCTATAACTATTTTTAAAGGTGTGTCCAAATGTCAATGGATGCCAATATTTTATCCCAAATACTACAAGCTGCAAGGGAGACTTTTTATACACCATGGGTTTAGAAGTCTGTACAGTTTTAGGAGAGAACCTCTTTATCACCTCTTTATCAATTATCCCAAATCAGCTAAAACTTTGCTTCCAAACACCAGTTGGTCTAGCAGGGGTTTCTTCACTCTTGAAAACAACGGATCTCCTTAAACCTAACCCTTTCAAACCATGAAACCTAACTTTCCATCCCAGCAAACCACATCCTGCCATCTACTTTAATATCATTTGCTCTCATCTGCAGGGCCCCGCCTCCAGGGAGTTTGTCTCTTGAGCCATGTGGTCATTTTTATTTAAAGATTTCCAAAGCAATAAACATGAACTTGAAAAATTTTATAAAAAAAGAATGCTGAACAACCGTAAGAATATACTGCCCATTGGGTATGCCAGAAACCACACAGAGGCTATAAACTATTTGCAACCTTTCAGAAATAATACATCAACAACCTTTACAATTAACAAGGTTAAAAATTAAGAAATGAAAAATAGTCCAGTTGAGTTACAAAGTGAGACTGTTTCATTATTTTGATGGTGTTTGAATTCACCAATTTCTAACTCCATGGAATGTTTCAGTAAATTGAATTCCTTTTGTTTTTAAGTTATGAATCATGCTTTCTATACATATCAGAAAGTTCCATTTGTCAATTTGCTTGTGGACTAGCCCATTTATAATAGTCCTTGCCCTGCACAATAATATCTTGTGTGGCTCGTCCAGGCCTTCCGTTGTGTTTCTGGCAGTGGAGATGGAGTAACAGGGAGTCAGACTCTCACCTCTCTGATTCTTTCCCCATTGGGACCAATCGATGGTGAGGCCACAGACTTGTCCCTGAGGCACAGATTGAGCATAAATGGGATATAATTAGACCAGAACCAAATCTACAACCCTAATGACAGTAATATTCTTTTTTTTTTTTTTACTAAGATTTTATTTATTTATTGGAGAGAGAGAGAGTCAAAGACAGAGAGAGGGAGTCAGGGGAAGGGCAGACAGAGAGTAGGAGGGAGAATCTCAAGCAGATTCTGCTGCAGGGGGAGCCCAACACGTGGTTCAATCCCACGACCCTGAGATCATGACCCAAGCCAAAATCAAGAGTCTGACACTCAACTGACTGAGCCACTTAGATGCCCCAACAGTGATTTTCTGTAAGCAGTGAAGCTAACTATTGGTGGAGAGTGAACAAGACCAGACTGAGGCAGAGCACGATCGCATGGTAGGGGTGCTTATGAGATACACCGGTGCGTAACAAGAACTGTTATTTGTCAGTGATTCTCTTCCAAGGGCAGAATCTTCCTGCACAGTTCACAGTATGTAAGCTAGTTTAAATATTAGACATATGGAGGACTTGGCTTTGGTATTTGTGAGGATGAACACAGGCCATGAAACACTGGAAACCGTTATTCACTGTACAATAGGCAAGTCACAAAAAGGGAAAGGAAAATCAGAACAGCTAATAAGTATATGAAGTGATGTTCTACCCCCCAATCATGAAAAAAATGCAAATTAAAACCAAAACATTGCAACTTTATGCCTCGTATATTGTAAATATTTGAAAATCAACTAAAATAGTAACACCTCTTATGTGCCAGGTCCTACTCTGAGCAAAACTCATTTAACCTTCTTAATACTTTTATGAAGAAGATGCTAGTTAAAGTCATTCTGTTTTCAAGGGAGGAAACTGAGGGAAATAGATGTTAAGTATGTTAACCAAAGTGTACATAACAAGAAAGTGACAGGGCCAAGATTGAATATTGGCAAGGAAACCACCACTGGCAAGGATGTGGGGAAATGGGCATTGATGTACTTGCTAATGGGAAATCAAACTGGGACATCCTTTCTGGAGTGCAATCTGGAAACCCGGATGTCGTGGAGTTAGATGTGCTTCACCTGATACCCAGCAATCCTACTCATGATGTAACGTCATGCAGGAATTTCCACATGGGACCATATCGAGATACAGACATAAATATTCACTACAGCTCTGTTTATGCAGTGTTCCTGCTAGGAACATGGATAAATAAAACGTAGTGTATTTCATATAGGTCTATGAAAGAATGCTACATATGGGTTAGAAATAAGGAACAGGAAAGATTTAAAAAGATGATCTTATAAGTAAAAAAATATAAATAAATAAAATATATATAATATGTAATTTATTTTTATTTATAATACATAAAAATATATTTATTTATATATTTTATATATATTTATTATTTATTTATATATTTATTATTATATATTTATATATTGTATATTTATTTATATTTATTTTTATATATTTATGATGTATAAAATATATATTTATTAAAATATGTTTATTTTATGTATAAAAATATTTATTTATTTATAATAAAATATATAAAGCATAAATATATTTTTCTTTATAAATATAATTATTATATAAATATATATTATTTATTTTATTTATAAAATACAAATATTTTATAAATTTTTATTTATTTATTTATAATATTATTTTATATATATAAAATATATAAATTTTAAAAATAAAATAAAAAAATAAAAAGATCTTAAGTAAAGGAAAGTAAGATTAAAAGCAAAAAATTATTTCTGTAAGTTTTAAACTAGTATTTTATTTTTAGAGAGGGGACGGAGGGAGGGAGGAGGGGGAGAGGCAGAGGAAGAGAGAGAGAGAATCTTAAGGCGGTTTCATGTCCAGCGTGGGTCCCAATGTGGGGCTCAATCTTAGGACCCCAAGATCATGACCTGAGCCAAAATCACGACTTAGACACTTACCAACTGAGCCACTCAGGTGCCCCTTTAATTTTTTTGATATATACAAACGATACAGTTTTTTAAAGTAAGCAAATGAAAGTTGGGTCATAATAGGAAGCAAAATTATGACCTCTAAGAAGATGACACTCATTAATCCCCAGAACTATGAATATGTGATCTTTTATGGCAAAGAGGACTTTATAGATGGAAGTACATTTTCTAAACATGTGACCTGAAAGTAGGGAGATTATCCTGTACCTTTGGGGGGGTGCAGAGGTGGGATCAACTTCCCCTGCAAAGCAGAGAGGAGAGAAAAAGAGGAAGTTGGAGAGATTCTAATAAGAGAAATGCTAAGCACAAGAAGATTGAACACATTGTTGCTAGCTTTAAGATGGAGAGGGTTATGAGCCAGGAAATGGAGTGGCTTCTAGATGCAAAGAATGACACTCACCAACAGCCAACAAAGAATGTCTATGCACCAACAACTTGAATGAGCTAAGAAGGAGATTCCCCCCACCCTGAGCCCCCTGATGAAAACTGAGGCCAGCACACGCCTAGATTTCAACCTTGTAGAACCCTTAACAGAGAGACCCCAGCCAAGGTGGCTGGAATTCTGACCTACAGAAACCATTAGAGAAAAAGTTTGTGTCATTTAATGCTTCTATATTTGGGGTCATTTGTTAAGGCAACAATAGAAAACCAATAGAGCCAGCAAGGTTATGTATGATGCACACAAGAATCAGTGCCTACAGGGCGCCTGGGTGGCTCAGTGGGTTAAGCCACTGCCTTCGGCTCAGGTCATGATCTCAGGGTCCTGGGATCGAGTCCCGCATCGGGCTCTCTGCTCGGCAGGGAGCCTGTTTCCTCCTCTCTCTCTCTCTGCCTGCCTCTCTGCCTACTTGTGATCTCTCTCTCTGTCAAATAAATAAATAAAATCTTTAAAAAAAAAAAAAAAAAAAAAGAATCAGTGCCTACAGAAGGAGGGCTAAAAATGTGAACAGTGGAAACAGAGCAGTCAAAAATTATGGAATAGGATATCCGGGGGTAATATTAATATTGTGTCATGAATTGAGGAGGCCGATCAGCTCAGGTATGTGAATCTGAGACCAAAGATTATTATGCAATAATATAATATATTATATTATAATATTATAACATAATATAATATATATAATTATAATTTTATATATAATTAATATATAATTTATATAATTATACAAAATAATATATAAAATAATAAATGTAATATATTATATATAATATAATTATAATAAAATATAATATATAATAATAATAATGCAATATTACCTCACATTGTCAGCCTTACTTCTGTAGAAATGGTCTCTCCCAACGATGTTGGTGGGAAAGCAACTTAATAGGCTGGCCTGAGGTCCCTCATGAACATCTTTCCATTTTCCTTTCTTCTCCGTTTTCATTCTGGTTCCTTCTCTCTGCTCTTTGATATTTTAAAACAGCCTGGCCCATTAATTCTATAGTAGATTTCAGTCCTCTTTCTAATATTACCACCAACCACACATTATCCCAGAAGTTCCTTTCTTGGTCTTCTAAACAAGTACCATATCTCTGTTCACAAATAAAGGTGGGCAATTTGAGTGAAGTTTGAGTAATTTGCAGTCAAGACCTCTGTATGTCGTGGCTTAAAAAATTTAATTCTCCAAAGCTTCTGGCCAGATATCAATTACTGTTTCTTTTTTTTTGAAGATTTTATTTATTTATCTTTTTAAAGATTTTATTTGTTTATTTGACAGAGAGATCACACGTATACAGAGAGGCAGAGAGAGAGGAGGAAGCAGGCTCCCTGCTGAACAGAGAGCTTGATGTGGGACTAGATCCCAGGACCCTGAGATCATGACCTGAGCTGAAGGCAGAGGCATAACCCACTGAGCCACCCAGGTGCCCCGAAGATTTTATTTATTCATTTGAGAGAGAGAGAGAGAGAGAGAGAGAGATAACATGAGACAGGAGAAGGTCAGAGAGAGAAGCAGACTCCCTGCGGAGCTGAGGACTCGATCCCCGGACTCCGGGATCATGACCCAAGCTGAAGGCAGTTGCTTAACCAACTGAGCCACCCAGGCACCCTCAATTACTATTTCTTAAGTGAAATAAGGGCCTAATGTTTCCACTGAGCAATGACCAAGTGCATGCGCACAGACATACCCAGACTCACTGTGGCGGTCCACAATCCCAAAGGCAAGAAAAAATCGATGTCAGGTTTCCAGAATCCCCAGGAGTAATCTCTGGCCTTGTCACTCATGAGGTGACTTCTCCCTGTCAAATCGAGGAAGATCCTATGAGCTCTGAGCCCTCAGTTGATCTGTGCCTCAATCCCAGATGGAGAAACAACCCGGAGCACCCGTCTGATCGCATTTGTGACAGCAATTATCCAGGAATCAGACACCAAGTCATTACCAGTGAATGAATTATTACTAGAAACAGTTAGTGTCCAATAATGAAGTTAATGGGAGGTAATATGACAGTCATTAGACTGACATGGCTCTTTTCATTGTTGAAGAAAGAGGAACAGCTATCAAAGGCTGGCAATAGGCAGGAAGGATTAATCCACGTCAGACAATGTTTATGACATAGCTCCTGGTGTCTGTTCCTCTGGTCTCAAGAATGGGCGGAACTGTGGTTAGGGTTTGCGGCTGATCAGAAGAGAGCCCCTGTGCCTCCATAATGTTGAGAGTCTTGCAGTTCCCACCCTACACAAGACTGTGTTTTTGCAAAAGCTCTACCCTCTGCCTATACCTTTTCTTTCATCTGTAAAATTCCTATGCTTCCTTCCATCCTTAACACAGATATTACTTACAGAGAAAATTTTCTACTAATCCTCCAGGAGGATTTAGGCTCCCCCCACCTAGAAAGTTCCACAATGCCTTACTTAGGCATCTGTTGTTCCTTTCCAACACTGCATCCTTCTGATGTGTTGACCATGTCTGGGTTCCGTGTTTCACTGAGATGCCTGTTCCTCATCGCCAGCACCTAGGAAAGTACCTCCAGGTTCCCTACAAGAAACTGATGAGAGAGAAAAGGGAGGGAGATGGAGGCATAGAAACATGGGGGGAAGGGAGGAAGAGAAAGAAGAAGAGAAGAAGGGAAGGAAAGCAAAAGAAGAAGGAAGAGAAGAGGGAACCAGACTTTCTAATGCAGACTCCGCAAGTTCCAACTGACAACGCATCATTTAATCCACCCCATCCCAAATCTCTTCACATGCCACATGAGGGGGGTCATCCTCAATGCTCTGACTTTATGGGCTGAGGAGCAGAGAAATGAGATGAAGTCGATCTAGAATAGCACTTTGGGCTAAGATGAAAGAATTTATAAATACAAAAGATTTTTATCTCCACATGGTACTGAATAGACACCACACCTTTTTGACATCGTATAAAAATATCCTATGGTGTGATTGCACACCTCCGTGTGTGTACCTGTGTATATTCACTGATGGGGTTGAGAATGCATGAATCTCGCTTGACCCAGCAGGAAGAGCCAGAGCTATATGAGTGGCCAACGATACTCCTGCACTGGAGGTTGCAAAAGACAACTTAAATAACTGCCATCCACACCAACACCACTTATCAGCGTGTCTTTATTTGCAGCAACAGGTATGACTCTGGGCAATGGCACCATCCTCTCGGGTGGCTGTGGGACCCGTGACCTCAGCTCGGACTATGCCGCCTGCTTGGGCCGTTGAATAGGGAATTGGAGTTGGTCTGAAACAACTCATTTGTAATAACTAGAGCATTAATTATAAGTAATTTGGAAAATGTCTTGGTGACTATGCATGCACTGAGTGGAACCGATTAAACTGCTATAGCCAGCCACTTAGGAGACCAGGCAGCTGCTTCACAGAGGGCTCAGGTGGGAAAGGAGCTGGGAGCTGTCCACCCAGTACCCGACAGTCCGACATCCGCCGGAAATGTCCGCGCCCCATGGCTGCCTTGGGCTGAGCTGGTGATGTTCAGCAGAGGGAATGAACCATGGAATGGGATGTGGGAGAAGAAGAAAGCCCCCATTATTTTTGCGAAATTAAACACACTTCTAAAAGTACTAAGGCTATTACTAGCTATTATCTGACATTAATATAAAGGAGCTGATAATGGAAAGGGGTTGCTGATCTCTTAGACTAAATCTGCATATACTTAAGCGAGACACTTTGATAAAAAAAAAAAAAAAAAAGGCAAGGCAATTAACAAATCAGGTCAAATGCAGATGTACCCCGTCTAACCTACAATGGAATTTTTCAGCCTGGCTTGTGAGCCACTAAGTTTCCTAGTGGGGAAAGCAGGTATACAGCAGATAACTCTTTCACCAATGCTGTTACCAGTGTGACCACCTTAACTAATGTCACCTCTGACATCTCCAAATCACCCAACTTCTAGGAAGTTAGATTTCAATTTAATTCCTATTTCCTTTTCATTTTATGGCATATTTTTGGTGCCAGTGAATTTGCATCGTGTTTTGACATCTTCTAGTTTCCACTATATTTTATTCCCACATTTCATATGTCTTTGATTTTCCTTCCTGGATGTTTTCCAGTATTTGTTTCCTGTAGCAGGGGTCACCAAACATTTTCCTAAAAGGGCCAGCCAGTAAATATATTAGGCTTTACGGATGATACGGTTTCTGTCATAGCTATTCAACCCTGCTATTGTAGCTCAGAAAAAAACCACAGACAATAATTCAGCAAAATAAGCATGGCTGTGTTCCAATTAACCTTTATAAAAACAGGCAGCACAGATTTGGCTTGGAGGCAAGAGTGCAACCTCGGTCCTATAGGAACTGAATAAGAGAGAAGAGTCTCCTGATGATGAAGCCTGTCCAACCTCTATGGACCTCTGCATGCAGGAACACGTTCCCTGCCCCCTTGGGATCTCCTGCAGAGGTGTCTGCATGAGCTACTGTGGCCCGAACCCTCATGCTAACACTGGCCCAGAGCTGTTCTGTTAACATGGAAGTCAGACCAAATCCCTCTTCAGCTCAGAACCCCCCGGGGGCTCCTCGTCTCACTTAGCATAAAGCATAAAGACTCAATATCATCTGCACACCCCTACCCACTACCCCTGATCTCTTTGCTTTCCACTGGCCTCACTGGCCTCCTCATACCTTTGTACCCATAGTCCCCTCTGCCTGCCACGTTATTACTCCAAAAGCTACAGGTCCTTCTGACTCACCTTCTTCAGGTCTTTACTTGAGAGCTACCTTCTGGGAGTGCGTGCCAGGGTGGCCCAGTCAGCTAAGCCTCTGACTGTCAGTTTTGGCTCAGGTTATGATCTCAGGGTTGTGAGATCAAGCCCCACATTGGGCTCTATGCTCAGCATGGAGTCTGCTTGGGATTCTCTCTCTGCCTCTGCCCTGCCACACACACATGTTCGTGCGTTCTTTCTAGTAAATCTTAAAAAAAATAAAAATAAAAACAAAATAACAAGCTGTCTTTGCAGTGAGGTCTTCCCTGTCCATCCCTTCCCCTCCGTGTTTTCCCCCAGCACTTACCACTGCTTCGCATCATGTACATAGACCCTCACTTACTTAGCATTCTAGAATAGATACATTCTCTGACTCTGTGTCCCTCCACTGTGCAGGTATACAGGCTTCTCAAGGGCAGTTTGCTTTGTTTACTGCAGTATCCCCATTACCTAGAACAGTGCTCAGAAGATAATAAATATTTGTTAAATGAAGGCATCCTGGCCCATAATCCTGAGAGGATCCTCATTAAACAGATGCATTCTAAATTAAATGAGGCTTCTCTTTTGTCTGAATATACATTCCTTTACTCTCCAGCCTCGGCATCTGCCTGCCTGGGAGAGATTAGAAATTGTTATAGAATGAATATAAGGAAAAAAAACAGAGGTAATAGTCAATTCTAGGAGTCAAAATCTAGATTGTTGATGCTCAGCAAAAACCAGCAAGCCAGGCTATTGTCCTGCGACAGGATTACTCAAATCTCTTCATCTCCTTCTTTAACACTCAGACACCTGGTCTCAATCAGCTCCCGGACTCAGTCTTCGGTGTTTTTCTAAGTGCAAAGGTCTGTTCTGTGAGGAAGGGGCTAAGGCAGAGGGAGAAGGAAGAAAAGCCCACCCTTGAGCGATCCTGGGGAAGGTGGGAAGGATTGGGCACAGAGAACAGCCCAGACTCACCGCTCCCCCAATCTGGACCTGGTACAGAGAAGAAGGTATACTAGGTAAGAGGACAGAAGCACTAATGGGAGGAGGCATCCATCCTTTTGTTCTTCTGGAACTCTGGAAAGAATCTTGGCTAAGAGGCAGCCTCCTACCAACATAGGCTTTCGCCAGGGATCATTCCTGGTGTGTGGTCAGGCACAGGGCAGCTATGAATTTAGGTCGACTGCACCACCCATTATTCCTAAGTTGAGATTCACTGGGTTCCCCATGATAATACAGGATGACTGTGAACCTTCTGGCCAGCCAGCTGACCAGAGACATAGTGTGAGGCTCAGTAGTAAGGGCCAGCGGGAGCCAAGGCAAGATCAACGCAGCAGGGAGCTCCACTGGAGGTGTTGGCTGAGCCAAGACAAAAGACACTGAATTACATCAGGCACCACTTCAGCATCAGAAGTAGACGAGGTACCCAGTGACTAGGTGGGAGAGGGGAGCTGGCAGCCAGCATTAGTAGGAGGAACTAGCCACAGGGCAGGGGAGAAACTCCTCACGGCAGCAGACTCTATCTAGGTCCTGCTGGTTTTGTGTCCTCTATTGTGCACACGGGAAAACTACATTTCTCAGCTCCCCATTCAGTTCAGCGGAGACCTTGTGACCAGGTTCTGATAAATGGAACGTGAGCACTATTAATGTTCACCCATGCACAATCCCTTTATGCACTCTCTTCCCAGAAAAGCACTAAGGTCATGTATTGGAGAGAAAGGGATGTTTTAAAGGAAAAACAAAACAAAACAAAGAAACAAAAGGAGTCTGAATCAAAGTCACCACTTGGTGAAAGCTGCCATTCCCACATCAAATGTTACATGAAGGGGAGATAAACCTTGTTTGTGTTAAGCCACAAAGATTTTTTTTTTTTTTTTTTGAGGAGGGTTGTTTGTTATAGAAACTGGCATTATTTGTCCTAATATATCTGCCAATACCAACCCACACAACCCACCTCCTTATGCCCAAATTCCAAAGAAAGAGAAGAGCTCCATAACTTTCAGACTTCTTTTTTTCCTAGCGTGAAATTAACACATTACCTGAAGGCATTATTTAACTTAAAATGGGACTAAGGTTATATAAGACTGGACATGGAGTTAATTTATTTTCGCACTAAGTGGAAGTGCAGAAGAAAGAACAAGTTAATTACAGACGAAAGTAAAATTTCATATTTTATTCTTTTGCACCTCTGTGCGAAGTTGGGAGCTAAATTTGTGATCCCATTATGCACAATTTGGGAGAAAGGTTTGAATAGTAATTCTAAGATTCTAATTCTAGCTTCGGAGATCCTACTAGGGAAAGGCAGTCTCGGGTCCAGGGAAGTATAAAAATGAGCGGTGCGTGCAGGGGTGATTCACAAAGCGTGGCTTCTGCTCAGCTCTGGATGAATTTGTGATCTTGAGAAAGTCATTTAATGAATTTGAGCCTCGCTTTCCTCACTTTAAATGGAGAAGATGCTTCCTCTGCTGCAAGGGGTGGGCACCGCTCAGTAGAGAAATCACTTAGCTGGGGGCCTGGCAGAGCACACCTGCGTGATGATTAGCAACTGAAACAATCATAAACTTCAGAGAAGACAGAGAATTCCAGATGTGTGCAGTTGAAAGGACACTTTTGTGTTTTAGGTCCTTCCTCCTGAAAGGATGCCATATTTCTCAACGCTTATGAAAAAGTTCCTGGGGTGACTGGGTGGCTCAGTCAGTTAAGTGTCTGCCTTCAGCTTGGGTCATGATTTCAAGATCCTGGGGTTGAGCCCTGCATCGGACTCCCTGTTCAGCGGGGAACATGCTTCTCCCTCTCCTTTTGCTCCGTTCTTCCACTCCTCTCTCTTTTAAATAAATAAAATCTTAAAAAAGAAAGAAAGAAATAAAAGAAAAAATTTCTGTCCTCTCTAATCTGTGCCTATCCGTCTGCCTCCTCTCTGTCTCTGTCTCTCTTTTACATACACATACACACACTCCCCATGTAACAATTTTACTTGTATTCAAATGTGCTACTAAAAATTTCTGCAAAGATAATCAGCTCCTAACTTGGAAACTTACAGACTTGCCATTCAACATCATAACCTCACCTCTTTCCAAGTAGTAATCTGGGAATTTGGGATAATTTGCAACACCCCATCTTCAATAATAAACAGGTCTACTGTCCCCTAAGTGTAATGTGACCCCACCTGACCCCTAAAGGGACGGATATCACTAAAGATGCATATGCAGAGACTGGATGACCACCCAAGTAAGGTGTGGGGAGGGAGGGAAAATCGTACATTTTTTTTTTCCTGACTGCCTTTGATGTGCCCAGCTGTGAGGAATAAGCTTGTGCTTCCCGCCAACACCACACCATCAATTACTGAAATAGAGAACCCACTCTGGAAATCTGTAGGAGCTCACTGCCCATATGAATGATATCAGCAGCACCTCAGGTAGAATTTGCTGCTAGGGACCCCATGGGCACTGGGCTGCAGCCTTCTCTCTGTCCCCACTCTAGGGAGACCAGATGAGTTCTCTCCTCTCTGCTCCTTGGCTTTTCCTGTCATTTCTCATGCCCCAGGGAAGCTCAAACCCTACCTCAACAGACCAGAAACACTGCACCTTGGTATAGCTCTTTCCTACGGAGAAGCCCATCTGTATATCCTCACCATGAATTTGAATCCGTCTCCTGGGGAACAATGCAGTTATCAAGAAGGTCTCCCATGTCCCTGTGGCCTCGGAGTTTACCCCAGTCTAGATCCATCTAAAGTTCTGTTTCTTCTACCCCTGACCTGCAGTCTTGGCACATGACCCTTTCCTGACAAGAGCCAGACCTGTGTCTACGACTGCAAGGCCAAGGATGGAAACTGTTGCTGAGCAGCTAAACACAAAGACATTGTGCTACACACTTTCATCAGTGTAGTGTGTACAGTGTAGTGTGTACACACTTTCTAATATAAAAAAATTACTTTGATATATTGATATTTTGACTATTTGCTGTTTGAAGAATACTAACTAGGAGTTACTATGAATTCAGTGAAGTCTTTTTAAGATTTTATTTTATTTATTTGACAGAGAGAGAGATCATGAGTAGGCAGAGAGGCAAAAAGAGAGAGAGAGAGGGAAGCAGGCTCCCTGCTGAGCAGAAAGCCCAATGCGGAGCTCGATCCTAGGACCCTGAAATCATGACCTGAGCCAAAGGCAAAGGCTTAACCCACTGAGCCACCCAGGCACCCCTCAATGAAGTCTTTAAATGACTTTTTATTTTATTAACCCCTGCAGCACACACACACACACACACACACACATCAACAATCCACACACAACACACACACACACACACACACATACTTGAAAACAAGTTGTATGAGTAAGAGTAAAATATATTTTTTGCTCTTTCTTAAGGCAATGCTTAGCCTACAGCATCTAGAATCATCTCTGGCTCTCTCCGGAACCATACCTCACAGGTAGATTCTTGACCACTCAAGTGGGATGAGTGGTGAGGGCCTCCACTGGTTGTTTCCTACCGCCTCACACTTGGCATCTGACATTTTTCCCTGCATATACTCGGGTTGGGCACAATCCCTTCTCACTAATTAACTCTACTCCTCTCTCCGTCCTCCAGAGCCCATGTAAAAATGTAAGCCAGAGTGGCATCCATGCAGAGATAGCCTTTATTCTACTCTAATCTATGGAAAAATAAAGAACTTTTCATTTATAAATGTTGGTATTTTCATTCCTATTTTAAAGGAATTCTATACTTTCCAAGTGACTACGGCACCCAGAATATCCTGACAACGGGCTTGACACCACTGCGTCTGCGTCCGGGATTTTTGTGACAGCACAGCAGCGTTTATTGGCTGTTATTTTTGCCTGGCAGTTGACATACGTTGCATCATCTCCCTGGATCCTTACTGTAACTCTGTGAGGGGGTTCTAGAGAGGAAACTCACCCTGAGAGAGATCAACAACTACCCAGCCGAAGTCCTAGCACTCCTGAGTGGCTTCCAAAACCTAGCAGACTACCAAAACCTTTGTGGGGAACCATTGTTCTTGACTACCTATTTTTTTCTTAGGATAGTCCTCAAGGGAAGGGAATTTTGACCACTGCTAAATTGTTTTGAGTTTTTGCCATTTATATCTATTTTTTAAAAAAGATTTATTTATCTAAGAGAGAGAGAGAAAGAGAGAGCAGGGTAAGGGGCAGAGGAAAAGGGAGAAGCAGGCTCTCCACTGAGCAGAGAGCCCAATGCAGGGCTGGATCCCAGGACCCTGAGATCACGATCTGAGTCAAAGGCAGATGCTTAACCCCCTGAACTACACAAGTGCTCCTGTACCCATTCTTAAAACAGAGGCCTCCGTGAGGTCAACTATTAAGATTCTGCCACTGATTAAAATTTGTAGGAAAGAGATCCGCGTTCCAACTGGGCCACTCAGGAAGTCCATATGTTTCACTGTCTGTTGACCTCAATAACTTCAATGTGGTGTGTACAGTGATTCAAGACAGATTCTAGAGCCAGATGTCCTGGAATAAAGTCTTGACATTATCTCCAGGAAACTGAGAAGACCTGATCAAGTTACCTAATCTTTTCATAATTCAGTCTCTTCATCTTAATGAGAAGAATAATAGTACCTCCCTCATGAGTTAACATACATAAGCGCTTAGTACATTGCCTGACACATGATAGGAATTTTGTAAGTCTTAGCTATAATTTCTAGATACCAAGAAATGCTTTGCATTGGATATAGGTCAGTTTTCCACCTTGAAACAAAAAGAGAGCCAATAAAAATAGAAAAGGGACCAAGGAGAGCTAACATCCAGTGGCTACAATCTATCTGATGAGGACAGTATAGTCTATAAACACTAAGTGGGGTGTCTTTTCCTTAGTGGCCTGTGAAACCAGGTGCATGTCAGGCATTCATTGTGCCCGTGGCCGCATGAGGCAATGCTGGAATGAGGGTGAAACCCAGTTAATTTAACTCTAAAGTCTCACTTCTACAGCAATAACATGCTACAGATCTATAATTTTAACCAAACTCAGTGACATTTGGGCAGGGGCTGGAGAGAAAAATCACATGGAGAAAAACATGGCTCTTTGCCATTTAAAAATACCAAAATGAGTACATTACCCTTAGCATTTACATTGAACTTAAGCTGTCCCTTTATACCGGATAATGTGGAGCCTGCATTACAAATGAGGGCTTAGAAAATGCTGCAGTTGGAGTTGGCTGTGAGGTGGACATGAATGATCTCTACCTCAACTAACGTAGAGTCTCACACATCACAGTTCAGTTCATTGTGGATTTAATATTTGGGATGATGGATGTGGGGAGGCTGATCCCAGATGGAGAAGAAATTATGAGGGAAGACACTGAGGGAGTAAAGAAGGGAGGTGGAGAAGATTGGATGGTAGCGACAATAAAGTTATCAGTTAGAATTTCTGAAATTGTGTTAGAGAAACTGGTGGAAAAGCAGAAGTAGGGAAGAGATTTGGCTCCATTTCAAACTAGAGACACCAACACCCAGAAAGGTCAAGTGATTCGCTGAATATTTCAATAAATTAGCACATCCAAGAACAAGAATGGCAGGTCCCTCACACATCCGGGGCTCTGGGACCGCCCTCCTTTCTCTACAAGCATCATCCTGCGCATGCGGGGAGTCAGGTTCTCCTTCCCGGAAGAGGTGGGCCCACGGGCTCTGCACAGAATCAGAAAGCTGCCATCTTTGTTCCCTGGGGCTGTGGTAACTGAGCATCACAGACCGGGTGGCTTAACATCACATAAATATATTCCCTCAGAGTGCTTGGCTCTAATGAGGAAAGCCTCCGTGGGTCCTCCAGCTTCTGGTGGCTCCCGGCACTCCTTGGCTTGTGGCCTCATCGCTCTGGTCTCTGCCTCCGTCTTCCCAGGGCCACCTGCTCTGGGGTCTGCGAATTCTTCTTCTTAGAAGCTCACCCGCCGTTGAATTTAGAGGCCACCCGAAAGCCAAGATGAGTTCTGCTTGAGATCCTTTAACCAACATATCTACAAAATCCTATATTCAAATAAGCTGACATTCTAAGGTTCCAAGTGCACCTGAGTACTTGGGGGACACCATCCAAACCCCTCTAGCAGCCCTGAGAACAAACACCAAGAACCAAATGTCGGGTTGGGAAGGGCCATTTCAGCAGAGCCGCCCCTGGTACCACTCTCTTGGTGCCGGATATCAATAGTGACAATCCTCAGGTCCCCGCTCTGGGGCCCCAGAGGACCCTTGTCCCCACCCCTCAGTTTTGCCATCTTGGCCCCTCGGTACCCATAAGGTGGGTGCACCCCAAAGGTCACCATTTTGAAAGGAGAATAAAATTTCTATTGAACACGTTTCATTGAGCAGGAGTCTGAGGAGATAGCTCGTGCTTCCCTCTTCCCAGAGGGCTGTCATGCATTTGTGGTAAAACACTCTCAGGAAATTGCTTACGAGGGAACCATGCCCTCCTGCTAAAGGCGCTGCCTAGAAAACATGACACGCAGAGATAAGGAGCAGAGGACTGAGGGGAGCAAACCTCTGGGGCTCCATACTTGGTCTCACATCACCCTGAACAACACAGATAGAAACGCCAAGAAAATGGGTCTTTCCTACTGGTGGCTGAGTGATGGCGTTGACCCAGAAACAGGTGGGTGACAGCCTGAGGACAGATTCCTCCAGAGACATGCCTGGCTCAGAAGAGTTTCGATTCTTCGATCAATACCACACACTTAAGCATTTAGTTTTTCTCCAATTGTTTAAAGCAAAAGGTTTTAAACTGAGCCTGTGCCTAGACTTCTGGGAGAGTAAAAATCTTGAAAATGAACCCCACACTAGCTGCTGGGTCTCTCCACCCAGCCGCTAGCAGGGAGGATAGGGTCTACCCTGATACTCAATACTGAAAGGTCTACCCTGATACTCAATACTCAATACTCTCTCACCCCCAAAAGATGAAGGACCACTGGGTTTCCCTTCCCCTTGTGAATTTCAAATTCCTTGAGGAAGCTTTTTTCCGTACTTCCCAGATATAATACTGGAGCTTAGGGAGGAGGTGTAGAATAAAATCTTTGTCTGTTGATTGACTTAGATTTAAGACCAGACGGTCAGAGACCTTAAGTCCCCTCCCCTGCTTTACCACAGATCTTTTGGGAGAGGGCCCTGATGTAAATTGTTGAGGTCAGAATGGAAAAGTTAAGATATTTGCTCCCAACAGTACCTGACATTCTATAAAACAGAACTGTTCACGGAGCAGACAATTGACATTAGTGGTCTGGCTGGTCAGCATTTAATGAAACCCTTGGAGGCAGCTGCGGAGGAGGCTGGGCCTGTCAGTCTGTTTGCTGTGGAATTATACTACTTGATCTCTAGATAACAAGATTTGCTAAAATACTACTTAATTCCATGGGTTGTTTCCGTGGTCTGAGGGAAAAAGTGTCCTGACTTGGTAAGCGCAGGTAGACAGAAGGCAAACCCTGAGGAGGCCACGGTCCTTTGACTTGTGTTTCTATGGTCCATGCATTAAAACCAGTTTTTACATTTTTAAAGGATTCTAAAAATAAAAGAATATCCCTCCCATCCAACAAAAAAGAAGAATATACCCCAGCAGAGAATCACATATTTGCCGTCTAAGCCTTTAGAGAAAAAGTTTGCCAACCCTTGGCCTATGTTATAATAAATGAAACTTTGGCTCCCCAACCAGTTTCAAAAAATTGAGATAATATAGAGTAGGAGGAGGTGACAGGTGAATCACAGTGGATGGGACTGAGTCTGAGTCCTGACTCCACCCCCTACTAGCTAGTGACCCTGAGACTCAGACTTGTGATCTGCTGAATGGGGATAATGAGGACATCTCATTGGTGCACTTTTGTCAGGATAACACCACAATTGCCCTTTTAAGGCACTTAACAGACCAGCACAAAAGAGAGTGAGGACTCAGTAAATCTTAATAGCATTTAAAATGCCTTCCATTAAAACAGTTTTAGGCAAGGAGAGAAATCTGAATGGATACACCCTCAACAGTAAACACTGTTCCACTTTCAAATGCTTTCACACTACAAGTGTCCTAAATCTTAGAGTAACCTTAAACTACTTCTAAGGGCCCATCTCTCAACTTGGAAGCTAATACAAATCCAAAGTTCCTCGATGAGTCAACTGACCTCAGACAGAATTGTTAACAACACAAAAGTCACCATCTCCTACTGTAACACAGAAAAATTATGCCTTCATTCATTCACTCAACAAACACTTGACAAACAGCTGTCCCGTCCCAAGTACTGCATGAGGCACTGGCACCAAAGAAAGGGAGAGGAAGACACGCTGCCCCTCGTGAATGCGACTAGTGGAGGCTGAAAAACAAATGCAAGACATCACGTGCTACAGAGGCTAAAATGAGGGAGGAAATGGGCCTTTAGATTGAGGAGAAACTCACCAGGAGGAGCAAGCAGCATGTGCAAAGGTCCAGGAGCATAACAGAATCCAGCATGTGCTGAAAACTTCAGAGAGCTGGACTGAAGTGAGGGGAACATGGTGAAGGGAAGTAGAGGTAAGGGCCTAAGAGGCAATGTAAGCTACACTGAGGCATTGGGCCCTCAGTCCATAGCAATTCTTCTTGGACTGCCAAGCAAGGGAACACCATGGTTTGCACTTCAGAAAAATGGCACTGGGAGCAGCAGAGTGTGTGATGGAAGGAGAGCCACTGGAGGCAGGAAGGTCAATTAGGGGTCCGTTGCCAAAGACCAGAGAAGGGGATGTGGGGAAGCAGCTACTAGGGTGTCAGAAAGAGAAGGGAGAGAGAAGCTGGGCTGAAGGAGGAGTGGGCAGAATTTCCTATTTATTTAGGTGGTGATACGGGAGAAGAGTAGGAAGAGGGTAGGATGAGTCCCATATTTTGAGCCGAATGAGCAGAGTGGAGTTATTTATTCAAAACAGAACAGTGCGAGGGAAGGAAAGTCATCTGGTCTGTTCAGGACCTGATGGATTTGAGGGCCCTGCCAGAGGCATCCGGGCAGAGGGATCTAGTGTACAAGGACTGAGCCTCCGATGGGAAGTCCAGGCTGGGGACACAGGTATGTGAGGAACCAAGACCCAAGAAACAGGGGCAAGACTGGAGATAGAGGCAATTTTCATGCCAGGTGAGAACCTAAGAAACACCAGCATTTAAGGTATAGACGAAGGAAGCGAACATGAAAGACAAATGTGAAATTGCAGCTGAGAAGGACCAAGCTGCCATTGCTTCTGCCTTTTGTTCATTTTGCCATTTCTTGGTCTGTTTGCTTTTTAATCAGTGGAGATACAGAATTTTCATTAGCTTCGGAAACTGTAGCAGAAAAGAGGAACATTTTGGAAAAGTGGAAGTGGAAGGAGCCAACCAGCAGAACAGGGTTTCTAGAATGATGATGGGTAGTGTAAGAGTGCAGGCAGAGGCCTAACTCTGACAAATAGGCTCTCTCACCCCCTGGCCTGTCCTGTCACCCCCTCTCATCTCCCCCTACAGTGTGTCCAATAAAACAGTATTTTCAGGAGTCAATGCTCTATTTCTTACAGTTTGTGATTAATAATCTCGTGTCTGGAGGTGCCTGGGTGGCTCAGTCGGTTAGGCGTCTGCCTTTGGCTCAGGTCATGATCTCAGGGTCCTGGGATCAAGCCCCACACCGGGATCCCTACTCACTGGGTAGTCTGCTTCTCCATCTCCCTCTGCCCCTCACCCTGCTTGTGCTGTCTCTTCTTTCTCTCAAATAAATTTAAAAATAATAATAATCCAGGCTCTGGAACCACAATTCTTAGAGCCAAGTGCTGTCTTCACCATTCACTAACTAAGAGACTTGAACTTTACCTCTGCTCTGTGCTTTGGTTTACTAATCCTCTAAGTGGGGATAACGATAGGACCTTTCCCAAAAGATTATTGAGAAAATCAAATAAGCTAACATTTATAAAGTACATTGAATAGTCCCAAGTGTTCTATAGGCACTAAATGAATTGAGATTATATTCTTTTTTTTTTTTTGTACTGTATTTCTCCATGGTAGCATTTATCACAATTTTAATTCAATAAATAATTTGTATAATTATTTATTTAACTCCTGACAACCTCTAATTGAATATAAGATCCCTGAGGGCCTAGAACAATCTTTCTCCTTCCTCATTATATTCTGAGGGAGTGGAAGGAGCTAAGCCATCAAGGAATATTTGTGGAGCCAATTGAATTGATTTGATCAAGAATACTGAGGGGGGTTAGAAAGAGTTGTAGATAAGATGCATCCCAAGGAAGTAAGATTTGAAGGGGGCTCAGTGACTTTGGAGAACAGTTCAATATGAGCAAAAGGAGAAAAACGAGTTCAAATAAGATATTTTATCAGCGATTGACAAGTATTTGACATTTAGTGCCCCATTCGGAAGAGAAAGAAGAAAGGTTATTTGTGCTAATGATCTGATGGTGAGGGAGGTTGTTAAGACAAGTTCTTATTACCATGTCCATCTGGGGTAGGAAGAGGCATTGTCTCTAAAGTCAGCAGGAAGAATCTGTACTTCCACTACACCCACAGTGTCTGTAAACATGGAGAGTATCTCAATGCTTTCAATTCTGAAATGGGGAAGAACATGCCTTCTTGCTAAGTCGTGATGAACAAATGAAATATGTAAATAGTTCATGAGGCACATAGTAAGTGTTCAGTAAGTGGTGGCCGCTCTTACCATAACCATGATTATTCATGCAGAGCAGTTGTGTTCCTGAGTTACTGTATGCAAATCAGTGGTACTTGAAATGGGCTCTCGTGTTTACTCCATGAAAGAATCTTATGTTGAAGTCTTTTGTAAAACATAAAATCGGCCTGTGAAGTGGTGACCCCTCCCCTCTTTATTTAATTTGTAGAGTACTTTTATGAATGCTGGAGAAGGATGATGCAGGGTAATGGGGCTACAATGCTGGCACCTGTGGGCAAATTTGTATACCTGTCACCCAGGTCCAGGTCCCTCTTGGGGCAGTGACCAGAAGGGTCCTGTTGCTCAGCCTGGAAACTGGAGCAAAGGAGAGATTCCTGTAAGACAGCAGGCTGGTTTTCTCTCAGGTTTGACCGGGAAGGTGTGACGGCATTTAAAGGAAGTCTTGAGTAGTACATTGTGAGACATGGATTTCAATCTTAACTTCACCACTTACTAGCTCACATGGCCATGAGCTAGGTTATTAATCTGTTTGAGACTTTGTTTCTTCACCTGTAAAGTGGGCTTCAGAATACCCATAACATAAGATTTTGGGAACCAGGAAATTAAACAATGCATGTGAAGTATTTTACAGGCACATATTATCAGTTAATAAAAGGCAGATGCTTCATTCTCATTTTCAACAAACAACCCCCTACCCCATGCAGGTACAGACTAAGATGAAATGTGTCAGGATCCTGGGCAAAGGGCCATCTAAGGTTTGCAATGCCTTGAGGGGTTGGAGGGTAGGACACATGCCCCTTACAGCAGGATGTGCTGGCATTGGGAACCCATTACAGAAGTGGACCAGGATATTTAAAATATGTCTTCTATTTCTCCCACTTCTTTCCCACTCTTGATCTCTTCTAGGGTTTAGTGAAGGCTTGCCAAAGGTCTATCTTGTCCCTATGGGATCAGGGGCCCCAGAAAGGCATTTGGGCCCAAATCAGGCTAAAGAAGAAAGTCAGCACATGCCAAACATGTGGGCCAATATCCTGAGGATCCCCTCGCACTTGGCTTATGGCCCCTCCCTCGTGAAGATTCCCCTTCAAGAGCTAATCATTAGGAGTTGAGGTTTGAACCCATAAGGGGGCCAGATCTCTCCAGTTGGCTTCTGAGTCAATCTGCCTCATAGAGATGGTTTACCTAAAACACACCTGACTCTGCCAAGGGTTGTTTGTCTCATCACCGACTCACCAGATGAAAAAAAGGGAGGCGGGGGCATTATCTACAGAAGGCAGAGCAGGTGATCAAGTTTCCCCAAAGCCCTCTCAACTCCTCCCCTCCCTCTCAGCTCCCAGGTCCCGCTGCTAATCTTCAGAATGCAGCCTGATGGGCAGCCCCTGCACCCCTGGGAGATGGGGCTCTCGAGGCGCTCATCAGCCAGTCCCTTCCTGAGGCTACCTCTCCAAAGGCCATTGGCCACAGCTGTCTCTCAGTCGCTGGAATACAGCCCAGCCAGGGCCTCGGGCAACACATTCCTGCTCCAGCCCCAGCCCCCCCTGCTCTGCTCCCCAGGTTTAATTTCATGTTCATCAGAAGTATAGAGAAGGACATTTTCAGCAGATCAAAGGGACACAGTGAGCATGAAAGGGACACAGTCACAGAGCAGGAGCAGGTGATGTGATCCCCACACAGAAAGACTAGCTGCTTTCAGGGACACTCTGGGGGCTGGGAAAGAGTGTGGCCTGAAGCCATCTTTGGGAAATACAGGAGTCTGCACACAGACTCAGGGCAGTATGAAGCTTCAGACAGTGTCACTCTGAGAGACTTGCTTCTGCAGAAGAGAGCCAATTCTGGGAGCACTGAGTTCAGCAGCCCCACAGCCCCCCATCTACTCGTCCTTCTTACCCCTGCCACCGTGCAACATGCTTCCCAGAATGAAGAAAGGTTGAAAGCACTATCCATTATCTGTGTATGGCAGGGGTATACAGTATAGTGGAAAAAATAAGACTATTAAAATCATTGAATAATATTAACTTGCTTTATTCAGGAATGCAACCATCCAGAACCCAGACATAAGCAAAGAAGAACTCTGAACTATAATAGGTGTCAAAAAAAAGTAAATCCCTGCCCAAAACAAAAGAGTATTCTGGGCCACTGGCAATTATCTATATCTTGATCTAAGTGGTAGTTGCCTGGATATTTACTTTGTAAAAATTCAAGAGACTATGCACTTATGATTTGTGCAATGACTCTGTTATATCTCAATTTAAAAAAAAAAAAAAATGGAAACCTTCCTGCCCCAGAATTTCAAAATTTTATTTATAGGAAAACCCTATGCCTTCCCTCAAACCTGTTTATTTTTGTTTCAGATAAAATTCAACCAAAGCAAATTACATAATTTCTTGGCCTTCATAAAATGGAAGTGATTGGATGCGGGGGGTTGGGGGGAAGCCAGTGGTGTATTCTACCAGTCTCAGGTACACAGACGATGCAAAACTGTGACATTATAAAAAGAAATAGAGAAAATAGGAAGGAAAAAACAAGAACATAAAAATCATACCCAAGAAAACATGAAATAAACTCATATCAGTCTCCTTAGAATAGAAGCAAAAGTTTCCATAAAACTCCAAAGCCATAAGAGAGCATTAAAATCCAGCTTCCCTCCCTGGTTGTGTGACCTTGGGCAAGTCATTTAACCTCTCTGGTCCTAGGGTCCTCACTTATGAAATGGAATCAACGTTAGTGCCTATCTTGCCAAGTTGTTTTGAAGACTGAATGATAAATGTTCAAATGTAGTGACATGCAGTTACAGATTAGCTTCTAGTATTATTTTCTATATTTAGGCACATTCTACTAGTGGAATCATTTCAACCAACTACCCAAAATATAGTGGTAGAATCTTTGTGAGACATCAAGAAGAAAACATGCCCCTTGCCATCAAGTGGCTTTCAATCAAATGGCAGGAACAGCTCAAATTCAAGTCAGAATGTGACAAATATTTTGAGATGGATACTCCATAGAAAGATAAAAAGACATATATATTGCTTACTCTATACCAAATAGTGTAGTAAGTCTTTTCTATATATTAATATATTTAACCCTGTAACAGCCTAATGAGAAAGAAACCATTGTCAACCCTATATTTAGCAGATGAGAAAACTAAAGTGCAGAAAAATAAAATAATTTGCCCAGAGTCTTTAAGTGTCAGGGTCCTCAAATCTGGTCAGTCTGGTTTAAGCATTCATTCTGTTAGTCATTTGTCTCATCTGAGCTGAGAAAAAAAAATGTAAAACATACTTCATAGTTCATTTAAAATAAAGAAAATAGTATCTGAGTTAAGGCCTAAAGGAATCAAAAACACAATGGCCACGGTCGCCAAACTGTGGAAAGAGCCAAGATGCCCTTCAACAGACAAATGGACAAGGAAGATGTGGTCCATATACACTATAGAGTATTATGCCTCCATCAGAAAGGACGAATACCCAACTTTTGTAGCAATATGGACGGGACTGTAAGAGATCATGCTGAGTGAAATAAGTCAAGCAGAGAGAGTCAATTATCATATGGTTTCACCTATTTGTGGAGCATAACAAATAGCATGACGGACAAGGGGAGATGGAGAGGAGAAGGGAGTTGAGGGAAACTGAAAGGGGAGGTGAATCATGAGAGACTATGGACTCTGAAAAACAATCTGAGGGTTTTGAAGGGGCAGTGGGTGGGAGGTTGGGGGTACCAGGAGGTGGCTATTAGAGAGGGCACGGATTGCGTGGAGCACTGGGTGTGGTGCAAAAATAATGAATACTGTTATGCTAAAAAGAATAAATAAATTTTAAAAAGAAAGAAAAAACACTATTTTTTCCTTATTCATAATAAAATTGTATTGAGGTATAATTTACATATAATAAAATGTACCCATTTTAAGTGTATAGTTCAGTGAGTTGTAACAAATGTCTATCTTTATGTAACTAGCATCCCCAAAATGATACAGAATAATCCCTTGTCCCAGAAAGTTCCTCTGTGTCCCTTTGAAGTTAGTACCAGTTTCTTCCAGACCCATGCAACCACACATGTTTCTTTCATTATACATTATTTATGACTGTTTTAGAATTTTATATAAGTGGAATCATACCATATGTGTCTTTTATATCTGGTTCCTTTCACTCAACATAATATCTTAAGATTCACCTGCATTATGATAAAGATCTATAGTTCATTCCTTTTTAGTGCCTAGTAGAATCACATTTTTAAAAATATATTACAGTTGGTTTACCAGTTATCATCTTATGGACATGGAGTTTTTTCTGGTTTGGGGCTAATATATGTAAAGTTGCTATGAACATTCAAGTACAAGTTTTTGTAAGAACATAGGTTTTCATTTATTTTGAATAAAATATCTCATAAGGAAATTATTGGGTCATATATTAAGTGTATATTTAACTTAATGAGAAATTCTCAAACTATTCTCCAAAGTTATGGTGTAATTTTACATTTCCACTAGAAAATGTCTTAAGAGTTCAAATTATTCCCCAGGCTCGCTAACACTTGGGGTTGTCAGTTTTTATTTTAGCTACTCTATTCAAGATACAGTGTATCAGTGTATTGTGTTTCAGTTTTAATGATGTTGAGCATGTTTTTACATACTTATTGGCCATTTGTGAATGAGATTTTATATTCTTTTATGAATGAGATTTTTTAGCCATTTTTTAATTGAGATTTGTAGTTTCTTATTATTGAATTGTACGGGTTTCTAGATACAAAGAAGTTCTTTGCCAAATGCATGTAGTATGAATACTTTCTCTCAGTCTGGCTTCTAACAAATAAATAAATAAATAAATCTAAATTGTACCTTGAAAGAGGCAAAAGATAGACAAATGGACAAAGGTGAAAATAAAGATAAAAATAAACAAACCAACAATTTTAAGTACAAGATAGTTTCTAAGTCAAAGATGTATAGAGAGTAAGGTAGAAAGGCAAGTTGGGGCCAAGTCGGGGAAGATGATATTCATAGAAATTAGGAATTTATTTTTTATGCACTGGGAAGCCATAGAGATTTTCCAATAGGCAACTAATGCAATTAGAGCTCTGCTTGAGGAAAAAGAAATAGATAAAATAGTTGTATTATCAATCAACAGATCTTAAAACCCATGGAGGTTAGGGATTAAAAAGGAACTTTAGATGATAGGGATTCAGGTTCTCAAATAAGTGACCAACAGACATGGCTCAGAAGCTAAGAATAGAAGCTGCTTTTAAGACGTATAGGAATCAGGATTTGGACTTGTATTTGTGCAGTCTCCAGGACCTCTGGGTAGCCATGCCTGCCCCATAGAAGCTGAAATGTTTTATTTTCTGTAGAGATGTGAAATGAGGGGTCATCTGCCATCTGCAAGGAGAAGACTGTTGAGACCAGAGGAATAGAATCATTTTGTTAAAGAACGAAGAAAACAAAAGAAGAAACTCAGTGACATTTAAGGAGTAGGAGGAGGAACAAGAGTAGGTTAAAGAAACTGAGAAAAAAAAAATGGTGCAAAAAGGAGGAAGAAAACTGAAGGATACAGTCTTGTGAACGCCTAGGAAAGTTTCAAAGAGTAGGATGTCAGTGTTGTCAAATGCTTCAGAGAGGTTGAGAATTTGGAACCATTAAGAAAAGTGTGCATTATGTTCAACATATTCTATGTTCAACATACGCTAAAAAGAGAAGTGTGCATATACTTTTTAAATTTTCTTTTTATATACTATATATTTTTGTAACATTTTCAAGTTCAAGTAGTAAGTTTGAGTTAACTTGGAAAATCATTTATGTAAGGAAAAACATAGAATTCCCTGATGGCAAATGAGACAGTGGAGTGTTTTTCAAAACTCTCTCTCTCTCTCTCTCTTTTATTTTTTTCAACTAGATAACCTTTTCTTCAAACCAAACCTTACTCAAAAGCCCAATTTCTAAAACAGATAAAAAGCTATTCTTATTAAAGGTAATAGAATGGGAGCAGAGCTCCCACTGCCCTCTGAGCCCTCCAAAATTGATCAGTAGATGATAGAAAGATAGATTGATAGATGGATAGATAAGAGAGAAAGAGAGAACTTTTACCCAAACTCCCAATACGATGGAGTCTCCATGAGAACAGGGACTTATCGTCTGGCTCCCTACTGTCTTATTAGAGCCTAAAATGGTGTCTGGTGCCTGTTAGCAACTAAACAAGCACCAGTGAATAAATGAACCTGAATCTCTCAATGGTGGTAGAATCAAGCAAAAAGAAAACTGACATTTACTGATAGTCTACTATGTACAGAAATATAGGTTATTTGAAATTGCTCCACTGTGTAAGTAATACCAACCCTATAAATACATATTATTATTTATTATTACATAATAAATACATATTATTATCTATATTGCATACATGAGGGCACATCAGTTTGAAGATTTGCTCAAAAGACACCTTAGTTTCAGACCCAATATGTAATCTGGAAGCCCATAGTATCAATGTGCATGACATTTCTTTCCTGCCATGACGTCATGTCACTCCTCCCCTCACAGTGCTGGATCACAGCTCCTGACAGTCACTCCCTAACAACTTATCTGAGTTGTGACTCCCCAGGGTAAGTTCATTCTACCAGTGACAGTGGGCATATCCTAGAAAGGGTAGAGAACCGTAAAGCAACAGTAACAACTCAGCTCTTCTTGCCGAAGGTATTGGTGTTTGGGATGAGAAGATAGGTGCGGTAAATCAATACAGAGTAAACTTTGTTCTTTCTTTCTTTTTCCTTTTTTTTCTGATTATTTATTTGATAGAGAGAGAGAGAGCGAGAGCAGAGCCAGTGGGTGGAGCAGAGGGAAAGGGAGAGAGAAAAGCAGACTCCCCACTGAGCAAGGAGCCCAATGTGGGATTCAATCCCAGGACTCCAAGGTCATGACCTGAGCCAAAGGCAAACACTTAACTGACAGAGCCACCGTGCCCCCGAGTAAACTCTGTTCTGGGAAAGGCTTCCGTACCCCCACCCCGCGCAGGGACCAGTGGGGGGATGCTCTGAGCTTTGTGGGCCAACTCAGCACGCATGCTTTTACTGCAAGATATCTGCTGCATCTTAACCTTTGTATCCATTATCCACTGCTGGGTGAGAAAAATAACACTCCGAAACCCAGAGACTTAAAAGAACAATCTCCTGTTTACGCCACGGTTCTGTGGTGGGTAAATTGGGCTGGGATCTGTTCAGTGGTTCTGCTACCCTGAGCTACCCCAAGCCAGGTTTGGCCGATGTTAGAGAAACTGGTACATGAGTTTGCGATGAACTGCTAGGCTGGTCTATTCATTTGCCTGAAACTACTAAGTCTAGGTGCCTTAAACAAGAGAAAGGTATTTTCTCACAATTCTGGAGGCTTACAGTCACTCTCAAGATGTCAGCAACATTGATTTATTATTATTATTTTTTTTTCCTGAAGATCCCCCTCCTTGGCTTGTAGGTGGCCATCTTCTCCCTGAGTCTTTAAATGGTTTTCCTTCTGGGCACACACATCCATGTCCAAAGATCCTCTTCAACTAAGGACACCAGTCATTGGATTCAGGCCCAATCTAATGACTTCAGTGTAATTTAGTAACCTCTTTAGAGTCTTATCTCCAGATCTAGCCACATGCTGAGATTCTGAGGGTCAGGACTCCAACATACACATTTCCAGGGAAACACAATCCATCTCATAACAGTTAGCAGTCATTAAAAGGTCTAAGAAGTTGCAGCTGGCATGGTTCTTCTCTGCTCCACGTGGTCTCTGACTTTCAGAAAGTGAGCCTGGGTTTGTCCACACGACAGCGGTTACAAGCACCCGAAGAGAGAAGGAAGAAGAATGCCAGGCTTTTCCTGGCTTGACCTCAAAACCAGCACCATGTCACTTCTGCCACATCTGAGTGGCTCAGGCACATCACACTACCAGCCCCGATTGAAGGGATAGCCAAATGGGCCACTTCTGCAAATTGTGACCGCCATTCTCCTTCCTTCCCTCTCCCTGAGCCCAGGAAAACCCCCATAGTACAGCTTTCACTCTTAGGCAGAGACCCTGGAAAAACAAGGACTCCGTGCAATTTGTCCTCCAGCCCCATCCTCATACCAACCTTCTTTCCAGTGCCTCCCCACCCTCTCCAACGTGCAGGCACCCCCTGCCTTCCCTTTATCTATCAGAAGAGGATCCCGTGCAATCGTACACCCTGAGGGTAAATGAGTATGAAGATGACACCCTTCTGGGGACAGATGCATTTTAGTAACAACCTGGGTCTGACGTGAAGGCGTGGAGCACAGGGGCAGAACTTCTGGGCACACGGGGGAGTGGGAGAAACTTCCTTTGTCCCATGAAAGTTGCTTCTCCATGTGCAGCAAGAAAAGTCTTTTGCGTGTTGCCCTGCTAGTTCCTTTCCGCCTGCTGAGCCCATAGCCCCACATCTGGCAGCAGCTCAGTGAGCGTGCCAGGACTGAGTGAGAGTGAAGGGCCTACCATCTCTTCCGTGAGTGCAGCGTGATGACGGAGGAACGTCAGTCGGAGCTGGGAAATCAGGGAATGTGGCTGCCAGTCTAGTCTCAGCTACCATCTGAGGGCTAGACCCTCCGTCAACGATTTTTAGCTTATCCGAATCTCCGTTGTGTTGTCATTTGCAACATGGCAGATTTGGTGAGGCAGTCTCCAGGACTGATTTCGTTTCCAGTTTCCTATACATCCTGATGAAGTCTTCATTATGTCCCATCCTCTCCCTCCACAGCCAACCAGCCCATCTCAGAGTTTACCCAGCACTTGGAGGCCCATGTCCGACCGGCTCTGACCTACACAAGCAGTCCGACTAGGACCAGCTGGGAATGGGTGACAAACTATGCCCCATGGTCTAGATTCTTCTAAGTGGCCCTGAGGAGACAATAAAACTATTAAGTCAGAGAAAACTTGTTGGATTTCTACCCACCAAGCAAGCCCAGTCACTGGAGCTCTGAAAAGTTGGAGCCCCTGAGCCTCCTTCTGCCCTCTTACTCCCCCAACAACCATGCCCTGTGTGTATTGCTGTGTATACACTGAAATGCAAGCTATTATATACACTGTCTGTCTATACACCATACATCTGTCTGCCCGGCATAGACACAGCCCGTTTCCAACTTCAAACACCAGTCTGTATATACAATGTGGGTGGGTTGAGTTTGGATCTGACCAGCACAAGGCCATGCACCCCCATATATTTAATGGCCCCGTCTTGACAATCTACCATTATAACAAATGTGAAAAAAATAAACAGGGACAGGACTTTCTTTTTTTTTTTATTTTTTCCAAACTCAACATCAAAAGTTACTGAGCAATCTTGCTGTGCGATAGCCAGAGGTAGTGTGAACAAAGGAGAAGCTCTAAGCTCTACTTACTGAGTGGAAAGTAGTTCATATGTTTTATCATCACTGAGGACCTGTCAAGCTCGGTTAGCTGGGTGGACATGGATTGCCTCAAACTGCATTTGCTACACATTTGTTTTCCAAACACACTATACCTCCTTAGGAAGGTGAATCCCAAGAGGGAAGATGTTTGGAGGTTGATTTGGGGCTTACCAAGTCGCTCCCCTTTAAAGTCTCCAAAAGAAAAGACAGGAGCTATGTGTAGAGCAGGATTGCCTATCGGAGGAAACCTAAGCTTTAGTTAAGCTTCTATTAGTCACTAGCTGAAAGGGAATGCTTCTTTTTTTTTTTTTAGGCAAAGAATTTATTTCTGTTCACAAATAAATCTGTTTCTCTAGTCACCTCAAGGCTCCAGAATTCAGTCTTTCTAATTTCAGGGATTTCACTGACTGCCTCCACAAAGATATCGTGTGGCATGGCATTCCAGTGGGTTCTCCCAAGGCCTTTGAGCAGTTCTGCATTGCAAGGTCATTGCTCAGTATATTTTTAGCAGGACAATAAAGAACATATGTACAGCAACATTGGAGACAAGATGAAAAAGTAAAAAAAAAAAAAAAAAATACCAGCACCTTTAAGCTTCTCCACAACAGTGAAGGGGGTTACAAATAGTTACAAAAAAATACATACCTGCAGCTTCCTGGCTCTGGAAGTTGAAGAGACTCGCCCAGCGACAGCTCAAGTATAATATGAAACAGAGTACCATGGAGTGTTTACAGGATCTGGATGGTTAACAGACCACACGGGAGCTTTAGGAATTTCAAGAAAGTCAAGAACTTTTGTGCAGGACAGTCAGGGAGGGGGTGTAGGCAGACTCCTAAAATGGCCTCCAACATTTCCATCCCCTGGTGTGCACGCCCTGTACAATCCTGCTCCTTGAGTGTGGGTGGGCCTGACCTAATCAGGTGAGCCCTTTCAAAAAGGATTAAGAGACTGGAGACAGAAGTCAGAGAGATCCCAAGCTGCATCAGATGCTCTTCTGTTTGCCTTGAAGAAGCAAACTCCTATGCTAGGAGTTTCCACCATGTGGCAGGAAAATGGAAGACAGCCTTTAGTAGTTCTAGAGGCCGCTGGCTAATGGCCAGCAAGAAAGAAGGGAGCTCCCTCCTCCAACTGCAAAGAACTAAAGTATGCCAACAACCTCGTGAGCTAGAGGATGGCAAGCTACAGAAAGGAACGAGACCTGGATGACACCTTGATTTCAGTCTTGTGAGACCCCAAAAAGTGAGCCCATCTAAGCTGGGTCTGGACTCCAGGCCCGCAGGGACTGAGTTTAGTTTTAAGCCCCTATATTTGTGGTAATTTCTAACACAGCCACAGAAAGCCAACTCAAAAGGCTTCTTCTGAGAGCAGATTTAACAAGCAGAGCTCAGAAGAAGAGGCTGACAGCTTGCAGAAGTTCAAAGGAGACAGGAACCCGCCATGCTGTAGAGAAAGGAGAGGCAGATAGTATAAGCAAAGGCCCTGCCCAAAGCAAGCCTTGAAAAAGGAGACCTTTCCCTTCTTTGTCATTTTGGTGCATGCAACATGTCTACTCGGTGAGCGGGTCCCTAGTCATGAAGCCCATTGCACACGAGAAAACTGAGCTCTCTAGAGGTTCATCCCTTAGGCATTGGCATGTGATTAACCAGGGACAGAGTTAGCTTTCTGAAATGGAAAATCTTGTGGAAATATATGAAGTGCTTTTCATTCCTATAACCTGGAAGATAAGATCGAAATTCCTTAACCACTGTACAAGGCCCTTTGTTTACTTCTTGTCATTCAACCCGCCTGCTACACTCTAGCCAAGCCACACGCCCCCCCAACACACACACAAACACATATACACACATATAGGCACACACCACTCTGCCCAGCATTCCTGCTCTGGGCAGGTGGTTCCCGCCATAGGGACCACCTTCCTGTACCTGAAAGACCCGCGGATCCCCTTACCCAAGAATCCAACACTGCCACTGGATGCAATCAGCAAGAGGTTCTTTATTGTTACGCAGGCACCTGCGGGTGGTCAGCAGCTCCTGCTAGCTGAGCACACCCGGCTGGGGTGGTGCCGGGTTTTTATAGACAGGTACAAACAAGTTTTGGGTGGGGCGCAACTGATTGGTTGACAATTAGAACTTTTGAAAAAGGCATACGTGGAGTTTGCTGATTGGCTTTGGGGACCCACGCGTGCAAAGAGAGAGGCGGGAAGGGGGAACAAGCTGATTGGTTCTGAGGGCCCGCGTGCGGGAGGAGAGAGGCAGGGAGGGGGAACAAGAAGGGGGAAGGTAGGAACGCCATCATGGTGCCTTCTATTATTTCTATAAGCCAAGCAGTTACAGAAGGGCAAAAGAGCAATTAATAAGCAATTAATAACCTAATTTACGCCTAAAAGCCAGCGGTTCACAGAAAAGCAAACAAGCGGTTGGTTATCCTATCTATCTTCTAGGGGAGGGGTCTTTCATACCCTCATCCGCCGCCACCCAGCTTCCCATCCCAAGCTCGATCAGGTATGGATCTCCTATCCCTCTTTTCAGATTCTGGTCAAAAGCAATTTCTCCCCTACAGCTCTCCTCTGCACCCCCACTTAAGACCCCAGTTACAAACTTTCCTTGGGGATCCTGTAGCACAACGAACACACCTCCGTTAGGACTTCAGAATGATAAAGCACTAATGTCAATAAGAGTTCACATTTGTTGAGTCCATAGTCAAAGCCATGTACTATGCCTTTGACATGCATTATCACGTTGTATTTTTATCACTTTTTTTTATGTGTTTACATGCTTCTGTACTAAATGGTGACTCTTTCAAAGGCAAGGATGATGGCTTTTTCATTTTTGTATCCCCCAGAGCTTTTCAAAGTGCAGAAGGCACTCAAAATATATTTAATAAATGAGTTAAGAGAATCAGAAGTAGGGCTAGAGTTCAGGTGTCTGGATCACAGTGCAGAGTTATTTTCTGCCATCCCATCGTGATAAAATGAATGTGCAAGGGCTTTGTGAAATTACAAAACACTGTGAATGGAAGGTAGAGGATGCCAAACCAGCTCCTCCTTTCTGTGCCCCTCTCTTCACTCCTGTCTGTCTCTTGCTGCCAAAATAATTTTAGATTATGTGAAAGCTTAACGGCAATGTCTGTCTACTTCATCCCGCCCAGACACCCAAAAATATAAAGAAGTGTGCGTATGTGTTCACGACAGCGGGAAGCATCATGAAGGCTGGTGCCAGGAGAAGCGGGGTATCTGGCAAATGGGGCATACCCGTCTGGACATATTCATGGAGGACCCAGAATCCCTTGAGAACCCAGGAAGTCCATACAGTGGAAGGGAGCAAGCTCCCATGTGGGGCCCCCAGAAGACAGGCGTGTGTTCTCCTGGTCCTTAGAATTCTGTGTTGAACTCCAAGCATTGCTTGGGGAAACAGGGTAAATCGATGTGACTCTTAAATGAGCTGTACCGAACTCATTATCATCTGAGTAACTAGAATTCTCCTTATTCAAACCCTGCTGTTCAGAGAGAGGTAACAATCATTCTGTGTAGTACTAACCTAGCCTTTGTCTCTAGCTCTTGTGTTTAGGCAAAAGTTGAATATTAAATCAGCTACCAGCCAGCACTGTGCTCTGTTCTGTTGACCCTAGGGCTCAGCCAGGAAAATCAGACAAAGAAATTTTTCCTCTCAATTTAATATAGCAGTCTCTATCAAGGCTTCATGTATCTTATCTTTTTTCCCCCCAAATAGCAAGGTATACAATTCTTTTCTTGTTTTGCAAATGCCTGTGACTCTCAAACCTCTCTCCTTCTCACTCTCCCCCTGCCAACTGCCACCCACCCCACAGAGCACAGACTGTCCCTAATGTGGGCTGCGTGAGCAAATATTTGATGGAGTGAGAATAAAGGAAAAACATATTAGCGTCCAGCTTGCATAGTTGGCACTCGGCTTAGGAAGAGCAAATTGAGGCCAATTAAAAGTATAACTCTTAGGAATAGCTAGCAAGACCCTTCTCTATTTTCTATGGAGGAGAAAACATTCTTACAGCTTTTTACCTGAGGAGCAGAGGGAAATAGCCTATTGTTTTCTATTATGTTTGAGGGTAATTCTTGCCTCCACCCAGCTCAATTCAAGAGACCTTATGTAACGCAAAACCAGGAGCCAGAAGAGACACAGATGAGAAAGAAACAGTTGGTACCCTCCAGAAACTGACAATCTAGTAGCAGACTGTGATTGACAAGTAAAGAAACAAACAAATGAGTACTGTAAGCAAAGCAAAACCAGGATAAATGATACCTTAGAGAGGGAGGCAAAGGGATGTGCTATGGGGAAAATGACATTTACTGGGACAGCCCTCTTGATGAGGGAGCAGGATGAACAATAAGCAAATAGTTAACTTGCAGAGCTCACAATCCTGCTAGACAGGAGTCTCCCCTGGCTTACAAATGTCCTAAATCTCACTAACAAAGACGATTGGTAGTAGGATTGTGACACCCCACCAAAAAGTCTCCCAACTATCTTAATGTTAATGGCTGGTCTAAAGACAACATTGATCCCAGCCGCAAGGGCAAGGCCTCCGGCAGGCCTGAGACATCCTGGCACCTTGTAGGCCCTCGTTAGCATATGAAAACTCCACTGACACCTCCCTTCCCCTCACCTTCCCCCAACCGCAGGGTATATAACATGCTTACCCTCACAACCCGGGGCAGCCGCATCTCCGCCTGCCCACGGGCCCTGTCCCCGTGCTCTAATAAGTCACCTTTTGCACCAAGGACGTCTTAAGAATTCTTTCTTTAGTCGTCAGCTCCGAACTTCCTCACCCCACCGAACCTGACTTAGGTTCTGGGACTTCATCACTCTGCTCCTCAACTTCCCTTTTTCTGGAACAAGGGGCAACGGAAGGCTATTCCAATTCAGATTTCTGAATAATAAAAAATGCTGTATTTTCCACTATAAAACAACAGTTACATGCGTAAAAAGTAGCACATTATCAAAAACTGAATTACAAAAACAATTATTCTAATAGGGAAAAAAGGGTTGGGGTTGGAAACGTTTTGATATGAAAAAGCAGTTATTTTCCCCCCAGGAACATCAGCACTGAGAATGTTTTTACTAGGTCTAAGTGTATTTTGTTATTTTAGGCAATATATTAGCTCATCCAAGCTGACAATAAGAAACCTAAACATTCCTAGGCAAATATGAGCAGTGCATAAAACAAAACCAAAAGCTGTATGTTTTGAGACTATCCAAATCAATTACAGCCCCATTTGCAGGGGAGGAGGTTGAAGACTGTGTTACTCTGCTAATTTCTGGTTTCAGCTCTGTTCAGTGTCCCTCCCAGAGAGAAAGGATGAGGTCCAATGGCACTGTTGAACTCTACAGTGACCATGGGACTTACTTTGACCAGCAAAGTGTGAGCACAGGTGTCACTTCCAAGCAGGGGCTTTCAGAGACCCACTGTGTCTTTTTCTCCCTGGCAGCACCACCAGAGCTACCCTGGCCAGGGAATGCTTTTTCAGAGGTCTGGAGTAAAGATGCCCACAGGTCAGAGCCCCTAGTCAACCAAGATGTGGGCACATAGCATAGAGGGAGAAAGAAACCTTTGTTCTTATAAGCCAGTAAGATTTAGGGCCCATTTGTTACTACAAATTAACCTACTTTATTCTGACTGATACACAAGTACCAAAAAATAAGCATGAATTGAGCAGATAGCATAAAATAATTCAACCAAAACAACTACCTAGAAACCCAGTGGCTTTTCCCAATTGTGATCCTTATTAGCAATGACAGTCTAGATAATGTCACCATTCTTTGAAGACCCTCTGCAGACACTTTCATACATTATCTCATTTGATGCTCTCAACAGAGGTAATGAGGTAGTTTTCCATCTCCGTTGGATAGATAAGAAAAGTGAAAACCAAGGAGGTTAAGTGATTTATCAAATGCCACTCACCTCTTAAGTGCCAAAAGTGGGAGTTCTTCTGTTTGCTTCAAATTTTGCCAACCCTATGCGCCTTCCACAGGGCCAGTTAAGGAATAAAGTAATCGGCCACACAAAGGGACCTCCAAACACAACTTTGAAGTCATAAGAGCCAGGTCCTGCTAATGTAATCTGAGCCTCCCCTGAGACAGTTTTCTCCTCTGTAAAATGGAGGTGACGCCCCGTCCAGGGTTGTTAGGGGAGTAAATATACATGCAGGTATGAGCTCACTTGCCGACACTTATTGGCTCGCAATGAATGACTCTCAGTGTGATCAGTGGCGGTCCCGATACAGACTGAAGGGTGGCAGATGTACTCTTCCCATGTCCCTAGATAAATCAGTCCCCTCCTGCATCCTACTGAGGCCAGGACACAGCAGGGAACTAAGTTGAATGAGATGTGAAGCTGGGTCAGAGGGCAGGTTGGCCCTCAGCCCCAGCGAGAGGGCCACGGCCAATGCAGGAGCCACAGACCTGGTTCCTCCCTCCATGGAATAGGCCAAGCCCGAATGGCAAGGGACAGCCATCAGCAAGCCCCCTAACAGATGGCCACATGAAATGTAGGAACAGGTTGGGCGCCGATGGCCAGAAAATGAGAGCTTAGAGGAGCAAGGCCTGGCTAGGGATGAAGGCAGAAAGAGAGAGAGAGAGAGAGACTGCAAACAAGAGCCAGTCTGTGACTTGTCCTGGCCCCTGACTAGCAATGAGCGGGTGGAAGCAGCTGATGGCATTAATGACAGGAGCTAATGATGTGAAAACACTTAAGCAAGGGGCCTTCAAGGAGCTGTTGTTGCTGCTGAAAAGCCTTGCTACCGAACAAAGCAATTAGTCAGTCACCCCGCCACCCAGCCCCTCCTCTGCCCGCCTCCGTTTTCCCACCTTTCCAGACCTCAGACCATTCATCCCTTTGTCTCCCCAGCCCTGACGGCAGCCGCCCAGACCGGGCACACAGAAATGCACCAGCTGGAGCCCAGCCCATCACGGCTTTCTCCCAAAGCAGCAGCGCCCAAGGCAGGGCTGTGCAGGGGGGCGGCCTGCGAGGCACCTTTCCGTCTCCCCACTTTTGCCCTGAGTTGTTGGTGAAAAAGTGACCTGCATTTATATACTTCAGCCTATGGCCCTGGCCTTTTCCCATAACACAAAGAAGAGACCTACTGGTTTTTTGCAGCTGGGGGCAGGGGGTAAACTCAAAAATAATTTTGATTTTGGGCACTCCTCTACCCAAAAAGAAAGAGTACTAGGCTGGGAGAGGGGGGTACCTGAGTTCTTGCTTATGCTTCCACTCATCTTTTAAGACTTATTTTAAGCCTTCCCATTCTAGAATCCTTCCTCTGTCCATGAACTCTCCTCTTTCGGTACACGCCCATTACCACAGGTGTTGCCATTTGATGCTCCATGGTAATGGCCCCTTCCTCTCTGTCTTCTTCTCAGGACTCTGAGCTCACAGAGGACCTCTTTTGAGCCTCAGCACCCAGCATATGGGTCCTATGCAGCATCTAGTTCAAGTTTATGCAACTTCCAAATCTATAAGTAGGGATGTAATATATACCCTAGTTCATGTTCCTGTTTGATATTTTAGGATCAAGTATGACAGCGAAACTTGAGATTGTTTGGAAGTGCACAATGACAAATGAATTACAGATGTTAGGCATTGTGTATCTCGGCTTTCCTCATTCACTCCCACAACATGTTTTGGGCACATATTACGTGCTAGCTACTAGGCTGGTACAGAGGGAGCCCCTATTTGAAGCCCCCCCCTTCCCACCCACTAATCTCACAGTCTCACCCCCTCATAGCCCTGTACTTAGCCTCTGGCATACACCAGTGAACCCACTCTTGATGGGTTCTGCCTCCCTTTGCTGGGGTCCAAACCCCAAACTTACTAATAAACATCCATAAAAAGATCAACAATCATATTTTGAGTGCCAGCTACAAGTAGGACACGGAACCAGGCATGGGAAGGAGAAATAAATACACAGGATAAAGTATGGAGTCTCCCCCAAAAGAAGATAGAACATAATATAAACAAAAAATGGAAAAAGTTAGGAAGATATACACTAAAAAAATGGGGTCGCAATTCAGAGAAGGGAGAGTATTCATGAACTGACCCATTAGAAAAGTCTAAAGGAAAGAGGTGATATTTTAATCTGGTCATGAAGAATTGAAAGGCTATGGGAGGCAGACATTATACATGGGAAGCTATTTGCAGAAAATTGGAGCTCTAAGTTTCCTTAGAGGGACAATCTTCAACCTCTTCATCATACAGATGAGAAAATAAAGGCAAAGAGAGATTTGATAACCTGTCCAAGATCAGTAAGCTAGTCACTGGCAGGCCAACGATGCAAACCCAGCAGCCCACACTTTGGCCAGAGAAATGACATGACCAGAATTGGCTTTAAGCAAAAGACAAAGAAGCAAAAGAGACAGAGGGCAAGAAAAAAGGAGAACGGAAGAAGAGGGCAAGAGAAAAAGAGGGAAAATGAAAACATCTCAAAGGAGAGGAGACCGTTTAGGAAGCTACTAGAAGTCCAGAAGCAAACTAATGAAAACCTGGTGAAAGGTTGTAGCTGTGGGAGTGGGAAGAAATGGATAATTCTGGAAAGGTGCAATGTTAGTCTGTCTGGGCTGGTCCACAAGGAACTATAGACCAAGTGTATTGTAAACAACATAAATTTATTTTTCATCATTCTGGAAGCTGGACAACCAAGGTCAGGGTGCCAGCAAGGTTAGGCTCTGGTGAGAACCTAGATAGATCCTGGTTCATAGACAGCCATTTTCCAGCTGTGCCCTCAAACAGCCTCTGGGGTTTCCTCTGAAGGGCACTAATTCCATTCATGAGTGCTTCACCCTCTTGCCCTGAACAGCTGTCAAAGGCTTATGGTCCTAATACCATCACTTTGGGGGAAATTCGATTTTGACATATGAATTTTAGGAGTGGGGAACATGAACATTCAGTCAGTCCATGACAGATAGATTCAAAGTCTGATTACTGATGTAGTGAGATGAAGTGGGGGTAGAATTCCAAGATATCAAGCTTGGGGAAAAATTGAAAAGATCCTTGAAACACCTGCATTTCCCCCAAGAATACCATCCCACTCCCCAGTACTGCCACGATTGTGAGCAGAGCTCTGTGAGGAGCTCAAACCCACCCAAATGCTATTTTTTCCTGCCTTGTGAGAAGAAAATGCTGTCAAGTAGGAGGTGGAGAATGATTTTTCTCACTACAGGGCTTCTCTGTCATGGCAGTAATGTTATCAAGTTAGTAAATAATTGATCTCAAATGAACACCTAGGTTTTGGAGTTATACAATCCATCCTACCTCACCCAAAGGCACATCGCCCAGGGTTCCATCATCCTGACTGCTCGCAGGGGCTCGGGGGGGGAGTTGGGGGGGTGGGTGTAAATTCCTCTCAATCTTGTCTCCAATCAGAAGATACCAGCTTTGTTGAGACTTAGCCACGTTCAAATCTAGGATGTGCCCAAACACGACAGAGGCATTGTTTTCTCTCCCTCGGCCCTCCGTATGTTAAAAACATCTATTAAAATGTGTCTGGGATGGAAGACACCCAACACGCTGTCATTAATTTAAGGAAATAAAATTACACCATATGAAGGGTTATCATACGGAAGATGGTGACCAGCTGTTCTCCATCTCCTCTGGGCAAGAATAAGAGAAAGTGGGAGGGAGTTCAATTTGAAATTGAATTGGAGTGGGGGCTTGACAGAAGGATGGAAGCATAGCCAATGAGGGCTCCCAGACAGACAAACAGCTGAGTTGGGGTAAATGGGGAGATGGGGGTGGGGTGGAGCAGGGAGGGGCTCAAGGCAAAATAAGGTTTTCTTTCTTTTCTCCCCTTGGGCATCTAATGGCCTTTGAGTTTCTCATTTTTTCACCTCTTTCTGGAAAAATACTGCTTTTTAAAATTTTCGCTAAGGTTAGAAACAATTGAGGCATTTTCATTTCAATATAGATCAAGGACTTCTAGTAAATGAATAAAGCAGGAGATAGACTGTGAGAGACACCTTCCACTCAGTAGTTCGTGGTACGCAGCCTTGTGTAGTAGCATCCAGTCCAGCCCTGACTTGAAAATTCAGAACCTGCCTGGATGTGGAAAATGGGCAGGGTAAATTTGAAGTTTCTCCTAATTTAAGGAAGCTCTAATTCCAACCTGGCCCAAGGCTAAATTATGAGTGATCTGGTTTATTCATCAGTCACCCACAGATCTCATGCCTTCTCTAGGACAGTGTCCCTATCCTTTTTTAGTCATCCAGAGTGACAGTCCTCATCAAAAAGTGTTTTTAACAACAACAAATTATATCAGTCACTTACGACTACTATGAATTGAAATCACTTGCTGTCTCTTTTCCAGTCCTGCTTGTATGTAAGTTTCCATTCCTTTCCAGGAGTCTAGCTGGCAGGCAAGGAACAGCTAGTGGAGCAGGAGGAAATTAATCCACAAAGGCAGGACGGGGCCATGGCTTGCATTGTCTTGAATCCCACCAGGATAAGGAGCTTCTATTCTACTCAGATGACATGGGGTGACTTGAAGTTTTTGAGAAGGAAAAAAGTCAAGCATCACATAAGCCACGAGATCCCACCTGGCTCTCGGTCCCATTATAATGCATTAGCTAATTTTTCACTTGTTAAAATAATTTCAGAGTTTTACTTTCACCATTGGGTTTTGCTTCCTGATTGGCCAAGGAATGACCACAGATAAGCCTGCTTCATGATCACCCTGTTTTTCCATCCTTTTGTTCTTCAAGTGCTTGAGATCCCCATTTCAGTCTAGAACAGAAACAGTTCTCATTGAAATGAACAGAAGGAGAAACGCTTTTGAGTAATAATCCTTGGCATTCTGAGTGCCATTTTTCTAGCATTGAGGAACACTTCAGTTGAAAACCTGGCATTGCCCCCACGTTGAGCTCTGTTGATAATCAGTAAAAGAAACAGGAGCATGGTGAAGAAAGAGGGTGGAGGGTAAATTAGCTCCATAGAGAGGCATGAAAGCTTGGAGTGTGTTTTTATGTTCCCTCAAAAGAAGAGGCCAGGTGCCTCTGTTTTCCCTGGCAATTCTGCAGCAAGCATGAACCCAGTCTCCAAGTCAGCAGGGACCTTGAAAACAGTTAAGGTCACAGAGTCAGTTTGGTCCTCTCCAAATCAAAGCTGTATTCATTTTGTTTGTAAGTGTTGTAAAGTTGTTGGTAATGATTTGCTCTCCTGCTGACAATCTATGCCAAAGTTTCAGCCTCTCTGGAAATGGCTATGATCTAAACTCTTTCAAGGGGAAAGAAAGAAAAAGAAAAAAACAACAACAACAAAGAAAAATGAAAGAAAACACACACAACCCCCACATATCTCCAGCTCTTTTAATGGACAAGTTGACAGAGTCCTTAACGAGTGTCTCTCTGGGTCCCCACCATAATTATAGGCTGGGAAGGAGGGCTGTGTTCCGTGTGATTAGAGACTGTTTGTGTTTCTGTCCATTTGGGAACAAAGAGGTGGAAGCATTTTCAAGAACTTGAGGCCAAACACTTTTCGTGAGGGAATTTTACTCAATCGCTTGTTAAATAATTTCAAAGATGGTCATTTCATCATTAAAACGTTCTTCTAAAAATTTATCACAGACTTGTTGAGAGCTGGTTTTGACTGGTGGCACATTGGAAATGATACACTTGATTTAGCCATCACCCTCTCCTAAAACCACACCAACCACGGGCCCTTCCCCATCCATGTCCCAAGAACTGAGTCAACCTCTCACCTTCCCCCACCCAGATGGTGATGAAGATACACAGTAGCCAACTGCTTAGCAGTTCCCTTTCCCTCTTTTGTCACAAGACTCCATCAGCCTGGAGAGGTGGGGGGAAAAGTCTTGGGGAAGGAAAAAGAGAGAGAAAGGGTCTGATCACCAGCAGCCTTTTCAGAAAGCACTAGAATTGGGGTACAGTTTTCTTTATTGAAAGAAATCTCTTTATAGCCTGATACTGGTAATATGGCTAACCAGTAGAGAATGGGAAATAGGAGAAAGAAACCTATTTAAGATACCCTTAAATCTCAAGGCATTTGAGCCAAGAACTTGGCAGGGAAATACATTTCCACCCTTTACTGACATCCGATATTATACCACCAATACCCTAAACACTATCAAAATTTCCATCAAGCACCCGCTTCTCCCCTTCCACAGCTAACCAAAATCCCCCCCAATCTCCAAAATGCAGCTCAGACCCCCCTTCCCCCATGCCGCTCTTCTTAACCGCCCCATCCCACCCTTGTTTCCCCTGATTTTCACTTCCGGCCACTACCACAAAGTCGCTTCTCATTAATCAACACCCCTCTCGAGAGCAGAGCCGAACTAGAGAGACTCTGCCGAGACCCACGCAGATGTCTCCGCAGCACAGCTGTCCCGTGTGGCAGGAGAAGGTGGTGCGGAGAGATGGGGTGGATCACCTCCTCCAACATCTGCCGCAGAGACATCTCTCCTCCACATAAGGACACACAGGCGTGCTTCTCACAGGGGGGAGGGAGCTGAAACTGTCGCTTGGGGAAGGCAAGGAAGGTGTTAAGTGGGAAGGAGGCAGAGGAATGGAAAAGGGGCCCTTGGGCCTGCAGAGGGGTCTGCTTCCTTCTAAGTCCCTCGAGGCTGATACATCAAAGGGAGAAAAGAGGAGATGGAGCCCGCTGTGGGGGTTTGGGAAAGATGCTATCATGAAAGGTGCTCCTGAATCGAATTAATACGGCATTTTCTGTGGTTGGCAATGAGTATGGAGAGTCTGTGTGTGTAGAGAAAAGGCATTTGTGGAATGTATGTTCTCCCTAAGTATGGAAATATGATCACAGCACCACAGATACCCAAGACAGGTCAGATAGGAAAGGCACGAAAGGGCCTTTATTTTGTAGCTCTGGGGAAAGATTGTATATTTCCATTCTGGTATCTTTACATACCTCTTCCATTATTCCCTCCTCACACCACACACACACACACACACACACCCCTATTTTGTTCATTCTTCCCTAATAACAAGGTATGTTTTTGTGCTCGCTCTCGCTCTCGCTCTCTCTCCAAATGGTCCCCATTCCCAGCCTGTAATGCTCATACTCTTTTCTAGATTATTTAAAATCTATCAGGCAATGTTGTCACCTCCATTAAACCTTCCCCGATGGTTTGCTTTGACAAAACCAGCATTGTTCTCCTCTCAGATGTCCCACTGCATTAAAAGTCTGCTCTCCGTTCCCTAGTACACGCACGCTCTGTGTGTATGTGTGCACGTGTGGGGCTGTGCATGGAACAAAAGTTTCTTGAGATCTAGCAGGGGAACCCCTTAAACATAGAGAAGATCTCATTAACATCTGTTGACCAGCTGGATATTAAACCAAACCCAGGTTGCTATGTTTACTCCCCACTATGTCTGCTATCAAACAGTAGCAATTTGGAAGGTATTATGTTGTCATTCCCCTTCGTCAATGATGCAGAGGATTTGGGAAGTCCCACAAGAGCTTTGGAAGTGCTCTTCCCTTTTCGTGATATCCAGACTTGACTCTACCATCTTTTTACCCAGGGCCCTAGGAACTGTTCATCACCCCTGCCTCAGGTAGGGCATTAAGCACCATTCCCATCAGTATGAAACCTAACACAAAGTCTTGGAGTCATAGGATCCCCAGCAATCCCACCTGGACAATGTATTCATTCCACTGCCATGGAAGTTAATCAAACATCCTCTCCCCATCCCCAAGTTTTTATCTTTTCCATAAAAATAGGAAGTTCAATTATTTCCAAAGTTTTGGCAAAAATTACTTCAGCTCTTCTTTCTGCATATTTGATTGATTCTTTCCAAAGCAAATGGAACTAACCATCTAATGGGTAACACGGGAGTAAGGAACTTGGGCTTGCTTGACTTAGCACCTTCTGGGTTTCTGAAACTGTGCACAGAAAGAGCATGCTTGCTTCTGCTCCTCTTTCCCAATTGTGTGTGTGGGGTGAGGGGGTGTCTGATGAACTTATAACCATGGACCTGGAGGCGCATGATTCTCTGCTTCTACTTTTAAGCATTAGCAGACTATTGAGAATGATTTTAGGTAAGTCTGACCATAGATACAAACCATAGCTTGTCAACTCCAGTATCACAAGCAAAAGCTTATATTTTGACCCATATATTTTCTTCCACTTTTTACTTCTCATTTGATTCAAAACTCAGTGAGAGCTTAAGGGATGAGAGCAATCATCACCCTGAAAACCCCAACAATTCATGCACCGATTGAGAAACTTAAGGTAAGTCCAGACCTTGATTTGGAAATCAGAGTACCACACAGAGAGGCTGATGCTTCCTATGCAGCGGCAACAAAAACTTCAGGTTTCCAAGTTTCAGTTTAGTGTGGGTCACACGGCATTTGACTTTTGTAGGACAGAGAAGCTTTTTGTGACTGAGTCCATGGCCAAGGGGCTATTTTTCATTAAAGGTGTCAGGCTATGTTTTAAATGCCCAGTCCTATTTTAACAGATGCTGAAATTTTCATGCACAAGCTGAATGAGTCTTAAAAGGAGGCCCAGGCTACTCAGACCTCTGCCAACATTTTCTCACCTGCGATTGTACTTAGAAGACCAGAAGAGGCACCCCATGTTTCAAGGCTGCTTGTTCTACAATGTTCTTCTTCCTCTTACTTTGCAGAGGAATCACGATGATGATGATTTATATTAATTCTACTTCTTTATTATCTTAATTTTCTGGTTTTGAATTTCTAAGCTTGTATTGATTAAATTTGCCATTTAGGTCTACTGGAATGGAACCGGGGACAAATGGACATCACCTAGAGATTGGAAATTAAAGTGGCCCTTTTGACATGGACTCTGGATGCAACAGCAGGTCGTGACATCACATTGTCTTCTAATGGGAAGAGGTGACACAGACGTGTACCCATATGTATGACAATGCCTCTAGTAATAGCTCCCATTCATTAAGCATTCACCTTCTGATCCCTTTTCACGTTTTATATGTATTTTCTGGCAGCAACTCTACGATGCGATTGCTGTCCTTATGCCCATTTTATCAGTGAGGACACTCAAGAATAGAAAGGTTTAAGTAGCTTTCTTAAGAACATAATAAAACTAAAATGGCGAAGCCAAGATTCACACTCAGTCAGACTCCAGAGCCTACACACTTCACTACTAAGCTTTAAAGATAGTTATTTATTTAGGCAGAAATACGCCTGGAACTAAATGTGTGAGAAGAGAACGCAAGGAATGGAATGTACTAGACAATTCTGCAGAGATTCTTGCCCCCTCCCCCATCTGACCATAGCTTATTGAACCATCGGAGGACACTTGACACAAAAATAATGAATCCATAAGCCGATGAACATCTTATGACTACTGCCTAAAAGACAAGTTAGTTAGTGAAATTTTCTCCAAGGATTTAAGCTAAGATACATAGAGATACTTGCCAATACTAAAGTTGGTTTGGCACTGGAAGACTATGTAATTTTAGGTACCCGGGTAGCCATTTGGAACCATATGGAAAAATAAGTAAGTAGAAAAATCTGGCTGGTGGAAAGGAGAACAGAATAGAAATTTAGAGAAAATCTGAGATAAACATGCAATATCAAAGAGAAAAAATCATTCTTTTTCTTTTTTTTTTTTTTTTTTTTTTGGCTCTTTTGAGTGTGTCTGTTCTTTTCCCTTATAACTTCAGCAGTCCAACAACACAGTAGTACTATTGGCTTTCTGTTGTAGTTACCTGGGGACCAAACACAATGTCTGGATCACAGTAGGTGCTCAATAAATGTTTTTCAAATGAAAGGGTAAGAAATATGGATCCTGAATAAACACAAAATTCTGAGACCCTGTGCTGAACAACCAGGTGATTTTCTCAGCATACCTATTGCTCTCAAACATACAGCAGAAAATTTTTCAGAATACTTGATTGGGTACAAGGTCTTGAACTTCCTACCCTCAAGTCTGGATTTCATAGGCACTGTAAATCTGGGAGGAAAAATAAGAGTTGTGTGTTTCCTTCACAATCCAAAGAGACTCTGATATCATCTACCACTCCATTCCAAGTAGATTTGCTACTTAAAATGAAAGATGCCCAACTAAATTTGAATTTTGGAAAAACAACAAATGATTGTTTATTATGTGTGTCCCCAAACTGCATTGTACATGCATTTACTAAAAACAAATTCATTGTTTATCTGACATTCAAATTTAACTCAACATCTTGTATTTTTATTTGCTGAATCTGGCAATCACCAAAGGTCAGTTTTCTACCAAACAACCAGGCCTATCCAAGAGGTCAAGTTCTTGGTGGTGTCTTCTCACAGCATCTCACCTCACATAAAATATGGTGGATTCCCCTCTGCCCTAATGCCATCCACCCAACAAGTGCAAAACAACACACGTGTATGTACACACACATACACACACACACACACACACACACACCGTTCAAAAGGAAGCCCTAATACTTCTCGATGCTTAAGAGATAGAAGTTATTAGATTCAAAGCATTGTTAAATTCCTTTAAAAAAAAAAATCCTGGTGGACATGGCAATACATTAACCTTATCCTTCACTTTCAGTAGGGAGGAGCTTAGTATCACCAATATAACTTTCCTGCTCCCAAAGGATACTCAAGGTCACTTTGCTTGACTTTCCTTAACATGTGAAAGTGTTTCAGCAAATGTATCATTAACCTGTTACGATGAGCAATTCTTCAAATTACGAGCAAGAGCTACTATGACCCATCCTTCTTCAGTGACTTCATAGAATCCCTCCAACAGGAAGACACCTACCCCTGCTACCTAAGCATGCTTTCTTTGGGAAAAGCAATATAGAGGAAAGGAGGTAGGGAATATGGTCTGGAGACTTCTTCCCACAGTGTTTCCCCAGCAACCAACATCACCCGCCTCCTGCCATACAACCCATGTCTAGGGGTGTTCAGTCATCACCCCTCCCCCAGGGTCACAGTTAGAGGATACAGATGAGAGATGGTCTCTCCTAGTCACTCTCATGATCCCAGGTGGTGTCTGTGCCAGATTCAATTTTTCATCATTTCTCTAAGACATTACCAAACTTCCCTCCTTTGCCTCACTTAGTCCCCTCGGTGACCACCTGGTGTGGTGAGAAAAGTGGGGCCAGAGGAGGTTCAGTCAAGGGACTTATCCAATCACAATGAGACGCTGGCAGAATTAGAACCAGTAGAGCTGAGACTCCGTATTTGACCTTGCCCTTCCCAGCCTGGAGCTCCTCCCCATCCCCCTGCACCTGACTCAGGTAAGAATTCGTGGCCTTATGATGATAAGTGTTGCTGACAGATGTCATATCCTCTCTCCGTATAGGGCTGGGGCAGGGACTGGCCCCACTTGACAGCCGGGAATGCAGAGAAAATTAAAAATACATTTCCTAAACAAGTGAGAAAAGCACAGTGGGTCAAAGGAGGGCCCCCCAAATAGACTGATATGTCTGAGCCAAGGGCAAGAGGTGCTGCTTGCCAGTTATCCTGGGCACATCCTCTTGCTGCAGAGGGCACGAGCACTCCTAAACCATTGCACTAGATGTTAAATGAAGCAATTAAAGATGAAGGGGACATTTTAATTACCAGGCTTGGCTGGCTCCAAAGGGGCCCAAGATTCAAGCAAATGTGAAGACTCAATTATGCTGAACGGGAGCAGGTCACCTGGCACCGTGGGGCTGGTTACCCAGAAGCCCGGGTGGAGGAAAAGGGATTCCGAAGAATAAAACAAAGGAGAAAAGAGAAGCCACGTGACAAAAAAATTCATAAGACAGCAGGAAAAGGCAAGAGATCCATAACATCCTGAAGTGTAGGATCAACCTGCCTCTCGAGGGAAAACAGGTAAATTAGTCCCATTAGCAATTTTAGAAATTCCCTCTTCTCTTTGCTCTAATGGATATGCGATTTTTTATTTTTTCAGCTTCGAATAGCTCATGAACTTTTCACCTTTCCATCTTTCCCAAGCCAGAATTTCTGCTTGCCTCCATCAAGAGCACCCCAAAGACAGATGTCACAGCAATTCTGGAACTAGTCTGTACTTTCTGGAAACTTCCAAACAAAGTTCACACGGAGAACACCCTGGGAGTAAGGAGAAAGGGTGAGTGGTGTGTTGGGGGTGCCATAGACCATTTTTTCATTGTTTGAAAGTAATCACTGAAACTCCAATTTGTAAAAAATTACAGTATTCTTCCTTCTACTTCCTCTCCTTCTAGTCTGTTTTAATATAAACTAGAATCAAAAAAGCTAACTCAAATACCTTCTACATCTGTGAGAAATGTGTCCGGAGAAACCTCACAATTTCCCGAATTTAGGCTACCATGATTTAGGTTCCATAAAATGCATCATATCTACGAGCAGGTCAGTTTTCAAGCAGACACAGAATCACCCAAGCTCACCCTCTGGTCAAGACATTTATTACCATCCATTAGCCTTGCAGCATGTTGGAGTCACATGAGCTAATTTGTTAGCTCCAGACTTAAAACTAGAACCTAAGGGCACCTGGGTGGCTCAGTGGGTTAGGCCGCTGCCTTCGGCTCAGGTCATGATCTCGGGGTCCTGGGATCGAGTCCCGCATCGGGCTCTCTGCTCAGCGGGGAGCCTGCTTCCTCCTCTCTCTCTCTCTGCCTACTTGTAATCTCTCTCTGTCAAATAAATAAATAAAATCTTAAAAAAAAAAAAAAACTAGAAACTAAAAATCTGGGCTTCTAGTCCTAACACTTCCCCCAGGTGATGCTACAGGCTGTCTTTGGGGTTTTGCTTAATTTCTAAAAATAAATGCATGGTCCAATTAACCCTGGGTGGATTCTTCATAGGGTTCCATTGTTGCAACTCCGAGGCTGACACATTTAGGTGTCACAGAACCTCTTTGCACAGCCCTAACAGCATCTAGAAATAATAATAATCTAGAAGATTAGGTAGATAACGATAGATAGATAGATAGATAATCTAGAAGATTCGAGTTATCAATTTGTCATTTTCCCATCTCCTTATTTCCACAGGGGCCAGCTAAGATTGTTGTCCGGTATCAGGAGGATGTCTGCTCACTCGCTGGCAGAGCTCCCTTGGATAGGGCTCACCTCCCTGCCCTGCCCCAAAAAGGCTCTCTCTTTTCAGGCTGGAAGTCGGAGGCACCGTAGGGAACGAGCTGACAGTTTAACAGAAGAGGAGACAATTGTTGCTTCAGAAGAGCCAGCCAGCCCCTGAAAACAAGGCCTGCCCGCTAATGAGTGGAACCACCCCTCTCCTACACTTGGAGGGAAGGATCCAGGGCTTTCAGCAAAGATGCATTGTCTTCAGTTCCCAAAGGCAAGACCTGTTTGGCAAAGTCAGTGCCCCACCAGCAGGATCTGAGGAAGGTCTTCCGTAAGTCAGCAGGTCTGCTCAGGAAGTTAGATATCAACATCATGTCAGCAAATGCATCTCAGCTATAACTAAAGGGATGGGAATTGGCACCAGGCACATCCCTAAAACCCCCCCGGGAGAACTATGCCTCCGCCTTCACATTCACATAACGACACAAACAGAAGCACCAGGTTGGCCCCACCGGCCTTCATAGTCCATCCTGTGCCTCTTTCCCGCCTTTCGCACATTTGCTGCCTTCGAATTAATTTGTGCAAAGTCGTTCTTCCGCACACACCCCATCCCCGAAATAGCGAGGAAAGCTCAGGTTCTGTTTTGACTGATGGGGAAACTGAGGCAGAAAGTGCCATTGAGCAAGGGGCCCGGGGACTGGTGAATTCTAGTTCTCACGTCTCCACCCAGAAGAAGGGACATTCCTTTTCCCTTTCTCCCTGTAATTAAATCAGACTGTCACCACTTCAGTAAAAACAACATTTGTTTAGGGAGGAAAGGGGGGACGTGCTGTGTGGTGCTGCCTTCCCTTTGAGCAGCCCTGACAGAAACAGCACCGAGCCCTGTGTGCCTGCCGGTTCCCCTTTGTAGTAGGCTCCATTCATCATTGCCTTTTGGGGCGGCTAAGCGGAGGGCTGGAAAGAGAAACAAAAAATGACACAAGCTTCCAAAAAGCTTTTTTTTTTGGTTTTTTTTTTTTTTTTTTGGTTTGTTTTCTTTCTTTTTGGTCTCTCTTTTCTTTTCCTTTTCATTTGAAAGTCCAAAATGTAAAGTGCAGGGCTCAATCAGAGGGCTAATGCTTTCCATTTCAAAGGTCCTTTAATCTGAGCAGACAATTCGCAAACATCTCTTCTCCAGGCGTCCCCTTTCCCAGCCCATTAATAATAAACTACCGCTACCAACAGTAGGTGGGGTGGTGTGTGCAAATCCACTCGGTATTCACACCTGCTACACTCCTGATCTGAAATGCACACTACAGGTCTACCCCATTTTAAGAAAGCCCTTAGCAGAGAGGCAAATTGCCCCCATTTCGAAAGGTTTTGGAAAAAGGAGAGAGAGAGAAAGACAAAGCTGCTAAAGGCAGTGCACACTGGAGTTGCGAAGCCTGGGTCCAACTCATTCATCCATTAATGCATGAACGTGTGTCTGCTTTCCTCTAACCGAGCACATACTGTGTCCCAGGCCCTCTGCTAAGGATCGAGGTTAAAAGGTGAATAAAACACAGGCCTCCCTCAAGCATTCTCAGCCTGGTTGAGCCAGTGATCAGCTATGTCCTTGAGTTAGTTGCTCAAGCCATGTGGGTCTCAGATCTCCCTTTTGAAGAAGAAAAATAATAGCTGGCTTCCCTCTAGCTTGCAGAGCGAGAAGGTAGTAAACCTGTGCATTTAAGTGTGTCTTTACAGATCATTAACTACTATGGGGAATGGAGGGTCATAGGAATAATAGAATTTTTGAGCTAGAAGGAACCAAAGAAATCAACTATTCTAACCTTTTCATATAAGAAGGGAGCCTGAGAACTAAAATGTTAGGAGCCTCTGTCTGTTGAAAATCTATCCAAAGTGAAAACAAAACACTTTTGAAATAATAATGTAAGACAGAGGGTTAGGTTAGGAGATTTATACCAATTCTTTTCGGAGGGGGTAGCTCTCAGGAATAGCAATCAGGAAAACTGGGATCTAGTCTTGGATATTTCATGAACCAGCTAAGTCCATGGATGAGTGATTCAATGTCTTTTGAGTCCCAGTTCTGTCAAATGTAAGAGGAAAATTACAAATGATTTTTTAAAATGGTAAAATGAAAGACGATGGCCTTGGAGTCCTACAGATCAGGGTTTGATTTCTGCCTCCGCCACATTTTAGCCATGTGAGCTTGGGTAGGTTACCTAAAAATGAACCTCGGCTTCCACCTCCATAAAGTGGGCATAACTCCACCTCCCTAACGGGGTTGTTGGGATTAAATATGGTGAAGCCATAAAGCACTTTGAACATGGTGAGTACTTTTAATGAATGTTAATTCCCTCCTTTCCTAGATAACCTCTTCTAGCATTAAATTCTATGACTATGAAATGTCTCCTAAAATGTGACCTCATATAAGTACATTGGCTTTACTACTTCCTCACTCTACAAAGTAGGGAGGAACCAGACACTTTCCTTCTAATAGAAAATGGAATGGGAATCTGAAAGTGTGACAGGTCACTCAAGGTCATAATAGGTTAGCCACAGAAATGGGAGTTGAACCTGGAATTTCTACTAGTAGCTTGGAGGCATGTCTCCAAATATCCATCTGTCGCTAAAAGAGGGAGTCTCCTTACTTCCCATCAGCCACCTTAGAATGAACTCAGTTGGTTCAAAGGAACAAGAAAAAGGAGAGAAAATTGTGTTGTGCTGATGGTGCCACCGGTACTTCCTTTAATCTTTTCCACAACCCCCTGGGGTAGGAAGGATCCCCATTTTATTGATGACGATACAGAGGAACAAAGGGGTAATAGAATTTCCCAAGGTGCCCAAGACTGGTGCACGAGGAAGCCAGAATTCATCCAGATACAAAACAAGTGTTCTTAACGTCATATCACCGTCCTTGTGTTGTCGTCATTGTCCATGCATTCAAGGTAAATCTCAGCAGAGATCTTTGTATCATTCAATCTCTAAGGTCGTGCTAAGAATCTTTTCTTCTACTCCGTCTCATTCATGATCTTTGCTATGAAGCCACAAAAAGTATTACCCAACCTGAAATTTACTTATACCTTTCCCCTACATGATTGCCTGGAACCAAAGAGAAAGGTCAAAGGAATCTGGAGTTTCTGGGGACAATAATCAACACCTCTGACCATCCCTGGATAAATACACCTGGTGATTTCAGAGGCATCGAAGAAGGGACTTAGGAGACCCAGGACACGGGAACATGTGGCATGCTTTAAGGTTAAAGCCAGCAGCTGATGATAAATGAAAAAAGACTTTTCAGACAGAATGAATGTAAATGAGAAAAGAAGCCCCTGGTTAAGGAAGTTATTCTAGCAAGTGGCTATATAAATGTCTTTATATTGTTATTTCCAATATTAGTTTGTTGTTCCTCCATGAAAGCTGATTTATTTGAAATGTTATTACTAGAAACACCCTAATCTTTTGGTAATAATTCATATACTGGAAGATTACAGTTTTGGAAGGCAGCCCAGCGCTGTCTGGAATCCTATTTATGGATTAAAGGATTTGAACAGCATTGCAAGCAAGATCTCTAAAGAGTAGGATAATGTAAACCTGGTTCCATATAAAATGCTTTACCCCAGCTATAGTAACCCCATTAAAGTCAGATTGTTAGAGGACACTGGGTATGAAGACTTTCATTACACTAAACCAGGATATCACTGCCCCTGAAGAGCAGGGATTTTCAAGCCCAATTGCCCCTTGTTTTGACAGACTATGCTTAACTTTGCATTTCCCCTTTCTCCTAGGACACACCAACCTCGCATGACCTGGCCTCCCTGAAAGGCTATGTTCAGGTGGAGGAAGAAAAAAAGTCATTTGTCAAAAAAAAAAAAAAAAAGTCATTTGTCACAGCAAAGGCAGTCATGAAGTTAATGTGGTTTATCCATAGACCTGGGATAATGTGTACCAAGTGCTTTTTGTTCTTGGAAATCTTCATGTTAAAATCAATCCCACTCTACCAAAAGAGCGCCTTCAGTAAGTAGTCCAGGTCTTGATGCTAGAAGAACCCAGAGAAGATTAACTAAACCTGACAAGAGCAGGCAAGAATCATCATGGACCATCATGAGAGCACAGCACTAAACAGACCCAGATGAGCAACCAAGACAAAGGAGGCCTGGCGTGCTCTCTTCCCCTGGAGGGCCCTTGGGGAGTCTGATACTCCAACAAGTGGTGGGGAGGCCCTGGGAGCTGGTTCCACTCTTTACTGTCTGTGTTGCCATGAGCTGATCATTTAACCTCTTTGAACCTTAGCCTCTTGATTCTTAAAGAGGTAACATCTACTTGCAAGGCTGTTGGGAGAATTTTATGAGGTCATAGACGACAAGTGCCCAGCACACAGAGGGTGTTGAAAGAAGGGCAGCGGTACCCCTAACTGTGTCAAACAATGTGCGCAATCCAGAAAGATGGTCACCAGAGTCTGAATCAACAACTCTGAGTTCTGTACTCCACTTCCTACAAGGTGCCAAACCAGAAATGCTGTTAGAACTGGCCAGGGCTCAACAGAAGGAGAGAGAAGGGGAGGGAAGGCGGAGAGAGCAAGGCTAGAGCAATGTCACATTCCCCTTCAGCAAAGACACTGCCTATTAACATAGAGTCATCAAGCATCTCGTGAACATCATCTGCCACATAAATAATGGATAATAATTCTAATTATACCACCATCTAAAACTTGACTTAGGAAGTCTTTATTTTTTTACTCCAACTTATTTCAGTCACCTCAACCAAATCCTATTTTATTTTATGACTTCTAGGTTCTGCTCAAGGATTCCAATCTTTGTTCTGACTTTAGACACAGTACAGGAAGGAAAATTTCTCTTCAGGCCCACCATGAAAAAGGGAAGCATCTGAGGGTTGTTGGAGGCTCTAGAGAATCACAGAGCAATATTTATAGAAAGGTAGTCTTTGGACTACCTGTGTTAGTGTCACTGGGGGAAGGGAACCCTTCCTTAAAGTGGAGATTTCTGGGTTCTACCCCAGAGCCATTAAGTCAGAATATCTGAGAATAGGCCATAGGAATTTACATTTTTAACAAGTTCTGGGAAAGAGCTTTATGTACAGAAAACCTTGAGAATGGGGAATTCCCTAGGGATTCCTAGAGAAGAGCCAGTGGGTGTCCGTGTCCTTCAGGGCTTCTAGGGAGCATGGTGATAAAGAACATTTGTATTGTGTCTTAGTGTTTACAAACACAAACGTGATCTCATGCTAAAGAGTGTACATGCAAACAAAACAAATATATCCATAATGCAAATTATAGATATTGATAAACAATACAGTACACCTCATCGACCCAACACCATCAGAGAAAAGTCTGTTCTACATAAATGAATTTGTTAGAAAAACTGGGATTTAACTCTTTGAATGCCTAGTGTTTGAAACAATTAGTAATATCAGTGTTTTTTAGAATGAATTATACAGACTCTTGTCTTAATAAACCAAGGATACCAAAGGTAATTGAACATTATATTGACTCAAGGTCACATTAGGAGCATCTGCTTTTGCAGGAAGCCTAGAAGCAGGGATGTGTGGCTCACTGATGAATAGTGATGTGCTCTGGTCTCCACTTGCGTGAAATATTCTTTGTCCTGACATTTGACAGCCCCAACCTTGAAGCATTTTGCTTGCCATTTATGGTTTTTCTGACTTCCCTATGAATTGGCTATCAAATGTCACTTCCTGTGAATAGGACACAAAGCACCCCCTCTTTCACTCTTTCTGATGTACCACCTGTATTCTAAGGTAGGAGAAAATAGACAAAGCCTTATACTTGTAAGTATAACAAGAAGAAATCAACTCTGAGTTTTCATGAATAGATGATCCACAGAATAATATTCATGAGGTTGAATGTGAGTATATGGACTCTATTTCCTCTGCTCAGAGGCCTCTCTACTTATTTCTAGTAACAGCCGTGCAGCAGCATTCAGGGAGTTGAGGGGTTCTGTATCCAACCTCTTCCTAAGTGATGTGAACAGCTGCATCGCTCTGAGGTTCTCGGGCCCGAGGGCCTGCTCACCAGGATGATCACGTCCAAGGAACTGGGGTAACCTGTATATTTACTGTCAGTGCATGGAAAGAAAGGAAATGGGCTAATAAGATCACTTAGAAAAAGAAGATTTAATATTTTCAGGTAAATTAGTAAGAATTCTCTCCGTTACTATCAGATAAACAACTTAGATTAATTTCAGAACAAGGGGATTAGCTCACAAAATCCACAGGCTTCTCTCTATACAAAGCTCTTGACTCTGGTTCTGTGTGTGTTGACAATACTCTTTCCAAGAGGAGATGGCCTGTCTCCATACAGCAGGAAGCATATCTGCATTCAAGGATTCCTATATTAGAGCCCAAAGGAAAGAGGTGCTTCTACTTTCCCACTTTAATACAGCAGGAAAATTCTCTGAATAAACCGAATTGGGTCACCCTTTGTGCCAACTGTTTGTGGAAAGACAAATGGTCAGGCCTAGATCAATGTGCCCATTTCCGTGGTCAGGGGTACGTGATGCTGACTGGCAGCCCATCACAATCAGAAGGTTGGTGTGAGGCAGGAGCAGCTCCCCAAACACAGGGAGGATTGATCTTTGTGGAAGAAAAAGGGAAAGATGTTACAGAAATCAAGCAAGAGATGTCTGCTGTGGTGAAGCTATGGCAGTGGTCTCCCTAAGGAGAGTGCCATGGAAAAGCAGGCAGGATGAAAAATCATGGCTCTCTGCCGACAGGGGTTAGATCAGGGAGAGCTAGAGCTGCAGAAGTGTCAGCATCCATAATGTTGAACCACTTCTCTCTATGGAATTCCCAGAAGGAAAATTCTAGCAAAGAGAAATTTTTTATTTCAGTGACTCTGCATCAGCCAGGGAAACCAGATTATGCTGTGGTAACCAGTAACCTGCAAATCTCAGCAGGTTTTCATATCAAGCTTTATTTCTCAATACTAGTAGGTATCCAATACAGTTTGCCAAGGGAGTTCTGCTCATCAATGTCCCCACTCTGAGACAGAACAGCCACCATCTGAGAATGGTGAATCACATCTCTACTCTAGGAGCTTCTGTCTAAAGTGACCCTTCCACTTCTGTTAGCCAAGTAAGTGAAATCCTGCCATGAGTCTGGGAAATATTAATGGATAACACTAATGATGACCAACGACTGTGGATTCCCCAGCCTAAGAAGGAAGGGGAACAGAGAGGGGAAAGAATAATTCCCTACCAGACTCCACCTAGTAGATGTAGCCCTTTGGGTTCACCGTAGCTCCTCTACCTTCTATGTGCACCATTGCTCCCTGTGCAGGATACAGACAAAGGATTCTAATGTTGTGATGGTAGGGAGAGGAGGAGCAGAATGTACCAACTTTCTGTTGGAATACTTAGAGAATGCAAGACAGAACGGGGCTATCTGGGCCATGACATGAGCTATAGATGATATAAGTAATCGTGTGTGTGTGTGTGTGTGTATGTGTGTGTGTGTTTGGTGATAAGAGTAGAAAAATCAGGGAGGGGAGCTGGGGAAGGGCTCTAAATCTCTCAAGAGTTACCTGGGAGAGACTGCAGAGGTGACTCAATAAATGACCCCCTGCTAAGCCCAGTTAAGTACCACATGTAGCATTAGGGAAAAACATCCCAAACTAAGAGAGAAATAAGAAAGGGGGAAAGGAAGGGAGGAAGAGAGGGGAAGGAAAGGAAAGGAAGAAGGAAGAAAGAAAGGGGAAGGAAAGAGAAGAGAAAGGGAAGGAGAGAGGGAGGGAAGGAAGGAAGGAGTGAAGAAAGAGAATGAGAAAAAGAAAGGAGAGAGAGTCGGAGGTCGGAAGGAGGAAGGATGAAAGAAAGAGAGATGGTGGGAAGGGGGAAGGAAGAAAGGGAGAGAGGATGGAAGGAGGAAGGGAAAGAAGGAGGGAAGAAAATAGCTTTCTTGTGAGCAATTAGCCTATATTGGCATAGGTCAGACATTTATCATCCAACATTTGCTAAGAATCTATTGATCAAATACAAGCCATCGTTCTTGCCTCAAAAATTGAATTTCTTGTAGGCAAACAGGCAAGCAAAAAGAAACACACACACACACACACACACACACAGAGAAATACTGCTATGTCAGAAGCAAGCCCAAAGATTATGGGCACCTCAAGAACAAACACTTGATCTTAAACCTGATCCATGGAAATAATTATGAATGGCATCCAGATGAAGGGAATCTCTGAACTAATCCTAAAAGACAACTAGAAGTTAGCCAAATAAGGGAAAACAGTTTCAGGGAGAGTATTCCAGGGAAAAGGGGGTACCTACTGCAAGTAGGTTAGTATGGAAGATGGTAAGAGGTAAGATTGGAAAGAACAGTCCATAATGAGCTTTTTTTTGACTTGCAGATGAGTTTGAATTTTATCCTGAAATAAGTGAAGAGAATTTTGAGCAAAGAACTAACATGGTCAGATTCACATTTTAGAAGAGTCACTGTGTCTAAATAATGGGATTAAGACTGGAGGGATGGGTAGGGAACAGCTAGAGGGCTCTCCCATTAATCCAAGTGAAAAATATTGAAAGTATAAACTGAATCAGTGGGGGTTGAGGGAGAGGTGGGCCTCAATCAATGCCAGTCCCAATCAGTTAGTTAGGGAAAGCAGGTCCTTGGGAAGGGAGGAAGATGGGACCTGGAGCTCTTTGGACCCCAGTAGAGACACCATCTTCCATATTTTCTTCCTTGGCCCATGCTACTCCAGCAGGTTCCCTAAGAACCATGACACTGAGTGATCATGTCCCCTGCACCAAGTCAACCTCATTCTCCTAGAAGTCAGCTGTGTGGTGTTGAAGGGGTCAATCTGGATCACCCAAGGCAACAGGGAAGAATAACTCGTGCAGTCAAAAATATCCAAAAAAAATCAGTGGGCTGTAGCCATAGCAGACTCAGATCCTGAGAGGGTAGAGCTTTCAGGGGGATCTTTCTCTCCATCCCCACAAAGCTTACAAATTGTTTCACAGAACATGGCCACAGGTCTTCGTGTTCATGGAAAATGATGTGCAAATAGAGTGATGGCGCCATTTCACAAACCTTAGCCCATAAATGATGATATTTGTTGTCTTAAACACTGTATTAAAATGATGGCAGTGCTCAACACTGCATTATTTCTAATTAATGATCCAAAGCAGCAGCAAACAAGAAGGAGTTCACACATTCTGGGCCCTGGGCCCTCTAAGAGCAAGATGGCTACATCTGTTCTCCTTCTTCCTGGAATGCAAAGGGGACTCCGCTGGTTCGAGGTAACAAACCTACCCAAACCAAATGAATTTATTAGAACAGGAAGAAGGAGAAAGGAAAGCAGCTGCACCACCGGAAAGTGGGGGAATGAGGGACATTCAAGAAAAGCACACTCCTCTGGACATGTAGCCCTTGTTTTCAACTCACTGTCCTTGTCTTGTGTTTTTATTTGCAGAAAACAACACTGAAGGGTGGGATATAAGATAGGCAGTCACTTCTAATAAAATGTAAAGTCTCAATATCCTTTTCTCCACTTTCCCGATCTACACTTGGATTTCACAAAGAGGTCTATACTGCTTTAGGAAGAGTCCCTCCACCTTGTGAATAGTTCCCAGAGCCTTCTCAAGTTCCCGGTGCCTGGCTACTGGCTCAGGAGCTCAACGGAGAGCATAGGACTCTGAGAGTGGATCAGTAATGAGTTTCCAACAACTCCCGAGTTCTTGCCAGTCAGCCAAGCTGTCCTGTGACGCCCACCGCATCCCTGTCCTGCCCTACCCCTGTGTGGTGTCGCTTTGAAAATCCCTATGATCAGACAGGACTTCTTTGCTACACCATTTTCTTTCTTTTGGAAGAAGGTGGGCACACAAAGGGCAAGAATAGCAATTGTGAGTGAGCCATCTGAGCCCTTCTCCCACTCAGAACAAGCCTTTCAACTCATCCCCTCCCTGTTCTAGGGGAAACAGCTAAGGTTTGTAAACTCTTGTCTTGTGTGGATGTTAAACATTCTACTCTGCGTAGTCCCAGGGTTGCACTGTTGCCTTGGGCCTGGACTTGGCATATTGCCAAAGAAAGGAGACCCTCAGGATAGAGAGCAAGGGCAAGGATCGCCCAACCAGACACTTCGAGTTGGTCTCCTAGGTGGGAGGATTTGAGCCCCTCACCTGGAGTGATTTGAGGTACTTCCCTTGGGTCTTCTGTGCTTCCAGCCCCAGTCCAAAGTTCCTCTCCAGAGTGTTCTCAGTGATGTTGGAATTTGCACCATAACAGTAGCATTCTTTGAATAATAATAATACAGCTTTCCAATAGTCTATTAAAAATGTGAACCAGCCCGATAAATATTTTGGCTCCAGGCTGTAACCAGCCACCCACCTCTCAGATTTTTACCTTGCAAAGCTGAGACACTTGCAGCAGGACAACAAAGGTAAGGTTGTTTAGGTAAGGGCTGCCTAGGAGAGGGAAGAGGGGATAGGAGAGGTCTCCTTTTACAATGAGAAAGGAGCATTAATAGAAAAGTTAGGTAGAAAAATAAAGGTAAACCACAACATGTCCCTCATTTAGCCATTTGTTCAAGGCCAGTTTTGACCTTGGGCTCAGTCTCCACTGGATTTTAAGCACTAGAGAAATTTCGAGAGAAATGCAGGGCAAACGTTCATTCTAAAGTACGATGGAATCATATTTCTTTCTAACAAACTAGAATGTAAAGTGGTGTTTTTATATCAATGTATCAATGTAGAAACATCTCTGTTTTTTACAAGGACCATATCAGCAATTCTGTCAGAATTTCAGTAAACATTAGTTTGCAGACGCTTTAATTTTATCTTCTCTGCCTGCATATCCACCTGCCCCCAACTGGGGGGGGGCGCTTTTCTATCTAGTCATTAATGATGTATACACAGTCACTTAAGAAAAGTAGAGGAATCATTCTTTAAGGAAGCATGTTTTTTTTTTATTCTTTGTAAAACAAATAATTGCTTCCAAGTGTATATGCCACTTAAAGTATTTTCTATGTTGGGCTTTCCAGTACTCTTCTCAGAGAAATAAGATCTCAGGAGAATGTCACATTTTTACTAAATTTAGTGTGTTTCCCTGAAGGTGGGGAAGAAGAATCTTGGAAAGGAAGACTGATAAACTTTGGAAGAGGTTACCAAGAACAACTTTGGGAGCTCCTACTGTGGAGCCCCGCTGAAATGGGCTGGGCAAGGTTGTCCCCCTGCCTGCCGAGAGGGGCGTGCTGCCACACATGCTGCCAGAGGCTCTCTTCCAAGTCTCAAGTGCCACCATCCTAATTCCGGCTCTTCCAGATCCCTTGACAAAGCAAGAAAGCAGAACATCTTGTCCATCCTGTCCTCCCGGTGTGCTGAGAAGTCTAATGAGATAAAAGCCCAGGTTTATGTAAGGAGTAAATCAGAGGAGACCCATCTCCACAAATCCTAAAGAGAGCCCATCTTGATAAATAAAGTGTGACATCCATAACAAACAAACCAAAAAGCAGATAAAGGATGAGGGCCCTCAGCATTAATGCTGGAAAACCTTTGGTGATAAATAAGTAATATTATAATAAAAGATATTATAATGCGTTGTCATTTGTAGGGAGAAATGTAATATAGTCTGTGGAGGAAGATAGATGGCTCAAGTTGTTTCTCTGACAGTAGAAATAATAGCTATTGAATGTTATGTTTAGCATATCATAAAATCAGTGTTAGCAGGCAAGACAGCCCTCAAGCCTTCCTGAAGTCCACATTCAGCCTTTTGACATCAGCCAGAAAAAAGGCCCGGAATGCAGCTCATCCGGGATGGATGGCCTGAATTCAAACCAAATCAGGAGAGACAGAGCTTCCCTTTGGCCCTCAGCCTGAAGTGGAAATGGACTTAGGGGTGACTGGGGAATATCTTTCTTCAACCTCCCCTCTTTACTTGTCATCCCCAATGGGCTCCTGCCAGTAGTAGGAACCAAGCTATAGAACTTGAATTCATGGAGCACTGGAAACTTGTTGAGGATGATAAGGACCAGTTCTCTTTTCACATTGAGTAGCCAAAGACAAAAGTAGGAGAGGTGCTGAAAATCCTCTATCTTCTTGCTCCACCAAAAATCATCATTGTCTTCATCATCATCATCATCATCATCATTATCATCTACATATGTCTTTCTTGTGTAAGTTATATCCCATCCACCCAAAGGAGAAGAGCGAGTCATGTGGATCTGTGAAACAATAGAGCCTCACCTCCCCGTATCCACTACTGAGCTGTGCAGACTAGCTTGTTGTAGGGACAGAAAAGCCACTAGGCAGAAATAATTCAACCAAGTGCTCACACAGGAGGGGGTCTTCACTTGTGCCAAATGCATGCAAAAAGAACACTATTTATTTTCTTTTTAGTGTATTGTTTGCCAGGAGATCCCACTGGCAAAATATCCTGGGGAAAATGTCATTTTCCCAAAGATACAAAAAAAAAATTAATAATGAACTAAAAACTGAGGGACATTTAACCACATCTAAATGGATTTTTTTTCATTCTGAAGCAGACAGTGAAAAGGATCTGAGCAAGGATCAGGATAGGCCTTAGCCTCTGCTTCCTAGGAACTGTAACAGCAGTACTAGAATCCAGGCTTTTCTGTCTCTGGACTCTGTAGCTTGGAAGAATAGGGACCTAGGACTCTTCATGCAATGGGGCTTTGAAGAATAAAAGAGGATGACTAGAGGGAGAGCTATTATTTCCTGAAAGGACTCAACTTACCACAATCTTTTCTCCCTTTCTGTCTTATTCTCAAGAAGGAAATGCCGTCAGAAACCTCTGGCTCTCTCCCTCTGCCTCCATCATCAATCTCAGAGATGGATAGAAGAAGTCTTTCACTCCCAGAGGATACAAGGAACCATCACCTCCTTGTTGCATATGGATAAAGAAAAAACATCCTCCAAGGAGAGCTCTGGGTAGAGCAGCTGAGCAGGAGGTAAAGGCACTATGAGAGTGGGTGCTTGGGGAAGGATATACCAAGCAATGGAGGTAGGTTGACCAGTCCTTTCCTTCCTTGGGTCCTGGTCTATTAACCTTGTAGAGAATAGAGACAGACATCAAGGATCTTCTGTGCAGGGGGCGCCTGGGTGGCTCAGTGGGTTAAGCCGCTGCCTTCGGCTCAGGTCATGATCCCAGGGTCCTGGGATCGAGTCCCGCATCAGGCTCTCTGCTCAGTGGGGAGCCTGCTTCCTCCTCTCTCTCTCTCTCTCTATGCCTGCCTCTCTGCCTACTTGTGATCTCTCTCTGTCAAATAAATAAATAAATTCTTTAAAAAAAAAAAGAAAAGAAAAAGGATCTTCTGTACAGAAGGTTCTGTGCTAGGTGTTCTTTGGACTACAAAGGCAAACATTTCCTACTTTCAAGGAGGTGATGAGCTATACCCTCTTGAAAATAAGAACATGGACAGGCATTACAGCCTTTGTTTCCTCACAAGATCATAGAACTTAGCTCGGATGCCCATGGCCAACTTCCTTTCAGGGTAATGAGCATGCATAGGAAAGGCAGCTTGGAATAGTGGTTAAGAATTTGAGCTTTGAAATCTTAGGTACTAGGATCTTCATTTTACTTTGACTACACACTAGTTCTGTGGTGCTTGACAAGTTCTCATAAGCTCTCTGAACACTGGATTTCAATATATAAAAAATAGACAATTGTTGTTGCTATCTCATGGAACAATTTAATGGGTTAATGGATAGAAAGCATTTAGCATAGCATATAGTAAATGCTCAACAAATGTTGGCTCAAAGAAAGTTGAAGATGCATCAGACACTGGGATTGAAGCTGTCTTCCCAGATGGTTAATGTGTTGCTCTCCAGGAGGTTAGAGTCTAATAACTTAGAGGCAAATAGCTGTAGCAAGATAGCAAAAACACATACTGAGCAGCCTGTTTTTGTTAAAATGTTAGAAATGAAATAACTGTCTTTTTTCAGATTGTTACTTTTAAAGGGATTTTTGAGACTGGGAAATTTCATCTTTCAAGTGTGCACAAATGAGGTCATTTGGTTTAATGATAGGCCTCCAGGTAGAGTCGAGTCTGTACTTCTAAACCATCCCATCCGTTGCACCTAAGGCTAAATGTGTGACCTGTGGAAGTTAATGATTTAATTGGTAAAAATATTATTAAGGACCTATAAATCAGGCACTAGGGCAGGTGCTGGAAATATAGCAGTTATGGAATAAATTGTTGTGTTCATCAATTTCCATGTTCTCCTTTGATTCCTAGGCATGAAATTCCTACATTTCCCAGCCTCCTTTACAGCTAGTGAGGTCATGTGACTTGAGTTCTGGCAAGTGAAATGTGAGCAGAAGTGAGGTACTCCACTTTCAGGTGTGACTCCTAGAAGCCTCCCACCAATGATCAGTTTCTCATTCCACATCCACCTACTAAATTGGAAGCTCTTCAGGGACCCAAAGGAAGATGTAGCCACAAATGGAGATTTACATCCCTGAACCCTGTGCCTATGCTGGCCTGGGATATGAATAAAAAATAGACTTTTGTGCTAAGTCACTGAGATTTGGAGATTTGGAGGTTTATTTCTTATAGTAATTAGATTATTCCCATATTTAACATATCAGTGAACAATATTAACTTGTCCCTAGCCTTGTGGAGCTAACAGACTCTTAAAAATGAAAAAGTAAAGAAATAATTTTAACATGGTATAATGAATGTTAGGGCAGTGAAAAGACAGAAATGGGATCACACAGTAGGATGACCTAAGCTGATCCAGGAATTGGGGAAATCCTGTCATAAAAGGTGCTATTTATGGTGAGACTTGAAAGATGGCATATTCATCAGTTAGGACTACATTAACAACATACCACTCACTGGGTAGCTTAAACAACAGAAATGTATTTCTTCACAGTCTGGAGCTGGAAGTCCCAGATCAAGGTGTCAGTGGGGTTTGCTTAATTCTGTGGCCTCTCTCCTGGGCTTGCAGATGGCTGCCTCCTTGCTGTATCCCCAGATAGCCTTTTTTCCATGTGTACATATGTCTATGTCCTAATCTCCTCTTCTTATCAGGACACCAGTTATATTAGATAAAATTCCCACCTGTATGACTTCATTTCACCAGAATTATCTCTTTAAAGACCCTATCTCCAAATATGGCCACATTCTGAGATCCTAGGGGTTAGGGCTTCAACATATGAATTTCAGCAGGGACACGCCACACAGCCCATCACAGATGGGTAAGAGTTGGCCAGTTGAAGGATTGGGGTGAGTTCAGGTTCTGTATCTGATCCAATAATGAGAACTGACACGGGTAAGGCAGAATGAGAAAGAAGCTCAAATTTCTGAAGGATAAGATACTAGAGCTATTCAGGGAAGAATTCAGATCACAGCCCAACAGTAGTGCTTTGACTGCAGATCTGGAACTTAAGATATTAAAAATCAAATGATGGAGGGTAGGAAGCAACAGCATACTTTGGCTCTCTGGAGGTGGAAGAAGACTAACTGCAGATGTGGTTAGTGGTCCTGGTAGGCACTATGCTTTCTAACAAATCCCAGGGGAATCTTTTAGAGTAAAGATTGGCCCCAGAAGTCAAATCACAAGAGACCTGGTCATGTGCAAAGACTGACGATCAATGGGTGAAAGATCAATCTGAATAAATGATCTATTAATACATACAACAGATTCCCAGCAATTAATCTCCAAGAGGATGACAGCCGCCAGTTACAGGGAATTGCTGATGATGATTGACATAATGGGATCGTCTGCAGCTGCCAGGCTGCTGAGTTAGTGATATTCACATTTATTTTCCTGCTTGGATAAAGTGGTTTCTGGGACAGCTCTGGAGTTTGGGGCTGAAAACATACTGCTCAGGAGACCAAAATTATGTCTTCCAGAGAAGGTATACATGAGCATATCCAGGACCAATGTCTGGTCTACTAGAAGAAAAGAGAGGAGCCTTTCTTCTCTCCCAAGTGATGAGCCAGACATTTGTACTATGGAATTTGGTAGAGGGATTTGGAGAGACCTGCTCAGAAACCCAGCAAATTACCACACGCTTGAGGGCTACCATTGCGAAGGGGAAGAACCACATATCCATTAGAAATATGTGCTTTTGGGGCACCTGGGTGGCTCAGTGGGTTAAGCCGCTGCCTTCGGCTCAGGTCATGATCTCAGGGTCCTGCGATCGAGTCCCGCATCGGGCTCTCTGCTCAGCGGGGAGCCTGCTTCCTCCTCTCTCTCTCTGCCTGTCTCTCTGCCTACTTGTGATCTCTCTCTGTCAAATAAATAAATAAAATCTTTAAAAAAAAAAAAAAAGAAAAGAAAAGAAATATGTGCTTTCAAGTATTTTTTGTTCCTTTAGTCCAGTGAGAATAGTACAAGCCAACTTTGTGCTTCCAACATACATGCCTCCAGACTTTTGGCCTTCTAAATCTAGAACTTTGAATGTCTATCCAGTAAATCCCAATTTATTCTTTAAAAATCCACCTCATCACCTCCTAAACTCCGCTAAAAGAGCTTTTCCAGAAACTTTTCATGCTACTCCCAACCCTATCCTGAATCCACCCACCGTTCTCCAGCTCCACATCTACCATCTTAGTCCAAGTCACCATTATCACCACCCGCAGTATTTCAAGGTCCTCCTACCTGCTCTCACTGTTTCCAGCCTTACCTTCTACAGTCCCATCTCCATACAACAGCCAGAAGGGTTTAAAATATATATCTATGCATATTATTATCATTGCACCCAGAGTAAAATTCAGTCACACTTACCATGGTCCACATGGCCCTACATGAGCTGGCTCCAGACAGCTCTATGCCTTCATCTCTGTCCTGGGTTCCTGTTGCACTGAGAAGAGGTAAGTTCTGTCCATTCTGTCCAGCGTCTCATTTACCATCCTTCCTCCCTATAACACACTTACCCCAACCCCCAGAGGTCAGATCTTCCCATAATTGGTTCCTCCTCATTTGGATTTCTGCTCCTCAAAGAGGCTTATTTAGACCCATCCAAAAGTATCTCCCACTTTCCCACCCCCAGTCACTACCATAATATCCTATTTATATCCTTCACAGAACTCATCACAATCTGGAATTACATACATACATACACACACACATATATATACACATATATATACATACGTACATCGATATGCATATATACATATATAATATACACATGTAATATATTTTAAATTGTTCATCACATGTATTTCCCCACGAGAAGGTAAGCTCCTTAAAGGTAGAAAGCTGAATGAGGTTGTCAGGACAAAGCAAGGTAAGACACAATGGATCCTGCTGTTTCCTTAGAGGAAAGAAGCCACACGTGGTTCTACGATTATTTGCACTTCCTTGCTGGCAGGAGAATATAAGGCGTGTAGCAAGTGGTTAAGTATTGTTAGAATAAATGAGTGAATGGCATAATCAATCCTTCCTTCCGTTGAATTTCTGTAGTATTCTCTTCCCATCTCTATAAAGACATTCACCACATTGTAGAATAGGGATTTGTCAGACTCTCTCTCTCGTCCTTGATTACAAGAGCCTTAAAGAGAGGATCGTGTCTCGTGAAATGATGGGTGCTAAAGCAGAGAACGTGGCATTATCGGTGTAGTCAGTACTTCTCTAACTTTAATGGGTGCACAGATCACCTGGGGGATCTTGTTAAAATGCAATTTCTGATTCATATTGGAATCAGAGGGGGAGGACTCAAGGGTCTGCATTTCTAGCAGGCTGCTAAATGAAGTCAATGCTGCTGGTACTTGGCATATTTTAAGTGGATGCTTTAAAGCATTGTGGTTTTTTTCTCCCCTTTGTATTTGCTACAGAGCCTTTTACAGCACCTGGACGTAAAATACATGTTAAATTAGTATATATTAAATAAATGAATGAACAAGTCTAGTCGGCTCAAATTTAAAGAAATGAGGCAAAGTCATAGAGTCAAGCAATCTGCTCGTTAAAGTCCTCACAACTGGCCAAGTCTGCTCTAGGACCCTTGCCTCTAGTGCTTTCTGCTTTCTACTGGGTCTCAAATTCCTCCTCCCAGCTCTCCCCTAAAACTGAGGTTTAGATGTTCAAGGACATTAAGGATGAGCTACCGAATGCAAAGCAAAGAGCAAATGTCAAAGAAAGCTGCAGGAGCCCCGAGAGGGGAAGGGGGCCACTGCTGGGTACCCGTCTCGTGCATCCAGATCCTTGAAGGCTGTCAGGGTGTCCATAGCCCATGTTGAAGGAGCATCATTCAAGAAATCCTTCTGTGCCAGGAAAGCAGACAGGAATTTCTGGCAGAATCTGTCACACCTAAGGACACATAAGCCAGATGCTGAGAGGGCTCCGATGGAGGCATCTGACTGAGACCTGTGAGAGTAGATATGTAGTTTGGGGTTGAGGGCAAAAAGGAGAATGTCCATGACCTGAGACTGTGGGGGTGAGGAGCAGAACAAGGGAAGGGAAGGCCGCCTTCCTTCCAAGAAGCTCGCAGAGCAGGCACTGCATTTCTGGTTCAGCCTCTGCTCCACATGATCTCAGAAATCATTCCCCACCCCATCCCCCACCGCCGGGCAGATGGGTCCTTCATTCACAGCCTATCTGACAGCCCTGGAGCTAGTTGGAACTCCTCACGCAGAAGCACCCACTATGCACATGGACCATGAAATCTGCTCAAGGAGAAGCCCTGGCAGACAAGCCAGCAGCTGAGCACAGAGAATAGCCCGGGAGACAGATGTGCACCGTTTCCCCAGCCGCAACATGGGAGAAAATACAGAACACACAGAAGGAGCATATGTTGCCAAAACCTGACCCAACTTGGAAACTTTTCCTAAACTCTTTCCTTTCATCATTATTTCCAGCCAGGTTGGTCCTGAAAACCAGGAGGTTTTGTCCCGGTCCTTCTAATCAATCATTTGGGGCAGCACAGGGCCAAGACTGCAGGGAACACTCAGGAACCAGCCAGTTTGCCAGATTCTCAAGAACTGTATAGTCCCCTCCTTCCCAGATGACTCCAAGCACTCAGGGAACTGGAAAGATTCAAAGTATCGGCATAAAGAGGGGGTTCAACCTGTCGGTGGTGTGCTTCGGTCAGAGAGGCAGACATGCTTCCTCACGGTGCAGACAGGGAGATCCTGAGATGGGAGCTCCTTTTGGGCAGGACTGACTGACAACTTGCCATTCAAAATGTGGTCCAGAAACAGCAGCAGCTCCTGAGAGACTGCTGAAAACAAAGGATCTCAGGCCCCCTTCCCGGACCCAGATGTGCCTCGGATTGGGGTAATTGCTCCAATCCCAGCCAAGGGTGACGAGAGGGACTAATGAGGAATCACCTTCCCTGGGATTTTCTCACTAAAACCCCTTCGCCCGCTGCCCTCAAGAGGGGTCCTCATGACTGCAGGAGCAGAACCTGCATTCAGGCTTTATCCCAACCCTCGGGCACAGAAAGCAGCCAGTGAGATAAGCTCAGATTTTCTCCACAAACCAAAAATAGAACCAAGAGTGGCTTCTTTCCTTTTAGGAAAGAACAGGATCCACCTCATGCAGCTCTACATTCCCCAGACCATCCTTCTTCTTCCTCCCACTCCCTTGACTCAGGAAGTTGCTGGCAGAGAAATCTGGCTCATCGGGGCAAAGGGTGTCTTGCGTCTGAAGGTTTGGTCAAGTGGTTTAGACCAGGAAGCCATCCTCCCTGTCTCCATCTCTCCAGATGGCTTTTAGACTCCTGACATTTCTTGCCATGTGCTCCCCCTCCCCACCCCCACTCCCCACGCTGCCCTTCTGCCTGAGGCTTCTCCACAGCTCTGGGCTACTGTGAGCACATTCTTCTGTCCCTGCGAACTCCCCCTTCTTACCACTCTCTGGCTTTAACCCCTCTCTTGCCTCGCTGAACACCACGCCTTCTCTCCTCAGGGAACCAGAAATGGCAGATGGCAGCTTGGTGTGTGAGACATCTTCACAGGTGAGTGAATATGCCCCAACTTGGAAACAGTCCCATTGGCTGCCCCTTTGTGGACTGAAAATATATACCCCTAGAGGCTCTGTGGTGTAATAAGAACCTCTCTGGCTGGAGAACCTGGCTGGAGTTCAAATCCCAGCCCTGCTATTTAAAATTTGTGTGACCTTGAGCAACCATCAGATACACTTTTTTTCCTTCGGATTCCTTAGCTGGGAATTGAGGATAATAATACACACTTCCTATAATGACACCTAGCACATAACCAATTGATTTTCCGAGGCTTCCTCTCCTTCCACAAGCCTCTCTTGGTTGACTGGTGCTGGGTACCACATTATTTGCCTGTCCCTCGTCCTGGGTATACAGACTACCTGTCATACCTCTTACCCTTCACCCCTTTGTTCCAGAGACAAGTGGTCAGGACACGAGGGGCCTCCTAGAACTGGCCTGTCCCAGTCTGTGTAAAATAATGCCGGAAATCTTAACCTTTCACAGACGAAAGAATTCACGATGGCCACTGTCAGAAGCTTTGGGACGACAAGGACTCCCAGGAGCCCAGGGCCTGCATCCACCTGTCCATGTCCAGGTGGTTCACTCAGGTGGCCTTATCTTATGTTCAATTTTAGCCACCATTCAGTGTCTTCATTGTTGTAAAAAAAGAAAGAAAGAAACCCCTATGCCTATACACACACACACACACACGTACACAAACAAATTTTTTAAAGATTTTTGGGCAGATCAATTAAAATTTAATTATATTCTACAATTAATACAAAATAGTTATTGTGGCCTTTTAATTAAAGATTGAGTTTGGAGAAAAAGGGAATCATAAGAATAGTTATATAACAGTTTCTTTCCTCAGGGAGGCTTTAACTTGATGTTCTCAGGAGATATGAACCTCACATAGCAGTTTTATTCGCTTTTATTAAAGCTTTGATACATGTACTTCAAAGGACTGGCCATCCTCCTTTTTATCTGAAGGATAGGAATTTTCTCTGGCATCTGGGCTGCTTGGAGCCACCGCTGCCTTCTGTAGGTCTCAGCACCAAGACCCTAGAAGAAAGAGAAGTTTCTGACAACCCAAGCTTTCCCTAAGCCTATTTTCCTTTTCTTGGTCTGCTCCCACAGAGTTATAGGAGGGAGAGAGGGGACAATGTGACAATCAGTGCCCCGCACCATTTAGAGATTAGTAAAAGTGGCCCAGCCCAGAAACCAGATTGTAATCCTGGAGTTGAAAGCAAACATGAAGATTCCCTGGCCCACCTACCCATTCTGTACTAGAAGCTTCTCAAGCATCCTGGTCCTCCGGTGGTCACCTAACCTCTGTTTTTAAGCCTGTCAGTAACCAGGAGCTGACTAACTCAGAAGTCGGCCTTACCTGCATATAGATACCACTATTCTTTTAAATCTTCTTTACACTGAAGCACTCTACGCTTCCTGTCTCCATCCCTAGGCCTCAGTTCTGCCCTCTGGAACACCACAGAATAATCCAATCCATCTTCTCTGTGAGACTCTCTCACATGTCTAAACCCAGTTGTTATTACTTCCCAAAGCGTTCTCTTCCTAAACGCATCACCAACTTTCTCAATCAGTCTTCTGTTGTCAAGACGTCTGGACCCTGTTCAGAGTGTTCTGGTTTCCATTCTTCTCTTTGTCAGTGTCCTTCCCAAGCATAGATCCCAGAACAGACCACAGTGCTCTAAGGGATCTCTAACTGGGAGAGAGGAAGACAGTTTGCTCTGTAGATAAAAACCCTCTCATGATTTATATATAAATAAATGACGTGGTAAGATAAAGCTTATATATGTGTCTATGTATTTCATATAGTGTATATTTATATAAATATAAATTATATAGAGAGAGCCTGGTCAGGTCTATGGTCAGCCAAAGCCCTCCCAGATATTTCTTAGATGAACTGCATTCAGACCCATTCCTCCTTATTCTCTGTTTGTGAAATTAAGCTTCTTTCAAACCTAAAACCCAGACTCTGCTTTCATCGTTGTCAAATTTATCCCGTTAGTCTCAACCCATCTTTCCAGATATCAAGATCTTTTAAAACTTATTTATATCCATTGTCATATTAGTTGACCTCTGCTTTGTGTCATCACAAATTCGATAAGCCCGTGCTCAATATTTTATCCAAGTCATTGATAAATACTTGGAACATGACAGGGGTAGGTAAAGCCCTTGAAGTTGCTGCCTGGAGACCTCCCTCCCTATGGTTATCATTCTAGAGATCAACTCTCTTTTGAATGGTGTTGATCTATCAGCTGCAAATCCACACAAAGCCTGGATTTTCGAGGTCATCCCAGATGACATCAGGAGAAACTCTGTCACCAGCCTTACTGTATTCTTATTCTCTCTGTCTACATGACCTACCCTACCATCACCACCCCTGTCTGGCAGTCTAATAAAGATGTCAAAAAAGGAACTAAGATTATCTGACATGCCTTACTTTTAGGAAATCATGGATGTTTCCAGTGATCACCTCTTTATTTCTTCTGTGATCACAGACCATCTTCTTAATAATGTGCTTTAGTGTTTTTCCTACAGTGGGACAAAGATCACTTGCTTATAGTTTCTATAATTCACAATTTCCCCTTTGTGAAACTGAGGACAAATTTTCCTATTAATCTGATTCCTCAGATGACAGCGTCAAGACTGCCCAAGAGTATATAACTCTACATTAAATTCAGGGTCCAAAGAATTGGAGAATCTGCATTTTCAAAACATATTACTAAGCCAGAGGGAGTGGCAGAGCCCAAGCCTCAAAGAATTCTCCTGACAACCTTGAGGATTTACTATCAAGGCCTGACTAACTGTTAGAAGATGGAGGGTAAAAGTAGGTCTTAGTTTTCTCATCTATAAAATGATGGGATCTATTCTAGTTCTAAGTTTTAGTGATTTAAGAGGTTAGCTGCCAAGGGTGAGCAGATAGGTGGCTGGATTTATCTACAAAGATCTAATTCCCTCCCCCCTCCTCTTTTGGAGGGTTTCCACAGCTACAAAATGTTTATACGTCTTCTGGACCCAAGCATACACACACACACACACACACACACACACACACACATACATACACACACACCAGCATCCACAATCATTAGCTGGTTTTCTTTCTGGTATGTGCATTTGAAGAGAATAAAATCTGTTGTTTTAACATGATTTCTATGTTATAATGAATCTGCTTTAGGAACAGCTTGTTACAGAGTCATCTGTCAAGAATGTATTACTAATGCCATTTAAGACATTCTTTGTAATATGTTACTAGAGAACAGCACTGGGTCTAAATAACATTTATTAAATATTAGAAACATTATCAAATAGCTTCTCATACAAGTAAGGTTTGAGGAGTTTGTGTGCATTAACATCCATGTATATTTTTAAGGAGAATAATGAAATCCAATGTGAACAGAAATATTTGTGATATTCTGTCAAATCCAACACACCCAATTAATGTTCCCTGAGACATTCCAGGGAGTATCTATCTATACAAACAGAATCATAGTAAACAAAACAGAGGGAGTCCAGAAAGACACACACGTGCATGCGTGCACTCTCTCTCTCTCTCTCTCTCTCTCTCACACACACACACACACACACACACACACACACCAGCAGCCCCAAAAGGCTCTTACTAAAAAGAAAATTAAGAAAAGGAGTGTAAAATTTAGACCAAAGGGCTAGGAAGAACCTTCCTAGAAATTACAAAGCAGATAGGGATATCTATTTTACCTCTACTTCCTTAGATCTAGGTGGAAAGATCTAAAGATGGTTCTCGATCCTCATGGCTGGTAAGAATCACTTATAGAACCTTTGTAACCTATGCATGCCTAAGCCAAAACTTAGACCTACCTTCCTGGTAGGACTTAGCTGCTAAGCATGTTAATTTTGAAAAATCTCTGCTACAAAACTTCAGTAGATTGATAGGAATCCAGACTCCCTTTGCCATAGCTGCTGCTGCTTTTGATAAATACCCAAGGAATATTTAATGCATAAAAACACTTCATTGCTCCGAAAGTCAGTATGATGGAGTGGTTGAGTGCACAAGCCCTAAAGCCAAACTCCTTGGGTTTAGAAATGTCAACTACCTTCAAGCATCTCTGCACATCTGTTTCCTCCTCTAGGAAACAAGGCTGCTAATCGCACCTCCATGGAGAGCAAATGAGTTAATACACGTAAAGGACCAGTGTTTCATTCTTGGTGAGCATTCAAAAGTGGAAATTATTTTAGGCAAATGTACTCTTATTTTCCAGGATCTTAGTTGACACAGGTAGCTATGTTTCCTGCTTGGAACTCTGGCCAGCTTGACCGTGTACTGCCGGGCATCTGATTTTTGTCCTGCCCTGTCTGGTTCCTTTTTGCCTCCATCTTGCTTCACTCAGATTGCCTACACACCTACACACAATAAAGCATTTGCCATAAATTTTGCCTCAAGCTCCATTTCCCAGGGAACAACATGAAGACTCTAGGATTACCAAGGCAATAACCAGATAAACTGGCAAAGAATGTTTTTAGGCTTGTGCACTGAAAGCATGAATACCCATAGTTGGAATCGAAACAATTGTCAAAAGTGATGAGTTGCAACGGTCTGCCTTTGTCTTGAGGGTTAAAGTAGGTGCAGATCTAGAGAATAGTCCCCACCCCCATGCTCCTTCCCCTACATCCCCAATGAAAATTACCAGAGGAGAAATTCCATTTGAGTTCAAAAAAACTTTTTGCCTGATCACAGTCCTGGAGGGACTGGTGGGAATGAGGCTAGATTCAGGCAAGCCCCAGGGACCATAGAGTCCTTCCCTGAGGAACAAATCCACCTGGCAAGAGCTTGAAAAGCTCCATAATTTGAAGGCTGACTTCAATCCCCAACTCCCTCTAAGGTCATGCGATCCAAGGTCCATTTACGAGAAAGAGTGCCCATGGAAAACGAGGACTCTGCATAGCTAAGCCTCTTAATCCAAGGTCTTATGAAATGGATTCTCTCTACCGTCAACACAGTGCTGAGCAAAAGCTACTTGCACAGGTCCTGCCTGCATTCCTGAAACTGGCTCAGGAACTGGAAACTGGAGGGGGCCTAAACTCAAAAGTAGGACTTTTCACAAGATGAATCTTCCTCCCTGATGAAGGGAGAGCTAGAAATAGGGGCTACTTCTAGATAAAGTTTGTCCTGTGAAATCACTGGACCCTACAGAGAATGACTCTGGGACCCAAGTCTTTTTCTGAGCACATTCATGATTAAACTTATTAGGTATGTGGGGTTCCAAAGAGAAACTGAGAGGAAAGGCCATGGTTCCCAGAGTTAGCTGTCTCTGGTTAAAGCCCTCAGCCCTCTGGGTGGTATCAGAAGAATGCAAACCCCAGGAGCAAGAATCTCTCTTTCTGCCTCGCCAGTAAGCCCCAGGAAGTGATTCTCACCACCTCTTCCTGCATGGTCTAGATCAGCCGACCCTATTCTCGCCCACACAGCAAGGGTACGAGGGGCCACAAATCAAGGCCAAGAATTGCCTCGGCAACCACAGTCCTTATTACTGACACCACCCTTCCATGGCCCTGCATTTCCCTCCTGGTTCCATCTCTGAGCTTTAGCATATCCACTGGTTTCTAACATTTTGCCCGGGATTTGACATTTTCTCTTTCCTATACCTTTTGTATCTTCTCCATAGGCATGGGTTTGGCCCTCAGCTGACCGTGCTCTGTCTTTGGTTGGGTCTAACCTGACTTTGGTTGACCCACCTGACCTGACAGCCTTCTCCTGCCAGGTGTCAGCACCCGAATATCAGCTCTGACCCTATGCTCCCCACACTCTACACACACACACACACACACACACACACACACACTCCAGAATGATAAATGACCCATTTCATGACAGGGTTTTAAAAGAAACAAAACCCATCTAATTCTGTTCAGGAGTTCCCAAGCTCGATCTATGATTCCCATCATAGCCTAGAGTCCAGGTGAATTCCAGAGACAGCCCAGTTATACTCAGTGGAGCTCAGCACATAAGTCCTTCGCTGAGAGAAGACCTAAGCAGGGCCCCATGCCCCTGCTGGAGCCAAGCTGATGGATCCTCTGCTCCTCCTACTCTGTTACCCAACCATCAGGAGCCCAGAAGCCTCATTTGGCCATTGGCAAGAAAGGGAAAGAGAAGTGATGCTGGGAACTGGATAAACTCAGAAAGGGAAAAACAAATCAAAGTTGTCTGCAGGTCTCCATCTGTGCTAGACCCACTCCTACTGGTGCCTCAGCCCAACCACGGACGTGGGTGGATTCTCACTGAGGAGGCACAAAGTTGTTTCCTGAGCCACCAAATTCACATTACTTAAGCGAGATTGAACTGTTTAAAATTTCAGTGTTGTCCGCCAAAAAATAATAATAGGAAGTTGTATAGAGCAGAATGTGCTGACAGCAGTAATGTTTCGGTAATAATTCATGTGTCGTAGAGGATGCTCTGGAAGTCGGCCCAGCGGGCTAATGTAGATTGGGGATGTTCTCCTCCTGATGGCCAAACGATTGATTGGCATTTCTGCTCCATCATGAAATCAGCTCACAAATGAGGTGGAGGTGGATCCAAAGGGAGGGAAGCCGAAGAGGAACAAGGGAGTGAAGGGAAACAGATGGGCAAGTTTGGGTAGAGAGACCAAAGTAACCCTTTCAAGCTCAGTCTCCAAACTCAGCCAACCCCCTGATCTTCTGCTATAATTTCAAAAGAAAAAAGCAAATCATCTCATAAAGATGACCCTTCCCTTTCATTCTGTCTTCCACTTGGAACCAGCTCTCCCACAGAAAGAAATTAGCTGCTCTTTTCCAATTGTTCTGTTAATAAGATCCATACAACCAATTAATTCTTCTCTTGGTGCACACAGAACTGAGTGGTTATTATCTGCCTCCGTCCTCGTTGGTAAATGTACCATCAACTCTTGATGTCAATGAGTGGGTAACATGTCTCCCTGTTTTCCCAGGCTCCGTTCACCCTGCCATCCAGGGGCCTTTAGGGTTTCCTATACCCATGAGTCAGGAAAGGAAAATGCACTTCTGAACTATGATCTATGGAATATAATTAGGCAAGAAAATGTGCTGCCTTCTGACTGCATAATGCATAACAAAGCAAAATGGAAATAAAATTTTAAATTGTATACATTAAATTTCCAGGATTTAATGTGGATTATTAAAAGACTTCCAAATAGATATCCTCAGTGTTTTTGTGACTGAAGGGTAGGAACCACAGAGAATTTCCCAAGAGCCTACCTAGTGCCAAGCAGTTGAAATGTGAGTAGACCATTGTGTTGTGTGTCATACATGCACAAACATACATTGGATTTGGAAAGTAAGTATGAAAAATGAATGTAAAATATCTTTTGGTAACTTTTATATTGATTACACATTGAAATGATATTTTAGAAATATTGGGCCAATAAAATATACCATTAAAATTAATTTTACCTCTCTTTTGATTTTTTTTTTAATGTGCCCTAGGTTCACGTTTCTGCTTCCTCAAAGAGCCTCAAGCTCCTGGTCTGCTGGTCTTCCTCTGGGAGGCAGTGCAGTAGGAAGACTCAGAGAACCAGGTCAACCTGGTTTTAAGCCCAGCTCTGTTTTTTATGAGCTATTTCTTCTTAAGTTACTCAATCGCTTTAGTCCTTAGTTTTTTCATCTATAAAAAGGCTTAATGATAATTAATTTGCAAGACTGTTATGAAGATTAAATAAAAGGATATATGTAAAGCAGTTATTACCATGCCCAGGATATAGTAGATATTTAGTAAATCGGGATTGTTGCTGCTATCTGTCAAAAGAAGTGGTTAAACAGATGATGGCTAATGGTTTCATAAAGCTGTTATTGAATAATTGCATGCCACTTACCATGGGGTGGTCATTCCAAATCAAATTACGGATACAGAGGAAGCTTTTTAACAATTGCTGGCTACTCTGTTGATGTATTTTCTGCGTGGGTTTAAAATATTCTTTGGGATTGTTTTAGATCTTTTTTGAATAGAGATTAAAATAGAGATCTTTTTTGAATAGAGATTATTTTTTGTGGGGGGGGTTAAAATATTTTCTGGGATCGTTTTAGATCTTTTTGAATAGAGATATGAGAACATTCTCTGATCAAGTTCTTTCTGCTCCCTGTTCCATGTCTGGACACTGCAACTTGCCCTAGGGGACCATCCACATCCAATCCTGAGAATAAGAATCTCCCACCAGCTTATCTGTTGACATCACCCGTGGAGCTCAGTGTTTGGAGTGTGCGAGGGAATCTGTGGTGAAGACCTCCATCCTCCCCTCCCTACAGGTACCTAACTGGCTGAACCCTTGTGGGCAACACTCATAAGATGGACAGAAGGAAATCTAGCCATGTAAATGAAGTTAAACAGAGGGAATCTTCTTTACCTGTTGACTTTTCATTAGCTTATTTAACTTCTGCTTCAGGATTTGAGAAGATCTGGCCCACACCTGCCTCATCAGCTGTGTTTTCCTATATCGTCCTCCTTCCTTCACATCGGCTCCAGGCAAGTTGGTCTTGACTCAGCCTTCCAACACGCCAAGGTGCTCCCTGCCTCAAAGCCTTCATATATGATGTCTCCTCCTCTCCCAAATTTTGCCCAACTAACTCCTCCTCATCCTTCAGCTCTCCACTTTCATATCACTTCTATAGGAAGGTTTTTCCTTTATTTTATTCTAACATCACGCTGATTTTTCCTCCTGCCTTTTTATGGTCCTGACCACAATTTTACTCTTACTTTCACTCTTGGGATCATAGCTTTCTTGTTCTATTGCCCCATTCCCAGCACCTCATGCATAATGTGTACACAATCATATTTGTTGAGTCAACGAACAAATAGATAAACAGACATTGACTGTCCAAAGTGAAATTTATTAGTCATCTACCCTCCTACCACCTGTGTATTCTGAATCCTTTCTGTTCCCACTCCAGAGGCTCCTGTAGAGAACTTCCTCTCTTTGGTGATTCTTCAACAAGCCCCACAGTCAAGCTGAAGATTGAAATAGATGAATTATCCTACGGCCTGATGAAGCAGTCAAGGGAAGAATTCCATAGGATTCATCCATGCCCAAGAACACTGCAAATAATAATAACAATAGCTAATAGTTTAAGCACTTGGGAAGTGCCCCCCACTGCATGATGAGTATGGCACATACTATCTCGTGAGTCCTTCATAAGAGTCCTGCAGGGTAGGGACTCTAATTGTCCTCATTTTACAGATGAGCAAACTGAGAGCTATATTAGGCATCTTGTCTGAGGCCATAGAGCAATCTGTTGCCAAGAGGAGATTGGAAACAAATAATCTGATTCCAACCCTCACGCAGCCCATCTCTGGAGCTCACTGTCTTTCTTAGCTTCAGAAACCAGCTAGGCCACTGTCCACTCTTCTTCCTACCCAATCCAAACAAACTCCCTTAAGGAGTAACATCTCAAAGGCAATTTCTAACAACAGTTCCCAATTCAGGCAGAAGTTCTTTTATATTCCCTCAGTGCTCTGTTATGGTACAAGGATTGACCAGTCTCTCCCTGGTTCTCACATCTACCGTTTTATTAACTAGATTTCTCTAACTCTTTAAAAAAAAAAAAAAAACTACACCCACTACCACCACCACCAACAAAAAGCCAAGGTCACTGTGACTCTTGAACTTAATTGGGGGTGGGGATGGAGAGGACATAAAAACATTTATTTTGTCCCTTCTGTGTGTCAGCCACTCTTCAGTTTCACATGTCATCTCATCCAATCGCCTAATAGCCCATTGGGTGGTTATTAGTATCCTCCTATTACACAAGATCTTTATCTACAAGATAACACTGAGCCTCAGACAAATTAATTTGCCCAAGGTCACCCAGCTCCTACGTAGCAGACTGAAAATGTCATACCTATTTTTCTTTGATTCCAAAGTCATGCCTTTTCTTTATACATGTCATGCCCATAAATCTGGATCTTTCTGGTTTGTCTAATAAGCCTCCTCACATCCTGTCTCTCAGTCCAGTTTCTTGTCCCCGTTCTTATGGAGATTCTCCCCTCAGACATCTCCCTCTGGGCACTGGGTTCTAGTTCCATCTCCCACCGCTCACAAAAATCTATTTCTTCTTTTCCCCCCTTCTTTTCTAGGCAATGGTTTGCCCAATGTAAATTTATGTTTATATGTATGTTTATTCGATTTACATTTGCAGAGCAACTACATTTGCATATCTCTTTTCCACAGCCACATTTCCCAGAATGTTAACCAAGGCAAGAGTCCTGAGCCCAGGCTAAGGGATCATTTTATTTGGGAGCTGGTCTTGTTTGAATGCAAATACGTTGTCACATATCATCACATTAGCAGAAAGTAGACCCTAAGGGACCAGGACACAGAACAGCCCAGCTTTCATAGGAAAAGGGAAACCTTTACATAAGGCCGCTGATGGATGAGGGGGCACCAGAGCTACTGGAGGTAGAAATGGAATGAAAAGAGCTCTGGGGGCCCTAGGAGGACACTTGCAAGACAGAAGCTGGCCAAGTGATGTAGGGAGCACATTGTTTGGAAAAATGAATAGTGCTCTTCCATTTTCATTCAGTCTGGTCCTGAAAATACCACTACCATTAACTTATCTCTAGAAAACAAAGAAAAGACCATTGGAAAAAGATAGAAATAGAATGGGATGCTTCTAGAAGATGCCATTGGTGACAGAGGATCTGGGCCACTCACTGAATCTGATTAGACCGTGTACCCAGAGGACATGTACAAAACAGCAAGCACCCTGCACGGCAGACATAGTTTCCTGGGTTCCTCACACCACTTAGGCCTGGCATCTACACTGGTTGGGCAAACATAAAAGAAGGGTCTGCTCCTACTAGTGAGAGTTCTAGGGACTATCTACCTTGTGTGATTTGCACCCTCCAAGCAGATCTTACCTTTAAAGATTCCTCCTAGGAGTCACTGGACACCCCCCCACCCCCCCCACCCCCGTCACAGGTAAAGCCTGCAGGCTTTAAATTACACACAAAACAATCGAGCTGACTTGTAAATGCTGCAGTTTCAGTTTAAGGGCAAGTGCAGTGTTTGAATGACAACTGTAAGAGATTTTTAGAGATACAATTTGAAAATATTGATGGGCTATGTATATGTGCATATGGGGCCCAGGCATAAACGCCTGGTTGTTCTTTTTTTTTTTTCTTTTTAAGATTTTATTTATTTATTTGACAGGCAGAGATCACAAGTAGGCAGAGAGTGAGGCAGAGACAGGGAGGGGAAGAAGGCTCCCTGCTGAGCAGAGAGCCCGATGCGGGGCTCGATCCCAGGAACCTGAGATTATGACCTGAGCCGAAAGGCAGAAGATTAACCCACTGAGCCACCCAGGTGTCCCCGTCTGGCTGTTCTTGATAAGAGTCATAACGATATCCAGTTTATGGTGCCACCAAAAGGACCCTTTAACCCTCTTCCTGCGCTGCCTGATGTGAAAAGACACTCTCCGAGCCACTGCTGTTCCAACTGCTCCCATTGCCATGGAGCGGATGCTATCCCTGCTCACCCTTCACCTGCGCCTGCAGCCACTGCTACTGCTCTGCCTTGTCTGGCTGCTACTCCCTTCCCAGCAGCTCTGCCTTTGGTTAAGCCAGAGCAGGACTAACTCTGAGACTAGGCTCTTCCACCCCCTGCAGACCAAGCCTTGCCTGGAGTGGTCATGTTTTGTCCGTGATTTGTATTTCAAAGACTCCCTGAGGGGTCAGAGCTGGAGTGTCCCGAAAAGAACATACCCTTCCTTGGCCATGCCCTTTGCTCCATTCCACTTCCCTCACTCCCCTTCCCCCAGAACATGCCCCCTCCCCCCGCCACAAGATGTGGGATATATATATACCCACACACACACAATGGAACACTATTCTGCCATGAGAGAGAAGGGATTCTGCCATTTGCAACAACGTGGATGGACCTTGAAGGCGTTATGCTGAAGGGAAACCAGACACAAGGAGAAAGTCAAACCCTATGTGTTCTTACCTACATGTGAAATCTTAAGAAGTTGAGCTCATGGAAACTGAGAGAAAAAATGGTAGTTACCAAGGCATGGGGGCTGTGAGAGGAAAAGGGGAGATGTCGGTCAAAAGATACCAACTGCCACTTAGAAGATGAATGAGCTCTGGGGACCCAGCGAACAACATTGTGATTATAGGTAAAAACACTGAACTATATACTTGAAGGTTGCTAACAGACTTGATTTTAAATGTTCTCACCACAGAAAAGAAATGGTAATTATGTGATGGGATGGAGGTGTTAGGTGACACCCCAGGGGTAATGACATTGCAATATATGTGTATAAAGTCAACACTTGGCATACCGTAAACTTACACAGCGCTGTATGTCAATTACATCTCAATAAATCTGGAGAAAATCATTTGAACAAGGATCCCCATCTCAGGCTCTACTTCCAAGGGAACACCCCCAGTGGCATGGCCCTCCTGGCCCCGGACTGGACAAAGACGTTCTGGAGCCCTAGCCTGGACAACACCCAGCCCCTTTCCAACCCTCACTCAGTCCTGCCTGCGGGTGATGGAAGCTGTCCTCTGTCCTGGGCAGGGACACTCACTGAGGACCCAGGAAGAGGCTGACTTTCCCTTTACTTGGTCAGATCTGGGTCCTCTGCCAGATAAAAGAGTCTGCCCCCAAGTTCACCTACAGAACTAGAAAGTGAGTTTTTGACTCCACTAAACCCATGCTGCTCCTCCTACCCATTGTGGAGGCAGGAAGGGCTTGGGGAGGGCCCAGGGAGGGTCTGGGAGGGGTGGGGCGGGGAGGGGGCGGGGAGAGCCAGAGTTCTCCAGTCTATAGGAGAAAGGGCCAGCCTCTCCTTTGTACCCAACACTGAATGGTCCTGATATCTCTTTTATTTTATTTTTATTTGTTTATTTATTTATTTAGAGAGAGAAAGAGAGAGAGAACGTGAACAGGACGGGGGTTGGCACAGAAGGAGAGGAGAGAGAATCCCAAGCAGGTCCCCTGCTCAGTGCGGACCCCCAAGTGGGCCTCGATTCCACAACCCCGAGATCATGACCTGAGCCAAAATCAAGATTCAGACCCTTAACCAACTGCACCACTCAGACTCCCCGAGTCGTGACATCTCTTTTAACTATCCTCTCCTCACTGGCAGCTGGGATGAGGGTGGCCGTTCTCCCATGAACCAGTGATGAAAATAGAGTCTGGCAGAAAATGGGGAAACCTGAGGCACATGCATTGAGGGGTGTTCAGGAAGTGACACCCCTGTTCCCTTGCTTCTGCTTTCCAGTTGAGAAGAAAAAAGTCTCCAAAAACAGCGAGAGATCAAAATATCGCCTACATCTTTCGTAAGCTGTATGGGAAGCGAGACCGTCCTGACGTCCGCTAACACTCCCTGCCTGAAGTCCACAGCTTCCCGCCACAGTGAGAGGCTGAGCGGCCCTCCGCCGGGGAAGCTGGACATCCACGGAGGGTCTCACGCGACACACTGTCTCTGCCGGCAGGGAGGCTAGAAAGTGAGAAAGGCAAGGGCTGAGTTCGGTTTCTTCCCCCAGATTCACCGAAGCAAAAAAACACTGCCTTCCCCCAGGGAAGAGAGAGGGAGGGATGCGCCCCCCACAGCAGACCCCCACAGATGCTACTCCGTGGGTGGTCTGCATTCTTTCCATCCTGACTCAGTGTCCCTGGGGAGTGGGGGCTGTTAGTGCACCGGAGTGAGGGACAGAGGGATGCTTAGCCTGCTCTGACTGGAAGGACACTGCCACAGGACAAAGAGCAGCCCCACCCCAAAAGCCAGTCACATCCCCCCCAGGGGGAGAACCAGAAGTCCTGCTAGGTGGAGACACATGGCAGGAGCAGGAGGCCTGGTCCCAGCGGCCCGTCACCCAAGGCGCAGGACAAGAAGCGGAGTTCAGCGGGGAGAGGCATGGCGGTCCTGCAGCCTGGGAAAGCGCAGGAGCCTCAGACCCCCACGGAGGAAGGCATTCTTCCCCGCACTCCATCCAGCTCCTGACTGCAGTATCAGAGCAGCCGTCAGGCGGCCTGTGGCCTTCCCTGCCAGCGGAACACAATGCCGAGGCGTCCTGGTGGCCGGCTGGAGCCATGTGTGCCGTCGGCTCCCTGGGAGTTCTCACCTCCCTTTCTCCCGTCCCTGTCCTCTTTCCCTTTTCTTGACAGTGGTTCTTCTCTGTGAGGCTAATTGCTTACCTGTCACTGCGCCCAGGACTCCCCCTGTCAGCTCCCTCCGCATAAGGACCGAAGATGTCAAAGAGAGAATTTCTACTAATGCTACCCTCGCACGCCCACCCACCTGTTCCTTTTCAGCTTCCAAAAAAGGCTACTGTTCATTCGGCCTTGGCCTTCAGGGAGCCAGGGCCCCAAGCAAGTATTCCTAGAACCGTGGCTCAGTCATCGGATTCGGCACACATCACTGTGTCTGGCCACATTAACAGGGTAATAAACACGTCTGGTAGGAGTCTGAGCTTTAGAAAGGACTAGTCAAATAAACATGCTTCTTACTGAAGCCCTGAGCGGGAGGCTATGACACACAGAGAGCTCGTGCACGTCATTTTTACCTTCATTTCCTAATCTTATCTACTATTATTTCATGCCACGTGGAAAATGGATGGGGAGCTACTTGCTATTTTTGATTAATTTTCTCTTTAAGTATTCTTTCCCCACCTGCTGCTTCAATGAGAGTGACACCGGTATTCTCAGAGTCCCCCCACGTCAGGCCAGGCCGGCCATGAAGATGGAACCAACAACCAGAGGCCCCGGGGAAAAATGGGGACTCCAGCCCTCCACGAAAATAAGGAGGGAGTGTTCGAGAAGGCAGCCGCCAGGCCTCAGAGAGTTCTGTATGCTCGCTCAGGCTTCCCCAGCGTCTCAGTGATCGAATGAGACGCTGGCAAATGAAAGTTTGTAGATAAAAAGAATTATGGGAGCCAATTGGTTTTATATTTATTTACATGACTAGTTTAGAGAGTCCTTCTGAAATGGTCCTCTACGTCTGGTCCTATGATGTTTTGTAATATGCACATTTTATGATAGCAGACACTCAGTTTGGTCCTGGAAATTTTAGTCAAACATTTTAAGATTATTTGTGACTCAAGACAAGATGGTGTAAATATTTCATAAAAAGGCCTAATAATAATCACAGTGACAGCTAACTACTATTGACCATTTAAAATGTGCCTGTCACTATTCTGAACTCTTTAGAAAAATTGATTCATTGAATCCTCACAGGAGTATGTCCATTATGCAGATGAGGAAATTGAGGCAGCAGATCAGAATAGTAATGTTCTAGTAAGTGACAGGCAAGGATTTAAACCCGGGCAGACTGGCTCTGGATCCCTAACACTTAGCCAGGGCACTATACCCCTTCTTATGTTCAAGGTCATCAAGATTTTATTATAAACAGGCTTACTATATCAATAGAACCAAATAATGTTAGGGGTTTTTTTTAAAGTAAGTGGTCCAATTGTCTCTACCTTGAATGTCTATATTAATGGGTAAGTAACATCTATGCATAAATCCAGCAAGGTGCATTGTAGAGTGTGAGAGCAGCCTAAATTGTTTTTGTAAAACACTTTGCTTTAAAAAAAAAAAAAAATGCCCCTAGGCTGAATTCTGCCAGCTGGCTGCCAATATGGGAGCCCTGGTTTTAGTCCAAAATTTTGCAGACAGTAAAACTGTAGCCCAGAGAGGGAAAGTGGTTTGCACAAGGTCACACATAGTGACGGAAGCAAGGCTAAATGGCAAGGCTCAGGGTCTAGCACCTTTCTGCCTATATAACACCAAAACCCTTCTCCACCCCTACTTCCCCTTCCCTCCACCCGAGTACCCATCTCTCTTATGCACAAGCAATAAGGCTTTTATTCTATTTGCAAAGTAAATAGAGCTGAGATACGGATTACTCTCAAGCATCGAAGCTTTTATCCAATATAAACAGAATCAGGGTAACTTGTTCCCGCTCACTCCTCTCGCACATACCGTAGGCTCTGCGCCAGCCCTCGCCCAATTAGCAGAAGGCAAACAGAACTCAGGCATCCTGGCCAAACAGGGGAACGCTGCGTCCATCCAGTGCAAGCAGGGAGATGCTCTTAGAATGTCCTCCCTCCTTCCCTTTTCCCCACTCACCCTCCAGGGGGAATCAAGGCTAGACAGTTACATCACAGAGGAGTCCGCTGTAGGCTGGGGGTCAGCGGGAAGACTCAGGTTCTCCCACTGCCTCCTTGAGTCTTGGCTAACTCATCTGTGGTGAGGCGAGAATTAAATGGGTTAATAGAAAATAACGATCTGAAATATGGTACATTATTAAAGTCCCTAGCCTCTGCTTCTGAGAGTTCCCAAACTAGCACACATGTACACACACACAACTTCATATATTCAGACCCCTGAAAAATCATGCACATGGCTAGGAAGTTACATTTTTCTAACCACAGAGCTGCCATTATTCAAAAGACTATTTTTTCAGAACTAACTCATCCAGAGAATGACATCAGGGACTTAAATAAATTCAGTGTAACTTTAACAGTAGCAAATCTTCATTTTCTGAGGGGGAATTGATTTGACCTTTGGTAACAGCCAAAAGTCTTTCTGAGCTCTGCGGGATAAAGTTGGAACACAAGCCTGAGACACGAGTCTTTGTCACAGGGAGTCGGGGTGGAGCAATGAAAAGGATTCAAGATTCTGCATCAGAAGATCCGGATTTAGGGAGGCCTGGGTGGCACAGTCGGTTAAACCTCCCACTCTTGATTTCCGCTCACGCCATGATCTCGGGGTCCTGAGCTCAAACCCCACATCAGGCTCTGCATTCAGCAGGGGGCCTGCCTGAGGATTCTATCTCCCTCTGCCCCTCCCCCCACTTATGCTCCCGTGCGCACGTGCTCTCTCTCTCAAATAAAAAAATAAATTAAAAAAAAATAAATCTGGATTTATTCTCCACTCAGATACTTGTCAACCTTGTGCCTCTGGTGGGCCCGTAGCCTCTCTCAGCCTCGGTTTCCTCATCTGTGAATTGGAGATGGTAGCCATTCCTTCACTGCATATTTATGAACATGGAAAGATAATATACATGACAGTGTTCTCTAAGCCATAAAGCCAAAGTGTCAATTTGAAGCAGTTTCTGTCATTGTAAAAGGCACGGAGGAACAAGTATATTAAACTTGAAGGCAGTGTTTCAAAGTCCTTGTAATGGAAGCAAGAATAATAACATCATTGTAGAGTTCTCAAAGGGAGACCTCTAAGCAGCCAATCTCATGTCCACATACTTCATTCAGTCAGTCTCCAAATGTCCTCTGAGGACCCAGAACTGCCCAAATCAGGGAAACCAAGTCAAACCACCCATAGCTCCTTGTCCTCTGAAAGTTTACCATAGAACGTGACTGGAGAACTCACATTTACTTTTCGTTTATTGCATTACATTGTATTTCGATCTCATAGGGAAAAAAATTGTAGTGCAGAGCAAATGAAGAAGCTTCCTAAGGCTCCCAGGTATCTACAAAATGCTTTGAAAAGGAAAAGGGGCTCCCATAATGTGTGCCAAAGGAGAGAATGAACAAGGGAGCAGGTGAACGAGGACCACAGGATGGTGGGTGAAGGGGGTAAGGGGAAAGTTTCGGGAAGGAAGCGCAGGAGGAACCAGGTTAGGAGTGCCCCCCACAGCTCCAGAGTAACCCCCTTACCAAAAAGTACCCACTTTCTTTCCTCCATCTGTCCTCTTGTGCCATAATCCTCCTGGTACAGAGCAGCCACCATACCAGCTAGAAGATCCACCAGTATTTCCAATTTCTCCTCAGACCCAGTCTATTTCTACTTTAGATTTTTCTGTATCATGGAAAGCAATTTGCTGTAGCCTGAAGGAAGAGCACGGAGGAGGCCTGTGTAACCTCAGTCATCTCAGTGTCCTCCTCCTACTCGTGTATAAAATAAGGACTAGAGCCAAGTGACTACCAAGGTCCCCTTCTGCTTCAAAATTCACATAGGATGGCAGCAACGGCAACCTCAAGGAGTTAATTCACCTTGAAGAATATTTCAAAACTTGCATCAGCTTAGGTGAGGCAGAATATAAGGAGAATCACTCTTACCCCTTCCCAAGAAGACAAAGCTGCCCATCATTTGCCTTTAATCTGTTTCAGTAATTTTCATCCTAAGAAAGTCACAGCTCCAATCAGCCCTGTCTGTAATCAATGGCTGTACCACTCCTGCACAAATGAGCTCGATTCATTAAAGGGGTCCTCTCTTCGATGGAAATGGGCTCCCTGCTGGGGCTGCAAATACAGGCGAAGATTGACTGCTCCCAGAATAGGTGAAAAGTAAAGACAATGAGAGCAGGCAAGTGATGGCCAAGAGGATACCCAAGGCCTCTGTCTGTCTACCCCATCACCTGACCATGAACCAATGGCCACCATGGCAGCCTGGACATCTGTCTCTCGTTTAGGCTGCCTCTGGGCACAGAAACCAATAGTGACTCCCAAGCAAGTATCCTCTGTCACTTCCCTACACACCTAGGGAAAGAAATGCACCCAAAAACAGACAAAAGGAGAGACTCTTCTTGATGGAAAACCTCACAGAATCCAGGAGTTTCTAGGCTCTCAAAGCCAGAAAGAGCTTTTAAGGACAACTTGCAGCCATGCACTGAAGGGGTATTCTGTTAAAGAACCTCAATATTTCTGAATCATTGATGGCCAGAAGCAGAGGAAATGAATATTTCAACTGTGTAAGAAATTATTCATATTCGATAAAAATTAGATATTTACATATTCATATTTGGGGTCTAAGAACTCTTTGTAAAAAGGAAGTGGACACCTTCCTAAATTTCTGGTTATATACACAGAAGAAGCCAGTGGAGATACTTGGGACAAGGAAAACTTCATCCTTTCTACATAAGTCAGGCTCTGCCTTCACTGTGGGTAGATTTTTATTTCTGGAAATCAGTACTGTGTTTCAGGGGGCCAGTGATGGAGAAATCTATTTCTTTTTTGTTTCCCCCTTGAAACCTCAGAGAAGTCTGAAAAACCTGGACCCCAATAGAGAATATGAACAAAGACACTCATGTGGGGGCCAGTCCTTGACCCCAGTAACATGGAAGACAGAGAGGAGAGAGAGAGAGACAGAATGCCCCCACGCCTGCCCGAGCACCAGGATAAGAGTCCTGTGCTAGAAGCAATAGATGACAATTTGCTTAGTGTCCTTTTCTCAAATTTTCTATTCTTAGTTGTAATTTCCTTTTGTTGCCCTCAAACCTCAGGTTTGCTCTACACGTCAGCCTGAGAGAGAGCAGTCTGGGGAAAGAAACCAGTTACATGACGCTACAGAGGACCCACACAGCTGAGATCCAGGTAGATGTAGTGCAGAGGCGGACAAACCAGGATGGCCTGTCGAATGTGTAAACATTCCTCAGATGAGCCTCCCCTCAAAAATGTGGAGAGAGGGGCACCTGGGTGGCTCAGTGGGTTAAAGCCTCTGCCTTCGGCTCAGGTCACGATACCGGGGTCCTGGGATCAAGCCCTGCATCGGGCTCTCTGATCGGCGGAGAGCCTGCTTCCCCTCTCTCTCTCTCTGCCTGCCTCTCTGCCTACTTGTGATCTCTCTCTGTCAAATAAATACATAAAATCTTAAAAAAAAAAAAATGTGTGGAGAGGACAACCTGGTACGGGGCTTGACATTCTGCAGCTAGGCAGAAAAGGGGGGCTGGTGCTGATTTTCAAGAATAAAGGGCAGGCTGGCACAGCTCGGGGGCTGGGGTCCTCAGAGTCATCTGGCCTCCAGAAGGAACAAGACCAGAGGGCATCATTCAGGGACTTGCGAGTCAGTGACAGAGACATATTCTGTGGCCTGTTCTATGTAACCCTCCACTCACCACACCTCTCCCAGCCTTACAGAGCACAGCCAAGCTTTACTTACCATCCAGAGAAGGAGGGTGGGGAGGGCGAAGGCAGAAACGAGAGGGAAGGGAAGGGGATTCATCCCATGTTTAGAAGTATGCTTCCTAGAGTTACATTGGCTCCTCACTTTTTTCTTACCTCGTTCTGCTTTTGGAGACTGGCATCCTGTTGCGGTTGGAAGACATCCGGTTGATGTCCTCATTTTTAAAAGGTGGGAAAAACTGCTCAGACAGGAGCATCTTGCCCCCAGATTACTTGCAACTAACAGCCCAAGTGCATTTGGAAGCAGAGAACAAAAGCAGCAAAGACAAAATGTGGAGGGAGAATATAGAAGAGGAAGAGCCCCAGTAAGCCTGTAGCTCTAGCCCAGGGAGTGGTTTGAGGATTACCTGTGCAGTTCTTCCCATCCTATCTCCTCCACAAAGCTTCCCTAACTCGGCCAGCTGTCTTACTTACTCTTCACCAGCTTGAACCTCTAAAATAATTAGAGTGAGAAACCATAGCACCCTCCAGGTTTACATTCCATTCTGTCTTACTCTGTCCTAACTTCCCTGGTGTAAATCTTATCTCCCCAGTACACCCAGCCTTGGGGGCAGGACCTGGATCCCAGGGAGAGTGCCACACCACAGGCTTCTCGCTTATAAATCACCTCACAGAATTTGAAATAAGCAAATCATGCTCATTAAATACTCACTTGATTACTCTTTGAAAAACTTGCAAAATGTCTCGTGGTGCAGATTCTTAAATTATAGAAGGAAACATGTAAAGGTAGGGAAACGAGACTCAGTTTTCTGATCGGAAAGAGGGAGAGTCAATGACATCTTGCCTTTCCTCCTTATCTGAGATGTGTCATTTGTGAACAAGATGTCGCTACTGTATTGGTAGACCACACTTTGCACTGGACGTTCTCATCCCGAAGCTTTCTCTTTTCCCCTGACATCTCCCTCAGGGAGCCTACAGGAGCCTCGCCACGCAGAGGGCTCAGCCCGGACCAAGGCCTTGAAGGACTCCCGCAAAGACACAGGCAGGAAGTGGCCTGAGCCTGGGGAAGCATGGCTGCTTTGCGTCGCTGTGATGTTTGCTTTATTTCAACTGAAACGCCGAGTCTGAATGTGAGGAATGAGGGTTCTGGGTGCATTTGCGGTTGGGGTTGTTGCCAGAACACAGAGTTCACTTTGCCTGCAGGGATGGGGCCCAGTCAGAGCCTGGGCTAGAAGTGGGTGATAGATACATCTGGAAAACATGTGTCAGGCAGGTGAGGATGTGGAGGAACGTGTCAGGGGTCAGAGGTCCACTCTCTCCAACAGCTTCTTCCCCAAATCTTTTCCCTCTTTGTGTTTGTGTATCATTAAAATGCAACATATAAATCGCCACCTCAGAGTCCTAAGGTGACTACGGGAGTCGTAAAACATTTTTGGAGAACTTGAATTTTAACTTGTATCCTCTCCTCATTGCAAAACCCTCTAGGGAGGTGCGGGGAGAAGGCGGGGACCCGCACAGACAGACTTCTGCATCAGCGGGGGACACGATGACAAAAGACTAGGGAGCAGCAAACATCTCCTGCCTAAAATTCTCAGGACAAAGTCTCCCGCCTGGCATTATGCAGCACTTAACCTTTTCCACTTGAAAAGAAGATTCCAAATTCATTTTTTGTCAAGTCAGGTCACAGCTCCGGGGCCCTACCAGAGAAGCACGCCTGCGGCCACCATCCTTTCCATTCCGCCAAACTGAATGCAGAGCTAGAGACAGACCCTACTCTGTTCCCTATCCTCTGACCTTCACTTCTGAAAGCCACTTGCTTTCAAGGTGAACAAGTCTTGTCTTGGAACCAATTAAATATACATACCACAGTGACTGGAGCGCTCTTGAAAGGAGGCACAAGGGGAGGACCAAGAAAGAGGAAGCATTTCAGAATGAATTATTGATCAAGATTTCTCTCCTACACAAACACACGAACAAGGGTCTGGCGTCCCCAGCCAGGGGCAGATTGCATCTGGTGCGGTCTTCACGGGGTTAAGAAAGATAACCTCTTTGCTCTAAACTCTATTTATTTGGTGGATGGGAAATGCATTTACATCTCTGTGTATCTCCTTTTGTTTGGTTTTCCAAGAAAGCCTGAATCAGCAGATTTCAGAAGAAAGCTAACACATCTGACAGGCTTAGAGAAATGATGTGTGCCACGCGAAAAAAATTAATTGAAAAAAAAAAAAAACACTTTTCACTTATATAGCAGTTTTTATCCCAGTCTTTAAACAGGTTATGGGTATTAATTAAATGTTGTCATGCATCACTTGTCACCTTGGTTCTATGAACCCAGGTAGAAACATCACGTTTGATTATCGTTAGGGGTGGAAACTGAGGCATTGTAGGAGGATAGACAAAATAGACCCTGGGGAAGTGAAGGGAAGCTTTATGAGGAGACCACTGCAATCTCCCTCAGCTCCTGAGAATGATGGAGACGAAAACCAGGCACAGGCTACGCTCTTCCTGTCACCCGCACTCCTCCGGTCGCCATTTTCTGCTGACCCAATCGACTGAGGTGTCTTCTTGCAGGTCAAGTTAGCAGCCATGACCAGAATGCCCCTTGTCTAGGGCTGTGGAACTGATTACCATGAACGTATAAGCTAAAAAAACACACACTATTCTCTCACAGCTTCTTCGGGTCAGGAATGCAAGCATGACTCATTTGGGTCCCTGATTTTAGGTCTCCCAAGTCAACGGTCATGGTGTTGGCCAGGGTTGGGTTCTTACCCAGAAGTCAGCTGAGGAAGAATCAGCTTCCCTGCTCACATGGCTCTGGTGGGCTTCCCTTCTGCTCAGTTTTGTGCTGGCGTTCCTAAAGGCCACCCACAAGGCCTCACCGCCTGGCCTTCTGCAACATGGCCCACTTATTCATGGTCAGCAAAGAGCATCTCTAGTCCATATCAAGATGGAGTCTCATAGAATGTAAATATCATCACATTATAGGCTTGGTCATTACACGGGGGTCAGCCCATCCCTTTTGCTGTATTTTGTTAGTTCCAGGGAAGTTACAGGTCTAGACCACACTGGTGCTGAGGGAATTACACAGGGCTGTGAGTCTGTCTCCATACCCAGGAATCTGAAGTAGAAGCTCCTTCATACCTCTAAGCTTTGATGTAGGCTTTTGAAAAAAAAAAGGGGGGGTGTAAGGAGCTGATCATATTATGATATTATTACCTATCTAGCAGGAAATAGGAAAAATCAGCAGAATACTGAGCCCGTACAAAAATAGGTGTTTAATAAAGATCTCAGGGCAGTCCCGGTAGTTTAGTGCATTAATCAAGATATATAGGATTAATCCACTCACCCAGCAGCCAGACTACCAAAATGACCACCTTCAGATCCCCTTTCTTAGTGCAGGGGGGAAATAAAGAAAAGCCAAGGAAAAACTAGAGAAATTAAACTCCATGCAATAAAGATTTAATTGAATGCCTACTCCTTGCTCACACTATCCTAAAAGCTGGACCTGAGACATAGGATGCCTTCAGACTGGGGCAGCCTTTCTCAAAGTGTAGTCTCCAGCTGGATCAAAGCCACGTGCAGGGTATACAATGAAAGGCAAGTTTCTGGGTGCCATCTCTGACCTACTGAGTCAACTCTCTGGTTGTAGAACCCAGCAATCTGCATTTTAACAAGAACCTTGGGGCATCTCCTTCACACTGAGTTTTGAGAAAGGTGGATGCACTTTGCAAACTTTAACACACATACGATGACCCAGCCAAGGTCTTGTTAGAATGCAGGTTCCAATTCACTCAGTCTGGATGTGGGCCCGAGATTCTGTGATTCTAACAAGCTCCCAGACAACGTCATTGCTGCTGGTCCTCTGAGCACACTTGGAATAGCAAGAGTGCAAGATAAGAGAGACTAAAGATCCAAATCCAAAATTTCTCCCCCCTTCCAAAGTGGCTGTGAATTATAGCATTTTAAGCAATTAAATATTTTAAGTGAAAATCTCTAAAAACTTCCCAGAGCCAGATGGGGATTGCCTTTTTCTGTGCACATGGCATATTGTGAATTTGGGAGGAAAGAGGTATTTAGGCTTGTGGGGGTGGGAAGGGCTTGGGTCAGGAGAGTAAGTGATACCCAGGAATGAAATTGTGACGTCAGTGGACAGACAGTTAAAGAAATAAGGGCACGCAGAGGAGACAGCAAGGGTTCCGGAGGGTGGCTGGGAAGCCTAGAGTCTGGTCAGAGCTAGCTAGAATAACCCAGACAGAGAGCGACCCCCTTCTAGCAGGACCCAAGGGAGAGATGAAGCACAGAGCCCAGGCGGTTCCAGAATCAGCCAGGGGTAGTAAAAATAAAAGACAAGCAGACAGGAGTTTTAATAATTATGGATCAGAATTAACCAAGCATGCTGACCAAATTCACAAAAGCAAATGGAGAGCGAATAAGATTTCCTGGAAGAAGCCAGAAGGTAGCAGGCAGCTGGCAAGGTAGATAGCCACCAAGGTACTCCACCATCACAAGCTGACAATGGTCTATCTCAAAGATGAAGGTTTGATTGGAGCCACACAACAATTGCAGGGAAAATGCCTGGGAGGTCCAGGTGGCTAATTAATATTTTAAACCTAAGTTAAGCTAACTCGATCATGGGAGTAGCAGTGCCATTTTGGAAGTCCTGAGGCTGGGTGATCTGGAGGAAAGGCCATGGAACGGGCAGTCAGGAGGCTTGCCTTCTCCTGGCTCATCGACTCATTTGTTACAAATTTATTGAGAGCAGACCAGATTCTAAGCCTTGAGCTAAATTCTAGAAAATCTAGACTATTAAAGGAATAAAAATAAGATCTCATGATAATAATGTTACTGCTGATGATAATGTTTAGTGATTAATTTGTGTTGAGTACCAACCGGAGGCATTCATATTTACAAGATATCGTATATGTGAGAACAAGCTATTGAAGTAGTTAATGATTTTATACCCATTTCTCAGATGTGGAAACTGAGGTGAGGAGATAACTAGACAGACTATCTCTGCTCTCAGGGACCTTATACCCTAACAGTCATGCCTCCTATTAATGAATTGAGTTTGAGGGACTATTCCTCTGTTTCCTCTTCCATTGCCATGGTAATAAGAGCTAAAAATGTTAAGAGTTTTCTCTGAGCATATTATCTCATTTAATCTTAGTGATCACTTTATGAGGTAATTATTATCATTATTTCCATTTTACAGAAGAAGCAACTAAGTTTCAAAGAAAGATGTAATTTTCCTAAGAGGACATGCCTGAGATTTAAATGCAGGCAGCCTAACTCCAGCCTAAAACATGAGTACAAATTAGTAGATTGGACTCCATCTCTGAGCTCACATTTCACTGGAATATCCTCTGACATACCTGTGAGTTCCCTGAATTTCATGTAGTTTATGACCCAGATATTTAGTATCTGAACCAGCTATGTGTGCTAAGAAACTCTAAGGAACAGCCTGAAGAAAAAGTCACAACCTAAGGACAAGTTGTGACAGGGGAAAAAAAAATCTATTTGATGTCCATGGCTATGGGAATGAAGAGCAAATTCAAGGTCTCCTCCCCCTTTGTGGACTCAGACCCAGCACTACACGGGGATGCACCATTCGGCTTGCAGACCTCAAGTCTCAAGAAATAATTGACTCCTTGTGAGTGCAGGGACTTGTTTCAGCACAGATCCAGAATGCAACCTTTCCTGATCAAGTTGAACAGGAAAGGATTTAAATTGAGGTCCTGAACTCAAAGGAGAACACATTAATCATGCTCATTGCTGGAGTCAGAAACAAATTCATTTTTCCTGTAAAGAGTGTTATCAAGCAGGAAATCAAGTCCACAAGTGAGGGAGGTGGTGAGATGCCTGGGAGCAGACACTGGAGTAACTGCATCTCCAGACCCTGTAGAACTTCACACACACACACACACACACACACACACACACACACACATTTCCATGTGCAGAAGACCGTGTGCAACCTTTTGGCTTGTAGAATGGATGGCCCTGCGTATAAAAGGTGCTCCAAAATTTGAGACCTTTAAGTTGTCCAGAGTCGAAATGATTCATTCATTCGACAAATATTTAGTGAATGCCTACTAAGCTCCAAGCCTAAGCAGTTCAGCAGGGAAACAAATCAACATTGGCCCTTCTTTTCTCAAGCTCATTTCTAGAAACTAATCAAAAGACCTGATAACAATACATAAACCAATAGCTAAAGAAGACAACTCTAGATGGGCACACATGTTATGAAGGGCGCACACAGGATGGTCTGATAGGTAGAGGCCCAAGATGGGACTATCTTAGACCTGGTTGTCAGGGAAGATCTCTATTGTGAGGTGATGTTGGACCTGAGACCTGAGAGATGGAGAGGAATCCATGTAACAGGCAGGAGGACAGCGGTGCTAGGAAGAAGGAAAAGCAAGCACAAAGCCCTCTGAAACAGAAAGGAGCAAGCTCGGCCTGTGCAAGGACCCAACTGGGGGCCACCATGGTTGGTGCATAATGGGAGGAGCCTGCGGGATGAGCTGAGTGTGAGAAGCCAGAGTAGGACCAGATCGCACAGGGTTTGATGCAAGTGAAAGGAAGCTTTTGAAGCAGAAAAGGGATTTGATTTGCTTTATGAAAAAGACTTCTTTGCTACAGGGTAGAGCATGAATCGTAAGGGTTCCAGATGGTGGCAGGACAGCAGTTGTCCAAACAGCAAATGATAGTGACTTGGATCAAGGTGGGGGCCAGGGGGGTTAGAAAAAGGCAGATGGATCTAGGAGCTATTCTGGAGGTAGAATTGAGAGGACCCACTATGGATTGGGTATACAGATGCATAGTGCCCTAAGATTACTGGTTTTCTGTACTTGAAGATTGTTTTTGTGAACTGGGTTCAGCTTCATCTAACAAAGATGCCCCCATGTGTGAAGCACAGTCAACCAGTCTGGAGTTTCTGCTGCTCTTTCCTCCTGTGGAGGACCTGAGCAGAGGCGGACCACAGGAGGGAGAAGAGAGAGCCAAGAGCCTGGAGGAACCCTCTCCTGGACCTGAGGTCTCCTGGCACATTCAGCTTCTGGCGTAGCTCTGACAAGAGAGTAGCCCTTGGAGGAAGACAATGACACAAACTGTTGGGCACAGAAAGTTCGAAGATGGCCTTGCTAGCAATTGCAGACTGACCTCATCCCATCAACGAAGAATGAGCCATAAGATCAGGATGAGCACACACACACACTGTGTGTGTGTGTGTGTGTGTGTAGGAAAGCTGAGTTAAATTGGGAAAGACATGGAGAGCAGAGGCAGCCTTGCTATTGTCTTTGGAGAGAAAGGATGTTCCTTACCTGTCTTGAATTAACAGAAAGAAAAAAATAACTACATCTAGATCCTGGATGTCTAATTATCTCTGATTTGCAGCAAAAATAGAAGGGTAGGTGGTAAAAATGTGACTGAAACAGTGTTCAGGAACCCGGTTCCCTCAGAGCCCAGCACCTCCAGTCCTTTGTCCAAGCAGGTCCTCCCGTGGGACCCTGGTGCGAGGAGGCCTGACTGCTGCCTCACGGGAACCAGGCCGCGAGGCAGAGGGGATCCTGGGAAATGTCCCCTTTGGGGCCCCTGTCAAAGCCAAATAGCCATAAAGAGAGGGGTAGGTCTCTAAAATTTTCTTTAAAACGAATATAAACACAGAGCTGGGCCTGAGTGACCTGCCTGGGAGAACCAGGGGAATGAAGCCAACTGCTAGGTGGGAGGAAAACCAGCATTGCTGAAGGGGGGATGCGAGAGCGTGTTCTGCTTGGCACGCCATGAAAGGGAAAGAACCAGCAAGGAGCGGCGCTCCTCTGACCCTTTAACGGAGTGGACGGGGGGCACTCCCTTCCCTCCAAACATTTAATATCTCCATGTTTTGACAAGCTACTTAACCCCTTGGGCTTCCATTGTTTTGTACATAGGAAACATATAATAGAACTTCAAGTGCCTAGAGATAGGGGCTGGAGCAAGTGATCTCTGGAGGTCATTTCAAAATCTTGGGCCTGTGGTTCTATACAGGAGACAGTCGTGTGGTGGTGAAGAATACGGCAAGGGAAGGAAGCTTATCCCCAGCTCCTCCATGTCCTGGCTGAGGAGCCTGGGCAAAGCATCGATCTTCTCTTTGTAAGGTGTGGATTACAACAGGGTTGTTATAAGGATTGAATGTGTTAATAGACGCAAATTGCTCAGAACAGCGCCTGGCCCATGGTTATGGCTCCATAAATATTAGATGTGTTTTCTCTGAAAACCAGCCTTCTGTACCAATCACCTTATTACTTGGGCTCCAAAGAATTCAACACATGGATCCTTAGGCTACCAGGAAGATCCCAAGTCAACTTGTCTCTTCTCCTGCTTCCATGGAAACTTGGTCGAAACTAGTCCAGAGAGATGGGAGTTGGTGCCACATAACATCATTTGGGGAAGGACCCTGCGGTGTCTGGTTTCCATGGTTACCATTACAGCTGGTGGGCTTGGATGTGACCATGGAGTCCCCTTTGACCCAGAGACATTGTGGATACCACAGCCACTGTAAATAAGGCCAAGCTCAAAAAAATGAGGCATTTGGGCAAAAGGTCACAGGGAGGGGCTGTTTTCAAACATCAGAAAGTGACCCAAAGAGTCAATTCAAGTTCTTGTCCCCTGCTCAATGTTCCAAGGAAACACAAAGCTGAATAATCTCTTCTCACACTTGTTTTATTAGTAAAGCCAATGATTCATTAATTAACCACTAGTCTCATTAAAAAGAAGAGACGGCGACTTCACAAAGCACAGGGGACCAAGGTTCTCAGTGCCAGGAGCAGAGGCCATCAAGAGAGAGAGGAAGAGAATTTCATGACCTGGCTTGGGGAACAAAAGCATACCCAGAAGCCCTTCCTTCCCAAGTGCAACGTTGAATGTTTCTCCAAAATAGGAATAATAAATGGCATGTGGTGGGTGGTTCCATTTTCTAACAAACTCAGACACCTTCAGGAGCAACTGCCATCTTATTCCTTCCAGAAGAAAGAAGCATTGCAAATGCCTTTCCTTATGTAATGGAAGAGAAATCTGCGGTCCAGAGAAGAACTTGTCAAGATAGCAAAGCAGTAGGAAGACTTGAAATAGAACTTCACTGTTCTACTCCCAGCAACTCAGGAAGCCCGTACCTGATATTTTAAGCAAAGAATAAAAGATGGCACCCCATAGGATCTTTGGGTTAGCCCCCTGGCCTGACCCAAAGGAGAAACAATGTTTTGAAATGAATAGGGAAACCATTTCCTAACGGTCTTGCTGTCTCTGGTCCCTTCCCCTAAAATTCAATACTGTTGCCAGGGTGATGTTTCTAAAACTTAAATCTGCTTATGTCATTCCCCTGGTTAAATCCTTAAATGACTCCCCATTGACTTTAGGATAAAATCCAAAAGGCTTGTAATAAGACCTTTCATTAACTGGCTCTCGCCTTCTTCCCCGGCTTCATCGCTTCCCATCCCCCAACACACATGAGCTCCAGTCCATCCATCAAGAGTTTCTACTGGCCCCTAGTAGCCATACGCTCTCTCTCCTCTTTTCTTCTATGTGCTGAATGTATTGTTCCTTGCCTGTCCATCCTTTTTTTTTCCTCTTTTAAAAAAAAAAAGGATCTATTTACTTATTTAATGAGGGGGCATGGGAGAGGGAGAGAGAGATTCTCAAGCAGATAGCCTGTTGAGTATGGAGCCAAGGAGGTTCTCGATCCCAGTACTCTGAGATCATGACCTGGGCAGAAATCAAGAGTTGGCTGCTTACCCAGCAGAACCTCCCAGGTGCCCTGCCTGTCATCTTTTCAACTTCCTAACTTCAGCTCCTTCATACCCAGGTATTACCTCCTCCAGGATGTCTTTCCTCACCTCCAGGCTGGATAAGGCTCCTTTGTCAGTGCTTTTGCAGCAGGACACTGAAGAGACCCCCTTAGCCAGGGTGTTTCACCACCTGTGGAGCAGTCCCATTGCCAGCTAGCCTGTGAGCTCCCCCTGGGGCAGAGGCCAGGCCATATTCATGCCTTATCTCCAGCCTCCTGTACAGTGTCTGGCACAGAGTAGGTGCCTAATAGATAGTAAAGAGATGTCTCTCTCTCACCTAAAATAGTCACCTTTCCTTTAGTAATATTATATATTTGCCTGGCTATTTAATTACAACCTAGAATAAAACAGGGGAGGAGGATCAATTGTTACTCAGAATGTGGTTATCATCTGCTTTGTTAGAGAAATAGAATGTCATCAATAACCCAAAACTACAGAGGATCCAGAAGCCATGTCTAGTTGGGTTAGGGGCACCTGACACTGTGGCATAAATGTGTGTGTGTACGTGTGTGTGTGTGTGTGTGTGTGTGTGTGTAGGGAAGGGGCATGTGCAATTATGTATGAGATTTACTTTTATAATCTGACCTTTGTTTTTGTTGATTGTGTGTCTGTGCCTGTTCCCTGGGAGCATACTCACCAAAAGCGAGTGAAGGGGAGTAAATGGCAAGAAGTTGGAAGAAGTGAGCCCAACATTGCAAATCGCCCAAAGACACACCCTCCTCCCAAGGTATAACCCATAATCATACCTCAGGAATGCAGCCAGGAGCTATCAGCGTTAGGGATCTCTTTATCATAATAACACCTCACGTTTATGGTGCGTGCTAGAGTTTACAAAGCCCTTTCACATTAAAGTACTCGTTTGTTTCTGACACCATTCTAAAAGGTATGAAGACTATTTTACCTTGTCTGGTTTTATCTTTAAATAATGTAATAAAACTGTGTTGTGCCCACAGACAACACAAAAAAATTAGAACCTTCACGAAGACTTGTTGTGGTCTCCTCTGGTTCCATCCACGCCCCATCCCACAGCCCAGAACCCCAAACAAAGGGAAACCATCTGCTTTCTTGTATATGTGTTTCTAAAAGGCACATTTTTGTTTTAATCTTTATTTTTTTTTAAGATTTTATTTATTTATTTGTCAGAGAGAGAGAGAGAGAGAGCACAGGCAGACAGAGTGGCAGGCAGAGTCAGAGGGAGAAGCAGGCTCCCTGCGGAGCAAGGAGCCCGATGTTTTAATCTTTAACTACATAAAATAGGCATCACACTGTATGTGTCTTACCTTTCAAAAACTTAGTATGACAGTTCTGAGTTTCATCCATATTCTTGCCCAGAACTGTGGTTTCCTCCGGCTGCCTGCCAGTTCTTATTCCAGATCTGACTGACTTTACTACAGTTCCCTCCCCCACTTCTCAGCCAGGGGGTACGTGAGTTATTTACACTTTTGCTACTGAACAGTGTCGATGTGAATATCCTTATACATTTATCTTGGTATCCATAGACAGAAGTATCTCTTGGGTATTTACATAGCATCAAAGTTGCAAAGGGATGGAGAAAGTGAATGTTTAATTACAGAATGACGTCAAACTGTCTTATGAGATGTCATACCAAAATGCGTGCCAGTGAGCAACATACAGGAATAGCAACCACCCTGTATCCCCTCCAACAACTGGGTTAACCTTAGTAAAGAAGAGTGATACAATACGGGTCTCAAACTTGCATTCTTCAAGCCAAATCAGGCTGATTGTCTTACAGGGTATTTTTCTAGTGCTTTTATTTTTTTTTTTAAAGATTTTACTTATTTATTTGAGAGAGAGAGAGACAGAGTGAGAGAGCATGAGAGGGGAGGTGAGACGGAGAAGCAGCCTCCCCACGGAGCTGAGAGCCTGATGTGGGACTTGATCCAGGACTTTGGGTCCATGACCTGAGCTGAAGGCACCCATGTTTTTATTTTTTTGAATTTTAATTCAAAAGTCTTTAGATGGAGACTGCAGAATACTACAGAGCCCACTATTCCTAGTGTCTGCTCCATGGGCCAGCTCACACATTTATGTTATCTCCTGGCCTCTGTCAGCATTTGAGTTGAGAGCCCTGTGATTTATAAAGTCTATGAATTTAGACTTAGGGAATAATAGTGAGCCCAAGGAAATGTGCTTTCTAAGAGAGTACAGGAAGAACTCATTTCTGCAGATTTTGATAAAGTATCCCCAAACCCAAAACTGGATAGTCTGTGCCGAACAGAATGAGTTATTATCTAAGGAGTTAGTGGAATCAAGGTCAAGCGACAGGCACGAATGTGGTGGCACTTGAAATAAACAAACTGTGGAGGGCATGTGCTGCCACAACTCACCCACACTCCTGTTCTTAGATGTACGTATCATTAACCCCATTGTATAGCCAAAGAAAATGAGGCATAGGGAAAGTCACTGACTTCCATAATAAGTAGGGGGAAGTGGTGATCCGAATTTATGGCTGAACAATTGAATCCAAACCCATGTACGGATTACTGTAGCACACTGCCTTCTGAGTAGCACACTGTCTCTTCTCTATTGGAGCACTAACCAGGCTCAGGGAAAGCACCTACATTTTTTTTAAGATTTTTTAATTTTTTGTTTAATTTATTCAAGAGAGAGCAGATTCCCTGGGGGGGAGTGGAGGGAGAGACACAGACTCCGTGGTAAGCATGGAACCCAATACCCGGCTCAATCTCAGGACCCTGAGATCATGACAGGAGCCAAAACCAAGAGTCAGCTGCCTAACTGACTGAGCCACCCCGGCGCCCCCGGGAAGCACATGAATTGAATCGCAAACAGCAGTGTAAGGTGGCTGGAGCACTCGCTCTTGCAGTCTTTTGTAGATAAGGAAATTGAGATCTGCAGAAGTTAAGGGGCTTGCCCAAGATCGCCTGGGGAGTCTGTAAAGGTCCTGAGATAGAAGCATGTTCTCCTCACACGAATGCTAACTTCTTATTCCATACTGACTGAGCCTCGAGTTCCTGTCAAAGGCCCAAAGACAAGTCATTGAAAACTGATATAATTTACTCTTTCTGGGTTGAACCACGTCTCCTTGCAACCAGACCCAGAAGTTGATAGTCCCAGAAAGAGCACGTGTTGGGAAGGAGAGCATGACTTTACCTGTACTGATCTAGAAACGGAATACCTTCACAGATGTGGATGTTGGGCTGCACTTTGAGCATAACTATCTTTTTTGGAAAGCTACTAAAACAAGAGACACATGCCAGAACTTAGAGATTCACTAATCCTTCTGGAAAGGAGGAAAACAGTCTTTCAAAGAACAGCAACATCCTTTCTAGAAACAGTGACAGAGGAGAGGAACCCATTCCATCAAGTTTTAATGTGAGGCCTTTCTCCTCAGACTAGGTTTGGAAGGTGGCCAGAATAAACAGATCCCCTTTAAGAATAAATTCCACTTTGAATTTTTCTAGTCCAGGTCTGCTTCCCACATTGCGGGATCCTGGTGAAAGCTATCTTCTAGAGACAAGAAGAACCCTCCAGCTTCAGAAAAATCCCCCAGAGAAATTTCACTGGATCATTTACCAACAACAATTTTGACTCTGTATCTGTTGAGAGAGAGAGAGCATGTTCCCAAAAGACTGAGATGTCCTTAGCAGGAGCTGCGACACACAACCCTAAGGAAGGCTTGGGATGAGATCACTTGCCGTCCCTCAGGCACAGAGCTAGGCACAGAAGATGCAATGATGAATAGGATAGACATTTCCCTCAAAGTTCATGGTCTAGTAGGGAAGGCATATACAGAAGCGAGCATAAATCAGAGTACCCTGTACAACGGCAGAAGTATGCAGTGAGGCCTGAGGAAGAGGGGACAGTGATTAGTGTTCCCAGTGGTGGAGGAAACCACTAGAAAAGGAGATGTAAGAGCTGAGTTTTAAGGATAGGTGTAGTGCTCAGTTCTGTCCATTGGATCTCAAGCATTTCCTGGAACCCTTTATCTTGGGTTATCTCTTAACCAAAAAGGGAGAGTAGTTATGTCCTGTGTGGCAGAAAATTAATACTTTCGTTTTGTTTCAGTAGGCCTAAGACTATGGAGTAAATGTATCCCCTTGAAAATCACCCCCGCAGAGTGCAGCCCTTTTCCTACAGCACATGAATAAGAGAGATCTCCGCCCAAGAGTTCTCCAGCTATCTGGATCTGTTTCATACCTGTGGAGACAGGATGACCTGATGACCCCTCAGCAGTAGCATCCTGCCTCTTATCTTTCTCCCTATTATCCAGCAATAACAGCAACCTCTTATATTGTCTCAAAATCCATGAGTTCAAGCCGGCATCTCTATCTCCTATGACCATCAGATCGCCAGATGTGACTGCCTCTGCTTTCCTTTCCAGAGAAACTAGAGGTTACTTTGGTTCCAACCCAGTGGAGGAGAGAAGTGGGGGAGAAAGGAATATCATCTCCCACTCCCAGGCAATTTTAGCATCCCCACTCTTCCTGCCCCCCTCCCTCCCATCGAAGTCAAACAAAGCCAACCATTCCATCCTGATCTGTCCCTTTCCCCTGCACTATATAAAGCTAGCCACAGATGGCATGCACGGATTGATGCTCCAAAACTCCCCAGTGCCCACTCTCTTCCATCAAGCTGGTTCCTAAATCTGTGGATGCAGCAGACTTCAGAAGAGGAAGCAGCGTGATCACGCAGCGTGAGCCTTGGCACAATGGTGCCTGGGCTGTGCCAGGGCCATGATGCCCGAGTCTCACCCACTCTGGTGCAGCCCTCGGAATGGCATCTGGTTGCCCCACTGTCCACGTGGTGGGATCCTCATGCTAAAAGCCAAGTTTCTCTCTTTAGTGTTCTCTGCGTAGTAGGTAAAGAAATTCATGATAAAGTAAGGAGAAAGGAAAAATGGAAATGATTAAGGAGCAGTGGTTGAGGGACTTGGAGGAAACAAAAACTTGAATGCCTCCGTCTCTACTCATTCATTTTCCCCGAATATAGCTTCCAGAGGGGGGTTCTTGGGGAGGGCTAGCCAAGGAAGTAAAATGAAGGTTTTAGGGGTTAGCGGTGTCTTTTCTTCCTTGGGAGCTGTTGTGCTGCTCCCAGTAATCCTGACCACAATTATCCTAGATTCCATCCCAAAGCACTTAACCATAATAATACTCATCTGTTGATATTTATTATGTTTCAAGCACTGCATAAAATGTTTTTTTCTCATATCTTCATTTCATCTTTTCCCCCCATTGTTCAGAGGAGAAAACAGAGATGTTAAAGAAATTGCCAAGATCCCACAGTTCTGAAATGGCAGAGCCACGATTATCAACTGGGTCTGTAGGATTTCAAAGACTTCTTCCCTGAAGGATCTCATCAGCCTAAACTAGCTGTCATAACAGAGCAAAAAGGCATTACCTGAAGCTTTCTATCTGGGAGATATTTACATTTTAATAGCCTGTCTCTTAACGAGGCTTCAATGAGCAAAGAAATGAATTGCTTGTAATGCTATTTGGGGCACTGTAATAGGTCACAGAGGAAATACACGGGGTCAGGGGTGTCTCGAATAATAGTGTGTAGACTGTTGTCTATCTCAACTCCATATAATGAAGCCAGGCCCATCAGAAAGAAGGTTGAAACTACTGCTTTGCATTTATTCCTTTAGAAACTGTGCTTACTAGGGGTTATAAGCAAAAGAAGCTTTGTTTGGATATAGGAAAATCTTCCCAGTGAGGAAGACTGTGGAAGTTCGGTCAATGCCTATTATATATACATGTGTGTGTGTGTGTGTGTGTACTTGCGTGCACACAGGCCTACACACACACACACACACACACAGAGCTCTCACAACGCCCCCCAGGGGATTGAGTCGTACCTAATCACAGAGAGATGAACAAGGTGATTTCCCAGGAGAACTCCTGGCCTCAACTTGGAACCATTAAGTTTGACTTGGAGTATTCCATTTCGTTTCCCGGAATTTCCTAAAGACACACATGTAGTTGGCATTTTGTGTTCTTAAAACAACATTAGATAAGCAAGGCAAGAGACTTCTAACACATTCTTTGAAAAGAAAAACATCTTTCCAGACTTGGGTCAAGAATAAGTTGTCCAGCCAATAATGTTGGGGGATTCAATTGCCCCCCCCTCCAGACTTTCAGATCTTTCAACCCAAGTTTGATTTTCTGTCCTCCTGGACCAGCCCTCCTCGGAAATTATCTTCTGACAGGCGACCAAACACAACTCCTTGAAAGCAAATAGCAGATCCCGAGGTCTTTATTTGTCTCTGTCTACTCCCTCTGCCTGTGCAGGAATCATCTCCAGCAAAGGAAGACATAGTGGTCCTGACCTGCGCTAATCCTGGGACTGGCAGAGGCTGGTTGCCAGTCCCTTCCCCCAGGGCTCCCACTCTCTTACCCCTCCCCTCCCAGAGTGCTCCTGTGGCTCCCTACCTAAAGTGGAGAGGAAAGAAGGGAACAGAAACAAGAGGACAACACCAGTAACATTGCATCAACAGGGATCCTGCCCTACGCTCACCGATAATAGAAGGAAATCTAAACAGGCCTTCAACTCTTTCATTCCAGAAATATGAATGCAATGAGCTAGATGCATATAGAGTTACGATTCCATTCCTCTTCATCATTTTAGCACAGGGAGGAAGCCCTGAAAGTTCTAGTTCCATCCTATCAACGAAGATATATATTCCTTGACAGTTAGTCATCTGGGCCTGCATTTGTCCTGGGGACATTTGCACCTGAGAAAGGATGTTCAAACTGGCCAATGCTTGACCTCCACGTAAAAGCCACCATCCTGTTATGGTTTCCGATAAGCCCTGTAAAAGTGCCCTCTTCCCCAGCCTCTCCGTCCTCATTTCTTTTCTTTTTTTTTCTTTTTTTTTTTTAAGATTTTATTTATTTATTTATTTGTTTGTCAAGGAGATTGAGAGGGAGACAGTGAGCACAAGCAGGGGGAACAGCAGAGGGAGAGTGAGAAGCAGGCTCCCCTCTGAGCAAGGGACCGATCCCAGGACCCTGAGATCATGACCTGAGCTGAAAGCAGACATTTAACCAACTGAGCTACCCAGGCACCCCTTCGACCTTATATCTTACTGATTTGCCATCTAGATTCCCCACTCACTCCAGTCCAGCCCAAATGATCTACTTACCAGATCTCCTATTTTAGTCTTAGCCCTGGCTATGCTTTCTGACCTGACCAAGATTTCCCCAGAAATCTCCTTGGCTCACTCCCTTACTACATCAAATCATTGCTCAAATACCACCTGTCAAGGAGCCTGCCCCCCCCCCCCGAGTTTCCTAATGCAAAGTTCATCTGCCTCCATCCAGTCCTCAGCCCTGTACTCTCCCCAAGCTTCCTCGACGCTGCACTGTCTTTTCTTCTCCCATGGCACTGGTCCTTTAATAACATACTACATTTAGTTGTTTATTATGCTTATGGTTTATTTTCTTTTATCTTCATACCCTGCAAGAATGCTAACTTATGACAGTAGCGATTTTTGAGTTCCTTTATCACTGCTGTATCCCAAATGTCTAGGAGCATGCCTTCTGCATAATAGATGCTCAAGAAATGTTGGATGAATTAATGCTGAGTGGAAGGATGTACTTCTGATGGAGCGATTTTAAATACGCTCTCCACCCATATTCCAAGCAACCTGGTCCACCCCTGCAGGTGCACAGGCTCTGAAGGAGAGCAAGCTCCCCACGCTTCCTGTGTTCCTCACAGCCTGATTCCCTAGTCCCCGCCATCTATTTTCCTTTGCACATTTCGCACTCTGCACCCAAACTTGAAATGCACCTTCCTGCCTTTTGACCTCCTGATAGATTTCCCTTTATAGGTTTCAGGTACAATAACTTGCCTGCAATTCACCTGGATCTGCTTGGAGATTGGGTTCCTCTACCTGGCAACAGCCCCCACATGCACCCTGCTTGGCTCCGAAGGGAAAATTGGACCCATAAGCAAGTAACAGCTCTGGGAAGTATCTTTATTCACTGTTATCAGGAATACCTGAACACATTTAAATTGGTAGCACCGAGCTCTCAGTGTCATCAGGAAGCAAGTTCAGTAAAGAGTACGACGCACAATTATGCCTCTGTGTGTTCCAAGTGTCAGAACTAACTTTGAATTTGTACATCAGTCTGACAGGCACAAAACATGTAAACCCTGAAGTCACAATGATCACAAACTATCCCCCAAAACAGCACATGTGTTTTACAGAAAATTTCTCCTGGTCTAACTCTATCTGACAGCAAAAATCCAATTGCACTTTAGTTTTCAACAGCTACTCAATCCCAAAGCGGGGCAGTCACTCTCAAGCTGTCAACAGCCGTACTGCCAAGCTTGATGGCACGGAGGGTCTGAGCGCTCGGGACCACGGTGAAGCTGAGGCATTTATGCGGCGCTCCGCAGGCCCACTGCCTCTGTGAGACTCCAGCAACCACCTTACTCACAAACTCCTCCCAACGGAACCCACCCCTCCCCATGCTGCAGGACCCACTTGCCTCACACTTTACAGTTTTAGCCTTTACCCTCCCTTGCCACGGTGGAAAAAGGATACCTACCGTGCGTCTATCACTCTGCGTGCGGATTCCAGAGGACATTTACATCCGCACCTGACCTCTGTTCTCACGTCCACACTGAAGAGCAAGGGTATCACTGTCCACATGTTAGTGCGGCAGGAACTGAAGTTCAGAAAGGATAGGAAGTTGTGCAAGGCTCACAGCTGGGACATGGTGAGTCCAAGTTCGAACCCAGGCTCTCAAGCGCACGGCAAGGGCTCAGCCTTCCCACCTCGGCTGCGTGATTTGCTCACACAGTCCTCAGTGCTCTTCAGCTCCCCAGGGATGACTTCTGCAGATGAGCTCTCTCTGTGCTGCCAACAGACTTCACATGCCAACTGCGTAGCAATGCTGTCCGATTTGGGGGGCATGTGATGCACGTATCGTAGTTCTGACACCAAACAAACATTCTGTGTCTGGCCGCCCTTCCTCCTCTGTGCTCCTGATCCATACCTTGACTATTGCACTCATTATATTGCTCCAGACTTATTTGTGTGTGCATTTGTCTCCTCCTAAGGGCTCCTCCAGGACAGGGACTGTGTCTTGGCTCTGTTATCCCAGATTTTAGCACAGTGTCTGATAGGAACATTTTCGATAAAGATATAAAATTTTTGAGACTTCGAATGAATGACCATTGTGCCCAAGAGATGCAGGAGGATCCTTCAGAGTCCACGGTCACACCCCACTGCCCCGGCCCATGTGCCCTATCGTGACCAAGCAGACCCCTCCGGAGCTCACCAGGCTGTGGCTGTGCAGCCACAGCCCACTTTGGCATTGAAAGTCCCAGCAACCCTCAGTACTGTTGCTCCAAGAGTCTTGGGGGAAACTCGACTCAGTGGCGAGTTGACAGGGACAGAGACACAGGAATGGAGGAGAGAAGATCTGCCAAGAGAACAGAGGGGAAGGAGGTGCCAGCAGGAGCTTCAGCAACGTCTCTAGTCTTGGCCTTGATGTGGTAGGTCTGAAAGACTCTGAGGCCCCTAGAAGGGAAGCAACAACTGAGTCAAGAAAAAGCTTGTGCTTCAGTCTGGAATTGTTTTTCTATAAGCAGATGCCTGAGCTCCCTGAAAAGTGGCTTAGTTATAGTCAGTTTTAGCTCCATAAAGCTTTGTTACAAATTCCTCTTCCGACTGGGTCCTCTAGCCTGTGCATGCGCACGCACACACACACGTCACCTGGGACAGAGCTCAAAGATCTGTCACAATGACATGACCTAGAACTTACTCAGCTCTTTGTACAAATCAGCTAAATTCAACAATTTCAACAAATGTGTTAGGGTCTTCTCTGTGTCTAGCAACATTCAGGACATACAAACCTAAAGAGACATGGCTTCTACCTAATGGGGCTCTCATCAAGGACATCATGCAGAAGCCATATAAAAATTGGAGAAGCTATTACAAGTAATAAAAGTGCTGGGGGATTAAGGGAAGGGAGAAGTAAATTTCCCCCCAGAGGAGAACAAAAATCCCTGGTGGAGCTGGTGTGAATTAAGGGGGGCCGGTTACTTAGGTGTCCAGGCAGAACCCCTGGTCCTCTCAAAATCTCCATTCCAGGGAACTCAGACAGGACTCGTAGGCTCTCCTAAGAACAGTAAAAGTCAACCAGAAAGCCTAAAAGCAAAGACTCTGGGTTCAGGGTCATCCCCATTTTGGAAGTGGGAAAGATGCTGGTCCTCCGAGCGTGCTAACTCACTCAGAAATAGTGACTCGAGGACTCGAGATATTAAATGAAAGCCTGAATATGAAGTGCTTGGAACAGAACCTAGATGAAATCACTCTGTAGCACCTTTCCCCCTTCCCAGCACCATCTTACACTCTTTCATATGCACTTTCAAATTTGCTCCCATGGCAGACCTGCTCCCAGTCTTGGTATCAAATCTAAACACAGGAACTTGAATAGTAAATTGTGGAGAGAGCAGCATTCCATGGGAATAGCTCTTGGGATATGTCACTGGGGGAGAATTGCTCCCCAGGGAGCAAGTGAGTGAGGATAATGAGAGGCAGTGTCACCAGCGTATGTGGGGGTCTAGAACATTCAGGGTGCCATCCAGCCAAGCCAAGGAGTTTCCAGTGGATGGTCCCTGCAGGGTGGACCACTGAAGGCTTCTGAGGAGTGAAGTGATCTAATAGTCTCACCTCACTTTCCCAGGACTCTGTCGTTACCTCAGAAGTTACCACTTGCCTATACAGATGACAGTGTTAATTCTATCCCTAAAAGATGGAGAAAGCCATTGCTGTCTCTATGGTCTACACTCTCTGTGGGTGCCTGGAACTTGGTCTTTGTACAGATGTCTCTGAAGGGCTTCAATGCCAAGGAATCAACTAGACATGAAACACTGACACGTGAGCCCCAGGTGAACACTGATGTGGCTGTGTCAGCTCTTGGTGAGGAACCAATAGGCCTGTCTGTTCAGACCCTCTGCCAACAGTATTCAGGTCCCCAGATGGCTCAGGCCAAGCAAATATGGTACATCTCCTTCTCATTCATGGCACATGTTCTCCAAGAATGTGTTGCTTCTTCAGTAAGAGGCAGTGATTTTCATCAGAAATTTATGGTATTAACCAAACCATGGGGAAGAGTTTCCACTGAGCCATGCATATTCCTTTGTGTAACCCAAATGGTAGCATGTGTTAGCTAGTGGGAAGCCACAAATGACCCATCCTTGGCACGGAATGGCATTCCAGTAAAAGCAAGTAAACTCTAATCATTAGAGGCAAGAGTGAATAGTGGTGTGGTCAGTCTTGCTCTTTGAAGAATGCAACGGATTACCTAACAAGTTGCATTGAAATTCTCCAGCCTGAAATCTTGGGATTGGTAGGCTGGTGTGGAGCTAGGGCAGAATCTGTGAAGTAAAGAGAAGTAAGGCCTTTTTTTCCTTCTGGTTTCTGGGTTATCAGGGACTAGAGAGTGTTACCATGGCAAAATAAATAATCTGATAGTTACAGGGAACATATTTTTTAAAACATAAAAATGGGACATATGGTTTGACAAGTATGAGTGTACTTTGGAAAATATAAGGGAAAAAAAAAGCATACGAAATTGGATCTGTTCGTAAAAAATCTTCAGCATGTGGTCACCTTCGCACAGTGCCCTTACTGAGGAGAGATACAGTATGTACAGTCCAGGATACGCCAATTAACACAAATCACTAATTGCAACTATGGCTAACCTATGGTCTTTGTGTAAGAAGAATTCATCAGCACTGCTCAGCTTAGCCCCTTCCTGACTCTTAGCAGCTAAACTAGTCACTCCGAGGTCTCGGCCTCCTGCAAGCAAGCAAAAGAGCCTTCATTTCTGCACGTCAGGAAGTAACACAACTCTGGCCAGTGTCGCCTTTGGTGAGCAGACTCGGAGGGTAATCAAGTTACAGGGAAACTACACACTGTCCTCCAAGAGAGCTTACCCTGAGGGATTTATCCATCTCTTTTTTTCAAACAGGAAAAACAGGAAGAAAGCAACGGCTTTCCTTACTATCTAAGAATTGCTTTATTCGCATCTGCAGATGTCGTAGATGGTCTTGCTTGTCCCAGCGTACAAATACATACACCTTCACCTCACAATTCCCCCTCCCTACCCCACCTCTCTTTCTCTCTCTCACACGTGCGCGCGCACACACATACACAGGATGTAAGAGTGGTTTCCATTTGGTTGTAGCTCCTTGGAGGGATGCAAAATGGAGCCAAATTTGCATAGTATGCCAGACAAGCCCTCCGGCCCCTGAAACTTCACACCTGTCTCCTGCCAGTACCCAAAGTGCCATCTGCTTCTCTGGGAAAGCCAGACACAAGGCCCCCTCTTTATGCCTTTGGTAGATGATGAGAAAATCTGGCATAGGGAGCCTTAATTGCTCAAAAATAACTCCATGGTACGTAACATACAGTTACATGAAGATCCGAAGAAAAAGCCTTGGCAGTCTTTTTACAAACATTCGGGATAATGGTTGGGGCATGCAAAAGGGAAACTATTTAAGGACTCAACCTAGTCCCAAATTATTTCCACTGCCAAGAGCTCTACAAGTGAGGAGTTTTGTGTGTGGTAGAAAGCCCCAGAAAAAAAGCAATGGGAGGCACGGAGGCAGGATCCTATTTTCTCATCTCCACTCTGTGCTTGAGCTGCTCTCCCAAAGAGCTTTCGACTACCTCCCATAAAGTGAAGTTGACTCATTAATGCTACTTTTCAAGTGCGGGTCTATCTCCAGTGACAAGAGCAGAGCAGAGGGAAATCCCGTCTCTCAGACCCGCACAGATCTTGCCTGAGCAAACAGGAATATTTGAGAGGAGCGGGAGTGTTTTCGGCCCGGTCTGAGCACAGGACGGGTGTGAGGCAGGAGGACACAGGTTTGCCAACAGTCGCACTGCTGACATTTTGGCTGGAAAGTTCTTCTGCAGGGGGAGGGGAGAAAGGGGGAGGGGGGTTACTGTTCTGAGCATTGTATTGCACGACACCCCCGACCTCTATCCACCTCATGCCCATAGCACCCCGCTCTCCCAGTACGACCACCAAAAATGTCAAATGACCCCTGGCAAACAAAATCCCCCCTTTTAAGAGCTACTAAACAAGATGATCTCTTGAGGTTTCCTCAAAGCCTGTTATTGGAGTATGTGGGTGGCAGAGAGGGGTCAGACAGCATCGCATTTATCACAGAGAATGATATTTGCTTGATTATGAGCCTGTCTCCCATTCAGTTGTTAGTTTTGCGAGGACAGGAACCATTTCCATCTGAGCTCACGGCCTCGAGTGTGGAAGTGTTATGTGACCCGACTGCATCAGTGACTGAATGAGTGGTGGGCTGGATCTCAGGCTCCTCTCCCCACTCCATGTTCCCTATGCCAAGTGCTGAGTCCTTGTGTTGGGTGGTAGGGACATGGTGGGGTGGGGGGATATCTTCAGAAAACTAATAAAATAAATGGCTAAATAAATGGAACCTCTTGTCTGAAGAACACAGAGATAAGATAAATCATTTTGAGTCCTGGGAAAATTATCTCCACCATCCTGCCCTGGTTTCTCCATTCAGCCAGAAAACACTTTAATTTATCTTGTGAAATTTTTCATCCGCTAGACGAACATTAAGTATTTCTTTGCTTTTTTTTTTTAATATTCTTTTCTCTACAAAGGTGGGTTGGCTCTCAGCTCATTGGAATAAAAGCTCCATTAGCCTCAGTGCACGTAAGTCTTGTGAAGTTGGCCTGGATTCAGGGCCGGCAGAAGGATAAAGAAACCTGACACTCATTCTTCACGTAATTAGAGTTGGTAAAATAAACTGTGTGCATTTCATTAAAGGAATGGATCCATCAGGCCCTGGACAGGGCGGGAATCCTATGCTCACGGCATCAGTCTTTTGTCTCAGATTAAGCCCTAGCTGATAAAAAAAGTTCCCGTAGAGTCATTGGGGAGCATTCCTGTACCCTGCTCCCTGTCCCTTTGTATTATTTAGTCTCAGAGCCCACATAATTTCTCAGCTGGCCCGGCTGTCCTCTTACACATGACACAGGTTCTCCAACTCACCACAGAGTCTCTGATAGGATGCTTCCCTCCCTCAGTTGCAAAGTGTCATTTTCATGTGTGTATCTACATTGGTGTGGCCAAGTTCGGCCAAGAGGGCATTGCTTCTCCATGCTTGTCCGTAGCCAGGATGAGGTTACCCTGAGAAACCCATGGTTCTGACCCATCTTATGACACATAGCAACATGAATGTGACCGCTGATTAGAAATCCATAGCATGGGGCGCCCGGGTGGCTCAGTGGGTTAAGCCTCTGCCTTTGGCTCAGGTCATAATATCGGGGTCCTGAGATTGAACCCCACATCAGGCTTTCTGCTCAGGGAGAACCTGCTTCCCCCCCTCTCTCTGCCTGCCTCTCTGCCTACTTGTGACCTCTCTATGTTAAATAAATAAATAAATCTTTAAAAAAAAAAAAAAAGAATTCCATAGAATAACCTGTGGTTATGAAATAAATTCTCTTTGAAAAGTAAACAGCCCCTTCCTAAATTCAAGTGATGGTCCTCAGTTACGTGAGCACCCACTTTCCAAAATCAAATCCCACCAAACCCAACCCAGCTTTCAAAAAGCCAAGAAGTTCTTGGCAACTCCCTTCTGTGTTCTTGGATTACCAGACATCACAGTCATAGCTAGAGGTGGTCTTCCTCTCCGTCACAGCTCTCTCTCCCGCCCTCACTTTGGCTAATGTATGATCAGTAGCCATTTCTTCAAATGGTCTTCTGCACCCTCCTTACCCAGCAAATGTGCTTTGTCTCAAATTTGATCTCTAGAACAGAGAGGCAGGTAGGTGGCTAAATTAGGCAGGCTTACGGAACAGACAAGCGAGCTCTCTGCTAGCCATGGAGGAACATCTGAAGTGAGAGGCAAGAAGGGGAGCCGTAGGAACAGTGCAGGGCTGCCAGGAAGCCAAGACAGTCACCAAAGCAGACAGGCTGAGGAAGAGGTGACGGAAGTAGGAGTTGCGTTGACAGGAGACACCAGCGAGCAGCCGGACAGTTTCCCTTATCGCATCCTGGTGGGGCTCCGGGGTTCTGGTGCTGGTACTTATGCTCAGTCATGGCAGATGAGGAAGACAGTCAAGTATCAGCTAATGAGAGGGCTTCTCTGACGACATGAGCTGTGAAATATGGCGGCCACCATTTCTGGGGGCCCTTAACATGAGGAGAGGCAGGGGTGCCTGAGTGGCTCAATCAGTTAAGCATCTACCTGCAGCTCAGGTCATGATCCCAGGGTCCTGGGATCGAACCCTGCATCAGGCTACCTGCTCAGCTGAGAACCTGCTTCTCTCTCTCTCTCCCTGCCTGCCACTTCCGCTGCTTGTGTGCTTGCTCCCTCTCTCTGTCTTTCAAATCAATAAGTAAAATCTTAAAGAAAAAAAATTTTTTTTAAATTAGGAGAGGCAATCATATATCCAGGAAAAACAATGCTGAGCTGGCCTGGATGAACTCTAGGCAGCTGGCCTGGATGAACTCTAGGCAGCATCCTTAATTCTAGAAAACTATGGAACTCGAGGAATTCTATTCAGGGCAGAACGCAGCTCCAGAGCAGTTCTGGGGTGGGGGACGGTGGTGCTAGCGGGAACCCGGCTCTGCCCAGCGTCTCCGCAGTTTAGGTCTCCCCTGGTTTAAACATGTCCTAAGGGCCTGGTATATTTCCCTCATGGTCATGGTTGGTCTATTTCATGGCGCTTTCTCCTTCATTATCCCATTGGTGGTGGAGTGTGTGTGTATGTGTACATGGGCATTTCCTTGGCCATTTGTGTCATGGGAAGCTTTCCAGAGACATTTCTATGAGTATAGAAGCTTCAACAGAATCGGGAGCAGACAGAGGTGGGTTTGGGGGTAGGGAGGGGGTCTGCTCGTGCCTGTGCCTTCTCTTCTCCATGAACTCAGCCATTCGGCATCCGTGACATCTCTCCCATTAAGCTCACTGGAGGGTTTGGGGGCAGCTCCTCTTCTCTGCTGTTCTTTGTACACCCTCCCCCTCTCCCTGTCCTCACCCCCTTCTATTTTCTGCTCTCCTTTCCCCTCTGGTTTCTTCAATTTCAATGAGTTTATTGGCATGACGAATGTTGCCAAAGCCAATAGCACTGAGTCTCAGCGTCTGGGGATGGATTTCACAGTGGGAAGGGGGTGACCGGGGCCTCGGACCACATTCCCACTGTGGGTTTCTGCTTCAGTCTGAGGGGGTGGCAGGCTGCCAGGGACCTTGTTCACTTGGATTTCCAGTCTCAGCTGAACTCAACAGCCTTGTCTCCAGACAGGGAGAAAGTTCTTATTATGGCAGAGGTCATGTCTGGAGCCTCAGTTCTGGGAGGGGTGGGGGCTTCAAGCTTATGTTTTCAAGAAGCGGTTTAATAAACAAGTCCCACACTGTCCCCTACAAACAGTGCTGTTAAAACTCCAGCCTCCCACAGACACTCCACACCCACAGGCTGGGGCCAGGCTGACAAAGACCAGCCACGCTCACTCCAGGCGTTCACAGGAGATAAGAAAGGGTCCTTGACAGTCTTCTAAATAAGTGAGAATCTTACCTTTTTCCGATATCACCGCCCTGCCCCAAACACACACACAAGAAGAACAACTTGGAGAATGAGAGATAAGCAGGAGAAAATGGATATTGTTACAACTAGAGCCTCAAACATCCATTTCAAGGGAGTTGCAGCTAAGGAAGTCTCCTTCTTAATGAATGAGCCTTATGAGGCTTATCAAGCTCCTATTCTGCCACCCTGTACTGCCCCACCCCCGACCCCGCTGGGTACCTCAGCGGATGGAAATTTCTATTTGCAATGAAAATCAACTTTGGAAAACGTCACAGCAAGGGACTTTTTTTCCTGGCTGCCCCAAGATTGATCTGGTCCATAGGATGCCCCAGATCATTGCATTCGGTAATTTCATTCTGCTTATGATCTATTTCTTATACGATCAATATGATAAATGCGATGGAGAGCAAAGTGGGTTGCGCCGATGCTGGTGCAGTAAAGAGGAGAGAGGAGCACTGGGCTGGCGCGCTGTGTGTCTCATGAAGCAGAAAAGCAATTCAGTCAGACTAAAGGCTACAGACAAGGCGGTATATTCTCCCTGATAAATGCAAATGATGTGACTGCATTCCCCACAGCCCACATGGGGAGGGTTGGGGGAGGGGCGGAAAGCCCCGCTGTCTGGGAGCCCAGCATTCCCTTAGGAACCCACAGACATTCTGCACGTGGCAAGCGTATAGGGTATGGGGGGGAGAGTCGGGGTGCTGGGAAAGAAGAATTAGAATTTGCTTAAATAATCAGGGCTAATGGCAACCCCTTCTTCCTGACCCAGCCATGCCTCTGAGCATTGCCCGTTTTAAGACAGTACAACTGAATCAGGCATCCGGCAAGCAGAGAACCACAGGGAAATAGCAGACAGAGCACTGAACCATGAGAACCCCATCATCCTCTCTGAGCATCCGAGTTCCCCTGGCTACAGGTCTTGTTAGGTAACAATCAGTTTCGTCCTCTGCGTTGTTATTTGGTACCAGGGCCTTCTGTTCTCCCGTGTGAGCTGATGTCTCTAGATGTCCTCAGATAAGTCATCCAATTCTCTGCATCAAAGTTTCGTCATGTGTTCTGGGGAATCAATTAGATCTCTGCTGCTGCTGGAGAGTGTCTACGAAGACAGAATGAAATAAGGTAGTATGTCATGTGCCGAATGTGTCGGGTATTGGTTTAGCCACAGCAAAGCCCCTAACATGAAAAAGAGGGGCGACAAGCCCTCAGAAAGTTTAGAGATTAATGGGGATGTGGCTCAAATGCGTGATAAAAAGAAACAAGACCAGTTCACACAGAAGAAAGAGTCCTCACCCAGGAGGTGCAAAGTCTGATTTATAACCACGGCTGTACCACTCTCTCATTTCACAATCCCACAAATTCCTTCCCCACTTTGGGCCTCAGTTTCCCCAAAGGAACATGAGACAGTTGAGTAATCTCTAACGCCACCCAGCTCTGACTTTTTATGGTGCTGTGACAGGTTGAGCCCTAAGGTCGGTGCAGGTGTTCAGGAGTGAGGTGAGCTCCAGAAGGAGATGTGGCAGAGCTAGATTTTAGAACAGGCAAGGGCGAGCTTTGGCAAAATGGTACAGAAGGGACATTCCAAATGTGGAAAATCAACTTTATTAAGTTGTCTTCAGTTTGAGGCGAGGACGTCCTGATCAAGCGGACAGTTTGCGTAGCTGGAACCTAGAGAAGAATAAAGGGAAAGGTAAAGTGGTACGGAAGGTGCCCTTGGCCTCTGGAGGGAGGAAGGAGTGGAATGTGCTGCCAGGATGGGTGGGCTCTTCACACTAGTGGTGAGAAGAGCCTGGCCTGTTGCCTTCGCCCACTCCCATCTGTGTCCAAAGGACCTCAGCCTTAAAGATCTTTCCCAGGAGTGTTTTGTCACAACCCTGCTGTTTCTTGTGTTCCTTCAGGAAATTAAACTGGAAGTTTCTCAGCCCTGCTAGCGTTTGGTTCCTAACAGACACTTTCTTCTACTGCAGAAAGCCTGAGGAAGGCTAGGGAAGGTACGGGAGAGAGTATTGTGGATGGGACTGTCCTTGTAGGACGGATTCCAGCAACTCTAAGTTGCTGATTCTCTGCCTTCCCACACCTCCCTCTGCATGGAAGTCTGGTCTCTGGAGAGGGGCAGGCAGAAGGCCCCCTCCCTTTTCTTATCTAGATGGCAGAACCTGTGAGGAGATCGTCACTGGAAATGTTGGTAAGTGGCCACTGCTCTGAGGGCAGAGCTGGGAACTGTGATCAACTGAGAGTCAAGCCACTCATGGCCTGTGTGAAAGTGTCAGGACAGCTCATCTGAACAATTCCATTTGCAAAGGGACCCAGAGAACTGTGTCCTAATATGTACTGCGTCAGTCGAACATAGATCTCAAATTGTATTCAAGATGACCATCCATTTGCTCATGAGGCATAGTTTCACCTACTGGGAAAAGCGCTAAGGAACTGCATCCCTTCTCTCTAACTGAGATGGCTGAGGCTCGCCCAGGGTCCCATAAATGATAACAAGAAAACCGACAGGTCTAGACCATCTTTCTGAGGACACTGGGGGCGTGGGCAGGAAGAGGGGGCCATCCATGGGCAGAGGTTGACCCACAGGAAGCAGTTTGCAAATTAAGAAAAGAAATAAAACTTTAAGAAATGGAAACGAGTTATTTTAGTCAAAGCTTCCTCATTTCATCTCCATCCAAATGCCTCAGCAACTATCACACTCAGAAAGGAGTGCCGGGTGGTGTTATGGATCAAAAGGCAAGTGCCCTCCAACCCCGACCTGCATGAAATGAGTTGCCTAGAATGACAGCATCAGCTTCCTTATCAGTGGCTGAGGATCATCAGCCAAACCAAAAAAAAAAAAAAAAAAAGCATGGGCTTGCCATCCAGAAAGAGGGATCTCTCATTCTTCCCCACCCTTCTTCCTTCTGAGTTCATTTTCTATTGACTTTTCTCAAACTTCTTTGGGTTCTTGGCCTTGAGGAGATGTTTGACTTGCTCTGCCGGCATCCCAGACTGCTCTTCTTTTGTTGATAATGAGTTCAAGTCACATGAGAAGCCGGACCTCACTTCTGAGGCATGTGGGCAAGTCCCAGGCGAGACATCTCTACGGGCCCTTTGATGTCCTCTCTAGTCCTCGGACGACTCAGACTTCACTTTCTCCAGAACTCTCCAGACTCCTGATGCTCCAGAATAACACCAGCACCAAATATCCAAGGGAATTTTCCAATGGGAAGACTTCCAAAATCACCAAAGACTTGAATTACCTTTCCATAATTGGGAAAGTCCACCAAATAGCAGAGAAATGATCTTTTTCTTTTTCCCCTGGCTTACTAATCAAAATGCTGTCTGCTTCCAACCCAAGGAATGTCATGAGACCTATTCCCAACGAGCTCAACCCCAGTAATTGGAAGCAGCCCTGCCTCGTCTTTGGTCTTGGGTATTTTCATCATTGGACTATTTGAGCCAAGACATAGGTTTTGCCAAGGAAAACTTTCCTTTGAAACCTCCATCTTATCCAAACAGAGAGCTGAAATTGACTCTTGGCAGCTCCAAAGATAGTTCTGAAAAATAGGACATATGTGTCAGCCAATCCATGGGACTGTCCCCAATCGGGGGGGGGGGGGGAGACTTGCATATAAACCCATCTTTCCTTCCTGTAAACTGATAAAGTCAATGCACCTGTAACAAGCTCAGGGACCTGCTATGTGGCCCGCATGTCCAGTTCCTTTGACTGTGACCTCCAAATCCTTCTACTCTAGCAGGTTCATGAGGCAAAAGAGCTACAGGTACTCGGTGAAAGGGGGGAGCTGAGTATAGAAGAAATGTGGCTCCATTCTTCAAGGGGAGACATTTGAATGTCAGCTCTCAGCAAGACGACAGTTTCGGGAAGGTTGGGTCCAACTCGGAGGACTTGCAATCCTGAAAATCAGACTACTTGCAGGCATGATTTCCTTGGGGAAGGAGCGGGTATTTATAAAGGAAACCATGTTTATACCCAGAAGCTGAAGAAAACATTTTGCAAATATTTAGGCCAATGAGCTTACCTGGAGAACAGAGGGCACATGATTGGCACACTGCCTTCTGTAGGGGAGGGTCCAGGTAAGGGACAGATGGGACCTTATTGAGGAACTCCAGGTTTGGTGAGTTCCCTCCCCTGCTGCGGTCTCATCCTGGGTTCCTGGTTTCTCTCCCAGTTGCTTCCATAGCTCTGAGAGGTGAAGAATTGGCATATCATACTCAGGACTCACTTTCACCGGGACGAAAACTACTTAGAACCATAGAATCTTGGGACGCACCTGCTTTCAGCTCAATCATTATCTCAGGGTCCTGGGGTTGAACGCTGTGTTGGGCTCCCTGCTCCGTGGGGAGTCTGCTTCTCCCTCTCCTCTGTCTCTCCCCATGCTCTCTCTCTTTCAAATAAATACAATCTTAAAAAAAAAAAAAAAGAACAATAGAATCTCATAATGGGACACCACCTTAAAGCCCGTTTAAGTCAAATGGCCAGTCTCAAGCTAGAATGCCCACAGAGCATAATCCACACCAACAACGGGACATCACTGCCAAGAGCACAGGTCAATATGCCGGGGAGCACAGGCTGGCATCCCCCCAAGGGCTAACTACATACCAAGGCACATAAACCACTTTGCCAGTTTAGGGGATGACTGATGGTTAAGCTCATGGGCTCAGAATGCTTGGAGTTCGACCCCCCTCTTAGTCCTACATGACCTTGGACAACTTATCTGATCTTCCCTGCCTCAGTTCCTCATCTGTAAAATAGAGATAAAGATAATACTTACCTCTTTGAGTCTTTGTGAAATTAAAATGAACTAATATAGATCAAGTACTTAGATCCTGCTAGCCCACTGAATCAGGCAACAGAGATTCCCTTCATTTAAAAAAAATTTTTTTTGAAATGAAATCTTGCCATTTGGGACAACATGGATGGAACTAGAGCGTATCATGCTTAGCGAAATAAGTCAAGCAGAGAAAGACAACTATCATATGATCTCCCTGATATGAGGAAGTGGTGATGCAACATGGGGGCTTAAGTGGGTAGGAGAAGAATAAATGAAACAAGATAGGATTGGGAGGGAGACAAACCATAAGTGACTCTTAATCTCACAAAACAAACTGAGGGTTGCTGGGGGGAGGGGGTTTGGGAGAAGGGGGTGGGATTATGGACATTGGGGAGGGTATGTGCTTTGATGATTGCTGTGAAGTGTGTAAACCTGGTGATTCACAGACCTGTACCCCTGGGGATAAAAATATATGTTTATAAAAAAAAAATTAAAAAAATTTTTTTAATAAATATTCCTATGTATGTACAAAAGCATAAATATCAGCATAATAAGCCCTCGTGTATCAAGGTAGTATAATGAATGCCTCACTTAGCTTCAACAGTGATCCACAAGTAGTCATTCTTCTCTCTCTAGAGGCCACCCACCTCATCTCTCCCCCCAAGTGTTTTGAAAGAATTCATATTTCATCTTAAATTATTTCAGTGTGTATCTCTGAAAAGGGGAACTTTCTGAAAAATCAATAACCATACTCCCCCCAAAATATACAAACAAGGCTATAATACCAAACTTAATCTTGGTCTTATCTATGTCTCTCTTGTCTCCCTCTCTTTCTTTCTGTTGCAAATGATACGAGGAAAGGTCCACACTTTGCAATTGGTTGATATGTCTCTTAAGTCTCTTTTAATTTATAGGTTCCCCTTCAATTCTTTCGTTCGACCATTTTCCCCTTGTTACTTTTTAGTCTGGAGATTAGACCATTTGCTGTATAATGTTTCTGACAGTTTGGATTTTGCTGATTGCATATCATTTAACATGTTCCTGTGTCCCTCTGTATTTCCTGTAAATTGATAGTTAGATCTGCAGGCTTGATTGATTCAGGTTCAATAATTTGACAAAATTACTTCACAGGCCGTGCTATGTATTTCTATGAGAAGGTTCACAGTGTCTGGCTGGTCCTTTTGTTGTGATGTTAGCAATATCAATGATCATTATCTACATTTATTTACTCATTGTCAGGTTGCCAAATAAAATACAGGACGTCCAGCTACATTTGAATTTCAGATAAACAACAAACAATTGTTTAGTATAAGTATATTCCAAATATATATATATATATATACACACACACACACTAAGCAATTATTTGTTGTTCAAATGAAATTTATATTTAACTGGGAGTCCTGCATGTTCATTCACTAAATCTGGCAACCCTATTTAGGGGCTGTAAAATGGTGACATTCTAATTCCGTGTGTCCTTCTTTGTTGGTTGCAATGCTTTTATACAGAGAAACTTCCCCTCGTCTAGTTGATAGACCTGAAATACCGACCATAGATGAGAAACAGGATAAATGCTTGATTTTTTTTTCTTTTACTTATCAACGTAAAAATGATGAGATAGTTCCTCCAATGACCGAGAGACCTATCATTATGAACTCATGAATATGAATGTGGTTGTTGTGAATTTCAACCCTTTGCAGTTATTATCCATCCTGGTATGTCTAAGCTGTCCCATCTCTGGTCGGTGAGAATCTAATCTAGTAGGATCCTGAGTCCTTCCGAAATGGGGACACCAGTGATGTTTCATATGTAGCTTGATTTCTGATATGACAAGATTTGGGGGACTCATCTTGTATATTTCCTGCACTGGCTTGGCATCAGCCATTTCTCTAAGAAATCTTGTTTCCTTTTAAGAGAAAATGGTATTTAGAAAACATAATCTAGGAACGAGGGTTGTTCCGTGCTACCGAATTTGTTCATTTCTTTTTAAGTCTCTTCCATACAGAGAGCCACTAAACGTGTACTTTTTAAAAGATAATATATACTGGGATGTTATAATAATATTTCCAAGACAGATGCAGAACCACAGGTATTTCCTCTCCTCAACAATCTCACATCAGTATGTCATTTCTCCTATAATAAAAATCCCTGATCTCAATAATATGCATATAATTGCTTATATGCCAACACATACACATAAAAGAATGGTACAGTCTCACAAAACCTACAGCCTCAGAACAACAATAGAACACCACCACCACCAACACAGCTGCAAAAAATAGCTCCAGGTTTTGTTTCATTTTGTAGTTCTTTCTGTACTTAGGGCATGTCCCACTAGGGATATAAAAAATACACCCTTGTTTTAAGTTACTTGAAATACTTTCCTGGTGTGGTTATGCTCCAACTGGATATACATTTAAGTTCTTTTTTTTTTTTCCCCTCCTTTCATTTTACTTTCTAAATTTTTTAGGGATTGCTTTTTTTGTATTTTGTTTTAAGATTATGTAAAAATATTTACATAATTCCAAAGACAAATCTATAAAACATGATTTATTCAAAGAATTGTCATGCCTATCCTGGCCTCCTCTATTCTCTCCCTCTTTCTAAAGGTACACATGTTATTTTTATGATCTATCCTTTATTGGTTTCTCCTTCTGTAATTACTTTAATCTAAATAGATACAAAGATATATCTGTATCCTCCTCATTTTTCAAGATTCCACTCCAATATCATTCTTCTGAGCCCACACCACCCGGAAATAGAGTACTCATCAAATCGATTACAGCCAGAAATATATCCTGCTGGCAATATACTGATGTGGTCACACAGATTGTTAACGGCCACCCTCCATCCTGACTGTTCACGTCTCAATTCTAACTGGTTGGTTCCCAAGTTTTACCTAATTAGAGTTTGTAGCATTCATGTCTGCCCCTCTCGGTAGCAAAAGTTGCTAGGATTTCCTAGAAAGCCAAGGCCAGACCAGCCCTTACGCGTTTTTCTCTTATATCCCACACAGCCAGAGCCACAATGAAAATCTGTTGAATTGAATGCATAAATCAGTGCTTATTAGCCCTGGATAAGCATCCAAATTACCCATGCCACTTTTTCAATACACTTTTAAAAGTACAGGTTGCCAAGTTCTATCCAAGACCCACTGAATCAGAATCGCCAAAAGTGATCACCAAGAATGTGGATTAAATAACAAACCATGATTCTGCTTTTAGCCAGCTTGAGAGCCGTCGACCAACGGCCACTCGCGTAAATGCCCTGTTGGAGCACCTACAAGGCCCTTGGAGGGGTCACTTCTCGGCTGATCCTCCCCTCTGCTGTTGGAGATGGTGCCAAAAGGAAAACTTAGCCAGCCAAGCCATCTACCTTGAAGATTTTCTCCCGAGGAAAGTTAAAGACGGATGGAGGGTGGGTTTGGGCCTCTCGAAGAGAATTGGTTGTATGGAAAGGTTAATTACATTTGAAGGTCGCACAGTTTGTCAACACCTAGGATGAAACTGGCTTTGTGATCTTCAGGCCCAGAGCTCTGTCACTCTTAGCAAAACAGCTGCTTCCCTTTACCAATCCTAGGATTACCCGAGGGCAGAGATGACACAGGGCTTCTCATCCCTTCCGGGGAGCAACCATCTCCAGGCAGGACTTGAAAGCCAGAGGGGATCTTAGGGATCAAGTCCAATCCCTAAGGTGAGACAACTGTGGCCTGCATCAGAAAGGGCAGTTAAAGGCAGCGCTAGGACTAGGATCCAACTTCCCTGCCTTCCTGGCTTTTGCCATCAGGCTTTTCCTTCCCTGGCTGTCTGTACACCCCATCCATTCTCGGCTCATTCCCACTAACAGTCCAAGTTCAGAGGACGCCTTCTGGTATGAACGGAGCTGCGTAGAGTCTCGGACATCTAGTACAGCCACGCGGGTTAATGTAACGTGTCTGTGACTATGGAGAAGGCAGGAATCAGACCCTCGAACTCTTCTCTGGGCTTCAGGGACAAAAGCCATGGCCAGGCGGGTGTCTAACGAGTGACAATCAGTGTCAGCTGAGAGGAAGAAGCCAGCGGGCTGAGAAAATCCCCTCCTCCTACAATAAGTTTAGATGAGCTCTCCCATTTGATTTTCCTTGCTCATCCTAGCAGTGAAGAGAGGCCATGGGTAGGTGGGTTGGTCGGGGGCAGGGGATCTCCCAGAAGCAACAGCACACTTGCTTCCTCCACATCTGCCTTTTCGCTTTTATCCAGGGCTCTCCAGGCCAGAGATAGTCTAATTGGTGTCCTGGTGGAAGGAGATGGTGGCTGAGCCTTAGAGAAACAAGGCTTAGGGATTTCTTCCATTGTGCCCATCTCCATAATCCTCACCATTCCCTATCCTCAGCTCGCAGTCTGAACCAAAGGCTAAAAATGGAGGGGGTCCACTTGGTACATCTGGCTATTTTGGAAAGCTCCAGGGAGGCAGTCATCATGGTAATCGAATGCATCAATTAAACCCAACAGATTCTTTTCAATCAAGGAGTGCGTGCACATGAACACACACACATGCACAAACGCACACACTCTCATGCATACATACACAGATGCAATCGCCTGTCTCAACGTACATCCAGGGCTCACTCTGGCCTCTCTGGCTTCTACAGTGAGAGGCAAAGCAACAAATGTATTCAGTCCACAAGAATGAGGTTATGGGAGATGAAGGAAACCAGAGGGGGTGGACAAGCATGCTGGTGAACTTGAATGTATGCCAGAGAAGGGGGCAGAAGGGCTTTGAAGGCAAGAGTCCTATAGGGATGCTAATCGTGAGTATTTTATTGTGATTATTCTGGGTCTCTTTCTCTCACTGGGGATGCACACAAAACTGTGACGTGGGGTAGGATCCTCCCGGTGGCTCGCCTATTGCCTTTGGAAAAGAGGTCAGTCAGTGGTAGAGAAAAGCTTTCTGCCCAAGGCTTTTGGAGAAATCATTCCTTGCACTGGATTAAGGTTCAAAAGGAAAATTTAGGCTAGAATTTAAGAATCTTTCAGGCTAAAGGTACTGTAAAACTATAACAGGTGCCAAGAGTATTAGTAATATATTCTAGGCCTCTCAAAATTTATAAGATGGTAAATGCCTTATCATTAGATGCACTCAAAGAATGACCACCTACTTGGTCAAGACTTTATTTGGAAGTAAGTTCTTTGCAGATGAAATCAAGTTAAAACAAGGTCATCCGGGACGAGGGTGGGCCCAAATCCAATGAGGGGCGTCCTTCTAAGGTGTCATTGTGCACATCCATGCGCACACTCGTATGCACGTCCGTGGGTGGAGAGAGATGGCTGTGTGAACACAGAGGCAAACATTGGCATGATATGGCTACATACTAAGGACTGCCAAGGATTGTGGACATCAGCCAGAAGCTGGACAAAGCAAAGACTTCTTCCCTAGAGCATTCCAAAGGAACAGGGCCCTGCTGACTCCTGGACTTCCCCCTTGGAGCTCCAGCACTGGGAGAGAAGAAATTGTTGTAAGTCATTCAGCTCATGGTCCCTGGTTCTGGCAACTTTAGGAAACTCACAGAGGGTCAGACCGAATCACCTAGAGGGTCTCTTTCCACTGCAACAGCTATAGTCTTAACTTTGTGGGGGTGTCTTTGTTGGGAGTTAATACGGCAACATCTTTCTGGACTGATTTCCAAACGGTCCTATCATAAGAGGGAAGGAAGCACGGCTGCAAATGAGAAGGAAGGAACTGTGAGAGCCATGGGGCCCTGTAGAGAGAGCGCCAACTGGACTCTCCTTCCCTCTGGGAAGGGACCGATTTTGTCACACAATGAAGTTCTCACCCACAACCACTCCCTTCCTCCTTCTCCACCGTGAAAGTGAAAACAACTGCATACTTGGTGATGGCTCTGGGGACAGGAACCAGACCCCAACGCCCAGGGCTATCCAGTGGGATTCCGGACTCAGGAGCGCGATTTCTTCCCAAACAATTAAGATAATCCAATCAATGCTGCCCACAGCACACACTAATGCCATTAGAGGCAAAATCTCCCAGGGCAGTGGTGGGAGGGGGAGAAGGAGCCACGAAGCGGAGTGGGCTCAGTCTCAAGGTCAGTGTGTTCTTGACTGAGTTACCTGAGCCGGATGGCTCTGAGGCAACATCAATGCCTTTCTCCAGGGAACCCACGGCCAAAAGTAAAGATGGCATATGCTAAAAGGAAATAGAATCATCCAAAGACTTGAAGGACAGCCCCCGCATCTCCCTGAGCAATGCAGGGGGGGCGAGACCTTGTTTTGATCCCGGCTTCTCCATTTATCAGACGCATCCCCTTGGGCAAAGCACTTAATCTCCTAAACCTCAGTGTTTCGTTGGAAAACAGCAACGGTTTTACCCAAGTTCCTGACTTTCTTTGCAAGACCAAAGAGCATCAGGACAGACACAATGCTTCTTGCTTCGCAGAGGAAGAAAATGAGGCTAGTCCCCCAACCCTCCCCATCCTCCCCCCCCCCACCTGAAGGCCACCACCAGTGAATGACAGACGCAGGCAGCACAGAGCAAGGGCCTTGTAAATAACATGTTTTCTTCCACCAGACCCTGCAGTTTACACAACTGTCCGTTGACTCTCATCACAATACTTTGATGTCCAACTTCTTTTCCTGTTTTATGGCCAGGGGAGACGGAAGTCAGCAAGAAGTTGAGTCATTCTGCTGAGACCAAGAGGTATCAGTACGGGAGCCAGGAATCAAACCCACTCTGAAATCTCTGCTCTTAGCAACGACAACTGAGCTTGCCAATCTTTTTAGGTTACCTGCTTATCGTGTACATGAAAACTTGGTATATTATATTATTACATTAATGTTAACTGTTAAATGTTATTGCAGTAAGGGAAGTGGGTGTTAGTTTGAGTCTGAAACTCATCCAAAGCACAGAGGTGATTCTCGGGTCCCGGAATGAGGCGAATATAAAAATTGCAAAACAGTTTGGCATATTCTTCTGTTGAGGATCTTTTCTGAGCTCATTAGTCAAGGGGGAAGAGAGGATCAGTCAAGGGGGAATAGGGCTCTCGAGGTGCTGATGGCTGTCCTCGCCAGTGTAACAGGGAAACCCAAGGCATCTCTAATGCCTCAAAGGAGGAGAACTTTGACCTCCTGACATTTCCTGTGTCATCTCGCTCCGTGCATGGAAGACACCCAGATCCGTGGAGCAGAACTGGATGGCTCCTGCGGTCAGCCTTGGATCATGGGTGTTCGTCAGTGTGGGTCCACAGGAAACTCCAGCATCAGAACCAAGACCTTCCATTGGCTCTGGCAGACTGAAGAGAAGTTGGAGGGAAGTGGTTAACAGATGATAAAGAACTTTCACTTCCAGTGGAAGATACAAGAGAAACGTAAGGTATGGTCCTTGCCCATAAGCAATTTGCAATCTAATGAGAGGAGGCAAGTGCTGGAGTGAAGCCTACCGATGGGTAACAGAAGAGGTCGGAGTGGATTGTAGCACCAACACAGCACAGCAGAGCAGAGGGGACCCAGGACTTGGAATTAGAACATCTGAGTTCCACTCTCTTCTCTGCGATTCCCGGACATCATGTGATCTACATACTACTTAACTTCTCTAAGAGAAGGTGATCTCTAACATCTCTGAAGTGGTTTAAAAAAAAAAAAAAACAAGGCAGATACCATAAGGGCAGGAATTCAGCAAGCATTTGTTAAGTGGCCTTTCTCTACCAACCTTACAGTGGGTAGGGACAATTACGGACTCTTATACACTGAGCATAAAGTGCCCTTGGCCAAGATAGCAGAAAAGAGATGGGTCTGGAGAAGATCCTGGAGATTGCTGAGCCATTGGACGGCTGGCGGATGGACGGGAAGGGGGATGATGACACATTCCAGAAGGCAGGAATCCCATGGGCAGAAGTTCAGGGAATAAAATGAGCTGAGCGATTGCAAGGGACTGATGGGGAGCCAGAATGCCTGGGGCGGGTGGGTAGGGGTTGTTAGAAATAGACTGTGCACAAAGGGTAGGGCAGGATTCTGAAAAACCTTGAAAGATGGCCTCTAAATCCTCTGATATTATAGTTACGGGTGTTATTTTTATTCAAGGGAAGAAAAAAGAAAAGAAATGCACGCTGCTCACCCAAACATCAGGACATTCTGTTCCTCTGTGATTGTGCTTCGTGAAAATGCTCTCCAGCAAAAAAGAAAAAGAATGATTAAGGGAAAAATATAACTAGAACCACATTCATTTCAACTCCACTGAAAGCACAGCAGGAGGAAGTCGCTGTGTTTGCCAAACTCCAGAAAGAGACACAATTGATGGGGGGGGGGGGGGAGGAGCAAACAGGAGATGGGAGATGAGGGAGGCACTGCTGTTTTATTCTCCCAAGAAGATGTTGTAAATAATGGCAAGGTATGGTGCACGAAAGGGGAAATTACTATGACAGGGCCCTTTTAGGGAGGAAAATGGAACTAAATACACGTTCTGTTGTTCCTGATCTTTCATTCAACACCCCCCCCGCCCCATTTACATGGGGGCTCCCTGGAGCTGATGTTTCCCCTTTGCTGTCACAAGTAGTCATTGACTGGAGCCCATCATTTCAAAATCACGGCCTGCAATTCTTCCATTGTCGTGATTAATACAGGCTAATAATTATTAGCCACACTGAAAACTGCACAGGAAAGAGGTGCGGCTGCCAGGCTGCCCAGCTCTATGGAAGCCAGGAAAGTTCCCCGTCGTTCCACCAGGGGGGGGTGATGTCCCCGAGAGACCAAGGAAGGCTTTCTACTCTCACCTTCTCCAAAGAGGCCAGGACCTGGGGCTGCCTCACCCCGAGGGCAGTAGCCTGGGATGAGATTCACCCTATCGCCCTCAGGGACCTTGCAGAACAACGCAAAATGGGAATTGCACAAGAAAAACAAGAGGCTGGGGCTCCAGGCCGGTGGGGGAAGGAGAGAGGAGGTGAGTGAATATACGATACCCAACCATCCGAGGCTCTCAAGCCTTTGAAACATCAGGAAATATCATTGGCTGAATGGATCGAAGGGGCTGGAGTCACCCGTGACTCAGGAAGATTCATAACGCCAGAGCCCTGAACAGAAGAGTTTATCAAAGGCCGGCAGAGAGAGTAATCATCCCACTCGAAACAACTCAAAGGCAAAACCCTATTTCTCAGTTCTGTCCCTATATTGCACTCTCGCTGACTTTTTAGGCACTGGGATGTCTTCGCCACTACAAGGAGGCTTTCCCGTATCCTCTGCCCTTCCTTCCTCCTTCGAGGCCAGCAGGGGAGTGGCGGTAGGGAGGCAGGGCTAGGAGAGGGGAGCATGGAGCCTCATTCTTGCTTCTCACAGGTGCGGGGACCGGGGCCAGTGAGGGACGGGACTCATGCAAGGCCAGAGAAGCTCAGAACCGGCCTGGCTCAGAACCCAGGTCTCATAACTCCCAAGAGAGTAGGCTCCACTCTCTGCCTTTTGGTGGAAATCACAGCCTTTTCATTCGCACTGTGATTCTAAATAAACACAAGCCATTCCAGAAAACAAAAACAAGCAAAAATGGTGCTCTGACCCCAGAGGGGAAAAGGAGGAAAGTGAGAAGAGAAAGATGGACGCAGAGAACGGTTCTTGTCCCCTCCTTCCCGCGTCATCCTCCACCTGGGACACCCGGCAAGAGACAATTTCACAAACTGACACTGAGGGAGAAGCATGGATCTTTCCTTCTAGGAATTCAAAACTCAGAAGACAAAAAGCAAGGCTAAAGAGTTTTATTCCGGTGCCTATTAACCAGTTGGTGATGCCGGTGATAATGCAGTGGTTTCCTGCTGGCCAAGGGCTTGTGCCATTTCTGGATTATTTCTTTTCGGACCTTTTCAGGTCCTGCTGCTCTGAATTTACAGCATGGAAGAAGGCACTGGGGTCTGCACCTGGACGGCTGGGTATCTGATTTACTGAAGCAATGTTTTTCTTTGTTTTTGCATGGGGCAATGGACTTGACCCTCTGCCAGACCTGGGTGAGGTCCCACCTACCCCCACTCCTGCAGGGCCCTGGACCAGCCCCCACAGGTCTGGCTCGAGACCTTCCAAACTGCCCTCAGCGGCTGCTCTTCTCTACCTTTTGGCAAACCAGAGACAGGACCCTGGGGCTGGGTCTAGCTTTTCAATACCAGCTCCAGTCCCTGGGAGGGCCTGGGCTCTGTGTTAGGTACTCCACCTGTCAGTCAGGAAAGAGAAGTCGGAGGATGGGGGCAGACAGAAGGGGAGTGTAATGTTCTGTCCCAGAAGAGCTTGCAGTTCGAGGCAAGAAGAAATTCTTCTGCTATCGCTCTTGTCTTTCTTTCTCCCCTAATTAGGAGGAGATGTAAGTTCAATTCTGTTGGGGTTTGTAGGGCACAAATGCAATCAAGGCAAAGGCAGACACCAGTGTTTTGCTCACCCTGCTCCCTGTGGGTTCCCACAAAGACGGACTGGCCGGCTCTCTGGAAGGAGTGGGGGTCACACGCGTTGCACCCAATTATCCCATTATTTTGAGAGGCGGGCATAGCCACCTATGTGGCGCTGGTGCAGGGCAGAGGCGACAGGAGCTAGTAGAGAGGTGCCCATGCTGGCAACTTCTTTCCTCCGGGCCAGCTCTTATTGTTAAACACACGTCTTGCAAAATGGGGAAGAATTGAGCTCATTAGTATGATTGTTTGTAATAATCACGATAACAACTACAACATGCTCTCCTTTGTAAGAGAAGATGACACTCGTGACCGTAAGTAGGGCTGAAGCTTTCCCTGACTCAGGATGAACCTGCAGGGGCTCCCGGGGGGCAGTGGAGAGCTAAGAGGGATGAAACCCAGCGCCTCCCATTTCCTGGCATCTGAAGTACAGATTCCCACAGTCTCATCACTTTTGCCTCCTCAGAAGACAGCAAGACTGGAGAAAAGGGATGTCAGATCAACCTTGGCTCCACTTCTGACCACATCACATGCTACCTGGGTGGCCTAGGGACCAATGACTTGACTCTCTGGCCATTAGTTTCTGCATCTGTAAAATGGGGTGATGGTACTCACCCCGCAAGCTGAGATTGGCGAGGCTTATGTATCATATGGGTCTTCTGCTGACCGCTGTGGCTGAGATGGGGTTATTCTCTGCAGATAATTTTAAGCAACTGAAGGTATCATTTTGCCTCAAGAAAGAAACTTGGACAAAATGATCGCTTCCTATTGGTTCTGAAAGTTTCTGATCCCAAAGGAAGGAACTGTGCTGCCTCCGTCCAGTCTTAACCCCACAGCCCTGAGTGTGCCTGCCATCAGACGGAATCCTCACGAAGCCTGGAAGCCCAGTTCCAGCTGAATCTTAGAGAGCAAGTATCCCCCGAATCAACCTGGGCCATCGGAGCCAGGGAGCTCAATGTGGGGCTTCCTGGCAAGTGAGGGCTACTGAGCGGGGAAGGACCTCGAAAGTGCATCTTCATGATATACCTCAGGCAGGGAGGGTCCATGCCATTCTCAGTCCTCGACAATTAAGGGAGGGTTCACTGAGGCACCTTGGACACTCTGCCTGCTTGGCAGATGTGGGAGGACATGCGCTGCCTGCTCCAACGTGCATGTGCTTTATGATTCCGTAGGGGAAGGTAAGAGGCAGGATCTCTCTTGCTCTGTAGCACTGTCCAGTGGAGGCATGGTAGGGAAAGAGACCCGGAGTAATAGGGAGACGAAGAAGCCACCTCATAAGCAGAAGTGTATTTCCTTCTCTTTCTGTAAGATTTATTTATTTATTTGAGAATGAGAGAGCACAGACGGGGCAGGGGGAGAGGGAGGATCCCAAGCCGACTCCACACTGAGCACACAACTGACACGGGGCTCGATCTCACAACCTTGAGACCATAACCTGAGCCAACACCAGGAGCTGGGTGCTTGACTGGCTGAGCCACCGAGGCGCCCCAATAAGCAGAAGGATATTTCTAAGCCCAGCTACTTTTCCCTGGAAAACCGAACAAGAGAATGAACTGTAGATAACCGCAGCAGAGAAGTAAGTTTGGCTCTGGAAGGAGCTTCTAGATTTTAAGGCAACCTCCCCATATGCTTGCATAATTCTCTCCGAGTCACAGCCAATATCTTATTTGATTCTTGTGAAGCAGAATATGCAAGGCAAGGGATAGCATTTCCACTTCAGAGATGGGGAAACTGAGTCACAGAGCAGCTTAGCCTGAGATTACAGGACCAAATAAATAGTGCCTCTTTTTTTTTGAATCTCTTAGAAAAAAATAAGGAAGGAGGGCCCTTTCACAGACTCACAATGTAGGCACAGAGCAGCAGCCAAAATTGCGAGCAGAGGACTTCACACAGCCCTCACCTTCCACACCTGCAGCCCAGCAGTCCAGACTCCCCACCTAAAACCCCTTACCTTGCACGTTCTGATTCCTGTGGATTGTTCCAGGGTATTGTTCAGGTAGGTTTAGGCTGTAGTTGGTTGGGCCTCACAGAGAATAACGTCCTCCCAGAGGAGCATACTAGATGGATGGGGGAGGGGAAGAGGCTTCGGGAAAGAGGGCGAGGTATACAGGACTGGAGGTAAGCTCCGCTTGTGGGAGGTTTAGGGAGAAAGGAGTGAAATCCTGCCTTGTTTGATCTGGAGCCTTAACAGGCTCGCTACTGTTTAAAGTACACAGGAAAGCGGGATTTGTGAAAGGATAAGAGGGGACGCAAGAGGGGGGTGACATCTTTATGAATGGTCCTGAGAATCCCGGAGCAGGGGCCCCGTGGCTGTGTCCTGGGCCCGTGTCCCCACGGCTTCGTGTGAGGTTCACCAGTCTGGCATCCCAGCAGCCTCTCCTCCAGGCACGGGACTTGGCCCACGTACTCCCGTATGGCCTGTCAGACCCATCCCTCTGTTCCTAACAATGCAGGGGTAGAGGAGCCTGGGACCAGGGTCCACTGGGTGAAGGTGAAGTACAGGATGGGAGACAGAGGGGCCCACCCATGAGAGGAACGTGTCCCTGCCTTGAAGGCTCGGGGTGAAGGCGACTGGAAGATGACACGCATTTGGAGTAGAGACCGCTCGAGTTGGCGGCAGCTTTGGGAGCTAAATGCAAGCCTGGTTATAGGCCATGCACTCCCCCAAATGTCCCCTGTTGACACTGGCAAGCAGGAGGCCCTGACCTCTGTCCCCAGCAGTCAGGTCACGCTGCCTCCCAGGCCCAGCCCCCATCCCACTCCAGGCACCTTAAATATATGCACACACACACACTCACAGGCAGCTTTCCCATGCAAAATGCGGATGGCTTGCCACCTACCCCCCGCCCCCACCACCTCTGAAAGGGAGCAGACTTCATGCTGAAAGCCTGCCAAAGTATGGCCGGCTTCCAGCACCAAAAATACCTCCCGGGATCTGAGGGGCTACTGCGCTGGCGTCTATTTGCGGGGTTGGAGCTGCTGCAGTGGCAGAGAAAGGACTCCCTCTGGGGATCGGCTGGTTGCCCTTTTGGGCCTTTTAGGCGTCTCCCCAAAGTCTGAGGCTTGCTTTCTGGAGCCTGAGAAGCCCTGCTCAACCGCACTTGCCCTCTGCAGGAGAAATACTTACTCATTTCTCCCAGAAAAAACCCAGCCCCGTTTCTAGAATGCTATTGCCTCATCCTCTTCCACTTGTCTGATCTTTATCCCCAAGTCACCTGTCCGATGACGAGCAAAGAACAGGCAGTGGCAGGTAGGGGGTGTGGTGTGGGATAACAGGGAGCAGGAGCTACAGATGACTTTGCAGGGGTGAGGCTTCAGGAGCACCGCCACTGGCCAAGGTGGGCAGGTTGGGGTGAAGGAGAACCCTGCTGAACTTATTAGGATTTTCCAAAGATGGGAAATTGGCACAAGACAAAGAGATGCCCGTCCATCCAGCCATCCAGCCATCCAGCCGCCTATTCATTCATTTGCTAAGTATTTATTAAATACCCACTACTTGCCCAGAACTGTGCTGGGCTGGGACCGTCTGTCCTTGTGGAAATAAGGATGTATTTCAAGGCATTGGCAGAGTCTCCGTGAGTCCCCAGGGGTGATGGGTTTGACATCAGCTGGACGGGATGAGGAAGAAGACATCAAAGGCCAGAGAAACACCAGGAAACTTGAGTTCCACGAAGACATAGACAGGTCCAAGGGTATGGAGCCTATTAACACGATTATTAGCATGATTTCTTTAAAAAGTAGGTGAAAAGATAATGAGGTATACAATTCCATTAAGAAAGAAATTTCACAAACGTATTGTCAATAAATAATATTTGTGGAGTGAATGAATGAATGAATGAATACCTAGTGATTGAAGGGAAGCACTTAGCAGAGCACGTTGAAAGACCCAAAGCTTGTGTATATTGTCATTATTTCACAGGATGTTACATTTAGATACAAACCATGAACTTGAGTTGTTCTTTTTTTATTCCCAAAATATATCGTTATAATTATGTACTTAACTAATAAGATCCATATTTATTCTAGCCTATTGGGACTAAAAATATGAACAGATCTTTCCATGTTAATGATGCTATTAATTCTTCCAATGGTTTTACATAGATCTATTTTAACTCCATCAACTATGGGAAGATTGGAGGTAGAAATTCCCATCTCATAGATGGACATACTGAGGTCCAGAAATGTTAAGCGTGCTTCAGCCAGGGTATGGCTCAGTGGACTGAATTAGTGTTCTCCTGGTGGTTATGCTGACGCCCAAAACCTCACAAGACTCAGATCTTAGACCGTGCTCAGTGACAATGTGGAAAATTGGCGATATTGTGTTATGCTGCCTACAACGTATTCTTCCACGTGTCTTCTCTCTCCCTTGCTCTCTCTTTCCCTCCTTTCATTTGGAAAGCATGAGGAGGCGAGGGATGAAGGACCGGATGGGTGGAGGAGTCTGTTTCATTGTATCCTGTCTTGCTCCTCATCCTAGGATTTATTTCTGGACCACGGGTGGGGGAGGTGTTATGAGACAATTATTTAAATTTTGTCTCATATTATATTATATCTCATATTATATTATAATCTTCCCAAGATGTGATTAAATTGAGACATGGGGAAGAGATGTGACCCCTTTCCAGGGTCCCACAACATTTGATGTAGAACCAGAAAGTCCTAATATTCAGCCTCAAGCTTTATCAGTTGAATATTTTCAACCCTACCACTGGCTGTCTTGGGTGTAGTTGGCCAGACTGATGTTCCATGTATCGACCAAATGGGAGAAATGTTTTTCTAAAATCTTCTAGCATCTTCTTCAAATCATATTTTTTAATAAATTATGGTTTATATGCAGGCTACTCGGATAAGAGGGTAGACAAGACTGTCTGGATGGGGAGACAAGACCTACTTATAAAGAGAAATAAATAATAATATGGGGTAACTTATGATAATTGCCCTGAGGGGTGCCAACAATAAATGCTAAAGTAGTTCAAAGGAAAAAGCAGGTATGGATCAGGGAAAACAGCTTAGATAGATTCTATGTGGCTCCACAGGACACCACCAGGAATAACCAGTGAAAGTCACAGGGAGACAAATTTCAGCTAATTACAATGATGAAAGAACTTCTGAGAAATTAGTTCATTTCTGTAGATGAAGGAAAGCCTAGATTTTCCTACACACATATTGTACACTGTGTTGAATGCACGATCGTGCAAGGCCACCAGTGAGTCTAAATTTCCAACTACCACCACCCCTTTTCTTAAGCTCCTGCTCAGAGAATTTCATGGACTCCCTCCAGGGCTCCCCGGAGTGATTTTTAAATTTTTTTTATTTTTTCCTGTTTGTACCACTGAGGACCGTGGCCACCAGAGGGCAGTAGATGGAGTTTATCCGAATACTTGAACATGTTGAGTAAACTCGCCTGTGCTTTAATCGCGAGCAGGGACTACGCAGATCCTTCGAACTCACCGGGGTCTAGCTTGCAGGCCTCTTTCGGAAAGCCGCGTCCAGGCACTGCGGACATGCTGAGACTCTATGGCACGGAATCAACGGTCCTAAAAGCAACCGAGGCATTGCCATCCGGAATCCAGAAACCTCTTACCTTAGGTTATTAAAATAAGTTATTTTACCTCCACCTCTGATTGCCCTGCCAGGCAAGCTCCCTGGGCCTGAATATGGAAAGCGCGCCCCGCCGGTCCCCCCACGCTTGCCCGGTGCCCAGGATCCCTAATAGAGCTGGAAGCTTGAGCTTCAGAGCAAAGCTCACCTTTGCATTAGAAAAATAATAATAACAACTTCAAACCTCATTTGACAGCTTGTTGGCTTTTTGAAATTCACGAGCAGAGGAAATTTGCTCCCACCAATTCTGAGGCCCCGTTCTCGACCGCATTTGCCAAAGTCCATTCCTCCTCACTCACCCCTCACTCAAATTAAAGATGAAGATGGAGGTGTGCAGGATGGGCGCGGTGACAGGTGATGCTAAGGCGGGGGTGGGGGAGGTGGGGGGAGCACATCCCCACTGCCCTTACCCACTCTGCGGGCGTCCTGAGCTCTACGCACAGGGGTCTACGCCAGCTGAGCTCACAAGGCCTCCACCAGAATCCCCAGGCCCTGGCAGATTTTCGTTGCCCCCCTCGGCCACTTAAGGTGGCCGGTGGGTCCGGGCTGAGCTGGGCTCAGGGCGGGCAGCCCGGAGGCCTCCCGATGCCAAACCTGATTCTCCTTTGTTGACAGTTCGCGGAGGAGGCAGTCCGGGCGGGCGGGGGCGGGGGCAGGGGGCTGGCGGGCGCGGCGGTGCCAGCGGCGGGCGCGGCCCCGGCCCGGCGGGCGCGGCCGGCAGGGAGGGGGTTAACGCGCGCGGCCTCTATGATAATGAGCTGCATGGTAATATAGGGAGGCCGGCGCTGAGGACTCAGCCGCCGCCGCCGCCGCCGCCGCCACCGCGGGAGCCAGAGCTGCCGGGCGCAGCGGCGTCCGCGCCAGACTGGAGCGGGAGGGTGGCCGAGCGCAGTTGCTGGGAATTTGTCAGCCTGAGGGCGAGCGTTCGGGAGACAGACCCCGCGAGCTGGGGAGCGGCGGGGAGCGCGGGCGCAGGAGCAAGCCGAGCCAGCCCCGAAATAGATCTAGAAAGCCAGGTTCCCGGAGGAAATGGGACTGTGACCGAACCAGGGAGCTAGAAGGGAAGGAAGCGCCGGGCTTGCTGATGTCAGAGGAGCCCGGAAAGTCGCGCTGGAAAAATCCTAAGACAGCCGGGGCTCTGCTGCTTCCCCAGGAGAGACACCGCCAGCCACCCCCACACGCCCCCTCGGCGCCTCCGGGTTCCCCCCGCGAGCCGGCGACAGCGCGCGGCGGGGCTGCTGCGGGGCGACGGGGGACTGAGGGGCGCGCGGACCGGAGACCGAGGGGCCACTTCAGGAATACAGATAAGTGGCTGGCGGCTGGACGTGGATTTTAATGAATTTGGACTCCATGTGGATTTGGTCGTCCCCGTGATTGCGAGCTGCGGGCAGCGAGAGGGGCAGCGCGCCGCCCTCGGCAGCCGGCGGCCGAGGCGGACCATCCGGGAGCGGAAAGACAGACCGACGTCGCCGAGCTGGGTAAGCGGCGCCTGGGGCCGGCGCTCCGAGTAGCCGGCGCCCTCCGCCCTGTCCCCGAGCGCGCGCCCCTGCCGCGGCCGTTGCTACCGCGCCCGCCTGGTTGGGGTCCCGGCTCCGGGCCCGGGGGCTCGGCTGCGGCGCTCGATTCCCCGCGCGGGCTCGGCCACTTTCGCGGGCCAGAACGCGGCGTGCGCGCGGGTGCTGGCGGACTCGGAGCCGCCGCCTCCCGTCCGGGGGTTCCCGGCCGGCCGCCGGCTCCTGGCGGGGAGGGCGCTCCGCGGCGCGTCCCCGCCGCGCACCTGCTGGCACTCTGCGGCTTTGGGGAGCACGGAGGCGGCGGGGCTGTCCCAAGAGCTGGCGCCCAAAGCGGGCCTCGCCTGCAAGAGTGAGGGAGCCGGAGGCCACTGTGGCCAGCGCTGGATTCGGAGGCGTTCACTCTGGTGCCACAGTCCCTGGCGGCCGCTGCTTGTTCCTTCGGATCAGGGGACTTGGGAATGGAAGGGAAATGCATCATCCGCGCGGGGTCCCTGAGGCTCAGGGAGCGATTTCAAGGCACTGAGAAGGGATAAGTGCTCCATGACCCTCTCTGTGCTCCCTCGTGGTAGAGCACCCATTAGCACCGTTCTTTGGTTAGAGCAGCACGAGAGAGTTGGGGGCTGAAGTAGGAGGTTGCCCAGGGTCCGAAAAGCTCCTAATAAACCATTTGAAAATATTTCCCTCCATGTGTTCCTTCTTGCCCCACCCCGCAAGTGATGGAGGGATCTTAGAACATTCTAGCTCTTTTAATCCATCCCACAGGTAGTCTCTGTAAATATTAATCCTGGTCTGGATGAGCAGAGAGTCACTAGAAATTGACATTCCAGGTCCGTGACAAATTTCCACCTGTTTGGCATGACCCTTGCCCTAGGAGGAGCTGCCTGCTTAGACTCAACTCTGAGTGATTATGGGGGGGGGGGGGGGGGTGGTGGATAAAGGGCTTGGGAGTTCTAGGTCCCTTAAGAGTCTAGGAATGAGAGCCCCATGAACCCGGCAGTGGAATCTGATCTGGTCTCCCATAGGAAAGGAAGAGCCTAGGGTGACAGTTACATACTAATAGTGTCTATGAAAGGGACATAGGGACAGGACCAGTTTGAGAAAGGGGGCTGCCAGCTGTAGCTTGTGGCAGTGGTTTAGGGCTCTAGCATCTCAGAGGAACCCACAAAAATGTGGGGATCCATTCATTCTCTTCCTGTTATTTACAAGGACGGTGGACAAGGTTCGTGAGACTCCGACTAAGATGGGTATCTGGGCCAGGCTGGATGTTTTAAGAGTAGGAGTCAAGTTCAGCCGTGCCCTCCTCAACACAGAAGCGGGCTCCTGTCTTGTTGGGCTTCTTTCCCAGACCTTGAAACTTCATTCTTCCCTCTGGGTAGGCTCTGAGTTCTGGGGCCTTCAACAGAGTGACAGAGCTCTGGAAGAGATAGCTCTGGCTGGAGGAATTCAACTATTCCTAAATGAAATGCACAACTTTTGTGCAGTCACCCCAGAAAGCTCCTGGCGTTGCTAGCTGCCCTCTCCCTTCTGACCTCCCAGCAAGAGAGGAGAATTCATTAACTTCCCCTCTCCTCACACAGCACCATTTGAACTAATTACCTGTGATCTCTCCTCCTTGGCCTAGGGGGTGGGAATGGGGGTGGGGGGCATGTGGACTGAGAGGAGAGGGTAGGGAACCAAGGAAACTGAGACAAATCTGTCAAGATACCCTAGTGAGGTGGTTTTTTCTTTTCCTTTTCCACCTGGCATTTCCCCCTTTCTCGCCGACCCTTCCTCATCCCAGAACTTGCCTCCTGCGTCACCTGGAAGAGCCTTTCCCTCTCAGGGACCCGCTGATAAAGGGAGGGCAATGCAGGCTGCCCTCTCTTGCTCCCTCACTGTCCTCAGCAAATTGCATTAAAATGGGGCAAATTGGCTTGCAAAGCAGTTAAATGGAAATGACATTTGGAACAATGTGCAGTGGGGATACGGGGGGTAAAGTAAAAGTACCAGAAGGTCTCCTCTGTCCAGGGGTCATGAGTCTGGCAGGAGAATCCCCTCCTGGCCCTTCTCTTTAGCAGGACAGGAGGATCAGGATGCCCCACAGTCTGGAGCAGGGCAGAGGGGCTGGTTGTCCTTCCAACCCAAGTCCACATGAGCAAACGATGTCCATACCCCACCCCCCCGCAAAGAAACCATACCCTTACAAGGTTGGTGACTCACCTTTCAGAGCTGGCCTGAGTACCTATCCCTGTCCCCAAAGAGCTGGGGAGCACCCTCCCTCCCCCCACATGCTTGCCCATCAGAAGCTGCAGGTGTAGTAATTGTATGATGAGTTCCCCATCAGGTATACTGGAGTTTATCCTTCAAAGGTGGTGGAAAAGAAAACCCTCAAAGAACAGCTCCTTCTCCACTAGGCCCCTTTCCCATTTGTGAATACTTCTGATGATTCCGTTAATCTCTATTTCCCGGGCGTGATACCAGAAGGCGCCGGAGCAGGAGGGGATCCAGGGCCACAGTTAAATATACAAGGCGCCAGCTGGCAGCAGCGGAAGCCCCCCCACCCTGTTCAGGTACTATGGAATATTTACGTGGCTGGAGCTGTCACTGTTTGGGGGTTTATAGTCTCTAACCCGCCTCCTCTTCTACAGCTGCCTCCCCAAGATACAACGTTTGTTGTGGGGGGAGGCGGTTCCTGTCCCCAGCAGCAAAGTACCCCCCCCCCCCCCAGCTGTCTCTCCGCATTGCCACACAGCTGTCTCCACACACGCACACAGACTGGGGCCCGATATACTTCTGTCCATCATGGCAAATGGAGAGGTAAGGCGTTCCAAGCCAAGCCAAAGCCCCTACCCCCACCCCCACCCCCCATCCCAATCGTAAAGAGCCCAGAGCATTGTTTTACAGTCTGTTAACTACAAATAATTCCGGACTGTCCGCAGGGAAACTGGTGGAAACAGGCTTGGGGGTGCTGTCGCCCTACTGTTCCTCTGCACTCCCCCATCACCACCGCCCTCACCCAGGGGCAGTCTGTTATCAATTCATTATATGTGAACATTCTCTTTCTCCCCTTCACATATGCTCAGCTCCAACAATGATGAATGGAACCGATTCCCTTATGGGAAACAGTTTTTTCACTTAGTTACAAAGATTTCATGCCTGATTAGAGTAAATGAAGGCTGGGTGTGCGTCCACTTCTTTTTTGGTCATTTCTAAAGGTGAGCCCTGCGGAGACAGAGAAAGGCAGTTCTTCCTGGGGTCAAACGGCTGGTCCCAAGGCGCCCTGGGAGGGATAGATGGTAAGAACGGGACACCTCTTTTCCCCTCGGCTTAGCCCTCCGGCTCTCCGGGCCCCCATTCCCTGGCACTGGGGCATATGGAACCTCTTTATCTAGCTCCACACTGTTCCATCTGGAATTCGAGGGCAGAAATAGAGGCGAGAAAGTTCTTTGTTGGGGAGCAGGGTCCCTACTGGGCAAGAGTGTAAAGGAAGAGGAGGAGGGGAGGGTGAGAGCTAAACCGAGAGAGAGGGCTTAGGCCTGAGCAGTGCAGAAGTTCCCTGATCCTGCAGTTGGTTAACCATTAACCCCCTGCCCTGCCTTGGCCAGATCTCCTGCTTAGGGGGGAAAGGATCTGTCTCAGAAACCCAGAAGCCCAGCAGGTGTTCCCTGCGGGGGGGGGGGGGGTTCCCCCCCAAACCAGCCCCACTCCGGACAGCTCAGTAAAACACTTCTGTATCTCCTCCTTGCTCCAGCCAGAGGCTCAGTCCTGGCCCCCACGCACCCTCCCCGCTCTTCCCTGGCAGGGGCACCCCCTTCCCCCCAGCCCCCGCCAGCTGTCCCTTCACCCATGCATTGCCCGATGCTTCATGTCAGCATGCCTCTCAGTGACCAGGAAGCAGGGGGGCTGGTGGGGAGAATTGATTGAGGGAAGCAGGCTGGTTCCACTCAAGACCCCAAGCTCAGGTTCAACAATGTTTCAAACATATGTATCAACCCAGATGGCCCAAGGTTTGCTTGGGGCACAGAGGAAGGGAGAGTTCTGTCCAAGTTCCCTTCTCCAGAACAGTGGATTGTCCTAGTGCTTCTGTGATCCGGCTGGCAAGTCCTCATATAGGCTCTCTGAGAGTGGGTCCTTTGATCCCAGGTCATGTCAGAGCATTTCCAGTTCATCAGACCTGGCGTCTGGAACTTCAGAAGTTTAAAAAAAAAAAAAAAAGCCAGCAGATGAACCAAGCAGGCAGACCAACAAGGTGCAGGAGCAAAGGCACATGTGGAAAGCCCGAGTCCAGATGGAGAAACAGTCACAGACACACAGAGAAGCAGGGTGACGGCAAAGGAAGATAAGGACGGAGAGACCGACAGTGTAAGCGGGGCACAAAGAGCTGAGAGCAAACACCGAAAGAAGTGGGAAAGAACAGAGTAGGCAGAAGGGAGCTCTGCTCAGTCTTCCCAGGCGAGAGGAGGCTCCATCTGGGCTGCAGTGGGAAGCTGAAGTAGCAGGTTATCTCCACTAGAGGGCGCTCTTGAAAACCAGGCTTGGCCCTAAACAGTGGTTTTTGTGCTTTTTTTTTTTTTTTTTTTTTTTTTGAGAAGAAAGAAATAGATATATTAGGAACTCTCAGCTGTCACTACCCAGAGACTACAGCTGGCAAACTGGCAGGGTCCTATTGCCAGTGGGACCTCCGGGCCGCCGTCTGGGAAAGGCGTCGGCGGATTTAAGTGGGGGTGCCCCAGCCGGCCCCCGACAGGGTGCATCTGGGGGTGGGCCCTGGGGAAGGGGCTGCCCTCTCGAGTTAGCAGGCAGTGCAGTCCGCTGGCCTGCCCGCCAAGAGGTTCTGGCCTTTCTTTATCAGCAGCGGAAGTTCTTGGCCCAAGCCCAAGGTGCCTTCACATCATGCCCCCCCCCCACCCCCTTCCAGCTCCCTAAATGTGGATTTTTAAGATCTTCCCAGGTGAGGTGGCAAAACTGCTCCTGAGGTGACTCTTTTGGAAACAGTTTTCAGGAACCAAACACATGTCAACGTTGCCTCGCTGATTTCATCTTCATCTTCATCTTCTCTGTGGGAGCCTTTCTCTGAATCATAATCCCCCCCCCCCTTCATTTCAGCAGAAGACGGTTTGGAGAGGGAACAGAGTCCCGAGGCTTTTCTCATCTTAGGAGATAATAACCGTCTAACAGGGGTCTGGAAAAAGATGGACGTCTGGGGACGGGCAGGGGACCAGAGACCCACATCTTTTCAGCTCTTGATACCAGCCTCTGATGCCGCATCTCCGCTTCCCTTCAGCTCCTGTTTACCTGGGGTCAAGCGGAGGGAAAGAAGGGAGGAAAGAAAAAAGAAAAAAGAAAAACAGGATCAATGTGTCAGGTTATGAAAATTTAATCCTGCTTTTCCTTGGCTAAAATTCCTTTCAGTGTGAGAGATAAAAGGCAGTGGAGTTGCCCTCGGAAAGTTCAACTTGTCTTTGAGAAGGAAGGGGGGGAGGGATCCTGGGGCTCAGCGTGAGCAGCCCATGAAGGAACCTCTTTCCTCCGTGCCCCCCACAACAACATTCTCTCTGAAGCTGAGAGAGACACAGAGAGAGAGAGAGAGGACAAAAGTGCCTCCAGTGCTTGTCTACGCGGTCAAGGGGCTCACCCCAGGCTTTCTCCTCCTGCCTTTAAGCACCCTCCCTTCCTTAGTGGCTTGCTTGGGTTTGCAGGGGGTGGAAGAGGGGAAGAGGGAGGACCCCAGGACATCCCCCCCAACTTTACCCTTGGTATATGGATCAGTACGCCACCTGTCCTGCCCTTGCATTGAACCAAATAGTAAGACACCAAAAGCAGAGACTGGAATCCATTTTCATGTAAACAATTAGAACTCAGTCACTTACTTGTACGGTGCTGGCGATGGAGTCGCACCAAAACAAAGATGAAAAAGTAAGAGCTGCTCCCTCCGAGAAATAGTAAGCTTCGGGGAAGGGGGTATTACCTAAGCCAAGCAGCCTCCAAGGAAACCTTATTACACGGCAGGATGGAGTTAACGGTGAGCTAGGGGGACCGGGAAGGTGAAGGCACAGAAGCTCCTGGAAACTTTGGCTCTGGTCAGTAGAAGGTGGAGATTTCCAGGAGAGAGACTCACATGCCTGACAACTTCAGCTGACTGTCAGGAACGACTGCCTCACATTGTCCCATTCCTCAGCTTCTCAGAACTACCCCCCGATTCCCCTCGTTCTCTGGGGTTTTCAGCAGACCCCCGTGTCCTTGTTCTCTGTTACTCAACTTCCGAGAGCAAGAGTGCCATGGCCCACACTCCCGAGGGCTTTCCATTCTGCATTCTATGCAAATTGTATCCCTTTCCGGTCCTGGCTGCGAGATGCCCACGTGGTTCATCAGGAAATGTTATTACTCATCTGTGTTCACATTTCAGGGTCCAGAATCCTCCTTTTAACTCACCCACTCGTACCTGAATGAACCCATGAAGTGGATCAGACCCGAGAGAAAAAGAAATCAGATTTTACCCCTACCCCTTTGTCTGGGCAGACGAGCCAAGTCCACCAGCCAACTTTGCCCTGTTTCTTACTTTGAAGAAGGGACCAATCTCTTTTTTAGGTTTCTGTCCAGAAAGAAGGCAGGAAGGATGAATGAAAAAGGAGGTTGAAATGAGGAAGATTTCAACTCAATGGAAAAACTCTATCCAATCCTATAGTGGAAGACCATACTCTTAAAATGGCCACATAAGATCTGGGGTGGGCAGACCCTGCCTTGGGACAGATGGGACAAGGGGGAATGCTTGGGCTTCAAGAGGTCTTTAATCTATGCTTATGTATGTGTAAATATATGTGGATCTGTATGTGTATGTGATACATACGTGTGTGTATGTGTATGAAGAAAGAAGGTTATGATCCCTCCCCTCATATGCACGGAAGCACTGGGCTCTAGGGTCTCTCTAGGGTCTGGGGCCTCTTCCTGTCCTCATTTTGTGCTTTCAGCTCGGGTCGTAGAATGCGGGCTTCAGAGAAGGCGCTAACCCAGCACCTGCCCATGTCCCAAAGTGGTCGGCCACTCACTCTTGGGGCCAACGAGAAATCTAGGGACAAGACGGGCTCAGAATGTCAGGGAAGCCCTGGCTTTATCACTGCTCCACAACTCTGGACAAACTGTGGAACTTCTCTGAGCAGGAGGCAGAGCAGAGGCTCCCCCCATTAAGAGAGAGGGGGGGAAGTTCAGGAGGAGAGGAAAGAGGTAAAAAATCCCTGCGCTCCCTGTAAGGCAGGGGGACCAGAGAGCAGACAGAAGTGGCAAGAGGGGATGTTGCTGCTTTGAAGTGGTTTCCTGCTTTATAAAAGCGAAAGGCCTCGGCTGGGCTGGGTAAATATTACGTTGGCCTCTGACCTCTGGCCTCCCATGACTGCTCCCCAGGCTTACCCTTTTTTTTTTTTTTTTCTTCTGAGCAACAGAGATACCTGAGGGAGAAGAACTTACTTTCTCCACTGTCCTCAGCAGGAGCCTTGGTCAAGGCCAGATGGGAAGACCACTCCCTCCCTGTCCCCAGACACAAGAGCCCTCTCTTGGGCCAGTAAGCTCTACCTGCTCTCCACACGCGCCATGCTGGCCGTTGGTGGTGCGTTCCCAGAGAGAGGAGGTCAGACTGGCCCGCGCACCCTATGCCTTCCTGCCAAGTCCTTTGACATTCTGCGGAATGAAAACCCATAACACTGGGGTTTCTCTTAGGCAAATACTCCTCTGAGTTTTATCCAGAAATGAATACAGTTCAAGTCCACCACCCCATTCTGAGGGACACCCCCCTCCCCCACCATCAGGGTGTGGAGGCCTTCAGCTTCCTGCACCAGAGGACCTAGCTGTGAGACACTTGGGGGGAATGATGTGAATTACCTGTGGTGCTGGGAAGCCACACCTGGCACCCTTGTGTAGGAGGTTTGGAACCCCTGAGAAGGGTGTTGAAACAGATGGCCAGGAAGAGTCTGGTATCAGAAAAAGGTCCTAATGCCCAGGAACAAAGGGCCTTCCGTCACACTTGTCACTCTTCCTCTTCCTAAAAGATTTCTCACTTGCCCACTGGGGCTCATCCACCATTTGCTTTCTGATCACAGGAGCGGGGCAAGAGGGAGCCCTCGCTAAGAGAGGTGGCTCCTGCCCCTTATCCTGTAATCAGTTTGTCCATCTGTACAGTGGAAATGAAAGCTTTGCATGACTACTCAAGGACCCTCACTGCCCTTTGTTTTTGGAAGCAGGCATAGGAAAACAGGGGATTTGGAAAAATGACAATTGTTGCAAATGTGCAAAACTATTCTAAAATTTAGAGCAGGAATAAAGCCAGGCTAGGGACATTTTCCTCCTCTCTCTCTCTCTCTCCCTCTCTCCCTCTCTGAATTTGTTTGGAACTTTCTGAGAAAATAAGATTCTACTTGAAGGAAATCTGTATGCTAAAGGTTCTTCTATAGAAAAATAGGTAAAAGTCTCAGTGGAGATTCGGTTTCCTCAGGAAACCGAGAGGAAAGGCAGTAGTGATCCTGTCACTGAGGCCACATGCATGGCTCATGGGTAAATTTAACGAGTGTGGCTGGAATTTGAATTCTGAACGTGCTACCCTTAGGGTTTTGGTGGCTTTGGCTTTAAGGATCGAGATGACTGGATGACTGCTACTGTTCTAGAACCGGTAAGCTGGCATATTTCTGGGAGTCCACCTCCCATGGCAAAAGGGGCAGATCTCATGGGCCCCTCTGGCTGCCTGCCTGCGGGAAGGCTTGTGTCTCTCCTACAGAGAGAGCGCTTCTCAGAGCGTGAGTACTTGTGAGGCAGATTTGGCATGAAGGGCATTGACAGGAGCTGGGTCCCAGAGCCCAGGCTGGACCCTAGGCCTCCGGGGTTAGACCCTTGGCCAGCGCTGATCACTGGACACAACAGGAGGATGACTGGTGAGATGCATCAGCTGTCATCTCTCTGCCCAAGAAGCCCCCTGCCCTCCCATCCAGCTGAGGCACAAGGAGCCTTGTCCCTTGTGGGAAGCGTAGAACCCCAGAAAATTGTTCTGGAAGGGGCGAGTCCTGGGCACTGACAGCCCTGTCCAAGAGCCAGCTGTGGAAAAATGAGAGTGACGGGTGCCTTGATTTTTTTTTTTTTTTTCCTAAATCACTTTTGAGAAAACAACTTGAATTACAAAAGAAATGGGTGTTAAATGTAGAATACCTGGAAATGGTCTCTGAGGATTTGATAGCAGCTTTTACCCAGGCTCCTATCATAGATGTGAAACCCGAGTCCAAACTAGGTGCGTAGACGGTCCACACAGCAAGTGGCCATGCAGAGCCCTCCAAGTGCAAGGACCTGTGTCTGCCCCAGCCGAGCCCAGCACTCTCCAGCCCTTAGCCAGTGGCCTTCCAGTCTCCCAGTTCACAGCTCTGCCCAGTGACCTCCCCCATCTCTCTCTCTCTCTATCTCTCTCTCAAGATTTTATTTATTGAGAGAGAATGAGCACACAGAAGCACCGATCCCAGGACCCCCGAGTTCACGACCTGAGCCAAAGGCAGACGCTGAACCGACTGAGCCACCCAGGCACCACTCTCTCTCCCTCCCTCGGGTTTGAGCCAGCAGGCACCTCAGGGTGAAGCAGTACTCCCTGAGAATCGAAGTCTCCCGCTCTCTGCCAGTCCGCGGGCACTAGGGCACCCAGACTGCCTCTCTGTGGAGCTGCTCAGCGTGGTGTAGAAAAGCCCCCCTCTTTTCAATTGCTCCAAGCAGCTTTCCTCCATCCACCAGGAGCCTTGCTATTTGCACAGTCAATGGCTCTGGCAAGGCCAGGCCGCCCCTCCCTCCCCTGGAGGCACTGTGGGCACTGTTTGTGTCTCGGTCTCTATAGACTCAGCATTCAGCACTTGAAGAGGGTGAGACAATGGCCAGAGCAGCTGCCTGCAGACGGGGCTGGCTGGGAGGCTGCCGGGGAGCGGCAGGCCAGCCAGAGTTTGTGCACCTGGCACCTGTGAGCTTTCTCACAGGGCCAACGCGGAGGGGGTGAGCAGGGGAACTGGGATCCAGAGGACCTGGTCCAGGCCACCTGATTGGCTCCCTCCGCATGCCCGCAGCTTTCTTGGCCGAGCCTTCCACCAGCTGTGGAGTCCCTCAGGGCCTGGAGGGAAAAGCAGGGTCCTGGCCCCTGGGAAGCCCACCATTTACAGCCTCAGGACAGGAAGAGGCAGGACACTTACCCAGGTAGAGAAAGACAGACACTTCTCCAGGAGCCCGGCCCAGGTAGAAGAAAGGTGCATTATTTGCAGAGATTGAGGTTGGTGCAACATGATTTAATTTGATTGAGCATGCATTTATCGAATATGTACCATGCGCCAAGTGTTCTGGGAGGAAGGCATGTCCCCGTCCAGCTCATGACAGGCTTGCAATATGTCAAGGGAGTCAGGGGATGCACGTGAAGGATGCTCACACAAGTTCAGTGTAAGTACTGCAGCGGGCCGGAAGAGAGAGGGACTAACCTGACCCAGAAGGGGCCCTCCAGGGAGGGAATGAGCCCTGGTGCCTTGGGGGAATTTAAACAGAGGCTGGAAGGTGACTACCGGGCCTGAAGAAGGGATTCCTCTCTGGAGCAGAAAGGTACGATAGGTGATGGCTGAGATCCCCACCACTTCTGGGTCCCATAACCTGGAGTCCCTGTTTGCTGCTTGGTAAATACAGCCGAGGAAAAAGGCTCCGCTGGAAGTGAAGTGGCGCATTGGCCCGGGCTCGTGAGAATGACCCGCAGCTGCTGGACTTAATTCCGCAGTAAACAGCGCCGGTTCTTCCCCCCTCCGCCCCCATGACTCCCCTCTGAGCAGGGTGCCAGGAAGGCTAGGCTGGGCTAAGCCCTGGGCTCCCCTGGAGCCAGAATTCTCATCATCACGTTCAAGTGAGCACTGAGTCTCCAAGCAGGGGCAGACCCGTCAGAACGGAGTCTTGGTCAGCTCTCTGCTTGCACAGCTCTAACTTCTAATCATTGTCATAAACAGGACGGAAGCAGCTGCTCACTCCAGTCTATTATCAGCTTGGTTGGAGACAGAGAAATTTAAATGACAGTACGATGCTTAGCAAAGAAACGAAAGTCGGTGTTAAAAATAAAGAAAACAAGACAGCTTGTTTCATCGAAATGGAAGGGTTATTAAACAGCCCCGAATTAATCAGTGATCTGCCAGGGCTGTGAATTGAAGAGCAGCAGGACCAGGGGAGAGAGCTAAGGGAAGGTGGGTGGGACACACATCCCATGGCAGGTGGGGGCTGGTTGCAGAGACTGGGAGAAGCGGGTAGGTCTTCAGAGGGGGAGAGGTGGCAGCTGATTCTCTGCCCCACAGGTAAGAGCAGTTAGAGGGCCCTGGGGGCTTCGGTATCCCAGCCTCTGTCCTTACAGAGCCCTGCTTCTGGACTCTCCATCGGCCACTACCGGTGCTAGCTCTGGGGGCCGCCTCCAGCCCTTCTCCTTCCCACCAGCCAGGGCGGGATGGGAGCTGAATGGTTTTCTGTGGATGGCCAGAAGCTCCAGACCTTTCCCTCTTTCATGGGAGTCTGCAAGAACTCAACTCTGAGTTGAGCTCCTGATACCCCACCCCCATTCCAAAGGGCATTCCTGAGTATGACTGGAGTCTTGCCCAGCTGGAGGCAGTGAGTGATCCTTGAAGCAAGTAGTCTCACCTTGGAGATCTCAGGGGGGTCACACCTCCAACTCCAGGGAGCAGAGCAGCAGGGCTAACGTGAGCCCCAAGTCTCACTTCCACACTTGGTACCTTTGCTAGAACATTCCATCTCAGGTATACCTGCCTTCTCACCTGCGTCAGCTCTCCCGCACAGGCTGTGGGAGGAGTATGCCAATGACATAGCATATGGGACATTCTTAGTGAGCTCTAGTATCACTGTGCCAATGGCAGTTTCTATTACAGGGCGGGGGGTGGGGATGGTCCCTGGGTTCTAAGAACAAAACAGCAGAAGAAAGGTTTCGCAGAGGGCATAGAATGGGTCTGGCAGAGAAGCTGACGCGCTCACACCTTGGCGGGGCCATGGGAGGGGAGGCTGTGGCGGAGTCCGTCTCTGTGCATATGTGCACCAATGCCGCCGTGCAACATGTTGGATCTTGAACCAATCACTCCGAGAGAGCATTCTCTGCTCTTTGACCCCAACATTCTTTCTCCCCACCCCTCCCTCCCTCCTGCTTCCCTCCTGGCTGTTTACCCTTTTCCAGGCTCCTCTCTCACACCCCATTCATCATCCAGGCCAGATTCTCACTCAGGGAGTTCTTTTCATCTCCCGCCCCAGGCCCCACACCCTCCCACCACCCCTCAACTTCCCTCTCCTGCTGCACCAGCCTGCATCACCCCCACCCGCCCACCCCCCACCAGCTTTCCCTCCAGCACATTCTTCTCCCCATGTGTCAGCCTCTCTGATAACTGTGTCTTTCACTTTCCCTCCCAGGAGGGCTGGGGTCCTAGACATTGCAAGCTGATGGGACTACACGGGTCTCCCCGAGGGGCTGATGCCACTCCAGGTGGTAAGGGTCCTGCAGACCACGTGCTTGTGCATCTGGGCACCGACAAGCCCCTTCAGTGGACAGATCTCTTTCCAGAATGGCAACTCTCCTGGTCCACACGTGTCCCTTTTAATCCAGCTCCAGAGCACTCCTCCTGCTCCGTGTGCAGGGGTGTGAACATGCCTGTTACTTAAGAGAGGCTGCCTGGCAGCTCAGGATCTTTTCTGCAGGAGCTCAGAGTCTCAGACAAAGAGAGAAGAATAGAAACAGAAGGTGGGAAGGCACAGGGTGGGGCACAGCCTGCTTAAGAAGCTTCCTCAGAAAAAGAAGTTACAACTTTTTATTCGGAGGCTGGTTGTCAGTTCAGAAGAGCACTGGAGAAGAAGAGAGGCGGCGGGGGGGGGGGGGGACTTTACCCCTCATGGTGGCCAGACCCGGTATGGGAAGAGTCTAGAGAATGCGGAGCTCCAGCCCTCGGCACGGGCTCCTGCTCCTCCTCTCCCAAGGGCCAGCTTTCCGCTTTCCTCCTTCCCTCCTGCTTTCCTGCCAAGGGCACCTGGATGGATCACCAAGAGCAGCAGAAATGGCCCTTAAATCACCCTCAGGATGAGAGGAAGAAAGCGTGGGGCTCAGAGACTGGGGAGAAAAGTGACAAGGGTCAGTGGCACCCAGTTCCTCCTGAGAGGCCAGGACCTCAGAGGTTTCCCCGTCCTAAGAATCTTGCATCACCTGGCTGACACAGAGCCTCCAGCCTTTGTCACCAGCACACACAGGGCAGCTGGCTGCTGTCAAGGGGATGATGTCCTTGTGCAGTGTTTCTCCAAAAACAGAAACAAGGGTCACGGGTATTTATTCAAAGTGGTGGAGTTTGTGGAATACTTTGCACATCCATTGTCTCATTGATTCTCACCACAGCCCTGAGAGGTGTCCTTCCACAGCTGTGGAGATCGGGGCCAGAATGGTTAAATAACAGGTTCAAGATCACTGAACTAGGACGTGGTTGAGCAAGACCTGAGCCCAGGTCTGTCCCCAAAGCCCACAGTGTCTGCTGCCTGGCCACACATGCACCACCATGAGTTTGACCCCCTTCTGGAAGAGCCCTGTTCCAGAACCTTCCAGGGAGATTCTCACCCCACCCCATCTGCTCCTGATCATTCTTGCTGTCAGTTGGCCACTTACCATATGCATTCTGTGTGACCTGTGAACTTGGGCAGTTTGGGTCTTCGGAGCTCTCTTGCCAAAGAGAGCTCTTTGGAGCTCTCCTGCACGAGGTCCATCTGTGTTCCACGTCCTTCACCGACAGAGCTGGGGCCTCCCCCGCCATTCTTCATCCTTCTGCCCCATTTCATCCACCTCCCAGTGACATTGGCTTTTTCCCCAGCGGGTTCAAGATGACCAACATTCAGGGCCCTTCCCAAACTGTTCACCCCCTTCTTCATTACCTCCATCAGTTATGGCAAATCATGGAGCCAAGCGCATTGGTTCATGCCATGATGCAGGGCAGACTAGTCGCTGAGGAAAGCACAAGGGCATCCCCATGTCCCCTGTCCCCTGCTTGTCATGACTCAGACCGAGCACAGAACTGAGAAAGAGGCATCATGCTGCCCATCACGGGATGCCGAAGAGCCAGGGATTATTCCTGAACTCTTACCTAAGAGCCTCTAATTCGATGGAGAGTAGGACACAGTCCTATAACAAGAGAGCCAACAACAGCAATGCAGCGTGTGCTAAAAACAATGCTTTCTGGCTGACTTTGGAGGAAAGAGAAGCGATGAGGGGTGGGGAGGACCTCAAGGCTTCCCAAAGCTTTGAAGGATGCACAGGGCTTGGATAGGCCAAGAAGACTGTGGGTACAGGTGTTCCAGGGAGAGCGGCTAGGGCGGTGAAACTCTGCAAGATGTCCTGGGGACTCAGCACGTGAACCGGTTCTTTGGGAGAGGAGTCACTCTGGGAGAGGGGGAGGGGAAGCTGTAAAAAGAAGAGCCAGCTTGGGAAGAACTTGAACTTGGGGACTTGGCAGTCCGCCTTGAGTCTATCTGGGCAGCAGAAGGAGTTGCCATAGGTGGATATCACACTCCAGCCACGAGCCTGGCAAATAGACAAGGAGTTTGAAGCACAGGAAGTGATGCAGGACGAGGCACACCAGGTAGGGTATCTGCGGCCAAATCTTCGCTGCCAGTGGCTTTCACTGAGGTCAGTCTTCGAGGAGAGTCTGGGCCAGTCTTACATGTCTCAGGGAGATGACACTAGGCTTGCTGGTAAGGAGACCCACTCTTGAACTTTGGGAAGCCTGACTTCTGGAAAAGGACGAGGTTTAAGAAACGCACATTGAGCTGGCCCCAGTGGCTCCTTTCCCTGCCGTGAGGACGTAGCTGCAGTGGTGGGGAGTGCGCCTTATCCCTGGAGCACGTAGGCGGTCAGTGGCCGGCTCTGGGAGCCATGGGGTAGCAGAGAGGCAGGAGGGTCCCCAAGAGAAGGAGGATGTGCCAAAGAATGGCCAAGGCCATTGCAGTTTTCCTTCAAGAGACGCAAGACTGGGTAGCTTGCCGGGAAAGTGAGTGGGGTTTTGGGCCAGGCCACTGGCGGAGAGCGGAGAGGAATGCCTGGTGTTTTGTTTGGGTTCTTTCTTCCTCTCCCTTTCTCTTGCTTTCCCTCCCACTGCTGTGAATTGGAGCTGTGTCATTATTCTCTGAAAACATTACAGTTAATGGCAGCATAATATGCCATTGTGTGGTAACCGTAATTTATTTAACAATTTAGTAGGGTACTTTCTACCCTGTGTCCTGCTCTCCTGCCCCATTTCAACCCCAGAGCCCCATGGCTCTCCCGTGTACAGTAAGGATGGGGTGAGAAGGCAGGAGAAACGTCTCTGGGCTCCTTGGAAAGGTCATCTGGAAAATCTCTGAAAAGTGACTGCAAACCAGCAGACCTCTTGCCACAGAACAGCCCCAGAATCCACCTTGTAACAATCATCCTGACCCACACCCTCCCGCCACCCCCCGGCCCGGCTTCAGTACCAAAGTAAAATGGGAGGCTCACGTTTTGACCTTTGAAATCAAGCACTTGCCAGGTCTTCCTTAACATTCTGCTGAGTTTTCCCAGACCAGTGATGAGAGGGTTTGCTTGAAAAATAACATCCGTATATGTAGGTAGAGTGGACTAGCAGAGAAAGCATGGCGGTCAGGAGGTCCCGCTTCCTAGCGGAATGACCCTGGTCTAGCAATTCAGTCTTGCCGAGATTCGGGTTTTTCATCTGTGAAATGGAGAGGAGAACACTCACGTTGCAGGGTAAGCACAGGATTCTCCACTGCATGTGCGACGGATCTAGCACAGTGGGCCCACTCAGCAATTAGTTAATAAATAGTAGAAGAATGGCAGCTCCTCTTCATTATTTTTTGCTATAGGAAACAAATGGCAGTGGCAGTGGCTAACTTACGCTACTCGTGGCCCTCGGGGTACGAAGGCTCTTATCTTAGCACGAATCCAACTCAGTTTAGCAAAGCCATATCCGCACGTTGATGATGCCCAGCCTGCCTTTGGAAGGAGCCTGAGAATTCCTTTTTCTGTTCTTTCATCCTAAAATGCCAGAACAGTGCCCCCACTTCTCAGATGGTTGAAGCAGGGGCCAGCTCAGAGTCCCAGGAGAAGCCAAGTGACCTTTCAAGGCCCCACGCAGTGCCCAGGGCAGGCTTGCTCCCAGGGCCTGATGCTCAGAGTCCCGCTAACTTTCGCCGCAATGCTTTCTGCCCCAAGGGTGAGGTAGCCATGGCAAGGCTTGCTCCTCCTTGGCCATCCCCCAGAGGGGGTTGAAGAGGGCAAAGCCTGCAGAAGGGGGAGTGGGAAGGGGGGCGGGGCGGGCAGCTGCTTGAAATTGATTGCTCTTGGAGTTTAGTTTAGACTATGGACTCTCTCAGCACTGCCCGGGGGGCAACCTTTAGATAATAAAGGGAATTCTGGGAGATTTCTGACAGGCCCATGACATATGGGGCAGGTCTGCAGGGTCAGGCGGTGTATCTCCCTGCTCCTGGCCCCAGGGTAATGAATCTTGTTTTGACTTTGTGAAGCTAGCCCAGGCACTGCCCCAGAAAGGAGCCGAGACCCCTCCCCTCCGCCGCCCCTCGAGTGTGTGTGTGCATGTCTTTGGAACCCTTCATAATTCAGGGAGACAACTCCAAGCTTTTATGGCCTGAGAGGGGAGAGGACAAACACCGCATGTTTTGCTAAGGCCCTGGGAGAGCTGGTGTGGTTTCCAGGGCCCCATCGGAGCCCACTGGGAGAGCAGAGTTGGTGGGGGCGGGTTGAGGGAAGCAACAGAAAACCCGTCACCTAGGGTAAAAAAGGCAGTGGTCCCATAACAGAGCTGGGAGAGGAGCTGGTGTCAGCTGGAGGGAAGCACAGAATTTCCCATCGGGTTCTAGGGGCCTGTAGGTGACTCCCCTACTCCTCCGGGCAGGTGCAGCAGAGAGGACAGGAGCCACTCGCAGGAAGAGCTCCATGATCGAGAGGCAGCAAATGCCATCTCTGATCCCCCGGGGATAAAGCAGTGACAGGCAGCGCCACAGGTCTCTAGGCCTCAGTTGGGCACAGGTGAAAGAGGATGTTTGCTGCCGTCAGTTCCCACGGAGACATGGAGATTGACATGTCTACGGCTTGGGCCCCGGGTTGGCGTATGCAGACACGCGTGCCTGCACGGGCCTGCCTGCACGCCCAATTCCTTTAAAAGAACAACCCCCCGAACCACGATGGGAGATGGGGGAGTATGTTCTCCGTGCCCCTGCTGTGTTAGCTCCCTAGGGCTGCTCTAACCAAGTGCCACCAGCGGGCTGACTTCCCAGCCCTGGAGGCTGCGAGTCGAGGTGTCTGGAAAGCTGGCTCCTTCCAAGGGCCATGAGGGGAAGGTCTGTTCCAGACCTTTCTCCTTGGCCTCTCGATGGCTATCTTCTCTCTCTCTGTGTCTCTCCGCTTGATCTTCCCTCTGTGCCTGTCCAAATTTCCCCTTTCTGTCAGGACACCAGTCATTGGGATTAGGGCCCAACCTAATGGCCACATTTTAATGTAATTAACCTCTGTAAAGTCACCGTCTTCAAATACAGTCTCATTCTGAGGCCCTGGGGTTAGGACTTCGCCCCAAATTGGTGTGTGAGGGGTCATGATGGAACTCCGAATACCTGCCTTTCTGCCTTTCTTGCCAGGACCCAACCTCTGCATTTTGCCCCGTCACTCTGCCTCTGCCCACTGTGCCGTCTGAGAGGTCGAGTCCTTGGCTGTCATGTCATCATGTGGGATCCAGAGCAGAGAACCACACACAGCTCTGGTCACCCAGACCCTCACTGCCTCGCCGCCTGGAACATGGGCTTCTCTTTCACTGCCGATTGGAACCCCTAGGGCCCCCAACAACGTTCCCTTCTCTTACTCCCCAGTGCTTGGCCACGGGCTCTGCTCACCCACCTGTGACGGGAATCCCAGGCACATCCGGGTGGGTGTGTTTTCTCACATCTCATGGTAAGAGAAGGTGTCACCAGATGTTGTCTCAACACACACCGTAGGGCCACCATATCAGCCAGCATCCTCCATGCCACCTCCTCAGGGATGGATGCCAAGAGGCCCGTTTTCCCCCTCGGGCTCCCCTCACCTTCTTCCCCTCGCTCTGGGGCCAGATGTAGTCACTTAGCGTCACATAACAGCACAGAGTCGGGGGGAAAAATGACATTCGATTAATGAAGCAAACGCAGCTGGTACAGCAGTGACATCTAAATTGTTCCTTTGGTCCCTTTATTTTCTGTAGGAAATTCTCCCTCTCCCCACAGTCCCCCCCTTTCCCTTTAAATCGCGTGCATAAAATACGCTAATAACAATCTTCGGTGTCTGTGCATGAGTGACAGCTGAAATAAGAAAAAGACTAATCGTCCCTCCTGCAGCCCTGTCACATGGAGATTAAATGAGCCTCCCCCCAGCCCCTCCGTGCTCGCCGCCCCTCCCCCACTCTATCCTCTCCATCCTGGTCTCTCCTCAATGAGAATCATGGGCATTTGAATAATAATATTATAGACGCCATCAGGGTGACAGTGGGGAAAAAATCAGCTCAAACCCATGATTATTCCTTCAATCTAATAATTATTTAAATGCCAGATAACTCCTTTCACTCTAATTGAGGCCTTTCGGCTGTCGGCATTACCCGGGGCCTTTGCGTTCGCCCTGGCGCTCACCTTGTGCTACCCAGCGTGCCTGGACTACCTCCGTGGTCCGTGTTCGACAGAGTGACGCTCGGCACGTGTGCATGTACGACTGCACAGAGGACATGATGACAGGTCCTTCAGGATCGTGCCGCCCACAGGGGACCAGCCAGGCCCCCAGAATCGCACATGCAGACATTTCATCCTCATAGACTTTAGTTCATAGAAATCTTAAACCCAGAGGAGACTTCTGAGGTCACTGGGACCAATCCCTTGCCTCGGGGTACACGTCTTCCTAGACAGCTGCTGGGAAAATTCCCTGTTAGAAGAGCCCATAGTCTCCTTGGCAGGAAGCCCAGGAATCCTCTCTAGACAGGATGTCCCCCTTAATATCTAACGTTCGTCTTTCCTGCTGCAGTTCTAACTCTTTGGGAAGAAGAGGCCTCCTGTCACTTAGACTGCCTCTGACCTGTCTGTGAGGTTGTCTGTACCCCAGAAGGATGTGGCTTGGGACAGCATAGCCCCCGAGTCACAACGTGGGTGCCATTCCCGCATGTGGCAATGGGTGTGGCTTAGAGGAGGTCAGAGGAGGTCATTCTCGGGACATAGACAGGAGCCACTGACTGGCTCTTTCATCCCATCCCCCTCGGCCCCGCATCCCTCACCTCCTTGAGTCTGCTCTGCATAGTCACTCCCTGCCCAGGCCGAGTGGCGGGCTCCCTTCTGCCCATCCGGGGGCTGCCACCATCAAAGGCACCTTCTTACCCCAAACGGGGCAGTCTTGAGGCAGAACATAACTGACTTCCGGGACTCTTTCACCTACCGAGGAAGCATGGGACTTTCTATCAAAAGGTCTAGCCTGTCTCTGACTCACTCTGGGTCACGTTGGACAATTGGTTTTTTTCTTTCCATGGTCTGTGGTTTCTTTATAGGAAGGAAGGGAGGTGGGAAGAAAGGGAGAAAAGAAGGAAGGGAGAGAGAAGGGAGGGAGAAAGAAAAGAGAAAAGAAGTGAGTTGGAGTGATCGTATAATCTCCTGTAGCGTTGGCCCGGATTCCTGCTTTATAGGCTCTACTCATAAGAAAGGGGTGTTGGGACAAAGGACGGCCCTTCCCCCACCCCCACAGTGGGTGAGGAAGGAGGTGACAGTGGAACCCAAGAGCAGCAGCTAGCTCCCTCTTCAACGTCACAGCCTCACGGCCACGCTTACCTTCGCTCTGTCACCATCTGGCTCCTCAGGATCCTGGCCATGAGAGCCACTGAGTCAGTGCTGTGGTAGTAACAGGCACCTTTTGCCATTATTGTCATGAAGAATGTCATAGGCAAGAGGTTGCTGGTGATGATGGTGCAAGTGGTGGTGATGAAGGTGGGGACAGTGACAATAGAATGGAGATGGTGGTGGTGGTGTTGCTGCAGAAAGGTCCAAGGGTGTGAGATCTATGATCATGAACTTCAACTCAGTTTAGCAAAAATGGTACCCGGATTCTAACTCTCCTTCCTATTGGCTCCTTTTGCAATAACGGAGACCGAGTGAAAGCACAGAGGCGTGTCACCCAGATCTCCTGGGAAGAGGCATCAGAGCGGGTAGGCAGGGAGGAGAGGCTCCTGCCCTGAGCTGAACTGGGAGTGCCTGATTGTCACTTCTCCCCGCTTTGCCACCGACACCTACAGCAGCTGATCTGGAAGGTATTAGATACTTCCACAGGCTGTCACCAACACCTGCCTCCTGAATCCTGATCAGAGAGATGGTGTCATCAAGCCCTCCGAATAAAATATTTAGGAATACTTGCTTCCCAGAGAGCCAGGGGTGGCCTCTCCTTGGTATCAGGAGTGCTCTGAGTGAAACGTCTTCAGAGGCTCGGCCGAGAGGGCGAATGTCCTAGAGCAGCGTGTCCTGAATGGGGACAGGGGACGGGAAAAAGAAAGAACAGGCACGTTTTGGCTCTTGAGAATGCCTCTGACAGACTGACTTCACACACAGCCACAGAGAGAGATGACAGAAAGGACATGTCATTAAGGGAAAACTCCCAGGTTGACATTAGATAGTTGGTATCGGGAAGAAATGCTGGTTATACCAAGTTCCTAGGCACATGTTTGCTGACTTCTACCAAACCGAGGCTGGAAAATTCATTCTGAGACAGATCGTGGAATGGCGGAGTCCATGAAGAGCTGGAAATATTGACAAATAAATTATTAATAATAGTGGCTAATGTCTCTGGAACGTTTCAAATGGACTGGACATCATTCTAAGTGTGTTATATGTGTTAACTGACTTCATCATCATAATCCTATGAGATAGATGCTACTACTAATCCCATTTTATATGGATGGGGACAGAGCATCACAGAATGGCTAAGTACCTTGACCAAGTTTACACAGCTGTCAGCTCTGTTTGAATCCAAGCAGCTAAGTTCAGAGCTCAGGCATTTAACCATTAGAGCACACCACCTCTCAGCAGAGGCACAAATGTTCTACTTTCCTCTGAACTCAGGAGACCTGATCCTTGCCAGCTGGGCCCTGCTTTGGAATGGTAATATCAACCTTGGCACAGAGTGATGGAGGCTCTCAACTTGGCTGTTAAGTCCGTTGTCCTTGTGAGAGCCACATTCCCAAAGTGGACCATGAGCCTCCCTTGCCACCTCTGCACTGTAGACCGTGCCTCCTCTTGACTCCTGTGTACCAGTACCTGCTGCTACAAGGGCAGAAGGTCCCGGGAGCCGTCGGTCCCAGAGTAGATGCTGATTAAGGAGTAAGAGGTAAGCAGGCCACTATAGTGGTCTAGTGAGAAATCCTGGCCCAACCAACCTTACCAGGACCACAGTCTCAATGACAAACTCTAGAAGCTAAAGGAAACACACTTCCACCAGTCTTCGGGCAGACTGCCGAGAGGCAACGTTGGGACTCTTGCAGTAGTATGATAGAGAAAATCACTCTGGATCTGTTCCCTTTCCCTTGACTTAGGCTTCCCAGATTGAGCACCTTCACTGAGTCAGGGAGACCTGGGCCTCACAGTCTACCCACAATGTTTATTCCCATGAAAAGGAAGAATCTGAGCAAAAAGGGAGCTCAGGAGCTCTGGTAGGATTCCTGAAGCACAGTCTCCTGGGGAGGCTTCGGTGATCATAGTAACAGTGGGCCCAAGCTGAGCACTCACTGTGTCCCAGGTGCCATGCTAAGAGGTTCCCCACATCATCTCATTCTCTTTTGTGACAACCTGAGAGATACCTTCAGTCATTGCCCCGTTCTGCCGGAAACGGAGGTGAAGTTGACTTGCCCCAGAGCCCAGCTTGTCCCTAACAAAAGTCACTCACTATTCAAATTGTGCCTCAGGAGGAGAGTGGGCAGGGGGGTGAGATGGTTGATCTTAACCTCACACTGTGTGCTTTGGTGCTCTCTCTGCTACCAGGACCTTCTTCCTCCAGCCACGGGCTAAGCATGTATGCAGCGTGTGTGCTATGGCGAAGGCAGAAGTGTAATGTTCAGCTCAGGGCCAGGGAGTCTGAGGGTACACTTTCTAAAAGACCATACCCCAAGTGCAGACTGCGGACACTTCCACGGCCTTCCTCACAGCTCTTCAGGGGACATTCTGGCCTCCGCGTGGCCAGAGGAGCTTTCCTACCCAGGGACAGGGGCATGGCCAGAATGGTCTCTTGTCATTCCCGCTCCAGCTGGAGAATGTGAGGCTTCTGTTATTTCCTTTCCACAGCTCCTCTTGAGGAATTCACGTCCTGCTACCGGCCCCAGGACGTCACTAAAAATAACCTCTGGTTTTCAAACCGAAAGCCCAAAGCCCTGTCTGTCGGGAGGCTTTGCTGGTGCGCGCGTGGGGCCGGAAGGGCTGTGTCGGAGTCGCTGAGGTCGGCCCGGGCCTCATGCCGCTGTTGCCTTCCTCTTTCCAAGGAAGCCTGGGGCCTCGTGAGTCACCCCAGAACACCCCAGTGGAGCCTGGTTCGAGGAGGGTGGTCAGGTGGGGCTTCCCTCTGGCTCCATGGTGGCTGTCAAGGCCTCGAGGAGGAGCGATTCTAAAGATACAGAGCAAAACTGCGGATTTTCCAAAACTGCGCCTGTTCTAATTCTACCCCATTCCAGCCAGATCTGGGGGCAGGGGGCGTGCGGGAGGGGGGAGTTGAAGGAGACACGGCTCTCCTAAGCTGCCTTGGAGCAAATTCTCCATCCTTAGTTTGAGTGTTTCCACTCTTTTTCAGAGTTCTGTCTGGACTTGTCTGAGAAGGTTGCTGGACAGTCTGTCCAACTAGAGAGCAGATTTCTCGGCCAGACAGCTCACTGCCTCCTCCCGCCGCTGCCGCCTCTGCCACTGTCCCTGTGCCTGGAAATCAGAGGCAGTGCCCTCAGAGACTGGGACAAGCTCTACTCTCCCATCTTCTCTGCTCGGGAGTGTGGAAGCTCCCACAGGAGCCCCACCTTGCCCTTCTGGCAGCTTCCGTAGAATACAGAAAAGCTTTCAGACCTGGGGGTCAGAGGGGAAGGAGCAGAGGAGACAGGACAGGAGAGTGACTGGACTTCGGGCAGGACAGGCATGGACTTCCTGCATCCTTAAACCGCCGCGGGGCCCCCGCAGTGGCTGGAATGAGGGTGACCATCGACTCGTCTCCCTTTGCTTCTCCCCACATGTTTGAAGCCCAGAACTCTTGCCCAGGTGGCTCAGGCCGGACTCAGGGAGCCAGCCCCCCTCAGCAAGGAGGTCGGTTCCTCCCATGCTTCACCTGGAGAGAAGCTGAAGTGGAAGCAATTCCGGCCAGACCTGGCCACTTGCTCACTGGAACCGTGGAGACGCCATCCCCTTGTCCCAAAGCAGGCTGTTGGAGCGGGAGGAATATTCATCCTTCTCCCCAGGGCCGTTCAGGCCCCTGAATGCCACACGGGAGAACCCCAGTCCTGACAGGGTCCCCGTATTTCACTTTTCTAACAGGTTTCAACAGCTCACGCTCAGGAATTCTCGTTTCTGGAGAGGACGAGTCTGAGGGGCAGTGGGGGGCACTGTTTTTTCAGGATGAACAGCTCGGTCTCCTTCCCTGCGGAGGACAGAGGCTGAGACAGCACTGAAATGCAGCAGTGCGAGGGGCTGGGTAGTCGGAAATAAGAAGGAATTTTATCGGCAACCTCAGGCTCTGGGAGTAGTTGACCTGGAGAGCTTAGAAGAGGGCCTTCTAAACAAGCTTTTCAAAAACAGGAGAAATTTCCACTCGACCGGGAGAGGACAGACGTGACACCTGGGTAGGGAAGACTGGCTTTAGTGCCGACACTCGGATGGACTGGCTGGGTGGACTTAAACAGTCTTTTAACCTCTCTGAGAGATAAAAAACGATGTCTTAAGAAGACAGAAATAGAGATGCTTTGTAAAGTTAAAAAAAAAAGAAAGAAAGTATTTTACAGCATCAAGGCTGGAGACCAAAATAGATAACAGGATTCCCTGAACATCCCAAAGAGGGGGAAAGTATATTAAAAATAGAAAAACCAAAATACAGAAGGAAGAGACTCAGAGCTAGCGGGGATCGGGACCCTGGGTCAGGCCATCCTCCTCCCCTTTGCAGGATTTCTTATCCCCTCTGACCACTCTGCCTTGTGTTTTCCAGAACCATGTGAGGGCCAGCCCAGGAAGGTGGAGTAGATGAGAACTGAGAGGCTCCGTGTCCTCCTGCCCGCCCCACTCAGAATGGAACAGAGGAGGCCCTGGCCACGGGCTGCAGAGGTTGACAGCTGGTCGGTGGTCCTGCTCTCCGTGGTCTGGGTGCTGCTGGCCCCCGGGGCCGCCGGCATGCCTCAGTTCAGCACCTTCCACTCGGAGAACCGGGACTGGACCTTCAACCACCTGACGGTGCACCGAGGCACGGGGGCGGTGTACGTGGGGGCCATCAACCGGGTGTACAAGCTGACGGGCAACCTGACCATCCAAGTGGCTCACAAGACGGGGCCAGAAGAGGATAACAAGTCGTGCTACCCACCCCTCATCGTGCAGCCCTGCAGTGAGGTGCTGACCCTCACCAACAACGTCAACAAGCTGCTCATCATCGACTACTCAGAGAACCGCCTGCTGGCCTGCGGCAGCCTCTACCAGGGGGTGTGCAAGCTGCTGCGGCTGGACGACCTGTTCATCCTGGTGGAGCCGTCGCACAAGAAGGAGCACTACCTGTCCAGCGTCAACAAGACCGGCACGATGTACGGCGTGATCGTGCGCTCAGACGGCGAGGACGGCAAACTATTCATCGGCACCGCCGTGGACGGCAAGCAGGATTACTTCCCCACCCTGTCCAGCCGGAAGCTGCCCCGCGACCCCGAGTCCTCCGCCATGCTCGACTATGAGCTGCACAGCGACTTTGTCTCCTCCCTCATCAAGATCCCCTCCGACACCCTGGCCCTAGTCTCCCACTTCGACATCTTCTACATCTATGGCTTTGCCAGCGGGGGCTTCGTCTACTTCCTGACGGTGCAGCCCGAGACCCCCGAGGGCGTGGCCATCAACTCGGCGGGGGACCTGTTCTACACATCCCGCATCGTGCGCCTCTGCCAGGACGACCCCAAGTTCCACTCCTACGTGTCCCTGCCCTTCGGTTGCACGCGGGCGGGCGTGGAGTACCGCCTCCTGCAGGCCGCTTACCTCGCCAAACCCGGGGACTCCCTGGCCCAGGCCTTCAACATCAGCAGCCACGATGATGTGCTCTTCGCCGTCTTCTCCAAAGGGCAGAAGCAGTATCACCACCCGCCGGACGACTCTGCCCTCTGTGCCTTCCCCATTCGGGCCATCAACCTGCAGATCAAGGAGCGCCTGCAGTCCTGCTACCAGGGGGAGGGCAACCTGGAGCTCAACTGGCTGCTGGGGAAGGACGTCCAGTGCACCAAAGCGGTAAGGAGACGCTCCCCTCCCCCTCCTCCTGATCCGACACTGGTCTTCCATTTTCAGGGGGGTGACCCATGGTACAGCCTGTTCCCCACCACCCAGGGACGCAGATGAGAAGGGTTTTAGGTTCACGTTTTCTGGTTATAACCAGGAACACAGAGCCTGACCTAGACCCAACACTTGGAGTGTGTCTGTTGATCCATTGAGTTGTTCCAAAAATGCATAGCGGGTGCCCTTGTAGGCCCTGCCAGCTTCCGCAGTGACCCAGCCAGCCAAGCGCCCTGCCTTCATGGCACTTTCATGAGTGAGGGGAGACAAAGAAATGCATAAGAGGTGTAGGCTGTCAGATAGCAGTAATTACTGTAGAGAAAAATACAGCAGGGAAGAGGGAGGGGCCGTACCCAAGAAGACTGGTTCATTGAAAAAGTGGCATTTGAGCAAAGACTGAGGAAGGTAAGGAAGTGAGTCATGTTGATATCTGGGGAAAACATTCTGCGGAGGGAGTGGCAAGGGCGAAAAATTCAGGGCATGCTTGGTGTGTGTGAAGAGGTAGGGAGCATGTGGGATCCAGGGCTTGGGATCAGGGCATGTGGGAGAAAGGATGGTAAGTATCGAGGCTGGTGGGCGATGACAGGGACCAGACTGTGCGCGTGGAGGGCTTTGTGGACCACTGGGAAGCCGGTGTCAAGTAGTCAGGGAGATATGTAAGTCGTCGGAGAGGGAAAGGAGTCAAGCTGGACTGGTAGATGGAAGACTATGGGAAAAGAATCCAGAGTCTGGGCAAAGAGAAAAGATGAGAGGAAGGGAAGCTCGGAATCCAGACCTAAGGACAGCAGATACAAGAACAACAGTAATGAGCACTGCCCTGACAGAGGGCCAAGGTGCTGCCATCTAAGTGGTCACCATGATCCGTCCATCCATCTGTCCATCCATCATCCATCCCTCCCTCCATGCATTCATCACCCATCCATCTATCCGTCCATCCATTCATCCCTCCCTCTATGCATCCATCACCCCTCCATCCATCCATCCATCCACCCATTTAACAAGAGAGTACTGAAGATGTTCTGAGTGCCTAACACCGTCCCAGGCACTGGGGATGCACCCATAAAAAGATGTGATAAGTACTCTCACATGTGTCATAATCTAGTGGGAGAGAGAGAGAGAAGGAGAGGGAGAGAGAGGCAGATACTGGTAATGTAATACAGTGGCTAGGAGTTTGGGCCTCAGAGACAAAGATCACAGTCCAAATACTATCTGTGCTGCTTCCTGGCTTCAAAAGTAATTTAATGTCTCCACATTATCATCTGTGAAACGGGGATCGTAATGCCTACCTCATGGGATGATCAGATGAGATAATACATGGCAAAGATTAGCATCGAGTTAGGTTTACCATTGCTAGTTACCTATTAGGATGGGTGACAGGTGCCAAGATAGATTTCCGTGCAAAGTGTTGTGGACTCTGGATCTGCAACCTGGGGAAAAATCTGAGGCCAAGGGCCCCATATGGCCTTTTGAGTACCCTAAGTTGAGGGTGCCTGCTAGTGGAACCAAAAACCACTTCCTAAAGTGAGAAAACAGGTCATGCCTCATCTATGCTTCTGTTCACACCATCGTTTGCTTGGTATGGTAAGATAGTGGTTAAGACAGTAGACTTTGAAGTCCAGAGGATTTGTATTTTAAAATCAGTTCTACCACTTAAAACTCTGTGACTTTGGGCAAGCCATGTGTTTGGTCTGAGTTGTAATCTTTCACCTTTAAAATAGAGATAATGATACCCTCTTTTTATGACTTAGGGAGATCAAATAGAAAATGTATATAAAATGCTTAGCACCATACTTGACATATAATAGGCATTCAATAAATGGAAGCTAAAATTGTTGATATTAATCATAATAGCCCCAAACCAGTTATTTGCTCTTATTTCACTTTTATTTTTTTAAAGACTTATTTATTTATTTATCTATCTATCTATTTACTTATTTATTTATTTTAGAGAGACAGAGAGAGAGAGCACACAGGGGCCAGAGGGGCAGAGGGAGAGAGAATCTCAAGCTGACTCCCGGCTGAGCATGGAACCCAACGAAGGGCTCAATCTCACAATCCCAATATCAGGGGCCTGAGACTGCAACCTGAGCCACTACCTAGAGTCAGATGCTTAACCAACTGCACCACCCAGGCACCCCTGTTATTTCACTTATATTAAATGAGGAGGCTAGGAGGCTGAACTAGATAGTCTCTAAAATTCTTTATTATGAACTAGATAGTCTCCAAAATTTTTTACTCTTTATTCTGTAATTTATGGTCTCCAACCAATCAGGAGAGGTTGTGAGGAAATGCAAGGGTTAACCCCCTTGCAGAGTCCTGCCTGGTTCCCAATGCCCAGCGGGGGCCTTGTCAGGAGGAAACTGCTGATTCCTGCCTGCTTCTGAGCCAGAGTGAAAAGGAAGCCTACACCCTTCTCTGGCTCCAGTGGCTTGCAGAGAGACAAGCCCGGGCTAGTGACCAAAGAGCAGCAAAGGCACTGGGAGAGAGGTGACAGTCGGTGGGACCAGGACCTGAGAGAACAGCCCCTCCTCAGCCCCCCTGTCCCATCCCTGACAGTCATGGTCATTGGGTGCAACCTTTGCAGCAATGTGGGCAGGGAAGCTGGAATACGAGTTGCTGCTTAAAATTCCAACAATCTCAGGAGTCCCAGACCTGGGGATCCAGAAACATTTGGTGGCCTTGGGGAGGGTGAGGGATGGGTCAGTGAAGCTGTGGTCCCACAGCTTACTTTTAGCATAATCTCTGGACTAGCATATCTGAGATCAAGGGCTTGAGCTTTGTGCCCAGAAGACGGATGAGGAAGAGGACTGTCACTCACTGAATGGAAGCCGTGTGCTGAAGACCGAGCTGGGCAATTTAAGTGTTACCTTATTTGATCCTTGGTATAACCCTATGAAGCAAAGACGATCATCCTCATTGAGCAGTTGGAAAAACAAAGGCTCACAAAGACTAACTAAATTGCTTACATCTACACAACTCTAATGACAAAGCAGGAATTCGAGCTCCGCTCAGCCCATACGACTTCTGAGTCCAAGCTCTTTCTGTCCAGCCGTACTGCTGCTAAGGGAGGCCATACTTCAAGCTCTCGCCGTTTGAGCAAAAATAAAGGGGCATCAGATATTTGGAAACCCCTGACAACATAGAGAAGAGAGAAAGAAATGCCAGTCAACTCCAAGGGCTGAGCTTCTGGAAAAAAAATATCTCCCTTTCAGTTCTGGAGATTCTAGAATCAGGAAGGGTGTAGAGAAATCCACAATCACAGACAGTTTTTTTTTTTTTTTTTGCTGTCATTGCTCAGAAATGGGCTTGGTCTCTGCCTGTGCCCAGACTCTGCAGCCTTACCAGCTCCTGGAGAAAGTGAGAAGGAAACTGAAGCCCTGAAGCAAGGACTTTTGAGCTAAAGAAATCTTGACCATCACTTGGTCCAATGCTTTCGCCTAACAGAGGTTCAGAGAGGGTCTGTGACATACCCAGGTCACATGGGTGGATAGTGGTAGCAACAGGACTACAATTTAGATTTCTTAAGTCTTACCAGAATACCTGCTGCCTACGGTGTAGGGATGGGAAGGAAAAGCAGAAAATGTAAAAAGCGGTAACTGATTCCTTTGACCTGCCTTTCTTGGGAGCTAGAAATTTCCATCATTGGGTCTAGTGCTGTGCTAGTAAACATTAAATAGCTGGTTCTATGCAGGGAGAGGGGGTGGGGTGGGAATATTTGATTAGAAGTATTTGGCGATTTCTAGGGTGTAAATACTCTCACCATGGCCAAGTTCAGGCCACCAGTGTGATGCTACTGACTGCAGATGTGCACGGTCACCCCTCGTGAGCTGTCCAGCATGCCACTGCTTCACTCCCTTCTTGAGGAGCTTATGCCTTCTGCTGTGTCTCCCTTTTCTCTAGTGGTTCAAGGTCATCCTTAACCTGAATATCGGTCCCTTTGCTAAAGAATGCATACATTCACACACACACACACACACACACACACACACTCACCGTACACTCAGACACACACAAGAGCAGCTCCATCGAAATTTCCCACTGGAGTCGGGGCAGCTGCTCTCTGGAGAACAACAAGGAATCACAAGATTCCTCACGAGGCTCTATTCCCTTGATCTGAGAAGGAAGCAGAAGGGAAGTCCCCGGTTTAGCCATCACATGCCCTGGCTCATAAACCATTTTTTCCAAGGAGGTCAGCTGTCAGTGAGTGATGCCCCAGCCTGTTCTTCCCCGGTGAGGGTGAGAGGAGGAAGCTGAAGGGAGCAGCTTGCAGGTTTCTCCCTAATGCTTTCTATGTTTCCCACAGCAGTCATTTCCTTCCTCCTCTAGGATGCCTTTTCAGACCCAGGAGGAACAGCTTCTCGGGGTTCTTCCTGGCCCGGGGTCTGTAGCCTTTGCCCACAGGATTCCTGGTTAAACAGTCAGCCAGAGCGTCTCAGGGGACCCATCGTGACCCAGCCCCAGGCTAGGAGCTGTGCCGGCAAGACGAGCCCCTCGGCAGCCCCCGTCCTTAGGAAGCATGTGGTCTTCTTCTTCTTTTTTCTTGCAACTGAGTGATACCTTAGAAATAATCCATTTACGTTCCCATTTAACAAGTCCAAGAGAGTTCATTACTGTTCTAGGTTTACACAGCCACCTAGCAGGTGAACAGAGGCCAGAATTCAGGTCTTTCTACTTTGGGGTAAGTTCATTTTTCATTGGCTCAGGGTGGTCTTATTTCTAAGGTCCCCTAGCGTCTCCTGAAAGATACTCTTTATCTGGGCACACCAGCAATCCCTTCAGACAGGAAGGAGACCACCTCCGGCATTGTCTTGTATTCTTGTCGCCGTAAACATGGCTGAAGACCTCGAGTGTGCAATAGTGGAAACCGTCATACAACTTAACAAAACTGAGGAATGGATTCTTCCATTTGCTCGTCAATAATTTTCTCAGAAAAATGGTCAAACATTATGACAAATGAAGAAATGGAGGTTTAAGCAGATGAAGTAACTTTTCCAAAGTATAAGGACCTGCCCTGCATTATGATGATCCTTTTCAGTCTATCCTCAGCGTACGATCTGATGAATGTTGGGATGGCTTGCAATGCCTTACACCCAAAGGGAGACGAGGCCTGGCAACCCAAAGCACAAACAAGAAACCCTTGCCAGCTGATAGAAATCCTGTGATGTTGCCTCCAGACTGAGTCTCCCCTGTCTAAATAAAAGGATATGGTCCCCAGGGACATGGCGGACATGGAAATGACCAGACAATGAGTTGAAGCAGTTATCTTTCTAGATGACCCCGGATCTCTTAACAGAAGAGTGGATGAGTGGCTGTGGGTTAGTGCAAGGAAGCCTACAGACCCCTCTGTCTGGTTTCACGGGAGCCGGCGTAGGATATATGAGTCACTTGGTGACATGTTTTCGTTGGAGGCATGTGTTAGGTTCCTGAACCCCAACAGTGTACCTTCTGAGGCCTGGTGTCCTCGGGCTGGTGGTCGGGTGCGGGCTAGCGTAAGGAGATCGCCTTCTGCTGTCATTTACCCCAACTCTCTCCCTTCCCTCCAGCCTGTCCCCATCGATGACAACTTCTGTGGGCTGGACATCAACCAGCCGCTGGGAGGCTCAACTCCAGTGGAGGGCCTGACCCTTTATACCACCAGCCGGGACCGCATGACCTCAGTGGCCTCCTACGTTTACAATGGCTACAGCGTGGTTTTTGTGGGGACGAAGAGCGGCAAGCTGAAAAAGGTAAGAGTCCGTGAACGCAGACCCCCCAGAGCTGTTCGGCTGTTGGCAGAGATTTAATACAGGTAACTCTTCCTTTCCTTGAAGAAACTAGAATGGGGGAGTAGAAAGGGGTTAATTTTGTGGCTTGTCTTCTAGCTGCTTCCTCCAGTCATCAGGGAGTGACTGGGGAAGACCAGCATGTTTCAGTATTGTCCAAACTTCACAAAATTAGAAAGGTACCTCAGCCTGAGGGCAGCGGGGAGGAAAGAGAATCAGCCTTTATCTCCAAATCAAGTAGAACCAGCACTTTGACTCTCTGTGTCATGAATGACCCACATCACAAATCCCTTGCCACCGTTCAGAGTTGACGGCACTGGTCAGAAGTCTTTGTTGCGTCCAAAGCAGGTGGTCAGAGCAGGTGACTGGGCCCGATTGAAAGAATCCAGGCGTGTGGTGCCTGCGTGAGAAACCGCTGTCCTGCCTTTCCTCTGCCTGCAACCACAGACCCTTCCCCGCCCTTCCACTCCCCGCTCAAGACTTGAGCTGCCAGGAGGAAGTCGGTGTCTTATCTCACGGCTGCCCCGGGCCCCTCTGCCAGCTGGAGGGCATTGGCTGGCCGGGGCCAGGGGCGCGGAAGGCCTCTGGCACGGCGGGCTTGAGCCAGCAGCTTGTTCCTGCTTGTCTAGAGCTCAGGGTGCAGAGAGGAGCCCGGTCTGGTTCATTACGTGGGATTCCGGCAGCCACATTCTTTCCCGTTCCAGCTCATCCCTTTGCCCATGCTCACCGTCCTGCCTCCTTTCCCCAGTCCCGCCACCTGTGGGCCGAGGCCCGTGCAAGACCTCAGCACGCCTCACCCTTTCGTGTTAACACCCCCCGGCAGCTCTTTCCCCCCAAACCCATTTAGAGCCCCGGGAGAGAGGTCTTTCGGGAATGTGGAAGGACGGGTGGTGAGGAGCGAGCCTGAGGAAGAGTTTGCTTGTTCTGCTTGTTCTGAGTCGCTGCCAGAGGAGGTGAGACAACTGGTCTAGGTTTGTGTGGAGGAGCTCAGCCGTCCAGACAGCTTCTGGTTCTCATGATGCAAAGGCCCTTTAACCCTTTTCTGGCTCTGCTGAAGGTTACGACTTGTTCTGGTCCTGGGACCATGGACCTTGGCTTGGCCTTTAAGCCCATGGAAGAGAGTACGGATGTGGTTCCTGCCTTTGCCTTTCCAGAATTTAGGGGGAGGGGAGGGAGTTGCTTTACTCTTATTCTACCAAGATTTAAAAGCGGCCTATTCCACTGGGCCAGTGTGGAGTTTAGCATGGGTCCCTGAGTAGCGTGGGCTACTTCCCTGCGGGGTTTCTCCCTGTACTGGCAGGTAGAGAGCGCTTTGCACGGGGGCATTGGGCCAAGGAGCCTACAGGAGTTGAAGTCCAGCCTGAACTCTCTCTGTCAAGCCGTTGACCAAGGATATCATCCTCCACCCAGAGGGGCTCCCCTTACTAAGTCATCCGCCCACAGAGACCACCTTTTTCTCTAATGCACAAAGGCTTGCCAAGAGTCAGAGGTACCCACCGTGAGGCTGGCGCTCCGCACCTTCCCCTGTTCCTCCAGCGCCTTCACTCGCCATTCTGGATCATTTGTGTGACTGTCTCCTTTATTCACTCAAAAGTTCTGTTAAAGGCAGGGGTCATGCTCCATTCGTAAATATTTACTTCCTTCTGCCTAATTCTTTCACCAAGTGTTCACACATGGGTTAGGCCCCCAAACTGCTTTTGAGAAAGAGAACCGTTCTAAGAAATCTTCGAGAGCATCTTGCCCGATAAGTTCATGGCTGGGCAGGGAAACTGAGGCCCTTAAGCACAGAGACGAGGACAAGTCGCTTCTTGCCCTGACACTCAATTTGGCATCCTTTTTACCCTAAGAGGCAGCCACGGAGCATGGGATGGAGGCCGAGAACGATCTTCAGGTCCAGGCTTGCCAAGGAGTTCAGCCAGGGACTTGTGCCTCCGTTCTCGTCAGTCCTGGGTGTGCGTTAAGGAATGAACGGTTGCTGACCGGGGGGATAAGGACTGGATAAGCGCAGAGAGATCCGGCCAGATGCAAAGGAACCCTCGTGCGGACCTTCGCAGTCAGCAGTCCCCGTCCCAGCCCTGGTATCTCTTTGCATCTTGTGCATCACACCCGGGGCACTGCTTGGGGCATCTTTCCCAACCACACACCCAAGTTAGCCAAACACTCTCGGCCTTGCTGGAATCCTGGTGGACAAGTCGCTGTGGAGGCAAGTCAGCGGGTTCAAGGGCAAGGCTAGGGGCGTGGCTGCCCACGGCTTGTTCCAACCTGCAAGGTGGCCGCTCCTTCTCAGTCTTCACTTGGCCTTTCTTTGACTGTTTCTATGAGCTCATATTATCTCTCCTTCTCCTGTGCAGCCGCCCTTCCTTTCCACCCACACTCCTTCGAGGCACCTGATACTTGCACCCCGGCTCCCACTGGCCTCCCGTTTACTCACCCGCCTGCCCCCACCCTCTTCAGCCCATGAGGAATTTGTGGAATGTCCCCAGGAAACTCTACCATGGCCCAGGCCCCATAGCTCTTTCAACACAGGAAGGAAAATAAAGAAAAAAAAAAAACAGCTAAGCGTTTGGAGAGGGGAGGGAAGCAGGGTGAGTCAGAACTGGTCACTTCTTCCCTGCCTGACCAAGCGTCTGTCGGACTGTCCAGCCCTCAGCCACTACAGCCATCGGAACAGGATGTTCATGTGGAGAAGTGTAGAGGACGCAGAGACCATGCATGCCCATGAGGGGCTCTTGCATGCTGTGACGCATACTTGCTTATACACTGTTCTCTGCTAGACCCTGGAGGAACATCACAGACGAGGCCTTCTGAACCCCAAGCCTGTGGAAGGAACGGGCAGAATAAGGATGAGACCTCAAAGCCAAGAGGGGGTCATATCTGCATCAGCTAAGGGTCAGTGCACTACAGGTAGTCAAAAGACAGGCCATGGCCCACCACAGGGATAGAACAATGGCAGAGAAACTAACCACTATGGTGCAGTTGATCTTGAAAGCTTTATTGAGGAGGAAGAGTACCAGGATTTGGGACTGAGAAACTAATGAATGGGCTGATGGGTGAGAGAGAGAAGGGCATTCCAGACCTTGGGTGCCACACTGAGAAGGTACAGAGCATGTACCCGGAAGGTCCAGAGTACGCAGGGAAGGGGGGGTTGTAGGATTGGTGAGGGGAAGGTCCGGGTGGTGCACCGCAAGGGTCCAGCCCTGAGAGGACCAAGTGAAAAGGATTTTGGGATTTTTGTTGACCACAAGGTCAAGAGGAGCCAACTGGGTGTTGCGGATTTCCCCAAATTAATTAGTCCTCTCTGCTCTAATAGGAGGATCATTTCCAGGTCATGAGACATGGTAGAGTTATGCTATGTGAAGAATTTTTTTTTAAGATTTTATTTATTCACTCGACAGACAGAGCTTACAAGGAGGCAGAGAGTCAGGCAGAGAGAGAGAGAGGTGGAAGGAGGCTCACCGGTGAGCAGAGAGCTTGATGCAGGGCTCGATTCCAGGACCCTGAGATCATGACCTGAGCCGAAGGCAGAGGCTCAACCCACTGAGCCACTCAGGTGCCCTGTGAAAAATATTTTTAAAAGGATAGTAACTCAAAGAAAGAGGAGTAGAGGAGGAAACAAAACAGCTTTCTGCAGATAATACAATTTAGAGTATTTATTTTATATCAGGTGTTATTCTAAGAGCTTTACATCTACTACCTCATTTAATCTTGATATAATTCTGTGAGGTAGGTGCTGTTATCACTTCCATTTTATGGATGAAGAAATAGAGTCCCAGACATTCATCTGAGGCCACAGAGCTAGTAAATGGCAGAGTGAGAATTTGAATCTTCATCGTCTGGTTTCAACGTTCACATGCTTAGTCTCCAAGCTGTGGAAGATGAACTAGACTTTCGTAGTATGGCTGCAGAGGGCAGAAGAGAACCTGTAAGCAGGAGTTACAGTAAAACACATACCATAAGGAGGAAGTTTCTGGTGGCCAGACTGTCCCAACATGGGAAGAATTGACTCCAGAAGGAATGGAGCTCCCAGTCATGGAAATATCCAAGTCACCAACCAGGGGTGCTGTGGCGGGGCTCCTGCACCAGCCACGTGATCCTTATGCTGCCACGGTTCCTCTGACAGGCGTCAAGGGAGGGCAGGTTGTGGCAGGGACAGGGAAGCCGAGGCACTCTCGGTGTGGGCTTTGAAGTCACGGACTGGGTTCAGCTTGCTCTCGGAGTGCAGCAGAAAGCCGTCAGGGTCAAGGAAGAGGTGTAGGGTACAGACAGGACAGGGCATGGGCAAGATGGTGAGGGCAGGCAGGCCTTGCGGGGGCGGGTAGGGCGGGGATATAAAGGAGGGGAAAACGGGTTTATTCTGGGGCTGGGCACCATGGTGTCGTGGCTGAGGGCAGGCTGAGCAGCCAGAGAAGAGAGGCAGGGAGCTCGTGCCGAAGCAGATGGAGGAGGACCAGTGGCATCGGGAACTGCAGACTCACTGACTAAGATGTCCCAGCTTGAAGGGAGGAGCCCAGGAGCACAGTTGTGGGGAGAAGGAGGGAAGGAGGGGGGCTAAGAAGACAGAAGCTGACAGGACACGGGAGGGAGGACTCTCTCCAGGTTTGGGGAGGAGTCCCTCTGGTTCCTTCTCTCCCTTGATGACTGCTGAAGCTTCTGTCTCTGTCCCAGCTTTGTGTCTCTGCAGGCCTCCCCTCCCCTCCCCGGGCCTTACCCAGCAGGAGTTGGTGGCTTTCTGTTCTGTCTCCCCACTGGAAACAGACTGGTAACGCATCCTTCAGACTGCCCCTCCAGGCATGGGGAGGAGCACCTTCCTCAGGCCCCTCCCAGCAGGCAGTCTCGCCCTGATGGCATCCAACATGGGAGCAGCTACTAACTCATGTGTCCCCTTGAGGTTCCCAGATGCTGAAGGACAGGGACCCTCTCTTTCATATTTATGTCCCCCTTCCCCACGGCCAGACCCCACATCACTCACGCATTAGGTGCTCATTAAATTTCTCTCCAGTGAACGGGGTGCCGCCTTCCTATGCCCGGCACCTAGGTGCACTGACCGTGAGAGTACGAGACGCCGAGAGTGACTGCTGTTGACGTGGCTGGTTGCAAGGGAAGGAAGTTATGCTGTGGTAGATATGTCAGGGGGAGGGGGCGGCAGTGGGAGGAGGCATCAAGAAAATGGGGGAGCCTGGTGGGTAACAGGAAAAGAGTTTATGAACAACATTTGGAAGAGGGTGGGCGGTCCTCTTAGACACAGTGCCCGGGGTGGAAGAAGGGGACAGTGTTTACTCTGTTGCCTGGAGATCCCCAGAATAGCATGGCCGGCCATCTGCCTCCTTTGGATCAGACTCAGGCCCGCTGACGGCGGGGAGCAGGTGCAGAGGCCCAGGTAGCCACTGCCCTGGCCCCACCCTGCCAGCCCTCCCCTCCGGTGACAGGACTCTTGGGCAGTTTCAGAAATCTGCAGAGACTTAGCACTTTTCAAGTTCTGGGGAGAGCCCTGGCCTCTTTTGGCACCACCTCCTTTCCCATTAGCTAACCAGCATGGCCTCGGAAATGCCTGTGAAATTCTTGAGGAAAATTCTGTCTTTCCCTAAGGGACATACCGACCAACCCAAGGTCCCTGCCGTCCGCAGCCCACAGGAAGCCCTGACTTCCCAAGCCCATTCTTTTTCTGATTTCACAAAGGGTTTACTAAGCAAAGCCAGGAAAACTGGAGCTTCTTGCAGTGGCTGGCAGCTTGGGCGCTGGACAAAGATCCATCGAGAGCACCGAAGTCATCATTCTCCTGAGCCCCAGGGCTATTATCAGCTTTGTGGTACTACTGATTATTTACAAGACACTTTCCTATGGGTCTTTCCGTCTTCTGAGAATACTTCAAGTAAATACGGTGACTGCCCCTTGCATCTCCGCCCCATTTTACAGATGTGGAAAACAGAGCCACAGAGATCCAAAGTGTCCTCCCTAAGGTGACACGGCCCCTCTGCTGGAAATAATGACATTGGCCTTTATATTTCCTCCCCAAACACACGGAAGTTCCTAACCTGTTACTTGACTTCCTCCTGGGGTGGAGCTGTCTTGGCGGACAAGAGGCCAAAACCGATGAAAAGCTGAGAAACATGCTTTTCTGTCTGTGCCAACGCCACCAAACAATAGCCACTCATTCCTCTGAGTGGAAATGATTCACTCATTTCTCAGTGTGAACCCTGGTTTGAGTCAACAACCGGGGCTGTGGGTCCAAGTCTAGGCGAGCTCGTGGCTCTCCTGGCACTTGTGACGGCTGACCCGAAGCCCTGACCCCCTCGGGCATCTCAGCAGGGCGGGGGGTTGGGGTCCGGGGCAGCAGACGCCCTCTCCCACTTCCCTGGAGCCTGCAGAGAAGAGTCAGGTGGTGGCCCCGAGCTCACCACTACATCCCGGGTAATGAGTTTGGCTCTCTGCCCAGCCTCCTGCGCCAAACGCGTTGTTTGTTTTGTTGTTTTATAGGCCTCTTGGGTCCCAAGCACTGGTCTCCTGGAAGCTGGGAACCGCAGCACTCTGTTGGCACCCGGAAGGAGGCATATTTTTACAGAATCCCCCCAGACCCCCCTCCCCTGGCCACCACATCCCTCTGTTTGACCATGACAGGTGTAGAGAGGCAGGGTATGGGTTTCCATCCAGAGCCCCAGCTGCCCCCACCCCGGCGAGGAGACCCTGATCTCCCAGAGCCACTCTGAAAGGGGAGATGTTAAAGGTTCGCTTATTTTTTGCGCCTTTTGTGATGCTCCACAGAGGCTCCCATTCTGGACAGTCCCTGTAGGAGGCACAGGCCATGTGCCCGACAGGCCTCTCTGCCGTCCAGGAGGGAGCCCCTGGGGCTCGAGGCTTTATCTCAGGACAGGTGAAACTCAGGGAACTGGGTTTCAGGGACGGGGTGGAGGAGGGGTGAGGATTCAAGCTCACAGAATCCAGGTGACCCACATAAGGCCAGGCAGCATTTGTCAGGGACCAAGGTGCTGATATTTACAGAGCTCTCATCTTTGGGAAAATACAGAGCACATCTTTTCAGGCCATGGAGGCATGCTTGCCCGTGGATAGAGGACATGCACACGTATGTTGGGTGTGGAGGGGACCTCCAAAGGCCACTGGTTCCGTTCCTCTGCCTTCAGGTAGAAACTGATTTGCATAAGCATGTGTAGGTGGCTTACGGGATTGTCCTGACGCTCGGCCGCTTTCTTTGTCTGTAACACGTGAGCAGTGACAGTACTCGCCTCGCAAGCTTCTGCTGAGAATTCAGTCCAGTGATTCGTTGTTGAGCCAAGAATGACTGAGTACCTACTGTGTGCCATTGTCTGGGTATCTGTCAAAATGCCTGCCCTCGGGAAGATTTTATCTCCCTGTCCAAAGACAGACTGAAAAGAAAAGAGTAAGTCAGCACAACATATAGTATGTTTGGAAGAGAGTAGGGGCTGGTAGAAAAAACAGAGCATGGTGAAATAATTCCTGTACAGTATGGTGTGGGATCTGAGCGTATTTGCTCTTTAAATATCACTACTATTGCGACTTTAACACATGAGCCTCGATTTTCTTCTTCTGTGGAGTGGGGTAGCAATAAACACTTTTGCATAGTTGTTGGAAGGACCAAATGAAATTGTGTACGGAAAGTACTTCCTATTAAGTGCTTGTCACAAAAGTGCTTTGCGTTATTATTACTAACTGCTTTGAGGCTTTCCCCAAATCCCACTTCTTGTCTGGTTCTCTGGGGGAGTGGAGCTGTCAGATCAGCCTCCTTTTTTAGTGACATGTTTGCAAGGTCAGAGGGAGGAAGAGAATCCTGCCCCCTTCCCCTCCCCAGCCCTGAGTCATGGGAAAAAATACTTCGAAGACTAGACCAGCTGAGCCGAACTAATCTAATCCTGCTGGACATTGGCATCCAGCTGCATTAGTCACCAGTGAGAGCTTTCTGAGAGTTGCACAAACAATATGAACGGACCCCTCCCCAGGGCGGGGCTGGGGGAAGTGGCCAGCTGCTCTTGCCGCTTAGCAGAATGAACTACAACAGAGCCCTTCTCTGTCCTGTGCATGCTCCCAAGCCAACCGCCATGTCCTAGGGCTGTCCATTCTGCCTCGGATTAACTATGGAGGTTGGGGGCGGGGCGGGGGCGCTCAGTTTCCTCCGCTGGCCCCCTGATGCCTGCATGGCAGACACAGCAGATATAAAGAACCTGATACAGAGCCCAAGGCGTGGTAGGTGCTCAATAAATGAGGGCCGTTGCTGCTGTTGCTACGAATGTGACTCTCACGCGTCTTATTGCTGCTACCACTTCTGTGCTGTTATCAGGCTCTTTTTCCGGGGCCCAGATCCCCCAGGTTTCTATTAGCTCATTATTCCCATGCCATTTTCTGATGACTAGGAAGGGCTGGGATATTTCTCTGCTCTGTTGCAGAGGTTGATACAGAAATTCAGAGAGGTTAAGGACTGGCTCTGGGTCACAGGGACGATCGAGGGAAGATGTGGGAACTGGAACCAGAGCTACAAGTATTTCAGGTGGAGATGGGCCCAGAAGATGCTTAGGTCCCTTCTGTGGTTCAAGAGGATGAAGCCAGAAGCTTGCAGCTGCTTGAACTTCTGTTTCCTTCCTATCATGTGTCCTTCCATCATGTGGCTCAGAGAAGCAGGAAATCCATGGCGACGCGTGGTGGTGAAGGTCAACCTGAGTTTCTGTCCTTTGGAGCCCTTCCTAGGATTCTGTCCCTCTCCGGCCACAGGAGAAAGGTCTTTAGGCTCCAGGGTGGGGTAGATGTTCAGGAGCCAGAGCCTCTGTGGATGCCCCAATCAGCCACCACTCCTATACCGTGTTCTGGGTTTTTAAATCAAACGCTACTGCCACCAGCCAGGTGTCCCCACCTAACCTGGAAGGAGCAATGGCACCCACAGGCTTTAGTAACTAATCAGGGATTCTCACCTTTATAGTTCAAGGTAGGTGAGAGCATGGCCCGGAGGGCCCGGGGAGAAGGTGGATTCCCTCATACAAGGTTAGAAGCTCACCCTGATTTTATACCTAGAAAGGGTCTCAGAAAACTGGTCCAGACAAAGATTTGGGGCCAGTGAGATTATTTATTGTTATATTTTCTACTAAGACAGCTGATGCCTACATCCGTTCAAAATCACCCAGGTTCTTAGCATTAGAGACAAGACTCGAATTCAGGTGCTTCAAGTCCAGTGTTTGGTCCCTTCTCTCTCTGGCATATGGAGGAATGTTCTCTCTGCACAAAACACCAGATACACCTCCACCTCTCCCTGACATACAAGCATTCCCTAAGCAGAACCTGTGGGATCATTCTCCCCGGGACAAGGGTCTGGCTGAGCTTCCTGTCGCGGGCCTGACCACATAGCCTTGCTTTGGGGTGACCAGCATCCCCAAGCCCTCTCTGCATGCTTGAGGATCTTAGCAGGTCCTGGCCAGCAAGGAGGCCTGCTTGGCCACAGAATGCTTGCGTTGGGGCTAAGGTGTTCTGACCTATCAGAGGGACACTGAATTGGGAATCTCAGGTCTCACATGTTTGTCCTGTCTAGGCATGCCATTTAGTGGGAGGGGGGGGATTGTATTATCAGTCAAGCACTAACTATGTGCTAAGTACTGAGCTAAGTGTTTTTCAGTGAAGTGTCTTAATACCTTTGTAAGTTAAGGATCCATACTCTGTTTTCCGTGTGAATAAACTGAGGTTCAGCAAGGTGAAATAACTTGGCAGGGACAGGGCTTCTCAGTGGAGAGCTGGAACCTGAGTCCAGACCTGTGCTCTGGTCCGCCCTGGCTTTGAGCACTCAGTTGGCCTTCTCTTCGATCCCATGGGTCCCTCTGTAACCTACCACCTGCCCTTCAGAGAGAGGCAAGGAGGGGCACGAGAGAAGCACGGAAGGGCTAACGCTTTGCACTCCTTCCGGCAAAAGTGCCCTGGGAACCCGGGACATGGCAGCTGTCACCTCGGCACACGCTGCCTTGTGTCACCCCCTCGGGCCTCGTCCTCCCCCTCCCCACCCATCTCAGCCCAGGCCACAATGGATGGGGTGGCAGCCCTTTGTGCCACACACAGTCCCCAGCTGACTCCCCTTTCTCCAGGCATCATTGTTTGCCTTGAGCTTTCTGAAGGGAAGACAAAGGAGTGTTGCTGACAAGGCCAAGAGCTGCTGTGTAAAGCGTGGGGGCCTCGGCCCATCACCCGTGCATCCCTCCGAGGCCCCGGGCTCTTCTTCAAAGATGCTGTCTGGGATCTTTTGTGTGCCAGTCATACCCATTCAGAGCTGGCAGGGCAAAGGTTCCAGGGGGGTGGTTGGAGGACACTGAAAAATGGAGTCATTTTGATCTGGCGAAATTGGAAGAGACATTAATGCAATAGTTAACCGCAAACCTCCGCTAGGGGGATGGGCCCGAATGCTTGTTCTCTGTTTATGGGGCTTATGCAGTTCCATCAATATTGATGCCTGATGCCTTTGATTCTGACACTAATCATTGCTATGAATTAAATTTGCAGCCATATAATTAGGATTGCTATTAATAGGGCCCTGAGCTAAGCACTACGATGCCGCGTGTCTTTTTCTTGATAGAGAATGGCATCCTTGGAACTCTGCTAATGGGGCGCACCTGGGATTTGCCAAGAATGATGTGAAAATTATACATTCTATATTTGTGTTGGGCCTTTACTGAAATGCCAGCAAGCCAAGGTGAGGCCGGAGGAAAGGTTCCCTCCTGCCCACTGCTGTGGACAGCGACGAGGTGTGTCTCCAGCTCTGTAAAGTCGGTAGAAATGGCTATTTCAGAGCCTATTGTGGTTGCTCATGGTCAAGCCTCCAGCAGGAAGGTGGGAGCTCATGGTCAAGCTCATAATCAGGAAGGTCTTCCCTAAATCTAATCTACTAAGAGTCAGCTTAGGCTGAGAGACTGAATCTTCTGTTTCAGACTTTAAGGTGGCCATGAGTCAACTAAGGGAAAAAGAATGTTTCTTTAAGCTCTAAGCTTGGTTCAAAGATCTAAGCCAAGCCCCTGCTGGGGCTATTGAGAGGCCCAATTGGACAGATGATTAGGCAAGACCCCTACTCACAACTTATCTCAAGGCCCCTCTCCCTGAGAGCTCCCTGGACCACAGAGCACCAGCTAACCTCATACCTAAAAGAACCTGCTGCTACCCGTGATGGGAAAGAATGACAAGATTCTTCTCTGGGTAAATTTGTAGCATATTTATTTACTGGGGAGCCCTGCCTGTGATTATGATCAGGCCCCCAGTTCAAGAGTGCCCCATTGCCCCATTCACCCTCAATCTGAGTAATTCATCACACACCCAAGGCTTCTCAAGCCTTCTGCTAAGATAGAACATGTGGGAACGCCCCCACCCCCTGCCTTATCACTTAGAATAACAATATGTGCCCCTCAACAGAAGGGATGCATTAGTCCCTGCTCTTTTGACCTTCAAACTGAGTTTAATTTTCCTCCAAATCATCATTTATTGATTTTTTTTCCCTTTCATATTTTTAAGTCGTCATGAGAAGACAGTGGTTTGAGCTCACGTCCTCTCCCTACTATTTATAAAGCATATAACCCTGGCTAAGTTACTTAACCTCCTGGAAACTTGGAGTTGAAGGTGATGATAGTAATGTCTGCTTCATAAAGATGATAATAAGGCTCAGGACGTATCTAAATTGCTTATCACAGGTCTTCTGCACCTAAGAACAGCTCCCACTCCCCACTTCTCTGTCTCCTGTCACGTAGACCCAGGTTCAGAAGACAAAGGGGTGGCTCTCGGTGCCCATGGCCTCAGAAGAACACCACGTTCTCTGCCACCCGTGCTCAGGGACAGCACATGGAAAATGAATTCCTCCAGAACAGATGGGGTACCGGAACATGAGTTCCAGAGGCCCTCGGCCCTCTCAACTCACCCTGAAACACAAGGGCTTCTTTTTGCCCCATAGCTTCTGCTCTTTCTCCTGCTTACCAGCGGTCCAGGCTTTTGGGTGGATCAAATCTATCCTCAAGGTCAGGACCCACAGACCCCGCACCCCTCCCAGGCACTGAGTACTTCCAGGCCGTGGAGGAGGGGGCAAGACTACATTAGCCTCACCCAGAAGAGGCTCTTCTGACACAGGATTTGTGTACATTTCTGCCTTCTGCCTCACACATACACCGTACATTTGGCCATTCTACGCAAGGGCATACTTAAAGGCACGTGTGTGGGTAGACAGCAATTGGCCAATGGCCGCCATTGACCATAGATGGAGGTACTTTTCCACATAAAACTCTAGAAAACAGTGTGTGTGGTTGAATCCCCAAGTATCTGACTTTTTCATTAATTAACCAACAAGGGTCCTACTCTTCATACCTGAAGCTGCGAGGACATGGAGATTCTTGTTGGGTTATGGTCAGGGTCACTGCTGTTTTTGTTCTCACTAAGTAGAAAACATTAATCAGATAATATTAGTCCTTTAATATTGGAAATTAACCTGATGTTGGGCAAGCGCATAGTTACTCATAAATTCATTCAAGCACACATTCAACATAATTACTCTCCCCCTATTTGGTTCTCTTGTCACCCGTAAGATCTTGGAATGATACAAACAAAACCCAAGACTGACTCACCCTGTGATGCAATGCCGTGTACCCACAGATCCTCCTGCCCCTCCGGTCTTTCCAGGAGTCTCTCTGCTCTGGAAGCCATAAAACACTGAGGGGCTTCAGTCTCAGACAGACTGGTGGTATTCCCAGAGGAATGGCCACAGTCAGAGAAACAGAGGAAAAAATATGCCCAACTTCCCCCTACCATCAAATCAAAGAAATAAAAAATCTGTCTCCTTGGTGCCTCCCCAATATTTATGTCTGAGCTCAGCAGACACCCCTGGGCTGGAGCCAGTCTGTGTATTAGCATTAGTCCATTACGCTTTTTATGATGCATGTTACCCACCCTCCACTCCCCCCCGCACAACATTTTATGACTGTCCTTTTCATTTCTGGAAAGAGCTTCACAGAATGGCAGATGCCTGCATTTCCCCACTCTTTGGGGAGCTATTTGTAGGCAGCCTGTCCCAGGCCATAAACAACGGGAGATAAACCACAGCCACTGGCAGTAAATGCGTCCAAGGCCAAGGAGGTGCAAAAAGGGGGAGGGGGTAAGCTTGGTGCTATCTGTGCAAGGCCAGTGGTCTTGGTTAGGTGCCACCCACAGCAGGACAGTCGAGGGGCTGGTGTGGAAATGGATGCCTTCCAGATTTCCAAGAAAGCTCAAGGGCTGCCCTGCCACTCTCCTTCATGGCTGTCTTCCTCCACTGAGGCCACTCGTCCCTTAACTGCGATCAGAACCAGTAAACTTTCCAGTGAGAAGAGTTTGCTTCCCCTTGGCGTCTATTCTTCTCCTGCCTAGTCATGTTGCTATGTAGATTACTATGTACGACTCATCTCCCATTGATGCTTCTGGATCTGGGAGCATCTCCCTGTGAGCTTCTCTGCCTTCTCCCAGCCTCTCTCCCTATGACACTCTTCCTCCTCCTCTTCCAGTACTCTCCCTCTTTCTCGTGCCTGAGACCGGCTCTTACCAATCAGTTACCACTGCTTCTGGCTCATTAAAACTTCAGCCGGGACTCCGGTGGCCGTGGCAGTGATATTTATTTCCGCTTCCGAGCTGCACCCACAAGCAAGTCACTTGTGACGCCGTAGGAGACAGCACCTGGAGCCAGCTTTGCTCCCTAAAAGGCACCCCTGGGAGAAGAAAACCAAATTCAGAATGAATAATTGGTCTAGTAGAGATTTCAGATGCTTCCTACATGCACGAACAGCACCGAAAGCAAAGAACAGAGCAAAGATAAGAGGGAGTGGGATGTGGAAAAGCAAAGCCCTGAATTCTTAGTGCATCGATAGTCTTCTTTCTCCTCAGCCCCATCTTGGGGGCAGGACGTAGACAGAAGGTGGAGGTGACGTTCTTTTTCTCCTCCTTATTTGGTTTTGGACTCCACATCAAATGGAAACATGTAGATGAAAGTGATGTGCATTTAAAATGTATGTACACATCAGACTGCTGGAGATAGTAGCTATTATACTGCGTGTAGGTTTTTTTTGCAGTAAGCTGCTAAATTATTTATTGGACACTGGGCTTTAATCTCATAAACCTGCCTGCGGGCCCCAGGCACCAGCAGCCTGAGCACTGCATAAAACACAGACGTCAGACGGGCGGTACAGAGCACTCTGGTGACTCTGGGTAGGGATTGTTCATTTTCACTGGGTTTTCCACCCTCCCCTTCCTCCCTCCGACCGATCAGCTCATTAACAGCAAGCACACCCAATGAAGAACCTTCTTGTTTTCCCATCACTGAGAACTTGGAAGTTGATTTGTACCTCGTAGTACCCTGAACACAAAGGACCAGGGAGGCTGCTCCCTGAGTCTGCCCTTCGCTGACGGTGGGAGCCACAGATGAGAGAGCAGATGCCTCCAGAGTCACCGGATGTTGCTAGGATTGTCCTGAGCTATGAGCTCCCCCACACCCCCCAGGACTCATCGATGGATGACCGGGCAGTTCATTATATATCCGGGGCCTGAATTTGTCGCTTTTAAGGAAGAGTGATCTCCATTATCCTCTCTGGTCCCCAGTCCATACCTCTTGGTATGAATCTCCCCCTCGTCTCTGCATGCCAAGATAAGGAGAACACCCTTAAACCTGTTCAGTGGTTTGAGGAACACAAACAGCTTTCATGTATGTTTTACCCATGCCGAGCTCATGTTGTCATCCTAACAAGCCCATGGCCTGTTCATCGTAGGGATGAGGAAACTGGCCCAGAAGAGTCAAGTCATTTGCCCAGCATCACCCAGCAGTGACACTTACAGTGGAACCTTGATGTCCACCCATTGTCCTAATCATCACCTAAATAAGTGAGCTCACTAGCATGCATGTAGTGTGGAAACTGAGGCAGAGATCATTTCTGACAGCCAGACCCCTTAGGGCTGTGTGGGAGCAGTGTTAATACCCTTGCTGTAGAAAGCGGTGCTCAAACCTGGGGCCTCTGCTCTTTCAAGCAAATGAAGCAAAGCCGGGTCTGTCTGGTTTCACCATTCATGGTACCGTAGCCGCCCACCCCATCTTAGGACACTCCTCTGCAAGGCACAGAGGCAGGGAGACCCGATAGGAAATATGGCAGAAGTTGAATGTACGGCATTTAAAACCTGTGTTCTAGGGTTCAGAGGGACCATGATCTACCCAAACAAAAAAACAAAGAACAAAAAACTGTAAACACTTGCATGTCTATAATTTTTATGTAGACAGCCCATCGCTTTCATAAGATTCTCAAAGCTGTCTGTGATCCTAAAACGTGAAGCCTCCTTGTCTGATGGCTTTTAAACGATGTGCCGTTGAGCCCTAGAGTGACCACTCCAATCCCCCAGTTCCACCCTCTTTTAATCCAAAAAACAGGTTCAAATGACAGATGATGAAATGGTGGGCTTGTCTGCCCATCTACATGGTGTGCACACCATTCTCGCCCCCAACCCCCCCACCTGTGTGTATGTGCATGCACACACACACACACCTGGTGTCAGTAGCAGCAGAACAAGGCAAGGCTGCAAGAACCTTGATCAGGGCAAAGGGTGAGCCAGAGGGAGAGCAGATGAGGCTTGCAGGTTGGGGAAGACGACACCAGTGAGAGACAGAGCAGAGGTCCCAGGCTTGGCTGCAAAGCCCAATCAGTAAGGGCTGGGAGAGGAGGCTGAATAGGTGGCTCCCAGGGGGTGTGCCCAGGACCAGGCCAAGTCAGAAGGTAGGAGTCCTATCCACTGGCTGGGCCCTAACCTAGCCATGAGACTGAGGGTGGGGCGTCCATGCTGGTAGGGGAGGAACTGTTTCCTGGAGCCTTGGCGTGTCTCTCTGTTCCTTCTCACGTTCTCACTGTTCTCTCAGGCTAGGGACCTCTCCCTTCCCCTTGCCCAGCTAGCACCTTCTCATCTTCAAGAGGCTGTGGCCTCACTGCCTCCAGGAAGCCTCCCCTTTGCTCACTCTGTGCCCCCCACCCCGGTCACATGGCTGTCAGCAGAAGAGCACGATGGTTAAGAAGAGTTCAGGTCCAAGAGCCACGGTGTCCTGGGTTCCACTCCTGATCCTGCCCTTTCACGTATGGTGATACAGTAAGAGTCCTTCCCTTCTCTGTGCCTGCTTCCCCGTCTGCAGGCTGGAGATGGTCATGGTTTTTGCCTCGAAGGCTTGTTGCAAGGGACACGTAACTGAGGGTCCACGTGTGAAGCACGCAGATCCATGTCCATGAGAGACTAAGTGCTCAGGACATGTTCCCTGTTATTATTCCATGTGTCGTCATGGCCCTTTCCCTTGTCCCTGCCCTTCAGCAATTTTAAGACGGGCCGCGTTTGTCATCCCTGTATCCAGAGTGCCAAGTACTGTAGCCAATGTTCAGTATCTGTTGAGAAAGGAAGAAAGGAGAGTGGAGAGAGGAGAGGAAGGAAGAAATCCTAGGACCCGAATCATCGCTCTGTTCCAGTGCAAAGGCATCTTCTAGTCAGAGGGGCTCGCAGGTGTGTGCTATGCCTCCAGGCACAGTAGGACTTGGGGGTTCCTGTCGATGTCTATGACCAGCCGTGGCTAACGAAGAGGTCCTTTGGGAAGTGCAGATGATTCCAGCAGTCACATCTCATACCCAGAAATTCGAGTCATCACTGCTGTCAGCAAATCCTGTTGGGACTGGCCCTTCCCAGAGGGGACACTGCCTTTAGCCTCACTCAGCTCGCAGCCTCACTCCCTCCAGTGCTCCACCAGTGCACACCCAGGTCCGCACCCAAAGACAGCTGGCAGCAGAGATACCAAGGGGTTGGGGGGGTTGGTGCTGGGTTCCCTCCCAGACCCCTCTGTGAGTCCATCAGACTTCCAGAGTATAGCACTTAGTAGATGGCACGCCTCCTGCCAAGAGTTTGAAGATGCAGAACAACACCCTTTACTAGGTAGTGGGCTCATTCATACATTCGATCACCCATTCAGAAAAATGACCGTTTCTATCTGTGCCCACTATGTGCCTTCAAATGTATCACCTTGTGGTAATGCCACCGTTAATTACATGCAGCCGCCATTTTCTCAACTGGGGCGATTCCATGGATGTTTGGCAACTGCCCAGAAGACATTTTGGGTCCTTATAGGTGCTCGGGGTATCTAGTGGGTAGAGGCTGGGGACGCTGCTAGCCATCTCACGTGGGCACGGAACAGCCCACGCAACAGAATGGGAGCCTGTCCAAAATGTCAGCAGGACGGAGGCTGGGAAGCTCTGGTCAGGGCTCCAAACATTTATTATCGATGATGTGCCCATCACGGTGCTAAGCGCTTCGCCTCCTTCACGCCCTCTGGGCGCCCTATAACACAGGAATGGTGACGTGGATCTTTCCAGATGAGAAAACCAAGACTCGGGGAGGTTAAATTATTTCCCCATTCATTCATGGAGTCTGTCTTTAACGGACAGCTCAGCGGGGTGGGAGGTTTGGAGACCAAACCCAGGGGGCCTGGCCCCGAAGTCTAGACTCATTCAAAACTATGCCAGCTCTCTGCGCAAGGTCGGGAAGGAGAAAACAGGAAATCGGTGAGCAAGCGAGAAGCCTAAGTTTGGGGAGGAGAGTGTAGTTGATAAATGCCATTGGGTATGGAAAAAGATATTACTTTCCCTTTCCCGCCTCCTGCTTTCCCTCTCCCCCACGTAACCTCACAGAGGCGCACAGAAGCAATTGAACAAAATCCTTGAGGGCCGCCGTTCGCCTTCAGGTTTATTTTAGTGTGGGTGGTGATGGGAGCCTGAGATTGTACCCTCCTTCCCCTCCCCACAAAATGTTTCTCATCTCACACACTCAGCCAACCCTCTGGCTGGGAGGAGGGTGGAAGTATTTCTCCTACTCCCGAAGTGTCTTGATAAAGATCTCTTCCCCTCCAGCCTCCAGCTTCTCCTCGTGCTGATTTAGTGCGACCGTAGGAGGTGTGGTATTTTATTGGTAGCTCCTGACTGGTGAGCTGTTTGGACAGGGGCCGTGTGTGTAATGGGAAGAATGTGGACTCTGAAAACAGACCACCTTGTTGCAAATTCTGTCTTTGCCACCTGCTGGGGAGACGGTCTGGGAGAAATTGGTTAACTTTACCAAGCTTCAGTTCCTCCATCTCCAGAGTGACAGTGATGATGCCTACTTTGAAGGGTGCGTCAACCTCTAGATGAGGTCGGGATGTTCATCTTTTCACATGGTGCTTGGCAAAGAGGGAGGACTGGGGAAAGGCTAGCCAGTGTGGCCCTCCCCCTGCCTCAGCCCCAGGTTGGCTCCCTCCAGAGGCTCAGACAGATGGGAAGGGGTAGTCAGTGCACCCCCGCTGCTGGACCTCCCTTTGTGCTCTGGGTCTCTTCAGGGGCCCTGTGTATAGGACAGCCCAGGCACCTGAGTGAAGCACAGACTGACGTCTGGCCCTGTCTCTGCTGCGAGTCAGCTGACAGAGACCACAGTCACCACCACCTCTCCTAGAGTGATCATGTAAAGAAGAGTCATCTGTATTTACCCATCAACCCAGCAAGGACCCAAAGAATGGCCCGGAACCATTAAGCAGTGGCAGCAGTTGACCCTTTCAGAAGGCGTATCATTTTTTTTAGGACTATAATTAATTTTCTTCATTTTTTACTTTAAATCCAATTCATTAATATATAATGTATTATTGCTTTCAGAGGTAGCGGTCTGTGATTCATCAGTCTTATGTAATACCCAGTGCTCATTCCATCATTACATTATGTGCCCTCCTTAATGTCCACAACCCAGGAACCCCTTCCCTTCAAGCCCCTCCCCTCCAACAACCCACAGTTTCTTTTCCTATGATTAATAGTCTCTTGTGATTTGTCTTCTTCTCTGGTTTTGTCTTGTTTTAGTTTTTCCTCTCTTCCCCTGTGATCCTCTGTTTTGTTTCTTAAATCCCTCATATGAGTGACATTTTATGATAATTGTCTTTCTCTGGTTGACTTCTTTTGCTCAGCATAATACCCTCGAGTTCCAACCGCATCATTGCAAATGGCAAGATTTCATTTATTTTGATGGCTGCATAGTATTCCTCTGTGTGTGTGTGTGTGTGTGTGTGTGTGTGTGTGTGTACATATCACTTCTTCTTCATCCATTCATCTGTTGATGGACATTTAGGTTCTTTCCATAGTTTGGCTATTGTGGACATTGCTGCTATAAACATTCAGGTGCACGTGCCCCTTCGGATCACTACGTTTGTATCTTTAGGGTAAATACTCAGTAGTGCGATTGCTGGGTCATAGGTTAGCTCTATTTTCAACTTTTTGAGGAACCTCCATGCTGTTTTCCAGAGTGGCTACAACAGCTTGCATTCCCACCAACAGTGTAGGAGGGTTCCCCTTTCTTTGCATCCTCTCCAACATCTGTCGTTTCCTGGCTTGTTAATTTTAGCCATTCTGATGGGTATGAGGTGGCATCTCATTGTGGTTTTGATTTATATTTCCCTGATGCCGGGTGATGTTGAGGATGTTTTCATGTGTCTTTTGGCCATTTGGATGTCTTCTTTGAAGAAATACCTGTTCAGAAAACATTATTTCAAAAACGAAATCATTTAGGACTCTGAGGGTAGGGTGACCGGGTGGTTCATTCAGTTAAGCATCTGACTCTTGATTTCAGCTCAGGTCTTGATCTCAGGGTTATGATTTCAAGCCCCGTGTTGGGTCCCCTGCTGGTTGAAAAAAAAAAAAATCCCTACCGTGCACTAGACCCCTAGCTCCCCCTCCACCTTAGACCACTCTTCCAATCCTGGCACACGACGCTCAGCCCACCTGGGGCAGGAGGGCATGAGCGATGCTCTGAGGGCCCTCAGAGGTGAAACTTCCTTATCTCTCTGCTGTCTGACCTGTGAGCCCCTGAACCTCAAGGTCCTGCGTCACAGGATGCAGCGGACTTTTCCATGTGTCATCTCGGTCCCTTCTGATAGCAGTTCTAGGGGCGGATGTTCTTACCTCCTGCTAGAAGATGCAGTAAACGAAATTCCCACTGGATTATTCAGTCAGTCCGTCCTGGAGCCTTTGACATAAACCCTCGTTTTGTGGTTCAAAGTTCACCACTCCCCATGACACCTTATGTCCTTCCTTATAACCTAACCCAAAAGAGCCATTCAAACCACTTTTTTGGAAGACTGTGGGTTATGGGCCATGGGATATATAAAAGACTATTAGAACAAGGGCCATTTCCTCAGGCACCTACAATCTGTTTGAAGGCATGGGACGTGTTTTCCTCCTTCCTGCTTCCCTTGAAGATGGGACATGGTGCACCCTTCTGTCAGAGGCTCTGGCTCTGAAACAACACGGAGCTGGGGAAAAGAAGTGCAGAAACTGAGTGGTCTGGGCTCTAGGCTGACTGTACAGCCATGACCTCAAAGAAGTCATCCTGGTCCCTTACCTATAAAAGGGAGGCCTTGATAATTCCGATTCCCGCTTCACAGGAATAAGGGACAGATTTAGTGAGACATAGTATGTGTGGAAACATCTGGAAAACTGCACACTGCTGTCCAGATAGAAGGGGTCAGTGCTCTCCCCTTCCCCGCCCCCTGCGTCTTACTGGTAGCCTCAGACCCTGGGGCACACTTCTGGAGCTGACCACCATTGTACCCTGACTGTCCTAGGACCAGGGTGATTACAGTCACCTGCTTTCCCTGCTGTCCCAAAGCCTTGCCCTTCCCCCCATCAGTTTCATAGGTGACCTATGCAATGCAAAGTGAAAATGCCGCCTCCATTAAGACAAAAACAAAAACCTAGAATGAGAAAGGCCTTGCAGAGAGAACCTGAAATCTCTAAGTTATTTATAAGACTATGTGTCCCCGTGATGCCCTGTAGGTGGAGGAAGTCAACCCGTGAGGACCTTGCACAAAATGTCAGTCATTGTCCCAACAAGAAGTGTCGCCACAGTTCAGGAAGGGCAGAGTACCTCAGGACCTCTTCCCACCGTGCTGGTTACCAAGGAGGGTTTTTGATGGGTTTAGACTTTCAGGTTTGCCTCCAGGAGGTCAGTCTGAGGGAAAGAAGCTGTAAGCACAGAGCAGAAAAGGATGTCAGACTTTGGTGGTTTCTGAGGAATGCATTGGTTGTTTAAGGCTCTGTGGCCACCACCCTGCCATCTTCCAAATCCAGCCTCTCGCGCAGCCTGGAACAGAGATCGGCTAGGTAACAAAAAACAGCTTCCACTCTCTGGTCTCTCCGGCCCTCCCCTGCCAACCTGGGAGCCATTACCTTTTCCAGATGTGGAATAATTGCAGGGTTCATCACCCGTGGGGTCTGCTGGGATCCGTCTCCAAGGGTCTCCGGGTCCTTTTATTTAATCCTCACGATGGTCACTCACAATAAGGATGAAAGTGGGAGCTGCTGAGTAGAGGAGCCAAGATATCTGCCCAAAGACACAGCGCGCTGCCCGTAATTCCAGCTCCAAATTCTGAGGTCCTCCAAACGCTGAAAGATGCCTCTTGTCCCTCCCCCTTACTTCCTACAGGAAGAATTTTGTACGAAATCACACTGCAGTTCTCAGAACGGCGCTCCCTTCCTCAGCCACCTCTCTGCAGATGGGGGGCCTCTCCCTCCTCCCCCTCCCCATTTTCTCCATCACCGCCCCCTGCCTCCAAGCCTCCCTTCCTGAAAGACGTTCTTGACACTGTCATTAAACAGCTGCCAGCAACACCTGCTGGCATTCTCCCTTGCAAGGATAACAGCCCAAATTTAAAAAAGAAGAAAAGAATACTAAGCAAGAAAGGCTACAGGAGGTGGAGCTGGGGCTTTGAAATTTGTTTGGTTTTTGCCAAATTACGTTTTCTCTGCATTTCTCTGTTGATTCACCTTTGCACTTTCCACTCTCCACTTATGAAGCCCCTCTTCCAACCCCCACTTTGAAAATCAAGAAAAGAAAAACTGTTTGGGGATTAACTACCGTATCAGCCTGTGGCTGGGATCTCCTTGCCTCCAAGAAAGGTCGCAGGGGCCGTCTCCACCCACCTTTAGTAGTGGAAGGGAAAAAAAGAGAGAGGAAAAGAGAGATGGAAGAGCCAGTCATTACCTCCTCCCTTCCTGGGCCTTCTTCCAACAAATGTTGATGCAGGCTGATGAAGGTAGGGTTCTCAGAACCTGTGCCTAATGAGAGCTCCTGTGGAAAGTCATTACCTGAGTGGCTTTTCCGGCCCTGTTCTTAGACCCTGGAGTCTCTCCTGTTTATTCCAGAAGCCGTCAAAGAAGCCGTCAAGCCGATCCACCACAGCTTTGCTCATGGCCCCAGTGGTACCCCAGTGGTTCCTAAGCCTTGATAGATGCCTACTCAGTGCTCCCCATCATGCTGCCCACGGAGGTCTAGCCCCCTCCAAAACCTCCAGCAGCCCATCCTTACCCACACTGTCCCTCAGTGCCCTGGGATCCTGTCACCCAGCTAATTCCTCCTGCTGCCAGCTGGAGCTCAGATACTGAGCCCATTATTTTTTTAAGATGATAGGTCAAAAGCAATGGATTCTTTTTTTTTTTTTTTTTGCTTTCGAACAGAGGCCAACAAGGAATGAAGTGGCAGCTTCAGGAAACTGAGCTTTACTTTCCGGTTGCCAGGCGCTGGGAGGCCGGTGAGGGCTAGAGGGGTTCAGTTATGGGAAGCAGGGTTCAAAGGAGCTTTGCGAAGGTCAACCCAAAGCTGTGTTTGAGGCAACCATCAAACTGATGACTCTGCTGGTTTCCTATTGTGTCATGGAAAAGTCTTCTAGGGAATTCTTGCCAAGTCTTTAGAAGAAAAGATATATATAGCTAAAGATGTGTGTATTTATAGAGAGATGTATGGATATATTTATGCCAGTCATGCCCATGAGCTCTGCGGGGAGGAGGAGGAGCTCTAGGAGAGGCGGTGTCAGGGTCTCCCTGCAGCTTTTCTAGGCCCTCGGCAGAAGGAAACAGGAACATAACGGAAGGTTCAGAGATCTTTGGCTTCCATTCCCTGGGGCCCCCTCTGGGACCGAAAGACGCTCCCGAGTGGGGACCAAGCCTCTGAGCCCCGAGTTTTCCTTTGAATTCTTCAGGCAGGTCCCTGCGGTCTAGAGGACATCTTGGAAGGAAATCTTTCTGGGGGTCTGTGATCCCTGAGTAACCTAATCTTCAGAGCAGAGTGTGGGAGGCAAGGAGTCCATATGGGAAATTGCAAGGATGCCGAGGGGGAGGGGTGAGGCCTGAGGGCTCGATGCCCGAAAGAAGGGAAGGAATGGCTCCGAATTCATTTGCTTTCCACCTGTGGGAACAAAGCTTAATTGGACTGTTGGCCTTGGGGGGGCCCAGACCCTGAATTTAGAGGCACTGGGAGACTTCCAGGCTTAGCTGGGACCATCTGCTGGGCCTCCCCACCCTCCCCCCACCCCCGCCAGAGCCTGGAGGAACAGCTGAGGCTTACTGAGAATGGGCCAGAAAGCCTTTCCAGAATCTCCCTGCCACTACGTGGTGTGTGTCTATGTGTGTTTGTGCATTTATGTGTGCGTGTGAGGTGTCTGTGCACATGCACGTGCGGGGGGACCGTCTGTAGTGTGTATGTGTGCGCGTGTGTGCACATGTGCTCTTCCTGACTTCTACCCGCCAGGGGACCTCTTGACGTGGGGAGAGCAGCTGGGCCCCTGAGTGAGCTGGGTGGCAGGTTTAGCTGGGCGCGCCCGGTATCTGGCTCTGCATCTCTCATTCCATCTCTATCATGTCAACAACTTTCCAAATTGACTGAAGCATAACCACTTGCCTCATCCCTAGTCAGTGTCCCCAGTCCCCCTCCCTGCCCACACTCGTCCTGGTGGAGGCCCGGGGTGTGATGAGTAAGTCAGGCTAATGACACTACGCCCACCTTATCTAGGATTGCCCTTGGTGTACCTTGCTTGATTCTGAAGTGGGGTGGGGGGGGGGTGCGGCTGGGAGGCAGGGTATCATTCCAAAAACCCCACCGGTTGTCACGGCCCCCTGCACCCCTCCTCTGCCACAGACAGCCACCCCGTCCTCCCCGGGGCAAACTGACTAGCTTCCTACTAGCAGAGACTCAGGGTCTAAAGAAAGCATACAGGTTGGCAACGTGAACAGAAGAGTTGTGACATTCTTACACCTCCCCTCCCTCCTCCCACCGATGCCCACCCCACCTGGCCCGGCTCCCACCCGCAGCCTGGGACCAGGAGACAGAGGGAAGGGGGGTTGCACACAGGGCCGGGTGACGCTGCAGCTGCCGCCAGCCCCCCTCCCTCCGTCTCCGCCACTTGCTTTCCTCCTGTGGGCAGCAGCTCCTGGCCCCTGATGGTCAGAGGAGTCAAAGAGGCCCTGCAGACCTCTCTTCCTCTGCCCCTGGTCCCCTGCTGCAGAGGGTGGGGGTGGGGAGGGGAGACGAAGAAGGAGACAGGAAGGCAGAGAGAGGGTGAAATGAAATGTTAGTGACATTCAAGCAAGTGACTTCCTCCGGCTCCACTGCCCACCCCCCTCCAGATTCAGGATGAACCTTGTCTGCTTTCCAAGCCATCGATGACTTCTCCCCCGCCTGAGTTGTCAAACCCCCCTTCCTTCCCAGGCACGCAGGAACACATGTGCCTCCCTCATCCAATGGCAGGTCCATCTGTGACCTTTATTCTTCTGACCTCACCCCTGGAGGGGAAGGGAGCCCCAGAGGAGCTTGCACTCCCCGTACCAGACTGAAAAAATCCCTGCTTCCCCACCCCTGGGCTTCAGCCTTCCCGATTCCTCCAGGTCTGTGGGAGTAAGAGAGGAAAGGCTCTCTTGCTGGGCCAGGAGGTTGGCGGCCCCGGCTGGATTCCACATGTGAAGAAAGCCTGGCGGGAGCAAAGTGTCCCTTCTTCTGATCCCAGCCCCTTGAACTCCTCTGGCTCCCCCAGCCATGGAGGTGACCTCCCTGTGAAGTTATGTTAATTTACTAGGCCATCCAGTCCAGCTGCGGATTCTCCCCAAAGACAGGCTGAGCTGCCCCTCCCCAGGGGGGCGGTGGGCGAGAACCCGGATGCGCTGGATGCAAATGCCCTCTGTAGCTCTGGTCAGTCTAAGACAGGTCTTCAAGCCCCTTTCCCTTCCCTTCGGACAGCTGAAGAGCTCTCATTTCTGCAACCCGCAGAAGATAGCGATACACCTCAGTTTCACTACCTACGAAATGAGAAGACAGCACTGCAAGGCCCTTCTAGAGCTAACCTTCTGTGAATGGAATTTCCAGAAAATTCTATTCACGGGGGCTGAGCAAAGCCCTTTTAGTAGCTCTGGAACTGCAGTAAGACCCTTTCGTGGGCTTTCAGTGGTCCCAGTTTCTCAAGGAAGAGATGTGAGCTGGCTGCTCATCTCCCTGAGGGAGTCGAACCGCTCACTGCGTTTGGAGCCGAGCTAAGTGCCGAGCTAGACTGAACAGGCGGTGGAAAGAAAGAGGACCCAGACTGGGTAGCTTGGCTTTTGTTCCTGTAGCAGCTATAGCAGGGAGGAACTGAAGTGAGATCGTAGAAGGAACTTCCAACATCAGCCGCTTCTCAGGGGAATGTACCCTTTCCTTCCCTAGCAAAGTTTCCAAAGAAGAAAATCGGAGGCGTACATTTGCATCTCGAGTTATTTTGGGGGGCAGGATTAAAAAACACGTGTTCTCCTCGTATCTGTCCAGCAGCACTTCCCGGCCCCAGCTCCGGTCCCCACCCTCCCAACCTTGCGGGGGCCTGGTTTGCAGATGGTGGCAAGAGGAGGAGGGGGCTCGCCAGAGAGCAGGGGTGACTTTCCCCTCCCAGCCCCTCGCTGACTTCTGACCTCTGCACCTCTCTTGCTGGTGATCCCTAAATTACCGAGCTGTCTAACCCTCTCCGGGGAGGAGAGAGGCAAACAGGGCTGACGGGAGGTGGAGCAGAGAAAGTATGAGGTGAAGGTCAGGGGTCGTTTCACAGTATGTTTTGGCAGAGGAGGCCTGTGGAGCAGCCAGTGGGATCAGACTTTCATCCTTCCAGAACTTCCCCAACAAGGAAAACAAGGGCTGTCCCTGGAGCCATGATGTGGAGCCTGTGCTCTGGGGAACAGGGACTCCCCCGTCGGGGTCTGCCCACCTGGGAGAATATGAAAACAGTCATGGCCTTCCCCTGTGCTCCCCCACTGCCCCCCACCACCGCTCTTCTCAGCCTGGGCAGGTGACCAAAGTGTCTGGGGAGGCCACAGGCTCTCCTTGAAGGAGATGAGAAAGGCTCCTCAGTGCCCCAGGCAGGACAGAACACCTGGGACACTCCTCATGGCAGTGCACAGAGCCAAGTTGCTGCAGAGAACCACACATGCAAATTTGTCTCCTGTGCGGGGACATTAAGGTCTGAAAGGAAAGAAGAGGTCACAGGCTGGGGCCTGGAGGCTAGAGTTTTCCTGCCAAGTGAGCGCTGGGCTTGGGGATGGGGCTGGAAGGCTGGGAGTTTGGGGTTCCAGAGGAACCCGCAGCCCCCAGGATCCCTTCTCAAACTTGGGCAGAAGAAACGACCAAATGCTTCCCCGACCAGAGGAACTTTCTGGTCTGTTCTGGAACAGCTGGGATTCTTTCCCGGTGGCCTCTGCTCTGCTGCCCACACCCCAGCTGAGATGTCTTCTGCCCCAGCTCCCCATGGCTGCTCTGGGGTGGGGGGCGGTGGTCGCAAATACTCTTGAGGGGCAGGAACTCCATACAACAAGCTGGTCTTAACTGGAGCGAAGTCTCCAAAGACGTGGGCCGTGGTGTCCTGTGGCCTTATTTCCAGGCTCAGTCTGCCACTTGCTAACTGTGTAACTTCGGGCAAGGTACTTAACCGCTGGGACTCAGTCTCCTCATCTGCAAAATGGGGTTCACTGGAAAGTGGATGCGAGTGCATATGCCATGCCTGACGTGTAGGAAGCTCACGGTCCATGTTAGTTCTTTTTCGCTCTGTTTTGTCTCCCAGCTCTTCCCTGTCTTTAACACAGGCACAGTGACCATCCATGCCCAGGCAGCCATAGCCACTGCCATGGCCAGGGCATGGACTGAGGGACGAAACCTCTCAGCCACCTGGGCGCAGAGGTGCCCACTCAAGCCCCCGACCCCAACCCCCTCTCCCACTCCCTGGCGCAGAGGCGTTTCCTCTGCTGACAGCCTGAAGACAGGTCATTTTTCTTCTCTTCCCATATAATGGCCTTTACTCCCCTACCCGCCACCCCCTTTTCAAACCTTAATGACTTTAACATACACACAGTTCTTTAAAAAAAAAAAAAAAAAAAAAAACAAGCCCCCAGTGAGCTGCCCCAAACCTCTTGTAGTGGAGGAGAAACGACCCAAGCACATGTTCACAAGTCACTGCTTGTGATGACAGGGGGCCTTGTGCTAATTTCCTCCTGTGTTTGAAGCCCAGCGTGGGGGCGGGGCGGCAGGCGGCAGGAGGGAAGGGACCGAGGGCTCCGGTATTTGACGAGGGCTCGGGTATTTGGTTGTTCCCTTTGATCCTCCTGGAAACGCTGTAGCATTTGGGGAAATATTTCATCCCGGGAAATCTTGAGGAGTAAGAGATGGGTTGCATGGGTGGCGGGGGCTTTAATGTGGAAGGAGAATGCTACCAGATGACCTTTTCTCTCCTTGAGATTCCGAATCTCTGCTCTGCCTGCTTTCTCTGGGCAAGGGCAGGAGGAGATGATCTGTAAAGGGAGACTCCAGCTCCAAAGTATTTATGGCTTTGCTGAGGCCTCCTACCCCAACACGCATTCTGTGTCTGGTTTCTCTTCGTGGCTTGCCCTGGGACACGTCGAGGCCGGCAGTGCCCCCGTGCCCTCACCTTCTCCAGGTTGAGCTTCTCCCCAACTGCCTGCCTCTGGCTGTCCCCTGATCTCCCGGATTGGCATCTCGTCTGCAAACTGAAGACCCACCAGATGTTCTTTCCGGAGGTGGAAGGCATCAGATGCTGCCTGCCTCTTGGCTGCCTCCCCATCCCTTCACCTGCCCAGACTCAGGGAAGACTTGCCTTCTAGGAGCGGGGGGAGTTGACTGATGACAGAGGGGGTTCTGCAGCAAGGAGGGAGGGCTCAGGTCTCGGAGCCCCTAGCTGCACCGCCCCCCACCCTGGCATGGAAGCGGAGCTGGCTGGGATCCAGGTTTTCCTCTAAGGCAGAAGTAAATGCACCAAAGCCGCAACCTTACCCCTTGACCGCAGACGGGAAAGTGCCTGTCTGACCTCACCGTTATTGGGGCTATTATCATCACTATTGGTAATATCACCATCATCATCCTGCAATTTACCCGCTTCAATGGCAGGGAAGCAGAGGCCCCCTCTGGGCATTCGTGTTAAGAGAAAATGAGTCATGGCAGACTCCCTGCCTCTCTCCTTCCCCCGTCACCACCCACGGGGCCTTGCCTCCTGCGCTGTCACCACAGACTCTCTCTGGCCTGTGCCCACCACACCTTCACCCTCGGGGGGCGGGGGCGGGCCCTGTGTGGTGGGGTTCGATGCCAGGGCAGGGGAGATGCCCCCACCCCCGTTGTGGGCAGGGAGTGTCCTTCTTCTTAGGAAGAAGAAAAGCACTTCAAGCCTTGCCCTAAACCAGTGGTTCTCCAACCTGGGCCTGTATCCACATCCCCTGGAGACCTTGGTACAGTTCAGACCACTGGGCTCCGCCCCGGGGTCTCAGACTGATCGGATAGGGACCAACCTGGAACTGTGCTTCCCTTGGATGCCGATTCAGCGTTTCTGCCATGGTGCCGATGCTGTCATTCTTGCAAACCACTGCCCTACATCATCCTAAGTTGAGTATATTGAAGAGGTGAGCCGCTGAACTCCCTGTCCCCTCCCTTCCTCACGATGCGGGTGTTTGCCCTGTGTCTCATTCAGTGCCCTCTGAACTGCTTTCCCAGCCAGGGGGACGGAGGGCGCAGGTGCAGCGTGAGGTAAGGGAGTGCTGCTAGCGCTCAAGCATAAGGACCCCATGGAGAGAAGGCAGAGGCAGGCAACACCCCCTCCCCACCCCCTGAAGATTTATTCCTTCATTTGGTATTTTAGGCCTTTCTCAGGGGGAGGCTGAGGCCAGCCTGACTCACTGAGTAAACCTTTGTCAGGAGTGCTGGGCCCCAGCCAAGCTCGCCTCCCTCATTCCTTCCCACCTGCTCCTCTAGCGGAGCCTCAGGTTCCGCAGAGAGGGACAGCGTCCCTGTGCACACTGTCCCCACGCCCGTGAAAGAACATGTGCCCAGGGCCCACAGCACTGATCCTCAAAGCAAGGCTCCCACAATTCTTCGCTGTTGCTTTTGGCCTCCCCCCGCTACCGAGAGCTCAGGGATTCTCCAGAAGCAATGCCCTGGGAGCAGAGATTTTCTCTTTTTTTCCTCGGGTACCACTTCTCTGCAAGAAAAGGAGGAGAGAGGACTCCAAGTGGCACTCAGGCTCCTCCTGTGTGACAGAGCCCATGCTAGATCCTAGGACACAGTCCGCGATCTGCACGGGTGTCTTCTCCCTGATGCTTGTTCTGTTCTGGCTAGAGCCGATTTTTTTCAATAGCAGGTTTAGAAGCTCGGGGTGCACACTGTACCCAGATAATAAAAGATGGAGGAAGTCTTGCCTGGTGGCCTCTCACCTAGAGGGTGTATTTGAATCACTGAGAGCTTGTTAAAATACACCCTGTGTAGCCCCCCGCTGGGGCAGGGCCTGAGCATTTCTAGTAAGTTCCAGGTGGGGCTGATGCCGTTGGTCTGGGGAGCACACCTGGAGAACCGCTGGCCTAGTTCTCCGGGCCACTGATGAGGCTTTTTGCTGGCCGTCATTCTCTGTTTCACTCCATCAGAACCTTCCTCTCACCCCTCCATCAAATGACACCCTTTCTGAGTTCTTATGAGTTCGCTAAGGAAAAATGTGACCAGCTTGCTAATTCCATGTTGTTTCTCCATTCATTCAAAAGATAATAATTATTACAGTAAACACTTATGTAGTGCTTCCTAAATGCCAGTGTCCTAGAGCTTTGCATATATTAACTCTCTTAATCCTCATAAGAACGCTGTGAGGTATCTGTAATTATTATCCCCATCTTACAAAAGGAGCAACTAAGGCACAGAGAAGCGAAGAGTGTGCCATCAACCAGAGGCACAGCGGGGACGGTTCTAGAATCCGTACTCCTAACCAGGCCTTGACTCGCTGCAAGTCATTCCTACGTCCGACAGCACACCTAACTAGTGAGACGTTGAGACCCGGACTGGGTGAGCTGGGAGGAATACAAAGATGCGAGTTGCATTTTGCCAAATGCTAACAAATGGAAGATGCCATTGGAGAGCACCGAGACAGAAATACGTACTCGGGCCGAGGGCCTGAAGCAGAAAGAACAAGAGCCTTGGCCTGGCAACGTTGGAAAAAGCGTCAAAGAAGAGTAGGCATTTGAGCTCAACTGCTAAATGCAGGAAGGAGTTCTCAGATCAAGAAAAGGCTGAAGACTGCTCCCCAGCAACGGCAAGAAGCGTCTATGCAGACCCTACATGCCCAACCGCAGCACGCGCAAGGCCTGTGAACAGGTCGGGGCTCCAGGAGGAATGGGGGAGGCAGAGCCACAGTGGAGGCAGGCAAGGGCCAGGTGCTAAGCGGTCTGGACTGGCACGCTCAACGGTTCGACTTTGGCCACCAAGCGAGAGCTGTTTAAGGTCTTCGAGCAAGTTAGGGACATAATGGGATGTGTGATGGTGAGCGAGAGCTCCAGCTCCAGGGCTGCACGCCAGACGCACCAGTCTGCTCAACTCCCCGCACTGTTTCAGTCACTTACTTCCCCCGAATGAAATCATTCTTTCCTTGGCACTTGCTACCGGGACAGTACCCCTTGACAGTTTAACTCTCACTCTGGGGCTTTCTCCAGTTCTTTCATTGTTCTCAAGACTTTTACAACTGCTGTCATCCTCGTGTGGACCTTCTCACTCATTGTCTCTGGGTCTTATTCTCTATGACCTCAAGATATGTGGGTCTTATTCTCCATACCCCCAAAGTCTGTTGTTACATGGCCTCAAAGCCTATGCTTGGAGCGACCAAGGCTGCCGCTCTGGTAAGTAAGGATATGCCTGGATACATGGGGAAAGCAAGAAGCCTGGTGATCACAGCCCGGCTCACACCCATGGAAATGCATCAGGCCCAGAGCTCATTAGAGGCCATTGGGACCTCCTTTGCATGCTCACCTCCATGGCATTTAAAAGACTTTGCTGGGCCCATCTAAGCCGATTCTTACCATCTGACTGGAAAGGCTGGTGGGAACTAACGCCAGAAGCGACGTCCTTCGACCTTCCTTTCCTCAGCTGTGAAGTGTCAGGAAGTCTTAACCCACTATTCAACAGATATTTTGTGTGCATTAGATTCAGCTGACTTTGAAAGCATTTTGCAAAGTGTAAAGCCCCAAACGAGTATGAAGGGGAAGGAAGGTCCATCAGGCTGGTGGCTTCAGACAGAAACAGAATTGAGGCATCCATCAGTTCACGTTAAACAAAATCCCAAGATACCCTTCAACGAGAGGCCGACCCATGTCCAACCCTATAACCCTCCTGATGAGTCCCTAGGTATCTTTTAACTGTCTTTTGAACCGTAGGGTCTTCCGTCTTGGGCTGTCAGGTTTTCTTAGACACTCTCTTAGGAAGACTGTCTTTCTTATATCCTTTCTCCAGCCTAACCCTTGTCCCCTGGGGCCTCAGGTTATAGCTCCCATCCTGCACTGGGCCTGTGGCTCACCTTTCCAGATGTCCAGCCCTGTCCCCAGGAGAGCAGTGACTACTTACTGGGGGGGAGGCAGCTGACCCCAGACCTCCCAGCAGAGGACAGAACCCGGCAGCATGTAGAGCTCACCAGGTTGCCTGGAATTTGAAGGGCTGCACAGTTGGGCCTTGTCCACCTCAATATCACCTTTCCGAGGTCATTTTCCCTTTGTCTTCTGGCAGGCCACGTAGCCTCCCTCCTTTCCTACGCACAGGCAGGAGCCTTTGCGTCTCGCATTCAGAGGACCAGGGGTGGCAGAAATGCCAGCCATGGGGGGATGAAGGGGGAAGGAAGGAGGGACCTCCTCCCGGAAAGAATGACTCCGCTGTCTTGCCCAGCAACCAGCTGTATCCCATTCTTGCTTCCATGTTTTCCTGTCAGGTGCTGAGCTGGGGTGAGTGGACCTGGGTGGGAGACCCCCACTGCTCCTGACCTAGCACATCCCTGTCCCCCACCCCAGACCCGAGCTCGCCCCTTAGCCTTCTTTTGCTCTCTCTCTCAGTCTAGCTTCCAAGTCCTGTTCAGGTAAAGGCTCTCTAGATGTCCCACAGCACTGATCAGACTCCTCCTCCCAAAGACTTCCGCCAGATCAGCCAGTCTGCTCCCTGCTGGAGGGCTGGTTGGCGTGCCCCTGAGGTCTGTTTCCTTCAGGGTCTGGGAGCTCCCACAGAGTGGCCACAGTGCAGGGTTCCAGCCGCAGCTGGCTCCAGGCTGACCCAGCTCCCCCAAAGATAGTAATGGGCCGGACCCGGCTAGAGAGTTCCGGGTCCCAAGTAGAGGTCACATCAGCTGGGGCCAGATCCAGTTTGCCGGGCATCCCAAAGACATTGAAGGAGACCGGGAAATACAGACTCATTGGCTTGTGGGGATTTCTCCCGTGGCCGCCCCTGCAGTCTGGGGAGTATGGGCACTTTGCCGCAGTGAAGCTGAGGGTGTTCAGGAGGAGAGGAGGCATGAGGGCGGGTGCAGAGCAGGGGCTGTGGTGTGGGGGTCTTGTCGAGCCCTGGCGGAAGCTTCAGGCAAAGCAAGTGGGCAGAGTGTTCAGCCGGGGGCCTGGCAAGTCCCACAGTCCTGGCGTACCGGCCAGCCGTGGGCAAGCCCCTCCCACTCTTACTCGCGTGCCGTCTCCGGGCCAGTGGAGGTGAGCTGCTTCTCTGCTTGCCTGAGATGCCCTTCTCAGCCCTCGTCCTAGTATTTTGTCCTTGTCTCCCACACACCCTCCTCCAGCCCTTGTCCTCCATACGGTCTCCACATCTGGCGGACGACCATCCAGAGATTCTGACGGTGCCTTCTTCCCTCCCTCAGCAGCCCCAATGTCTTCCCGCCTCTGCCTGCTGAGCCTCCTTCTGACCCTGCCTTCTGGACTCCTCCCTGCCTCCCCCAGGTGCCCTGCAAGAATAGAACAAGAACACACGTTCTCCTGAGAGTTGTCCCTTCCTTCCCCATCCCACAGGCCCCCACGCAACCCTAAGCCACCAAGCCCTCTCAAGTCCCCATTGGCCTCCTTCCTGTGTTCAGAAGCCACTCTCACTGATACAGGCCAAGACCAGTGTGTAGGCAGGGCCCCTCCATTACCAAGCAAGCCCCAAACAGATTTACGGAGACCATGCTCATCACGACCCCAGACTCTGGCCTCTGACCCCAGTACCCTCCTTGGAGGGGGCTCAGCATAAGGAAGAAGACCCACATACTCCCCTCACTCTTCTTCTCTCCAAGGATTTCCATCCCCGGGCCCCTAATTCTGTCCCCCGTGTGAGTATGTGTTCCTACACACATCACATCTTGGCACGCCGGGGCCCGGGTAGCATCCCAGGCTGGATGGAGGAGGCAGAAGTCCCGCAGACCGCAGGAGCAGATGTGGCTGAGCGTTCTTGCCGGCTCAAAGCTGCCCATCCCTCCACAGGTCAGGCCTGTAACGAAAGGGTCAATCTTACTTCTCAGCGGCTAATGCTGGTTCAGCTGGTAACATTTTCCCTGGTCAATCCCCTGCCCGCCATTAAGACGGGCTCAGCATACACACTGGGTCCAGAACTGGATCAGCTGGGAGCCAGGGCCTTGGCCCCGAAATCTTGGGCAGAAGTGGCAGCTTTGTACCAAAGGACTGGTCCTTTCTCCCCACTGCAGACGAATTTGAGTGGAAAGAGAACCGGGTGGGGCCATGTGTGGATCCTGGCTCTGCAATGGGCTAGCTGTGTGACCCTGAGAACTTCACTTGCACTCTCTGAGCTGTGATGGTCTCATTTCCTAATAAGCATCCTAATGTCAGTCCCACGAGACTCGTAGGAGGATTAAATATAATAAAACATTCACATGCAGGAGGCGCTCGGCAAAGGCTAGCTAGGTCAGAATCTAGACGGTGCTCAGAGTACCAGGAGACGGAGCACAGACTTGGTGGAGGCTTGGAAGGGCTCGCTGACCAAGCAGGCTTGTTGGGAGTCGTGGGGGCAGCGGTCCTGGGAAGCACATCTAACGTTTCCGGTGCCAGGTCAGCCTCTAAGTTTTGAGCATGTATTAATTCATGACCCTGCAGCCCATTTTCCAAGTGAGGAAATTCGGCTTGTGGAGTTTAAGTACCTTGCCCCAAGTCACGTGGCTCCTTAAGGCCACAGCCAAGAATCAGACTTAGGGAGAAGGGCTCCCGGCTTCACTCCCAACCACTGCCTTCCACAGCCCTCCACTCCCACATGCCATGGAGGTAGCCCCAGCCCAGGGTGAGCAGGGACTGGCTCAGCTCTTAATCTTCTTCCTCCGAGGCCTGGGCTTCTTTCCATGGCATCAGGTGAATCAACCACATTCCTTAGGAGGGGCCGGAGGGACCCCTCTTCTGTAGCCAGTTCGCCCTAGAGCAACATGGTTGCCCCATCTTCTCTGCTGCTCAAGAAGCTGCCCACTGAACACAGGGAGCAGCTTGGTTCAGGCTCCTAAGATGCACGCTGGGTAAGGCGCGAGCCCAGCCAACCCTCTTGTCCTCTTGTACAGTGGACAAGGTGCATTCTGGGGGCACCAGGAGGTCTGCTCTCTCTGCCTTCAGAATCTTTTATTTTTTTTTAATGTTTTGGTTTTTTTTAACATTTATTTATTTGATAGACAGAGATCACAACTAGGCAGAGAGGCAGGTAGAGAGAGAGGAAGGGAAGCAGGCCCCCTGCTGAGCAGAGAGCCTGATGCAATGCGGGGCTCTGTCCCAGGACCCTGACATCATGACCTGAGCCGAAAGCAGAGGCTTTAACCCACTAAGCCACCCAGGCACCCCTGCCTTCAGAATCTTTTAGAAGGAGAAGACAGCTTCTTTGGGACAGTCACACCCCAAAACTCAGAGGCCTTGCTCTCACGCAGTGAGATAAGTGTAAGGGTGTGTGCTCTGTTCCACCTGCCCTTGCTGACATCAGAGCCCTGGGCGTCACCTGCAAACATGGGCAGGGCTGCGGGCATCTGGAGCAAGCAGAGGCATCCGCAATGGAAGCAGCAGTGGGGCGAGGGGGTGGGCAGCAGTGAGTTGCAGGTACTGAGACGTTGTTTGTAAAGCAATGGCAAAGGAGAACAGCGCAAACCCTTTCCCCAGGCTAAATACAGGCATTCCAGGCCTTTCCTGATGCGATCCCATGACCTTTCCAATTATACTTCCCCCAGTACAGAAATGTTACTCTATGAGTTAACAGAGGCCCCAAAGGCTTTCACATGGCTGTGCAAGCACGATATGCACCTCTTTCCCAGAGCCACTTTTCATGATGCTCGGGCTAATATTGATTGAGTACCTACTATGTGCCAGGCACTGTGCCTGGCGCTTCCCATTTGGCTTCTTATTTAATCCTCGCCACACCACCCTATCAGGTAGGTGCTGTTATTATTGTCATGTAATAGTTAAAGACATTAGCATTTACAGAATCCATTAGGTCATTTAGGCAAGTTTCTTGAACTCTCAATGCTTCAGTTTCCTTCAACTCTAAAGAGGGGAATAGCCTTCCTAATTGTGATTTGAAGATTAAATGAGATGGTGCATAGAAAACCTTTAGAATAGTATTTGGCCACAGTGAGCTTTCAGTAGATGTTAGCTATGATTATGAGTACAATTACCAAATCCTTAAATCTTACTAGGGCTTTAGGCTCAAGCAGTGGCCATGCTGTCACTCTTTGATATGGATAGTTTGCCTCTTTCTAAGTCGGTCAAACATACCCACGTTCCTTTAATCTGTGTCCCCTTGTCCCATCTTGCCGTCAGATGGCAACCCTTGATGAGAAGGTACCACCCATTACAGGACCACTAGCAGTGATACCCCCTCCAGGAAGCCTCTCCTCCCCAGCTCCACCTAATCCCTGAATGCCTGGCACCACCACCATCATCAGGCATTTGCTCACTGGCATTGTTCCCTGTTATTTTTCTTTCCCTGTCTTGCTCTCGTTGTTAGATCCTGGGATTCTGGAGAGCAAGGACTGCATTTTATTTATCTTCTCACCGTAAGATTATTTATCAGTAGGAGGAGCTTAAAGCACTAGTTGGTTGGTGGATCACCCAATCACGGTTAGTGACTCATTAAAAACGATACAGGTTAGAGGGTGGAAGGCATTTAAATCCGTTCCAAAGGCCAGAATAATTTAGGGGTCACGGAATCCCATCATGAAGTCTATTTGATTTTGCCCACCAGATTCATCCCGTCCTCTTGTGCTTGGCTGAACTCTCCCCTTTATGAGCCCCCCACAGATCACTCTGGCCCGCTAGCCAGCCTCTTACCCCCTATCTGGCAGCCATCCCACCCCACAGGGCCCCCAGTTCCCCTGCCTCTGTGGGTGGCTGTGTCTCTCCTCCTGGCTGTAGTTCAGACCCCAACCGCCCCCGCTTCCCCTCAGCCTGTCAATCACCAGTCTCTGGAGATGGTCCCCGAGGCCCATCCCATTCTCCCCAGCCTCCAGTCACAAATGACTGCTCCAAGGCAGACTGGTCTTTGTTTAACGTTCCTTTCATTTGACTTTGGGCTAAAGAGGAAGATAAATGACACTCTGTCTCTTTAAGGTAAAAAAGAGGCATTTTTAAAAAAAAGACCTCAATTTATTTATTTTTTTTTTTATTTTTTTGCCTTTTAAGAGGAAAAAAAATCCTCCAAGTTATTAGGGGAAAGAAAATCATTTGACTTAAGCAGCCTCTGGCAGTCTGGTGACACTGAGACAATCTACCTGTCAGCATCCATCAGGTTTGGAAAACAAAGCCATCTGCATATGGGGAAATGAAGGGGGGCTGGGGAGTGAGAAGAGGTGGGGAATATCTAATGAGGGATGCACGGGACACCCCACACTTAGCTGGAAAAGTCCTTGGAGATCCTGTTTCTGAGCTTGGCAGGGACCAGAAAAGTCCAGACATTTAGGGAAGGATCAGTCTGGAATTTAATTTTTTTTTTTTAATAGTAAAGGAATTTAGAGTTTATCCAACCTAAGTCCTTTATGGGGGCGGGGCAGGGGAGGTGGTAAATAAAGTCAGGATCATAAAAAAGAAGTGACTTGCTCGAAGCCATACCTGGTTTGTGCCAACACCTGGACTAGAGTCAGCTGTCCCTGGCATCGTGGGTTTTGTCTCCTCTGCGGCCTGAGGTCCTCTTTCTCACCTGTTGAGCATGCTCTTTCTGTTCTTCCTCTGCCCCCATGCCCCAAATCTATCTTCCATTACCCCGGATTCTGCCCTTATGAACCCCAATGTCACCTCCAAGTCCAGGACTGAGTCTCTCTTGACTCTGTGGTGCTCCCAGCCCCCACAAAGCTGGGGCCACTGTAGAACGTGTAGGAGAGGGGCCCTGGCTTATTTCTGGGTAGGGCCAGATGCACCCAAGGTATACTTGTGGACGGAGTACCAGCCTGCCCTGGGACGAGGCCTCTGCAGCATCTGTAGGAGACAGAGAAATATTCCTGATGAGCCATAGTTCCAGAAGCACCCGAGCTGCTGGTTCACGCCTTTGCTGATCACGTGTAGCCCATCTGAACTTGCCCTGTGTCTTGTCGCCACTCCATTAATCTACTCTTGTTTATCAGTTTTTTAGTATGTGTCATGTCTGGGTCTGGAGCATGTGGCCTGTCACTCCGTCTGCTCTGAGCCCCAAAGGTCAACCTCTTCTGTCCTCTGGCTCTCTGCAGCATATAGGAGCATGCCGTGCAGGGAGGCGCCTGCCTTTCCTCCAGCCCGGCAGTCCCATGTCCAATGACTCGGTCTGGAAGCATCAGCAGGCCTGGATGGGGACAGTCAGAACACCCTCTCTCGGGAGTTTACTCCAAAGAGTGCAAGATGGGCTCATGGTCAGCTCCGCCTAATGGAAAAACTGCCCAGGGGGCACAGTGACTTTTGAAATGAATGTGGGGATAGAATCTCGAGTCCTGGATCCTGGAGGAGTCCAGCCTCTCGTGCCTGCTGCAGAGTTCCCTTTCTGTGGCCTCATGTCCTGGTTAAAACTGGGACTTAATGGGACAATATAACCTGGCCACAGCTGGCCAGTTAAGAACTGTCTTGGGGCCCATTAGCCTCTCAGGAGCACTGCCCGTCATTCTTAAAAGCCATACCCACTTTATCTGCTTTCTGTCTTTATTTTCCCTTTTTTTATAAAATGAGAAACTCCCCAAGTGTGTAGAGCCTGCTGGAGGCACTGGAAAGAACCCTTGAGTCAGACACCTGAGTGGTTCATCCCAAGCTAGCTGTTGGGCTTTGGGCAAGCCATTCACCGTCTCTGAGCCTGTTGATTCTTCTGCAAAATGTGGCCATAGATTCTACTGCATGGGATTGGTATGAAAGTCGAATAGGAGAAATTGTGTCCTTCAACTATTTCCTGAGCATCTGCTATACGGTGCTCACTCTTATAGGGGTTCGCGATATATCGGTCAACAACATGGGTAAGAATGAGTTGCATTTGAGTGAGCGTGCTCTCAGCTGAAATCCGAGTGGAAGGCATAGTTCCATCCCTAGGGTACACCCACTTCTCAGAACAGATGTCCCCACTCCCCATCCAGATGCGGGTGTCACTGTGCCCACTTCCCATATAAGGAAAGGTTTAGGTCAACTGCCCAGTGTTCCACAGCCAGGAAGTAGCAGCCCTGGGATTCGAACCCAGGCCTTCTGACTCTAAAGGCCTGCCCTTTCGGTCCCACCAAGCTGCATCATATAACAAATGCACTTTGCCACCCATCTCAGTATTAATAATGTGGGACCCCCCACAAAGCCAGAAAATAATCTCTGGATGGATTGAGAGGGGGGAGCAGAGGCAGGGGCAGCACACGGGTGTGGTGCTCCATCTGCTTAAGTACATTTGGGGAGGGGTTCAACAACGGGGAGCTCAATAGGGAATTGGTATTTGGACTGCTAAATAACCACAATTTGTATTAAGCAGAAACAGAGTCATTATGCCCCCTATGCGGGCTGCTGTGGCCAACCGCATTATGAGGCAGGAAGCCGATGGCGCTGTGGCCTGTGGTCTGGTGGAGAAGCTTCCACCTGGGGTCCTGAGATGCCCTTCTGGGGGTGGGATGTGGGGAAAGGGTGGTGGAGAAGCAGGAAGAGAGGGGGCCTGGACTTAAGGACCTCACCTTCAGGTGACACGTGCCTCACCCCTCTTACTTCTCTGGGCCTCCCGTCAGGAAGACCACTCCGGTTCTCATTAACGCGAGCAAATACGCGTCCCAGCACTGGGCAGGGGACACATGTGTTGATATTTAATTATGCAGCGTGCGCTGCGTCTGTGATGACTCCTCCAGGGAATGGCGGCTGCAGACAATGAGGTCCAATGGAGTCCATTCAAAACTACTTAGTTAATTAATGCATTAACGGCTCCCGTGGCTATGAGGGCTGTGGGAGACAGGACACCAGCTCTTTTCCGTCTCCTCTCCCTTCCCCTGCCTGGCTTCCTCGGAGCCCTTTCCTTCCAGACACGCTCGATGAGATTCTCAGTGGTCAGGGCAGCCCTGTGAGGAGCTCTGGCCCAAGATTTAGTGGGCGAGGGTCCTAACTTGGCACACAAGTCCGTAAAGCTCCGAAGTTAGGGCTGGGTTTCCTCCAGCAACCCGAGAGACTGTGGAAGTCAGCTTGCTGACATGCCTGCATAGCCCGGAGCCTGGCATGCTATTTCGGGAACTAGCCCCAGGTGCAGGAGCAGGTGCTAAGCTGCTCTGAATCCTGTCGCCTGGGAAGGAGAGTGGCTTGGGGCCTGGGAGGAAGGAGCGGAGGTGGTGAGCGCACCAGGTGAGGTGGGAGGGACCGAAGCCAGAGGTGAGGAACCCATCCGCTGAGAGCTGCCAGGAGGGAGACCCTTTCTCTTCGGTTCCTGCCCCCATGTGTGTGTCCCCCCCCCACCCTCCTGCAGCTCCAGGCCTGCTTCTTGCCTTTGGTTAATTATCGTGTCAATACAGGATGCCCTCCTTTTGTGTTCTTTGCAGATCTCATTACTGCACTACTTTGCACATTTGTTGATTTTCCTTTCCTCACCCCCCTGCCCTATGGACTTTATCTCTCATTCTTTTGAACTCTCCAGAACAATTTCCAAATCCGTCTACATTGCATTTGTCATTAAGGCTCAAAGTTTTCTGCATTGCTTCCTCGTGGTGCAAGCTGCCAGGACCAGGACCCAATCAAGGCTAAGACCCCACCAAGGCCAACTCCCTGGGCCTAGCACCCTGCTGGGCACAGAGGGCATTCCACAGCATTTGAAGTGATGCTGCGTTCTGCCCTTCTCAGCTCTTCAGGGAGTCCCTGTGGTCGGTGATGGTGTCTTTCTGTGTTTAGGAATCTCTGCTCCCACGTGAGTGGGCAGAGCCTGTTGAGGGTTCCAGCCGCGCCAAATGGGTGGCTGTTTGACTTTAGTTCTTAGGGCAGCCTTCCCCGGCTGAGACCTCATGATGAGAAACGAGGACTGAGAGTAGAACCAGGGGCCGTGGTGTCGCTGCGAGAGTTTCCAGTCGGTTGGGATTTCTTTTTTTTCTTTTCCAAAATCTTTCAATTTGGGGTTGATTTCTTGCCATACCGTTCCCCTCCCTTGATTTCTTGCCAGTCCATGAGAAATGTAATCTGCTCTTTCCTGGGGTGGTGGGATGGGGTCCTTTTCCAGAGTCTTCTCTCCTTGGGCCGTTGGACACGGGTCCTACTTCATGTGGGAAGTAAACTTCAGCCTAAATAGATCTCAGCTGTAGCAGGAAGTTGAACCTTCAGGGGAGCTTTCTGAACAGGAAGGAAGAATATAGTGAGCCCTGAATCGGTTTGCCAGTCAAAGTCCAGACATTTGTTCTCTTGGGTCAAAAATGAGACCCAGATCCCCTGACCTACATGGAAAGTGAAGGCCCACTTGGAAGTTTGAGGCTGCTCTCGATCCTGGGATGCCATAGCCCTGAGCCCAGGAAGGGATGCCATAGCTGCAAGCTTCCATCTGGGTCCTGAGGGACTGAACGCAAATGGCCCCCAGACCAGCCCAGTGCCGGACCAGCCTGGACTCAGTAGAGGCCAGTGGGCTTTAAAGAAGAATGAAATTGAGGGCTGGGCTGTTGGGGACAGCCCCAGGGGAGCAAAATGTTGAGAGAATAAAGGATACAAGATGAGCCCTGGACAGGAGATCAGGAAACACCCCTTCAAATGTACATTCTGCTACTTCTTAAATACGTGACCTTGGGCAAGTCTCATCAACACTTAGAGTCTCGTTCTCCCATATATCAAATTAGGACAATAATTCTCACCTCACAGGCATGTTTTAAGGCTGCAGTGAGGTACTGTATACAGAAACACTTCAGAAGCAATAAAAACATTCTATAAATGTAGGGTATTATTATTCCCATCCATCCAGGACTCGGTTCCTCTCCTTGGGTAAGAGAATGGGTGCTATAAAATGAATCAGAGCCTGGCCATCCACCACCTCAGGCAGAGAGGGCCGGGTGACTGCAAGTTGTTCCACCCAAGTCATGGCTGGAGAGGCCTCGTAAAACAGGCAAATTGAATCCCCCCCACCGACCATCCCCGTCTCTGTGCTCATATCAATATGGTGGCAAATTCAAGTTGGAGGCAAAAGAGAAGCCGAGGGTCCAGCCCCTTTGGTTCCATTGCTGATTTCCTGTCGCAGAGGCTTCTCGTCGCTGCAATTCTCATGGCAGGGCCCGCACCTAAGCCTCCTTGCTAACAGAGTATTTTTAACCTGCCACCTCCTTCCGCTTTGCCCATCTGCAGACAAGGGTCCTGGCGAGATAACAGAATCCATTAGTGCCGCTAGCGTCAGGCAGCGCCTGCTAACTACGTCCGGAGGCGCTCCCTCCCGCCCGGACCAGCGCAGGGCGAGGCAGCCTGGCTCTGGGGCCCGGGCGAAGGAGGCTCCAACTGGACTCAGAAAGGAGTTCGCTGCCCCCCACCCCTTCTCAGGAGTTTTCAGAGATGCTCCCTGCCCTTGCTTGGTGAGGAGCCCGCTTATCTCACTTCTGACAGTGAGGATCAGATGCTCTCCTCTTCCCTTGTTTCTCAAAATCCCACAAGGATTTGGGGGGAAATGTCATTTTGACTTCCCCAAGGAAGACACCATCCACAGGTAACAGGTGGTTAACTTGCTGGGAGGAGGGGAAGGAACAGCCAGCCACCGGCACAGTCTTACTTTCTGAGCCGGGGTTGGGGGCAGACAGAGCCAGAATTCAGGGCTGAGGCAGAAGACTTCGGGGGAACACAGAAGAGGCAGAGGTGGACAGGCAGCGGGGGCCGACCAGGGAAGGAAAGCCATAAAGATCTCTTTAGCTGGAGCACCGCAGCTCTGAAGGTGTCCCCTAGCCCATCGTTCTCTATCAGGCACGCACACAGCAGCCCCCTCCTGCTAAGACCAATTTCCATGCTAAACTGTTCATTATTGCCACCCGGCAACACTGCACAGAAGTGTCAGAACCCATCAGTGTGGCGGGAGTGGACAGGTGAACACATGAATACCTCCCCGCCCTGCGCTCCACAGGGAGGCACGGACCCCGGGGAAACGGTGATGAGAAGCCACGGGGCTGACGTCCAAGGGTGGGAGAAGGGCATCCAGCCGAGAGGCAGAGTTCAGGTCACAGGGAGCAGGGACTTCCTGAGCATTGACAGGCCGTGTGCCCGGTCCAGCCCTGGGGTGCAGGCTGCCCACAGCACGAGCTCATGGGGGAAAGGACACCAGCGAGTCACAGTGTGAGTAACGGCTTGTCCCAGTGGTGACCAGTTGAAAGCGATGTACAAGGTCCCATCAGCAGCCAAGACCCAGTCACTAGGGAACCGGAGCTGTTGGGGCTGGGGAGGGGCCAGAAAGGGCTTCCCTGGGGAAGTGATGCAAGCTGAATCCTAAATGCTCCAACAACCCCGTTTCACCCCTGCTGCACACAGTTTAGCCCCCCCCTCCCCCGCACCAGTGATTCCAGGCGAGCTCCCCTGGGCTTTCTCCTCCCTCTCCCTCATGGCCATGTTTGCTTAGCTGTCCGTCTTCTCGAGGGGCCCCCACCTGCCCTCCTTCCCACCAGCCCTAGCTGAGCTTTTATGAGCAGTTCTGGAACTTGCTTGCACCAGCTTCCGCTCCCTGTCCCTAGAGGTAGTGATCACCTCTTTCAGTGCCCTGAAAGGCTCCCTCAATGTATTAGGCTATGCTCAGACTCCTGAACAAGGTCCTGGCACCCCCCCTACCAGTGATGCCTCACCCCTTCCTGCACCCCTTCCCCATGCACCTCTGCTACACTCTCACCCCTTGGTCCCAGCTTTGCCAGTCCCCTTTCTCTTCCCTAAGTGCCCCTTCTTCAGTCCATGTCTATGCCGTGGCTCAAGCTATTCCTGAGGACCCATCCTTCCTTTCAGGGGCGACTCAGATCCCATCTCCTCAGTGAAGCCTTCTTGGGTTTTTCCGGTCAGCTGGATCATTATCATTGGTTACCGCATGTGGCAGAGCCAGCTTAAATGTGAACTCCTTCTTTTCCTTTCCCCGAGGCAGTGTGCACAGTGGTGAATGTCACAGTCTTTGGATTGGGACTACCAGGGCTCAAAAATGAGGTCTGTCTGTTTCCTGGCAGTGTGACTTCAGACAAGTGGCTGAACCTCTCTGGGCCTAACTTTTGTCACCAGCAATACAGTGCTAATAGTAGAAGCTATCTCCCAGAGCTGTTGTGGGCATTTAGTTGTTCTTCTGGGTAAAGCACATAGAATGGTACCCACTGGCTATTATCTTTATGTCCTGTGGTATCATACTCTGTCTTCTCCTGATTGTGAATTCCTAGAGGTCCAGGAGTGCACAGAATTCATCTTTGTTTTCCCCCAAAGAGACTCTGCTTCTCCCCATAATCTCTCAGAAATTCTCCCAGAAAGAAACCCAGAAGACCCAATCTAGAAAGGGCCCAGAGGACATCTTGAGTCAATACCAGTATTACAGATCAGTAAACTGAGGCCCAGAGGAGCGGGAGGAGTTGCTCTGATCACCCAGCTGGTCAGCAACAGTGCTAGAAACCTGGTGGTCAGGAATACCATGTCTGGGTCTTACTCACAAGTTTCTTGCTCTGGTACAAATGCAATTTCTATCTTCTCTTGAGAGAAAAACAGACGGTCAGTATGATCTCCGGCCTTGCCTTGGCAGATCACTGAGCCACACTTTCAGACGGCCCCCCGCAGCCTCCCAACCTCCCTGCTATTGCTCTCAGCTGTTCTGAGCCCTTCGGCCCTTCCTAATGAGGGAGGTTTTCCTACCTCTTCCTCTCAGGGTGCTGCATGTTCTTTAAATAGAGAGCTGTGAGTGGGATCAGGCCTTGGTCTTCGCAGAGATTCGGGGTGGGGGAGGGGAGGGGAGCCCAAGTCCTGCAGACACAGGCTGGCTGGCCCCTGGCCCCAAGCCCCAACTAGAACCCACCCTGCCCGGCACCCAGGCGGCATTCCGGTTCCTCCCTTCACAGTGGATTTGATACAATCTGGAAAACGCATTAAACATTACACAGAGTAGTTGACGCGTAATTAATAAAGTACAGATTTTGGCTGGAAGCCTCAACTTAAAATAGTACCAAGACTGGGGAGAGGAGGGGCAGGCGAGGGAGGCTGGGAAGATGGTGTGTGAGGAGAACAGAGACTGTTATCTCTGAGAATAACAGGACCACTTCTCTCTGAAACTGGGGAGGGAGGAGACAGAGAACAGATTTACTTGCTGTTTTTTTAATTAAAAGGGTGACACTGGGATTCAGAGAGACAAACTGTCTTGCCCAAGGATACTTGCAGGTCCCAGGACAGAGCCAGGGACCTGGGCAGGGTTGGGAGGGGGCGGGTAGGGCAGTGCCTTTGACACCTGTCCCCACTCTCAGGTAGTGGAAGACCACCACTGGTGTTCCCCGGAACCGCTCTCTCGTGAAGTTGCACATTCCAACTGTTTTTAATGTGAGAGATGTTTTAATGGCATTTTGAGACAGCCTGTTCCGTCCCTGATTCTCCAGAGAGGCTGGAGGGAGCTTCGCATCTTCTTTGAAGAAGCAGGAAAAAAAAAAAAAAAGAAAAGAAAGGCCTTTCTTCTGCAAGCATGTTCAGAGAGCCCTTTGCTGCAGTTAACCAGCCTTCTGGTGTGAGGGGAGAGGTGAGGAAGGGGCTTGAGGAAGTGGAGGAAAAGGGGGGAAAAGGCTTCTGTGGTTAATTCAAATGCCTGGCCTCAGGGGCATTCTCTATTGAAGCTGGAGCCCTGCTGCTTTCTGCCATCCAGATCCCAAACTGGTTTTCTGAAGCAACATGAAAATTTCAGCCCCAACTAATCAACCCTGACAGGGCAGCATCACCTCCAGCCTGCCAGTCATTAACAAATGACCCAAGGCAGACCTGAGAGAAGAAGAGTGCTAGATGGAAGGAGAGGCTGCCTGGAGGAGGCTGAGATGGAAGGTTCTAGAAACTTCAAAATCAAATGGCCGTCTAGCAGAACCTTGACACCAAAAGGGACACTGAGGCACATTTCACTGGACAGGAGAGCCTGATGTAATCCCCTTATTCGATCCGCAATACTTCTTCTCTCTGCCAGGCAGAAATGAACTTGATCTTCCTGTTGAAACCACAGTGAATGGGTGAGGATGTGTGAAAGTCTGATTATATTGTGAGACCCTGAGGGCCCTCTGTGAGAATAATTAATCTATTAATTACGTGATGTAAGGAAAACAGCACTGGCTTCTAGGGCACGATCTATGCTCTAGTTCTTTCTGTATCCCCAAAGCAGAGGCCCGATTCTTGGCACACTCTTCACACTGTTTCAAAAATGTTTGCAGCCACATCAAGAAACCGAAAACTAATCCTGGCTCTAAAACCTCCCCAAGCCTCCGTATATTCATCTGTAGGATGGGGGTAAAGAGAGCTTCCCTTTCCTCCAGCCTGTCGGGTGGAAGGAGACGCTCCGGCTGTTCTGGGAGCCGTGCCATGGCGCAGCGCTGTGGTGATACCAGATATCCGGCTGCCTTGTTCCTGCTTTTCCTTTCTCCCCTCCCATGTCAGGCCCAGGGCCGAGGAGGCACATCCGACAATCCGAAGGACACGGGAACCTCGGCCCTCTACCTCCCAGGCGCCCCCATGCAGGCAACTGGGTCTCAGAGATCCAGAACGTGAACCCAGAACCTTATAGAGCTACTTCTCCTCAAGGGAAAATGGGTGAAAGATCCCAAATGGGGGGTCCCCAGCCATGGGCAAAGTCCCCAGCTCTAACCCTTTCTACCGCTGGGGGCAGGGAGTATACTGAGGAAGGAGAGAAGGGGCTGGAAAGAAGGGTGCTATCTCCGATGCAGAGGGGGTGAGGGGCAGCCGGGGGAGAGGCGGGTTGGGTTTCACTGGCATTCCACAGCAGGCTTCCACCACGCAGCCGAATCAGAGCTGAGGGAGCTGCTGAGACCAGAGGAGCCTCAGAGTCGACTCTGGGCAAACCTGATAGTCCATCTGGAACCCATCCATGGCCTGCCTCCCTGCCCCCCTGCTCTGAGCTCACTGGAGCGGCCGCAGTGGGGGGAAGCAGGGCCAGGCGCCTCCCCCAGCAGGCGGGGCACATCCCCCAGGTGCCAGCCCACAGCCCCTGTTGTTCCAGCCCTGAAAGCACAGGTCCCCCATGCACCGGCCCCAGCTTCAATTCCTGACCCTTCCTCTCAGAAGCTAATCTGAGGGCTCAGAGGATTGCTGAAGAAAAGAGGGGAAAAAAGCCTCCGAGTTCTCCACACCAGGGTTATTCAGGCGGCCCGAGAATGCCAGCCCCGTTGTGCATCAGGAAAAAGTTTGAGTGGGTGTTATGGTAGCGCTGGGCTTTCAGAGTCTTCATGAAGTTGACCCCCACCGCCTTGGCTGTCAGAGTCCTAGATCTATCTCCCTGGATATCGGTGTCCCAAATCTCCCATCACTCTGACATCCTAAATAAATGCCCAAACTCACAATGGAAAGATCTCGCAGCTGAAAGACGTGCAAAGAACAGGGACCAACAGCTGCCTGGAGCCCGGAGCCTTACCCTCAGCCAGGCCACGATGATTTGCTTTGTGTCCTTGCTTTCTCAAGGACTCAGTTTTTTTTCTTCTATCATAGGATCCCCACCCCGACAGGATGATTGTGAGGATCAGAGAAGGAAAATTTAGATGACAGACAAACAACATGAAATGTCCTTACCAACGCACATTGTCTGCAGAGCATATGACCCTGCAACGTGCCAGCCTCAGCAGGCCTCAGCCTCATTCTGAGGACTCCTCCTCAAATCCTGGAAGAGAGAGATTTATTTCTCCCATTTTGCTGGCATGTCTCCTACTCCCTGGGTCAGTAGGAGTCATGGCAGACTTAGCACCTACTAGCTTGTATTAACCTTTGACTGCCACCCGTCCAGTGTGAGGGGGTGGATACCTCTGGGGCTGTCCCTCCCTCCCCCATGCAGAGACACACAGTGTCCTCCAAGAGCAGAAGGAATCCCCTCCCTGAAAATCCCCTTGGCGTGATATGTTGGAGACGGGCCCACTATAGGGAGGAGCCTGCAGGCTGGGGAGAGATATACCCATTTGTTGGAGAACCTGACAGGGTCCGAGGCAGCTTGGCTCACCAGGCGGGAAACAGGCCCCATACCCACCACAAACCTCTTTCAACAACAAACTTTGTGAACAGCCGTCTCCCAGGGCAGCTTCCTGCACTGTGTTTGCCTAATCTGTCTGTCCAAAATCCCTCTCCAAACAAGAGGTTTCCTGCCCCACACTGGCAATCAGAGAGCTAATTATCTGGGATTAGAGATGGAATTGGGGGGGTTCCCTTCTAATTATAGGAAAAAATTAGCCCAACCGATGTTGGCAAGGCCACTGGGATTAGAGTTGGAGTCTAAGCTGGGACACAGGTCGGTGAGGAAGGTGGGAGTGTCGCAGGCTCTGGTACCTTCTCCTCCTGACTGTCTCTGGAGTCTGAGAGATGAGGGCAGAAGGAGAGCTTCTGCTGGGGGACCTGGGGGAGGGGTGTGTGTGCGCACGTATGCCAAAGAGAGGGTGAGAGGCAGAGAGACAGACACGGAGATAACAGATGAGCAGAAACAGGAATTGGCAGGAGAAGCACAAGAAGGACCAGGAAGAGATGGAAGATTAGAGGTAAAAGGAGATGGCCAGGCAAGACAGACAGACAGACATCTGTCCGTTGCTGTGGGCTGCGCTCTCCTTCAGAGGCAAGCACAGAAAGGCAGCAGAAACAGGCTTCCCTCCTACCTTCCTCCTTCCCCCTCTCCCCACGCCCTTCCTTCTGGGGTCCAGCACACTGACCCCATTTTGCCACACACAGTGCAGGTGACAAATGCTCTTGACCTGGCCAGGACAAGGAGGAGGTGGGGAGCTTGACCTCCACGGGGCTTCTAGTGAGCTTGAGTTTCTTCTGTGGCCTGAAGATGGGGCTTTCTGCCGAACAGTCCTTGCCTTCTCTCCTACAAGGAGAATCTCTTGGCTCAGAAAACCATTCATTCACTAATTCGTTTATTCATTCTTCCGTTTTACACACAGTTGGAGAACATTACTGTGGGCAAGACCCATCGCAGATCTGTGGATTTCAGTAACCCAGCAGAATGCAAATTGAAATCTGGTTCTTAGTTTTTAGTGGTACCTCCCTCTTCCTTCCCTCTCTTCCAACGTAACAGCATCTATATTTAAACCATCCTAGGAGTAGTTCAGGCCTTTGCTCAGAAACGTCCTGGCCAACACCAAAAGAATATGGGCACACAGTGCAGAGACCTGAGAATTTATCACAGCAATTTACAACAGAGTACAAGTTCACGTGGTGCCAACAGAGCATGTGAGAGCATGAGCGTAATTATTTGTACGTATTCCTATCCCACTTCGTTCCAAATAAGGAAATAGATAGCCCAATAATAAAAACTTTGGCAAAGGTATGTAATGAAACTCACACAGAACTAGAAAATCCCAGTCACATGAGGGGAGTAGAAATAAGTATGCTAACAATAAAGCGAATGTAAGCACCAGGACCCAGCCCCAGATTTGGCCTGAGTATCCTGGTAGACAAATCAAAAAGGAAAATGGGATGATCCAGAAACCCTTACTCTCAGATAGGAAGACGTGTACCTATTTTCCGGGAGAGACGATGCCCAGACATTAATTACATTCTCGAAATGATCTATCACGCGAGACCATGTATATAAACCAGAACAAAAGTTTGACATCAGAATCAGGGCATCTGTTACATGGCAATTTTCTGGTATTAACTCCTGCTGACGCGCCCAGGCTGCCCAGACTGCGGTATCCATGTAACAGTCGACATCCAGTGAATTCCTCTCATGGAGCAACAACAATGAACGGCAAGTACATAAGGCCAATAAAGAAAGCGAAGCTTGCTGGTTAAGCTTTTGTCGTCCAAGCCTTTGGCTTTCTGGGGCTGTAACTTGATGCAAGGATAGAATGCAATTTTTTTAAGCACCCCATTGTGCTTGGCACTCTGCTAAAAGTTGAGTAAAATGAACTATAGAGATTCAGCGTCTAGATCTGGGAATTTATAATTTTTGTTGGCACTTTTACAGGGGCTCAGGCAGCAGCATAAGGGCATTAAAATGACGGACAGTAAGATGTTAACATCATACACAAGACAAAGGTGAATGCGTTTTCAGGAAGCATGTGGCTTAATACAAGATCATAGAAGCAAACTGAACCAGGCTCAAATCTCTTTCTACCACCTGTTGTGATCCGAGGCAAGCTACCTGACCTATCCGAGCCCCAGTTTCTTCATCAGCAGAATGGGTTTGGAGATTAAAGTAGATATTTTGGGTAAGGCGCCAGGGGCCCTGTTCAGCACGGAGTATGTGCTTGGGAAGTGGTAACTGTAGTCCATTCTAGGAATACTAAATAAGGCTCCGTTGCCAGCAGTGGGGAGAGGAGCAACGGGCAAGACAAGGAGAAGACAAGATGTTTGCTCATCCTCAGCAGGATGCCTGGGGACTCCCTAGCCTTGCTGAGAAATCCCCTCAAAACCATCAGCTTTCTCCTGGTTGGGACTGTTCAAAGCCAGTTCCATAGATGTTCTAACCTAGCTTCTTTCCCAGGAGGCCCTAGAACGCTCTCTTTCTTGACTCCGCTTCTGCGACAGCTTGAGTAGGGAACCATGACCCTCCTTTCTCTCATCATTTTTTTTCCCTCTTGGCAAATAGACGGTACCTGGGGTTAGCGGCCTTGCAAGGTCCCTGTTTAGGCTCCTGCTTCCTTCTCAAACCTCAGGTGCCCTTCCTCTGCTTGTCACAGGGAGGCTCAGGTGCCAGTAAGGCACCTTGTCTGGATTGAAGGCAACCAGCCCGCCCCCTACCCCACAGCCTCTGGGTGAAGCCACACAAAGATCCGACCCCCCCACACACACCTGCCTGACAGCTGGGGACCCAGCACTCCCCAGAGCCACAGAGTGGGAGCCACAGAGCAGGACTTCCAGGTGCAGGGCCAGGGGCCAGGCACACAGCAGGCTGGGGTCCTCGGGACACACCCCTCTTGCCCACCCTCTCTCCAGCTGCTGCTTTGCAGTTTCTCTGTACGTTCCAGCTCACTGCCAAATTGTCAAAAGCTATGAGAGGCAAAGTGCTGTTCAGTTAATGATTCCAGTCCCTGGAGAGGTGGAGCGCTCTTTTAAGAGAAAAAAAAAAAAAAGAGAGAGAGGAGTGGGGGCGTGGGAGGGGCGGACGAGGGGGATGCTTTAGTACTCCGCACAAAAGCTGAGCCGTAGCTCCTTCCAGCTCTTTTTAAGGAGCAGATTAGAAGTGGGTAGGTTTGCCCCAGCGGCCTTCTCTCTGTGGGGAAAAGCCTGGAGCCTCCCCCTCACTTTTCTCCTTTTCACAACGTCAAAGGGTTTGAATCGGAAAGCTGCCATCCCCCTTTGGGCCCCAGTGGCCTCGGCCCTCTGTCCCCAGCACAGGTCCTGTGGAGACCCTCGCAAAACCGTTCCCTCTCACAGGAGGCTGCCCTCCCGAGCTGACCACGGACGCCCACGGGGCAAAGGGCTCCTGCTCCTTCCGCCCCCCCTTCCGCTCCTGCCCTCCCTCTGTCCTCCCCCTCCCCTCTTCTCCTCCCTTTCCTCCCCCCTCCTTCCTCTCCCTCCTTTTCTCCATTCCCTCCTCCCCCCTCTCCTCTCCCTTTCTGCCTGTTTCTCCTCCTCCTCCTTCCTCTTCCATTTATCCTCTTCCCCTCCCCTCCCCCCTCCCCTCCCTCCCCCGCTCCACCTCTCCTCCTCCTCTACCTCTCCTCCTCCACGTCCCCCTCCTTCTGCTCCCCCTTCCCCCCCTGGCTCCTCCTTCTCCCTCTTCCCTTCCTCCTCCTCCAATGCCTTCCTCCACCCACTCTTGCCCCCCACCCCCCCACCCCCGCAACACCCAGCTCACTCCCTTGGAAAGGACAGAAGGTGGGGGTGACCGATTACCCCAGTGGGCCCCTGAAGAATTTCCTCCCTGCCTGATCTTTCTCCGTGGCCTGGTCCCACCCAAGTCTGTGGATGCAAAGAAAATCCGGCCAAAATCCCTCACCTCCCAGCAGCCTTTTCCAGGGTCCCAGATGCCTTCCCATCCCTTATCTAATCTGTCCCCTCCGCAGCCTCCTCAAGCAGCCAGTATTGTTTTTACCGGTTTTGCAGATGAGAAAAGTGAGAATTAAGTCCCTGGGCTGAGTGCCCCCAATGTCACCTCCACCCCAGCCAGTGAAGACGTCAGCCCTGACTGGACGGTCGGCACCTGTCAGCTGGGAAGATTGAAGTGTGGGGCTGGAATGATCTAGGAGGGAAACTGAGAAACCTAAGAGGCTGCTGGAGAGGAGACCTGTGTGCCCTTTAGTTTCTGTCACCTCCAAGTGTGATCTGGCTTTATGGTTTTGTTTTTTGTTTTTTGTTTTTTTTAAGGTTATTTTGTTCCAAAATGTCCCTAGAGTCGTTCCTTGTCAGTGTTGGTCTCGGGCGTCTGCTCAGGTCCTCATGCAGAGAATTCCGCAGAACTGCTCGAATGCGGCCACTCCCTGGGTGCGGTGATGTGGGCTCTCCAGACTCCAGGAGCACAGAGCCCCCTGGGACGAGAAAGCCTCTTGGGTCGGGAGGAGGGAGGAGGCTGGCAAGAAGGACAGGGCTGCTCTTTGCTGCCCGTGAGCCTGCTGGGTATTCTGCTCGCGCTCCGAGAAAGCCCGTAAAAGTTTGCCCCTTGCCAGGCTGGGCACTCCTCTCCTTCCGCCTGTGCTGTGGGTCCTGACACCACCGGTGCTATTGTAATGAACCCCCCGCAGGGGCTGCCTCCCGGCGCTGTGCCCGCAGCTGTGGGGCATCGGTGCCAGGAGGGGCTGGGCACTGAGGAGAGGCAGGTGTCCAGTGAGAGAGAACAAGGTGACCGGGAAGGGTCTAGGGGCAGCGAGGCGGGGGAGTCCGGCGACCGTCAGTGGCAGACCACGGAGATCAGACAGCCCTTGCTCAGCCTCCCCCACCCCACCCCATCTTGATTAGAGTGATCCAGCCCCAGAAGAATAGCAATGAATTAATTAGGGGTCTGTTGTCACGAAGCAGCTCATTATTAAAGTCCTTCTCCTGGGAGGGGAGATGGGGAAAGGTGTGAAGACGACAGCTAGTCAAACAATCTTTTAAAAGAGCCAGACCCTCCCCCCAGCTGTCTGTTCTGCCCTTGGGCTCTGCTGGGAAGTCAGACATACCAGAGCACAGGGGCAACCCCCCCACCCCCGTGCTGGTGTCTCGGGATTTCAGGGGATAGAGGCCTTCTGGCCCCACTTCCTTTCCCTTCTCCTCTGATGCTCTTTCTCAGACCCCAGCTCTGAGCCCATCTCTGCACTTTATTTAACCCTTGCTTTCCATTTGCCTTTAAGCCAGCCGAGCTCCAGCCGAGTGGGCCCAGAGTTCTTTATACAGCAGCACCTTAAGCCTTTGCAGTGCTCTCTTCCCAAGAGCTCTTAGTAGTCCACTGGGAGCCAAAGAGATCACTTCAACAGAAGCGTGTACAGCGTCTTTACATGTCAGGTTCCAGATGTGGTGGAGGGAGGGGGAAGGTGTGCAAAGCCAGATTCTCTCTTTCTTCATTTATTATTTTCCAGAAATGGGGAAACAGAGGCCTAGAAAAGCGAAGGCCTCACAGAGTTGAAATTGTGGCTCTTCTGCCCACCAGCTATGTGACCTTGATGTCACCTCACACTTCTGTGCCTCTGTTTCTTCATCTGTAACATGGGACTAATAGGGTTGTGGTGAAGATTTAATGAGAGGGCGTGTAGAGAGCCCTTAGCACAATGTCTAACACTCATAGGGGTTAAATATATGGGAGCTGTGGCTAATGTTCCATTCCTAGCCAGTTTCAGGGACTCATTCATTCCATCCTCAGGTGTGATTCAAGCCCTACTATGTGTACAGTAGTAATGAATGCAGGAAGGCATATGAAACTGTACCAAGAAGTGTCTGTTTCCTAGGAACTTACAATCTTAGGAGAGATCACTGCATGTGTTCACAGATCACCATGCCAAGAGACTTGCTAGGGACTCTGGGAGTTCAAAGGAGAGATCAGGATGGGCTTCCTGGAGGAGGGGGCATTTGGGTTAGGCCTTGAAGGATGGCTAGGATCTAGGAAGGAGAATAAATTGTCAAGCCAAGACATGATGACCAAAAACCCAGAGACGTAACTAGAGAATGGTGAGAAGGCCATGCTAGCTAGACCCATGCATGGCAAGGAAGGGACATGAGCTTTTCTAAATTATCAGTGGGGGCAGTTAAAGGCGTTCTGTGTGCATGTGCATGGGTGTATGCGATGATTTACTTTCTTTCATATTCCAAAAGTAGTGTATGTTCATCACAAAAAAAAAAAAATTAGAAGTGAGATAAGCAAGAGAAAGAAAATTACAAACACCTGAAATTTGAGGATTTTGCATACAGAAAAGGCAGGATCAAATAAGAGTTTTAAGAAGATTAATCTGGCCGTGTTGGTAGAACAGATTAGAGCAGGAATATGCTGGAGGCAGGGAGATTTCTCAGGTTATTGCTGTAGCCCAGATAAGAGGCAATAAAGACTCAGGCCTCGACCGTTAGCAATGGGAAGAGAAGTCCGGCGGCGTGGGTGTGCTCTCCAGTCTCTCGGTTACCGCACATTTTCTGCACCACGGTGTATGCAAGCCCCATGCATTTTCCAAATGACTCTTCCTTTTAAAATCTCAGGGAGCCTCCTGCGTTCAGGTACAAGCCCCGTGTCAGATAGCTGTGCTCACAAGTCTAGACCTCCCTTCCCATCCTTACAGCTTTAAATGTCATCCTCGGTGTTCATGAAAGGCAGAGATTACTATTCCAGATTATAAAATGCAGAGCAATTTTAGCCATTGAAAAGAATGAGTTAATTAAAGAGGGTAATAACCCTCTTAAACGCCCCACCCTTTGCTCTTTTTCCAAACTGCAAGTGTCCTCCTTTGTCACAGTGGAGGAGACAGCTATATGATCTATTGTGTCCCCCAGGACTTATCTCCAGGGGCACTGAGCACTTTTTAGATGTAATTTTTAGTCCCAGTGCAGGTATTGTCCTCTTGTTTGACTTAGGGAAAAGCGAGGCCCCAGAGGGAGCCTCATGAAAGAGACAGAGTACAGGCTTTGGAATCAGGCAGACTCCGCTTTGAGCTTGGCTCTGTCCCTAACTTGCTCTCCACTCTTAATGTTTCTTGTTCTGTGAATTGGGGAGGCTGACTTCCCGGTGTTCAAGATCATTTCATGTTTATACCCCCAGCCTTTTGCACTTGGGTTGACATGTTCGATCGTTGTTCAGTAAATACGTTGAACCACACTGATAAAGGGAGATAAGCGATTCAGAAGCCGCCTGTGTTCAGTCCCAGAAAGTGCTCCTTTGCTGCGGGCAGGGCATTTCCAAGGCAGTTTACCTGGGTATCAGTCTGCCTGATTCTCACTGAGATGAGGAGAATCTGCCTGATCCTTCTGTGGTGATTCTCACCACACCCCCTTCCAAAGCTTGGCCAGGAAGCCTGCATCGCCCTCCCGGTGGGCCCAAAGAGGTGCTTCCAAATCATTCCCAGTCCAAAACTCTTAAAGGGTAGATGCTATCCTAAGCCAGGCAGGGCATCCCCAGGCAAGGAACCTGTGTGTGGCACCTCGAATGGGGATTCTGAGAGCCTCACGTGGCTGGAGCTTCAAGTAAACAGAGATTTCGATTTGGCAGAGGTTGCTCATTATTCTTTATTAATTCCTCCCCCCAACCCCTCCATGCACCCCCCCCCAACTCTGTGCGCTCCCTGTGAGTTATTGCTTTGCTGCTGTGTGATGTGATTTCGGCTGTGGCTGTTTAATGCTTCAGCTGTCCCTCGCCAGTGTTTATCGTATTGTTTCCCAGAACAATCAAGTGCTTCCGCTGCCCCTGGCAACTTCTTCTGGTTCCCGGATCCTCCTAACTGGCGGAGTCTGAGCTGGAGCAGCGTTGCAAGGTGGGGCTGGTCCAAGGCCAGAGCCCCACACTCCCAAATGCCCATCACAGGCACCTGTGTTAAGCTCCTGCCCTATCCTTGGCCTGGGAGCTCAAAACCCTCCCTGACAGAGGGAGAACCAAGAAGTGGGTTCTTTTGCTTCTTGATCTTGATGTCACTCTCTGCTGAGTCATAAAGGGAGAGGCCCCTGGGATAAGGAAGTTGGTGCCCTTTTGAAGTGCAGTTGGTCCTTAAACACAGGAAGGTCTGAAGCAGAGGCTACCCTTCTCAGTTCTGTGGGGCCACGTGGATCAGTGGTCATGTGGCCATCCAGCCCTGGCCGATGAGGAGCAATGAAGCCAAGATTTAGGAGAAGAGACCCTTACTGCAGCCAACCCCCTCAGCCTGATCTCTGAACACTTCTAGTCACTGCTCAGGAAATATTCACTACATCACCCATCATAAACCAGGCTCTTAATTCTCACTGTTCCGAGATGCGGAAGTCCAGAGAACCAACGGTTTCTCTCAGGAACCCCTCCCCACATTCCAGGAGAAAGCCTTCCATGGCTTAGCCTTCCAAGAAGGATGAAATCCAGGAGCCTCTAGAACATGAAACCCTCTGCCAGATCACCCGCCCTCCCACCAGTTTAATATCTAGGGCAGATTCCCAACATGCACAGAAATAGAAGTAATTGTACATGGAAATGTCAATCTCCAGTGTCAAAGCCCAGTGACTAACCGACAACTCACCTGGGACCAGTTCTAGAACCATCTGCATATGTGTTGTAGGGTGTGTGTGTGTCTGTGTGTGTATGCACCTGCACGCACCAGGTAGGGGTGCAAAATTCACAAAGGTTAGCCTATCTTAGTGACCTTCTTCCTTTTCAGGGCCAGGAGGGGTCCTTGGCCTTGTCTTTCTCCACCTCTACTCTCCTGGTTCCCTGTGACCCAAAGGCTGAGTTTCCCTGGCTCCAGTGTCCCTCTCAGTTGTCTCAGCATTCAGGGCCGGGATCCCTCCAGGGATCCTCGGCCTCCCTGACTGGGAGTCTGCATGGTTAGTTCATCCTTGCAGAGCTCTGGGGAAGGGGCAGACAGAAGCAGCCTGGGAGGCGCTGCTGCCTCTGTGTGCATGTGTGTGTGCGCGTGCATGCTTGCATATGCAGCGGAGAAGGAGGAAGCATCTCGGAGTTGAATTTACCAAAGCCTTCAATCTATAAATAATTCGGGTCATGAAGCTCTACAAAAATAAACTTCAGCTTGAATCCTCTCGTGCAGCACTAAAGGCAGCTGCAGATACACTCGCTCATTAACTCACCCCCAAGTTCAGTCTGAGCAGCACCAGGCCTGCCCCACCTCTCCCCTGTCTAAACGTTTACGTATGTGTGTATGTGTACGCAAACCCCCACACATTCATATAGTACGAGAGCCCTGATTCCTGAGAAAGAGATAAAATCAAGTAATATAGGTGTCTTCCAAAGTGACTTTTCCGATGTAAAAGGACAAGCCCTCAATAAATGCACGTCAAGAGTCTCATCCTCTCCAGGCACTCAGGTCAGAGAGACCAAGTTTCCAAGAAATCTGGGCTCAGACATAACAATAACACGCTTATACTGACATCACACTTGAAATGAGCCAAAGCACTCACATCTCCACCCCTGCTCAGCCGTTCAGGCACCACCTCCCCCAGGAAGCCTTCTGCTCAGGGCCTCCCTCACGCCCCAGCCTCCTGGGGGCGTTAGCCCCCCTGCCTGCCACCCCTTCCCCCTGCCAACTCCTCTCACAAGGGCTAAACCGTGTGTTCCTGAAGACTGGTCGGCTTGTCCATTCCCAGCTCCTGGGGTTTCCCAAGGGGATCCTGTCCCGTAGCATCCCCAGCGCCGAGCGCAGACCTGGCTCACAGCAGAAGTGTCATAAACGGATATTGGACAGTCCTGAAAGTCATAGCTAATAACTCATTTCACTCTCCTAGCATCCTTTTTGTGCTCATAAGGACAGGAGTTCCCACCTCCTTTGGCCGTTACAGAAACTATTACACAAACAAGGGAGGTGACTTATCTGAAGTCACATAGGCCTTTAATGAGAAGGCTGGGGTTAGATCCTGGTCCTCCAGACACCAACCGGTGCCTCCCTCTGCGCGGTGACACCTCTCCAACCAATCTGTTTCCTACCGGGAGGGCCCAAGAAGAAGATTCCCAACTGGTTTTCAGCAACTCTTGCCAAGTAAATAAATAAATAAATAAATAAATAACATTACTATTTATGCTGCCAGTACTACTAATAAAGTGACATTAGGGTGACAAATCCCAGGCAGGGGGTCCATAATTTAGAGCTAACTATAGACAAAATTGATGCCCAAGAAAAAGGGTTTGGAGAGGCCTACAGGTAAGCTAGTTAATTGGAATTGGATATGCTGATTTGAATTGGACGTTCCAGAGGCTGTCATTAATTTCTGCACAGGCCTAGCTGTGGTTTAAAGCAAGGCACTAATGGGATTACTATTTCCTTCTCACTTAGCGGAGGCCCCTCCCCAGCCGGAGGGCCCAGCAGTCACCCTCCCCTGGGCTGCACCTCGCATTTCGCCACCCCACAAACGACCCTGATAAACTGACTTTTCGCCTCCCAATGAAGATTCCTGAAAATTAGGTTCCGAGTTTATGGTCGACTCCAGGCAATGGGTGATTGCCCTGCCTGGACCTTGGGGTCTGAAAGAGGACGTGTGGGGGAGGGGAGAGCTGGGACTTTCTGTCTCTCCCATCTGTTCTGTCTGTTCTTCTGGCAGTGATGAACAGCTCCTTTGCCCCTTAGTGTCCTCTCCTAAGAGGGTCGCAGAGCACCTGAGAAGTCCCGCTGTGTGTGGGACTCCCTTCTCTGTCACTCTTTAGCTGTGCGATCTTGGGAATGCTACTGAATCCCCCCAGGCCTCAAATTTCCTATCTGTAAAATGGGAATAATAAGAACATTTACCTCAGAGGTACTTGCAAGGATAAGAGAGTTGATTTTTGTTAAGCACTTTCGACAGCACTTGGCACACTGTAAGAGCAATAGGAGGGTAGCTGTTGTAAGTTCTTGAGGCAAACGGGGCCCTTCGAAAATTCACTAGGTCTGTGCTACTGCCTTCAGGTAGGGCCATGTCAAACCATGAAGCAAAAGAAGTAATCCTGTGTTCAAAACCCTCCTGAGAAGGTCGCAGGGTCCTATAGCCACTCAGTCTCACAGTGAGCGCTCTACGCAGCAGGAGTTCTTACTAGAACCAGCCTGGATCTCCTTGCACAACGGTGTGGGCACCTTCTATCTTTCGCTGGTTTCAATAAAGACTGTCCCCCTCCGGCTGGCCCTCTTATCCTACCTCATGAGCTTTGTCCAACCAAAATGGCCTCTGTAGTTTCTGCATGTCCACTGAGGCCAGGCCCTCTCAGAAGAGGAGGAGCCCAACTCAAAAGTCATGTTCAGGTGACTCTCCTGCCCCCGAGCATGTCGCCTCCCTTCTCTGTCCCAGCTCCTCCCCTGCCCTGTGCAGCTCGGGCTGTAGACCCCCTTCTCTTGGATTGGTTCGTGACCTACTTCAGTCCATTGTTGACCTTGTGGTCATTGAAACCTGGCCCTGGGGACACAAGCTGAAAAGCTGAAAACTGTGCCACCACACTTTAGCTCTTCTGGGACCACACCAAATAGATGTGATTCATTGGATTTAAAAATCCCACCTTGGCTCAGGACCAGCCCCTACCACTACCATCCTGTGTCTGGCAAGGGTGGAGACAACTTTGAACCTCAGAACTTTCTCTCCGAGGCAGAGCAGTCTGGGAAACCATGTGCTTGCCCTGCGGCAGGACCCTTGTCCCCAGTGTGTGCTGTCTCCATCCGCCATGTGCTCTCCTCTGGGCCACACGGGCTACAGCCGGGTTGAGCCCCGGTTCCACCACTGGCCAGCTGCGAGCCTGGAGCGGAAGAGCTTAGGTGAGGTGAGCTCCAAAGTCCTTATAGCTCTAGCACATGCTACAGTGGTTCTCCTCTGGCCGGCACTGAGCAGATCACCGTGGCCTGTTATCCAGAAGGGAAAACTGAGGCTCGTGGGAGGGATCTGAACGCAAACTGTACCATTAGGCAGAACTCAAGCCCAGGCCCAGAGTTTGAACAGAAACCCGGGAACCCTGTGTCCCAAACCTACACTCTGCCCACCCGGTCTCTCCGGCCACTGCCTGCCAGACCCCGCCCCCAACTTGTGCCCTTGACGCCCCCCCTCCTGGCCCCATCCTCCATCTTCTCTGCCCTCCCGCAGGTGTCTCGGAGGGTTACACAAGCTGGAGGCAGTTAACATGGGATGAGGGAGTAAGTGGGGAGGCAATAGTGCTCTTCCCTCCAGAGATTTAGACTGAATGAAATAGGATCGCTTAGTTCAGGTTCAATACCAGGAACAGTTTCTGTTCTGGTTTGGTTTTAGCTTTGACGTTTGAGAGTTATGTAGGTTTGATTCTGCCTTCAACTGCTTTGTTAAAAGATTGGGGTTGCAGATGGAAGAAAAAAAAAAAAAACCCCTACGTAGATCTCTGATTCAGGAAAAAGTTAGTGGCTGGGATTGGTCGTAAGTGGAACGCAGCAGAGTGTGTGATGATAAGTTGACTTTGATTTGATTCCAGCTCTAATCTGGCCCTGGGTACCATCTCGTCTCAGGGACCACAGAGGGCATTCCCCCTTTGGACTTTGTGTCCGGACCCTGCCAGGGAGGCAGGCGGGTGCCCGGGTTCATGGGGTGGAGGCTGCCCCACCTGGCAGAAGGTCAACATGCCTCTCCAGGAGGCGAGATCTGGGGCCGGGCCTGAGGGGGCTTACTGGTTCCACAGCTCCTAGGGCAGAGCCGGGGTAGCTTGAGGAGACTTAAATCTCCCTGAAGAAGAGTGGCTGTCGTAGGGAGGGTGATGAGAAGCACTGGCCCATTTCCCCTTCAGAGGAAGAAATAGAGCCCGAACTCCCCCATATAATGGAGACAGTACACTGAGGTCAAATCAGCAGGAAGCCATGACCCTCATGTCTTTTCTTTACTGTCTGCAATAGCCCAGGAACTTTTTTGACTAAAAACTGCTGAATTTCTAGAAGGACCTCAAGGAAATTTCAGATCGGTCCATCTAAGAGAGAAAGCTATTTCAGATGTTAAGGGGAACCTTTTTAATTGTGAGGCATTCTTCCAGGTAGAGACCTTTCCCTCTGCTTGAATTCGTAATCATGGTTGCGCTGGGGTAGAGGGTAATAACCTCAGCCTCGTGACATCACTGCTGACCCCAGAGTCTTCCTCCACTCTCTGAGAATGAATTAAATGACCCCCCCAAACCCTTCCCCGGATGCAAGAGCTACTAGCTGGCAGAGAAAAGGCAAAGAGGAATTTATTGTGGCGTCAGGCACCAAGCTTGGCCCTTGGGATGAGTAAGTCCTGGTCCTTGCCCCTCAGGAACTCCTGGTGTGGTGGGAGAGGAAAGGCCGTGGTTAGAAGTATGAGAGAAAATTGAAAGGGAATGTGAGGGGGTGGGCGGCCTGAATCCTACAATCTTCCAGAGAAAATGCCTTTTGACCTCACTTTGACTTAGCGCTAGAGTTCATGAGACTTCATCACCTGGTTCCTCGTTCATGTCCTTTCAACAAGTATTTCTCAAGCATCCCATCTTATCCATCACCAGCCAGGTTCCCGAACCCATTCTCGTCCTCAGAGGGTTGTTAGAGAAATAGAAAACGCATCCTTGCCCTCGCAGTGTTGACAGACTTATGCACGTGTGAGCCAATTAGAGAACAATGTGAGTGGGTTGTCAATACACAGTAGCAAGTACATACACAATGAACAGATCAATTGATTATAATCCTAAGACAAAATGGTAGGGGGAAAAAAGGCATCAGGGTGATGAGCAATTAGTACGGTGGAGAGATTAGGGAAGGCTTCACGAAGGAAATAGGGCTCAAGCTTGAGGGGGTTCAGCTGGGCAGAGGACAGAGACAACAAACCAGGCTGGGGATTATTTGTTCAACGGTCAGCTGCTATATTGAGAACAAGAAACGGGAAGGCAGGAGCATATTCAAACCGAGGACTCCTGGATGCCAGTTTTTTGTATGACCTTAGGGATTGTCTTTGCAGAGCTTAGACTAGCCCTCACGAACCCCCAGACCAGCAGCCTCCACATCACCCGGGAATTTGTTAGACGTGAGAATTCTCAAGCCTCATTTCTGCTGAATCAGAAACTCCAGGGGCGGGCTCAGCAATGCATTTTCCCAAGCCCCCAGACTCCGCCCCCCAGCCCGTGCTGCCCCTACCACCACCTTGAGATGATTCTCAAGGCACGCAGCCTTGAAAACCACTGGACTCCATCTCTGCTTCTTGACCCTGGCCACTCATCAGATTCACCTGGGGAGCTTTGAATCCCCAAGAAGACGCCCAGGCCACACCCACAGAGGTTCTGATTAATGGATCCAGCCCTGGCATTCATATCTTTTAAAACTCCCGAGATAATTCCCAAGTGCAGGCAGGGCTGAGAAGCAGTGAACTTGATGGTGTCTGAGTCCTTTCTTTCTGACTTATTATCCAGAGCTGGGCTCTGAGAGTCTGAGCCAGGATTTTTGGCTCTCCAGAATCCCAGGGTGAATTTGCACACATGCAGGGATATGTTTGGGGGCAGAAAGACCCTCTTGAGATTTTAAAATCTTGAGTCTCTTGATGACCAGCTTTCTGATCTTTTATGGGATTGTGGAACCATTCTTCCTCGCCCGCCCAAGGCAGAAACACTGTAAGCAGATGTTGACTCCCCAACCCTAAACACCAATCAGTGTGCACAAGCACACACTCACACACACACCCTCCACACCATGCTGTAAATATATGTAGACACACGACACAATAACCACATTGGGATATTCAGAATTGTTCCTAAGGACACATACGCACACACAAAAGAACCCACCATCAGAAATCCCAGACCTGGAAGCTGGGCTGTTTGAACTGAGAAGCACCTCTGCCTTCCCTGAAGCCAATTCTGGTTCAAAGTAGCAAGTAGGGATAGGGTGGGGGGAATTATCTTCGGTAAAAGGACCTGCTCTAGGCCAAAGCAGGTAATCCCCTGGGGGACGGCTGAGTACCGATGCTGAGGATGCCTTGTTTCCTTTACAGATTCGAGCCGATGGTCCCCCCCATGGAGGGGTCCAGTACGAGATGGTCTCCGTACTCAAAGACGGGAGCCCCATCCTCCGGGACATGGCCTTCTCCGTTGATGAGCGTTACCTATACATCATGTCTGAAAGACAGGTAAGGGCCCACCCGTCCCTCTTTTCAAAGCCCAGGAGTAACTGATAACTTGTGACCTTTGGTCAGAAACTGTTCATCTAACCAGGGGGTCCGCTGGGCTTGCGACTCAGGGTCCAGGGACAGGCAGAGTCCTTGGAGGCTTTCACAGGGAGCCAGAGAGAAGCAACTGGGGCCAGCCACTTCCCGGAGGCTTCTCTCCAGGCCACAGCCCCTGTCTCAGTGCGTGATGAACAGCCCCGCAAGAACGGGCCAGACTGCACGAAGCAGCTTGGTGTGATTAGGGGGTAGATTTACAGCTCCCGGGCCCACAGAGTCTGCTGCTCGAGGGAGCCAAAGAAGTGTAAATAATCCAGGCCTCCTGGCTAGGCCTGATCCTGGGAGAGACAGACCCAAGATGGGGCCCCAGAAGGAGATAAAAATCTTGGCCTGAGTCATAGACTGATGCCAGTAGAAGCTGGCCAGCTCTGGGAAGCCAGAGTTGGCCTGAGAAACAGATTTCTACCCTCTGCGCGGTAACCACTGGGCAGGGTCCTCGCCTTCTCTGATGAAACATGATTCCCCCCTGAGTGTATCTGCTCTGAATATGTGTGAGCAAAGAGAAGGTAAATGCGGGATAGCCACGGTGATGGGCAAGGTGGTGGGGGGATGGGGAATGGAGCATTCACATATTAATGGTGATGCAGAAAGCAAAGCAAAGACCTTCAGAAAGGCTGGTATCTGCCAGTCCTTCAGTCAGTGGGTCTACTGCTGTTCAGCAGGACGCTGGTCTTGGCATTGACTCGGCTAGACAAAGATGCTGGGCTGGAGGACCAGTGAGCGTTCACGAGGTACCTCCCAGCTCCTGAGTGTTTGTCATCCCAAACACACTGCAAAGATTCCCGGTGTACTTGGTGAATCCCACCTTGCCCAAAGTTCTTTTCCTCTTTTTTTTTTTTTTGAATATAAGAATGCTGAATCCGGGAATGAGGGGAGAGTGGAGGGAGAAGGCAGCGACCAATGGGCACATAACTGCACTGAGGGAAGCAGTGACGCAGCTCTAACTCAAAAATTACTTCTTGAGAACAGATGACACAAATCACATGCAGATTGCATGCAAATTTTATCCAGACCCCCTTGAACCCACCTGTCTTTTTACCTTCTTTCATATGGCCCCTGCAGTTGAGGCATAAACAGGGGCAGATGGGAATTGGGTGAAGCTGGAGGAGGCTTAGCCTAACCTAGGATGGGGAAGACAGTCTCGGAAATAAACATTGATGTCTCATTCTAATAAAACAGTCCGTGGGCCCTAACAAAGCCCATGATTGGGAATATATTTATCGGGAACGATGTGCTGGGAAAGCATCAAAAGGAAGGGGACTTGACCTCTACCCTCAGGTTGTTTACAGTCTTACGAGGGAGACACGTAGCCAGTTATCTGTAACATCCCACTGAAGCCTATAAATATTCTGCCTTTTTTCCCTATTCTTTTCTATTTATAGACATAAGGTTATTTCTTAAACAGAAACGGTGGATGCTCACCATGCAAATTCCGGCAATACATACAGAAAAGAAAATAGCAATGAGTACCCAGACGGGTCTTCCCAAAATGTAACACCATGTCAACATTTGGTGAATACCATTGTAGATGCTTCTGCAGGATAATAATCAGACAGAGGGATGGATGGATTCATGGCAGTCCAGAGAGGTGGATAAATCATGGTCAGAAGGATCCAGCAGATCCATAAAATGTGATATTTTCAGAACACGTTATGTATGCCTGAGGACCAGGAAGGTAACTTTTGGTAAAAACTCTTTTCTTGGGCTCTCTGAGCCCAGCGTGGTGGAAAAGCATTGACAGCAAGCAGAAGTGACCAGTGAGGCCTTAGGAGAACTGAGAAGATGCCTAGGCTCAGATTTTGGCTGCATATCTGTTTCTCAAATGGGATCTTTTCTGGAATTACATTCAAAATGTGGCCAGAGGAGAAGGGCCTGGGCCTGAGCTGGAGCCTAACAAGTGGCCTTTGGGGAATAGGATGACCTCCTGAGATCGTATCTAGTGTCACCTCCGAGAGCATCAGCCCTGGCCCAACCAAGGGTCTGCATAACGTATCTCAAAGTGTCCTGGCCTTTGTTCTCATTTTCTGCTGCTGCTGTGCCGTTCTTGTGCTGTCTGCCCCAAACACAGGGCTTCCGTAGTAGCTGGTCCCACTGAGCAGCTATGGGAAGAACTTGGGGTTAATGGGGCTGTCTCCGGCAGGTGAGATATTAGCCAAGAGAGCTCCCCATGCCAGGTGGGGCTGTGATCTGTGGGCAACGTCTAAGGGGGATTTGTAGCCGAGCTCTGAGACCTGTCACCCTGAGAGCTGTAAATTGTGTAGAAATGGGTAGCAAGGTGATTTCACCTGGGGATGGTCCCAGGGATGAGGGCCAAGAACAGCTCAGGGGGCCCATCTGTCTGAGCCCGAGCAACTCTGAGTATGGGGTACTCACATCCTTCAAGAAGCACTTTCACGGGAGCTGATGAAGATGGAGTCCGATGGCTTAGGGGTCTGGTCCAGTTGTGGCTAGATCTGGAAGCATGATCCTCTCCCTGGTCATGAAATAGAGAAGTTGCTTCAGATAATAAGATTGTCTCTGAAGTCTGAAGCTCTGATTTGGATCCTGTCTCAACAGTCCATAGCCACGTGGCCTTAAACCAGTCGCTCAGCCTCACTGTGTCTCACCGGGGTCAGTGTGAGGTTCAGCAGAGACTCTGCTCAGCAGAAGGGAGTTTCTCTCCCATGATCTCACATGCCACATAGACCCTGGGTCACTGAGCTTTCGTAGGGCCCCTTCTGGCTCTCAGGCCTTTACGATTCCACCTCAGGAGGGTGGTGACCATGATTGATGATGAAGGGGAAGTGAAGTGGCTGTGGGCTACAGCCAGTAGGCCTCGGGCTAAGCCTGGAGCTCCATGTTCTAGTCTGGGCCTGCATCTGACGAACTAGGGGGCCTAGATTTTTGAGTTCTCACAGACTCAGTTTCCTCCCTTTCAGAGACACAGTTAACAAATCTAACTCTAGGCTCCCTTTCCTGTTGAAGAGGCTTGTCCAAGGTGTTGGGATTGAGACTCTCCTCCATCTCCAGAAGACAACACCAGAACTACAGTAGACAGGCCTGAGGTTAGACCAAATGAGGAACTTTTAGATTTATTTTTTTTTTTATTTTTTTTTGACAGAGAAAGATCACAAGTAGGCAGAGAGGCAGCAGAGCGAAAGGGGGGGGGAGAGCAGGCCCCCCGCTGAGCAGAGAGCCTGATGCGGGACTCGATCCCAGGACCTTGAGATCATGACCTGAGCCGAAGACAGTGGCTTAACCCACTGAGCCACCCAGGTGTCCCAAATGAGGACCTTTTAAAACAAGAGTTGTATGAGGCCGTGGGTGTCCGTGTGAACTTCCTCCCCGAACGGTGACAGAGAGGGCAGAAATGCCGGCTGTTTATGGATGAGCATACTGCTGTTTTGAGGCAATGATTTAAGACTTCTGAGGTTCTGGAAGACCTGAGACCTTCTAAGACATCATGGGGATGGGGATGGGGATTCCCCTCACTTTCTGGTAAATCTCTGAGCAGCCTGCTGTCATCCCGGCCCTCACCTCATCCCCACCTCTTGTCTCTCTGTCCCCCTGCTGCTTCCCCAAGACACAGCACCTGTTGTACCTTTGGCATCTTGGAAGTGTAAACCCAGTCTCTGGCCTCAAGTTCTGCCTAGAAAAGTTTGCATCTCCCCACAGAACTGGAACGATCCCATACAGCTCATTCATTCTCGCTCCCTCCCCCTCTCTCGGTTAATTACACGTAATTAAAAAATAGGACTAGTAAGAAGTGTTGGGTCACTGGTGCCACCGCCTAACAAGCCGATGTTAATGGACTGTTAATAGATCCAGGGCTGGCCAGTCCCAGGGGAACATTTGGGAACTGATTTCCCAATCCTGCTAATTGCCCAGGTGCCCCACGGATAGGATGCCTGGTTCTTCCCTAGAAAGTCTGCCCCAGCTTCCTCAACAGCAGATTGACAGATGCTGTGGATGTGAATACAAGTTCTCCCGTCTCCTCAATGTCTAATGGAAGTCAGACAGCAAGTCCAGGGGAAATCAGGCTACAAGCCAAGTGCAGAACTGAGCGAGAAGATGAAAAGAAACTTGATAGCTCCAGTTTCCACCCAACTCGTCAGGTTGGCCACTCCCAGATAAAGAATATAACGCTGTACTCGACGTGGATGGGAAAGAGTATGGGGATGGAAGCAATTATTCTATTTTATACTTTAATTAGTTTGAATTAGCAGAGGGAATAGAGGCATAAAATTATCCAGCGAAGGGTGAAATGGAAAAAGGGAGTCACAGTGGAGAATGGCTCCTTGCAGGCTGGAAAGGGCCTTGGGAACAGCAGAAAGGCTGGCAGTGGGACGTGCACATGTGTGTGTGTGTGTGTGTTTTCGGGTGGGTGGGGGCATGGGATGCAGCTGTCTATTTCAGAGCCTGGGAAGGCAATATAGCGTAGTGTTTAAGAGCTGGAGCCTGAGAATCAGACTGATCTCCATTTAACCCACAGCCACTTGCTAGACATTCAGCTTTGAGATCTCACACCACTAACCCCCAGTTTTTTCATCTGTATAATGGGCCGAATAATGGTAACCGTTGTGTCTGACACATAGTGCCTTCAGTGTGCTATATAATTATTATCATCATTGCTTCTGTCAGTCATATTATTAGAAGTTCTCTGGGACCCCAGAGAAGGCTAGAACCCTCTCCACTTAAATTATGGCTGGGATAGAGTTCCCAAGTTAAACACCTCCAACCTGTCATTCCTGCCGCTCCCTCCTAAGGGACAGCTCAGAAGCCTGTGGCCTGGCCCAGTGACAGCATCAGGCTAAGTCGCTCATAATCTGCTATTTATTTTAAAAATCCAGGAATGTGCCCAGCAGACTAAACAGTCCCGCTCCCCTTGATATAAGCAGAGGCAGCCCCGGGCCCAGATGTGAGGCCCAGGAGGCCAGTCATGCAGGCATCTATGGAGAGAAGGGAGGAGGGGCACCCTGAGTGTTGGTCAGGCCCCAAGTCCTCAGGGTCCTGTCTGGCTGCACTCGAGGACACGGGGCCAAAAAAGGGCCACCCATGGGGCTTTTCATTTCTGGCCTCTACGGGTAAGGAAACCAGGTCTCAAAACGTAGGGCTGCCATTCCCTGAGTACTGGGCACTCAGACCCCAGTTCCGAGTGACCTTGTGTTTGTCTGTAGCTAGCTCACTGTTCTGGTCACTTATTGCTATATAACAAACCACTTCAGAATTCTGGGATGTGAAACAAACATTTTATTATGTTCCGAAGCTGTGTCAGTCAGGGACACAGATGTGGTGCATCGAAGAGGGTTTGTCTCTTCTCTACAACACAAATAACTTGGGGTGCTAAGAATTCTAGGGACTAGAATCTTCTGGAAGCCTCTCCTGTCTGGGAACTAGAAGGCTCTGCTCAGCTGGGACTTTTGACCGGAGTGCCTCAGACAAGTTGTCTCCATGGGGCATAAGATTTCCTCACAGCACGGTGAACCCTAGAGTCCAACTTCTTGAGCGTGGCAGACCATGGCAGACACAGCAGCTCAGGACTCAGAGAGTGAGCCTTCCCACAAGTAAGGCAGAAATGTCGCCCTTTAGACACACCCTTAGAAGCCACAGAGCTGTCTCTCCTCCCTTCCCCTTCACCTCTCCACAGCCAGTCACCTCAGGTGATTCTGATTCCATGGCCCATGAGCACACTTTGAGAGGCAAGACTCAGGGAAGAAAAATACATGGTTTCCTGACACCCAGGGTCATGGAAACACAAAGCATCAGAGCCAGTAAGGACCTTAGGGATCACCCATCCTGACCCCACAGGAGAACAAGGAGGCCCAGGGGGCATCTGAGTGGGTGAGCTGCCACTTTAGTGTCATGCAACGCCCAATACCCAAGTCCAGAGTCATCAGAACTGGCCTGATTTCCCAAAGCTCACAGGGAAGCGCCAGGGGCTTTAAAGCCTACTGGTGATTAGCTAAAGGTTGCGTAGATCCTAAATGAAAGTGCTTCCTGCAAGCCAGCGAGGGAATCCACCAGGAACAGGGTCACTCTGCCAGGAAATCGCCCAGACAGTGGCACACAATTTTAAGGGGTTCTCCCGGGCAGTGTCCCTGCGGTGATAATTAATCAGCCCCCTCGGAAGGAAGGCCGGCCTCCGTGGTGCCCCGCCTGAGCCGTGGCTGACTTAGACCGCAGAGACGCACAGGAAACTGATCTTCTAACTACCCCCGCCTTAAGTAATTCAAGAGAGTTGGAGCAAGCAAAACTTTGGAAACACAAATTATTTGGGAAGATTGTGAAGCCATCCTTCTCTGAGGGGCTCATGGGCAGGAGAGACCCCTTCCCTGGCTCTCGGTTAAGGGGCCTCCGTTGAAGGTGTGTGCTGGGGGGGGGGGTGGAGGACTAAGGGAAGGCCGGGCCACACCACTCCGCTGTGCCACCCCCGGATGTGCCATATGCCCCGGCTCAGCAGAGAGCTAATTTGGGGTTTCCTTGATTTGGGGGAGGGCCTACCTACTGCAAACCTGGACCTAGGACCCCAAATAAGCATTTTCAAAGGGTCTATTATGAGTCGGAAGTAAGAGTCTCCTACCTGGAGCCCGCCCCACCAGCTGCCAGACCCCAAAGGCATCTAAATGCTTGAGGCAGGGAAAGGAAAAAATGTAGGCAACCACACTTCCAGATGTTCCTGCTCATTTATTTTGACATCTCAGACTATTATTTTGATTGTGCACATTTGTTTAGTCCAGGCGATAAGGCTTCCCAGGGTGCGGGCAGAGCGTGCCAAGGTGTATTTTTACAAGGCACCGGGGTCCCTGTAACAGGAGCCCTCCCTCTGCCCTGGGGTGGGAGACCTGGGTGGAGAGGCAGGGGGAGGAGAGAATGTGAGCAGGCTTGGACTGCGGCAGAGCCTGAGGGGCTTTGGGGAGAATTACAGTTTGCGGATTAGGAAAGTGAGGATAAGCGAATTTCGGCTGCACTTTTGTTTTCAAATGTGTCACTTTCAATCCAAGCCTTTGATGCACATGTGTTTCTGGTTAAGGATGGGGACCCCGGTGTGGCCCAGGAGCTAAGCTGCTCCTTTCAGTGCCTTTCCCAAAGGAAGGGCAGAATCCCGCCTCTTGGGGGAGGGGGCCCAGGGAAAGGTGACCACCCCAAGCGTGGGTTTTGATTTTCCCTCTTTCACCCCTTCCCCCGCCCCCCATTTCAAATGTCAAGGAACAAAGAAGCTGACACAGAGCTGATTCCCTGGCTATTAATATTCTCATTGGAACATTTTTCTAATAAATATTTTCACATGAGAGAAAGGAAACACAAACCCACCCTATTAATCAGACGCTTGGCTTGTTGTGTTTAAGAGAGAAAACTCCAGCCTCTTATTTTAAAATCCTTTGGTTTGGAAGGAAATGATTGAACACAATGCCCAGGCTGGGAGAAGTAGTGCCCAAAAACCTCATTTCTCTAAATGGGCAGGGGGGCTGGAGACTTTCTCTAATCCTTGGCAAGGGATTTGATTTCTCTTTCTAGGCAGGTCGTGCTGAACACTGACAGTCTGCCTGCCCAGGGTGATGTTCCTGTTTCTGAGAGATGGGAAATCATAGGGTCTCACCACCAGCAGGAAACCCACTCCCTTGTTTTTAAAGGTGAGGAGACCTATGCCAGGTCACTTGCTGATGTCCTCCCCTGAATGACCAGGAGAAGCAGAATTAATCCTGATTAACCTGGTCCAGCCCAGCATTCTTTTCCCAACTTGACAACATCTTCTCTGGGCACAGGCGAGAGAGAAAACTGGTTGTCTTTAAAGACTTTCAATTTAAAAAAAAAAAAAAAAAACACCAACAACACCACCTGGGCCCAAGAGAGTCACTGAAGATGTTCCCGAGGGTCAAATTAAAATAGGGAAAGATTTGCATACCATTTGCATACATAGACTCATTCACTCAACAGACCGTTAAAGTGTCTACCATGTATAATGCATAGAGCTGTCCACTGACAAGTCATTTGCATATGCAGATATAGGTAGGGCAGGCTTTCTAAGTAATATTGCAGCCAAATATTACAAATAGGGCTGCCTGACGATAGGTACCTTCTTGATTTCTTTCTGCTCTTTTCAGTGCAGCGGCAGCCCTGGGAAGTGTGCTTTTGTGCAGTAATAAATAAAGTAGAATCCCTGCCCTCAGGGAGGTTCTGGTGGGGAAGACAGACAGGGGACACATTGCAGTAGGGAGTGAGCCCGGCTGTAGCAGAGACACGCAGTGTGCTCCGGGACTGAAGCAAGTCCTAGCAACCGGGGAGAGGCCTGCCCTTGTCTTTCCATCTCGGGGTCACTCCGGCAGAGGGCTCATTTGCTCTCTGACGCAGCAATTCGGAGCTGGTTAGACCTCAGAGATTACCGAGTGAAGAGCCGCCTTTTCTCTGATAGGTGAGGATGGGAGACAGGAGGGGGAGGTGACTCTTGAGAAGGGAAGGTCTACCGAACCAGAATGTGAGGAAGCTGATGCGGATGACGATGGGCCATTTCCAGACCCCATGAAGAGTACAAGCTCTAGACTGTGCCTGTCTGCTGAGGTTTGAGGCGTTATTCCCCACTTCCTGCTGTGTGACCTGGGACTTAAAGCTGGAGTTGCTTTACCTTTCTTTGCTTCAGTTTTCTCATCTGCAAAATGGGCATAATTATGGCGTCTGCCTAAGGATTAAATTAAGTGAATGGATACATAAAAAGCCCTCTGAAAAGTATCTGGCGCCTATTACCTGCTTAATAAATGTTGGTAGTCGTCATGGTATTTTATGATCCTGTCCCATGCATAATCACCAGACTCAGGCCCTACGGATCATGCCCTGCCTGTAGCCACACCTAAAAGAGAAAATTAACCACCCTGCCCTGACTCCCAGCTCTACGTTAAGATGTGTTGAAATCTAACTAACATTCAGGTTGTGTTTTTCTTATTCTAGTTTACAAACATGACCTCAGCTAATCCAACAGTCCCCTGGGAGAAGTACTGGCCTCACCTCTTTTAGAGATAGGAACACTGAAATTCAAGTCTGGCTAAGTCATTTGCCCGGAGCCACCAAGCTGGTTAAGAGCAGAGCTGGGACTCCACCCTACCCTTCTGCAGCCGAAGCCGCACCTCCCAGTCCGGAGACGGCGCCCCCTGGCTGCCGTGTGTGGGGCACAAAGCCCTTCCCCTCCTGTTCCCTCTCCACCTGGTTCCAAATTAAGGAAAAGGTTTAGCAGCGGCTTTGAAGGCTTCAGGGGACCAGCACGGACTCCTAGGTCCTCGTTTGATACCTCCCGAGGAGACTGGAGCAGTGCGCTTTTTGTTTTCAAAACCAACAAAGGAGAGTGAGCACTGCCCGGGGCCTTACGTAGACTGTCCGGGGAGATGGCTCTGGTGGTCAGAGTGGATGGAGAGAGAGTGTCCTGCCAGAGGGAGGTACAGCTGCAGTGTGGCCTGTGTGGCCGACCACAGGCTTCACAAGCATTATCTGGAGTCCTTACAGCAAGCTTGGAAGGTGGGCGTTGTCACCACCGCTGGGCACACAAGGAAGGCTTGGCAAGGTTAAGGGACCTGAGCAAGGCGCTTTGTACCATCCCTAGGAGCCAGGCCTGGGGTGGAGGTGCAGGCTGGTGTGGTCGCAAGGCTCGCGCCCTGCTTGCCCCACCCCACCACCAGGGAGGCCCAGGGGGTGATGCCATGACCCCCTTGGACCCCCTCTACCCCTATCCATAGCTGGCCATCTTTGCAAGGAGAGCAGGTCCAGAAGACAGGAGGCCCTGATTCAGCCCCTCCCAGGCTACTCCAGTGTGAACCAGACAAATGGTATCCTGCCTTCGCTGCCCTAAGGGGGAGGAGGGTTCTTGGGCTCTTGGGTTCTGTGCTTGCTGTCTTGAGACTCAGGAAGCCCCGCAGTGATGCCCCAGAACTCTGCAGCCTGCTTTTCAGCTCCTTCCCAGAGCTTTCGCTCATGCTTCCCGTGTTGGGTTTCTGTAATTGAATGTGTTTTATTTAGACCATAACATTTAGTGCCACTTTGGATTTCCAATTAGGCTTCAATCAAACGCCGAGAGTCTGATTCGTTTTGTTGTTTTGATCAACACAAAAGATGGCAACATCAGAGGAGCCGTCGTGAAAAGTTATTTCCATCCGCTGATGAGTAGGACAGTTGCTGTGATGTGAAGATACGGCTTCGGAAGTGCCGAGAGATGCACCAGACGTTGTCAGCAAAGGGGTGGGGGGGGGGCGGGGAGGGGAAGTCAGCGAACCCTTCTGAGGTGCATGATTGGAAGTTCTGAGGGGCACAGCCCATTCTCCACAGAGAGGGTGGGAGGTGGGTGCTGGCTGCTGGGCCCACTTGTTGAGGCTCCTTCCTCTTAGGCCGGGGGTCCTGCGTGCCAGTGCAGGAGCAGGGAGGAGCTGGGCCTCAGTCCCACTGGCTGCTGGTACCCAGGGCTTGGGCCTTTTATGTGAGACAGGTTCCGTGAACACAGGGTTCCCAGAAATGGGAAGCCGACCATGGGTCGCTTTCTCCAGACTACAACCTCTGCGCTTCTCAGCCAGAGGTGACCAGCTGTGCTGGCTTACTGACACACGGGGGTTCTTCCTCCCGGCCTGCCACTCACACATGCTGCCCAGCAGACAACTGGTCTCCCTGGGGCCTGGTCCCAAGGACGACTTGAGAACCGAACTGGGAGCTGTGAAGGAGGTATGTGGGGGAGGGTTGGGGAGGGATGGCAGGAGGTGACAGGAGAGTGACAGGCTAGTGGTAAGTTAGGATTCTGCCTCCAGTTAATCCCTGGAGTCTCCCCCATATGTCTGAGAGCAGGCCCGCTGGGGCCTCAGTTTCCTTAATGAAGAAAAGGTATTTGAATGACCCCTGCGTCCATGACATTTAGCACCTCCACTCTGGCGACGAGCCTCCTCCGAGGGACAGAGGCTGACGTGGGTCTGGGAGTGTGTGTACTTATGAGAACAGCTACATGGCGGACACGTCAGATGAGAGCAAGCATTCCTGTCTTCTGGGCGTGGGAAAGGGTAGCCACACGACACGGCTCTTTCAGACCACAGGTCAGGGCTGTGCTCGCTGGGGGGAAGGCAGGTCTGTGCTCCTTCTCCTCGGGCTTGCTCAGTCTTCAGAGCCCCACTTGGCTGCATTTTCCAAGCTGACCCTTTGATCTCTCCATAGCCTGCCCAGCTCAGAGACCCCGCGTCAGCCACTGTCTCCAGGTCATGGTTTGTGTGCTACGCAGTTAAATTCCCAAAGCCTCTTCCACTCTGCGCAGAGCAACCCTCCTCACTCCCCCTCCTGGTTATTCCCACACCCCACCTCTGCAAACAGGTTGGGGTTTGAAATTTGCACCAGGTGGAGGGAGAACTGGCTATGTCATCAGCTGCTGGTGGCTTAGCAAACAGTCTGGGTCCAGCCTCTGTCCCTCAAGTAATGTTTAATGAGAAGCAGGAGATGGGCAGAGATGAGAGTTGGGCAGGAGGAAGATTGGAAAGAGAAAAATGAACAGAGCTGAGAACAATGTCTTAGTTAACCACTCAGCTTCCAGGCAATTTATCAAACAACCTTTGAGAACCTATTGTGAGCACAGAGCTCGTTGACAAAATCACACATACGCCAGGGGAAAAATATTGTGATACAGTGTGCAGAGAGGGCTGGGAATGCAGGAGAGGGTGGTTTCCAATAGTCTGTGAATCAAGAAAGGCTTCCTAGAGGAGGTGTTGCTCTAGGTGACTCATGAAAGGGGGCCAGGGGGGAGCTCACCAGGTGGAACAAAAGGCACAGGAGTATTTCTCAAGTGAAGGAAAGCACAGAGACATGAACAAGTTCAGCGTATTCAGGGAATAGTCCCCCAGTTTGACGTTGCTGGAGCTGAAGTCAAGGGTCAGGAGGTATCAGTCCTCAAAGACTATCTGTAGCTCACAGGTGACTTCAGAGTGCACAGAGGACTTCAGGTGGACTCAACCCACCCACCCATCCCTCCACCCAAGAGAAGGTGCTTCGGGCTCCCTCATTCCCTACTGCTGCCCCCACAGAACTTGGCAGAAAACAATCATGCACCAAGCTCCCAGTGTTTCCCCTTTGCTGACAGCAGCATCCCCCCTCCCTGCCTCCAAGGGCCAAGGATCTGAAAGGCACCCCCAAGAGAAAGAGTGCCATGGCCGGTTACAGCCCATCCCCGACCCCTTTGTGATCACGCCAGTCTGCACCACCCTTCAGGACGGCCACTTCTCTGTACAGGGAGGAAAAGCTCTGCTCCTCTAGGTTCACAGGAAGAGGAAGAGAGAGATCGTACCTGCTTCATTCATTCATTCAGTCATCCCAGCAACATGTTTTGGTAGCAGAGACCTTGCCTCTCTGGGCCCCTTCTGTCTCCTGAAGAGATACTGTGGTGTGTGGCCCTAACTAGCGGCTTAATAAACACTTGTTGAAGGTTAGGAGGAGAGGGAGGGGATGACGGGGGATAAGAAAAGAGAGAGTGCACGGAAAGGAGACCCTGCAGGATGGTGTAAGGAGCTCATCTTTGGGGGCAGATCGGCCTGCGTTCAAATCTTGGCTCTACCATTCTTTGGCAGGGCCTGGCTTGTCCTAAGCCTCAGTTTTCCCTTCTGTAAAGTGGAGAAAATGATAATACCTGCCTTCTAGCGCTGCTGAGCTGAAATGACGGAGCCCCACAAAGTGGCTGGGACAGAGCGGGAGCCGAACCCTGAAGACAGGTCCAGCTCTGCCCTCTTCCTTCTCTCGGGTTCACCCACGAGCTCCCCAGTTCACTGCCGCTGAGCCCCCACAACTAACATGTTGCTCATTTTTCATCCTTAAGTCATCTGCCAGTTGCATCTATTTCTAGCCTCTGTCTTAGGAGATGAGAATAAGGAAGGGAAACAGATAACTGCAGAAGCTCATTTGCCAATTGTCAGCGCCTGCCGTCAGCACAGCTCTCCGCCCGCTTCTCCCTGGGTGCCTGGAAAAATCACTATGACCTTTTATTTACTCGTTGATCTAGTCAGCTCAGGTCTCTCTGTCTCCCCCCGCCGCTCCAGCCCACCCTCCGCATTCCCACCCCTCCACCAGCCCAGGGCTGGCTCCTTGCCTCCCGTGCCCCCCATCTCACTGCGGGGTGGGCCTGCTCTGCCCGTCCCTTGGAGCCTCCCTGTCTTCATGATCAGATTCTTAAACAGGAAGAAGCAGAATCTGCCCAGTGCCGGCACCAGGCAGGGTTCTTGCCTTTGATCCTATGGAGGAGTCCATAGGCCTCCTCTGAGTTCCCGTTGCACCGAGGAGCCAAACAGAGGTCGGGTTAGGCCAGCCAGTGACCTGCCCCCCGAGCAAGTGACTCAGTGAGCCCCAGCGCTGCCGTCGGGAAGAGCAGATGTGCCTCCCAGGCCCCCACCCAGATTTTGCCCTGTGAGCTCTACTGTGCACCTCCTCTTCCATCTCCTTCCCGGAACCCCCACCCTCTCCTCACACCTCTTTTGCCCCCTGGCCTGCCCTGGCTGGTGTCTGTTTCTGCTTGTCTTTCTCTTCCTCCCTTAGCCCCTCTGAGCCAATTGGGCTGAGGTGTGCAGCCCTGGGGATATGGGGGTGGCAGCTGAGGGTGGTGACAAGGAGACCAACAGGGCTAGCAAGTGAGTGCTGACAAGAAGACACTCCACAGAAGCCCCGGGAGGCCGGGAATGAGTCAGGCGGACCCGAGGTGCCCATGTTTTGGCTGGCTGCCGGAGTTAACGAAGTATATACAATGTTCACAGTGTGTGTGTGTGTGTCTGTGTGTGTGTGTGTATGCGTGCATGTGTGCAGGGCACAAACACAGGTCTGTATATCAGAAACCCCCAAACTGGCGTCCAAAAAAAAAAAAAAACTACCCAAGATAGAACATGGCTTTCTTACTCCACTGCCTTCGGGCTGTATGCCTTGGATGTCCCAAAGTCTTCCTGGCTGAGCTCAGAACTGGCCAGCCACATGGCTCCCTCGAATTTCAGGGAGAGGAATTTTAAAAAGCTTCTTGTGCAAGTCAGCTCCCTGCTTCCCGAGCTCTCTTCTTGGCCCTCGCTGTCAGCATCAATTTTCTGCAGGGAGTGATTTAACCTTCATTTATTCATTAATTCTTTTTTCCCCTTAACTTCATTAGGTAAGATTTATAAAGGTGCTGAATTGGAAAGGTCACCTGTCCCCGGGCCCAGGACACGGTGTGCCTGCATCCCTTCTCGTGAGCTTCCTTCCGGGAGGGCTGTGGCGGTAGGGAGGGGAGGGGAGTGGCGAGGAGAAGGTCAGAGCAGAGCTTGTACCTCCCCGGGAAGGCAGGCCAGGCAAGGGGGTTCCAGGCCCTGCGAACACACTTGGTGGTACCTGCGTGCTGGTGGGAGGCCCAGTGGCCGGGGGGAAGGGCAGCCTGGGTTCAGCAGCTCTGGAATCCCCACCGCACCTCGTTACTAGACTGACCTTTGCCCAGTTACCTAATGTAAGCCCTCAGTTTCCTCTAAGATACATTGTCAGTAATGCTAGGCTCTCCTTCATGGGGTTGTGGCAGGGATTAAGCTGGTGACGTCAGAAGACTGAGCACAGGACGTGGGGCACAGCAAACATTCAACAAACAGTAGCTTTTTAAGAAGATCTTACATCTTCCCGGTCCTACCCTGGCAGTCTTGGGCAGCCGTTAGCTCCCTAACCGCTAGAGACTGGCCAGAAGGGAGTCTGATTTCTCCAAGAAAGATGAGCCGCATAGTCCATGATCGGTCCTATCTCCAGAACCACAGGAAAGGCCTAAGCTCTTAGAAGAGCCAGAAAAAGACAGAGCCACCCCTTGATTCAAGATTGCCTCCCCAGGCCCAGGAGATTTCTGCAGGAAGCCAGGCTAAGCTGCCATCCTGCTCTCTGCCCTGGCCTGGTCGCACTCACCGCCCGGCGCATCCCGCGGTTGTCTGTAGTCATGGGCCTCTCCCGAGCCTCTGAGGCCCGCTGGGAGCAGCCTTCAGCCATCTCATCTCAAGGAGCTGTGTCTCTCATTAACAGCCTCCCTAGATGAAGGAAAAACAGACTCAAGGCTCAAGAACCATGCAGGTATTTTGAACTTGTAGAAAGCGAAAGTGTCTGCCTGCTGCCAGCTCCCTGTGTCCTTGCTCCTATGCCCCCAGCAGAGCTCAAAACCTCCCCAGTCCACTCCAATCAGAAGGAATTCGGCTCTTTGAGCTCCTTTAACTTCGTGGTAAAAATGACAGTAAATATCCAGTGTCTCCCGCATGAGGTTCCAAGCTTCTAGGAAACTGGATGCAGGTCGGAGGTACCCCGGCCCCTCCCGGCACTGACTGTGCACTCATTCCCTGTTCGAGAAAATGCTTTTAAAAGGAAAGCATGGGGGAGTGGGGGTAGGCAGATCTGTTCTGTGGGCCAAGCTGAGAATATTGGGTTTGAATATGATCACAGAGAATGACAAGAATTAATTCTACCTGTTATTCTTAGAGTTAGGGCCTCTGGAATGCTCAGAGAGCAAATTGGAGTGTTTCCAGATTAACGAAGAAAACTTCCAGAATCCCATTCCCCCCTACCTGAGATCCCCTGTCTATTTGCCATGCCACTGAGGAGTAGTTTGCAATGGAGGAAGGAGCCCTGGGGCTGGGAAAATCTGCCCAGGGCCTCCTCTTTGCTAAGCAGAATGAAGAGCAGAGCTGAGCAATGGACAGCAGCACCCCCTCCCCACCCACCCCGAGGAGCTCGGGGACTGCTGAACAGTAGCCATGGGGAGACGTAAACTGCTAGTCTGGTCCCAGGGCGGTCCTCCTTGGTATGCAAATCACTTCACATGTATCATATTAGTTTGTTCTGTCCTCACGCTCCCAGATTTAATGAGATTCTTTGGGCATTGTTAATAAACAATGCTTGACCTTTTTAGAGTGGCAACACTGTCGTTTTATTTCATGAAATAGGGCCCTAAACAACAGGCCATTTGGTATCGTTATTGTTCCATTTTCAAATGAATTTAGTTCTAAAAATGAGTTCCTGGGAGTCTCACAGTACCCATTGAGATCACTGGAGATACTGATCGTTGAACAGCCCCAATAGGAAGGGACAGTAATCATACCTGCACTTCAAGGGCATTCCTCATTAGCGGAGTCCTTCCCCGGTTCTCCAGCTATGGCTGCTAGTACGGCCACCATGCATGGCCACTGTAGCTTGTAGCACTGTCTTGGCCTATCTGTGGACAGTCTCCTCTTCCTGTGATTCAAGCTCAGTCAGTCCTGGGATTTGTGGGGAAGAAAGACAGCCTGGCATCACCCTCTTTCACTGGGCTTCCCTGAAACAGAAGTTATCAGTCAGTGGTAGGTCTGGCTCCATTTTGCATGAAGTCCCGTGGCTTTACCAGTGGCCCTAGACTAACATCTAGTGGCCATGGGGTAATGGTGGTTGGCGACAGTATGGTCCGTGAAGCGACACACACAATTTAGTCTTTAAGTATTGTCTGTCTCTGGAGTCAGCTGGACTGAATAGACACCGCCCTATCATTCCTGAAACTCAGCACAGCTGCCCTAAGGGACACATCCCCTTCAGGGACAGAACGAAGGTGATTGACGTTTCCTGAGTCCAATGACCAGCCTCGTCCTTCTCAAACCAGATCACAAGCCCCTCCTACCTCAAGGACTGCCTGTGGCCCAGGGGTGTCGCTTTCCTGCCTCCTGTGGCTACATCTTAACGTACAAAATTACTTTCAACATAAACAATGACAGATAACCATTAGAGAAGAGCCATCCTTGTACATTGTAAAAATAGAGTTGGGAATTGTCACTTTTAAGAGATAAGAGAGAGACATATGGGAAGAATACCAAGAGACTCTCATTTGCCTCTTAACATTAAATCTAAATCATAAAACCATAGACAAGAGACTCTTACATTTGGATCTTGTTTTGTTTTCCTTTGTTCGTGAGAAGCATATGGAGGGTGCGGACCGCACACACTCGAAACACACATCCTTTCCCCGCACTTGGGTTCTCCGGGTGGTAAAAATGAATGAAACCTCCCGGTGGCTGCCCTCTGAGTCTGTAACTTCAGGACTAGCCTGGATTCAGTGAGCTTTCTCAGAGTGACTTGTAGACCCGTGCTTGGGTGTGGGCATATGAGGCTCTCTTCCTTCCCCTTTTCCGCTTTGAGTTAAGAAATTTCAGAAGTCACTAATTTATGCTACATCATGGATGGGAACCTGATGCTAGATGAAAGAAGCCAGCCATAGAAGACCACATTTCGTACGCTTCTCTTTATATGAAATGTCTCGAATAAATCTACACACAGTTGGTGATTGCCTGGTGCGGGAGCAGTTGTCCCAGGAAGAGGGGGACTGCTACAGGGTACAGGGTTTCTTTTGGGGGTGATGATAATGTTCTGAGATTGATGATGCTGATGGTTGTACAATCTATGAAAATATTAAAAACCGTTGATGGGTACACTTCAGGTGGGTGAATTTCCTGAAATTATGAATTATAATTTTGTGGATTATATCGCGATAAAACTGTTACTTAAAAAAAAAAATAGTAGGAAGACAGGGCCATACTTGTGTGTTGACTCCACACCCTGGTTCTACCTGGGAACCACCACCCAGATGGGCATGGGCAGCCCAGCACGGATGATGCCAGGGTGTAGCATCCACGAGGCCCGCCATCCTCCTCCTCATCTTCTTGTCCTCTTCCTGTCTTCTCTCTGCTCTGCCCCTGCCTCTGTTGCTTGCTGCCCCGATTCCTTCTGTCTCCCTTCTCCTTTATCCTTCTCTCTCCACTGACCCCACCAGCCAATTGGCTCTCCTTGACCCCAGGAGGCTGAAAAAGGGAGAGAACAAGAGATAACAGTGAAAACTGATCATACCCATAATAATAAATTATTAATATTATTATAAGTGATTATTAGAGCTGTCCAGGACTTAATTTAATCTCCACAACATCCCTATTAGGGGGATAATTATCTGTGTTTTATAGATGAAGAAACTGCAGTCAGAAAAGCAGAGGGACATGCCCAGGCTTGTCAGGAGAGAGACCAGAATTCCAGCCCAGGTCTGTCTGGTCTCAGAGTCTATTCTCCACAGCATGATAAGACCTCGGAAATGAGGCTGGGCTTGGTTATTTATTGATGAATTACAATAGAAGTAATTTGATGGGGTTCGGAACTGCAGTATCTAAGATCTCATCTGTTGGTCTGATATTTATGGACATTAATGGATGATATCTGTGTGGCTTTTCCATTCATTATGGTTTTCATTAAGACTCTAATCCTGTTTAGAAGTCTGTTTGTCATTTTTAACTCCTCTGTTTAATCTTGGGCAGCCCTAATCCTTCTTCACGACAAACCCGAAGGAGACAGCTCCTGATGGCTCTTCCTGCCCACAGTTGTGGTGCGGGCGGGGGGCGGGGGGGTGGCAGCGAGTGGGGTAGGAACGTCGGTGCGTTACGACTGTGTGTGACAGGAATGTGGGCGTGGCATGTCAGCGTGAGCGTGTGGGAATTGTGCGTGCCGTGTCAGGCTATTTGCTGTGAAGGTGATTGTGTGTTTGTGTTCCATGTGTTCGCGTAGGAACACAAGTTTGTGGTGTGTGTGTGTGTACGTGTGTGTGTGATGGTGTTCTTTTTTCAGAAGCACAGGAATTCTTGAGTTGAGGCCTGGCCATTTTCTCCCAAGCAGAAGGACTGCCTGCCCCCCCTCCCTTTCCATGTGTATAAACTCGTCCCCCACCTCCCCTGAGGTGAGGGGTTGTTAGGAATCCAGAAGGGATGAGGGACCTGCCCGTGAGACAGTCTTGGAAGTGGAAGGGGACTCCTGTCACTCCTCTGGATCTTAAACCTCTCTTTGGAGCTCCCCCACAATGGAAGGAGGGCTCTCCTGCCCTGCGTTGTTGGTTTACAGGAAACATCTTCCATTGTTCTCTACTTCCTTGAGGGAGGCCTAGAGTTGTTTTATTTTGTTGATTCTTATTTAAAATGTCTTCTCCCGGTGGAACTAGTACGAAAAGAAATCTGAATGGGGATATCTTTCTTAGGTCCTTCGCTATGGCCAGTACACACCCCGAAGCTCATTCTCTCTGCTTTGGTTTGTGATGTTTTCCTGCCCATGACTTTTCACCCCGCCTTCCTCAAGTCCTACCGCTTCTGTGGAAACGTCCCTCTTCCTCAGCCCACTCTGCTCCAACTTTCTTTCTGCCTCCCACTGACCCCCCGCAGGGCTGACAAGAGGTATGATGTTCAGCCCTTAAAAATATTCTATCTTTGGCTCTGCTAGGCTTGAACTCCCATAGAGCCACACCACACATTTCAACTCTACTCCCCTACAGACTTGGGACATCAGGGCCTCCAGACATTGATGGTTCAGGTTGTGTACTGCACAAAAGTATCTGGCTGAGGGGCAAGTGGGAGGCTGAAATGAGCCCTCACTCATCTCACCAGCCATGCACCTCGAGGGGCTGCCTTCTTTCAGTTGCACACAAGTGCTGTACTGGCTAGAGGTGGCTAAGAACAGAAGCTTCCGAGAGAGTTCAGTCTTGTTGTCTCAAGGCTTCCAGTAGCAGCCAGAAGAATGTTTAATGAGGGCACAGAGAGGGCTGCCTCCCCTTCTCGGCCCCACGTCCTCTTCCGGAAGACCTTTAGCCCCTCTCTGATTAATCCCATCGTGTTCTGATCACCATTTAACTCTGCTTGCCCTCGCCCCACTCCAGCTTAATTTTCCCTTCTCAGTGTCTGCCTTTTAAGTATCCTAAATCTTGTTTTCACATCTTTGTTATGTCCTTCCAAGGAGTTAGCAAGCTCTAGGAGGGCAGAGAGCATGATTCTATTCCCTTTGCTCTCGGGCACCCCCGTGACATCAATCCCAGCACTCCACCCGCCGTGGGGGCCGAATCCGTGTTGATACAGCTGAGTCACCATCTGAAGGAGAAACCAAAACTCCAGGCTCAAAGCCAGGGGCATTGACTCCACTCCCCAAACACCAGCTCAGCCAAGTGTCTCAGGGGACGCGAACACAGCCAGGTAGCCTCCCTCCCGGCTGTGGACCTAGTTAACCTTGAAATGTCAATAAGGGTTGGAAAGTTCTGGAGAAGCTCAGCCCACCTCATGGTCTCTCTCTAGGGTGACCCAAAGTGCTGGACAGGGAACTTAAGAAGGGGCCCCAGTCCTTCACCAGATTAACCTTTGGTTATCACTCAGGGAGGGATGGATGAGATTTCTGATGACAGTGGCTTGGCCGGGGACTAAAGCTGCACCCGTCTGAACCTGAGTTTGGTTTGGGTGACTGGCCGGCCCCCATGAAGGCAGACCATCCCAAGAAATGGCCCTTCACTGGATCTATGACATTAGGGCTTGATTGTTTCCCAGGCAGAACGATGGATAAGGCATGCCCTTTGGCAGGAGAGATAGCTCCTGCCTTTCCTTCCTGAAGACCTCAACCCGGAGCCCTTGGCTGACCCTCTTCACTTCCATCCCCACCCTTCAGCCTCAGCAGCCCCCGAGGCTCCTCCACACACTCTCACCCTCCAAAATAAAGCATTCTGGCCGTCACTAAAGAGCAGTATTGATGCTCCATCCCCGCTTGGCCTGAAATGATAATGCATCACCCGTGGTGTGCATCCAGACGGAGCCAGATTACGCTCAGGTGGTTAAAAGTCCAGGTCTAATTAGAGTTCCAGGGAATCAAGCCATTGTATTATTAATGATTCTCCAGCAATGTTCTGATTAAAACAGTAATTTTAATAAGCACAGCTCGATGCTAAGTGTTCACTGAGCACCTAATTACATCAGTTATAACTCCAAAATTATTTAAAATTCCCCCCCTTTTTTTTTCCAGCAGACCCGGCATGCACCAAATAAAATAGAGACTCAGACAACTTGGTGATTATTTGCTCTAATTAATTTCCTAAGCACCTGTTTAAAAAAAAAAAAAAAGGAAAAGGAAAAGAATCTTTTGTTTCTCTTCCATTTCCCCAAGTTCCCCTCCACCTTAATATGCCCAGCAGCTCCGTGACATGGGTTCCATCCCAAGCAGCCATTGGAGGAGGCCAGGAATAGAAAGCAGTGAGGAAAGGAAAGATTTGAACATTCCCTGCCACCGCCCTCAAGGCAGGGGGGAGCGGCAGAGCTGTAATCCCCACGGATGGCTCAGGCAGGGCTGGCGCTGGGGTCTGGGAGGCAGGGGCCCTCAGAGGGCTTCTCACCAGGAACCTGCGCCTCCTAACCCCTTTGTCTCCATTAGACCAGCTTGGGATGTCACATTTAATGATGGTGCTCGTATCCCCTGAGGCTTTCCACTGGGGCAGTTCTCAAATTCTTAGGACCCGTGAACCCCTGGAGTTGAAAAAGAGGCTTCTGCACCCCTTGTCCACTCCCCAGGACACCAGGGTTTCAGAGAGAACACTCAGCAGGACCATCTGAGAGTCGACACCCAGAGTTTTCTTTTTATTTAAAATCACGTTATCGCTAAGTTTTCAGTTTGTCCCCAGAAGTGACACCAGGAGTTGCTGCGGAGGTGTGTGGGCAGCCTGATCCTGCACCACGCAGGGTCGTGGCTCTGATGTCGTGGGACCGTCATGAAGACGTGCAGTTCGGAACGGCGCCTTTAGCGTTCTCCTGCCCGCCCCTACGTTGGCAGATAGCATCGAAATGCTGCTCTGGTTTGTCTCCCGCGGCCCCTTTGCCCCTGTCTTCAGCACCTGCACAGCTCATCAGCTCACTCTTGGATAGAAATACAAGGCCTTCAAGGCTCAAACAGTCTCTGTTCAAAGTTATAATGTCCAGTTTCAGAACAAAAGTAAAATTCTGGCCTTCACCAAAGCCAGACACCCCCCTGTCCTGCCGCCTGGGCCTCCTGCACGCTCCCCACTTGGAGCCACGAGGAGTGGTTCTGCTCTTTTTCTCATTTCTCTTCCCCCACCCAATTATTGCTATTGAACCCTTTGAGGAAGCAGAGAGGAAGGGTCCTAGAGACCCTTTCACACTTGAACTGGATTTGTCACAAGATAGTTTCCCACTCTCCAAGCTGGCTAATAACTCTCTTTTGGGGCTGGGTCCTTCGTGGGCCGTTGGACACCCCTTTGCCGAGTTGCCCTGGTTCTAGCTCCCATCAGGCAGCTCTCTGCTCCCGGCCCTGATTTTCCAGCTCGTCTGTCGTACTCTTGCTTAGTATGTACCTGTTCGGTCCAGGGGGTTGTCTGGGACAGGTCATAAAATGCTCCCAGACCAGCTCGCCTTCCTAAGGTGTCCACGTCTGAATCTGGTGCAAGGAAGCACTTCCACATGCTCAGTCGGCCCCTGTCACCGGGGTGGGGGCGTTCAGGGAGTGCCCGAGGTCCTGCCTTCGCTCTGCCTCCTTAGAGCCGTCAGCTGAGGGTCTGGATGTCCTACCCTCTAGGTTTTCCTGTGGCCTGCATCCCCTCCAGTGCAGGGCATGCATCTCAAGCTTTTCAAGCTTTTCCTATGAAAGGGTGGCTGGCTAGGTTACAGCATTCCAAGGGCTTCCTCCGAACATTTCACAAAATCTTTTCCTTTTCATTCCTTGACCCCTGTATTTCTTTGATTTGGGGCTGGGACCCAAGATGAAGGGTCGAAGGGTCTTGACAGTCTGCTCTAAAAAAATTGCGGGATCGTCTGCCATCTTAGTGAGCTTGCTGTGGTCATTGTAACTTGGTGCTTTGCTGGATGCTTTAATTCTGGTATCTGATAGTACTTACAAAAGCAGAAACTGAGGCTCAGAAAGGTTAAGTGGTTCACCCAGCACAGCTGAGTACAGCGTGATGCCGAGCCCCGTTCTAACTCAAACAGTCATGTCCTTTCCATGACACCATGCACCTCTGCTGAGTGATAAACAGTAAGTCTATTTAAAAAGAAAAACGAAAAAAAAAAAAAACTAACTAAAACCTTCACATCACCTAATGGATCCCAGCAGAAATGCCAGGGGCGTCAGCCACACCTAGAGAAACTTCGCATAGTTCTTAGTACATTTACTTAAGAAGCTTAAAATAAAACCTGGATCACTGGGCAAGTGTGATTAACTTCTCAGCAGGTATTTATAGACCTATTTTGTGTAAGAAAGTGAAGTCGGAGCATACAGGGATATCTCATACAAAGAAGTAAAAAGCAGAGCCCTATGAGTAACCTAAAAAGATAGAGTCCTAAGAAGACTGTTTTTTCACAAAGTGCATTAGAGTCCTGCCAGCTGGGCAGGTGGTCAGATTCTAAGTTCAGAGACATCACAGAGGTTGATCAAGGAAGGCTGCATGGAAGAGGGGGAGCCCAGGGGTGAGCAAGAGGCAGGAGGACGTTCTGATGAGCAGGAATGTCAGAGTAAAATTAAGGAGGCAGGACTGTGCACAGCATAAGGGACCACCATGCCAGGAGTGGGGGTTTGACACAGACAGAGGGAGTCTCGAGTGGAAATGTCAGGCTGGTGGGGATCAGAAGTTAAAAGGCTCAGATATTGGGGTTGAGGGAGGGCATTTGGACTATAAACTTCATCTAAGAACTTCTTGTTTTTAAAAAAAAATTTTTTTTTGTATTATTTAGGTTTTTTAGCTGAGGGCATCATCATAAAACACTGCCTCCTGGAAGCCTTCCATGGTTTTCCCTTTACTCCTGTAGTTGTACTACATCTCCATCAATCTGTGCTAATATTTCATTAAATTGGGGGGGGGGGTGCTTCTCTGTTTTCCCGGGGTTTATCTGTTTTACACTATGAGTACCTAAAGAGTAGAGACATGTCTGTTCGTTCTTTGAACTTCATGCCTACACAGCATACATACCATGTTCTTAATATGTACCTGTTCCTAATAACTGATCTCTGTGTGCTAGACACCAACCTAATGGTTTTCTAACCTTCATGCCTAAGAGACAACTTAATGTGGAAGTTTGGAGCACGAGCTCTGCAGCCAGCCTAACGAGACTCGAATCCCCAGCTCTCTGACTTCCTGGCTGTGTGACCGCCAGTGAATTCACTGTGACGCTCTGCGCCTCCATTCCTTCCTCATCTGCAGGTAGTGAGTCTTACAGAAATATGTGCTAGTATTAACCCCATTTCACCAATCAACAAGTGAGGCTTAGCTGAGAGGGTGCCCAAGGTCACATAGCTAATCAGCGAAGAGGCAGGGATTGATTCGGCCCCGGGCGGTCTGACTCTAGGACCCATGCCGTCCACCTTTCTGGAAGAACAGAGAAATGAGGGTATGCAGAGCACATCTGGTGTCCAGAGAATAGAAGAAGGGAGACCCTTGGGACCAACAGCCACCATCCTGCTCCAAGGACCTACAGCGGGGACCTCCTGGGGGAGGCAGCAGGGATGCTCTGACAGGGACAGGTGAGGGACACATGGTGCAAGAGGAAATGCACAGCTTGTCCTTTTCCTCCTTTCTGCTCTGTTTCTACCACCCTGGCCTTCCACGATGTTCCCTCAGTTTACCTTTCCCGCCAGTTCCCTGCTCTCCCAGTGCTCATTCTTGGGGCCTCTCTGCGTCTCCTCACGCTCGGTCTCTGCTCCTGCCCTTCTCTCCGCTCCTGCCTCTCTGAATATCACTGTGGTTCCAGGCCTGCCACAAAGGGTGACACTTTCCTGGCCCCTGCGGATGCTCATTCTCAGCCAGGAACCTCTCCAGCGAGCCTCGGACTTTCCAGCATACCCACCAGAGATGATATGCCTCTTGAGGGCCGCGTAAGACCGTGACTAACTTGACTTTGTAGCGCCGCAGTATGAGACTTGATATCTGGTCTGCTGGATATATGAAGAGATGAATGAATTAAAGATTCATACCTTGATGGATTAACGAATAAGTAAAAGAGTCCATAAGCCCAGGGACAGATATAAGCACCAATTATAACAGTCAACTGATAAACACCAAATTATGAATAAACGTATGTAGGTCCACTCATGAATGTAGATTCCCAAGGCCAGGTCACAGTCCCTCCAGGCTCGCCCCTGGGTACAGGGCACTGAGGCCCTGTTACTGTTGCTGCCCCAGTGGAAGGGTCTCTATTCCACTGACCGACCAGTCTATGCAGATGCCGGGAGCAACATGGCGGCTCAGAATCCAGCGAAGGGTGGAGCCTTCCTACCTCGCCCATCACCGTCTTGCCAGGGTTGTGTGAATGAACACATGAACTCTGTACAGAAAGGAAAATTTTAAAATTTATAGAAGTGTAGGAGACTTTTTGTCTTTAGACAGAGATTTAACGTGTACTATTATCCACCATCTCTGTCTCTTTGTCTCTCTCTCTCTCTGTCTCCACACACACACACACACACACACACACACACACTTGTCCATTCACCTACTAACTTGTCCTAGGAAGTTGTGAGTGACAAGAATCTGCTCTGGGCTTCCCAAGGGAGCCAGACACTTGTCATATGACGAAAAATTAGAGGTACTATTTTCCGATCTTGTGTGTCAGGAAGATAAGATGGCCAAGTCTCAGATGGTTAGAGAGAAAAACAGAGAGATGGCTGAGAAGATGCCCTCCATAAGGTCCCCTGGAAACCCAATTTCTGTTTAACAACATGAGGCTCGAATGGTTTCTTGTCTGCTCAGGTCTATGCAACACTTTAGCTGGAGAGAGGGAGGTCCACCTCAGCTCCAGTGCCTGTGGGTAGAGCGAAGCTGGCTCTGACCTTCCTTACGTGCGTAGCTGTTGATTCAGGTGTCCTGAAGGAGGGCTTGTGCCTTTGGCCTTGGCCAAATCTTACACTCTTCAGCAAGACTGCTCTCCTTATGTCAAGGTGACCTGGGGCCTTCAACATGGGGTCCCTTCAGAACCCCAGGAGCAGATGCAAGGGAAGATATTAAGAGTGGGACATCCGTACACAATTCATACAGCCCCTGAGAAACTATAAGCTTGTGTCAGTAACCATGAGTGCCAGCCTCAGAGCCAGAAGCACAGTTGGGCACAGGGGACAGAAACCTGGAGCTTGGGTTGGAGGCAGTGCTGGGGTTTCTGCCCAAAGGAGCTTATTCTTACTGTCCCCTTTAGGAACAAGGATGTCCTGGAGGCCCCATTTATCCTCTTATGGGAGGATTCCCTGAGTCCTTATCCCAAACCACAACAAAGGTAGGCCCCACCTTCTACCCAGACAATAGCAAAGGTACTCGTGGTCCAGAACCTGACCAGCATCCTCCTGGGCCCTGAGCATTCCCACCACAGGGCTCACCTGCCCAAGCTGATGCACCAGAGAGGCTGCAGAGAGAATTGGGGATTAACTGGTGCTCCACCCCTCTCATCTCCTCTGCTGGTAACTGGAAAGCACGGGGACAAGAAGTTAAGGGCATGGAGCCCAGAAACCAGGACCGACAAGGCAGAGGCCCAGCTCTTAGAGAAAGTCAGTCTCCGTGTGGTAAGGTTGTACCTGGGCTCTGGGCATCAGGGCCCTCAGTGAAACCACTTGAACAAGTACAAGTGCGGATGAATGAGCAGGAGTGGGTGGCTGGAGTCATCCCTGCTGTGTTACTCCATCCTCCTGCCCTTATCACCTTCCCCCTCCTGGGGGTAGAGGAGTTAATGTTGACCCGATAGGGAACTTGGTGGCACCTGGCTGGTCCAAGACATCTGGACCCTACGTGGGAGATCTGTTATTTCTTAGGCCCCATTTTCCATCCCCGATTTCCTCTCCCACCCGCTTTCCCTAACTGAACAAACCCACGGTTGTCATGGAGACCGCATAGTATCTGCATCTCTGCTTCTTTGTAGATCCTTCCGAAAACCAAAACTAGAAAGGGCCCCACTTCTACCTCCCTTATATTTCTGGCCCAGAACTCCTGTCTAAGAAAATGTGTTAATGGTGTTTGGAATATCTACTTTGCCCACTCGGTTTCCTACCCTCTTTGTGCTTTTCCTTTGCCCAAGTTTTACCTTAATCCTGAGGAGACCAAGCTTGATCTGACTTCTTTCCACAGAGGATCTTGAGTTTTTAGGGCACTTCGGCCTCAAGGAGGGATTATGTCATCATTAAGGACAGCAGTTGGAGTGGCTGTTCCGCTCTTCGTGCAAAGGGCAGACATCATTCTCTCTGTATGACAGACACATCAGCCGTCTCAGCCCAGAGGGGCTAGGCGGCCGGCTCAAGGTCGCGCAGCACAGGAGTGCAGAGCCTGGGTGAGGGCCCTTTGCCCCTTTCCCATGCAAACACTGCCACCTTCAGTGGGGTCTGTAAATAAAGAATGAGCGTGGTAATAATTACCACTATTGAGCACCAGCTGTATGCACAGCTCTTGGTGTGCAGGTGTCAGTGAGGCCCCCAAACATCCCTGTGAAGTTGACATCATTATAGTCACCATTTCACAGAGAAGGAAACTGAGGTTGGGAGTGCTGACAAGTTAATATCCTATGGTTTATCAGCTGTCTACGTTCAGTGTCCACCAAAATGTCAATACAAAATATGGCTTCTTGCTGAAAAAAAAAAGACCCCAGGAGAGGCCATTGCCCTAGTGCTCATCAAAAGGATAAATTTCACTAGTCAGGGCCAGAGATTTCTTTTGCTACCACCCTTTCCCCTTTGACTCCTGCATGGGCTTTATGAATGAGGGGAAAACTGTCATTGAAAAGTTCAACCAACTTTGGATTCTACTCTCTGAGTGATAGATAGCTTTAATTACTACGAACTACTCAGCCACTCCACTCTTCTCCCCCAAGTCATTAAAAATAGATTTTGTCTTTGAACTCCACTCTGCCCTGAGGTCCCCAGATAGTCAGGAGTTCTTAGGAGTCAGCCCCAGGGTCAGCTTCTGGTCAGAAGGTTGCATGTTGCTTTAGTTGGAATCACAGACTCGAGAACCTCCAGCTGGTTTTCCGGGGGCTCGATGCCTCCTTTTTCTTAATGATATTGATCATGTGACTTTTTATGGCTCGGAGGACAGGCAGGAGGCTGGGCCGATGTTTACTTTATGAGGATTTAAGGAGGTCTCACACATGGCTATTGATTTTTGAAGAACTGGATGTAACCCTGGGAACAAACCAGAGTGAATTCTTCACGTTAATTACTGGGAGGTTGATTCTTAGAAATGACTGAAGCTGAAAATGTGAGCTCAAAGATGCTCGGCTCCCTGATGAGCAGGTACTGTTGTGTCCGTGAAAAAGGTAAGAAACTGGAGGCTTAAGAGACGAACTGGGTTGCCCACAAGCCACACCACTAACTCCTGGTGAGACCAGGACAGAAAAGCCCCTTCCGCCTCTGTGATGAGGGCTCTGTGACGTTCCTGGGAGGCTCAGGATGGAAACCGGGCAACCTGCTCAGAGCCTCTGCCTTTATTGTTCTGGGTTCTGGCCAGCTTGAAAAAGAACCTAGTAGGGGCTCTTTCCCCTTCACCAGCCTCTCTCCCTCTCTGCACCCTTTTGTTGGGACTAGGTCTGGATTTGCCATTGGACTCATTGCCAGCAAGCAGGAGAGTAAAATGAGCTAAGAGGCATGCAGTGATCAGATGGGTGATTGTCCGGATCTTCCTGGACTTTGGATGGGGAGACATCCCCATGAAACCATTGTAAGCTGGAACACATTTCCTACACCTAGCCTACCAACATCATAGCAGAGCCTAGCCTACCTTAAATGTGCTCGAAACACTTAACGCTAGCCTACAGATGGACCAAAATTGTCGAACACAAAGCCTGTTTGATAAGAAAGCATTGCCTAGCTCTTGTAATGGACTGGATTCTGTACTGAAAGGGAAAAGCAGCATGGTTCTGTGAGCATAGAATGCTGTGACGTACACGGGTTGTTTGCCTCTGGGATCCGTGGCTGACTGGGCGCTGTGCTCACTGCCACCGCCGCCCGAAGCATGAGAGAGCCTCGTACCACGTACTGCTAGCCTGGGAAAGGATCCAAATTCAGAATTCAAAACACGGTTTCTGCTGCATGCGTATTGCTTTCACGCCATCTTAAAGTCTAAAAACCTTAAATTGAACCATTCTACGTCTGCGATCGCAGTGTCCAAGAACATGGCAAGGCACTGCGGCTGGCACCTGATTTCTAGGAGAAAGGCAGCCCCGACAGCCAGCCCTTGGGGCAGCCTCAGGAGAGGGAAGGCCTTCCATCTTCAGGGTGGCCTGTTTCCATCTTACCCCTCAGCCCGGGAGTCAGACAGACCTGGTCTCCAGCTCTGTGCCTGCCCCCTCCCTGCAAGGCATGTGATCTTGGGTGGGTTATTGCCCCGAGACTGTTTCCTAATAAGTAAAGCGAGCCTGAGAATACCTTGCCTGCGAAGTTGGCACAGGATTAAGTGAGATACTATGTACCACGTGCCTGGCATGCAGTAGGCACTGGATAAATGAAATCTATCATTGTTATTATTCCTGCTGCCTTGTGCTGTTTTGCAGGCCTCTAACTGCTCAGCTCCGAGCCGGGTGGTGCCAGCCAGGAGCCTGCCAGCCTTCAGCAGGAGACCCCCTATTGCCTCCTCACCCCTCCATCCTTGGGGAACAGATCCAAAGAGGGGGTCTCGTTGCTGCCCCATACCTCTGCCCCCACCCACTCCCAGCAGGGAAGTTTAGATAAAGATGTGGCTTCAGGCACCCAGTAGGCAAGAAAGAAACTCTTGGCCTGAAAGGACAGGAGGGAGAAGCTGTCTTTTCCCATGGAAACTTGCTGAACCGTAGGCGATGGAGTACAAGGCCGATCAGGAGCTGGTGCAACCTTTCCTGTCCCTGGAGGGTCCACTCTGGCTTGCGCTGGGCACTGGGTCAGCAGCCCGTGTCCCTTTCCCAGTGAGGACTCTGAAGCCTGGCCCCGTCTGGTAGGTAGGGAAGGACAGAGCCCTGAGCACTCAGGCATCTCGAGGCCGATTGTACCCATTGCCATGGGGCTGATGGAGTTTGGGGAAAGCCTGTGTAGAAAGACTCCACCCACCCGCCAATCCCCCCATGAGCAACTACTGGGTACCAACAAGCTACGCAGAACTGCAGGGACAGAGAAGCCATAGGCTTACCTCCCCTCGGGTTCCTGCCTGCCTCCTAAACCCGGCTCTGGGCTCACCTCCAACCTTGTCTGCTGAAACTGTCCCCTGAACCTCCCGTTCCCCCATCCTCAGAAAGCTCCCTGACAGTATGTCACCAGCATGGGCCATGGAGGAGCCACTTTGCCACTCACCACGAGACGGAGCTGGGGCTAAGCCCTTTGTGGGCCTCTCTTTCCTAGTGGATCAAATGGGAATCATAATACCTAACAATGGCCACCCTGTCTTCCTCCCTGGGGAGCTGTGCAGATCAAAGGAGATAAAGCCTGTGAAAGCACTCGGAAAAGCTCAGACCCTCCCCTGGTGCAGGGAGCCAGTGCCCTGGATGGCAAGTCAGTCCACGTGCCGGGCCCGGCCGCGGCTCTCCTCGGACTGCCCTCGGCCGTGGATGAACGAGAGCATCGCGCTTTGCTGGAAAACAGGCTTGCACTGGGGAAAAAAGAGAAAGTGGGGCCGAGACCTTCCTAAGTGCAAGGGGAGGGAGGGCCAGCTGGTGGGACCACCTAAAGGAGGTATGAAGGCAAGGAGCAAGGCTCAGGGGACAGTTGGGTTTCAGCTGCTGTGCGCTTTGCCCTGGCCCTGGGGACGGCGAGCTGTTGATCAGACCAACTGCCTGCCCCAGCCGGGCTGTGTGCGCCACCTCCCACCCCGCCACCTGGCTCCTGGCCACTGAGAAGGCCTCTGTTTCTTTCCTTGTGTCAGGAGGCTGGGAACACGTGTGGGGACAGGTGTACCATCTGGCGGGGGCCGGGGGGCAACAGATTCCAGGGAAGAGGGGGATTAAATGCTCATTCTCCGAGGGGCCCCACCAGCCTGGAGAACAGCTTTCCCTGATTTTCTCCTGTTCCCTCTGTATCTCTCTTGCACGATTGCAGAGGAATCCCGCAGGGCCTCGGGACCACGGAGTGCCATGCCCCCTCCTGCCCCAACCAGGCAAACCTCTGCTCTCTGTCCTTTGAGCCACGACGGTCTCTTGGTTCTCCCTCTCTTGTGACATCTATCCCGTTGTGTTGAGATTGTATGTTTCCTTGGGTTTGTCCTCAAACAAACCAAGAACTCCAGGAAGGCAGAGAATACGGCCCCAGTGACCAGCAGAGAGTGTAACACAACACAAACGCTCAGGAAGGGTTTAAGGACTACAGGGAGCCCGGGCACAATCGGTTGTCAGAATCCCATGCGTTGTGCTGCTTCACCACAGATCTTTCTCCAGGAGACCCATCTGGGTTCTCAGAACCATGTTGCTCCTTTCCGGCGGCAGAGACATGGCACTGATTCTCTGTCCCCAAGCTCACTTGGCAAAGGGCTCTGTTTCCTATGCCTACCCCCGGACAACTCTGAAGAGTGATGTTGTGTTGGTACCTGAGGTACTGCCTGTCCGGGGCCTCCGACGCCTTCCTGGCCTCACCCCGGGTGCTCCACACCCCAGCGGGTCTGCCATGTTCTTCCAGATCTCGAGGCGTAAAGTTGATTCCAGCCATTCCCTCCATGACTTGTCACCTGAGCCAGTAAGACTCTGATGTCATGTTCCTGGCCAGGCTGGGCCTCCCGCCCTGTGAGACTACACGGGATGCTAAGAAGAGGGAGAGTGGGGGGAGCCACCCTAATCTCTGCACAGCCCCACAGATCCCTTCTTACACAGAGCTCCAGTCCTGCTGAATCAGGCCAAGGAAGACACTCGAGATGCAGGGCCCCAAGGCCAGAGGGGCCAGGAACACAGTATGAGTCACCTTTAATTAAGAGTATGTCTTAAGTAAATGACTTAATAGGACAGTTATATTCATTAGAGGTATAATTACGAGACCTAAGATCAAGCAGCAGAGAATGCGGAGCGCGAGCGTGGAAGCTGTCCGGAGCAGCTCCGCGGTCCCGGGGAGAAGGCGGTGGATGGGTCAGGAGGAGGGCATCCTCCGACGCAGGCTTCTCATTCCCAGCCTAGCTACCCTTGGATCCCAGCACTCAGCCGAGGGGGTGGGCGAGCCTCTGGCATAATTAAAATGCAATCATAATAAACAAACACTAATTACAGCGTCATAGAGTGTCCCATTAAACTCTGAGTCAGCCCCGACAAAGTGCTGCGCCCGACTCGATGGCAGTTCCCGGGAGGAAGCTCGGGCTCCTTCTGGAGCTGCTGGAGACCACGTCGGTCCCCACCCCATCCTGTCCCACCCTGCCCGGTCCTAGAGCACGTGCCTGCCTGTCACCTAGGACGCAGGGCCAAGCATCTGGATTTCAGACGTTCAAACTTGGTCCTTTAGGGCCTCCAGAGACAGAGCTGTCTGGACTGGTTTCTCCCTGGGCCCAAAGCAGTCCCCAGAATACCTCCTTCTCCCACTCCCCTAAATCAGTCTCATTCCTTCCACTGCCCCTAAGTCAAGTTTTATTCCCTTTCTTCCTGGCCTGGGGAACCTGACATTTAAAAAGACCCAAGGAGTGAGGTTATCTGTACCAGCAGTTCCCAATCTTTAAGTGGTAAGAATGGCTGGAGAGCTTGTTAGAAGTACCACTCGGACCCCATTCCAGAGTTTCTGACTCAGTGGGCTCCGGGTTTTCGTGCCTCATAACCTCACAGGTAATGCCAACAGTGCTGGGTCCAGGACCATGCCTGGAGAGCCATTCCTCCTTGAGAGCTCCTGGACCCTGTCTTTCTGGAGGACATTCTTCTGGCGAAGCCATGGTAGTCTAGAGAGCTCAGAAACTTCATACGTCCCCAGTTCCGTGGTCTGCCCTCTCCTTCCCAGCTTAAGCCAAACCCGCCTCTCCAGATTTATACCCACCGCTCCCCGGCTCTCACGCAAGGTTTGCTGAAGAAACTCTGCTTTTCCGTTTGCGCGGAAGCTCTTCCCACCTGGGGCGCTCTCCTTCTGTGTCCATATGATTCACCCTTCAAGACCCAGGCCCATGCCTTGTTTTGTCACAAAACCTGCTCGGAACGCCCACCCAGAGCTGCACGGGCCCATAGAAACAGAAGGCAAGCCGGAAATGCAAGCCCTGTGTAAAATGTTCACTTTTCTAGCAGCTACACCTTTAAAAGATTTATATATAAATCTTATTATATATTATATATATATATAATTATATATTTACATACTTTTTAAAAGATTTATATATAAATCTTATTATATATTATATATTATTATATATTTATATACTTTTAAAAAGATTTATATATAAATTTTATTATATATTATATATTTATATATTATATTTATAATAGATTTTATGTAACCCATTGTCTGAAAACTTCCATTTTTAACGTGTGTCAATAAAAAAGTATTCATGTGATAACATTTTTTTTCCATACAAAATCCTCAAAATCCAGGGTGCCTTGTGTCCTTAGAGCACCTCTTAGAACCCTCCACGTTTCAGGTGCTTATAAGCACACGAGCTCGTGGCTATCGCGTTAGACACAGCAGACATGAAAAGTATTTTCTCTTCGCTCTGAATCCCCTCAGCTTTCTTACAGTGCTTTCGAGCACACATCACGCTCTTGTCTTTTCACGGCTGGTCTGTTTGCAACTTGAAGTTGATGGCTGTGTCTTAAGGTGCAGTTGTTTTTATTCCCCCGAAGTGCCTAGCATTGGCCCTTATCTGTACGTAGGGGTGTGATCAATGAATCAGTGACTATGGGTTGATGAATGAATACGAGAACTCGTGAATATGGGAAAGACAGAGAACCCACAGAAACACCTGACATGGAGGGTCTCCATGTCAGTCCCAGGGACATTTCTTGCCTCTGCTTTGTGCCTGCCCAGTAGATCTTGGAGGAGGGGATGATTCAAGTTTTAGAACCACCCCTCACCCCAGAAGTTTCCTGTTTCACTTTGCTCTTCAACTCAGTGCATTATAAAAAAAAAAAAGAGAGAGAGAGAGAGAGAGAAATTCCCACCAGGAGGGCCCAGGAAACAGGAAAAATAGTTGTGCTATTGGTTTCATGTTTGGAGAAGAACAGGGTTCTCACTATCTCCGTGGCACTTGGCGTGAAAGTGGGCTTTGTTGCTGGAGACACTGCTCCCATTCAGGGCCGTCTTTCCCAGCTGCTGAGAGCCGGGCTGTGTTTTGACAGACGGGCCGAATGCAATGCAGACAGTTGTTTTAATTTCCAGCCAGATGCAGACATCACTCACACGGAGCCCGAAACCCAAGAAAGGAAGGTTGGGTCCTGGGCTGCAATGGTGCCCAGGCCTCAGGGGGCGCGTTGGAGGGACTTGGCAGAAGCCCGCTGGTGTTGTGGGGTTGCAGAGATCCTGGAAGGCTTAGAGATCCAGGCCCAGGAGAGGCAGGCTTTCAGAAAGGTGCTCCTTGGAGGAGTCATAGGCCATAAGTCCGAGAGGTCAAGGTTGTTTCTTAAGGCAATGTAATGATGCCAGTGGCTGGTAGCAATGGCTGGATGGTCTCTTCTATTTATTTATGTATTTGTTTGTTTATTTATTTATTTATTATTTACTTATTTTAAAGATATATTCATTTATTTGAGAAAGAGAGAGAGCGTGCGAGCGTGCACGAGCAGGGGGAGGGGCAGAAGGAAAGGGAGGGAGAGAATCGTCTGAGTCTTCACGCCCATCACAGACCCTGATGTGGGGCTCCATCTTAGGACCCTGAGATCATGACCTGGGTGAGAATCAAGAGTCAGACGCTTAACCGACTGAGCCCCCTGGCACTCCTGGATGGTCTCTTTCAACTGTACCAAGTCGTTCGGGGCAGGAATCGTGAGCAGACTCAGGGAAGAGTTAGGTCAGCTGCAAGAAATAGAGCAGAGTGTAAAGGACAAAGGCAGCCTCCCTCTGGGGGCAGAAATCCCTCTCGCAGCCTTCCAGACACCTGTCACCTTGACTCACTTTCCCATCCCAGAGACGGGAGTTCCTTGCCAAAGCGAGGGCTGAATGTTATTGGACAACCTTGACCTTCCTTGGTTGGGCTTTCCTGAAACTTTTCACCCCTGAGTCCTGTTGTGGCCACACAGCTGCCCTTCAGACACTGGGAAGGCACCCCAAGACTCATCTCTCTGGATGTGAACAGGCATCCCAGGTCCGTGAGTTGCACCCTCAGACGCCGTGTGGGGATCCCACCCCGCCCTGACCACTCTTCCACGAAGGACCCTTGGTTGAACAGCACCGCTCTTGGAGTAGAGACCTGAGCGGGGCGCTTCCCGGTGTGGGGCGGCCTTTCTCTGCCCGGATACCCTGTCTGTTCCTGCGGCCCAGGGGCAGTTCAGCCCCTTGAGCTGTTCTGTCAGCCATCAGGGCACACCACAGACAAGGCTTCGACTCACACCCTCGGGTCTGGTACCTGGAGGCTATTTCAGACTGGCTTGCACTCTCCCAGGACTAGTTTCTTAAACTGAACTGCCAGATTTTACTATTATCCTTCTTGCATTATTTTTGTGATTAAAAGGAAGTTAGGACTGTTTAAAGCTGATTGTGTCCACCCGCTTATAGAAAAGCCTTGTGATGCAATGTTAGGTGTTACAATGTGGTGAGAATGGGGAGCACCCAACCAAGAAAGGGAGCCTCCCGGGACGTGTGCAGGAGACCTCGTCTGGCCCCAGCGTATGTCCCATGACATCTCACCCTGCCCCAGCCAGGCAATACCCTTGAGTTCTGCTGAACTTGTCCTTAATGACTTTTGCTCGTGATAACGGCTCACTGTGCTGTGCCCCTCCGCGTCTCTGCACCAGCGCTCTCCTCCCCTGACTCAGGCTTTCTCCAATGGCCTCTTCCCCCCACACCTTGTCCTTGGCACCCCTCCTCTACGGTGGCGCCTGTCCCAGGCGAGGAGCTCCAGCTTTGCAATTACCAACTCCACATGGACTCTGATCTCCGAGGAGCAGGACCCGTGGCCTGATGGCTAGTCTTTCCCTCTGCCGTAGCCCTGGAGCCTCGCTGTAGTGACAACTGATAAACATTTGCTAGATAAGCGTGTTAAACTTCTCCCCATCCTCTCAGGAGCATGCTGTGAAAGTGTCCCCAGCAGATCCTTTGTCCCTCTGCCTGAGGCAGAACAGCGTGTGGCTGGACCCCAGACTGTGTGTTTGCACTTGGTTTACACATCCAGTGGGTGGGGGACCTCTCTGCTCTGATGAAGGAGAACTCAGCCCCAGCCCAGCAAATGGCTTTGCAGCCCATCAGCCTCCTGCCCCAACCAGCAGCGGTACCGAGCATTGCAGATGGAAGAAGGCAATCTTCAGACCCCTTTACCTGAATGTCACACATACTGGGCAGGTGGTGGTCTTGGGTCCACACAGGCCCGTCTCAAGACCCTGCAGGGCCTCACAGGGAAACTGGCGGGAGCTCGCTCTGGCTGCACCCTTGGGGTGGGGGGAGGGACTTGATCTGCAAATTCCCACTTTCCCCAGCAAGACGGAATCAGGCAGCTCATCTCTGTGGATGTTCCCATTTAACCAGACTTTTCAAAAGGATGGAAGATTTACTAGAAAAAAATTGCTTGCAGACATCAGAGAATGGGATAATTGGATCCAGGTGGTATGTTAGGTTGGATGTAGAGAGACTGTGCCATACGATGAATGTTATTAGATAGGAAAAGTTTCTCCTTCTCTCCCTTTTCAAATGTGTTCTGTGTGGGCAGGGTGTCTTTGCCCAAGTCCAGCTGAAAGCCCTTCAGAGACAAGTTGGTGGCATTCAGTGGGCTTTCAGCAGAGGTCACCATTTTCATGAGCCTGGCCAGCTCTCGAAGGACATGAGTGGCGGGCAGACAGAGAGAGGAAGATATGCTTCTGCCCCTGGTGAAGGCAAGAAGGAGCCTTGGGCTGGCCACCCCCAGAAACACATTCCCCTTAGCTGTAACCCCACCTTGCACCAGGAAAACGGATGAGAGAGAGGCCATTGATTCCCCCGCCCCCCAGTGTCCCCTCTTTACCCGCGGGGACAGTGCAACTACCGGTGGGAGTAGTGTAGGTGAGTCCGAACACACATCAGCCAGTCCTCACTCCCTGATCTAACTGTGCTGTCTTTCTTCTCTCTGCCAGATCACCAGGGTCCCCGTGGAATCCTGTGAGCAGTACACAACTTGTGGAGAGTGTCTGAGCTCGGGGGACCCTCACTGTGGCTGGTGCTCCCTGCACAACATGTAAGTTGGGGATCGTTCCAAAAAGGAGCCTGGAATGCAGATGACCAGGTGCTTTCCTGGGACTGTTGATGACCAGGTGCTTTCCTGGGACTGTTGATGAGGATGTGACCCGGGGTTTCCAGTGTGTGAGGAATTTCCAGGAATTCACATCCAGGTTGGAGAGCAGGAAGAGAGGCTGCAGGCAGGTGGGGGTCCTTCTTTCCCAGCATCATGCCTTTGCCTCTCATTTCACTTCCAAATTCTGCCCTCCTGGCTGCTCCCTGGTCTGCACCTTGTCAATACCGGGAAGGGTAGTGGCACCAAAAGAACTCACCAGTGAAGCTCTAGCATTCTCTCAGCTTCCCCAGAAACTCTTCAGTGCATCCTGCCACCTGCCACCCGCGTGCAGATGGCATTGCGCCAGGGTGGGGTTGGGGGTGGGGGATCTGGACTCCAGTGAGCTGCTGTGTGACCCTGGATGGTCCGCTGACCGCTCTGGGCCTCACTCCCCCAGTGCTGAATAGGGATAATGCCTACCTCACAGGTACACTGTGGGGATTAAATGAAATAATAAAATGCTTTGCAAATAAGGAATCGCAGAATAGGCTGTACAAATCAAAGTAATTATTATGAACTCTGAACCTTTGGGAGGACCCTTCTGGCCGCATTAATTCATGATTTCAAGAAGTCTGTGTCTCACTCTAACTAGCCTCACACCCCTATTCAGATACACCCGGCCCCTTGACTACCAGCTCAATAGAAATGCAAAATCACACTTAAACTTCCTAATTCGAAGGGCCCCAGAGGGAGAGAAGAGTGTGAAAACCAAAAGGCAGGCGCTGGCTAGGAATTCTGTTCCCCAATGGACTTGGAAGCTCCCTGGCTCGCTGCCAGCCTGCAGAGCATCTCCATGCAATGAGCGAGGTTTGGGGTGGAGGCGGAGGCGGAGGGCCAGAGTTCAGGGTCCTGCACAATAGCTCTTGGCTTCCCGCCTCTGTGGCAGGTGTTGCAAGGCCTAGGGAGGGAGGGAGGGAAGCAGGCGCCTCACAGATGCAAAATCCGGACTGGATTTAAGCCCACAAATACTGGGTTCCCGGCTTGGGTTTGGAGGTAAAAGGCTCTTCAAGAAGTTTTGCAGAAAACGTTCCTGCGGGGCCAGTGAGACAAGGGGTGCCGCTACTGCTGAGCATGGGAACGGCTGATGTGGCCACCCCTGCGTTTCCCCTCTGTGGTGCGGACCGGCCTCTCTCATCAGGAGGATTTCTTCCTCATCAGGGACCCTGAGGGCTGCCTGCCCCCTGCAGAGTGCCCAAGGCTACCTGCCCACCCCCTGCTCCCTGCGCTGCCCACCCAGCCTGGGTGCACTCGGCGCTTCTCCCAGGTGGAACACCCCTTACAGATGGGGCATTGTCATTGATTCACCAGCAAGGACAACCGTGTTCCCCAGCTCATGCTTGAGCCTACTGATCTGTCACAGTGCTGGAGTCTCCCGGCGGCCCCACACCACCCCTGTCTTCCTCCTGTCTGGGTGGGCTGTGGCTTCTAGAACCCCTGAGCTGCCACATCAGGATAGATTGCGATTTCCTCTGTCCTCTGAGCTCCTTACCTGTGGCCGAGAATCCCTCCCACCTACGGGGCACACCTCTCCCTCCAGCCTGTCAAGAGCCCTTAGAAACAAGCTTTTTCCTCTTCGTGCCCAGAGCTTGCTCCTCTTGGGTCCTCCTCGCGGTCAGCAGGCCCCCGCCATGCCCTTGCACCTGCCACCCGTGGCCTGCCTGGGTGGGAAGGAGTTGATGGGCCCAGTTCCAGTTCCCAGGCCCGCACACTGGACTGTAACGGAGGCCCAGGGAGATTGCTGAAGAGGCTTTAGGTCTGGGGGGTGGGGGGGATTTGAAACCTTCCTGTCTCTTCTGTGTGCCTGGCTCTTGCAAGTGTGTTATTGTCTCCAAGGCTATTTATCTCTGTTAGGGCTGTTGCCATAAATAGTATGATAAAAAAGAGCCATTTCAGTGAGTCAATGAGATAAAGGCCCCAGTCAAGAGCTCACTTTAGAGCTATCTTAAGGATTCACTTAAACCTCAATAATTCTTTTCTTTGACAGCATTCATATTTAGATCCATTATGTGCTTGGAAAGGAAGCAGGGAGGGGCGGGGGAGGGGGAGGTGGTGGTGGGGGGAATCACTGAGGGATTGTGGCATCTTGTGGTATGTCGGGGGGATTTGGTCTGGAGAAGCACCAGCCCTGGAATGTGCTCGCCTGTGACATGGGCGGCCAGCAGATGCCCGGCTCGCAGGCGTCCCCGTGCCCACCTGCCGCCCCAGGGCTGAGATGAAGCTGTCGGGTGAGATGGCCGGCCGCACAGCTTTCTGGCGAAGGCAGCCCCCACCCACCCACCCCAGTCTGCTTCTCTGTCTCCAGGCGTTATTTCACAGTGCAGATATTTATTTAAGATACAGCATGTGACAGGGAGACCATCTCAATGAATAAAACATGGTCCCTGCCTTCAGAGAGTCATTAGTCCAGCCACAGGATCTCCTGCAGGCCGTCCCACTCAGTGAAGACCTGTCCTACCTTGGACACCTTTTGGGGGTAGAATGATAACGTGAATAGTCATCATCATTAACATTATTATAAGGGCTGAAAAGTCATTTTCTCTTTTTTAATGAGTTATTTATTTATTTGAGGGAGAGAGCGCGTAAGAGCAAAGGAGCAGGGGGAGCGTGATCCCAGGACCCTGAGATCATGACCTGAGCCGACATCAAGAGTTGGGTGCTCAACCAACTGAGCTGCCCAGGTGCCCCAAAAAGCCATTTTCTAAGTACTCATGTATTTAATCCTTACGCCAGCCCTGTGAGGTAGGGTATTATCACCATCCTCTCCATTTTATGGTTGAGGAAACTGAGGCACGGAGATATTAAGTCACTTGCCCAAAGGGACACCGTAGTATGCTGTGGCCTGGGGGAAGGAGGGAAGCATCCAGGCAGCCGGGCCCCCGAGCTCACATGCTTAGCGTCTTTTGGGGCTACCCCTCTCATTCCCCAGACTTGCCGCCCTTGCTCACCACACAACCTGTAAAGATGCTATCTATCGGGAGCTATTCTTTTTTTTTTTTTTAAGATTTTTTTTTTTTTTTTTTGAGAGAAAGAGAGATAGCGACAGAGATAACTAGAGAGAGAAGGAGCGTGGAGGAGAGGGAGAAGCTGACTCCCCACTGAGCAGGGAGCCTGACATGGGGTTTGAACCAAAGACCCTGAGATCATGACCTGAGCCAAAGACATTTAGCCGACTGAGCCACCCAGGCGGCCCCAGGTGCTATTCTTTATGTCTAAACTGTACCGCTCATGTTGGGGGTGAGTCCCACTTCCTCTTAGTCTGTGTTTAACTGTGATCAGGACCATCTGGGAGTCACCCAGGCCCTCTGGGCTAAGTGAAAAGCATAAGTAGAAGACAAGCCAAGAGCCTCAGAGCAGAAAACCACTCTTAAAACCGCCAGGGGACCGTGGAGCCCAGCAGATGGGTCTCAGAGGCCTGACCTCTTATGAATGTGTGTCCCTGGCAGGTGCTCCCGCAGGGACAAGTGCCAGCGCGCCTGGGAACCCAACCGATTTGCGGCCAGCATCAGCCAGTGCATGAGCCTTGAGGTGCAGCCCAGCAGCATCTCAGTGTCTGAACACAGCCGGCGGGTAAGGAACACCTCCTGGGGGCCGCAGGGGGCGGGGGAGGGCACGGAGCACACACGTGGTGTGCGCGTGTTCCTTCAACACGTGCACGTATATCTGTCACTGGCTCTCACTTTAAACACTCCAAGGAAATGCTGTGTTTATAGAAAACCAATGGTAGTTCCTATTGTAAAGGGCACAGTCATTCTCTGTACTCCCGGGAAACTCATTACCCATTGATCTGTTTTGTAAATCTAGATTCTGCATTTAGTAACAAACATCTACAACATAGTGTGATCTGATACTAAATAACACATTGTTTGTTACATGCTCTGTTTACATTCCTCCACTTCATGCGGTTTTTCACACAGACCTTAGAGTTGCCTCTGTGTGTGAGAGAGAGACAGAGAGAGGAGAGACAGAGACAGAGACAGAGACAGAGACCGAGGCTTAAGTCACAGTCAGTATGTACTTAAAGTGATATTAAAGAGACTAAAACAGCCCTTAACCACCTGTCGGGGTACAACCCCAAATATTTCATGTCCTTAGGCCCTGCACGATTATTTCATTCTGAAGGTTTTATGAGCATTTACGGATGTTAATTAGTTAATGAACCTTCCAAGATTTCTGTTCATTCATCCCCACCAGGAGGTTTTGGCTCCCATGGAGCTGAGGGAACAAATAGGGGAGTTTGTACCTAAGTCTCTTGGCCCCATGGAAACGAAACTGGGGCAGGGATTCAGCAGCAAACAAATGTTTGGAGAGGCTAGGTGACACTCACTGTGAGTGAGAAGCCACGGCAAATAAATAGAGCCAGGTGTTGGTGGGAAGACAATGGGAGACCTATGTACACTGTGGTTCCCGACTTGGAGGCTGGCGGGGGTGGGGCGGGGTATTGTTGCCATGCACGCTTATGGTCACCCCCTGTTGCTAGAGGAAGCCAGGTGCATTTTTTACCTATTGTGTCAAATATCACTTAGATATTCTATTGTGTTGTGGACAAACTCATTTCTGGCGTTCAGTGGTATTTTTACCATTCAGAGGAGGGTATGCAAACTTGAAAAAGCTGGAAAGTGCTAGCCTAGATCATTGGAACCCAGAGGCAGCAGATGACTGCAGATGACTGAGCTATTGGTGTCCACATTCCTTGCTTTCTCTGGTCCCCACAGTTCCTTAGGAAGCCACCGCCCTACTGGGCAGGGACTGTCAGCAAGCAGGGCACCTAGGGTTGGGGGCACAGAGAGGCAGGAACTCTAGGACACTTGCCATCCTGATAAGCAGCCACTGAATCGTAGCCAGGGAGAGGGCTAGCTGTTGCCCACCAACCCAGTAACCCTCCAGATTGGTAAGCCAGCGTTACAGCTTGTTTGCAAAGGGCTCAGCTGAAGACTTGCTTTCCAGGGTCATGGTTTCATGTCAGAATGACAAGAGTCAGAGGAATTTTGGTACCTTTCCCTCTAAGGGCCCTTCACCCAGTCCTTTATGAGGCTGGCCAAGACTGAAAACTAAACTCAGTGATATTAATAAAAGCCATCAACTCTGCACTCCAGTAATTACTCTGTGTCAAAGTCAGAGGATCACTAGACCAATGTCCTTCCTTAGATATGAGCTTGGGGGCCATGAGTCTGCAAGCAGGCCACAGCAGGGCTAGACCCGGAGCCCTGGTTCCCAGAGGCCCTAGAACTCTCTCTTCCTATGGTGTCATCTCTTTCCTCCTGAGGCTTTTTGCTCCTCCCACAGCTCAGCCTAGTTGTGAGTGATGCCCCCGACCTGTCTGTGGGCATCTCCTGTGCCTTCGGGAACCTGACCGAGGTGGAGGGACAAGTGTCTGGGAGCCAGGTCATCTGCATCTCACCAGGACCCAAGGATGTCCCGGGCATCCCTCTGGATCAAGGTAAGAAGTGTGTGCTGCGAGAGTCACATGCCAGGGGCTGCCCTACCAGAATGGTCAAGAGTAGGGGCACCTGGGTGGCTCAGTCTTTAAGCATCTGCCTTTGGCTTGGGTCATGGTCCCAGGGTCCTGGGATCCAGCCCCATATCAGGCTCCCTGCTCAGCGGGAAGCCTGCTTCTCCCTCTCCCACTGCTTGTGTTCCCTCTGTTGCTATATCTCTCTGTCAAATAAATAAAATCTTAAAAAAAAAAAAAAAAAAAAGAATGGTCAAGAGTAGAGTGCCCGGGGGATGGGGTGATGCACAGAGGGCAGAGGGGGCAGGGTGGGAGCGCCAGCACAAAAGCTGCCTGACCAAGCCTTCATATCACAGATGCTACCATGGGCTTATACAGCTCGTTTGAGCCTGAAAGCTAATTGTCATGGCCCAAAGCAAAATTCAGGAAGAAGGAAAACCTTTGCTCCCATTTGGGTTAAATCTGCCCATATGCAGAGAGTTTTCCCAGATTTCCCTTCCCTTCTAGGAATGGCAGTGGCTCCAGCCAGCGATTTCCAGTGGGGTTCTCCCCATGGAACTGGGGACTTGAGGGGTTCGGGCCTCATATTTCCTGAAGTCTTTCAGTAACTGAACATGCCTCACCAAAGCAAGGGTTTCCGTGGGATGTGGTTCATTCCGTTTCCCCTAAGGGGTGGGGGTGGTGGCTGGGTCTCAGTGACGGGTGTCTCAGCAGGATCAAGGGGACCCTCTTGGGAGGCGATGCCTCAGGCAGTTTTCATCTACCATCTATGCCCCCAAGAGAGCCCTGGACTGGTTTAATGGATTACCCTCAGATTCTCCACTGGGCCCCCAGGTTGTGTTACCCTCTCCTTTTTTTTTTTTTTCCTACCCCCAGACTGGTTTGGGCTAGAGCTACAGCTGAGATCCAAGGAGACAGGGAAGATATTTGTCAGCACCGAGTTCAAGTTCTACAACTGCAGCGCCCACCAACTGTAAGCACTCACCGGGCGAGGGCCTTGCCCCGGGCATGGATACAGGTGTGGGGTTCTCACAGCTCCAAAGTGCTGGCTTCCCCTCCTAGTCTCCCCCGGGGCCCGGCATACGGTGGGGGACAAAGTAAGCTCTTCATAATCGTTCCTTTTCAGTTCTGTTCGGTTTATTCAGTTATGTTAAACAGAATGAGTCTCACTGTCCAAGACGCTGATCTCATCCAATCTCCCTTGCCTGGACCCCCAACAACCCTGCCCCTAATTCTCCAGCTTAGACAGTAAGCAGAGAGTTTGACGTGAAGACGAAGGTCATGGTCCAAAGACCATAAGACCAGTTGGTGGTGGCTTTGAACGGAGAGATTGACAGTGAATGTAATTAGACGTATGCTCCATGTCCGAGTCCAAGAGAGACTCGAAGGTAGAAGTCAGCTATGCACACAGCTACCCCCAGAGGAGGACAGGATATAAAGGCACAGGCTAGGAGGGGGAGAGCCGACTTTAACTCCACTGTGGTCCAAACCCAGCCTTCAGCTTTTCAAAGAGGAGGGAGAAACCAGACCAAACTAGCAGCCCCTAGAAGGGCTTGAGTAGGCTCCAGCTGGCCTCGCCAGCCATGTCCAGCAGCAGAACACTTACCAGTGGTGCCCACAAGCGAAGAGCTTCTACAGTGGGGCAGGAAGACAGACCCATATTTAGTTTCAGTCTTTATTCTCTGGAAGAGAAGCTGAGACTCCTTCTGTACCAACTGGGATCTCTATACCTTCTGGTTTAGAAAGAGGGAAATGGGTCTCTATAATAGGGCCTCATAAAGGCCACTGGACCAGTGACCCTGGACATTCCACAAGGAGACAAATCAAGCAACAACACCACACCAGAAGGAGCCAGGAGCAATCATTAGGGATAGTCTATGGGCCAGTCCTTCCCATTTCCCAAGACAGGAATAACCTGAGGTCTACATAACTCCAAGGCATCCTGTCTGTAGGGTCCAGGCTGTGGACAAGATGGGCTCAACAATCCACATGGGGAGAGGGTTTGTGTGCCACTGTACCTGAAGGGAATCTTTAGCCATTAAAAGAGACCAATGAGCCAGTCCTCCCGAGCCTCCCCTTCTCTGATCTCGATTTTTATCATGGGAATCAGCTGCTGGAACTCTAGGATCTCCGCAGTAGTTAAGGAAGGAGACACAGTTGGGCCCCACTGAGGTAAGTCAATGGATGTGCTGAGAAAGGCAGGACAAGTGATAAAAATGGCCTGGGGTGGGGGCAGGGCATAAGTACAGAAACCAAAATAAACTAAATCGCCCACTAACCACTGCGTCCCCATCCCAGCTAACCCTGCTGGGGAAAATGTTAACGTCTTGGCAAAAGAAACTCCCCACCTCCTTCTCAAACTCCAGCACAGTGGTGATGGAATTCATTGTTCGTGAGAGCATCCTCATCTCCAGGGCAGTTCGGTGTGATGTCACCACTTTGCATTGCTATGGCAACAGAAATGCAGTCACAGACAGCAAGTTTTAGCCAAAAAAAACCCCACAAAAAACAAAAGCAAAACAAAACAAAATATACCCAATAATTATTTAAAAAAACAAAAAACAAAAAACAAAGAAACCAAACCTACTCCTTGACAGCAAAGATTCCATTTTATTGCTAAACACTATCTTACCCTGTTCTACTCCTGGCATTCCTAGCAAAAAGTCACAGAATCAAGTTCAATCCCCTGCTTTTAATATGGTAGACTGAGACCCACAGGGATAAGTGCTGCAGCGAAGGTCACAAAGTGAGCCAGGGGAGAGGCCGGGTTTAAAGCCCATCTTATCTTTCTTTGTCCAATTTCATTCTTTACTTGCTGAATCCTAAGATATTAGCAAGAACCAGTCGGTGTGGCCCAAGATCAGAAACACAGTCCCTTTGGGCATATCCGGAAGTGGGTAAGACTGATCAGCACAGGGAGGAGGAGGTGTAGATGGGCTAATGCACCCAAAACAGGGTGACAGTTTAGCATGTCACCCCCAGATGGAGACCCATCCACCGAAATGTAAAGAGAGTGGCCACCAGATGGCGCCAGATCGCAGACCCAGCTGTGTCCCTTCCAGGTTGGTCTAGTTGTCAGAGGCTAGATGGGGGGGAGCTGACAAGGAGCAGGAAGACCGACCCCTCTGACAAAACCCAACTCCAGTATAATGGTCTGGTCACACACAGCCCCCAGGTAAAACTAGAGGGGAAGAAGCGCTTACCCTGGCAAGAAATGCATGCGACACCCCCATACTACTGCTATGCTCCCCTACTTAGAGACTGAGACAAATTGCCATTTCATGTTGTTATATTGTTAACTCCCCCAAAGCCCAGAAACACGTGTGATTGCTCTAGTCTTTGACACTCAAATGTGACTTAAGAGCTCGAAATAACAGGTAATTTGAGCACTTGAAAGTAACACATTTAACATTGTACCTTTCTAAACCATTCCTACACATTATCTTGTTTGATGCTAAACAGCCCTGTGGAGCAGACAGGAAAGTTTTATGACAGACAGATGAAGAACTTCCAATGCAGAAAGTGAAGTGACTTGCTCAAGGTGACCCCAAGTGGCAGTCCAAGCCCGGAATTTTATCTGCCCAATTTCTATCCCTGTGCTTTTCTGTCTTAAGTCTTATGTCTCATGCCTTCCAAGTGGTGGGATGCTGGTAAATATTTAACGGCCATCAATCAAGAAAAAACCCTAGTATGCAGTATTTGCCGATTTCTAGGGTGTTAATACTCTGTCCATGGCTGATTTCAAGTTATTAACATGATACCGACCACTTGCAAAATTCCTAGAAATGTAAATAATCAGCTCTCCTGAGCTGATGCAGGCCAGCTCTCACACACCACTGCTCTAGAAGTTACATTTTTCCACTTTCGACTCTCTTTTTTTTTTTTTTCCAATTTTCTGGTCCTTTGAAAATCTTCAAATGAGATTCCACATTTCTCGGTGCCCCACGAATCAGCCCTCCTGAGAGAAAGGCTAGGACAACCAGCCTCCATCATAGTGCGTGGGCTACCTGGGACCCTTACCTTCCCTGTCTGCTCCCTTCTCTTTGCCTCTTACTGTCTCCATCCTTGCAGGTGCCTGTCTTGTGTCAACAGCGCCTTCCGCTGTCATTGGTGCAAATACCGGAACCTCTGCACTCACGACCCCACCACCTGCTCCTTCCAGGAGGGCCGGATCAATATTTCAGAGGTAAGCAGGGCTTGCCTTGGCATGGTGACGTTTCTCAGTGCATCTGAGTGGCCCTCCCTTTTCAGGTGGACAGTCCAGCAGCTTGGCCATCTCCCTGCACTGACGCATCTTGGTCTTCCTCGCAGAGATTCTACATGTCAGAAAGACCCCATTGTTATAAAACTCAAAAGAAAAGAAAAAGTGGCAGAAAAATACCCCAAAGGCAGAGAAATGTGCTATATCTTCTAGACTCCTAAGACTCTTCTACATTCAAAGGCTTGAGGGGAACTGAGGGTTGAGACTGAAAGCTGAGAGGACATATCCAACCAACCAGACTCCATTGTCTAGAAGAGGGCCCTGAATGGCATTGATTCTTTGAGTCTGAGGCCTTTGCTTGGCTACAGACATAGTGTGATTCAATGGAACATTCACTCTCAACCATTCTTTCATGCCAACCTCTCTTCCAACTCCAAGTTTCAATGATTCTTTGACACTGATGTATGACTGGGTGGGTGGCCTTCTAGAAAGAGAAGGAAATTCAGCTGGTGAAAAGAACCAGGCCTTGCTAAAAAGTCCCAGTCTGTTATACAGCCAGTGTTCCATCCCCAAGGCCTGACCCACCTTTGTTATCAACACCATGAAATATCAGATTGCTTGTCTTTCCAAGGAATACCTCATCCGATGAGTATCCAATGATGTTGACTTTCATACACATTCACAGCTTGCCTTGGGAAAATGAGGCATGCTTGGACGCTTTCCCTTTCTTGTGTTTAATGGTTTTCACACCCTAGAATGGCCAGTCGGTTGGGTTTGAACAACTGTAGAGACGTACGTATTCATATAAGTGGCACACGTGTGTACACACATTACCCTCTTCTTCCACTTTTTAGAAAATCTGCAAAAGTAAGTAAGTGTAGCTTGTGTGTATTCTGCTGTACTCTTTCTACATACCTGCTGCCATTGCACTAGACTAGAAGCTTCTTGAAGGCAAGGATTACATCGTATCTTTAAATCCTCAGCGTCTTCTTCAGGGAGTGTTTGCAGAATGCATGCCTGAAAGAAGGAAGGAATGGCCACTTTACCCAAATGCTACTAGAAAGGGTTCCTTGGATATCATTGTCCCTGATTTCAAGAAATAGAGTGTTATGGAAAAAAAGAGAGAGAGAGAGAGAAAGAGTCTTCTAATGTCTCCTAGTCGTGATAGAAATGCTAGTTGTTTCCATGAATAAACATAAGAAAGTATATCTCAAATCATCATGATACATTCTTTAAATATCTTAGAATTTCATTTGCCAATTACACCTCCAAAGGTTAAAAAAAAAAAAATTAAGTAAGAATATAGTAGGCCTTGAACTGTTTCTCAAACACACACCCATGGCCTTGAATTCTGCTGAGTTTCTGAAATAATACATGTTACGTTCAGCCAGAAACATGGGATGTGCCCATCTTGAAAGAGAGAAACATAGATGGTGCCCACTGGTGGTGTTTAAGACAGGTGCCCCAGCGTGATGGAACCAGTTATGTAGTGCCTTGAAAACCTTCCAGAGAAAGATTCCCCTGCAGCCAGTTGGTGTGCTTGGATATAGCTGGCCTGAAAGAGCTGCCCTGGTCTGAGTGGACATTGGAAATTAATCCCAACCCTGGGATTCTGCTGCAAGCGCGTGGCACTGCTTTCAGGTCAGTCTTCTTACTCAAAGGAAAGGACCCAAGGGCCACGGGTACAGCGTGGAGGGTGGTTCACCCAGCCAGGGAGTCCGCGGGAGAATGGCGAAGGGCAGTGAGGCAGACCAGGAACAGCAGAAGCCACAGACAGGGCTGCTCGGAGGCAAAGGCCGGCGTGAGAAGATGGTGCTGAAAGGTCTCAGAAACTGACCTTCACGTGGGCCCCTCCTCAACTTTTAAGTTTTTTAGTAAAATGAAGCCAGGCCAACCACAAAACGCACAGAGACAAGAGGGGAGTGCAGATCTAGACAAGAAGGAACAGCTGCTTCATTTTCTCCCAGGGGCTCCCCCTCCGGCAGCAGGAAACCCAAAGCCAAGCCTGGAAGGGGCCTGCTGCTGGAGAGAGGGCAGGAGGAGGGGCGTGCAGAGCGAGACAAATAAACTCTGCAGGGCTGTGGAGGCCAGAAGGCTAATTGGAAACATGCCGGCCTCCCTCGTGCCCTTTAGAAGTCACTGGAACACGGTTCCCTCACAGTCACAGGGGAGAGACTGGAATGTTCCAGGGAGCAGGGCCACAGAAAAGCTGTTGCCACCCGGCCACTTGGGATTAGATGAATACCGAAGGAGCCCTGGGGGGAACCCCAAAGGCTTCTTACCCCCAGTTAGTTTCACTTTCTTTCCTGAATGTCTGTTGCTTGGGGCAGAGAGGTATTCTCTGTCCCTCCCTCACAGCGTCGCCTCTGCCTCTCCCGAATGGAACTGGGCCAGACCGCCGTTTTCTCACTGCTGATAAGCACAGGCCCCCGGCGCGGGCCCCAGGATTGACACTCTGGAGGCCAGGGGTGGAAGCCTGGTCTGTGTCCGGCTCCTAACTTCGCCCAGGAAAGAAAACAGGTTCAGGTTCCCAGCAAGCTCTTGGCCATGGTCATTCACTCTTCCCTTCCCAGCAAAGAGTTCCCAGGCTCTGCTCTTCTCCGTCCAAAGCTCTGCCTCTGGGGAGTCCGATTTCTGAAAATGTGGGCAACAGCAAAAGTGCACACGTCCAGCTTGGGTGGGGTTTTCCTTGCTATATTAGGGGTCTGCACCGATGTCTTTAGGTTTTTCTGGGCACTGGCAATCCCTTAGGTGCTTCTTTGAGGATCCAGGAGTATTTCTATTGTACGTCCAGTAAGGGCCCCCTAACTCTGAACCAAAATTTTATGTCTGCTTCCTCAAAACAATGTATAACTGATGAGTTCCTTTGATGTATACGGAACATTAACATAGCACACATTTGTAATTTCTCACATGTAACAAGAGTTCTCAAACCATGTGTCAGGGTAGGAGGACCAGCAGCATCAGTATCACCTGGGTACTTGTTAGAAATTCAAATTCTTGGGGCACCTGGGTGGCCCAGTTGGTTAAGCATCCGCCTCTGGCTCTAGTCACAATCCCAGGGTCCTTGGATCGAGCCCCGCATGGGGCTCCCAGATCAGCAGCGAGTCTGCTTCTCCCTCTCCCTCTGCCTCTGTGATATCTGTCTCTCAAATAAATTAAATGAAATCTTTTTTAAAAATTCCAAATTCCTGGGTCCCATTCCAAATGAGTCTAAGGATTGAGAGTCATGGACATGTGGCATCTCAATTGATTTTGGAAACAGACCTGCAGTTTCACATAATTCATATTTGACATATGTAGCAACCAAGATGCTAAAAATTTAGGTTTTTTGCCCAAGGCAACAGAGAACTCAGGCATCCAAAAGAGCTGAGTACAGTATGCTTTCTGCAGAAAATCAGAGCCAGTCAGCTTGCTGGTCTCCATGGCCACAGCCACACTTGCCGGCCGGATCCCAATTTGGCTTTATGCTCCTTGGTCGTGAGGGTTTGGGGTGTGCAGGGACTGGTACCAGTCCATCTCTCCGGTTGGGGAGGCTGCCCGTGGAAGCTGGGTTAGTAGGCCCACATGCAGATACTGACCAACCAGCCTGTGAGGTAGATTTTCCTGCTTCTTCCCAGGGGTGTGATGAACCAAGTCCATATGCTTAGGCTTGATAAGAAAGTACCTAATTCAAAATAAAAATATTGGTAGTGAACTTTTTTTTAAGATTTTATTTATTTGACAGAGAGAGCTCACAAGTAGGCAGAGAGGCAGGCAGAGAGATGGAGGAGAAACAGGCTCCCTGTGGAGCAGAGAGCCCAGTGCAGGGCCTTGATCTCAGGACCTCAGGGTCCTGAGCTGAAGGCAGAGGCTTAACCCACTTGAGTCTGAGCCACCCAGCCGCACCAGTAGTGAACATTTATTGAGTGATTATTATATATGCAATACTATATATATATATATATATATATATATATATATACACACACACACACACAGTCATTTAGTCCACTCTATGAAATGAATACTATTATAGATGAGTAAACAGGGGTTTAGGTAATTTAAGCAATTTCCTTAGGATCATCAGATACATGCAGAAGGCATGACACAGAGTAAATGTCCCCAGGCTGACTGTGGGTAAGCTGATGTCCTCTAATCCTGGGTTCACACGCAAGCACATACACACACATGCACACACACACACGCAAGAAGCCTTCTAAGCCTTCTAAGCCTGTCGGGTATTTCTGGGCCCATTTTATAGATGAGGAAACTGAATTTCAACTGAACCATCTCTTGAGCTCTTTTCAGGTTATGAGCCAGACCTTTCCACGGTGCAGAGCATAAGGGATCTCTGATGCCTCCCACCCCCACCCCCCGAGTCTCTGCCTCCCTGGGCCGGATCAAGCTGGGACATGGTGTTAGCAAGCGGCCGTGCGCGGGGCTATGTATGGCTTACTGTGTATGACTTTCGGCTCTAAAAGCTCATCTCCCTCCACGGCTAAACCAGGCCTAGTGAGATGTAGATACATAAATATCTTCTTTACGCCCTGTCCCAGGGGAAAGATAGAACCAAATAAATCCGATTAGCTTCCCAGGATACTAGCTGCTCTCTCTCTTTGAAGTCCAGTGGGTGAAGATAATGCCATTTCCACATGGGAGACGTCGTTTCGGAGGGCCGAAGGGGCCTCCGTGCTGAGCAGCACAGCTAAACAGAGTGGGCGACGCGGTCCTGAGCAGCGCAGGGCTCCCACGCCAGGGTTCTGCCTTCCCCGGAGCCGGGGCTCCTCCTCCCCAGCCCACCCCCGCCCCTGGGATGTTCCCAGATAGGACATCTGTTCCTCTGGACAGAAACTCAGATTGCTGCCAAGGAGGTGATCCTGCTGCCAAGTTGGCCTAGAGACAGAGAGAGGAGTTAAGATGACCTAAAGACAGGGAGAAAAGCAGTAGCAATGGGCATTTTAACACTGATAGCCGTCTTAACATTCTGCGGGGAAAGCATAGCAGCATAGCGTGGTTATTTGCACTTTCTTTCTTAGGACAGACAGCAACTGTGTGTGTGTGTGTGTGTGTGTGTGTGTGCGCATGCGCATGTGCATGCTAGCGCGTGCAAGCTCACAGAAACAATGGAGTTGCAAGGGGCCTCATTCTATCTGATGAAACCCAATGGCCTTCCTCAAGGCCCTGAGGCACTGAAGTTCCCACGACTTAGCAGTGCTCCAGGCTGCTGGCTCTCCTGCACCTGCCCTCAGCCTTCACTCCTCCCGCTGCTGCCCAGGAAGCTTGCTGCTTCCTCCTTAATGTATTATTCACCTGCGCCACACTCACAACCCCAGACTTTTAGATCCTCGCCTGCTTCCCAAGAAGAAGGCAGTGTACCTGACCCCCAACTCCTTCTTCCTTTACCCTAGAGAATAAAAGAAAGAATCTTACTCCTCGTGGCCTGAAATTGCAAAAAACAAAAACAAAAACAAAAACAAACAAAAACCCACCCCCACGAAAAAACAAGCAGAGGATAAAACATCTGTCTGTACTGAGGCAATCTTAAAACCTGTTAAGGCATTTGGGAAGCCCCTAATCATTGTCTTTTTTTTTTAAGATTTTATTTATTTGACACAGAGAGAGAGATTGCAAGTAGGCAGAGAAGCAGGCAGAGAGAGGATGCGGGGCTCCATCCCAGGACCCTGAGACCATGACCTGAGCCAAAGGCAGAGGCTTAACCCACTGAGCCACCCAGGCGCCCCAATCATTGTCTTTAAATTTGGTTCCCGCAGGTCTTGAAACAGCAGACCGTGGGACTATTTTCTAAAATTTTAGAATCCCTTAAGAAAAAAACAAAAAAAAACAAAAAAGGAGTACTTTTCAAGTGTCTTCTTATGATTCTCTAACCTCCGGGTTGGACCCAACTTAACCTAGACAAAAAGATAAGGATGTATACACGTGTGTGTGTGTGTGTATGATATGTAAATAAATATGTAATACAATAAATATATATAAAATATATTTGTAATATATGTAAATTTGCCGAAGTTAAAAGCGTTCTACAATCTTGTTTACTGACACAAAACATCATAATTCCAGAAACACATCTTGAAGATTGTGCTGCTAAAACTTGAATTTGTTCTCTGAGCTCGTTAGAGATGAAAAACAACTAGTCATCACTTACAATGTATCAACTAGTTCTGTGTCTGAAAATTTATTCTGTCTCAGACACACACACACACACACACACACGCACACACACACACCCTCATTATACCTCAGTCTTATTTCTAGTCTAAATTAAAATTTTAATTTATTAGACACAATGGGGATTTTTTAGCCCCTAACAGGAAATAGTATCTCCTTTTCCAGGGGATGTCTGGGTTTCCCTAAAGTGGTGTTCATTTTTTTTCTTGGCTATAAATATATGAAAGACTCTGTCAAGCGTGCCCTCAGGGCATGAGAGGAAGCGTGCAGGAAGGAGCGTATTTATGAGTTGGCAGCTTGAGTGACTGGCTTCTAAGCAGGGACCCATCTGCTCTGGGGTTGCCTTATGATCCTGTCTCTTGTAGAGACCTTGTCTGCTGGGGGTCATCACATGCAGCTAGCCTACAGGCGACAGAGGGCACCAGTGACCCCAGACATTCCTCCAGGTCCTGCTCAATAAGTTTCAGTGGAAAATTTATCCAGAGTTTCATAAATTCTCAGGATTCTTACTAGATGTGGACAGGCCCAACTGAGTAATCACGCGACTCCAGAAGTAGTGACCATTTCCAACCACAGCTTTGGAAATCAAACTCCTCGAGCTTCCTGGTGCTCACAAGGCAGGGCTCGACCCTCATGCTCTGAAGAATGTAGAAAGCCGGAAGTGGAAAGAAAGTTAGCGATCTTTTCATGTGTTGCTTCATTTTCTCATTTTCTGTTTACCCTCCCACAAGCCATGACCAAGTGCCCACTGCATGTCAGGAACTGGGATAGAGACCGGGGACCCTGAGGTGAATGAGACGTCAGGCTCTCACAGCAGCGAGGGCAGTGAGCCAACAAGAAACTGCAATCCTGAGGGCTAAATGCGATCACGGGAGAACGTCTGTAACCCATCCTGAAGGCCAGGGCGGGGAAAGGGTCAGAGACAGCTTTCCAGAAAAGGAGCTGCAGAGCTGAATTTGAAGGCTAGTTATGAGGCATTCAGGCTACAGAGTGGCTGAGGCAGGAGCCAGGATGTCGAAGAGTGGTAGGAGGTACCAGTGAGTGTTTCCAGTAGAGAGAAAAGGATCTCCAAAGGACCAAAGGCCCAAGAGCTGGGGACACCGCCCCTCACAACTCATCTGAAATCCCAGATGGCTGGAGCGGTGCACAAGAGCCCCCAGGGTGAGGAGGCAGAGGCCAACTAGTGAGGGCTTGTACCTGAGGCCTGAGGAGAGAAGCAACTGCCTCAGCCCCAGCTGTGGTTCCCCTATGTCTCTTCCGAATTCTGCCTCTAAGGCTGTCCATTGTTCAATGCCACCTGTGTCACCAACGGCTTCTTACCAGGAGCGCTTTTAGCACTGGGCTGGGGACCATTCTCCTTGTTCAAGACTGTCCCACACCTCACAGGAAGTGCAGCGGCTCTGGCCCCAGAGCACTAAGTGCCAGCCCCCCCCCACCCCGTCAAGAATTTCCCTTGTTGGTCCCAGGAGACAGGAAGTGACCGCCCATGGAGGTGGCTGGCCCTTACCATCCTCCCTGCCAGAGGCTGCTGGGCTCTGTCTTCCCCACGAGGGAGAATGTGGGCAGGAGATCAGAGCTGCGGGAAGATGGCAAGGTGACCCCTGGGAGAGAAGAAACATCTAGGAAGAGAAGTCCGGAAAATCAGTCTGGCTCTCTCACTTCCTTGGGCTCGCACGGTCCTTCCCACAGCCCCTCCCCACCAAGACTTTCTTTTCTCGGTTTTGTTTTCCGAAGCAACATGGCATTCACGCAGGGCCTGGTAATGAAATGAGATAAAAAGCCAGAGCAAGTGTTTAGAGCGTTGCCTGGAGCGCTGATCCCCCTTCTGGAAAGGCCGACTCAGCCGGAGCGGAGAAGCTGACACTGTTGATAACAGAATGCCTCCGGCCGGACGGTGCAAGGGGGGGTGGACAGGAGCTGGGGAGGGGATGAAACCGAGAGGCAGGCAGTCCAGGCTGGGGACGGGGACGCGCGGGGGCTTCTTTTATCCTGTGTGGCAGGAGATAAAATCCACAGCCTGCCACACTGGTGCTTGGAAATGAATTCCTAAATTGTAGCACGCACACCAGATCTGGGACAGCGTGTGGACTGGGGATGACAATATCAAAGCCCCGGGAGCTAAGAGAGAGATTTCATTTCCCCTGCTGACTCCCCAGTGCCCCTTAAATGAGGTACATCCTTCTGGTGGGCAGCCCACCTGGGTACAAGGAGGTCTGGCTGGGCACCCGGGTCCTGCCCCCTACCCCAGCTGAGACGCATAGGAAAGTGCGAGTCGGGACAGATGGCGTCTCTCCGCTTGCTCCCCCAGGACTGTCCCCAGCTGGTGCCCACAGAGGAGATTCTGATACCGGTCGGAGAGGTAAAGCCCATCACTCTGAAGGCTCGAAACCTGCCCCAGCCACAGTCCGGCCAGCGAGGCTATGAGTGTGTCCTCAACATCCAGGGTGCCGTCCACCGCGTGCCTGCCCTGCGCTTCAACAGCTCCAGTGTCCAGTGCCAGAACAGCTCGGTAAGGGGACTCCTGCCGCGCCCTGCCCGCTGCAGAGCTCTCTCTCACTGCCATGCCGAGGCCGAGGCCTGAGCTGCCCCTGTTCCCAGAACCTTCCGGGTCCACGGGCTGACCCCACATCCCCAGATGCTGGCACCCCTCAAAGCAGAGCCGAGCAGATTGGTGGTGACAGAGGAGGCCGAGTGACACGAGGACCCTCTGGTGTCAGTGGAGAGCTTTGTGCCCTTTCTGAGTTCAAAGAGACCTCTCGGCCTTCAGTGACATTTGTAGCCAGTGCCAGGAGATGCCACCACACACCGCCGCCGCCATTTAGGTGTAAACCAGAGGACAGGGGACAGGAACTCAGGAGAAGCAGAATGGCAGGCGGGGAGGGGGAAAGGGGGAAGGAGGGAGCCGTGAGTTTCGAGAGCTGCAAGGGTTAAACCAGTCCTGCACACCAGACAGAAAGCACGAGGTGTTTAATTATAATACTAGCCCAGAGAAGATCTTTTTATCTGCCAACTCCTGTCTCTGACTATGGGGAGTCAGCTGGAGATGGGGGGTGATGTGACAGAGGTGTTGAGGGAAGCTAATTCGCCTGGGAGAGATAAAGAGAATCTGGGCTTCTTATCAGGGGGCTGTCAGATTCCCAGGTCACAGGCGCTTGATAGAATTTGTAATCAGTGGAAGGCCGCCAAGCACAAGGCGAAGGTGAGATGAGAAAGAAATGCAACAGGACAAAGGGAGGAAGCGGGCAGGAAGGGCAGGGGGCGGGAGGGGGCGGACAGGAGCGTGGCCTGCCCTGAGATCTCAGTGGCCAGGGCGGATCAGGTCTCTCGGGAGGGGATTCCCAAAGCCTGTCTTCACTGAGGAGCAGAGGCTGGGCCACCTGACAGCCTATTTCTGAAGTGTGTGCCAGGCTTGCTGGTCCTCTGTGGGACCAGCATGGGAGAGAGCGAGAGTAGACCCCTGGCCACAGCTTGAGGCCTTTCATGGTCAGCCTGGTCAGATCTGTGACCAGAAGCTCTGAACTCTTTCCCTAATGGACTGTTGGCCAAAGTAAAGCTCACGTGCAGCCAGAGGATCCCTGCAGCGCCCAGCCCACCAGCAGCCACAGCCCTGTTTGTTGTGCGTGTGCTCTGCTCCGAGGCTCCGGTGGGATTCACACAGCAGGATGTGGACTTGCACGTGAAAAGATGCAGAGCAGCTCTCAGGCAGTGAGAGACAAAACTGGCATTGCAGGGGTGCGGTGGGGGGGTTGCAGAGAGAGCCCGGAGGAGGCCTCTAGGGATGTCAGAGAAGACACCTGGGGAAGGTGAGTCTGAGCTGGACCAGAAGAACACAGGCAGGTTGAAGGATGGAGGCTGGAGAGAGAGAGAGAGAGAAAGGAGCTCCTTAGGCAATGTGAGCTGAACGGAGGCAGAAACGTGCTGGGGCCATTGTGTCTGGAGACAGGTGGATTCAAAGCTTTCTGCAGGAGGGCAGTGGAAGACGAGGTTGGAGAAGTGAGTTTGGATTTGGATGATGGGAGGCAGGGGGCACCACACCAAGGGCTTTGGGCGGGACCCACTTGGCATTAGTGACTGGGAGTCGGGGCGAGGGCGTCGCAGACATCGATCGAACAGCAAAGGGGGTTCGCCTGATTCTCCCTCTGCTCCTTTCTCTGCCCAGAGGGAGCCGGAGCCCCCGGTTTCTCTTCCGCTGTAGTCCCGGTCCCCCAGGGTGCCAGCAGCATCCCTGACCCCCTGTGCTGGGGAGCCTCACGAGCTAGCAGCATCCCTGGCCCCCTGTGATGGGGAGCCTCACGAGCCAGCAGCATCCCTGGCCCCCTGTGCTGGGGAGCCTCGCGAGCCGTGCGCTCTCTGCCCTCTCCCCACAGTACCAGTACGACGGGATGGACATCAGCAACCTGCCCGTGGACTTCGCTGTGGTGTGGAATGGCAACTTCATCATCGACAACCCACAGGACCTGAAAGGTGAGCAGCTACTTCCGGGTAGAGGTTTGATCTTTTCGTGACCCCGGGAAAGACTGGGGCGGAGGGATCAGAGCCGGCCAGCCGCTGTGCCATGAATAATACACTCCCTCTGTCAGCGGAACTCTTCAGAGGATCCTAAAGCAACATTTGGAGCCATCAAAGGAGTCCTGTTGGGAACCCTGTTTCGTTACAACCAGAGCATCCACCAGGCAGCTGCTAGCTCCTCGCACTTTTCTTTGGCTCCCGGAGACTTTGAAGTGTCTGCAGAACCTGACCTAGGAAAGCAGCAAGCAGGAACGTCCTGCCAGGTTCCAGGGAAATAGAGATTCTGTTTTCAATTAGGGTCTGATTCCCCTGTCCTTGGTCCCGTCACTGCACAAAGAAGGCTTGTGAGGCTGCACCCCCCCCCACCAGGTCCTAAGGTTGGGGGAGTGGGCAAGCCGGAGGACGCAAACCCAGGACTGCTGCAGGGAAGCTCACCGAGGAGCTGGGCTGACCCAGGAGGGACACTCCATGACCGCCACCCTGATCCATCGTTGTTCGTACAAACTCGCGGGCAGCTCCTCCCACGTGCCAGGCAGGCATTGCCCTCTGGGCAGCAAATATCAACGTGCCCATCTGCTCTCCAGAGGGACAAAAGCAACGCCAGTGTGGGTAGGCACTCACTTGGTGGTTTTTTTGTAATATTTTATTTATTTATTTGACAGACAGAGATCACAAGTAGGCAGAGAAGCAGGCAGAGAGAGGAGGAAGCGGGCTTCATGCAGAGCAGAGAGCCCGATGCGGGGCTCAATCCCAGGACCCTGGGATGACCTGAGCCAAAGGCAGAGACTTTAACCCACTGAGCCACCCAGGCGCCCCTCACCCAGTGATTTTTTTGAGATGATTCTCCTTAATCCTCGTAACAACCCTGAGAGGGGTGTACTAGTATCATTCTCATTTTATAGATAAGGAAACCAAGCCCCAAAAAGGTTATGAAATGAACCATGAGTGCTCACTTCCACAGCACAGATACCAAAAGTACACATGTTAGCACTGTCCTCGGCACAGGAATGCACGCACACTGACGGGTGCTCCAGCCTTTTAAGACAGATATGTGGAATCTTAAAAAAAAAAGTCAAGCTCATAAAAACAGAGAGTAGAAAAGTGGTTGCTGGGGGCTGGTTGGGGGGAAATAAAGAGATTGTTAAAAGGTACAGACTTTGAGCTGTACGATGGATGAAGTCTGAGTATTTAGTGCAAAGCACAGTGTCTGTAGTCGGTAACGCTGCATGGTATGATTGAGGTCTATGGAAAGAGAACAACCTAAATGTATATTTCTAATCTATCTATCTATCTATATCACTATATATCAATCACTATATATATGATTTATATATATATATAATCACTATATATAGTGATCGATATGTTAATTAGCTAGATGGGACGAACCCTAGCACGATGTATATGTATATCCAATCATCACAGTATATACTTTAAATACCTTATGATTTCTTTTGGTCAGTTATGCCTTAATAAAGCTGAAAAGGGAAAGGAAAAAAAAAAAGCTGAATCAGAAAGTTAAGAGCCAGGATCTGAAAGTTAAGAGCCAGGATCTGAACCAAGGATGTCCAGTCTCAGAGTCACATGCTGGACCACCCAACTGCCCTTCCTCGGGCCACTGTGGGATGTCAAGCCTTCTGCCCTCCAGACACCTCTCCCCACACCGTGAGCCACATCTCACTACATTTCAAGTAGCTAGAGCTAGAGCTGCCCCAGCTTCTCCCTTAGCCTGAGGGTCGCCCGTGGGCGCAGAGAGGGGACCAGAGCCACCAGAGGCCCCCACCAACACACCCTCAAGGAAGTTGAGTCCACTTAGGCTGGGAGAAAGAAACTGAACCAGGGAAATTTCTGTTCTCTTCCTCCTCGTACCCTGGCCACATTTCCTCACCACTGAGAGACAAACATTCTTCCTGCTGAGCATCTGGGCTGGGATCCCAGAGGTCGCCGCCGCACCTGTAGCGTAGAGGACAATGGCCACGTGCAGGCTTACGTCAGACCCCTCCCAGGGGGCTCTGGACATTTGGGACACTCAGGCAGCACCATCTCCTTGTTCGTCCTTCCGAGGGCCCATGTGTGTCTGGTGCTCGTGCGCCGTGTTGGGTGGAGACGGCCATGGTGTTTATGGACTTGGGTTCTAGAATCTAGAATTCAGATCCTGGTGTTTTCACTTACAGGCGGGGGGACTCAGACTACTTACTGCCCCTGCCTTCATTCCAGTTTCCTTCCCTGTGAAATGCGGGAAGGGGTGATCCCCTCCTGGGGTCAGCACGAAGACCAAATGAGGTATCAGACGCGCACCGTTTGTGCAAGTTAGTAAACGCTCACTATGTAATAGTTCATCTTATTCTCACTTCCTGCCCTCTACTGTAAGAAGCCATGGGCATAAGGATGTTTAAATGTCCCTGCACCTGGAACTGAGGGACACTTGACAGAGCAGAGGAACAGGATGGCGACCTATGGAGGAATAAAAAAAAATGCCCCCCCTGGGGCCTGTGCCCAATTTCTAGCATAGGCACCCCCCAACCCCCAGTCCTGAAACCTTATGTCTGTCTGCTTGACCAGAAAAGTTGAAAGTGATTCTCTGAGTGTTCTGTTTCTGGAGAATTCTACGCAGGATTCTGAATTCAAAACATCAGTGGGTGACAATGAAGCCCCAGGTTCCCAAAACACACCTCTGCAGACTGGCCTGCCCAGGGCTTCTAAGTCAATAAGAGACAAAAGCAAAGGCCAAGGGTCTGCAGACTCCAAAAGTGACCTGTTAAGTAGCCAGGTTGTCCTCTGTGGGAATGCAACCCCCCAATGCAGGGGACATGAACAGGACTGTGTCTACTCTGTCTCCTCAGTTCTGCCTGCACTTTGCTAGCCACTTGGCCTTTCTTAGAGCAGAGCTGACCTCTTTCCCAGATGCCCCAGTCCCCAGTTTCTGGGCAGGATCCTCTTGGGATCTATAGTCTAGCGGCACAGAGAGCTGGAATGCCACCATCCTAGCTTGGGCACTAACCTTAGCAAGCTTCCAGAGTCATTATACACTGAGGTGCTTGGGTGGCTCAGTTGGTTAAACATTGACTTTAGCTCAGGTCTAGGTCATGATCTTGGGGTCCTGGGATCAAACCTGCTCAGTGGGGAGTCTGCTTGTCTCTTGCCCTCTGCACCTTCCCCCTCTTATGCTTTCTCAAATAAATAAATAAAAACCTTAAAAAAAGAAAAAAAAAGACTCATTATATACATCTTGGAGCTTCATTTTTACCTGAAATGGGGAAATCAGTCCTTGCCTATTGTGATGAGGGCCCCATGTAGGAAAGACCGTGTCGAAAAACTTAGTGGGACCTCAAAGAGAAGAGCCTAAGCTTGTGTGGCCCATCAGGTGTGTTATGGACACTCGGGCACTGTGCTAAGTACTTAAGACATGATACCTCATTCAAACCTTCCAAAAGACAACGATCATAGCCATGTCATAGATTAAGTATACTAGGTTCAGGGAAGTGACATTCTGTCACATCGCCAGAAGTAGCAAGACCACAGTCCAAGCCCTGATACAATTCAGTGTAGAGCCAGAACTTTTTTTTTTTTTTAAAGACTTTATTTATTTGATGAGAGAGAGATCACAAGTAGGCAGAGAGGCAGGCGGCGGGGGGGGGGGGGGGGGGGGGGGGGGGGCGGGGCGGGAAGAAGGCTTCCCACAGAGCGGAGACCCTGATGTGGGGCTCGATCCCAGGACCCTGAGATCATGACCTGAGCTGAAGGCAGAGGTTTAATGGACTGAGCCACCCAGGCACCCCTAGAGCCAGAACTCTTAAATAGTATTTTCTGCAGTACCTTTCAACAACGAAGAGGCTCAGTTCACTATTTGTTCCGCATTAGTTACCCTTGCAAGGATGATGGCGATCACCGGTATTGTCTGTGCCCAAGGCCGATGTGTGCCGTGGTGCTTCCGAGAAGAGGCTCGGTCACCAGGAGCCCTCTCCAATCCCGCTGTGTCGCACCCTGTCTTTGCAGTGCACCTCTACAAGTGTGCAGCGCAGCGGGAGAGCTGTGGCCTCTGCCTGAAGGCCGACCGGAAGTTCGAGTGCGGATGGTGCAGCGGCGAGCGCAGGTGCACCCTGCAGCAGCACTGCACCAGCCCCTCCAGCCCCTGGCTCGACTGGTCCAGCCACAATGTCAAGTGCTCCAACCCACAAATCACCGAGGTGAGACCCACAGGTTCCCAGAGGGGGCGGGGTGGCCAGGAGCCGGCCCGTGGTGGATGTGCAGTGGGTCAGGCATTCACACAGAAGAATTCAAAGTGTCCTGCACGTTTCATGTGGGGTGTGGGAAGCCTCTCTTGGGTGCTTCGATGGCCCGCGTCCAGGTGTAAGTGACAAGCATATGGATGTGTGCCCTCAGGCCGGTGTGTGAATGTGGTGCCCATCGGTGTAGACGCATACACAGAGGGGAGGCAGAGCCAGCGCAACTCCCTGCCAGGCCGGCAGAGCCAGGTGGGGACGGGAAATTGGCTGCGTGGTGGGTAAACATTTCAGAGAGCAGGTTTAGCTTTTCTCAGCAGGAATGTGATTTCGGGAGCCACAATTAGCTCCGAGTTGCAAAGTTGAACACGGAAGGCGAAAGCGACGGCAGGCACTACATTGGCCACCGTGCCATTTCCCAGGATTTACTCTCTGTCCCAATTTGTTTGCGCATTTTAATGGAAAGAAATAGGTAATTAATTATCCTGGAAAAAAAAAAGTGATGTTTCCTGAATAGCAAATTGCAAAGGCAGATGAATAGATGATGTGAATGAAAAAGCAGCTGCTCGGGGTTTTGAATGGCCTGGGAGAGAAATAGTTGTATTTAACTTTGGTTGCATTATGTGTTCATCACTCTTTGTGGCTCCTTATTCACCGACTGTCACTTGTGCTTTGAAACTAATTGCACGTTCCTTATGGGGACTGGGAATAAAGGCTCAGGCAGGTAGCACCGTGGTCCGCTCATTTAAGAAAGCAGTGAGGGGCTGCTCCATTTCTGCGTTTTCTCCAGGTGGAAGCACTGCCCTCTTCCTGGCTCATTGTCCTTACGAGCCAAAGAAAGCACCTTTGGCTCGCACCTATGTTCGAGTATTGAGAAGCTTCTGGAACCTCCATGTGATCATTTTGAAGCTTCAGATCTGTTGAAAGAAACCCCTCAAGATCAAATTGAGTGTTTTTAACCTAAAATGGGTTATTTGAAGAGGGAGCTGATGTTTATTTACTGCACTTGGCACCATCTTGTTTAATCCCACAACCACCGTGAGAGGCAAACCTTCTCACCTCCATCTTACAGATGATGAAAATGAGGCTCAGAGAAGTGGCGTGGTTGCTCTAGTTCATGCAGCTGGTCAATGGCAGAACTGGTATTTAAGCTTGATTCACTGAACTATAGAACTACTTGTAAAGTCTCTCACTTCCCAAGTAATGTAGCACAAGAAGCAAGGGCCTCCCCTTCCTTGATGTCCAACCTTCCTAGCTCAGGTAGACCAGGAAGATGCCATCCATCCACATGGCGGGACATCCCAGGAAAAGCACAGTGCGGTGGGAGAGTGTCTCCTGCCAGCTAGGTTCTCGTTCATCCTGGTGGGAAGATGCTGTGAGCATGGAGATGCAGCCCCTCAAAGATCAGACTTCCTCAATTTCCTTTTACTCATTTACCCCTGTTGGTAGGGCCCCAGCCTCTGCCCTAACGTAGCCAGCTCCCTGAGCTGCTCAGGGCTTCATGCCTTCTCCCAGATTCTAGTGATTTCCAGCAACTGCCAGAACCTGCTCTGCCCCAGGAATCTTGCAGCTGTACTTGTCGGTCTGTGTCTCTGCGCCTGTGGTATAGGGGAGCTTAAATTAGGCAGGGGCTCGCTTCCGTCGGCAACGCTCACCTCCACCCACCCTGGCTGCCGCCTCGGCCCAGTCTACTCCCCACCTGGCAGGGGTGCCTTCCCAGCCCTGAGGCAGGCTTCTCTCCCCGGGAAACCTCCGGGAAACCTCCGTCTCGGTGTCGCCCCTGCTCACTGACCAGGGACTGACTGACTGGCTGCTCCATTCACAGAGGACACCCAAGCGACATGATGCTAATTAACCCCCTGAGGTAATTAGGCTATAATTGATTTTCCCAGTGAACATCGCAGCGGGAGTCGGAGGCCCCAAGCAGTGGGGTCTCCTGTTGGTGTTTTTTCAGGTGGAGGCTGTGGAGAAATGAAAGTGCGTCTCTGGGGAAGAGAGACAAATCCGTGGGGTGGCTCAGGCCATGCAGGGGACATCATTCGGGACAGGACATGCAGGAGGGAGAATCCAGGCCTGGAATATTTTATTCACTCGAATCAGGAACAGTCCCTTGAGTTTTGCGTCCCCTACCCTCACCCTCCTCCCATCCTTCTCCTGGAAAAGTCATCTTCATTTTTTTTTTTAACTTTTCATTTTTGAAATAAATTTAGACTTATAAAAAGGTACAAAAATAGTACAAAGAACTTTCATATACCCTTCACCCAGATTCTCCAAAATTAACATCTTATATAACCACAGGACAATTATCAAAATCAGGAAATTAACGTTTATACAATAATGCCAGGTAATATACATGCCGGAGTCACATTGTGCCAATTGTCCCTCTGATTGTCCCCCTCTTCCTGGTCGAGGATCCAACCCAGGGTCACAGGTGATGTTCTGTAAGCACGTTTCCTTAGCACTCTGGTCTTCAGCCTTTTGTCTTTCACGAGCTTAGTACTGTTGGCGAGTACAGGGCAATTATTTTCTAGAATATCCTTTGATTTGAAGATGGCTAATGTCTCCTTATGATTTAATTTAGGCTGTATACTCATGGCAAGGAGTAGTAACAAAAACGTGGAGTATGTGTAAGCAGGGCATAGGAGCCAACTTAAGTTGGCCCCAATAGCCAAATCTGGGACAATCTGAGCATGAAAAGAAGTGATACTATTTGAGTATAAGCAATAGGATAAAATAAGAATCCTTGCTCCTTCTTGATATAAATAAATAATCCACGGGGGAGGTAGGAAGCTCTTCTACTAGAATTCTCACTCAAAAATGTAAAAGGACCTAGGGAAATAGAAAATCACCATTTGGCAAAATTCACAGTAATAATTATTTCAGGAAGAATGGCTGATGAATACTAAAATTGGTAAATGAAAGTATGATGAAAAAATAGGGTATTTACATATTCTTAAGCCATCTCCCCGCAAGATATGTATTAATCATAACAAGAAAAATAGACACTTTACAGAGAAGAGATCTGGTAGACACTACTTTTACCCAGTGATGGAAGTTAGTATCACCAGTAATGGGAAGAATCGAGCTCATGTGCCTCTCTGGCATTCGTGACCAAAAATGGATCATTTGTTAAAAGTAACTTTTAAGAAGAATCAGCTCATTTTCTTTACCTTGGCTTTCTTGGCTAATTCCTTGACGTTGGCATAGATCTTTTCCTTAATAATCAGAATTCTGTGGGATTCGTGCCCTTGCATACGTGCCTCCCCCTTGTCTCTGGCCCTTGCCTTCCAAATGTGTGCCCACCCGCTCTGTGCAAACCCATCTATGAGAGCCATTTACTACGAAGTCTGGTCCTCAGTCTGTCTTTGACTTTCACGACCTTGGTACTTTTGACGAGTAAAGACAATTATTTTATAGAATATCCCTCGATTTGAAGATGGCTAATGTCTCCTTACGATTTAATTTAGGCTGTGTGCTTATGGCAAGGAGTAGTAACAAAAATGTGGGTGGTGAGAGAGGAAGGAGACTCTGATGGCCAGCGGTGGCTGCTGGAGGCAGCAGGATTTCCGGTGCTGGAAACAGATGGGGGCCGGAATGGGCACTGCCCTGCCCAGGGGCAGAGAGATGGATGAATTGACCTCGAATGAGTTCTGTTTTAGGAAAAGGGGTGGACTCAAGCTTAGCTGAGTGAACAGCTGGGTTCATCCTTAACCCCTTCTCACCCAGCTGTCTCCATGGCAACTAAGCCCACCCCGAGAGACCCACCTCCTAGGGCAGCTCCACTGAGGACAAGTCTTACAGCCAATGTAAGAATTTCTCAGTCGGCGTAAACTGCAGGTTGGAACCCCCCTCAGGACTCACCGTCTGCTCCTTCTCAGCCAGCCCGTGGTGTGATAAAGATGCTGTCCCCCATGGGGGGCATCCTAGGCTGCTCCCATTCTAGCTCTCACGCCTGTGTCTGTGCACGTGTCACCTGTTCCACCATGGGGACAAGAGACGTGCAGAGCTTCAGAGAGGCCGCGAGATGCCTGTCCCTCCACGCTGCTGTGCTTCCAGAACTGCTAGGATCTCAAAGAGGAAGATGGCACAAGCCACCCACTAGAAAGGAAGGCCCAGCAGCAACATTTTCTGACGAGCTGGGAAGGGGCAGCATTGGCAGAAAGGAAAAGGAGACCGAATATGTAACTGGGGAGGAAAACGTAGGAAGGGTCGAGGGGCTCTAGAGCTCCCACGACAGAGATCTCCACTCAGAGTGACTGTGTTGGTCAGCGTGGGTTGCGGTGACATAAAACAACCATCGGAGCGGGTTTAAACAAGAGCTCTGTGTTGTCTCGCCGTGCCGGAGGCTGCAAGTCCCGGATCCAGGCGTCTGCAGGATGGGGCCTTCCAAGGGCCACGAGGAGGATCTGTTCCGTGCCAGAGCTGCAGTCTTGGCATTCCTGGGCTGGTAGATGCGCTGTCTTCATCACTGCGTGACATTCCTTCCTATGTCTGTCTCTGATTTTTGTTTGCTTGTTTGTTTGTCTAAAGAAGGATTCCAGTCATATTGCATAAGCCCCCCCACACTAATGACCTCATTTTAACTCGATGACCTCTGGAATGGCACCTCTCTCCAAATAGGTCACATCCTGAGGTAATGGGAATTAGGGCTTTCACATACGAATTTGAGAAGGATAAAATTCAACCCATAACAGAGCGTTGCAACAAATAAATATTCGTTTAATGAGTGACTACTGCATGCCAGTTGCTGTGCTAGGCTTGGAAGTTATCACGTAGATAAGTTAGTTCTGGGAGGAGAGGCAGGAGGTGCAGTGTCACTGCAAAATCCCAGCCTATCCCTGAACATAGGCCACCTGGAGGAGGCTGGAATCTGCTTGCCCACCAGGCCATTCTGCTTCATCCAAAGGACCTAGGACAGAGACTTCTCATCTACATGCTTTTCTGTTGTCTTCTGTGTAGAAGGAAGACTACAGCAGGGATCCTGGTCTTGACACCTAATGAGGACACTTACCTCAGGCCGGGGACATGAACAGACGTGAGCCCCATCCTAGTTCTGGGAGTGTTCACAATAACAGCCACACTCTCCTGTGCACCAGGACCTTTGCACACCTACCCAACCTAACAATCCTGCAAGATGCCCAGAATTATCTTCATTTAAGAGTTGAGGAGAAAGTAAATTATGCTTTGGAAAGTAAATAATTTGCCCAGAGTCACCCAATTCGTTAGTGGGGAATGAATTCAAAACCAGGGCCTTCTGACTCCAGAATGTAGACTCACCCCACAATACCATGCTAGCTCTCTTGGTCAGAGGGATGGAGGAGTTTTCTCTGGCCATACACTTTTCCACCTCACTCCACTGTAAGTGTACCGAAAATATCTGTGCCCAGGATCAGAATTCTTCTGGAAGGTCCCAGGGGAGGCCAGAAAAGCTGGAAGCATTGACACACCCTTTATATTGAGCTTTAAGGTAACCTTTACCTGACTTCCTAGACATAATTAAGTCTACACTTAACTCCTATGAGTGAAGGGGGAACAGGAGGAGCATTTTGGGTGTGTTTAAACTTAGGGTAACCCCCTTCTTGTCTATAGGATAGATGTTACTTTAATTATGTATGTTGATTAGAGTTATCAGACTTGATCTGGTGAGTTTCTGATTGTGTCTATCAATGGGATTATGGGGTTGAGATCGAAGTTGGAATTTACCGAGCGTGGTGGTTCATTCTTTTTAAGCATCTGAGCTGACTCTGAGCCCAGAGGATGGGGCCTATGTAGTTCACACCTGCAGTGATGCTAGAGACCAGAGGGAAGAGTAAGCAAAGTGGACTTGAAATGCAAGGGCAAATCTCCAGAGTTGGGGTCCTCAGGGATTGGCCAGGAACCTATCAACCTTGGGGTACCAAAAAATATTCCTGTGCGTTTCTGAGCTCACCTGTGTTTCTGACCGCACTGATGCCAGGCTGTAGTGCAGCCGGTTTTACAATCATCTCTCCATCGACCCCATTGTAGATTTTACTTTATGAATTTTTCAATGTCATTAACTTGCCCAGTCCCTTACTAGTTGATGCTCAGGGAACATAAATTCTCTTTAATACTATCTTAGGTATGTGTAACTGGAAGAGAAAACCAAATGTGGAAAACCATGTGCATCGCTCTCTAAAACCAAGCAAAAATAATAGTTGATACAATATTTGTTGGAGATGATCCACTGCTCTTGCATTCCGTCTGCTCTCCATTTGCCCAAATAATTGAAAGTAGATTTTTTTTTTCTTTCCCGGATTCTCTCGGTTGTGAATGCATTTGTGAAATTGTTCGGGGAGTTGAACATTTACAAGTATTTATCCGTAAGGCTGCACCAGATCTCTGCAGGAGAGGCCAAAAGCCACCTGCCCAGGGCCAGAAAGACTCGCTGCAAAGTTCCCAACAAATAAATAAATATGTCAGCCAGCTTTCCTGAGAAACAAGTCAGCACTCTGATCTCCCGTTCATTTATTTGCAGGCCTCATTAATATAACATCACTGCAACAAACAGCTAACGGGGGATGGTGTCAGAATGAATAATGGAGTTACTCTGCTGAGATAACAATTAGATTTTGAATGTACTATCAGCTAAGACAGAGCCAGCAAGGACTCACGCCGGGTAGGAGAGCTGGTGCCACCAGGGCCAGAGATCCCCGCAGAGTGCGTCCGCTGGGCTCTAGCCCACCTTGAAGAGTGTGCACACTTGCCTGCACACTTGTGCTCATACACATACACGCCCAAAGTGGAAACGAATGTGACCATTTGCCATTGTGCACCCAGCCAGCCTCCAGGTGTCTCTGGCCAAGTATCAGGATGGCATCAGAATGTGCAGGCACAGAGTTGGCGCCTCTGCCTTCTGAAGTCAGGAGAGCTCCAGCCAGCAGGGAGGGACTAAGTGGCTGAGTCAGAAGAAGATTAGCTGCCCCAGTACTGGCAGCTTGTCCTCCCTGGCTGGTCCTGATTGGGGGTCGGGCACTCAGGGCGTGATCCCAGTCTCAGGCACAGAAGTTTTTACTACAGAACCTGTCCATCAGCTGCGGGGTGTCTGTCCTGGAGCACCTTCTCTGGGCTCCCCTCCCTTGGCTGCTCTGGGAGGCTTTGATGTCAGTCTGTCCCAGGTGCTCTTAGGAAGCCTGTGTAGGGTGCTGACCGCCTGCTGGAGCCATGGAAGGAGCTGGACAGGCCCATCAGAGAGGCAGCCGTGCTGAGCCATCTCGACACCAGCCACTTGTCTTCTGGAATTCAGCTAGCCTGGTTTCTGCCTGGACTTCTTCACCATAAACTCGTAATAAGAAATATTGTATCTACCTTTCACCAAGTGCTCACCGGGCACCCAGAACTGCTTTTAGCAGCCATGTCATCTCATGTAGACCTTCTAACATCCTTGATGAGGGTGGTACTACCAGGATCATTAGCCCCATTTTACAGATGAGGCAACCAAGGCACAATGAGGGGTGACAATGTTATCGAAGACACCCCACTAGTAAGTTTTAGAACCAGGAGTTAACCCGCAGCTACTTGACTCTAGAGCCCCACATGTGACCTGTACACTATCCCTCATCTCTTTCACGGGCTCTTAGGAAACCAGAATTCTCAGCCCATAGGGTCGGAGTGGGGGAAGGTGCCGGCACAGAGCGCTCTTCCAGCCTACCACCGAGAAGGAAAGAAAACCAGTCGTCCCTGCTCCAGGCATCAGACTGGACAAGCACAGGCAGAGATGACAAGAGGGCAAGGCCAAGGCGGGTGTGTGGACATCCACAGGGGGAATGGGGACAGAGAGGGGGTGGGGGAAGTGGAGAAGATCAGAGACATGGCAGAGACCAGCAATGCCAATGGCAGAGATTCTTGGAAAGTCGCACATTCTGGCCTTAGCCCTGGGAGAGGGGCTGGGGGAACCTGAGCAGAGGGAAACCCACAAGTCGACTAGGTTATGAGTTCTCCCAGCTGATGAACAAGGGGTCTTTTCCAGGGCAAGAGTAGGTCAACTCAGGCAGCGTCTTGTGGAGGCTGGAAGCACAGGTTAGGGGGACCTGGTGGGCTCTGCCGCTCACTGTGTAACTTTGAGCAAATTACTTAACCTCTCTGGGTGCTATTCTGCATCTGTAACAAGGAAATTACAATAGGACCTCCCTCGAAGCTTGTTTTGAGCCCTAAGTGGGATAGAATATGTAAAGCCCTTGGCAAAATTCCTAGTTCATGATAAGTACCTAATGAAATGGTATGAGAATATGCGATGATAGAGGAAATGAAATAAATGATGGCAGGCAGCGTTATCAGAATCTTCAGTAACAGGGGCCACTGTTCAGTGTCTGTCTTCCCTCCCACCATGTCTATCAGGCAGGAGCTGTGACCCAAGGAAGCCAGCTTCACTAGGATGGAAGCCGGGCCTCGTGAGGCCTCCACCAAGGAGCAGCCCTCCTCTGACCCCTTGGGCCCCTACCCTGCAGGAGCCCCCTACACTACCCTCCAAGGCTCCGCCCAAGTCCCAGGAGGGGCCCTGGGCAGCACTCCCCAGGCTGCCGGGCCCCTGGGCCTGGGGCACCTCGAGCGCTCCTCTCCTGGGTGAAGCCCGCCGGAGCTCCCCAGCTGTAATTAATGGGCCGCATCTGCTCCCGCCCTTGGGCGGCTTTGTGGCACAGTTCCCTCCGAACTGTTCAATTAGTGACTGCAAGAATCAGGGCGAGTGTAGCATCACGGCGGCTGCTTTCCAGGTCACAGCGCCCACGGTGGAAAACAGATACGACACAGTCTGGCAGGAGCCCAGGTCTGGCGGGGGTGCCCAGGAGCTCAGCGGGACTCCGTGGGACTGCATGGCTGGCAGGTGGGGTCTCAGGAGATGGAGAAGTGGTTCCCATAAGAGGCTCGAGGAGGCTTGGAGAGGACCCAGCAGGAGACTAGTTAGTCCCCTACCATCAGCACAGGCCAGCCTCATCCCACATCCTACTTCTCACCCATCTAGGCATAGGATGAGCTGATAAAAAGTCCCAGCCAGACATGGGCTACCCACCTATACACCTGGGCACCACCAGTGACTGCTTCTGGGGAGGGCATAGGGCTGCTGGACTGAGGCCTCTGCTGTAACCCATTTCCCACATTATTCTTACAAAGGCTGCATATAGACAAATGTTTTATTTTACAGTCTGCTAAAAAGCCGGTGCTCTTGGGGCAGGGTCATAACACAAGTTCCCACAATGATGCAAATAAAGGTTTCTTGCAGGAGAAGAGACTAGTAGGGTGAGAGGTACCTAAATAGGGGAAGGGACCCCAGGGAGGGAGAAAAAGAAAAAAAATGGACCTGGAAACGAGATGTAGGGTTTAGCCTCCCTCTGGGACTTGCCCTGGGTTGGCCGGGTTCATGGTGTTCCAGGCAGTGTGCTAAGTATCATGGTATGTGTGACAAGCAGCGGGAAGTCATTGCATGGGCGCCATTTACTGTACTTCAAACAGGCCTGTGCACCAGCCACAAGCTTCTTTTGGGTCATTAGACTCTCAGAGGATGCCTGGAAGCCCCAGGGTCCAGAGAAGAGCATCTGAAATGATTGAAGGGTCTAGAAAACAAGATCTTCCGACAAAAGTCTAACAGAATGGCAGAAGCCAGGCCAGGGCGGCTTCGCTGCTGTCTTCCATACCTGGAAGGCGTCTGACAAGGAGGCAGGTGTTCACTCATCTGTTCAATGAGGGATCACACCAGAAGTGCACTTCAATGAAACTTGAGAGCAAGCGCAGCGGAATTTCTTGAGATTTGGTTGTTGCAATACTGCATTGCACCTGAACCACACATGGACCGATCCTTAGAGAACACAGTTTGAGAACACACCCATCCCCCCGCCGTCTTTAGAGAACACAGTTTGCTCTGCGATCTGGTTGGGACCAGCGTTTCCCAGCAGTAAAGACCTGGGGATACTTACGCAGGGCTGCTGTGTTCCAGGCAGTGTGCTAAGTATCAGGTCGCTAAGCAAAAGTGAGATGTCTCTGTCCCAAGATAGTAATTATCTTATTGAGAAAAGAAGCGGTTTACAACCTGGCGTGCCCATGACTTTCTCGGGGCATTCACTAAAGGCAGTGGGAGTGTGGGAGCAGGTGCTATGAAATCTGCCCCAGGGGGTCAGAGAAAGCCTCACGGGGGAGAAAGCCTTAGCAGAGGCTTGTAGGAGAGGTAGGCCTTGGTCAGTGGACATGTCTGGCCAGTGCGGGGAGAAGCCTGTCAAATGCACCTGGCCTTTAGATCCTATAGCCCTGTGGACCCTTAGCTCTCCCCAGGAGCACATGCTGTACAGGAGAGAGCTGAACCTGAGCCCTGGGGAGGTGGGTCGGGGAGGGCACAGCGGGAGTCAGCACAGAACACAGGAGTGCCGTAGCCCTCTTCCCCTCACCCCCAGCAACAGCAGCTGCTTCTGGGCACTTCTCTACCTCATCCCCTGCTTTTGAGATCCACAGAGAAGTTCGATAGATTTCTGGTCCACAGAGAGTACGTGCTGAGTAGCATGGGGCTGAAATGATCAATATCTAAAGATCGCAGCTGATTTCACACGGGTTCAGCTCCCCTCCCCCTCTCTGCACACCCTCACTACACACACTCACACACACTCATCCACATCCCAGACTGCCAAACCGTTTGTTTGTGTGGGTGTCTCATTCAGAATTACTTTCCTGGAAGCATACTCATTGAGTTCATTGTGTGATGCTTTGCCTACCCCAGAATGGCTAATTGCCAAGGGAAAAAGAAATGGCTGGAAAGGAGGGAGGAAAGAATGAAGACCATTTTAGACAAGGCCAGTGTCCTCCCAAATTTATTCTGGGTGAAAGGGTGATGTCTGGCTCAGAGTATGCTTCCGCACAGGGCCCAGAATCCCCCAAAGCCAAGTTCCCGTCCTCGGCAGCATGGACAGGCTCAGGCTGTAGGATGCCTCTCAGGTTTTCTCTAGTCAGCCCGTGGGCAGCGCTCTCTACCCCCAGTCACGTCTGCGTCTACGTTCCCCGGTCCCTGTGTCCTCCTTCCAGAGAAACAGAAAGACTGCCAGCCTCTGTAAACTCCCTGCCACTCCACCATCCCATATCTTCATGATCTGGGAAGGCACAGGTGCAGGGGGAACACGGGAGAGGAAACTGCCAGCTGTCCAGACCTGCTCTCTAACCCACTGTCCTGTTAGGGACTTCCCAGTGTTGTCTTCCTTAACCTTCAGAACGTCCCTGGGAGGGAAGTATTGTTATCTGCTTTCTGATAAGGGCCCTGAGATTGAAGGTCATGTTGCTCACATGTGGTAGAGCGGACATTCAGGCTCTTGTCTTGCTGTCTTCCTGCTGCAGGTGCTCCCCGGGTCCCCGGTGGGCTCTCTTCCCTCTCCCAGAGCAGCCAGCAGCAAGGGCCTTCTGAACTGGAGGCCAGGACACGTGGAGCTGGCCACCATCCCTCCCCTGCCTTGGTTCCCCTCTGTCAGTCAGTGGGGGTGGTCTACATAACTCCCATCCTGCCCTCTCACTCTCACCCCTGCAGGAGGCTAGCTCTCCCCTTCCCTGAAGCCCCAGAACTTCTTCCTGATCGGAAAGGTCCTCCTTGTAGTTCTGCAAGCAGGGAACTCCATCAAGTTGATCGTTATAGACCTATGTCCTTCTCCCAAGAGAACCAAGCTTCACAGATGCTACACACAGCACCCAGAATCTAATGTTGCTTTTAGGATTGCTTGTGGGCCATCTCTAGGGTGGATGTGAAATCCCACTGCTGTCTGCTCTGAAGTGGCATCCTAAAAGATCCTGTTCACTCTCTTTCTGGAGAGTAAGTCCTTTTCCATAAAGCCCCCCCTCTATAGCTTCTCCCTGATACTTGGTCCTGGGGTTTTACCACTCCACGCCATTGCTCAGACCTCAAGGCCATTATTCTCTGAGCTACCTGGAAGCCCTCAGGTGTTAGGGAATGTGTCTTACAGGATACCTTTCTCTGTTCCTTTGCACCCTGAGCCCAGACTTCCACCTTGACTCACTCTGATTTTAAACTGGGGAGAGCACACATGAAGCAAAGGCATGGAGATGGTTAAAGTGCTATGCGTGGGCAGGAACCGCTGGCAGGAATAGCTGGCATCTGGGTAGAACATGGAGGACGTAGTATAAGATAGCAGATGTAGCTGAAGAAGTAACAAAGATTAGAACTTGAAGGATGAGGGGCGCCTGGATGGCTCAGTCCCTTAAGCGTCTGCCTTCGTCTTGGGTCATGATCTTGGGGTCCTAGGATCTAGTCCCGCATCGGGCCTTCTGCTCAGGGTGGGGGGGTTGGGGTGAAGTATGCTACTCCCTGTCATGCTCTATTTCTCAGATAAATAAAATCTTAAAAAAAAAAAAAAAAATAGAAGAAGAAGAAGAACTTGAAGGACGCGTGCCAGGCCAGGAATGAGGGAATTTGCTTTGTCCGTGGTCAGAGCCATTAAAGGTTTTCCGAGCAAGCGACTAGTCACCTGGCCAAGGGTGCGTTCATGGAGGTCAGCCAGTGGCAAGTGGAAGTTAGCTCTAACATTGGACCACCTTGCAGTTAGTGCGAGTGAGAGCTGCTTATCGCCGCCCGGGAACACAGAGCGGGGCACACATTCAGAAGATGCCGGGGAATAAGATCTGCTAGTGCCAGGTGACTGTTATTTATTGTACATGGTAGGTAGGTGAGGGAAAGGAGACAGGTGAAGGTGCTTGCAAGGGTCCTGGCTGGGGGCACAGTGATGCCGTTAACCTTGAAAGAGAATCTGGGAGGATAATCAGGTTGGGAGTGGAAGGAGGAAAAATTAAGAGTTCATTTTCAGACACGGTGAAAAGTGAGGGGCCTGAGGGACATACCTGTGGAAGCAGAGATGTCCAGGAGCAATTGGATATATGGATATGGCGCTCAGGAGAGAGGTCGGAGCAGACGATATAGATTTGGAAGTCATCGGTAATGGAGACCTGGGGAATCCTTTCGCAAATCAAATCCTCACCTCCTCAGCTGTGTTTGGGAAATCTTGACTTTTACACATCAGTTTTGTTTTAAGCAAGGAAGACGTAAGCTGGGTCCCTCGTAAGCGCTGGGCCTGCACGGTGGTTGCTTAATGCCTCGACCCCAAACTCCTTTGCCACCTACCCCAGGTGCCGGCAGGATAGCACGGAGCACGTGCTGTGTGGGAAAGAAGACCCCCAGGGCCCCAGCATCCCCCAGGCCTTCTCCAATGACCCCTGAGGACTCTGGTTCTCCAGGTTTGGATTCCAGCAGCTGTTAGTTAGCTTACAAGTGATCGGCTGGCGTCTCCACACCCCAAACTAGCTATCTCTTTGCACATGTCTTCATGCCAAGACTACAACACTTGCTAACAATTTAAAAAAAAAAAAAAAAAGAAGTCTTTCTTCTGTAAACAATATGCTGGCTTATGCGACACGCAAGCTGGCTTATGCTTCTGCTCAGCTCTGGGCTGGCAGATGGACCCTGCGGCCCCTCCCAGGGACAGTCATGTCTCAGACCCCACCCTTGAATGTCAGAAGGGGACGCTGCGATGACTCGCCAGCTGAAGGAAGCTGCTTTGCAGAGCCTGCCAACGCTGTATATATCCACAGCACAATCCCCACATGCTACCTGCGAGATGGAAATATTTTTAGGCATTCCAGAAAGATTTCGTTTCACAGTTTTTCTGAAAGGTTGTAATTAACTGCAGCGAGCAAAAGAATGTATTTTTAAAAATAAAAGTGGGGGAAGGAGAGCAAAGCGATCACCACAGTTTTGTCAGTTCCGTTTGGTAGGTGGGTTCCTGTCATCCAGGTGACTGGGGGAGGGGCAGGAGGGGCCTGTGGAGCTCAGTCCTGGATCAAAGGAGAACCGGGCACTTGAATTTGCTCAAAGCAAATTCCTTCTGACTGATGTCTCCTGCAGGGGCACAGAGGCATCCCCTTCCCTGTTCCTCATTAACAAGGGTCTGTCTAGCAGAGCCAAGGGGGCCCAGGTTCCAGGGGAGGAGTGTGACAGCCAAGATCCCCTATGGGTTATTTTTAGATTCTGCCCCCCCACACACACACACAGGAAAGCTGTGGGGTTACTGCTTCCTCAGGCCAGCTCTTTTCTCTCTGCATTGTTCTGCTACTCCAACTCACACCCAACACAGAAATGCCTCCAAGCCAACTCCACTCTCCTTCTCTTGATTCAGTTCATGAATCTTATTTAGTTTTATTCAGAGGGTGGGATATTTTATTCCCAGAGAAGGAATGGAGAGCCTCAGACAAGGTGACTTGGGTGAAATGAGGCCCCAGATGAGAGAGCTCATGGCCTACTCCCGTCAAGGAGGAAAGGAAACCACGCAATGTAAGACTTGCAAAAGAGGATGGGGTCAGGTGGACTGAGTTCCAGTCCTGGCTTTGCAGCCAACTTGATGAGATCCCAGGAGTCAGCCCGGTGGGGAAGGAGGCCTGTTCCAGTCCTCCTCCCCACCAACCTCTCTTCTCTGCCCACCATCACCTGGGCATCCATGGTCAAGTTGTTTGCACAAGTCATAGTGCTCACATCACAGGAAGATCTCACTGCCCCTCTGGGGAGCAGGAAAGAGGGAAGAGTTTCCAGAACCCTCTGCAGCATTTCACCTATACTGATCTATCATCTCTGCCCTGGGACACATTTGACTCCATTGCCCACTGGATGCCCTGCCAGTATGTATAGGGTTAAAGGGAGGCTCCCAGCGGGACCCAAGGGCAGAAGGTCCTAGGCTGCAGCTTCATTTAGGAGACTTTGGTGGCCTTGGCCTTGACCAAGCCACCCTTCCCTCTCTCCACCCCTCCCTCCCACCTGGTCTTGCCTTTCTTATGGTGTAGTGAAAAGAGCTTCAGACTTTTTTACAGTTGTACATATAGGTTGGACAAGAATCTTACCGTAAGATACCCTGAGCCTGCTTCCAGTGATTCGCTTGACTTCTAACTTCCTCCTGCTTCAGATAAGTATGGACCACAAAGGATGAACTTATTCCCTGGGCTCTCTATCTGTTCCATACCAAGGAGCTGCATTTTTCCAAGAGCCTTATCTAATCTCAGACAGAGGTTTACACCTTGAGAGAGCTTGATATCTTTTCCTGTTGGGTCAAAGCAAAATGAGACAACATTTGGTGACTGAATTAGGAACTAACGGAATGATTTTTGCTAATGAGAAGCCAGCAAAATTTGGAAATCCTGAAGTTTTTTGGTTTTTTTTTTTCATGGTTCCAGCAGGCATCATGGGATTGTTTTTTTATTTTATTTTATTTATTTTATTTTATTTTGCCGCACAATGTCAAACACACTTTGCATCTTTCACCATACCCGCAAAGCAATTCCTAATCTTGGACTCCTCTGGGCTCCCACAGCTTTCCTCTGAATCGATCTTATCACTGTGTGCCCCGCATCAGTGTTATTTAAAGCTTCCTTTATCTCTTCCTCCTTGACCAGAAGTTCCTTGAGGGCAAATTTCCTGATTTCCGGACTATTCGCCATTGTAACCCCCACAGCGTCTAGCAGGCGGGAGGGGCAATAATAGCACAGAACAATGACAAAGCCCTTTACCCGCCAGCCTGGTAGAGAAGATTATCCCCACCTTCACAACTAAGCACTGAGGTTTCAAGAGATTAGGTGACTTGATCACAATCTGACAGCTTGTGAATTAGAGACATATCTCAAAGGAGGGTTTTCATACAGGCCTTGCTGATAATTTTTTTTTTTTTAAGTAAATGAATGCATGAATGAATTAATGACCTCAGGATCCAAGGAAGTCATATAAAACGAGATGATGTCAGGAGCCTAGATAGGCTACAATAAATAAAGGAAACATGCTCCGTTCCCCCAGATTCCAGGTGTGCAAGGGTCCTGCAGCCTCCCTCTGGGCACGGTGAGGACCCTGCTGCCTCTCCCCTGTGGCCCCGCAGGTTTGTGATCCCATTTCCCTCCCGCAGATCTTGACGGTGTCTGGACCACCTGAAGGAGGGACTCGAGTGACGATCCATGGCGTGAACCTGGGCCTGGACTTCTCTGAGATCGCCCACCACGTGCAGGTGGCTGGGGTGCCCTGCACCCCCCTGCCGGGGGATTACATCATCGCTGAGCAGTGAGTCCAGCGCGCTCTGGCCCCGCCCTTTTCCCCAAGCAGCTTCAGGGTGGGGACTCTCCCATTCCCTTCCCTGGGATGTCTCCAGGATTCCCTCGCATTCCTTTCCTCCCGTGGACCCTGCCCCCAGAAGCCTGCCCAGAGCCCTCTTCTACCCCTCCTCCTCTCCCGAAGGCTCATACCCTCTGCGATGCCCCGTTCCCTGGCTCCTGAGGCCTCCGAGGTCCCCGCACGACGCTGCCCCTCATTCCGTCTTCGCCTGGCCAGTGGTGACTGAGCCATGTTCCCAACCAGCCCAGGCTCCTCCTGGGTCTCCCTGGCCCCTCCCCGCCAGCCCCCATTGGAATGCATCCCGCTCGGTGGGCTGCGAGCAACAATTTGTTTGGCTCATGGGGTTCTGACAGCAGCTTAATCCGAGCAGGGCCTCCGCCGGAGCAAATTCATTTATTTCACTAAGGGAAATGTCAGCTGGAAATTAGAAAATAGGCGTGTAGCAGCGGACAGGCGAACGGGGCTCCAGGAGTGACATATGTTCCAATTTGGGGCGTTCATTTGGCAGTGGCGACCGCTGTGGAGTCGGTGGGCAGGAGCTGGGCACAAAGCTGGGGGCGGGAGTTTGGCAGGAGGGAGGCTTCCTACCCAACAAGGGACAGCGAGGGGGAGCAGCCGGAGCATTCTGCATGATTTGTCAGGTAAAGTGGAGTCAGGTCACCCTGGTTCCATTGAGAACACAGCTGGACCAGGGGTGCTAGGAGCCCTCACCAGAGTGGGGGTTGTGGGAGGGGCTTCTCTCCCTTAGCTCCACCTCCTGGAGCCCCAGGCTCCTCCCCCTGACGTCCCCAGAGCCAGCCTCCCGTAACAACCAGGAAAATGACATCACTTTATTTTCTGTCAGTACTTGCCCTTTCTCATCCATTATCTCACTTTAATTGGGAGGGACTCTGAGAGATAGATGTTGCTATCGGCCTTGACAAAGCAGGAGAAAGCCAAAGGCTTGGAGAAGTGGAAGGACTTCCCCAGTCCACTCTGTGCACAAGTGTCGGAGGCAGAGCGGGAACCTGAGGCCCCTGACTTCTCCTCCAGGTCTCTCCTGTGTCCTAAGAGCGATGGGGCAAGGCTCCTGGACAAGAGTGGTCTGACGATCCCATGATCCATCAGAGAGTGGCCTATGGGGTCAGGGCCCATGATCCTGACATGGCCCAGAGTAGGGTCAGAGTCAGAGGAGTGAATTCGCAAACTCTGAGGACCACATGGAGGTCTGCTCGCCCCCACAAGTGGGGACAGGAAGGAGCTATTCTGATCCTTCAGACGAGATCCTCCCCTGACAATCTTGTCTCTGCAAGGACTGAATCTCAGAGGAAAGGCTGGCTGGGTCTCCAGGAGAGAGGTGAGGGAGAGGAGCCAGAAGAAAAGGTGAAAGCATCTGGGACAGGAGGCAGGACAGAGTCCTTCCAGGTCAGCATCCTGCTGGGCTGGGCTAGACACTCGGTCCCACTGACACCGAATCCGCCTTGGCCTCAAGGGCCGCCTTGCACCTCTGGACACAGGCCAAGTGTCCAGCTTGGTGAGATGCCACAGGGCTCCAAAGGAGAAAGTCTGGGGGGCCGCCGGGTAAGGCTTTGAGCTGAGAAGTACAAACTCTTGAGCAGCTGGACACAGAGATCTCATGGGATTTGGAATTCATAGGTGGTCTAAGTCCCAGCTGCTTTGCTCACCAGGTCTGAGACCTCAGCAGACTATCTGATCTCTCTGACCTTCCTCAGCCTGATGGAAGTCATGATTCCACTGCACGGGGTTGGGAGACTTTCAGTAAGATGCAGAAACGGACACTACGGTGTGCCCTAGGAATGGGCGGCAGTATTCTGTCTTTGAAATCAAAGGCACCACCCTCACTCAGGGCCGCGAGGGAGAAAGTGCTGAGAGACATGAGAAGTGAGGAGGTGAGGAGAGCCCAGGGAGGCGACTGGTCACCTGGGGTCCCGGCTGAGGCCAGTGGCCGGGCACCCTAGAAAACCTCCTTCTTCTGGGGTGCCAGGCGGACAGGAGGGAGCAAGCCCTCTCTGCACCTCAGCTGGGGCAGCCCTGCTTCCCCACCATGCCAGGGTCATCGCCACTCTCAAGGTTTCAGAGTTTGTGAACATCATTTAAGCCTCCATCCGAGGCAGCGAGCAGCAGGCACAATCGTTACAGATGTCTGGGAGAGATGAATTTGGCTAAACGGGCCAGCACAGTGTCCCGGGTGCGGGCAGGATTAGCGGGCACAGTAATGGCTCACCATATGCTTGTGCCATTCCATCTATCACTCAGCAATTAGGTTAATGTTGGTTAAAGGGTCCCACTTAGTCCTGCAATCAGCACCCACCTGTCTGTGAAGGGCCCGCCGATTCCATAATAGGACATGTTCCGGGTGATACAATGCAGGTAGAGGCTTAAAGTCTGCCCCTCCAGGGACAGGGACAACGCAAGAGGGACTCCGCCAGGGTCCTCAGACCCCCTGCCTTCCTCCTGCCTCCTCTGCTATACCTGTGAACCCAGGCCTGGCTGGCTGGATGTTCCTGCCTGGGCTCTCACCACAGGAGTGTACACTCAGGGGGAGAAAGGCACCGTCTCTGCCAGGCTGGGGGGTGTGGTACGGTATGGGGGTGAGCACCTTGGACTAGGGCCCAGGAACTCAGCTGTTGGTGAGCTGGGTGACTTTGGGCAAATCACTTTGCTCCCAGATCCTCAAATGTCTCATCTGGAGAATGGAGAACTGGATGTTCTCTACAGTTGCATCTGTTGCAGATACATCTGCATCCTGGTCCTCAGGATGTCAGAGCAGTAAACGCTCTGCCCCACAGAACTGCCCCTCCTTCCATCAGAGAGCCTGTGGGTGTCACACATGTGTCTCCAGATGCTCCCTCTCAACCAGGAAGGAGTTGAACCTCCAAATGCTGAAGCCGGGTGCTTATTGGTCAGGCTCCTCATTCTGCAAGGAAAAAGTTTAGGCATCCTCAGCTATGGTCTCCTTATGAGATGTAGGAAGCCTAGAGCCACCAGATACACCAGGAGGAGGCCAGGAAGGCAGAAGGCCCCCAGAAATCCAACCACAGGAACCTTGCCAACTTGGAAGGCTTGAAGGAGGCAGTGGTGCTCACACTGCAGCCTGGGATCATCCACACCCAGGAAGGTAGGGAGCACGGGTAGCCAGCTCACAGAGTCTTGGGAAATCAGGTGGCACTTCCCCACCCTACCCCCCCATCTCCCCACACCCCCAACAACCTCATCTGCTCCCTCGCGTTTCTGCCATGTCTACCTACCCTCACCCCAAAACACATGGAAGGCGTTCCATTAATCCTAGAAGCAGTGAAACAGAATGGTCAAAGGCACAAGCTTTGGAGGCAGGCTGCCCTGGATTTGAATCGTGGCTCAGCCATTGTGACCATGGATGAGTTACTTGGCCTCTCTGAGCCTGAGTGTCATTGCCCATAAAACGGAAATGATAAGACGCGCCTTGGAGGAGAGCCTGAGATGCCACGAGACCCTGTCTTGTGCAGTGCCTGCCCCAATCACGGCTCCGTAAATTCTCACTCTTACTCTTATTACCGTCCTGAATCTGTTTTGTCCCGACCCTCATTCCTCCATATAAGCCTTTCTACTCCCTGCAGCTACCCTTGCTTCTTCCTTCACCTTCCTCTGTCCCTGGGCTCCGAGAACACGTACCTATGACCGATGCACTCAAGAATGCCCCTCCATCCTTTGGCACAAGCATCGCATCCCAGGAATGGAAGAAGGGTTAGAGGCCATTGGGGTTCTTCCGCATGCTGACTCCTTAGGGTTCTCACCCAGTTCTTCCCTTCCAGCCCAGACCCTCTCCTATGGCCCACAGCTGCCCACTGCCTGCTGCCCACAGCAGGATGAAATTAACCTCGGGGAGAGGAGGCGGGGAGAAGTGTCAGGTGCAGTGTGAAGGCAGGGAGGACATACACCTCGCTGCAGCCCAGCCCTTGCACCTGCGTCATGCCCTCCCAGGTGGGGCCGTCAGAACCAATGACCGTCGCTTGGCCTTGGACGCGACGCTTGGGAGGAGCTCATCTCCCATCCACCCCTCCTCTCCCAGGTCCTTCATATGAGAAGCTTCTCTCTTGCGACATGAGCCCTGACTGAGAAAATGTTCTAGAAAAGACAGTGTGCTAAATGGCTCCAGCCCCTTGCTAACTCCCTACGGAGACAGCTGAACAGTCCCTTCGAGGCCTTGTCCTCTTCTAGGTGGACCCTTGGGACCGAGGAATCAAAAACATGCCCCGGACTTTCACATGTCCTCCTATTTCCTTTCTCCAGGACATCAAACCTGCCATGATTTCCTCCTCCCGTCTTCTGGAGGATGACTCGAGCACAGAGTAGGGGAAGAGCGAGTAAGGAACAAGAGGGCCCTGGTTAGAAGAGAGGGAGAGAGATTTATGTGCTCCCGGGCTCTTATGTGTCCTCCTCTTCCCCTGCAGTAGATGACAGAGTCTCCTGTCAGGCCCCTTGAGAGCACAGGGGATGGTTTGCAGGCTGGCGGGGACCCTGCACCAACCAGGGGCAGGCACTAGGGCCCAGGAAACAGGGTGAGAGATTTGTGACTCCAAGCAGGCAGCAGCATGAAAATAACCACATGTGGTACCTTAAATTAAGCTTCTCGAATGCTCTGCTAATGAGGTTTAAGAGGACAGTTATGTGTAAAATACTAATGGATCATCACAATTGTCTTTTTTCTGGGTTTGTAATTAATTTATTTATTCACGGAGAAAGGGAAGGGAGCGTATCCTTCCGTGTGCATTCAGTACTTTCTTGTTGAATCTAATATGCTAAATGTAATAAGACAGATATTGCATGTTAAGTCAATATTCACCAGGAGTTAAAGTACTTATTTGGGATTAACTGTTATGAAGGAGGTGGAGATCGGCGTGGCATGCCGTGTGTGCGAGCATGCGGTGTATTTGTTTAATGCAAGCTTTATTACATCGAAATGAAATCTCTGTTTAGTTACCTTCCTTCCTGGAGAAGCTGGGGAGATAAGCAGTGGCTGGTTAAACACCGACCTTCCCCGCAGTGCCAGGGTAATGCTTGGGATTAGTGTGCCCGGCTCTGTTTTCCTGGCTTCCCACTGAGCAGACTTGCTGGGGGCACCGGGCTCCTGGGAACTCTCATACGGTGCTGGGAGGAAAAGCAGAGCCCTTTCTTCGGTCCCTAGCTTCCTTTTTTTGCTGAGCCTGGTGGGGCCCTTTCCCACCCGCCCCATGCCTCCTAATTCCAGGCAAGAGGAACCCCCAAGAACCTGATTTCCTCAGACTCTCCCATATCCTCCAGCTGCCCACCGTTTCTAGAAGGCTGCTGTGGCCAAGGCAACCAGTGTCTAAATGTGCTTGCTGTAACTGATCTCAGGCGCCAGGGAAGTCATCACGGGGGGTATCGATCCGCCGTTTCATGAGAGAGAACTCGGCCGTATCCCCTCTTCCCTCCAGCGACCCGGCCTCTTAATGTGGGACGTGACTTCCAGCCCCACGGCGGGCTCACTGCCTCGCCCACCAGCGTAGTGCACACAGACCTTGATTAAGTGGGAGTCCAATGTCAGATGCTGTCCTAATGAACTCATCCACCACCCACCCCCTCGCCGGGGCTGCCGCAGGATTCCCCTCCTCCCTTTGGCCGGGGGCTCCTGTTTGGGGCACTCACAGTCTCACCAGATTATCTGTTCCCTTTTTAAAACTCACCGTCGGAGACAAACCACAATGGAATCAGCTTGACAAATAGGCCTTCCCTCCCTCCTTTTGGGAGAGTTGCGACTTTGGTTTGTCACAAAAGAAAGAACGCTAACTAAATCACCTGCCCTAGGTCTCTCTGTCGACGTTGGGTTTTATTCGACCAAGACTGGGTAGTTGCCCAGCGCTAGGTCCTGCACTCAGCACTGGGAAGATTGGGTTATTCAGAGAATGAGGCAACATAGCATCTGGGGGCGTACCGGGCTTTGGAGGTGATCTCATTCACTGTACAGATGAGAGGCTGAAGCCCAGAGAGGGAAAGTACTTTACCTAGGGTCACACAGCTTGAGGAGTGAGCAAGCTGAGTCTCGGTATAGCCCCAGGGCAAGGTCGTGAAGAGTCATCCAAGGGATGGGATGGGAGTGAGCACCGCAGGCTGCAAGGGCGGTTCTGGCCGAGCCTCTCACGGGAAGCTTTGCTGTCTCCTCAGGATCGTCTGTGAGATGGGCCATGCCCTCGTGGGAACCACGTCCGGGCCTGTGCGCCTGTGCATTGGCGAGTGTAAGCCAGAGTTCATGACCAAGTCCCATCAACAGTACACCTTTGTGGTGAGTGTTGGGTCCTCCACAGGGCTGAGATCCCAGCAGAGGCACGCGTCCGCTCCAGACTTCTCGGCGAAGTCCCACACCCCCCTCCAAAATCAGGGGTAGGATGGATGTGTGACTAACGATGCTGTTAGAGTCCCAGAGAGCCGCAGGTCGGAGTGCTAAATAAGGCAAAATCAGGCCTTTCTTAGAAAGTGGATCCTACCCATAGAGCAGGGAGGGGCTGCCCCTTGTCCCCCTCCACACACAGTGTGACATCTTAGTCTCATTCCAGCCTAATGAGGACAGATTGCCTGAGGGACCTAATTAAAAAGGTCTATATTTATCCACATGCTTTGTTTTGTACCAAGGATATTGTAAGTAGGAGTTTAGAAAAGTCACTTCAAATCCCACAGGGACGTGTGTCTGCGGCAGGCCCACGGGATCGGGTGTGCTCATGAGTTGCTCTGTGTGTTGGGTGGTCACACGCACATATGCACATTCTCACCATTCTCACACCTGAAAACGTCTCCTCGCACTCAGGTGGCGAGCACTAGAATCACGAAGGCTTTCCTTAAGGCCGGCCAGGTCTTCCTTCTGAATCAATAGTGTGCTTCTGGGGGTGCCTGGGTGGCTCAGTGGGTTAAGCTTCTGCCTTCAGCTCAGGTCGTGATCCCAGGGTCCTGGGATCGAGCCCCACATTGGGCTCTCTGCTCTCTCTCTGTGGCTCTCTGCTTCCCCCTCTCTCTCTCTGCCCGCCTCTCTGCCTACTTGTGATCTCTGTCTATCAAATAAATAAATAAAAATGTTTAAATTTTTTAAAAAATACTGTGCTTCTGGGGATCTTCCCACAGAACCAGTACTCTGGGGTTCTGCCTCTGGGCAGAAGGGGCCCCAGAATCCCTCCTCTGACACTTACGTATATCATCACATTGAATCGTTCATTAAAAAGTGCTAACACCAGCCAAGGGGTCAAACCAGCCTTGTTAAGAGTTTTGAAAAATCATTAGACCACAAAATGTTATTCTCTCTAAAACATTTTACCACTTGCTCTAGGTTTTCCAGGCTCTGCCTTCTTATCTTGGCATCTCTGCCCTTTTTAGCCTATGGTCTTTTTTTAGGGTTGGAGAGCACGGCAGCCTACCCCGTCTTCAACGCAGGACAGACAGGGTGTCAGGTGGAGACAGAATCAATAGACTGTCCCAGCTGGGAGGGGTCTTAGAGATCACTGAGCCCACCCCCCTCTCGACATGGGTACAAACAAAAGCCCAGAATGACCCAGAAACTTGCTGCAGGGCCATGGACAGCGAATGGCTAGTGCAGGCATAGTTGCTCAGTTAAATGCACTTTCCACTCCACTCCCCTATCCCCCAGGAAGGAGCAATTCCTCTCTGATTCAGGTCAGCTGCCTGATGCACTAGAGACCAGATGACATTTCTTTCAAGCTTCAGATTCAATTTTACAGGTTAGTGAGTTTACTAGAAAGTCCTGGTCACTGACGGGCCATCCTCCTGATGAAGGTTGGGGAAGCCATGTCAAGCGTTCGCAGATAGCTCTGTGCACCAGGTCCCCTGCGGCACCCCTCACGTGCTTCAGAGGGGACAGGACACATGTGTGGGCCATTAATGGAGGACTTGAGCCCCTTGGTGGCCCAGTCTAGACAAGGATGCTTTATTCAGTCTTATCGATTTTGTGCCAAAAAAATCAGTACAGGCTCTAGATAGAGAAGCATTTTCAAATTGCTCTCAATTTGTAAACTAATTGATAGATTAGTCTGTGTTACCTCTGCCTTCCCATCAATGTTATGAGCACGGGATTCCCCAGGGAGTTAATTAATTCTAAAACGCAGTGCTTCTGCCTTCCTTGGACATGCCAGAGCCTCTTCTTGGACACAGTCTCAGCTCCAGGAGAAGAGATTAGAAAAGGCAGGAAAAGTACCTTTACCCAGAGCATAGACACCGTCCCTCCTTTGTTCCTTACGTCTAGCCTGGGTCTGTCACTTTTGGCAAAACCTGAGCTATGACTGTTTCTCTGCTTCTTTCTAAAGAACCCTTCTGTGCTGTCACTCAACCCCATCCGAGGACCAGAATCAGGAGGTACCATGGTGACCATCACGGGCCATTACCTCGGGGCTGGCAGCAGTGTGGCTGTATACCTGGGCAACCAGACCTGCGAGTTCTATGGGTAAGATGGATTCACAGGAGCCCTAGACGGCTGGCCATGTGAGGCGTGTGCACAGCTGCTCTGGACGTGTTCACACAGGTGCCCGCCCCATTGCTTCCATGGCCCGGACGTCTGGGTCCAAACACCATTCCTGTCCCTGTGCCAAATACATGCTACTCAGTTTATAGCAGTACGTACCACTCATGAACCCGCCAAGACACTTCTAAAAATAATTAGCATGAGGGCCCTGAGAACTGCTGGGGAGGAGATCCCAGAAACTCTTCGGTCATCATTGGGACTGGGCACTGATGAGGTCCCCACTCTGGGACCTTGAGAGACATGGAGGCTGCATGGCCTCAGTCCTCTGCAAGCACACACACTCATCCTTGGGACATCTCTTGTGCATAAAAACTGGAACACCTGCTATTCACCGGATCCACCAATAAAGCCCTGGGATTATGCAGACGCCTGAGAGCATCCTGACAGAACCCATGGGTGAGAGCCCAGCATGCCTCAGGATTATCTCCTCCTCAGATTGGAAACACCTACGGGCAAGGACTATGCATTTCCTTCTCTGCGTAGTAGGTGCTCAGTAAATATTTATTAAATGACTGACCAGACTCTTAGGCCCTGGTTACCTAGTCTATTCTAGAAAAATCCAGAAAAGAAAAGATTTCCCCCCAGAGCCCATGAAGCCCTGCCCCTGCCCCACATTCTGTAATCCCCCTCTCTAATCTGTTCCCTCCCTATTCCAACCAGAGGTGAAGTTCTGGTTAAAGAGGGACCCTTATCCACAGGCAATGGGTCTGTTTCATTGTGTAGAGTAGGAAAGAACAGAGCACTTCGGGGCTACCCACACCCTCAGACCGAGGAAGATCCCAGAAGAAGCCAGAGAGCTCTCCCCGTTGCCCAGGCCTTTCTTCACCACCGTCCTGCTGTCTCCCTGTCAGGCGGTCAATGAACGAGATTGTGTGCGTCTCACCCCCATCATCCAACGGACTGGGACCCGTCCCCGTTTCCGTGAGCGTCGACCGAGCCCACGTGGATAACAACCTGCAGTTCGAGTACATAGACGACCCCCGGGTGCAGCGCATTGAGCCCGAGTGGAGCATCGCCAGGTGAGGCAGAGGTGGGAGGGAGGCACCTGGCACCTGACATAACCCCTTCAGCCAGGTGTGACTTGGGAGGGGACCCAGGGGTGGTGGTGGCTCACAGTTTGAGGGGAGTCTAAACTTGACCCATCCTCCGTGCTTGTTCCCAGTGGCCACACACCCCTGACCATCACAGGCTTCAACCTAGATGTCATTCAGGAGCCACGGGTCCGAGTCAAGTTCAACGGCAAGGAATCTGTCAATGTGAGTACCCCCTAGTCTGCCTGGCCCTCCATAACCACAGTCCTGTGTCTACGTCTGTGATGTGTTAAGGTCCGTATTAGCCCGGGAGTATCCACCAACCAAGGAAGAAAGTTAGTTCAAGACCTCAAGCCCGGAATCAGGGCCGCAAACACCTGAACCTTACAGTGACTCTTACAATGACCATGTCAGATTTCTCGTCAGAAGGCAGTCGATGAGTGTATAAATGCACTGGCTTCTGAGCTTGCGAAACAACGTGAAAGGGCTTCTGTTTCATATGCATGTTCAGTTGGAGGTCCGATAAGAAGCAGTATAAAAGGGTGAAGAAATTCTGCCTCCAGAATCAGGCGCTTCTGAATTGGAAGTGGGGCACAGCCATTTCTTAGTCGTACAACCATGATCCGGTCATTTAAGCTCTGTGATCCTCTGTTCTCTGCCTGTAAGTGCTAATGATAAGACTCTCCGCGCAGCTCTGTAACACAGCCTCTGGCGGGGCCCGGGGTGGGCGGAGGACAAACCTTCGTCACTGCACATGGCTCCCTGTACCCCTGTGGCGAAGATGGCCGGTCCAACATTTGACTTTACTCTCCAGTGCTGAGCCGTCTCACTTAATTCTTTTCGCAATGGATTTTTGTGATTTTTATTTTTTAAAGAAGTTCTTGATCATAAAAGCAGAATGTCTGTGATGGCGTTATCAATTTTTTTTGTTTTAGTTTGTTCTAGTGGCTTCATCTCAGTCTGGTTAGCCAATATTTTCTGAAACACGATTGTATTCATAATTACAGTCCAGGAGGTGCTATTATGGCCATTATTTGTCCTATAATTGCTATTATTACTGCTCTGACCTCAGAGGATTGAGTAGGCAGTGTTGGAGATGGGAAAGATGGTGTTATCTATCCTGTCATCCCTGACAGGATTCCAGCATGCTAGAAGCTTCCCTAGGAAGTGCTGAAAGGCACAAAATGCACGGTCTTTGAAGGCTAGATCTGGAAAGGTTACAGGGATCCTCTGGTCCACCCCCCTTCATTGTCCAGCTGGGGAAATGAAGGCCAGAAAGGAGTAATGGCTTTGCCCCAACCGGGACGGTAGCTGGTAGCAGGGCCAGCAGGATCCCCAAAGAGCCCAGGGGATCCCCAGGCAATGGGGATCCCCTGGGCTCTTTGCTACTAGAGCAGGTGAGGTGCTGGTGATTCGGTTATGACATTCCCTTGTGGCAGACATGCGGGGACACCTGTGTCACACCATTAGTAGCTGCCACGGTCACAGCTCTGTGGGCCAGGAGAGCACAGGGCTCCTTATCCCACATGGAGAGTCTGATCCATGAGTAAAAGAGCCTGTACCTCCACTCCACTTCCAGACCGAGGCCAGTAGCTCCCAGTAGGTCCCAGACCACCTTGTCAAACTCCAAGTCCTAAGTGGAAGGAAGGAAGGAAGGTGAGGTGTGGTGATGGGAACAGTGCACTCGCACTCAGCAAGAATGAAAGCCCTGAACAGTGCACTCGCACTCAGCAAGGATGAAAGCCCCACACCAATTAGGTACGTGTTTTAAAGCATAGGTTTTATTATGACTCAGATGTGACAGGGCCGACAGAACAGGAGACAGCTGCCGTCGGAAAGACGGTTTGTTGTACTCACAGAGCCACAGGGAAGAGGGCCTGCCATGCCACGGGGGGGGCCACGTGGGAAGCGCCAGCGGGTGTAGAAGCAGAGGGAGAGAAAGGCGCTGTGGCAGGTGCCTTTATTATCACTCCTGCGGGAAGGAACCGACCAGGCAAGGTGAGCGGGTTTAGGATCACCCAGTCTGAATCATGGTCAAGGGCTCTGGGGTGCACGGGCTGTCCCCAGCTGTCCAGTACGTGGCCTGGTGTGGTCAGAAAGGGTGGAGAGCTGCTCAGAGCCTGTGAAAGGAGGTGTGTGGGGGGGGGGTGGGCGCAGGATTGATCGGGTTGCGTTAGAACAGCTTGCTCTGGCCAGCGGACAAGTTGTTTGCTGTCTCTAGGTGCTGGCTGGCCCCGGGAGGGGAGGTCCTCCCGGTCAGTAGGCCCCAGATGTCACAGCATCAGAAATACAGAAAGTAAAAGACATGGTTAGCGTGGTAAAGAGTAAGTATGTGACCAACGAGGTTAACCTCCAATGCCTGCAGCCTCCATTCTCCGGAAGCCACTGGAAGAGAACACTGGTCTGGGAAGGCCTGACCTCCATGTGGAAAGACAGGTGCAGAGTGTCCCTTCCGCTCACCAGGGCACTCTTACAGCCCCAAGGCAGGAATGTCCTAAGCGATTCCCCCAGCCACCCCCCACCACCCCCAATGCCTTCCGTATTTCGAGGAGCTACATCATAATAATTCCTCCCTGTGGAGAGCTGGGCATCGCAGGCTCCGTCGTGACCTGCCCGGGGTCTGCAGGCCAGCTGGAGGAGAGGCCTTGGTGTGCAGTTTTCATCAAGCCTGGTCTGCACCTGGGACGCTCATAAACTCGGCCTGTGCCTCGGTCAGGAGCAGTAGGAGAGCAGCACTCTGCCCGCCCCACCTCCCCGGCCTGCCTGGGCACCAGGTCATCCTCAGCTCTGGAGTTTGAAACAGCCTCAGTGAGAAGTGAGAAGGGCCAAAGCCAAGGCCACAAAACCCCAAGGAATGTTTGGCAAACAAAGTGCCGATGCAGCACCGGGCGCGGGCAGGCAGGAAGCAAACAGAGGATGCTTGTTCGGGAGCGATTTGCTTATTCAGAGGGGAGTCCAGTCTGGGGTGCTGGGAGGCGTGCGGACGGAGATGGGGGAGCGGAGGGAAGAGCGCTGCCCGCAGAGCACAGGGTCCGAGACTCGCCAGCTCAGCTCTGCCTGTTTGATGGCTCCCGACCCCCACACCGTGTTCCTCATTCCAGAGCGTCCCCAGCTGGAACACCAAGGGGTCGTCCGTCTCATACGGAATAGCGGTAGTTTGTGCGGGAAGAGTAGGAGCAGGCCCTGCCCTCCAACAGGGCATGAGGCCCTTAGTGAGCGGGTCTGATGAAACTCTTCCCCTCCCTCTGGAGCGCGGGGGTTAATACTTGGACTTGGAGCTCTGACATAATCACTGTCAGCTTTTCTGCAGCTTCACACGCGGTCCTGTTTTCAGAACATGAAGCCCATGTGTGTGTGTCTGTTGGCCAGACTCACAGCATGTGTGGACCTGCCAGGACAGCGTGTACTTGTGCAGCCGAGATCTCCCAGATGCCCTTGGCTATAGCCGGGACGCCCGAAGCCCAAACCGGGGCGCACTGAACACAAGCCAGGAGGAGAGGGGGTGGGAGGCCAGGTTTTGTCTGCAGGCCACACAGGGTCCTGTGGTGCTTCCTTGGGGCTGGCCGCTGCCTTGGGCAGCCCCGGAATTAAACCGCCAGAGGAGGGAGCGGCACAACCCCTGCCAAGGAGAGCTAGCAGCTAGAGTTCTCATAGGGACCCCAGGGCCAGAAAGAAAGGACATCATCAACTCAGTATCAGTCCCGGGGCTGTTCTCTTGTGCAAAGTGAGGGAGCAGAAGAGAGAGAGCCTGAAAAGAACATTCACAGAGTTGAAGAATTCTTTTTATTCATCAGTGTACTGAATAAACATTAATTCAACACCTACTGGGTGCTGGCAGAAGGCTCATCTCATGCTCCTTCCTGCTCCCCAACACACACACACACACACACACCTTACACTGCTCCTGCCCTGCTTTGTCCTCAGTTGCTCCACGCTCCCTCAACCCTAAGCCTGTGCTGTGTCCCCTCCGCCCGGGACTTGTTCCCTGCACCCACCCTCTCCTTGTCTAGGTGGGTCCCACTCATTCTTTGGATTACATTACACTCATTTCTTCTAAGTGTCCCTGAATCATCCATAGCCTATGGCCGTGCATGCTCACACATGCACACACACACACACACACACACACCCTGCTACCCTACCTGGTCCTTGCCCACCAGGGCGTTTCTCACACCCATCATGCATTTAACAGGGCTCTAGCTCCTTCTGCACACCAGGCCCCCTGCCAGGACTGTATGATTAAAGCATGTTCGGTCCTTTGTCTCCCCCTGCAGACGGTGACGCTGTCGCTAGATGGCCCCGGCTCCTGGCACAGTGCGGGGCACAGACTAGGTGCTCAAACCGTGTTGGTGAATGAATGAATGAATGAATGATGTTCAAATGCACTCCCCCCTCAAAAAAAGTTTCACAGCCATTTTTCTCAAGGGGATCACCATCTCATGAAGAGAACACAGTGGTGATGGGCCAAAGCAAGCAGGGTGGGAGGCAGTAGCATGACACACACCCCGCCACCCTTGCACAGTCTGCATTTCAGTGCTGTGCTCTGGGCCTCCTAGGTGTGCAAAGTCGTGAACACCACCACCCTGACCTGTCTGGCGCCCTCTCTGACCACGGACTACCGGCCCGGCCTGGACGCCGTGGAGCGGCCAGATGAGTTTGGATTCGTCTTCAACAACGTCCAGTCCCTGCTCATCTACAACGACACGAAGTTCATCTACTACCCCAACCCAACCTTTGAACTGCTCAGCCCTACCGGAGTCTTGGATCAAAAGCCAGGATCGCCCATCATTCTGAAGGTAGGATGTGCAGAGTGTAGCCTGCTCTGCGCGGTGATGGCGACACCCCACCCCCACCCCGGGCCCTTCCCGTTCTCCTTTGTGGACTTGCGGAGTTGCCAGCCCCCTGCAAAGGGGCATTGTTTATAGATACGGACTTACCCGGTGAAAGATCTTGCAGTTGGGATTCTCAGGAGACCCTTTCCAATATTTCTGTTTGATCTCGTGAGCTTCGGGACCCCGGGGTTCTGTAGCACCTCCGAAGTAGACATTTCCTTTTATCGCCCACTTCCCTGGCCACCCGCATGTACACCGCATGTACATTTCAAGAGGTCATGGTTCCTTGGTATGATCTGTCCATGGGTTTTGTTACTTTTATGTATATCCTGCCTGCCCTCGTCAATTGGAGGTCTCCCCTTCCTGTCTTCTTCCCCATGTCTTCCTGCCTTTCTTTCTCTCCTCCCCACATTTTCCCTTTGGCTCTCTAAATTGCGGCTGTTTAACGTTTTCTCCAAAAACTTCCCAGGAGCCATCTATTGGTTTTTGCATGGCTGCCCTTCCCCCACCTCTTTAATCTCTTTTGTAATAGGCGATTAGCTTCTGCACGCATGTGTCAATTATTTCCGTTAAGATTACTGTTATCTACAGGGCAAAAACCTCTGCCCTCCCGCCTCTGGAGGCGCCAAACTCAACTACACAGTGCTGATCGGGGAGACCCCGTGTGCTGTCACCGTGTCCGAGACACAGCTCCTCTGCGAGCCTCCCAACCTCACAGGGCAGCACAAAGTCATGGTGAGTGAACTCCCTTCCTTTCCTGACTTCCTCCTCTCCCCACCGTGCATGCGTGATCTGTCCTAAAGTAAGGCTTCTTCCTAAACACCTCGTCACCATGTTCTGCATTGAAATGGGTAGGAGTTGAGGACATGAGAAACGACAGGCAGGTAATAAACAGGAAGTTGTTCCATGTCTGAGTCTGTATTGTGTGGTTGTGGTCTTTCATGCCCTCCCTGAAACATAAGGATGCGATGGCATGCCAGGGCTCTACAGCGTCTGTGTGTGTGCAATGCACAGGTTCACGTGGGCGGGATGGTGTTCTCTCCTGGCTCGGTGAGTGTCATCTCAGACAGCTTGCTGACCCTGCCAGCCATTGTCAGCATCGCGGCGGGCGGCAGCCTCCTCCTCATCATCGTCATCATCGTCCTCATTGCCTACAAGCGGAAGTCTCGGGAAAACGACCTCACTCTCAAGAGGCTCCAGATGCAGATGGACAACCTGGAGTCCCGCGTGGCCCTTGAGTGTAAGGAAGGTAAGTGGAGGCACCGCCTCGCTTCCTGGCCCCATTTCTCTTCACCAGTCTTATTACCTCCTCCCTCTAGACAACTCATCTCTATTGCCATGCCTCCCACCCTAAGCCTCTGCCTGCCCAGAAACTCCCTTTGCCTTTAGCGCCAGAGAAGTCCTATTAAGAATGACCCTGGGGGCGCCTGGGTGGCTCAGTCAGTTAAGTGTCCCACTCTTGATTTCAGCTCAGGTCATGATCTCAGGGTTGTGGGATTGAGCCCCATGTTGGGCTCTGCACAGGGCGTGGAGCCTGCTTAACATTCTCTCTCTCTCCCTTTCCCTCCACCCAACCCTTCCAAAAAAAATGAATGCCCTGGTGAGTCCCCAGGCCTGCTCCTCTTGTTCTAGTCCTTCCTGTGCCCTGACTCACCCCCACGCTGGCCCCCTTTCACTCCCTTTCAGGGTCTCCATTTCCCCACAGTCGGAGCCTCCCAGGCTGGGCCCTCTGAGACCCTATAGACCCCCCAAATGGGAGTCTAGCTCCTGTGTCTTGCGTTGCTGCCCTGGGAGCATGTGGAAACAGCAGCAGGAAGGGCAGGGAGCTCCCACCTGCCTCTGGCCTCAGCCCCTCCCCCAGAGCTAGTTTCCCACCAGTGCCGCAGGCTGAGCCCGCTGAAGGCCGCCACTTGTTGGCGTCCTTGGCCACAGACGCACATGGGAGTAGAGAATGCTTTCTTCTGTCTCCCACGCAACCACAGCCTCGAGGTGACAAGTATCCCAAGTACCCCTCAGGCTGAGGACCCAGCCGGTTCTCTGAGTAAACATTTCAGTAAAGAATCAAAACATTCCTCCTTTTGCTGCAAATGTCAGGATCAGAGACAAGGCCTCTGCTGGAACAGAAGGAAGCTCTGGGTGGGGGACAGGTGGGCAAAGGCTTCTGTTGGTAGTGGGGCAGGGGAGGAGAGGGGAGAGGGGCATCCTGGAGCCAGGCCTGCCACCAGAGCGATGTGCCCCGAGGCTGGGTTTGGTGTTCTTAGTGTCCCCTTAGCACACACTATGTGTGTGTGTGTGTGTGTGTGTGTGTTAAAATATACAAAACATAAAATTTACCTTTTTTAACCCTCACTGTCTCTACACCCCAGGGCTCTTCCTTCCCCCAATTCAGTAGCATTAAGTACATTCACACTGTTGTGCAATCATCCCCACCATCCATGTCCAGAACTTTCTCACCCTCCCCAGCTGAACTCTGTAATTATTAAACCAAAAACCCCCACCTCCCCTCCCCAGCAGCGGCTGGCAGCCGCCATTCTGCTCTCTGTCTCTGTGATCTGACTACTCTGGGAACCTCCTGTAGATGGAATCCTACAGTATGTGTTCTTTTGTGTCTGGTTTACTTCGCTCCGCATTTTAGAGCTTCACGCGGCAGAATCTCCTTCCTTTTAAAGTCTAAGTAATGTTCCATTGAATATATGTGCCACCTGTTTTTTATTCATTTATCTGTCCTTGGACCTTTGGGCTGTCTCCACCTTTCAGTAGCGTGAATAACCTTGCTATGAACATGAGTATACAAATATCTAAGTCCTTGCTTTCAGGTCTCTTGGGTACATACCTAGGAATGGAGTTGCTGGGTCCTATGGTGACTCCGTGTTTGTCTTCAAGGAGCCACCAAATTTGGTTTCCAGACCAACTGCACCAACTTACATTCCCAGTAGCAATGCACAAAGGTTCCCGTGTTTCCACACCCTCTCCAGTACTTGTTTTCCATTTTTCTTTTTTTAAAAAATGTTATTTATTTATTTTGAGAGAGAGAGAGAGCACGCAAGCATGACTGGGGGAGGGGCAGAAGGAGAGAGAGAATCTCCAGCAGGCTCCCCGCTGAGCACAGAGCCCAACTCGGGGCTCAGTCTCAGGACGCTGAGATCATGGCCTGAGCCAAAACCTAGAGTCAGATGCCTTGTCAGCTGAGCCACCCAGGAGCTCCTCCATTTTTCTGTAATATTCATCCTAATGGGTATGATGTGGTATCTCATGGTGGTTTTCATGTTCATCATTGCCCAGAGTTTTGCATCTTGGTTTATTCTCTTGCTTGGAGGGAAAAAAACAAAAAACAAAAAACAAACAAACAAAAAAACAAAACAAAACAAAAAAACCCAGGAGCAAAACTGCCTATTTTTGTCTTTGCTTCCTCCCCCTGGCTACTGCCTCTCAGCTGTTTCTGGGACCTGCAGGCCATGCAGGACCCAAATCATAGTATTCTTCCCTTTCCTTTGTTTTAACTACACTTGCAATACCTAGAAAGAAATGTCAAAATGATGCACCAGCATTGAAGGGGAAATAACCTAGAAATAGCCCACATGCCCACCTAAGAAAGGAGGCCTGGAGACAGCTCACCCCTTCTGGAAACATCCCTAAACAACCCTTCCTGTCTGTATACCACAGGCCCGCCCCTCCTTCACAAACGTCTACTCCTGCCTTGCCCCTTCCCTGTGCGGGTGCCCTCCTGAGCCTTCTCATCTCTCTAAACTTTCATAGCCTTTGCTGAGCTCCAGACTGACATCAATGAGCTGACCAGCGACTTGGACCGCTCGGGCATCCCCTACCTGGATTACCGCACCTACGCTATGCGAGTCCTGTTCCCTGGCATCGAGGACCATCCCGTGCTGCGGGAGCTGGAGGTAATCCCTGCCACCCTCCCCGATTCACCCCGGGAGGAGGCCCAGGGCCTGGGGGGTCCTATCCTGGGAAATGCAGCTGGGGCCCAGCAGCTCAGAGGAAGGTCAGGAATGATGAGGACAAACAGCTGGGAACAGCTTCACCACAACAGGCAGATCTCGGCCAAGGGGGGCGCGCAGGCTCTTTGGGATGATTCCAGGGGAAGGCTCATTGTCACTTTTTTAATTAATGACTAAATTAATTAGCTAAGATTCTGCCGCACTCTCAGATGGATTTAAGGTGGCTTACGGAGAGACGTGATTCTGTGAGGTTTGTTTGTTCATGTGTTGGTTTGTTTTACTAAAGATAATAAATCAGGGCAGGGAGGATTACAGGGAGACTCGTAAACCAAGCGGGTCTGATGGAATAGCTCCTACTGAACCCCGGGGGAAAATCAGACAGCCCGCATCCCCTCAGAGGGCTCTGCCCGAGCCAGGCAGGCCTCCCACCCCAGTGGGCGCGCGGAGCAGAGCAGAGACTGCAGTGACCTGCCATTCCTACCCCGTCTGGGGTTCGAGAGCCCTGCCGCCCTCTCAGGTCGGGGAGGCCGAGGCTGTCCTCTGAGGGCGCGCCCATCCGGTCCACCCCAGGTCCAGGGGAACGGGCAGCAGCACGTGGAGAAGGCCCTGAAGCTCTTCGCGCAGCTCATCAACAACAAGGTGTTCCTGCTCACCTTCATCCGCACGCTCGAGCTGCAGCGCAGCTTCTCCATGCGCGACCGCGGCAACGTGGCCTCGCTCATCATGACCGGCCTGCAGGGCCGCCTGGAGTACGCCACCGACGTCCTCAAGCAGCTGCTCTCTGACCTCATCGAGAAGAACCTGGAGAACAAGAACCACCCCAAGCTGCTGCTCCGGAGGTGGGCCCCGCGGTGGGGGGCGGGGAGGACGGCTGGTGCTGGGGGAGGAGAGGGCGGCGGGGGTGGGGGTGGGGCGGGCACACGTGCGCAGGGCGATCTGGAGCAGCACAAGGGGCTCTGCACCCCCAGACCGGACCCCGCGCACGACAGCCTGGGTCCGCGCGTCACGCAGCGCCAAGTCTGGTCCCCGGGGGCCCCGGGAGCTAAGCGACATGGAGGAGCCCAGGCTCGGGGCTCAAGCCCAGCTCCGCCACCCGCCAGCGCTGTGCGCCCGAGCCTGTGACGTGGCCCCTCTACTTCAGCGTCCTCATGGACGCAGCGGCAGCAGTAACACGCCTCCCGCTGTCAGTCCCTCTGCGTGCCGCTAGCACCGCGCTGTCCCGCACGGTGGCCACAGGCGGCTATGAACAAAAATGAGATAAAACGTAACCTTCAGTTTTTGCGTCGTGCTGGCCGGGTGCCGAGGGCTTGGCCTCCCTGTGCTGGCCACCAGACTGGCCAGCGCACTTAGAGAACCCTTCCTTCATCACAGAAAGGTTCTGGTGCTCAGCAGGGGCCAGGGAGTTGTGCAGCCTCTCCCTTCTGCACCCAGTTTCCAGGACCCAAATCGCCAGCAGGAACCACATGCCTCCTCCCCAGTTGCAGTTTTCCTGACAGGAGACAGGGCTGGAGACCTTGGTCTCCCTTCCCCAAACCCTCCTGCCCTGGTCAGGCCCCAGGGAGCCCAGCAGAGCTCTGGAGCGCCTCTGACACCAGGGGTTCGAAGGCACCTCCTCCATTTCTCCGCCCTCCTCCTTAGCCTGCTCCTAGGAAGAGGTCTCAGGCTTCCAGAACCCACGTGGGGTGAGGAGGGAGGAAGAACGTCTTTGTTTCCTGAGTACCGAGTCCCCCTCCTGCCAATCTGAGCATTAGAAACTCTCATTAAGAACTGTTGTATTTAAATTAGAGCTAATCTCAGGCACAATGCTTGGAGAGGGTGCTGGGAGGGGCCCTGGGACAAAGCTACAATTTCTTCTGCCATTGTCACTCTCTCCCAGGCCCAGACTGCTGAGCAGCCCTGGCAAATGCCTGGGATTTACTGAAACCAGAGGGTATAATTTGCGCCACGTGCAGGGTGTTAAAACACCCCTCGGCATCCCCATCACTGAAGGTCTGTCATAGCGGCTTTGTTCCTTCCTGAGTCCCCAGATTTGCAGCCCAGGGTGGAGGCTGGGGAGCGCTGGTGTTTGCAGAAGCAGATTCCCTGTCTGCTAAACACTCGTGCCTCCTGCTCTCCACCTGAGCGGCTGGGATCCACGACCCCACAGGACAGAAGGAATGACATGGAATCGTGCTCACTGGGGGTCAGTGCTATTTTTGCCCCTTACATACGTTAACTCATACAGTTCTGACAACAGCCCTGTGGGGTACACACTATTATCATTGTCCCGATTAAGAGATGGGGAAAATGAACCCAGAGGGGTAAAATGACTGGCCCAAGTCAGTACGTGGCAGAGTCAGGATTGGAATCCAGGCAGTCTGATTCTGAGAGGTTAGAGCGGCAAGTACCAGGGACCTCCTGGGTATGAAAGTGGAGTGTTCAGGCCTGCAAGGTATCCCAAAGGGACAGAGAAGCTCTGTTTCTCATCCTGAGGCCAGCAGGAAGTAGGGAGAACTAGGAATTGATAGCCCTGTGGAAATGGGGTACTTGGCACCTTCAGCTGCAGACCCAGAGCACCATTCCATTTCCACAGGGAACTGAGGCCCAGAAAGAAAAAGCCTCTGGCCCAAGGTCATACTTTCAGCCCTGGTGTCCTGGCTCCCAGCCCTGTGCCCTTTGATGCCCTGTTTGGGCCACGATGCATACGAGCCAGACCCCGCTCTCTGAGACCCCTCCATAAAGGACTGCCCCTCCCATTCCTTCTTTCTCCCCAGGACAGAGTCTGTGGCTGAGAAGATGCTGACCAACTGGTTTGCCTTCCTCCTGCACAAGTTCCTGAAGGTGAGAGTGGGGGTGAGCCAGGGCCTAGCGTTGCGAGCAAGACGAGGGGCTGTTGTGCCAAGGCCGGCCACGAATGCTGCATGGGGAACCTTCGGGAATAGCAACCTGCCTGGCTGGGGTGCTCCAGAGCAAGGCAGGTCTAGGAGCGGTGGTGAGGAGAGGGAGAAGAGGAGTCGGGTACCCGCCCCGCCCCACAGCCCATGCCCTGCCTGTGCCCACAGGAATGTGCGGGGGAGCCACTCTTCATGCTCTACTGCGCCATCAAGCAGCAGATGGAGAAGGGCCCCATCGACGCCATCACGGGTGAGGCCCGCTACTCCCTGAGCGAGGACAAGCTCATCCGGCAGCAGATCGAGTACAAGACCCTGGTGAGGAGGCTGGGAACTCAGGGGACATGGCACACCTGCCTCTGCTCGGTACTCTGCCACCAGAGCACAAAGCCAATCCCAGTGGTCAACGAAGAGGCTGGGAAACAGCCTGGGATCAAGTCTGAGGGCCATGCAGAGTGTTCTAGGAGCGGGGCAGACACACCTTGGCTCCCCCTCCCCATCTCATCTGGTGGGCCCAAAGAGCGCTGTCTGCCTCAGTTTACCCTAGATGATAGGCCAGGGCCAGACCACCCTCTGTTAGGTATGGGGAAATCAGCATTATGGGGGAGAAGATGAATTTGCTAGTTCCTAATATAGAGGCTTTGGGAAGCAGATGGTCAGCCCCTGATACACCTGGAACCATCTCCAAACCCCTAGGACGCCTGGTCCCAGGATGACGGTCGCCCCCAAGCCAACCAGGACCTAGAAAGTAGAGTCTCAATTCTTTGAGAAGGGTAGGCATGACTCAGGTTGTCATTTGGCAGATGGCAGGAAGGCAAGAGAAACTGAGGCACAGACATTTCTCCTGTAAGAGGGGTAAGCCTTGGAAAGAGGATTCCAAGGCCTTTCTCGCTCTCCCTCAAGTGGCCCCTTAAATACCCATCCTGTTCCCGCTCTATCATCCTTGTAGATCCTGAACTGCGTCAACCCCGACAATGAGAACAGTCCAGAGATCCCAGTGAAGGTGCTGAACTGTGACACCATCACACAGGTCAAGGAGAAGATTCTCGATGCCGTCTATAAGAACGTGCCCTACTCCCAGCGGCCGAGGGCCGTTGACATGGACTTGGGTAGGAGGCCCCGCCTTAGAGTGTGGTGGGCAAAGAGTCAAAAAGTGGCTTCCAGGAGGGCATTTGGGAATGGAATGGGGTGAGAAAATGGGAAGCCCCACCCTGCCCAGGACCCTTCTAAGGCCATGACTAGGTCCTGCCCAGATGAGGGACCACAGGAAGCACTTCTCCCGAGACACTGCCTGCCCACACTTCGCGACAGCTGTCTTGACCCCGTGGAGCCTATAATGTCTCTGAACGCTATGGGTGGCACCAGCTTGGAGCTGGGGTTGCCAGGTCCCTAGAGGAGGCAGGACTGGGTGACCCTGGTTCCTAGGCCCCTGCCTGCTTACGCTGCTACCTGCACCACCCCCTCCACCCAGAGTGGCGTCAAGGCCGGATCGCCCGGGTCGTGCTGCAAGACGAGGACATCACCACTAAGATCGAGGGCGACTGGAAGCGGCTCAACACGCTGATGCATTATCAGGTGAGAATGGGGGCTTTGCCCCACAACCTTTGACCCCCCCCCAGACTGTTTCCTTCACTCCAGGGTTTGCTCTTAGGCCCTCGGAAGCCATCACCCCTTTCGTCGTCCTTCAGAATCTAAATCGGAGATTCTCAGCCATGGTTACCCATTAAAATCACTAGGAAACTTAATAAAAACGTGAGTGCCCACGGGGCGCCTGGGTGGTTCAGCCAGCAAAGCATCTGTCTTTGGCTCAGGTCATGATCCCAGGGTTCTGGGATCTCTCTGTCAAATAAATAAATAAAATCTTAAAAAACAAAACAAAACTCCCGCATGCCCAGACTCCACCCCGAGAAACTGACTTAACTGGTCTGGGAAGGGCAAGGCGTTTCTCTCCTGTGTACCTCCACGTCTGCAGAAAAATTGCATCTTGTGAGGTCCTCTGTAAGGATGCCAGCCATAGGGATCTGTGGCTTTCTGACCTCAGCATCTTACTGACGTAGGTTCTGCTACTCACCTGCCATAGAGCCGGGGACAAGATCGACTTGTTTTGAGCTCTTGCCTTGTGCCACGTACTAGATGGTTTCTTTGGGGAAATTACTCAAGGTCTCTCCCTTCTCAGGTGATCCTCACCCCATAAAGTCGTGTGGAATAGATTCAGTACAGGAGACAAAGTGCTCAGCGCATTGGTGGATGCACTGAATGAATTAATAGTAAAAAAAAAAAAAATTCCAGCAAAAGAACAAAAAATCCTGCAAGGATCTATTCCCATCTCCCCTTCCCTCCCATGGTGACTACTCATGGCTGGGGCTCTCTGTAAGATTAAGTACAGGTAGGCTGGTTGAGATTCGGGGGAAAAATACTAAAATAGAAGCAGGAAATGAGAGACACCGAGGGAAATTAAACCAACCAGAAGAAGCGCCTCAGGCTGCAAGACCCTATGGGATTGCCTGAGTAGTAACACCGTCCTTCGTGGTGCCTCACGAGGGGTGGGGACAGAGGGACTGGCGGGCCGGACTGGTGAGCACCAAGTTGCCACAGACCAGGCCACGAGGGTCATGAAGGCCGTAGGGGCAGGCTGGGAGGCTCCGAGGCACAGAGGAAGCTGGTGGGGAGCACTGGGGCAGCCCCAGAAACACCCCTCTCCAGGCTCCATCCCCGTCGTCTTCGTAACCCTGACTGCACCTAGCCCCAGGTGGATGGAGTGTGGTGTCTGAGAAGGGTTCAAGGCTTGCAAGCCGTATTTCAACCCCCGTTTCTCCACTCAACAGTGGGATGACTTTAACCTCTTGCAACCTTGGGCTCTTCATTTGCAAGATGACATCTGGCTTGCAAAGGTGGTGGGAAGAATTAGAAATAGCAGGTGAGGTCCCTAGGATGAAGACTGCCCCCAAGGTGTTAGAGCCCCTTCCTGTCCATTCCACCCCACCCCCCTTACAGGGCCTTAGGGCATCCTGGAGAACACTTGGAATGAACCAGTCTGAGCTAAAGAAGCAAAAAACGAAAGAGACTAGCCTTGTGCCTTTGAATCAGAAGTTTCTCAAGGGCAGGAGGGAAGCCTTTCTTTTCTGTCTGTGATGGCCTAACGCTTGTTACTGGGCTGTCCATCCTAAGGCTCCCAATCAGAATAGAATGCTCTGTTCTTACAGTGCTCCTCATACAAAGCACTTTCAATTCCCCAATGTCATTTCTCATTCATGTATTCATTCACTCCTCAAATATTTACTGAGCTTTCCCGGGTGCAAGGTACTTCCCACATGCCAGCCCTGAGTGACAAGGAACAACCGGGATTGTGCTTCCCTTTGGGGGACAGTGATGATGACGATGGTGCTCATAGTCACACTAATACCAGCACTTCCTGAGTGCCCACTGGGGGCAGGCGCAGCTGTCAACCTTCCTGTGTTCCGATTCCTTTGAGCCTCACGACAAACCTAGATGCCATTATTATCCCCAGCGACAAATGAGAAGACAGACGCAGAGGGGTTAACCGACTTCCCTGAGGTCATGTAGTAAGAGGCAGAGCCCAGGTCAGACCCAGCAGGCAGCCCGGACAGTGAATATTTGCACCGCCTGTCAGTCAAGAGAAAGGAAGGCTAGGACTATAGACGAGAGACATTTAGTGACAAGACCTGGAATTGGGTTGAACGGTGGTCATTCGAGTCACCTTGTGAATCCTCCAGGTGACAGCAAACCATACATGCAGAATGTAATCTATTCTTCCTGGGAGTATCCTCCCCGACCCCTGCCAGGTTTTCAGAGTATCATTTCTAGGCTGTCAGTGGCAAGGAGAGTTCCTGAAAGACAGAGGTGGAGAGGTCCCCCGCTCAGTTCCAGAGCTGGGAGGATGGTGCGGACCCCTGGGAACCACCCAGCCGGGAAGGACTGGAGCCTGGGCCCCTTCCAGGCACCCACAGGAGCCCAGGGCCCTGCAGCTTTCTGCCACCAAGTCCGAGCACTGCCCCTGGTGACCCTCCTTGAAGTCAAAGGTCCTGGAAGCCCCTCCAGGAGAAAATCTGCATAATCTTAATTAACAAAGAGATGTTAAAAAACTTGCAGGGCTCCCGCAGATTTATAGGGAGGGTAAAATTAAACACCACTACTAAAACCGGCTATCAGGGAATCTCGTTAGCACTAATGTTCCTTTATAGTTTGACTTCCCAACATTTAATTCTTTTTTGGTGGGAGAGAGGGACTGACAATTTAAGACCCAGAAAGATGGTTTTACGACTGGTGCAGCTATAAATCAAACTTATAAAGTTCATAAAAATTGTTAAAATAAAAAATGGTTTAATAGGAATGTTTTATGGCCCATAACATTATTATAGCTGTTTTATTCCCTCTGCGTTAGGGGTTTAATTGGATCGCCACAATTCTGGGGATTCTCCATTTTTATTGGATGGAGGGTACTCTTAAATCAAAATGGCCCCAAATGTCTTCAATATGGCTCCTCATTTATCAGCCCTTTCCCTCCAGGCTGGGTGCTGAGCCTGGGCCCCTCACGAAGGAAGGGGAACGCGCCATCTTTCCCTCTGGGCTCCCTGAGAGCAGCCACCCTGTTGGTGAAACTCCTCAAGGTGGCCCGAGCAGTATAGGACCCAGGCCAGAAAGAAATCCGTGCCAAAAGGGAAAATGGGCTTCAGACCAGTGTGACTTGAAATAAAATCCCAAATTAAGATATAATGGGGAGAACATGTATTTTGGAGTCTGGACAGGCCTGGCTTCAAATATCGGCTGTACCACGTAGTCTCTGTATGACTTTGAAGATGGTGCTTCGCTTTCCCTCTGCTTCAGTTTCCTCACCTGTAAAATGGGAATAATTGTACGACCCCACAGGGTTGCAGGGAGGCTCGGCCAAGCCCCAGATGTCCAGTAAAAAGATGATGCAAGTCACACGGGTAATTTGAAATTTGTTGGCTAGCTACGTTTAAAAAGTAAAAAGAAACTGACGAAATTAGTGTTAACAATATATTTTGCCTAACCTCGTGGGTTCTAAGGTAATTATTTCAACATGGAACCAATAGAAAAGCTATTAATGAGGTAGTTTGTGTTATTCTCTCCATGCTAACTCATGGAAACCCAGTGTGAATTATGCATTTATAGCAAAGTGGTTCGTGTTACAGTTAGTAGTCTGTAGTTACTTCCGTTATGACTGACTGGATTTCAAGTGGGCGATCAGCACAGGTGGCCAATAACTACCATATCGGACATATTGGCGAGCAGCAACCATATTATTTTTAGTATTCCTGAACTCCTTGGGCTCTACCCCATATCTATGTCATTAGCTTCTGGAAGTACTTGATGATTCAGTTTCCTGGTTCACCCACACTGTACCTTTCGTACCCTCTCAGGTGTCAGACAGATCGGTAGTGGCCCTGGTCCCCAAACAGACCTCGTCCTACAACATCCCGGCTTCTGCCAGCATCTCCCGGACATCTATCAGCAGATACGGTGAGGACCAGGAAGGCCTGGGCAGCTCAGGGGCAGCTTCCGTGGCCTACCTGGAGCCGCTCGCCATCCCTCACAACAGCAGGCAGCCCTTGCAGCTGCCCTCCACCAGTCAAGGACATTTGTGCATCTGCTTCCCCTCCTCCCAAGTGCAGCCACTGCCAGTGCGGCTGTGACCCCAGAGCTGCAGGGACGGGGGTACCGTGCGCCCCTCCTTGGGCAGCCACGACCTGGCGAAGGAGTGCAAAGGGCCCAGAATCAGGGAGGCACGTGGATGGGGGTTCCTACTTGCCAGTCCCTATTTGTACCTGTTGTTCTGGATGAGTTATTAACGGTCCCCCTTTACTCTCAAAAGGGTCCCAACTGGGGCAGGACATGGGGCATTTTAGCCTAGCCATCCCTTAGGCTGCTGGGACCCCCAGCGCCCGCCGGGTAATACGGACGATGCTTCACTCTCTTGCTCCATTTCTTCTGCTTCTGTGTACGCAGTAAGGTTTTTGGGCTAAAGGACACCTCAGGACTGGGCCCAAATGTTTTCCAAAAAGGACCCACAGACCCCCAAGAGAGGCCATTACAGCTCACAGCTTCTCGGCACCCAGATTTTTCATCAAAGCCCCTGTGAAAGTACTCAGCTGACATTCCCCCATTGATTATTCTTTGCTGTGGAAGCATCAGGGGATGTGCGGGGGGGGGGGGGGGTGGTGTTGGTTCACAAATTCTCAAGGCTCTCTGCAGCTCACAGAATTTCTAAATCATCTTTTTAAAGAAAAAGGCTTTAGGCTTCTCTGTCCTCATGCCAACCGAGGATCCCCAAATAACCCATCAGATATGAGGTCCCAGGGGTCTCCTTCCAGTGGAAACTGGTTTATTCTGAGTGAGTGCAGTGGGAGGGCAAAGATTCTAGAAGGATTCTACAAGCAAGGATGGTGAAATCAGTGTCTTATGAGCCTCCATGGCCCCCTTCTCCTCAGACTCCTCCTTCAGGTACACAGGCAGTCCCGACAGCCTGCGGTCTCGAGCCCCCATGATCACCCCAGACCTGGAGAGCGGGGTTAAGGTGTGGCATCTGGTGAAGAACCATGACCATGGGGACCAGAAGGAGGGTGACCGAGGCAGCAAGATGGTATCTGAGATCTACTTGACCCGGCTACTGGCCACCAAGGTAAACTCCTGCTCTGCTCAGCCTGGGGAGGGCTCCTCAGAGGGGTACGTCCTGCCCACCCTCCACCCCCTATCCCCAGCGTAAGGGTGTCATGGAATCTGTCCTTTAAGGGGACCCATTCAGACGAGCAGGTCCAGGTCCCAGAGCAGACTTTCCAGAGGTTCAGGCCACTGTTGTTCTCTACCCATTGGCAAAATATCATTATTACTATTGGCAATAATATCATTGCCCCTGGCCCACCCCTCAAGCCCACCATTACTCTTCAGAGGAGCTGCTCTCATCTCTGGGTTCCTGCACCTTTGAGGAAAATGTTGGGGTTTTCTTATTGGTGTTAGCTGGACAAATAGACCAGTGCCCACCAACACTGCCTTTTGCACCCACTTTCTGGCCACAGTGGGAGGGACAACACAAAGGCCGGGTCTGCCAATAATCAGAGAGAAGGCTCCCCCTTCCCCTTCCCACCGCATCGGCCCCCAAATGCTGATGGAGTGGAGGTAGCCACAGTGCTAGAAGCTAGGATCTAAAGCTGTCTTCTAGCTTCCCAAGCAGAGAACACATCTGCCTGTGAGTATGGCAATTCTGTGGCCCATATTTTCCAGCACAGGTCAGATTTCAAATACTCTCCCCCACTGACCCCACAAAAATGCTGCTGAAATTCTCCTACAGTGGCATCCAAGTTACAGCTCTGACTTGCTCCCTAAAGGGACATAGAAATACACCCACAGACCGTATGTCTCAAAATTTTTTTTCCTAATATGCTAATAAGAGACCAAGAGAGCCACCAGAGAAGATTGGACATTTTCCTAACCTTCAGAGGTGTCCATTGAACCTGTAAACTGGGGGACCCAGGCCCAGCTTTGTCCCTGCCCAGAGACCCTCCAGAGCCTTGTGGGTCGAGTCTGTGCCTGGGTATTCTTGGCTTTGGACCCTTCACCTGCAGCACCGAGGCCACATGTATGGCAAACCTTTTTGCACCTTTCAGTAAGACTCTCGGCCAGGAAGCTCGTGGTCCTCCAGCTCAGTCTTCAGACATTCTCCTTTCCCAGCATGTGCTCACCAGTCCCTGTGGGCAGCTGGGGCTCAGAGCCCTCACTGTCTACGGAGATACCCCAAGCGCATTCCCGCCTGGCACGGACACAGGCATAGATGGGGCATGTGGCTGCGGGTTGGAGGAGAGATTCCTCCCAGGAATCTGCAGCCTCTTCAGTCCCTCCCACCTCCCCGACACCCCAGCAGCCTCCTCCCCACCCCCACCATGCTGTCTGCACAGCCTGGCACTGCAGACGAATTTCCAAGGCAGGATCTGTCCAAGGCACCATCTGGTCTGCCCGTCTGCTGCCTGCACCCCCACTTTCCCCCACCCTCCCCCTCACTCTCGCCCCCCCGCCCCTCCCCCAGGGCACCCTGCAGAAGTTCGTGGATGACTTGTTTGAGACCTTGTTCAGCACGGTGCACCGAGGCAGCGCTCTGCCCTTGGCCATCAAGTACATGTTTGACTTCCTGGATGAGCAGGCGGACAGACACGGCATCCACGACACGGACGTGCGGCACACCTGGAAAAGCAACTGGTAAGCCTTCGGGGAGCCGGGAGGAGGGGTGCGTTGGCTACAGCCTGGAGAGGCTGCAAGCTGGGGGAGGGGGGGCCGGGGGCCGGCAGGGACCAGGGGCATGGGGGAGCCGTGCTCTGCAGCGGCTGGGTAACCCGAGGATCCCAGAACAAACAATGGACATGTGCTCTGCAGAGCCCACGTGGGCCCTGGGCTGTGGGCGCCAAGGGGGGCCAGCCTGGCCAGGGGTCTGGCACCGGGACCTGGGCTTGAGCTCTGCCCTTTCAGGCTGAGAACCTTTCCCAGGCAGCACTTCCTCCCTGACTCTGTGCCCTCTGGTTCTCAGGAAGTGTTGCTGGAGGAACCTGAAGGGTCACAGTGGAGACCTAGTGGCCAAGCTACAAAGCCAGGCAGCGTCAGGCATTCTGGGTGGGGCAGAACCCAAGGCACCTCATCCTGAGATGGGAAAACTCTGACGTGAACATAGACCCCTGGGGAGAGAGCTTGCCCTTGCTACCAACTCGAGCCCACCAACCAGGGGGATGTCATGGCAAACTTGACCCCTGAGGGCCAAGTGATGACCCCTGGTGCCAGAGGTTTGGGGAAGCAGCAGGCAGGGTGTGTCCTGTAGGCCTGACTACCTATTCCCCTAAGGTAAACCCCAGAGCCACACACACCAGTGGGAGAAGGGGCTTCCACAGGCCCCTGGAAGACGTCTTTTCTCTCCTGGGTTTGAGATCTAGACCACAGACCGAGCTGAGGACTGGCTTCAGGGTCAGACAGGGCCTGGCCGAGAGCCGGAGTCAAAAACTTTCCTCCGGGAAAGAGCCCCGAGAGGGGCGCGAGGAGGTCTGGGCATTTGGGCTGGGCAAGCAGCCCGCACAGCTGTCTGGAGTCAGCCATCTCCTCAGAAAACAGAGCCGACACAGATGGGCCCCGGCTGTTATTTGGGAATCAAAAATCCTAGCAACCAGAAAAACACTTTGGAAAAACCCAAACCCATATAATCCTTTCTTCTTCAAGACTCTGTGGTTGTTGGCCCTCTGGAGTCTGCAACTTTGATCACGGGGGAGTGAAATGGGGAGACTCTGGTGGTCGCGGGTGAGGAGCCCACCGCCCGCTTCACGAGGGCGGGCCTTTCATCTGCATTCCCAGCGGCAGGGCCATGGCTGTCTCCTTGGCTTTGGAAGGCTCCCCAGCCTGGCACTGGAAGTGTGCAATCTCAGGGAGATGAAGAGAAGGTTCTGGATCATCTCCATCTTGCTGCCTTCTGCTGCCAGATAGGCCCAGCTCATAGAAATGTCCTACCCTGGGTTTGTGGCAGGAAGGGTCCCCTTAGCCAGACCTCAAGTAGCTAGTGTCCAAGGAAAGAATATCAGAAGCTCCCTGAAGCTGCCGGGGAATGGGAGGGTGGAAGAGATGAGTCACTTCTCAGCCCAGGCAGCTCCTCCCCGGCTGCAGAAAAGAGCCATCCTGTTCTCCTTTGAAAGATAAGCAGAAATCATCCTGGAAGGACTTGGAATGGGCAAAGTGGATCTTCCCAAGACTGGGCATGATGGAGACATTCGGGAACATTCGGGGCACTTGAGGGTCAAGAGGCGATGAAGAAGGGGAGATGAGGGGTAGGCTGAATTTCTGGAATGTCATCTCAGGCCAGAAGGACAAGCCAGGGAACAAAGACCATTCCACAGAGAAGCCCAGGAGTTAGGGCCCTGAAGGCAACTGGAGGAGAAGGCCAAGTTGGAAAACGCACAGAAACAGCAGCTGTCATGATTTTGAAGGGGAATAAATGGACTGAGCCTCCTGAAGGCCTCAGAAGCAGAGAAAACCCATTCTGCTCTGGTTATAAATTCCCAAGTTGCAAGAAGGAACACTCCTAATGACTGATCAGTTCCTCTTGGGGTGGGAAAAATTTAGAGCTGCAGTGAGTTCGTTCCCAGCAGGCCGACAATGGCTTCCTCTCCTCCCCCTGCCCCTGCCCAGAGAGGAGAGAGCCCTGGGGAGAGCCCTGAAAGAGCTGTCCCCAGGGGGGCCCACCGCTCAGCCCCAGTGGGCCTGGCCAGTCCTGGGAAGCAGCGCAAGGGGCCAGGCTGGGCGGGGAGCACAGGTGGTGCCCTTTGTGCCGGTTCCCAGGCAATGCCTGGGGCTGCGGGCTGCGTCTTTCAGGACAATGGCCGAGGGCACTGCAGAGGGACTCTAGGCTGGTGGCTTTGTCTGAAGCTCTGAGAAAATCATGCAGTTCTCTATCCTTGGGCTTCCCTGAGGGCCTGGAGGCCTTTGGGAAAAGCTGCCTGGATGGAACAGAACCCAGCCATGTCTACCCTGCGGTGGTCAAGGCTCAGGGTCCGCACCCAGTTAGCATAGTGTGGTGCCCCCTCCCTTGCCCCAGGGTCAGGAGCAGCCTAGACAAGATTTGCAGCCCTGGCCCGAGCAGTTCTGTGGTTTCATTCCCTTGCCCTCCGGGGAGAGAATTACTACTGGTAGAGCGAGGAGAGGAATGTTGATGGACACCATCGGGGTGCGGCCGAGGTTCGGCCCTCAGGGTCTGCTCTGCCTCTCCCTGCAGCCTCCCCCTGCGCTTCTGGGTGAACGTGATCAAGAACCCCCAGTTTGTGTTCGACATTCACAAGGGCAGCATCACGGATGCCTGTCTGTCTGTGGTGGCCCAGACCTTCATGGACTCCTGCTCCACATCAGAGCACCGGCTGGGCAAAGACTCCCCCTCCAACAAGCTACTGTATGCCAAGGACATCCCCAGCTACAAGAGCTGGGTGGAGAGGTCAGTAGCCCTCCCAGGACAGGCCCTCACCCCCGTCTTTGTGTGCCATCTACCATCCCACGGGCCTCACTGACTGAGGATTCACAGCTCACAGCCATGTTTGTGGTACCCTTGGATCTCAGGCTCCCACCCTTCCCCCTTATCCAAACTTCTGCTTGGGGGGAGAAGGGGAAATTTGTGCCCTTGGAGGTCAGATCATTATCATTCTGATTACCTTTTATTGAGCACCTGGTAAGCAACCAGTGCTGTAATAAAGATTTATTTATCTATCATTAAAATATCCAAGGGAGGGTACCTGGGTGGCTCAGTGGATTAAAGCCTCTGCCTTTTGCTCAGGTCATGGTCCCAGGGTCCTGGGATCAAGGCCCGCATCGTGCTCTCTGCTCAGCGGGGAGCCTGCTTCCTCCTCTCTCTCTGCCTGCCTCTCTGACTACTTGTGATCTCTCTCTCTCTCTCTCTCTGTCAAATAAATAAATAAAATCTTTAAAAAACAAAAATCCAAGGAAGTTGCAAAGTAAATATTACCCTCCCCATTTTACTGATGAGGAGACTGAGGTTCAGAGAGGCTAAGTAACTTGCCCAAGGTCACACAGCCAGCAAGTAGTAGATCTGGGAATTGGAAGACAAGGAGTCCAATCAGAGTCTGGTCAGCATCTGGGCTTTTAAACATTCTGGGAGAGCGGGGGGTGGGGGGAGGTTGGCGGGGGTCGCTGCAGTGGAAGCTCCCAGGTGGATGGAGTCTGGCCTAGCTTGAGGCAAGGAACCAGAGGAAGACCTATCAGAAGAGAAGTAAGGAGGGAGGAACAACTGGGGACATCCCGTGCTCTCCAGGGGCCTGAGGTCGGAATCCTGCAGGGGAGTGAGTGCCGGGTCCCCGCTAAGGAGCCTGTCCTCTTTACGTCAGATACTACGCAGACATCGCCAAGCTCCCCGCCATCAGCGACCAGGACATGAATGCCTACCTGGCTGAGCAGTCCCGCCTGCACGCGGTGGAGTTCAATATGCTGAGCGCCCTCAATGAGATCTACTCCTACGTCAGCAAGTACAGTGAAGAGGTAAGGCGGGGCCTGGTGGGGGGACAGAGGGCCACACGCAGCCGGGGGGCAGCTACACAGAACACCGGGCTCAGCCCATCAATAACAGCAAAAGAGGCTAATTTAAATGGGAAGTCAAGGAGTCAAAAACCCATGAGCTCAGGGGGTGTCTGGGTGGCTCAGTGGGTTAAAGCCTCTGCCTTGGGCTCAGGTCATGATCCCAGGGTCCTGGGATGGAGTACCGCATCGGGCTCTCTGCTCAGCAGGGAGCCTGCTTCCTCCTCTCTCTCTGCCTGCTTCTCTGCCTACTTGTGATCTCTCTCTGTCTGTCAAATAAATAAATTAAATCTTTAAAAAAGAAAGGGGGAAAAAAAAGTGAGGTCAAAATTCATTCCCATTCCCTTAGGTGGCAGCCTCTCCTCTCCAATTCACCCTGCGCTTTCTTACACATTTCATTGTCTTTCACTCATTGTTAACACAATCAGTAACACTTTTAATAACATAATTGTTGTTCCTTTCAAAGTGTTGTATACCCAATTTCATCCTCTCTCAGACAACGAATCAGACTCTTCTTTGCACTTGGGGCAGACACTGGCAGCCACATTTCAGGCATGCAGGCGGACCTTAACATGAACAGAGGTCGCACAGGACCGCTCCGGAGAATTTCCAAGGCACGCTTTGGCATTGTCCTTGAACTTAGCATTAGTACCAATAATAATAATAATAATAATGATGATGATAATAGCGAATATTTACATAGCTTTGTCAAATATGCCAAATATCATTTGAAACTCGTTATTTTAAGATATATACATATATTGGGGTGCCTGGGTGACTCAGTGGGTTAAAGCCTCTGCCTTCAGCTCAGGTCCTAATCCCAGGGTCCTGGGATTGAGCCCCACATTGGACTCTCTTCTCTGCAGAGCCTGCTTACCCCCTCTGCCTGCCTCTCTGCCTACTTGTGATCTCTGTGAAATAAATAAAATCTTTAAAAAAAAAAAAAAAGATACATACATATATGTGCACACATGCCCACATATACACACACACACATACATGCATGTATTCAGTCAGTCCTTCAGAGTATCCCTAGTTGTGTTCATTAAACACCAGAATGGCAAGGCAGGGAGAGGGATAAAGGATTCGGCCAAGGGCTTCCTCTACCGAGACTGAGTCCTGAAGTCTTCTCCGCCTTTGTTTTTGCTCCTCAGCTCATCGGGGCCCTGGAGCAGGATGAGCAGGCCCGGCGACAGCGGCTGGCGTACAAGGTGGAGCAGCTCATAAGTGCTATGTCCATCGACAGCTGAGAGACGGAGCCGCACGTTCCCAGGAAGAGGGGCCGGTGAAAGCTGTCACACTGGGTGTCTCAGAAGGAAGGACAAGTGAAGGGGAGCAGACCCCAGAGCTTGCTGTCCCCTGAGACCCCATCCCGGGGAGAGGGGAGGGCCCCTCCCCCCCACGCCAGCCACGGCCCGTCCCCGCGGCCCCTGCCGGGAGAGACCGCGGGTATCGTCCACCCACAGGAACCACGGAGAGAGGCAGGGGGCACAGAGAAGGTGGTTCTTCAAGCCGAGAGGCATGAACTGGGGAACAGTTCTGCCTCTGTGACTGCTGCTTTGCATGAAAACTCATTTGATGTATATTGGGGAAATAATGAGAACTTTATTTAATTTTTTTTAAGAAAAAGGAAAAAAAAACCAGAAATAAAACAAAACAAAAAGCCTCCCTGTTCATCCTGTCCCACTTCTGTTTCAATCTGAGGTCCATCCCCATTCCTTCGCCCCGCCCTCCCCCTCTTCCTCAAATGACTCCTATTTCCAAATGCCAGAAAAAGCCTGCAAAGAGAAGCTGGGAGGAATTGGAAGGAAGTGATCATTTGCTTTCCCTTGAAATGACAAGAACATGAGGAGGAGAAGAAGAATGAGCACAAGTTCACACCATACACTTCGCAAAATAGAGGCCTGGACAACCTGGAATCATCCCGGCAGCCCTAGGACCGTGGCAAGTACTGAACTCAGCACTGACCGTGGGGCCACGGAGGGTCTCAGCCCGGATGCCCCGGAAAGGAGCTTTATGGACCACACACCTGTATATTCTCATATCTGGAGAGATCTGTGTCTGTAGGGTACCAATGCTTTCTGCTACTGTTTTTTGTTTTTTTGTTTTTTCTCTTATTTAATCTCAAACCTCAAGAAATGAAGAGCTGACCTTTGGTACTTTTCCCTTTGGTTCCCCTAAAGTTACTATCAGAAGTGGGGGAGAGGTGGGCCTCTCCCAGACCAGACGCCTGGCCTCCCTGAGGACACTGGGCAGCTTTGCCTTACATCAGTCCCTGTCATCAACCAGGCCCCCTGGAGAGGAGTCTGGTGTGTGTGGCCCCGGACATCCCATCTGGGAGCTGATTTGGGGACATGAGTGTTTGGTTTTAAGTTCTACTCCAATCAGCCGGGGGTTTCTTGCAATTAAAGAGAAAGCAAAAACCAAACACTGTTTACAGCAAGCAATACTTGAAGAGCATCAGTTAAAGAAGTGGCCGCCTGTATTGTGATGCTTTCTTTCTATCCTTCTCTTGTGCCTGCAGAGGGGAGAAAACCCTCCGCTCATGTGAGGAAGGAAGCTCCTGGTCGATCATTTGAGCCCTTGGCTCAGTAGAAATGACTGTAGCATCCTCACGTGACTGTCTCCTGCCTCCCTATCTGCCTCCCACGTCCCTCTGAGTTTGAAGGACAAGTGGGTGGCTTCTCACCGGGCTTCTTCCTTTTTCTCTCTCTTCTGCTGACACCTAAAACCATGGATGGCCAACCCTTCTGAGTGTAGTTTCTAAACAGAGAGACCAAAGCTCCACACGTTGGCCCAGAGGACCCATGAAAGCCAGTGGGAGTCATCCAGGGGAAGGTGGCTCTGTTGGCAGCAAGACATGGGCGACCGGGACAGCCTTCAGAGTTTGCAGGCCTTCCACGCTGGCAAGGATCCAAGCAGGCAGCTCCAGCTTCTCTGTAAGCAGCATCAGAGGGAGGGAGAAGAAAGGCCAGGGAAAGGCAAAGGGGTGGGAAGGGGCAGGCGGGGAAGAACCATCCTCCCCTTTCCACCTTCCACTTTTCAGGGGGCTGCAGTGTTGGGAAACTGGACCAGCCAGCCCGAGAGAGACCAGACCAGGGTCATTTCCTCTGTAATTAACTCTGGGTCCCACCTTTTCTGTGCCCTGATTTACCTCCAAACAATTCAATCTCCAAAGGCTCTGCTGACCACAGTGGATTCCCAGGAAAGGGCTCTGGGAGGGGGAGCTCTGAGGGCTGGCTTCCATCCCTGGTGTGTGGCTCTGGATCGCTGCACTAACCACACAGCAGACATCGCCTGGTCTCCTCAGCTTCAGTTCCTCGCCTCAATGCAGCTGACGAAGGGAAAGAGAAAAGCATTCAGCAAAAATACTCAGGAAACTCGCTCTTTTCATTATAATTCACAGCCAGCCATGCCAAGGCCACTTTCTTCTGATAATCCACTTCTGCTAAAGTTTCTCTGGGCCCTATTAATAGCCTGAAAGAAATACTAATGACTGGCCTTCTGCACTAAGCCAAAGTGTTTGCTCTTCATAGCACCCAAAGCTTATCAGCTCGGAGCCTGTGATTAATGGTGATGAAAGGAGAGAAGATACGGGCAAGAGGAACGTAAGTGGGGGTCGCTCGGGGCCACCGAAAATCCCCGCCCACCCACACATGACTTCTGAGCTCTGAACAAAGGTTTTCTGATCACACGGCTGCACAGACCAGCATCCAGGGTTTTGCTCCACTAAGAAGTGAAAGGAAGTCTGACATTTCCACAGCATCTCACCAAGCCTTGCCTCCACACATCTACCTGAGCGTCTCCCAAGAGCTCCTTCGGGTGACCCGTTCACTGCCCTGGGGCTGCTTACTTGAAGGTTTCTCAAGAGTGTGGAGAATGATGGGGGGATGGCCAGCTGGAGAGTGGAAGGGAGAGGACCCAGAGCTGGCATAAGTGGCTTGGGCACATTTCTCAGGATTCCATGAGAGTGTTGGGCAAGTCGGGATGGCAAAGGAGGTGGCACGGGGATCTCTGAGGAGGGAATTCAGAGAAAGGAGAACTTGGTGCAACTCAAGCCAGGCCATGAAGGTGAAAGATTATGGAGTCTTGCCCCCACTCTAGCTTCCCATCTGTCCCTCCTCCACCAGCTCTTGGCTTTGGGTCATCAAGAACCAATGGAGTTCACGCCAGTAGAACGTGGAGAACGGGGAGTGACTTGGCCTCTCTCCTCACTATTATCTAATTTGAAGATATCTTGACCTCATGTAAGGAAAAAGGCATAGCCCCTACCCCCCATGAAGCCCTTCCATCTTGGAGGGAGACAGGAAGGGAAGTTTCTTTCCAAAATCAGTCCAGCTTCATTTGTTTCATTAATCTTCACAAGAGACAATTTGCTGGATAGGGACCCCAGAAATATGCTTGGCAAGACAGAAGGCGCTAAGGGACGAGACAAAGATGGATAAGATATCTGTCTTGGTGGAACAGGTCCCTCCAGCTGGCCTGCTGCCACCTCTGCTCTCAGCATGGAGTCGGGGGGGTCAGGTATTTCTGTGCATGCCCTCCTCCCTGCCCCACAGCGCATCTCTCAAATCATGTCTGACCCACCACTGCAGAAAGCTCCCGTTTTTGCGGAATTCGGTCATGCAAAGAGTAGATCAGCAGTTGGTCTTGTGCAAGGGCGGGGACCGGTTCCTCCATTCCTCCATTTGGGGAGCCTTCACATGCCGGCAGCTGTCTGCTGGGGACTTTTCTGGGTGCTGAGAAGCAGCAATCAATAAGACCAAGAAGAATCTTCTTCTAGCAAATTCAGTCTCCAGGCTACTGGTCCCTGCCACCAACTTAGTTGGTGGTGGTTCTCCCAACCACCTGCAGAGGGCAGGAATTTTGCAGAAAGGGGGCCAGAAGAAGAAAGAAAGCCGACCAACCCAGCTGCCTTACCTTATTCTGGGGACATTCCTTCTGCAGTGAGAGCCTCTCTCACTTCCACGGCCGCTGACGCTTCTGGTGGCCTGTCCCATGCTGCTTGAGCTCCTGACCTTCCTTCATTTCCACCAAATGAGGACAAGAAATAGCATTCGAGGCCTCTGGCTCCGCCGAGCATGAAGCAGAAGCAATGGATGGATGTGCTGGACTAAAAACGATCTGGACAGAACAAATAGAGGATGTGTGAAGCCTCTGGCGGATAAATCTCCAGGCGCATCCCAGTTGCCACACAGGCCCCCATTAACCTGTAGCAGTTAAATGCTGGGCTGGCAGCTGCCTTCGCGGAGGCCATTTTTTCCCAGTCACACTGTTGCTTCTGAGGCTCCTGAGGCCTGTCCACAAAAGACTTGAGACTCTTGGGCCAGGGGCTAGGGGGTGAAGAGAAAATGCAAAACAGCCTCATAGTTATAGGGCTGTGGAAGCAGATCCCATAGGGAGACTTGGGAGATCAAGTTCAGGACCTTCGATGCCTTGTCTCAGGAACAGACTTGGAGAAAATGGCGGCATCCTCTTTATAACTCCAAAGTCTCTCTTCCCCGTCTCTTGCCTTTCTCCTGGTTTTCCCAAAGAGGGCAGTTTTAGCTCCCAGGGCTCAGTGACACCATGAATAAAAGGTAAGTTTCACTCTTGGTATCAGGGGCCATCCTGGGAGCTGATTGATCAAGACCCCTGCTTATCGAACAGATTCTCGGCCTCTTGTGGACAGCTCCATCTCGTTCTCCTCACTGTAGCAGGGCTCCACCTTCATACTGGGCTCTATCCTTCCTTCTGTGCAACCTGCTTCTCCTGTCGAGCCTCAAGGAAGATGGGAGGCACCTTTGGATTTCAGTCAAGGCCCTGGCTTTGGCTTTATTGGCCCTCCATGTTGACATTACAGGGCATAATGGAACATGGTCCCGCATTAGCAAGTGTGTTGGGGAACAAGGGACAAGCTCTTTATACCATGAAACTAGGGACCTGAGCCCACCTGCATCTCCCCCCCCAACTTCTCCTACCCAAACCCGCTCTTCTTGACACACTGGAATCTGTATTATATATATTTTTAAGAAAATACAATGATAGTTGTCTGGTTTTGTTGTTTTTACAGGTGTTGTGGAATAAAAACTGTAAGAAAATTAAGTATTTAAAATGTTACAATAAAATGGGGGTTTTTTGGTTATTCTAATATATTACTGTGTACTTATTGTAAATATGAAACACTCCTATTTTGCAAGCCAAGGACACAATTTGTACTGTTGTTATATATAAATAAAGTTTACTGGATAAAAAAGAAAAGACATATCTTCAGATAAGCCTGGTTGTTCAGTGGCATATATGCAGAATAACGTTTCATGGGCATATCTGAGAAGTAGGCTACTTAGGAAAAATGAGCTAAGTGGTTTTAAGGGACTTCTAGAAGTCTCTCTATAGCCGGAGCTTCGTAATGTCCAGTCATCATCAACACACACACACACACACACACACACACACACACACACTCTGCTCCAGCTGTACCAATGGGTGGACACTGCCCCCTAGCTCCGAGACCCCAGAATACAGCTTTTCCCCAACAAAAGACAGTGCAGAGACTTAGGGTTGAGACACTTTTGCCAGGGAAGATGAGGTCTCAGGAGAATGAGGAGATCCATCCCTGGTCCTTCCTGAAAATCACATTCATTCGTTTACACAAAACGTGTATTAAGCATCTACCATCAGGGCATGACACCCTGGCAAGGCTGGGGGAAGGGGCAGGAATAATAAATGAGGAACGCATGGTCCTTGCCCTCATCAAGCTTTTAGGTTGATGAAAAGCACAAGGATTCTGAAAAAAGGGAATGTCTTGGCGACACCACGAGTAGGGTGTTTTTGTTGTTTTCCTTTGACTTTCAGCTAAGGGATGAAGGGGGGATCGGGGAATGATGCCAGATACTGTGTCCTATTAGATCCAGCTGGGGGGAGTGGGAGTGGGGAGCGGGGCTCTGGCGGGGGAATCAGTTGGGCGGGAGTCCCGGCAAAGAGCCAGGGAGGTGGCAAGTTGACTGAGATGATCCCTGGACCCGAGGATGCCACGCCTCCTTTCCTCTTCTGTCCTCTCATTTTTCTCTTTCTCCTTCTTGTATCCCCAAGTGTGTGGGTGACTGGGTGACCCCTCCACTCTCGGCAGATAAAAGGAGTAGACGAGGTCAGCTAGATAATCTCAGTCTGACATCTCAGGAAACTGCGCACCAGGAGACCGCTGAAGGCTCCCTTCATGACCACCGGGTCAGAGCTGTTCTCTGGGCCCCCAGGCTGGCGCCCACGTCAAAAGCAGAGGCTCCTGAAGGACGAGATGCAGCTTTGCCTTTCGAGGGCCTCCAGTCTGCGGCGGGAGACCGTCCCGGCCTTCAGGGCACCTGCAGTCTGATGCGGGAGACACGGCCCTGCTGTCAAGGCCAGCCCAGTCTTGCGGCGACCGCCCACACACGGACAGATGGGGCCTGGGACTCGAAGCACAAAACCATATAAAAGCGCAGTGCGGGCTGCGCTGGATTCAAAGAGAGCATCCCTGCGAAGATCTGCCACTGCTGACTGGGCGGCTCGGCGTTTACAAGGTCTGTGTGCATGCGTGTGAGCACGCACGTACGCACGCACGCACGCACGCGCGCACTTGCGCGCCGTTCCTGGAGAGACTAGAGAGATGCAAATGCTGGTCCCGAGGGTGAGAAAATGCAAACACGACACCCTGAAGAGCCAGGCGAAGAGCAGAGCGCTGAGGCGGGAGTAGCATGAGTGCGCCGTTTCCCACCGTGCTGAGGGTGCGGCCGCGGTGCGTTCCACCGCAGGGAGAGATGACCTTGATGAGCCAGGGGGGCCCGGTCACCGTGTGGGGCGGGGCATTCCCCGGAGACCGGGCTCCGCTGCGCTTGCTGGGATCCCGCCCTCGGCTGGCCTGGGGCCCCGCGCGGCACCGACCGCACGGAGGAGGAGGCCATTTCTCCTCGGGCTCCCTGGGCCTTCGTGCCACTCCCCGCTTGTCCCTCAACAACTTGGACTTGAGATTATTTTATTATTATTATTATTATTATTATTAAAGATTGATTCATTTTGAGAGACAGTGTGTGTGAGCAGGGGGAGGGGCAAAGGGGGAGGGAAAGAGGGGATCTCAAGCGGACTCCGCACTGAGCAGAGCCGGACACAGCTCTGGGACTGGATCCCACGACCCATGAGCCGAAGTCAAGAGCCCAACGCTTAAGGGACTGGGCCACCCAGGTGCCCCAAAGCAGGCCTATTATCAAATATCAAATAAATATCTGCTGCAGGGAAGGAAGTGACAGGGGAAGAGGGAATCTCCTGCCCCCCCCCACCCCGTGTCCGGTTCACTGGTGTATTCCCAGGACAAGGCACAGTGAGTCCTGCCCCGCCGCAGAGGCCAGTAAGAATGTTCTGAAGAATGAACGATTGAGCACCCCAATTCTGTGGACCACCTACAGTATTCCAGGCTCTAGCAAGAACATCCTCTCATACGAAAGCCATGGTCCATTTTTACAGTCTGAGGCTCAGAGAGGTTAAGTGATTTCCTGAAGGTCGCAGAGCCGTGGCAGAGTTCCCACTGCATGCTCTTTCCCCCAGCCCCTCAGCAATAAAGTGCCTCTCATTAGCTCTAGGCCATTTAAGACCTGGAAGTCTTCCCTGGAAATGGGCCCTCCTTTTAACAAGCAGGTGCTGTGGGAGCACTCCCTTCGGGCTCCGCTAACATTCTTATTTGTTCAACATGGTCCTCATTGATTCATCACTTGAGGTGAGCTGGACACTAGATTAGGCACTGTTGGACATATAAAGCTAAGTCCTAACGGTGCAACTTTTTCAGAATTTACAATCCCCCATCAATAGCAAATCATTATTCTAAGAGAGAAAGGCTCCGCCCTTTTCTTAGTGGGGAATTACATATCATTCCTACTACAAGTGCAAAATAATTTTGCCAAACTCCAGCAGTAGGATGCTCAGACAGCTGGGCCCCTCGATTTGAGGGAAACCCTGCACGAGAAGCCACTCGAAAGGACTTAGGGAAGTGGTAAGCTGTGCTTGATCACAGTATTGATCGCAATAACACCAGGAGCTGTCCGACCCTCTGCTCAGCGAATGAGCTGAAAGACGGAGGAGGATCCCACCTGTGGCTCCAAGCTTGGAGCCAAATTTGTGACCCACCTGTAGCACACATGTGTACCTGACCCTCAACAGCAAGTTATTATAATATTCATCCTCTTCCTGACTTTGCTTTATATCTCTGTCTTATTTATCTTTATTCCTCATACCCTACTCTTTTCTACTTGCTCGATTTTCTCTATCTATCCCTGGCTAAGAGCACAGGACTTGAATTCAGATTGCCTGGGGCTGAAATCCATTCCCATGTGTATGTTCTGGGACAAGTTCCATAACCTCTCTGCATATCAGTTCTCAAATCTATAAAATGAGGATACTGTATATTAAAGAGAGTTTTCGGAGGGGTTAAATAAGATAATGCATATAACAGACACCTTAGATTTTATAATAGGTGAATGAGACAGAGAAAGTATTAGCCATCCTTCTTTTATGGCCAGTCCAATAGGACCTACAAGCAGGAGGAGATGAGGGTCTCTCTCTGGCTCTGGGAAGAAGCTGAATTAATGCTCACAGGTTTCACAAAGGAAACTGATGCCTGAGAGTTAAGTCCTTAGGAGCCTAGGTGTAGCTGTTGACCGAGGAAAACAGGAAATGGATCAAGGCTTTACCCAAAGGCAAAGCCAGTCAAGAAGCGGCCAGTAGATATGCTAAAAGTAGATAGAAAACAGAGAAATGAATCAAGCCAAACCCCCTGGACTAAAGCCACAAAGAGAGTACAACCTCCTACAAAGTCAGTAGGTGGCTTCCTGAAAGCCTGACTAGCGCCAGGGTCCAAAAAATGTTTGGGGCCCCATAGGAAAGACACCCTTTCACCCAGAAAGCCGAAGGGGAGGCCAGGCCCTTGGGTCCAGGGCAGGGGCACCAGAGATAGGTACGTAGGTTGGAGGCAGAGGGCACATACCCCAGGAGGGCTGATGCCCAGTGAGAAGCCAGAGAAACAGAGTAGGAGAGGAAATGAAGGGCTTACCAGACCTGGAGGGGTACCTCCTCTCCCCTCAGGGGGAAATCTGGGCACCTCCATCCCCAACTAGTTCCAGGTGAGTGTATGTGTCAGGGTTTCCCAGAGAAACAGAATCAATAGAGCAATAGGGTGTGGGTACGTGTGTGTGCATGTGTATGTGTGTGCGTGTGTGTGTAGTGGGGGTAGATCGACAGAGACAGACACAGAGACTTTCTGGAACTGGCTCACATGCCGGGCTGGGGGCTAGCAAGTCTGAAGTCCAAGGTGCAGGCTGGCAGGCTGGCAATTCGGGCTAGAGCTGACGTTGAAGTCTTAAGTCCCAAGGCCATGCGGAGGCAGAACTTATTTTTTCTTGGGAAACCTCAGTTTTGCTTTTAAGGCCTTCGACGTTTAGAGGAGTCCCATGCATATTATAGGGGGCAATCTGCTTTATTCAAAGTCTACTGCTTATAAATGCTACTCACATCTAAAAAGTACCTTCACAGCAACACTTAGACTGGTGGGTTTTGTTGTTCTCTTTTTTAAAGATTGTATTGATTTATTTTAGAGCAAAGAGGAGAGCAAAGGCAGAGGGAGAAGCAGACTGCCGCCAAGCAGGGAGCCCAGTGTGGGGCTTGATCCCAGAACCCTGGGATCATGACCTGAGCCAAAGGCAGACCTTTAACCGACTGAGCCACCCAGGCACCCCTGGACTGATGTTTGAAAGAAGTGGGCACCATAGCCTCACAGAGTTGCTCCAAAAAATTAGCCATCACAGGGAGGAAATGACAAGTCAACCCACTCTCAAACAGTGAAGCTAAACCCTACGCCAAGGATCCGTAAATCCATCCACTTGGAGGCTTTCCTTTTTTTTTTTTTTTTCTAATTGTAATGACATACACATTAACAAAATTGACCATCTTCTCCATGGGTCAGTGTACAGCTGAGGGGCATGAAGTATGTTCACCCTGTTGTACGGCCATCGCCATCCGTCCCTTCTCTTCTCATCTTGTCACACGGAAACTCCAGCCCCACTAAACAACTCCCCGTGCTTCTCTCCCCGAGCCCCTGACGACCACACGTTTATACTTGGATGCTTTTTAAAACCTGGGTTCTTTTACTCTTCAATTTCCTGGTAGAAATTACTTTTTGAAAACTCCCAACCTTTGCTGGTTAAGCAAAGAAGAAAAGGGACGGAGATCATGGAGGTGTGGAGTGACCTCAGAGCAAAACAGGACCAAGGGGCCGGGAGGGCTCCAGCTCCAGACCTCGGGAGAGGGCCTGACTCTGAGAGTCATCATGGGGAATAATGGGAAATGGGAAAAACTGGAAATCATCCCCATCTCTGATCTTTCTCTTAGGCATCCATTATCCTAGCCCATTTATTATCATACACCAGAAGCACACATCAAAAACTGGTACCAAAAAAAAAAAAAAGCCTCGTTGTTATATCCCCAAGAATCACGTGGAATTCCGTGCTGCCAGGTCCATCTTCCCAGTCTTGTCTTTCCGTAGCTGCCCATCTTCATTTGGTTCCATTTTTCAGTTCCTAACTTGTCACCCCAAGTGCCCCCAACTCTGAGGATGCATTTTAGAAATGCTGAGCCTGGAGAGCTGTTGGGTGTCCAAGGTACCCCCAGCCAGATGGGAGGGAAGCCTGAGGTGATGGACCCCAGAGGGTAGGAAGGTGCCCGACTCCACCTCCACCCACGATGACCCCTGGTGACTTTAAAGGCCACAGAACCACGATGGGAGCTAAGTCCCCGCTGATAGCCGTGAACCTTGAGCTTGGGGAATGACAGGGACCCACCTCCTTTTCCTTTACTTTAGAGGCAGCTCTTAGTTTCCATTTCCCTATAAGGGGGTGAGGACGCCTATGGAGGAGAAGGGGAACAGACATGATCACTCCTCTTGCCCAGTTCGCCTGAGTTCTTTCTTCCTTGACCTTAAGGTTGAAAGTGTTAAGGTAAGGTAGTGTAGGAGGCAGGGTGTGCACACGGGCGAGCTTCCTGTGGGGAAAGCCACCCAGACATGATCAGACTGACTCCTATAAACGTCAGAAGAGGAAATATTGCTTACTCCCATTTTAGAGACAAGAAAGCCGAGCCTCAGAGAAATTATATATAGCAAACCAGAATCACACTGAGGTTAATGACCTCCATGGGACTTGACCCTGCAGGTCTTCACAAGCTGTGCCGTCAGGGGTCTTCGGGACTCATTAAAGGGGCCTCGCTGGTTCCAGCACACAGTGCTCGAAGCAGAAGGGGTGGATGGTCCTTACAGCTCAGAGGCAGCTGGTGACAGCAGTGCTCCAGCTTTCTGGGCCCTCAGGCCTCTCCCAGCAGAACAAGGGCAAAACACAGAAACCACAAGACTCCTGGAGGTGTGGATCATGCTCCAGGGTCAAAGTGTTCAGGAGTGTGCCCCAGTCATTGGGCCTGTCTCCTCCTAAAGCCCTAAAGCTTAACAAATTCTTTTTCTTTGTTCCATCTCTGCTTTCTTCTTTATAAATTGAAGGGGTTTTTAAAAGATCTATGGTTTCCAACTTTTTACCATAGAAAGGCTCATACAGAATCCAGATCCGAGTGGAGTTGCCCTGGTGGAGATAGGGAGTCAAACCCCGACCCACTCTGCCTCCCCTTCCCGCCCCAGGTCTCCACCCCTTCCCACCCCCCCATGTTGCACCCCAAATTGCCCCTGAGAACTGTTAGGGCTCCAAAGAATAAGGTCCCACCTGGGGACCACCCTCCCTACCAGACAGGGATGCCTCTGACCCACAGACAAGGTGGAGGCCAAGTGGAGAGAAGTGCCAAAGGCCAGACTAGAATCCAAGTTCAAAACTCAACATTTGATCCGAGGAACCATGGAGAGAACAAGGACCAAAAATGGAGCCAGCATGGCGATAGTGAAATCAGAAAGGGTAATGTTGGAATAGCAAAGAAGCAATAGTCCAAGGGACCCAGAACCACTCCAGAGTTGAGAGTGAAGGATACAGCTGCTGTTTATAGAGTTCCAACCGCGCAGGAGGGGCGTTCTAGGTTCCCCTAAGGAGCTGCCGTGCGCAAACATCCATCCCCCAGATCAGCCTCCGCTCTTTTCTCTAAATCCTCAGTAGCCTCCCCGTGTCAGGAGATGATTCAAGAAGGCCAGGGCAGACGGTCGCTTAAGCATTGTGAGGAACAAAACAAAAATCACTGGGTCCTAAGTTACTCGTTTTCCATCTCCAGAGAACCAGCAAGATTCCCACTGCGCTAGGAGACTGAGAGCAAGGGAGAGGCCCCAAGGTGGTTCAGGCTTTTGGGGGTAGGGGGGGCATTGAGAGAGGGAGAGAGAGACCCCTAGTGCCACCTCACAAAGAAGGAGGAGAGACATGGAATCTGAGATCGGAGCACCCAATCCGTTTATACTTGAGTGAAGACCAGGAATGCCCATGACATATGAGATTTATAGACTTTACTGGCCCCAGGTCTGTTCTATTGTAAACCCTGCTTGTTTTCATCAGGTGAAGAGCAGAGAGAATCTTGAGAATGAATGGGGCTTGTGCTGGTGAGAGCTGATCTGCAGACAAGACAGCTGGTACCAACACAGAGGAACAGGTCATGTCCCTCCTCTAGAACCAAGAGAGAAAGGAATAGAAAGATAGACGGGACATGGCGTAGACATGGTGGGGACTAAATATGGCACCTTTCCTTTCCCTCTTTTTTTTTTTTTCTTTAAGATTTTATTTATTTATTTATTTATTTATTTATTTGACACAGAGAGAGAAATCACAAGTAGGCAGAGAGGTAGGCAGGGAGAAAAGGAGAAGCAGGCTCCTTGCTGAGCAGAGAGCCCAATGTGGGGCTCAGTCCCAGGACCTAAGATCATGACCTGAGCCGAAGGCAGACGCTTTAACCCACTGAGCCACCCAGGCGCTCCTTTCCTTTCTTTCTTATCCCCTTCTAGCTCTCTGTCCACCCAGGCTGTGGAAAACTTCCAGGGACAATGCCTCTATGTCACCTTCTCAAGGAACTCTGGGGAAGGGGGATCCAACATGGCCTTAGCCTCCGTGTTAGGGAGGCTGGAATCCAGCTTCTTCCCACCAGCCGGGGCTTCCTATCATCACTGTCCTCTCCTTATTCCTGCCCTGCCATTGCCATTTCCCCCTTCTTCTCTGAGTCTTTGCCCTGGAATAAAATTGCACTTTAAAAGATTTTTATTTATTTATTTGACAGAGAGAGATCACAAGTAGGCAGACAGGCAGGCAGAGAAAGAGAGAGGAAGGGAAGCAGACTTCCTGCTGAGCAGAGAGCCTGATGCAGGTCTCGATCCCAGGACCCCAAGATCATGACCTGAGCTGAAGGCAGAGGCTTTAACCCACTGAGCCACCCAGGCACCCCTAAAATTGCATTTTATGTGAGATGCAAAAAAGATCCAGGGGACAGTGGACAAAAGTACACAGATCTGGTCCAAAACATCCCCTTTGAGGAAACTTCCTCTGTTGTTCTCTGATCCCAGTCTTTAGAAAATTCTGAACTTGGAAAACTATGAAGTGATTCTCTCTTCTCTCTGAGCCCCACCCCCACATCCCCCAGGATGCCAGCCTTTCCTTTCAGGGTCGCCTTCCTTTGGTCCCTATAGGGGATGGAAAAGGACACGCACCCACCTACTAGAGACAGCCACTCTTCCCTCCTCCTCAACCTTGAGCTGGTCTCTTTCCTTTGTGGAGCCGTCCCTTCTCTGCTTCAGCAACATCACTGACTTGCCATTGTTCTATGAAAGCGTCACATGGGCAAGACCTGCTCCTAGGGTCTCATTCCAGTCCCTACCATACAAGACAATTTCCCTAGGGGAGGCTCCATCAGGACGTGAGACCTGTGGATTTTTCTGATCTAGCCAGATCTCCAGGGGCTCAAACCCCACCCTGCCCCGTTACCCTAGCCCACTGTGCCCGGGTCTTTGTTCACTTAGAGCTTTCTGTGAACTGAGATAGAAACATAGCAAGATGGTGAGATAATTACAATAAGCCAAATAGCTCCCAGGCTCGGCCCGCGCAGCATAGCGATATGTGGCTGCTTCAGGCTGTTCCAAAAGCAGCTTGAAGGATGGCTCAGACAGATGGAAAAGATGAAAGACATGAGGCAGGGGTCCTGTAAGGAAACAAGGCAGCCCCAGAGCCCAGGTGGAAACCTCATGGCCCTCTCTCTCTTCTATAAAGCCTGGTCAAGTCAGAGCTACGGGGCTTCCAGAATGAGAGGCAGAAGTCCAGGAGGCACGCCGTCAACAACTCAGAGGGAAAAACCCTCCAAAGGTTGCCGGGGGACTGGCACGAGTAATAATGAAGGGTGTTACTTCAAGGGAGTGCCAACCTCTGACATGAGTCACAAAGCCATGAGGCTGGTTGGGGTGGCGTCTGCAAAGATAATGGCTGACTTTGTGACCTTGAGCAAGTCACTTGACCTCCAGGGCCCCATGTTCTCTCATCTGTAAAACAAGAGGGTTAAACAAAGTCACTGTGATGTCCTTCCATCTCTGTGGTTTCATGATTGCTGCGAATCATAGCAGATCAAGGAAAATCTGAGAACCAGGGGAAGAAAGTATCAAAGACACACAAAGTCAATAGTAGAAAGTGCCAAGCTCTGAACCTAGATAGTGAGATTCCCTGCCCAGGGCTCTACCCGTCTCATTATCGGAATGATAATCTGCATTATGACAGTCCCCATGCCTCTAAAAGGTAAAATCCCCCCATAGCCAAGTTTTATGTTCTCATGGCCAGATCTTTCGCTATCAGTCTGCTCATGCATTGCCCATTCCAGACAGCGTACGTTTTGCTAAAATGTGGATCATCGATATGATGGAATGCTATAGGCCACGATGAGCTAAACGTGGGAGGTATGTCAATACTCGGGTATGTGAATGGGAACTGAACTCAAGTGGAAAAGGGGGGGATCCCACAGTGTCAAGGACGCACAGACTGCACGGGTAGTAAAGTGACCTTGGACTCCCTGTTTGTTGACCAAGATTAGACACAAATTTAGTCTTTTCTTAAAGAAAGATGAAATAAACAAATGTATATTATTTTTAAATTCTGGCTGTTTTAGCCATTTCATCCACTGGTTTAGACAGAATGTGATCAGGTCCACAGACCCCTCCTTTAAGCAACAGGCTTCTAACTCACAGGTTCCTTCTGCTCGCTCTGTCCCCATGCCCCACATCTCTGCATCCCACCATCGGTGGGCACACCAGCTCTCCCCTAAACACTCTCAGTTTTGGAAGTTAGTGGTTACAAAGGCCAACTTGTCCACTTGGCAGAGAGGAGGGAACTACAGCAGGCTGGGGAGAGGGAGGGAGGGGGAGGCCGGACCAGAAGCCGAGCTTCTGCCATGGCCAAGAATGACATGGCCCCCCAACGTGACCCCATTAGCCTGGATGGAGAGAGGACCACTGAGCCTTTTCAACTCAGATGACCAGCTGCAAACATTTGGACCCCACATCACCTTATTCTGTCACCAGGACAGGGCTCAAGGTAGCCCAAACCTTGGTAAATTCTCCCTCCCTTGTGGGAGCGGCTGAGGTTCTAGTTCAGTCTTCTAATATGTAAAATGCGATATTAGCTCAGGTAGTTCTGGTGAAAACAAGAGCAATGTATGTAAGGTCCTTAGCCCAGGCCCGGTGTGGAGCAGGCCCTCAAAGAAAGAGGTTTCTAGCAAAGCATTATTAACTTGCACCACCTCCCTGAAATGTTCTGGCCCTGCTTTCTCCCTCATTCAGCCCTGGAGACTGGAGCTGCCCCACAGCCAACATCTGGCCTCTGAGCACTCTGAACTGTGGGAAGGACAGAAGCAGTAGACACAGGGACCCCACCTCAGTCATCACCACCCTTGGTGTTTTCTCAACTAAAACCCCCAAACCTGGCATCAGACCGCTCCATCCCAGTCCCTTGGTCACTGAAAAGCTTCTGGACCAGAGAGGCTCAGACCAAGGGGCTGAGTGTTTATAACAGGAAATGAATCCTGGTTTGGAAGAAGCGGGCGGAGACTCCAAGAGCCATCTGGAGGAGGTCATGCTTCCAGCGCTTCCTGTGGAAGACCAGACAGGAATCAAAATGGTGTAGCATTAGCACAAGAATGGACCCATCAATGGGATTAGGCAGCTCAGAAACAGACCTTACTATGTATTTAAGGACTTAATAAATGATAATAGCCGCCGTAAACCACTGGAGAAGGTGCAAGTGAAGCAAACACTGGGACTGTGGGAAATCGTCTATTTGAAAAGGAATCAGTTTTGATCCTCACCATACAGTGCACACTAAAATTTCACTTAGATTAAAGAGTTAAATGTGCAAAAACAAAGAAAAGAGGGGAGGGGGAAAAACAACCCAGAACATGTCATTTTCCCCGAATGGCAAGACTGAATAGTACAAAGATGCAAATGGTTCATGAATTAAGATAATGTTGAATCTGATCCCTTTCAAGTCCCAAATGGGATTTTTTTTCTGTTTTCTTTTTCTTTTTTTCTGGAGCTAGACAGCATGGTTCTAAAATTCATCTGGAAAATTAACAGGAATGGCCAATTTTTTTAGAAAACAGAGTCATTGTAGGAGATTTGTTCTACCGGATAATAAAATGCTACATTTCCTATACAAATATGTCATATTTTAAATTATGTGAATGTACAAGATACAATAATTAAAACAGTGTGATTATAATGGAAGAACCAACTGAACAGAATAAGACAGCTCAGAAAAGTGTACTGTATATTAAAAAAAAAAAATCAGCATGTGATAAAAGTGGCATCCAAGCCAATGGGGAAAGAAAACATTCTTTAATACATGATGGTGGGATTAATGGTTAACTGTTTAGGGGACAAATCTATGTAAGTCCTTATCACACAACATGGAACAAAATACATGTCCGATGAATTAAAGGGTTAAGTGTAAAAAAGAGAGAACCATAAAATACTTAGGATAAAATATAGATTACTATTTCCATCTCAGTGTGGAGATGGAATTTCTAAGCACAAAAGCAATTGGAGGAGTCACAAAGAAAAAAAAAAAAGATATATTTGGCTGCATAAAAATTCAAACCATCTCTACAAAAAAACATCATAGAAAATAAAAATAAACGGCAAAATCAACCTGAGAAAAATGTCTGCAACAAAAACATCAAAAAAATTATGTTCTTAAAATATAAAATAGCATTTATACATAACAAAAAACCTCTAAACCCAAAAGAAAAATGTGCAAAGAACAAGAATAGGCTATTTGCAGAAGAAATACAAGTAATGGTTTAAGCATACAAAGAAATGTTGAGCCTCACTAGCAGTCAATACCCTGGAAGAAAACACAGCAATGAAATATATTTTTTCACCCTATCAAATTAGCAAATACTTGTAAAAATCAACGCAGAGTATTGATGAAGTTAAGGCATAATGATAAGGCCTCTCAGGCATCACCAGCCCCGAAGAAATTTGTACAATGTTTCTAGGGCCAGTGTGCCAAGAAGCCTCAAGAATCTTTAACAAATTCATTCTCTTTGTTGCAATCATTCCACTTTGATTTTGAGCAAGTGAAAATAAGGACACACTTATATGTTCCTCTCTTCTATTTATAATAATAACTACAAACGAATTAAATATTCACCAAGGTCTGGATATCCACAAGTTTTGGAAAGTTAAATAAACTGTGGTTTATCTACGAGATGGAATATTATACCAGCATTTCACATTACAGCCACGGAGAATTTCCAATGATTGGGAAAAACATTCACGATATGCTACAATGTGATCTGAACAGTTTCCACAAGCAAAAGGATGATCGTAGTTTTTTCTTTAAAAAACAATATTGTATTTCTGAACTCGTTTTCTACCACCGCTCCAAGGGGAGCAGAAGGTAATCTCCCACCCCCTCATCCCGGCAGACCCTCCTCTTCCAGGTCCTTCACAGAGCTGTACCCCTTGGGGGTCCCTTTTCCATCTCTGATGGCGCCCAGTTAGGGTGGCAGGTGGACCGCCACAGGGTGTGCTGTGTAGCCAGCCGCGCATGCGCAGAACCTGGCAGCCAGGAGAAGGCGAAGTGATGCCCCAGACCTGGGTCGTTGCCGGAACCTACCTGGGTTCTTACGAATGCTGGCTGATGGCCATGGGCCACTCACCCCCTGGGCTGGAAAGGAACCTCTAAGAGGGTAGCCTCTCTCCCCTGTCCACTCTTGCCTCTCCAAAGCTACAGGATTCATACTGAATGAACGAATCGATGTGTCTTCCTGAAGTGGGTGAAATAAGCCCATTTCGCAGAGTGTGGTGAGAACCGAATGTTCTCACCGAGGTAACAGTCAGGCCTGCATGATGGATGCTCGGAGAGGCTGGAGCTCACAGCACACCCAGCTGACGGGGGACCAGGCCTCCGGCTCCCTGCCCTCCTATGGCTAGACAGCTTTGCTGAAGGTAGAAATGGTGTAGCCTTCTCTCTTTGAGTTCTCCCAGATGGTCTACAACACGTGGTTTTCTTTCTCTTCTTCTTTTCCTTTTGGTTTCCTTGGAATCGATTCTGCCACTGGTGAAGGGCAGTAAATTAATAACTAGATTTCCCCCCACGACAACAAGCCCCACAACTAATTGGCTCGATATCTCCCTGTTACCGCATCACTTTGGGATTTTCTGGGTGAGATATAAATAAGCCCATTCTATTAATAAGCCATTTGGCCGAGGGAAGAAAATACAGTTCCGAGATCCCGAGGGGCCTGGGGAAGCCGCTTGGTAGCCCATGGAGCGAAGCATTCGATTACAGGAATGAAGCTTGCGTCCTCCGCGCCCTCCTCCCTGCAAATCCGGGCTCCCGGCAGATTCCCCTCGGTCCTGAGGGGCGGGGCAAGGAAAGCTTTGTTAAGTTTAAAAATTATAATTTAGATAAATCTGAGCATTCATTGGCCTGAGCGTGTGTCTGGAAAATAATAGTTAGCAGGGTAGAACCTGCCGCATTTCAGGGGCTTTATTGTCTCCTTATAATTAAGTCCTGCACAGAAATCCAATTACAAATGTTCTCAATCGCCCTGCAGCTAAGTGCTAACAGAAGAGGGGAGGAAGGCTCCCGGACTTAAATAACTGTGGATAAAAATTAATATTGTGGCCGTGCTGGCTAATTAAAAGCGCCGCCTCTATTAGCGGGCCTTTATATTAATAAATGAGACTATTATTATCATATCCGACAACCAGGGTGCTTATCAAGTCTGCTCTGTCAGCCTTGCTCTTGAAAGCTCAAGTTCATTGCCCTGGGTTCAGGCTTCCGTGGGAACAGAGGGGAGGACTCTGTTCTAACCAGGCATCTACTGAGCTGGGCTCTTTGGCGAGCCCTGTCTGTGTGGTCCTTCCACCAGCCCTGTCTGCTATGGGGTAGGGTTCCCGCCTCACCGTGGAACAGACTCAGGCTTAGAGGTTCAGTAACTTCCCCTGGTAAGAGGCAGAGTCGGATTCAAACCAGCAGCCTCTGGATCCTGAGTCCGGTACTTTCTCCTGGCTCATTTTCCCCACTGGCTGAATGGGGCAGGTAGAGGTTTTTACTGTGTACCGGCAGCTAGAAGGGGAAGAACCTCCCCTCCGTAGATCTGAAAAGGAAAAGGCCCCATTCCTTTGGGACCTCATGATTTACCTACCAGTTCCCTTCTGCAGACCAGGCACTGTCCGAGGCTCTGGCCACAAGGCTGCCCCGGCTGCCCCAGAAACAAGCATGTATTTGTGATGGCAGAGAAGCCCAGGGTGCGGTCAAGGCCCACCAGGAAATAGCCACCCCAGACTTGGGGGATAGCGACCATTCCTCAAGGGGAGGTGGCAGCTAAGCTGACTTCGGAAGGACAAAGAGAAGGAACCCAGGCCAAGTAACAAGCCGAGGGGCTAGTTCCCGGGCAAGGAAGTCCTGTGTACAAAGGGGTTAGAATGCCATAAGGTGTTCTCTGTGCCTGAAACACAAGATTCAAGGTATGTTATGGACAAGCAGCTAAAGCTGGAGAGGGAAGCAGGGAAGAGCAAACCAGGTGAGGCTTTGCAGCCTCTACTCACAGTTTGGGCCGTTGACCCAAGGGCAAAAATGAATAAATACATAAATAAATCTTTGAATTTTTTTTTTCCAAAGATGTGTTTATTTATTTGAGAGAGAGAGAGTGAGCACATGAAGGAGGGAAAGGGCGGAGGGTGAGGGAAAAAGATCTCAGGCAGACTCCGTGTCGAGTGTAGAGCCCCACTTTGAATCATTCTAAACAGGAAAGTGCTGTGAGTCGGCTAGGTGTCTGCCTCTTGGTGTCAGCTCAGGTTGTGATCTCAGGGTGGCCAGATTAAGCCCCGTCAGGCTCCGCACTCAGCAGGGAGTCTGCTTGAAGATTCTTTCCCTCTGCTCTTCCCCCCCCACTTGCATGCACACGTGTTCTATCTCTCGAATGAATGAATGAATGAATGAATGAATGAATGAATAAAATGCTGTGAACAGAACTGCATTTTGCACTTACCTTTCCAGCAGGAATGTGGAGATGAATTGGCCACACCTACCCTGGAAGAGAAGGGCCAGTTAGGAGTAACACAGGAGAGACACCAGGGCGATAAGGGAGGTAGGCAGCAATGGCCCCCTTCAAGGACTATGCAAGAAATCACATCAGCCAAATTCGATGACTGATCACAAGGGCAGGGTCGGGAAGAAGGAGGACTCACATCTGACTCCTGTTTTCTAGCTTGAGCAAAGTAGAGAGATTCCAGAAGATGGGACAGGATGAGGAGCAGCTTTGGGAGAAAGACAGTAAGTTCAATTTTGGACACAAAGGACTTTCTGTTTTTGAGCAACAATCAAGGGCATTTGTCTAAAGCTGTTGGATATGTGGTTGTAGTGTTCAAGGCCTGGAGATAATGGCCTGAAGATAATGCTTTGGGAATTTTCAGGTCATAGGTGAAGACTACAGTATGGTCCTAGATGAAATCATCCAGGAAGAGTGGGGAGAGGGGCCAGACAGGTCCTCAGAGGCCTTAAAAATCTCTGTTCAGGAGCACCTGGGTGGCTCAGTGGGTTAAAGCCTCTGCATTCGGCTCAGATCATGATCCCAGAGTCCTGGGATCAAGCCCCACATGGGGCTCTCTTCTCTGCGGAGAGCCTGCTTCCTCCTCTCTCTCTGCCTACTTGTGATCTCTGTCTGTCTAATAAATTAAAAAAAAAAGTCTCTGTTCATCATTCCTGCAAACATTTACCATGCATCCTCTGTGGGCAAGGGACTTATCTCTTGTTACCTGGCATTTCCATCTGTTAGTGTACTATTTTCTTGGTGACAAGAGGTGAGGAATGTCATGTCCAGCTTCCAATCTAGGCTAGGTCCTCCCCCCCAGCCCACATGGAAACGTTGAATTTGAGTCATCAATATCTGTAGGCAATCCAATGAATGTGAATCAGTTCTGGTTCTGTACCCAATCTTGAGTTGGCCTCTGATTGACTCTGCAGCCTGATCTATCATGAAACCAGGGTGATTGAGGAAAAGTAGCCACATACTCTCCCAGTCACAGAGAATGTTTACCCTAGGTCACAAGAGCCCCATAATGGAACCCAGACCTGATCATTCTAATGTCTAAATTTCAAAAATAATGATAATAATGAATGAAATACTGACTAGACTTAACAAATGAAAGTTTTTCTTGGAGGTAGAGCAGGGAGCAAGAGGGAGGAAAGATAAATATCTGAAAACAACATCTTGTTTTTACAAAGTAATGGACTAGCCACTTGCCATCCATCAGCTAACAAATGCAGGAAAGTCTGGATTGATAGGAACAGCAGGAGAATGTGGTGGATTTTCTCATGATAAGAAGGTTGTTTCAGCCTTCACTGAAAATCTTTCCAGCGTGTCTGGTTAAGCTTTCCTGTTCTAGAAGTAGGCTGACTTTCTGATCCGGCTTCTGTGTGGGCCTGGAGCAGGTGAGAGGTGAGCTTGGTTGGGAGGAAGTTTAGGAGGGAGGAGTTTCTTACACAAGCTTATGAAGCATGGTGTCAAAAGGCAGACTCCCAACTCTGCGTCTGGAGAGGAATCAAGGTCAAAACCACTTGACAAGGTCAAAACCAGCCAAGAAGCTGGACAAGAAGCCAAAGAGTAAGAATCAAAATGAGAGGTTAGGGGGTGTGGGGAGCTAGAGTCAGGGTGCTAGGGAATGGGGAGTAGGGGCAGTGGAGACAATTGGTGATGAAATGAGATGAAAACTGGTGATGTACAGGTGCACTAGTTATCTACTGCTGTGTAACAAGTTACCCCAAAACTCAGTGGCTTAAAATAGCGAAAATTTACTATCTCAAAGTTTCTATGTGTCGTAAATCTGAGCATGTCTTAGTTGGATGCCTCTGGTTCAAAGTCTCTTGTAAGGTTGAAGACCAGAGCTGTGGCTTCCTCTAACGGCTTTATTAGGAGGACCCACTTCTAAGCTCATGCATGGGTTACCTGGCAGGCCTCGATTCCTTATCACACTGACCTCTCTGTCTAAGGGTCCTCAAAGCATGGTAGCTGGTAATGGGAGAAAGAGAGAGAAAGAAAAACCAAAAAACTGAGTGAGAAATTAGGAGACCACAAGCACCCGAGATGAAAACCACTGTCTTTTTATAACCTCGTCTTGGAAGTGAAATGTTCTATTCTTTAGAAGCAAATCAAGAAGTCCAGTGTATACCAAAGGACAAGGGATGATACAAGGAGGTGAAGACCAAGAGACAGAGATCACTGAGGCATATTGTTAAGGTTCCCTACCACCCTGGGATAGCTTTTTAGTTCCCCAAATGGGACTGCATGTGTAGGCAAGCCTGGTTCCTTTAAAAGGACCTTACACGCTGGACACCAGCATGTGGAACCAACAATTTCCTTGATGGAGGAGAATCTTGCAGAATCCCTGGCTCATTTAGCACCCACATTGGTTATTGTTTTTCATGGCAGCGATGTTGAGATAGGAGGTATGGACAGCTAATGTTAACTATTTTGTGATTTTCAGATGTTCTCCAGAAACTGACTTTTTGACCAAATCACTGATGGCATTCTGACATTTGTCCCTTCAGCCCGTTGATCCCTCCTCAAAAATGTCTATTGCCTGTGCTACAAATCTGTGTCTTACCTAAAGGGCACTAACCACTCATTGTCTGTGAGAACGTGGGGTAGGATGCGTGGTCAGGGTGACAGAACAAAGTCGTATTCTGGACCTGTGCAGGCTGCCTGGATGAAGTTGACCTTGGTGCTTCTTGAAGGCCACAGAGAGAAGCTGGAGCCCTGGGAGTTCTGTGAGAGGCAAGCACAATAGCTCAATGTTTTCCCACGAGGCTCGGGCCTTCCGGGAGGGCCCCGTTGAGCAGGCATACTGTAAATACCTCTGCTTATATGGTTATAACAGCCAGGGACCAGGTCAGGTCTACGGGGAGGAAAGAGAGAAAATGGGCAAAAGAAAAGTTGACAGCCGGAGACTATGAAGAAGGGAGGGGATACAAGAAGAAAAAGAGACTAGAGGGAAGAGCCCAGGGCAGAAATGGCTGGGAGCCCCCCACACCCAGCTCCAGGCCCACGCAACTGTATTTCCCTCCTGGGCAAATTCATTTAGATAACTTTAGTGAGTTCCTGCTAAGGTGTGGGCCCAGAGGACATAAGAATGAACAAAAGAGACATCACTGCCCCTGGCGCAGATCGGCAGATCGCAGATCGCTCTAGGGGGGAGACAGAAATGAGGTCAGTGCACTGAGGCTCCCCCGGAGGACATCAGACCATTGGGATGAAAGTGTACCTACAAAGGTATTAAGCAACCCCAGCACAGCAGTCTGTGACCTTGTGGCCTGTGCCCATCCGTATTTGTGGCCCAAAGCCAGGGCCAAGTTTTGGGTGAGGAAGGTTTGGAGGGGCATTTCCCAGGAAATGGGGGTGAGGAAGGTTTAGAGGGGGATTTCCTGGAGATATGTCCCTTCCAAACCTGGGAAATGCCTCCTCCAAACCTTCCTCACCCCAAACCCTGGCCCTGGCTTTGGCCATACCCCAAAAGCCCAGCGTTGGGCTCCTGCCCTGACTCAGGCCCACTTCTCCCTTGGCCTCTCACTGCCTTAACCATCCCTCAGGGTGTGGGCATTTTAACCCTTTCCCTGCCTCTCTGTCCATCCAGAATCTTTAGGAATGGCAAGGGCAAGAGAAGAAGCCAGTGGCTGCCATTGCCGTGGGTTTGGAAGAGAGTATGTCCTTCGGTCTGCTGACGGGAAGAGGAAGGATGTGTGGCCAACAGAATTCTACCTGGGAGAGGTGGAGGGGCATCTGGCCCAAGATAGCAGAGGACCAGCATCCCCACTCCTCTACTCGTCTCTTAATGGCACTGTGCCTCCTTGTGGTCCTAGGACAGCGGCCCCTCTGGTCATCCTACAAAGAAGACAATTCAGTACAGAAGTAAATGGCAGCTGCTGAGTTTTTAGCTCCCAGGGAGGCATCTGGTTTCAAGTCTACTCACAGAGCCCTAAAATGTCTGTGGCTGGGGTGAGGGGCAGGGTGGTGGTGGCGGGGCGTGTTGGGGGGTTCTTCCGCAGCCTTGGAAGAGGTCAGCTCGCAGAGCTCTGGACGGATGGTTGAGATAAGTCACACTGTTCTTCTATGCCTCACCTACTTTTACGAGTCAGAGTTTCTCTCCAATGTCTGCCCTAAATCCTCCTGCTATGATTTCCTTCTACAATTAAGAGCAAAGAACTGGAGTCAGCAAAATGTCACAGATTCTGGACCCTCCGCAGCCCACAGAAGCCAAGTGCCTGAAGGCATTAACTGTTCACACTGGAAAGCTGAGGAAAGCACTGGAAAGCTCGAGCAGCACTTGAGAGGGGCAGCAGGAAAGCCAGGGAGGCCCTGGAGCCCCAGGGAGGCTGTGGGATGCAGGCCAGCGCGTGCGGATCCCACAGCTTGTGGCTCCACGGTCGGGCCCTGTGAACGCACGTCCGGACGCAAGTGATGGGCTCCCCCGTGGGAGCTCCGTGAGCCCCCACCACCTCAGCCCCAGCCCTGCTGCGGCTTGCCACAGAGCCCTTCTCAGTAGCCCAGCGCCCCCTCCTTACCCAACTCGCCTCCCCTTCTCCCATCCGAGGCGCTCCCCTGCACGCTGACCCATCTTTTGAATTTTCTGGTTGGCTTGGCAAATGGCTGATGTCCTCTCCCCGAGGTCTGGGCCTACACATGTCTCCTGTCTGTCCGTGGCTGCCATGCCCCTTCTCTCAGCTTTCCCCTGCTCCTCCAACACCAGACCCCCACTTCTCCCGCAAGTCCCCACCACCACGCCTTTGGCCCCTGCCCTCTTCATCCCAGGGCTCTCTCCCTTCCTCACCCCCACCCCCCAGACTCAGCAATGGGGCAGCTCCACCAGCCAAAAGGGGTGGGAGAGAGAGCGGGGAGGGAGGCTGGGAACGCAAAGCGCCCCCCGCCACCCCCCACATCCGCTGCTACGATCGCAGCCCACCCCCAGCTGACAAAAGCCCTTGTTGGAGCCAGTGGCTCTGGTGCCAGCCCGGCCCCTTGGAGCAATGACAGCCATGTGCTACATTTGCCCAATTCTGCAGCTGGGCTAATTACTGTGGTTCCCGAGCTCGGGGTCCAGCCCCAAACCAAACAAATTAGGACAAAAACCACAGGCTTCTTCATTCCTCTCATTCCCAGCCAGCAATTGCTGAAGGACCCCTATAATTGATAACAATGAAATAAAAACCCACCACCTGTCCTTAATCCTAAGGACTTGGGAGCCCAGCCAACAGCTCAGCCCATCCCCCCAGCCCACAACCCTGCAGAGTTTAACGGTCTCGAATTCCAAGTGCGGGCATCACCCCAGGAGCAACCTGGGACCTGTCATAGCCCAGGACAGGGTCCAGCCTACGAGAATGGCTGCAGCTGGGTGGGTGGGCTGAGCGGGGGGTGGACTCTGGGCCAGGATGACCCCTGCGGTGCCCCCGAGGGGCCCAAAGCTGATGTGGACGCACAGGTTTGTGAGGGGAATGGCGGCAGTCGATGGCCTAGGCCCTCAGGTTGCATGGAGGAAGGAAGTCCTCCGTGGTCAACTCCAGTGGGCAATGGGAGGAAGCCAGAGAAGGCTAAAGCCGGCAGTAAAGGCCGGCAGTCAGCAGAGGGCCCGGGCGTGGGCATCCAGGTTCAGGAGCAGAAAGGAAAATATAGACCCAGTGATGTACAAGAACCAGGTACTGGGGAAGGACATCAAAACACGGAGAAGGCGAGGCTCCCCCAGCAGTGAGGGAAACTGGCTGAGACTAGACACCCCAACCAGGCCCCAGCTTAGGTCCAGAAAGACAGGTGATGGAAGAGGCCAGGTAAGGGGCAGAAACCAGCTTGTGACACCTGATGCACGGACCCACACTGTTCTCAAACCCGACTTTGCCCAGAATTGCCCAGAGGGTTTGTTAAAACACAACCGATTTGGAGTCCTTGATTCAGGATGTCTGGGGTAGAGCCTGAGAATTTGCATTTCTGAGTAGTTCCCAGGGAACGCTGATGTTGCTGGTCTAAGGACAGAACCGCTTAAATATCTGGGACGAGACACGATCCAGGCTGAGTGTGAGATTGTCTCAGACCTCTTCTCTGGTAGCAATCCAGGAACCAAGAGGAAGCACCGAGAAGGCAGGATTCTGGACTGAATATCGGTGTCCCCCTGCCCCTCTCACACCTTCCAAGTTCATAGGCTGAAGCCCCAAGCCCCAGAGTGATTGTGTTTGCAGACAGGGCTGTAAGGGGGTGGAAAGGTTATATGAGGTCATGGGGGGAGGGCGAACCCAGTAGGGCTGGTGCTCTTAGAAGAAGAGGAAGAGACACAGCAGCGCCCGTTTCCTCTCCTCCCCCTTCATCCCTCTCCCTTGGGAAGACCCCGTGCGAGGGCCATCTGGAAGCCAGGAAGCGCTCTCCCCCGCACTTTGATCCTGGGCCTCCAGCCTCCAGAGCTGTGAGCAAGACAAGTCTGTTGTTGACCTCCCCGGTGGGTGGCGGTCCTCCCCGGGGCCGCGCCAGTGGACTAAAGCCAGGCAGACTCAGGGACCAAACAACCTCAGGAAACACTGAGACTTCGTCAGAAGGGAGAGAAAGTTCTGCTGGTACACCTCCTCGGGCAGGCAGGACAGACAAGCCCACCTGTGCTTGTCTGCTCTCCCAGACCTGGCCTCGCCTTCCGACCCGGCCTTCTCCTTCGCCTGCCTTCCCCGACCATCTTAATGCGACGGGCTCTAAAACCTTTCTTATCTCTGCTCCCTGCTCTGTATCTCTGTCACTGCCCCAGCCCAGCCCAGCCCCGAGGCAGACCTTCCTGCATCTGTGCTTCAAGGTCACGCCCTGAGCGAGTGAGTGGAAACCCCCTCCCTGTCCTCTGCCTCAGTCTCCCTTCACCTCTGCCCTCGGCTCTGGCCCAGATCAATCACCCAAAAAGCAGAGTCAGGAGAAGCAGGGGTCAGTGGGGAAGATGAGGACCGAGCCTGCCAGGGAGGCCCTGCGGAGGCAGCAGCCACAGGTCCGGGAGGCTCGAGGAAGATTTATCGGCCACTAAACTCAGCTGGAGGGGGTGGGTGATCAAAGATTGCACTCTGTTGCTCCGGCTCGGGAAAATAATTGTTCCACTGGAACATCACTACACTATCATTTTTCTACTCCTGTGCCACTTACAGGGAAATAGAAACTCACTTTCTTCTTCATAATAAGCTGCAATTTCAATAACTCAAAGGCTTTTTCTGAGATGGAGCCATTCTCCTGGCCCCCACCCCATCCTCTAGTGATGTGGGCGAAGGCAGGCTCAGGCCCGGGTGGGGGGCGGTGGAGATCTAACTAGCTCCTGGGGACAGCTGTCCCTTCTTCCTCACGTTTTTGCCCGTCATTCAGGTAACCAACCGTCCCGATTTGCCAGGGACTAAGAGGTTTTCCTAGATGCTGGGTTTTCAGTATGAAAACCAGGCCAGTCCTGGGCAAACCAGGACAGTCACTCTATCCTCCACCAACTGGGGATAAGGCAGCAATGCTGCGCCGTCAAACAGGGTTGGTTAAGGACCTACATTGTGCCAGGCGCTCTTCCGGGGTGCTGGGAAACAAACAGACACCGAACACACAAAAACTTGCCCTCAGGGAGCTTGCATTCTAGTGGGGGAGATGGCAGAGATAGAGAATGAGCACACTAACTAAGTACCTTATATAACAGACTAGAGACGGACGGAGAAAAAGCAACACAGGGAAGGAAGATTCGCAATGAGGCACAGAGGAGTGTAATTTTAAATAGAGGGATCAGGGTGGGCCTCACTAAGTAGGTGGGATTTCAGGCAAGTTTGAAGGAGGTGAGGAAGCAAGTTACGAAGATATGTGGGAGAAGGACATTTCAGACAGTGAGATCAGCCAGGGCAAAGGTTCAGAGGCTGAGTTCGACTCACATATTCAAGGAATGCCATGGTGGCCCATGGGCAGATGTAGAGTGAGCAAAAGGGAGGAGAGGGAGAGAGGTGGCGATTGTGACCAGACACCAGACTTTGTAGTGTTCTTTGGATCACTGTGAGACTCTTTGGCTTTTACGTGCCATGAGAAGGTGAAGGAGCACACCTTCACTGGTGTCCTACTAGACTCGCTCTGACGGCTATGGAAACCCAGGTAGGAGGCTGTTGACGTAACACCCACAAGCTGTGGCAGGGCCTTAGACCAAGATGGTAATGGAGGAAGTGGTTCGGAAAAAAAGAAGCTGGAACAATGTCCAGCTTCTTAGAAAGAACCAAGTTGTCCATTAACAGATGAATGGATAAAGAAGATGTGGTGTATATACACAATGGAATACTATGCAGCCATCAAAAGAAATGAAATCTTGCCATTTGCAACAACGTAGATGGTACGACAGGGTACTATGCTGAGTGAAATTAGTCAATCAGAGAAAGAATTATCATATGATCTCCTGATATGAGGAATTTGAGAGGCAGGGCAGGGGGTTGTGGGGGAGGAGAGGAAAAAATGAAACAAGATGGGATTTGGAGGGAGACAAACCATAAGAGACTCTTAATCCCAAGAAACACACTGAGGGTTGCTGGGGGGTGAGGGGGAGGGATAGGGTAGCTGGGTGATGCACATTGGGGAGGGTATGCTCTATGGTGAGTGCTTTGAACTGTGGAAGACTGATGATTCACAGACCTGTACTTCTGGGGCAAATAATACATTATATGGTAATAAAAAAAAAAAAAGAAAGAAAGAAAGAAGAAAGAAAAAAAAAAGAAGAAAGAAACAAAATTTTTTAAAAAAAGAAGAAGCAGCTGGATCCAGAATATATTTTGAAGGTGAAGTCCTGACGGGGCTTGCGTATGAGGTGAGAGAGAAAGAAGAGTCCGCAGTGGCTTCCAGGATTTGAAAGTACAGGGGCCATGACTGGATCGGAGAATACAGAGTATACATTTCAAAGACCCCCATCTCTCCCAAAGGATTTGCACTGGAGATACTACTAGACTTGAGTTAGAGACTAAGATGCATGTCTAAATAGACTCATTAAGACCGTGGAGCGTGGTCTCTAAATGCAGAGTAGATTTGCCCTCATCCCTGGGCCTCAGTTTTGTCATTCAATGATTGTTGTGAAAATTGAATAAGATCATGTTGACCAAACGCTTAGCACAGGGCATAGACCCTAAAAAGAGCTTCGCTATCCGTGCAGACAGTGAATGTATGGTATTGAAATTCTGGCAGTGGCCAGCAGAGGGCACCACCAGCAAAAGACAGTGGTGCTGCACCGCTGGGGAGCATGGCTTACTTACCTTGGATTCACTAACCTGGCAAAAAAATAATTTATTTTATAGCCCCTCATTGCAGAAACCTACTGCTGTGCAAAATGGATCTTCTTCTTAGGGTTTCTCAAAACAGCCCCCCAAGCCGTGGCATTAGAGGGAAATAATGCAACGGTCTTCACCATCAGCCTGTTCTTACCTCCTCCCCAGAACACTGCAGGATTCCCAGAGACCAGATGACTCTTCCAGTACCCTGGGCGTGGGGAGGATGGAGACAAGCAAAGATAAGGTTTGTCCAATTTGTTCTGGTCCCTGGAAATTCTGCTTATCTCCTCTCCCATTGCTTCATCACATTGCCAAAATTACCTCGATAATATATTTTTTAATTTAAGAATTCATTTTCACTTCACGAAAGAGGAACACTGCAGCCAGATAAGAAACTCCATCTGTCTTCAAGAAAAAGGGTCGTGGATTTGGGTGTCACGAATCCTGTAATGTCTTAAATTAAGGTGCCACTTCTGAATGCTTTCTTCGTATTTATGAAATGATTATTCTACAGAGGTGCATTTAATATTGTTAAAATAATGATTGTGCATGTTTAATACATCAATTTAAGTTATTATCTCCCATGCTATAAAATGTGGGATAATTTCATAAATAATTATAAAGGATTTATAAATGGCGCCTTAATGCAAAGCATTCTTGCTAATCCTTTATCTTTCACAAACACAGAAATAACAATTAGATTCCTGGAATGAAAAAGGGAGGTTATGTTCTAGAATGTGTCACCTCCTTACTGAATGCAAATAAGGAGACAAGGAAAATAATAAAAGACCTAGAGAGACCCAGCACGCTTCCCCGCTTCTTGACAGATGGAAGATGTCTGTCCGGGGTTTCCTTATTGTAGGCACTGGAGCCTTCCCCTGAAGGGACAGGGAAGGGTTCGTTGCCTTGGGGTAGGGGGAATTCTTCGAAGCCCTGTGAGGAAGGGTAACTCTGTCTCCTGCTAATTTCTTTTGGAAACTGGACACGCTGTAGCACAGAGGGCTGGCCACAGGGTTGGAATAACAGGCAACCCCGACCCAGCACACACACACACACACACACACACACACACACACGGATGAGAATGGATGGGACAAGCCTAGGTTCCTGGAAGTCTGATCCAGGTCTTCGACCATTCCAGAAGACAAACTGAGTCAGAAGGCACTAAGGACCATATAGGATTTAAAAAAAAAATTATGTTTTCATCTTTTAATCTGCCTATCAATAATACAGACTTAGGGAGGAGGGAGATGCCTTCAAAGAGCTGACGTTTTAGTAAGGGAGTATGAATGTTTACATCTGAAATTTCAGAGACAGCACAGAATTGAGGTTAAATTAGCTAAATTAAAATTGGGTAGATGTAAAGTTAATCCAGGAAAGCTTTTTGGAAGAGGTGAGATAGACCAGATCACAGATCCATGAAATCGAATCAGTCAAAGACAGGCTGAAGATGCTGAAAGAGATCATTCCTTCAATGATCCATCATAGGAGATATTTGGGGATGCCACTCTTTGAATCCCACCCAACTCAGCCAGGCTGGACAGTGGCAGAGATGACTAAGTAAAGGAGAAAGGAGGATAGCCAGCCCGAGGGACACCCTGCAGGCAATCCAAATCCCAGCTCTAAAGGCACAAATAGCTCTCTTCTCCAGGCAACTGTCTTTAAAGCTGAATTGTGGAGGAAAAAATAGAAGGGCCAAAGCCCCCAGGGCCCTGAGGCTAGGACACCAGCAGCTTGTATCAGTGCCTCGCTGCTCTTGGCAACCCAACAGAGCTAAGAGAGTCCCCGTTACAAACGGACCTCCTGGATCTGGGGTGCTTGGGGGGCGGGGGGTTGATCGAGATCAAGCACAATCAGTGGACTAGCCAGCTGGTCTGTGTCAAGCTCCAGCCTTAAAGAGGAGGCTACCAGCAGCTCCCGAGTGGGCTGGAAAGCAGGCTGCCGTCTCCACTCAGAAGGAAGGCCCTCAAAGAAGCTGGAAGCCACCCTTCCACTCCCATCCATCCCAGGGCCAGCAGGAAGGGCCACGAGACAAGACAGCCTGACTTCTTACAGCTGATAGGGTTCCTGACCCTTCCCCTGCAAAAGATGGCCAATAACTCATGACCAGGAACCCATGCTAATTGCACCTTTCTCCTCCCACATCTGCACGTACCCCCGCCCCACTTCCACCACCTCCATGACCATGTCTGTAGGGGTCCCAGCTAGGGTCTCAACACATAGCTACTCCCAGGTCTGGCAACAAGGTGCTGGAGACTGACGGTGGGCAAAGGAATGGGCTTCCCTGATTCTCACACACAAACCCCTAATCCTGGGAACCCCAGAGCTCTTATCATATGTCTATCTCCCTCCAAAGTATGTCCTCTGTCCCACAGTTACAGAAATCAGTGTTCCCAGTCATGAACTCATCGAAATAAGATAGTTGTATAGCTTCAAATCATCTTCCCCCAATATGTATTATTACCTGGTGGTTTTACCAGAGCTCCAAAAATTCTTCGCCACTCTTTCTTCCAGAAGGTGGAGCTTAATTTCCATCTCCTTGGATGTAGGTTGGACTTAGTGACTCACTTCTAACAAAGCATGGAGAGAGAGGAATAGTGACTTTTTAAAGAAAATGCTGATGGTCAGTTATCCAGAGAGGGTCAAGTGTGCAGCTTCTCAGGAACAGGAATGCTTTTCTAGTTCATCTGGACAACAAGGTGTGTGTAGGCAGGAATGTTCAATTATTTTGGAAAATTAGATTGAATCTACCCTTGGAGAAAGTTTTCAAGGACTCACATCCCCAGTAATAAGTCATGTTGAGATCATGTGCCTCCTGGAATAATTCAATGTGAAGGATACTTCCCCCAGGTGGTATCCTTTCTAAAAACCCATAAAATCAGGGAATGTTGAGAAACTGTCACAGATTGAAGAAGACAGAGGCCTGAAGATAACAGGGTATACTGAACAGGATCCTGGAACAGGAAACGAGACTCAGTGGGAAAACTGGTTAAAGTGGAATAAAGTCTGTAGTTTCCTTACTCGCATTGTATAGATGTTAATTTCTTAGTTTTGATAAATGTGCCGTGATCATGTAAGATGCTAACATTAGGAGAAGCTGTGTGAAGGGTACATGGAACCCTGGACTATCTTGGCAAATCTGAAAATATTCAAAGTCAAAACCTTTTGGTTTTTAAAAAAGAACTCACTGTCTTGCTCCCCGCTCCACACATGAAAACAGCACCACCACCACCACCACGACCTCTGGATCCTAACATCCACATTTATTCCCCATTGTTTTATTTCACAAAGTCAATGTCCCAGGGTTACCTCCCTTCCCAGAACATACCGGGCCCCCTCTTGTTTCAGGAACTCTGTTCCCACTGACCCTGTTTGAAACTTGCCCCCCCGGGGGGGGGCTTCCGGTCTTTCTACTGGCCCCACTATGCTAGCCCCAAAGATCCAGTCCCAGGCTCACCTTTCCCATGAGTCTCCCACTGTCCGCACTTCCCCACTTTGGATCTTGGGACATCTTTTTCTGTCTGTAACACTCATCTCGATCTTTCGAACTGGAGAATGCCTATGCAGGCCTGACACTCAGCTTGGAAATGTGCACCCCACGCTATCCCTCCCGCTTTCCCAAAGGCAACCACTCCTCAAAGGCAGCGCACCCCCAGTCTTAGGCGACAACGGCACAATAGTGCCTCCTGGTGACAGGCGCGGGGAACTGCCGAGTTGGCCGCACGGCATTCCCTACAGTAGGGCTTCAGGGCGGGTCTCCAGTCCAGGCTCTTCCCACTTGGGCACATTCCCATTCTGGTTTTGTTTTTTTTTGTTTGTTTGGTTTTTTTTGTGGGCTTTCTCCTGTGCACCCCAGGGTTCCTTTACTTCCTCCTTTTGTTACAGTTGTGGACAAACTAATGGCTTTAATTGAGACCAGTGAGAAGGAGCTTCATTATTTAGCAATCAAGGAGCGATAGGAACAGAAATTAGATCAAATAAAAACGTGGCCCCATCCACTCCTAAAACTGTCGCAACGACTCAGAAATTCCGTTCAGATTTTCCCCAAGTCTCCCTCTACTTGCTCATCCCTTCCTGTTTTTCCTCAAACTCCAATATTCAAAATGAAAAATTTCATCTATTTTTATTCAATACTATCATATTTCTCTTTTAATTACTAGCCTTGCAAGAGTATTGTTTTCTACTATTTTTCATGGCAAATGCACAGTACTTAATCTATACTATGGGTTAAATAGGTTTTTGGCAGCCAGCCCTGGAGGCTTGCCAGCACTGATATCCTTGTTGTTATGGGAAAAAGCTTCAGACAACTAATTCAAATGAATTTTTGGAACTCAACCCATTTATAAGTCAGGAACTGCCCAGGCTGTCTTGGATCGTTATTTGATTGGTTGTAGGGGATGTAGGTCTTTCTTGTTTCCCAAATGAACTCATTCAATATGCAACAAATGCATATTAAGGCCTAGTACAGACAGGCCCTGTGCAAGGCCCAGGGGATGCTAGGGCATTAGCATCCTTGTTGTTGTTTCTTGCAACTCGTGGAGAAGACAGGGAGTGAAGCAGGCAACTCTAAGACCAGGTTGTGGGTAAGGGATGCATTGGGGTCCATATTAGTCAGGGTTCACCAGAGGAACAGCTACAGGAGATACATATACCATATGCATCATATATCATATGTAGGTATGGCTATAGGTTACTTTCTATAACATATATATTGAGAGAGACTTATTTTAAGGATTTGTCTTATGGGATCATGGGAGCTGGCAAAGGCGAAACCTGGAAGGCAGGTCGGCAGGCTAGGTAAAAGTTGATGCAGTCTTGAGTCTGAAATCTGTAGGCCAGCTAGAAGGTGAGAAACAGGGGGTTTCCATGTTGCAGTCTTGAGGGAGAATTACTCCTTCCTTGGGAAGCCTCTGCCTTTGCTCTTAAGGCCTTCAGTTCATTGGATGAGGCCCAAGCACATTATGGAGGTTAATCTGCTTCTCTCAAAGTCTACTGGCGTGATATATTAATCACATCTAAAACATATCTTTGCGGCAATATCTACACTGGTGTTTGAGCAAACAGCTGGACACCATAGCCAAGCCAAGTCAACACATAAACTTAACCATCACACAGAAGCTCGGGGAGCCACCGAGCCCAAAGGCGGGGTCTTCTCCCAATCTAGGGGAATACGGTACAGGCGGGCCTGGAGGCCTTAGCCAGATGACAGTGGCCAGAGGACTAGCACATCTCTGCACAAGCCCCGGGCGGACTATGCCATGGTGCGCTCACAGAGTACCACATTGCATCAGACTCACCCCCGACTCCAACACAAACAGGCCTCGCACTTCCTCAGGACCCTTGGGGTACCAGCAAGCCACCTGTTTGCCCTGAACTCTCATGGCAAGTTCAGGCTTGCCCCACGGGATATCAGCTGAAGGCCAGCGATGCAGACCCCACAGCGCAGGAAGGTGTCTCCCCACCCCTTCTTTCTGGGGAAGGGGGGGCCCTCCCTGGCACCCCCCCCCCGCACATGGGAATCTCTGCCTTGGACCCCCACGGATGGGGCGCAAGCAGTCCCTCCCCCCCCACCCGGTCCCTTCCCCCCCCCACTTCCTGAGGAGGGGCCGTGAGCATCTGGCGCTGCCGCCTGAGCAGTCCGTCAGCCTTACACCGCTGTCACCACGAGACGTGGCGGAACGAAAACAAAAGACGTGACAAATTTGTCCTTTTCTCTTTCATAATTAACCAAAATATCTCAGCATGTAGCAAAGCACGGCTCCTAATTAACAGACAGGCGAGAGGCGATTAAGAAAAAAAGCTGCAGCCCCTCTCAACGCCCTCCCCCCCACACACCCCTCCCTACCTTGCACCCCCCCATCCCGGTAATTATATTTGCAGGAGAGAATGATATTCTGGTCAGACACGACAGACAGAAAGAGCCCAGTCCCCAGTGAGGCAATTAATATTTCACACCTGCCAAAGCAAAGTGGCCGGGGAGGGGGAGGCGTTGGGAGGGCGACGGCATTGTCACAAGGCCAGAGCACGCAGAAGCCAAGTGGCGACAGGCCTTCTGTTGGGCTGCGGGAGTGGGCAGGCCAGACTGGCACAGAGAACGGGGCTTTAGGGTGGGCGTGAAGTGGGGACAGGGGACCAGCAGGCAGAACAAAGAACGTGCGATTGTCCATACTCCTCTGTTTTGTGCGACCCTGTTCCCCAACTGCCAGCGCACTTATTCACTCCATACATGTGGCCTCCACCCCCGGGGAGGGGGGAGCAGCATGGAGAACCTGGGGGGGCAAGAAATACAGAATAAATAGACACAAAACATGCACTCCTGTTCCCCACCCCCACCATGTGGGGTCTTCCAGCATGTGAGTCATACATACTAGAGGCAATATTTATGGGCTGACCCTGCCTTCCGCAAACACACCCCCTTACCCCCTCTCTCGTGCCCCATGGGCGTGCACACACATATTTACATCGACTCACACTCACACTCCTGCTTTTATGCGCTCACACACACAGCTGTTTCCAAGTCAAACAATCAGCAAAGAGTTAGTGATTATTTTTTATGTTCAAGTCCCTGCCCCCTGAGAACTATAGAGATGGAACTGCTGTCGATTTCACAAAGAGGGCAGCTAGCGCTACCAAGTCATGCTGGTACGTGACCCACGGGAGGAACTTCCCGGCTCCCCCGAGCACCCCCTCATTGGCAGGTGGCTCACCAGTTCCCACACACCCCTTTTCTCCTCACTGCCTATAAAATCCTAAAAGGCATGTAACACCACCTCATAGTATATGTAAGAAGCCTGAAACTCCTGGAGGTTAGGCATCTGACCCCAGCGACAAAGCGAACCAAGCCGAGACTGAAACTTGGAACCCTGTCTGACTCAAAACTCGTGCTGCTCACTCACAGTAGCCGAGAGGGGGAAACGACCCAGGGGACCCCCCCATGGAGGAGCGCAAAAGCAACATGTGGCCTGCACTCCTGGTGGAATATGAGGCGGCCTCAAAAAGGCAGGTGATGTTGACTATGCATCTGTGCTACAGGACGGGTGAATCCGGAGGACACGGGCTAAGTGAAGTAAGCCAGTCACGAACGGTCACATGCATCTGATTCTGCTCATACGAGGACCCTCGAGGAGTCAAGTTCATACAGACCGAACATAAAAGGGTGGTTGCCAGGGACTGGTGGGGCAGGAGATGGGGAGTTAGTGTTTAATGAGTTGATGAGAAAGTTCTGGAGATGGATGGCGGTGATGGGCCCCCCACAGCGTGACTCTACTCCAGACCACTGAAATGAACAGTTAAAAATGGTTGAGATGGTAACTCTTGTGGTATGTGTATTTTATGACAAACAAACAAACAAAGAACCAAAACCAACTTACGTTGTTAACTGCCATCACCAGGAGACGGGGAAGGAAGAAGGATGGCCACTGCAGGCTTGGGGGCCGGAGAAGGGCGCTGGAGGAGTGAGATGTGAACGGGGCCCCAGGGAGGCAGATGGGCAGTGGCAGGAGGCAAAGTAGCAAATGAAACGCAGGGGAGCAGCTGGTACCCCTTTGGAGGAGGGACCGCTGGAAACCATTGCAATCCAGAGGAAACCATTTTATTAGCGAAGAATCTGGAAGGAAGTCTGAACTGAGGGAGAGGCTGGATAGATGCCATTCAGCTTTCCTCCAGAGTAAAGATTTTAGGATTCCCAAGGACAGCAAAGCCCCTTTGGAAGACAGAAGTGAGGAGATGAGTCTGACTGAAGGGGGGCTCCTGAGGGGGCGAGAGGCCACTAAGGCAAGATGGGAACCCATGTGCAGGGAGCCGAAGCCGGGCTCCGAAGGCTGATCTCCACAGGCAATGGGGAGCCCTTCTAGAGCTCAGCCGGGAGCAGCAGGCGATCCTGGGACTCGAGGCGGCTGCTCCGACAAAGGCCGAGGTGAAGACGCCCGGGAATAGAGTAAGAACGAGACCAGGAAGGAGAGCGCGGCCTCACGCTGTCAGCAGCGAATGCTCTTGCGGAACACCCTGGATGACAGAAGGAAGAGGGTGACCAAAGGTGACTGTAAGACTTTATTGTTGAGAAAGGAGGATGTTTCAACACCTCAAGCACAGTAAACAGCCCATGTGGTGAAGAACCCCAATGAGGGACGGGGGCTTCATTCTGGCCTGCACAGCAGTCCTAGGTCCCCAACCAGGAAAGATGGTCACCATCCCTTATGCTGGTGACACTTGTTGATTCTGCTTCCAGGACACGTCCCCCTCCCATTGGCTTCTCTCCCACCCCATTGCCACTGCCCCTGTCCCAGCCTTGGCCTCCTGCTTTTCTGTGGCTTTGCTGAGTGGTAGATGCGCACATCATCAACCCCATCTACCCAACAGGAAGCCAGGTTCCAAGAGGCAGAGTTATTTGTTTAAGGATCGTGTACCTAACACTGAGGGATCCTATTCGAAACCCTGAGCCTCCAACTCAAAATCAAGGCAACTGTCAGGTGCAGGGACTTATGAGAACGTTTGACGTCACTGCCCTCCCGCAGGAGTTCACGATCCATCTAGGCTGGTCAGTAAGGCATGGAGGCAGAATGGATGATGGGCATCTGACTCAAGTAAGGAAGACAAGTGGCAGGGGGCGGGGGGGGGCGGCAGTCACAGGCTTTAGCGACCGACGCACATGGATGTGTTCTCACTGGGGCCCCCTCCTATGGGGAGAGCATGAGGTCATGGCACATTCCTTAATGAGACTCAGTATCTTCATCTGTAAAATGGCCATCATTTTTCCTTTGTCCACTGCTTCCATCTGTTCATTTCTTCAAAGTAAATGTCTTACAGATAGTATGATCAGACATTATGCTGGGCTCTGGAGATGGTGTTGAATGCAACGGGCAAGTTCTGTCCTCAAGGAGCTTCAGTCCTAGTGCATGGGGTCTGGGAAGGGATAAAAAGAGGCCGTGCCGTAGTCCAGGCAGGAGACAAGGCTTGGATCAGGGCAGAGGTGTGCAGATGAAAAGAGGAGAACAGAGGAAGGTGATGTACTAGAGGGAAAATCGACATGCTTGACCAGATCACTGCGACGATGCTAGATCCAGAAAAAGGGGACTGGAGATCGGGGGAGGACTCCTATGATAAGAATTAGAGACACCACACATGAGATACTCAGCACAGCACCCAGCAATCCTGCTGCTCAAAGATGGGAGTTTTACCTATTATGAGCACTGAGGGAACTGGAAATGAATCAGAGACTGCAGAGGAAGTTTCTGCAGAGGAAGACTGGAGAGATGGAGAAAGATTTCTGAAGGAGGTGAATTTGGGGGCAAGTTTAAAGCAGAGGAGGGAAGCTGCTTGATGTGGGGGTGGAGGAGGAAGGTGTCAGGGATTTCTGGTGGGAGACAGAATGGAATGGACCAAACTCAGGGTGGGAGGTGAGAATAATGAGCCATGAGACTTAGGAATCAGTTAGGGTTGCATACGTGAGGCTTCTGCTTCATCTACAAGATGTACGTAGCACTTTAAAATAAAACAGAACCAAACCCAGATCCTCCCAATGAATTCCTGACCCCTCTTCAGATCTGTGAGCTTAGACGGGGAGACGTTTCCCCTCATTTGCACACTTACCCCTGCTCTGCAACTAACGGAAGGAACAACAGACCCTAAAAGGCCCCCAAACTGGCTGTGGGGTGAGGGACCAGGCAGGCAGGTAGTCAGGGACAGGGACCTGCCAGAGCCCAGAGTCAGGGCAGCAAACCTGCAGCCACTTGTCTCCTTGGGTGTCTTCTAGAAGGATAGCCCATTCCATGGCCCTCTAGGTCTTTTTCTTTAGCAACTGCTGCCCATGCAGCCTCTGCTGCATTTTCCAGTCCCTACTCTCCGAAGGCTGCACTTTCTGACCTGGAAAAGCTACTTGAGCTTCAAACTAAAGTTGATCAATCCCTAGCACACACTCTCCCCAGCCCAGACAGCCCCCACAGCCCTAGATGCTGCCCTTTGTGTGGGCAGCAGAGGCCCAGACCTCCTGGACAGTGTCGGGAGTGGCTGGAAGCAGCTCCTCCCACAGGTGGGAATCCCTTCCCAGGCCTTGTTACCACCTCTTCCTGACTCTGTAGCTCAGCGCATCTCAAAGGATGGTCCACAGATCCCTGCGGTTCCCTGAGACCCTATCAGGGGCCAAGGAGGTAAAAATATTTTTAACTATTTAGACACCATTTGTCATCTTCATGGAGTTGACATCTGTCCAGTAGTGGGAAGGCAGTGGTGGGAAGTCAGCAAAACTGCTGACACCTGCGTGAGCCAAAATACTAGCATCAAATTGAACAAAAAGTTATTTTATTTCTTCCTCACCACACGCTTATATTAAAAAGAAAAAGCCACTTTTACTTATGAATGTTCCTTATGAAGCAGTAGAAATCATTAATTTTATTAAGTCTCCACCCTTGAGTATCTTTTTAACATTCTGCATGACTAGCTGAGACGTACACACAAAACATTTCTGCTGCATTTTGAAACCCAATTCTCATCTCAAATAAAAAGCATTTGTGGGATGGAATGGTGAACTGAACCAGTTACTCCTGATACGGAGCACCATTTTTATTTGAAAGAACAACTGACAAGCTATAGTAACTCAGACTGGTGTTTTGGTAGAAATTCTCTCAAAAACGAACAAAATGATACACTATATATAGAAAACCCAAAAGACTCCTCCAACAAAGAGCTAGAACTGATAAATGAAATCAGTAAAGTTGCAGGATACAAAATCAATGCACAGAAATCTGTTGCTTCTCTATACACTAATAATGAAGCAGCAGAGAGAGAAATGAAGAGAACAATCCCAGGGGCACCTGGGTGGCTCAGTGGGTTAAGCCTCTGCCTTCGGCTCAGGTCATGATCTCAGGGTCCTGGGATCGAGCCCTGCATCAGGCTCTCTGCTCAGTGGGGAGCCTGCTTTCTCCTCTCTCTGTGCCTGCCTCGCTGCCTACCTGTGATCTCTGTGTGTGTGTGTGTCAAATAAATCTTTAAAAAAAAAGAGAGAGAGAAAGAGAACAATCCCATTTACAATTGCACCAAATCCTAACCAAGGAGGTGAAAGACCTGCACTCTGAAAACTATAAAACACTGATGAAAGAAATTGAAGATGATATAAAAAGAAAATAAAAGACATTCCATGCTCATCGATTAGAAGAACGAATATTGTAAAAATGTCTCTACTACACAAGGCAATCAAAAAGCCACCAGCATTTTTCACAGACCTAGAACAAACAATCCTAAAAACCGTATGGAACCACAAAAGACCCAAAAAGACAAAGTAATCTTGAAAAAGAAGAGCCAGTTGGAAGCATTACAATTCCCGTGAATTACAAGTGATATTATCAAGCTGTAGTAATCAAAACAGTATGCTACTGGCACAAAAATAGACCTAGATTAATAGAACAGAATAGAAAACCCAGAAACCAATGCACAATCATATGGCCAATTAATCTGTGACAAAGCAGGAAAGAATATCCAATGACTGTCTCTTCAGACAGTCTCTTCAACAAATCATGTTGGGAAAACTGGACAGCCACTGAAGGAATGAAACTGACCACTATCCTACATCATACACAAAAATAAATTCAAAATGGGAGACCTGAAAACATGCAAACCCTAGAAAAGAGCACAAGCAGTCCTTTTTCTGACATCAGCCATAGCAACATTTTTCTAGATAGGTCTCCTGAAGCAAGGGAAGCAAAAGCAAAAATAAACTAATGGGGGGGGGGGGTGGAGTCAAGATGGCAGAGAAGTAGCAGGCTGAGAGACATCAGGTAGCAGGAGATCAGCTAGATAGCTCATCTAACTATTGCGAACGCCTACAAATCCAACGGGAAACTGAAGAGAAGAAGAGCAACAATTCTAGAAACAGAAAACTGATCACTTTCTGAATGGTAGGACCTGCGGAGAAGTGAATCCAAAGTGACGGGAAGATAGACCACAGGGGGAAGGGCTGGCTCCCGGCAAGCGGTGGAGCAACGGAGAACAAAATCGGTACTTTTAAAAGTTTGTTCCGCTGAGGGTCATCGCTCCAGATGCTAAACTGGGGGGAAGCCCACACAGGGTCAGCATAACCCCAGGTCCCAAGGGGTCACAGAAGGAATGGGGGTGTCTGAGTGTTGCAGAGCTCGCAGGTATTAGAGCAAGGAAGTCGGCTACAGCAACAAAGCTAAGGAGTGAGCTCTCAGCTCGGGGTTACCTTGAAACCGGTTGCGGGCTGGGTGAGCCCAGAGCGAGGCCGGAGGCCAAGGAGACAGGAGTAATGGGCGCTTTTCTCCAAGTGCTACCGATTGAGCGCTTTCCTCCAAGCGCCACCAAAGGCCAGGGAGACGGGGGCATTTGGGCGCTTTTCTCTGAGGGCGCACTGAGGAGCGGGACCCCGAGCTCCCGGCTCCTCTGGGCCGGAGATTGGGAGGCCACCATCTTCGTTCCCGTCCTCTGGAATTCTATGGAAAGCGCTCAGGGAACAAAAGCTCCCGAAAGCACACCCGAGAGGATTACTTAGCCCAGCCCCTGGTAAGGGTGGTGCAATTCCTCCTGGGGCAAAGACACTTGAGAATCACTACAACAGACCCCTCCCCCAAGAAGATCAACAAGAAATCCAGCCAAGACCAACTTTACTCACCAAGGAGAACAGCGGAATTCCAGAGGAGGAGAAAGCAAATCCTCTCTGGACAAAATGATAAGGCGAAAAAACTCACCACAAAAAAAAGAACAAAAGGCAGTACCAAGGCCGGGGACCTAATGAATACAGACATTGGTAATATGACAGATCTAGAGTTCAGAATGACGATTCTCAAGGTTCTAGCAGGGCTCGAAAAAGGCATAGAAGATACTAGAGAAACCCTCTCCAGAGAGATAAAAGCCCTTTCTGGAGAAATAAAAAAACTAAAATCTAACCAAGTTGAAATCAAAAAAGCTATTAATGAGGTGCAATCAAAAATGGAAGCTCTTACTGCTAGGATAAATGAGGCAGAAGAAAGAATTAGTGACATAGAAGACCAAATGACAGAGAATAAAGAAGCTGAGCAAAAGAGAGATAAACAAATACTGAACCACGAGGAGAGAATTCGAGAGATAAGTGACACCATAAAATGACACAACATTAGAATAATTGGGATTCCAGAGGAAGAAGAAAAAGAGAGGGCAGCAGAAGGTATATTGGAGAGAATTATTGTAGAGAATTTCCCTAATATGGCAAAGGGAACAAACATCAAAATCCAGGAGATGCTAAGAACGCCCCTCAAAATCAATAAAAATAAGTCCACACCTCATCACCTGATAGTAAAATTTACAAGTCTTAGCGACAAAGAGAAAATCCTGAAAGCAGCCTGGGAAAAGAAGTCTGTAACATACAAGGGTAAAAACATTAGATTGGCAGTGGACCTATCCACAGAGACCTGGCAGGCCAGAAAGAACTGGCATGATATATTCAGAGCACTTAACGAGAAAATCATGCAGCCAAGAATACTATATCCAGCTAGGCTATCATTGAAAATAGAAGGAGAGATAAAAAGCTTCCAGGACAAACAAAAACTGAAAGAATTTGCAAACACCAAACCAGCTCTACAAGAAATATTAAAAGGGGTCCTCTAAGCAAAGAGAGACCCTAAAAGTAGCAGATCAAAAAGAAACAGAGACAATATACAGTAACAGTCACCTTACAGGCAATACAATGGCACTAAATTCATCTCTCTCAATAGTTACCCTGAATGTTAATGGGCTAAATGGCCCAATCAAAAGACACAGGGTATCAGAATGGATAAGAAAACAAAACCCATCAATATGCTGCCTATAAGAAACTCATTTTAGACCCGAAGACACCTCCAGATTTAAAGTGAGCGGGTGGAAAACAATGTACCATGCTAATGAACATCAGAAGAAAGCTGGGGTGGCAATCCTTTTATCAGATCAATTAGACTTCAAGCCAAAGAGTATAATAAGAGATGAGGAAAGACACTATATCATACTCAAGGGGTCTGTCCAACAAGAAGACCTAACAGTTTTAAATATCTATGCCCCTAACATGGGAGCAGCTAACTATATAAACTAATTAATAACAAAATCAAAGAAATACATAGACAATAATACAATAATAGTAGGGGACTTTAACACTCCCCTCATTGAAATGGACAGATCATCTAAGCAAAAGATCAATAAGGAAATAAAGGCCTTAAATGACACACTGGACTAGATGGACATCACAGATATATTCAGAACATTCCATCCCAAAGCAACATAATATACATTCTTCTCTAGTGCACATGGAACATTCTCCAGAATAGACCACATCCTGGGTCATAAATCAGGTCTCAACCAGTACCAAAAGACTGGGATCATTCCCTGCGTATTTTCAGATCACAATGCTCTGAAGCTAGAACTCAATCACAAGAGGAAATTTGGAAAGAACCCAAATACATGGAGACTAAACAGCATCCTTCTAAAAAATGAATGGGTCAACCAGGAAATTAAAGAAGAATGGAAAAAATTCATGGAAACAAATGATAATGAAAACACAATGGTTCAAAATCTGTTGGACACAACAAAGGCAGTCCTGAGAGGAAAATATATAGCTGTTACAAGCCTTTCTCAAGAAAAAAAGAGAGGTCTCAAATACACAACCTAACCCTACACCTAAAGGAGCTGGAGAAAGAACAACAAAGAAAGCCTAAACCCAGCAGGAGAAGAGAAATCATAAAGATCAGAGCAGAAATCAATGAAATAGAAACTAAAAAAACAACAGAACAAATCAACAAAACTAGGAGCTGGTTCTTTGAAAGAACTAATAAGATTGATAAACCCCTGGCCAGACTTATCAAAAAGAAAAGAGAAAGGACCCAAATAAATAAAATCATGAATGAAAGAGGAGAGATCACAACCAACATCAAGGAAATACAAACAATTATAAGAACATACTATGATCAACTCTATGCCAACAAATTTGACAATCTGGAAGAAATGGATACATTTCTAGAGACATATAAACTACCACAACTGAACCAGGAAGAGGTAGAAAACCTGAACAGACCCATAACCAGTAAGGAGATTGAAACAGTTATCAAAAATCTCCAAACAAACAAAAGTCCAGGGCCAGATGGCTTCCAAGGGGAATTCTACAAATCATTTAAAGAAGAATTAGTTCCTATTCTCCTGAAACAGTTCCAAAAAATAGAAATGGAAGGAAAACTTCCAAACTCATTTTATGAGGCCAGCATCACCTTGATCCCAAAACCAGATAAGGATCCCAACAAAATTACAGACCAATATCCTTGATGAACACAGATGCAAACATTCTCACCAAAATACTGACCAATAGGATCCAACAGTACATTAAAAGGATTATTCACCACGACCAAGTGGGAATTATTCCAGGGCTGCAAGGTTGGTTCAACATCCTCAAATCAATCAATGATTGATTTGATTAATAAAAGAAAGAATAAGAACCATATGATACTCTCAATAGATGCTGAAAAAGCATTTGACAAAGTGCAGCATCCCTTCCTGATTAAAACTCTTCAAAGTGTAGGGATGGAGGGCACATACCTCAATATTATCAAAGCCATATATGAAAAACCCACTGCAAATATCATTCTCAATGGAGAAAAACTGAAAGCTTTTCTGCTAAGGTCAGGAACATGGCAAGGATGTCCGTTATCACCACTGCGGTTCAACATAATACTAGAAGTCCTAGCCTCAGCAATCAGAGAACAAAAAGAAATTAAAGGCATCCAAATCGGCAAAGAAGAAGTCAAACTATCACTCTTTGCAGATGATATGATACTATATGTGGAAAACCCAAAAGGCTCCACTCCAAAACTGCTAGAACTTGTACAGGAATCCAGTAAAGTGTCAGGATATAAAGTCAATGCACAGAAATGAGTTGCATTTCTTTACACCAACAAGACAGAAGAAAGAGAAATTAAGGAGTCAGTCCCATTTACAATTGCACCCCAAACCATATGATACCTAGGAATAAACCTAACCAAAGAGGCAAAGAATCTATACTCAGAAAACTATAAAGTACTCATGAAAGAAATTGAGGAAGACACAAAGAAATGGAAAAATGTTCCATGCTCATGGATTGGAAGAACAAATATTGTGAAAATGTCTATTCTACCTAAACCAATCTACACATTTAATGCAATCCCTATCAAAATCCCATCCATTTTTTTCAAAGAAATAGAACAAATGATCCTAAAATTTATATGGAACCAGAAAAGACCTCGAATAGCCAAAGGAATATTGAAAAAGAAAGCCAAAGTTGGTGGCATCACAATTCCAGACTTCAAGCTCTTTTACAAAGCTGTCATCATCAAGACAGTATGGTACTGGCACAAAAACAGACACATAGATCAATGGAATAGAGAATAGAGAGCCCAGAAATAGACCCTCAACTCTATGGTCAACTAATCTTCGACAAAGCAGGAAAGAATGTCCAATGGAAAAAAGACAGCCTCTTCAACAAATGGTGGTGGGAAAATTGGACAGCCACATGCAGAAAAATGAAATTGGACTATTTCCTTACACCACACACGAAAATAGACTCAAAATAGATGAAGGACCTCAATGTGAGAAAGGAATCCATCCAAATCCTTGAGGAGAACACAGGTAGCAACCTCTTCGACCTCAGCTGCATCGACATCTTCCTAGGAACATCGCCAGAGACAACAGAAGCAAGGGCAAAAATGAACTATTGGGATTTCACCAAGATCAAAAGTTTTTGCACAGCAAAGGAAACAGTTAACAAAACCAAAAGACAACAGACAGAATGGGAGAAGATATTTGCAAACGACATATCAGATAAAGGGCTAGTATCCAAAATCTATAAAGAGCTTAGCAAACTCAACACCCAAAGAACAAATAATCCAATCAAGAAATAGGCAGAGAACATGAACAGACATTTCTGCAAAGAAGACATCCAGATGGCCAACAGACACATGAAAAAAATGCTCCACACCACTAGGCATCAGGGAAATACAAATCAAAACCACAATGAGATACCACCTCACACCTGTCAGAATGGCTAAAATTAACAAGTCAAGAAATGACAGATGCTGGCGAGGATGTGGAGAGAGGGGAACCCTCCTACACTGTTGGTGGGAATGCAAGCTGATGCAACCACTCTGGAAAACAGTGTGGAGGTTCCTCAAAAAACTGAAAATAGAGCTACCCTATGACCCAGCGATTGCGCTACTGTATATATATCCTAAAGATACAAACGTGGAGCTCTGAAGGGGCACATGCACCCTAACGTTTATAGCAGCAATGTCCACAATAGCCAAACTATGGAAAGAACCTAAATGTCCATCAACCAATGAATGGATAAAGAAGATGTGGTATATATACAGAATGGAATACCATGCAGCCATCAAAAGAAATGAAATCTTGCCATTTGCAACGACGTGGATGGAACTAGAGGGTATTATGCTTAGTGAAATAAGTTAATCAGAGAAAGACAACTATCATATGATCTCCCTGATATGAGGAAGTGGAGATGCAATGTGGGGGGGTTGAGGGGTAGGAAAAGAAAAAATGAAAGAGGGTGGCATTGGGAGAGAGACAAACCATAAAAGACTCAATTTCAAAAAACAGACTGAGGGTTGCTAAGTGGAGGGGGGACGGGAGAGGGTGGTGGGGTTATGGACATTGGGGAGGGTATGTGCTACGATGAGTGCTGTGAAATGTGTAAACCTGGCGATTCACAGACCTGTACCCCTGGGGATAAAAATGCATTGTATGTTTATTAAAAAAATAAATTAAAAAAATAAATAAACTAATGGGACTATATCAAAATAATAATCTTCTTCCCAACAAAAGGAAACAATCCACAAAACTAAAATACAACCCGTGGAATGGGAGAAGATATTTGCAACTGACATATCAGATAAAGGGTTAGTATCTAAAATATATAAAGAACTTATACAACTCAACACCCCAAAACCCCCAAAACAAATAATCCAATTAAAAAATGGGCAGAAGACATGAACAGACATTTCTCCAAAGAAAGACATACAGATGGCAAACGGGCACATGAAAAGATGCTTGTCATCACCAATCATCAGGGAAATGGGAATCAAAACTGCAGTGAGATATCACCTCCCATCTGTCAGAATGGCTAAAATCAAATTCGTAAGAAACATCAGGTGCTGGTGGGGATGAGGAGAAGAAGGGCTCCTCGCGCACTGCTTGCGGGAATGCAAACTGGCACAGCTACTGCAGGAAACAGTATGGAAGTCCCTCAAAGAGTTAAAAATAGAACTCCCATGGCATCCAGCAGTTGCACTATTGGGTACTTACCCAAACAATACAGAAACACCAATTCAAAGGGATACATGCACCCTTATGTTCAAAGCAGCGATATTTATAATAGCCAAGATATAGAGGCATCCAGGTACCCATCAACTGATGAACGGATAGAGAAGAGGTGGTGTATATACGCAATGGACTATTACTCAGCCGTAGAAGAGAATGAAATCTTGTCATTTGCAATGACATGGGTGGAGCTAGGGTATTGTGCTAAGTGAAATAATCAGTCAGAGTAAGACAAATACCATGTGATTTCACTCATACGTGCAATTTAAACAACAAAACAAATCATCATAAGGGAGAAAAAGAGAGGCAAACCAAGAGACTGACTCAGAACTATAGAGAACAAACTGCTCACCGGAGAAGAGGTCAGCGGGGGAGGGGGGGCAAGGAACAGGTGATGGGGATTAAGGAGGGTACTCGTGATGAGCGCTGGGTGACATCTGGAAGTGCTGAATTGCACTGTGTTGCACATCTGAAACCAATATAATGCTCTATGTTAGCTAACTGGAATTAAAATAAAAACTTAAAAAAATTAAAACTATTGGTTTAATTAGAACAAACAAAAGAGAAAATGAACAAAATGAGCCCATCACTTAAAACAATTGACAAATTTGTGGCCAATGATAAAATTTGACTTTCATGTGAAAATTAGAATTTTGGAAAATGTGGACTCATCACCACAAACTTACCAGCTTCCCAATATTTAAAATCTTTCCCGATGAGGTCACTGGTGATAATAACAAATCTGATGTGGTTTTGAAGACCCTGTATAATGAAATGTGTCAACATTTGGAAAATCCACATAACTCAATGAAATAATATTTTCCAAACATCCAATGCATGGTTCTACAAGATCATGCATGGGTAAAAAGACCGTTGGAAGGAGATTCACCCATGTAGTTTATACAATACCTAGAATTGAGTATAAAAGTTTCATTGATATGGTTTCAAATTCTTCGCTGCAAATAACCTTTAAGAAATTATTATTGATTGAGTTTTAGTATAGTATCAAAGATGAATAGTCACAATTCTTAAAAAAAAAAAACTATGAGAAACTCCTACCTATATACACAATGGGTTATTACTTAGCCATCAGAAAAATGAAATCTTGCCATTTGCAAAGATGTGGATGGAACTAGAGAGTATTATGATGAGTGAAACAACTCAATCAGAGAAAGACAATTATTGTATGACTTCACTCATATGTGGAATTTAAGAAACAAAGCAGAGGATCATAGGGGAAAAGAGGGAAAAATAAAATAAGGTGAAATCTGAGAGGGAGACAAACCATAGAGACTCTTTACTATAGGAAACAAACTGAGGGTCGCTGGAGGGTAGCTGGGGGGAGAATTGGGGTAACTGGGTGATGTGCATTAAGGAGGGCCCATGATGTGATGAGCACTGGGTGTTACATGCAACCGATAAAAATTACTGAACTCTCCCTCTGAAACTAATGAGACACTATGTATTAATTAATTTAATATAAAAAAAAATCCTACCTATTCTGACCACGCATTTGGAAGGTAGACTTCCTTCACATATTTCAACCAGAACGATATATCCCAACAGACTGACTGCAAACGCAGATGGGATCCAGTCAGACATTAAAGAGAGCTACAAAAATGTAAAACAATACCATTCTTCTCACAGTTTTTGTTTTTGTTTTTGTTTTTTTAATCTTATTTTGGAAAATAGTTTTTATAAAAATACGTCATTTAGGGGCACCTGGGTGGCTCAGTGGGTTAAAGCCTCTGCCTTTGGCTCAGGTCGTGATCCCAGGGTCCTGGGATGGAGCCCCGCATCGGGCTCTCTGCTCAGCAGGGAGCCTGCTTCGCCCTCTCTCTCGCTCTGCCTGCCTCTCTGCCTACTTGTGATCTCTGTCAAATAAAAAAAAAAGTCATTTATATTAACATGTAGTCGTTCTATTACTCTTATTTTTTAATAAATTGAAAATAAGTATTTTAAGAGTTCTGATTTAATCTCTAATAGGTAATAACATATTAGAAATACAACCCACATAAACATATGCCTTCGGAGTCCTCTATTCTTTTGAAGAGTGTGAAGGACTCCTCAGACCAAAAAGTTTGAGAATCCCACTCTAGCTCACAGTTTCCAGTCACCGTTATCACCTCTCCTCGGGCCTGGGCCCCTAGTGTTCTTCATGCTTTCAAGCCCTAGGGTCCAGGTCCTAACACATAATATCAGCCCTAGATCTATGATGCCCTCCCTGGCCTTCGCAGGGATTCCATTCCAGGGTGGCCTATGAAGACTCCAGCCTGATACATGCCTCTCTTCCTTACCATGACCCCCTGCTCTCACACACACATACACATAGCAACAACAACCGCTCCTATAGACAATGAAGACCCAATTTTTCCTTGGAGTAACTTTTGATCTTGGAAAAGTCAACTTCTCGGGCTTTATTTTCTTCAACTCTAATTCCCAGCTGTTAACAGTTAAAGCCATCTTCCTTGGGTCATTGAACTTAAATAAGACAATGGGTGTCTTCTCCATCTGCGGGCCCACTCTGCACCTTCCCACACCCTGCACTGTACCCCTGGAGGCTTTCAGCTGGGTTTGGCCAGTGGCAGGCACTGGTAGGGGATGTGAAAGGGCAGGAGGAGAAAGTGATGTATGTGTACACACATATACATACATGTACCCACATGTGCACACACCCCCAGTTTGACTGTCTCTAGAAGAGGCAGAGTTCCTGTTGGACAGCCCTTCATATGGGGCATGTCCTCTTCTCTTTGTCCTTCAGGCCTAAGGATGAGCCTTTTCCAGCCCAGTGGTGCCCAACCACCACCACCACCCCCCCGCCATGTTGGTTTCCTTTACTAGCTCACACCTTTGTGAATAGCTCCTTCCTTAAATTCTCCTCAGTCACATTGTCTGGCTGTGCCATTTCGTTCCTACAGAGACTTTGACTGAATGATACAGGTGTGAAACACTGTAATCTTAGACACATCCATACCAAAGAAATGTCCTTTTCTTTCTGACCTTGAGTTTTCTATGACCACTGGGCATCTCCAGCTCCTGGCTCACCTTCTAAGGGAGGAAGAAGGACACAGGGATTTTTATCTTACTCAGTGCTCTCTATTCTTAACGCCACTTGTGTCTAAGGCACTGCACAAGGGGTCTGCAAAGAAATTCAAGAAAAGGAACAAACGTCCTGTGCTTTTTCATCTTTATGCCTTTACTCCTGGTATTCTCTGCACCTCAAGTGTTCTTCTCTTTCCATCACTCAAAACCCTCAATTTTCACCTTCCTAAGAAACCTTTCCATATCCTCCAACCATAAATAATGTTTTTCTTCCCTCCAAACACTTCTTTTAAACCACTTATCTCTTTCTAACTTGTATTATTCAATGTGATTCAATACACATTTATCCAATGCTTATTTTATGCCAAGCCTTAAGCCAGACACTAAGCAGTGCAGGGAAATACATTAAACATACCTGCCCTAGGGGAGCTCATGCTCTCACCAAGGAGACAGAAACATAAATATATATGATGCAAAGGGAAAGGGGTCAGAACAGAAGTTTAAGCAGAATTCTATAGGTTATGATTAAGGGAAGCACTATGGAAACATCTAGAGAGAGGTGGGGAGATCAAGAATATTAGAAGGACAGTGGGGTGCTCTCCAGGCAGTAGGTTAAGGTAGGCTGGCAATCTCAGTCTAAGAGAAGCCCGGCACCTAGACAGCCAACATGGCACAGAGCACCAAAGTAGTCATTACGGAGGATGCTTGCCGCATCTGTGAGCCTGAGGCCACCCCTAGGTCCCTGCTAGGTCTACGCGAGGCTTACAGGGATGACATAGGACTTTCCTGTTCCCTGGTGAACAAATTTAGAGCTGCCTGGTGGGTCATCAGACCAGCAGAGCCTTGAGATCTGCTGAAAAGGCTGCAGGTGTTTCCCACCCAGAGTCACCAAACCGGACCCTACTTACTAATGGTGGGTTCCAGCATGAGGCCTCAGACAAATAGATGGGGGCCTCAGAAGTCACCGGGGCAGGCACCAGCTTAGATCAGCCATTCTTCAGGAAAGAGCAGGCCATTGGGAATGATGTTGAGTGAATCTCAGACACCTTTCCCCCTATGGCAGCCCATCACCTTGTAAACCCTCTACCACAATGCAGAGGAGCAGGGAGAGGAAGAGGACATTTCCAAGACTGAGAATTTACCCACAAAGGATGAGTCACCAGTTCCCGAGGAGATGGCAAACTAGCATAAGCTGCTAGCTTCCTCACCCAAAATTAATGCTGGAGAGACTACAGCAGAGAAAATAAGTCATGTTATCTGAGGATCTAAACATAAAACTGTGAGAAATCCCTGGGAGACAGAAGGCTCCTGACAACGGAGAATAGTCTGTGTGTGAAAGGAACAGGTGGGTGTGTGAAGGGGAACAGAGGGGGAGAACTCCAGGGGAAGATTAGGGTGGCTCTCCAGCTCTGGTCTTACATGTCATCACCCACCTATCCAGACGCACCTCCACCCCCCCACAAACACCCTCTCCCACCCACCCACACACACACACACACACACACACACACGCACAGAGCTTCCTGAGATGACCACTGTCTACTTAGACTAAGCAGCATCACAATCCAGGCCTCTGGGATTCCAGAAGTCTTAGAAAAATCCTGAAACTCTGCTGGAATAAAAGTTAATGGAACCAGTAGTGCGCTTCCAGTCACCCTTGGCTGTTCACTCATTCAGGGGCTCTCTGCCTTGGAGCTCACACCTTCCCCTCTTCTTCAAATTCACCAGAAGGAGCAAACTAGGACTCCAAATCCTCCCCACAACACATTACAGACAGAATAACTGTATCCCCAAGGGAACATGGATTTACAGGTCAACACAATTTGACCCTGGGGAATAATAGCACTCTAAAAGAAAGATAACGAACCAAGCACCATACATCCCATGAAGCAGGATAATTGGGACAGGTGACCAAGACTTTTAAATATGCATAATAAGTATCTTGAACAAAAGAGACATTATTGAAACATGAAGTAGGTGGAAACCACAAAAGATGAACTCATAGAAACACTGTGTATAGATAATAATTGAAATAAGTAGGAAGGATAAATAACTGAATGGATAACCCTGAAGACAGAATATGTAAGCTGGGAGATCACACTGAGGCATTCTGGAAGGCAGCAGAGAAAATACGATGATAGAAACTTTTCAAGAAACACTAACACAAGTTGTAACTAAACAGAAGTACTAATGCCTAAATAATGGAATTCCAATAAACTGAGGGAAAAAGAGGGGAGGGATTGGTTGAAGAAATAAGAATAAAAGATGAAAGACCCCAGACAGAAAGGATTTATAGAGTCCCAAATAGGATAATAAGGAAAAACCCACATCCAGGCATATTTTGGCAATATTAAGAAATCAAAGATACAAAAAGAAAATTCCAAGTTTACCGAAAGAAAAACAAGTCATCTTGAAAAAGGTAAAGACTCAGCTTTTATCAGATTTCTTAACAGTATGTTGGATATAGGAACACACAGAGAAATACTTTCAAAGTATTAAAGGAAAAGAACATTGAACCTAGAATTTTATATATAGCCAAATTGTCATTTATATGCAAGAGTGCCACCAGGATATTTTCAGGCATATGAGGTTTACCACACAAAATCCCATTTTGATAACTCTCTTGGAAGAGCACTTAAATAAAAACAGAAATAAATCCAGGAAAGTGCTGCTAAAAAATTAGATGGAAGAATGATCAAATTCCTTAATAAAGCTTATCTAAAACAGCAAGTATCAAACAAGAGATTAGAAAAGAAAATGCATATTTATAAGCCTCAAAACTAAGATTTTAGACATTATCAAACACATAAACAGAAGTGCGGGTTTTAAATTAAAGGCAACCAATATAATAATAAAAATAGAAGATATAATTTTTATATAAGCATAAGAAAATCTATCTATGTAATGGAAATCATAACAGAAGAAAAATTAAAATCCAAAAAAATGTAGAATATATGGAAGGTACAAAGTGATATGGCAGAAATAATCCAGAAACATGCCTAAATACATAAAGAACTGTATTATATGATAAAGATGGCATCTTCAAATTACTGGAAAAAAGATGGAATTTTAGATAAAGGATGTTGAGACAACTGGATAACCATTTGGATAAAGATAAAATTGAAACACACCTCACATTCTGAAAATGAATCAGGCTCATTTGATGTATCAGTGAACACACAAGTACTAGGGGAAGACAGGTGAATTACCTTATAGTTTTGGACTGGAAAAAGACTTTCTCATTATGGCTCAAAATCCAAAACCAATAAAAGATAATTCAGTGACATAAAAAAAACCTATACCTAAGATCACTGTAAACAAAATCAAAAATACATTATACACTGGGAAAATCTATGCAATGTGTATCACAGATAAAAAGCTAATATCATGGCATGTAAACAATTCACAAAAATCAAGGAGAGGAAGTTGAAACAGACTAAACCCAGAAATGGGGAGGAGGGGGGTCCTGAAATATATAAAAAGATCATTAGAAAATGAGAAGATATGATAAATGCCAGTTAAAACTCATTGACACCACTCAGCAACTTCAAGATAGACAAAATTTCAAAAGCTTTTTATAAAACATTCCATTGACAAGAATATGGGAAAATAGGCTCTCAAAGTTAACACTGATGGGAATACAAAATGGTACAACCCCAGAAAGGATTTGGCAATATCTACCACGACTACATATGCATTTAACTTTGTACCCAATAATCCTATTTACATTTATTTACTTTGAAGATCCATCTCCGAAACAAAATATGCACAAGATGATTCATTGTAGCATTTTTATAATAACAATATATTGGGAATAATGTATATGCATATATGCAGAACAGATTAGTAGAATAGGTCATCGTCCATGCATACCTTGGCATAATATATAGCTGTAAAACTGAAAATTATCTCTGTTAATTGATGGAAAGTAATTTCCAGGATATTTTTAAGTAAAAGACATAGATAGTATGCTATGTTTTGTAAGAAGGAAAGTAAAATAAGAATTTATGTCCATTTTTGCAAAAGAAACATAGGAAGGATAAATTAGTGAAATTGGTTACCTACAAAGAAGAAGTGCTAAGAAAAGGACAGAAACTTCTCTAAATGTACTGTTTGTATCATTTGAATTTTTGACCCATGTAAATATTTCACTACACAACAGTGAAACTAAATCATTGAACACAGGGAGGAGGGAAAGACCTTAAAAATAATGTAAACAGAAATAAATGAACCTATCTGTGTATTGAATTGATAAGATAACTCTACAGAAGGAAAAAAAAAACAATTAACTTTTGAGCATAGTATTTGGGCTGTACAGTCTCAGTGAGACGTACTCTAAAAATAACTGCAAAGAAGTTTTGAATTTTATCCAACGGCATCGTTTTGAAGGTGGATTGGTACTGCAATCCAAAGCAATTTTGTACGTAGTATGGCAGTGAGCAAATAAGCACATATACCAATGTGCCTGAGAACCAGGGAGGTTGAAAAGCTGTTGGAGAGAATCAGTGTGCAAGAAGGAGATACACATAAGGAAGGGGCAAGGAGGGCAAGGATCCTGCAGCATTAGACTGGAATGAGAGGTGATCACCTGCTTTTTTAAGTATTCATTTTCCTCCAACCTTATTGAGATATAACTGTAGTAACTAGCCACACATACTTAAAGTATGCAATATGTTCAGTTTTGACAAGTGTACATTCAAATAAAACCATCTCCACAAAGAACTGACAAACAATTCCCAAAAGTTTCTTTGTGCTCTTCAACATCCCTTCCTACCTCCCTGTATATCCATTTCCACGAAACCTCTGATACTTTTTCTGTCATTATAGAATAGAGTGCATTTTCTGGAATTTTACAAAAATAAGAGTATATAGTATGTACTGGGTTTTTTTCTTGATTCTTTCATTAAATATGATGACTTGAGATTCATCCATGTTGTGTATCAAAATGCATTCCTTTTTGTTTTTATTCCTAAGATTGAAATGGCTCTGTTATTAGGTTTATGTACATTTGTAGTTGTTATGTCTTCCTAATGAATTACCCCTTTTATCATTATGATATGTTCTTCTTTACCTATAGTGATACTCTTTATCTTGAAGCCTATTTTATCTGATCTCAATATAGCAATTCTAGCCTTCTTACACTTATTATTTGCATGATATCTATTTACTTTAAAGCCACCAGTGTCTTTGTATATAAGCATGTCACCTAAAGGCAGAGTATAGCAGGGACTGACTTGCTTTTTTATCTACCCTCTGCCTTTTAATTGAAGGGTTTAGACCTTTAACACTTAATGTAATTATTAATATTGTTGGATTAAGTTCTACCATTTTACCATCTATTTTCTTTTTTCCCCTTTATTTTTGTACCTTTATCCTCCCTTTCCAGTCTTCCTTGGGATTATGGAAATAATTTTTTTAAAAGATTTTATTATTTATCAGAGAGAGAGAGGGGGAGAGAGCGAGCACAGGCAGACAGAATGGCAGGCAGAGGCAGAGGGAGAAGCAGGCTCCCTGCTGAGCAAGGAGCCCAATGTGGGACTCGATCCCAGGACCCTGGGATCATGACCTGAGCCGAAGGCAGCTGCTTAACCAACTGAGCCACCCAGGCATCCCTATGGAAATAATTTTTAGCATTCTACTTTTATTTGTCATTGGCATTTGGCTAAATCTCTTTGTATCATTTGTACTTTTTGCTCTAGAAATTATATATATAAATATGTATATGTATTTATTATTTTATATACATTTATATTTGTTCATATTATTTATATTTATTTATATTAATTATTATATATTTATATAAATATATCTTTCCATATTTGAGTAAAATATAGAAGTTCTGCACTCATATAAACTCTACTATTCCCCTCAACTGAGATTTATCATTGTCATTTGTATTTTATCATCAGACATTGAAAATCCCACCAGAAAGTTTATAATCTTTGCTTTTTTTGTTCATGTTCATTCTAAAAAATCTTAAAAGGGAAAAAAATGGTCTTTTATGCTTTCCCAGATATTTGTTTTTGTCCCTTTCTATTTTTCTTCCTTCATTCCTCAAGACCTGTCTTTTGTTATCATTTTCCTTCAACCTGTTGAATTTCCTTAAGAATTCTCACAAAATAGGCATTCTAATGACAAATTCTCATAGTTTTCCTTCATGTGAAAATAGCTTAATTTTGACTTTATACCTGGAAGATATTTTTGCTGGATATAGAATTCTGGGTTGATAGTTCTTTTCTTTCGGCACTTTAAAAATGATGTTCTACTGTCTTCTGACTTTCAGGGTTCTAATGAAAAATCTCCTGTCATTAGAACTTTTGTTCCTTTATATGTAAAGTGTAGTTTTTCCTCTAGCTGCTTTCAAAGGGTTTTCTTCACATTAATTTTCACCATTTCAATTATGATAAGCCTACATGTGGTTTTCTTTAATTTTATACTGTTTGGAGTTCATTAAGCTTCTTGACTCTTGGATATGCCAACATGAAATATAATAGAAATTCAATAAGATATTACTGGAAGTCTGAAATGGATACAATGAGGGCCCAGAAGAGGTGTCTTCAATTCTACCACATTGAAGGGGAAGAGAGGCCAGGAATGGATACAAGCAGGTATAAAGAGCAATGGCACAAGCAGGCTAGACACAGGGACAGCATGAACAAGACCATGAAAGGTGACACATGTGGACCCCAGCTCTTCATTCTCCAGTGTTCTACTTCACGTCATCTTTTTTTTTTTTTTTAATTTTATAGCCTGCTGGCTTTGTTCTGTGAATTTTTTTTCTTTTCAAGTTGACCCTGAGTTCAAGACCTGAGCCGAGATCAAGAGTCAGATGCTTAACAACTAAGCCACCAAGGCGCCCCTGTTTTGTGAAATTCTTAATGATATGTTCAGGCTGCACGTGTTTCCTCAATCTGTTTTGTCCTTGTAAGGGCAGAAATAACATTTCTCCCTTTCCCTGCATGTTCAGAGAATGTCTAGCACAAGACTTCACAAATTAAAAAAAAAAAAAAAAAACCCTAAAACAAAACAAAAAACAACCCTGCTCTTTGGACAGCATGTGGAGACTGCTTTGTCACTTTGTGAAAATACAGTAGCAGAACAAAGAAACTCAGTTTTTCCTATTAAAAAAACCTGCCTCTTTAGACAGTAACAAGTTAATTGGTTGAAGCAGTTTGAGACTGTTAGAAACAGAATAAGTAAAAAATTTCATTTTCTCACCCAAACTTATACCAATTAAAACTAACCCTCCAAACCTTAGATGTTTATCCAGCATTAATTACTACATTTAAGGGGCTAAAATTAAGTGCTTTGTTGGTTTCTGTAGATAATTTACATATCATTATTTCACAATTCATGTTGCGATAATTTTTATTAAAATTAGTCAATGAAAATGGAATAATATTACCTCTAAGCTTTCAGGACCCTAGGGTCAGAGTCATTTATTTTTTCTTCTTTAAAATTATAATTGTCAATTTAGAAAATATATATGTAGAACTTAATGATTTATTTTAAGAAGGAAAGCATGAAACAAAAATGGGTTAGTATTTATGATTTCCCTGGGCTTGTGTTAAGCCCATAATCAATGCTTTATAATATAGAAGGTGAGAAAAAAAAAAAAACTAGGAAGAAGCAGAGAAAAACCACACAGAGTAGAGAAAAGAAGGAAAGTTTAAAAAAAAAAAAAAGAAAACAGAGGAAATGATGTTAACTTTGCTGGCCAGCATCTTCAAATTTAACTGTGGAGCTCAAAGAATAGCCAAGCCCCATCAGTGCTCCCAAGGACACCATTTGGGAAACTCTGGTCATAGCCATCCTCGAAAGCCAGCCAGGATGACCATGTGTCATTTGTGCCAAAAGCATGGAAGTCCAAAGACAGATGCTTGAGCACTTCTGGGCCCATTAATTGCCACAGAGAGAAGTGGCCCCAGGGGACCCCAGCTCAGTCCCTGGCACTGTCTCCCACTGTCTCTTAGGAGAAGCCTAGCCAAGGCTAGTCTGCAGTCTGGCGGGGAGGCAGGGGGCATGCGATGTGGACTGTTTGTGACGCACAGTTCACCTGTGAGAGGTTTCAGACTCTGGGCACTCAGTGCAACTTCACATGAAGCTGGGGAGATGCACTAGAAATGGGCCCAATTGTCAGGAGGCCAGCACTCTCCTGTGCTCTGGGGGAAACAGCACGATAGGGGGTGAGGGGACAAAGAAATCCAGATCATACGAGATGCCCACTCATCCTGAAGGCAGAGATTATGAGTTCTTACCATAGACTTCCCCGTCTTGCTGTATTCTGTCCCCCTCTTCCCTTCCTTCTTGTCCCTCCGTGTTTTTTGGTTGTCTCCTCTGCTTCCTCCCCATCCTCATGTTTTTCTCCTCTCTCTACTTCAAGGTCCTGCTGGCCAATAGGGTCGTTCTGGTCAAATGGGGATCTGCCAGAATTTCTCCTGGGCCCTCTCTCCCACTCCAGATAAATGCCCCCACCTGCCACTCTCCCTCCATCCCCATCTCAAGACATCACAGGCACGGTGACAGAGGAGCCTGCCCTAAATTCCTCAGATGGGGTTGGAGGGGCGAGGATGGGATTGCTGGTTGTCCGTGTCACTGTATGTCTCTAAGCCAAGAGGGGGATGGTTGTTTCTGGAGCAGAGTCTTCTCAGACACCCTCTTTCCACTCACATCCCTCTGCAGAGTTGGCCGGTGTGACATTTCCTGACAGCTCTGACAGGCCTCAAGGAGACAATTAATGCCTCACAGCTGCCTCTATCAGGAAGGTGCTGGAAGAGGAGGAAGGCGGGGGAGGGAAGTGTGTAAATTTACAAAAAGTTTTAAAGTAAGAGTAGAGCATAGGGAGGGAACTGAATCAAAATGTTATTGAACAAATTGCTCTTGGAATCCCCTTAAGGGCCTAGTCACCACAGAGGCAGACTAGGAGGCTCTCTGCTGGAGCTTCTGGAAAGGAGAATGCCGATGGCAGATCCCCCGCCCCTGGCCTGGAATCCTGAACTGTTGGACCTTGAACCCTGCCTGCCTCATGGACAGGGAACCAGGCTGTCTCAGGCTGCAGGTGCCCAGTGGCCAAGGTCTGGGAGAGGGAGGGCAGCCCCTGGGAAAGTGCTTTCTGATAAAAAGTCAGACAGACAGAGAGATGGACGGGACTCCTTCCCTCCCAGACACCCCAAGTCTGCCTGGGCAGACAGATGGGCCTTCCTCTGGGCTTTATAGATTAATGCGTCCTTCTTATCAATTATGGAGACAAGAAAGTGTAATTTTCTCCCCGTGTTTATACTGTTCAGGATTAATCTGCCTGTAAATGGATAATCTGTCAGCTTTCCGAGACACTGAAGTGGGTAGGGGGTGGGGCAGGAAATGGGGAAGAGATTTAGCAGTGGGTAATGCCATCTGCTTTATTAGGTTGTTTTATAAACCTGACATTCAATTTGTTCTGGAGGACTCGGTGACGAATTATTCTGTAAATTCCCAAATAATTACGATAACCAGAGAAAGAGAAAAAAGGGGGAGAGGAAGGTGAGTTTGGAGGGGTGGGGGTTACCAGCACAGCTGTGAGTGACAGTTGCAAGGGACAGCATCCAGCCCCAGCCCCCTCTGAGGGGGGCTGGAGAAGGGCTAGGCCTCAGAGGCCAGGGGGATTGACAAAAAGGCCCTGAGGAGCCGCCCTGGGGAGCCACCCCGGGTCTCATCCCTTATCTCCCTTCCCCCATCTTCCAACCTCAGAGTCTCTGCTCTCCCCAACAAGATGGCAAATTCCAGCCAGCCGGGTCTACTTTCTCCTGTCATCCGAGTCTGAATCCCTGGGGAAATTATTTCAACTCTCTGTGTCTCAGTTTCTTCAACTGTAAAATGGAGACAGGAGTGGTACTTACCTCCTCCGGGTGCTGCTGCTAGGATCTATCAGTTCCTACAAGCAAAGTGCTTAGAATAGAGCTTAGGACCTACTAAGCGCTGTATAAACTCGCATTTACATTTTTCTCTCACAGGTCTGACCCTGCTGCTGACAATATAGTACGCTCTGGATAGAAATCTGAAGATTGAGTCTGAAAAATCAGAATGGGGGTATCCAAATCTCCTGCTGATAAGCCCTTTAACAACCAGAGCCTTCACCCCCACTCTGTCCCCTGCTAGAACACCACCGGGACGAGGAACTCCCTCCCTACCATGCAGGCAGCTCACTCCATCATCAGACTGTTCCAGTGAGTCCTCAGACAACAAAACCTGCCTTCCCCAAGCAGAGCCCTCCCAAAGGGTTAACTCTGTTGGGTTTGCAGAGGGAGGCAGGGGAGAGCCCCTCAGGTAAAGCATAGTCTTGATTATGAGCTCTGAGAGCTCGTTTTTCAGCAGAATGCTTCTATTCAATTACCCCGTGCACGCTTATCTTTTACATTTCCAAATGCTGCCTTCCACGGCTTCTGTAATCTTATTTGCCATTGGTGCTGGGGTGGAGGTGGGGGTGGGGAAGGAAGGCCACACAGTGTGTGCCCATCCTTGTGTTTCAGGGTACAAGTGGGTGGTCATGGATCCCCTGCAGGGAGAGAGGGCTGGACACTGCACTCCTTATTACCTGCTCTCTCTGCCCCCCTCTGTGCCTTTGCCTCTCCCAGGGTAGTTCCCAGTTACCTCAGTTCGTGACCAAGATAAAGAGGCTCAGGGAGCGTGGCCACTCTCTCTGCGGCTTCCCACAAAGAAAATGCCTGTGGCTAGAGCGACAGCTGAGACCAACACAAGCCCTTTGACATCTCAGAGCGTGTTCTTGACCATCAGCCCCCATGTCATCGGTGTGTAAATATTACACACATCAAGAACATTCTTCTTCAGGTTAAATTGTTTGCATCATGGGGAATCCATTCCAAGTGGCTTGGATGCAACTGTAGCTGCCCATCTTCCACAATGTGCCCAAGACTAGGAATAGTGCCCTCGGCCCCAGTAATCCAATCAAGGATGGTCCTGTGACCTAAACCAAGCCAATCAGCCCCTTCCATTGGACTTTGCTGCCAAAGTTCTAAGCTTTATTCTCCCTGGAATTGCTGATCTGGTAGGACTTGAGCCTTGTGTTATTAATGGCCACCATGCTCACCATGAAGAGAACACCCAACTACAATTCAGAAAGACAAAGCCTCGTTGACATTTGGAAGTCTTAAACCTAGCCCTACCTGAAGCATAGATTCTATTTTTGCTCAATAGTATGAGTTGTGCTACTATCATAAAGGCCTCATTAATATAGGGACTTCCTTCCCATCTCAGACTATCTCACAAACTCAAAAAGTGTCTGTCAAAGAAGGATTGGGAGCTGCATGATCTCTTGCATCTCAATAAGAGTAGGGTTGCACAACTTTGGGGGAATCCCTCTAGTTCCCAGATTAAACCCCCCTTCCCTATCATTATTCCTGTGTGTACTGACTCATGTGTTTCTCCTTACAGGTTTTGTGTTTCTCCTACCCTTTTCCCAATGACCTTTGTCTCCATCTATAACCAAACTCCCTGGGGACAGTGCGAGGACCACTTCCAGGTCTCCTTTGTCTCTGTGAATTTCTGGTCCAGGGATCTCAAGTGTCTGATCTGGAGTCTGATGGTTTGAGGGTATCTCCATGTTTGTGTGGGTATGAGTGTGTTCTTAGGGATATGTGAGAATGAAGGGGGTGGACTGCCCAAAAAAAAGCAAATATGCTGCAGATTGGAGGAAGAGGGAGAGAATAAAGATCTGAGCCAACAGGATTCCTGTTTGCAGTCTGAGAGGTTCTGTTCGGTAACTTCAGCTGACTTTATGTTAGCATTTACTCAGATCCATCTTCTACCAAGAGAGGTCTAAGGGAACTTACAAGTATGGTTGTTGACGTGAAGAGAAGCATGACATAATTGTGTGTCCCGTCCTGGCAACAGGCCTGCTCAGGGACCCCTATGAGCCACCCCACTTCCTCCCCTGCAGTCCTCCCCAACTGTCCTTCCCAGACGCTGGCTGAGCTGACTAGTGAAGGGCTTTCCCTGCAGAAGGTAATCTGTAGAAACTGGAAGAGGGGACCATTTTTCAAACGTGCAAACACCAAGCAAAGTAACAAGTATCATAAAGAATCAGGGAAGCATGACACCACCAAAGGAGCAAAATAAAACTACAGGGACTGACCCTAAAGAAATGGATATCAACAAGCTGCCTGACAAAGAATTCAAAATAATTGTCTTAACCAATGAAAAGGCAAGCTGCAGTCTGGGAGAAAATATTCACAATTTATATATCTGACACAAGGGTCATATCTGGAATACATGAAGAATTTTTTATAACTCGATAATAAGAAAATAACTCAATTTTTCAAAGATTTCATTCACAAAAGAAGATAAGCACATTAGAAGATGGCCAACACCTGTAGTTAAATTAAAACCACAATGAGATGCCTCTTCACCCCCAAGAGATCAACTAAAATGTTAAAAATAGACAAGTTCAGTTGAGAGTGTGGAACAGTTAGAACTTTCACACACTGCGGATGGGATGGTAAAATAGTACAACCACTTTGGAAATGAGTTTCACAGTTTAAAAAGTTAAACACACACCAGCTGTTCAGTTAGTAGGTATTACCAAAGAGAAGCAGAAATACACGTCCCCTAAAGACTCATATAGAAATGTTCCTAGCAATTTTATTTGCAGTAGCCCAAGCCTGGAAACAATCTAAATGTCTATCAATAGGTGAATGGATAAACAAATCGTGGTACATTGATACGAAAGAATACTAGTTAGCAGTAAACAAAAGAGTGAACTATGGGCATACAGCTATGTGCATCAATTTAAAAAATCATATGCTGAGTAAAAGGAGCCACTTAGGCACAAAAGGATATACTCCATATGTCTGTGTATATGACATTTGAGAACAGGCAGAATGACTCTGTAGTGCTGGGAATGGGATCAAGCATTGCTTGGGGTGGTGATGGAGGACTAACTGGGAAAGGTGCCCAAGGGAACTTTCTGGGGTGATGGAAACGGTCATTTCTTAATTGGAATAGTGGTTATGCGACTGGATATATTTGTCAAATCTCATCAAACTTCATATGTCAACGGGCGTATATTAGGGTCTGGCATATTCCCTAATGAATAAAATATTTCTCAATCAAAACAAGAGAGGGGGAGGGGGATGAAAGCCCTGAGCACTCGTTGCCCCCAGCCTGTCTTCTACCTTCAAACAGCTGGACACAGGGACAGGGAGCCTTGAGGACCCAGTCTAGCGTTGGACATCACAGCCCGGGACCCACAAAGCTGTTGATAGACAGGCCGGGTGTTATTTGGGACACAGTCCTTAATGGATCCCCGAGGAAAAAGTTGTTTCCCAGGTGTGGAAGGACACAAGCACGATCAACACCAAACCCCAAGTTCTGTGTCTTTATTTACTCGGGCAACTTACCCGACCTCTCTGGGCCTCTGTCCCTTCCTGCTTAATGGAAACAATGCCTGGGTCTGCTGAGGGAGATTCAGAGTAGCCTGGAGCATCTGAAGCAGAGGCCAGCAGAGAGGAAAGCGCCCAGGAAACGCTGGCTGCGGTGGTGATGCTTGAGGGTGGGCTAAGGCCACTGGAAGAATGAGCTCCAGCGGAAAGAGACCCGGGGCTGCGTGAGGGAGCAGAGGAGCCTGTGAAGTCTGGCTGACCTGAGCGTCCCTTGCGGTCCGCGCTGCAGATCCTGTCTCCTGGATGTGCGCATGCGCCGTACCTACTTGCGGGGGGCGGGGGGTGTGGGGGGCGTCTTCAAGCCCTTGGGAGGTTGTCACCCAGCACCACCGATGAGGCGGCTTGAAACAACAGAAATTTATTCTTTCCCAGTTGTGGAGGCAGAAATCCTAAATCGAGGTGTCGCAGGCCTATGCTCCCTCCAACATCTCAAGGAAAGATCCTTCCTGGTCTCTTCCAGCTTCTGGGAGCCCCAGGCGTTGGTTGGCTGATCGCAGTGTCCCCCCAATCTCCGCCTCCACCCACCCATGGCCATCTTCCCTCCGGGCCCCTATCTGTGTCCAAGTTTCCCCCTTCATGCAGGGAAGTTCATGCCCCAAACACATTGTACCAGGCCCACCCTTCCGCAGTGTAACCTCCTCTAAGCCTGTTTACACTGCAGAGACCTGATTTCCAAATAAGGTCCCATTCAGCATTGGGGGGGGGGGGTGTTAGACTTGAGCCTCCACTGGCAGGGAACGCAGGCCAACCCATCACACTGAGCCTCTGCCTAGAATGTATCTGGATGTTGGGTATGCACGTGTGTGCAGGTCTGCCATCAGCCAGATCTGTCGGTGCAGTGCCCGTGTGGAGCTGTGGTGGGGGGCACACCTGTGTGCTCTGTCGGCACTGGTGCACTGGGCTCTCCGCAGGAGTCTTGGCTTTATAACAAACATGGGAGCCCCTCTCTTCACTAATGGTCTGGTTTTCTCCCCACTCTGCTCCGAGATTCCTCATCTGCTCCGAGATTCCTCATCTGCTTCCAGACGCCTGTGCCCACGCACAGTAGGATGGCTTTTCAGTGGCTTCTCACTAATAAAATAGTTGTTTCCTGACTGACACATTCCTTCCTCCAATTACACATTTCACTCCTCCACTGGCTACTTCGGCAGAAGAGACAAAAGGCCCGGGACTCGGGCTGACTCAGCACACACACACACACACTCACTCGCGCACACTCACTCACACTCGCACACACCCGCATGCGCACACACTCATACACACTTCCACAGGGAGCAGTCAGGGTGTCATTCTCAGAGTGTGTTCAGGACCCTGGGGATCTTCTGGATGGAGAGGAATGCCTGCAAAACTTTCCAGAGCCCCTCATAGCACTGGGGGCTCCTGTTAGAACAGTATATATATATATTTAAAGACACAAAGGTATTATCATCTCAAAATACTCTTTCAAGGTAAAAATCCCAGTGATAATTCATCCCCAAAATCTTATTCTAAGGCTGAGGCTGGTTGCTCCACCGGCAAGGGGGTAGGGCAGACAGGCAAGGGGACAAAGAGTGTTCTTTGCCTATGGTCCGACGGCTCGCTCTGAGGCTTGACTGAGGCTTGACTGACTGAGTTTGAAGGTGGGCCTGGGACAGCTGTGGCAATCACTCTGTGTGGTCTAGAGGGGACTGGACAGGGAGCCCAAGCAACAGAGTCTGTCTCTTTTCACAGAAATACCCTTTAAGAAAGTGGGAAGAACGTGGGACACCTGGGTGGCTCAGTCAGTTAAGCATCTGCCTTCGGATCAGGTCATGATCCCAGCATCCTGGGATCTAGTCCCACATCCGGCTCCTTGCTCTGCAGGGAACCTGCTTCTCCCTCTGCCTCTCCTTGCCAGTCTGCCTGCCTGTGCTCTCTCTCCCTCTCTCTCTGACAAATAAATAAATAAAATCTTAAAACAACAATAGCAACAAAAAAAGTGGGAAGAACGTTCGCGACTGTATATCAACCTCCTCATTTTACGGAAGGAAAGACTGAGGCCTGGAAAGTAGTTCATCATGGCCTAAGGATCCAGTGTCTCCTACCTCCCTGGGCAGCCCTCTTTCCCCCTCACCTTCTGGTCCACTCACTCCATCTCTCCAGACTCTGGAAGTGCCAGTGGTGGAGAGGGAGGATAGAGGAAAAGCCCCTTCCCCCCAGCCAAGAAAGGTATAGAAGATCACCATGGGAGAGTATGTTGTGAAGCACAAATCCTCCCTCTTGCTGGAGGCTCCTCCGCAGCCCAGCCTTCCCTCCCAGAATGTCCATGGCACCCACTGCCCACCCAGCCTGCTCTGCTGAGCTGTTTAACCCAGAAACACTACTGCTCTGTGCTTTGATCCTCTGAGCACCTGCGGCTTTTTGTTCTATTATTCACTGCAGGGTGGATGCTGGGTTTTCTCTCCTTATTCCAGGCTGTGACTGGGCTGCCCACTGCCTCCCCAAGGCCACTGGATGATGTCTATCAATAAGTTAGGAGCAGCAACTGGATTTGACATGCGTTTTGGGGAATGGATTTGCACCCATTCAGAACCGGAGTTTTCTAGAAGCCTCTTTTTTGGAGGAGATTGGGGAGGAAGACAGTGTGCATCAAAATTACAGACGTGCATACAGAGATGATGCTAAAAGGCATATCTTATCTGCCCAGGTGAGTGGCCAGCTTTGAAGGCAAGTTCTCCTCTTATATGTTTACGTCCCCTGCAGCACCCAACACACAGTGAGGCACCCACTGGGTGATCTGGGACAGTCGCTTCCCATCTCTGGGTCTCAATTTGCCCCTCTATGTGGCGAGGTGGAGATTTAAGCCCTTGCCACACAGAGGGGCAAACTGAGGTCGCCGGGTTTAGAAGAACATTTCTTGAAGAACATGCAACATCAGTGTCACCAGAGTCCACACCAGGAGCTTTCCAGACCTAAGCTCTGTCCCTGGCATCTCCCTCCACAGAAACCCTTACAGTCCCCTCCATGGCGGAGTGATAACCTACACAGATGCAGGTGTGGAAGGGTGACGCCATAAATCCCAGCATCCGCACCCAGGCTGAATGTGCAGAGGCCAGGGACAGGAAGCACCCTCCGATGGAAGGCCTGACGTCTGCAGAAGTGAGAGTTCCTCGCTGCATTCCCCACCTCGCTCTCCTTCCAACCAACTGCAGGCACTGGGTGACATCCGTCAGTGGGGATGGAGTCACACGCGGGGAGAGCATGTAGAACCCAGAGCCCTAAAGAAGCCATTCCCTGGCAGACTACCCCAGACACGCAGACTACCCCAGACACGCAGGTGGAAAGAACAGAGGCAGAGGCCAATGACGTTTTCAGGACAGATCTTTGTATCTCTGAGGAGAGGAAACACATTCCAAAGTAATCGCTGGAGACCAGGACAGAGTGGGACTCAAGAAGTTCAGGGACCACCTAGAATCAGCAATGAGGGGAGGACTCGCACACAAAGCTAGTGATGATGCATTAAAGGGAACTGTAGGCCAGTCGGTCCCAAAGCAGACTGGGGCGCATAATTCTCGTTCCACTGTGGGTCTTCACTCTTCTCAGCGAAACCTTCCCTCTTTGGGGTTGCCCTTCAGAGCGCATTTTTTATGACCGGGTGGGTCCCCGGCGACCCCTCCACTCTTACCCCCACCTTGCAGAACGCCTGCCTCCCTGGAAGTGTTCCGAGTCCACATAGATTATGTCTTCGTAGGGTGGGCAAAGGGGCGCGTGGTATCCTCCCCCACCGTTTACAGCGGCTAGCTCTGACTCCTACGTCTCCACTCCCCTGCCACCCCGCCCTCTGCTCTAAGCAGCAGGGTTGTTTTGCCAGCAGCGCCTCGCTCAAGGTCAGGGATCGGGCGTTGGTTTCCAGCACTGCTATCACCTGACATTTACTTTACAGGCTGTTGACTCCCAAACAATACAGTGCACGCCGATTTGCTGGGTACCTTCCGTCTAGTTTTCCAGTAATCCATTCCCACCAAACAAACACGCAGGGTTCCCCTGGCCCTGCGCGGACCTGGAAAAACACAGCGCCTGGCTGAGTTCCCAGGGCTGGGTTTGCCCGGCCGCTCCCGGCCAGCGCCGGCCACGCCATGGCGCCCAAGTTCCACGAGAGGGCAGCCGCGGGCCGCAGAATCTCCGACCGCACCCGTCTGCCCCGGCAGGCTCGCCTGCGCCTGCGCGGAGCCGTGACCGCCCCTGCCCCCGGGCCCCGGCCCCGCTTCCGGCCGCTGGGGAGGAGCCGGCTGCCGCGGGCCCCGCAGCGGGAGCCGCGGTTCTGGGTCCCGGGAGGGAACAATGGGCGGATTTCAGCCTTCAGGGCCGGCCAGCTTTGCCCCGCGGCCCCCCGAGTGGCGATAAGAGGAGTGAGCTCCGGCCGTGGCCCGGGGGTTGGAAGAATGACGGCGCCGGCGAAGGGCCGCGCTCGCCCCGCCCTAGATCCCGGCGGAGTCCAGGGTCCGCTGGCCACCCCGAGCGGCCTCCGCCTTTCCCTCCCGCCGTCCGCCCCGTGCCCATCTGGCTCTGCTTTGAGCGAGGTCGACTCGATCTCTTATTTCCAGAGGTCGCACTGACCAGGAGGCCCGGGGCGTGGGGAATGGCCACTGGGGACGCCCAGTTTACAGAGGGCCCAGTAAAGGGGCTGCGCGCCACACGCCCTTTCTGCACTTAAGGACCCGCGGGGCCAGAGCAGAAAAGGATTTAAGGAATCAGCCAGGCATCGGTAAAGGAGGAAGTACATTAGCCAAGGTCACAGAGTATGCCGGGGAGAAATAAATCAGACCTTGTCTGTCCCCTACTTAGGACCCAGGGATGGCTCTCCTAGTTCTTGGGAGAAAGTGGGAACTCCTTAAAATGACCTCCAGGCCCTCCAGCACGGTCTCCCCCTGCTTATTCTCCAACATACCCTCCTTTCTACTAGATTCTTCATCTTTGACCTTGCATGTTTGGCTGCATGATTCTAGCCTCCCCCAAACCCAGCCTCTGCTGACTAACTCCTGCTGGACTTTTAGACTTTGTTGTACACACCATTTCCTCTGAAAAGCTTTCCAGGCCTTCCCTGTACCCCTTGCATGGACGCCTACCTACCTGAGAATCTTCTGGGAAGCCCACTCAGATTGTCCCTGTTCGTTCACTCCCACAGTCCTTCTCCCCTCACCCCGTGAAAGGCCCACACTAAGTCCAGGTGCATACTATGTCTCCAGCATCTAAACCAGTCCTGGACGCGAGAGAGCGACTCTCTAAGTATGTGATGAATGAATGGGTCAGCGCTAGCTCATCCAGGCCCCAATCTCTGGGCATGTGTATTTTTCACTATATTGCGCATTGGCCTTTTCACTCCCGTCGCTAAAATAAACAGATTTATGAGAGAGACGAGCCTGTGATCGGGGACACAGGTGGGGTAACCAAGAGTCAGAGTAAAAGTCAGTTCTTGAAGGAATGTCCCATTCTTTGCTTCCACAGTGAGAAGAGTAACTTTCAGCATGGTTTTGGAACGTGATGTTCTCCCAATTTCTGTATTCCAAATGGTAATTTCTAACTCATTATTCTTGTTATGTTACTTAGAGAAAAGATTTCCCAAAACAGAGATTTCAAACCATGTTCTACCATTTGGCAAAAGTGCTCGAGGGGTTCGATGTGCCCACTTTCATCAGAGTAGCACCATTTTTATTTTTTTATTTAGGTCTTTCTTGTGGGGAAAGAAAAGGAGCCAAGGTTCCTATTAATGCTTTCAGAAACTTTTGAAGTCTATGGCGTCAAAGGCTTATGAGGTAGAGCAGCTGAAGAGCTGTGATTGTTAGCAGCTAATCATTTCAGAGGACCTACCTCCCCAGTGGAGAACATACGACAACTTGCCAACCTCCTGAGCATCTCTGCCTTCCTTTTCCGTGGAGTTCGTTTCCTGCTACCTGTTATTTCCTCTTTCCTGATAGCAAGGAGTCTGATGTTCAATGGCTAGAACAAGGAGCTGGGAGGTATTTTGTTGGAATTTGTTACATCTATACAAAACGTTGCAAAAGGAGGAGAGCTGGGCATTTCATATTTCGCTTTTTAAGAGCAGACTTTCTTTTTAATTGAAATTCTAGATTTTTTAAGTGCTCTCCTCTCTTCCGCACCCCACCCCTCCATTCCCTCCTCCCCATGCCTCCAAAGACATCCAGTTCCTGGGCTCTGGAACAGGTACCGTTACCTTACATGGCAAGAGAAACTTTACAGATGTGATTATGGTAAGGATCTTCGGGAGATTATCCTGGATTATCCACATGGGCCCCATGTAATCAGAAGAAGGTCTTATAAGGGGGAGGTAAGAGGGTCAAGGTCAGAGGAGATGTGTCAGTGGAGGCTGAGACAGAATCTGTGAGACAGATTCTGCTGAATACCAATGGCTTTGAAGATCGAGGAATGGTCCATAAAGAGAGGAATGCAGGTATCCCCTAAAAGGTAGAAAAAGGCAAGGAAACAGATTCTTCCCCTAGAGCCACCAGAAGGAACACAATCCTGCCAATTCCTTGATTTTTGGCCAGGGAGACACATTTTGGAATTCTGACCTCCACAACTGTAAGACAATCAATTTGTGTTATTTTAAACCACCAAATTTGCAGTAATTTGTTAACAGCAGCAATAGGAAACTAATATACCTTGCCTCCCAGGAAAAAAGAAAATCTTGCTGTAGACCCATGTTCACAGAAAGAGGGGGATTATCTGGGGAGAGGAGACAATCCGGCAGGAGTTAATATGAAGATGAGGAGCTCCTACAGCGGAAGTAAGAATGTCAGAGGCTATCCAGATATATCCATACGTTCTTTGTTATTCCAGAATGGGTATGAATAGGCAGCACGGAGGATACCGTATAGTACTTGCATGCATTGGTAGTCTCACGTTTTAACTATTTGTATGGTCCTTTTTATTTCCCATGCTAGCCTGCACTTTTCCATGATGGCCTTCATCTTTATATTCTGGTCCTTTCCTCTGCCTTGTATGAATAATTCCTCCTAGTGTTGGTGAGGCATTTCACACTTCCCAAAGCCCTCGTGTTGCCATTACCCACTTTGAGCCTTACCACAATTCTTGTGAAGTCAGGCGAGACCAGTATGTAATACTAATATATTTCACTTTAGTGCCCAAATTTCTCTGACACGCGGGTCCTTCTGTCCCCAGCAACTCACCCATTTCATCTGCAATGTGAATTCTTAACCACAGATGAGAAAGTTGAGGCACTGCCAGCCTCACAGGGGGTCCTGAGACTGAGTGAGCTTTGGGCCACCCAGAGTGACTTTGTGAAAATCCTTGGGCTTCTAACCTTGAACATGGGAGAAAAAATCCCTTTGCACAAGGTTGTGGGGGGGGAGGAAATCTCCACAGCACTGAAGCCCATCCTGCCTCTCGAGGACATAGAGCAGTCCGTTGGAAGGAAAGAAGGGTCACCCCTGGTTCCAGGTGGGGTAGGGAGGCCAGGCTGTCAGGGGTCCCCTGTCTGAGCCCCTTCTGTTCCCCAGCTGTCCTAAGGAGGCTCTGCTGTGAAGGTTAGGCAGGAGGAATGGTCATGCTTCTGGCGTGGACTTCAGGGCCTGGCTGAAGTTCGAGTCGGAAGAGAATGGTATCCATAATTCTTTGGATGCCATCCACATCCTCACTGAGCCAGCACTGTCTCGGGTTAGAGACAGTTTCAGGTCATGGATCCCAGATCGGTGGTCTAAGCTTGACAAGTCACTTTGCCTGGATTCCAATTCCTCTGTAGAATGTGGGTAACACCTATTCTGCAAATCGTTGAGATTTTAAAATTAAATATGGAAAATAGGAAGCACTCAAATGATAGCTATATTATTTACAGTCAAGCAAACAGATTTCTCAAAGTTGGCCAACTGGTAAGTGGAAACAAGACGCCATCTTCAACCCAAGTCTTTAGTTTCTCCTCCAAAGGCCCATTTCTCAGAGCCTTCTGTGGCCCAGCGTGGGCCCCCCAAGACAAAGCTTTCCCGCCTCCGCTCGCACACAGAGCAGCAGGGGCTGCTTCTGGGCGCGGCTCCCACCCAGAACCCGCTGGAAGCCGAGCGCCGCACAGCTGCACACTGGCACCCCGCCCGGCTGGAGCCCCGAAGGGCGCGCCGCGACCCGAAACCTCTGCGCGGGGAGACGCCTGGGCGGCCGCGTGCGTCTCCTCCTTGCAGCCGCTGCCCCGACCCCCGCCCCGGAGCAGAGGGGCCCTGAGCCGGCGGTCAGGGCGGACCCCGGGGCGGCGCCAGGCACAGCCTAGCTGGGGACACTCCCCGCGCGCCTCCGCTAGGGGTGCGGGCTCTTCGTGCCGGGTAGCCCAAGGTAGCGGGGAGGAAGAGGGAGCGCGGAGAGCGCAGGGAGCCAGGGCGCACGCACGTCGGCCAACCCTGAAGCAAAGCCCTCGCTCTGCAAGCGTGGCGGATCGGCGCGAGGCCCGGGCGGGAGGAATCCGGGGCGGCCCGGGGAGGCCCCGCGAATACAGCCCGGGGCTGCCGAGAGGCGACGGGAGAGGGGCCTGGCCCGCCGCCCGCAGGGTTCAGACGGGGCCAAAGCAGCCAAAAGGCGGCCGGCTCGCGCCAGCGCCCGGAGCCAAGGCTGACGCGGGGTGCTGAATAATGTTTGGCCGGCCGGCGCAGCCCCTGGGCCCGGCCGGGACGCGCGGCAGGGGCGGGCGGCCTCCATCGGCGCCCCTGCCCTGCCCGCGCCGCCCGCTCCAGCGGCGGGACCACTCCTGTCCCGGGCAGCACGCGCTTCCTCCCGCACTCAGCCCCTGGGGCTCCGGGCTCGAGCCTGGGAATCCCTGAGTAGACTGTGGGAGGCGAAGAATTGCGGCCGCAGTCTTCAACGAAAGCAATCCGCAGGCCCCACGCGTGCTCCGGGGTCCCGCCGACCCGGAGCGCAGGGCTGAGATCGGCGTGCGCGCACAACTTCCAGAAGTGGGCACCTGCTTGGGGAGGATCACAAGCACAGGAAACCCTGAAATTCATCTCTGCGGAGCCCCAAATTACACAGCCCTGATTTAGTCCCCTACTGTCGTTAGTAGGACTGTGGACTTAGATGATCTGCACACTTTCAACGCCTCCCTCGGCTGTTTCCTCACAGCTGCCCGCGAAGCAGGCAGAGCCAGTACCTATTCGTGTTACAGGTGTGGAAGCACAGGGATGGGAAAGGCCCGTTTGTGCCCATTTGCCCAGCTAGGCTCTGTCAGCGGAAGCTACACCCCTTCCCTCTTCCGCCTCGCTCCTTCCCTCTGTCCCTCAGCGGGAGGCCAAGTGTTCCTGAAGAGGGGTGACCTCTGTTTCTCTGGGAATTAGGCCTTCTACTCACTGCTGCCTGGGACGTGGTGATAGCAAGTGACAGGGAAGAAGGGTGTCCCGACTTCAGGACAAATTCTACAGTGGCCTTCTTAGAGGCTTTGGATCCTTGTGCTAGAGCAGTGGTTCTCACAGTCTTATCCCAGACTGGCAGCAGGAACATCACTCAGAACCAGTAAGAAGTTCACATCCTCTGCTCAGGAATCCTGAATCAGACACCCTGGAGGCAGAGCCTAGCCATTTTGTTTTCAGAAACCCTCGGGCCAATTCTGTGATATTTGAGAAGCTCTGAGAACCACTAGAAAAGCCTCTATATAGGCCAGAAGCAGATTCTACACCCAAGAGGCCGACTGCCACACCACCAAGGAGGCCCAAGAGGGCAAGGAATGAGCCAGTCCAGTGGTTAGCAGCAGTGTGATAGGTCTGTTCCTTGGATCCTCTTAAGTGTGTGTGTGTGTGTGTGTGTGTAAACCTTTGAGGCCATATAGGGTATTGGAAAGTAATGGAGGCTTCTAGGACCTCATGTAATATTGCATTCACATGCACACGTGACTCCCAAACACAGTGTCCCTGCTGTGGACCGTCCCTCCGCTCTCTAACGATGATCTGGATGTTCACTGATTCTTTGAGTTGAAAGAAACAGATGCAACCAGGTCATGTCATGAAATGGAACAGTGTTGTTGGGTGTGAGGAAGTAAGTAGAGCAGACACAGCTGTTTCATTCTCCCTGGCTGACAGAAAACTGACCCTGACCCGGTTGGGGTACAGAGCCAGCCTGTGCTGGGGTGGGGGAGAGGCTGGGAGGGGTTCAGGCTGTGCTTCTCCCAGCTGGCCCCAGTAATTGATGTAGGAAGAAGTACCAGGTAGGATTTGAACCAGTGACGTGGCCGGGAAGCTTGCTGAGAAGTCAATGGAAAAATTTCCTCTCTCTTTGAAAGGGTACAAGAAACACACATTTTCTCTTTTTTTGTGTCTCTAGATGTCATCACCCAGAACCACCTCAGTCTTTCCAAAAAGACAATGAAAGAGATTAGACTAGAAGAGGGGACAGCATATTGAGGGTGACAGTGAAGAAAGTCAGGAAACACTCGGGATCTTCAGGACATTGTTAAACAACTGAGTTAATAGACCTGGAAAGGTGGGGACGGGTGTGTCATTTGGGGTCTCTGATGACTCTAGGCACTGGATCATTTGGTCTTCCACACCTGTCTCAGGAGTGCCCTGTCCCACCACTGATGTGGCTCTGTTGCTTTTGCTCTCCACCCCTTTTAAGTGTCTGCTGCCTCCACTTTCTACCAGCTGACTGGTGCTCACTACAGTTTCCCATCCAAATTTTCCAGGAGGAGAACCTGGTTGGCCTCGTCAAGCACCACAGCTTCTGATAGGGAAGAAGTTCTCATACCAGGCGTCCTCAAGGGTCACCAGTAAGTCTGTGGATTGGCTGTCGTTGAATCAGGGTCCTACTCCTCGTCTGATCATCCATGGTAAGGAGAGTGGATGCAGAACGTGGCCAGCCCCACTCAGCCTGGGGCGGAGGCCATGGGCAGGGAAGGTTCCCAAGTTACCAAAGCCCTTGGCAGGTACTGAGACTGACGCCCCAGCACGGACCTCGTGGGGAGCAATAAAATGGCAGTGCTGAGCCAACCAGGGTCAGAGCAAAGGAATCTGTTGCAACTACAGCCCCTCTCTGCTGTTGATCTGTTAGACACCCGAGAGTCAGGGGGTTGTCCAGCCAGAATGTCTGCCCGGGTGCCTCACTCTGCCCCCAGATACACAGTCCTGCTGCTCAGACACTGTCCCCCTCCTTCCCAGGTTGTCCCCACAGGAAGCAGACACAGCCGCTGTCCCAAAGGCGCACTGCACACGCGATTTTTCCATACGGCTCTTTGTGGCAACTGTTTTCCGAGTTGTTTTGCTGTGTGAGGCATTGGGGGAGCCTGCAAGGCAGGCCTGGTGCTGGGATGTGCGAGAGGCAGCCGTGCCAATGGGGCTGGAAGCAGCCGTGACAGCGAAAGGACCGCCGCAGACAGTTCCCTAAATCAAAGCTCTTAAAAAGCATATGGGATACAAGCCACGAGGAGCTGACATGGGAGACTGCGATGCAGTTTCTGCTGTGTTTGTGGTATCCTGAGAGTGTGTGTTACTCTTTCCTTAAGAGCGAGCAATCACAGGAATGGAAGAGGCGCCGAGTGAGGTGTTCCTGTCACTTATTAGTTCTATATCCTCAGGCAAATTGTTTGAACTTTCTGAGCTTCAGTGTCTTTGTTGGTAAAATGTGTCTAATACAACTCTCCTTGCAGGCTTGCTGCATTCTTTATATACAGTAAGGCACCTGAGAAAACGTTGAGCACATTAACAGGATGACATTTTAAAGCCGTGACTCTAAACGACCCCCTCCCCCGGGGCAGGTGGGCTCTCTGGTCACTCTCAGAGGATCATCGTCCAGACCGTGGTATTGACTGAGCCCTGCGATGTCTGTCACCCGCCTCAACAAACGAGCTTGGAATTCCCTGTGCTCATCTGATCAGAAATGAGGAATGGCCGGGAGGTGCCCGGCAGACAGGGCGTCTGGGGAAGAGGACATTATTTGATGCTAATCTGACCGGGACCTGGAGAGAAAGCCAAAGTCACTTCGAGAACTGAGCCAGGGTGTCATTGCTCTGCTTATGTAACATGGGAAGTGGGTTAGGACCCAGGCCTGATACCGGCTAGGGGTTCCGAGGGAAGAGTCAGAGGCCACTGTCACCAGCCAGCAAATGATGCTGAGGCAAACGACTCTGGGCACTAAGAGAAAGGTCAGCAATAAGAATGGGATTTGCCAGGGCGCCTGGGTGGCTCAGTGGGTTAAAAGCCTCTGCCTTCGGCTCGGGTCATGGTCCCGGGGTCCTGGGATCGAGCCCTGCATCGGGCTCTCTCTGCTCGGCGGAGAGCCTGCTTCCCCCTCTCTCTCTGCCTGCCTCTCTGCCTGCTTGTGGTCTCTGTCTGTCAAATAAATGAATAAATCTTTAAAAAAAAAAAAAAAAAAGAATGGGATTTGCTGGATTTGGGAGCCAAAGGACCTTTAGGGGCGTGATACGTATATTTAGGAATTCTCGAGACCAGAGTCAAAAAGGGTCCACTAGACATCTAAGAGTGAGCACTCGGAAGTCCAGCCACACTCGAAGAGAAAATCAACGAGAACTGGAGAGGTTTTAGGGGTCCCTGAAGTCCTCACAAGGGGTACGAGACACTGCGGTATTATTTTAAATGATGAGGAAGAACAAGGTCTGTGGGTGTCTGGAAAACAATATTACCTCCAGAGCACAAAACTCTAAAAGGTGTTTCAGCCTCCCCACCCCGTGTGTCCCCTATACATCCTGCAAAATCCTTAGAACTGTGGAGACGGTGGACTTGACTGCCATCACTAGGTTGTGTTAAAATGCACAGTTGGCCTCAAAATAGGAAGAGTATCCAGGTGGGTCGGACCTAATCCTCAAAGCCCCTTAAAAACAGAGAGTTTACCTTAGCTGGTGACAGAAGGGGACATCAAGGATCTCAGGCAGAAGGACTCAAGACACTGCTGATGGCTTGAAGATGGAGGGGCCGCTCGTCAAGACACTGCTGATGGCTTGAAGATGGAGGGGGCCGCTCTTCAAGACACTGCTGATGGCTTGAAGATGGAGGGGGCCGCTCTTCAAGACACTGCTGATGGCTTGAAGATGGAGGGGCCGCTCATCAAGACACTGCTGATGGCTTGAAGATGGAGGGGCCGCTCGTCAAGACACTGCTGATGGCTTGAAGATGGAGGGGGCCGCTCTTCAAGACACTGCTGATGGCTTGAAGATGGAGGGGGCCGCTCTTCAAGACACTGCTGATGGCTTGAAGATGGAGGGGCCGCTCGTCAAGAAATGTGGCGGCTTCTAGGAGAAGCAGCTCTGGTGGCCACCAGGAAGGAAAAGGGATCTCAGTCCTACAACCACAGGGAACTGAACTCTGCTACCACCAAGAATGGACTGGGATGGGTGTTCTTCCCCCAGAGCACCTAGATGAGAGCCAGGCTGGTCAACACCTGGGTTTTAGCCTTGGGAGCCTCTGAGCGGGACCCCAGCCTCTCTGTACCAGATTCAAACCCTGACTTGTGCATCCTAAGCAGGTGTTGTTTCAAGCTGTTAAATATGCAAGGATTATGTATGCAACAATAGGAACCTGATACAGATCAGTGAGAAAATATGTAGTTCAGACTTAGGGCTTAGAAATGTGTCCACCATCTGATTTATACGTTAGTTCTTCCTACCTTTATTTCCTTTTTGTTTCCATTACCCTCTTGATCGTTTTTTCCTGTGCCAATTTACTATCTGATTGCTAGGAATCAGAAAGAATTTGACTAACCTAAGTGCTGATAAAATATAAGAAAATATAAGAAAAATGTAAAGTCTGTCCCTTCTGCCCCTTAGTTTGTGCGGCTTGGGGAAATTTATTTTAGCCTCCTTCTATCTCAGTTTCCCATCTACAAATAGGGATTGCAAAACTTACTGCACTGAAGTTAGACTCAAGCCACATGATGTATTTCAATGTGACTTCTGAAGTATAAAGCGGTATACAAGTGTGAGCGACTATTTCCATGAAGCCAGAACAACCAACAGGCTGCCAGCAGCGGCGAAAGTCCCCGCTAGGATACCAAGAAACCTAACAGAGAGGAGAAAATGAATAAGGCGAGCCCTTGGAGAAAGCATTGGGGGAACAGTTGCAAGGACTCTCCTTTGGTGTTTTCATTCTGTAAGTAAAAAAGAGCAGACTGGGAAGCCCGTGAGATTAACTCTCAGTATCACCGATAAGAGGGTTTAAAATCCTAGATGGGGGGGTAATACGACCCCCAGAATGGTCGACCAAATTATTTAGAAAGCTAAAGAGAAAAGGCAGCCAAGCTGCAATGAGAACATTGCATCATGAGGGCATTAAACAGGACACATGAATGAAATCGAACACCTATAAAATAGAGGAGAAGCAGAAGGAAATTTCTTGGGAGAAATGTTGTCATTGGCTAAAGACAGAACACGCTTGTGTTTCACAATCGTGTGTGAACCGTCTTAACACAGTAAAGACTTGGAAAGGAAGGCTACAGGCACTGTGGGGCAGCATATGGAAATTCCATCTATAACAAAGAAAATCAGACAAGAGATGGGTGCTCAGCACACCCATGAAGGACAAAAAGACAGACGTAAAAATCTGATGAGTTCTCCCAATGACTAACAGCATCCAAATTAGCAGAATGTTTATCGTTGATCAGATTACAATCACTACCCAGAGAAATACTTTGGAGAAGATTCAGCAAAGGAAGAACCAGCACCAATGCTATATTTACTCAACAATAACAACAAAGTGTTTTGTTTCCTGCCTGTTCCATTGTTTATTGACAAGGAAGCTGCATTTTAAAAACATGAACCCAGGTAGTATGAAAACACACACACGCAAAAGTTGAACCTCAGATAAATTTACAGAAATAATTAAAAGCTTTCGCTAGCACACTAAATTTTGTGATCATCCTAGAGAGGGACATAACTGAGACCTAGTTCCAGGAAATAACCTTGTGCCCCCAGAGAAGATCCATGTTTAGGACCTGGAGTGTACTTGAGAAAAGGCACAGGCTTGAGCTCTATATTTATCCTTTTTGTAATACTGAGCATTTAAAATCAGCCTCTCTGAGCATCAGTTTCTTGATCTGTAAAACTGACACCATGGGGTTTTGGAGAGGACTCAGTGGAATATTATATGTAAATATCTGGCATACAGTCAACAATAAAAAATGGTGACTAATTTTTAAACTACTAATGTCTTCTTAGCTAACTGAGTATACTCAGGATCCTTTTCACCTTTAAAGTCTTATGGTTCTACCCTTTACATTATTGGTGGGAATATAAAATGATGCAGTTGCAGCGGAAAATAGTTTGGAGATTTCTCAACAAGCCAAACAGAGTCTCATCAGACACGCCAGCAATTCCACTCCTAGATACATACTTAAAAGAATTAAAAGTGGGGACTTACACAGCTACCTGTACACTGGTGTTTATTACAGCATTTTTTAAAGTAGCCAAAATGTGAAAACTACCCAGCATCTGTTAACAGATAAATGGATAAACAAAATATGTGATTCCATGCAATATCATTCAGCTGTAAAGAAGAATGCAGTTCTGCTACGTGCTAGGACACAGATGAACCTTGCAGACCTTATAGTAGGTGGAATGAGCCAGAGACAACATATATTGTATGATTCCCTTCCTATGAAATATATAAAACAGGAAATGTCATAGAAGCAGGAGGTAGAGCTTACCATGGGCAGGGGGAAGCGTAAGGGGGAGTTACTGCTTAATGGGTACTACGTTTCTGTTTGGAATGATGGACATGTTTTTGGAAACAGATTGTAATGATGGTTGCACACAGTATGAATGTGAACGATGGTACTGAATTGTACCTGTAGAAATGGTTAAAGTGGCATCCCTCCTTTATGTTATATACATTTTTTCCCCACAAAAAAAAAGTGTGGTTCTATCTTCCAGATTCTTCTCCTATGATATGGTAACATCTAAATTAGATAAATGAATGCTACCTGCCTTTTTACATTCCCTACAGTCAAAGGTATGGGCTCTGGAGACAGCTTGCGTGGGTTCAGACCCTCCCATCACTTTGGCAAGCTGCTCTAATTTTTCGAGCTTCAGTTTTCCTTTGATGTAAAATGAGATAAAAATAATCCCTACCTCACAGACACTGTGAGATGCTGACATCGTCCCTGGTATGAAGAAAGTACTTATGAAACACAGTCTCTTACTATTCCTTGATAAGTAGCGCTAAAGTGAAAGGTAGAGAGTGTCAGAGTGGGGTTCCTAGGGGGGCCGGGGCCAGAGCTCCGATCCTGATTTTCCAAGACGCTGCTTGTTGAGGTGGAAACACTTGGCTCTAGTCCCCAGATGATCAGAAGACAACATAGTGCTCCACGAAGCTCTACCTCAAGCCCACTCCTGCCTTCCCACTGTAGGCAGAGATCATTCTAATCCTTCAGTAGGTACCATCCCCCAGCAATTCTGTCCAGTCCAAGCTTATGAATACCCCTTTCTGCTCCAACCATAGTGACCTGCTTACAGCTCCACCTGGAAACCTACCTTGCCACCTCCCCGGCTCTCTGCTCCCCATCCTTTCAGTCTGACTCACTGGGGCTGGGTGAGATGCTTCTCCCATGAACTCACATCATGCTTCTTCCTCTATCCCTGCCATTGCATACTCACTCTGATGTTACTATCTGCTTTCTTATCATCTCTTATTAAGCTCCTTGTGCTATTAACCCTTTTATCCACAGTGCCTAGCACAGCACCTGCAGTGCCTGGCTCATGGGTGCACACGCTACTTGAGTACATGAATGAATTCGAATGGATGGAGGAACAGATGGCTGGATGACCTGGCATTGGTTCTATAAATTGCATCAGGTTGTAACATGGCAATATCAGCTTCTATAAATCGTTGGCCTCTTTCAGCCCTTTATCAGACCATTAGGGATCCTTTACATCATGCCAATATTAATGGGAAATAATAAATAACAGCCCAAGGGAGGTGTCATTATTATTAAATGACTCCCAACAAGGGAGGTGGGCAACTGCTCAGGCTATTTTTTGGTTTTGTTTTTTGGTTTTTTGTTTTGTTTTGTTTTTTGTTTTTTGTTTTTTTTTAGAATTTACTGCCACCTACTGTCTATTTTCAAATAGATTTCTACGGGTGGTTTCAGTCCCTCCACCATCCAAACCAACCTGATTCTTAATCTTCCTACTTCTCCTGGCGGTGCCACCATTTTCTGGGCTACTAAAACTTAAAATCCTCTTATTTGACTCTCCCGTAGCCCCTCAGATCTCTGCAGTCCCTCAGCCAACTAATGTGACCTCCTATCTACACCCACTTTCCTATTCCTACTATTACTATTAAACCGTGCTTTGTATAAGGACAAAGCTCTATTAAAGAATGTTTTCCTCTACATTGGGAAATCATCAAGGACACCCGGGCCGCTCAACGTCATTTAATACGTAACACGGACTTGAGGCTAGCCTCCGTTTCTCTAGCACCTCTGGGAAAACAGCACTCTTAGACTAGTTAGTCTCATGGCAGAAACAGTACCAATTTTACATGGCACCAAGTGGGGCAATGACCCAGCACAGCTCCTTTTTTAATCTTCATAATACTAGGAAAATTAGGGGCATGTCCCTCTGCCTTAGGAAACAGGAAGGCTAGCCTTTCTCCTTTGAACCAGAGGCATTGTTTTATTGTCTTTGACTAGGAAAGGTCTGAAGCAACAATTGAATTTGTACTTTAGCTATTGCCAGAAGGGACATTAATTAATATAAATTACACCATAATTAAATCATAGAAATAAGTAAGCATTCATCAAAATTTAAAAAGAGCAATTTTATTTAATCTTCTCCAACTGTTTAAATTGAATCACTCTACTATTTAAGTTGCTTTTTCACACTATTACTTATTTGGGTCACCTAATAGACACCTTCTTCAGCAAAAAGTACAGAATGATACAGAAGTTTGCTTTGGGAAGGTATAGACACGTGATCACAGCCGAAACCAGTTGTTAAGGGAAGTCTTGGTTTGCCGAGTAGCACGGACTAGAATTCCCAAGTCTGACCAGTGAGTACTGCTCTCTATCAAGAGCAGGACCTCCACATTCAAGGATACGTATAGGTGACCTCTGAGCTCCCTGAGCTTTCAAGGCCCTCATCTGAAGAATGCAGAAAATAATGGTTTCTCCTTCACAGGGTTATTTAGAACAGGGCCCAGGACATTATCCAAGTATGATTCCAAGCTCTCCCCACCCTTTGCCCCACGCCGTGGGGCTCATGCCTGTCTGCAGGGGTCAGCCTGTCTGAGAAAAGAGTTCAAGTCCAGCTCTTACTATTAACAACACAGAAGGACATGTCACTTTCCCATCGGGTATCTAAATTGGATAGCCATCATTCTAACGAACAGCTCAGAAAAGTCTATATTGTTTGGAGGCTGTCGTTGTTATTTCTAAGTATTTCACATGTGCATGGGGGATCAGAGAGGGTCCAAGCTGGTAAGCCGCTCCAGGTTTTATTCATGTGATTTTAGGCCTGGAAGGAAGAACAGGATCACATGTTTTCCGCCTGTGGAGGTGCCTTACCACGTAGCAGGTTAGTATGTAAGGGCAGCTGCTCTTCTTTAAGAACAAGATGGGAACCAACTGATTGACTCTTCTGTGCCACATAAAACCAGGATTAGGTATCTTTCACGGTGTTGCCTAATTCCCTTTATTTAAAGGTCCCTACATTAATTCTGTCTTGAGCTGTCTAGAGCTGAGTTTTAGTCTTCTTATTGTCAGAAAATGGGAACTATGTCATCTAAATATGTTTGGCATTTGTGTTCACTTCCAGAAAGCTGATAACCAGCTCATTGCCCATGCGTGCCCATCTGTTCAATGTGAGTGTCTGGTTCACCACTCTCTTTGCATCCTTTGACCGTACTCCATAGGACTTTGCTGTGAACTGCCTTATCTTGCACTGCATTTTCTTTCCGACTCCTTTCTGAAAAAAAAGTTTTCATGCTTAAATGAAAAAAAATGAAATAGCAACATCAATAAAAGCAAAAATACTAGGTATTATAAGCAATGTGAGTAAATCACTGGATGGTATTCAAGATTTCTGTTCAGAAAGGATTAAATAGAAGCAATGAGTAAAAAACACTGGAGATGTTTTATATAGGCACATATAATATATAGATAGAGAGAAAGATATATCTATATGTGGATATATATATACAGGTATCATATCTTATATATATCCCATAAATCATATGTATTTTTATGTAAATACTATATATGCCTATGCAAAGTTATCAGATTCTAAAGTCAGACTGTCTAGGTTTGAATCCTAGCTTCACCCCCCCATCAGCTCTATGTTCTCGGGCTATGAGATTTATTGTGTCATTCTCAGGTTCATCATTTTAAAATAACAGGTAAAAATACTATCAATAAATGTTGCTTTGAGGATGAATGAGATAGTTATGATGTGGCAAAGATTCAATAAATACCAGGTTTTACTCTTATAACTCCCTTTTACTCATTTATAATAACAATGTTCCTGACAACGTTTGCAGGTCCCATATCCGGAATTTAAAGAACATGCTCACATGTTTTAAGGCGGTATCTTCCCAAAATGCTAAGGGTTGAAAAGTCCTTAACTGTACTTCCTGTAAATAGTGCCTCACTCAAACTCCAGTAATCTACAACATATGAAGATCTTTAACAGGCACAGCTGGCTAGGACAGAAGCAGCTGTTATTAGGAAAGAGGAGCTCAAGGCTTAGTAACCCAGAGCAGCCCCCTTCCTTCTGCAGGCCTCTCAGGATACACAAGGATCATGGTAGAGGGAAAAAGATTTTATTTTATTTTTTTGCTTCCAGAGCAGTAGTTGCATGAAGGCTTGCTTTGCTGTTTCCTCCAACCTCACCAGGGTCAGGTCTTCCGCTCAGTGGCCAGCCTTCCAGGTATATGAGGTCAGAGGAGGGGGCCTAGCAAGATAGCAGCCTGGGATGATGAGCTTCTACGCTGAACAAGCCTCACACCCTGACAGTCAGAGACAGGGTCACAGGGTGGGGTCGGTGGGTGCATGGTGACAAGGACATCTGCTACCTTACAAGCTCAGTCTCAGTTCTTGAACACCCGCCTTGGTCCCCTCTTCCCACATCCACCCCAACAGCCAATGCACAACACCCCCAAGTCCTTTTGGCTCAAAATCATCAGCAATCAGATGACACACGGAAAAAACAAACAACTGGGTTGCTTATTATGTTTTATTGTGTTAAATGGTTTAGGTGGGATAGTCTATTTAATATAATATGTAATAAACAAAAATGTGGTGGAACTTGTGAAAGCTAGGTTTCTGAAAGCTGAGTGTTCTTAATTCTTTCTTTTTTTTAGAGATTTTATTTATTTATTTGACAGAGAGAGTGAGAGAGCACCAGCAGGCAGAGCAGCAGAGGGAGAGGGAGAAGCAGGTACCACACTGAGCAGGGAGCTCGATCTGATGCGGGACTTGATCCCAGGACGCTGGGATCATGACCTGAGCTGAAGGCAGTTGCTTAGCCCACGGAGCCACCCAGGCGCCCAAGTTTTCTTAATTCTTAATTTATATTATTATTTCACTGTATCCTTACTCAGAGGAGCCACATAAATTACAGTATATTTTTAAAGTATTGGTTCATGAGTGGTTTTGAATATTCACTGAAGGGAATGGAATCCAAATCCCCTGCTGGAGGGACTGGAGATTCAGCTAGGAGTCTGCCAGGGCTAGCTACTACATAATCTGAGACTGTACTATCCAATCCAGTGACCACTGGCCACATGTGACCACGGCACCCACAATGTGGCTAGCACCACCAGGGCACCACATCTTTTATTTTCCTTCATTGCTATAATTTGCGTTTCGAAAACTGAAGCAGGGTAAAATATTTTTCTAATAACACCCCTTGATCATTTTGGCAGGACCACACGTCACATCAACCATTTCTCTGGTGTGACGGCATACGTGGTGAGCAAGCGGGCTGTTTCTAGTATTACTTGTAAGCATTTCCCTGACCCTTTGGTGGCCACCTATGGATTCAATTAAAATGACTTTTTTCTGGGGCGCCTGGGTGGCTCAGTGGCTTAAAGCCTCTGCCTTCAGCTCAGGTCATGATCTCAGGGTCCTGGGATCAAGCCCCACATCAGGCTCTCTGCTCGGCAGGGAACCTGCTTCCTCCTCCTCTCTCTCTCTGCCTGCCTCTCTGCCTACTTGTGATCTCTGTCAAATAAATAAATAAAATCTTTCAAAAAAATGACTTTTTTCTGTATGCCAGAGGAATATTATGATGTGCTTATTTGAATGTTCTATGTAGACGGTACAAGTTTCAGGGATACCCATAAATCTAATTGGTAGTTAAATAGAAAACATTATCTTAGTTTTAGCACAATTTTCATTTTTTAATTCAAAATGAGGCTGTACGACTACTGCTGCATTGCTTAGAGGTCCAGGAGTTAATACTATCATGGAAAAGATCTGTTGTAAATGCCACATTGAATGGCAATCATCATTTACTGAAGTGGTACAAGATGAGGAAGCTGATTTTTGTATAAAAGTTTTAAAAAGATAACTAAATGTGCAAAAGTAAGAGACATTTTCACCAAACACGTGGCCATGGTGAATTTGGTGAGTTTCCTTTACATATTAAAAAAAAAAAAATTGTTGAAATTGTATTTCAAATTAGAGTCAAATATTTAAGATTTTTTTTCTTTTTTCCCTTTGTAGACAATCTATTTTCTTTCTTTAAAGTTTTTAATTTGGGGGGTGTCTGGTAGCTCCACTGGTTACGTGTCTGACTCCTAATTTTGACTCAGGTCATGATCTCAGGGTCAGGGGATCCAGTCCAGGGTCAGGCTCCCTGCTCAGCAGGGAGTCTTCTTGGGATTCATTCTCTCTCTCCCCATTTGCCCCTCTCCCACTCACACTCTTTGAATAAATAAATAAATAAATAAATCTTTAAAGTTTTTTATTTTGTTTTTATCTGATGAATTTGACCTGTTGCAATTAAATATTTAAGGTGTACAGCATGTTTCTTTGGTACCTTTACATAGAGTCATATGATTGCCATTGAAGCAATATTGATCACATTCTGTCATGATAGTACAGCATTACTGACTGTATTCATTATAGCGTGCATTAGATCTCTATGGCTTATTCACCACTGGTTATAAGTTCATACTCTTAAGCACCATCAATCTCCCCAATCCCCATCACCTGGTAACCACCATTTTACTTCTCTGGTTTTTTTTACAGGTTTGACTTGCGTAGATTCCTCATCTTTTTTTTTTTTTCTTTTTTACAGCTTTATTGAGATATAATTGAAATATTTAAAACTGCACATACTTAAATGTAAATAATTTGATGAATTTGGTTGTATGTAGACACCTGTAATATCACTACAGTCAATGAAATAAACATATTATCACCTCCCAAAGTCTCCCTGTGCCCCTTTGCTGTGTGTGTGTGTTAAAAACACTTAACATGAGATCTATCATCCTAATGATTTAAGTGCACAATACTATATTGTTAACTATAGGCACAATGTTGTACAACAGACCTCTAGAACTTATTCATCTGTTAGAAGTACATTTATACCGTTGAACAATTCCCCATTTTCTCCTCCCCACACCCACCGGCAACCAATATTCTCTTTTCCGCCTCTTAACTTTTCTGCTTTCTTAAGTTTAACTAGTTTAGATACTTCCTATAAATGGAATCATGCAGTATTTGCCTTCCCGTGACTGATGTATTTCACTTAGCATGATGTCTTCCATGTCTATCCATGTTGTCACAAAATTTTCAGAATTTGAAAGAGGATGTCAGCTTGTCATTTTGGCCAGATATAAAACTGCTTTGATTCTCACATACATACACACACATGCATATATTTTTAGATGGAGACATGGTAAAAGAAACTATTATTTCAGTTATAGAAATTTTATTGGAAAATTATGAGGAAAATATTTTTAAAAGATATCTCACCAAAAGAACTTCAATTAAGCTACCAAACAATTGCTTATAAAATACAAGACCTTCTTAAAAATATCAAAACCTGAAAAATTACAAGTTTTCATTTTGTTTTGTTTCAGCTTTAAGTGAGTCACAAAATATAAAAGACGCTGCCCAGTGAGTAATTGGAGTTTATTTTGTCTCTTAGGACGTCTTACTTTATAAAGAAATATTGTCCATTCATAGCCTAAAATATCAAACTCATGGCGTAGATATTTTTTATTTTATATCTGTCAAGGAAAAATTTTGGCTAGCTTTAAAAAAGTTAGTTTCTAGCACAATAAACAATCTACCAGCTATGTTAACTCAAATCACAGATTTATTGGAATTTTTAAAAAGGAACTGATGTTTCCTTTCTTTCTTTGTTTCACTGTATGATACAGCTTACAAATATTTATGCCCAGTTTTCTGAAGCAGACTCCATGAAATCTATCATGGATACAGTTGTTAAAATCATTCAGTGTATACATGCAAATGCAGTGAATCATTATAAGTGAATAGAAGTGTTCAAAGAAGTAGAAGACAGTGAATTTAATGGCCTCATGACTTCTTTGCCAATACTCTTAGATTAAGTGATGAAAAAGTTTTACAAGCATTAATGTACTGTTAAGTCCAATTCCAAGGTTCATCCTTAAAAATAAAGGAATATCTACCAAATATCCAATAATCAGAGATAAAAAATGGCAACATGATCTATATTTTCACACCAATATCACATTGCATATAAATGAGCTAAATTTGGAGTTCCAAAGAAAGGAAAAGCTTATCAGTGACCGACGTAGACAGATGCAAACTTGAAACTGAAATCAAAGCTTTTCATAATAGAATCAATAATAATAAATTTTATACTTTCCTTTCATGAGTCAATAGGCAGAACATTTTCACTGTAATTGAAAGCACTATGTAAACTGGCTGCAAGAACTATAAGAAAAATATGAAGAACTCGATACTGACAGCTGCTTTTCAATCTGTCAATACTATTTTGAGTTCAATGTTAATACTGAATTATCACAAGAGTTAATGAATTTACTTAAGCAGACATCGATCTGAAAATGATGTCTTTTGCTTTGAAGTCAAATCTATTTTTTTTCTAAAAGATGAATGGGTTTTATCAATGTGGATGTGACTTTTGAAGGATAATGATTTTCAGTTATGAGGAAACTTTTAAGTAGGTTTGGAACACCTTAGGTATATGAATATACTTTTCTAACTATAACATCTATAAAATCATACACTGCCTGTGCTAGAGTTGGAGGGGTGAGTCTTCCAGTCTTCTATTCCCCATAAAAACCAAGCCATCTGAATTTGCTGTGCAGTATGGATAAAGTACACTTAATATGAAAAAAAGATTCTAAAATACAACATTATTATATTATATAGTGATTATATGTTGAAAGGTAGTATTTTGAGTACATTGTATTATATAAAGTATATTAGCAGAGTTAACTGACCTGTTTATTTTTACTTTTATGGCTGCAGAAAAGTTTTAAATGACATATGTGGCTTACAGTGTGTTGCTCTCAGACAGTGCTGACCTGGGGGAGCCTTCGAAAACTCTCCTCTCCTCAGTAGACACTGAATTTATGCGCCTTCAAAGGGGAGGAGAGGAGAGGAGGGAGGGGAGGAAGTCAGTCTGGGTCAATGACAGCTGCCCTGATCACTGGGAGAACTTTTTGTCCTGTTGGGTGTACACGTGTTTGTCACTGCTTGCCATTGTCTTCCTGATTTTTCCTCTTCTGACTGTGAAAAGAAAAGAAAAGAGAAGAGGAAGGAAGGTCAGTTCTGGAAGCTTAGAGCCAGATTTCCTCTGGAAGTCTAGCCTGCCAGTTAACATACGTCAGAATCTATTCAGAGTACCAAGGAGTGAAAGAGAATGCCTTTCTCTAGTAAGTGAAGGAAATAGCTTATATAGGCTTTTGACCCCAGAACAAGAAACGCTGAAGCAGAGAAAAGAAGAGACTGAGCTTCTGGGACCCTTTGAAGATCTAGGACTTTTTGACACCAGCAACTTAGTCTAAGAAAGTAAAATGTTTTTGCAAAATAAGGAAAGTGGGGTTAGAAGAAGAGGTTACAGCTAAAAATTGAAGTTTAATGGGGAAAGGATATTTAATTTGCTCCCTTATGTGTTTTACTGCTTTCGATTTTTCCTCTCAAGTATACAGGAATCACATGCAATGATTTGTGATTATTCGTAGTCTAATAATTCATGTTCTTATTTTAATAATCACATTTTGAATGAATGAATGAGTATGAATGATCCGACTGTTTGCTGCTTTGGTCATGGTTGGGAAAAGGTTTTGTTTGTTTGGGGAGGTGGAGTGCTAGGAGAAGTAACCCATTTACCTAGTGGCAGATACATGGAATCCAGACATGGAAACTGGGAGCAAACAAACACTTTCTGGAACAAGCTTACGAATTCAGCCGAGGTACTCTATCTGTGTCATAAGCAGCTCTTTGCCTGGCCTGGTGCCTGCCACCACGTAGGCGGCCAGCATCATTTGTTGGATTGAGTTGTAAAATGAGGTCATTTCCACAAAAAGATTTGTTGTTTAATCAGAAGACAGGGTGTAAACCATAAGGAATTAAATAAATATAATTGGTTTTATTTTTTGTATTTTTGTGCTTTGGATTTATTTTGTTAATTATAAAAATATTTTTCTTTCTTTTAAAAAAAAAAAGACAGTGGGTTCCCAGAACACAATAGAGACATCGAATTTACTACCTGAATCACACTCTCCAAATATTCTCTGTAATGACTTGGAACCATTTTTACCCCACATGCATTATCCTAATTGAAATTCTGCTATAAAATATCTGCATGCTGGGGCCAGTAAAAACTCATCATTTGAACACAAGTCTGGACAAGAGATCATGGGGCACCCTGCGGTCTATTTAGATGCTTCCCCTGTAAGATGGCTTCTCTCTTGTTTGTCTTGTTGGTTGGGTTATTTAAACTTGTGCGTTATCGCCATCATCTTCCCCCTCCCCCATTGGTAAGTGAAAATGCCTTCTAAGAATGTGGAAAAGCCTATGAAAAAAGTACATGAAGAGGTCTAGAAAACCTTATAACTAAAAAGAGAAGAGAATAAAAACAGCATTTTGAAAAAAGAAAATGAATACAAAACCGTAAATAATAAGAATGGACAATGTAACATGTATCAGCTACCAAAAAACATGGTCGCACAGAGCATTTGTCCACTCACTACTAATGAGTTCATTAAATGCAACTGGTGTTTTAAATCCATTATATCTTTCCAAAATCCTCTACAGATAATTGTGTATGTTTCTAAGAGTGGTTTAATGATATATGGGAAAACTGATCAGGATTTTAAGAAATGCTTTTTTATCCTTCTACTGAAAATAAGAAAATACAGGTTCAAGCTATTAGGAATTTCAATATCCAAAATATTTTCAGGACTATATTGGATTTGTACAACACCGGATGCCCAAGGTCACAGAGTGAAAACGCAATTAGATAGTGTGATGAATAAATCTGTTTTAAAGTTTTCATATCTAGAAAGGCCTTTCAAACTACAAAGAACTTAATATTTTTATGTCACTTAGAGATATTTGGCAAACATATGACTCTAGATAATGTTCCATACCAGAACTTCAAAGTAGTTGTGTGATGTTGAAATAAAGTTGGAATCCTAAATCAAAATTCAAAAAAATACATTTCAAGTTTTAGAGATCTTCATAAACTTTTCTTTTCTCAAAAAAGAAAAACAAAATTGAGTATGGAAGCCATAGTCCATCCATGGACTGTTGTGAGAATCCAGCTGGATTCTCTGCCTTTAGTTATCTCTATCCCTTCCTGTCCCAGTAGTCACCATGAAGCTCTCAGAATTTTCTGGTGAAACACTATTTGGTCATTACAACTTCTGGCTGAGGAAACATTCCCATCTCTTTTTGTGTCATATTGAAATGTCTCTTTTCAAATGCCAATGTCTCTTTCCAAAGGCCAATGATCAATGATCAAGGTCCAGCCACATTACCAAGTTTTCTTTAACAGTCACCATCACTCTGTTACCCTGCCCTCTTTTGTGTGCTAGTTGGTGGTTCTTTCAAACTTCATGGTTTGGCAGACCCTCTTGGGCTCAGTTAGGAACCCCATGCACAACTGTCTTGCTCTGTTCAGTTCTCCAATAACCCTGGGCACAGATACAACAAGGACATATCCACAAGTAGCTTCAAGCATAGCTCTGAGGATATGGGGTCAATTAATATTTGTTAAATGAGTGAATGAGTATGACATTATCTGCTTGAGTAACCACTGCCAGTCTTGAGAGACTAAAAATCTACAGGAGACTTCCATCTTTAATGATAGGCTGGACCAGATATCCTGAAATTTCCTGCTGTAAAACAAAATAAAATATAATTGACATCTGTTTAAATGCAAAGCTGAGCTCACAAGATAGAAAGAGAAATCCCTACAGAAGCAGGAAAAGAGTCATAAATCTGCACTCATGCCAAGCTACTGAGAGTGGTTTTGCAATTGATCAAGTGAAAGTTTGAGTTTAAAGAACCATAAGGAAGAGAAGAGACAAAGCCCAGTCAATGTGGAACCTGGAACCAAGACCTCTGGAGAACGCTACATTGCTTGGCAAAAGGAGGATGAGGAAGAAATGCACTCTGCTTCTGGAGATATATGGAGAATGAATACATCATTTACTGACACCCTTTTGGAAGCCCCACTAAAATCAGAACAAAAATATATTTTTTAATGAATTACTATGAGAACAGATTGCAGGAAAGAATCAGTAATGGTAAAATATTGGAAACTTAAAAACCTATGTAAGAGTAGTAACGGACTCAGAAGATAACTTAGGGCACTTCATCCTAAGTCTGCAGTAGAGAAAGCTAAGAAACAGCAGAATTTTGAACTGCCAATTTCCACCCAAACTCACAATTGACATGAGGAATCTCTAGGGGGTAGAGGTAAATTTGAGGGTAAAAATGAAATAATTGGTTGAAGAGCCGTTTGGTTGAAGAGCAGTTGGCCCCCCAGTTTCCACCCTGATCTCACTTGTCCCAGCCCACCACACCACAGGTGACTGGTTCTTTCAAACTGCAGCAAGATGACAAGAGTTAGTGGCTGATGGAAATAAAACACAAAGGCTCTAGACTGTCAGATACCAGCCCTTGTTTCGGACAGGTACATCATTCTGATAATAAGGGCCCAAACTGAAAGCTGGGATTCCCCAGCCACTTCCCAGTGATAGGCATCTAGGACTAAATCCTCTAGGGAAGAAAAAGGAGAACATTCTGGGGCCTCTGGCAAGCACAAGAGGAAGGGCTAAAGCTACTGATGCCAGGAGTCCCTCAAAGATACATCCCAGCCAGAACACCCCTTCTGCAGAGACCACACCTGGCAAGCCAAACCCCTTTCTCAGTGCTTCCAATCAGCTTGCTAGCATCCCATTCGTACAGATGAGCAGATACTCAAGGGTGATCACATGGCAAAGAAAGCCTCTATCGTGAAAGACACAAACCAAAACAAAAAAGTAAATAAACAAACAGGAAAAAGAAAACCACTTGGAGGAAGTGGAGACCATATAAGAGGAAGAATATTTAGGGGGAAGAAAGGTAGAATTACAAACATCCTCAGAGAGATAAGAGAAGATACTATTTCCATAAAACAAAAATAGAAAGCCAGAAACAACAAGAAAGAAAGAAAGAAAGATAGAAAGAAAGAAAGAAAGAAAGAAAGAAAGAAAGAAAGAAAGAAATATTTAGTAAACAAATTAAAAAGCACTCTGGAAATAAAAAAGACTGTAGCAGAAATTTAAAATATAATGAAATCACCCCGAATCGAGTAAAAATACATGATAGAAAATATTATTGAAAAGATAAAGCCAGGGCACTGGTTCAGAAAGTCCAAAATCCAAACAGGCAAATAATTCAAGATATTTTCCTCCAAACAGGCAGGTATGTTTTTCCAGAGAAAAAGGATGTATTGATCACCCAATATTATAGGTGAACATAACCCACACCAAGACACCTCATGGTTTCTTGGAACACTGAGGAACAAAAGAAAATATCCCACAAGTTTCCAGAAAGAAGAGATCACTTCCAAAGATCAGGAATCGGAATAACAAGACTCAGGCCTAACAGCGATGCTGGGACCTAAATAACAATGGAGTAATGCCTTTAAAATTATAGAAGGAATCAATTTATAAAAAATAATTCTTTTCTTAGCTAAACTAAGTGTGAGAGTAAAGACCATTTCAAACATAAAAGGTCTGAAATGTTTTGCCTCCATCCAGTACATTGATTTGTAAAATGCTGGTGAAGGCTGCGTTTACCACAAATAGGGGAGGAAGCTCAAAAAAAGGAAGATGGACACAGAAAACAGGGGATCCAGCCCAGGAGAGAAACAGAGAGACTCCCTTGGAGGAAGGTGAGGGGACAGCCTAGGATGAGACGGTACTTCAAGCATTAGATGGCCACCAATCCTACCTGGAGCACATTTGAAGGCTGCAAGCCATCCTTCTTGAAGAAGTTGCAATTGACAGAATGTTTGGTGTACCTGAACATCTTGAGAGAAGAATGCAATCATCGTGAAGAGGTTATGGATGAGTCAATGATAAATGCATAGGGACTTAGGCAAACCAAACTTCAGGACTCTAGTTATTTCCAGAAAAGATAAACAAAACTAGTTCAGAAAGGGAAAAAATATTAAAGTTGCTTGATTCATCTATAAATAGAGTCTGTATAGTTATGAAACAGCTAGTGCCGAGCATAAATCCTATAGTCCTATATTAAGATATAACTACATAAAATGAACCACTTACTCTCTTTCCTGGAGTTAACCTTGTGAGGACAAGGGGAGTGAATGTGATGATGGAGGAGGTGAAGTGAAAGCCAGCCCAGCTTCAGGTGCCAACCCAGAGGATTTGCGCACAATGACTAAGATGAAAAGTCTGAAAGTGATAAGGTAAACATGTTATTTAGAAATCTAGAAGTAAATCCCAAAAGAATTCGCTAAAAGAGAGGACAGAGGTTGACCTGAAGAGGGAAAACAAGAGAAAAGGTATGTTTGTTTTTCTTTTTTTTTTCTTCTTTTAAGGTTTGGTGATAAATGTTATGCAATAACAGGAATCTTTAAGCTGTGTAGAAATACATTTTGATAAAATTTGTGTTTATAGGTACATACACAAGTAGGCATGTGGGTGTATTTTTAAATATGTGTATGTATAGACAGTTTGATCTCTTTCAGTTTCTACTTACCAGCTTATATACAAAGATAAATCACAAAGGAATTTTTCTATTTCTGCTTGGACTTTGGGTCTTGTGGTGAGACAAAGAGAAGAAACAAAAAAATGTTTTCCTAAAACTCTTAACCCTCATAAGGGTGTTGGGTAAGAATTCTTACTTTAGAAGACTTTTCTTATGATATATTTTGGAAAACTTTGCTTACTGATGTATCCCATGATACTAGCAGTGTTTGCACATAACAAGCACTCAATAAATGTTTGCTGAATAAGTAAATAAATGTATGAAGATAAAATTAAATTAGTGGTATATAACAACATGTATAACAAAAGGGGAAATACTGATCAGTAGACCTGTTAAAATTAATATACTTATTATTAAAAGTTTAAAGTTAGCATCTATAATAATTGAAATGGAATGTAAAACTTCCAAATTATTATGAGGAAAAAAATTGAATTAAAAAAAATGACCAATCTAAAAAAATGAGAAAAAAGAAAAAAGAATAGAAAACATAGGGCGAATAGAAAACATGTAATAATATGTTAGAAATAAATCCACGTGGATAAGTAATCACAGTAAATGTAAGTGGACTGAAAACTCACCAATTAAAGGACAGAGATTATTAAAATGGATTTTAGAAAATTCAGCTTTATACCTTTACCAAAGACATATCTTAAAGTAAGGATACAGAAATGTCAAAAGTGAAAGGATGAAGAGAGATATTTTAGGCAAATACTTGTAGAAAGAAAGCTCATGTAGCTACAATAATATCAAGCAAAATACACTTTAACATAAAAAAATTACTGAAGATTAAGAGTATCATTAGATATTGATAAGTTTTTCATTCACCATAAAAAATAACAATTCTATCCTTTTCCATATGTACTAAAATAATTTCAGTATAAAGCAAAAATTGATAGAACTACAAAAAGAAAATAGCAAAATGAACTCACCCAGTGGTAAACTTTAATGCAATTCCCTCCAAAAATGATAGATCAAGCAGGCAAAAAATTAGCTAGAAATAGATTTGAGTAACGTAATTAACACATTTATTCCAGAGGCTATATATAGAACGCTGAACCCAGCAATTGGCAAATACACACTGTGTTCAAGCACACATGGAACACTTGTGAAAGTTAAATTTGTATTATTAAGTCAATTAAGCACGTCTCTGTAAGTGGGAAAGCTACCATATCACAGACACTATCTTTTCTGACTAAAATGGAATTACACATTTCTTTAAAATAACATTTAAAAAAACAAGGATGTTTGAAGATTTTTAAACATATTTCTGAAATATCTATGGGTCAAATAACAAATGAAGTTAGGAGCATGTGGGTATCTCATGTGGTAGAGCATCCAGCTCTTGGATTAGGCTCAGGTCAAGATCTTAGGGCCATGAGATTGAGCCCTACCTCGTGGGGAATCTGCTTGGAATTCTCTCTCCCCTCTCCCTCTGCCCTTCCTCCCACTCACATGAGTGTGCACTCTCTCACTCTTAAATAAATAAATCTTTAAAAAACACACAAATGAAGACAGCAATTGGAAAATACGTTAATTTCAAGTATAATTAAATAGTACATACCCGATATGTGTAATGAACAAAGGCGACGTTAGAGGAAATTTTTAAATGTTTGTATTAGAAAATAAGAAAGAATAGAAATTAGAGAGCCAAGTTTCTTAAGAAGTTAAAAAGACAATAGATGTACACAAAGAATGAAGCCAAAAGTTGATCTTTTTAGAAATCTTAAAACTGTTTTTTTAACTCGTTTTTTTAGAGAAAAAATAATTCGTAGTAAGATTTACAAATCAGTTACGACTATAAATATAGGCTATGTTTTAAAATACTAAGAAAATAGGGACTCCTGAGTGGCTCAGTTAATTAAGCATCTGATTCCTGATTTTGGCTCAGGTCAAGATCTCAGGGTCCTTGTCTCAGCCCCCTGTTAGGCTCCATGCTCTCTGCTCAGCAGGGATCCTGCTTCTTCCTCTCTCTCCACCCCTTCTACTCATGCTGTCTTTTACTCTCTCTCTCTCTCTCTCTCAAATAAATAAATAAACTCTTTTTTAAAAAAAAAATCTGGACCACAGCAAAGATGTTTTGTATCACTCCTTCCACTGAATATCGTGCTTCATGTTCTGGCCTGTGCAGCAAGTCAAAGAAATAAATGTTAAAAGAAATGTAAAGAAAGAGATAAAACTGTTATGTGCACAAACTTACCCAGAGAGTTTTTCTGGCTAAGCTGATTCTAAAATGTATATGGAAGAATGGATGTTCAAGAATGGGCAAGCTGTTTTTGAAGAAAAGGAATGAGGTGGACTGAATTGGAGCTGCCATCTCTACATCCAGATTTATTTTGAACTACAATAAATGAGACAGTGGGGTATTGGCACAAGGATAGAAATATGTAACTGGAATAGGCCAGAGAGCCCAGAAATATGGAAAATGTGTCTAAGATTAAAGTGGCATTTAAGATTGATAAGGAAAAGATAGACTAATAATTAATTAGTTCTGGGTTCATTAACTTCTTTCAAAATAACAATATTCCATCCCTGTATCATTCAATATCCATATCAATTCCAATTAGATTGAAGAATCAACTTGAAAAGCGGAAGTTAAGATTTTTGGGCAAAATTATAGGAAGATATCTTTAAGACTATGATACAGACAACTTCTTATACAAGGTATAAAAGGCACAATTCATAAAGAAAAAGATGGATAAATTAAAGTACGTTATAATTTAAAACTTCTATACAACAAAAGAAACGATAAAAAAAACGACAAGTCACAGACAGGGAGAAGATACTGTAACATATAATTAATAAATAATTAATATCCCGAAAAATAAAGATTTCTTAACACCACCCAACAGTTCTGTATATGTGATATGTTTTGCAACATAAACATGCAATTGACATCTCTACTGTATAAATGTGTATTTTAAATCTACAAATCCATATTATATTGATTTGAAAGAAGATGTGGCTAGAAAGAGAATCAGTGGAATTAGCTGAATGATAAAATAGAAATGAAGAAATCATTTGAAATGCAGCTCAGCTATTCAGAGGTAGAAATTATGAATAAGAAATGGAGAGACAGGGGCGCCTGGGTGGCTCAGTGGGTTAAAGCCTCTGCCTTCGGCTCAGGTCATGAGCCCGCATCTGGCTCTCTGCTCAGCAGGGAGCCTGCTTCCTCCTCTCCCTCTGCCTGCTTCTCTGCCTACTTGTGATCTCTATCTGTCAAATAAATAAATAAAATCTTCCTAAAAAAAAAAAAAAAGAAATGGAGAGACATAGAGGACTGATTTATAAGTTCTAGTAAGTACCTAATCAGAGTTCCAGAAAGAAAAGACCAAGGCAGAGGAAATGTTTGAAGACCTAATAACTGAGCCTTCCCCAAAACATAAACAGGGATGCCCATGTTGGAGAACAATGTGTGAATACTTCCTAAAGTTGAGTGTGTGCATTTCCCAACAACCCAACAATCTCACCCCTAGATATATATACATAATTTCTTGCACATGCGTACAAGATAACATGTACAAGAATATTCATGGTGTTAGTGTTTGTAATTGGAAATACTGGAAATAGTCATCAATATGAGAGAGATAAGTTACAGTATATCCACATAATAGAATACCATGAACCACTAAAAATTAATAAACTGGGGCTACATATGTCAACATAAAGAAATCTTGCAAAGATACTGAGGGATAAAACAAAGTTAAAGAAAGCATACGGTACGATGTCGTTTATTTAAAAGTCACAAATGCATAATACAATAAATATCACTCAGAGATAAATACAAATGTATTTGTATATAATATAAATATAAGGAAATACTCAGAAATAAAGAAACACCAAACTTGGATGGTGATTTCCTGTGGACAGAGTGGGGAGAAGTGGAGTTTATGATCAGAAAAGGAGCATGTAGCTATCTTTTATTGTATTGATAACACTCTATTTCTTAAAGAGAGTAAAAGGCTCACAAGTTCCTTACATCACTCTTTATAGCCTTTTTATGCCTGAAATATTCCAAAATCTATTTTTAAAGCAGCAAAAAGTCTTTTGAGGAAGCTGTCCAAGAAGTGGGGCTATTTTAACTGAAAGATTAATATGGAAGTTTCTAGAGACATCTAAAGATTCATAAAATACAGTGCATTCATGGGTTATTCTTGACTCTCCATCTTCCTTTCTCCCCGGGAAGACACTATTTCCTCTAGACCGGCCGCATCGGTCATCTTCACGGCACACAGCTTCTCCTTTCTCCTCTCCGGTTCACTGTGTCCTCAGCTTATAAACATTCTCAAGCCTCTACTGTCCTCGATAAATGAGTAAGGACCCCCTGTCCCCCACACCTGCTGGGAACGGCTGGCCTTCCCTCGCGCCCCGAGTTCTTGGAGGCGCAGCTGACTCTCCCTGCCTCCGGCCCACCGCTTCTCCACCTGCAAACCGCTCCTCCCGGGTTCCTGTCCGCTGGGCCGGAAGAGCTCAGCTCGGTTCCCACAGTCACGTGAAAGTCCAATTCTAAGTAACGCTTCCGTTTAATGGACGCCGGCTGTCCCTGACGTTGCGGATCTCCTCCTGCTCCCCAAGCGAAGCTCTGTCGGCCCCTCCTCGGTGCTGCGACCCTCGCCGCTTCTCCTTCTCCTCACACCTCTTACTCCTCTTCTGTTTGCTTCATAATCTCTGAGTTAATCACGTTTGCGATAAATCAGGTGACCAAATGCGCATGGGTGCGCTTCTGAATTCTCTTTTCTGTTCTGTTCATATCCTTGTTCCAGAAACACACAATCTTCTTTAAGATTTATTTGAGACTGAGAGTGCGCAGGAGCGAGAGGGGGGAGAGGCCGAGGGAGGGAAACTCCACACTCCGCGGGGGGTGGTGGGGGGTGGGGGGAAGAGTAGGTGGTTCAGCCGACTGAGCCACCCAGGTGCCGCCAGAGCCACATGATTTAAATTAATTACTATGTCTTCATAATTGACCTTAATATAGGAAATATAAGATCTCCAGCTTTGTTTCACATCAAGATTGTCTTGGTTATCATAGGCTCTTTGAAATCTTTTTTCCCCTATATCTGTCCCCAAAATTTTTTGGAAATTTTTGAAATTCTAGAGTCTAAGAATATCAAATTTAGCTATTCTCACTCATGTCAAGGATTAGTTTAGGGGACAGTTTCTTCAGAAACCTGCCTATCTTCCCGCCACACGTGATCTCATATGTACTCGTGATTTCCAGGGCTTTTTTTTCCTAGTGATATATTTGGAAATCATAATGATTATGTATGTGTTTATTATAATTTTTATTCAATCTCTCCTGTATCCCCTATGCGTTAGATATTATTATCCCATTTAATAGATCAGAAAACTGACATAGAGAAAAGTAAACCTACTTGCCTTTCACACAACAGGTAAATTTTAAAGTTGGCATTCAAATTCAGGTCTGTCTGATTCCAAAGCCCAGTTTTGTTTTGTTTTTGCTTTCGCTATTTACTCCTCCTCTTCCAATGACACAATATAATAATCGCAGAATTTGAACTTAAGTTGTTAGAGGTTTGATGTTTACTTGTATGTTATTAAACTTTACAGCACATAATATTCAACATTCGTGAGGGCCCACGACATTCTCTAATTCTAAATAAAAAATATTGCTTATGTTTGAATTACTTATTGCTGAGTAACAAATCACCCCAGAACATAGTGACATCAAACAACAAGCATGTCATCACATTCGAGAAATCTGTGGGTTAGGGCATACTAGGAGGGGTTTCTTCTGTTCCACCGCTGTGGGGATTCCACTGGGGAACCCGGGATGGCTGGAGGCTCCTTCATTCATACTCCTGGCGCCTGATCTGGACTCTGAAAGGCTGGGCTCAGCTGGGGCCTTCAGCCAGGGCACCTAGATGGGGCCTTTCCATGTAGCAAGTGACGGCGGGGTTCCAGGAGAGGGAGCATGTCTGGAAAGCGAGCCTTCCCAGAAAAAGGAGGACACTGCAGGACCCTTTCTGATCTAGCCTCTGAAGTGCCAGGGAGAGATGGCATCATCTTCTCTTAGTCAAAGCGATCACATACCAGCTCAGATTTTTTTTAGAAGATTTTAGTTATTTCTTTGAGAGGGAGATAGAGTGAGCATGAGTGAGAGGGGCAGAGAGAGAGGAGAGAGAAAATCTTAAGCAGACTCCACACAGCTCAGAGCAGAAGGCAAAGCTCCATCCCACAACCCTGAGATCAGGACCTGAGCCAAGACTCAGATGCTTAACTGATTGGGCCACCCAGGTGCCCTAAGCCTGCTTAGATTTAAGGGACAGGGACATAGAGCCTGAGCCTGCCTCTCAGTTGTAGGAGTCTCAACAAATTTGGGACTATATCCTAAAATCACTAGTTTACAAAAACATCAAAACTTTAATCATATGTTGTTGTTGTTTTAATTTCTGCTCCCTAGTTTCTATTTATGGCTCATATTGGGTCTGGGAGTAATATCTTGACAGTGCTCATGGGTCTGTAGTTTCTCACAATATCCACAGTTAGATATATTCTTCAGGAGGGATATGACATTTGAACAGGTCCCCATGACTCTGCACCTCAAGAAGATGTGAGATGGTACTAGACACAAAGTCTATATCTCCCATTCCTCTCTTCTGGAGTTTTCCTATTGTCACGAACCTTGAAAAAACTGGCAACATATGGTACCCAAGAAATGTAACCAGGAGTGTTTCCCCGGCTTAAGAATCTTTCTTTTAAATTATGATAACAAGTAATATATGGGGAGATACTTAAATGAAAATAAATATTTTAATATTTCATTTGAAAGGTAATAGGGTACGTTTATGGAGTACTTAACTCACCACTCATCAGTACCACGCTCAGCACTTCTTTGATCTTTTGAGATTCTGTGCTTTTTCGCCTCAAAGTGCGGTCCTCTGACCACAGCATCCCCATCACCTGGGAGCTTGTTAAAAGCGCAGAATTCTGGGTCCCAGCCCAGACCTCTTGAATCAGAATCTGCATTTTGGTGACTTGTGCGTCCTTGAAAGCTTTAACATCCTGCTTCATGAAGTAAGCCCTACTACCATCTGCCCATAGAAACTTGCTGAAAGAGCACAATTTTGAGTTAGCCAAGCCAGAATCCAAAACCAGGTCTGACTAGCTCCAAGACCCCTACCTCTGACAACTACTCTCAAAGTCTTCCTAGTAAATTCCATCATTCCTGTTAGTGAGGGTTTTGCTCTATGGACAACTGCTGTGCGTTTAAAGGGAGGTTAGGGGGCACCTGGGTGGCTCAGTCATTAAGTGTCTGCCTTCAGCTCAGGTCATGATCCCAGAATCCTGGGATTAAGCCCCACATCGGGCTCCCTGCTCAGCAGGAAGCCTGCTTCTCCCTCTCCCACTCCCCCAGCTTGTGCTCCTTCTCTTGCTGTCTCTCTCTCTCTGTCAAATATGTAAATGAAGTCTTATAAAAAGATAAAAATAAAAAATAAAATAAAGGTTGTCAAAGCCTTCCAGGATTCTGAAAACGAGGCTCTAGAACAGGTTTCTTCAGGAGAGCAGCTTCCATCACCTTCAGAACTGTCTGGCCCGCTGTTTTCCCTGAATGATTGAGAGTACCTCGAAGGTGGGACCATTGCCCTGTTTGTTTTTACATCTCCAAAATTCAGCACAGAAGCTGGCACACAACATAGGATCCGCTCCTTATGTGCTCGTTAAGGAATCGACAGTAGACCTGTTTGTTCAAGGGATCTGTGTAGACTGCGGACAGTTAACTGGAAGCTGATGTTATTTTACAGTGAAAGAAGGCACAGGGGGTTTCTCTGGCACTTGTTATGAGCCCAGAAGTTCAGCTGCAGAAAACCAAGGAAAGAAGCTGCTCTTGGCTTGTCCGCCGGGCTTATCTCTCCATGCAGGCGGCCCCCAACCTCAGCCAAGCAATGCAACTTCCTGAGAAATGTGCTCCTTTCTTTCCCAGCTCTGGAGCACAGCTCCTCTGGGGTTAGAATTAAACTCCACCCGATTTATGAAGGACAGGACCTGTGACACGCTGGGATGCTGGATCCCCACACTTCTGGAGGGGGGGGTCCTGCCATTTCTGTCTTTTCCTCTTCTTTTCTTTAATCGGCTCTATCTCATCTCTTCCTATGGAGAGATCGAAGGAGAGGAGAACATGGACACGCGGCCACGGTTTGTGGCTGGAGCAACCAGACGTCCTGGTTTGCCCAGGACAGACTGTTTATGCTTGCTGTCCTGGCGTAGTTATTAAAAACATCCTCTTTTGCTGTCAAAAACGTCTCTGTTCGGATGATAAATGAGGGGGGGGACCAGAGTCTCTGGGACCCAGTGATGGTTCTGAAGTCAGCTCTGGAACCAGAACAGGGCTGGTCTGTCACGCAGGCATCTACTTTCTGGAATGGTCCATCATCCGTGGTTGGCCATTTCTCCAAGTGTGGTCTTCAGGCCACCTGCCTTGGTCAGTTAAGGAGGTGCCCGGGCCGCACCTCATTCCTGCTCAGTCAGAAACAAGAGCTTCCTGTTCCCCAGGGCCTTGCTTCCCTCAAAGACTCCTGAGGACCTTCTCTTCCCCCAGCCCACATCCTCCTGACCCTGGGTCCCCAAATCCTCAGTTTTCAGTCTCAAGGCATCCAGCTTCCCATCATCCTTCAGCAGGGGCCTGAATGCCGCCCTTGTCTACACACCATGGTGCTATAATTAGGGGGTCGCGTCAGATGCCCGGCAGCTCTTTGATCCCCCCAGCGGAGGAGAGAATCGCCGGAAGGGACAGGCCAGCCTGAGGTTAGATAGTCCCGCACTCCTTCCTCTGGGCTCCGGGTGACTGCCGGCCATCAGGAAGGAGCTGAGCTATTCTTAGCCAAGGTGTGGGAGCCTGGCAAGAGCAGCAGGCGCTGCCCCAAGGGTCAGAGACAGGAACTGGCCACCCACTTTGGCTGCTCCCCCACCTCCTTTGGCTGCTCCTCACACGAGGAAATGACCACCACACTCCCTCAACCCAGCAGCGACTAGGGCTCAGGCTCGGGCCACCCCCGGTGTCCCCTCAGCAGCAAACATGGCTCAGGCTCCCTCTTCTGGGTCAGGGTGTAGGCACAGTTAGCCACCAGCTCACTTCCTTCATGGAACCCTCTCATTCCACAGATGCCAAGGCCGAGCTCCTGAGCGGGGAAGTGATTTGTCCGGGTCCCCTGGACACTCGGGGTCTGACCCAGAACTCTAACCAGTGCCGGGCAGGGTCCTAGGTTATGGGAACTGCAGGGTTGGGCTAAGGTTTCCAAGTGCCAGTCAGAAGGCATGGGCCATCTGTGACAACATCCTCTTAAGTCCTCAGGAAAATGATGAAAAATAGGATAAGATCACCAATCGTACTTCTGTAGAAAGGGTTTCCTTTTGAGCTCATGCTCTTCTCAACTTGAAGTTGTTAAAAAAAAAAAAAAAGACCTTATTTTTATGAAATGACAACACTAGCATATGATAATCTTATGTCGGCCCCTAATATGAAAACATCTTTTACGGATGTGTGAGGTGAAAACATATCTGCAAACCGATAAAGCAGAGAATATTGACAAAAAAAAATAATAATAATAAATAAAGCCACAGTTCATTCATTCATTCAGGAAATATTCAGGGGGGGTCTCCTTACTGGCCTGCATGGCTCCAGGACACAAAACACACACGGGTCCGCCCTCATGCTGCTTACAGCCAAATGGAGATGACAACTGACCAACAAATAAGTGTATGACGGTCAAATGTCACAGGTGCTGTGAATGAGGTTTTTAAAGGATGGTGCTATCAGAGAGAAGCTTTGTTTCAATCAGGCGGTCAGGGAAGACCCCAAGATGAGGAGCCAGCTGACAGAAAGCAAGCACCGAAGAAGAGCAGTCAGTCAAAGGGACGGCTCGGGTGGAGATCTGGAGTTGGAAGAGACCTTGGCAGGATTTAGGAGGCTGACACAGCTGGTGAGGGGGAGAGTGGACGAAAAGGCCAGCCTCAGAGCGGAGGCTGACAGGCAAGGTGAAGCCCAGCCCCTTCAGATCTGATTGGCCACGGTGAGCAGTTGGGACTTTATTTTAGAGCAAAGGGAAGTCATTGAAAGGTTTTCAGCAGGGGAATGAAATGTCCTAGTTTTTAATTTTAAAATTTTATTTCTCCCTGCTGTGTGAAGAATGAACAGGGAAAAACTCAAGAATGGTCAGAGGGAGACCAGATTAGAGACCACCAGAATTTCAAGTGAGAAATGCAGGAGATACAGAGAAGTGATACTCCTTCCTCAAGATTATGCTCTGTTTGTAAGCAAACATACACACACACACACACACACACACACACGATGAGTCAGATTATTAGGCAAATTCAATAAACTCAAATGTTTGGACACAGATCTTTGGAGACAAGAGCTGAGAACACTCCAGGACCTTCCCACTCCCTCTTCAGTTCTCATCCTCTGGCTTGACTATGAGGTCTTCGGATGGTCACCGTGCTTGCTCCCCTAGGTCAATCATTCCTCGGAGACACTGTCTCTGCTGTCCCCAGCCAGTCCTCCCAAAGTTCCTCAGTTTGGATGTGACCATCTCTGGAGAAAACACACATCTGGAAAGCAGCTGCCTGGCCACTCTCACAAAATGCTCGTCGAATCCAGTTGAAGCTGGAGTGGAGGGAAGGCGTGGAGAACGAAGGGAAAACATGAAGCCCGTCCAAGATGGGATCTGGGTAGAGTGTCAGGGGCACCACCCCAGCTTTGGAGACATGCCTCTAGGGTAGCCCTTGGGATTTCAACTGGCCTTTGTGCCTTCCTCTGATCCCTGCAAAACCAGATGTGTCTCACAGCTGTGTACCATCTGCTACCCTCCATCCCAGAGGAAGCTAGATTTTGGGGGTTAAGGAAGTGAGGCAAAGACAGTGACTCTTCTTTGGCTCTGGAGGGTGGATTAGAGGATTGAGTCTAGACTTCCCACGAAGTAGGCAAATGGGCTGGAATCCATCTGCACAGTGGCTCCCCCAAAATTCTCCCCTGGCATGGAAAAAAATGTTAACGGAAACTCAATGTCCTGGGGCTTCCAAACTCCTTTCCTACTGAATGGTTCATAGACTCTGGCTTAGAGATTTCATCTTTCCCATTCACTCTACTTCCTGCCCCTCTTCCTTCCTCCACACCCCAAACACTTGCACCTCGACTTTCCAAACCTGGATCATTACAAGTCTAGCAGCATCTAGTTGGGCTGACGTGCAATCTTCCCCAAAGGAAGAGAACTGAACTCCCATCCAGTAGATGATGTTATCAACCCCCTCCCTGATCTCAGAAGTTTGGTGCAACCCAGACATATGGATCTTTTTAGAGACTCATGCAATTTGGCAGCCCTGTTTCACACCCTCCAAGCCCTGCTGCTCTGACAGTGCTCTGCTGGGAGTGCACCAGGAGAGGGAATGAGCAGATCTGTGCAGATCTATTATTCTTGTTCTTCCCAGTCATTTCTCCTGCCAACTCTCCACTCAATCTGGAAAACAAAAATTGTTTCTTTCCTGGTTCAATCTTTGGCTGAAAACAGAGAGAGAGAGAGAGAGTGAGAGAGACAGACAGAGAGAGAGAGAGAGATATGAGAGAAAGAACACAGAACTGCACTGGTCGATTTTCTAAGACAAAGGCTCAGAGCTCCTCACTAGCTGTATTCTCTGCCTTGCTCCTCTTCCTCTTCTCTATCTCTAGTCACTCCAGGGAGAGCTATTCACATGCCACACGTGTGTGTGATTGGTGCTGCTGAATTGTGCAGTGCACAGCCTGAGTACTGTCTACTTCATCCCTGCCTCCTCCATCAGGTAATCCATCCTGAGCCTCTGGTGAGTAAATTCAGCCTCATTTTATATGTTCTAAAATATGAAAAATGTTTCTATGGAGACAAAAAGAGGTCTCTGAACCTTTGCAGATCTACATTTGCCCCCTTCCCCCAGCCAGACACAGAGAAGACTGGCCTGTCTTGGAGGAAAGAGAATTTTCTTGCTGCCCCTAGAAGAAAGAACAACTCCTCTGCTTGGAAAGCAGCAGCCAGAACTGCCAAGGGAAGTATTCTGACACTCAGAGGTCTTCTCCCAGCATGAGACCTCTGGTGACCTGCCCCACCCCCAACTGGGGAATCTGTAAATTTTGAACCCTAAAGGGTGAGGCCATCTTGGTTGAAGAAATTCACAGGAATCACAAATTCATAGGAATCAGGCCGTTCTTGGGCCATTTTCCCCACCCTCTGCCTCTAAGGTGGTCTCTTCTGGGCCCACAGAACCAACACAGATGATAAGCAGGAGAAATAAGAATTGAGGAAAGCTTTGCTTTTTTCTTCCAGAGCCAGGCCTGGACCAACCACCTTATTTTATTTTTGATGGTTTCAAGACAGAAAAGACCTCTACACAAAGCATACAAGTCAATAGCTTGGGACAGATGTTTCCTTTCCAGCCACATTTTCCTGCTCCAAGTTAAAAATAGCCACCCTCTTTGCTTTGGCTTCCATAAGATGTATGTTATTAACACTCTCCAGTTGGGTTTGCAGAGACGAAGACTGATGGGTCCCCGAATTTTAAAGCCTATTGGCCTATGAACTAGATGCAATATTGAGTGCAAGAAGATCCAGCTCCTTGAAGGGGGTTCCAGGACCCCTTCATGAGGGAAATCCCTTCCCTATACCAACCTTCAGGTAGCACCAGACAGAATTTCCAAGTGAGGAAGGCAGTTTGCTAAGTGGCGCCTCTTGTTTACCCATAAATCCTTCATCCTGGAATTTTCTTGAATCAATTACATGCTGACCCCCCCCCCCCAGGGCAGCCTGGACCCGCTTTGATACCCTGGCTTTAATGGAAACATACACGCTATCCACTAGCATTCATGAGCAATGACAAGATAGAACTGCACAACCTGGAAGATTTACTGAAGGCCTAGAACAGACACAAGGGAAAGCAGCAGAGACAACACCGGAAGTACAGCCGCACTCCCAGTCACAAACGGTGGAGGTCTGACCCATTCTCGGAGCGCTGCTTCCCGGGACTTAAAGGATGTTTATCCAAGTTGGTTTCATCATAGGCACATTCACCCTTTAGCCAAGCTGTGTTCAGAATCACGAGGCCGCTCCCAGAGGGACTGCCCAGGTCCTGACAAAGCTAAAAAAAAGAACTATAATCGTGAATAATCATCACACTTCTCACCTTCTCAAAATGAAAATAGCTTTGCTTATTATTTTTGTTTGTAAAATTAATGCACAGCTCTTGCAAATACCAAATGCACGGGCTGCTACAGGAGTGGAGAAGAAAGTGAAATTTACCCATAACTTCACCATCACACACAACCCTTGTGTATGTACTGGATACATGTTACCACTTCACGCAACAAAACAGCATCACACTGTGACATGCTTTCTTCTCACTTACATATTGCCAGCTCTTACCAGGTGCAGCAATGCCCAGAGAAGCTATGGGTTGTGAGAAAGTCTAGCCAGAATGCCACAGCCTTTCTCTTGGACTCAGAAGCTTGTCCCTTAGCAGCCAAACTGAGATGGTGGCCTGAGGCCAGTGCTTGGAGGGGAGGGGGAAATGAGACATTACATTTTATGCCTCTTTTCTAATCATCATTACATTTTTGCCTTTAATGGTATCCCAAGGGGTCTGTGAAAGATGCCAACAGATTTTCTTGGGCGCCTGCTTTGGGTGGTCAATCCAAGCTCACTCCCTTCTAAGGAACAGCCTCACCCACTCAAATGCAATGAGGGGTGTGATCCCAACATACATAAACAACCACGAGTCATTTAAAAACTCGTATAACTTAAAAATTTGTAACAAGTTAAGACACAAATTACTCACGAACAAGTAATGATCTGGATTAAAAAGGAAACATACTCCAGATAAAGAACAGATTAATGAGACAGAAGGAATTTTATCAATAACAATTTGAAAAGTTTGATAAATACATAATTGCCTAGGCAAATAATAACATTTGCTCAAGAAGAAATTTTTTTTAAACTGAGAATTCATAACAATGAATGGAATCAGTGTTTTAAAATGGTCTCACACTAAATACTGGGCCCAAATGGTTTCATAGGCAAGTTCTAACAGATTTTTAAGGAAGTAATCATCCCAATCTTATAAAAACTCTTCCTGATAGAAAAAGAAAAAGAAAAGAAATACTCTCCAACTCAGTTTATAAGGATTTTATAACCCAACACCAAATCAAACAATGACATAGTGATGGAGGAAAAAATACAGGCTCATTTCATTTATGAATACAGAAGCAAAAATCATAAATAGAACATTGGACTTGCAAATTAAATTCTACAGTTTATAAAAATGATAATAAACCATGACAAAGTTGGGCTTAATGCAAAGTTGGTTTAATGTTAGAAAAATCTATAAATGTAATTTACTGTACTACCATATTAAAGAAGAAAATGTGTATCATTCCGATAGATCTAGGTAAGACATTTTTAAAAATCATAGTAAATTCATTATTAAAGAAAGAAATCTTTCAGCAAATGAGGAATAGAAGGGAACGTGTTTAGCATGATACAAAGCACATATAAAAAATTAAGCAAATGTTGGGAAAACACTAGAATATTAGCCTTTAAAATTGAGAATGAGGCAGAGATGTTTGGGATCACCACATCTTTAATCCTCACAGCGGACATTCTTGCCAGGACATTACCTTAAAAAAATAATAATGATCATTCAGAGGGAGAAGGACTGGAAATAAGAAATAAAATTGTCACTATATGCAGCTGATATGATCATTTACATAGAAAATCCAAGGAATCTACAAACACTTAGGAATAATAGGAGAATTTCACAAGGGAGCTCAATAGAAGATTACTATAAAACAATGAATTGTTGTTTCATACCCCAGCAACAAAAATAATTAAAAAGAAGATATGATTTACAATAGCATTAGAGGACATCCATCATCTAGAAATAAATCTAACAAATGATGAATTACAACCACTGCAGGGAAAATCAGAAACTTTCAGGAAGACCCAAACAACGGAGGGCTATGCCAAGTTCACCGAAGGAAAGATTTGGTTCTCTCCAAATTAATTTACAGAGAAGTTTTGATCGAAATCCAAAAGGCTGTTTTGGGGGAAGAACCTGATAAGCAGATTCTAATACATATGAAAGAGTAAAGAGCAGAGAAAAGCAGGCTACTTTTCTGAAGAAAATTAGGGTTTTCCCTTGTGCTACCCATATCGGGACTTAGAAGCTGCAGTAGATGAGACAGCAGCAAAGGCCCTGGGGTACACAGGGTGACCAGCAGACAGAGCCCAGGAACAGGCCCACATTTATACAAAATGTTGGCATATGACAGGATGGCATTTCAGATCAGAGGGAAAGGGGAAGTTACACAGTAAACAGAATGGGAAAGTGGTTATCTGTGTGAAAAATATATGACATTGGATCAGTGCCAGTTACTCACCCTTGTCTCTAAGTTCCAACCCCACACTTCCAGACTCTTCTCTATAATGTTGGGGAGAGTGTGTGTTTGCTCCATTATGGGAAAATATTAAATTCTTCTACAGAGGCCAAGAAAAGCAAACAGGATGGGCAAAATTCATCAGCTGTGTTCACTATAGATAATACATAAACAAGTCTTGCGAGACATTGGCAGAATTCAGATAAGCTAAAAGTAGGTAGCCAGTTTTTAATCTGCAAAGACATGTAAAAATAAAATAAATGGAATATATTGTAAAAACAATGGAATGAGCAAGAGTATTACTTACGGGTGGAAAGGGATAGAAAGATTAAGTCGCCATAGGGTAGAGAGCATATCACCTCAGGGCTGACAACCAGGTCATTATCTACCTAAATTGTCTGCCTGTTGGTGACACCATTCTGTTCCCTGTATGCTCTGCCCCAGAAATGCTAACAAAGGGGATGGCTGCACAGAACACTGACGAACTCTGTGAGGAGTAGACCTGGGACCAGGCCTACCTGCCCTTGCATCGCCCAGCAAAGCAAGTGGTGGTGGCAACATTGGCTCCAACCATGTTCTGTCTACTGCTCTCTTACCTAACTTCAGTTCTGGTCCTCACAACCATAACATCGGAGCAGAACGGAAGACTGGGGTTCTTTCACCTGGCTTGCTCCCTATCCCATGCAGACTAACCTACCCCAGCTCTTTCCTCTTCTTTCTGGCTGTATGTTTTCAACGGACTCAATAACCTTTGTGACCTGATCATCATAATTCAGCCTGAGACTTCTGGCTCTGTTGTCCCTAGAGCTGGTCTATGGCATAGCCAGAGGCTCCCGCTTCATGGAACTAATGTTCCACTAGACACTGGGGCCCGGAATTCACACGCCATATTTCCCAGACCCCCTTTCCTGTGGGTTTCCAGTTAGGTTCTGCCAAGAGGAGGCACTGGAGAGAGACTGGGAGGCGGGAAGAGGAAGGAACGGGCTTTAAGTCCTCGTGGCCTCCCCGTGGCATCTGAACACCTCTGCCACAAAGGCTACCTTCCTTGCTCAAATGGCATCTAAACCTGAGAGTTTTTAAAGAGCCCAAACAAGTTTGCAACACGGGAAAAGGTGTTGATTCTATAATATGAAATCGGAAAATCAAAATGAACAAAAGTTGTATTTATTATCCATAAAAGGTAAACTTAGCCAACTTGTAAGCCACAATTCAACTCCAACAGTTTTATATAAATGTAATAAAGTTTGAATAATAAGAACCAAATGATGCATACACTTTAAAACTCAAAAAAAATTTTTAATCATTTTCTTTTTTTTTTTTAACTCAGAGAAGTTATATTTAACATGGAGTGCAAGTCTATTTTAAATGGCTTGATACGATGTGTGTGTGTTGAGGCTGAGATGGAGCAACGTGCCACAGTAAGAATGGTCATGACCTAGAGGTCTGTAAAGGGCCTGACAGAGTCTCTCACTCTGGATCTTTCTGTGGCACCCTCCACTATGAGCAGTGTAGTCACCATCCTCTTCTAGCACCAGATTAAGTGGTGAAGTAGGGGGCAGAGATGCCAACGGGCAGCCAAGAAAGTCTAGAGCTTTGAGGAGACTTGAGAACTTACCTCTCTCTGACCGTGAGGAAACAGGGGAAAACAGGAAACCGGAAACAGACCGTGAGGCCGGAGCCCCAGGTGGACTCCTCTCCAGTGGTCGGACTGAACCAGAGTGTGTGAGTGGTGGGGCCAAGCTTGTGTGTGCTTGAAGTGGTGTGTCTCAGTGACTCTGGAAAATAGGAAGGGTAACCACTAGTCGCTACCCCAGTGGCACAGGTGTGGTGCAGACCAGAGAAGAACAGCTCTGGTTTCTCAGAGGCAGGGATGTGCTGGTTTCCCATCCCTTTACTCCTATTTTTCCTCCCGGAAGGCTGCCCTCCACTTTGCATCCGAAGTGTCTTCTTTCTAAACTAGGGCTTCTTGAACTTAGTGTGCATAAGAATCCCGGGTATGCCTATGAAATTGCACATTCCGGACCCTAACCTTGATTCTGTGTAGACCACGCTTTAAGAAGGTCTGCACCAAAGCTAGTGAGAAATTCAGGTGCTAAATAGACAAGTTCTTTTCTGTCTCCTGTGGGCCAGCTAGGGCAGACAAACGACATTTGAAATAACCAGAAGAAAAGGCAAAGAGTGAAGGAAGAGCCATCTAAGCCAAATTGGTTTTCCTGTCTAACAAGGATTAGAACCTCACATTTTGTTCAGGACCTCTCATTGGGTGTGAAGCAGCCCCAGTCCCTGGGACCGAGAAAGTTGGGGGGGGGGCGGCTAAGAAGGGGAGTGGGAGAGGAGCTCTCCTCTTTTCTTTATTATGGGGAGTCCCAAGGACAAATGCCTGATTTTAAAATGTATTTTTCAGCCTTTTCTGTCTCTAGCTGCAGGCCTTTGGGATCACAAGGGTGATCAGATCTGAATCACCATTTACACTTTGAAACAGATTCATTCCATACCATTGTGTTCTATCAAATTTGCATCTTAAGCCTTTGGTTTTACTGCATGATGAAAGGCATTGTTTCCTACTTAAAGGAAAATTAGCCAGCAGGATCAGAATAGAGAGCTTTGGATTTTGTTTTTAGGCCTGGACTGACTTCTGTACAAACCAAATAATAGTAGATCAGAGAAAGACTGTAAAGATTATTCTACTTTCATGATGCTAGGGAGTCTGCGGGCCAGTAAATCAAGAGAAATCAGAGGGAGCTGGTCTGACCTTCCTTCCCCCCTGCTCTGGCTGTGTGGCGCCCACATCATGGAAGACAGTGGACTGGGTATTCCTAACCCTGTGATTCCATTCGGGACCTCAGAGCACATTCCGAGACTGTGGTTTGTCTTATCCCCTCCCTGGTGCCATCATCTATTCCTGCCTCGCCCTCTGTCCTCCAACCTCTACCTCCCCCATTCAAACCAATCTGCAACTAGGCTGACTGCCCAGCTCAGTTTACCAACCTCTAGAACAACTAGTGAGGAATAAGGAGCTCCAGGATCAGTCAGGTAGTAGAGGGTGGGGTCAGGGAAGTCCTTTTCCTGAAGAAAGAGCAAGATAAAGCCTGCAGAGCCACAGACCCAGAGCTGGAGACGGGGTGCCCAACAAAGAGCCTCCTAGGGGTGGGGAGAGTCCTTCGTCTTTATGATGATGGTGACCGGCTCAAACTATGGGGGAAATTAGGGACCGTCACAGGAAAAGCCCTCCAAATTAACACAAATAGACAAATCCTGCAGGGGGAAAAAAATGAGAAGAAAATCGACAAGGATGCTTTGGGCGGGTGAAACGAATGACTGCTACATTTATGTGTCCTGCTCTGTTTTTATGCTTCCTTACCATGCGGCACAGTCTCTGGTGTGACAGTCACGAAATGCAGCAGGCATGTGCCGAGCTTTACCTAATATTCAGTATACTCACACTTGTAAACTCAGCTCCTCACAGCCAAGTCCTTCAGCGACACTGTTCTCGGCTTAAAGTTGAATATAAAGGAAAACAAAAAAAGAAAGAACACACACGGAACTCTGAGGAAACCTGAACGGCCACCGGCCAGGCTGACACAAAGGGGTTAAAAGTTAAGTGGAAGTCGAGCTTGAAGGAGTAAGACGGGCCTCTATATAAAGTTGAACGAGTCGTCTGGGGCCCACACAAACCTCCACCTTTTTTGGCCTCCACGGCGGCAACCCCGGCCCCTGCTAACGTCCTCCGCCTGTGGGACTGAGCGGGGAAGCTCACGGTAGTGGCGGCCAAGGAGAGGGGCCGGCCTTGCCAGGAATAAAGAGGGAGGGGAGGGGAAAAAGCCAGCTCGCCCACCCCGCTCCCGGGCGGAGGGCGGGGGCAGCGCGTCCCGCGGGCCGAGCGCCTCTCGGGCTGAGCGCATCTCTCCGGAGTGGCGCGGGAAGGATGCTGGTCGGCAGGGGCGCGCGCGCGGGGCGCGGGATGCCGCGGGGCTGGACCGCGCTCTGCCTGCTCAGTCTGCTGCGTGAGTACCGGCTGCGCGCCCGGGCGGCCGGGGTGGGTCCTCGCTCTCCCGCGGCCGAGCGCGCAGAGCCCCCGGGGCGCGGGGGGGAAAGGGACCCCGACCCCCACCCACGCCCCACGCCCACGGCGGCTCCGGGCTCCGGCGCGACCGGGGCCCTTTGAACCGTGCCCCGCTGGGAGCGGCGCATCACCTGGGAAGCGGCGAGGTGGACGGGCAGGGCGGGGGACCCCCGCCGCCAGGGTCAGCTCCCCAAGGTACGCGCCCTAGGCTTCCCGGAGTCGGAGCCCTGAGACTCCTTGGAGTTGTTTCTAAAGTAAAGCGCTTCGAAGATTGCCAGAGTCTGTTCGCGTGGCTGGAGGTGCAGAGCGCAAAGTTGGAGCCAGAGCCAGGAGAGGGGAGGAGAGAAGAGGGAAAGTTTTGCGTCTGGGAGTTGATTCCGAAAGCCCAGGCCTGAGCGGCTGCTGGGAAAAAAGCGCAGGCGCCCGCTAGACCACCAGGACAGGGCAAGTCTGAATTGGACCTTTAAGGAACGGGATCAAGGCCAGCCTGGGAAGAGGCCCCGGCTCCGAAGCCCTGGAGGCCCAGGAGTCCCGCGGAGTTAGATGACCAGGGGAGTATGGAGTAAAGAACAGACCTTGAAACGATCCTTGCCTTTAGGATGGGAAAGCTGAATTACAACTGCCTCTTCCCACACCCACTCCCACTCCCAATCCGCTGGAGAGAAGCTGGCGGCAGATGGAGACTGTTCTGCGCGCTGCCTCCCTCTCCCTGGGCACCCCCAACCCTGGCACCAACTGAGACTTGTTACATTTGGGGGCTTTTTTCTCCTCCCTCAAACCCCCCTCCCCAAGTTCTAAAACTAGTGAATAGGTTAGCAGCCTAGTGGATGTCCTTCCACTCACCCACACTTGCCCCTACTCCTTAAGCTCTTGCTCTCACTTTGGTGAGGAGGTAATAGACGCTTAATAAATATTTATTCTTAATTGCTTTCATTTGGGGATAATGTTCTCCATCTCATCGCCTTGTGTTTAGAAGCTTTTCAGCTTAGTTGGTTGTTCTCCCTTTTGCTCAAGATTCTGCTTCCAGCCCTCTGGGGCTCCCAACTCCCTACTCTTCCTCCCTCCGAAAGGCCACCCACCAGGGCCCCACAGAGTGACCTGGGCCTGCCAGCTAGGCCCCTTTGCTCTCATTGTCCTCTGCTGTCCCCCTCTGCGCCCACCCAGTTGGAGAGAGACTCTGGGCTTGAGAAAGCTCTAAGTTAGGCTCTGGGTTGACCAGTTGGCAGCTGTGGACCTGTTGGGCAGGGAAAAAAGCTGTCACAGAGCTGATGAAGTCCTAGACCGGGGAACTCCCCTGGGTGCTAGAAGGTGCTCTCCCAGCGGGGGGGAGTTGATGAACAGCTGATCAAATGTTCTTCTCTCCTTTGGCTACACAGCTTATGATGACCTGGTCCCGGGCCGAGTGAGGCCCACCCTTTTTTTATTTCCTCAGCTGGCCAATTTCAGTCTTGCCTTGGCCTGCAGCAGGAGGTGGGGAGAGAGACTGAACTCTGGCAAAATCTGGGCCAGATATGCTGAGAATTCCCCTGTCTCAGCTTTGGGGGTGACAGCTGGGGCATAGATCCCTATTTTCTTTCTTTCTTTTTTTTTTTTTAAAGTTTTTTTTTTTTTCAAAGATTTTATTTATTTGACAGAGAGAGATCACAAGTAGGCAGAGGCAGGCAGAGAGAGAGGAAGTGAAGCAGGCTCCCCACCAAGGAAAGAGCCCGATGTGGGACTCGATCCCAGGACTCTGGGATCATGACCTGAGCTGAAAGCAGAGGCTTTAAACCACTGAGCCACCCAGGCGCCCCTAGATCCCTATTTTCGATCTTGCCAGATGTCTTGGGTCAGTCTGGAGCTTTATATCTTCCCTGAGAACTTTCTAGGGTTTGTTTATTTATTTATTTATTTAATGCCAGGAGTCATTTTCTGTCCTGGTATACATTGTGGGACAAATGAGTGAGTGACCATTTGCTAACAGAGGAATATTGCAGGAATTTCGTGTGGTTACTGCAAATTTTAGGGCACTGAGGGGTTGATGGGTTTTGTGTCATGTACGCTGACAGAGAGCTTTGTTCCTGGAGGTCTTTCTGTCCCCATGAGAAGTTGGCATAAGGATGAGCACAACAGCCAACCAAAAGTAGACTCCTCGGGCTGAGGACGGGCTGCCTCGGTGGTGACCAGAGTCAGAGTGGGAGCTCAGAGGCCACCAGGTAGCACTGCCATGCCACCAGCTAGGAGGAGAAGCTTTTCAGGAGAATAGGAAACCCTGCTTGTCAGGCTCAGAGTATCTGTTTCCTCCAAGACCTCCAGGGCCTATCTTTCCTCTCTCCATAAGGACACCCCCCCCCCCACCGTCCCGCCCCTTCACATTCCTCTTCTTCCTTTGGGTCCTTCGTGCGTGCTGACCCCACACCCATATCCTGTCTGGGGCTACATGTAAGAGGGGAAAAAAGAAAAGGGAAAAGAATTTTATCAGATATTTTCCAGAAGAGAAAGGACTCCACCCTTTGAATCTCTGCCACATGGCGACTGAGGAGGAGCAGCCTTGGGGACCTCTGACTAATTCAGTGGCCCCCAGTGGTCGCCCTTGGAGGGTCGGTCCAGCTGGCAGCACCTTTGCCAATACGAGTCTCCAGCAGCATTCCTGTCAGACTGAGAAAACACGCCCGGGCATCTTTGTTCTTATCCCTTTGGCTCCACCTCCTGGGCCTCCTTGCTCCCGTGTCCTCACCTCTTTGCTTCTCTGAGTCTTTTGTCTCCAAGAGCTCAGGGCAAGGAGGGCCAAACTGCAGCAGACAAACTCGGGCGCAGCGTCTTACAAAAACAAATTTTAAAAAGAGGAACAAATTCCACTTCGCGGGGCCTCGTTGCCTGATTTCCTTTAGAGCCCAGGCAGGAGGGCCTGGGCTCACTTTCAGGGCTGGGTGGTTACTCAGCTCCGCCGAGGGCGCCTGGCCTCCCTCTCTAGTTGACTTTGCCTGATCTCACGAAATGGTCCCGAGTGTGGGGAAGTGAGAATGTGAAGGTGTGGAACAAGAACACAACACCACCCTCCAAAAGAAAACGCTCGGAGTTGCCAGGGCAGAATTTCCTATTTTTCTGGATTTTGACTTTTCTAATGAGAACATTCTCTTCCCTTCTCAGCTAAGAAATAAAAACACATTATCTATAATTTTTCATCCCAAAGGCTCCTGACTTTGCTGAGGAGAAAGGGGCATGCATCCTGGGGGAGTAAGCTGTGCACAAATAGGGATGGACCAAGGTGTCCTCCGTCGCAGCACCTGTACTCTGTGGCCTCCCCACCCCCATCCCAGACCAATCTGCTTCCCTTTGGATGTGAAGGAAAAGGCCTTTTGGCTTAATTGGGAAGTCTGCTTCTTTTTGATCTGTGGGGAAAAGACACTAAGAACCCACAACTGATACCTTGTAGCAGAGCAGCATCTCTAGATGGCCAGTTTTGTTGTTAAAGAAAATGTCTTGGGGCGCCTGGGTGGCTCAGTGAGTTCAGCCTCCATCTTTGGCTCAGGTCATGATCTCGGGGTCCTGGGATTGAGCCCCACTTGGGGCTTTCTGCTCCACAGGGACCCTGCTTCCCCCTCTCTCTTTGTCTACCTTTCTGCCTGCTTGTGATCTCTGTCTGTCAAATAAATAAATAAAATCTTAAAAAATAAAAAAAAAAAAAGAAAGAAAAGAAAATGCCTTAATGAATCCCTGGGTGGGGAAAACAAACAAACAAACCAGGCCCTGGATATGCAGGGACAGACAGAAGACTGAGATAAAAATTAAGTGGAACTTTGTGTTTAACGGGCCCAAGAGACGCAGCTGCAGGGATCCAGAGTCCAGAAGGAAGAGAGTGAGAGGAGGGGAGGTCCCTGAACCACCAAAGAAACAGTAGTGCCCAAGGGTGGAAAAGTCGCTTCAAGAAGAAACTCTCTGATGCGACAGGGGTGCTTAACACAGTGACGTCTAAGGAGTTCAAGCTTATGCCGTTGTCTCTTCTGGGTTGGGCTGCGAGCTGGCACCAGGCTCTCAAACCTCTGATAGACACACATTTGCCTGGTATTAGTGTGCTCTGGAAGAAAGGACTGGGTGCTTGTTTGGCACCAAAGAGAACGGCAGCAGCCTGAGGACAGGGAGGCACAGAGCTGCAGGAAAGGAGTCCGTGGAGAATGAAGGAAGAGGGGACTGGGGGAAACAGAGGGCCCCCAGGGAAAGCTCAGAGCCTGGGGCTCCAGGGTGAGTAGGTGGGGGCCAAGACCAGCTATTTTCCTGTTAAAGGGGAGTCCCAGTCCGCTGGTAGCCCCAGGCCACAGACACTTGGTTTATGCTCAACTTCTCAACTTCGATTCAGAGGAACCATAGGAAGGTGACAGGCGGGTTCTTTGTGCCAGTCCGAGATGCCCAATCTCAATGAAACACCTAACAAGCACACTTCCTCGCTGCTCCCGGAAAAGGCGGGTGGCACTTCCCCAGTTCATTCCATTTAAAAACAAAACAAAACAAAACAAAACAAAACAAACAACAATAATAAGATGTTGTTTTCAGCTTTTCTTTGTAGGACAATGAAGTTAGCTTTCTTGTATCTTCTAATCATTAACTATCAATTCTGTTCTTAATTAGAATCAGTTAATCTTCAGGAACTTTTTTTTTTTTTTTTAAGATTTTATTTATTTGAGAGAGAGAGAGAAAGAGCACAAGCAGGGGAAGCAGCAGAGGGAGAGGGAGAAGCAGACTCCCCCTGAGCAGGGAGTCTTATGTGGGGCTGATCCTGGGACTCCAGGATCCTGACCTGACCTGAAGGCAAAAGCCTAACCCACTGAGTCACCTGGGTGCTCCAATCTTCAGTAACCTCTAATCTAATTCTATTCTTGGAACGAGCACAGAACGAATGTGATCTTTCTTCCTGACAATCCTTACGGATCTGTCTGGCCCCACTAGATGATAAACTCCCTGAGGACAGGGATTATTTAATTTGGCATGACACCCACCCCACAAGGCAGGAAGGAATCTTCTCTTGTTCTGTGCTCCCCACAGCACTAAGCATGGTCCTTTACACATCACTGGTGCTTAGGACAAAAAATAAGTGTGACTAAATAAGTGAAATGAGTCTTGAATAAAGTCTTAAATAAATTATTTATTCTCCCTTCCCAGATTCTTCTTTTCTGGATCAGAGGTTGGCAAACTTTTTCTGTCAAGAGCCACATAGTAAATATTGTGGACTCTGGAAGCCATATGTTGTCTCTGATGCATATTCCACCCTGTTTTATGTTACAACACTTGAAACATGTAAAAGCCCTTCTTAGCTCACTGGCCATACAACGCACAGCCTGTGGGCGGTTTGGGTCCAGCAGCTGTTCGCCAACTCTCGATCTAGATGAAATAACTCCAGGCCCTCAACCATATGAGACTTGGTTTCTAGAGCTCTCCTAATTCTGCTTATCCACCCAGGGTTGCTCCCTAACTTAATAAATTCCATCTTCAACTAGAGCCCTCAATAAGACGGCTCTCCATAGAGGAGGTGGGCATGAATACGCCTTCCACGGGCACGGTGCCATCTGAGGGCTTCTCCTGAGCTCAGACGGTCGTGCTTCACGCCCTGAGTAAAACAGATAAGTCCAAGAGACGCTTCCGACACTAAAGAAATTAATAATGTAACTGAGCGACAAGACCTATACTCAGGAAGCAGTGTATATGATTTTGTGCCAGATAAGTGGCAGAGAGACGTGTCTGAAGGCCTCTGAGAAGCAGAAGGAAGGGGCCCCCGACTAAAGATAACCGCTATTTCTTGAGCGTTTACCAGCTGGGCTAACTGCTTTATGCCGCTTCTCTCCTCTGCTGCTCAAAACAACTAGGAGGTAGGGGCGGTTTTTATTCCCATTTCACAGGTAAGGTCTAGAGTGTGGAGGAACCCTCGTTCCAAGCCCTGACAGCAAGCATGGGGAAAAGAAACCTCGGTACAAGGTCTGAGGGCAAAGCTTACCCTTTACACGGAGGCTTCACTGACTTTTCAGAAACAGAGGCTGGGGGGCGCCTGGGGGGCTCAGTTGATTAAGCCTCTGCCTTTGGCTCAGGTCATGATCCCAGGGTCGTGGGATGGAGCCCCACATTGGGCTCCTTGCTCCACGGGGAGTCTGCTCCCCGCCCCCACTCTGCCTGCAGCTCCCTCTGCTTGTGTGTGCTCTCCCTCTCTCTGACAAATAAATAAATAAAACCTTAAAAAAAAAAAAAGTAAAGAAAAGAAAAAAGAAAAACAGGCTGGGGCTTCCCAGCAGAGGCAGCAGGCTGCTGCTTCCCAGTACTCTCTCCTGGTGGGCTGAAATACCCAAGAATTCCTCCCAGAGACCCCTCTGGGGCCGGCTGCTGCCAGGATTGGAACAGAAGGGTCGGATGCAGCCTGCTGACCCAGAGATCAGGAAACACCTGCAAAAACCCCCACTAAACCTAAGAGGGTCTTTGGAAAGCAAGACCAAGAGGCACCTCAGTGTCTCAGTCAGTTAAGTGTCTGCCTTGGGCTTGGGTCATGATTTTGGGGTCCTGGGATCGAGCCCCACAGTGGTCATGGAATCCTTGCTCAGCACAGAGTCTTCCTTCTCCCTCTCTCTCTCTGCCCTTCCCTCACTTGTGCTCTCTCTCTCTTTCCCTCTCCTATAAGTAAATAAATAAAATCTTAAAAAACAAAACAAGTCCAAGTATAGTCTCCAAGACATGAGAATTTAGCTGGTTAGGGAGCAGAGTTTTCTGGATCAGAGATGCTATACACCCTCTTTCAAGATGAAAAGATTCTCCATTTTACTTGTAGGTAGAAATATCTTAAAAATGTAATATCTTGGGCCCCTGCTTCCTTAGGGTGTCCCTCAAAAAGAGGACTTTAACTTTTATGACTCAGTTGGATGAGGAAAATAATTTGGTTATGGTGCAACTCAGTGACTTTGTTCATGCTTATTAAGGTGTATGTATTTATTGACTCCTACCCTAAATGATTCCAGACTGGTGTGGGTTTTAATACCCATGTCTGTTTTTCATTTATCTGTTTCTTCTTTTATAAGCTGTTGTTTCTCTTTATTGATTGCTTCTAAGAGTCTCTAAGTTTTAGCTTTAGCTAGGATATCTGATAACAAAGCTTGTTAGAACCACGTGGAAAACAAGAATAATCGCCTCGGAATAAGTACTTATAAGTTAAAAGCATTACTTTTACTACATGACTTGCGTGACCTCTATTTGGCCATTTTGGCTTCTTACCCTCATTTTGCTAACTACCTGATACCTTGTTTCCTCCCTTTGTCCCAATATCAAACAGGTTACCCACAGTCAAATCAGTTGCTTAGGGAGACACAGCTAATAAAGGTAGAATCAGAAGTAAACAGCAGAAGATAGCCTTTTGTTTGATTTTAAATTGTACTTTTGTTGGATTTTAATCTGTTTGTAAATTTTAAAATGCACTGTTGGGTTGGGGCTAAGGGTTATGTTTCTGAAAGGCTCCAGTCAAGAATGCAATGGGGCGGTGCTTTCACCATTGTCTCCTAGAATCTAACTGGTAAGCTGCTGTAACTCCCTTATGGGGTTGGGGGAAGCTCAGATAAAGAAGGCTCAGCATTTGATGGTTTAATGCCATGGGGACGTGTGTGGGAAGATGGGATATAAAGAGACCTGGGGCCAGTCTTGCTTCATGTAAATTTTATTCCTGTGAGATGCAGTCTTCTCATGGGAGCCTTAGAAGCTGGGAAACCACGAGGTTCCCTCCTGGCCAGTCCCTCTGCTGCAGCCCCTTGGTTGGACTGGCTTCCAGGGCCCGACCACTGTGACCCTTCGCTCTACACCAACTCACAACATACCCCGTCACTGAGCCTTGCCTTTCTGGTCTCCATCTTTGATCTGTTTCTCCAGGTTCTCAGCAGGCATCCCTGCCCACTCCAGGCTCAGGGACGTGATTCTGAGGTTGAGCTTTCATTCTCTTTGCTGATGGATCCTGCTACCTGTTGCTCAGAATTTGGCCAGCTTGGGGGGCAAGAGGAGGCTGCGGCCACCGGGAGCCAGACCCTAGTGGGTCAGTAGCTGGCCTGGGTCCCGGGTTGCTTCACTCATCTGGCACAGACACCTCCATCCTCAGAATGAGCAGCAGGTCTCCGCTCACATCTGGAAAAGTTCAAAACTGTTTGCCTGGGTGAAGGAGGCCCTGGGGGAGGGGATTCAAAAGCATGACATCACCTCAGTCAGACCCAGCTTTCTTTGGAAAGAGAAAAGGGCTGGGCCAGGCTGGGCTGGCCTAAGCCAGATAGGATTCCCAGGACTTGATGTGTTGGAAGGAAGAAGAGGAAAGGGTGGGAAGGAAGCATGATGTCAAGGGGGAGTTCCAGCGGTGCCTTGGAGTCGTACCCAGGGAGGATGATCCTTCAATTCAGTGACCACGTGTCCCCACCCCGTGCCCCCTTCAGTGAGTTTATACCTTAGGGGCAGATTGCTAAACAGGTCCTATCTAAGGGCAGTGGAAGACTGGATCTGCTTCCCAGGTATTTTATCTTGATAAGCCCACCTTCCACCTGGCCCAGATAGGAGCCCATTCTTTTCTGTCTGGAAGGGAGGGGGGAGGATGCATCCTGATTCTTAGCAGTTTAGACTCCCTGACCCTCTTCCTCCTTCCATTCAAGTGTCCGCTAAACCTCAGAGGCCCCATTGCTCTCTGCCCCACGTAAACTATGGCTTCCCCTCTTGGCCAAAACCTTGGTGCCCAAAACCTTGGCCAAGATCCTTATCTCTAAAATGGAGATGGTAATATCACTTCTTCTTCCTGCTTACCTGCACATAATATTAAGATATGATTACTGTCCTCACCATGCATATCAATCTACTTGTAGCAGGTGGGGAGGGAGGCAGATGTGGGAGCGTGAGACCGCTCACCGATTTTAAGGGCAGCATTCTTGGTCCCAAGTGAATTACAATGAAACAAAACCCTAATTTCGCTCTGGATGCTGAGGGAAAGAAGAGGTGTCATTCTACATTACTATTTACCTGGAAACCCCCCAAAATACAGACCTAGATCTTAATCAGGAAAATTTAAAAATAAGCTTTGGGTGGCCTGGGATCCTCAGGCATCTTACCTTAAGGGTGGTGCTGCTGGACGCTGACCTCTGGGTACCAAGTCTGTCCCCAACGTTCCTAAAGCCCAACAAGAGTAGAATAGAGGCCCTCAGTCTTATCTAAGTACTCCCAAGTTATCAGTTAGCTTATAAATGAAATATCCTCTAGTCCCTTACCTCAAAAAACATACCTTCATGGCCTTCTGGAAGGCCAAGTTTGAATTTGGGACCCTGTCGGTCTCTGAATTCAAGGCCACAGTGTGGCTGAGCAGGAAGAGATGGCCTTTGGTCCCAGCGTGTCCTTCTGGCCTTTTCCCCCACAAATCTGGCACACATTGTGGGGGATCTTGCATGCAAGTGATGCACAATCACCCACATGCTTCACGTGTCCCCCTTCTTCCTGAAACAGCCACCTCTTGCCCACCCTCATACCTTGGAGGTGCATTCACCCTCTGAAGGATGGCAACTGGGAGAAAAGGCCCCTTGAAGATCCTCAAGTGGGCAAAGAGCCATTTGGGCAAGAAGTTCTAGGAGTTCTGGTCCCCACCGTATAACCTAGAAGAGGTTGGGTGCTAGACTCCTCATGGTTTGGGGCAAGGCAGTAGGAGGAGGAACAAAATACAGACTTTAAAGCTCAGGGTCCAGTCAGGAGGCTTCTCCTCTCTGGGTGTAAGGATGGCACTGGGAGGTGCCCCAGCAAACACGGAAGGGCAAGGACCCTCAGGAAGATCTTCAGAGAATAATTAAATCCAGGAACAGTATGCTATACCAATTCAACATTTGTTGTTCATTTTCCCAACGATCCATGGAGGGAAAGACACTTACTCTTGAGATGGGTAAACTGAGACACACACAGAGACACACAGGCACACGCATTAAACTATGTGGTTATTGGCAGAGCCAGAACTAGGCTTTCTTCCCACCCCATTTGATGGGCAGCCAGGCCTTATGTTCTCTAATCCATCCACTGGATTCCTAGGTCAGAGCTTCTTGAAAGAAATCTTGGGGCCGGGGGGTGGCCTTCTGAGTTCCTCAACAAAAGACATGGAAAGGAAGGGTTTGCAGACCATAAGGGAAAGAATGGAGGGAGTTTGGGAGTGGGAAAGCCTTAGACTGAGAGAAGCTTTTTAAGGGGGTTGCCTAGAGATGGCATGACTCTAGTGATTATTCCAAGACTGTATTACTCTAGGGGATAGAGAGCAACAGAAGAGAGGAAGACCCATTAAAAAGGAAATAAAGGTACTTCCTCTCCTATAGTTTAGATCTCTGTGATATTTATTCAGATAGAATTTGATATTTTAATATTTTATTTAACATGTTACAAACATTGCCTTATAATCTCATGTGGCTTTAGTTTTTTTTTTTCCACAATTGTTTATCTGTGATGATTATGGTATGTGAAATGCATCTAGCATTTATCCTGTTGTAATTCATTTAGCTGCTTTCCACTTTCCCCTCCTATAAATAGTACCATATTAGACATTTGGTGCATGCAAGCTTTTCCTTCCTTATTTTCCTAGGGAAAATCTAGTAGTGAGAAATTAGTCACCTGTCCAGAAGGATATTCTTGATGTCATGATGTCATGAGACTCCAGGATGATTTCGGTTCTGACTTGTCCTCCTCGTTTCTTTATAGCCTCTGGGTTCACAACTGTGGAAAACATAACTTCTATTACCACACATTCAACCCCCCAAGAATTAACTTCAGCTGTTTCTGCAAATGTATCCAACCAGGAAACCACCACACAAAGTCCTCTTGGAGATACCACCCTGCTCTCTGTCTCTCAGGACACCAGTGGGACCACAACAGCCATCTCAGGTAAAGTGCTTGTCTCAGGCCCCAGAGGGCTGCTGCTGGTGCCTGGGTAAAGCATTAGGATATTGCCACCACCAGGCCTGCTTTCCCCCACAGATGGAAATACGCAAGCCCCGTGAAATATGATTTGTGCGTCATGCTTAGGGGACCCTGAAGTAAGTTCTTGATGATTCTCCTATAGTGACAGCTTGCTCTCGGGCAGCTTTGGCAGCTAGTCCTGATCAGTCATTCTCCTTGTACTCTGCTCTCGTGCTGAGTTCACGTTAGTAATGAAATAAGGATCAGATGAGGACTCCCTAGAAATCTCTAATCTCTTCAGGTTCAAAGTGCTTTTTGACTTCTTTAGGGTAGATCAGAATCCAGTTCAATGTTAGAATCCCAAAAGAACCTCTAGTAATATTCTCAGTTATAGCTGTGGTTCCAACAGCTGGCTTGAAATCACTTTGGTAAGGGTTAGGACATGAAGTAGCTCTTAACTTCCCAAATTCCCTTTTCTGGGAAGTCCATGCCAATATCATTCTCTATAAGATTTTAATTCAAGATGGTGAACTGAGATGTGTGTAGGGGTGTGTGTGTGTGTGTGTGTGTGTTTATGCACACATGTGCACATGTACACTTGTGTTTTTGTCTATTTCAGAGACTACAGTCAACATCACATCTACCTCTGAGATCATCCTAGTGTCTGGGACCATGAACTCTACCGTCCAGTCACAGACCTCTTTAGCTACCACAGTAACTTCTATCCCCACCAACTTTTCAACTTCAGCTATGACCTTGCAGTCCAGCCTCCCACCTGGAAATGTTTCGGATCCTCCATACAATAGCACCAGCCTTGTGACATCCCCCACTGAATACTATACCTCCTTTTCTCTTATCCCAAGTATCATCAAGGTATGTGAATTGGGCCAAAAGTGGCAGATTGCCCCCTCACTTCATATTTATGCAGACCCTCTCTTCCTGTCAACCTCTTTTCATCCCAACCAGTGAGATTTGGTTCATGTACCAATTAATAAGGTAAATATGCAGCTTAGGAGTGCCTGGGTGGCTCTGTGAGCTAAGCGTCCAATTCTTGATTTCGGGTCAGGTCATGACGTTGGGACTGTGGGATCGACCCCCATGTTGGGCTCTGTGTTCAGCAAGGAGTTGATTGGAGATTCTCTCTCTTCCTCTCCGTCTGCCCCTCTCCCTCCTCAATGCTCTCTTTCTGTCTCTCTAAATAAATATATATATATTTTTTAAGAAAATAGGCAGCTTAAATATTGCTGGAAAGGATAGACAGGGAAGAGAGGAGTAGAGACAGGTAGCTGATCTATATTGTAGGTGTTGCATTTCTAGGGAATAGAAAGTCGGGGTGGGGGGTTTCTTGAAGGTCTGCTGTGGTTCTTGCTCGTACCCTTGGTCTGGGCTTTGACCAGGGCACCATCTTCCTTTGGGCATATTTAGAGACCATATTCCATTTAATGGGGTGACTTTTCCCAAAATGTTTAGGACAACTCCCATTTCCTGCATGTGAGAGGGTTTGACAGTATGCCAGGAATAGAGAAGCTGTGAAGAACTGGGCAGACCAGGGATGATGAGCTCAGTGTTGGGGTCCGTGGTTGTCAACAGCTTTCAGCAGGAAGGGGAGAAAACATGGGGGCGTGGAGCCTGAAGGCAGGCATGAGGAACCTGTCTGGGTTTCTATTTTTAAAGGAGCCAGACGAGGAATCTGGAGAGTCCTAGGGGCCAAGAAGAAAAAGAATGTCACCAGGTTCTGCCTGGCTACCCCATTATCTGTTTGCTTACATGGCCTTACTTGCAAGTATATAATCCATTGCAGGGAAAACAGCCCCAGTGGGAAATGTTTTTCCCCTCTTCCTTTTCTGTACCATCCAAGCTAATGTTTACCAAGACTGCAAATAGCTACTTGCTGGCAAGCCTGGGCTAGTAACACAGGTTTTGACTATCTGATGGGGATGGGAGTGAGACGGAGGAAGGGAGGAACACCATTATATAGCTCTAGTCCCCTAACATCTTTAAATTTCCTTTTTCCTAAAACCCCTTAAGAGAGTACCTCACAGAAACTAAATTGGAAAAGCGGTAGGGGGAGGGAGAGTGGGGAGCAACGATACTGGCTTATTTACTTTGTTTTTGTTTTAATACAGGGAGAAATCAAATGTTCCCAAGTCAAGGAAGTGAAATTGACCCAAGGTATCTGCCTAGAGCTAAATGAGGACTCCAGCTGTGTAAGTCAGACTCCCTCCATCTCACCTCTATCCTTTCCTCCTCCCTCTTCCACAACCCTTTCTGAACATCCTTAAGCCATCTTGGACTGGATGAGACTTGGGTGGGATGGGGAGAATTTAGCTTGGTCAGGCACTTTTCAACACTGAGCTTTTGGGTTTAGGGAGTAAGAGGCCCCCTCTGGTGGGCAAAGAAGGCAAAAACAATTTTATTTAAATTTAGTTACCTTTTTCCCTCCTCTTGAGTACATTGAATACGTACATTGTCAGATTTAAGTTTACTTTTGTGTTAAGAAAGTCTTTAGTGAAACATAAACCAGTAACTTAAAATACCAATTTAGTATTATAATTGACAAATAATGTTTTAATCTATATAGAATGTCTTTATGCTGTAATGCTGTATTTTCCATGTAACTGATTTTCCTAACATTTATTGAATGATCCCCTCCATTGTTGATTGGAATGCTGGTTTGTTTTCTTTTTTTTTTTTTTTTCAAGCTTCTATTAAGTTTTTATATGTACCAGGGCATATTCTTCAGAGCTATTTTATTTGTTTGATTTGTCTTTTTTGCTTATTTAAATTTTTAAAAATTATCGTCCTTTTACATTATAGTACTTTAAATATCCATCTAGGCAGGTCGTTGCTCACTACACTGTAAATAAAAATGTATTTTTTGTCTATTCTTTTAGAAAAACTTCAGAAACATCTTGTCAAAATTAAAGAAATTTTTTTTCATTGGAGCCACTATAAATCCCTCTATATTTTTCTGGTCTACTCTTGTACTGTTCAGCATATTGACTTTTTAGTTTTTAAAAACTAAAAGCTATGTTTTTTCCCTGTAGGTTTTATGAACTTTTTAAAGTTATTTATAATATAGATTCCCCATTAACTATTCTAATTGATCACTGGTGGTATATTAGAAAGTTGAGTTCTGAAATTTATCTTGGGTTTAGCCTTTTTCTTTAACTTACTTGTTACTTACAAGAGCTTTCTAGTTGATTCATTTTGTTTGTAAGGCCAGCTGTCATGTTACCTACCACTGCCGCTGTACATTGTTTTTCTCCTCCCTCTTAGTAGTTACACCTTGTTTCAGTTTCAGGTCTTATTGCATTGGTAAGACTATACAGTAAGGCATTAACTTTTAATGGTGATAGCAGACGTCCTTGCTTTGTTTCAGTAATCTTTCCTGACAGTTACAATTTCCTCAACTAAGAATGGAATGACAGGACTCTTCCTATTAAACTTGTAGGAAAAAACATTTCCTTACTGGTTGGGAATCCATTTAAGGGAGCCATGTATGTGGTGTGTGATTGCATAGATTGGAAAGGACCTGGGTGGACTATAGTCTGTAGAAAACATTCGGTTAGTTATTTTGTCCATTCTGACTACCCGTTTTACCTGGGATTATCGGTTAGGTCATTCTGACTCACAGATCTTTTAAAATTATACCTAAGGTCTTTATTTAGCCTAGGACTTTTAAAAAAACAATGGGAATTGCAAAGACACAAGTTCACACAATAGACTAACAAGTGCAATTTGCAAAATAGTGAACTTAAACATGAATGTACAATGTACAGGTAATACTCTGTACTGATTTTCAACTCTACTTATTTTTTTTAAATTGCCAAACCCTTTGGTAATTATAGCTTTAAAAAAGTGAGTTTTGTGTGTGTGTGTGTAATATCCTGGTTAAGCACTTATTTTCCTATGCCAGAATGCTGCTTCTTTGTCCCACCGATTTAGAACTAATTGCCGAGCATTCTAAGCATCTGTCCATTGTTCTTTTTTTCTTTTTTTTTTTTTTTTTTTTTTTTTTTTAAAGATTTTATCTATTTATTTGACAGAGAGAAATCACAAGCAGGCAGAGAGGCAGGCAGAGAGAGAGAGAAGGAAGCAGGCTCCCGGCTGAGCAGAGAGCCCGACGCGGGGCTCGATCCCAGGACCCTGGGACCATGACCTGAGCCGAAGGCAGCGGCCCAACCCACTGAGCCACCCAGGCGCCCCTTTTTTTTCTTTTTTTTAAAGATTTATTTATTTATTTATTTATTTATTTGACAGGCAGAGATCACAAGCAGGCAAAGAGGCAGGCAGAGAGAGAGGAGAGAGCAGGCTCCCTGCTGAGCAGAGAGCCTATTTCGGAGCTGGATCCCAGGACGCTGGGATCATGACCTGAGGCGAAGGCAGAGGCTTTAACCCACTGAGCCACCCAGGCGCCCCTGTCCATTGATCTTTGAGGTTCACATTTAACTAGGGTCATCATTCAAGACAAGTGCCGGAAACTTACTGCTATTCCAGAACCAACCCCTCTTATTGTGCTGTGGTTGCTTTCTCTCTGTATTCTTTACTGTCTCCTCTATTCAGGCCACAGCTGAGGTCTGTGCTCCCTTCTGAGATCTGGGGAGGCTCTGTGTAGGGATGAAGAAAGGCAGCAAGCCCTCTGGCATCCTGAGGAAGGCTTCTGCCCCGCTCATGATGAATGAGCTCTACGGTAGCACCCGATCCTGCTACCGGTTCCCTGGTCCCTTTGCCACTGCTGGTCCCCCTTTCTTCCTGAGGGCTCCTCTGCCCCAGCCCCTAAGCAGCAGTACCTCCAAAGCCGCCCCAAGGTAACTTTTCCCCAGTCAGCAATCCTTGCTCAGAATCTTGGGCCAAAGTTCCCGACTGTGTTTCAGATTCCTTTTCCTTGAGTCCCAGTGCGCGCTTGTCTTGATCAGTCTGTTCCGGGGGCTGTGAGCGGCATGGTGCCTGCTCCTTTTCCTTGGGTTGCATTTGTACTCTTAGCATCAGAGGGCCTCAAGGCACTGGTTCTAACCGTGGGAAACTCAAGTCCTAGTCACAGCCTAATGAGAAGCATGAAGGACTTGAATTCCTATAGCATCGTGTCCTTGAGTACTTGGGTCATGTTGGCTGCTCCTGTATCAGGGGTAGTGTTACCCATGACAGAGCTATGGATGCCTGTTCTCAGCCCTCCAGACGCTCGCTCTGCACTGGGCCGCACGGAGGATTTGACCTGGCAGCGCTCACTGTGTGTATCAGACAGACCTATCTTCTGTCCGTGTGTCTGCAGACACTTATTTCTCAGCCTCTCTCCTTTTGCTCCCCAGCCTCACCTTTAGACAGAAATCACCAGCTGGGGGAGGGAAGGCAACCCCATGCTCTTCTCAAGCACCTGCTACCCCGTCTTCAGGTCCTCATTAGCAGCCCCTGTCACTCGGAGTCTGACTTTCATTCTCTCTGCCACGGCGCCAGGGCAATTTAGTTTTTTGTGGTTATGGTTTCCCAAATACTTACCAAAATGTGAGATGACTTTGTTCTCTTAGACTCTACCCCTTTATCCAGGGGGGAATCCACCAAGAAAATTTTTAGTGGTGGCAAAGTACACATAACATAAAATATACAACCTTACCCATTTGTAAGTCCACATACCGTTCAGTGGTATTAGGTGGTCTTAAGAACATCCACATTGTTGTGCCATCTCCAGAACTCTTCATCATCCAGGGCTGAAACTCTACACACATGAAACCACCTCCTAGGTCCTGGCCACCATCATTCTACTTTCCGTCTGTATGAATTTGATGACTCTGGGTACCTCACGAGAGGGGAGTCATACAGCTTTTATATTTTTGTGACTGGCCTTTCTCACTTAGCATCATGTCCTCAAGTGTCAGAATTTCTTCCCTTTCAAGGCTGAAGAATATTCCATTGTTCATATAGACCATATTTTGTGGATCCTTGCATCTACCAAAGAATTCTGAGATCGCTTCCAGCTTTTACCACAGTGAATAATGCTGTTGTGGACGTGAGTGTACAAATATCTCCTTAACACTCTGATTTCGTTTCTTTTGGTTAGATACTCGGAGGTAGAATTGTTGCATTATATGGTAAATCTATTTTTAAGTTTTCTAAGACTCGCCATACTGTTTTCCACAGCAGCTGTGCTGTTTTGCATTCCAACCAACAGAGCACCAGAGTTCCAATATGTCCACATCCTCACCAACGTTTATCATGTTTTTTATACAGTAACCATCCCAATGAGCAGGAGGTGGTATCTCCTTGGGATTATGATGGGCATTTCCTGATGATTGGTGATGCTGAACATCTTTTCATGTGCTTACTGGCCATTTGCATATCCTCGTTGGCAAAATCTCTATTCAAGCCATTTGCCCAGGAATTTGTTTTTGAGAATTACCTTTCTTTCTTCCAAGCCACATGTGTTTCTATGCCGAGGCTGTACCTACTCAGCCAGCTCACATCACCCTTATTCTGTCACATTGACTCCATCGAAGGCAGTTTGCTTCCAGCCTCCAGATCATCTCCCCCAGCCCACGCCTTCCTTGCCCTCTGCCCAAACACTAAAGGTCAGTTTCCATGCAGAAAAAAATAACTTACAGATGGAGTACAGATGAAGACAGTGTGTGTGTGTGTGTCTCTCTCTCTTTTTTTAAAGAATTTTATAAAGTTCTTAAAAATCAATTTATTTATTTAATTTAATCTAATAATTTATTTATTTACTTTATCTCAGAAAGTGAGAGAGCACAAGCAGGCAGAGTAGCAGAGGGAGAAAGAGATGCAGGCTCCCCACTGAGCAGGGAGCCTGATGTGGGGCTCAATCTCAGGACTTTGGGATCATGACCCTAGCCAAAGGCAGTTGCTTAACCAACTGAGCCACCTAGGCACCCCAACAGTGTGTCTCTTGCAGAGAGCCTGAGATCTAGAGACAGCCTAACTCCTTGCCCTTGGCCTGCTGCCCCCTTGTTGTATGACTTGTAGCAGGCCCTTCACTCTAGTCGCTAAATGAAAACAAGGTTTTGCCTCCAATGTCAAACTCACACCCTAATAAAGTGGGAGAGAGAGAGAGCGAGAGCATGAGAATTGATTCTAAAATCTCAGCACTGAAAACCCTTAAGGCTCATTTAGAAAAATACCTGTCCCTCTCCTCCCCACTCCAGTGCTTAACATGCTTCTTTAACATGTTAAAAGTTTGAGGTTGCTACCAGGAAAGGTTAGATGGCTTTATTGTTGTCCGTATTATTTTTGCAAAGTACCATGTGTGAACAGATGTGGCTAGGGGCTCACAAATCTGATTCTCATGAGCAAAATGGCAAAGGCTGTGGCTTCCTCCTGCCCACTCTCCCATGATATCTGCCCACAGCCTCTCTGGGGGGAGGATGTTTATTTCAAGCTTCCGGAGAAGCATTGTGCTTTGTTCAGGATCCACCTGCTCCTCTCCGGCCCCGACACAATTCACTGATGCCGCTGGACTCCAAAGTGGGAGGCTGGCCGCTGTTATTCCCTTGAATTCAGTCCAAGAAACTAAGCGAAGGGTGTAGGGACCCTGTGTGGAGGCCAAACCAGTTGGGACCTTAAGTTGAACAACAATTCAGTGAGTTCTTTTGTTTGTTTGGTGCTATGCTTAGGGCAACCTGGGTTCAAAATGATGGAATTATGTAATGTACACCCACTCCCCCAGCTAAGAAGCCTTACAGTCTAGCCAGAATGAAATAACTCTGACTGTAAGGCAGAATATAATCAAACCTCGATGTGTGGATTCTGGGGGATAGGGTGTGCGTAGTGTTGCTGTTATTGAATAGTAATCGTACTATGCGGTTTGTCCAGTGTCCCCTTAAGTTCTACACACTTTGTGCGCTGCTCTTCCTACAACATCTCCTTGGTCACAACTCAGTCTTCAGCTGAGGAAACTCACACTCAGACTAGCTGCATGACTTGCAAAGAACCTAGTCAACAGCAGAGGCAAGGTTGATGCCCAGTCTACGCAAGATAGGACCACTTCATGGAGGAGGTGGGAGTCTTGAAAGATGGAGAATCCGAAGGAGAAGGTGGTGTCCTTCCATCTTCTCATAGCCAAGGTTGTGAAGGTCACAGGCTCTCACACACTTGGGCTTCCCTTGTGGTACCCCGCACCCCCGCGCCATCTGAAGGCCTGTCCCTACCAGCTTTTCCAGCACAGTTTCCCCATTCTCCAAGGCTTACTTTGTCACATTTCTGCTAACCCCAGACCTGATGTGTGCTCACCCTCCTCTGAATGTCCAAGCACTTTACGGTCCCTTTGTTGTGGTGCCTACCATGGAACTAGCTCTGCCACCTGTCTCTTTGTGCCTCAGTTTCTTCATCTGTCAAATGGGGAGGATGATAACACCCATCGCAGAGGGTTATGCAAAGCCTAAGTGAGTCAGTACATGTAAAGCACTCAGAGCAGCGCTGGAGACGTAGTAAGCGTCATGTATGTTCACAGCCAGGCACGCAGACTGAGAGCCCTGACCCTGGGGCGTTCATAGCTGCCCTCCCCCCCCCCCCCACCACACCACCACGCACTGGATATATGTGCAGAGATTTTCCCACAGCCTCTTACAATTCGGCTTCCCACGTGTCAGAAGAGGTGACTATGGTTGAGGTGCAGCTTCTTAAGATTCTGTGGTTTGAGGAAGTTTGTGCCATTTTGTGTGGCTTTGTCTAGATTGTGCAGGAGCCCTTGTCCCTCTGCCTCTCAGGCAGGAGACGTACCTCAGCCAGAGACTCCAGAAGCCCAGAGTCACCCAGGGCAGGACTTCTGTCCTCCTCATCCAGAAGGCATGGTTGTGTGTGTGTGTGTGGGGGGGGTGCTCACAGGGGAGCAACAGAAGGCTCCCCGAAGAGAAAGGGGCCTAGAGAAGAAGGAGACCAACCGCGCGTCCAGACTGCCCACGGCAAATGCTCTTTGTAAGAACCAGATTTTTCCAGAAACAGGGCCTTTATCCAAGTACTTCCTGAAAGACCTTTGCCTCAGGGGTGAAACAGTAGTGGCTCGAGAACTCATTTTTCTGTGACCTTGGCTCTTGAGGGCCTCCTGAGGCTCCCTCTGGACTCCTGTCTCTCGGACGTGGAGGTGAGCTGGCGCCGCTCTTCGGGCCTCCTCCTCCGAGCCCAGGGAGCTGCTCTTCGACTCCCTTAATTCCAGCTGAGGGAAGAAAGCTTGGGCCTCGATCCAGTCCCGACTTTGCCTTGTGCAGGAGCAAAGGAGCCTGGCTTTCCCGCAGTAGGAAAATACCCAGGCCCCCTTCCAAGCCGGGAGCGCCCCAAGGCGAGGCGCGGCCCCACAAACAGGAAGCGCGCCCCCCGGCGGAGGCTCGGCGCGGACGCGTCTTACACGCGCCGGCAGTTTTCCCCGAACAGGAAAGCTGGCGGAGCTGCTCAGGCATTTCCTCCTCGCCATCTGCCGTCCGGACGGAGCAGAGAGTCTTGGTTTCGGTTCCTTTCCTGGGCGGGGCGGGGTGGGGGGCGCCCTGACCGAGGCTGCTGGAACACCCCACCCCCCCCCCCCCCCCCGCGCCCCGGGACGAGCGGGGACAGGGAGTTGGAAGGGCACAGCCGCTGTTTGCGATTCATCCCCGGCCGGGGACTCGGCTGCCCAAGAACACGTGAGGGTGTGTCCGCAGGGGGCTGGGTTCCGGGGTCCGAGAGTCAAACCCGCGACCCGGGGAAACCTGTGACCCTCAGGGACAGCTAGGCTCCAGGCCGCTAATGAGGAAAAGGGGGTGTTGGGAAAATTCCGCTTCAGTCTGACTCAGGCTCTGGGCGAGCCCCCTGGGGGGAGGAGGGAAGGGCCCGCGGATGCCACGGACTCTCTAGCCAGAGATTTGTACTCTGTTCCTCACTTCCCTGGGGTTTTCCTCCAACATTCCGGGCTGTTGTAACCTTGAAACAAAGGATTTTGCTCTTTGTCAGTTACACCCTGTTCCTATTTTCTGGTCTTGGCAATTTCTTCTGAATTTAATTGGAAATACTATATGTGTGCAGGGACGGTCCTTAATAATGTTCCATGAACTCGTCCCCGGCCCCCTTACAGTGCCACCTACGATACTGAATCATAGATGTTTTGGTACTGCGAAATTCTGGAGCTTTTTATTTATTTTTTTTTTTTCTGATTAGATTTTTTCCACGTATACAGTTCACAGGATTTTTTTTCCCCCTCTAGTTATAATTGTAGGGGGAAAGAAAGGGGCCTTCCTATTTAGAGAGTAACAGTGTGACTTGAATCAGGATTGTTGCCTGACACTCCGGATGCAGTTCAGGGTACGTGGGTAACCTCACCTTCTGCTCGCCATTTCTCTCTGTCTTCCCAGGAGGACTTTAAGAAGGACAATGAAGAGAAACTGACCCAAGTGCTATGTGAGGAGGAGCAGGCTGAGGCTGGGGCCGGGGTGTGCTCCCTGCTCCTGGCCCAGTCTGAGGTGAGCCCTCACTGCCTGCTGCTGGTCTTGGCCAACAGAACAGGTAAGGGGTGCCTCTGCCTTGGGGCCTGGGGGGGGGAGTGGGGCTGAATTTCGAGGTTCCTGAACAGAAATCTAGTATTTGAGCTTAAAGAGCACAGGTGCTAGGGAGGGGAGCTAACTATGGGAGAGGCTCTCCTAGGATGGACTATCCTGGCCATCAGACCGTCATCTAGAACATTCCAGGAGGACACAGCCCTTCCAGCTTCTAGATTCAGCAGCCCCTGTTTCTAATTCTAGAACGTTCCAGTAAGTTCCAGCTTCTGCAGAAGCACCAGACTGACCTGGAAAAGGTAAATTCTCTAAGATGATGGACATTCTCAGAGGGAGAACTGGGTCAGGGGAATTCACTCGAGTAGGGGAGAAAGCAATTCCTTTTTCTAGACCCGTCTCTCCTATCTCTCCTTCCCTGACAATCTTTACCTTTCTGTGCCTGAACCAAAATTTTATGGTGCAGCTTGATCAAGAGATGTCAGTCTTAAATCCTGTTTAGAAAAATCCCTGAGGTCAAAGTCTTGTGTTTCTCTACTCTTTGGTCTAGCGTGGGCTCCAGAACTCACATCCCACACGGGACGGTCTGTCTTTTCTGTATCTTGCCTTCCAGCTGGGGATCCGTGGCTTCACCGAACAAGATGTTGGGAGCCACCAGAGCTATTCCCGCAAGACCCTGATTGCACTGGTCACCTCAGGGATCCTGCTGGCTATCTTGGGAACCACTGGCTATTTCCTGATGAACCGCCGTAGCTGGAGCCCCACAGGAGAAAGGCTGGTCAGTTTGGGGGTCCAGGGTGAAGAAAATGAGGAAGATAGTGGCCTTCTGGGGCAGTCCACAAATGTCATGAAGTGGGGGGAGGAGAAATCTCAGAAAAGGTATTTCTGTGCCCTCACACATGGACGTGCATTCACGCACATTACTGTGTCAGTGGATGAGGCTGAGTGATGTGGAACAGATTAGGGAGGGGGCCCTAGGGAGGTCAGCCCACCTGCTCACTGGGGCAGTGGAAGGCTCCTCTCACCTGTTTCTGATTTTGCCTGGCATAGTTTAGCTGGGTATGACCAGAACAGGCTGCTAAATCAGCCACACTTATTTGCATGCATATTAAGTGCCCATGGGTCCCATCCAGCTCACAAGAAGGGGACACAGAGTAGGAAAATCTACTCTTGAAGTGTTCTGGATGAGGAAGACAAGGCTGGGGTTTGACTCTTGGCCTCAGCCTGCTCCCTACTCTGGGGAGGTTATCCCGTCCTGGGGACTGCCTGGTTGCTGGCGGGAGCTGGTGATTGAGTCGTGGTGGCACGGTGTGGTGCCTCTCCTCTGTCCTTTCTCCTCTAGGAGCTGGAACCCTGACTGCTCTTCAGGAAGGAAGGAGTCTGCACATGCAGCTGCAACCCCCCTCTGTCCATCCCCCTACCTTCATCCCCACCTCACTCCCCTGCTTACCAGATAATGCTCCTTTATTTATACACTGTCTAGGGCGAAGACCCTTATTACACGGAGAACGGTGGAGGCCAGGGCTATAGCTCAGGCCCTGGGTCCTCCCCTGAGGCTCAGGGAAAGGCCAGTGTGAACCGAGGGGCTCAGGAGAACGGGACCGGCCAGGCCACATCCAGAAACGGCCATTCAGCAAGACAACACGTGGTGGCGGACACGGAATTGTGACTCGGCTGGGTGGGGCGAGGCTGAGCAGGGTCTGGGGAAGGAGCCCCTCCCTGCACCTGCAACAGGCTGCCTCCATGCTGGAGCTACCATCCCTTACATTCTACCCTTTCCTGCCGCACGCACCCTCGGAGGCCGTTCCTGGGGCCCCCGCACTGTACCAGGCCTAGGGGTTCTTTCCCCCTGGGGGACCGGGAGGTGACCCCTGTCTTTTCCACATTCTGCTCGCTAAGCCGAGAATCTGGTCTACTTTGAGCAAAGGTGTGAGGGGGAAATTCCAAAGTGCAGAGAAGCTCCCAGCGGTGCGGGGAGCAGGGGACGATCTTGCATTGTTCACACATGAGCTTCCCTCACCCTCCTCTCTGCCTTATTGAAAGAACCCCCAGGGGAAGCATGGGCTTTTCTGGGCTCCAGTTTCCTCCCAGGAGGCTTTGCCTTTTCCTGTTTCTTCCTCATGTCTGTCTTCTCCCATTTAGGGAAACCAGAGCAACCCAGTGTACCCAGTCCTTTGTAATGATATAACCAGCAAGACTTGTTGTCTTAAACTATCTCCCTTATGCCCGCGCCAAGTCACTGTGGATTCAAGCACTGGCTTCCCTCCTGCTCTCCAGGCTCCCCTGAGCTCCACACCTTCTACTCCCACATCCACGTACAGAAGCCTGCCCTGTTTTCCAGCTGAGCCTGGAAGGAAGCTCCAAGTTTTGAACAATTTCTTGTGTCTGTTTGGGGAGACAGAGTAGGGGTGCATGGACACATGCATTCCTACCTTTGGGGACAAATGAGGGAGAGGGAATGGCTCAGTCCTTGTCTCTCGGGCTCACAGAGTCTCATCCTGGGCCTCGGTTTCCCCCTGTGGGTCCGAGTGGACGGGAACACGGGACCAGATCTTTGAGCCAAGCCTCTTGACCTGTGCATCTCTGAGGAAGCCCCTTGCTTGGAGGCTGGGTCCTGGCCTTATCCTCTGATCTGGATGACTTCCTCCTTCCTCCGCCTGACTCCTGGGCTGAGCTGTGGACTCAGTCTCCCAGCAGAATCCTTTCTGTCTCTGCTTCCCCCACCCCAGACCCTCACTGCTCTGCACCCCCATGTAGTTAGGTCCCCTTGGCAACTCCAGAGGATCTTCGTCACAAGCCGCCACCTCTGTAGGTGGCCTGGGTTTTTATTTGCATTTTTGATTTTTTTCCAGAGGGGTGAGCAGGGATCCTGGTTTCAATGACGGTTGGAAATAGAGCTTTCCAGAGATAGGAAGATTGGGTGGATTTTATTTCGGAATACAAAATGGTGTGTGTAAATACTGTAATTAAAGTGATACTGAGACACATCTGTTCTGTGTAGCTGTCCCAGCCAGCTGTGTCTGAATGCCACGGAGGTGTCTCAGTAAGACCAGGCTGGACTTTGCTATGATATGGAGCAAGGAGGGTGGGTAAGCTAGGAAAGAGGTGGGCCCATCTCGGAGGACACAGGCAAAAGCCAGCGTGCTGTTCTTTGACCAAGTCTCCCTCCACGCGGGGTGCTGGAGAAGGCTCACGGAAAGGCAAGATGTTTCTAGTCCTAGAAAGAAAGACCAGACCAGAGTGCAGCAGAGGCCCTCAGGATGGAGGGGGGTGTGCGGAGGCACAGGACCTGGGGCCTCTGTGAGCACGTCTCAGAGAAGTGGCACACTTTGGTCCCTGTATGCAAATAATGCATGTGCAAGAGAAGGAGCCCCATGCCCGTGGATTACCCCACCCTCTCTACCCGGAGCTGGGAGCAGAGCAGGGGAAGCTGGTGTGGGCAGCTTCTGCTCTAGAGACCTGGGGGCCAACTCCAAGAGGGAGTGGCTTCTGCCTTCAGCACTAAGATACCAGACTCACTGCAAACACATCTGCAAGGGCAGCCCCCAGAGGACCCCTGCCCCCATAGGAAGTGGGGGAGGGAGCCCTGCCAGACACTGCACAGTAGCTTCAGGAAACACTCCCAAGTGTGTCAACAGTGGCAGAGGCAGTTGGGGCCAAACAAAGGATCCTTCCATTCTTATCTGGCCAAAGCCAGACCTTTCCCTTTAGCGCTCCCCCACCCCAACTTCCCCCCCAGATGTTCTCCAACCGCTCTCACCACAGGTTCCTCTGCAGGACTCAGGGGGCAGAGTCAGGGGTGAAGGGGCAAGGAATGAGATCTAGAACTTTCCTTAGAAGGTGAGGCTGACCCTGGGGGGTGGCAGGAAAGGGAGACAGTCATCTGGAAAGAGAAGCCATTTGACCTCCATCTAGTCATGTCCTGCCATGAGAGTGACCCGATGGGGTCTGGCAGGTTGTGGAGGGCAGGGAGAAGAGGTGTACAGGGTACAAGCTTCTGGGAAAGGTGGAAGGAGGAGAAAAAGCACCTGGGTCGTTGAAACGTGTCCAGCCTCAGGCCCAGCAACCTGCTATCAATCATTTTTTTTACCCTGAGTCTGCCCACCGATGTAGGCTTTGGGAAGTAGGGGTGAAGTAGGGGTGTGTGTGTGTGTGTGTGTGCATGTGTGTGCGTGTGTGTGTAGAGGGTGCCGTGGCGGCTTGTTCTCCCGGGTAGCTGGACAGCTTGCTCTGAAGGACTCCTTGCTTGTTTAAAAATCAAACTTTCCCACCTTTGGCCTGAGCACCCTAGTGCAGCAATGGCTCCACCTGCTGGCCATGCTGGGCTCCTACCACTCAATCAGTTCTCTTGTTTCCATGTGGGGGTTCTCTTCCCAGCTGCCCCACCCTTAAATAGTCCGGTAGGTCTCATACATGAGGCTCATACAACTATGAAAAGTCACCGCTGAAGAGGATTTTAGAGACACATGTAACTGAACTCCCTATGTCACATTAAAGAAAAACTAAGGCCCAGAGAGGAGACGTGGCTGGCTTGCCCAGATGCCCTGGAACTCCGGTGTCCTGCACCCGAAGCTCTTCCCTTCATCGTACTATCTCATGCTTCCACCAGGCTTCAGGGTTTCTCCAGTTGGATGTCATGAGGCTGGCGAGGGCAGGGTCAGAATAGGTTTGGGGCTTCACCTCTAGAGCCTTTTATCGACATGTGTTCCCATGCCTGGACAGCCAAGCAGGTCCTGGGGTCTTGGGACAAAGCAGAGACTGAAGACCATGGGAAGCTGTGAGGCTCGGCTCACACTGCTGTGCCCATAGCCAGCCCAGGGAATGAAGGGGAGTGTCACACAATCCGCTGTGGAAAGCATACCCAGAAGTGTCTTCTGCTCAAGTCGCATCTGAATGGATAAACACAATTGTCCTCTGAGTCTGGATACGTGGGACATCCCTATTCCATCCCCTCCAGGTAGATTAACCTCACACTTCCTCTTCATGCACATCCGGTAGCAGGTAAGCAATATTGGGCAACAGGATGCTGCTTCTCTTCCAAAAGCCCCCACCCAAGGAGTTCATGGCCAACCTTGATTCATTCCAAAAGTTTCACAAAACACACCCTGCTGGGGATCGGCCCTGTGCCAGGGGCTGGGGACAGAGCAGGAACAAATCCATGCAGAGCTTACGATTCTGGTGGAGAAGAAAGACAATAAGAAAACACATTTATCTAAGTAAATAAAGACTTATGTTTTCAGGTTGTACGAAGAGCTAAGAAAAATACAAAAGTTTGAGAGGGATGATCGGTACTTAGCATATGGTGGTCACTCCCACGGAGATGAGAATTGAGAGCACAGCTTACTCTAATGAAACGAGGGAGAGATCATGCCGTGCACGGGAGATGGCAAATGCAAACACCTGAAGCAGGGCAGGAAGGTGGCCAAGGCAACATCAGAGCCCGAGCAGGGGGCTCAGCGGGCCCAGTCCCAGTAGGCCTTTTAGGCCTCGGTAAGGAGTTTGGCCCTTAGCTAAAGGTGCGGAACCACTGGAAGGTTTTGAGCAGAGAAGTAATATGAGCTGACTTGTGTTTTTAAAGGGTGAAACTGGCCGCTGAGTTGAGAATAGGGGTAGAGAGGTGAGAAGCGGAAAGGAAGGGGGCAGGTGGGCTGATCGTAGCCAGAGCAAGGGTCACAACTGGGAGCTGGGTCAGAACAGCGGAAATGGAGCAAAGAGGTCTTGAAGGTCCAGCTAACAGGGCTTGGTCTCTCTGTGTATTTCTTCAAATACCAGAATGTAAACAGTGTATTTTATTTAATATGCACAGAAACCCAATGAAGCAAGGACTCTCAGAAAACAAAACTTGAGTTTTCAGAGTAATAGGGAGCTGTGCTCGAGGCTCAGGGGGCAGAAGCAAAGACAAGTAAGGTACAAGTTTATTGGAACCCACAGAGTTTTAAATCTCGAAGAGAATACGATCAGTACCTTTAGACAACAACGCAGTAAAGTGCAAGGCAGGAAGTGAGCAGTAACCCACGGAGTGCCAGGCCCCAGAGACGAACTGTACTAAATAGGAAAGAGAGAACCACTGAAAAGTTCCCATTTATTCTTGATTTATTCGTTTATTCAACAAACCTTTTTTTTTTTTTTTGAAGTATTCATTATAAGCCAGATACGATGCCAGTCACTTAGGATAAGATACAGTCTCTTTTGTCAAGTTTTTAGACTGGTGAGCATGGGGGTAGACACATGACAGAACAATTAGCATTGAATCTAAGTGATATGGTGAAGGATACTTTGAGTGGAAGGGGCATGGCTACCAGGAAAGGCTTCCCAGAAGAGGTGACATCCGGGACAAGCAGGGTTTTAAAGGAAGACATTAGAGATCAGTTTTCTAGGAAGAGCAAAGTGAGGGTAGTCATTCTGGAAATGCAAGGGGTTCTTTTCGAGTCCAAGCAGAGAATATGATTCTTCTTTGCATCTTGTATTTCTGTGCTGAGACTTTCTATTTGTTCTTTTATTTCAAGCACGTTATAATGGCTCATGGAAGCATTTCTATGATAGCTGTTTTAAAATTCTCATCAGATAATTCCAAAATCTCAGTCATCTCAGTATTGGTGTCTGTTAATTATCTTTTCTCATTCAAGTTGAGATGTTTCTGGTTCTTGATATTACAAGTGATTTCAAATTGCTATCCTGGATGTTTTAGGTACGAGGTTACGAGACTCTAGATTTCATTTCCATCTCCTGTTTTGGCAGACCCCATTTGATCAACTGCCCTGCTGGGGTGCCTCCTCCTTCGCACCAGAGGGGGGGGACGGAAGTCCAGGCCCCCCATTCAACTGTTTGTTCCTGCTGGGGTGGGTGCCCCATTATCCTTGACCCAGAGTGGGAGTTCAGGCTCCCTGCTATCCCTCTGTTGATGCCACCCTGATGACGCAGCATCCTTTGAGTCATGAGGTCCCTCCCCTGCCTCACTTTACCTTTCAGAGTCTTCCTACTTTTGTGTTATATACACGATCCAGAGTTTTTAGAAGTACTGAGCCCGAGGACTAGGAAGAGGTACATCTGCTTCATCTAGTCTGGAACTGTAATTTCATGCAAACAAACATGAAGGCGGAGGGGCCCATCCCAGGCCGCGAGGCTGGAGTGGTAGGCAGGTTCTAGAAAGCTGTCCTCAAAGCTCTCTCACACAGTTTGAAGTTATTGAGGACTTCAAGGAGCTTTTGGTTTTGAGAGTTACATCTATTGATAATCACTACATCAGAAATTAAATCAGGGGAATTTTTAATTACTCAGTAATTCATTTAAAAATGATCATTTTCTCCTTATGTGAGTAGACAAACTAACCTACCCATTCATGAAAATTAATGATATTTTCAAAATAAAAACACTGAGTGAGAAGAGGGACGTTGTTTTACTCGTTAGCCCATCTCTTCAATATCTGACTCATAGAACACTCCTGACTCCCTTTGGGTCGGTGTTCAGTCTGTTGTCACGTTCTGTGTCACGTGGCCTCTGGAAAAGTATGGTGTCTACACTTCAGAGAGAAGAAAAGTAGAAAATGGAAAACCACATTTTTTAGCATTATTGAAAAAATAGTTTTGACCTCAAAGACCTCTTGGAAATGTCCCAAGGACCCCCAGGGGACCGTGGATCATACGTGGAGAGCTGGGGCTCTAGAATTATCCTTTGTCCGTTGCAGTGGCTGCTGAGCACAGAAGATGTGGCTCTTATGAATCAGGAACAGAACTTCCCATTTATTTCATCTTAATCAATTCAAATTTTAAAACCAAAGCAGGATGAGTTTTTTGTTATTGTTAAATATAATCTTCCTGTTTGGGTAGGAATACATTTCACTTTAACCCTTGAAGACAACATCTGCTTTGAGATGTGCTGTATGTATTAAACACACACCGGATTTTAAAGACCTGTGGGAATAAAAAGAAAAGAAGAGCCGTCTCATTACCTTAATTACCTTAATTATTTTTAATTAATTAAAAAATGTTTTTTTACATGGGGCTTGTGTTGCTATGGTAATATTTTGAATCTATTGGTTTAAGTAAAATCTATTTTCAAGATTAACATCATTTGTGTGTTTGGGGGGTTTTTTTGTAATTGTTTGGAGGTTTTGTTTGTTTGTTTCACTTTTTAAAATGTACCTATTATCGGCGTAAAGGCACAGGACTAGCTCATATTAGGTTTCTGTCTAGCGGTGCTTCTCCAGCAGAATCTGGACGGTGAAGGCTTTGTAAGCCATGAGAAGTTTATTCTTTATTTTGAAGGTAATGTGGAGCCACTGAAAGGTCTCAAGTGAGGCTTCGACACCATCAGATTTGCACCGTAGAAAATTCACTCTGGCAGCAACGAGAAGTGTGGATTGAGGGCAAAAGCACCTGGGAGGTGATCACACTCCTGAAGATAAGAGATAGGGGGGCCTGAAAAAAAGTGGCTTCACTGGAGATATATTGGGGAGATCAAATTAACTGGCATTGGTTCCTGGGTGTAATGATGACATATAGGAGAATGTCCTTATTCTTAGGAAATGCCGGCAGACATGTTGAAGGACGAAAGGTCCTATTATCCACAATCTACTTTTAAATCCTGTATATTCACATGGAAAACTCATACACATACACGCACTGCACATCTGTGAGAGCCTGGCGGGTGGAAAGGTGAGCAGCCCGTTACTATTATTATGAAAAATATGCGTATATTACGAGAGGAGGTGGGGAGGAAAAGCAAATGCGGTATAAAAGGTGAGTCGTGGTGACTCTCGACGAAGGGTTCTACTGAATAGGGGCTCGTTTTACTCTCCATTTCATCTTTCTGTCTGTTCGAAATTGTTCAAAATAAAAAGAAGGGGGAACATGAAAACGCGAAAGCCCTTAACATGTTGATTGGATGTGGGAGAAAAGGGAAAGCGCAATCAAGAGTGATTTTCTCATTTCTCGCTTAACAAGGGAGTGGACGAGGCTGTCGTTCTTGAGATGGAAACGCAGGAGGAGAAATAGGACCGGGAGTGAGGATGAGTCCCGACTGGAAAGTGGGCACCTTGGGGACCCAGGGGGCAGTGTCCACCCCGAAGTTTCTGAGAGACAACTGTCTAGAGAGGCAGCCCCGCATGTTTTGGAGTCTAGACAGTAATTGGAAGTCCTGGAGAGCAGGCTAGTATCAAGGGTGTGCAGAGGGAATGAGAAGAGAAGAGAACCTTGGGGAACATGGATGTTGAAGGGTCAGCAAAGGAGAAGGCTGTGGTAGACAGCCTACTTCCACGTGGTAGACACGCTCCTCAGGACTGGCTTCTCCTACGTGTACCAGTCTGTGTGACAAGGGCGGAGGTGAGGACGCATCACTGCAGATATCAGATTAAGAAAGACACAGTGGCTTTGATCTTGGCCACACAGGCTCATTCTTCTGGGATCACTTGCTCTGGGGGGAGCCATCTGTCACGTCTCGAGCAGCACTGTGCAGAAGTCCACGTGGTCGAGAACCGAAACCTCCTGCCAATAGCCGTGTGAGGCAGCTCGGAAGAGCTTGGAAGAAAATAGACACAAATGAACGGATGAAGGAATGAGTGAATGAATGAAGGCTGAGACCGCACGAGAAGTCCAGAGCTAGCGCAGCCCAGGTAAGCTCTTCCATCCGGCTGAACTGCTTCCCAACTCCCGACCCTTAAGAAGCTGTGTGAGATCATCAACGTTGGGTGAAGCCGCTCAATTTGGGGGGAACTTGCTGTGCAACAAGAGACAGCCAACTGATACTGATGTCTCAGTGGAAACTTAGATGGGTGGACAAAGAGAGCCGCGAACTTTGAGACTGGGGTAACAGGAAACCAGGGAAAGAGAATATTTCACAGAGGAAGGGCTGGTATACCGTGTCAAAACTCCACCAAGTGGAAGAAAAATGGGGTTTTCCACAAAGGGGTGGTTGGCAACCTTGACGAACGTAATCAGTAGGGTGTAGGAGGGCAGAAACCAGATGATAGTGGACTGCCGCCTAAGTAATAATAAAAGATGTAAATTTTCCATTGTCAAACTTAATTGGGGAAAAAACCCCTAGTGATAAGTATCATAATCCCTATTTCAGGGATGGGAAAGGCAAAGTCACCCTGCTACTACTGGGTCAAATCTGGCCCCCCTACACCAGTGAGTTATTAAAGAATTCTGTCTAACTATATTCATTACTCTTTCTGGGAAGAGTTCTGATAAATTCCATTTTGGTAACCTCATCCCATTGGCAGTGATGCTCTTGCATCCTTTATAATTTCGGTGTCCCAGATGGCTGCCCTGCGGGAATAGATGTCCCTTCGTCTAGTTCTGCCTAATTCAGCCTCCCTGCCTTAGGTAAGCCCTTGGGAAAATAAATGACAAATTAAAGTGAGTGAAAAGCCATTTTCCCATTCATTCCATAGCTACTTTTTGAGCTCTTGGAAAGAGCCTCAGCCACTGGGCCAGGCTTCTGAGACATGGTGGGCTACCAATGAGATGTTTTACAATATGAAGTCAGCATTCCAAGAGCCAAAGAACGTCGGCCTTCTCTTCCCAAAGAGGGGGCCCCAGGCCAAGGTTGAAGAAAGCACTGCATCAAGAAATGAAGCAATCAGGTAATCACTCCATGGTGATTAATAGTGATAACTCCAGGGTGTCATACATGGAGCTAGAGATCTGTAGTTATTTCTAGCTTTCGCTCTGCTCTAAAATCTTTGACCTTCACTCAATCAGTTTGCTTTCCTGTGACCCACACCGCCTCCCCACTGACAGGTTTCCTGCGAAAGGCTTGCCCTGTGAGAAGAACCAACCTGGGACCTGCTAGAACTTTATTAAGTGACCATGTGACCTCATGGTTGGTCTCCCTGGCTTGGGACTCAGTCGTTCCCTGGGAGTCCAGCTCTGGCGTTATCTATGTGATCTTGAGTGGTTTACATTTTTAACCTGTATCATTTCAGGTTCCTCACCTGGAGAAAAAAAATAAGGATCATATTTACCTCATGTCATCACCGGAAGTAGAGCAGGGAGGAAAAAAATGTATATAAAAATATGCCTGCCAAACTTCTTCATTCTAGGGTGGTGCAGGGTTCGCCTCAGAGGTACTTGGCTCATTTGTTGAGGAAAATGCTTCAGGAGACTTGAGTGGTTAAGAAAAGCAGCTGAGCACCCTCCTATTCACGCATTTCAGTTTCTTCTCTGACCCCAGATTGAGAATAGCCCAGAACGGAGACATTTGTTCAGAGAGCTCAGTGTCTTTGTGTAACAAAGTAACAGGAAACCACTGTTTCCAGGGAGAGATGGGGAACAGTAGAGAGGTGGAAGAGAAGGTATCTTGGGAGGGAAAAATGGCCGTGGGCAGGGCTCTGGACAGCTGGACAGCCTGGAGGGCATGAGGTGGAGGAGGTGGGGAGCCCAAGTGTGGTGACTTTCAGCTGTTTGCCTTCAGTGCTGCTACAGGCACCCTATCTCGCCTCTGACCTCCAGTAAGTCTTCCACACAAAATGGCCCCCTGTTCTTAGGGTTTCCGGGATCAAAGGAAGGAAGGAAGACGTCCAGCTTGCTATGAGTAAGAGTGATGGGTCAAGAGAATGACATTGTCAGGAGGAAGATGCAAGAGGTTGAATTTAGCCAGAATAGGAATTCAAAAGAAACATCATCATGAAAATGTCAGCCTTGGGTACCTGGGTGATTCAGTTTGTTAAGTGTCTGCCTTCAGCTCAGGTCTTGATCCCACAGTCTTGGGATTGAGTCTTACATCGGGGTCCCTGCTAATCTGGGAGTCAGCTTCTCCCTTTCCCTCTACACCTCCCCCCTGCTTGTGCTCGCTCGCTCGCTCTCTCATGCACTTTCTCACGTGAATAAATAAATAGATAATATTTTTTAAAATTATTACAAAGAAAATGTCAGCTCATCCCCTAAGAATCTTAGAAAGTCTTGGGGGAGAACACAGACATCCCATAAAATCTGGTATGGGGACTGGATCTATTTCAAAAACACATGATTAGGGCACCTGGGTGGCTCAGTGGGTGAAAGCCTCTGCCTTCAGCTCAGGTGGTGATCCCAGGGACCTGGGACTGAGCCCAGGCTCTCTGCTCAGCGGGGAGCCTTCTTCCCACACCCTCCACCTCACCTATTTGTGATCTCTCTCTGTCAAGTAGATAAATAAATTTTTTTTTAAATTACAAACATACATGATCCGGGAAGGCTGATAAAAAAATCAGGTTACATAAGGATTAGATGAGAGACGGTACAGAAAGCATAATTAGCTCAGGGCCCAGCCTGTGATAAGCATGGAAACAGATAGCCTCTTACTATGATTTAGTGTGCAATTTCCTTTTTTCTTCACCCTGTTGAGCTTCAAGGCCTCACGATCTCCTTGAAAAAGATGATCTAGTCATTCATTCATTCTACAAACATTTATCAAATTCCTTGATACACTTACCTGTATATCAGGTAAGTTAAATAATCTCAGGCAGTGTTGGTCATCAGAGCTAATGTCACTCAGGGCTCAGGATGGGCCACGATCTGTGCTCCGTGCCTTACCTGGCTCACCTGGTGTGTTTCATACAATCCTCACAACACTCCTGGGGACAAACAGTTGTATTCCCACTTTATAAATGACCAGACCGAGGCACAGTAAAGGTAAATGACGAGCTCAGATGGCAGCCAGTGGGGGAACCAGCATTTGAACCCAGACAGTGGGATTTCAGTGGACTCTTTTTATTATTATTATTATTATTATTATTAAGATTTTATTTGTCCATCTGAGAGAGAAAGAGAGTACAAGCAGGAGGGAGGAGCAGAGGGAGAGGGTGAAGCAGACTCCCTGCTGATCAAGGAGCCCGCTGCTGGGCTCGAACCCAGGATCCCAAGATCATGAGCTGAGACGAAGGCAGAGGCTTATAACTGACTGAGCCACATGGGCACTCCATTCAGTGGACTCTTTCAAGCTTTTTGCTATTTTTGAATGCAACTACTTGTGTGTGAGTTATGCCCTGCAGGAGGTGAGGTATCATCAGGGAAGTGTCCTGGGGAGGTAAACCTACAAACAGGGGCAGGACTGTCTTGCTTCCTTCCTTCTCATCCCTCCCATTCCCTTTCTAGCTCTGAGCTTTCAACAGGGGGATGACATCAGAATCCCACAACTTCCGTGTCTTCAGAGCTGCTCATCAGCTGGTTCTGAGTTCTCCCATTCTGCCTGTGCCCACCAATAGCCAGGGGAAGGAGGAAAAAGAAAGAAGAAAAAGACCCATCAAAGCAACCAATGGACATTAGAAGCTGGCTATTTTGCCATAATGCAACATATCAGCAATCAATCAATCAATCATTTGGGGGGTGGGGAATAACTTTCCTATAATCAGCTATTAAAGTCTTGTACCACTAATTAGTCTATTAATTAGAACTGTTCTCATCCTTCCACATGTTATCAGCCTGCCAAGGCAAAGAAAACTCAGCCCCACGGGCAGGAGATAAGAGAAGTAAGAAAGACGGAAGTAGCTGATTCAAACAGCTGGGCATGTGTGTGTTTCAAAAGCACAGCTCTTAGTGCCCGGGGCAAATCCACCTGCTAGTAGGGAAGGAACGTTTATCAAAAACCAAAGGGCTGTTGTCTTTGTTGAGCAGAAAAGGAAGAAACAATTTAATCTTTAAAGAGAAAAACCACCATAACCACACAGGGGGATCTGTAAAGGGCAGTTCCACTGGGTGTCCCCCAGGGCACTGGACACAGTGAGAAGCACACATGCTTCGTGCAAAGGCAGCGCTGTGAGAAGACTCAGGAACACAGCCCTCCATGCGCTGATGCTAAAGCAAGCTCATCTCGGGGAACCGGCCCATACTGAGTTCCTACTATGTGCCAGGCACACCTCTGTGTTTTACATTGGCAACAGCTTGTTGGATGACTTCTCCGACATTCTTAGGGCGCCCTAGAGTTATTTCTGGGAGTTCTCAAAAAAGAGCCCCATAGGAACCCTCACAGCTGTGGTCATCAAACCATGGTGGCTGGACTCTTCCTCTCCTGTTCTGACTCTCAGTGGTTCGTGCCCCCTGCCCACCGAGAGCTTGAAAAGGCCTCTCATCACTGAGGCTGACTCAAAGGGCCCAGAAACTCACAAGTCATTCTCGCTCGAACAGTTCAAAGAGCCTCTGGGTTCCACTGCTCTCTCTATGGCCCCAGGAGGGGCACAGCAGGGAGGACTGTGGCCTTCAGACTCCCTCCTTCTCTTTTCCAGCACCTCTGCTCCCCTCCATCCTCCCCTAGTTACCGAACTGACATACCCATGCACTCAAATGAAAACTAGCAGACACGGAGGGGTGTGAGGGAGGCAGGTGTCTCCACCATCAACAGCCCACCAGCAGCTGTTAGGTTATCTTGTTTAGTCCTCAGAACAACCGTGTGACAGGCTATCATCAATCCCATTTTGCAGAATGTGGGACCCGTGGCTCAGAGCGGTGAAATCATTTGGCCAGTCTTCTGCAGGCAGTGACAAAGCACTTAGCAAGGTAAATATTTGCTGACAGACGGAATCGGAAACATGAAGGCAATGGAAGTTCTCCAGTTTGGGGGGACCTCAGAGCTCTCAGGGGTCCAACTATGTGGAAAAAGGGGGCTGTCAAGGGAGATAACTACCAAAGTGGCAGAGGAGTCAGAGATAGGGAGTATAGGGTCAGCTTCAAGGTCATTTTCTCCCTGCCCTACTCCTTCCTGCCTTAATACCTGTTGTTACTGATTTTACTTTCTAGCAACAACACACCACTCCTCCCTCCCAAAGAAACCCCTTCAGAAATGGTAAGCGGTTACATTTTCCAGCTGCATGATCCTCAGGATGTCAATATGAATGGGTCCCCACTCTGCTTTCTACTTCGGGGATGGGAGGGAGGGGTGGTGGTGATGTATGTTTGGGGAAAGCCTGGGCTTGGGAATCAGCAACCAGTCCCTGCTCCCTGACAACTAACTGGATGACCTCAGGCAAACTGCTTTGCATTAGCTACCTTCAGTTTCTTCATACGCAAAATGGGAAATGTCAGCTGCCTACCACAAGTGTTATTGTGAGGATCGAGTGAAGTAACGCACAATTACAAAATACTTCCACAGATATCTCTGGCAATCTTCGCATCCTCAAACCTGAGTATGATTATCCCTATTTTTCAGTTGAGGAACTCAAATGACTCAGAGAGATTGAAATTCACTAAGAACAGTGAGCAGTGCAATTACTCAAAAGCAGGCTGGGGTGCCTGGGTGGCTCAGTGGGTTAAGCCTCTGCCTTCAGCTCAGGTCCTGATCCCAGGGTACTGGGATCAAGGCCCACATCGGGCTCTCTGCTCAGCAGGGAGCCTGCCTCCACCTCTCTCTCTGCCTGCCTCTCTGCCTACTTGTGATCTCTGTCTGTCAAATAAATAAATAAATAAAATCTTGAAACAAAAAAACAAAAACAAAAACAGGCGGCCTGTCCCTACCGCACCTGACCTTTAGATCAAGCAACACCACCACGCTCTGGGGTACGTGTCATGTTCAAAGCCTTTGTTCATTCGGTAAATATTGGTTGCATTTCTACCTGGCACCAGGGATCGAGGGCGCTTTGCAGAGCTCCCCTTGTGGTGGAGAAAGCAGACATCTTATATGTAAGGGACAATACTGTGTGATGAACGTTAGAACGCCCTAGAACAGGGGAAAGAGAGGAGACCATAAGGCAATCTTTAGAGGAGGGCATAGCTTCATAAAACATCGTGGAAGGGCGTTCTCAGCTCAAGATGGGAAAGGGCATGGTGTTTAGGATGACTAAAGCATAAAGGGTAAGAGGAAAGTGACAAGAGAGGAGGCTGGAGGGACAGTTGAGCTGTTTAGAGAGGCCTGGCAAGTGAGTAAGAGTTTGAACCTCATCTTTGGTGCAATGTGGAGCTACCCTAAAGGTTTTTTTGTTTGGTTTTGGGTTGTTTGTTTGTTACCTAAGATTTTTAGCAGGGAAATGATTGAGATCAGTGGAAGATTTTTCTGGCTGGGATGTGAAGAGACTGGATCTGAGCCTGGCAAGACTGGAGGCAGATAGAGCATGTACATGGAGAAAAATGCAGAAATTCAGGCAAGAAATAATGGTGAGCTGAGCTCCAGATGGGGTCATGGGGCTGAAGACAAGGACAACCTTTGAAATAGATTTAGGAAGTAAAACCAAGAAGTGGCGATTGATGGGGAATGTGCGTAGAGAGAGGCAGTGAGAGGGAAGGGTCAGGGACGACATTAGCTTGAGTAACTACTGGGTGATGGTTTTCCTTATTGGATAAGGGGATTCTGGGGATAGAAAGTCTGCTTTCTAGCTATGAAATTGTATCCCAGCTTCCCCAGACACCTCTAAATTACGGCCATCTTGCCCAGAGGAGGAGGAATGGATGAAAAGATCCTGTTACCTTGAGAATTCCATCTGCCAGGTACCGAGTATGCACATGGTGGCTATACGTTGTTGGTACAGGGTTGGAGAGGAAGGGAGGCTTTGAGTTCCTTTGGAGCAAAGAGATTCATCTCCCGGCTTCCTGTGAGTCTTCCGTTCCCTCAACCAACTTCCTTTTCTTTGGTTTTGAAGTGCTGTTGGTCAAGGGCATTCCGTATAAAGCCCATTAGTAGTTGCCAAGGGGGGAAACTGATTTAAAAGAGTATTATCCGGAAGGACCAAGAAGACAACCAACCCCAAAATAATTACAGTTCCATGTGTATAGTGTTAATAGCCATAAGTGGCATAAAGTACATGCCTCCCGAGGTCGCAGATGGCACTTCTGAATGGGAAAATCAGAAGGAAGAGGCCTCAGGGTGAGTCTTACCAGAAAAGATGGAATTTCTACAGGAAGAAACGTGAGCTTGGGGTACAAAGGAGATATTCTGAAGGAAGGAACACTATGATAGAGATGGCAGTGGGTGCAAGTAATCACAAGCTCAGCCTCCTGCTGTATTAGGGTATCTGCAGACCCAGTTCTTAAACTGGGGTCCATGGCACTCTGAGAAGTCTGAGAACGCCCTGACTGTGCGAAACTGTGTTTATGTAGGCATGCGGACTTTACCGGAGAGCGGGCCCACAGCTCTTCTCCAATCCTCAGAAGGGTCTGGATCTGAGAAAAGGTAAGCAAATAGCACTTCAATTCCCCTGAGTTAGAATTTACAGGTGGCTGGAGGCGCGCTTGCACACCTGTGGGGTGTTTGCGTGTGTGTGTGTGTGTGTGTGTGAAAAGCTCCGACTGGGAATTGACCCGTGCATACCTGGGATCTTTCTGGATAGGCCCAAGGAGGCCTTGGAATGCTAACCTCATGCGCTTCCTGCCCTTTGCCCACCGCTGACCCCCCACCCCCTCTCCACCAGAGTGGGCGCCACCCGTGCCACAGTCCCCACTGCCCTGGCAGGAATAAAGAAGGCAAGGTTAGAGGAGCGGGGGGGGGGCGGAAATCCGGGAATCAAGCAAGAACTCTGATGCGCCTAGGGAGACGGGTTTGGAGGGGAGCCGTTCTGCCCCACATCTGGAGTCGGTCAGTCGGCCCGTCAGGTCCGCCGCCCCACAGTAAGGCTTCGGTCAAATTCTGGGAATTTCCCACTCGGTCGGCAGGGCTGCGGCAGATTTTCCCGGACGCGAGCGTGCCGTGCCCCCCGCGGCCGCTGGGTGGCGCGGCGCAGGGCACCGAGCGTGGGAAGCGCGGGCGCGCGGGCGGGCTGAGCTCACACTCCTGGGAAGCGGCGGCGGCGGAGCCGGGGTCCGCAGCGGCTGCGCATCGCGCGCCTCTCTCTGGGCGCTTGGGGGCTGCAAGGTGGGCTGCGCGGTCCCCCGGGAGGGAGGAGGCTGCCGGAGGTGAGAGCGGGGCCCTAGCAGGGTGTCGGGCGTAAGAGGTGGGGGGGCACCGCAGGCCGGGCCTGCGTACGTTCCCCGAGGGCCCCGGGGCGGGCGCCGGGGGCGAGGCCGGGGCCCCTCGGCTCCCGCCCCTCCCGCGCTGCGGTGCGGCCTCCGGATGCCGCTGCCCGGGCCGCGTGTGCGGGAGTGGATCGTGGCCGGGAGCAGCCCCGGGCTCTGGGGCCAGGGCTAGCCGGGCGGGGGAGGTGGCGGAGCAGCCCCCGGGCCCCGGCGCGGCAGCCCGTGCCCACTCCCACCTTGCGTTTCTCGGCTCCGCAGTGGGCGTGGTGCCCCTTTGCTGCAGAGGGGGCGCCCGGAGTTGAGGAAGGCGGTGGGGGAGGGAGAGCGCAGAGACAGGTGGTTGAGGGGGCGAGGGCTGGTGCGCTGAGGCTCGTGATATTAATGCGTATTTCTTTCTCCCCCCTTCCTCAGGGGGCGCGGAGGTGCGTGTGGAGGAGGCGGCGGGAAGGCCAGAGGCATAGCTCGGGAGCGGGCAGGCTGCCGGAGACGCCACTGGCCTCTCTCTCTCTAATCAGCCCCCCCCCCCCAAAAAATTGATAAAGTGGTTGGGGTGGTGAGGGTGGAGGAGTTTGATGAAGACCTGGCCCAGACCTGCCCCGAACTGCCCCTAGCCGGCCGCCTGGCTCCCGCGTGCATGCACTCTGCAGAGGCTGGGGGGCCGGGGCCGGAGGGGGGGTGGTCTGTGAGAAAGCCTGCGGTTAAAGAAGCTTCAGCAACAGAGTCAGCCCTAGAGATAGGGGTTGGGGGGTTGGGGTTGGAGGTGAGGGGGAGTCTCCAGGCGTATAGCTCAAGTTCGTAGGTGGTAGGAAGTGGGGTCTGTGGGCAAATAGGGTAATGTCCTTAGGACCTTGTCTTTCTAGCTTTGTTTAGAGCTGTCGACCAAAATTGGGGATTTGGCATTTGCCAAATGTGCTTATTTCTTTTTTCTTTCCCTTTCGGTTTGTTTTGTTTTTTCTTTTTTTCTTCTTCTTCTTTTTTTTTTTTTTTTTTTTTTAGAGGAACTGCAAATGACAGAGCAGAGGGACGGCTGGCCCAGCCAATCCCGGAGCCGCTGCAGCACTTGTTCCCCAAACAAACATGTTCTGGTGCAAGGACAGAGAGGAGGGGGCTGCTGGCTCCCAGGTCCTCCCGGGACCCTGGCCCCCTTGCTGCTTCGCACTGGAGGGGCAGCCTGGCTTAGGCTGCCGGGACAGAGGCTGCTGGTGGGCTGGGGCATGATGGCTGCAGCCCCTCCCTGCTGCCCCGCCTGGGAAGAAGAATGCAGAGCCAGGCAAGTCTCTCTGTGTGTCCTCTGGGGTGAAAGGAGCAGGTGTAGACAGGCTGGGGCAGCAGGGCCTGGTGCTGCTTTGGCATTGGTGGTGAAAGGCCTGTACCTCCAGCCCCTTGGGTTTGCTTGCACCCCTGGCCCGTCCCTGGCACTCACCCCTGCATCCATGTGCTTATTGGTGCTACCATGTTATATAACGCTTATATAATCTCCCAGGGCGAGCGCTGTGTCTCCGCTCCCAGGTCACGCCGACACTGTGTCCCTGTGGGAGGCAGGATCTGTGGAAGCTTGCGGGTGGACCTTCTCCCCCATACTCAGCCTGGCTCCTCTGCCTGATCCCAGGTCCCGGAGGGCGAATGGGAGATCAGGGGCCCATCCATACCAGCCGTTTGGGGCGAAGAAAGAGGAGGTGATTGGGCGGCTTCCTCGCCGTCTTGCTTCACGAGGCCCCCCTTGCCCAGTGAACCGTCTGGTGGAGTGGTTGCCATCCTTGAGTTTTGAGGCCTGCGTTTCATCTTGGGGGCCCCCTGGCATGGCGGATGGGTGTGGTGATATGGACCCCAGATGTCGCAGTGAAAGAATACATGGTATGTAGGGTTGGAGGGAGAGGGGCAGAAATTAACTCTGCTTTGCGGTTTTGAGCAGAAGTGACTAGAAGGATGGTCGAGTGGCATTCGGAGGAATTTGGAGCAGGCCTTGGAGCTCAGGGATGGTCAGGGAAGGGTGTACAGGGAAGTGGATCAGACAGCAAAGATAAACATGGTGTTCTTTTACTGTACTCTCCACTGGGCTGTCCCTGGTTACCAGGGCAACAGAAGCAGTGATGAAAATCATGCCTTTCGTTCAGTGGAAAAATCTGGCTCCTCCTCCCGCCTCTTCCTTCTCTAATCGCCTGCGACCCATTGGGAGGTTGATGGCTCCAGGGATCAGAGACCCCAGTGTATCCCCATCAGGGCCCCTGTTCCCCATTTTTTTAAACCATCTTGCGCCTTTCTGCATCTCTTATCTCCCCCCGGAGCTCGGCATTTGCGCAGGAGTTGGATGGATGGAGGGGGAAGGGCAGGGACGTCATTGCAGGGCAGGGCGAGCAGAGCGTGGGCAGAGACGTGGATGCAGGAATGACTGGCGCCCGAGAAGGGTCAGGCATTGATCGGCTAGATGGCGCTTGTTTCTGGGGTGGTGGGACCTGGGGGTGGAAAGGGTGGGTGAGGGCCTGCAGAGCCTGGCAGCATAGTCCGAGAGTAGGGATTAGGAAGACCTCGAGGTTTCTTTTGTGGTCCAGGCTCCTGATGAAATCTGGGGTTCATTCATTCGCAGAGACTACATACCTCCCATGTTAAGTAAGGTTCTCGGAGCTGGGAAGACAGGACTGGGCCTTGACCTTGAAGAGGTTGTGGTAGATGGGAGGAAGGTAGGGATATATGGGAAGATCAGCCTGGCTTTATTACAAGCCTGGAATCTGGCGCCCCAGGCAGGAGACTGGCCGTATTCCAGACTGGAGGTGCTAGATTAGGGTAGAGCTTATCAGAATGCAGAGGAGGAGTAGTTCAGAGAGCCACTTTGGCTTATGGATAGGACATGGGGAGGATAAGGGGTACGATACTGGGTCTTAGGGATTGATGGAAGAATCAGGATTCAGACTTGTTGAGGGGCATCGTGTTTGATTGGATTTCAGACGTACTGCCTTCAAGACCATGGCAGGGTGTCCAGGTAGAAATGTTCGTGGTCAGAGTTTGCAGGGGAAGTCAATCCTGGGACAAGACTTGTAGGAAATTGTATTACAAGGTCTTGAACGCGCTAGGTTGTTAAGAACGTATACTGAGAGAGAGAGCGAGCCCAGGGTGCAGGGCATCGGCCTAGATGGGGTGAGGCTGTATGTCTTGTACTTGTTTTTGATCCCAGCACCCGCCCAGACTGCTGGACCCGTTTCTGCTAATGAACACGCACGTCCGCTACCAAACCACACCCCTTTTTGAAGTTCAGGTTTCTGTTTAAGTTTCCTTCTCCCTGGTAACTATGTCCAGGAGGACATGTCCTGGAAAGATAGATACAGACACTTACTTCTCCAAGCTTTCTCCTTGCCCTTTGGTTTACCATTCACTTAGAGATTCCTAAGAGGCCCCAAGACGTACCTGCTAGAGAGGTGAGCCATAGGTCCTTAGCCTGACGCCAGGATGGCTGTTTGTTCTGGTTCCATCCCAGTCGTCACTCTAGAGGAGAAGAGTACTGCACAGAATGTCCGGAGCCTTTTGCAAGCAGTATGATCTTTGGCGAGGCACTCCCTTTTCTAGGGAAAAGGGCCTTGTCTAAGAGGTCTGGTTTCTTCCATCTCTAAAGCCTTCAGATTTGATATCCAAAGATTTTTTTTTTTAAGATTTTATTTATTTCTTTGACAGAGAGAGATCACAAGTAGGCAGAGAGGCAGGCAGAGAGAGAGGAGGAAGCAGGCTCCCTGCTGAGCAGAGAGCCTGATGCGGGGCTCGATCCCAGTACCCTGGGATCATGACCTGAGCCGAAGGCAGCGGCTTAACCCACTGAGCCACCCAGGCACCCGACATCCAAAGATTTATCCACCTTCGTCTGGGTTTCTGGTGCGGGCCGTGCTTTTTAAACAAACCACCCAGATTTCTTTGATACTTTGTGGGAAGGAGTAACAGGGTAGAGGTTTGGTCTCCAGAGAAGGCCCCTGTCTCCAGACTGCGTGGGAGCCCATCAGAGGGAGTATGGTTCCTATTCCTCTTGGGAGTGTGGAAACGCTGGAAGAGTAGATTTTTCCAGTGACCAGGGGTTGGCAAACCACAACCCATAGGTCAGATGCCTGCTTTTGTAAGTAAAGTTTTATTGGAACCCAGACTGTGGCTGCTTTCCTGCCGCATTGGTGTAGCTGTGTAACTGTAACCAAGACCCTCGTCTATAAGCCTGAGATACTTACTGTCCTGCCTTTTAAGAAAAAGTGTGCTGTAGGCCAGCAACTGCTTAGATCTCTGCTGGGGATGCTTACTGTAGCCATTTCAGATCCCTAAGGTTCTTGAAGTTTCTGCATTGGGCCTTCCTTTGCCAACCCATGATTGCATGATGGGGCAGCTGAGATAGGAGAGTGCTGGAGTCAGCCCAGAGAGAGCTGTCCTGTGTCTGGGAGATCCCTTTCATTTTCAGCCCTTTCCCAGAGCCTGGAGGTGCACCTCTCCACCCCATGTCTTAGAGCCTGGTGATCTGGATTCCTCTGCAGGGATGGGTCATGCCCTCACTGTGACCGCCTGTGCTCCCTCGCATCTCATTCTGCTTTCCCAGGCTGTGCAGAGCAGAATGGACAAACTCAAACCCCACAAGGAGAAGGAGAGGCTGGTTGGTCTTGCCAAGTCCTGCCATGTATTTCCCTTGCTATCTTTGCTTTGTCATGTCCAGCCTCACTGCCCCCTTTCAGTGCCAGGGCTCACGGCAATGCATTTGCCGAGAACTTGCCACCAAGCCTTGCTTGTCCGCCCGAACCTGGCATTCATCCACTCCGATGGAGCAAGGCTCTCCAGCTTGGAGCTTGTGGGGCGTGTGTCTGTGTTGGCTTGCATCTGGAACCCGGAGTCAGGATTCTTGTGGCCAAGTTTATGGTCTCCTCTTGTGTCCAGGCTTTCACCCTTTGGACCTGGTCCTCATACCGGAGTCACTGTGAAGACTCCTGAATAGGAACAGTAGAAGCCACCCCCCTCCCTCCCACAGGATAGTTTTGTGTCACGGCTGGTCAGGGCTGGGATAGGAAGTGAGGCACTTTGGTGGCAGGAGGAAACCATGTTCAAGGCACGGCGCGGGCCGGGCGGGGGTGACTGAGGTTTATTCCCGTTGCTGCTGGAAGGGAGGAGGCTGGCACTGGGAGGAGGGAGCAGACAACCCAGAATAGCAAAGGAGGGAAGCTGAGCATACTCAGAGCTGCTTTTAGCTGGTAAGGGTGAGCCTGGCTCTAGGAGTCTTGCTTCACACCTCCCTACACACGTTTTCCCCAGAGCCTGGCTCTCTGACTGTTCTTATCGCCCCCCAAAAAAGAAAAAAGAAAGGGGTCTTCCTCAAAAGTCCTCTAAATACCTTTCATTTGTAGAACTTAGGGTGACCTCATCCTACCTGGGCTTGACCCGATGTTGACACAAGAGCACCGACTTGGGGAAATATTTGTTTACTGGATATTTATTAAGGGTGTGTTACACATAGGGCACTGGGTGAAGTTCAGAGGCTGCGGAGGGAAACACAGGATTCACCATCTGGCCAGGAAGGCGAGTGGACGGTTGAACCCATTATCCTGTGATCCGCACTAGAACCCAAGCTTCCCGAGAGCAGGTCTGGGTCTGTCCTGTCCGTTACTGTAAGCACAGTGCAGGATATTGTCCTGGGCACGTCGTTTAACTGGTTGACCCTTCTGGATCTGGTGCATCCTGGAAGTGTGCCGAAGTGATCTGAGTCTTGGAGGAAGTGGAGGAAGAGGGGAGCTCAGGGCAACAAACGTGGCCAATTTCAAGGAAGATAGGATGTCCCTGGGCATCCTGGTGATGTGAGGGAAAGAGTGTATAAAAGAGGTAATCCCCCTTGGCATGAGGATCCTTTGGCATCAGGGACCATGAGATAGGAGAAGGACCACGGCATGAGGAGGTGGGTCAGTGGCAGCCCACTGCAGAGGAAACGGAGGGCTGGCGGAGTTGGGCAGGAGAAGCAGCGGGTGGCAGGAAGGTAAGACAGGGCAGGGAGAGTAGGAGCCAGCAGGAGAGAAAGCACAGTGGATTCTCCAGACCCAGGGTGAAGCCAGAGCTGAAGCAGGTGAGCCCCAGAGGAAGACGAGGGCAGTGACCGAGAAGACAGGTGTCAGAGGTGCTCTGTGGTCTCAGAAACGACCATGTGCAGGTGCGGCCCCCACGATAGCACATTTCCCTGCAGGGAGGGCGGGCAGATAGGAGGAAATGAGCAGCTGTCTGAGATCACCGTTGCTCTTCAACGTTCTTACTATGGAAATGTTCCTATGTGTGCGAAGATGGAGTTGGTAGAATAAGATTCCATGTTCTTATCACAGCTTCAGCATGTAATCCGCACGTGGGCCCTCTCTTTTCATCTGCACCGCGCCCACCTGTTCCTTACTCCTCTCTGTATTTTGTTGCCGTGAGCCCCAGACATCCTATTTCATCCATAAGTTCTCCACTATGGATCTCTTAAAGCATAACCCCATCGTTGGATCATCCCGAAATCTCTCCAGCCACCCACCCGGCCAGTGTTTACATTTCTCTGCTGGTCTCCATTTTTTAATTTTGTTTGAAATCTGGTTCCAAACCAGATTTAATTTTGTTGGAAATCTGGTTCCAAACAAGATCCACACATCCCCTTGAGTTGATGATTAATATCACGTTGTCTGCGAATGAAGATTATGAACGTGCTTAAAAGAGTTTGTTTTGCAGTTCTACCTTTTAGATTGACTTCGCTGCCTCCGCTCCGTCTCCCTTCAGCTGCCATCAGTAGCTTTCCCGAGTTCTGTTGAGCCATTTTTGTGATTCCTGAGTGTACTTCATTACTGCTCCTGTCTTTGTGGTTTAATAGAACTGGTCAATTATTTCTGGAGAGCCTGCTCTGCGCTGGGCACTCTGTCGGGCGCTGCGCACGCAGCCGTGAGAAGTCATGCAGCTGCCCTGCTCCCTGTGGAGCTCACAGGCTAACCACGTGACAGTGGTTTCGGTCGGCCTGTTGTCTCTTTCCCCTACATGTTCACCCCAGCCAAGCTGGGTGACCAACATGGTCCTTTCTGGGCTGTCAGCTCTGCTGCTTTCTGGGGCTTGGCGTTCATGTTCTCGTGCTGTCATATATGTGGTTGACAAGAGATACCTCTGGAACCATCCAAGAGGTTGGGTGTGGCTCTTCTGGTGGGTCTCTTTCCAAGCCACAGGATTGGGAGTCTAGCAGTGTCACCGACAGATGTGGCATGGATCCAGTTAACACTTCTGGCCTTGAGTGTCTATAGCTAAGCAAGTTAAAATGGAGAGCCTTCTTCCCTGGCCGATGGTGGAGAGGCAGAATGAAACATCTGGAAGGTGCTCTGAAATGTTGAAGGGCTCAGCAAACACCAAGGAGTGCTAAGATGTTCTTTGATCAGGTTGGCTGTTCCTGTGATGTCGTGGATGTCAGGTTGCTCGGAGGCTTCTGTCTGTTCTGATTAGGTTACCTGCCTCGTTACCTGCCCACTTTCTCCATTTCCGATGAGGAATCTAATGGTACAGTCCAGGTCGGGCTTGCTAGTAAAACTATTAACTCATTTGCATTTTTCCATGTAAATAAATAATCAGACTTTCTGTTTGGACCCCATGACACTCTGGGAAGGGTCTATGAGTGTTGTATTTGCTTCCATTTCCAGTTCAGATACAAATATGTTGCAGTTCGTGGGTTAGTATCTGAGCCTTTAAAAAAAAAACAAACTTCTATTGAGTAAATACATTCTCAGATATAAAGACTAATATTCTTGCACCTTTCCTAGATATCTTATTATACATTTAAGATAATAATGTAGAATGTATTCAATGTGCCGTGAGATTTATCTCCTGTCATTGAAGGATTCATAGGTTAGAGTTTGAGGATATGTTTTATTTTCTTCTAATTAAGTGGTCTTGGACTCTTTTGATCAGGTAGCTGTATTGGTTAAAATTTTTGAGCAGATCCCCGTGTGTGTGTGTGTGTGTGTGTGTGTGTATAATTTCTATGCAGCACGTTGTGCTGATATATAATACAAAGTATGAAGTACAGAATTAAAAGCAGTTCTGATGCAGTGTATTCTCCTCCTACCCGCAGCGTGAACCATTCATGGTCCTGACTGAGGGCAGCCCGCCTTCCTGGCACTCCATTCCCACCTCCTCACACACTCGGGACATTAGCACTCCATTGTTCCCTCCCCTGCCAGCATCACTAGTTCCCCTCCTCTCTCCTTGTACCCTGGTGTCTCTTAGCTTACCATCTTTTGGACCCCATCTCTTCCAACTCCTGCCCCATTCTCAGCCCCTCTCCCCCCGCCCAAGAGGGTCTTCAGTGCCCCATGTCTGCACTTCCTCTCGTGACTCCCTCTGGGCAGGTTTGTCCCCACCCCTCCAGGGGGAAAGGGCTCTCAACCAAGCCAGCCATGACCACCATGTTTCTAAATGTAGCCATCACATCTGAGTCTTCATCCCAGGGGCTCCCGGCAGTTTGGCACAGCTGGCCGTACCCTTTTCTTTGAAGTTCTTTCTTCACTTGGCTTTCAGGACACATATTTCTGGTTTCCTGCCTGCCTGCCTGCCTCGTTAGCTGTTCCTTTGTAGCAGTTCCTCTCCTTGACCTTGAAACATGGGCCCCCTCCTCCCCATCTTCTCTCTTTCTCTCTTGACCCTCTCCCAGCCCTTGGCTTTCAGTAGCATCTGTATGAATGATGTCTAGAATTTGCTTCAGATTTATCCTGAGAGAGAAATAAAGGTGGACTGTGAGTGGACAACAGTTGGAGCTGGGTGCTGTGTACCTAGGGGTCATTATACTGTTCTCTCTAGTTTATGTTTGAAATTTTCCATAATGAAAAGTTAAAAACCTGTATGCTGATGACCCCCGGTTATTTGTCTGAGGCTAGCCCCTCTTCTGAAGTACAGACCTGTGTATCTCAGGGTACTTAATACTTTAACTTGATATTAATAGGTATTTCACACTCACATGCCCAAAACTGAACTCCTGTTTTTCCCACGCAAATATATTCTCCCTCAGTCTTCCATCTTGGTTGTGGGAATGCCATCCCTCTACTGGCTCATGAGAATACCTACGGTCATGCTTGACTTCTCTCTTTTTCTTTCATTTTTCATTCATCAGCAAATCTCCTTGACTCTACCTGCAAATATATGTAGAATATGACTCGTTAGAACTACTTTCACTGTCATCACCTGTGTCCAAGCCACCATCATGTCTCACCTGTTTCTCCTCGGCCCCTCACAGGTGACGTAACCCTCACAGTAGGCAGAAGGATCCCATGATAAAGAAACCAGCCTCAAAACCCTGCAGTGGCTTCTTTTCTCACTCACTGAAAGTCTTGGTTCTTAGGGTGGTTTACAGGACCCTGTAGTTTCAAAACACTGTCCACTAGGAATATCATGTGAGTTACGCATGAAAGCCACATAGGTAGCTGAACACTTTTCTGGTAGCTAAATTGGGAAAGGAAAGAGAAACAGGCGAAATTGATCTTAATAAATTAATCCAGGATGTCAAAAATACTTTACTTTCTGATGCATATTGCAGGGTTTTTCAAACTAAGTCACACCCAAAGCACATCTCAGTTTGGGTCAGCTACGCATCTTGGGCTCCACAGCCTCCTGGGGCTAGTGGTTCCCGGGGTGGAAATGCACGCCTCTGTGATCAGGTCCCACTTGGTTTCTGTGTTCTCATCTCCTACAACTCTTCCTCCATTCACTTCATCCCAACCCCACTGGCCTTTTTGCTGCCCCTCCAATAAACTAGGGATTTCCTCTTTTAGGTCCTACTTCCTGGGTTTGGAATGCTTTTTGCCAGATAGCCCTGTAGCAGACTCTGCCTTCTTTTGGGTCTGTGCCGGGATAGTACCTTTGCAGCGGCTCAGTCCAGCCCCACACGTTTGCTGCATCTCCTGCATCCCTTCCTGCGGCGCTTTCTGTCCTTAACACCTTCACCCACTTAACATACTGTGTATTTCTCTTACCTGGTATATTTTCCCTCTCTCCCTGCTGGAATGTGACCTCCACTGAGCGAGGTTCTATGTCACTTTTATTCCCTGCTGTATTTCCAGAGCATAGAGCAGTGCCTGTCACCTGCTGAATACATGATGTTTCTGAAGAATCAAATGGGATGAATTATTAAGAACGATTCGTTTTTAGTTAAGAACCATCCCATTGAATGTACTTTATTGGGTGGCGTCATGTTTTTGCTGGGTAGCAGTTGGAAGGTTTAGTTCAAGTCAGGGTAATTTGAAAGAGATCTCTTTATAAAGCGGGGATTATGGGTTCAATGTATAATTTAAATGGATTCAAGACCCCCGATACACTGCATTTCATTCATTTCCTCGGGAGATTCTGAACCACGTTGAGAACAGTCTGTTTCAAGTGTGTGCACAGACACGACATTTCAGAGGTGATGTCCTCACATTGAATGTGACAACATTGTCACATGATGGTGGAAATGATTTCCAAATGCCTGTTTTTTAACAGGTTCTTGCTGTGACGTCAGTCTCTTTCCAAAAGTAAAGGCTTTCTTAACCCATTTTTTTAGATATCACCTTTACCTTGAAAGGACAGATTGAATACCTGTTTAAAAATATTTATCAAGTAGCATTTAACTGACAGGCACTCACTGCAGAAGAGGTCAGCAGATTTAGAATGATTTGTTTTCTGCTTTAAAAAAAAAGAATGCATGATTCCTCGTGAAGTGCAGCACCTTGTTCAGGAAGTCTGCTGGTATTGTGGTCAGGTGATTAGGGTCTCACCCTCTCTTTACAGAGGGCTGTCATTTGTTGTAGGCGAGACAGTACCCTGAGATTTGCTGCACTGGGCACATGTCAACGGTAGTAAAGTCCACAGACAACGGGGGTGTCCCCAACCATCTTGGAGTGTGTGTTGAATCTCCTGCACAGGGCCAGGCGTGACAGTGACCCCTGGACAGAAATGGAAGGAGTCGCGGTTGCATTGATTCACATGTGTTTCATTGCTTGTTTTCAAATGAAATTAAATACGGACATCCTACTAAACTCTTCTTCATCCTGGTGGGTCTTGTACTTGCCACATCCGAGGTGATGGCTTTAATTGGTGCTTTTTTTATTGAGCGCGTTTCTCTCACTTTAATCCAGTTGAGAGTTGGGTCTTCTCTTCTCCGTTGCTCCTTGTATCTAACAGGGTTGGGATGCACCAATATTTGTTGGCTGAACAGACTTGGGGGATAGATCTATTCTCTGACCTCTGGGCCTTTGTTGGACAACCAGGTCTGGTAGCCAGATTTCTTCAGTAGCTTTTAGAACCATTTCTTTAACAGCGTGGGAGACGTGGGTGCTTTGGAATGGGGCGGTGTGGTGCTGACACTTGATGAGTATGCTGTGTCTTCCATTCGCTCACCTATGTGCTGAAAATGTTTGTGCAAGTATGCTTTTTATCCATGTTGGCAGTCTGGGAGGTATGCCCGCTGGACGTGGACACTGGGAGTTGATTTTCTCACTGCTGGGACCGGAAGCACCACTTCCAAGACATGTGGCTGGAATGAGAGCTGCAGACTGTGCCAAGAGCAGAGGCCCTGGTGTCCGTTCTGCCGTGCAGATGACCTCCCATGTTCCCCCACCTTGCATCAATGCACAAGGCTTGTCCCCAGTGGGCCAGTCTTTGCTACTTAGATGACTAACCTGTCCCTCAGCATCTGTTCATCGACACACATTTGTACAGGGACGTTTGGGTGAAAGGCTCTGTCTTTTGGATGGAATGGGGTGGGAATGGGAAAGGAAGGAATATGCCGTGTGAATGGGACATGGTCTCTGTCCTCAAGGAGCTAGAGGTTGGTGAAGTTGAGAGACCCCCCCCCAACTAAAACACAAGACAAAGCGTAAAAGTAATATGAATGGAGAAGAAGGGGGTGTAGGAGCCAGAGGGACTGTTGGGAATTGGAGAATAACTCTTGGAACATGAGGAGGAAGATCTTGTCTCTCTTGTTCATAGCTGAATCCTCAGAGGCTAGCATTGTTCTTGGTCCCTCTCTGGTGCTCAGTAATTATGTATGGTTAATAATTGGGCACTGAAGGTGTAGGCCTTCACCCAAAGGTGCCATGCAAAGGCCCAGGGGTGAAGGAAGAAATGGCTTCTTCAGAAACTAGTTGGTGTGCTCTGAGGGCTGTATGTGGCCAGAGATGAGGGTCTGTATTACAGAATTAAGGACAGTCTTGGGAAAGCCTTGACCAACTTTCTAAGAATTTGATTATAGTTGTTCTTAACCTCTTTTGCACCAGTACTCATTAGGAATTGCATGGAAACTATTAGTCTCTTTCTTAAAAAAATGAAAAGAAAAGAATCACAACAACACATGATCTGGCCTAAACGATCAGAGGACTCACAGATCCCAAGTCCTAAGACCATGCTGTCGGCTGGGGGAGCTGTCAGTGCTCACTGAGATCTCATATGGGATACAAGACACTTGTTTTTCTCTTGGATTCTTTGAGTATTGATTCTGATGAGTGCGTTTGGGGGCATTCCAGCTTTTAAGGACCCTGATAGGTGGCAGGTTCAGTAGTGAATCCAACAAGCTCGGAGAAGCCATGGAGAAGACGGGAGTGGTCTCTGTCCTGACAGAAATGGGGAGGTCTAGTGTTTGTTCCATTTAGCACGGGACAAAAAAGTTTACCTAGGGGAAAAAAATAGGAAAAAAAGTGAACCTTTCCAACTTACTAATTCAGAATATGAGATGCTTATGCTAACTTTTTTCTGTGACATGATTTCCAACTCAGACACCTGGCCACCAGACACCAGCAGTAATCATGGATATAGAGAGGCAATGTTTTGTATTTTTGGGGAACAGTGATTGTGGAAAGGAGTCATTAGTGTTTCATGTTGCCTTGGCACAGGGTTCGAGGAGGTCCTTAGCTGTCCTGATCCATCAGAGGGAGCTGCCTGGAGGAGGTGGCAAGATTTCTCAGGCTGCTTCAAAAAACAGAGAGCTAGGGCTGAAGGTAGTTTTAAATTGGTTTGTTTTACTCCTGTTGTCATAAACTTCCTATGAAGAAAGAGTATCTGTGTACCTTCAGTTAAAAAAAAAAAAAATTGACCTGACTTCCTTGACCCGACTTCCTGTTTGCCTTGAGTTCATAGTGTCCCTCATAGACAGATGGAATATTTGGAGATTTGAAAAACCCGATGTGGGCAGCACCGTGTTGACTTTTCTGCCTGTGTGTGTCTTACGAAGTCCATCCCATGGAGGTAACGCTTCATCCCAATGAACGAATCGGTTGAAGATGAGCCCTGCATGCAGCCATGTTCCCTGCTGGCAATGGAAGGCACCATTGGGGGTAGAAGAGGGGGTGCCCTTGAGCTCCGGACCCAGGAGCAAAGCAGTGAGCAGGCTTGGGAACCCTCGGGAGCAGCCAGTGCTCTTCCTCCCATCTGCTGAGGCTCCCCACTCGTGTACTCAGTGGGATTTTCCTTTGGGAGATGAGTCTGTGAGTGGGCTTTAAAGGTTTTTTCAAGGAGGTGAGCCCCTTCCGTGTTCCCCAGAGTTGTGTTCTGACTGCAAGTCCAGATACCTTAATGGAGGGTGAAATCAATTTAATGGGTTGAGACCAACATTTTTTTTTAAAGAACATAATAGAAAATATTAGGCTGTCTCGTGTGTGGTAAAGAGGAGTATGATTTCATGAAGGTTTGTTTCAGGTTTATGTATGTTTATATCGTTTTATAAGCTTGCATACATATCTCTCATATACAAAGTATATGCGTATGGGTGTGTAGAGGGTCACCTTGTAAACTTTCTTACTGTGAATCAGGGTCCAAAAGTTCGAGAAACCGTCTTGGAAGGTTTTCTTGGTTCTTGGTGTAGACAGTGGGTTCCAGCCGCTTCCCCAGAGGCCATCTCTATGGAGACAGATGTGGTGAGAGGGCTTTTTTTTTTTTTTAAGAGCTGCAGAGTCAGGCTCTCACAACGTGATTCAGGCTGTCTGGGGCTGCTTACCCACGCCTGTCCCCCCCCACTACCCCCTTCCCTATGCCCCATGTTTCCTGCCACAATGGAGGGGGCAGGGAAACCACACCAGGTGATGGGAGCAGGGCTCCCCTTCCCGTCTGTTTCACCAGATATGATTCCCTGGAGTGCAGCGTGGCCTCTTCTCTCTTGACTTTATTAGCTATATCCACACCAAGGTGAGGGCAGAGAGAAGACCATGTCAAACTATTATTTGGCCCTATTGTTCTCTGTTTCTCAGACTCATTGGGTAGGGATGTCAGAGGTCGCAGGATCTGGGGGAGATTCTGGCCCATGGGAATGAGCCAGCCCCACTCAACGATTCCCTTTGGCTTTGTGATTCTCTGCCTCCATCTTTCCCCGAAAGGGGAGGAGTCTTTCCTAGATGCTCGCTGCCACCCCTTCCACCAGCTGCGCCAACCGGCCTGCAGAGTGCTGACCCACTTGTCGTACCTCAAATAGAGGTTTAAATTAGGACCTTTAATCTGTAAGAGGCTTACAGCCTGTTGGGTGGCCAGCTGCTCTCGACGTCCATGGGGCAGAGCTGGGCTTTGCCTGGCTGTTGTTGTGTTTAAGGAATCACAGGGGTCTGTGGCTTCATGGCAAGAACGACCAGGCATGCAGACTTGCTTGTGACTTGTTGAGAACCAGGAAAGCAAGGTCCTGGGGAAGCAGAGATATTTGTCTGATACTCCTTTGGCTGTCAGCACAGTACACAGGCCCTGGGAGTGGGTGGGTGAGGTCGCTTGAATGGGGTGATGGTGGGTCTTTTTAATGATGGCGTGGAGAGCCTGGAATTCCGTGGGTCTTGGGTGCTGGCCCTGCTTCTCCGGGCAACTGAGCCTGGGTCCCTGCCAATGTGCATTTAGTTCTATTGGGTCAACATCTGTTTTTATTCCACAAATGTTTATTAATCAGTGTGGTACTAAGGGCTGTTGGGGACACACAGAAACATGAGAATCTGGGCCTCCCCCAGATTGCTCATTGTCTTTTTGAGACCAGATGAGGACATATTAAAATGTTCATATTAAAATGTCCCACAGGCTGGTACCTATTTGGCTAGCTGCTGCTTTAGGGGAGCACATAATCAAGTTCCAAAGTAATCGGCATGGCGGGGGTGGTGTCGTTGGAGGTCTGAGAATGGACAGAGCCCCAGGCTGGTCAGAGCTGGGCCCTGAGTGGTGACATTGAGAAGGATGGGAGAGGGAAGGACATGGAAGGTGGGAGGAATGGCGTGAAGAGGCAGGAAGAGTGGGCAGTTGTCTTCCTGCATGCGGTGGCTGCCGCACCGCCCCCACCCCCTCTAACCCCGCTTCTAGAAACAGTCTGTCTCAGGCCTAGAGAGACAGCTCTTGCATTCCCTCTCTTTTCTCCTGCTCTTTGTCATGATAATAACAAGAATAGTGATTCCTAACTTTCACTGAGCACTTACTGCATACCGCTGTTCTGGCTGCTTTTCCGTGGATTTTCTCAGGATGTCTGCACAGCACCACGGATCTGCCCTTTCCAGTTGACGGCACCGAGGCGTGGAAAGGTTGAGTAACTCGCCACGGTCACATAGCAAGGAAATGGTTGGGTCAGGAGTCCAGCTGGGGCAACCGGAGGGCAGAGGCCCATGGTCTTAACCCGCTGGTTCCTGAACTTGTCTGAGCACTGGAATCACTGGGGGAGCTTTTGAAATTTCCGAAGCGTGGGCCAATTCCATTACACCCTAGAGCAATTACATCACAGTCTCTGGGGCTGGGACTCAGGCATCAGTCGTTTTTGAAGCTCCCCAGGTGACTTCAGTGTGCCACCAGGTTTGGAAACCACGAGGTTAACCTCTGAGTTTTGGTTAGGAATTGTGAATATTTGATTGAATACAGTTGTGTCTCCAAGGCAACGAGGCCTTTGGCCCAGGCCCATCTGATGCTCGCCCACCATGGCACAGAGCGTGACTGTAGGATTTAGGGAAGGACCCCCAAGAGTGAAACCTGGGTGGGCTGAAGTGGGCGGGAGGGGATGTTTTCCTGAGGTTGCTGTCCTCTTCCTTCGGAGGGCCATCTTGGGGCAGGGACATTTTCAGAGCCCTGAAGACCTCCAAATGTGGTTTCTCACGTCTTCTGCTCCCCTGGGCCCCTGACTTTAGCGGGGAGGGGCAAGGGTCACTCGAGGGCAGATCTCTTCTCTACAAGTCCTGCTCTTCTCCGCCTGTCCCTGGGTGAACCTGAAATGGACACGAGGAGCAGAGTCGTTTGGGTGGCTGGGAACAACACTAAATTTAGCAAAACTGTCGCTGGTGGGGGGCCGGACTGTAGTGAGCCAAACTCAGGCCCGAGTGGACTAGATTTATAGTCAGCTATGCAGCCAGCGTTGTCTCTGCTTGGGCAAGTCTGTGGTTGCACAGGATCTTTCCCTTTCTGAAGCCTGGAAGCTTGTCAGCCTGTCCTGCAGAATCTCCTGGCGCTGCCCCTGGGACGCTTGGCTCCACCCCCACAGCCCCTGGGGATTTGGTTCCTCCCGCCCTCCCTCACGAGTCTGGAATTCTCACTTCAGTACGTTAGCCTTGGCCTGCACATTTTTCCATGCCTCTTGGCCCTGTTGCCAGCCTTGATTCTCAAGGCCCTGGAGAGCAGACGCGAGCTCTGGTGGATTGCTCTTAGAGCGTCTGGCATCTTCGGACACCTTTTGGTCAAGATCATTGAGTGGAGCAAAGAAAGGAGCTGGGATGGTCGGCTGAACAAGGTTTTGAGGGACTAAGCCGTCTTTTCCCTCCACTTGAAGTGAATTATGATGTGGAGTGATGGGGTGAGGGCGTGGACAGAGCTGCGAGATGCTTTAGTGGTTGAAGATTTCTTTGGTTGCTTCATCTTCTGCTCTGACGTGGACCGTATCTGGAAGGAGGTGGGTTTTGTGAAACTGGAGAGTGGAGGTCGGCTGGTCATCTTTCCCTCCTAGACCTCTTCCTCCCACTTCTCAGATCTCCTGGTGGCGCCTTGCCTGGGGAAGTCTCTGTTGCCTTAATGCCCTGGGGAAGTCTCTGTTGCCTTAATGCCTTAGGAGATTAATGACCAGGCGACATTTTCTCAGCCCTTTCCAAAGTGAATGGTTATGTTCTGGCCACGGCTGGGGTCTTGTCTTTGTGACAGGATTTGTTATGAGTCTAAAGCAGTGGTTCTTCGCCAGGAGCATTTCCCCAGGGGACCTTTGGAAAGTGTAGAGATGTTTTTGGTCATCACAGTGGAGAAGCAGCAGGGGTATTGTTGGTGTCTAGTGGATAGAAGCCAGGGATAATGCTAAATATCATACCATGCACAGGGCAGCCCTCGCCACAACAGAGGATTATTTAGTCCTCTGTTGAAGTTGAGAAACCTCAACCTGTGTTCCCTTCTACCTGAGGTTGAGAAACCCTGGTAGAGGGGAACAGTCTTACAGAAATGGCCCTGAGAGGTCATTTTTTCTAGATCCCTGCTCCTATTAGTCATGACTTGACGGGCATCTGGGTGGCTCAGCTCGTTGAGCATCTGACTCTTGATCTCAGCTCAGGTCTTAATCTCCAGGTCATGGGTTTGGGCCCTGTGTTGGGTTCCATGCTGTGTATGGAGCCTACTAAAAAAGAAAGAAAAGAGGTGGAAGGAAGGAAGGACGGAAGGAAGGAGAGAGAGAAAAAAAGAGAGAGGGGGAGAAGGAAAGAAATGACTTGAGACCAAGAGCTGTCTGGCCATGGTCTTTTCCCTTTATCCTCCAGGTTTCCCCCCTTCCTTAGCATTTACATTGTCTTATATGAATATAAGACACGGGGAGATGCTTAGACCTTATATGGTATAGCTTCTCATGGAAGTCCGCCATCTAAGCATGTGTATATCCTCTGTCGGTCCTATGGGTGGGGATGCAGCTGTGTCCCCCATGCACCTAATTCAGCTGTGGTGTTAGCATTTTTAGATGCTGATACTTTGGGGATGACTTTTCAGTGCAGCCGAGAAGCCCCTCCGAGCAAACATCATGTGGAATGGTGGGGGGTCTCTCTCCCGCCTTGCAGAACTGAGTGGTGCTTGCTAAATTTTCTTAAATGCAGGAAGCATAATCTGTTGCCCTGGAGAACATGATGTTGCTTACCCAATAAAACATCGAACCTGCTGCCAGGTAACCTCAGCAGCCGGGCACATCTCTCATCTGCCAGCACCCTTCTCCTGCGGTCGGCAGGGCTGCTCTAAGGCCAGAGCAGGGAAATGAGAAGTCTCCCAGCGTGAGGATCTACGCTTACTCTACGTGGTAGAGGTGGGTGGTGGCTGTGTACAGATTCTAGAATGTACTGACTTTTTACATTTCAGGACAGGCTCCAAGGGTCTTTCTGTGTGACTTTCCTATCTGACTCTTTAGCAGTGAAGGTGTGAGTGCAGCTTTCCAGTTTGGGGGGAGAAGAGATGGTGAGAATGGGGTCAGGACAGAAGCCAAGGGAAGCCAGGCAGTGTGGAAGATGGACAGATACTCCCTGGATGCATTGGACCTCCTGGCCCCCAGGTCATTTCTCAGTGTTATTTCCTCTGTCTACTGACACACACACTTAATTTCCATGCGCTCTAGTGAGACCAATATATTTTTGGATGAGCCCAAGCCAAACAGGAAGGTAATTCTACTTGGAGGAGTAAATACAAATGATGTGGGGTTCCCTGTTTTGTGTTTTCACTGAGAGTTTGCGTCCCCCTTGGTTGGTGGAATTCGCTGGGAGATGGGTTATAGGGCAGATCCTGATGTTCCTGGAGTTCAGGTTCACTGCTTCCCTTATTCTCATGTTCAGGACCAAGGTGCTATCTGTGGGCTAAGTACCCCAGGTTCTAGATTACTGCTCGCTAAGCAGGCAACTAGGGCAGTTGAAACCAAAAGCCTCCAAAGTCTTGTTCAATGACAGTAAGCATTTGAATGCAATGAACAAATGAGTGCGTGTATATTTAGAATGTCACACCCCATCAAGAAAGAACCCCCAGAAAGCCTAGCTGGCTCATCCCAGCCACAGGTCTGAGCACACCCAGGGTCATATCCTCTTATTCCATGATCAGCTGAAGTCACTTCCTTATGTCCCCAAGCCTACCCACACCCAGCCACTATTTCCTGCTCCAGCTCAAGAAGTGCCCATCACCCCTTTCATAATTCCATAGCGTCTAGTCACCTACCAGCCTGCTGAGCCTCCTTCCAGCTTAGCCACCATCTTGCTTCCTGATCTTGCTCTTGTCTGGGGATCCTTGGTTTCTGCTTGGACTCCCTGGCTTCCAGGCTTAGAGTGAATTCAGTTGCCCAGTGGTCACTGGAAATTTCAGCCCTGGGTTGCTGGTTTGGAGCTGTGTTTTGTCCTCAGTCTTGATTCTTACTCCTCGCACCCTGGTCCCTGCCACTTCTGTCACGTTAAAAAATCTGATTTCTCTAGGTCAATCAGAGAAAGACAATTATATGATCTCCTTGATATGAAGAACTTGAGAGGCAACGTGGGGGGTTTGAGGGGTAGGAAAGGGAAAAATGAAACAAGATGGGATCGGGAGGGAGACAGATCATAAGAGACTCTTAATCTCACAAAACAAACTGAGGGTTGCTGTGGGGGGGAGACGGGTAGGGAGATGGTGGTGGGGTTATGGACATTGGGGAGGGTATGTGCTATGGTGAGTGCTGTGAAGTGTATAAATCTGGCGATTCCCAGACCTGTACCTCTGGGACTAATGATACAGTATATGTTAATAAAAAATTAAAAATTAAAAAAAATCTGATTTCTCATAAAAATTACTCCTTCTTTCAACATGGGCTATAAACCCAATGTGATTGAGTCATTGGCCCAGGCCCATCTGACACTCACTCACCCCCCGTGGCACATTTTCAGACTCTGTTTCAGAGAACATAAAGCTTGATGAATTAATTTAGAGTTTTGAAAACATGTTAATTTTATAAGGCTTTTGAAGTTTGATAGAGTAACTTCTCTGCCATTTATTAAATGGCAACAGGAAAGTGATCAGAAATGTATATGTGTCTTTTATATTTCATGAGTGGAGAGAGTAGATACAAAAATCTATTGGTGCTAGAGCAACAACCCATTTCGATAAAGGTTCATTTTTTCCTAGGGTTTTGGGTTTTTTAAAAAAATCTTTCTTGTTAGCTACTTTTTTTTTTTTACTGTATTTTTCTTTGTTATATAACATATGTCCAGAAAAGCAAACACAATCCTTAGACTTTATTTTATTTTATTTTTTAAGATTTTATTTATCTATTCAACAGAGAGAGATCACAAGTGGGCAGAGAGGCAGGCAGAGAGAGGAAGGGAAGCAGTCTCCCTCCTGAGCAGAGAGCCTGATGCGGGGCTCGATCCCAGGACCCTGGGACCATGACCTGAGCCAAAGGCAGAGGCTTAACCCACTGAGCCACCCAGGCACCCCCTAAGACTTTAGCATAAAGTGTTTACAGCCTCTAACCAACATCTGGGCCAAGCAAAGAAATAGAACATTATAAGACCCCTCCCCTCCACACGCTGAAAACGCCTTGTACTTCTTTCTAGTTACTAACCCGCCTTCCCAGGATAAACACTATTTTGACTACTAAAATTTACCCATCTGTTTGGCCTGCTTTTCAGCTTTATATAAATGGACATTCTCTTTTGTGTCTGGCTTCTCTCACCCGCCATTTTGTTTGTGACATTCATCCACAATATATGCTCTTGCTGCTTTCCATCCTGCTGGCTACATAGTATTCCATTAATAGACCATGATTTATTATCATTGTGGGGTTGATGTTTGGGCTGTGTGGATATACACCCAGGAGAAGAACTGCTGGATCATTGTTTCAGTAGATCGTGTCAAAGTGGCTGTACCAATTACATTCCCACTAGCAACATAAAACAGTTCTGGCTGCTCCATGTCTTTGTCGGTATCTCGTATGATCTCCTTTGTCCATCATACTCTGGTGGACAGGAAGTAGTATTATACTCTGTTCTGCATTGGGATTTTCATGATACTGGCCATATGGATATCCTCTTGGGAAGGGACTGTTCAGGTCTTTTGCCCGTTTTCTATTGGGTTGCCTATCTTTTTCTCATTGGCTTATAGGAAACTCTTCATATATTGTTGGTTATTTGTATCGTAAATATTTTCTCCCTTCAGTAGCTTTTGGGGTCTGTATCTTTAGGGATATCCCCAAGTGTAGCCCATGTGAAAGCATTGGGATTAGATGTAGTACTGTGTGCAGGGATCTTTTTTTTGAAGAAAGATTTTATTACCTTATTTGACAGAGAGAGAGAGAGAGAGAGAGAGAGAGAACATAAGCAGGGGGAGTGGGAGAGGGAGAAGCAGGCTTTCTGCTGAGCAAGGAGCCTGATGAGGGACTCAATCCTAGGACTCTGGGATCATGACCTGAGCCAAAGGCAGACTCTCAATGACTGAGCCACCCTGTCACCCTGTCTAGGGATCTTTTTTCTTTGTTAGTGATGCTTGGCTTGCAGTATCCTTCTGTCAGTACTCACCTACAAAGGTGCTGTTGCAATACTGGTCATGTAGGGTGGGACAGGGATTCTTGAAGTTCTTGGCCTACTTAGGTACTGGTCCCTTTGGAGTCCCCTAAAAATAAAAATTGTGATATCCAGGTGCCTTGTAGTACACTGTTGTAAGCATTTTGCATGGGCTCTCTCATTTATTCCTTAGACATGCTTATCTGTTAGTTACTACCCTCATCCCCATTTTCAAGTGAGGTCACGGGCTCAGAGAGGTTTTGTCATTCCTGAGGGTCACCAACTAAGACTCTGGCTGCAGAGCTCATGCGCCATAACCATTGTACTACCTAGAAAGTTGCACTTCCTAAAATCAATGTTTTATTAGCGTGTCTGGAATTGCGCCTGGCACATAGTAAGTGCTCAGTAAATACTCGTTGAGGGAAAAGAGCTCGACAGTGGGGAGCCCAAGTCTTCGTTGAGTGGGGAAGTTTGTCCTGGCAGTGGATCTGTTGGTACGAGAAGTAGTGCTCCATCCTGCTGTGTGTCTTGCCTAGAGCCGTGCCCGTGGTGGTGTAGACATCACAGTGGGTGTTTGTGGAGTGAATGACTCAATCCCAGACAGATTGCAAACTCGGCTTAGCGAAGGGGATGAACTCAGAGGACACTGCAAGGCCCAGGGCCAAGGCAGGCACGCCATGGGGGGCTGTGGGGATGGCCCAGGGACGATCCAGAGCCTGGCGAGCAGTACCCTGGCTGTTAACCGCCCCGTGTGTGGAAACAGAAACAGGGTCCAGTGTCAGCAGGCAAGGCTGTCCCAGTTACAGGCCGTGAGGTCAGAAGAGGTCCCAGCAGCGGTGCAGGGCTGGCAGGGTGCAGGGTCAGGTAATCCAAAGTCACAAGGTTGCAAGCAGTAAAAGTTCAGGCTGGCAGGAAAGAGAGCCAGGGAGCGCTTGGAGGGAGTCGTCTCCCAGGCTGGGTTCCCCTCCTGAATGAGGCCTTTCTTCGCAGGCTGTGCAGTGCCTGCAAGGAACACTCCAGACCTCAGGGCACGGTGATCCAGAGACTTCTCCTGTGCCAGAGCTAGCGGTAGCCCTCCTGAAGGCCTTGTCAGACTCTTTATTTAACAGGCGAGGAAGTGGAAGCTCCAAAGTGCGAGGCTGTTAGGAGCCAGGGGTAGAACCTGGGTTGAAAACAGGCACCGCGGTGTTGCTGCTTCCTCAGAAATTAAGAGGTGATGGAAGTGGTGATACTGGGAAGGAGGAAGGAAAGGTGAGAGCCTTAAAGAAGGGTGATCGGGAGAATGATGGGCTACGGGGAAGAAGGGGGAGCTGAACGACTGCAGGACACACCCAAGAAGCAGGGCAAGCTGTGGGATTTGGGGAAGGAAACTGCTTGTGTGACGACGGCCATCTTGACTCCAGAATGTTAAGTTCCATGAGGACAGAGTCTTTTGCTTTTTTACTGAAGCGTCCTTTATGGAGGAGAGCTGCCAAGAGGGGAAGTGCTTCTTTCATTGTGACAGATACATATAATACAGATTTTCCATCTTTTTTTAAATTGTTTTAAAGACTTTTGAAATTTATTTATTTGAGAGAGAGAGTGAGAACGTGAGTAGGGGGAGGGGCAGAGGCAGAGGGAGAAGCAGACACCCTGCTGAACAGGGAGCCTCATGTGGGCCTCGATCCCGGAACCCTGGGATCATGACCTGAGCCAGAGGCAGACGCTTAACCTACTGAGCCACCCTGGCGCCCCTAGACTTACCACCTTCACCGTATGTAAGTGTACAGCCCCAGGGGCATTAAGTGCTTTCACACTGTGGGGCAGCCAGCTTCGCTGTCCATCTATAGAGCTGTTCTCATCCTGCGAAGCTGAAACGCTTAACCCACTAACAATTACTCCCCATTTGCCCTCTCCCCAGCACCCCCCCCCGCCCCCCTCGTCCCGGCAGCCACTGTTCTTTTTGTCTCTGGGAATCTGACCGCTCTAAGGACTCGTGGAAGGGGAATCCCACACTCTTGTCCTTTGTGACTGGCGTGTTTCACTTGACAGAATGTCTTCAGGTGTATCCATGTTGCAGTGTATTTCAGAATTTCCTTTCTTGTGGAAGCTGAATGATGTTCTGTTATATGGATACACCCCATTTTAGGTATGCACGCATTCGTCAGTGCACACATTTTTACAGGGTTTTCTGATCAATAACCAGAACAGGTCCTGGCTCAACAAGGTGCTCAACAAGGAATTGTTGAATGAATTTTAGTTGTGTTGAACATGAGGTAACTGAGGGGTGGGTACTGCAGTAGACTGCCGAGCAGGCATTCTAGGATAGCTCCGGTCTAAAGGGGAAGGGAGGGACGAAGCCAGTGTTGTGAAGATATTCCCCGGGCACGGGGCCTGAGCGTCAGGAGCAGGTGTCTGGGCTCAGGACAGGTGGGAGCATCACCGAGCAAGATGCAGGACAGGGGGTCTCAGGGTCATGTACTTAAAAATAGAATAGCGATTGTAAGAAGGGGATGCTGTTAAGTAACATCCAAGTCAAGAGAATGAGGTTGAGGAAGGAATGATGGAATTGGCAAACAGTGATGGAACCAACACCTTGAACTCGGGTCTGTCTGACGTCATTTTGGAAAGAACTTCCTGCTGAGTGCTAGTGATGGTACAGGCCAGAATGGGCCACAGGGGAAACTCACCTGAAGCAGCCAGAGAGCCGCTGACTGCTGAGGCACGAGCACTGGCAACAGGTGTGAAGCAGCAGAGAAAGATTCAGGAAACACAGGTCATCCTCTGGCCTCTCGGGAATCTCGAACTTGCCGGCAACCTTGGAGTATGGCTGGAACTCCTTGCTGTTAAGATGAGAGAGGAGAGCACCCCAAGTGGAAGCAGGGAGGGAAAGAGCTCTGGGGAAAGAATGGGGGTGTGCAAGGGGATGACCAGGAGAGCAGGTCGGCGAGGCAGAGTATTTGTAGGGGAATGTGGGACATACAGTTGGCACTTCTGTTATTTCCTCCATTTTAAAGATGATTAAGAGATGGCGGGTGGGGGAAGCTTGAGTAATCTCCCATCTCAAGTAATGCAGCCTCGCTACCGACACCGGAGAGTCCCCAGGACGACCCCATTGCCCCGTTAGCGTAGTAGAATATTCTGTCATGGACACTGGTGGTTTTGTAAAGGTTCGGTTGCATGTCACAGACACAGCTGCCTCAGATGCGAGGGTGGCTGTTTCTGAGTTGTGTGCTGGAGAATCAGAGCCTGCGTTCCGTGTAACCAGCGTTCCCTGAGCCCCCGCTGAGGCACGGGATAGAAGGCTGCGATCTAAGGAGGAGGACGTGGGCCCGGACTGCTCCTCAGCTTCTCCCGAGTCTTCCAGACTTTCCTTCACGCAGAACCGGGGAGATGTTGGACTGGAGACCGAGAAAGTGGATGGCACATCTGCCCCCATCTCGCTCTGGGAAGCCTCTCCACACATGCCAGGCTGCCCACGCGCTACCCTGGGGCCCGGCAGAAGGCTGTGCGCTCACACATACCCCTCTTGCAAAAGCAGTTTGATAAATTCTTACGTACACCCACAGGATTGGCCCCTGATCTTAAGGAAATATTCAGAAATGGACTTAAAGGTAATATCCAGATACCCCTCACCCCCACCCCGGTAAATTCCACTGCCTAGAAGCTATTTATCTCAAGGAAAATGCCTGGAGCATCCCCACAGGATGTCAGTGAAGGATCCAAGCCTGTGGAATGAGGATCCTCCGTGCCGGGAACCAGTCAGATGCTGCCTCCCAGTGCAGGAACCTCGGCAGAGAGTGCGTGCGAGGCAGGAGACACCCGAGTCCTTGCCTGCTTCAGAGTACCAGGGTTTGCCTGGCAGAGCTGAGAAGCATGAAGCATCACCTGCTTGCCTCCGGCTCTCTCTGAAGTGCTAGAAAGGAACCCAAGACCCCGAAGGAGGCTTTGGATCCCTGCAGCCTTTTGCCCGTGTGATCTGGGCACTGAGGATTGCTCCAGCCCTGAGCAGGGCCCCTTCGCTGCCAGCTTAGTCTGGCCCAGCCCCTCAGAGGCCAGATTTCTGGGAGACTTACATACAAACCAACAAAAAAGACTAATAGCAATATTTATTGAGTGTTGACTGTGTTCCAGGTGTTAGTCTAACTGTTTTCTGCTTATTAACTCGTTGAAGCCTTACAGTTACTCTTTGGGGTCATTGTTTTTGACAGATGAGGAAACTGAGTCACAGAGCAGTATAAAGTACTTTTTCCTGAGATCAGCCAGCTTATACCTAGGTGGAGGCAGAAGCTGAACACATCCGGAGTCAGTGACTCTTCAGGGAAGGTGGCCCCAGTGGGACATGTGGGAGCCACCAGAGGCCAGAACAGGGAGGTCAGCTGTTGACCAGTCAGACTCCTAGATCCGGTTTCTCCTTGTTGGAGGCGGCTGCCCCTGTTGCTTCAGGGAGGGGACGGCTGCCTTGTTGTATGACCCACGTTTGCCAAGAGGATTAACCTCTTCCTCTTGTCAAAACAAGCCACGCAGGAAAAAAAACCAACAAACGACTCATGACTTTGAGCAGAAAGAGCTCTGCAGCTTCTCCAGCAGAAGGGGACACCCCAGGGCAGGGGCCCAGAAGGTGTCTAGTTATGTCCTTGTCAGAGGCATCTGTTCTTAAGAGGGACCCTGAGACCCCTTGTTTCAGTGCTCAGGGCCCCGAGGCCCGAGCCACTTGGCAGTCAGGCCCTGTAGCAGCCCAGCCCGCCTTCTCTCTGCTCGCCCCATCACATCCTGTGGGATGTGAGAGTGTCTTGGACAGCTCACGGGCAGCCCAGACTGTGGTCCAGCACCAGCTCGGCCCCGAGCTAGCTCTGTGACCCAGGGCGGTTCCAGCTTCTGTGGGATGACAAGATTGAACGTGAGCAGTGGTTTTCAAAAATATATTTTTTTATTGCAGCAGACCCTGTTCTTCAAATAAATCGTGACTGACAGCAACAGAATATGAAACAGTTGAAAGCAGAGGTATAAATTTGCAAAAAATAAACAAGGGAAAGAAAACCTTAGGCTGGTCAGACTTCCCTACAGATTGTTCCCCGAGCCTGCAGAGTTCTGCTTCTATGCTTTTCACGCATCTTTCCTGCCCCTCGGGTTGCCTTTGTTCCTTCTATTTTTACTGAAAGTTTTGGATTTTTCAGATTTTCCCCTCAGCTTCCACCTCCCTCGTGGAACCTCTTTGCCTCTGGTGAATCCTCTCTCCAGATTCCTGTTGCATTTATTAACTATTTTAATTATTAGGGTCCTCTGTATTGCTTAGGGGTGGCTTAAAGGAATTTACGTGGATAAGGTATTTGTAAATACACATGGCATTTACATATACTGGGTATACAAATAGCATATATTTGCATGCATTTACATATATGCAAGTATACGTGTGTGTGTGTGTGTGTGCTTGTGTGTGCATACACACACATAGCCTTTAGAGAAAGGCCATGTCTTTGTGTCCTCCAGCACCTGGTGTATAAAAGGCCCCCAATAAAATTTTAATTGTGGAGATCAATTGTGGAGATCTCACCCCTGTCCGGTACACAGTAAATACCAGTGTCAAATGATTACGTGATAGGGTGTGTTGTGCCTGGGAATGCCTGGCCATGAACCTTGGTTCTGCCATAGAGGAGCTGTCACCTTGGGAAACAGACTTAGTTTTTCTTATTGATAAGTTGGAAACGATAATGCATGTCTTCCATATGTATTTACTGAGTGCCTACTGTATTCCAGGCACTGTTCTAGGCCCTGGGGACTCAGCAATTTACAGAGCAGACAAGGCCCCGTCCTTACGGGTGTGTACATTACAGCCAGTCTCAGGAGGAGCCCCCAGGGCTGCTCAGAGGAGAGGGGGAGGGAAGAGTGCTTCTGCCGGTCACAGGTGGAAACATTATGTGGGGGTGCCTGGTGTGGGCCACGGGGACTCCCGGGTGGGATTCCTACTGTGAGTAAGGAGAAGAGGATGGGAAAAGGCCACCTGGATTGGCCTGAAAGGGCAACGAGTCTGTCCCCCCTCCCAGCCGCATTGCTGTGCCTGACCCTGAGGCTGCACACCCCTTCTGCACGGCCGCAGCCCCAGGAGAGCAGGAGATCCCAGGCCTGGTGGAGATGCCCCAGGCTGAAGGCCCCGGCTCTGCAACCCCGTCCCCGGCTGGGCCTCAGTGTTGTGCCAGCCTCGTCGCTCCATCCCTCCTGGGTGGTGGCAAAGGCTTGCCTGAGATGGGTGCAGGGGCTGCCGGGCTGGATGGGGCACGGATGTCCCCTGCCACGCAGAGGCTCACAGCCACGTAGGAACAGGAAGAAGAGGCCTTTCCGCATCCCCCGGACATCCCTCCCACAACTTGTGCCGGGGGGGATCGGTGCTGGAGTTGTGGAGCCCCGAACAGATGTGGGGTTAAGTTTGCCTGCTGACCTGGGGTGAGCGCAGATACTAAAGGGAGCTGCTGTGGGTTTGGGTCTCTGATCACATCTTCCTGTGACAGTGTTTGCTGCCCGTGTGCATGTCCCCTTACTGCTTTTGGCTTTCTTCCTAGAACGGGGGAGGGCAGCATTGGGTGATGTTCTACCTGCTCCTTGAAGGCTTCTCTTTGCCAGGTGGGAAGCACCCACGCCCAGGGGGACTGTTTGGGAAGTAGAGGGGGCTGGCTGGGTAGCGGCCATCCTGGTGTATGGCTCTGTCCATGACTGTTGTCACCGCTGACTGTCCAGCCAGGCCTCAGCGCTGACACCAGCCTCTCTGCCAGGGATGCCCCGTGTCCGTGGCCGTCTGTCCCTCACTTAAGGTGATTTTGAAGAAGTTTTACGTGCTCGGCTTCAGTTCTCTCATCTATAAAATGGGACTGGTCATAATTGCACTCACCGCATAGGGTTAGTGAAAGGATTGAGGGAGAGACTATAACGTGCTTAGAATAGTGTGTGGCTCATGGTAAGTGCACTGTGTCTGGTAATCCTAGATTACTTGCCTCATTTGTGTTGTGTCGGTGGGTCAGTTTGGCCCGAGGACCACGAGCTCACCGTGGGCAGTACGTCCTAGGTATTCCTGTAGTCTCGGTGCCTAGCCCTGTGCCTGGTCCGTGGTAAGCATTCGGCAGACATTTGTTGAGCAGGGACCTCAGATTTGGGCCGAGGGCTGAGGAGGCAGATCCCAGGGCAGAATGGGAGGAACACGGAAATTCATGTCAGAGGGGCGGATTGGGACCAGAGGCGAGGGGGCCTGGAACAGTAAGAGAATACCTAGGTAAGACATGGGGGAACCATGCAAGATGTCAGAGCAGGAGGACATGATAGTCCGGAATTTCAGGGAAGATGCTGGGAGAGGAATCTAGAGTCTGGACGGTAGAAGAGAGAGCCTGGTGCTAGCAGGGCCACGGGCTAGGAGGCGTTGGGGACACAGCTGGGAGTCACGAGCTGTGTGGGCAGGCAGCGTGCTCTGTGCTCCCCCTCCCTCCCTTCTCAGCGCCCCGAGGAACCCAGCCAGCCTGTTGTGACCTTCCCCTGTCCAGCCCTGACTGTTCCTAGCCCTGGTACTTGACTGTGCGCGTCCCACTCACTCTGACACACCTTCCACAGGTTGCCAGGTTACGGTGGCCCTGTGCTGCGTGAGTCCTTGTGCCGCAGCTCCCATGGCACTTCACTCTCCCCCAACCCTGCGCTTTCCAGCCTCTCTCTGTCTGTGTGTTTATTATTTTAATCTTAAAGTGAGAAACAGCGAGGTTGCTGGAAGTAGGCCACAAGCTTCTATTTGCTCTTCTCACCAAGGACAGGCATGTTCCCAAGCCCTGGGAGCAGAGCCCCGGAGCCCCGGGGGAGGGACGTGTGAGGCAGAATGTGGAGAGGAAGGCTCCCGTGTGCTCAGGCCAGCCCAGCCGTGCAGCCGGCGCCATCTTGTTTGTGGCCCACGGCGCCATCTTGTTTGCGGCCCATGGCACCATCTTGTTTGTGACCCACGCCACCATGGACTCCCTGACGGTCAGGGAACTGTTCTCAGCTTCCCTATGGTGGGGGGCGTGCGGGGGAGCCTGTGCCCAGCCTCCCCAGCAGGAGAGCACAGGTCCTAGGTATCGTGCACCTGTGTATTCGTGGCCTGCTCAGGCCGTGTCCTGTGAGTCTGTGGGAATGTGGGACACCCTGGACACCCAGTCCCTGCCTGGGCTGCAGGGAGTCATAAAAATGACTGCCATAATGAGTGTTTACTGGGTGTTGATCTGTGTGCTGAGTCCTTCATATATATATTATCTCATTTAATCCTCATGGTAATCCTGTGTCACAGTTGTTATTAGCACTTGTTTATGGATGAAGAAACAGATTAATTAACTGGCCCTGGGTCACACAGCCAGTGAGGGGAGTCTTCCTGACTCCCAGACCCCCACTGTCAGCCCCGGAGCTCTGCCACCTCTTATGCTAGCATCAAGCTGTGCTGTCTGGGCGTCTGCGAGTCGGGGGTCAGTTAGCATTACTCTGCTGCTCACCAGCTGGGCCAGCCTGGTCAGCTCCCCTTGCTTCTCTCGCTTGCTCATCTGTGAAAAGGAAGTAAGTGTGTCTACCTCACAAGGCCTCCAGGGGGGATGCGATAGAATAATCGGTCATAAAACTCCTTTGTAAACTGGAAGGAGTTACACATACATTACACCTCATGTAAATGAGTCCGTAGTAAAAACCTATTTTAAAAATACTTATTTACGAAAAAGACACATGTATGTTTGGCTGCTTTTTCTTTTCTTTTTTTGTAAGAAATGTGGTTAGTCTCACCTTTAGACCAGGCTTGTCTGTTGGGAAAGTGGGGAGTAGTTCATTCACAAAGGACAGGTGTTTGGAGGAAGTTTCCGGAGAGGAAGGGATGACACTAGCATGTCTAGCACAAGGGTGAAGATGCTGGGCTTATAGGTCTGGTTATTGGCTGTACATCCTTGATCATGCTTCTTAGTTCCTAACTTTTGAAGTGCAGGCAACAGTAGTCTCAGCTTCGTAGCACCATTGTGAAGAGCGAGTGAGTGTGAGGCCTACCAAGGGCCCAGTACCAGGCCCGATGTCTGACAGGCTTCATGAATACTGAGCTCCATGTTCATAAGGAGGAGGATGCTGTTTGGGTATATCAAAGGCAAGGGGCATCCGAGTTTGGGGTCTTGGCCTTATTTGAAGGCTCTTTCAGGAGGGGGACCAAGGGAACATCCAGATCTGTGGCACTGAGGGCAAAGGCCACAAGGCAACTTTGGTAGGAAGGCAAACTCTGGTTAAGGCCTCTAAGCCAAATAGAGGCTCTGCTACTATTCCTCACCTAGGGGTCAGTAGGGGTCAAGACTGTGGGAGAGGGAGGTAGCCTCTGCCTGCAGTCCTGTAGGCCCCAGGGAGAAGGCCATGTCTTAGAGGTCAACTGGGCAGATTCCATCTCGGGTCTAAGCAGGTTACAAATCAGCAGGAGGAGGGATGCCTTCTGTGGTGTGAGTTAGCGTCATCCTCTTGGCTGAGGAGCAAAAAGTTTCTTCACAAAGAGTTTTTTTTAACTTGTTACTTGGTGCTATGTGTGAGAGAAAGACAGGGGAGCCAGAAGTTGGGGAGGGAGGTCCATGTTGGGCGTGGCTTGCTAGGACACATTTTTGTATTCCTTGCACAAGGTGGTGTGTCATAACTCTGAGTATAGCCTCATGGTAAGAAGTGGTCAGTCAGTAGCATCTTGGCATTTTGTGATCTGAAAATGGGAGTTACACATTGGTGTTTGGGATATTTCGAAGTAGGCCCCAAAGAAGTTGTGCTGTATTCCCATTCTTGTGTTCATTGTCCATTCAGCCAGCAGATGATTTCTGGAAATGAATGTAGCCATCATGGTGGCATCAAGGGCCACGAGACGCACTCCAGGTCCACGAGAAGCTTCCTTGCAGTTAGGCTGTTTTATAACTGCTCCCAAATCATGTTAGCTCTGGAGGCTATTTTAAGAACTCCTTTGGTTATGAACCATATCTTATATTTAATTTTGATTCTCTTTCTCCTCCTGTCCTGGATTCAGTAACAGCATCAACAAACACTGTGTGCCTGGCGTTGTCTTCAGCATTGCAAGTATTTAGAGGAATCAGAAATAACTTGGTAAGAGCTCATTAATTCACTAGACCCGGCACAGCCTCCCAAGGACGTTGGGCCTTCCCCATGTGGTCACCACTTTTCGTGTCTCGGAGGACCCTGAGCTTCTGTCTGGAGCATATCAGTATCAGCGAAGTATCTGGAACCACAAGGTGGTGGGCTTTACCCCCTCTTTTCCTTTGTACATGATGTTTGTAGTCACAGCAGGAATTTTGGCCCACCCCAGGAGCCCCTGGAAGGGGGCAAGCCTCCAGCTTTCCACCTACCTCCTGGGGGCTGTGGATGTTGTCCCTCTGCTCCTTTTCTCTTCATCTGCCGCCAGATCAGGTGAGGACAGTGTTCTATTCTTCCTTAGCCAAAGTCCAGTTAATAGCTACGCAGAACTGTTCGTCTCCGGTCGTTGGTTCTTTGGATGTGGCTGGGTTTGACCGTGGTCTTCCCCGCTGTGGGGTGAGGACAGCTGATTTCTGGGTCCTGCATTCTCTACCTTATAGGGAGAACCATGGAAGGGAGGGACGCCAGGGTTCAGGGTTGGGGTTCACTGTTTTAAGCCTAGCACCTTCCTAGAACCGTTCAGCCAGAGGGCGAGGTGATCACTCGTGTTTGTGAAAGCACAAGTCAGATGTTCCTTTGGCATGTGCTTGAGAAGCCTTTCTAGAAACTAGAGTAAGATGAGTAAACTCGTGTTCGACAAGTCTGGTTCGAAGGAAAGAGAAAGCAGCGGAAATCAGAGGACAAGGGCATGAGAAAATGGCCTTGGACGAATGGACCCATTTCCAGTGTGTTTGTCAGGGACTCAGGGTGGTCATGGTGACAGGGAGGCCTGCTCTAGCCCCATCAGCCATTCGACAAGGACTGGCTCAGTGCCACGGGGAGTTGAGCTTCGGGAAGAATGAAAGAACTCTAAAGCTTGCCGGGGCCCCATCTTTGAAACGTTCACGCTCTGTTTAGATGGAGATGCTGGCTGAGCACACGTGATGACACGTGACTCCACAGTCCCAGGCTCTCGCTTGTAACATGGGGCAATACCCGTTGTTGGTGTCTAGACAAGGGAGAACTTCGTGGTGGCCAGTGTGTGGCCTGCCTGGAAGAGAATGGAGAATGAAGGTGGATGTATTGCTTCGTCTCGCAGAGACCACAGCCTCAGATTCTGGGCCAGCATCCGCCATGTCCGAGCACCTTCTTGAAGGAACATGGCCAGGAAGAAGGGATCCATCCAGGGAGCACTCGGGAAAGGGGGGCAGGTAAGCTCAGGATTGGAGAACAGGGCTGGATTCCTAGCTGAGGGAGATAGAGCGGATGAGTAGACATAATACGTGTGAAAGCATCTGGTTTAGTGTTTTTCATATAGAAATAATTCAGCAAAGGTTCGCTCATCTGTCCCTAAGATCACGGTGAACATAAGAGTCCCAAGAAGACACCAAGGGAGCGTGGAGAGTGAGGGCGGGAGTGGAGGAGCAGGGCAGCCGTACTGGACTGAGCCAGAGACGGGGAGTGGAGACGTCCTAGGGAAGGGAGCAGGCTCTGCCGGAGGCCACTGTGCTGCCCCCTGGCCTGCGAGGGCCGTCTCTGGAGCATTGTCATTGCTCCCAATTAGGAGAGAAAATGTCACACTCGAGCAGGTAGAGAGGAGGGGTTGCTGGCCTGCGAAACCTGGCAGTATTGATCCCGGAGAGGGAAAGGTTTCCGTGGGCGCTCCGGAGGGCAGCTCTGGGGCCAGTGGGTGACCGTGGCAGAGAGGCTGAGGCTGGTGCATGGAACTTAAAATATTCTCCCAGCGTTTGAGCTGTAAAGGTTGTGAGGGAGGGAAGATGGGTGACCCCGCGGGGTAGGGAGCTCTTTCCACGGGGTCAGCAGTGTTTCCAGGTAAGCGGAGGGGCCACCCCCCATGGATGCTGATGATAAAAACGAGAGCTATCCCTCTGTGGACTCCTGCGTAGCAGGCGGTGTTACCGAGTGCTTTACTGGTAGGGACTCATCTGCTCCTCACAGGAACACCGAGAAGGGGTATGAATAGCTCCTTAGCCCTACTTTACAGGGAGTAAATTTGGGCAGAGAGACAGTCACCCAGCCAGGGACCTCCACCTTGGCCTTGAACCTAAGAACAATCTTGTTATTGGTGAAAGGTGAGGCCAGATGACCTTGAGGGTTTCTTACATCACCAGGACTCTAAAGGCTTTATCTGGAGGGTTATGCGGGGCCTTTGCTTGGGGCTGGGTCACTCTGTTAGGTCTGGGGCAGAGATGGTGTTACTGCTCTAGGGGTGACTTCACGAACCGTGCCTTCGCCTGACTGCGAGGTCATTGTTGGGTGGGAGGGGCTGGTAGGCTCATGTTCAGGGTCCTCTACAGTTCTCTAGTGACTCTGGGTTCTCAGAAGGATTAGTGGCACCCTTTCCATGTCACCCTATGCAGAAGCTTCTCGCTGGTGCTGCCGGTGTACCTCGCCTCCTGGTCTGCCCCCACCACTCAGCTCTGCCTCTCCAGAAAGGCATGAAGTGATGCTTAATGTGCTGTGTTCTGAAGGGGTGGCAAGACTTGAGCCCCCTCATGGGGGGGGTGCAGGGTGCGATTAAGGAGCCAGTTGTCATCCCAGTGCCCTACTTTTGCAGATTACCAGCCTCTGGTGATCTGGGAAAGCCTCTGCTGGCCAAAGTTGAATTCCACAAAATGTGCCTAGCGCTGTGCCTGACGCACACACAGTAGGCCTCAGGCACACTTTCTGGAATAAATAAATGGTCCTTATTGTAGGACATGGTTCTTGTTGTAGGACAAGCCTCCTTTTTTAGTACTCACCGGGTCCCTGAAGGTTTTGAAGGTTTTTAGAGGGAGAGTGTCGGTGAGGTGGTCTGCTCCACTCACCTCAAATTATGTAGCATTGGGGAAAACCTCCTAATGTGATCTTTAGTTTTTAAAGGCAGAGCAGTTATTGCTGGTCTGCCTTGGGGGAGAGAACATTGACCTCAGAGGCCTGCCCCAGATCCTAACCTGAGAGTAACTGCGGCCTACCAGTCACAGTCAGAACCCTGCAGAAGAACATTGCTCCAACACTCTCTCTCCGTCAAGAAGACAACCACAGGACTGTCTCTCACCCCCAACAATTCTGGTCAACAAACCCTCCACGCTCATGAGCTTTCTGTAGGCAGAGGATGTATTCATTCACACCATCAAAGATTTTTGGAACCTTACTTTGGGTGAGGTTTCATATTATGAAAACAATATCCTGAAATCGAAAGCAGTGTTATGAAAATGCATTCCAAAGATCACCCCCAAACACGACATTAAGGATCACATTTTGGACTGCCCCCGGCCCCTCCCCCACCCGCCGCAGCCCCGGAGGCCTTGTCCCTGCTCCAGCTCCTGGCAAGGCTCGCACTTTGCAGAAAGCCCAGACTTGCACGCTGGCGTGCGTGATGGCCCCGGTGTCTTTCCTCTTCCTTCTTGGGCTGTGGGGATGGGCACAGGCATGCCCCCTGTGTGGGGGAGAATGCGGTATGGAAATTAAAGCTCAAGTCAGAGTTGTTTGGGGAACCCCCGTCCTACTGGTGTCTGTGACTCCTGCTGTCTAGATCTGACTCAGCGAAGCAAAGCAGTAGTTTGTTCTGGAGCAGGACAGAAACTTCATTTTTGAGCAACATGGTGCTAAGCTTGTGTGTTCACACAAAGGTCAGTACAGCTCCATGAATCATCGGCTGCCCAGGATCTGCATACCCTAGAGACCTCTCCTCCTGCCTGGAACTTCCCTCCTGGATTGAGACAAAGCACCCCAAGAGCAGCAGTAACATCTAAGGGTCCCAGCCTGTGCCAGAGGGCAGCTGGGCAAGAGCTCTTACAGCACCACCACCAACGCGGGCCCAGGGCACAGACCGACTGCATATTCCACTGGGCAAGGGTGGGGTGGGGTTCCCTTCAGCCCACCTCACGTGGCCCAGCCACACTCCATTTCTCTGTAAATTATTTCCATCCGTTGGCGAGCCAGGATTTCAACAGCAGCCAGCCAAGGGGCGCGTTGGGTTACTCCCTGAGTCCCAAGCAGACTTGGTCCCCCTGCAATTCAGGCGGCACCAGAAGCCCCTGGTCCAGGGATTTAGGGGCTTCGGCTGGCGGAGTGCCTGTTCAGCCAGCCTTGGTCCATCGTCAGAAGAGCTGGTGCTGATCCCGTTGTCAGCCTAGGTTTTGTGTGAAGTTGAGCCCAGAGACCCCTGTGGCTGGAGCTTAGATTTCGTGGTCAGTGGCCCAGGAAAAGATAGACATTTTATCCTCTTTCCCTTTCCCAGGAGGTGATGGGAGCCAGCTTAGGCAGGACGCTTGAAGCCTGGACTTTTGGCCTGAGAGGGAGACTGAGCCAGTCTGCCCAGGAGAAGGCATCTGCTTACGAACAGGGCATCCTGGTCCCAGCATCTGCCCTCCCAGGCCTGACCACACCCCTTGCCCGAGACAACAAACACACCCCGTTATTCTGTTTCCCTTGGGCACATTCCACAAGGGAGTCTCTTTTGGTGCTGGGGCTCCTTCCATGGGTGAGGTGAGCTCAGGACTGGCCTTGGCCTTCACTTCTGTTCCCTCACCGCGCACCCGTGGGAGGCCTGTGCTCTCAGGGCCAGTGTCTGCCAGGCCACTTACTGTCGGCGGCGGCCTGGCTCCTGCTCCCCATCTGTGGTGACATTCCGGGTCTGGATCTGCATCTCACCTCTGCCAGGACCTACCCTCCAGCACAGGCTGTCCCCAGCCCTTGTCTCGGATTTGCACTTGGCACGTGGTACTGCATTGTGTCCTTGGGGTGTTTGTTGTCACTGCTGAGCTGAGTTTTACTTTAGCTCAGGCATCTGGGTAGAAGTGCCATGGTCCCTTGGGTTGAGGATTTGAGGGGAGCGACTTCTCAGTGGCTCTGGGGAGTTGTTCCAAGAGACTGACAAGATGTAGTCTTCAGGCTGACCGCATCGTGGTCATCATTATTGATTGAAGCTGTTGGCAGCACTGTTCCTTCCGGAATCTTCTCCCCATCAGACTTCTAATCTATGAGCACTGTGTCTGACACCCACGCCTAGCCCAGCATCAGTTGAGACTTTGTCTAATTGTATAACATTTGCAGATCCTATGTTTTTGTTTCTTCTTACAGTATCTAGAGATTAGAAATTATTTTAATAAGCATTTAACTGTTACAGCAATTTGGCTTTTACTTGGCACCTCTAACCTTTCTTCTTCAAGCCCTTCCTCTGCCTTGGACCTACCACCTGGACACACTTGATCCTATCTACTACTTTGTCTTATCACTGTAAAGCGAGGCTGCCTGTGCCTGGTAAATATTTGGATGTAAGATCAGGAATGCCAGGGACTGTAGGGCTTCCAAGGTGTTAGAAAGCCTTTCCTTCGAGGGCCTGATATGTACCATTCCCCAAATCATCATTGTCTGGCATCGTTGATATCATCGTCATGCTAGCTGGCACCAGTTCGAGCATTTATTTTGGAGTTTTTTCCCTGAATTTTTTAAAAAATCGTGATTGAAATCTAATTGACATACGCTGTTATGTTAGTCTCAGGTGTACAACACATTGATCCGACAATTGTATACATCACTCAGTACTCACCACAAGAAGTGCAGTCACCATCTGTCACCATGTTCTTACAATATTACTGGCTCTGTTCCCTCTGCTGTACTTTTTTATCTCCATGACTGACTTGTTTTACACCTAGAAGTCTGTACCTCTTGGTCCCTTTATCTATTTCACTTATCCTTCCACTCAGCTCCCCTGTGGCAGCCCCCAGATTTTTCCTCCATAGTAAGGAGTCTGTTTTTTCATTTCTTTGTTCACTTATTTTTTAGATTCCACATGTAAGTGGAATCATATGGTATTAGTCTTTCTCTGACTTATTTCACTTAATATCCTCTAGGTTCATCCGTGTTGTCACAAATGGCAAGAGCTCACTCTTTTTTATGGCTGAGTAATAATCCAGTGTGTGTGTGTGTGTGTGTGTGTCTACCACATCTCCTTTATCATTGATCTGTGGATAGAAACTTTACATGTATTGACTATTGTAATAAATGTTCCAGTAAACATAAGGGTGCATGTATCTTTTTTAATTACTGTTTTCATTTTCTTTGGGTAAATAGCCAGTGGAATTACTGGATCAAGTGGTATTTCTATTTTTAATTCTTTTTTGAGGAAGTTCCATACTGTTTTCCACAGCGTTTGCACCCATTTACATTCCCACCAGAAGTGAGATAAGGGTTCCCTTTTTTCTCCCTCCTTGCCAACACTTGTTAAATCTTGTCTTTTTTACATTAGCCATTCTGATGGTGTGAGATAAATATCTCATTGTGGTTTTGATTTGCATTTCTGTGATGGTTAGTGATATTGAGCATAGATGAGTATAGATTCGTGTGTCTGTTGGCCATCTGTATGTCTTTGGAAAGGTGTCTGTTCATGTCCTCTGCCCATTTTTTAATTGGATTGTTTGGGGGGGGTTGGTGTTGAGTTGTGTAATATAATTACGTATTTTATATATTAACTCCTTACTGAATATATTGGTATCTTGCCCCATTCAATAGGTTGCCTTTTTATTTTGTTGATGGTTTCCTTTGCCGTGCAGAAGCTTTTCATTTTAGTGTAATCCCAATAGTTTGTTTTTGCTTGTTTCCCTTGCTTGAGGAGACATATCCCTAAATATGTTGCTGCGGCTGAGATGACTGCCTAAATTTTCTTTTAGAAGTTTTAGGATTTGAAGTCTAACCTTTAGGTCTTTAGTCCATTTTGAGTTTATTTTTGTGTATGGGGTGGCTTGTAGTCCATGTTCACTCTTCTGCTGTCCAGTTTTCCAAGCACCCTTTATTGATGAAAAGATTGACTTTTCCCCGTTGTATCTTTTTGCCTCTTTGTCATAGGTGAATTGACCGTCTGTGCATGGGTTTGTTGCTAGGCTCTCTGTCCTGTTGCATTGATCTGTGTGTCTGTTTTTGTGCCAGTACCATACTACAGTTTTGATTACTTTAGCTTTGGGTAGCATAGCTTGAAATCTGGGATTGTGATATCTCCAGCTTTGTTCTCCTCAAGATTACTTTGGCTATTCTGGGTCTTTGTGGTTCCACAGAAATTTCAGGATTATTTGTTCTAGTTCTGTGAAAAGTGTTCTTGGTATCTTGCTAAGGATTGCATTGCATCTGTAGATTGCTTTGGGTAGTATGGACATTTTAACAATCTTGGTTCTTCTGGTCCACGAGCATGGAATATCTTCCTGTTCATTTGTGTCGTCTTCAGTTTCTTTATCAGTGTCTTACAGTTTTCAGAGTACGAGGTCTTCTTTAACCTCCTTGGTGAAATTTATTCCTAGGTATTTTATTGTTTGGTGCAAATGTAAATTTGATGGTTTCCTTTATTTCTCTTTCTGCTACTTCATTATTAGTGTATAGAAACACAATGGATTTCTGTGCATTAATTTTGTATTCTATAACTTTACTGAATTCGTTTCTCAGCTCTGATAGTCTTTTGGTGGGTTTTTCTAGAAGGGTGTTCACTTGTCAGGCATTGTGCAGAATGCTTCTGTATCTCATTATAGCCTTACCAAGAAAGCCCATAGGAACTATGGAGGAAGCTGAAACTAGAAACTTAGAAAGGAGAAATAAGTTGTTCAAGTCTACATAACAAGTAAAGAGGCTATACTAGAATTTAGATTCAAACCTGTCTCATTTTTTTTCGTCTGAGTTTTTAACTACTATATATGCTGTTTTTGTTTAGTGGTATGTACTCACTAAATATTTGGGTTTTTTTTTGTTTGTTTGGTGTTTTGTTTTGTTTTGTTAAAGATTTTATTTATTTGTTTGAGAGAGAGACAGTGGGAGACAACATGAGCAAGGAGAAGGTCAGAGGGAGATGCAGACTCCCCATGGAGCTGGGAGCCTGATGTGGGACTCAATCCTGGGACTCCAGGATCAGGACCTGAGCTGAAGGCAGTCGCTTAACCAACTGAGCCACCCAGACGCCCTAAATGTTTGTTGAACGGCAAGACTGCTTCAGCAGTTTGACTGGTCTCCATTGTGTCACTGACCATGATGAGGGCAGCACCCGGCATCTTTTTGAATACGTACAGTGGTAGACCCTGGACTGAGTGACGTATGTCACTTAACCTATTGAACTGCACAGCCCAATGAGGAAGAATTTCCCCATTTTGAAGATTAAGAAACTGAGGCTCAAGAAGGCTGAGTTAACTTGCCCAAGGTCACACAGCTGAGTAGTAGACAGGAAGGATTTGGAGGCAGGTTACTTCTTGCACCGAATGAATCTGTTCTCTTGATCATATGTTACTGTCTACAAAAAAACAAGGCTCATTTTTACCACTGTCCCTTTGCTTCTTCCATTCTTTCTCTCTTCCTGCTTCTCTTTTGCCTTCTGAGAGGTCCACACTGGAGCCCTCTTCTTGGGCTCTGCCTGTCTACACTAAACTCACTTTGCAAAATTTGTTCCTTGATTTGTATTTTATTCAACTTTACTTGTTGGCAAATCCTCGTGTTAAAATCACCTGCTTTAAGTTTAGTGCTCTGTGACACAGTGACAGACCTATTCATCTGTCTTATTTCTGACCAAAGGAATGGAACAGGGAGCCCAGAATCAGACCCAGACATATATGGACACTGGACTGATGACAGAGGGGGCTCTGCTGAGCAGTAGGGAATGGCAGTCATTTTAATATACAGTGCTGGGACTGTAGGATAGCCACAAGGAAAGAAATGAATCTCGACCCCATCTCACTTCATACACAAGAATAAAGTCAGAGATCATCCTTCTACATGTGCGGGTTCAGACGAAGTAAAACTCCATCAATGGGATAACACAGAAGATCTTCATAACCTTGAGGTAGCCATATATTTTTTAGGAAGACCCCAAAAGCACTAGCTATAAGGGGAAAGATTGATACGCTGGATGACATGAAAAAGAGAATCTTCTGATCCTCAAAGGCATCACTAGAAGAGAAAAGACAAGCTGAGTGGAGAAGACACAGGTAGTACCTGTAACGGGCAAGGGGATTTGTATCCAGAATATGTAAAGACTCCCAAGAAATGCACAAGCAAAAGAACCTTGTGCTCAAAATAGGCAAACGAATATCCCACAGGTATACAGTTGTGAGCCGTGTAGTTTCCCTCTCCCAGTTCCAGGTTCCATTCCGTTTGTCCCAGATCATTGGCACAACCTGGTGGCTGTCCTTGGGAACTCTTTAATCCCGTGGCTCCTGCTGACATTTCCCTTGTGTGTGGACCGAGGGCCCTTCCTTTCGCGTGTCCTGACGCACTCGACTGTTTGTTCTGCCACGAGCACCTCCTTTCTCATGAAGACGTAATGCGTAATTCTCTTCCTCTTTTCCTTTGGGTTGTTAACTTTTGATCAGCTATTTTAAGAATATTTCTCTCCGGCTTCTTCCTCCCCGCCACCCCCTCCCCCCCCCCACACCTCTTTTCTCATTTCCCTTTTTTGTACCTCCTTGTTTCACCCAATAAAACTTGTGGTGGTAAAAGTTATCCCGAAATATCTGAACGTGTTTGGGGGACTAGGGTTGTTCTCGTGGGTTCCAGGGGCAGAGCAAAGACTGGAAGTTAGTAGCTAGTTACGTAGAGGGAGAGTTCGTCCTTAGTTCTATTCTGTTGCCTGAGACCTCCTGAGCTGGGATGGAGGTTACTGAGCCAAGGCGAGGTTGGACAATGCCTTGGTCATCGTGTTGGTTTCTGAGGGCTCTGGGCCTTGATGGACGGCTGCATTGTCCCTTTCACTTTTACCAGCAAAGCCCCGACAGACCCTTGGATGACATGCACAGTAGCAACTCCTAACTGGGAGAGAGGGCCAGGATGCTGGAATGACTGTCTTGTCTTTCTGGTGGATCAGGATGAGGCATAGATACTAGCGCTGTCGGGTCTTCTGGGTGGCTCAGTGGGCTCCGATTCTGACTCTTGATTTTGGCTCAGGTTGTGATTTCAGGGTCATCTCGCTTAAGATTCTCTCCGTCTCCCTCTGCCCTCACCCCCCAGATACCAGCTCTTCAATGGTAGCATCTATATTTAAAAATAATCCTAGAGCCCCCTTCCGTTCATAGGCCTCCACGTAGGGCTCGCTGACACCCACTGACCTGAAGGCTGAGATTGTCCTCACTTTTCTCTCTGCCGTCCTTTTCCTCCGGTACCAGCGTCTGTGAGGGGAAGTTCTCTGCATTCTACATTGCATCTCTACATTCTTCATTCCTTCATTGTATTTAAACCCTCACTCTGGAAGTACTTGCTCCTGTCTTTTCTGTAGCGAACATACCGTATTTTGGATCCATTACCTCAAAGGAAACAAATTGGAAGCTCTGCAGAAATGTTCTGACATTTAAAAGTTTTTTGACAGTGTTTAAAAATTGAAATGTGAGTCTAGATTTCTGTCTTCGCCCGAACAACCGGACGATGTGGGCTCCTGGTGGCCTCTGTTCGCAGGTGGCCTCCAGCAGGCAGGGCTAGGGTGGGCTGCCAGTGAGGAGTGGGGACCTCCTTCCAGCTGGCATGCTCCCTCCCTAACTTGCTTCCCACCTTTCCTACCTGCCTCGACCCCAAGGGCATTGGGGTTTGTGTCTTCCTGAAGTGGGTCAAAGGGGCTAGCCTGGGAATCCAACCGATGTGTTTAATGTTATTTCAATGGGAAAATGAATTCCAGGTTTTAAAGAGCATATTTTTGGGGTGACTGGGTGGCTCAGTTGGTTAAGCATTTGCCTTCAGCTGGGATCATGATCCCAGGGTCCTGGGATGGAGCCTCATATCTGGCTCCCTGCTCAGCAGGGAGTCGGCTTCTCCCTCCCACTTGTGATCTTTCTTGCTCTCTCTTGCTAGCTATCTCTTTCTCAAGTAAATAAAATGTTGGTTTTTTTTTATTTTTTAAGTAAAGAGGACATTTTCAAAATATCAAAAATTACCTGTTGGGAAGCTGATAAGGGTCCTCAGCTCGTATGCATATGTCTTAGGGGGATGGCCTGTGTCTTCTCCTATGCTGTGTGTTGGCTTAGCACGTAGAAGGTACCTGATAAATGATTTACCTCATGGGGCCACTGGGGGCCTGTTGTCTGATGCCTCCCAGGTGGTAAACCAAAACACTTGTCTCACTGTGACCCACCTGTCAGTTTATCTAGAACACCTACTCTACTCTAGCCCCAGACACTTGCGTGGAGTTTGAGATCAGCCCGCCACACAGGTACCCTGTCTTGAGAAAAACCGTTTCTCTCCTGATGAGAGGTGCAGTCGCCGTAGAATAGGCCCAAATGATGCGAGGAGAGAACAGAGGCCTGCGCTGAGCCTCCTTTCCTGTCAGATGCCCACCGACCCGGGGTTTGTGGCGGTGACCGAGTGATTGCTTTCCACACCCTGGACAAGGACTGAGTAAAAGTTCAGCTCCTTCTCTGTAAAGAAAATAATTCTTCATGTCTGGCATTTTATAGTTTTGACCCAGATCAGTCAGAGGCCACAGAGAGCTCATGTGGACTAGAAAGTGTGCGTAGCTTCCTGGGCCTGTCGCTGCGGAGAAGCAGAAGGGAGCAGGGAACCTGCTGGGCCCAGGAGGAAGCCCTGCCTTTTCAAGTTGGCCGTGGCCCAGCCTCCCCGGGCCTCACGGGGTGGACGGAAGGAGCCAGCACCTTCTCCTCGCTCAGAAGTTATCTTTACCCCCTGAAATCAAACACTGCGTGCAGTGCCCTGTAAAACTTCCTTGTAGACGCGAGTGTGCTGGCTAAGTAAACATCCTCCCGTGTTTTAGAACTGAATTCATTTCTGCTTCCTGGTCATCCCATTCGGGTTTTTCTGCTGTGGGCATTATGCAGAGTCGGGTTCATAGAAGGAAGACCTAGAGTGGGGACAGGGGTGCCTAAAATGACCATTTCAGTTGTAGGAAAATTGCGAGAGGAATAACACAGTCATGGGAAGAAAAAGCTAAGACTTCGATGAAAAGTGAAACAAAGAAAAGCCTCCCCGGACATAGTGCCATCCTAAGGCTGGTCAAGTCAGACGGGGGCCTGGCTGAGTCTTCGAAATGGGGAGACCTTTCTCTGCGTGGACCCAGGCTCCGCGGTGCCGTGGTTGACCACGGTCGGCTCTGCCAGTGAATTCCGTGGCTGCGTGCGGCCCTCCTCTGACCCTCCCTCGCTGCTTGCTCTGTCTCTCGTGACTCCTTTGCCTCTCCTCTCTCACTTCCACCCACCCATGACATCTCCATCGCCCTGGCAGTGAGCAGCCACGTCATTCACCAAGTTCATGGGGGTGATGGGCCAACTCCGCCGAGCCCTACTTCCCTCTGGTTCTCCCTCCTGAAGCAGGAGGCTCCCTGGCAGAGTCCAGAGCCCTTTGTTTATTTGATCCTGGGCCCTTGGATAAATCAGGAATGTCCTGACATGAACTTAGGCATGTTTTTTTTTCCACGGAAAAGGAAACTACGGCAAACGGTATTTAAGTAGGCAGAGGACCATTCCGAGGGACCTGCTTTAGTGCCATCAAGGCCACATTCCTTTGGTCATCAGACCAGTAGGTGACTTCTTTATTGGCACGCACCACCCCGGAGCCCAGAAGGTGTGAATTTGAACCACTTTCCCCTCTGCTGGGAGCCTGGCACAGATGCTCTGGGCTTCTTTTAAACCCGTGGAGTGCCACGGTCTTCTTCTGAGTGGTCTTCTTTCTGTGGAGTGAAACCTTGGCCCTGAGGAGTTGCCCGAAGAAGACTGCTTGGGAAGCGGGGTCCAGGACAAGGTGGTGGCCTGGTCTCTTGTTCTCAAGTCCTCTTCCCAGAAGTCGTAAGGTTCTTGATGTGACCTACGTTTTGGGTCAGCTACCTCAGGACCTGAGTGTATCGCTCAATTCTGGTCATGTCTAGGCTCATGTGGCATCACTGGTCGTCAGAAACCCATGTGGATCTGCATTGTTTGGACATAGTGGTGTGGGGACCCGACACTCCCCAGATCTTTCTGGGTATACAGGGTCTAGTGAATTAGCATCTAAGCTGATCCGGAAGCATTTCTGGGTCTGGGGGTAGAAAAATATTGGGAGCTCTGTGGTTTAGCTGCCGCGGGGACCTGTCAGTATCCAAAAACAACCCCAGCCGGCCTTCACAGCGCTGTTGGGAAAGCCCCGTCCCTGTGAGAGGTTCCAGGTGTGGGCAGGCCTCGTGCCACCATCACGGGGGCTGTTGGGAGAGCTTGTCTGTCTCCTCTCACCGGGCTGCCCACCCCGGGGAGAAGAACCCAGCCTTTGGCCACTCCAGGTCTCGCCTTGGCCGCTGCACTGTTTTGCTGCTTTCCATGTTGTCAGAGGATCTTCTTGGGAACAAATGACTCAGCAACCTGAATCTCTGGGACTGAGTGGCCTAAGTGCCTTTTGAGAAATGATCGGACATTTCCACCGAGGCCCTAAAATCCTGAGCCCGGAAAGAATCAAGATCCAGACTGGTTTTATTCAGGATTCTTCGGGCTGCTGTTTAATTAGTTTTCTCCAGCTCCTGCCCCGAGAAAAGGATAGCATTCGTGGGGTAAGCAGGCAATGTTTTAATCACACTTTTTTGGTCCTTAAGAAATTCCTGGGAGAAAATGGTCCTGGTGTGTGGCAAAAAAAAAAAAACAAAAAAACAGCAGACAGCACAAGTCAAGCCACGGTCATCATTCTGGACATGTCCGTGGCAGAAAGAGTTAATAGGACGGTGGTGTCAGGGTTGGTCTCCTGTCTGGGAGAAGCTCACACGGTTCAAGAAAAGATGAGGCAACACTGAGCGTGGGACAGCCCTGTCTCGGTTCTAGGCGCTGTCACTCAAAGAGTTAAGCTAGTCTGGTGGCTGGGAAGCCCTCGGGGAAGGCAGGAGCCTGCAGGGACCAGGCCCTCTCTGCCCCAGAGCAGTGAGGTGTATGGGGTAAGAAAATGGGCTGCAAAGTGTGGCCAGGGAAGTGGAGTGTAGGCCCAACTTTTTTTTTCTTTTCTTTTCTTTTCTTTTTTTTTTTTTTTTGCCTTGTTTGACCAGCCTTGGCACTGCCCTCCGGCTCTCCAGGGGAAAAGCTGCAGTTCTGCTCTTGCAACACAAGGAGCAGACTGGAGAATTTAGATCTGCGTCACAGAGCTCAGAGAGAGAGAGGAGAGAGAGAGCGCTCCGTCGATAGGTCTGCTAGCAACAGCCGTGCTGCAGCAGAGAGAGAGAGAGAAATCAAGAAACAAGTCATAGCAACACCGGGCACCAGGTTCTGCCAGCTCACTTGCCAAGCGTTCAGAAATCTGTCGGGGGCTGGAGGCCTCTGGGTAGCCCGGGCTAAGGAGATGACACGCAAGGTGGCACGGGCGGTTCCCGCCGGTGGGGGGGGGGGAGGTGGGTGGTGGGGGGGACAGGGGTGGGAGCAAGAGGTTGCGGGGCGATGGTGGAAGGTTTAACGGGACCGATTTCTGGAACATTCGGGACTGCGGCACCCTACGGCCAGACCAAAATTTGGGTCTGCGCAGGCGGCGATGGGTGGTCCGACGGGCTTCAGGACTTGATGGCGTAACCCCCTTCTTCCCCCACGTACGTATTTGCTGGGATCGGGGGCGATGTCTCTGCGTATGTGGGTGCTCTGTCTTTCTCACCTTCTTTCTCGCTTTTTGCTATTTTTTCTCCAAGAGAGGGCTTTTTGTTGTTGTTTTTTTTTTTTTCCCCCACTTTAATTTCTTTTCTCTTAGTGTCAGCTGCTCAAGCCTGACGGGGTAGAGGAGAGAGGAGCAAGCTGTCCCTGGCGTCCCACCTGACCTCCCAGCCTTTGCCCCCATTTCCTTCTATTGGACAGACAGACTGGTTTCCCAGGTTGTTTGGGTGTCAGCGTCTGTCTGTCCGTCCGTGAGATTCTTAGGTGGAAGGTAGGGAGTGGGGAGGAGAGGTGCTGGGAGGAAGGTGAAAGGCACAGCTTTCCAGGGGTTGCCTTATTAAAATGTTCAGCTCTGGGCACCTGGAGCTGGTGGGGAGCAGGTGGGCAGGATGGGGCGTAGGTTGGGAGCAGTGGGGTAAAGCTGGTAGGTTTGTCACTGCGTAGTTGGGAAAAGTGGGGAATGGTGACGCAGTCACTGTTGCATCTCGTTAGGAGCTCCAGGGGGACAGGTAGTGAGGCTCCCGGCATCTGTAGGGCCAGCTGAGAGGGGTTAAGGATGAGCTGAGAAGGGAAGCTAGCATTTAGAGATTAAATGTCATCCTTTTGGCGTTGGAAAGTTGTTTACCTTGTGCTCTCTGTGTCTCCATGTTGGCACCCTTCCAGTTCACATGTGATGGCCTTCCTTGTACTGCTGCATCATTAACTAAGTGACTGAGCTGGCCTTCCATTGGCCAGGGGAGGGCTCTCACTCCAGACATTTCTTCTGATTGGTGGGCGGGCCAATGGCAGGTGAAAACCTTTTTTTGATTGGTTGAGGGCAGGGTATCAAATCTTAATTTGCATTTCACTTGCTTAAAGGGGAGGGGGGAGAAACCCAGCAGCTTTCTAAAATCTGTTTAGGGGTGTGCGTATGCTCCTGTGTCAGTGCCTGCTTCTGACTGACCAGTTGAAGCCTCTTGCTCTGCCTTTCTTATTTCATGCACTCTAAGGAAGAGGAGCTCAGGGTTCCCCAAACTTTTTTTTGAAGGAGGAACGGTTGGAGAGATGGGTGCGCAGAGAGTCGACCAAACTGGAAGGAGGTATCTGTCCCTTAGTTTGGTGTTGGAAAAGGGATTTTTCGGTCTGCCACACCTCATTGTTGCGGCAAAATAATTCTTGCTCCCCTGGAAACGCACGGGCAAGGTAGGACAGAGCTGCTGCTGCTGACACTGCCACCACCATGGGCTTCCTGCTGCCTCTGGGCTACTCCCCGGGGACCAGAGATTTGCATTGACGGGGCTGTCCAGAGCTGAGCCTAGTGTGGGAAGGACCTGCCTTCTGGAAGCTGCTGCTCCCTGGTGCCGGGAAAGGTGAGGATGAGAACCAACCCCAGGGGGTTGCTCAGAAACTGCGTATTTGGTGGGATTTCCAGGAAGGCAGCTGGACCTCGAGAGGTTTGGAGGTCCCAGGTTAGAAAGGTTTGTCGTTCTGGGGAGTGAGGAGAGTGAGAGCAAAACTAGGGCAGCAGGCTGTTCGCCTGTGACTGGGGGAGGGAGACTTGGAAAAATCAGGGTCCTGGCTCCCCGTCGGGTCCTTGTGGGAGGTCTCATGTTTGTGGGGAGGGGGTTTCTGAGCCCTGCGCCTTGCGCAGTGGCCCCCGCCCGTGACTGCGCATCGGGGAACGCAGTGCGCCCTGGGTCGCCGGCCTAGGACAGCACCGCCCTTCTTATTACATAACGGAGGCACGGCTGTGCCTTCTCGGCCCTTCTTTGCAACCCTGCCTCTGGCTCCCCAGGGCCCACAGAGCTGGGGAGGGTCTGGTAGGGAGCAGTGGAAGACTTTGCTCCCTCAGAGGGTTCCCTCTTGTCCAGCCAGTGGTAGGAGCTAGGTTTGAAGACAGAATGGGGTGCTCTCCCCCTTCTTGGAGTGTTGAACGTAGAATGTCCTTCTGGATGTCCTGTGTCACCCATGGACCCCAGAACCTCCCGGGGGCACGGGGTGATGCCCTTCTTGCCCTCTTACGCTCTCTGGGTTTTTAGAGGAAGTTTCTGATGGGAAAGACGTGACAGTTGTAAGAGTGAGGAAGGGTGGGGAGTGCCCAGTCAGGAGGGAGTTCACAGTTCATTCCCCTTGTCACTGGCTTGCCTTTCCTTGGGTGGGTTGATAATATTTTTGGACTCCTTTTTATCCTAAGGCTGCCATTTTGGAGGCATTTCTGCTGGTCTCTGACATGGTGGCGTTGGTTTTTCTGGTCCTGCTGTGCCAGTTCCGCAGAGTGGGCGGGGGGCGGGGGCTATGACGGAGGAGGGGAAGGGGGGGCAAAAACGCAGCAGAGGCGGGCACAGTGGTGGCTGCCGCAGTGAAGGTGGCCCCAGGGGCAGGACCGCCCAGTCCCACCTTCGGTCACAGCCTTGGGTGGGGGTTCTTCTTCCGGGGGTCTGGGGTTGGCCGAACGGTGGGTGTTGCACACGGAAGGCCTAGGTTTCCCATGCCCTCCTCGGCTTGAGGCTTAAAGCAGTCCAGAGGAAAAGCTGTTTTGGGGAGGGGGGAGAGTGAAGGCAGAGATATGGCTGCTGAGATGTGTCAGACCTGTGGTTTGTGTTCCCCAAATAGGCTCTGTCTCCGGCAGTCTCTCTATGGGGACGGAGTGGGGGGGGGGCGGTCCAAGGCAGATTTGTTTGATGGCCCTCCCTTTTTATTGTTTTTCTTCTCTGCTCCTTGTCATGCCCCCTGCCAGTGCCATGGTTCCAGCTGTAGTCCTCCAGTGAGGCTCCCTGCTGCCCGTCCCTCTCCTCTCCAGGCCCTTCTGCGTGCAGCGGCCATCTTGTCTTTTCTTGCTTAGAAATTTAAAATGGTTTCTCATCGTTTCCAGAATAAAATTCCTCCTCTGTAGCACGATGCTGAAGGCTGTCTGTAACCAGCCTTAGCTCTCCTGTTCAGTCTGACGTCTCTGCGTTTCCCCAGGTAGACCACGTATTCCAGCAAAACCAGGCAACTCACTTTTTCTTGCTTTTCCGACCTCTCTGTATGCACCACTGGTATTTTCCATGACTCTTTGGCTCTACCGCACCCACCTGCGGCAGCCCGCCGTCCTCTGTGGACCTTTGCGGATCCCCTTCACGAGAAGCCATCCTCGGAACCACCCCTGGGTCCCTCCGGCCAAGCTCTCATACACTTCATCCTTCTTAGATGCTTCTTTGGTTATCGTCTGGCTCTTTGTGTGTAAGTCCTACGGTCACCTATTAGATGGTGAGCTCCCAGAGGCCGGGAAACAAAGAAGGAAAGCACTTACCTATTTGGTGCCTTCCGTTTGTCAGGTACCATGTTGGGCGATTTCTCAGAACTTGTTTCATGTATCTTTTTCCCGCAGCGCTGTGAGGGAGCGTCTGATGTCCGGTAAGTGCTCTGCTCACGATTAGAACTCCTGATCTCTCCAGAGTCTTTGCATTATTTTACCTATCAGTTCTCTGTGTCTGCAAAATGCCTCTTACGAGGTAGATCCCCAGAACTTGTCTATTTAAGGAATTTTGTACATCCCTAATGCTGTATGGGGTTTGGGTGGCCAACCTTCCTGAGCCCAGCTTCTGGGTCTTTTAGTCATTCCGTGCTACCCTCCCTGTTACCCTCTTAACTTTCTCCTCTTCCTTTGTGGTCAGGTTCATGCAAGATGATGGCTTTATTTTTTTTTATTTTATTTTTTTTGTGGTAGCTGCAGTTGGTGGATTAACAGCCTTCAGTTATCCTGGTCCCCTTCCTCCTAGCGGAGGAGGTGGAGGTGGGATGGTTGTAGCACCTTCAGAGCAGAAGGAGCTCCAGGACCCAGAATCAGTGGACCTCATACAAGGCAGGAAGCAGAGCCCTTGCACTTGGACTGCCCTAGGTTTGCATCTTGACCCTGCCTCGTCTTTCTGGATGGTTCTTCTAGGGCTTTGTGATGTCAGTCAGTGACAGGGAGCCACCATAATCTACTACACAGAAATGCCTATTATATTGCCAAGCACATAGGATCCCTGCAGGAAGTGATGCACGTCCCTTTCCCCTGCCCAGCTGTCTTATCGGGGCCTTTAGAAGGGACCATAGCAGGTGGCTGGAGAAGGAATGGGGGAAAAGGAGCTTGAATGCCTTCAGGGGTATTGGAAGGCAGAGGAGGAGGTAACCAGGCAGTCCACACCTGAAACCCATGAGGGGGTGCCTTCTCCCACCTGTAGTAAAGACCCCTTTGACGTCTGCATCGGGGCAGCGTTGTGGGAGCGGAGCCGTGAGGACAGGGTGGGCAGTGGCAGAGTGAGGGTTAACGAGTGGTCCTTCCGGGGAGCCTCGTGATGCCAGGTTAGTTTCCCTTCTTTCTGATGGCAGCGGTGGCTGCCTGCTTCCTGATGCCGTTGCATCCCGTGGGAGGGGAGCTGGGCACCCTGGAACCCCTCATCACCAATTCTGGGGCTGCAGAACAGAGAGTGACGACAGCCCATGAGTCGTCAGCCGACGGCAGTGGGGACCCTGGTGACGACTGCTTTGTTGTTTTTTTCCTCTTTGGATGATGACTCAGTATGTCGGGAGCTGGGAGATGGAGTGCTCAGCCGAGTAGCCAGGGCGTTCTGTCAACATGAAAGCAGCAAGAACAGCTTGTCAGGGCTTGGAGCTGACCCCGGGGCTGGGGTCATTTTCAGGAAGGGATTGGCAGAGAAGACCACTTCTGGGCATCGGGTTGGGGGTGACACCGGGTATCCCAATGGGGCTCTGTGGAGTCTTGAATTTTAGAAACCAAACAGAAAATGCAGCTGCTCGTGTTATTATTATTATGTGCTTGGCAAACAGAGCCACTTTTCAACCTCCTCTCACTCTTCCGCAACAAGAGGCATCTTCTCGGGGCCAGAAAACCCTTTGGGATTTCTCTCTGTGGCCTGGATAGAGGGTGAGTCCCATCTCGGGTATGGTGGGCCTCACAATCCCTAGTGAGCCCTGGCCTTCAGGGGCCCCAGGAGGAAGTGCCCATCATGGAGATGTGGCATCTTAAGTGTCCTCTGCTGGTGTCACATGAAGATCCCAGGTCCGCATCACCAGCCTCGAGCTGAAGACTAGCCCTTGGGCAATCTGCTTTAGCCTCCCCTTGCCTTATTTCCCAAATCAGACTTCTCCCCTCCCCTTGCATCTTCCTCGGTTCCTTCTTAGGAGAAACAGTGGGCCTCGAGCCCTTGACCTTTGTGCTTGTGTATGTGCGTCATCATGGCAGCTCAGGGTTCCAGGCTTTTCTCGAATCTGCAGCATTGCGCCAAGCGCACGTCAAGTGCACGTGACATTCCCCCCTTGCCCCGCCCGCCCGGCCCCGCCCAACCGTGTCCAACCATGCCCAGCAGTGCCTTCTCGGGAGCAAGAGAGACCTGGACCTCCATTGCCACCGAATCGCAGGCAAGCCATTGCCCTCAGCATCTGGCTTCCCTTCTCTCCTGTTCTGTCTCCCTCGGCCATGGCTGGGGACAGAGAAGCCAACAACTTGTGGGTGGGGATTGAGGGATGGCACGGTCTGGGGCCACCTGGCCTATGCATCCCTTGTGCCATTTTTCAGCCGCATGCTTTCCTTAGATGATGCTTAGCACTGACATTTGTCACTGAGCACCTCCTCCTCTCCCCCAAGGACCTGCGGGCATGACTCATTTGGGATCTTTTCAGGGAGTGGCTTTGGGGACTTGGGAGCCAGAGGGAGCAGGGAGACCTGGCTGAGGTCACTGTGGAGAGGTACGCAGGGCAAAGGACAGGAGCCAGCTGTCCCTGCCCAGAGTGCAAAGGCAGCCCCAGCCCCTTTGTGTCATGTCTTTTGAGCCTGAATAGAGAGCAACTTGACCTAAAAAAAACTGTATGTATGTGGTTGTTAGATCCTTTGTGTCTTTGTCCAGAAGCCGTGCATATGATGAGAGCCCAGATTCTGTACTTCAGAGAGCTCTGTTGTCTCTCAGATTTGTTTTCCAAAAGAGACGGTAGGCCCTCCTTGATGAGGCCCAGTGCCCACTGGGACTGGCCTTTCTTCAGGACAAGGGGCCCAACCTTGTCTCGTTTCTGCCATTGACGGGTGATCAGCTGCTGAGGGCTAGGGTCCCAGGGCCACATATCAGCCCCAAACGGGACCCCGATCTGGGCCCATGCAAAACATCCCTCGGTTGGTGGGCCCTGAGAGCCGAGCCTACTGTCTCCTTTTCACTTCTTCCCCGCAGAGAACTCAGGCAAGCTGAGCGATGTGAGTAGGTGACAGCCTCTTGGAGACTCACGCTAACTGAGGACGGAGCCGTATGCAGAAGACGGCCGTCAGAGGCCCAATGGAATGGCCCGTTTGCATGTATTTGGAGCAAAAGAAAGGAGAGGCCTGTCAGCCCGGCTCTGCAGGTAAGTATTCGTCTGCGTGGTCTTCTTCCTTCTGATGTCGGAAGCCCCCGCGGTTTGCTGAACCCGCCCAGCTGCTGGGCCTCCTTCTTCCTTTCCCCACAGACCCCTGCCCCCAGTCCTCCGTCAGACAGGACGAGATCGATTTTCTAGTGCCGCTGGAGAGCAGAGCGGAGAAGCTAGATCTCAGTGTTTAGCCCCCGCACATCGCCCTCACATTCAGGAGAAGTCGATTTTCCCTAAGATGGAGCCAAAAGCCCATGTCCCTCAGTGCCGTGTTCTTAATGGGCCGACGGGAAGGGCCCTGCCTGCCCTCGCTGCCCCCAGCAGGGAGGAGAGGCTCTCAGCTGGCTGGCTGGGGGAGGATGGTCTTTGCCAGCATCTAGCGTGGTTCTCTGCCAAGTTCTAGCTCCAAATCTCTAGGCCGCTAGGAACCTAGACTATATATAGCTTTGTGCTAAGCAATTCTTATCGGACATGTCTGCCCTCCCCTGCGGGAGAGGAGCCCTTCTCCCAGGGAACCAGAACCTCGAGAGTGTGAGCCATCATCTCCAAGGGGCCTTTCATTCCAGGAAGGGCTGTGTGTCTGGGGCTGGTTCCGGAATGCCAAGCTTTCTTTCCTTTTCCTTCTTCCAGATGCTGCTAGATCGGAAAGTCTGATGTGGGATGAGAGCCAGGCGGGGCTGATGGTTCTCGATGGATTTGGGGGCTTAGAGGAGGACAGGCTAGAGGCTGAAAATGTGGCCGACGGCACAAAGTGGCCCGTGTCATCCACCAGCCTCCCACATGTCTTCTTGGTTTTTCCTCTTTGCCTGGCTTTGCCCAAGGATGCCTTTGACCTCTCATGATTCTTTTGGACCTCTTGTCTTCCCTGCCTTCCTCTACCTCTTCCTCCTCCTTCCTTTGATTTTCTTTAGGCTCTGTGACAGCAGACGTGGCTCCGGGCATCCGGGAACTGTGTCTGCTCGCCGCCCTCACCCGCCGTTGGGGGTTTCAGGGAGATCTGCCTTTAGTCAGCCGTCCCTGGGAGGAACTGGGTGGTGACTTTGCATGTCATCCTTGGTGGTAGAGGGCGGAACCGGCTGGATATTTGCCGCCTCCTCTCGTAGGTACTGTGGAGCCACCAGTGTCTGTGGTTCTGTGATTCCAAGGGCCAACGACCGACGGACGGGGACATGATCCGGTCTTATCAGTGAATCATCTCCAGGCTGCTTACTGGAAACCAGAGGGTGCAAGAAAATGGGATTTAACCGCTTTGCTGCCTCCCAGGTCAGTCAGGTGTGGGCTACTGCGTCTGGCCTACCCGCAGCCCCCTTCCTTCTCATGGCGACCATTTTCCTTAGTCAGTAGGGAATCCTCAAACATCTCCATTCAGAATCTCCCAAACAATGCCCTCTTCTTTCCATTCTCCCACTCCTGGCTTTTCTGTGAATGGGGTTCGTAACCAGCAAGGGCCTGGGGGAAGGGCGGGCCCAGGCGATCCTGTGGGAGATGGCTGGGATGCGTTGCTGGGTGTGGCAGTCAGTTAGCCAACCGGTGTGGCCTCCCTCGGTGACGGGTCTAGAACTTGCCTTGGCCCCCAACATCCAGAGTGAGTTTGTGGGTTAGAGCCCTTTAGGTGCCGGGGGCCTGCAGGCCTTCCCTTCCTTGTGTACCCCAGTGGGTGCTCGCTTTTACTCTAGATCCCTTTAGACTCGCTGGAGTTTAGAGTGTGGGCTTGGTGGTGGGCTTCAGGGTCTACTTGGGGGTGGGGTTGTTTTGGGGCTTTTTGTTTGTTTGTTTGAGTGAGTGAATCAACTTTCTTCCTCTGGGCCCTTCACCTTAAAAAAAAAAAAAATTCTGGGCCCAGTAAGCATTGCACAGCATCTTTAAGCAGTTAATGTAGAAATCTTTTTTCTCTGCCTCACTTGATGCTGGTCACAGCAATAGCGATGGTGATTAAAAATGAAAATGGTCAGCAGAACCAGGACGGGAGCGGGGGTCATCTGTCATGTTCTAGAGACAGCTCAGGATTTGGACTGTGGGTGCTCACCCTTCTCCCGAGCAGGACGTCTCTCCTATGGAAGGCATTCCTGCAATGTTCTGGGTGAGCAGGGTCAGGTTGGAACAGCACGTTTGTCTGGGGTCTCCAGATAAAAGGAATGGTGCTGGGCAGTTTTAGGATATGCTTGGCTAATTTCTGGAGGCACCCCTGGGATTCCACCTCTGCTCTTGCCTCACGGATGTCTCCCCACCCGCCTCCCACCGCTGTCCGGGAGGGACTGGCGAATTCTGCCTGTCCGTGTGTCGTCTTCTCTTCTCTCCGTTAGAGATGAGTCTGAGCTGGCGGTGAGCAGCCCGAGGTCCTCATCAAGTGAGGCATCCAGGGCAATTGGGGAGAGCCCGGGTTCTCTCTCCTAAAGGAATCTGACAAGTCTTAGCCCCTCTAGCAGTAACGTAGGGAGGCATGTTGGGGTGTTGGGCATGGAGCACGAATAAAAAGGAGAGATGAGCTTGGGTGCAGCTGGGGAGATGAGGTTGAGACGGCCAACTCCCTCAAGACGTGCCGGCTAGAGTCCGGCCAGCGCTGACTGCCGGGCCGGGGCCAGCTGGGGCCATGGGCCGTGCTCGGGCACCCCTGCTCCCGTATGTGCGATGCAGACCTGGGCCTGGCTTGGGGTCACCCCCGCTCCCATGCACAGCCCTGCCCTGCCCTTGGCGGGATTGAGATAACCAGAATGGGAAGCAAAGGGAAAGTTGGTTTGGCTCCCTGTGACGCAGTTGTCTCTGGGGCCTCTGGTGTTCCCAGAATTGGAGGGCGGGGGGGGATGGGGGGGACACATCGCCCTGATGATTTTCCTATTTTCGATCCTCATTTAGTCTTTTCCTCCCTGCTTACCAGTCTGGCTTCCACTGACATGACACGGGCATTATGTCACAAGCCAAGCCAGAACAGTTGGCATCCCCTGAGAGAGGGACCAGGCCTCTCTGGCACTTGGCTCTCAACCCTTGAAGTCCCTGTGGTCCAGAAGCCAGGAGGCGGTGTGGGGCCTTTCCGTCTGGGGTCCAACAGAGGTGAACGGAGCGGGTGGCGCTGGAGCTGTGGTGGTGTGGCTTGGCCAGGAGGTGTCGGGGAGGGGCCCTGCCAGGGGGCCTGATTGGTCAGCACCTGCTCTGTCCCACTGAATCCTGGTCTGGTCAGGGCTGTGAACTGTCTAATGCATATCTTGGCTCTGTCCCCTGGCACGAGGGCCTCTGAGGCTGCAGCCCCCGTTTTAGAGAGGATGTGTATCTTGCGCTGGTCACTGTTTTGGGCACGTTGCCTCCCTGGAAGATATGTAAGAGATACTGCCTTTTCCACTAGCCGGCTGTCCGTGGGAGGCCCTCATTTTGCTTTGCTTTTCTGGGCCTTGGAGTGTCTGTGAAGAAAGCAGAGGCTGGGGTTGGTTCCTTGCTGGCTTCTTCCGCGGGAGCTGCTCGTGAGCTGATAAAGCCAGAGAACACCTCCAGGCCCCAAGATCTGTGCAGAGCATGATACAGTAGTGTGGCACCTGAGCAGGTGAAACAGGGGCCTGGGGATGGAGAGAGGCACTCAGGGAACAGTTGTGCACCATCTGAACACAGGACCGAGGCCAGGATCCAGGGGTGAGGGTGAGGGTATGTCTCGTGTTCAACCAGCGTGGCCCTCTGCAGCCTGGAAGGGACCTGTGTGTGCATGGAGCCCAGGTCAGGATCTGTAATGAGGCGTGGAGGTGTGAGACAGGCATCCCAGTGAGTCCCAGGGAAGGGAAACTCACCTTCGTTAAGGGTCTCCATTGGTTATCTGATTTCATTCTTAGAGCAACCCCATGAAGTAGGGGTGACTTCCCGTTTTCTGTTAAAGAAACGGTCCATATTAAGTGACTTCACCAAGGTCACACACTTGGCCAGTGGGAACACCAAGACTTAAACCCAGGCACCTCTGATTCCAAAGCCTGTATTTTCTCTTTACCCTCTTGGATGACTTCAGACATTTGGGGGAGCTAATAAGACTGTCCAAGATAAGGCAGCCAGCAGAACGGATGGTGAGCAGAGTGAAAGGCTGGGTATCTCGGGGAAGGTGGCAGTGGGCGGTGACGGCTGTGCTCCCTCCCTCTTGGGGGAGGCCGAGCAGAGGCAGCTGGCTGTCGGCGCCCGCGAACAGACAGGGCCAAGCATGGCAGATGCAGCCCTTCTCCAGACCCCCATTCAGCCCCTGCTCTCATGAGGTGTGCTCTCTGGTGTGGGGAGAGGCCATTCACGATGATGACAGAGGGAGTTGGGAAATCTGCAGAGCAGGCATAGATGGACAGGGGGACACCCACACGCATCAGAAGGGTCCAGTGATCCAGATGGTGGCCAAGGAGGGAATTTAAGAGGCTGGGGAAGCCAGACTGATGGAGCCCCCAGAGTTCACAGTGATGGAGGGGCTAACCCCTCTCTTGTCCTAACAGCTAGAAAATTACCCAGGGTCCCCACGGCTTATAAGAACTTGCAGTCAGGGATCAAGACAGCAGTAGATCTCGAGCCTCTGGTCACCAGCAGACGAAGGTTTTTCTGTCAGCCACCCTCCCCAGGTGCCAGCTGGTGGCTCTGCTGCAGCCTTGTCCCTGTGCCCCTCTGTCATCCACACAGATAGGGGAACACTCGGGTTAAGTCTTCAGCGAGTCACTGCGAAGTAGGTGCCTGTGAGAGGCGGAAGTCAGCCCAGCCTCTCCGGCCCGAGTCTGGGGTTCCCACATCCTCATGATAGAGAAAGGGCAGGGGGCAACAGAGGGAGAAGTCCCCGTGTGCCGGAGGCTTGGATGAGTTGGGTGTCTTGAGAGGTTGAGGCAGGTTGGTGGCTGAAGGTGTTTCCAGTATGGGGGAGGGTGTTTCTGGTGTGTGCCGCTGCTGGGCTCAGGGCTGGTTTACAGGGTAGACTTGGGGTTCGTGGTGTGTCTGGCCATGTGATTCTTCCCTCTTGGGCCCCATGATCTAAGCCTGGCCCTCCTAGACCTCAGAGGATGCCACCTGCTGCTGAGGGGTGGGGGAGCTGATATTGCCCAAGGATGAGGTGTGGGTCTTGGGGTGTGGTTGTGGGGACTCAGGGAAACTGGGCCTTATGTGGTGTGGTGTAGAAGACTCAGCAGGCCCGCATTCTGGCCCTGGCTCCCTTGGTAAAATCTTACTCACTTTATGTATTTGGGACTCAGTTTCATTATTTATAAATTGAGGGAGTTGAACCAGAACCTTTTAGAAAGCACCTTGCCAGCTCTGATGCAGGGGTTCCCTGGATGTTTCTGGAGGTATTTCTCAGGCAGAAGACTGAGAACAGCTACAATCCTGTCTTCTGAAGAGATGCTGTCCCCATCCGTGAGGCCAGGCGGATGGAGACAGTTTGCCCTGGACCCCCGGCTGCAAGCAGAAAGCGGCCAGAGATTACATGAGGGTGACTGATGGAGGAAGGTCATCCAGGTGACAGAGGACGTGAACTCTGGCTCCCACCTAGGGGCTTGTGTGCAGACAGGTGATGTGGGAGCTGCTGGGGGCTCTCTGTGTCACAGGGTCTAACTGGAGATGCCGCTGTGCTCTATGAAAGAAATTCTGGGCTTTCTGGTTTTAAATCCTAGAGAGAACGTGGGACTGCGGGTCAGGTGTCCCAGACTTTCCCTCTTCAGGGTCTGGGCCCCTTGCTGTCAGAAGATTTCCTTTATATGTAGCCGTCTATTCTCATGTAGTTGTTGAAGCTCTTCTATTTAAAAAAAAAAAATAAAAAAGGAAAAGGAAAAGAAAAAAGACAGGCGAAAAGAAAAAAACAAAAACAAAAATATCTCCAAGCCACCCATTCCATTTTGACTTTTTAGTCCCGAGTCACTCTTCAAAAAGTAGCAAAAATAAAGCACGTGCAGGCAAGCTCAGGGTCACGGGCCCTCACAGGCCAGCCTGGGACCGTGGTGGCCTTTGTCTCCAGTGGCCAGCCCTGCTCTGAGACTGTGTGGGTGGGGTTGGGGTTGGGGCTGGGGCTGCGGATACCTGCCACACAAGCCACCAAACAGAATGCAGAGTTTTAAAATTGGCACCATTGCTTCAAGACACTGTCCACGTGCCGCTTTGCTGGACTCTTACATGGGCCTCGGAGATGTGAGTCCACCCTGTCTCGCCCTGAGTGGTGTGGCAAACAGGGCTTTGGACCAGGATTCAGGCAGGAGCTGAAGTGATTGGTGACCTGACGTCTTGTGCGTGCCATGCGATGGTCTGTAGCTCTTTTCCCATTTGCTAGTTCATTTGGTCCTCATGCTGCCTGCGAGGCACAGTCGCTGCAGCTGAGCCACAGCCTTGCCAAGATCCACTTATACCTGCTGAGTTGGGGTCCCCTACCTAAGTCCCCTGACTCCAGATGTCATTTCCTTGGGTTTTAGTTGTTGTTCTACTGACCAGTGGGCCAGGGCCAGGGCATGGCCTTGGGCAGCTGACTTGATCTCTGTAGGTAGAAGATCGCTTTCCTCTACACCAAATGGGGAAGGGAGCCTCAGAATGTCCAGCTTCTCCTGTTCTCAGATTCTTTTGGCTTCTTGGAGCTCTTGGGAAACCTGGCGTGCACTCCTTGGCCAGGAAGCCAGCCATTCCCCATGTGTTTCTGGTGAGACTGCCTACGTTTGGAAGCTTCTGGGATTATGCAGTGCTTCTCAAACCATTCTGACACATTTGTAGGGCATTTCGTGCACGTGCATATAGTCCTGTCTCTAGTCCTGAGCTAGACTTCTGGTGTGGCTCACTTAGAAATAAGGCTTTCTTGTCGGATCTGGGAGATTTTTCCCAGCAGGCCGATAAGGGAGGCCCAGAGCTTTGCCGAGCCTGAGGGTTGTGTGACTGTTCTCTCTGCTGGCTAATCAGCCCCCGCTGGAAGTATTGGCTAAGGGACAGTGTGAGATACTGGAACCACTGGCTTCAGCTCTGGCTGTTGCTTCCTGACAGAGTTGAAAAAGTAGGCCTTACCCATGGAGAGGAAGGAAAGTCAGAGAACGCCTAGACGTCCGTGTTCCCGGATCCTGCGTGTAAGCCCGCTCTCTATGAGGGGGGGCCAAGGCACAGCTCAGACTGGTTGTCTTCTTGTCCGTGTGGCCCTCTGAGTGGCCTTTGCTCAGAGAGACCCAGAGCCTATATGAAGGGGCAGAGAAGTGTTTGTCTTTATTTAGAGCGCACTAACACAGGATGGTTTAGGCTCTGCCTGGGCATGAATCCGAAGGATTGGGGCTGGACAGAGGGGCAGTGTGCATACGTCTGTCTGTTTGTATTCCTCAGATGCAGCCTTGCTCACAGAGAGGCCGTATCATGGGAAATCCACAGGGCAGTGGTTTTGCCGGACAAAGCTTCTGGTAACTACTGTGTGAAGATTTGTCGTATGGCATCCAGAACTTTCTGTTCTCCCGGAGGGTGGGAAGGAGGGTGGCAGAACCCAAAGCTGGGAGGTGATCTAGAGCAGACTTCAGGGAGAACTGTGGTGGCCCTTTGCTGAGGCCTCCCAAAGAAACACAGAGCCTCTTTATCTGAGAAGAGAGACTGGATGTCCCTGACAAGGTCCCTCCCGAGTCCCTCCCGAGTCTGTGGGGCTCTGAGACTTTCCCTAGAACAGCATGAGCTTTGGGTGCCAGGACCTAGAGAGGGCTCCGTTTTTTCTTTCTGCCTCGGAGGCCAGCCTGACCTGGGTCGGGGCACAGGAGCATTGGGCCTGCAGTTGTACCTTTGTTTCCTCATGCAGACAGAACTTCTGGAACTGACCCTCTAGGACTAATACTATTTGTAAATAAAAAAAGAGGAGATAGCCAGGTTGTCCCCCATTGCTATCTGGGAAGAGCCCTGAGCTGCTCTAAACCTGTATTTGAACCGCTGCCGCCCCCCGCCCCGTGCTGCTTCCCCCAGCCCTAGGGAGCTTCCAGAGAAGGCCCTGGAGAGGTGAAGGAGTGGGGGCGAGGCCAGGAGGCAGGGCCAGACAGAGTTTGCTGGGAAGAGGGTCGGAGGTGGAAGGAAGAGGGTCTCAGGGCAGGTCCACGGCTCTGGGACCTGTGAAGCTGCCTGCCACGCCAGAGGCACACACATGTGCCCCCATGGGCTACTGTTTATTGGGAACCCTGAAGTCAGAAATAAACCAGGTAATGGCTGAACGAGGGTTATTTTCATGGGGATAATCGTATATCCTTTTGTGTTATTCCTGTCTGCAGATTTAGCATCTGAAGGCCTGACGGGTTGAGGACATTTCCCTGGGCCCTCCTGTCTGTAAGATCATGCTTATTTTATGTTGACTTTCTGTCCCCTCTCCGTCCTGTCTCCTGCTCTCACACAGTCCTTAGGAACACCTGAGTGTCTGTCCGCACACTTGTGTTCCTGTCTCCTGGGGGTACCGTTCTTCCAGGCTCTGACAACATTGACTGTATTACTTTCCTTCCTCGTGTGAACAGACCGCAGGCTCGCTGCAGAGGGGAGCCGTCTCTGAGATGGGGCAGCCATCCCCACAAACCTCCTTCCCACCTCATCCTCGAGCAGGCCATCGGGAGCCCCGGGGAGATGCGATCAAGGCCCCTCAGCTGGGCCCAGCCCGGCCCCCCCATCATGCTTCCTCTTTGGGGGCGGTGGCGGCTCAGGCATGACTCCCCCACCCCCAACACTGTTAGCTCTTTCTTCTTCTCCGCTTGAACCCTGAGTAGCGACCTTGAAGGTCTGAGACCACGTGTCACCCTGCTGGGTGAGGATGACCTAGAGGGACAGGGACAGAGGGGAAGGGAACCCATGCTCCTGGCCACTTGGCCTCTCTCCAAGACAGGTGAACTCTGTGTCCAGAGAGGAACTCATTTAATCTTTTGGCCCTAATGAAAGTTGTTTGTATTTTCTCTCCCTCACCCTTCTCCCTCCTCTTTCTCCCTCAACGCCCCTGCCTCCGCCCTCCAGCCTCCAAAAGAATTTAATCTGCTGGACAACAAACAATACTGTTATAAAACTTTGAAAACAAGAGGGTGAGGCCTCCCTGACAAGGAGAAGGGCATGCCGGGTAACGGCCGCGGGAGCCTGCCAGGCCCAGGACGGAGCCGGGCGAGGGCCCAGTTGGCCGGGTACCTGGGCGCCTGCCCCTGCCCAGCCCACCAGCCGAGCCATCCCCAGTCCAGAGGGGAAGGAACCGAAACAAAAGCAGGGGCAGAGAAGCTCCCCAAAAGGGGAAGTTGTATGTGTTCCCCTCTCTCTGATCTGATGGGAGTGCGCTAGACTGTGAAACTCTCCCCCCCCCCACCCCACCCCCGCCCATTCCGGTCCTCCCTCCCCCTTCGCCCTCCCTCTGCCTGCCTCCTCTCACCACTGACTGTTCCAGGTCCTGAGACTGGCGGGCCAGGCCCCAGAACAGAACAAGGCTGGCCTGCGGTGCAGGTGCAGACCCCCGCCAGCTGGCGGCAGGAGAGGAAAGCAGGAAAGGTGCCCCCGGTTGGCTTTGGACTCTGGACATACCCTCTGTGTGCCCAGGCTTTCTGCCCCCAGCTAGGAAAGTGGAACCATGTTACAGGTTGTGGCCTGGCCCCGGTGCTGCACCAGCTATGTACCCCAGTATCGGGTAGAGCCACCACTCGGCTCGTCGGTCTGTCCCCAGCGGCCTGATGCCTTTGAGGGCCCATGCTCCAGGGAGGCTGTGGGTCCTGGGGCCTGTGGCAGGGGGCCTGCTCTCCCTCCAGGAGGAGCAGGGGCTGAGCTAGGGAGCCCTGGAGCCCCAGAGACATGCTGCCGGCAGCAGGCAGCCACAGGGTCCTGTGAGTGGGGGTAGCTGGTGGGGTGCCGCGTCTGCTAGTTACTCTTGGCTGTCGAAGGAGTGGGTGACCCAGCTCCACTTGGGGGAGGGAGAAGCTGGGCTCTAGCCCATCTCTCTCCAGCCTTCCCAGTTAGATTTCACCTGAGACTGAAATTTCCCTGCCACATCCGTCTTCCCTGCTTGGAGTACTGCTTGGGAGTGATGAGGGGGAAGGAGCAGTGGTCTGCCTTCAGCTGGGGGTTGTTTGGACTTGTGAACCGTGGGGTGGGCGTTGTGTCTGTGTAACGGGCTGTAGGCATGCTCGCTTTTCCTCGTGTGGAAGCAGTTCAGGGCTGGGCCGATCGTCCTCTGCCTGAGCTGAGCCACTCTCTGCGGAAACATGGGGACCTGCTGCCCCCCACACCCCACAGCTTCCCAAGGCATCCCATCCTTACAGCCGGCTGGCCATTCCAACCTCGGGCCTGTACTGAATCTGGGAGATTTCCAGGTGCAGGTCTTCATCGATGGTGTCCAGGAAGGGACAGAGAACCGAATTTTGCGGAAGGCAGCCACCTGGGCACTTAGGCCTTTGAACACCTGCCCCAGGGAAAACCAGAGTTGGTGAGGCTGGGTCCGCATGAGCAGAGAAGGCTGTGACCTCTTGCCCTGTGACCTCCACAGACATTGGAGGGGCTCCGTGGGTCTCGAGTGTGCCGTTCCCACTTCAGGATCCAGGCTCTGGAAAGTGCACTGATCCCCAGATGCTGAGCAGTCCTTTTGGGGGGCTGAGCAGGCAGCTCAGCAGCAGGCTCCTTGTTCTCCTCTTCCCCGGCCCTCCATACACAGACCCTTCATTTTATCACCCTTTCCTCTGATTCATTAACCACAGCTAGTTGGCACCAGGCCCCACCCTGACAGCTCAAGACAAAATGTCCAGGACACTGGGTCTGGCCTGGGGCCGAGGGACAGGAAGCTGGGCCCTTGTCACATACAATGGGCTAGGACCGTCCTGGGGGGCAGAACAGGCCCTATCTTCAAAAGGGTCTAACCCCCTAGGTCCCTCTCTCACCAAAATGACTCTCCCTCACTGCCAGGAGCCTCGGAACCAGCATTCTGGGAGGCGGGAAGACTGCCGAGCTGGGCCCGGCTTCCGCTGCCCCTCCCCCCGCGCTGGCTGGAGCTGGCGTCAGTCACGTAAGTAGCCGTGACTCAGCACCCAGCCTGGGGCGGGAGGGAGAAGCTGCTGCCTCGCGGGAGCCTTCCCAGTGCTCTGGATTTGAACATGTCCTGGTCGCACAGTACCAGCCGGCAGCATCAGCTTCCTGGGGGCGTGTGTCTCTTGGCTCCGTGGGTTTGCTTGTGGATCTCATAAACCCGGATTCCTCCTCTGCTCTCCATTTTTCTCCCATGTTACTTTGTGGGTGCCAGGCCTGGCATGGGATTTTTTAGGACTTTAAAAGACACAGCATTATTTCTAGAAGGCAGTAGACGCTCTCTTTGAAATCTCCAGACTGCCCTTGAACCCATGGCCCACGAGTTCTGTCCATTTAACCCTTGGATGTTTTTGTTTGGCCTCCACAGAGTTTTTGTTGATTTTTTTTTTTTTTTAATGTATCTGATTTGCATGCTTTTAGACAAAACACAGCCTCTCTGGGTCCCTGTTCCTGCCGCGCATGCCGCTGCTCCTTCTGTCCTAGTTCCTGTCCCAGCCCTGGAGCATTTGAATGCACTGACACCAGGCCTCGGGAGCCCTCCTGCTTTTCAGAACTGTGGTCCATTCCGGGGAAGTGCAGGCCCCTGCTCTCAGAGTCTGGGCTGAGTAGGAATTAAAGCCACTGTGTTCTGATTCACTGTGTGGTGACCTTTCCTCCACCCTCGGTCCCTGCCCAGGCAGAGGAGCGTCCTAGGCAGGAGGGCGTGGAAAAACCTCCACATAGAATGTCTGCCCAGAAATGGATGGAGGCCTCAGTGGGCTGCCCAAACCCTCTTCCCGCATGGTGGCACCTCCCCAAACTGACATACCCACCCCCCCACCCCCACCCCCCGCTGGGCGGTTTTCCTACTGGACAGCGCACCAAACCCTTCCCACTAGCCAGTTTGCATGGGGCCATTAGGCCAGGCCGAGTCCCTGCAGGCTGGGGCTTCGACGGGCTGCCTTCCTGCAGATCGAGGTGGCCATGGAGCTGGGTGCCAGGGAGCCCAAGCCCCTTCCAGCCCCCATCCAACCACCCCGCTATACCCAGCTCAGCAACGAAAACACCAGCTGGCTTCAGGTGAGTGAGTCATTGCTTGGCAGACTTCGTGAGAGAAGCCTGGTTCTTTTGGGAAGGCTGAGACCTGCATAGACTCTTGTATCTAGTGGGGTTGGAGGAGCAGAGGGTTTTGGTACTAAGATTACTTTCTTTCCCTCTTCTTGTGTTAGAGTGTTTATGATGATGTGTTCTGAATGATGGCTGTCTTTCTCCAGAGAACTGAATATCATAGAACTCGGGCACTGGGAGCCCAAACTCCCAAACTAAGGTCGTGGTCCTTAGTTCCCTCAGGGACAGTTGGTCCTCTGCCATGCCCTCCCGCCCCGAACTCTGGCCTGATGCTCCCTGGGTAGCAGGAGAGACAGTCATTAATCACCCTGATGACCACGTGACATCTGTGTGTCTGAAGGACAAGAACTAGGTGCTGTGAGAGGGTGTGACAGAATGCTTGGCTCACCTGGGAAAGCTTCAGGCGACCTGTGTTACCTGGGGAGGGGGGGGGGTTGATGGGTGGTTGCTCTGGGAGGGTAGACAGAGAATGTTCCAGAAAGAGGGAGCAATGTATGCAGAGGCCTGTTGGGGGAGGACAGGGGCCGTCTGGATGACTGAAAAACACCTGTGTGACAACATGCTGGGAAAAGTTCTGTGGATATTGGCAGTTGGAAGTGGCTAAGAAGGAAGAGTCCACCTGGGGTCAGAGGCAGAAAAGTTGAGAAGGACCAAATGTAGAGCTCCAACTCCCTCATGTTATAGGACCCCATGAAAATGACTATCGTTTATCAGTAACTTCCTGACCTTACAGCCCTGCAAGTTACCTGCTTTCTGAGGCCCAGCTGTTGACTGCAGGCGTCCTTGATCAGAGCTGCTGCCCTGCTTCCTATCAGTGGCTGAGGCCATGCAAAGGCCCTGGGCTCTGAGCCCAGTGCTGGGGTCAGAATCTGGAGTCCAGCACAGGCATCATGGGCAGTTCCTCTCCAGCGCCTTCCCCTGCCACAGCCATGCTGTGCGTGCGGGAGGACACAGGAGGCCAGCTCCCAGCACCGGGACCCCTGCAGAACGAGGGGGCCTGTCTCACCCCAAGTTAAACATGTTGTCAGTCACATCCATGGCCGTGTATAAACATTGCCTAGGACTGCCCCCCCCAACCCCGCCTCAACCTTGCTCACAGTTGAGTTCAAGAACAGAATGAGACTATGGACCAGCCTGGAGCAGGCACAGTAGGCCCAGGGGCAGTAACACAGACTGTGGGGTTAGATCTGGGATCTGCACCATGTGTTGGTCACATGGCCGTGGGCGAGTTACTAAAGCATAAGGAGCATTTTCTCCAGCAAGCGTGGGAACAGTACATGCTTCCCGGGACTGACACGGTTAAACCACACACCTCAGTGTTCAAATTTTATTTCCTCCTCTTTCCTGGAGCAGTGCATGCTGTTATTTCCAGGAGCTACAATAAATACAGGCCTGTCTCTACCACGGAGCTGGTAGCCGGAAAGGTACAGATTCCACTCTCTATTTCCTTGGTTGTGCTGTCCCAGGAAAATACACATTTTCTCAGCTTCAAACAACCAGAAACAGCCCATTTAGGAGATGAGAAATCTAATTTGAAGACGATGCAAGTCTTATTTTTCAGACAAATTCAGAAAACACACACACACACACACACACATACACACACACAACTCTGTTCTCCTGTTAGAGGATTATCTACTTAACACAGCTTTAGAACATCACATTTTTTTGTGTCAGGGCTGAGAATAAGTAAGATTGCCAATGTTCTGAGCCTTACGTAAGGCCGGGAAGGAGGAGCCTGAGCTCTTTCTGAGGAGGGCGCATGGAAGGGCTGCCCAGGGCCAGTGAAACCCCCCTCTGCTACTGGCTAGAGCATGCTGGGCAGACAGGGGGCTTGTTTCCTGATGACGTGAGATAGGATCGGAAAGCCCTTTGCGCACTGTGAAATATTTAATACAGCAGGACGGTGCTAATGAAGCTATGAGTGCATTTTAATAATAGCTCTGGGAGATTTGATTTTATCCTATAGCTAATACTCTGTTAGGACCCGTTGTGTAATTAAACTGCATTAACTAGACTTCGTGAGTTGTGTATGGCCACGGGGTGTGTGAAGCCTCGCCGAGCTGTCAGCCCTCCTGCAGCATCCCTGGGGAGCTCTTTGCTGGGCCTTTCTCACGGATGGAGACGTCACGTCCGAAGTGGAACCACAAGAAGACCTCCCTCCCTCCTCCGGGCAGAGCCTGGGGCTTCCGATGTCATCTTCCTCCTTTCTTCAATGAGATCCTCTTCTTCTGGAAGCTGGTTTCACATGGTGGCTTAGATTTTTCCATCTTTGTATCTAGCACCATTTGAAATCAGTGTTTTAGGAGTAAGAATTGCAGCGCAGCGAAGGGCCACCTGCAAAGGAGCCTCCGCGGGTGGGACAGGCGCCCTCCGCCTGCCACCTGAGCCAGCTCAAGGAAGGAAGACCTTACAGAGGAGGAGGCACCCTCGCATATGTGGGCTAGGCTGGGGTGACAGCGCGGGGCGGGTGTGGTGCTTAAAAAAACTCCGCATCCGAGCAGGGGCAGACAGGTGCCGGCTCCTAGCAGACTCCGGGGCTCACCTGCCCTTTGGGCTTTGGAGCACAGAGGTGGGGCCATGCTCCATGCGGGGGGGTCGGGAGGGCTCGATTGTACCAGGGGAGGGGCGAGGCTGTGTACCCGGAGGACAGTCCCATCAGCGTCAGCACTGCGCCTGCTCCAGACGCCCCGGAACGTTCTGCTGCTGTGGCACTGCAGCTGGAATCAGACTTGCCACCTGCACGGTTAAGTGCGGGACCCCCGGGAGCACCGACGGACCCATCTCTTACACAGGCTGACCGATTTCTCCTGGTGTTCAGAGTCTGTTTTTGTCTAGCACCATTTGAAATCGGTTATGATGTAGGGGGAAAAGCAGCGGCCCCGAAGCCTCGTGCCGGCTCTGGGGAGCCACCGCCTGCGGTTTCCTGGAGGATGGACGGGCAGAGAGCGCGCAAGAACGACCGCGCGCCGTTTCCCCTAACTTCTTTAACTGCATTTATGATCCCTTGCTGCAGAGGTAAGAGAGAACCGAATGTATTTTGAGAAATGGCTGTGCTGTGTCTGCTGTCCGGGTTGCATGGTGCTGGAAGGTGGTAGGTGCCGCCCGTGCGGTCCGTGGTTGCTGTTGAATTCTCCTTCTGTGACGGGTCTGCTGGTGCTCCTGCCTGAATAAATATTTCCCTCTAGTCGAGTCATCACGTCTCTGTTTTTTATCTGTCATTCCCTCTCCATACTTCCGTGATAAGTGGGGTCCGTGTAGGTTTCGCCACTTCCTAAGCGTTTGAGAAGGCAGCCCGTTAGGACAAGGATGGAATTCTGTGAGCCAAGAAACATAAACGAGAGAAAAGATCCCAGAACAGAGATGTTCCAGTCTGGGCCGAGGGATGTTGCTCACGGAAGGGGAAGCCAAGGCTGGTTCCCAACGGGCCCGAGCCCTGGCACCTCGGTGGCCCGTGATCCTTTGAGAAATTTTGCGGAACTGAACACCCTTGTCCCACGGCTGGTAAAGGAGAGCACTGAGGACTCCCCTTACTTACCAAAAGACGCGGGAGGTCTACTTCTGGTGCGCAGTCTCCGTGAACCCTTGAAGACAGGGTGAACCTGTTCTGGAAAGGTATTCAAAAGACTAGGCAGATTTGACTTCATGGGGGGTGAGACCTGGGGAATCTGCAGGTCAGAGGGCTGTGACCCCTCAAGCGAGGGTTTTGCACCAGACCCATGGGGCCGCCTGTGAGCTGCCTGCAGCACCTGCCTTTCATGCCTGCGGTTCACGAGAAGTGGTGGCAACTCTACTGCCGGGGGGAAGGTTTCCCAAGTCTGCACCCCCAGATGGTTGCCGCGCCTGGTGGGGTGGGGATGGGGGGCGGTGCAGCCTCTGCCGGGAACCCTGCCCGGGGGAACGTGCCACACCCCCTCACTGCAGCTGCCGTGCTATTTAGGGCTGTTGAGTGAAGAATCTATGTGCTCGTCCCCAGGATGGGATGGTGAGAATCGTTAGGACCCAAGATTGTTTTACTCCCTTTTTGGCTAAGCTAGATACACTAAGACCTGTGTATGGCGCAATGGCCACAATTCAGCCAGCGTTCGGTTCCTCTCCCGTGTCCCAAGCCCCAGCCTCAGTATTCCACGTGGAACGAATAGACAACATGGATTCTGGTCCCCAAATGCTCTCTAGAAATGCTAGACAATCAAGTTTCGGATCCAAGCACAAAAACCATAACTTGAGACCTCTTTTCTGTAAAGGTGATGGAGTCCTTCAACGGTGCCACACTGCTAGGTCATGAGAAGCAAAACACATGTCCCACATGACCAGGGTGCCTCACAGAGGATCCATTAGCTTTATTCAACGAGATGCTTCAGCTCTTTACTGAAAATTGCCATCTCAAGGTGGTATTCGTAACAATTCGGTAAGCATAATGTTTCTTCTGGAGACATCTTGAACCTAGTGTTTGGGGCCATGCTCTCCACTTAGAAAGTGCCAGGTCAGACATGAGTCCCCATAACCACCTCTTCTTTTGTTTGTTTGTTTTATCATCTCTTTAGCTGTGGGTGTGTAGGTGGAGAGGGAGGACTGGGCAGAAGCTTCACGTACTTTGTAAACTGGCACACACTTCCCGTCTGTGGAAATGAGTGCCACTGATACAAATCCAATCTGACCAATTTAGGCAAGACAGAATGTGTTAAGTCGTGTCCCTGTTAATTCCTGTAAGGTGTTGGCCCTGGCCTGCGAGGAGGAGCTGGCATATGGTGCCAGGGGCTACCTCGAAGACTAGGCTGTCCATACATGGGGCAAGCTTAAGGGCTTTCCTTGAACACAAGAGAAGTTACAATTTGGGTTTATTCTTAGTCAGTCGTACCCCACACACTATAACTTCTAAACAGACTCACCAGGAGCCTTTCAATTAGTGATTCTTAGATTCCCCTCCATATGGGCTCTGGCTATACCATTCCAGGATCGGACCTACATTTTTGTTCTGGTTTCCCCAGGTGACTCTCAGGTGCAGCCACTGTCCACAACCCCCTCACTGTGGTCTTGCTTTCCTACTCAAATGGTGCTGCGAGGACCCCTAGCGCAGGTGTGTGTTTCTGGTAACAAATGCAGCAACTTGGGGTTGGTCTTCGTCTCCTTGGGCCACAGTGAGAAAATACTACAGCCCGCGCAGCTTCTAAATAACCGACACTTCTCTTTGGGATGCTGGGAAGGCCAAGATCAAGGGGCTGACAGATTCAGTGCTGGCTGGGTGCAGTTGGCTGGTTCAAAGACCCTGCCTTCTCAGGGCAGAGGGGCTGAGGGAACTTTTTTGGGCCTCTTTACAAGGGCACTGATCCTATTCATGAAGCCTATGCCCCCATGACCCCAGTCCCTTCCCAAAGCCCCACCTCCTAGGACTGTCACCTTGGGGGTTAGGATTTGAACCTGGGGATTCTGGCGGGACCCAAACATTCACACGGTAACTCTTAAAATAACACACGTCATTGTTTTCAGCTCAGACATCCACAGTGCGACATCATCCCACTAGGCTGAACTCAGGCATAGGCGGGGCCAGGCTCCCATGAGAGGTCCTAGCAGAATCTGCTTCCTTACCTTTCTGGCTTCTAGAGCTGCGCCTGTGGCTTGTGGTCCTGGCTCTGCACCCTCCAGGCCCCCAGCAGAGCCTTCAGCCTCTCGGACACGCAGCTGCCTCCTGCCATACTCAGCTTCCTCAGTGTCCTCCCTTCCAGGGAACTGAGCCATTCATTACACTCAGGGCCCCAGCCAAGATCCCAGGTGCAAAGACCCTTTGCCAAAGAGGGAGGGGATATTCACAGGGGTCAGGTATTAGGACTCTGAAATCTCTGCAGGCCATTAGCTTACCACAAGCAGCAGAAGGTAGAGAACTCCTGGGAATGCTGAACCTTGGGCCCCAGCTGATACCTGCTGCATCAGAATCTGTTTTTTGTTTTGTTTTCTTTTTAAGATTTTATTTATTTGTCAGAAAGATTGAGAGCACAAGCAGGCAGAGAGGCAGGAAGAGGCAGAGAGAGAAGCAGGCTCTCTGCTGAGCGAGGAGCCTGATGTGGGGACTCGATCCCAGGACCCTGAGATCATGACCCAAGCCAAAGGAGGCAGCTTAACCAACTGAGCCACCCACGGTTCCCCAGAATCTGCCCCTTTTTTAAAAAAAGATTTTATTTATTTGACAAAGATCACAAGTAGGCAGAGAGGCAGGCAGGGGGTGGGGGGCTGGGGAGGGGCAGACTCCCTGATGAGCAGAGAGCCAGATGCAGGGCTTGACCCATAGCCAAAGGCAGTGGCTTAATCAACAGAGCCACCCAGGTGCCCCCAGAATATGCATTGTAACAAGACTTAACCTGTACACTGCAATTGGAGAAGCGTGGTCCCATGAGGTCTCATCCAAGAAATTCTACAGTAAGGAATTGAGCCCCATGTCAAATACAGATTGAAGGAGTGTTTTCCCGGGAGCATTTTCCGCTGGTGCTGGGTAATCTGATGACCTGCATTTTCCCAGCCAGCGTAACTAAGTGTTCATCTGAATGACGGTGGTCTCCAGATTCTTTCTGAAGCCGCCAGCCTTAAGCACCAGCATGCCAGAGCTCTTGCTTGGTTCCCATTGTTCAGCTCAAGACTTGCTGCCACTGCCACAGAAAACTATTCCAGTTTTCAAACGCTGTGTAAGGGAGATCGATGTTTATGATGTAAACATAAGCAGTTTCTCCTGCTACTCCCCATATACAAGTTTTCTTGGGGTAGCAAGCCAGGAATCGGGGTGGATAACTCTCTCATTGGGACATGTACTTCCGGTGATTTGTTTACCTTCCGGTATGTGAGAGGGAAGGAAAAAGTTTAAGGACCACAGCCCCCAGTATTCTGCTTCCCCATATTTAAGCAATAAGGCGCAGGGATTAGCCCTTTTAACATGTTGGTTTCGCACAAGGAAAGCAGAATAGACCTCGTTAATGCTGGATCCAAAACAAAACTTAAAATGTCTTCTAGGAATGACAGCAAGGACGGGAACCTCTGAATCATGACCTCGTTGGAAGGACTTGGGGACTGTCCTACGCCCGGAGCCTCCACTGGAGGGCAGCAGAGCTCCGCCGTAGAAAGAGGGACCGCTTCAGTTTAGTGCAAACTTTGGTGATGAACCTGGAAATAATGAAAGCAATATACCCTAGGTGGAAAAAACAAACAAAAGTGTGTGCATGGGCACTCAATTTTGCATCGTTTCAGGAAGTCAGTACTATGTTAAATTCTGGTCTTGAAGAGTAATATGCAAACGCTTAAAATATGTGAGGAAGTTCATTCTTGGTTGCAGCCTAGCTATCACGCATTACTAAATTTTAGAATACTGGAGTTGCCTGTTTTCCTTAAACCAAGACTATTCTTTAACAATTCCAGCTTATCCCATGTCACTGCAGCACTCCCACAGAATACTTTGTTAGAAATCTTAACTTTCCTACATTTGATGCCAGTTTAAAAAATACATTATAATCTCAAGGTCCAATAAAATCTGTAAAATATTTTCCTTATTTATAGACAACCTAATTTATATCAAGTGTTGATATTGTAAAGATTGCTTCAGTTTCTTGTTTGCTCCAGAGCCTTGTTTGGTTAGCCAGGTAATAAGACCTTAAGTCTTAATATATTTTGTAATTTATTAAATAGACTGAATTAATAAAACTCTAATTTTCTTTTATAAAAAAGTAAGCTTTACTTTGCCATTGTACATTTATAAATCACTAATGCAGAAGTTCCTAACTTTAGCTGTATATTAGAATCACTTGGGAGGCTTAAAAAAAATCCCTATGCCCAGGCCCCACCCCAGGTGACTTATATAAGAAAGCCCAGGGGGCTGGTACCTCATGCGATTCCCTGTGCAACATAGTGCAAAACACTGAGACCTGATCCCAAACATTTAACACTCTGAGTTTATTCAAATCTGCAAAATGACCAGGAAGTTTTCTGCATACACAAAAGCAAACCCCCTTATTAGTTACACAAATCAAATTTTATACTTTCATTGCTGGGACTTGGGCTTTTCTGTACTTGACCACACCCATGCACTCCAGTGATGAGGAAGGCGCGTCTCCTTCCCAGAGGCAGGGATACAGAGGTGGTGTGTAGTGAAGCTGGGCAATCACAAAGGCTGATTTGGGAGATCACAGAGGCTGAGAGCTGGGCGAATCAGGAAAAGCTTCAGTGGGTGGGCAGTGGGAGCTGAGCCTTGGAAGATGCCCAGGACCTGGCGGGACCATGAGGGCTCCGGGTGGCTGTGAACCAAGAACTCAGCAGAGCACTTGGGGCGCACGGTCTGCTTGGCGGATGCAGCTTATTTGAAGTACATGGAGCAGCAGGAGGAGAAATCTTAGGAAGAAAACCTGGGACTTAATCATAGGAAGCCTTCAGGGAGCACATGAAGCAACTTGGGACTTGATGCTGTAGGTCACGTGCTGTGGCTGAACACCTCCGAGCAGGAGTGGGATGCTAAGGGAAGCTGGGCCCCAGGGGCAAGCACATGTCCTCTGAGATCAAGCACGCTGGAAATAACACATCATCACACGGGAAAAGTCTCCAATCTACACTTTATTTTTTGCAGCATTTGAAGATCCAGATTTCAAAACAATGAGCAATAAAGATCCGACACATGGGACGTCTCATTTCACTGCAAATACATTCTTACAGTTTCAGCAAACTTGTAAATTTACATACACGTTTTTATGTCATTACAGAAACTTTCTGTTTTCCCCTTATGTTAGGTGATTGACAAGTTGCCTGACAAAGAGCGTAATTTATTTTTACACATATATAACAATTTCCATATAAATCTACTAAAATGAAAATTAAATCTGAAGCAGAAACTACTGTACAAGTCTATTTATTTTTGAAAGCATAACAATCTTTGGTTGAAAAGATTCAGTTCGGCCCGTTAAAGGGCCCAGCCATCCCTTGCTTTGAGGCAGTGCTACCCCCCCACCCCGAAGAGTAGGCGGCAATGGGCAGGGTACTGCTGGGGAGGGTCCGGCTTCCCCTCCGCACTGATTTCAGAATTCCCGTTTCTTTTTGCTCCAGCTGGCGGATCCCAGAGGGAAGGAACACGGACAGTGCACCACAGACATCCTTCATCTGCAGACAGGACTTAGCTGCTCTGCGCTGTTTTCCCAACCTTATCCTTCTCGGGGCAATGCTTCTTTGCCGAATGGGCCCTACTAACCATCCAAGTGCAAGATGAAACTCATACAACTGTCATGTGAGTTCGAGTGGCCGTCCCTCCTCTGCCCCTCTGGGCTTCTCTTAAGGAGACCCTGCCTGGGGTGAGGACGCAGGGGCCACAGTCTGTCCCAACCAAGCATCCACTGCCACCTCAGCTGCTGGCTCTTTCTGTCCCTCTGCACAACCAACAGCAGGCAGTCTCCTCTGAAACGCGCACCTTAGTCTTTACTCTGCTTTTTTGAGAGAACCTGAGCTTCTCCGATGGCCACGTTCCTGCAAACCTCACCCCTTTTACACAGCCTTGTCTAAAGTAAGACCTCTCTGCATTCAAGTACCGGGAGAAGAGGGCCCCCTGCCGGAATTTAGAGTGGAATCAAATTTTCCTAAAGAGCAGAATCCTCTTAGAGGAAACTGCAAGGCCACAGTGTTCCCTCTGGCACCAGCTGGCTTTCTTGCTAAGTGAGCGCTGGATCCCTGATGTTGTACAGGAGTTTGCAACGGATCTGATCCCTCATGCATGTCTCAGACTGCCGATGCTTGAAAAAGTGAAGCACAGGTCTGTACATGTTATAACTTCCTTAAATCACCATGAAAATTACAAATAGTTAAAAACATGTATATATAGAATTCTCCCCCATTCAGAGTATTTTCCAATAATATTCTTAGTTAAGGAAGTCAGACTTGCTCGAAATCCCAATTTTCAGTGTTCCCATTTTTAATGTTAAGGGCCAAAGTAGAATACACATATTTGTAAGGCTGTTTACACAGAACAATACATAAAACACATCTTAAGAGTTGTTGAAAGAGTGAATCAAGACTTCTCAATCTTTGAACAAAAAGGATTTCAAAATCACTTTCTTTACAAATAATATGTAATTTATCTTGCACAATTCTCTAAATTTGGGTATTTCATTTAAAAAACTTATCTTCCCACCTAAATACTACCAGGGATACTGTGTTGAGTTGTCCTATAAATGCAGATGTTATTTAAGGGAAAACAGGCCAGAAGTTCATTCCCATATTCATACACTGTTCAAAGCAGCATCAAAGCATTCAAACCACATTAAAATGCTAGCATTATGGCTTAACGACTGCACTTATCTGAGTTAAAAAAAAAAAAACCTAGACAATGATTTTTATAGAACCCTTTTTTTCCCCTCCTGGTTTTACTGACGTAACTGACATGTAACATGGTATACATTGAAGGTGTGTACAGCCTGAACTGATAAGATATGCTGTGAAATGCTCACCACAGAATTTAGCTGATAGCACCACAATTACAAAAATGTTTGTCTTCCTGATCAGGACTTTTAAGATCTACTCTTAACAGCTTGCTAATATACAATATAGCAGCACTGCTGAAAGTCACCAGGCCACACGTTAATTCTATCCCAGTATTTGCTAATTTTAAAACTGGATGTTTGTCCCCTTTGACGTTCTTCACCCAATTCTGCTCACCCCCCCTCGCGGAGCAACCACCAATCGGGTTTCTAGGAGTTTTTCCCATTTTTTGTGGTTGTTGTTTTTAGATTCTACAACAAGTAAAATCCTACAGTATGTGTCCTTCTGTTTCACTTTTATTTCACTTAGCAAAATGCCTGGAGGGTCCATATATTCTGCCCTCAACATCAAGATTTCCTTCTTTTCTATGGCTGAATAGTATGCCGCCATATTTGCGTAGCATGTTTTCTGTTAGAATGCCTCCCTCCGTGGTTGTTTCTGCGTTGGGGCTCTTATAAATAATGCTGCAGTGAAAAGAGTGCTGTACAGTTATTTTGTTTCCTTTGGATATATACCCATGAGTGGAACTGTTGGATCATCCAATGATTCTCTGTTCTTAATCTTTTGAGGAACATTTGTACTGTTTTCCATAAAGCTGTGTGAATTTACTGTAGATCTCAAAGGATTTACCAGTGTGTAGAAACCTTTTAGTGATCGGCTGGCATAGTTGATTTAACCTGATAAGCATGGTATTCGGCCCCAGGTTCTCTTTCCCTATAAGGCGAGGTAAAAAGTATCACAGATAAACATAATTAAGTACATAAATTCAATTCCAAAGTCTATTTAGAAAATTGACAATTAGAAAAATAAAAGTAGGAGTACATGAACTAGGAAATAAATGATTTCTAAAAAATAATTTCAAATGTATAACTAGTTTCACTCTAGAAACCCTTCTATCCCTGTTATATATTTTTTTATTTCAAAACAATAGAGTGGTATGCTACAAAGTACTTACTAAATATTTTCTCATTTCAATTAAAATGGGCTACTGGAAAAGACTGGAGAGAAACACTTATTTTCCTAATACTGAAATTTTAAATCTGGCTCTGAGATGAAACTTTTGAAAAGGTAATGATTCCACCAGCCTTTAAGTTCAATAATGCCCCATTTAGCCCTCACTATCAAGGAGATCATATGTTTCTCTAAGAGATTCTCCTGAATAATTAAGGATAACATCAAAATTTCATGGTAACAATACTCATCTTTCTAAAATGTATTATTCTAGCCCAGTGCTGTCCAAAGAAATATACTATGAGTGACCTGGCTAACTTTACATGTTCTGGACGCCATATTTAAAAAAAGTAAAAGAGGCTATTAATGTTATTTTTAATGTGTTTTACTTAACCCAACATACATGTTATTTTACATTTTTTGTACTAGGTCTTAAAGTCTGGTGTGTATTTTACACTTACAGGACAACTGACACAGGACTAGTTACTGCAAAGTCCTTAGTAACCACACAGACTATGGACTATTACACTGGAAAACGCAAGTCTAGTCCCTGCCTTAGTAAAATAACTAGAATGGACAGATGAAAACCACCCATGGATGACTCAGTGGTTCACCAGTCTGCAAGTCACAGCGAACCCTTCAGTGATGTCGACCCAACCTAAGAGCAACCCTGTCAGTTTGGGATGCCCTAGTACTTCTTTCTGGGGGAGGCTATCCCATGAGCCACCACGGTCATAAAAGTACTTGTGTTCGAGCAATTTCCGGGGGACTACTGTGAGCCCTTTTATATTGTGAGTTAGCACAGTTAGTGAATTCTCCAAGATTGACATCTTTTTATACTTTTTGGAGTCGATACTTCTTTTGTTTGTGTGGTGGTGGAATCCTTTTCTTCACACAGAATTTTAAACAGAATCCGAGAGAGATAAAAAGGACTCAGCTAAATTTTAAGGTAACACTTATTAGATAGAACAATGAAGCAGTTTAAAGATGGTAACATCTAACCTTGGATTATTGATCACAGATGTCTTATATGACCTTCAGCCTCCATTATATGACCTTCAAATGTTTGCAGACACCCTGAAACTCACAACAGACTGAAATCTACCTTCCTGGTTGGCCTTAGCCTCAAAGGAATTCTGAGAGACCAAGGTGCACAGGACTGGGGAGGCGCGTCCTGCCACTTCCGGTTGGAATGGTGGGTCTTCCCCCTGTGCTCGTCTGACCCCAGACAGCACTCTGCTTTTGCCGAGAAACTGCCTTTCCTATTGGCCTCTGTAGAGTCTGCTCCCAGACTCCTGACTGTAAGGTGGGGTAGCACCTCACAATATAAGTGATGGGATAACGTCTCTCTCTCTTCCCGGCCGTGGAGACACACATTCTGGCACAGAGAGAGGACGGCTTCCAGTTCCTTTCATTCAACAACACAAGGTAGATGGAGTCAGAGGGTCTAAAGCAAGGCAATTCATCGTTTTTCAAAATCTAAGGACTTTTTCTGTTGGTTTCTCTTTCATACACTACAGATATCCTGTTCACGGAAAACAGGTAAATGCCTTTAAATTCCATATTTACAATCTGAAATAAAATGCTTTTTTTCCTACAAAATTAAGTAAAATATATTTTGGTTTCTAAGAAAGGGTCATTTTCCTCCCTGCACTTAAAATGTACAGATGCTATTTCTTCCCACTGGGCTAAAAAATTCCTGCACTTTTGGAATCATAGCTATTAGGAGGTCAAGGAAGCCTGGCAATCTGATAAAAGGACAACGGGGAGATTACTCAGTTGGAGCCTATGTCAAAGTAAATGCCTGCCAGGACCTGTTATTTAAAACAGGAATGGTACAAAAACATCAATAATTTAGCGAAGGGCATAGGAATCTCAGTGTCCTCTTTCATGTTTACTGCCAACATATGTTCAGAGTACTGACATCTAAATATTCATTGACTATTTTCTATTCTAGAAAGGACATCTCTGAAAAGAAACACACAAAGCCAATACCTTTTCATGATAAAAGCAAACCGTTCTCTCATCTCTAATTCTCATAGAGAATTAAATTTTACTTCTCTATGGCTCTCACCAGTTTGGTATGTGCTGAACAGAGGAAGGGGAAAGGGCTGAATAAAACAGTCACATCAAACCAAAAGGCAGCAGAGCAGCATAATAAGTGGTGTAAAATCAATGACAGGAAAAATGGACGCACAGCTGACAGAATCATAAATGACAACTTTTCTGATTCTCAATTAGGAACTTGAAACAGGAAATTTGTGCAAGAAGCTACTTCGAGGGACGCCTGGGTGGCTCAGTGGGTTAAGCCTCTGCCTTCCGCTCAGGTCATGATCTCAGGGTTCTGGGATCGAGCCCTGCATCGGGCTCTCTGCTCAGCGGCGAGCCTGCTTCCCTTTATCTCTCTGCATCCTTGTGATCTCTGCCAAGTAAATAAATAAAATCTTTAAAAAAAAAAACAGCTACTTTGATGTTGGAGGTCTTCTAGGTTACAGATGAACAGATTCTAAATTTCTGTGCAATCTGTTTACCCCCGAAACTATTTAGCCTGATGCAAATCATGTAAACTCTCTGTGAGGACAAAGGGTCCTAGCCTCTCACACATTAGATTCAGAGGAACACGCAGAGCACATATGAGATCCATGGAACACTGTCGGAGAAGTCAGTTTTATGACAAGCAGACATCTTCAGATGCATCTTGACTTCCACATCGAGCAGTTTCTCCCCGAGGCACATCTGCTTCCCCCCCAGGGAAGACCTCCGTAAAACTGATTACCTGAAACCCCATTTTCCTAGGATGGATCTAAAGTTTGCTTTCTCGACTAACTACAAAATCCTTTCTTATCTATTAGCTGTTTAAAATTGTCTGAAGAGTTTGTTGAGAGCTCAAGAATTTGAGAGCCACGTAGAAAAAGGTTCAAGTTGATGTGATCCTTCCGTTTTTTGCCCCTTGTCACCCCTCTCCCCACAGCCCGATCTGGCCACTCGATGGAGGACATCCCAGACCTCTATAACCTTCACCAAAGTACTGACAGCTTAAAAATTACAGTAACTGGCTCAGTCATTATTGTAAAAATCGGTCTGAGTTAAACCAAATAATAAATACCCTTAACAGAAAAAAAAATGGGAAAACTGCTTCATCACCGGTAAAAAAATACATAAAGTATGTAAATGATTCTAATGGACTTCAGCAAACTCTGGCTTCTCCCGGGATGATGTCACCAGAGTACAGAAAATCATACATTTATGAAACAAAAATCACCACCCACATGTGAACACATTAATGCCAGGCAAATGCATCTGTTTTCCAGAGCCACACAGTCATGAGAAGCCAGACAGGACTCAAGCAGTAGCAAAGCACTGGGCAAGGGGCGCGGACTCCCGGATGAGAAAGCCTGGTGGCAAGTGAGTTCTAGAAGCAAACTGAAGGAAAAGGGCCCATTTCACATGCCCTGGGGATCCCATTCTATTCTAGCTGAGACTAAGAACAGAGACCACAGCAGAACCCGTCGTGTGGGGCCCACATTCATCGAACAACCTAGAGACATCTGATGACCTGAAACGTGAGGACTTCCACAATGTTTGTGCTTTGGGATGGAGGCTGCAGAAAGGTGACCTGTTCCCAAGTCATCAGAAATACAGGTTTCCACCAAAATCCATTTTGTACCAAGTTCCAGCAGCCATCTGGGACAGTCTGTGCCTAGTGCCCAGCAGAGAGAGTTGCTGGAATTACCCCCTAGAAATAGAGCACTTTACAGTCTTGTAAGCAAGTTTCTCAGGCAACTACACTCAGTTTCAGGGAGAAAGGTGATCTGTATTAGGCACTACAAAGAATATAACTCGAATCTTAGCTTTTTCTTTTTTTTCTAAATGCAATATAAAGCTACATCGCTCACACACTTTTTAAAAACATACACACAGATGTGGCATCTTTAGAAAATCCAATTACTTAAAAGGGAAAGAAGTTTTACCATTAAGTTTGATAGTATTTCTTCACATTTCAAGAATATAGGTGCACTGATTGTAGTCTCCAGCCTGGCAAGTCAGGGTGTCGCCACCAGTGGGAGCTCATGAGACATGGGATCTCAGATCACTAATGCTACAACAACCCTTCCCCCCGGGGTTCACTGCTCAGGTAACTCTGCAACTTTAAAGGACCCAATAACCGGTAGCCAGAGAGAGTATCATCAACACTTGTTAAGGAACCTGTATGTATTCTGATGCAATGTTGTTGTACACAAAGTAATAGTAAGGAGCAAGGAGCTATTTTGTTTGTTTTGAGAACCTACTTCTACACAAAACTTTTGGACTTGCAAAAATATTTCTCTGCAATTTCCTACTGAGAGGGATGTGTAATTTAAAAAATATACTGCTGACTTAGCAATCAAATATGCATATCATTGTTCGACAAATATAAGACTGAAGACTCAAATGAAGGCACTATGAGTATTTAAAAATAATAACTATGTAGGGGCACCTGGATGGTTCAGTTGGTTAAGCTTCAGACCCTCGGTTTCAGCTCAGGTCCTGACCTCAGGGTGGTGAGGCTGAGCCCTTAGGCCAGGCTCCACGCTCTGCTTGGAGTCTGCTTGGGAATCTCTCTCCTTCTCCCTCTGCCCCTCATGCTTGTGCATGTTCTCTCTCTCTCAAGTAAATCTTTTTTTTTTTTTTTTTAAAGATTTTATTTATTTGTCAGACGGAGATAGCAGAAGCAGGGAAATGGCAGAGGCAGAGGGAGAAGCAGGCTCCTCGCTGAGCAAGGAACCCGATGTGGGACTCAATCCCAGGACCCTGGGATCATGACACAAGCCAAAGGCAGAAGCTTAACTGACAGAGCCATCCAGGTGTCCCTAAATTGATAAATCTTAAAAAAATAACTAAGTAATATTTTAAAAGCCTGAGCTTTATATGAGTAAATAATGTACTTTTATTACAGTAGTCTAAGCCAGATATTAATTTATGGGGAAATACATTCCATAAAACCACGAATACCAAAAGTCTTCAAATCATTAGTTTGATTTCAAAGCTCTTCTCAAAGCAACAGGGAAAAAATAAATCACTAAAGATCAGAAATTTCAAAGCACCTAATTTGGTCTATGATCCAGGACTTATTTCAAGTCTTTTGCAAACTGTAAATTATTTAAGATTTAAGTTTGATGCTTAAAAACCCTACTCTGCTCAGAAGACATATATTTGTACACTTTTTTTCTGTCTTAAGATTCCCCACTTTTCATTTTTATAGATTAAAACACAGATAAAGTTAATAATGAGGTGCTTTGTAAATCTTACCCCTGTCAGCAACCCCAACCGTTTTACTTCAACCTAGTAAATTGAGAGAACATAAGAGGGAAATCAAATAGTGCTGCTTTTCCTTCCCCAGTTCAACATGTATAAATAACATAAAAACAAATCAAATTGGGTATTTGAATGAGAACCTACATAGATTCTTCCAATTACCTAAGTTACCCAGACACATGGAAACAATTACCTAAGTTACCCAGACAAAAGCCATGTAATTTAAAAATTTCAAGGAGTACAACTGTCTAAGCCTCCACAGTGAGCGGTTCTAAATTTAATCTTGGCCACTAGTCCAATGTAGGATGCAGGGTAAACTTATGTGGGGAAGGCCCCATAACAGTCCATGATTTGCTACACAACTTAAATCTCAAATCCCACTGAAACGTTTCTTGCAGCCCTACCAGCTGCAGCCACTCTGCAGGGAGCCCTCTGACTGAAGGGACCTTAACAGCAGCCCGAGGCGGTTTCAGTAAACACGAGCAAACGGGATGGGGCGCTCATGCAGGCACAGTTTCTGGAAAGGCAGTATGCGGGACAAACAGAAGAGCTGCACGAAAGGATGTCAAGAGTGAGCAGGATCATGAGTTAGAAGAAGACGCTTTTATTTACCCTTTCTTCTTGTGTCGATAACACAGGAAGCCGCCAACTACCACAACAACAGCAACTACAAGAAACCAGGAAAAAAATAATATGTAACAGAGCTGGGTTTCAAATTCAAGATTTAGCAGCAGAAATAAGTAAGTGCTGGTTGTATTGCAGTCGTTATAAAATGTTACTTTACTTAAGCACCTATCTATTCATGTTCCCTTGACTCTTACTATCTAAATAAAGCCCATTTCCTGGAGTCACTGGACTAGTCCAAAGGAAGCCAGAGAAGAATGCTTGCTTCGTTTAGAAAATTACCCGAAGCATCTCTGGGACACAAACTCATGCCCAATCATCCTGAAAACACATGTAACATTCAGGGTTTGTGACTAAGCGGACACGTACAGTAAAAAAGACTACACAATCGCCAGCAAAATGCAGTGTGTCATACCAAGGTCAGGCTGTTCTAGACTGGTGGACTTCATTTCAAGCTATGTAACTATAGCAACTGAAAAGTTAAATTAAAAATCATTTAATTATATAAATTTAAAAATAATGCACTTTTTCAGAGTAACACTCTTATTTAAGTGGCACCAACGTTGGGGCTACTTACGAACAGAAACAACGATCACCGCAATGATGCCTCCACCTGAGAAAAAAATGAAAACAGTTTCAAGACTGAGCACCCAAGGGTCCCAGGAGGTAGCTGCATTTAATGTTGATCAGATCATCGAACGCTAAGGCAGAGAAGCTGCTCCTCGGTCTAGTTTTGGCATGAGCACTAGTGTGCCCGACTCATTTTTTTCCGTAACTCTTGGAATCGGATCCCTGTTCTGGCTTCAGCTTTGTAAGACTCTTCACAGGAACATCACTTTTGACTGTTCTGTGCTGTAGTTACCAGGTTAGCACCGCTTACTAGGACAACGAGAATTCAGCAGATTAGAAGAAAACTGTTTCAAAATGTATTACTCCATTGTAGTTGGTTTAGTTCAGTATTCATTCTATCATTTGTGATTTTGTTGGGAATTCGTATTTTTTCTACAAAAGTAGGGCTTGTGGACTGCCACAAATAAATTTCTATCCATCAGATGTTAGTTGCAGAACTATAAGTAATAGTTTATCTTATCATCAACCCCTTCTATCTTCCACCCCCTAAAACCAAGACATAATCCTCATTACCAAGGAGATTCTAAATACCAGGCACATGGATGAAAATAATGCACAGAAACTTAAACATGCGTTTTTGACTACCCAAAGAGAAATTAATCATACCACAAAATCTTAATGCTTAGCAATGATGTCAGGAGCACCTCTACTTCTAAACTGCCATTATTTATACTAAATTTCTGAAAGTCAATGAATAAAATATCATGTTTAAGTCTGATCTTTTCATTTTGTAAAAAATTATCAAGCTCGTAAGCACTTTAAGATGGCACTGTTTTTACTGTACAATGACAGTCTGACTACAGTGTTCAGAGGGAAAATATAACAGGCCTAAAGTTATAAAAAGGTTAACCTTACTATACCTGTCTAATATAAATAAAAGTAATAGATAGCTCTCTTCATTTACTTATCAAGAAATCTTTAACTGTCACAACTATACTTTTTTTTAAATTTTTACGTACATTGTGTGAACTATGTGGGCCTATATAAAGTTTGCCACGCTAGCATATTCTAGAAAAAAATTAATCCAATCTGTAGTACTTTAAGGCTTAATATATACAAGGTACAAGTAGAAAGAAAACTGATCTACAAACTGCCATCAAAAAATAACACTACCACATGGACAGCAAGTTACATTTTATGTGTTTTAATCTATACATAATTACAGAATTTAAGGAAGGTACCTCGCCCTACTAGGAATCATTTTGGGGGAACACCTCTTAAAAACTATATTTTATACATGTGTTTACAAAGACTGCTGCTTACCTCTACTATGGTATCTACACTATTAAAATAACAAGTGTCAAATTTTACCAATTTGTGACACACATGCTGTATCTTCTCTAACTATAAGTAACTGAAATATGATATTTACACGTAGAACTCTAAGATTTCATAATAACCAAAATAGTACCTAAAGTCTTAGGGCCATCATCGTTTGTGTCATCACCAGGGTTTGGGCGAGGTCCTAGAAAAAAAAAAACAAAACAAGGAAATAAGTTAAAAAAAAAAAAAGAAAAAATAAAGTTCAAAGACCTCTAAAGTCATAGGTTTTGATTTTTCACCTTTGTATAAAAACCCTTATAATTTCCTTTTCCTCCAGTTAAAGGTGGCATCATAATACAAATTTGTATGTGACCATGGTTCTTCTTGTCCAGTAATATTTCCTGTGATAATATTCTGTGGTACTGTAACCAACTATATCTTAAGTATATTGTTAAAATTATGGATTTAATTGTTAAAATATGGATTCAATGTGATTCTACTTAACAGTAAAAATTTGGGGGGCTTAATAAACAATTTAGATATTGATCTGCAATAGAAGGAAACTTCAACTTGATGAAGGCCATTTATGAAAAGGCCGTCATTTGCATCATACTCAAAGGTCAAAGACTGAAAGGTTTTCGCTTACGACCAAGACAGGACAAGGAACAAGACAGGATGCCTGTGTTTTCCACGTCTATGCAACATAACATTAGAAATTCTAGTCAGAGCAACCAGGCAAGAAAAAAATAAAAAGCATCCAAACTGGGAAGGAAGAAATAAAATGATCCCTGTTCCAAATGACATGCATGACCTTTACACAGAAAACTGTAAGGATCACAAACACTCCTATTAGAATAAATGAATTCAGCAAAGCTGCAGGGCACAAAATCAACACACAACAAATGGTTGTATTTCTATACACTAAAAATAAATAATCGAAAAACGAGACTAAGAAAACAATCCCATTTACAATAGCTCAAGAACAAACAAAATACTCAAGAATAAAACAAGCAAGAAGGTGAAAAACTCACACACTGAAAACTACAAAACGCAGCTGAAGCAAACTGAAGATATAAATAAATAGAAAGACATCCCATGTTCATGAATTAGAAGACTTAGTATCATTAAACTTTTAATACTACACAAAGCAATCTACAGATTGAATGCAAACCCCATAAACCATCTTGAAATGCATGTTGCAGAAACAAGAAAAACAGAATAAAAACCCCATAATTCCTACAGTATCTCATAGCCAAGATAATTTTGAAAAAGAAGTGCAAAGTTGGGAGGACTCATGCTTCTTGATTTTAAAACTTATTACTATAAAACTACAATAATCAAAATAGAGAGGTACTGGCATAAAGACAGATACATAGACCAATGGAACAGAACAGAGAATTCAAAAATAAACCTTTATGACTGTGCTCAAATGACTCCACCAAGTGTGCTAAGAATACTGAACGGAGAAAGGGAAAAATTTTTGACAAATACTTCTTAGAAAACTGGATATCCAAATGCAAAAGGATGAAGTTGGACCCTTACTTTTACAGCATACATAAAAATTAAGTCAAAATGGATACAAAACTAAACACAGAGCTATAAGCATAAAACTCATAGAAGGAAACATACAGAACAAGCTTTGTGATGTCGGATCTGGCAACTATTGCCTGGATGTGACACAAAAAACACAGGAAACGAAAGAACCAGAAAAACTGGACTTCATCAATGGACACTGCAGAGAGTGAAAAGGCAATACACAGAATAAGAAAACATCTGCAAACCATACACCTAATAAGAAACTGATACACAAAATATATAATGAACTCCTAAAACTCAACAGTGGAAAAACAAGACAATTAAAAACGGGCAAAGGACTTGAACAGACAGGTTTCCAAAGATCTGCAAAAGACCAATAAACACGTGAAAAGATACCTATCACTAGTCATTAGAGAAACGCAAATAGAAACCACAATGAGGGGGGTGCCTTGCTGGCTCAGTAGGCTAAGCTTCTGACTGACTCCTGATCTCAGCTCAGGTCTTGATCTCAGGGTTATAATTTCAGCAACCCCCCCAAAGGCAAAACAAACAAACAACAACAATAAAAACCCACAATGAGATACTATTACATGTATATTAGGATGGCAATTGTCAAAAAAACGGAAAAGAACAAGTGTTGGCAAAGATGTGGAGAATCTGGAATCTTTGTGTATCACTGGTGGGACTATAACATGGGTAGCCACTGTGGAAGATAGTATGGCTGTCCCTCAGAAAAGTAAACAAAGAATTACCATATAACCCAATAATTCTACTCTTAGGTATACGTACTGCCAAAACTGAAAAGTTACTCAAATGCTAATATTCAGAGTAACATTATTTGGAATAGCCAAAAGGCAAAAATGACCCAAATGTTTATGAACAGATGAATGAATAAACAAAATGTGGTACATAATACGAAATATTATTCAGCCAGAAAAAGAAATAAGTTCTCATATATGCTACAAGATAGTTGAAATTTGAAAACATTATGCTAACTGAAATAAGCCAGAAATGATTCCACTTCTGTGAGGTACTTGCAATAGTCCAATTCATAGAGACAGAAAGTATAAAAGTGGCTGCCCCAGCTGGGGAAGGATAGAGAGATGGAGAATTATTGTTTAATAGGTATAAAGATTCAAAGTGAGATGATAAAAACATTTTGGAGATACAGATAGTAATGATGGTTGCAAATAATGTAAATGCACTTAATGCCACTGAAATGTACACTTAAAGTGGTGTTAAATGTAAATGAAATGTACATTTCAAGTGGTTAAAATGGTAGTATAAGTTTATTCAGAGATATTAACACTCAAGGGCACCTGGGTCGTTCAGTCAGTTAAGTATCTGACTCTTGATTTCAGCTCAGGTCATGATCTCAGGATGGTGAGATCGAGCTCCACACTGAGTTCTGTGCTCAGTGGGGAGTCTGCTTGTCCCTCTCTCTCTGCTGCTCCCTCTACTCACTTAATCAAATAAATAAATGAGTAAAATCTTTTAAAAAATTAACATAGAGAATAGCCTAAACATTTCTGAGAAGGAAGTGTTCTTCCAGAAATTAATCACACTATACTATAGTAAAAACAACAACAACAACAAAAAAAAAAACACTAACAGTAAAAAAAAAAAATTATATATATATATATATGATCTGGTACTGGCTCAGGGATGTAGAGTTCAAGTGTACTGGAGAATGACTAGAACACTCATGAATTTCATAATAAAAACTGGTACTTGAAAATAGTTGGAGAGAGGACAACTTATTTTATAGATGCTCCTACTTCGCCACTGGGTCGGAGTGGGTAGGGTGGAGTGGAACCCTATCTCACACCATATACCACAATGAATTTCAGATGCACCCACGACTTAAATGCAAACAAATCAATCAGAATGCATGGTTGAAATGACTGTATATTTCAGCATGGGGAAGACCAAAAGGTTAAGGCAAAACACACATAGCTATTAGGATAAGAGCAATACACCCTACTACCTGTTAGTATAAAAATACACATATAAAAGTCCCCTGATGGGAGAACAGTTTATATAAACTGTGGCATATCTCTTTTTTTTTTTTTTTTTTTTAAGATTTTATTATTTGAGAGAGAGAAAGAGAGCACAAGCAGGGTGAGGGACAGAGGGAGAAGTGGACTTTGGGACTCAATCCTGGGATTCCAGGATCATGACCTGAGCTGAAGGCAAGACACTTAACTGACACACCCACACACCCCTAAACTGTGGCATATCTTAAAGTCACCATTAAAAAGGATGGGATAAAATAAATCTGAATACAACACTAATCCAGGAAGTGGAAAAAGTGCAAGTTTCAGAAAAATATGAACAGCATGATGCCACTTTTATTCAAGAATGAAGTAAAAATTTATACCAAAATATGTGTAACTACACAGAAAAGGATACTTATATACAGAAACAGGTAAAAAGTTTACTATTTAAACTATTAAGTGATTAAGTCAGGTAATGGACTAAGAGTGATTAACTCCCTAAACTATTAAGTGATTAACTGAGGTAATAGACTAGAGAAAGAGTAAGAACCCATCTTTTATTCTGTATACTTTTGCAAAGTTTGAAATTTTATAAACTTACATTCGTATACTTACATATTAAAATTACAAAAAGCAATCTATATCCAATAGTATAAAAATCTTGAAAGAAACTTGACTAGTAAAATTAAAGCAAAGAAAAAAAGCCTAGAAAACACTTACTCACTTCATGATAACAATACTTTCATTTATAATGAGTTCTGACAAATCAACAAGAAAAATATTGTAGAAACCTAATAGAAAAACGAGCAAAGGGCATGAATAAAACAAGGCAGACCAAAAAAAGTTCAGCTTCACTGATAATTAAGAAAATGTAAATTAATATAGGACATCATTTTTAACCCATCACTTTATAAAACTTTTTTTCCCAAAGATTTTATTTATTCATTTGAGTGAGAAAAAGGGAAGCATGTGCACAAGCAAGGGGAGTGGCAGACTTTCCACTGAGCAGGAAGCAGGACCCAGCTCAATCCCAGGACCCTGAGATCACAACTGTGCAGAAGGCAGACACCCAACAGACTGAGCCACCAGGGGCCCCAGCGTCAATAGCAGTAGGATAAAGAGTTGCTGAACCTGGAGGTGTAGTTGTTGAACTCGGAGGCATAGTCGTATGAGGAGACTCGGGTTCTGAAAAAATTAATTTGTTTCAATTCACCAAATTTATTAATACAAAATTATGGATTTAATTTTGATTTTAAAAGATTATTTCTCAAAGTGAAAAATATTTACCTTTTAAACTTTGTAATTCTATTTCTGGGAATTTAACCTAAATATCTATTTGCACAAGTACATGAGAATGTATGTGTAACATTGTTTGCTATAGCTTTGTATTTTAAAATGGAAATCCCGGAAGCTAAATGACAATAAGTCATACCAATAATGGAGTTCAGAGATAGCAACTTTGAAATCTGGAAAATATTTCCTTCCAACCATAGCAAAATAATCTTTCAGTTCTTAAGCAGAGTAGCTTATCAGCAGAACTGGCAAGAAATCCCTCATTTCATGTCAATGAATAAGGACTATTACTGCCTTCAGTGGCTATGAAATTTATTTTCTATTCCTAAATAAAAATGCCCAGTAAAAAGAAAAAGAATAATTCTATGAAACAAGGAGTTTGGTGGGGGTGGAGAATGGAAATACAGGTCTTACTCTGGAGATAGCAGAAATGCCCCAGTTTAAACTGTGCTACAAAAACAAAACAAAACAAACCAATTCCAGTACCCAGCACCAACACCAACACTGAAAACCAAACTAAACTGGTTGCAGTCCAGCAACTGAAACAGTTCTGGACCAGGAAGACACCCTAAAGGGCCCGAGAGATCCCTTTTACAAAGAATAAAACAGCAAAGTAAAAGACACAGAAAATATATATGTTAAAGACAGAAGACAAGGACCTTCCTCTTCACTAATACTCACTCAAGTGATATCATATGAGCTACCTTTAGGAGCTTCCCATATGCGAGGGACTGTGCTGTTTCAAATGAATCCCATGAAAAGTTTACCAGCACTCACTAGGGAAGGCATTAAAATCATTTTACAAATACATACACATTGAGGAGTCCATAACTTGCCCACCTTTACATACCTGTTTCTAACTGTATGCTATGGCAAATCCGTTTTGGGGACTGTTAACAACTTAAAAATGACTACCAGTATGTTCTTCTTCCTTTCATTACTGAGCATAATGAATGCATGTAAAACATTAGAGATTTAGATGATTTTGAAATATATAAGCAGGAAGGTACTAAACCTGAGACACTTGGAATAGGTGGTTTTGTACTGGGAGGAGTCAACACTGGAAAACAAAATAATGTAGATGCATCAAATGATTGGGAGTTATTGCTGGCATGTGCACCAGGAATTTAAAGGATTTTTGGAAAAGACAAGCAGAAAGTTACTAAACCTGTATGGTTCAAAATCGGAGGACTGGTACTGGAAGGAATCAGCACTGGAAAAAAAAATAATGTAGACTTGATCAGCTTGATCAGACTTAATTTTTGAAAAATATAAGCAGAAAGTTACTAAACCTGTATGGTTCAAAATCGGAGGACTGGTACTGGAAGGAATCAGCACTGGAAAAAAAAATAATGTAGACTTGATCAGCTTGATCAGACTTGATTTTTGAAAAATACAAGCAGAAAGTTACTAAACCTGTATGGTTCAAAATCGGAGGACTGGTACTGGAAGCAATCAGCACTGGAAAAAAAAATAATGTAGACTTGATCAGCTTGATCAGACTTGATTTTTGATAAATATAAGCAGAAAGTTACTAAACCTGTATGATTCAAAATCGGAGGACTGGTACTGGAAGGAATGAGCACTGGAAAAAAAATAACGCAGACTGGGAACTATTGCTTTCTTTCCATTATTATGAAGCATACCTTCCATTCTTAACTCATTTAGGTAAAAATTTCCATGCTTCAGTTTTCTGAAAAATGGCACCATTCAGTTTTGCACATAAAAAAAGCCAAACGAGAAATGTATATACTTCTGTGACATACCTAACATGCAAAGCCCCTATGAAAACAGAAAATTACACAGCAGAATTCTTTTGTGAATTCCGTCATACATCTGTCAGGGAAATGCATACAAGACAGAGTTAAATACTAAAATTGCTTCTATTCAACTATTTGGCATCACTGTTATTTAATGTCGAGGAAACAAAATTAAAAGGAAAAAAAAAGACAAAAAGGCAAGTGACACCTACTGTACCTTTAAGACACGTTGGCTTCGCAGGCTCCCAAGTACTGTTACTACCACAGACTGCTGTGTTCTCACCCTCATGGTAATAACCCGGGTTGCATTCAAATGTGACTGTTGCTTTGTAGTAGTATTTTTTTCTGAATCCTGATAACAGTCTTCCATTTTCAGGGTTTGGAAATGGACATTTGACGACTGAAATGGAAAGAAAGTCCAGAATTAATGGAAAGCTGCTTGAACACAGGAACAGAAGAAATGGTACGAAGTAATTTCCTGCCGGAAGAGACATACAAGGAATGAAAGGCAAGGTGTTAAATAAAAGAAAATTTAAAAACACCAAAGAAATCTGTATGCATATAAACATTTTAGTCCTCAAATTTAGAGAAATCTAGTAACTTTTTTCCACCTAGAAAGACTAGCATTATAGTTTATTGGCTTTCCCGTATTTTTTCCCATTACTGACAAGGCTTGAGAAAGCCTGACTGCCACATAGAAATCTGGGGTAAGTTCAAGAGCAACCTTAAATCCCCCTCTGTTCTAGGATTTTTCACAAGGTCATGTTGACACTGCTTTCCTAGAAGCTGGGGAACACCTTATGAGAAGGCAATACTTGAGCTCAAAGTTAGAAGTTGAAAGCAGGCAGCCATGCAAAGAGAGGCAAAAAGGAAGTTCTCAGGTAGCAATAACATACACAAATGGAGAAAGGCCAATGGAGTTAGGGCAGCATTTTCCAAACATCTTGGCCGGCAATCCAGAGATCAAACAACACATTTCCTGCTGTAAACCAGTATATGAGCACATAGGTGAAATACAAGTTAGCCTCATACCTGTAATTCTAATGATATTGAGCAACTTCTCACGTACTTTTCACACCCATATATTTTCTTTGATGAAACAGAGGCATTCAACATTTGCCCATTAAAATAAAATAAAAACTGGGCTGTTTTCTTATTATTGTGGGCTTTTTTTTTTTTTTTTAAGATTTTACTTATTTGTCAGAGAGACAGAGAAATAGAAAGAGAAACAGCATGAGCAGGGGGAGTAGCAGGCAGAGGACAAGCAGGCTTCCCACTGAGCAAGGAACCTGATGTGGGACTTGATCTCAGGACACTGGGATCATGACCAGACCTAAAGGCAGACACTAACTGACTGAGCCACCCAGGCCTCCCTTATTATTGCATTTTAAGAGTTCTTTACATATTGTAGATATAAATCCATTATCAGGTATGAGTTCTGCAAATATTTTGTCTCCAGTCCATGGCTAATTTTTAAAAATTCTTTTATCAGTGTCTTGTGAGAGCAGACATAGCGGACTTTTAAAAAGTCTATTTCATTAATTTATTTCTTCATTAAAGGATCAAGCTTTTATGGTTATACTTAAATCTCTGGCTAGGTCACATTTTCTGTTTTATAGTGAAACTTTTATAGTTTTAGGTTTAGTCTATTATCCATTTGGAGTAAACATTTTTATATTAAACTAACACGAGTTAAGGGTTCTTTTTGGTATTTTTGAATATGCATGTCTAAATATGCCTGTATTTTTATCATTTTCCATTGATTTGTTTGTAAACTGTGATTAAGATCAACTAGACACACCTGGAAGGGTTTATTTCTGGACTTTATTCCATTCCATTGCTGTATAAGGCTACTCTTTCAACAATACCACACTGTCTTGATAATATGCTTCATACTATGTTTTATAATTAAGTCCTTAAACCAAAAGCAAAAATGCTTTGAATATTTTGCTTTGTCTTTTCAGACTAACTTTAGATTCAGCTTGTCAATTTATACAGAAAATTCTGCTGGGAGTTTTATTGGGGTTGTGAATATTAAGATCAGTTATGAAGAAATGACATTTTTATTATACAGAGTGTTCTAATTAATGTTACTGAATTTCTATTATTGATATTATTGAGATAGTCTTTCTTTTAGTAAGTGTTTAGCTGTTTTTAGTCACTCAAATCTTGCACGTTTGTCAGAATTATACACAAGTATTTATACAAGTTTGAAGTTCTAAATGAAACATCAACATTCTCTAATGGTTTATTGCCAGTATGTAGACATAGAGTTGATTTCTGTACATTGATCTTCTGTCTCACAACCTTGCTAAAACTTCAATCTTTCAAATCTTCTACCACCTAATCATCTCATGAGTGAACATAGTATATTTTATTTCCCTCTTTCCAGTGTGTTCCTATATCCATCTCTTGCTGAATGCTGAATACAATACAATGCTGAATACAGTGGTGATTGCAGGCGTGCTTGTCTTGTTCCTACCTTAGAGGGAAATAAATTAGTCTTTCATCATTAAATATAATGCAAGCTGTGGCATCTTTATCAGGTTCAGATAGTTCTGCTCAATTCCTGGTTTGCTGTGTTGCACAAAGAGTGGTATTTTGATATGTTGTGCTCTTTATTTTTATTCAATTCAAAGCATGTTCTGATTTTCCTGTGACTTTTCCTTTGACTCATGGATTGAGTGTCTTGTGTAATTTTCAAGTATTTGGGGCTTTTTTATATATCTTTGTTTTCTACATTCATTTCATTGTTATCTGACATTACACTCTGCACGATTTCAATTAAAATTTTTTTAAACTACCATATTTTGTAGAATATGGTGTTGGAGAATGTTCCGCATGTACCTCAATAGAGTACATATTTTGCTGCCCTTCAGTGGTTCTTTCTTCCAAGAGTCAAATCCCTTCCAGAGTCTCCCTGCCTCTGGCCACTCTTTACAGCCTTACACACTATTATTAAAATACGTTTTGTCCAGAGTTTACCATTCTTACTTGGGAGAGGGTTAGTCTTTTACAATTTGCTCTACCAGTTCCTGTAGCTGGAACTCTTAGACATCTTGTAATACAAGATAAAACTAATTTTTTCTAATTTCTTATTTTTTATTAACATATAATGTATTATTAGTCCCAGGGGTACAGGTCTGTGAATCGCCAGGTTTACACACTTCACAGCACTTACCATAGCACATACCGTCCCATCATGTCCATAACCCAACCACCCTCTCCCTCCCGTCTCCCTCAGCAACCCTCAGTCTGTTTTGTGAGATTGATACTTGTGAGATTGATGATTTGTCTCCCTCTTGGTCCCAATTGTTTCATTTTTTCCTTCCCTACCCACCAAAACTCGCCCGTTGCCTCTCAATTCTTCATATCAGGGAGATCATATGATAACTGTCTTTCTCTGATCGACTTATTTCACTCACATAATAATACTTCTAACTATCCACGTTGTCGCAAATGGCAAGATTTCATTTCTTTGATGGCTGTGTAGTATTCCATTGTACATATCAACCACATCTTCTTTATCCATTCATCTGTTGATGGGCACCTAGGTTCTTTCCATACTTTGGCTATTATGGACATTGCTGCTATAGACATTCAAGTCACATGCCCCTTCGGATCACCACATTTGTATCTTTAGGGTAAATACCCAGTAGTATGATTGCTGGGTCGTAGGGTAGTTCTATTTTCAACTATTTGAGGAACCTCCATGCTGTTTTTCAGAGTGGTTGCATCAGCTTGCATTCCCACCAACTGTGTAGGAGGGTTCCCCTTTCTCCAAATCCACCAGTATCTGTCATTTACTGACTTATTAATTTTAGCCATTCTGACCGGTGTGAGGCAGAATCTCATTGTGGTCGTGATTTGTATTTCCCTGATGCTGAGTGATGTGGAGCACCTTTTCATGTGTCTGTTGGCCATCTGGATGTCTTCTTTGCAGAAATGTCTGTTCGTATCCTCTGCCCATTTCTTGTTTTTTATAGATATCTTTTTTTTAAAAGATTTTATTTATTTATTTGACAGAGAGAGATCACAAGTAGACGGAGAGAGAGAGAAAAGGGAAGCAGGCTCCCTGCTGAGCAGAGAGCCCGATGCAGGACTCGATCCCAGGACCCCGAGATCATGACCTGAGCCGAAGGCAGCGGCTTAACCCACTGAGCCACCCAGGCACCCTGCCCATTTCTTGACTGGATTATTTGTTCTTTGAGCGTTGAATTTGGTAAGTTCTTTATAGATTTTGGATAATAGCCCTTTATCTGATAATGTCGTTTGCAAATATCTTCTCCCATTCTGTCAGTTTTCTTTTGGTTTTGCTGACTGTTTCCTCTGCTGTGCAAAAGCTTTTGATCTTGATGAAGGCCCAATAGTTCATTTTTGCCCTTGCTTCCCTTGCCTTTGGTGATGTCTCTAGGAAGAAGTTGCCATGGCTGAGGTCAAAGAGGTTGCTGCCTGTGTTCTCCTCAAGGATTTTGATGGATTACTTTCTCACACTGAGGTGAGTCATCCATTTTGAGTCTATTTTTGTGTGTGGTGTGAAGAAACGGTCCAGTTTCATTTTTCTACATGTGGCTGTCCAATGTTCACAACACCATTTGTTGAAGAGACTGTCTTTTTTCCATTGGACATTCTTTCCTGCTTTATTGAAGATTAGTTGACCATAGAGTTGAGGGTCCATTTCTGAGCTCTCTATTCTGTTCCATTGACCTATGTGTCTGTTTTTCTGCCAGCACCATACTGTCTTGATGATGACAGCTTTGTAATAGAGCTTGAAGTCTGGAATTGTGATGCCACCAACTTTGGCTTCATTTTCAACATTCCTCTGGCTATTCAGGGTCTTTTCTGGTTCCATATAAATTTTAGGATTATTTGTCCCTTTTCTTTGGAAAAAATTGATGGTATCTTGATACGGATTGCATTAAATGTGTAGATTGCTTTAGGTGGCATAGACATCTTCACAATATTTGTTCTTCCAATCCATGAGCATGAAACATTTTTCCATTTCTGTGTGTCTTCCTTAATTTCTTTCATGAGTACTTTATGGTTTTCTGAGTACAGATTCTTTGTCTCTTTGGTTAGGTTTATTCCTAGGAATCTTATGGTTTTGGGTGCAATTGTAAATGGGATTGACTCCTTAATTTCTCTTTCTTCTGTTCTGTTGTTGGTATATAGAAATGCAACTGATTTCTGTACATTGATTTTATATCCAGGCACTTTACTGAATTCCTGTTCAAGTTCTAGCAGATTTGGAGTAGAGTCCTTTGGGTTTTCCACATAAAGTATTGTATCATCTGCAAAGAGTGATAGTTTGATTTCTTCTTTGCTGATTCAGATGCCTTTAATTTCTTTTTGTTGTCTAATTGCTGAGGCTAGAACTTCTACTACTATGTTGAATAACAGTGGTGATAATGGACATCCCTGCCTTGTTCCTGATACTTAGCGGAAAAGCTCTCAGTTTTTCCTCCATTGAGAATGATATTCACGGTGGGTTTTTCATAGACGTCTGTGATGATAGTGAAGTATGTACCCTCCATCCCTACAGTTTGAAGAGTTTTGATCAAGAAAGGATGCTGTACCTTGTCAAATGCTTTTTCAGCATCTACTGAGAGTACCATATGGTTCTTATTCTTTTAATAATGTATTGTATCACGTTGATTAATTTCAGATGTTGAACCAACCTTGCAGCCCTGGAATAAATCCCACCTGGTCGTGGTGAATAATGCTTTTAATGTACTGTTGGATCCTGTTGGCTAGTATTTTGGTGAGAATTTTCGCATCTGTGTTCATCAGGGATATTGGTCTGTAATTCTCTTTTATGATGCAGTCTTTGTCTGGTTTTGGTATCAAGGTAATGCTGGCCTCAAAAAATAAAACTGGAAATTTTCCTTCCATTTCTATTTTTTGGAATAGTTTTAGGAGAATAGTTATTAATTCTTCTTTAAATGTCTGGTAGAATTCCCCTAGGAAGCCACCTGGCCCTGGGCCCTTTTTTGCTGGGAGCTTTTTGATGATTGCTTTAATCTCCTTACTGGTTATGGGTCTGTTCAGGTTTTCTGTTTCTTCCTGGTTCAGTTTTAGTAGTTAAATGTCTGTAGCAATGCATCCATTTCTTGCAGATTGTCAAAATGGCTGGTGTATAGTTGCTCATAATATGTTCTTATACTTGTTTGTATTTCTTTGGTGTTGGTTGTGATTTCTCCTCTTTCATTCATGATTTTATTTATTTGGGTCCTTTCTCTTTTCTTTTTGGTAAGTCTGGCAGCGGTTTATCAATCTTATTAATTCTTTCAAAGAACCAGCTCCTCGTTTCGTGATTTGTTCTATTGTTTTTTTGGTTTCTATTTCATTGATTTCTGTTGATCTTTATTATTTCTCTTCTCTTGCTGGGTTTAGGCTTTCTCTGTTGTTTTTTCTCTAGCTCCTTCAGGTGTACGGTTAGGTTGTGTATTTGAGACCTTTCTTGTTTCTTGAGAAAGGCTTGTATTGCTATATATCTTCCTCTCAGGACTGCCCTTGCTGTGTCCCACAGACTTTGAGCCATTGTGTTTTCATTATCATTTGTTTCCATGTATTTTTTCAATTCTTAATTTCCTGGTTGACCCATTCATTCTTTAGACTCCATGTATTTGGGTTCTTTCCAAATTTCCTCTTGTGACTGAGTTCTAGCTTCAGAGCATTGTGGTCTGAAAATATGTTGGGAAAATATGTCTGGGAAAATATATTGGGAAATATGTCCCAATCTTTTGATACCAGATGAGATTCTGGAGAATTCTGAAAAGATTCTGGAGAATTCATGGAGAACATGCTGGAGAATGTTCCATGTGCACTAGAGAAGAATGTGTATTTTGTTGCTTTGGGATGGAATGTTCTGAATATATCTGTGATGTCCTTCTGGTTCAGTGTGTCATTTAAGGCCTTTATTTCCTTGTTGATCTTTTGCTTGGATGATCTGTCCATTTCAGTGAGGGGGTGGTTAAAGTCCCCTACTATTATTTTATTATTGTCAATGTGTTTCTTTGATTTAGTTATTAATTGCTTTATATAGTTGGCTGCTCCCATGTTAGAGGCATAGATATTTAAAATTATTAGATCTTCTTGTTGGACAGACCATTTGAGTATGATACAGTGTCCTTCCTCATCTCTTATTATAGTCCTTGGCTTAAAATCTAATTTATCTGATATAAGCATTGCCACCCCAGCTTTCTTTTGATGTCCATTAGCATAGTAAATTGTTTTCCAGCCCCTCACTTTAAATCTGGAGGTGTCTTTGGATCTAAAATGAGTTTCTTGTAGAGAGCATATTGATGGGTTTTGGATAAAACTTATTTTTAGGCCACTGTATGCTCTTTTGATGTTTCCAAAGAAAAAAATCCTAAGTCATACATACACACAGGAGTTCACAATGTATTAATTAGAATGCCAAAAACATGTAGGGTAAGGGCTGGGGAGTTCTATAATCAGAACTACTTTTGAGTCAGTTGGACCTACATTAAACTAAATTAGGCTCCTGGGTGACTCAGATGGTTAAGGATCTGATTCCTGATTTTGGCTCAGGCTGTGATCTTATGGGTGGTGAAAGTGAACCCTGCCTCAGGTTCCCTGCTCAGAGCAAGTCTGCTACAGATATTCTCTCTACCTCCCAATAAATAAATCTTTTAAAAAATTAAATGAGAAGCCAATTTAATGGGAGGAGCAAGCACATGTGGCTGTTTTGTTTACTGGTAGGTAAGTATTTACCAAGTGTTTCAAAATATTTATAAATGAAGAAGGAAAGAAATGAAAATATTACCTTTACACTCAGGAGGGTTACTACTCCATACACCATTGCCAGTACAAATAAGATTACTCTCTCCAACAAGTGAATATTCATCTGGTCCATTTGAAGGATTACAACTGTAAATTACCACTTCATTATATTCAAATTCATCCTTCTCACTACCGGTATATTTTCCATTTGGTATTTTTCCAGGTGGTGGACACATTATCCCTTAGAAAGTGGGGGAAAAAAAAAAGAGAGGACACAAAAGGCAAAAGGAAAGGAAAAGATTACAATAGCGTTAGTGAAGACCTATGAACTGCCTTCAATAAATTCATTAACATATGATTTCTACAAGCTAGGTGTAACTCCAATATTCATTTAGAAAAAGGTTTCTGTGAGAGAATATATTATCCCAAATTCAGACCAGTAAGGTAGATGTGAACTTTAACAGAACTCTTTTTCTTAAATACCTATATAAGATACCTATGAAATACCTATGTTTACCAGGAAAGCCATTTTAAGTTCTCATTATAAGAGATACTGACAGGGCACCTGGGTGGCTCAGTGGGTTAAAGTCTCTGCCTTCGGCTCAGGTCATGATCCCAGGGTCCTGGGATCGAGCCCCACATCGGGCTCTCTACTTAGCAGGGAGCCTGCTTCCTCCTCTCTCTCTCTCTCTGTCTGCCTCTCTGCCTACTTGTGATCTCTGTCAAAGAAAGAAATAAAATCTTAAAAAAAAAAAAAAAAGAGATGCTGACAATTTAGAAATAAAATCTTTTAAAAAAGAGAAATGCGAATGAGAATTTAATGAGAAAATATGCTTGTGACTAAAAATAAAACTCAGGGCTGAGAAATGCTTTATAATTTATAAATATACTTGACAAGTTGAACAACGAAGGGGTTAGAAGAACTGATCCTCTGCATAGTGGAAACTCCTCATGTATCTTTTGACTACCCCCAAAGCTTAACTACTAATGGCCTACTATTGACTACAAACTTTATCAAGAACATAAAGAGATGATTAACACACACTGTGTGTATGTGCTACATAATATAGTCATATAATAAGATAAGCTAGAGAAAAGAAAGTATTAAGAAAATCATAATGAAAAGAAAATACATTTATAGTACTGTACAGTTAAAAAAACATATAAGTGGACTCACACAGTTAAAATATATGTTGTTGAAGGATCAATTGTATATCCATTCATTGAATCGGTAATATATAGTATCAAGATGCTATTGTCTGTTTTCACTTTCATCCTAGTAAGTCTATGGTGAAATTATCCAAATATGTATAAATTGTGTGAGAGCACAATAGACTGAATCCACACAGCTTCCTTTAAGCCGGATTTTGAAGAGATTTGCCAAATTGTGAAACAATGCCACTACTCTCTTTCCTTTGGAAAATATTTTTTTTATAAAAAAATATTAAAAAATAAAATATGTGGCATATATTGACATGCATTGAGCTTACAGTTCTTAAAAGTGAATTAATAAATATTTATTTTAAAAACTTCTTTTATTTCTAATATAATGACTACCAACAGACCTAACCACATAAAGCAAAGTACATTGTGGTTTCTAATTTTAAAGCATAAAGGGATCCTAACAACAAAATTTTAAGAACTAGTGCTCTAGATTCTAACGAAAGAATATACTTACTTATACATAGTGGGGGATCATCACTCCAAGTCACTTTTCTTTCATCAGCAGTAGAAATTTCACAGTATAGAATTCTTTGTCCAACTAGCCGATAACTGAATGAGAAAAGAAAAAGTTATTGGATTCTTTAGCAGTTAACTAGATGTATATAATAATGAAAAAAAATTTGGTTGTTTGTTTCTTATGCTATAGTAGTTTGCTGAAGATGTTCTTTAAGTGAAAAATAATGAGAATGCTGACCATATCTGTAATTTAACCAAAGAGTTTCTACTTTAAATATACATTGGCCTAGATCAAAGAAGTCCAAATAAATCTGTTCTCTCTCTCAGTCTGGCCACTGTGCTATCTCCAGCAATCACCTTACACATTCATTTCTATGACTATGCTCCTGACTTTTTTTTTTTTTAATATTTTATTTATTTATTTGAGAGAGAGAGAGAGAACATAAGCAGAGGAAAGATGCAGAGGGAGAAACAGACTCCCTGCTGACCAGGGAGCCTGATGTAGGGCTTGACTAGGGGAATTAAATACAGATTTGAGCACACAGAAGAAAAGAACTGGCAAACTGGAAACTACTGAGCAGAAAGAGAAAAGACTAAAGAAAAGTACACAAGCAAAGGGACTACTGGGACACCAATAAGCAGACCAAGATATATACTGTTAAGACTTCCAAAGAAGATAGAAAGGGCACAGACAGTATTTGAAGAAATAATGGCTGGAAACCCAAATTTGATGATGGATATGAATATAAATATCTAAAATGCTCCAAAATTCCAAGTAAGATGAACTCAAAGAGACCCACACTAATACACATAATAATCAAACTTTCAAAAGACCAAGAAAGAGAATCTTGAAAGCTTGAAGACAGAAATGAATCATCACCTAGAAGGGATCCTAAATAAGATTATCAGCAGATTTCACACCTGAAACTCGGAGGCCAGAAAACAGTGGGCTGACTGAATATTCAAGGTGCTAAAAGAAAAAAAAAACTGCAAACAAAATTCCTCTATCCAGCAAAACTATCCTTTGAAAGTGAGGGAAAAATTAAGATTTCCCCAGTAGAGAAAAAATCTGAGGAGTTTGTGACCATTAGACTTAACTTGCAAGAAATCTACACGGGGGTCTGCAAGGTCAAATGAATGGACACTAGAAAGTAACTTGAAGCTGTATGGATAAATAAGGATCTCACTAAAGGTAAATACCTGAGTAATTATATTATAAAAGCTAATATTATTGTAACAATGGCTTATAAGTAAAATTTTTGTTTTCTATGTGATTTAAGACAGTAATCTTTTAGAAGAAAATAGATTATTAGTGTAGAAGCTAATATTACAATTAGTATAGAGAGCAGTATGACATCAGTAACTAAAAGGGGTGGGGATGAAGCTATAAATGAACAGTTTTTGTAATTTATTGAAATTCAAACTGGAGTGCTAGGCCTGTAGAATGTTAACTGTAGTCCCCATAGGAGCTACAAACAAAACAACTATAATATACACAAAAGGAAATGAGAGAGGAATTTAAACACTACAAAAATCAACTACACACATAATAAAACAACAATACAGGAAATGAGGAACATAAAAAGCTATAAGGAATATAGAAAAAACAGCACAATTTCAGAAGTGTTTCCTGTCACTAATTACTTTAAGTGTAAATGGATTAAGCTCTCCAAGCAAAAGACAGAGATCAGCAGAATGGAAAGAAACACATTATCCAACTGTACAACATCTATCAGAGCCTCAGTTAAGCTTCAAAGACACATACGGGTTGAAACTGAAAGGATGGAAAAAGATATTCCACACGAATAGTAACCAAAAGAGAGCAGGGGTGGCTATATTTCAGATATAATAGACTTTAAATTAAAAAACGATTACAGGAAACAAAGGAGGACATTATATTAGTAAAAGTTAAATACTCAAAGAATATAACAATTACAAACATTTATATATGCCATGACATAAATAAATATGAATCAAAAACAGAATTACGGGGGGACTACACATTTCTCATATAGGTAATTTTATACTAATAGTTGGGAGACTTCAAGACCCAACTCACAAGAATGGAAAGACAACTAGAAAGAAGATAAGGAAAATAGAGAACTTCAACAAAGTAATAAACCAACAAGATGACACAGACAATATATAGAGCATTCTATCCAGCAACAATAAAATACACATTCCTTTTAATTGCATATGTGTCACTTTCCAGGACAGTCATAAGCTAGGCCACAATAATTAATCAGTAGATTTTAAAAGATAGATATCATATCTGGCCACAATGGGATGAAGTGAGAAACCAGTATTAAAAGGAAAACCAGAAAATTCACAAAATTGTGAAAAATAAACAACATGCTTTTAAACAACCAGTGGATCAAAGAAGAAATCAAAGGGAAATGAGAAAATACTTTCAGGTGAATGAAAATGAAAACACAGCTTACCAAAACTTATGGGATGCAATGAAAGCAGTGCTAAGGGGGAGATTTATGACCATAAAGACTTACTTTAAAAAATGAAAGATCTGAAATCAACAACCAAACATTACAACTAAAGGTATTAGAAAAGAAAAACTAAACCAAGGTAGCAGAAGACATAAATGCTGAAGACTAGGTGGGAGATAAATAAAATAGATGAGAAAAACAATACAGAAAATCAACAAAACCAAAAGTTGGTTTTGTGAAGATCAACTGAATTCACAAACCTGTAGATAGGTGGACTAAGAAAGAGAGAGGGAAGACTCAATTCATTGAAATTGGAAATTTAAGTGGTAAGGTTACTATCAACTCTACAGAAATACAAAATATAATAAAATATAATACACTCTGAACAATTTTATGCCAGCAAATTGGGCAACCTAGATAAATAGACAAATCCCTGGAAAGACAAAGCCTACCAAACTAAACCATGAAGGAACAGAAAATATGAATAGACTTATAACTAGTAAGGAGATTGAATCATCAATCAAAATTCTCCCAATTAAAAAAAAGCCCTAGACCTGATGGTTTCATGGATTAATTCCACCAAACATTTAAGAAGAACTAAACCTATTCTGCTCAAACTTTTCCAAAAAATTCATGAGGAAGTCTTCCAAATTCATTTTGAGATCAGCATCAACATGATACCAAAACTAGACAAAGGCACTGCAAAGAAATAAAGCTACAGACCAATATCTCTTATGCACAGTGATGCGTATATCATCAAAAAATACTAAACAACAAAATTCTGCAGCATATTATACACCATGAACAAGCAAGATCTATTCTTTCTCTCTTTGGCCAACCAGCAGATAGGATACAAGGATATTTCAACATAAAAAATGATCAGTGCCATATGCTACAACAGCAAAATGGACACAAACCACATCATCACTTCAAGTGATGCAGAAAAAGCATTTGACAGAATTCAACACTCTTTCATGATAAATATACTCAATGAAGTAGGAAGACAAGAAAACTATCTTAAGATAATAAAAGCCATTCATAAGAAACCCACAGCAAATATCATACTCAATGGTGAAAAGCTGAAGTCTGAAAGCTTTTCCTCTAAGATGAGGAGTAAGTCAAGGATGCCTGCTTTTACCAGTTCTATTCAACACAGTACTGGAAATTCAAGCCATAGCAGTTAGACGAGAAAAAGAAGTAAGACATCCAAAACATCCAAACTGGAAAGGAAAAAGTAAAATTATCAGTTTGCAGATGATGCAATCTTCTCTATAGAAAACCCTAAAGATTCCACCAGAACAAGGGTGTTAGTAGCACTAATAAATGAATTCAGCAAAGTAGCAGGATACAAAATCAATATTAAAAAAAATCAGATGCAGGGCACCTGGGTGACTCAGCTGTTCAGCTCTTGATTTGGGCTCAGGTCATGATCTCAGGGTTGTGAGATCAAGGCCTGCTTCCAGCTCTCTGCTACAAGTGGAGCCTGCTTAAGATTCTCTCCCTCTCTTCTGCCCTTTCCCCCCGCCACTCACGCTCTCTCTCACTCAATCACTCAAAAAGAAAAGAAAAGAAAAGAAAAGAAGAAGATACATTTCCGTATTGTCCTCTAGGTGAACGCTTCTTAAATGCCCAGTATCCCCAATATATAATATTAAAAGAGCCCCACAGAATGGAGGTTTTTATTATTAAGGGCTCAGTATCTCTTTTTGAAATACTTAAACTTCATAGTAGTCACAAAAATCGAACTAACAAATCCTCATCAACATAATGGCCCAGGCTAACGAGGTGAATTCTGACATGGTAACACCTTAGAATTATCTCAATGCAAGAATATCTATAGTTGGCGATTCAACCTCCCATTTCTATAAGTTGATCATTTTAAATACGGTGCACTTTGTTGTCAAAAATGAAGTCATCAGGGGAACCTGGGTAGCTCAGTGGGTTAAAGCCTCTACCTTCGGCTCAGGTCATGATCCCAGGGTCCTGGGATAGAGCCCCACAACGGGCTCTCTGCTCAGCAGGGAGCCTGCTTTCCCCCACCTGTCTCTCTGCCTGCTTGTGATCTCTATCTGTCAAATAAATAAATACAATCTTTAAAAAAAAAAAGAAGCTACTTAAAAAAAAATGAAGTCATCATTGTTAATGCTTACAGTATGTTTATAGTATAGTAAGTATTATAGAATTTTCCTTTTCTTCAATTTATATTTCTTTCTACTAATTACACATCTTCTCAGTTTCAATAAAAAGCCCGAGACTTGTTAGGCTATAAGTATGACTTGTCACATAAAACAAAAATGAAGTCGACTTTATGGGAATGCTTAAGAGAAGCAGAATAAAAAAATGGAATTAGTAGTATTTATCTTATTTCCAATAGGGAACAACTTACCCCTCATTACAAGAATAGTGAATCTGCGAACCAAAGGCAAAAGATCCATTCACAGCGACTAACTGGCCATTTACGGGTTCTCCTGGATGCTGACATTGTTTTGCTAAAAGAAAATTTATAAATTCATTGTTTCACAGTGAATTCAAAACATTTCAAAAGATTTAAATGCTTAAATGTTGAAATTAGCCTATTTCATAGCAATTTCAAAACATTTAAATTAAAATCAAAATTGTACACTGCTCTTCTGAATTCAGGAAAGTGTTTCTTTCTTTGACTATTGTAAGGCCAAACTTAATATTCACATTTAACCAGGTAACCAACCAGGTAACCAGGGGATTTTTCAAAACCTGAAAAGCTACATTGTTATCTAAAACCTACATTCACATGAGAAAACAATCATTGTGCTAGTGCAGTATGCAACCTAAAATATGTGAAATCTCTAGAACAAAAACCAAAACAAAACAAAACTTTTGTACCCTTACCTGTACAAGCCTCCTGAAGAGGTGTCCACATGTTATTAGCCTGACAAACGGAAGACATGGGACGAGGAGGTACAACAGGCTTGTATCCTGGTCGACAAACAAAGTATACTACGTCCCCAGGATTATAACTGGATTTAGTAGCATTTGGCTTCATAAACTCAAATCTTGGAGGAGGATCACAGGCATCTAGGGATAAGAGAACAAGAACGTGAAAATGAAGTTACTTTCTCTCTTTGGCCAACCAGGGACGATGATGTCCCAGCAGATAGGTAATACAGAATAAATGGAATGATCCTTGGCAAGATTTTAAATGATTCTCCCAAGCTTTTAACCAAGTGGTGATAGTAGTTGAGGCTGTGCCTTGCTTGTTTTCAGTAACGTCCTACTAGGTGAAGAATTTTCTTTCAACAATCAACTGAAGAAACAAAATGGATGGTTTAGGTCTAACAATATATGTAGATAAACATCCTTTCCCACTTTTTTCTAAATTCATGTCAAAACTCACCTCTCCCTTAAGAAGCCTTCTATAGGACACAGCACCCTGCTCCAATGACTCTCCCATAGTCTGAAACATACTAATGATAACCCATCACTTCAGGCTCAGTCTCCTTGTTGCAGAAGGCAAATATCTAGAGACCAGAGATCACAGGTCTTCTTTTTCTACTCACTCAGTATCCAGTGGGTACTTCAGAAATGCTAGAGTATCAAGTGATTTTTAAAGAAGCATTGTGTAGTTCACAGATCAAGAGAAATATGCACAAACTCTTCCATGTAAGACTTCATTTCATGCTTCATATAAGTGAACTGAGCTTCTCACAAGTGAACAGATGCCACTCAAATATCAAAATTTACCATGAATATCCTTACCAAAAAAAAAATGTTGCTTTGGGGGCAGTATTTTAAATATAATTTCATCTTCCTCCACTCATTAATGGATCCCACATTCCTTCAGCTAGAAATTCTATATAATTCCATTCTAGATACCAATCCATTACCTCATTAAAAATCATGGAACCACCAAGAAAGAATTAAGCAACAGCATGTCACTGATTAAACAATACAAGTATTCCTTGCTTTATGCAATTTCATTAACTATTCCGAAAGCAGATAAAGAAGACAGAATTCTAGGGGCACCTGGGTGGCTCAATTGGTTAAAGCCTCAGTCTTTGGCTCAGGTCATGATCCCAGGGTCCTGGGATAGAGACCCACAACGGGCTCTCTGTTCAGTAGGGAGCCTGCTTCCTCCTCTCTCTCTGTCTGCCTCTATGCCTACTTGTGATCTCTGTCTGTCAAATAAATAAATAAAATCTTAAAAAAAAAAAAACCACATACACCTAGAGTTTAAAAAAAAAAAAAAAAGAAGACAAAATTCCAAATATGACTTCATATAAAGTAATCTGCTTGGTGTCGGGAGCCAGTACAGGAGGCCTACTATAAGAGCTGTAAGGGACTGAATATGATTGGCTGTTCATTTAGGTCCATTCACGGGGGAGGTGCATGAGCACTGCATTCTGATTGGTTAACACTGCCTGTATAAAAACGCATGCACCCGGGGTTAAAGAAGAGGAGGAAGAAAAAAGCAATTAATAAAAAAGGTTCGCCACTACGTGAGTCTCCGAGTTGTTCTTGCTGGCGAGAGCGACAAGTGGTGCCGAAACCCGGGAATCTCATCGTGAGAGATGCACGGAGTCGGCAACGATCAGGTAAAGAGTACACCTATTTCTGTCTAGTGACAGGGAAAGTTCCTCAAGTCAAGGACAAGCGTAGAAAGCTTTCCGGGATGGGAAACGAAATGGCTGCAAAGTTCCTAGGATAAGGACGAGAGTAAAGCTTTCCGGTATGGGAAACGAGATGGCCACATATAAAATGCTGGGGCCACTTTCTGATATCCTTAAAGCAATTGGTACTCCTTTAAAAAATAAAACAGCTCGTTTGTTTTTGAGAGAAGTGGGGCAAACGGCTCCCTGGTTTTTGGAGGAAGGGATATTAAACATCCATCAGTGGGAGCATTTAGGAGAAGACCTTAGACATGATCCGCGCACTACGCCGGGAACCCTGGCCGTTTGGTCTTTAGTGAAAGTTTGTTTGCAATCCCCGCGAGAGCCCATATGCCAGGCGGTGCAACTGGGAGGGGAGATCTTAGAACAAGTGAAAGAGGAATTTTGTAAAGGCTCCTTGAAGGACACTAGCTCTGAGAGTGAAAGCTCAAACGGACACTCAGACAGTGAGAGATCTAGCTCGAGCGATGATGAAAGGGGCAGAGGAGGGAAATCGCCCAAAAGCCAAAAGGTGAGCAAGATGCAAAAGGAGCTTGCAAAAAAGGAGGAAAAGCTAAAGAAGGCTATGGCGCAGCTCAAAATGCAGGAGGAAGTTATGGCGCAGTTACAAACAAAGACGGAAGTGGTAGATAACTTAGATCCTATGCCCACGCGCCCAGCCCCAACAGCGCCACCTTACGAGGGGCCTCCTCCGTATAAACCTTGCTGCACCAAGGCTTGCTATTGTGCGAGCTGCACCGCACGAGTGGCTGCCATAGTAGCCTCTCAGGAGTTTGGGTGGGAACAGGATTCTCACTCAGTCCTAAAATCCCCACTTACTCTAACTCCACCTTTTTTGGCTATAATTATACCTACCAAGACCCGGAGCAAGGCGCGTCAGCTCACCTTCTAGATAGGTGGCTTCTCTGCAACGCTGCACAGGCATGTACAGGCTTGGAAAGCCTTCACTTTATTAATGGGTCTACATGGCGTAACTGTACATACAACTATCACGTAGGCTCTCGATTTGAAACAAATGTTACTTGCAATTGCACCTCAGCTAAGCACATAAGTTACTCACCAACGCCCGTCTGTGTTAGAGCTCCCTTTCTCTTCATAGTTTTTAATGCTTCTACTATTAACAAGTCATCTAGTCTCTCTTGTGAGTCCCAGAATTGTCTGCTATCAGAATGTTGGAACGCCACGGTGGGAGACTCGGCAGTAATAGCCAAGATACCGACGTATATCCCGATGCCAGTACAGGTGAACCCCGACAACCTGCCGGTGCTGCTTCGACATAAACGAGACTTTGGAATAACAGCAGCCATTATTGCAGCTATCGCAGCATCCGCCGCCGCTGCTACTGCTGCCGTGGTAGCGTTGACAACCTCGGTACAGACAGCCGCCACGTTCAACAACGTCACAGGAATGGTCGCTGAAGCATTGGCTACGCAAGAACAAATTAACGGACATTTGCATGCTGGGATCCTTATTGTAAATCAAAGAGTTGATCTAGTACAGGAACAAATAGATGTCTTAGAATCTATAATCTCAACAGGATGTATACATAATATGGCGGACTTTGTGTTACTCCCGTAGCTTACAATAACTTGTCAGTAGCGGCCAATCTGTCTCAACAATTGGGAAGAATGCTTAATGGTACCTGGAACCGTCAATTTCAAAATTTAACTAGGCAATTACGAGCTCAAATTATATCCATAAATTCTACCAAAGTAACTATTGCACATGTTAGTGAGTGGAAAAAAAATGTTACAGCAATCTGTTTTGTTCCTCAAACAGTGGGCCGGACTTGGTGCCATGGCTGTTCTCTTAATCACAGCTAACATACTAATGTTACATTGGGTGTGTGGCCGTGTCCGTCGCAATCAACGACAATAACACCTCATGGTTCAAGCCATGATGGCTCTTGAAGCTGGTACCTCCCCCCAGATATGGCTAAGCATGCTAGATCGGTAGTCAAAGACGGGTAAGACTGATCCCACACCATAGCAACCTAAGACAGGGGCTCTTCGACCAGGGAGAGTACCCGATGACGGGTAAGCATGTGTGCTGAGGACTGGCAACCTAAGACAGGCACGATCTCAGCCATTATAAATAAATAAAAAAGGGGGAGATGTCGGGAGCCAATACAGGAGGCCTACTATAAGAGCTGTAAGGGACTGAATATGATTGGCTGTTCATTTAGGTCCACTCACGCGGGAGGTGAATGAGCACTGCATTCTGATTGGTTAACACTGCCTGTATAAAAACGCATGCGCCCGGGGTTAGAGAAGAGGAGGAAGAAAAAAGCGATTAATAAAAATGTTCGCTGCTACGTGAGTCTCCGAGTCGTTCTTGCTGGCGAGAGCGACAGCTTGGGAAAAGAAATGTCAATGGGATGGTTTATCCATCCAACTAATTTGCAGTATTTCTCTTCCTCGCATGTGCAGTTATATGACACGCTTTCAAAAATATGCAGAGTTTACAACTTGCTCTGTAAGCTTTACACACTATAATAACTGTGCCCAATATTACACTATTTCACAATAAACTTACTTCTGTTCCTCAGGACACTGATGTTTTTTATCCTCTGGCTACCCTTCCTTCTCTGCCCAGTTGGATAATGTATGCTCCTAATGGGTTGCTGTAGGAATCCTGGCTACTCCATTCTGCACATCCCTGTGAGGGAGTGTGCACACTCCCGTGACCTCATCACCACTGAGAAGAGCTGTCCTAAATCCTGGTCTCCATGCTTGACCTCCAGCCCAGGGGCCAACTGTTTATATTCAACTGCCTCCCCACATACTGCTATCCATACAACATTAAAAATTTTTTTTTTAAGATTTTATTTATTTATTTTGGACAGAGAGAGACACAGCACAAGAGGGAACACAGGGAAGGGGAGCAGGAGAGGGAGAAACACCTGGATGCAGGGCTTGATCCCAGGATCCTGGGATCATGAACTGAACAGAAGGCAGAGGCTTAATGACTGAGCCATCCAGGCACCCCATCCATATAACATTTTGAAGCCAACGTGTAGACTCTTGATTATTCACACTCACACAGGTCCAGCAAACAAGACAGATGAGTTCTTAAATTTTTAATTCCTCAATAATTAACATGCAGTATTATATTAGTTTTCAGGTGTACCATATAGAGATTCAACAATTCTATATATTACTCAGTAATCATCACAATAAATGTGCTTTTAATCCCCTTCACCTATTTCAACCATTCCTTCCCCCACCCCCACTCCCACTTCCCCTCTGGTAATCAGCAGTTTGTTTTCTAAATTTAAGGGTCTGTTTTTTAGTTTATCTCTTTTTTCTTTGTTCATTTGTTTTGTTTCTTAGATTCCATATATGGGGGTGCCTGGGTGGCTCAGCTGGTTAAGCGTCTGACTCTTGATTTCAGCTCAGGGTGTGAACTCAGGGTCATGAGATCAATCCTCCCATCAGGCTCTGTGCTGAGTGCTGACGCTTCTTGAGATTCTCAATCCCTCTCCCTCTGTCCAAACCCTCTACCAATGCTTTCTCTCTTAAAAAAAAAAAAAATCCATTATGTGCATGAAATCATATGGCATTTGCCTTTCTCTTACTGACTTATTTCATTTGGCATTATACCTTTTAGATCCATCCATGCTGCTGCAAATGGCAAGATTCCATTCTCTTTCATAGCTAAGTAACAGTCCACTGTGTGTGTGTGTGTGTGTGTGTGTGTATAAACATATAAACATCACACCTTCTTTTACCCATTCATCTATTGATAGGCCCTTGGATTGCTTCCATATTTTGGCTATTGTAAATAATGCTGCCATAAAAACAGAGGTACATATACCTTATCAAATTAGTGTTTTCACATTCTTAGGGTAAATACTCAATAATGACATTACTGGATCATGTGGTAATTCTATTTTTAAATTTCTAAGGAACCTCCATGTTTTCCACAATGGCTATACTAGTCTGAATTCCAACCAACAGTGGAGGAGGAGGCATTTTTTCACATCTTTATCCTTTTGATTTTGCCCATTCTGCCGTGTGACATGATTTGCATTTCCCTGATGATCAGTAATACTGATCAACCTTTGCATGAGTCTGTTGGCCATCTGTCTCCCTTCTATGGAGAACTGTCCATGTCTCCTATCCATTTTAGATAGATTATCTGGTTTTTTTTTCTTTTTTTGATGTTAAGTTGACAATTCAAATGCTGATTCCGTCTCTCTGATTCTACCTTTCCCTCCAGTTCAAACCACTGCCATTTCTTCTCTAGAGTGCGACCAGTGTTTCTGAACAGGCCCCCTTAGCCACCTCCACCTTTCATTCATTTGATGCCAGAGTCATGCTGACAGGACACAGTGACCAAAGCTCATCTAAGTCTGATATCTTTCAATGACTTCCCAACACCCTCATGACAATGTCTAGGGCTCCCTATCATGGCCAGCAGTCTTGTAAAGCCCGTCATTACCAGGACTCTGCTCACTTGTGCATCCTATTCCCAAGCCCTATTCAATTCCTGGCAATGACCTCAATTATGTCCGCACTCCAGACCTCAATTATGTCCGCACTCCAGACCTCCCCGCCTCAATTAACTTCAGCTTTGAGCAGAGACCCCACATGCCTCCCACCCTCTCACCCACGCATCCTTCAGTTTCACCTGACAGGCCACTTCTTGTGGCTCTTGACATGTGTCAGAAAAAAACCGCGGTAAGTTTCCTCATGATCCACATTTACTTCGTCCACAGACAACCCCACAGCGGGACTCGTTATTGTTTGTGCTCTCTACCAGACTGTTACCTCTGAGGACTATGGGGGACACCTCACTGCACATGTAACGCCAACCACCAGAGCTGAATGAGCGCCGCTGTCAGTTCCAGACACTATCTTAGACCAAAGCTCACATCCTTTTCTGCTCAGCCAACTTCTTTCAGAGATATCAACAAATCATAATTTTTTTCTTTGTTGTTTTATACCTGTCTTCAACTGTTTTCATTGGTTGAATGATAGCTCTTTTCCTTAATCAGGGTATTTGATTTCTATGATGTCAAAATATTTAAACTTTCTTGGTATATTTTGGGCCCATTCTCCATTACTGCTATTATTAGAAACATTAACAACATAACATAACATAACATAACATAACAACATTTTAACATTACGAATGGAGAACTCCAAATAATGGGGATTTTATTTTTTCCCAAGTATGGTAACTGAAGACTCTACATCTTTTTTCTTAAAACAATAGTTGTGATAGTATTAATAATTTTAGAAATAGCAAACGTTCAACACTACCTATACTATTATTTTAAGTACAATTTAACTTGTCTTCATACTCATCCTACGGTTGGGCACTATTGCCCCCTCTCTAAGATGGGCCAGCTAAGGCACAGTAGGTTAAGTCACTTGCCCAGGCCAACATCTCCAGCAGCCAGGCAGCCTGCTTCCACTACGGACACTGCTTCTCACCACACTCCCTAAAACCCTCCCACGCTTACACCAACACCCTGCAATGCCATCCTCAAGAAATGGTCTTTTACTGAGTCTGGAGAAATTAAAGGAACCCTGGTTTAGATTTGCTGTGTGCTAAGTCACACATAAGGGCTCAAATGCCCTGAAGGGACAGATAACATCATGCCTACATTTTAACGATAGGGATTGTTCATTCCAAACTATCCTGTTGCTTTTCACAGTGATTGGCTCTGTGTTCTAGTCCTTGGCCTTTCCCTTGCCTCCCTTGCCCTCTAGCTGCCACACCGGGCAGCTCCGTGGTCCTTGGGAGTCCCCAGCTACGTCACAACATGCTTCCCCTCTGAACATCCTTCCTTCCTGCTCAGCTGCAACCCCCACTCAACTCCTGTCTTTTTATACTGAATCCACTCAGCTACTCCTCTAGCAAGCACCATATGCTTCCCTCGGGAGGCAGTGCCCAGTGGCCTCCTCTTGGACTGTCCTCCGCATGGATCACTCAGTCACTATCACGGGTTTCTGTGTTCAATAGTTCCCCTGGCCGATTCCATTATTCACCCATGCGGCCATAACACCAAGCACAGCATGATGTCCCTCAGAGGAGCTGGGCAAAACCATCTGGCATTCAAAGGACCACTGGTGTCCAACAGAACACCTCGCTGAAAGAATATACTGAGATGTATCTAATACTAGAAAAGCATCATCTTTAAGCTTTGGCCAGAAAGACCTGGCCACAGGATTTCCTCTGTTGCCTAACTCCCAGTATTCTGGTGACCTAGCAACTGACCAGATAAGGTCATGCTCTCATTGCATTATAACCTGTAGAGTAAGGAAGTAAGAAACTACCCTGGAAACACTTAATGGATCTATCCTGGCTTCATCCACCAGAGAGAAAGAAAAGACCTAAAAGAGACACCACTCAGCAGGAGGTGGTGGGTTCTGTCCAAAACGCAGACCCCTTCTAGAAGAATGAGACTGGTTCTGAATTGGACGAATGTTGGCTTCTACCACCTCATGCAGCTGGCAACTAACTACCTCTGAGATGGGAAGCCTCCAGGCACAACACTGCCTGCTTACAAACCTGCTTCCTGGCCTGTGAGCTGCTTCAGAACTGAATGTGTATTCTAGTCCCGTATTTTCCCTGCCCGACATAAGGAGGCTCATTTGTACTTTCTCTAATTTCATACCTATGAAAAATCAATATCTAAAATCAATATCCTGATTTTACCTTTGAACTTTCCACTTGGTCTTGTGTTTCCTTTGCTGCATTTTTAAGTTTTGCTACCTTCCACGTTGCATCCCAGTCATTTTGTTTTCTCTCTTCCAAACAACATCCAACGTGAGCTCCAAGGCTCATCCAAACCTGATCCTTTTTTACAACATTTTTTTGTTTTCTTTTTATTGCCTCTGGTCCCTCCCCACGCTACTTCCCCCACAGAAATGAACTTTTTCATGATCAGGAACAAGCAAGATTAGAGTATGGTGAGCTCTGTAGACTCTACAGTACAGGGAAGACAGAGTCTCTGTGATGGTCAGCTTCCCCTGACTTAGCTTAGACACCAGGCACCGTAGAAAGGCCATCCTGAGGACAGGTGTTTAAAGAACCTTCCTCCTGGAAGCGGGAGGAATTATTGCCGGCACTCTAAGCCCCAGTTTCATTATAATATATATATATAATATATATAATATGTATATTATATATTATATATTTCATTATAATATGTATATTATATATATTATATATTTCATTATAGGATTTATTGGGTGGGAATCTTCAGTTTCCATTAATGGGTGTAGGGGAAACCAGAATGACATTATATATGGGTATATATATATATATATTATATATATATTATATTATTATAATTCATTTTCTGGTACTCAATACTTACATAAGAGTGTGACACTGGGCAACAAATTGCAAATCTGGAACCGCAAGTGTGACAAGACAGAGAAGCTCTCTACATTCTCGTGGGGAGAGCAGAAAACATGTTTGCAGGGGTGACTCTCGGGGGATTTGAGCTGGAGCATGTGCGTCTGTCTGAGATATGGTGGTCAGAGAGGGGCCTCCTGAGGGGCTGACACCTCAACTGAGCTTGAGAGATAAGAAGGAGCCAGGGGAGAATGTTCCAAGTCTGAGGGAATAGTAAGTACAGAAGCCCCACAGAGGTGGAGTTTGGCCCACCAACAGTTCCTAGCAATTGGTAAATGCTATCAGAGGATCAAGCTCCTTTCCCCCAAAGCACTTCTTTTGGGTTATAACGTACTAGCGAGTAGTATGTTTGGTCTGCCACTCCTGATCAATTTTAGCAACTATTTTTCCACCACCACTGTGTGCCTGGCACTGGGGTTCTAAAAGTGAGCAAATGTGTCTGCTTCTATTTGTGTGAGTGCAAGCAGAGCAATAGTGAAATCAGGATCATAAAAACGGACAGTTTTGTTATCACTTACCAGCGTATCCTCAGGACCCAGTATAGAACCTGGCACATACAAGGCAAATATGTGTAGAATGAATACTACTAAGGAAAGAATGCAGCATAGAAACTGTACATGCAACAAGATCCTAGAAATAACTTGGGCAGAGAAACACAGGTGCAGATAAAGACAGAAATATACCAAAGTACTGAAAATGGTCGACACTTCATTGTAAATGTGTTACACACCTAGCATGTCTTTTTAGCATGAACACTAATTCTTATTCAGCGATACAGTAAACAAATTTATTGGGTGGGAATCTTCAGTTTCCGTTAATGGGTGTAGGGGAAACCAGAATGACATTATATATGGGTTATTTCTTACTCAGTTGACAGTAAGCTACCAAAGCTTTTAAGATTAATTTAGAATTCCCCTCAAATATGGCCCACCCACATGAAAACAATAGCAAAAAGCCATTGGGTAATGGAATTGGATAATGTCTCTTGAATGGAAACAGGAAGATGATTTTATATTAAAAAAAAAAAAAAACTAAAAGAGGAACACCCTTCAAACCAATACCAGTATGATCACGGACAGCAAGGAGACTTGTGCCTTTAGACACAAAACCTTCTAAGCCCCAGGGGCCCGCAGCATGCTTGCCCCCGGAGCCCACTCACCCAAGAGCTGCCACACTCGATTCCCAGACCCCATGCACAGCAGACAGTGGGCTTTCTTACCCCACACCACATCCATACCACAAGCCTGGTTAGTTCCATAAAGCACACACCCGGTAACACCAAACCCGGGGTCTCCCAGCCCGGCACAAACAACGCCCCTCTCCCCAGTGCCATCACCCCGGCAAGGAACACGGGGAAACCTCCCACGGGAAACCTCCCAAGGATCCTAGCAACAGCCACACGCACTCGGTACGAAGACCAAGCAGTCTCCCCAGGCCCCGCGTCCGCGCTCCCCTGCCCCGGGTGCCTCTGCCCGGAAGCACCCCGCAAGCATTCGCTGGGGTCACAGTTCCGCCCCGGGAAAGCACAAGCCGCGCCCAACACCATCCGGGCTCACTGCCCAACTGCTCCCAAACCTTCAGCTCCCGCACCACAGGGCCTCCACCCCCTGGGTACCCGCATAACACGACTGGGGCCGCCCCAGCACCGCGCCTGTTCCCGACCACCAAGCAAAGCTCCCGGGCCCCGAGGACCCGTCGGCCTGCTCCCGGACCCGTCGGCCAGCTCCCCGACCCGCGCACACCCCCTCCAGGCTCTTACCAGAGGGCTTGGGTATCAGGAGCACTGCGGCCATCAAAGAGATCTTAAAGCAACATAAAAAGGAAAAGCGCTTCTGCAGACAGCAGGGATGGGCTGCGCGCCGCGCGCAGGACACCACCATCTTCCCGGAGACCCGCGGGAAGCTGAGAGTCCGCCAAGCGACACTCTCCCAGGTCGGGGAGCAGACGCAACAATCCCCGGCTGCCCGGTGTCAGGTGCCAGCCGCGGGGCGTGGCCTCAGCGCCGTTTGCGCGGAAGTGACTCTCCTTCCTAACTGGGCGGGGCCTGGGCGCGGGGCCCAGCTGACCTCTGCGACTCGGCGTGGGAAGGGGAGGGTCTGGCTGCGGCGTCACGGAGCTGTTTGGTCCTTTCCGCGGGCGCCAGGCGGCCCTGCGACGCTGCCTTGCGCACTGACCCAACGTCCCCGGCGGCTTGCGGGGCTCGGCGGGCTCACCGCCCGGACTCAGGAGGGTGCGAAGGGAAGCAGAGCTGGCGGGGTCCACCTTGTCCCTTCTCCGGCACTGAACGCCTCACTGAGCGAAAAGCACAGTGACCTGAAACTAGAAACCCAAGGCCAGGCGGCGTGTCGTCGTGGGGCCGCACCCCTCGCGCCTGCTGTGTGTACTGGGGCCTCGGAACCGCCCGGACCTCCTGGCCCTTGTTTCAGGAGTTGGCAGGAGTCGGGCATATGGAGGGACAGTGCTTGTGATTTGCGGGGCTCTCAGCATCTGCTCTGGGATCCTCTGGAGGCCTGAGAGGTTTCAGAATCTCAGAGGTTTGGGCGCTGCACTCCCAACCCCTCAAGTAAAGCGAAGGTAGATGAATTATTAAACAACACCGGGCCATTAGCATTTGGGGCCTCACCTCTCTGGGGTCCCTGCCCTTGAGCAACTAAATGCTTTATTGAAGAGGGAAAAAAGGTGCATGAGAAAGGTGAGGACAAGGGTGTATTAATTGCTCATCTCCTGGAAGTGCTTTAATTAAAGCCATTATTGTTGGGATGGAGAGGAATCCATAAGAGGGGAAATTTCCTGATGACCCAATCTCTCTATGGAAAATTAAGAATGAGCCAGACCTATTTGTAGCATTCTGACTAAACCTGTATGACTAGGAAGGGGAAAAAAAAAGTCTCAACCTGCATTAAGGGAGTACACAAAAGGCATTGACATTTTCTTCCCATTAGCTGGCAAAGAATGACAAATGTCAGCCAGTGTGAGTAAATGTATGGGGGGGGGGGACCAACACCTTCAAACTTAGGCTTTCAATTTAACTTTTCCATATGTTAAGTTTTTAAATGGCCGTGACTTAAACCACTGGTTGCATTTGAATTTTATCCCAAAGAAATCATCAGAGCTGTGACCCAAGATGTGTAATTTTGGGAAAAATAAATCTTCAGTGTCTAGCCAAAGAACAAGGAATTTTTGATAGGTGGTTTTATGCACATCTATGCAGCAGGAGTTAAAAAAAATCTACATGAGAAACTACAATATATATGTAAGTTTAAAAAAAATAACTGATTCCAAATAAATGTTTGTCTTGGGCATTCTCATAGAGCAATTAGTTTAAACTTAGCCATCAGTGATAGGATTATGAGTATTTCATTTTCTTTATGCTTTTCAGTTTTCTATATTGACCCTGTGTTTTAGGAATGAGAGGAAGAAAAAATTTTTTCAGTCCAACCTATGTGTCAACTACTATTTTGTTCATAGAATGATGCCGCTTGATCCCTCATCACACAGAATTAGGGTATAACAATGCTGGGGAAAGGTAAGCTTTCTGTATTAACCTCAAATGCATCTTCTGGAATTACAAAATCTCTGTATATTTAAAGATTTCTGTAGCTGAGAGGTACTAAAAACTTTGTGGGTTCATCAAACAATGGAGTTGCCTCTTGTCCCAGAACAACACAGTGTTTGGATTCTTGATGGCCTATGAAACAAAAGGTATGGAAATAATACCTAAAACATCTCACTGTCTTAGATTCTAAAATCCAGACACTCTATCACAACACTGATTTAAAGGAGGTATAATTAAGGAGAGAGTGAGTAAGAAAATGAAAGGGGATTATTTCTGTTATTACTGTTACAAAGAGTTATATAACAGAAATGTCCTGTTGTCCAAGGTTGACACTTACCCGTAAAAAGAGACAGTCTATTTTTCTCGGCCACCATCTGTATACAACGGTATATGTCAGTTACATCTTAGTAAGATGAAAATACTTTCCCATCTATTTCTAGTCTTAGAAGTAAGTTTATTCTCATGCGTAAATTAAAAGGTGGCAAAGTATGGCTGGGGTTTGGTTTCCCAGCTACACAAACTAGATTAGAGTCAAGAATTGGGGTTTTACTGGAACTTCCTTTCAATCAGTAAAATCTATGCTGGGGGATCATCCAAGACACTCTAAATATAATTGGATAATTTCACATAGATTAAATTATTTTCATTTGCCTCAATAAAGGCTCCATTGGAAATTTGGAGCCCTTTTCCGTATTTTTCTGACAAGCTCCTTGACACAGGGATAGAGTTTTCCTGCTGTAGCTCCAGTGCTAAGGCAGTTCTAGGTCTGTCATAGGTGCATAGTAAATGCCTATGAATACTGCATGAAAGAAATGGGTATTGCTGACAAATGCCTCTAACCTGTCTCTGTCAGTTCTCCCCCAGCATGGATTTACCAAATAAGGGCTGGGAAGGTTCTGAGAGATTTTGTTTTAATAAACACTAGGAACACGGGTTTGCCTCTAAAGGAGGGAGCTACAACTGTCTACCCAGAAAAAGTCCTGTCTCAGGCAGTGCAAGCTGTGATAGGAAGTGGAGCTACTGTCTGTCCCTTAGCCTTGAGATCATTTCAGTGACTTAGTTCAAAGGGAGAGTGTTGACACTGAACATCCTGTAGCCTGGACAGGAATAGAACTCAAGAGCCAAGGCTTTGAGTGAGTTGGGGCAGTAAACGCTCCTGGTGTCTGCAACTCCCCTAAAGATTTTTGTCACCCTGCCCAAGTGGCAAAGAGGAGAGCATGGAGAGTACGCCTGTGTGTCGAACAGGTTTGGAGCTGTGTGCTAGATCTCCTTTAAGGCCTTATGAATGGCACTAGGGTGGAGGGAAGGGTGTGGGAATGTCATTAAACAGAGGCCAACTTGTGAAAAATTAATCTGAATGCCAGATGCTTCTTGGCCTTCTAAATTAGTGTATTTCCATCATGCTTTTGAGAGAAATGGGCCTGTGAGGACTCTCAGAAATGGCTTTCCACTGGCACAGTGAATTACACACTAGGTTAGCTGTGAAAAGCTGAAAGAGACTGGCTAAACAAAGCTAAGATAACCCATCTTTTTGATGTTGGCCTTGGGAGCTGTGCCACCTCCGTTTGTACCTGGTGAGCACCTGCCAGACAGTTGACCTTCATATTTAGCTGTTACTGGCAAGAACATTCCAGTGATAAGCCACACCCCACGCAGGGAGGGATTCTGAAACCATTAGGTGCAGAGAGGGCGGCACTTCTCAGAAGGAAAGCGTTTTCATTTTGTTTCCTCTTGGATTTTCAAGGCTTTAAAAAGTAAATATATTGCAAACCATGTTCCAGACAGATTTAGAAGGAAAAAAAATCTTTTATTCCTCTCCCATTATAGTGATGAAAATAGAACATACCATTTAAATGTCATAGACTTTTTAACTTCCACGTCAAAATTACGTGTACACAAAAAGGAAATGAGAAACAAAATTAGCTTGTTAGCACTAAGAATAATCTTGGAGACCAGCTTCTCAGATGAAAAATGTAAGGCCAGAGGTTAACAGAATTAGTCAGCAATACAAATGAAGTTAGACAGGTCAGTATTTCACCCATAGTTAGTATAAGCAAGATTTCCCATGGATCACTGATGTCACAGGCAAAAAATTTTATGAATTCTTTGAAATTCAATGGCATGGTCATCACAATGCTCACTGACCTACTGCATTCTGGGGGGATAAAAAAATTTACATTTTTTTCTTGTGATAGGGAATGTTAATTCTAAGAAAGGCCAATTCCCATCAGTTAATTTCTAGCCCTTGTTTAAAGTGTGCTTCTTCAGAAACTCAAGACCTAATATATTTCCCAAGGTTTCCCCAAGTTTCAACTAAGCAAAACCATTGAGGATCTTTTCATATATTGATTGGTTACTTGCCTTTCTTTTATTGAAGGCCCAGTTGGATATCCTTTGCCTATTTACAGGGAGGAGAGGCGAGGAGGTTTGGTCTTTGACTTTTTTACTCTCTAAATATCTCAGTTACCCTTGTCTATGATATAGGTTGTAATTTTTTCCTCCTAGTTTGTCAGTTGACTTCGTTAATGCTGTTTTTCCCCCTTTCTTATATGATTTTAAAGAAAACTTCAAGTTGATATCCAGTTCCCTCTTTATATTTATCAAGGTAAGTGTGGCACAATACACTTGAAAAGCAACCCAGAATTACACAGTAGTTAGCAGTCATCATATGCAAGTCTGTTGTTAACTACCCAGAAAGATTCTGGTATCTTCTAGATCGTTAGCATGGCCGATCTGTAAGTGTGTGGACCAGTTACGGACTCCAGGACCACTTATTTAGTGACCTGTACATTAATGTTGCAACTCTTAAATTCATGGTTTCCTAGTTTATTGAGTATATTCTGAATCTATACAAAAAGTAAGTCACTTGCTTTATAATAAAGTTATCCTTTTATTTAAGTTAGTATGTTTTAGACACACAGTACAAATTGCTTTTGAAATAGAGCCCCAGATCTCATTGTTTAAGAAGTTTCTCTTGAAAACCTCTCCCCCTTCTGTCTAAACAAAAGACACTGTGGTTGCTTCAGCATTGTATATAATAAACAGAAAATACTTTTTTCCTAGTGATAGCAAAAACGGATCTAGCTATATTTTTCTGTTCTAATAGATTTTGCTCTACAGAAGAAAAAGTGACTATTAAGAAAGATCTGTGTATAAAGAAGCAAACATGTATGAAGAAAGGTTAGCAAAAAGCAAAATATTAACAGTGGTTATCACTGAATAGTATAATTATGTGTGACTTATTTGTTTTTCATATCTTCCTCCTGGATTTTGATCCTCTCATTAATGAGCCCATTCCATAGTATGAACATTTATTTGAAAGTGAGAAAGGGAAATCACAAGCTTGTAAACAGAAATCCAAAGTGACGCCGTCTTCCTTTCCATAACTGAGACTATTTATAAACCCTGAGTGCAGTCTTTTCCCCTTACTAGCTGAGGTGTGCATTCAGCGGGGGAGAGCAGGAGGACTGACAGTAATCCACACTAAGAGGAGGGAGCTTTTACGGGCTCCTGGGAGTGTGTCAGCATCTTCTTGGGCACATGTCTGGTCTCTGCGAGGTCACGTTTGTCACTGTATGAGTCTCACATCTTACTCTGTTGAATAGGCTCCTTTCCAACAACATTGTGACTCAAGGTGTTCCTCAGCTCTGTGGTACTTTGTCAAGGAAGGGCACTGAAATAGCAGGATATTTTTATTCAGGTGACAGCATGGGTGACAAGGGAACAACCCAAGAATTTGCTGCTTAAAATGGTGATACTAGCGTTACACATAATGACGAGTTCAGAAGATGTGTTTCTGCCCTCCTTCGTGGTTGCTGTGTAGGGCCCAAGAAAATACGGCCAAAGTTGAGACACTGAGTAGATAAGAGAGAGATTAATGAAGAAGTTGATCTTTCCTCGTCGCTTTTTTTTTTTTTTTTTTTGCCAAAGGAAAAGTGTTCTCACAATTGAGCAACTAAATAGAAAGAGCCTCGTTCCAGAAACATAGAGGTCCCTCATAACACACAAAATATTTCTTCTCTCTTTTCTCTGAGCCAGGCCATGGCAGGGAGAGTAAACAGGAGCTGGTAGTTTGGACGAGGCTCTGCCTCCGAGAGCATGTCCTGCCCCTACGGCAGTCACGATTTGCAGAAGATACCATATAGTCCAAGATGTCCAAACACTTCCCTGGCCATGCTTAAGGCCAGGATGACTGTCCTCCCACCAGGGGACAGATCCCTGCGGAGGCCCAGCCGCTCACCTGACACCCCCTATTATTACTGCCACCTGATCCCTCCGTGTTCCTCTCTCCACCTCACAAGATTGCCCAACATAATTTATTACCTGTGTCATCTTTGAACATTCTCATGTCCTTTAGCACGCAGCAGTGTCTTTGGAGTCTGCCTCTTTACCCGTGTCACCCTCTCGGCCCTTGCACCTGGCTTGGGCGCAGGGTGCAGATTTTGAGTCATTCCTTGTCTACCGTATGTTGCCACAGATGATCAGCCCTGCTCCTCGAGAACATTATGGCCAAAACTGCGGTCTTAGAAAAGAGATTGGAGACAAATTCATTAAGGACTTCCTACCATTTATTAAAAGTTTGTCAACGGTGAAGGTAAACAGTTAGACATGTACCTTGATGCAAAAGAACACTTCCAAAATGTTAGTTAAAATAAAATTTTGGTAAATTTACTCACATATTAATACTTCTCATTTGATAAAGTCTCTACTCAGAAATTTAGGGAAATTTTAAAAGGAGGTGCTTACCCATAAATACAAAGTGTGGTACATGTCATAATTGACTAATCCAGGAGTGCCTGGGTGGCTCAGTCAGTTAAGCATTTGACCACAGTTCAGGTCATAATTTCAAAGTCCTGGTACAAGCTCACATTGGGCTCCTTGCTCAGTGGGGATGAATTACTCTTTCTCCTTTTCCCCTGACTTGTGCTCTCTCTCTCTCTGAAATTAAAAAAAAAAAAAAACTGAAAAAAAGTGACTAATCCATGTTTGTAGAATGTAGGAATAACCAAGTGAATAGAAGAGTGTTAATAGGCAAAAACAAGAAATATTGTGTTGAATACTATGCAATATAGGTTTATAGGTTTTCTGATAAAGGAAATGGTTGTCATTTGGTGAAAACAAAATCAAAATTCAATATTATAAAGTAAGTACAATTTCAGTGGATAGCCCTGCAACATGTAAATGTAGGCAAACAAGCATAAGCATACCACCTAGTGGGTGGAGGCTATTTCAGGTCATTTTTATATTTTTTAATATTTTTCTTTATTTTCTATATTTTCCTTAATGGGCACTTATTATTCTTAAAAGGAAATAGTTTATTTTAAAAATGTTACAGACAGCAAGTGCAGGGAGTTTTAAAGATTGACATCACTTTGGACTGGGGCACTTTGGGGAGAGCTCCTTGGGTAAATAGAGTCCGAGCCTGATGAATGCACCTTAAATTGGAAGAAAGCTGGTAAAATGTTTAGTAGGTCAGTAACCTGGCAGGAATGAAGAGGAATTAAATGCTACTTAAAGCATTGTGAAACAGTTTTTAAATTAAGTTTTGTAAAGACACACACAGTCTCTGGGGCTCTGTGGTTTCTACTCAGCTTTGCTGTTGTAGTTGTAAATAGGCCAACAGTAGGTGAGGGAGGCTGCGTTCCAGTAAGACCTTATTTACAAAAACAGTTACTTTTAGGTTCCATGATTTCTACTATTCAGTTATACGTTGTATGCCCATTTGGGTTGTAGCATAATCTCCCTTTTTACCCCAATCCTTCAGCAAACAGCTTAACATTTACTACACAACACCTGTGAGGCCAGGCTGGGGCTCTCAGTTCTGGAATGCAGGCATGAGGTGTGGTGACAAGCCCCTGGGGGCGGGGGAGGGGCACAGAGGGACAGAACAGTCCTAGGAGGACAGGTGAGGCAGAGAATTGAGTCAGAGCTGGGAAGCAGGAAATGCAAAGTCTCCACAGGATCCTGAGGTGACCCTGTGCACTTAAGGGGAGTGGGGGACCCAGAGGCACCTCCGCGTGGCAAATGCTTGGGTTCCACAAGAAAAACAAAAGCTTCCCTCTCAAAGGTTCACAGCACCCCTGCACAAAAATACAGGAATGCTCTGTGAAAACAGTGCCCGTGCACAGCGCAGATGGCAGTCCTCACCCAACTGCTGGAAACAGCCAGAATCCAACACAACAGCAACAAGGCATTTCCACTTCCTGTAGTACCTTCTGACCCCCGGCTCCAGGGATCCAGCTAGACCAGCAACCTATGTAGATCCTATTCTCATTTTTCAGTACTTGAGCTTTCCAAGACATGAGTTCAGGATTTACATGAGGTACCTGCTGCTGTCTTCCTGATTGGTTTGCAGAGTCTGAGGCTTTACACTGTTGTCTTCTTGAGGATGTAAATGGATCATCTCTTTAGGTTTCCCATCTGTATTCTTGCTAATGGGCAGAAAAGGAAAAATAGGAAAATAGCTTAATTATATACATTTCAGTCTTGGAAGAAATTCGTCCGTGGCTTTCACTTTGAAATTTAGGGCAGACTTTATCTAAGTTTCTGAAATCTTTGTGAGATACGTAAAAGGAAAACATAACCAGATCCCACCTTTCAAGACTAAGTCAAAACTTGAAGGAGAAAAAGCTGTGAAAACCACCCTGTACATTGTGTCAGAAGAGCCTGAATTCTTACAGAGAAGTGTCCCTGCCTAAAGCAATACTTCCTTCCAAAGCAGCTCTGACTGGCAAATAACCTTTTACCGCTGGATTGTGATATTGAAGCCTCACAAGGTCAGGGACTCTGCACAGTGGGTCTGACTCAAAGCTTCCTCTTCTGCTTTAGTGAAGGTAGAAGTTCTGTGTTCTGTCCAATTAACGTCCACAGTTTGGAGAGCAGCAGTCCTTGTCATGAAGCATAGGAAGACTGACAGTATTTCCAAGGATTTAATGCTTTGAGACACCAGTAACGATCACATTTGAAGAACCATAGCTCACGTTTTCTTTCTTTCTTTCTTTCTTTCTTTCTTTCTTTCTTTCTTTCTTTCTTTCTTTCTTTTTCTTTCTTTCTTTTTCTTTCTTTCTTTTTTAAGATTTTATTTATTTATTTGACAGACCGAAATCACAAACAGGCCGAGAGGCAGGCAGAGAGGAGGAGGAAGCAGGCTCCCCTGCTGAGCAGAGAGCTGGATGGCGGGGATCCATCCCAGGACCCTGGGATCATGACCTAAGCTAAAGGCAGAGGCTTTAACCCACTGAGCCACCCAGGTGCCCCAATAGCTCACATTTTCTGACCTTCATCCTAAGTGAAGTACTGTGTTAAGTGAGCTTGGAACTACTGTCCCTATTTCACAGACCAGGAAAATGAAGTTCAGAGAAGGGAAGTGTCTCCCTGGGGGTTTCATAGCCAGTAGGTGGGAGTGAACACAGCTCTCACTGTTCACAAGTCTTGGGATCTCACGTGGTGTACTGCTCTGCCTCTTCAAGGGCCAAGTAAGCACTTCTCTGTACAGAAAATGAGACATGATGCATCCTGGTACCTTTAGGTTTTGAGTATGTGTTGGTATTAGGGATTTCAGGGTGGAAGCACAGTTAAGTCACTTGGCCACTTGCCAGTACTTCATTACTCAGTTACTCTTTACCCTTTCTTAGAAATTACAAGGAGGGCATCCCTTAAGACAAAGAGCAAGAGTGAATCAGGAGCCAAAGATTTCAGAGGGCGAGGAAGGGCAACTTGAGGTCCTTGGGTGAGGAAGAGCAGAGAGTTGGACTGGCTGGTATTCAGGGAGGGGCTTCCAAGGAACAATGGCTAAGTGGTTATCTGAGGAATGGTTCTAAGTGGTTTTGAGTGATGAGTGGGACATGCCTAGCCACCTGACTGATGGGAGTTAATGGGAACATGGAGTAATGCACGGATGCTTTATAATGAGTGGTCTTAATAGTTTTGTACTCCAAGCCTCAGACTAATGAAGATTTTAATGACTTATCTGAGTCAGAGGCAGAAACAAGAGGCAGGGATAAATGGGCTGTGAATGGAGCAGTCTAACATTTTTCCTGAGTGACCAATGCATGGCTTCTGCTAATTAATCTTTGTCACAAATTATTGTATAAATATACAGTGAAATATACAGTAAGCAGATGACACATTTTTCGCTAGTGAAAGGCCAGTAATGTTAAATTACAGAACTTGCTAGACTGTGTGAAGGGACAGGAACATTTTCACCAAACCTTACTAGGGACAGAGTCCTTTACAGAAATACTGTAATTTTCTTATAAGCTAATATAATAACAGACTAGCATAAAATATCTAATAACAGACTAACATAAAAAGGGAGAGATTTCCTACTGTTTTCTAGAAGGATACTGGCCTAATGTACCAGAGTAGCTTAAAAAAATTCAGTAAAATTGATAGGGGGACAATATTGGAAGAAAAAAGGAAATATTCCCCCTTTGTACTATATGCAGCTCTGGGTGATACAGAATGAGATTCAGAACTTATGACAGCTGAAATTGTTACTGGGAAGCCGAATGGACTCAGGATTCTGAGTTCCATCATCAAGACCAAAGCCCTAACCCTGAGCAACTTCCCGCTGGTATGATTTTAAGCAAGTCACTGAAATTCTCTGCTTTGGGAGTCTTCTCTGCTTTGGGATAATGATGTTATTTGGCCTATCTACATCGCAGAGTTCCTTTGGAGACCAAAGACAATATATTTTAAAGTATTCTGTAAGCAAATATATTACCGGTTGTTATTTTTTTTTTTTTAAGATTTCATTTATTTATTTTTGTAAGGGAGGGGCAGACAGTGAGCAGCAGGGAAGGGCAGAGGGAGAAAGAGACTCCCCGTGCTAACCAGAGATCCTGACATGGGACTTGATCCCTGAAACCTGGGATCATGACCTAAGCCAAAGGCAGACGCTTAATTGACTGAGCCACCTAGGTACCCCCATTATTGTTATTCTTATTATTAATCCTGACTACTGTAGAAGTGGAAGTCAGAAATCACTAAATAAAAATGATTTTGAGTCTGATATGATAGGTGGTCTCTGCTCACAAGAAGCTCATTTTCTGCCAGGAGCACTGTTAAGGAGTATAATAGAGACCAAGGACACAAGAGATTTAAAAAAAATAATAATTTAATAGAGTGGGCAGTGTGGTGTGGGGGCAGAGGGAGGAAATGCATGGAGTAATTAGACATCCTGAAACTCGGAAAGCTAAAGATCAAGGAGGCATAGGAAATCATCAGTGATGTGATGTTAGTCTCGCACAGGCTTACTCGGAGCGCCTGGGTGGCTCAGTGGGTTAAAGCCTCTGCCTTCGGCTCAGGTCATGATCCCAGGGTCCTGGGATCGAGCCCCACATCGGGCTCTCTGCTCAGCAGGGAGCCTGCTTCCTCCTTTCTCTCTGCCTGCCTCTCAGCCTACCTGTAATCTCTGCCCGTCAAATAAATAAATAAAATCTTTAAAAAAAAAAAAAAAAAAGAATAGAACAGGCTTGCTCCCCAAATTCAGCGTTAGTATATTCAAACAAAGAGCAACCTTGAAACCTAGTGTAAGTATAGGACAATTAGAAATGTACTACCTGGTAAACAGTTGGAGCAGAATCCTGTGATGGAGGAGAGGGCTAGTTATAGCCATCAGGTCCTTCAGTTCCGGATCACACCGCCACCGTGAGAAGACGCCACTAATTACAACACTGCTTTCAGCTGGACCCTAACCACCACCTCAGGCCGGTGACTTGGATTTATAGCTGCACTTTTCCCTGCTAACACCACTTCTGGCCACTTCACTCCTCACTTGCTGGTTATACAAGGCATACAAAAAGTAATTTAAAAAAATAAGCAGTTTGAAGACTTATAAGAATTTAAACTTAGACAAACTTAGAAAGGCTATATTATCTATACACCCATAGACATGACCTCACTTTAAAGCCCTCCCAAATGGGACTCACCTAATCGTATTAAATTTGGCGTCTCCCCCACACCCATGTTCCCGAGCTCCCTTACTCTGCTCTGTTTTCTCCTAGTCTTTATCCCCTTTATTATAATTAATTATGTGTCTCGTTTGTGCTCTCTCTCCCGTCACTGGAATGAGAACTCCCTAAAGGAGTCCATCTTCACTAATGGACACTCACACCAGCCTCAGAACTGTCCCTGGGACAGAGCAGTTGCTCAAGTATTTACAGAATGAAATGAGTGTGCTAAACATTCCCTCAGAGGGCTATCACAAAATGAAACTGGGCAGGCCTGGTTTGATCCTGCAGCTCCCACAGAAGAACAGGCCGTTCCTTCTACACTGTTCTGTCAGTCTTAGGGCACTGACATAAACTGCTCTGCTGGCAGGGCAAGAGCCAAAGTCCCCTCCACTTCTATTCTGTGCCTCATATGACTTCCCTCTCATTTCTGTGAGAGGGCTTCCCTGCCCTTCCTGTGAGGAAAGCTTGAGATCCAGATAAGAAGCCACAGCTCAGCTCCATAGTCTATCAGCTTCACCATACATGGACATAGAACAATGATTAATCACCCAGTTGCTTCCAAGAGAAGGACCTTGGAGATTCTGATTATTTAAACTCAGCACTTCCTCCTGTTAGTTATATATAATTTCTAACATGAAAACAAAACATTTTCTTATAGTAATCCACTCATTATCCCAAGAAGTGAAACAGGGGCCCAAAAAATAAAGGCTTAGAGAAGTTTTAAAATGTTTATGGATCACTATATGATAGGTTCGATAGTGGGTTACTTTACTGGTTGGGGGTTTGCTCCCTGAGCTTTTGGGTTAGGGAAGACCATAATCTTCTTCCCCACCCCATCCCTGGTTGCTGCTGCTCACAGAAGGCTCGTGCGAGGCCATCACACGTCACACTCGGAAAGAACATGGCAACAACAGGAGGCGGATTTTAAGACATGGAGCGTATGAAGAAATGGTGTGCGATCTGAGGGTGTTTTGATGAGACAGGATAATCATTTCTAAGGAAATGATTTTTATGAAATGGATATCGAATCTTTTTTATGCCTGTAGATAATAATATGAGGAAATAATCTTAAGTTACATGAGGGAAACAATAGCTAGGATTGGGAATTCGAGCCCTCAGTTGATGAACTAAGAACAGGACCTGGGAAAACTGAATGGAGTCGTTGGGAGAAGGGAGGAGGGGCGAGACTGTCGTAAATGTCTCTAAGAGAAAGAGAATCATTTGCCCTGGCTGGTTTTACCTGGACAGTGGTCTGGAAATAGAAAATTAGAATCCCCAACTTTCATTCAGCCTCAATTTTTTAAAAAGCCTAATTTTTTAAAAAAGTGACTCACAAACGATAGCACTAAAAAAATGTTAAGGGGAAAAGCTTATTGACACAAAGACTTTTGCTTATATAAAGTATCAGGGCTACTTTCACTTTTTTTTTTTTTAAATAATGAAGAAGAGCGATGTGTGTTTATCTGTCAAACCACAACATACAGAGAATATTACTTAGGAAGGCTAAAGATTGAACTTAAATGTAAATCTCTACTAATTATTTTATCATGAAATGGAGTTCCTGACTAGATTGTAGGACCCTTGGCTGTGATATTCTGCTTTTAAAACACGTACCCTGGGGCGCCTGGGTGGCCCAGTGGGTTAAGCCTCTGCCTTCAGCTCAGGTCATGATCTCAGGGTCCTGGGATTGAGCCCCACATCGGGCTCTCTGCTCAGAGGGGATCCTGCTTCCCCTCCTCTCTCTGCCTGCCTCTGCCTACTTGTGATCTCGGTCTGTGTCAAATAAATAAATAAAATCTTAAACAAAACCAAAAACATGTACCCTGGCATCCTGTGTGAAGTAGCAACTTTAGTTTCTGTCAGGCTTGTTTTTGGGGACTGTGTGTGTGTGTGTGTGTGTGTGTTTAGAATGTTTACTGAAGCAAACTGCTTGAAGGTGTGAGCTATGTCTCATGGGTATAGAATTTGCTTATCACCGTTGAACATTGATCTTACTGACTTTGACCTCACAGATGTTGTTTTAAATACATCAGCGAATACAAAAGCTGAATGCCTTCTCTTCCTGGTCACAAATGTTTATTTAGATCTAATCCTTGGAAGGTTTTAGCAAGTTTCAAAATTAGGTGGGTTTATAAAATATTTACTTTTTAATGCCCTGTAAAAAGCCTCAGTTCTCAGTGGGTTAAGCCTCTGCCTTCGGCTCACGTCATGATCTCAGGGTCCTGGGATGGCATCAGGCTCTCTGCTCAGCCGGGAGCCTGCTTCCTCCTCTCTGCCTGCCTCTCTGCCTACTTGTGATCTTTCTCACTGTCAAATAAATTTAAAAAATAAAATAAAATCTTAAAAAAAAAAAGCCTCAGTTCTTTGACACTAGCAGCCTGTGCTGTGTGGGCCTGCAGGACACACTGTGTAACTTCTAGTGCCTGGATGAGGTCTGTGTATAGAGCTCAGAGCTGGGAATGTTTCAGCAAGACTGGGATACCAAGTATCTCATCAACACTTTTGGAAAAATTCCTCCTGCCTAATTTTTTTTTTGGTAAAACTTTAATCCTCCATAAAATCCTAGACTTTTTTTTTTTAGGTGTTCTTAATATCATATATATTTCTTTTAGTGTCCATAATGTACATCAAGGGCCTTCTTTATAATTATGAATTATTACATCTGGTTATGTAGCAGTGGTTTTTGTTTTGTTTTGTTTTTTTTTTGAGGTTTACTTTCACTTCTCTTTGGCTCTCAAGAGGAGGCAGGTACAGTCGTAGACATTTTCTAGGACAATATGGCTATGCTTACCCTTTTTTGCGCTTTACAGTTATCCAACAAGAGGCAATGACAGATGAAAGAAAGAAGATCACGCCAAAGAAAATACCTAGGCAGTAAAACAGGGTCATTGAATGCACAGAAAATATAACCCATACGTTTTAAACTCTAAACATCTAGTCCCACTCAAGATTGCCAGTGAGTTCTTTAAATGAAAGTATAAATTCTACTTTTTTTTTTAAAAAAAAGATTTTATTTATTTGACAGATCACAGGAAGGCAGAAGAGAGAGGAGGAAGCAGATAAATTCTACTTTTAAGAAACATCTCACACAGGCTTACCTTTAGGAGTTTCCCTCTGCTCAAGGTTTAATCTAGCGCATTAGTCTTATTGCCGCAGGGTGGCTGATAAGGGGTGAGCAGAGCAGTCTGTAACCTCTGTAACCTTTAGTCCACAGCAGCCTTTCAACAGCTCGGTGACGACAGCCCTGGAGCTCCTGGCCCCGGCACTCAAGGGCCTTGTGCTCCCGCCTTGTGTAAGGCCCAGGGAGGAGCTGTCCTCTGCCACAGAGTCTGCCACCAAACCACTCCTCTTAAATGGGCTAAGGAAGTTGGTCTTTGTGGCTTCCAGTTTGTGGGAGTGGGCGTGATACCATCCTGAGGAAACCTCCTGGGTTATAAATCAAAGAGGAAGTAGGGCTCTCCAGCTACCAACACGAAGGATGATTATTCAGCTGTAACACTTTAAAGCCAGTATAGAACCTTCCCTCAAGGACACTCACTCTGTATGCCTGTGAGGATACCAGTCTTGCCACACTATGGCCTGAATTTTGACTTACTTTCCTTCTAACCGAAACTGTAATGTAGGAGACACAGATCTCTCCTTTTAGGTTTCACTCGTGTAAGAGCATACTTACTGTTCAGGGTGCTAGAGCTCCTCATCCAGCCCTTCCCAAAATTTACCGACTATGAGAGCACTTGTGCCTAAGGGGAAGACAAAAGCAGGACAGTGTCATTCTGGCCCACAGCATGACCAACAGATCAGTCGCTGATGATTCATCCTGATTTTTTCAGCACACGGTCTGATGTTCTTCTAGTATAAAAAGCCATTTATTTCTCTCATACAACCTCATTTTATCTTGTGCACTCAGCAAAGTATGTGTTTTCTTCTTTTAACTTAATATTTTTTCATAAAATTACAGAGAATTTGTAAAACAGAACACACAATATCACCCATACTCCTCTTACCCTGAAATGTTTTGGTGCCATCCATTCTAGTACATTTTCCCATGCATCTAAGTTTTTACAAAGTTATGCAATAAAAATCTAAATCATGACAGGGAAATATAAACTTATTCTAGTGGCTGTATCTGGGTAGTCCAAAATTGCTATTATATATTTAAGTTGTTCCAGTTTTATTGGTAATGAAGCCCTTGCTAAAAATGCATGAAATATTTTTCATATCAAAATATTCCATTAGGGCGCCTGGGTGGCTCAGTGGGTTAAGCCTCTGCCTTCAGCTCAGGTCATGATCTCAGGGTCCTGGAATGGAGCCCTGCATGGGGCTCTCTACTCAGCCGGGAGCCTGCTTCCTCCTCTTTCTCTGCCTGCCTCTGTGCCTACTTGTGATCTCTGTCTGTCAAATAAACTTAAAAAAAAATATTCCATTAGAGTGGATTCCTAGGAAGGCTAATTGGCATGAATATTTGTACTATTCTTTATTGTTTTTTACAGGCTTTTTGCCAGTCGCTGCGGTACTTTCAACATATGAAGATATCTGTTTCATCACCTCCTTGCTTTTTATTGGGTGTTCACATAAGAAGCTATCTGTTGTTTTAATATAATGGGGATTAAAGGTATCTTGTTCTTTGATTTTGCAATTCTTTAGTTTTAATGAGGTGAAAATTTCCAGATTTATGGGCCAGGGTGAATATATGCTTATATTCTGTCTCCCTATCCTGCATTCTAAGATAGTTTCTGCATTTCCCTGTTCCTTTTTTATTTTGTTTTTATTTTAAAAGATTTTATTTATTTATTTGACAGACAGAGATCACAAGTAGGCAGAGAGACAGGAAGAGAAAGAGAGAGGAAGGGAAGCAGGCTCCCTGCTGAGCAGGGAGTCTAATGTGGGGCTGGATCCCAGGACCCTGGGATCATGACCTGAGCTGAAGGCAGAGGCTTTAACCCACTGAACCACCCGGGCACCCCTCCCTGCTCCTTTTTTAGTGCTGTGTTCTGTTGAAATCTGCTAAAAAAATTTCACTTACCTTAGGAAGATCATGGAGACTTTTTGTAAATTAGGAGATCCAGATAGTGAGGGCAGGTAGTAGAACCAACTATAAGCCAACTTGAGCTGGAACTTTTGAGAAAATCTGGGTGGAAGAGAGAAGCTAGGTTCTAGGAAAGCAGTTGCATTAATAGATGGATCCTTGGGGGGACTGAAATGGGTGAAGTGGATTTTAGTGACATTTTTTGAGTGTTACATGATAAAATACTTCCTTGAGCCTCACTGGGATATTCCAGTGAAGTCTTAGTTTTTACATTATTTCTGGAGTTAAATTTATTTAGCTCTCAGGTAATACTGTTATGGTACTCTTGAGACAGCACAGTTAAATATAGGTCATATAGGTCAATATAGGTTAGTGGCATGTTCTAGCCCTAAAGGGGAGCCTGAGATCACCCCTTAAGGTGAGGAAGATGATATCAATCATCTGGTATAATTGGGCCATTGAAATAGGAGAAGTGGTAGATTTTTTTTTTTTAAGATTTTATTTATTTATTTGATAGACAGATCACAAGTAGGCAGAGAGGCAGGCAGAGAGAGGGGAGGGAGCAGGCTCCCTGCTGAGCAGAGAGCCTCATGCAGGGCTCCATCCCAGGATCCTGAGATCATGACTTGAGTCAAAGGAAGAGGCTTAACCCACTGAGCCACCCAGGCGCCCCCAGAAGTGGTAGATTTGAGAATTCCAGGAAATTCTTCATTCTGTGATGCTAGCTAGCATCCAAAGAATTCTTTTCTTACTTGGCTTGTTGTTTTCTCTCCAACTGCTCTCTCGGAATTCTTCCAAGTCCCTGGTCTACTTCCCTAGCTTCCTTTTTAGGAAGGCCTAGGACTAGTATCTTGTGCAATCCTAAGCCTTAGGGAAAATACTCTTTTATCTCTGTTTTCCACTGTTTTATCTTTGCTCGCCTCTTCTCACACAAAGGACCAGGATTACAGAGGAGAAAGAGACAAAGAACAAAAAGTGCAAGGGGCTGTCCTTTCAGTCTGGGTCTGTTTTAAGTCCAGAGGGATGAAAGAGTTCACAGGTGGTCCTGCCCAATCGATGAGTCCACGCTAAGGTGTGGGTTCCAGGAATCTTCTGCTTAACAGTTACTTGGCCTGTTTGAATTCTTTGTATCTTCCTGAATCAGAAGAACTGCTTCTTGTCCGGTGTTTGGATTTTGGCCTAAGAGCTAACGCTGGGATTCATCCTAACACTGGGATTTTCTCTTTCGTGGTACCCGGAGGACGGTCTCATCGGCGTCAGCACTGCGCCTGCTCCAGACGCCCCGGAACGTTCCGCTGCTGTGGCACTGCGGCTGGAATCGGACTCGCCACCTGCACAGTCATGTGCGGGACCCGCGGGAGCACCGACGGACCCATCTCTTACACAGGCTGACCGATTTCTCCTGGTGTTCAGAGTCTGTTTTTGTCTAGCACCATTTGAAATCGGTTATGATGTAGGGGGAAAAGCAGCGGCCCCGAAGCCTCGTGCCGGCTCTGGGGAGCCACCGCCTGCGGTTTCCTGGAGGATGGACGGGCAGAGAGCGCGCAAGAACGACCGCGCGCCGTTTCCCCTAACTTCTTTAACTGCATTTATGATCCCTTGCTGCAGAGGTTAAGAGAGAACCGAATGTATTTTGAGAAATGGCTGTGCTGTGTCTGCTGCCCGGGTTGCATGGTGCTGGAAGGTGGTAGGTGCCGCCCGTGCGGTCCGTGGTTGCTGTTGAATTCTCCTTCTGTGACGGGTCTGCTGGTGCTCCTGCCTGAATAAATATTTCCCTCTAGTCGAGTCATCACGTCTCTGTTTTTCATCTGTCATTCCCTCTCCATACTTCCGTGATAAGTGGGGTCCGTGTAGGTTTCGCCGCTTCCTAAGCGTTTGAGAAGGCAGCCCGTTAGGACAAGGACGAAATTCTGTGAGCCAAGAGACATAAACGAGAGAAAAAATCCCAGAACAGAGATGTTCCAGCCTGGGTGGAGGGATGCTGCTCACAGAAGGGGAAACCGAGGCTGGTTCCCAACGGGCACCTCGGTGGCCCGTGATCCTTTGAGAAATTTTGCGAAACTGAACACCCTTGTCCCACGGCTGGTAAAGGAGAGCACTGAGGACTCCCCTTACTTACAAAAGACGCGGGAGGTCTACTTCTGGTGCGCAGTCTCCGTGAACCCTTGAAGACAGGGTGAACCTGTTCTGGAAAGGTATTCAAAAGATTAGGCAGATTTGAGTTCATGGGGGGGGTCAGACCTGGAGAATCTGCAGGTCAAAGGGCTGTGGCCTCTTGAGCAAGTGTTTTGCAAAGACATCCGAAGACATCTTGAATCTGTTTTTCAAGACCATGCAAATCTAGTTATACTCTTCTGGGATCGGACCTACATTTTTGTTCTAGTTTCCCCAGGTGACTCTCAGGTGCAGCCACTGTCGACAACCCCCTCTCTGTGGTCTTGCTTTCCTACTCAAATGGTGCTGCGAAGACCCCTAGCGCAGGTGTGTGTTTCTGGTAACAAATGCAGCAACTTGGGGTTGGTCTTCGTCTCCTTGGGCCACAGTGAGAAAATACTACAGCTCGCGCAGCTTCTAAATAACGGACACTTCTCTTTGGGATGCTGGGAAGGCCAAGATCAAGGGGCTGACAGATTCAGTGCTGGCTGGGAGCAGTTGGCTGGTTCAAAGACCCTGCCTTCTCAGGGCAGAGGGGCTGACGGAACTTTTTTGGGCCTCTTTACAAGGGCACTGAGCCCATTCATGAAGCCTATGCCCCCATGACCCTAGTCCCTTCCCAAAGTCCCACCTCCTAGGACTGTCACCTTGGGGGTTAGGATTTGAACCTGGGGATTCTGGCAGGACCCAAACATTCACATGGTAACTCTTAAAATAATACACGTCATTGTTTTCAGCTCAGACATCCACAGTGCGACATCATCCCACTAGGTTGAACTCAGGCATTGGCGGGGCCAGGCTCCCATGAGCGGTCCTAGCAGAATCTGCTTCCTTACCTTTCTGGCTTCTAGAGCTGCGCCTGTGGCTTGTGGTCCTGGCTCTGCACCCTCCAGGCCCCCAGTAGAGCCTTCAGCCTCTCGGACACGCAGCTGCCTCCTGCCATACTCAGCTTCCTCAGTGTCCTCCCTTCCAGGGAACTGAGCCATTCATTACACTCAGGGCCCCAGCCAAGATCCCAGGTGCAAAGACCCCTTTGCCAAAGAGGGGAGGGATATTCCCAGGGGTCAGGTATTAGGACTCTGAAATCTCTGCAGGCCATTAGCCTACCACAAGCAGCAGAAGGTAGAGAACTCCTGGGAATGCTGAACCTTGGGCCCCAGCTGGGACATGCTGCATCAGAATATGCTTTTTTTTTTTTTTTTAAAGTATTTTATTTATTTATTTGTCAGAGGGATTGAGAGCACAAGCAGGCAGAGTGGCAGGCAGAGGTAGAGAGAGAAGTAGGCTCCCCGCTGAGCAAGGAGCCCGATGTGGGACTCGATCCCAGGAGCCTGGGATCATGACCTGAGCCAAAGGCAGCAGCTTAACTGACTGAGCCACCCAGGTGTCCTCAGAATATGCTTTGTAACAAGACTTACCTGTACACTGCAACTGGAGAAGTGTGGTCCCATGAGGTCTCATCCAAGAAATTCTACAGTAAGGAATTGAGCCCCATGTCAAATACAGATTGAAGGGGTGTTTTCCCAGGAGCATTTTCCTGGTGTGTTTTTCCAGGAGCATTTACCCAGCTGGTGCTGGGTAATCTGATGACCAGCATTTTCCCAGCCAGCGTAACTAAGTGTTCATCTGAATGACGGTGGTCTCCAGATTCTTTCTGAAGCCGCCAGCCTTAAGCACCATCATACCAGAGCTCTTGCTTGGTTCCCATTGTTCAGCTCAAGTCTTGCTGCCACTGCCACAGAAAACTATTCCAGTTTTCAAACGCTGTGTAAGTGAGATAGTGAGCCAGGAATTGGGGAGGGGGGTAACTTTCTCGTTGGGACCTATACTTGTGGTGATTCCTTTATCTTTGGGTATATAAGTGAGAGGGAGGGAAAGGACCACAGCCCCCAGTATTCTGCTTCCCCATATTCAAGCAAGATGGGGCAGAGGTTAGCCCTTTTAAAATATTGATTTCATAGAAAGAAATCAGAAAAGACCTAGTTAATGCTGGATCCAAAACAAAACTTAAAATGTCTTCTGGGAATCACAGCAAGGACAGGAACCTCTGAATAATGACCTGGTTGGAAGGATTTGGGGACTGTCATATGCCTGGAGCGTCCACAGGAGGGCAGCAGAGCTACGCCGTAGAAAGAGGGACCGCTTCAGTTCAGTGCAACTTTTCAGGATGAAATTTGAAATGATGAAAGCATTAAGTAGAGAAAAAATGATGTGCCCAGGTAGTCGACTTTTCATCATTTCTGGCCGTCGGTAGACTATGTTAAATACTGCTCTTGAATAGAAATATGCAAATGTGAAAATCTATAAGAGTTCATTCTTGCTTAAAATGTTAGCTGTCGGTCATGACTAAGTTTTCAAATAACGAAGCTACATATTTTCTTTAAAGCTAAAATATTCTGGAACAATGCAAATTCAGATTCCTGCCCATACTTTCTCTCTCCAGTTTTCTTACAGAAGACTTTCTGGTTGTAACCTTAAAAGCTCCATAAAAAGTTACCATAAAATGTATATTTTATGCCAATTAAAAAAATATTCTATAGTCTCAAGCAAAAGCCAATTACAATTTAATAAATTGTTTTATTTACTGATACACAACCTAATTTTCATGCAGTGTTATCAGAAAGATTACCTCTGTTTTTTCAAACTACAAATAGCCTTGTTTCCTTAGGCAACATCTTATGTCTCAGACTATATTCTGATGTAATAGGCTATATTTGAAGAGCAGCATCTTGTGGGGTACCTGGGTGACTTGGTCAGTTAGGTGTATGACGCTTGATTTCACCTCAGGTCATGATCTGAGGGTCATGGGATCCAGCCCAGCATGGGACTCTGTGCTCAGCCAGGAGTCTGCTTAAGATTCATATTCCCTCTCCCTCTGTCCTTCCACCCAACCAAAATAAACCTTTAAAAAAATAAAAAACAGCATTTTGTATATATAAACTTTACCTCTGTCTTTATGAATTTATATATAGAAATGGGTTATGGAGCTTGAGAATCACGAATGCAGAGGTTCTATGTCTTAACTGCATATTAGAATCACTTGGGAGGCTTAAAAAATTCCCTATGCCCAGACCTCATCCCAGGCGAATTACGTAAGAAAACCCAGGGGGCTGGGACCCCAGCATCAGTAAAGCTTCTAAGGCCATTCCCTGTGCAACATGGTGCAGAGCACGGAGGCCTGATCTCAGGCATTTAACACTCTGAGTTTATTTAAATTTGCAAAAGGACCAGGAAGTTTTCTGCATACACAAAAGCAAACCCCCTTATTAGTTACACAAATCAAATTTTATACTTTCATTGCTGGGACTTGGGCTTTTCTGTACTTGACCACACCCATGCACTCCAGTGATGAGGAAGGCGCGTCTCCTTCCCAGAGGCAGGGATACAGAGGTGATGTGTAGTGAAGCTGGGCAATCACAAAGGCTGATTTGGGAGATCACAGAGGCTGAGAGCTGGGCGAATCAGGAAAAGCTTCAATGGGTGGGCAGTGGGAGCTGAGCCTTGGAAGATGCCCAGGACCTGGCGGGACCATGAGGGCTCCGGGCGGCTGTGAACCAAGAACTCAGCAGAGCACTTGGGGCACACGGTCTGCTTGGTGGACGCAGCTTATTTGAAGAAGTACATGGAGCAGCAGGAGGAGAAATTTTAGGAAGAAAAGCCGGGACTTAATCATAAGAAGCCTTCAGGGAGCACATGAAGCAACTTGGACTTGATGCTGTAGGTCACGTGCTGTGGCTGAACACCTCCGAGCAGGAGTGGGATGCTAAGGGAAGCTGGGCCCCAGGGGCAAGCACATGTCCTCTGAGATCAAGCACGCTGGAAATAACATATCATCACACGGGAAAAGTCTCCAATCTACACTTTATTTTTTGCAGCATTTGAAGATCCAGATTTCAAAACAATGAGCAATAAAGATCCGACACATGGGACGTCTCATTTCACTGCAAATACATTCTTACAGTTTCAGCAAACTTGTAAATTTACATACACGTTTTTATGTCATTACAGAAACTTTCTGTTTTCCCCTTATGTTAGGTGATTGACAAGTTGCCTGACAAAGAGCGTAATTTATTTTTACACATATATAACAATTTCCATATAAATCTACTAAAATGAAAATTAAATCTGAAGCAGAAACTACTGTACAAGTCTATTTATTTTTGAAAGCATAACAATCTTTGGTTGAAAAGATTCAGTTCGGCCCGTTACAAATAAAGGGCCCAGCCATCCCTTGCTTTGAGGCAGTGCTACCCCCCCCCCCCCAAGAGTAGGCGGCAATGGGCAGGGTACTGCTGGGGAGGGTCCGGCTTCCCCTCCGCACTGATTTCAGAATTCCCGTTTCTTTCTGCTCCGTCTGGCGGATCCCAGAGGGAAGGAACACGGACAGTGCACCACAGACATCCTTCATCTGCAGACAGGACTTAGCTGCTCCGCGCTGTTTTCCCAACCTTATCTTTCTCCAGGCAACGCTTCTTTGCCGAACGGGCCCTACTAACCATCCAAGTGCAAGATGAAACTCATACAAGTGTCATGTGAGTTCGAGTGGCCGTCCCTCCTCTGCCCCTCTGGGCTTCTCTTAAGGAGACCCTGCCTGGGGTGAGGACACAGGGGCCACAGTCTGTCCCAACCAAGCATCCGCTACTTCCTCAGCTGCTGGCTCTTTCTGTCCCTCTGCACGGCCAACGGCAGGCAGTCTCCTCCTCTGAAACGCGTGCCTTAGTCTTTACTCTGCTTTTAGCACAGAAGGTGAGATGCGCCTGAACACTCAGATTCTGAGAGAACCTGAGCTTCTCCGATGGCCACGTTCCTGCAAACCTCACCCCTTTTACACAGCCTTGTCTAAAGTAAGACCTCTCTGCATTCAAGTACCGGGAGAAGAGGGCCCCCTGCCGGAATTTAGAGTGGAATCCTCTTAGAGAAAACTGCAAGTGTTCCCTCTGGCACCGGCTGGCGTTCTTGCGAGCTCCCTGACATTGTACAGGAGTTTGCAACAGATCTGATGCCTCATGCATGTCTCAGACAGCTTGCTGATGCTTTAAAAAGTGAAGCACAGATCTGTACACTTCCTTAAATCACCAGGAAATTAAAAAAAAAATATAGAGAGAGCAGAGGACCACAGGGGAAGAAAGGAAAGATTGAATGGGAAGAAATCAGAGAGGGAGACAAACCATGAAAGACTCTCGACTCTGGGAACCAAACTGAGGGTTCCAGAGGGGAGAGGGTTTGGGGGGATGGTGTAACCGAGTGATGGGCATTAAGGAGGGCACATGAGGTGCTAAGCACTGGGTTTTACATACAACTAATGAACACTACATCAAAAACTAATCATGTACTATATGTTGGCTAATTGAATAAAAACCTTATTTAGAACATTTTCCACTAATATTCTTAGTTAAGGAAGTCAGACTTGTTCAAATTCCCAATATGCAGTGTTCCTGTTTTTAATGTTTATGGGCTGAAGTACCATACACATATTAGTAAAGGCATTTAACACTAAACAATATATAAAACACATAGAGTTCCTGGAAGAATGAATCTTAAGACTTGGCATTAATCTTTGAACAAAAAGGATTTCAAAATCACTTTCTTTACAAATGAAATGTATTTCATTTTGAACTATAGTTCTCTAAATATGGAGATTTATTTTAAAAATGATTTCCCCACCTAAATACTACCAGGGTTACCTTGTTGAGTTGTCCTAGAACTTCAAGTGTTATTTAAGGGAAAATAGGCCTGATGTCCATACTGAAGTTCATCCCCCGTTCTAAGCATCATCAAAAGATGGTGACTACATTCAGCCTTATGGCTTAGTGGCTACATTCACGAAAGCATGATAACTACAGAATAACTTTGAAGGAACTTGAGATTTTAACAGGATCAAAAGATAAACTGAAGCTTGTGGAAACAATTTAGTGCATCTGCTCTGCCTCAGTGGTTGATTTACTTTGCTAAGTGGTATATTCACCTTCAACCTCTTGTTTCCTACAAGGCAATTTACCCAGAAAACATCAGTGAAGTACAGAAATTAAATCCAGAGGCCCACTGAGAGAACAGACAATTAAAAACATGTATTTCTAGTAGCAAAATTTCAACTAGTCTCAGTATAGAAACTGTCATATCCTTGTCTCTCATTTCTGAGTCTCTCCAAAGCAAGAAATAGAGTAGTATGATACAAAGCACTTAGTAAAGATTTCGTCATTTAAATTAAAATGAGGGCTAACTGCGAAGACTGGAGAGAAACACATGTAGGACCTAAAAGCATAATCTTAAATCTGGCCCTGAGATGAAACTTTCGGTAACAATTCCACCAGCCTTCGAGCCCAATAATGCCCCATTTAGCCCTCACCGCCAAGGAAATCATGTGTTTCCTTTTGTTTGTGTGGTGGTGGAATCCTTTTCTTCACACAGAATTTTAACTAGAGTCCGAGAGAGAAAGATAAAAAGGACTCAGCTAAATTTTAAGGTGACACTTATTTGGTAGAACGATGAAGCAGTTTAAAGATGGTAACATCTAACCTTGGATTATTGATCACAGATGTCTTATATGACCTTCAGCCTCCATTATATGACCTTCAAATGTTTGCAGACACCCTGAAACTCACAACAGACTGAAATCTACCTTCCTGGTTGGCCTTAGCCTCAAAGGAATTCTGAGAGACCAAGGTGCACAGGACTGGGGAGGCGCGTCCTGCCACTTCCGGTTGGTATGGTGGGTCTTCCCCTGTGCTCGTCTGACCCCAGACAGCACTCTGCTTTTGCCGAGAAACTGCCTTTCCTATTGGCCTCTGTAGAGTCTGCTCCCAGACTCCTGACTGTAAGGTGGGGTAGCACCTCACAATATAAGTGATGGGATAACGTCTCTCTCTCTTCCCGGCCGTGGAGACACACATTTTGGCACAGAGGACGCTTCCAGTTCCTTTCATCAGGACAGAGGGCAGTGAGGCTCAAAAGGTCTAAGGCAATGCAATTCAAAATTTTTCAAAATCTAAACTTTTTTGTTGGTCTCTTTCATATGCTAAAAATATCTGGTAAAGGAAAACAAATAAATGCATTTCCAGAGCTAATATTTATGAATTGAAGTCAAATACATTTATAAAATTAAATAAAATGTATTTTGGCTTCTGAAAAAGGACATTTTTCTTCCCTGCACTTGAACTCATTTTAAATTTCTGTGCAATCTGTTTACCCCCAAAACCGTTTAGCCTGATGCAAATCGTGTAAACTCTCTGTGAGGACAAAGGGTCCTAGCCTCTCACACATCAGATTCAGAGGGAACATGCAGAGCACATATGAGATCCATGGAACACTGTCTGAGAAGTCAGTTTTATGACAAGCAGACATCTTCAGATGCATCTTGACTTCCACATCGAGCAGTTTCTCCCTGAGGCACATCTGCTTCCCCCACAGGGAAGACCTCCGTAAAACTGATTACCTGAAACCCCATTTTCCTAGGATAGATCTAAAGTTTGCTTTCTCGACTAACTACAAAATCCTTTCTTATCTATTAACTGTTTAAAATTGTCTGAAGTTTGTTGAGAGCTCAAGAATTTGAGAGCCACATAGAAAAAGGTTCAAGTTGATGTGATCCTTCCGTTTTTTGCCCCTTGTCACCCCTCTTCCCACAGCCCGATCTGGCCACTCGATGGAGGACATCCCAGACCTCTATAACCTTCACCGAAGTACTGACAGCTTAAAAATTACAGTGACTGGTTCAGTCATTATTGTAAAAATCGGTTTGAGTTAAACCAAATAATAAATACCCTTAACAGAAAAAAAAAAAAAAAATGGGAAAACTGCTTCATCACCGGTAAAAAAATACATAAAGTATGTAAATGATTCTAATGGACTTCAGCAAACTCTGGCTTCTCCCGGGATGATGTCACCAGAGTACAGAAAATCATACATTTATGAAACAAAAATCACCACCCACATGTGAACACATTAATGCCAGGCAAATGCATCTGTTTTCCAGAGCCACACAGTCATGAGAAGCCAGACAGGACTCAAGCAGTAGCAAAGCACTTGGCAAGGGGTGCGGACTCCCGGATGAGAAAGTCTGGCGGCAAGTGAGTTCTAGAAGCAAACTGAAGGAAAAGGGCCCATTTCACATGCCCTGGGGATCCCATTCTATTCCTAGCTGAGACTAAGAATAGACGACCACAGCAGAACCTGTCTGTGTGGGGCCACATTCATGACCTGAAACATGAGGACTTCCACAATGTTTGTGCTTTGGGATGGAGGCTGCAGAAGGGTGACCTGTTCCCAAGTCATCACAAGTGCAAGTTTCCACCAAAGTCCATTTTATACCAAGTTCCAGCAGCCGTCTGGGACGGTCTGTGCCTCGTGCCCTGCTTCCGGAGTTACCCCTAGAAACAGAGCAGTGCCTGCTTACACTTTATAGTCTCGTAAGCAAGTTTCTCAGGCAACAATGCTCAATTTCAGGGAGAAAGGTGATGGGCATTAGGGACTACAAAGAATATAATTCAAATCTTTACTTTTTTAAACAACAGCAACGTAAATATAAATAGTAGCCCACACTCTTTCAAAGAATCTCTCTCTCATAGGAATCTTTAAAAAGTCCAATTATCTTAAATAGGAGAAAAACTTTGCTGAGCTTGACGGTATTTTCTTCAGGTTTCAGGAACGTGAGCGTCTCCATCAAGTCACCCCCTCTGGTGACTCAGAGTGCAACCCAGGCCAGCGGCAGCATCGCTGGGTGCTCATGATAGACAGGATATCTGTCTCGGCACCAGACCTATGACTCAAAGTCTGCATTTTAGCAAGACCCCAGGTGATTAATGTGCACGTGAACGTTAGAGAAGCATTGTTCTAGATTGTAAAGGAGAAAGGTGTAATATCAACCCACATGAGAGAGACTTGAGTTTTGAAACAACATAGAACCTAGAGAGTTTGGTAAAATAGTTCAATGTCCTGACATGAAATAATTTGGAGAATCTAAAATTGATAAAGCTGTTCTAGAATACTGATTTTCTAATGGAGTATGTTCCTGTCATGAAAAGGGTAACGTATCCTAAAATATTCTTCATAAATTAGCTCATTAGGCATTTATGAATTTTTCTTCCCACACTCTTTTTTAAAAAACTCTTTTCCCTCCAAATTATGCTACCATATATAGGATTAATCACATTGCACCAGTTAAAGATATATTTTCTGAAAATATTTAAAAATTTTATTATTGCAATATTCTGTTTACAAAGAAAATTTGGATGGTAAGCAGTCAAGTATGGCCTTTTTAAAAAATTGAAAGATAATTTACATAGATCATTGTTTTAGCTTTAGATGAACACATAATAATTTGAGAAATATACATATTGCAAAATAATCACAATAAGTTTAGTTATCATTCACAACACAGTTACAAATATATCATGGATGTGTGACAGACACTTTAAAGATATACTCCCTTAGCATCTTTCAAATATGTCATATGGTATTATTAACTATAGTCACCATTCTGTCAATTATGTCCTCAGCGATGTAGTACGTCCTACAAACTGCAAACCTTTTGACCACCTTCACTCAGCTCAACTAACACCCCTTCTCCCCATCCTCCTCGACTCCGCTCCATCTCTGGCACCCACCAAACTTTTCTCTGTATCTGAGTTCATTTTTTTAAGCTTCCACATATAAGTGATATCATAAAGTATTTGTCCTTCTCTGCTTTATTTAACCTGGCATAATGCTCGAAGGTCCATCTGTGTTGTCACGAATGGCAGGATTTCCTTTTTTATGGCTGAATAACATATCATCAGATGATGGAATCTATATAATGGGCTATACAATTATGTATAATATTCATTATACACTTAAATGTACCACATTCTATAATATATGTATGTATATAGTATATACACAGACAATATATTTTCATTTTATGGTATATATATATGTACAATATTTTCTTTATCCATTTATTCACTGACGAATATTTAGGTTGTTTTCACGTCTTATTGTAAATAATGCTGCAATGAACACTGGTGTGCAAGTGTATTTTCAAAACAGTGATATCATCTCCTTTAGATAAATACCCACAAATGGAATTGATGGGTAAGTTATTTCTATTTTTACTTTTTTCAGGAACCTCCATACTATTTTCCATATGGTACACTAATTTACATTCCCACCAATAGTGTACAAGGGCTCACCTTTCTACTGTCATATCTTTTTGAAGTAGCCATTCTAACAGTTGTGAGATAATCTCTCTTGGTGGTTTTGATTTGCATTTCCCTGATGTTTAGTGATTTTGAACACCTTTTCATACATCTGTTGGCAATTTCTATGTCTTCTTTAGAAGAATGTATATTCACATTGTCCATTTTTTTTTTTTAAAGTGAGGTGTAATTTACATATAACACATCAGTTTCGGGTATACAATATACTTAAATAAGATTTGTACATTTGCAAAATTATCGCCACGAATAAATCTAGTTAGCATTCATCACCATACAGATATAATTCTTTTCTTACTATGAAAACTTTTAAGGTCTACTCTTAGCAACCTTCAAATATGCAATACAGTATTATTAACCATATTACCATGCTGTGCTTTACATTCTGTGACTTATTTGTAACTGGAAGTTTGTACCTTTTTGACCTCCTTCACCCATCTCACTCACCCCTGCCACCCTCCTCGGCACCCAGTAATCTGCTCCCTGCATCTAAGAGTTGAGTTTTTGTCTTTTCAAGAGACCACATATAAGTGAGATCATATGCTATTTGTGTTCTCTGTCTTACTGCATTTAGCCAAATGCCCTCGACGTCCATCCATGTTGTCACAAACAACAAGATTTCCTCCTTTTTTTATGGCTGAATAATATCCCATTGTATATGTACCACTGGTTCATTATCCACTTATCTATTGATGAACATGTAAATCACTAATTCCATTTCACTATGATCTTTTCCCCAGGCTTTATCTTGTTCTTTCATTTGGAACATGTTCCTTTGTTTCTTATGTTTCTTGACCTTGTTGGTTTCTAGGTGTTCAAGGAAACAGCTCTCCCAGTCCTAAAGCAGCACCCTGGTGTAGGGATATAACTTACTGTTCAACCAAGCCCTAGTTCTTGGTTGTCTCTCAAACCTTTGCGATTGTCCAAGCTGCTGACTTTGTTCTCAGTGGCTCTCAGGAGTTGAGGGTATTGTCAAGACTTGTCAGTGTCCAAGAGAGGAAGACCCCAGTCAGCACCTAGGCTGATTGGAAGCCAGTCCCTCGGGTGGCAGCTTAGAAAGCATGCAAATAAACCTCCTTCAGGGGAATGCTGGGCACTGGACACTTTGGGGTGCTCCCTCTGTATGGGGCCCTATGGCGATAGTTAAGAGCCATTGCTTTATTTGTTACTGTCCTGTTGACCACCAGGGCCGGTTATCAAGGGATATGTCCTATGGGTAACAGCCACAAAAGCTGCGGCGTCAGCCATATACACAAGCTCCTTTCCCAGAGACATGTACAACCTGGGGCTGGGCAGAAGGAGAGTTTGAAGATGCCTGTCAGTCTGCCAGTCTCTGGAGAGGACTGTCTTGGGCTCACAAACATGTGTCTCATTAGAAGCCTGTTCCTTAGGCCACAGCTATGCAGATAAGCTAAAAGGCCTGTCACAGAAAGACTGGGATGACTTCAGTCGCCACCTCTGTGCTGTGTCCTGGACTGGGCAGCCGGTTAACAACGGTCAGTTTGTTACAGTCCTGTGTGACCTGCAGATATAAGCCCCACGGGCCACTTGATAGCTGCATGAGCTTCTTTCCTGGAGCTGCTGGCAATATGGAGTCCAGCAGAGGGACAGAGGAAGACAGCGAGGTGTCTGGAGAGGACCGCAGTCAGCCATTTTTTAAAGAGAAGCCTGTCCCTCAGGCCTCAGAGATGTGGCTACGCTAATAGGCCTCCTTCCAGAAAGACTGGTGGCACATTTCAGTTGGCTGCCTCTGTGCTGTGTCCTGGGGTGTGGCCTGTTAACAGGTCCTTCTCTGTTATGGCCTGCGGGACCTGCAATGTCAGCCTCCCTGGTCACGAGTGCCAGGCAATCAAGCGGTGTTCCCTGGGTGGCAGCTATAAACGCCAAAGCCCCGGATGTGTGCACAAGCTCCCTTCTGAAAGATACCAGCAGCTGAGAGCAGGCAGAATGACAGCAGGAAGATGGGGCCCTCCAGCCTCCACGGGCTTTTAAGAGTATTTCAGCTGGGTTAGGTGAGGGTGACATTAGATACCTGCCCTTCAGCCTAAAGCTTTTAAGAGAAGCAAACAGATCTCTTCCACAGAAAGACCAGGCATTTCAGTCAGCTGCCTCTCCACTGGACCCTGGGGGGTTATCCACATGGGCACTTCAGGAACTGTTTCTTGATTCGCTATAACCTTATAGACATAAGCCCCATTGGCTTTCAAAGCTAGATGTGTTTGCAGACCCATCTGTCAGGTGTAGGTCTTAAAAGATGGGGTGCCAGATGTGGGGTTCAAACATTTTTCTTCCCACGAAGCTCAGAATTGAGTTTCCGCCTGACTGTTACGACGTTTGGGGAGGATTTTATGGTGAGATACTATCTCAGTCTCTCCTACCCATTTTGATGTACAATTTTGTGTTTTTTAAAAGTAGGCTCCATGCCTCATGTGGGGCCTGAATTCACAAACCCAAGATCAAGAGTCAGAGGCCCCACCGATTGAGCCAGTCAGGTGCCCCTTGATGTGGGTTTTTTATCCACCAAATGTGTAGGAGTTCATCAAGTTAGTTTTCAGATTTCTTCCAGAGGGAATTGTTCTGTACGTAGCTATAGATTCTATGTGTTTGAGAAAAGGTGAGTTCAGGATCCTCTTATGATGCCATCTTAAACCAGAGGCTCAGGTTACAAGACCCATTAACTGGCAACTACAGAGAGTTTAAGTAATACTTGCTAAGGACCCAGTAAGTATTTTGACACAGAGAATTTAAGCAAAAAAGGAAAGTAAGAAGCAGAAGGCTATTTTGTTTTGCTTTCTCGAGAAGTTATTTCTAGACAAAACCTTTGGACTTGTAAAATTATTCCACCATTTCCTTCTCATGCTATGGTGTATATGTACTAAAAAATATACTACTGATTGAGAAATCCAATATGCATATCATGTGTTCTAAAAATATAAGATTGAAGATTCAAACAAATGCACTATGGTTTAAAAATAATAACCAATAATATAAAAAAGTTTGAGTCCTTTATGTGTAAAGAATATACTTTTTTTTAAAGATTTTATTTATTTATTTGACAGACGGACAGAGATCACAAGCAGGCAGAGAGGCAGGCAGAGAGAGGAAGGGAAGCAGGCTCCCTGCTGAGCAGAGAGCCCAATGTGGGGCTCCATCCCAGGACCCTGGGATCACGACTGAGCCGAAGGCAGAGGATTTAGCCCACTGAGCCATCCAGGTGCCCCTAAAGAATCTGTTTTGTTTTTTTTTTATATAGCCTAAACCAGACGATTAATAAAAAAGGCAAATTATATCATAAAACCATGAATACCAAGAGCCTTAAAATTATTAGTGGTTTTTTTTTTTTTTTTTAGATTTTATTTACTTAATTTGTCAGAGAGAGAGAGGGAGAGAACACAAGCAGGGTCATCAGCAGGCAGAGGGAGAAGGAGAAGCGGACTCACTGCTGAGCAGAGAGTCTGAGATCATGACCTGAGCTGAAGGCAAACAATGACTGAGGCACCCAGGCATCCCTAGAATGATTAGGTTTCATGTTAGAGGTATTTCCCAAGCTACCTGGAAAGGAAATTACTAAAAATCACTAAAAAATCAGACATTTCAAAGCACCTAATCTTGGTCTATGCTCCAGGATTTGTTCTAAGTCTCTTACTAAATTGAAAGACATTTCATTAAAATTTTAAGTTTGATATTTAAAAGCCCTATTCTCGATAGGAGATATGTACTTATACACTTTTTTTTCCTATTATAAGCCTCCCCCCTTTTTTTTTCAGTTTTATAAATTAAAAACAAAGATAAAGTTAATGAGGTGCTTTGTAAATCTTACCCCTCAGTAATGTTAAGTTTAATCCCATCAGTTTTACTGAAACCCTGTAAATTAAGAGAACATAAGAGGGAAATCAAATAGTGCTGTTTTCCCTTCCCTAGTTCAACAAGTATAAATAAAAGCTCTACATAAAAACAAATCAAATTGGGTATTTGAATGAGAACCTACATAGCTTCTTACAATTACCTAAGTTACCCAGACATATGGAAACTTTCATCATAAAAATTTCAAGGACTACAACTGTCCAAGCCTCCACCGTGGGTGGTTCTAAATTTAATCTTGACCACTAGTCCAATGTAGGACACAGGGTAAACCTAGGTCCATGATTTGCTACACAACTTAAATCTCAAATCCCACCGAAATGTTTCTTGTTAGGGAACAGCTGCGGCTACTCTGCAAGGAACCCTCTGACTGCAGGAACCTTAACAGCAGCCCGAGGCGGTTTCAGTAAACACAAGCAAATGGGATGGGCCGCTCATGCAGGCACAGATTCTGGAAAGGCGGTATGCGGGACAAACAGAAGAGCTGCACGAGAGGATGTCAAGAGTGAGCAGGACCATGAGTTAAAAGAACATGCTTTTATTTACCCTTTCTTTCCCCTTTGAAAACATCTATACAGGCAGGTGCAAAGTACGGCAAGGCCAACAACTGCAAGAGACCAGGAGACAAAGGACATAAAACTTGGAAAGCTGGGTGTCAAGATTTAAGATTTAGCAGCAGAAATAAGTAAGTGCTGGTTGCATTGCAGTCGTTAGAAAATGTTATTTTACTTAAGCACCTATCTATTCATGTTCCCTCCGGACTCTCTTACTATCTAAGGCCCATTCCCTGGAGTCACTGGACTAATCCACAGGAAGCCAGAGAATAATCCTTGCTTCGTTTAGAAAATTACCCGAAGCATCTCTGGGACACAAACTCGTGCCCAATCATCCTGAAAACACATGTAACGTTCAGGGTTTGTGACTAAGTGGACGTGTACAGTATAAAAGACTACACATTCGCCAGCAAAACGCAGTGTGTCATACCAAGGTCAGGCTGTTCTAGACTGGGGGACTTCATTTCAAGCTATAGAAACTGAAAAGTTATTTAAAAAATAATGCACTTCTTTGCAGTTGTATTTTGATTAAGTGGCATCTTGTTCGGGCTACTTACGAAGAGTAAGAACAATCACAGTGATGATGCCTGCATCTGAGAAAAAAAGAAAACTGTTTGAAGACTGAGCACACAAGGGTCCCAGATGGTAGATGCATTTAATTTGGATCAGATCATCTAATGCCATGTCAGAGAAGTCGCTCCCCAGTCTAGTTTCAGGGTGAGCGCTAGCGTGTCCAGCTCATTCTGATCAGAGAATCCTTCTAATCAGATTCCAGGGTTAGAATCCCTCTTGCAAAACTCTTCACTGGAACTTGACTTTTCATGGCTTTGTGCTGTTGGAGCTGTACCAGGTTACTTCGTAAAGCTCACCAGGACTATCAGAATTCCCTAGATTAGAGGAAATGACCTACGGGTCTCCATATACAGTACCACTTAGGTTTAGCATGTTAAGTGGACTACTAAAATTTAAACTCCAAATGTCCAATTTTGTGAAACTTGGTTCCTTCCTTAACTACCAATGATTGAAACACAATAGATATGTCCACATAGAACTCCAAGGCCTCATAATGCAGAGTAATTAGTAGCCAAAATAATACCTAATTCCTCAAAGTCTTCAAGTGTTAGTCGGTCACTGGGCTCCGGATAGCCTAGGGGAAAAAATAGAAATAAGTTAAAAAAGAAAGATAGCCAAAAGCTTAAAGGTCCATAAATTCACTGGTTTTATTTTTTGCTTTTGTATGAAACCACTTTTCATTTCATTTTCCTTAATGGTTATAAATAAAAGTGCTCTCATCAATTATAAATTTATATTTGATGTCTTCAACAATATTCTTCCTGTCCACTGATATTTCCTGTGACAATAGTCTGTGGTATAGGAAGCAAACTTATCATTGCCACATCCTCAAAATTATCCTGAATTCAACATGATTCTACTTAAAATTAAAAAAATAGAGGAGGACTTTGAAACAATTTAGAAGCTGATCTGGAATAGAAAGTCTCTTCAACATAACAAAAGCCACTTATCAAAAACCCATGGCTGACATCAAATTTAATGGTGAGGGACTAAAGTTTTTCCCTTAAGACCTGGAACAGGGGGTGCCTGTTCTGGGTGGCTCAGTTGGTTAAGCAACTGCTTTCATCTCAGGTCGTGATCCTGGAGTCCCAGGATCAAGTCCTGGGATCGAGTCCCGTGTCTGGCTTCCTGCTCAGCAGGGAGTCTGCTTCTCCCTTTGACCCTCTCCCCTCTCCTGCTTTCTCTCACTCACTCTCTCTCTCTCTCAAATAAATAAATAAATAAATAATCTTAAAAGAAAAAAAGATCTGGAACTGGACAGGGTGTCTGTGTTTGCCACTTCTATTCCATATTTCTGATATAGAAATTCATATCAGAACTAGTTGAAAAAGAAATAAAAAACATCTAAATTAGGAAGAAATAAAATGATCTCTATTCATAGGTGACATGATCTTTTACATAGAAAACTCTAAAGATTAAACACACATACACACAGTCCTGGTGGAATGAATAAATGAATTCATTAAAGTTGCTGGATACAAAATCAACAGGCAAAAATCAATTGCATTTCTACACACTAACAATAAGCAACCTAAAAAGGAAATTAAGAAAACAATTCCATTTATAACTGAATCAAAAAGAGTAAAAGACTTTGGAATAAACATGACAAAGGAGGTAAAGGACTTGTTACACTGAAAAGTATAAGCTAAAGCAGAAAGGAATTTAAAAAGACATAAATAACGGGAAAGCAAACCCTGTGTTTGTGGATTGGGGGACCTACTAAAGTTAAGATGTAAACATGATAAGAAATAATCTACAAATGAAATGCAACCCCTATCAAAATTCTAATGATGGTCTTTGTAGGAAAAGAAAAATCCATCCGAAAATTCATATATAATCTCAAGGAACTAGGAACAGTCAAGGCAAACATGAAAAGAGAAAGATGAAAGGACTCATATTTCCTGATTTCAAAACTTACTATAAAGCTACAATAACCAAAACAGAATGGTGCTGGCATTCTAAAGACATTCTAAAGACAGACCTACAGACAAATGGAACAGAAGCCACAAAATAAATCTTTGGATATGCTGTTAAGTAATTCTCCACAAAGGTGCTGACAAACTTCAGTAGGGAAAGAACAATCTTTTCCACAAATGGTTTTGAAAACTGGATAACGACATACACAAAAGGATGACTTTTAACACTTGCCATTCACCAAATACAAAAGTTAACTCAAAATGGATCAAAGACCCTAAAAATTTAAAACTATAAAACCCTCAGAAGAAACTAAGACTACAAGCTTCATGATGTTGCACCTGGCAATGATTTATTGAATTTGACACCAAATGCACAGGCAACAAAAGAAAAAAACAGATAACTTAGACTATAACAAACATAAAAAAATCTGTACATCAAAGGACACTAGCAATAGACTGAAAAAGCAACCAACAGAATGGGAGAAAATATCTGAAACTCATATAATAAGGGATTAATATCCAAAATATAAAAGGAACTCCTAAAATTCAAAAACAAAACAAAACAAAACACAATCCATCAAAAATGGACAAAGGACTTGAATAGACTTTTCTCCAAAAAAGATACAGAATGCCAATATGCACAGGAAAAGATGTGCAACACATTACTAATTGTTAGGGAAATGCAGATAAAAACCATGATGAGATTCTACCTCATATATTACCTAACACACAGTATGATCATTATTTTCAAGAAGCAGAAAATAGTTGGTGGGAATGCAAGCTGGTGTAGCCACTGTGGGAAACAGTATGGAGGCTCCTCAGAAAGTTGAAAATAGAGCTACCCTACCACCCAGCAGTCGCACTACTGGGTATGTACCGTAAAGATACGAATGTAGTGATCTGAAGAGGCTCGTGCACCTGAATGTTAATAGAAGCAATGTCCACAATAGCCAATCTATGGAAAGACCCTAGATGCCCATCAACAGATGAATGGATAAAAAAGACGTGGTATAAATATAGACAATGGAACACTATGCAGCCATCAAAATAAATGAAATCTTACCATTTGCAATGATATGGATGGAACTAGAGGGTATTATCCTGAGCGAAATAAGTCTACCAGAGAAAGACAATTGTCATATGATCTCCCTGATATGAGGAAATTTGAGAGGCAACATGGGGGGTTTGGAGGGTAGGGAAGGAAAAAATGAAACAAGATGGGATTGGGAGGGAGACAAACCATAAGAGACTCTTAGTCTCACAAAACAAATTGAGGGTTGTCAGGGGGAGGGGGTTAAGGAGAGGGTGGTTGGGTTATGGACATTGGGGAGGGAATGTGCTATGGTGAGTGCTGTGAAGTGTGTAAGGCTGATGATTCATAGACCTGTACCCTGGGGCTAATAATACATTATATGCTAATAAAAATAAATAAATAAATGAATGAAATGTAAAAATAAAGCAGAAAATAATACATGTTGGCAGAGGTGAAGAAACTGGAACTTTTGTGCTTTGCTGGTGGGAATGTAAAATGTGTATTCACTGTGGAAGACAGTACTATTGTTCCTCAAAAAAATAAAACACAGAATCATCATATAACCAGTGATTCTATTCCTAGGTATACAGCATCCCAAAACTGCTAATAGGGACTCAAAATTAAAAATTTTCTATTTTCAAGTCTATCATTGAAAAACAGGATTCAAACATTTGGAAGCCAATATGCAGAGAAACATTACTCAGAGTAGCCAAAATGTGGAAAGAACCCAGATGTCTATCAACAGATGAATGAATAAACAAAATATACAAAACAATCTATATTATTCTGCCATAAAAAGGAATAAAGTTCTGATCTATGCTACAAGGTGGATGAACCTTGAAAACATTATGCTAAATAAAATGATTCAGAAATAATTCCATTTCAAGAAGTACCTAGACTAATCAAATTCATAAAGACAGAAAACGGAATTTTTACCAGGGCTGGGTGATGGAGGGAACTGAGAGTTATTGTTTAAAGACTATAATGTTTTAATTTGAGGTGATGAAAAGGTTTTGTAGACAGGTAGTAGTGATGGTTACAAACAATGTGGATACAATAATGCCTTGAAATGTATACTAAAACAGTCCAAACATTTCTGAAAAGGAAGTATTCTGCCAGAGAGTAAAGCAGATCATAGAATGGAAAAAAGTGATTTAATGCTGTTACGAGAATGGTCAGAGTTCAAGGAAACAGAAAGCTGACTGGAACACCTATGAATTTAATGACAAAAAAATTGGCACTTGAAAACAGTTGGAGAAAGAACAACTTATTCAACAAATGATACTTTGCCACTGGGTGGGTATGGGTAGAGGAGAGAGGAACTGGATTTCACTCCAGACACCGTAATGAATTTCAGATGCACTAATGACTTAAAGGCAAAGACTGCAATCAGAACTCACGGTTGAAATGTTTAGGAAGTTGTAGCATGAGGAAGACATAAAGTTTTTATAAGAAAGACACAACATAAATAGCCACTAGAGAAAAGATCATTACATCCATTAATCCATCTACCTACTGATGTAAAATTTCTATATATGTAAAAGACCACTAACAGAACAGTTAAATAAATAAATACAGTATACATTTCAAAGTCATCCTGAAAAGAATAACAGTGAATCTAAATATAATCCCAATATAAAACATTAAGTAGAAAAATTGTAAGTTTCAGAAAAATATATACAATATGATATCAATTTTGTTGGAGATAAAAGAAAAAATACTCAACTGTATGTATAATTATACATCTAAGGAATGCTGATGCACCTAAACTAATGAGGAGACTCGAGTCTATTAACCGGGATTAATTCAGGTAATAGACTAGAGAGAAAGAAGTATAATTCTTTACATGTCTATTTTCATAGTGTTTGAAAATTTACAAAAACATATTCATATACCACTCATGCAACAAAAAGTTATAAAAAGCAATCTAGGGGCACCTGAGTGGGTCAGTCAGTTAATCGCCTGCCTTTTGCTGAGGTCATGATTGGCAGCGGGGGGTGGGGGTGTCTGATGGAGCTCTGGGTCAGGCTCTCTGCTAAGTTCCCTGCTTCTCCCTCTCCCTCTGCTCCTCCCCTCTCCTCATGCACTCTCTTTCCCTCTCCCTCATATAAATAGATAAAATCTTTAATAAGAGCAATCTATAATTAGTAGCATGCAATAAACAATCTTAAAAGAAACTGACCAGTGAAAAGGCCAAAAACCCCCTGAAAAAATGTTCACTTCATAAGAAAAAGGCTTTAACTTAAAATGAGCTCTCACAAATCAACAAGAGAAATATTTTAGAAACTTAATTTTTAAAAAATGAGCAAAAGTGGATAAATCAATGTTAGAACTAAAAAAGTTCAGCTTCATTGATAAATTCTACAAATGCAAATTAGAACAAGACATAACTTTGTACTCATCACCTTATCAAGTTGTTAACAACAAAAGCAAGAGAAAGAATTAGTGTACCTGGGTACTTTGAAACTGGAGGATTGGTTGCATAAGTAGGTTTGAAACCTGGAAAAATAAATTTGATTCAATTCACCAGCCTTATCATTATAAAATTATGGATTTAATATTACTTTCTTATTTTTTATTTAAAAATATCCATTACTTCTCAAAATGAAAAACACACCTGCTTTCCAAACTTTGGAATTCTACTTCTTGGAATTTAACTTAATAAATATTTGCACAAGTACATAAGCATGCATATATATAAGAATGTCCACCATAACCTTGTGTTTTATACGGAAATCCTAGAAGTTAACTGATAGTAAATTATAAAAATAATGTGCTCAGAGTAAACACACATATCTTTAAAAAAATACCATCCAGGTAGTATCATACTACATAAGAAGTTGTATCTTTTTATCTGCCTAGTATTTCTTGGGCCTTTTAAAAAATATTTGCACATTTAGATCTGCCTTAACACCATTATATGTTGCTGATGCTTTTGATATAGTCTTTTTCTAACCAATGATAAAAAATGATTAACAATCCCACAGGGAGTTTTGATTTTATTTTTTTAAAAGATCCTTATAGTTTCTCTTCACAAGCTTTTTCTCACAATTCTTTCAAAAACTAAACTTTAGGGGCACCTGAGTGGCTCAGTCAGTTAAGTGTCTGCCTTTGGCTCAGGTCATGATCTCAGGGTCCTGGGATCTTACCCACATCAGGCTCTTTGCTTTGAGGGGACCCTGCTTTTCCTTCTTTCTCTGACCCTTCCCCCACTTGTGATTTCTCTCTTTCTCTCAAATACATAAGTAAAATCTTCAAAAAAAAAAAAAAACCTAAACTCTATTGGTGTTTTATAAACTCTTTCTGAAATGCTTATACTTCAACTCCTTCAAAAGAGCATATCAACAAACACTGCACCACAGTGTATATGTCCACAAGGCCCATGTGAGTAAACATGAATGGGTCAAGGAGTATAAATTTCATATGCAATCTTATCAGTCCACCAAAAAAGTATTTCCTTCCCTCCAAACCTCACAGCACTCAACTGAAGTACACAAGGAGGCTATCAGGTACTAGGTTTATAGGAATTATAAAAAGTAGTATTCTCATTACCACATTAATATGCATAATTCTCCCAAATCTTTAAAATAGTACAGCCATAGAAAATATACAAATTAAAAGCCAGTATTCATGATCTGTTTGAGTTCAACACCTCCATGAAATCGTAAAGTCCACAGAAATGAGGTAACTTGAATAAGCAGAGCCAAACTAGGACCCTGATGAGGTTAGCCCAGGCTAATGCTCTTCCCACTATTCTGTTGTCTCGTGTTTTCTGAGACAGAGAGAGGCCAGAGAGAGCAGCCCTCAAATCAGGAAGATATTTCCTTCCATTAGAGCAAAATCAGCTTCCAAGTCTTACGTAGAGTAGCTGACAAGTAGTCCCTGCAACAAATCCTCCATTTCATTTTAATGAACGATTTTTCCTGCCTTTTGGTTGCTTTGAAATTTAGGTTCAATTGCCAAATAAAAATGCCTAATGAAAACAAAAACAATAATTGTATGAAGTGGCAAGTACTGGGGATAAGGGAAGACATTCAGGCCTTTTTCTGGAGATAGCAGAAATTTCCCAGTTTAAATTGTGCTACATAGAAACAAAACCAAAACCAAAACACTAAACTGGTTGCAGTCCAGCAACTGAGACATAGTCCTGGATCAGGAAGACACTCTAAAGGAGCCAACAGATCACCTTTAAAAGGAATAAAACAGCAAAGTCAATGACATGTTAAAAAATAGAAGCCCTAGAGGTACCTGGGTGGCTCAGTGGGTTAAAGCCTCTGCCCTCAGCTCAGGTCATGATCCCAGACTCCTGGGATCGAGACCCACATCAAGCTCTCTGCTCAGCTGGGACCCTGCTTCCATCTCTCTCTCTCTCTCTCTCTCTGCCTGCTTCTCTGCCTAGTTGTCATCTGTCTGTCAAATAACTAACTAAATCTTAAAAATAAAATAGAAGCCATAGACCTTCCTCTTCACTAGTTTTAATCTGAGTGATGCTATAAGTCATATGAGCTACCCTTAGAAGCTTCCTAAATGCCAGGCACTGTGCTAAGTGCTAAATGTATCCCATTTACACTCTATGTAACTTGCCCAAGTTTACATACATTTTTAAATCTGCAAACTATGCCAGATAGTTTTAGAATAACTATATATAACAACCAAAATGGCTATAAACATGTCCTTCATCCTTTCATTACTAACAATGATGAATGAGTGTAAATCAAACAACAGTAAAGGATTTTTTGTTAACATACGCAGGAAGGACTAATGTGAATGACTCAAAATTGGAGGTTTTACATTGGGAGAAACTGATACTGAAAAACCAAATAACGTAGAATCAACTACTTGGGCATTACCGCTTTCATTTATATGAATTATACCTTTCATTCTTGACTTATTCATGTAAAAATTCTCATGCTTCAATTGATTTTAAAAGTGGTCCCTATACATTCTTAAAAATACTACCCAAGAGAAACTTATATACCTGTGTGATGTACATGATGTGTTAAGACCTTCTGAAAACATACAAAATCACAACACAGAAATCATCTCGTGCCTCCATCATGGGAATAAACACAAGATAGAGTTAAATACTAAAATTTCTTCTTTTCAATGATTCAATATCATTGATATTGAATGATGCCAAAGAAATAATAAAAGCTAACACAAAAAGATGGAAAAAGACATTTGTACCTCTGATACATTTTGGCGTCTCAGGCTCCCAAGTACTACTCCCACCACAGAACACTGGGTTGCTGCCATTCAGATAGAAGCCTGGGAAGCATTCAAATAGAACTGTATCTTGGTAGGAATATTTGTTTTTGATTCCTGATACCATTCTTCCATGTTCAACTACTGGATATTCACATTTGACCACTGAAAAATGGAGAAATTAATGGAAAGCTGCTTGAACACAGCAGCAGAAAAAAATAGCACAAGGTAATAATTTCCAGCAGGGAGAAACATACAAGGTATGAAAGCCCAGGTGTTAATTAAAAGAAAAAATAAACCACCAAACAAACCTGTATGCATATATATATATTTTAGCTCTTGCGAAACAGATTTAGAGAAATCCAGTAACTTTTTTCCACCCCCAAAAGACTAGCATTACAGTTTATTGGCTTTCCTACACTTTTTTCCCATTACTGACAAGGTTTGAGAAAGGCCTGCCCACCACATACAAATCTGGGGTAAGTTCAAGAGCAACTTTTAATGTTCTTTGCCGTACGGGTTTTTTTCAAGGTCATATTGACACTGATCTCAGTAGCCTGGTTTTCTAGAAAGGTGGGAAACACCTTCTGAGAAGGCAATACTTGAGCTCAAAGTTAAAAGTTGAAAACCAGGCAGCCATGCAAAGAGAGGCAAAAAGGAAGTTCTCAGGTAGCAATAACATACACAAATGGAATGTTCAAGAAATGGAAAGGCCAGTGGAGTTAGGGCAGCGTTTTCCAAACATCTTGGCCGGCAATCCAGAGATCAAACAACACATTTCTTGGTGTAAACCAGTATATGAGCACACAGGCCTGAAATACAAGTTAGTCTCATACCAGAGGACTCTGCTAGTTTCCATTCTACTCTCCCTCTTAAGAAGTACACACGGGTCATGACCTCACAGATTGATTTCAGAATCGACTCATGGGCTTGGGAGAATTTGGAAACAAAACCACAGGGCTGAGCAGTGAGTATGACAGAACATGTTATGATATTAAATCCGAGCAGTAGATAAGGGCCGGAGAGTCCTCAACCAGAGGACTGCTCTTCCTCTGTTCCCAGGGATTCTGACTTTCCAGCAGCTGTCCTTTCCCTTTAGCCTGAGGAAAATCCAGTAGCAATTCCTATAGCGCAGGTTGGCTCGTGATTCTCCTGGCTTGGGTTTAGCTCCAAAGGTGTCATTTCCTCACCTTCTGATTTGAAAGATTTCCCCTTGACAGAGAATTCTAGATGAAGTGCTGTGGGGTTTTTCCAGCAGCCTAGCAGTTACTGTCTTCCAGTCTCCAGCATTCCTCAGGACAAGTCAGCTGTCACTCTTACTCCAGGCGATGGTGGGGGGTGGGGAGGACAGTGTGACATGTGTTTCTTCTCCCCTCTCCCTGACTGCTTTTCCCTGTACACCTTTTGTTTTCAGTCACTTGACCCTGAGGGGTTCTTGGTAAATGAAAACAATGTATTTGTCCTGCTGGGGTCACTGACTTTCTTGGTTCTGTGAGGTTATTGTTTGGGGACAAATGTGATTAATATTTGGCCCATGTTTATTCAAATTGGTGTCTACCCTGTTCTTTCACCTCTTTTTGAAGCTCCAACAGCCTGTATGTTTGACTTCTTGCTACTCTTCCACAGGTCTGTAAGTCTCTCTCTCTTTCTAGTATTTCTTTTCAAATCATATTCTCCTGACTTCAGGTTCACCGATTTTTGCGCTGTTGTGCTAGATGGTTGTTAGTGGCAATAATGGCTTTCTTTATGTCAGCTAGACACAATTTCCATACAGTAAAACTCATTCTTTTAAGAATACAGCTGTATTAGGGCTGACAAATGCAAATAATCATGTAATTACCACAATAAAAACACAGACAAGTTCCATTACCCCCCAACACATCCTCATGCCCCTCTGTAATTGACCCTATACACCCCCCCCCACACACAATCACCTTTACCATCAGCCAAACACTGATCTGTTTTCCATCTCTGTACAGTTGCTTTTCCAGAATGTCGTAATGGGATCACAGCCTCTGACTCTGGCTTATTTCACTCAGCATAATACATCTGAGAGTCATTCGTGCTGCTGCATGGATTGGAGCTCACTCCTTTTTATTGCTGAGTTGCATTCCGCCATCTGGATCTACCACAGCTGCTAATCCATTTCACCAGTTGAAGGACAAGTGGGTTGTTCCCTATCTGGGGTGATTATAACTAAGGCAGCTGAACATTCTTATAAAGGTTCCTATATACACGTTTTCATTTTACTTGGATTGATGAACTATATGGTACATTTAACTGTACAATAAATGAAAAAATGGGTTCCAAGTGGTCATACCACTTTGTATTCCTACGAGCAATGTACGAAAGTTCCAATTGCTCTATACCATTGCTGGTATTTGTTATTAGTCATCTGTTTTTTTTTTTTTGTTTGTTTGTTTTAAAGATTTTATTTATTTATTTGACAGAGAGAGATTACAAGTAGGCAGAGAGGCAGGCAGAGAGAGAGAGGAGGAAGCAGGCTCCCTGCTGAGCAGAGAGCCCGATGCAGGACTCGATCCCAGGACCCTGAGATCATGACCTGAGCCAAGGCAGCAGCTTAACCCACTGAGCCACCCAGGCGCCCTAGTCATCTGTTTTTAATTTCAGTCATTCTAATAGGTGTTTAGTGGTATCTATTTGTGTTTTTAAATTACATTTCTATAACTTCTAATTATATTGAGAAACTTTTCATGTATTTTTTTGCCACCCATATATCATGTTTACTGAAATGGGTCTATTCAAATATTTTTTAAATTTTTTTAAAATTGCTTTGTTTTCTATCTATTGAGCTGTGAGAATTCTTTATGTATCATAGTTAGAAGTCCATTATTAGGTATGTGCTTTGCAAATATTTTCTCCTAGTCTATGTTCATTTTTTCCCATTCTTTTAACACTTCTTTTGTAGATCAGAAGTTTTGAGTTTGGAACATCCAATTTTTTTTTTTTTCTTTAGAAGATCACACTTTATAGATGGTATTTAAAAAATCTTTGACTAGGTCACAAATATTGTTTGTTTTTTTGCAAAAGTCTTACAGTTTTACGTTTTCCATGTAAATCTGTGGTCCAATTTTCCCCCTAAATTTTATTAATTTTTAAAAAGATTTTATTTATTAGGGAGCAAGTGAGCACAAGCAGGGGAGAGTGGCAGAGGGAAAGGGAGAAGCAGGCTCCCCGCTGAGCAGTGAAACCTATGTGGGACTCAGTCCCAGGACCCTGGGATCATGACCTGGGCTGATGGCAGACACTTAACCGACTAAGCCACCCAAGTGCCCCAATTTATTAATTTTTAAGAATTTTTAAAATTTGAGTATAGTTGACACATGTTAGTTTCAGGTGTATAACATAGTGATTTACTATCTCTACATGTTACGCTAGTCTCACAAGTGTAGCTACCACCTGTCACCATACAATATTATTGACTACATTTCCTATGCTACATTTTTATTTCCATGATTTATTCATTCTCTAGTAGGAAGTCTGTATCTCTCCACTCTCCTTCACTGATTTTTTTTCATCTCCCACCTTTCTTTCCTCTGGCAACCATCAGTTTGTTCTATTTATAGGTCTGCTTTCATTTTTGTTTTTTTTAGATTCCATGTATGAGTGGAATCATATGGTATTTTTCTGTCTCAGTCTAACTTATTCCACTTAGCATAGTACCCTCTAGGTCTATCTGTGTTTTTGCAAATGGCAAAAACCTCATCCTTTTTTATGGCTGTGTAATACTCGTGTGTGTGTGTGTGTGCATGTGTTTCATAGCTTCTTTAGACATTCATCTATTCACGGCCATTTAAGTTGCTTCTGTATCTTAACTATTATAAATAATGCTGCAATAAATAGGAGTACATATCTTTTCAAATTAATGTTTTTGTTTTCTTTAGGTAAATGCCCAGTAGTGGAATTATTGAACCTCTATGATCCATTTTGAATAAACTTTGGCTTGTGTTGCTAACTTTGGTCAAGGTTTTTTTTGTTTTTCTTATTGTTGTTTTGTTCTGTTTTTGTGTATGGATGTCTAATTTTGCTATATCATTTGTTAAAAACATTATTGTTTTTCCACTGAATTGTTTATATGCCTGTTGTTTATATACCTGGGCATAGCCCCAATGGGCAAAAAGAAGATGACTTATCAGGTTATGTATATCTCTGGGCGAGCCTTGGTTGGTATTTTGTGTCTTTCAAGGAATTTGTCAATTTCATATATAAGTTATCATATTTATAAGCATAAAAGTTGCTTTTATAATGTAAGTTATCATATTTATAAACACAAAAGCTGCTTTCATAATATTCCCCTATTATTCCCTATTATCCCTTAAATGTCTGTAGGATATTTAGTGTTGTCCTCTTTTTCATTCCTGATATTGGTATATTCCTTTTTTTTTCTTTCAGTCTGGCTATAACTTTATCTATTTTACTGATTTTTCTCCAAGAACCAGGAGTTGGTTTCATTAATTTACTTCTACAGATATTATCTCGTCTGTCTCCTTGATTTGAGTTTAGTCTGCTCTTCTTTTTAAGAATAGAGTATTGGGGCCCCCGGGTGGCTCAGTGGGTTAAGCCTCTGCCTGGGATCAAGCCCCGCATCGGGCTCTCTGCTCAGCAGGGAGCCTGCTTCCTCCTCTCTCTCTGCCTGCCTCTCTGCCTACTTGTGGTCTCTGTCTGCCAAGTGGATGAATAAAATCTTTAAAAAATAAATAGATAGGGACGCCTGGGTGGCTCAGTTGGTTGGACGACTGCCTTCGGCTCAGGTCATGATCCTAGAGTCCCGGGATCGAGTCCCGCATCGGACTCCCAGATCCATGGGGAGTCTGCTTCTCTCTCTGACCTTCTCCTCATTCATGCTCTCTCTCACTGTCTCTCTCTCAAGTAAATAAATAAAATCTTTAAAAAAATAATAATAAAAATAAAAAATAAATAGATACATATAAAGAAGAATAGATTGTTGAGACTTCTGTTTTTCTAACATAACTATTTCATTAAATAAATTTTCTTCTAAGCAATGTTTTTGATGTGTCAAAGTTGCTAATTTGATATGCCATGTTTTCATTTTTATTCAATTCAAAATACTCTCTAAATTCTCTCATGAATTCTTCTTTGACTCAGGGGTTGGTCAGAAGTGTCTTGCATAATTATCAAATATTTGAAGATTTTCTAGGTCATCTGTTTTATTTCTACATTCATTCCATTGTAATCAGTTAATATATTCTGAATAATTTCAATTATTTGAAATTTGTTAAAAATTATCATGCCCATTTTAGAGAATGTTCTATATGCACTTGAAAAGAGTAAATATTCGGGGGTGCCTGGGCTCAGGTCATGATCTTGGGGTCCTCAGATGGAGCCCCATATCAGGCTCCCTGCTCAGTGGGGAGCCTGCTTCTCCCTCTCCCCATCCCACCCATGATCTTTCTCTCTCTCTCTGTAATAAATAAATAAAATCTTAAAAAGAGGGAAAGGATAGTAAATATTTTGCTGCTATTCAGTGCTCCCTTTCTTCTAAGAGTCAAATCCCTTCTAGTGTCTCTCTGTTTTTGATCACTCTCCATTGTTAATATTGTTTTTTTTAATGTTTTGTTCAGAGCTATTCAATCTTGGTGGTTAGAGGGTTCATCTTTTACAATTTATTCTGTAGCCAGAACTCTCAAATACCTTGTAATATAAAAAAATACTTTCTTATTTTTAACCCAGTAGGTGTTGAATTTTTGGGTTCTTTCCAGAAAAAAATTCATAATTCATGCATATACATGGTAGATCACCATATATGAACTAGAATGCTGAGAACAGGTGGGATGAGAAGCAGGGAACTCTGCAACTAGAACTGATTTCACTTGAACCTGTATCAATCTACAAGGGAAGTCAATTTAACAGGAAGAGGAAGCACATACACACCAATTTTGTTTACTTACAGATAAAACTATTTACAAAATTCCAAGTTCAAGATTTACAAATGAAGAAGGAAATAAATGGAAATATCACTACCTTTACACTGAGGAGGGCTATTACTCCACTTGTTATGGTCAATACAAATAAGTTTGCTGTCTCCAACAAGTGAAAATTCATCTGGTCCATTTGAAGGATTACAAGTAAAAGTAATTAATTCATTATATTCAAATAGAGTTCTGTGACTATTGCTGTATTTTCCATTTTTTATTTTTTTAGGTGGATTACAGTAAATCTCTTAAAAAGGAAATAAAAAGAGGAAATAAAGGGCAAAAGGAAAAGTGTTAAGAAAGCAATATAAAGTCCTACGAACTACCTGCAGTACATTCATTAACCATTTCTACAAGCTAGCTGTGAATCTAGTACCTATTTAGGCTTCTACGAGAAAATGAATGATCCCAAATTCAAACCATGCACAAATAAACTTTCAAAACACAAAATTCATTTTCTTAAATACCTATATGAAATACCTATTATTACTTTATAAGGCCATGCTAAGTTTTGTTCTGGTCACCATAAATTCTACTGAAATTTTAATAAGAAGACATGCTTGTGATTGAAAATAAAATTCACTGCTAGCTGAGAAATTCTTTAAATATATCCATTTGCAAATTATACACACACACACACACGCACGCTGAATGAGTGATTCACATGAGTGAATCAATTCAAATGAGTGATTCACAATAATGCCAATGTTCATCCTTATGAACATACAGTGAAATTTTCCAAGGCTACAAATTGTGTGCTTTCACAACATACTGAATCCAGATGTCCTTCTTTAAGCCAAATATTAAAGAGATTCGCAAAAATGTAAAACAATCACGGTATTTTCAGTATCTGTTTCAGAAAATTTATTTTTCATAAAAAATACTGTGTATCTTAATGTATTGGGCTTACTATGATTAAACATGAATGAATAATTATTTTTAAAACTTTTCATTTTTTATTCCAATATAATGAATATCAATAAGCACAGCCCACATTAAGAAAAGTTCTTTGGGATCTTTGTCAATTTAAAAGCATAAAGGGGATCTGAGGCCCAAAAGATTGAGGCTTGCTTATCTAAACTCTAAAATGAAAATTTACTTACTATGACATGTTGGAAATTCATCACCCCAATACACATCATCTCCATGACGGTGACAAATTATAGCTTGTTTTCCAGATAAGTAATAACTGAGAAAAGAAAAACTACTGTTTTCTCTATTAGTTAACAAGATACACATAAAAATGAAAATTTTAATACTGTTGCTTTTCTACACAACAGTAGTTTGAGGAAGAAGTTTCTCAAATAACATATTGTGAAAGTACTAACCATATCTACAATTAATTCAATAGAGTTTATAGGGGTACCTGGGTGGCTTAGATGGCTAAGCATCTGCCTTCAACTTGGGTCATGATCCCAGGGCCCCTGGGATGGAGCCCCACATCAGGCTCCCTGCTGAACAAGGAGCCTGCTTCTCCCTCTCCCTCTGCTTGCCACTCCCCCTGCTTGTGCTCCCTCTCTGTCAAATAAATGAAAAATTCTAAATAAATAAATAAGTAAAATTTCTACATTTGAACCCTCATTGATAAAAAGCAGAGATGTCTAAATAAATCTTCTGTACCTGTCAGTATGGCCTCTTTGCTATCTCCAGCAATCACATTACACATTCATTTCTACATCTATGTTCACACCACTCTTCTCAGTGAAAACAACAACGGAGTAGAGAGAGTAGGCCCTAGAGCTTGCCTATCTGGCTCTGAGTCTCAGCTTTTTGACTCACTTTCTGTCTGAGCTCAGGCAAGTCCCTTAATGGTCCCCTTCCTCAGCTTCCTCATCTAGGAAAAGGGGAACAGTGCACACTTCATGGGATAGTTTCCAGGATTAGATGAGTTAGCCTCTGGTACATACTGAGTGCTTAGGGTAATTTTTAGCTCTTGTTAATATTCTTTAGGTAAGAATATTTTCTGGGGCTAGCTCAGGAATATTACTCAATGAAATATTCTCTTGTGATTTAAATTCATGGTATTCTCTTCTCCTGCTGGACTCTTACCGTAATAAGCATGAATAATTCTATTTTATTTGCTACTTCTCATTTATTATTTTGTTTTGACATGTCTCTATACATTGTGTTACTCAACAAGGCTACAGATTTTTTGAGAAGAGACTATACCTTAAACTTGTTGTCTGCCTAGCAGGCTTGCTCTATGTAACTACTAACTAGATGTTCCAATATTTTTACTTGATCAAATTAAAACAAATAGTTGGTTAAATGGTTTATATAGGATCCAGTTGCCTTTTCTCTACGTTATGGTATTTAGGGAAGGATTCTGGGAAAACACAAAGTAGGAAACACTAACAGTCTGTCTTCTTAGCCAGACAACATCTGCAATGGCAGAATCTGCCTAATGAACTATTTTGGAGCTCAGGAGTCTGATGATGGCTTGCAACTTCCAAGGAAAGACTTGGACAGGTAAATTGCATTGATTTCAGTCAATATCACCTTAGCGCAGTGTCTCCCACCCACAGCAGACAGCTCTGTATGAGTTCCTGGAGCAGCTTAGAAGCAGTTCTGGGGAGCCAGGGTGGGCAAAAAGGACCCTGTCCTCCAAATACTGGGGACCTGTGCTCTTATCACTGAATTCTGAATTCCAATCACAGTGAAGCATTCAAAGAGGTGGGCAGCCACTGTCGTCATACCTACCCCTAACTCTTGTAAGCCCCTTTCTAACTATCTAAAGTGACTTCCAGGGGATGTAAGCATCCAGGACTATTTGCTCCCCACTTCATTTTTCACTTTTTTCCCTTTCCAGAGAGCTAGACATTAAAGACTAGAATATTCAAAACCAACTGCATATGTGAAGAAAGTTAAGAAGTGAGTGTGCGTGCCCAAGGAAAGTCTCTGGAAAGACTGTTAGTTTAAATGTCAGGCTCATAAAATATAGGATGAGCCCAGATGTCCATCGACAGATGAATGGATAAAGAAGATGTGAAACAGATATAGATAGATAGATAGAGATAGAGATAATGGAATATTACTTGCCATTTGTAACAACATAGATGGAACTAGAGTGTATTATGCTAAGTGCAATAAGTCAGTCAGAGAAAGATAAATATTTTATTATTTCATTCTTAAGTGGAATTTAAGAAACAAAACAGATGAACATAGGAGAAAGGAAAGAAAAATAAAATAAGATGCAATCAGAGAGGGAGATAAACCATAAGATACTCTTAACTATAGAAAACAAATGGAGGGTTGCTGGAGGGGAGGTGGAGGAGGGGTGGGGTTACTGGATGTTGGGCATGAAGGAGGGCACTTGGTATAGTTAGCACTAGGAGTTCAATGCAAATGATGTATCACTAAATTCTATCCCTAAAACTAATAATAAAGTATACATAAATTAAATTGATTTTAAATTGACAGTAAATAAAGGTCAGCCTGATCCTCAGCACAGATACCCTACCATAACCACAAAAATATGAACAGTAACAGAAAACATTGGCCCTAGCGAAAGGGAGGAATTCAAATGTCCAGTATTCCACACACACACAAAATTACAAGATACACAGTGAAACTGGAAAGCTTGGCCCATTGAGGAAAAAAAATAAATCAACAGAAACTGTTTCTGAAAAAGACCTGATGGCAGATCTACTAGACAGAGACTTCAAAATAACTTCAAAATAACTATCTTAAACATGCTCAAAGAACTTCTCAAAGGAAGAACAGGAGAAAGTCAATTAAATGATATATGAACGAAATGGGAATGTCAATAAGGTGACAGAAAACCTTAAAAGAAATTCTGGAGTATAAAAGTAAAATAACTGGGATATTAAGAATTCACTAGAGGCACTGAAAGCAGATTTGAGCACCAGAAGAAATAAGTGAACATGAAGCTAGAACAACAGAAATTACTGAGTCTGAGGAAAAGAAAGAAAAAAGAGTGAAGAAAAGTGAGCAGAACCAAAGGGACTTGTGGGACACCATTAAATAGACCAACATATACATTATGGGAGTCCCAGAAGGATAAGAAAGACGGGGTGGAGAGAATATCTCATGGTTGACGTCCCAAATGCGAAGAAAGACATGAATATAAACATCCAAGCAGCTCAACAACCTCCAGGAAAAATGAACTCAAAGAGTAACTAAGACAGTTAATAAACTTTCAAAAGACAAACACAAAAAGAGAGTCTCAAAGGCAGGAAGAGAGAAGTGAGTCATTATACAAGGGAGCCTCAATAATATTATCAGCAGATTTTTAATCAGAAGTTTTGAAGGCTAGAAGATAGTGGGACAGTATACGCCAAAAAGTGCTAGAAGGAAAAAACTGTCAACCAATAAACATCAATCCAGGAAAACTACCTTTCAAAAGTGAAGAGGAAACTAAGATTTTATAACAGACGCTGAGGGACTCAGTGACCACTAGATGTCCCCTGCAAGAAGGTGGTGGGTATTATAGAGGGCACGGATTGCATGGAGCACTGGGTGTGGTGAAAAAAATAATACATACTATTTTTCTGAAAATAAATAAATCAATTTAATTGAAAAAAATTACAGTAAAAAAAAAAAGAAGTAAGAAATGCTCAAGGGAGTCCTGCAAGATGAAATGAAAGAACTCTGAAAGTATCTTTGAGTCATATGGAGAAATAAATATCTCATTAAATGTAAATATATTGGTCATTTTAACAGCTTATCTTATTGTATAAGTGCAATTTTTGTTTTCTTTATAACCTAAGAGACTAATACATTAAAGGGGGAAAAAAAAGAAATGTAAAGCACAGTGTTACTGTAACTTTGGTTTTTAACTCCAAATCTTGTTTTCTACATAATTTAAAGGACTAATTTAAAAGTAAGATTAGTTTATGTTTTGGAGCACACGATGTAGAAAGATGTAATTTTGTATAATAAACAACCAAAAGGGGTGGGAGTGGAGTTCTAAAGGATCAGAGTTTTTGTATGTTATGACATTAAACTGGTACAAATTCAAATTAGAGTGTTATAACTTTAGGATATTAAATATAATCCCCTATGATAACCGTATAGAAAATAGCCATAGAATATACATAAAAGGAAATGAGAAAGGAACTTAAACATTTCAATACAAAAAATCAAATAAACAAACAAAGACACTAGTGCAGGAAATGAGGGCCAGAACAAAGCTGTAAGGCAGACAGAAAACAAACAGCACAGTGACAGCAGTAACAGACTCCTTATCAGTAATTACTTCAAATTTAAATGGATTAAATCCCTCTAATTGAGAGACAGAGATTGGTAGAATGGATGAAAATACATGATTTTACATATGCTACTACAAGAGACTTACTTTTAGATCCAAGGACAAAACAGGTTGAAAGTAAATGGACTGAAAAAAGATATTTTAGCAAATAATAACCAAAAGACAGTAAGGCTGACTATACTAATATCAGACCAAACAGACTGTAAGTCAAAAAAGGTTACAAGAGACAAAGGACATTATACATCACCAAAGGGTTTATACAGTAAGAAGATTTAACAGTTGTAAATATTTATGCCACCTGATAACATACCACCATAACATATGAAGCAAAACCTGACAGAATCAAACAAAGAAATATGCATTTCTACATAATAGGCATTCCTACTAGCTGGCGACTTCAAGAACACAACATTTCTGTGAGTCCTCTTTCGAATCTGAGAGTTGGCATTTTAAATGGGGTGCACTTTGCCAAGGATAAAGTCACCGTGATTACTACTACATTTTTGATGCTCACAATAAACTTATTATAGGTATATAAATATGAGACAATTTTGCTTTCCTTCAGAATTGATTTCTTTGAATTAATTATGTATCTTTTCAGTTTCTTTAAAAAACCCAAGGGTTGTTTGGCTGAAAGTGCAACATTTACGGAAATACTTGAGGAGCAAAACAAAAATGGAATTAGTAACATTTACCTCATTTCCTCTAAGGAGCAACTTACCCCTCATTACAATAAAAGTAAGCTGCATTTTCAAATTCAAAGGAATAATTTGGGGCATACACTTCGCCATTTTCAAGTCTTGGAGTTGTACATTCTTTCTCTAAAATAAAATTTTAAAATTTGTTTTTTTTAACACCAATTTCAAAACAGATTTAAATCAAAGTCAAAATTCTGTACTACTCTCTGCAGTTAATGCAATATCATTTTCTGTAACTAACCGGTATACAAACTTAAAATTCACATTAAACCTGATAAACAATTGCCAAGAAAAAGATCCCCTGGCAATTTCTTAAATACTGGAAAAATACTGCTCCCTGAAACCAATTTTCACATGAGAAAATCTTGCTGTGGTGGGAAAAAAATTAAAGAAAAAAAAATTAAAATTTTTTTAAAATTTTAAATTTAAAAATTAAAAAAAAAATTAAAGAAAAAAAAAAAAGAAATGTAAAAAGTAGTAGTGGAAAATGGACCCCCAAATTTGTAAAAATCTCTAGAGAAAGCAAAATACAATTTTGTTTTTTTTGTTGTTGTTGTTGTCATTGTTTACTTACTGTAACAAGCTTCTTCAATAGGATACCATGAGTGATTTTGCTCACAGAAAGTCACGACAGAGCTCAGAGCTATGTATCCTGGGATACACTGATACCATATAGCTTCCCCAACTTCATAATAATTTTTAAGAGGACTCCTGAGGAACATATATTCATATTTTGGTGGCTTACCACAGGCATCTAGGGATAAGAGATTAAGAACATGAAAAAATTTTCGGTATTTTTTTTATGCATTTTAAAAAATACACGTATTTATCTCATGCACCAGCCAAGGACTGTGATCTGACGGGGTGTAGGTAACACTGAATAAATGGAAAGATCCTTGGCAGGCTTTTAATGATACTTACATGCTTTTACCCAGGTGGCGGGAGGAGTGGAGGATGTGCCCTGCTTTCTTTAAGTAACAGGCTATCAGCATTTTATTTGATGGGAAATAAGCTGAATTTTCATGCAACAATAAATTGAAGAGACAAAATCAATGTTTATGATCTTAAAATATATATAGGTATGCAACTTTTCCCACTTTTTTCTAAATTCATTTAAAAACTCGCCTCTCCCCTAAGAAGCCTTCTGTAGTACACAGCACCCTGCTCCAGTGACTTTCCCACTGTCTGAAACAAACTAATGATAACTCGTCACCTCAGGCTCAGTCTCCTCGTAGAAAGCAACTTCCCAGAGGTCAGGGATTGTAGGTCTTTTTTCTATGGCACTGTGTATCCAGTGGGTGCTTCAGAAATGCTAGAACTATCTTGGAACTCTGGAGTCTGATGATGGCTTGCAACTTCAAGGAAAGACTTGGACAGGTAAATTGCATTGATTTCAGTCAATATCATTGATGGAAATACATCATTGACAATATCATTATGGGAAAATAATGTTGCTTTTTTGGGCAGTACAATACTTGAACAATAGATGCCATTATATAATCCCACAGTCTGCATGCAGAAAATTCCCTGATGTTCCAAGGGGAATTTCAGGAAATTGAAAGTGCTCTACTATAGAGCAATCCAACTGTTTGCCTCTACACATGCAAAAATCCTACAATGCTCCCTAGCCTTGCAAAAATTAAAATAACTCTCTGACCCCAGCACAAACCCACAGCCCTGCCTAAAACACTACCTTCAGAAAATCATGGTCTCCGACCTAAACTGGTATTGCAATGAAACCTGACCTACCCACTATGTTTCCTATGGCCACCCAACCGAGTTTTAAATTTTCTTTGCTACCTCAAAGACAGACTCTTGTGTTTACACCTGTCAATTGTAGTTCTCATTTCCCACTCACTTCTGGGCCTATGAAAATCAGTCAAATTACTTTCAAAGTCACTAGTTAGGGCTCCTGGGGGGCTCAGTCATTAAGCATCTGTCTTTGGTTCACGTCAGGATCCCAGGGTCCTGGGATCGAGTTCTATGTTGGGCCCCCTGCTCGTCTGGAAGCCTGCTTCTCCCTCTCCTACTCCCCCTGCTTGTGTTCTCTCTTGCGCGGTGTCTCTCAATGTCAAATAAAATCTTAAAAAAAAAAAAAGTCATTAGTTGACTCCGTTTTTGGTAAATTTATTTTAACAATTTCTTCCCCAATAATATTAGTTACTCTGTCTATAACTTCTGCAGCCATTGGTCCCTTTTTGCTCTCTCCTGCCTGAAAAGCTCTCTCCCTGATTTAAGCACACCACCCAGTTTGGCAGGGAACACAGGATGTATGCATGCAGGACATTCAATGTACAAAGTTCCATCTTTCCTCTTGAATAAGTTGTTAAATTCCCTGCTCTTTTCATAAATATATATATAATCTCAACACTTACGATTACCGAAACACTGTCCTCTCTCCCTTCGGGCGGGGGGGGGGGGCGGTTGCAGGCTTGCTCTCCTGCCTCCTTTGGTTGCTTCTCAAATAAACTTTCCTTGCTGCATATCTAATGTCTCTGTGATTGGTTTTGCTTTGCATCAGGCAGATGGACTTGAGTTTGGTTCCACCTGGAAAGTGTCATGCTCTCTCAGATAACATTGGAAGCCAGAGTGTGACCTCTTGCTCAACAAACAAGATAGACAGTTTTCACACATGCCCAGCAAACAAGAGAGTTTTCACAACTCAAATGCCTGTTCTGTCTCTCTAATTCCACCTTTCCCTCCAGCTCAAACCACTGCCATTTCTTCTCTAGAGTGCGACCAGGCCCCCTTAGCCACCTTGCCACCCTTCATTCATTTCATGTTTCACACTGCTGCCAGAGTCATGCTGACAGGACACAGTGACCAAAGCTCTTCCAAGTGATATCTTTCAATGACTTACCAATGCCCTCATGACAATGTCTAGGGCTCCCTATCATGGCTGGCAGTCTTGTAAAGCCCGTCATTACCGGGACTCTGCTCACTTGTGCATCCTATTCCCAAACCCTATTCAATTCCTGGCAATGACCTCAATTATGTCCGCACTCCAGACCTCAATTATGTCCGCACTCCAGACCTCCCTGCCTCAATTAACTTCAGCTTTGAGCAGAGACCCCACATGCCTCCCACCCTCTCACCCACTCATCCTTCAGTTTCAGCTGACAGGCCACTTCTTGTGGCTCTTGACATGTGTCAGCAAAAAACTGGGTTAAGGAACACCCAGGTGGCTCAGCCAGTTAAGCTTCTGCCTTCAGCTCAGGTCATAATCCCAAGGTCCTCGATTGGAGTACCGCATCCTGCTCCCTCCTCTGCGGGAAGCCTGCTTCTCCCTCTGCCTGCCGCTCCCCCTGCTTGTGCTCCCTCTCTCTCTGACAAATAAATAAAATCTTTAAAAAACAACAGGGGTGAGTCTCCTTGCGATCCACATTTACTTCATCCACAGACAACCCCACAGCGGGACTCGTTATTGTCTCTGCTCCGTACCAGACTGCTGCCGCTGAGGACTATGGGGGACACCTCACTGCACCTGTAACACCAACCGCCAGAGCTGAATGAGCGCCGCTGTCAGTTCCAGACACTCTTAGACCAAAGTGTATATCCTTTTCTGCTCAGCCAACTTCTTCCAAAGATATCTGTAAATCATAATTTTTTTCTTTGTTGTTGTATGCCTGTCTTCAACTTTTTTTCATTGGTTAAATGATAGCTCTTTCCTTTAATCGGGTATTTGATTTCTTTCATGTCAAAATATTTATGCTTTCTTGTTTTATTTTGACCCCATTCTCCATTATTGCTATTCTTAGAAAGAGCATTTTAACATGATCAAAGGAGAACTCCAAATAATGGGGATTTTATTTTCTCCGAAGTACAGTAACTGAAGACTCTACATCTTGTATCTTAATACAATAGTGATGATAGTATTAATAATTTTAGAAATAACAAACATCCAGCACTACCTCTGTCTTTTCTTTTCTTTCTTTCTTTCTTTTTTTTTTTTTTTTTTTTTTGGAGTTGGATGTCCTTTATTTGAGGGAACACAATCCACAGATTGAGGGAATGCAGTGACTTTCATGTTCTGGAGCACTATTCCTGAGGGATTTGGAGCAAGAAGGAGATTTATAGAACTTTCCAAGAGGAAACTCAGAAACAGAGCATGATTGGCTGGGAGCCTGGATATTTCTTTATAAGGTTAGCCAGCCCAATTCCTCAGGAAAGTCCCCTAAGCTTTGAGGATGGTGATTGGGGTATGCTGGATGTCCCTGACAGTTGTTTCCCATAAGTGCAGGACGACTTAGAGTTAAATCTGTGATGTGAACCAAGTCCCTGGGTCTCCATTTCGTGGGTCCTGATATATGGTTTAACTTTATCAATTCCCTAGCTCCATTCTGTACATTCATTAGACTACAATTTTCCAAGGACAGTCAATGATCATTATCACGGTTAACAGGAACTTGAGGGAGATGGCAATGTCAGATGTTCCTCAATTATTTCTACTCCTCCCCGCAAAATGCACATAGTAACCTGCCTCAGAACACCAAGATTAGGTTGCAAGCCCTACTTGTAGTTGAATTTTTTTATACTGCCTTCATTATCATTCCCCTCTCCCCTCAGGATTCTTTAGTCAAAAGCTCTAGATTTGTACCTGGATTTCAATCCGATAATACATGCAGTCCTTTATTTGCTTTGCCCATCAAAAATAATCAGATGGAGAGGTGCTCAGGGAAATGACCTATACTACTATTTTAAGTACAATTTAACTTGTCTTCATACTCATCCTACGGTTGGGCACTATTGCCCCCTCTCTAAGATGGGCCAGCTAAGGCACAGTAGGTTAAGTCACTTGCCCAGGCCAACATCTCCAGCAGCCAGGCAGCCTGCTTCCACGACGGACACTGCTTCTCACCACACTCCCTAAAACCCTCCCACGCTTACACCAACACCCTGCAATGCCATCCTCAAGAAATGGTCTTTTACCGAGTCTGGAGAAATTAAAGGAACCCTGGTTTAGATTTGCTGTGTGCTAAGTCAAACATAAGGGTTCAAGTGCCCTGAAGGGACAGATAACATCATGCCGAATTTTAACGATAGGGATTGTTCATTCCAAACTATCCTGTTGCTTTTCACAGTGATTGGCTCTGTGTTCTAGTCCTCGGCCTTTCCCTTGCCTCCCTTGCCCTCTAGCTGCCACACCGGGCAGCTCCGTGGTCCTTGGGAGTCCCCAGCTACGTCACAACATGCTTCCCCTCTGAACATCCTTCCTTCCTGCTCAGCTGCAACCCCCACTCAACTCCTGTCTTTTTATACTGAATCCACTCAGCTACTCCTCTAGCAAGCACCATCTGCTTCCCTCGGGAGGCAGTGCCCAGTGGCCTCCTCTTGGACTGTCCTCCGCATGGATCACTCAGTCACTATCACGGGTTTCTGTGTTCAATAGTTCCCCTGGCCGATTCCATTATTCACCCATGCGGCCATAACACCAAGCACAGCATGATGTCCCTCAGAGGAGCTGGGCAAAACCATCTGGCATTCAAAGGACCACTGGTGTCCAACAGAACACCTCGCTGAAAGAATATACTGAGATGTATCTAATACTAGAAAAGCATCATCTTTAAGCTTTGGCCAGAAAGACCTGGCCACAGGATTTCCTCTGTTGCCTAACTCCCAGTATTCTGGTGACCTAGCAACTGACCAGATAAGGTCATGCTCTCATTGCATTATAACCTGTAGAGTAAGGAAGTAAGAAACTACCCTGGAAACACTTAATGGATCTATCCTGGCTTCATCCACCAGAGAGAAAGAAAAGACCTAAAAGAGACACCACTCAGCAGGAGGTGGTGGGTTCTGTCCAAAACGCAGACCCCTTCTAGAAGAATGAAACTGGTTCTGAATTGGACGAATGTTGGCTTCTACCACCTCATGCAGCTGGCAACTAACTACCTCTGAGATGGGAAGCCTCCAGGCACAACACTGCCTGCTTACAAACCTGCTTCCTGGCCTGTGAGCTGCTTCAGAACTGAATGTGTATTTTAGTCCCGTATTTTCCCTGCCCGACACAAGGAGGCTCATTTGTACTTTCTCTAATTTCATACCTATCCTGATTTTACCTTTGAACTTTCTACTTGGTCTTGTGTTTCCTTTGCTGCATTTTTAAGTTTTGCTACCTTCCACGTTGCACCCCAGTCATTTTATTTTCTCTCTTCCAAACAACATCCAATGTGAGCTCCAAGGCTCATCCAAACCTGATCCTTTTTTACAACATTTTTTTGTTTTCTTTTTATTGCCTCTGGTCCCTCCCCACGCTACTTCCCCCACAGAAATGAACTTTTTCATGATCAGGAACAAGCAAGATTAGAGTATGGTGAGCTCTGCAGACTCTACAGAACAGGGAAGACAGAGCCTCTGTGATGGTCAGCTTCCCCTGACTTAGCTTAGACACCAGGCACCGTAGAAAGGCCATCCTGAGGACAGGTGTTCAAAGAACCTTCCTCCTGGAAGCGGGAGGAATTGTTGCCGGCACTCTAAGCCCTAACTTCGTTATATTATTTAATTTATATTATTTATTTATATCTGTATAATTATTATAATTCACTTTCTGGTACTCAATACTTATACAAGAGCATTGACACTGGGCAAAAAATTGCAAATCTGGAAACGCACGTGTGACAAGACAGAGAAGCTCTCTGCATTCTCATGGGGAGAGCGGGAAACATGTTTGCAGGGGTGACTCCCAGTCAGGGGGGGTTTGAGCTGGAGCATGTGCGTCTGTCTTGAGATAGGGTGGTCAGAGAGGGGCCCCCAGAGGGGCTGACACCTCCACTGAGCTTGAGAGATAAGAAAGCCAGAGGAGGATGTTCCAAGTCTGAGGGAATAGTAAGTACAGAAGCCCCACGGAGGCGGAGTTTGACGCACCAGGGGCCCCTAGTGATGGGTAAATGCTAACAGAGGGTCAAGCTCCTTTCCTCCAAAGCACTCCTTTTGGGTTATAACGTACTCGCGAGGAGTATGTTTGGTCTGCCACTCCTGATCAATTTTAGCAACCATTTCTCCACCGCCACTGTGTGCCTGGCACTGCGGTTCTCGCAGCGGGCTAACGTGTCTGCTCACCGCCAGAGGGCAGAGCCTCTCCAGACTCTTACCGGAGTTCAGAGAGAGCAGGAGCACTGGGGCCACCAGAAGGACCCCGACCAGGCGCCAAGAAAAGCGCTTCTCGGGGTGAAAGCAACGGGCGACATACGGCGCGCAGGAAACCGTCATCTTCCCGGAGACCCGCGGGAAGCTGAGAGTCCGCCAAGCGGACTGCTCCCAGGTTCAGGGAGCGGACGCAACAATGCCGAGCTGCCGGGTGTCGGGAGCCCGCCGCGGGGGCGTGGCCTCAGCGCGGTTTGGGCGGAAGTGACTCTTCTTCCGGAAGTGGGCGGGGCTAGCCGGCTCTCCCGGGCGAGCCCTGGGTGCGGGGCTCCGCTGACCGCTGGGACTTGGCGTGAGAAGGAGATGTTCTGGCTGCGGCGTCACAGAGCTGTTCGGTCCTCTTCGCGGGCGCCAGGCGGCCTTACGACGATGCCTTGCGCACTGACCCGACGACCCCGGCGGCTTGCGGGGCTCGGCGGGCTCACCGCCTGGACTCAGGAGGGTGCGAAGGGAAGCAGAGCTGGCGGGGTCCACCTTGTCCCTTCTCCGGCACTGAACGCCCCACTGAACGAAAAGCACAGTGACCTGAAACTAGAAACCCGAGGCCAGGCGGCGGGTCGTCGTGGGGCCGCACCCCTCGCGCCTGCTGTGTGTACTGGGGCCTCGGAACCGCCCGGACTCCCTGGCCCTTGTTTCAGGAGTTGGCAGGAGTCGGGCATATGGAGGGACAGTGCTTGTGATTTGCGGGGCTCTCAGCATCTGCTCTGGGATCCTCTGGAGGCCTGAGAGGTTTCAGAATCTCAAAGGTTTGGGCGCTGCACTCCCAACCCCTCAAGTAAAGCAAGGTAGATGAATTATTAAACAACAACGGGACATTAGCATTTGGGGCCTCACCTCTCTGGGGTCCCTGCCCTTGAGCAACTAAATGCTTTATTGAAGAGGGAAAAAAGGTGCATGAGAAAAGTAAGGACAAGGGTGTATTAATTGCTCATCTCCTGGAAGTGCCTTAATTAAATCCATTATTGTTGGGATGGAGAGGATTCCTGAAGAGGGGAAATTTCCTGATGACCCAATCTCTCAGTGGAAAATGAAGAGGAAATGAGCCAGATCTGTTTGTAGCATTCTGACTAAACCTGTATGAGTAGGAAGGGGGAAAAAAAAAAGTCACAACCTGCATTAAGGGAGTACACAAAAGGCATTGACATTTTCTTCCCATTAGCTGGCAAAGAATGACAAATGTCAACCAATGTGAGTAAACGTATTTGGTGGGCAACACCCTCAAACTTTGGCTAAAATTTAACTTTTCTATAAAGTTTTTAAATGGCCACGACTTTTAAACCACCAGTTGCATTTGGACTTTATCCCAAAGGAATCATCAGAGCTGTGACTAAAGATGTGTAACTTTGGAAAAAATAAATAAATACTCAGTGTCTAGCCAAAGTATAAGGAATTTTTGATAGGTGGTTTTATGGTATGAATGTCTATTCAGCAAGCAGTGTAAAAACAGTATGAGAAACTGTGATATATATGTATGTGGAAAAAGCAGATTTCAAATCAGTATGTGCCTTCTGGCATTCCTTTATTAAAGTAAAAATAGTATACTGATACACATAAAAAGGGAGTTGGAGTATACCAAAATGAACTAATACTTCATAAGATTATGGGTATTTCATTTTCTTTGTGTTTTCCTGTTTTCTATAGTGACCTTATGTTACATTTGTAATCAGATAAGGAAAAAATATTAAATCCAACCTATATTTCAAAGGCTACTCTTTTCAAAGAGTGGTAGCCATGAAACCTGCATCACACCTAGATAAGGTATGACAGGATGGGAAGGAAATGTAAGCTCTCTGTATAAACTTCAGGTCGAGACAAGATGGTGGGGAAGTAGGAGGAGGCGCCCTTTCAACCTGTACCCTAAAGTGAGCTGATTATCTTCCAATGAGCTCCGATCACCCACGAAATCAGCCTGAGATCAGAATTATACACGTCTGGATCTCTACTGGAGCAGAAGACGCCAGTGAGCAGAAGTGTTTCAGGGTGCACCTTGACTGAACCACGGTTGATACATCCAGCTACACCCGTTCAGCCATCTCTCACCAAAATGACTAGGAGGAGGAATGCCCAACAGAAGAAAAATACAGAGGATGGGCCTTCTGCAATAGAGCTAATGGCTATCAACATAGACAATATGTCAGAAAGAGAGTTCAGGCTAACAATTATCCAAGCAATAGCTAGGTTGGAGAAAGCCATGGGTGACCAAACGGAATTGATTAGGGCTGAACTGAAAACGACCAGAGGTCATGTTTTCAATGTTAGGGAAGAGCTGAAACCTACCAGGGATGAGCTTCACAATGCTCTCTGTATAAACTTCAGATTCGTATTCTGGAATTACAAAATTCTCTTATATATGGTTAATATTTTGTATCTGAAATGTACTGAAGACATTCTGGAATTGACTCTTCTGTCCAGATCAAAACATTATTTTTGATTCTGGGTATAGCATATATGATGCAAAGTTGTGGATTGATATATAAAATAAACACCTTTGTTTTGGATTATAAAAACTTGGGGTGCCTGGGTGACTCAGTGGGTTAAAGCCTCTGCCTTTGGCTCAGGTCATGATCTCAGGGTCCTGGGATCAAGCCCCTCATTGGGCTTGCTGCTCAGTGGGGAGCCTGATTCCTCCTCTCTCTCTGCTGCCTCTCTGCCTACTTGTGATCTCTGTTTGTCAAATAAATAAATAAAATCTTAAAAAAAAAAAACATGTGGAGAACAAAGGTAAAAGAAAAAACCAGTTAAACTTTCATATAACTTACAGCCATCAACAAGTGCTTGTGATAGTCAGGATGACTGTTCGCCAAATCTCAGGTCCTCGGTGTAATACCTTGCTAGAGGCAAAAGGCAGCCTTAGGTATTTAGAAGTCCAGGATCCTGTAAGTCTTCTTAGGAATATGAAAATTCCTTCAGAAAATTCCTTTATCTCTCCCCCGCCAAGTTAGCAATCATCTTCCAAGTATATGGCTGGTTGATATACATCTGAAGGGTCTCATGACTAAGGTTTTACTAGGCAGTATAAATAACCTTATCCTAACAACAGCTAGCCTCCAAGGTCCTAGAAACCTTTCTTCCAAATTCCTTAGAGACTGATGCTATCCCTAACCAACCCCCCACCTTGAAAGTATATAATCAACCACTCCTCACAATCCCAGAGCAATGCTTTCTACCAAGGAGTCCTGTCCATGTGCTACCATAAATGGACCTTTTTAAAAAAAAAATTAACATATATGCAAGCTGGTGCAGCCACTCTGGAAAACAGCATGGAGTTTCCTCAAAATGTTGAAAATAGAACTGCCCTATGACCCAGCAATTGCACTATTGGGTATTTACCCTAAAGATACAAACATAGTGATCCAAAGGGGCGCGTGCACCCGAATGTTTATAGCAGCAATGTCCACAATAGCCAAACTCTGGAAAGAACCTAGATGTCCATCAACAGATGAATGGATAAAGAAGATGTGGTATATATACACAATGGAATACTATGCAGCCATCAAAAGAAATGAAATCTTGCCATTTGCGACAACATGGATGGAACTAGAGCGTATCATGCTTAGCGAAATAAGTCAAGCAGAGAAAGACAACTATCATATGATCTCCCTGATATGAGGAAGTGGTGATGCAACATGGGGGCTTAAGTGGGTAGGAGAAGAATCAATGAAACAAGATGGGATTGGGAGGGAGACAAACCATAAGTGACTCTTAATCTTACAAAACAAACTGAGGGTTGCTGGGGGGAGGGGGGTTGGGAGAAGGGGGGGTGGGGTTATGGACATTGGGGAGGGTATGTGCTTTGGTGAGTGCTGATTCACAGACCTGTACCCCTGGGGATAAAAATACATGTTTATAAAAAATAAAAAATTTAATAAAAAAAACTGCAAAAAAAGTAACATATATAATATATTATTTGTTTCAGGGGTACAGGTCTGTGAATCATCAGTCTTACACAATTCTTGCCATAGCACATACCCTCCCCAGTGTCCATCACCCAGCCACCCTGTCCCCTCCCCCCAAAAAGGACATTTTTGGCAACAAAGACATCTAAGGAATTCTTTTGCGACCTTTCACTCCCAATCCCCAATGTTTCACATCAGAAACCATGCACCGTGATGACACTTAATTGAAGGACGTATAAAAAGGAGACACTGGAGACTCAAAGAGGGGGAATTACCATTTCTGTTGGTTCTTAGAATTATAAGAGTGAGAGAAGAGAAATATTCTGTAGATCAATTTGAAACTTATTTGTGAAAATAGAATCTATTTTTCTCTGCAACCTTCTTGTTCAATGATATATGTCTGTTACATCTCAATAAGATGAAAACATTTTCTCATCTATTTCTACCCCTAAAAGTTTTTTTTGTCATGAGTAAATTAAAAGGTGGCAAAGTATGGCTGGTGTTTGGTTTCCCAGTTGCAAGTGGTAGATTACATTCAAGAATTAGGGTTTTACTGGAAGTTCCTTCCTCCGGTAAACTCTATGCTGGATGCTTATCAAGCCATTCTTAATTGAAAAATTTCACATTGATTTGTTTTAATTTGACTAGATTAAGGCCCCAGTGGAAAGATTCTGGGCCCTGTTCCCTTTTTTTCTGAACAAGCTCCTTGACACAGGGATAGAGTTTTCCTGCTGTAGCTCCAGTGCTAAGACAGTTCTAGGTCTGTCATAGGTGCATAATAAATGCCTATGAATACTGCATGAAGGAAATGGGTGTTGCTGTCAAATGCCTCTAACCTGTCTCTGTCAGTTCTCCCCCAGCATGGATTAACCAAATAAGGGCTGGGAAGGTTCTGAGAGATTTTGTTTTAATAATCTTAGACACTAGGAACACGGTGGGATTTGCCTCTAAAGGAGGGAGCTACAACTGTCTGCCCAGAAAACGTTCTGTCTCAAGCAGTGCAAGCTGTGATAGGAAGTGGAGCTACTGTCTGTCCCTTAGCCTTGAGATCATTTCAGTGACTTAGTTCAAAGGGAGAGTGTTGGCATTGAACATCCTGTAGCTTGGACAGGAATAGAACTCAAGAGCCAAGGCTTTGAGTGAGTTGGTGCAGTAAAGCTCCTGGTGCCTGCAACTCCCCTAAAGATTTTTGTCACCCTGCCCAAGTGGCAAAGAGGAGAGCATGGAGAGTACGCCTGTGTGTCGAACAGGTTTGGAGCTGTGTGCTAGATCTCCTTTAAGGCCTTATGAATGGCACTAGGGTGGAGGGAAGGGTGTGGGAATGTCATTAAAAAGAGGCCAACTTGTGAAAAATTAATCTGAATGCCAGATGCTTCTTGGCCTCCTAAATTAGTGTCTTTCTATCATGCTTTTGAGAGAAATGGGCCTGTGAGGACTCTCAGAAAAGGCTTTCCACTGGCACAGTGAATTACACACTAGGTTAGCTGTGAAAAGCTGAAAGCACTGGCTAAACTTTACACCATATACAAAACTTCACTCAAAATGAGTCAAAAACTTAATGTAAGAGCTACAACTATACAACTTTTAGAAGAAAACAGGGGAAAGTCTTTATGATATAGGACGTGGAAATGAATTCCTTGATATGACAGGAAAAGCGCAGGCAGCAAAAATTAACACAGAAAAAGTGAACACATTTGACGCAGAGAGAGAGAGAGAGAGCGAGCACAAGTATTCAGAGCCGCAGGCAGAGGGAGAGGAAGAAGCAGGATCTCTGCTTAGCCAGGAGCCCGATGTGGGGCTTGATCCCTGGGATCATGACCTGAGCCCAAGGCAGCTGCTTAACCAACTGAACCACCCAGGTTCCTCTAAAGATAACTTTTACAGAGTTTTTCAAGGTAATGAAAAACAAAAATAAAAACAGGAACAAGGAAACCCAACTCTGTATATGTGTGTATGAGGACATACATTGATACATATCTACATAGCTTTATGCAGTCCATAAAGCCCGAGAAAGGGTGAGGGGCCACACACCTGCTCAGGAGGCGCTCAGCGCGGCCTCCCAGGGCTGCCCTCTGCTCACTGCTGCCGGGACTGCAGAGTGCTGGCCCACCTGACAGGCTCCCAGACTCCAGGCCTGGTCCTGTTATACGGTTGTGCACGGAGACATCACCCAGGGTACTGGCTGGTGACGGGGTCTCGGTGTTATTGAGGCCGGTGGGCAAAGCAGGCACCACAGCGAGGCTCCTGCCTAAGCAGCCCTGAAGAGTGTGGCCAGAGTGCAATCTGTTGAGCTGGAACATTCCAGAAGGCCCAGCAGCCAGGATCCCACTCCGGGCTGTACTACTCCACCTGGGCTGGAGGACAGCTTGTGGGCTTGGGGAGCCTTCCTGGGGCTGGTGGGAGTTCGGGTCTTAACCCACAGCACAGCGAGGGGTGGCAGCGGCATGTCACATTTCTGGATCTACTTGTCTCCTCATACTTGCACGGCAGGGACATAAAATTTTCCAGAGCATCAGCCGCTTGGGCGGCCTAGTGCGGATCTGTGGGAGGGAGGGGGGCGGGGCAAGGACGGACACGGTCCCCCAGAGCTGGGAGGGGAAGGAAGGAGGAACAGAAGGGGGACAGGCACTATTCCCCAGGAGCTGGTGGGAGAAGGAAGGGGGGTGAGGGATACCATTCCCAGGGAGCTAGCGGAAGGAAGGAGGAACGGAGGGGGGACAGACACCATCCTGTGGAGCTGGTGGGAGAAGAAGGAGGGACAGAGAGGGGGCAGAAACCATCCCGCAGAGCTAGCCGGAGAAGTGGCCTGAGGTCAGCATCTGCAGCCACGTGGTCCCTTGTCAGTGACCGTGGTGGAGAGATTCGGGTGCCCAGGGTCTCAGGGGTCTGGTCCACCACACGCTGTCCAGAGCGGTCTGCTGTCTGGCTTGAAACCCCACTGACTCTATTTGCCACTTGCTAGACCTTGAACCCACCGTTTCCCCCCAACAGGCACCAACAGCCAGGGGCACCACGTCTTACCAGAGACCCATTCTGCCCCACATGGAGGACTATCACGTACTGTGGGTGCTTCGGGCTGCCGGAGAACGGCACCCACACCTTCCCAGCCTCCCTGGAGCAGGCCAATGCGATGGTGGACGCGTGCTCAGGGTTTTGTTCCCAGAAGGTAAGGGCACCTGTGATGCGTGCCTGTGTGCCATGCGCTGCATGGGGCAGGAGCCTGGGCCGGATGCAGGTTTGGGATGGCCGTGTCGTCTGTCTTGCATGGGCACCCCAGGCTGGCCGGGATGCTGTCCGCTGGGCCACGAGGCTGGAAGGATCGTGCCTTCCCCGATGGCAGGTGTCAAACTGACTGGGTTTGTTAGTGGGATGTGCTGGCTCAGGCTTGGGGAGAGTGGATGGCTTATCGGTTGTGCCCATGGACAAGGTTGGGCGCTGAACCCGGTGTCAGGGCCGTGGTCACACGTGTGCCTTTGTCTCAGCCAGGGCTCAGAGATGATTCTGCAGAGGGCGGGCGGGGTGCAGAGGCCTCTGTCCCGGCCTCGTGCGGGAGCTCTAGGTGGGACATGGTGGTCAAGGCCAGGTGGGGCTGGTAGGCAATGGGACCCCCAGAGTGCTGAGGTCTGGGGTGCAGTCCAGTGGCCCACATGTGGGCCCCGGGGCATGGCAGTAGGCTGAGGTCTGGGGACCCCCATGTGCTGGGGACTGTGACCGGAGGCCAGGCAACAGGATGGGGCTAGGACGGGAGCGTCCTGGTGATGGTGGAGTATATGTCCTTGTTCATCCGGCGGCAGCCACACCCCTCGCCACGTAGGAAATCGCTCTGCCCTCCTAACAGCCATGTCTGGTGGGTGCTGGGACATGCTGTGATTGTAGCTGAGGAAACGGAGGTGGAGAAGGTCACAAATGCTGTCCAAGGTCACCCATCCCCTACGTGGGGGAGCTGGGATTTGGACCCAGGTAGGCCCCCTGGTTCTAACCCTGCTGGTAGCTCGGAGCTGCAGGAAGTGGGCTTCTGGGGATGCCGGGGAGCCTGCCCTACGTGGTGCCTCTTGAGTCGCGCCCATTAGGGCCGAGACAGAGCCTTTCCTGTACTTTCCAGCCCAAGCAGCAGCCTTTGGAGTGGATCTCTGTGGCTCTAGCATTTCGGGGTGTGTGGGGTGTCCTTGGGGGCTCACTGCATCCGGTTGAGGCCCCCCGTTCCCATGCTCCACATGTGGGAGCAGAGCTGTGGGTGGAAGGCTGTGTGCACCTGCTATGCACGGCCCTCCCAGGCTTCTGCACACCTGCCGGAGGTCCGCAGCCCTGGAGTGCCCACTGCCATCGCCAGTCCAAGGAGCTCGGCTGTACCAGACCTGGCCTCTCCATCTTCAAACCTGGAGGTGCCCCATGTGCCAGGTGACCCACTTTACCCTCCCGGTGCTCCGAGGGGGACACGCTGCCCCCCACATACTGCCTGAGCCAGAGGGGGTCGTGGCCGTGGGAGCAGGCACCCGTCCCATCCGTCTGGACGGTGCCGCGGTTCCTGACTAGTGGCCCCTGGGGAGGGGACGGGCAGCTCCTGTTCCTCGCCCTGTGGGTTGGGCTCAGGGACTGCTCCGTCCTGGCAGGGGCAGCACTTTCCCCATCTTGGGCTCCCTCGAGCGGACATCCTGGTGTTTACACGACCCCTCCCCCGCTGTGGAGCATTTCTGTGGTTTTCAGTGTTCCGATTTGGTGAGTGAGGGCACAGGGACTTCACGGACCCCCACCGTGGAGCCAAGGCTGGGGTCGGGCTGGCCTTCTCAAGGGACAGTCTGGGTCGCAAGCTGTCAGGGGCGTTTGTGGCCCCAGAGGGGACGTCTCCACCATGGTTTGTGGGTTGGTTGAGATGGTTCAGGAACATCACGATGTGGACAGACAGAAGGACACGCGGGGCACCGTCAGTGCCATGACCGTCTTGACCACCGGCAAGGAGCTCAGCCAATGTCACGTGTGTCTGAGCACAGAGAAGCCATCTGGTCTGATATTCTGCAGCCATAGGGACAGACCTGCCCTGTCTCCATGCCTGGACCTGGGATGGCAGACATGGGGCTGGCAAGGGGCTCCAGCACGGTGGGCAGATGGGCTGCTGGCCCCTGACGCTTCCACAGGGATCCTGCATGCGGCCGGAGGTCCCCTCTCCCGGCACCTGCTCCTGGTCTGTCGGAAGGCGAGAATGAAGGGAGACAAGCGTAAGCTCTTCCTATAGATGACTGATGACTTGGGCGGGTCTTCCTGGGCTTTCCTGTGGTGCTGACCCGGCTTGTTCCCTGCACCATGGCTGTTCTGCGGACCACCTGGATCCCGGCAGGTGCAGGCTGTCCCGGGGTGGGGGAAGGGCGCTGCCTCTACAGCTGGCCAGCGGTGGGGCACTGAGCGTCTGGGTTTTGTGAATTAACCCTCTCGACCTCGGGAGGTTTATCCCTTTGCTAAAATGCTCACCGGTCCTGTCTGCTGGTGACCACCTAGCACAGCCTTGGGCTTCTCTCATGATTTTGGCCATAAACCTGTCGACGTTACACCGTGTGTCTTCAGAGAAAATGTATTGTGTTCTGGGGGTGGATGTCTATAAAGGTAACACACATCTATTTTAGAAAATTTGGAAAACGTGAAATTAAATTAGAACTCACCAGTGACATTACCGCATCAGAGAAAACTACCAATGGCATTTAACATCTTTAGGTCTTTCGTTCAAAGGGTATGTTGCCAGAAGCCGAATCTTTAACATTGAATCTTTTGGGGCACGTGGGTGGCTCAGCCCGTTGAGCGTCCGACTCTTAGCTCAGCTCAGCTCATGGTCTCAGGGTCGTGAGATCAAATCCCGCCTCAGGCTCTGTGCTGGGCATGGAGGCTGCTTAAAGAAAAAAAAAAAAAAGGAATCTCTCCTTCCATTTTTCTTTGTTCCACGTGTCCCTTGTGGCATGAGACTCCCCTCCTGCCCACTCTGGGCTCTTTCTTCGCAGTTACAAGCCAAGCTGCCATGAACATTCCGGAAGGTCAAGCTTTCAGCAGCTCATCATGCTCTCCTCGCGTCATCACACATGGAGTCACTGGTGTGAGGGACTCGTGTGTCTCCTGCGTCACTTGTGAGACCTCAGATGCGTTTCCACAAGCGAGTCATGGTGGCCTCATTCCAAAGACGGTGGAACTCACAGTAGCTTTCCAATACTTCAGAGACCATACATACTTTTGGCTTGTGCCCCCCTGGTGATTTAGGAAGTTAAGCTCTCTTCAACATCTGATCCCCATGCTGCAACCGCCTAGCTGCTGATTAGCTGCAGCCGGGGTATTGCAGGGTGGGGTACTTTCTTGGAACTAAAGCAGGGAGGGGATCCCTGGAACTAAAGCAAAGTAGGGGTAAGTTCAGCCCTTGGGCCTGAGACGGCTGCCCAAACTAAGATGGCTGTACTCATGCTAACCCACTTTTACATTCCCCCCTATTAGTTGTTCATAATGAGGAATCTTGTTCCTTTGTAGGGCAGTCGTGGGGGCCCTCAGGAGTGGGCAACTTTTCATATTGTTGTCTTAAGACCAGGAGTTGGACGGTAGTAACACGGTTCTTTACAAAATTAATAAGTTTGTTTAGAACGCAGGGGCCAAAAGTTAAAATGAGCCCAAGCAAAACAAATAGGTCAGCTAAGGTAGAAACTAGGGTGGTGAACCAGGGGGACTTATTAAACCAAGCCTCAAACCAGTTCTCCTGTGCTTCTCTCTCTTTCTCTTAGCTAATCCCTCTCATACCTTAGCCAAGGATTCCTTTATTACTCCCGAATGATCTGCGTAAAAGCAGCATTCTTCTCCTAGTGCAGCACATAGTCCCCCCTGTTGGAGGAACAACAAATTAAGCCCTCTTCTATTCTGGAGTACTACCTCGGACAGGGAGGTAAGAGATAAAGGAATTGTTAAAGTAGACTTATAGAATCCTGGTCGGATCTGTTGGGGTAGGGGGTTGGTCAGGCTAGGATTGTCCTTAGCAAAACATCAAGGTGAGGGCAGTTAAGTCCCCAGGGGAGAGCCACTCTGTCTGTTTCAAGGGCTTGTCAGTAGGTAAGGAATTTTTTTTTTTTAAGATTTTATTCATTCATTTGACAGAGAGATAGATCACAAGTAGGCAGAGAGGCAGGCAGAGAGAGAGGAGAAGCAGTTCCCTGCTGAGCAGAGAGCCCGATGCGGGGCTCGATCCCAGGACCCTGAGATCATGACCTGAGCCTAAGGCAGAGGCTCTAACCCACTGAGCCACCCAGGCACCCCAGTAAGGAATTTTAATGATTTTCTTCTGCCTCTGTTTCCCACATAGGCTAAACGTGAGGTGGGATGGCCTTAATTTTCTTGGCCCCCATATTTCCCCCTGAACAATTTTGACCCTTAAATCTTTAAGGTTGTTGAAGGTGGAAGGTCTCATCTTCTGTAATTTCTTCCTGCTGAATAGGGGTGTAGAGTTGTCCCTACCTACTCGGGTCAACACTGGTCCATTGGGGAATGTGTAGAGGAGTTATGAAAGACAGAGGCAGCTGAGTCCAGGGTTTAAATCAATCATTAAAGGAGAGAGGGACTGTTTAAAGTGCTAACCTGAGTAGGTCAGAACCCAAGAAATCAAGATGGCTGCAGTTATGTCAGGGCTAGACTCGAGGTGGGTACAGCTTTGTATTTCTTGGCCTCCACACGCTCAGAACGCCTCACTCAGTCACTCCCCCTCCTGCTCGGATGCTCCCCACTCAGACCCCTCCACTAGGACACCCCCCCCCCAGCTTGGATGCCCCCCACTCGGATTGCCCTGCTCAGATGCTGGGTCACCAGCGCCAAGGAAAGAAGCCAGAAGAAACACGTTTTCAAACTATCAATGGTAAAACAGAAATTGGGATCCACCATGCTTACAGAAAATACAGAATTATCTTCATATTCTCTCTACAGAAACAATGATAGAAAATCACTGTCCTAGAAAGAGACGAAAGAACAGAGGCCACAGCATGTAGGCAGGCATGTGATGGACTACTGGCAGTGGGTAATCGATCATTTATAGACTGTTTTGTTATTTCCGTCTCTGTGTGCCATCTTTGTGATGTCTGTGGGGCCAGCTTATTGAGATCTATAATTTGTTGTGATTTCTTAGTCTAAGGAAATAGTCAATTTTATACCGCACATGCTAGTTTGCATCTTTCTCTTAATGAGAGCCTTCAGAAGGCGGCCCTGCTGGCTCGCTGAGGGGTGTGGGCGGCCTGGGTGACCCCCACATCCCACCCGGCTCTGGGACTGAAGCAGCCCAGCCAGTGCTCAGGGTAGAGATGCAGCCCCTGATAACACAGAGGAGGTTGGAGGACACTGTGACCAACCAGAGGTTTTCACTGCATTCCCCGGAGCATTATCCCTGGCAGGGCTCCCCACCACCCTAGGGCACTAGGGAAACCATTCCACACATCTACATTACAAAGGCTTAAAAAAACCCCTGTTAAACCACTATATCTTTAAGTGTTTTCCCATAGCCTGAGCCTTCTCCCGCCTTTGCCAAGCTTGTTCTGGCCTCCATGTGGCCTGGAGTCCCTTGGCCCAGTGACGTCACCCTGCGTTCTGGTGGAGCTCCCACCTGGTGACGTCACCATGCAGCCAGGCGGAGCTCCTGTGGAATGACCTCACCCCATGCTGAGGTGCAGCTCCTTGCCCTCACTCAGTCCCTGTTGCTGACAGTCCTGTGGTTTTTCTATTTACTAGACAAATGTCACCATCTGGTGAAGCCAGGGGACCCGGTTTCCAGGTCTCTGTCACTGAATGTAGGCCTCTGAGCTGATGTCCTTCACCTCTTCCTGTGGCTCCCAAACTGGTCAGTAAGACTTGGTAAGACTGGGGGGCCTCTTGCTGATGTAGCCATGCTTCTAGAATTTCCAGCCTCTGGGGTGCTCGGGTGGCACAGTGGTTGAGCACTGGGCTCTTTTTCTTTGGTGATTGTGTTGATTTGAGAGAGAGGGAGAGTGGCAGCAGAGGCAGAGGGAGAGGCAGACTCCTTGCCAAGTAAGCAGCCCTACGTGGGGCTCAATCCCTGGACCCTGGAATCATAACATGGGTTGAAGGCAGCCGCTTAACAGAGCCACCCAGGTGCCCCTAAACTTTGGACACTCGGTCTCAACTCAGGTCATGATCTCGGGGTCGTGGGAGCCCTTTGGGAGGCAGCTGGAGCCTTACACCCTGGAGGCCTTCCCAGGACAGTTCCACCTGCTCCCGGGCTGACCCCTTCCTCTCAAGCCCCCCACAAGGACACCTGTGGGTGGCCGGCTGCCGGCAACTTCAGGTCAGCCTGCCGCACACGGGGGGTTGCAGGCCCATCCGTCCTGTGGTGCGCGCTCCTGCCCCAGGGCTCAGCGTGGTGCCCGTGCAGGGGCTCCTCCCGGGTACCCCCAGATCCAGGGAAAATCCCCAGCTGGGGTACACCCACCTGCTGGGGGACACAGATGATTTTACATGCTATGTGGGCAGCCTTCTTTGGAGATTCAGGTTTTTGCTTTTTAGCCTTTGGGGGAAGGAAAGCGGGTCCTGGAGTGGTCCTGGCACAGGTGAGCTGAGCTCCTGACCCCACCAGCCTGTGATCTCAGCCCAAAGGCCCAGAAAATGCTGGGTCCCAAGGACTCTGCCCCAGGGAGGCTTGCTCAAAGTGTCAGGTGTGGGCCAGTTCGGAACCCTCTGAATTCCACCAGTGTCCACAACACAGACATTGAAGCCTCCATGGTGCTCTGTACACAGAGGCCCCTGGGGGACCAAGCAGACCTGCTGGGGGGACCAGCAGGCTCTGCCCCCAGGACAAGCCCGCATTGGAAGCCAGCAAGGCTGGACAGGGGCCTGGACAGTGCCAGCAGCTATGGCTGCTGCTGACAGCACCGCCTGGCCATCACTCCCACTGGGGCCTCCCGCACCCACGGAATGGGAACATGCCCCCCCCCACACACACATACCAGCGGGCCCTCCACCTCAGACCAGCTCCGGCCCCTCCCAAGGGCATCGGGTATGCTGCCCCTCCCACCTACCGGGCTCCCTGTTGGGTCTTCAGCTCTCAGAGTAAGGGTCCCTGAAGGTCCTCCGTGCCTGGAGCCCTGTTCCCCGGCCAGGCCTGTCCCAGCTCTCTGCCATACCCGTCCTCTGTGGCCCAGGCCTGGAGGATCCAGGAGGGGCAGGTTGGACTCTCCTGTAGCTATTCCCAGGGTCCAGCTCTGTGTCTCCCACCTGGTCACCAGTGAACGCTCTTTGAGTGAACAAATGAATGAATGAATGATCCTGAGCTTCTGGGAATGACTGCAAATAGCAGACACTTTTGTGCACTGCCAGAGAGGGTTTGGGGATGGACTCGGCTCTCATATGAGCAAATGGAGTCTGTCCTCTCCAGAAGGGGGTGTCTCCTCCGTCCCAGAGTGGGGAGCCTGCCCCTTGAGAAGCAAGGACCCTAGACCCAAGCAGCAGAGCTTCTGGGGTCCTCTCCTGCCAGACCCTGGGTGTCAGCCTGAGAGTGGAGGGTTCAAGAGGGGGCCTGGAAGCGTCCCGGTGAGGCTGGTCCCCTTCTCACCTGCTTTCCAAAGCCACAGAAGGATCGTTCCTGTGTTCCCAGGGCTTCTCAGACCCCAGGCAGAGATGCAGGATGTGTTCCCTTCCAGGATGTTCCCCTGGCACTGCTCCCTAGCATTCTCCAGGTTCATTCGCATGGCAGAAATTCCTTCTTTTTCAAGCCAAATAGTCTCCCTTTTTGTGTTTGTGCCACACAAACTGGGTGCCAGGGACGGCGGCGGGGAGGACATCTGGGCTCTGGCTGGCTGCTGGGTTCGGGTTGAGGCCCTGTCCTCACAGCCAGCGTGACTTTCAGTGTGTCACGCGCGCGGCTGTACCACTTTCATCCGTCGTCCCCCTTGGGAACTGGGCACCTGCCAAGAGGAGGGCCGGAGCGCGCAGTGGGTGCTCCTCAGCTGCGGGGAGTGAGGGCCTCAGACACCTGCAATGTCGGGCAGTCACTGAGGGGACTTTGAAGACGTGCTCGGGGGGAAGGAGCCTTCTGCATAGGATTCCACTTACTCCAGAGGATGGTGGAGACATCGGGACCCTGGCTGCCTCCTGGGCTGGGCGCTGGGACCCGCGGAGGCTGGGAGGGAAGGAATAATCTGGCAAGGCGGCAATGCCATGCAGCCTCAAGAGTTCGGATTAGGCAGCTGTTTTCCTTTCTTGAAACTCCGTAAGTTTGACCTGAACATTTCACTGCAAGTACATTTACCCCAAAATAAAAATCTGTAAAAAAAAAAAAAAAAAAAAAAAGGTTACCTCTAGTTCGTGTCACACACAGAATTTAGGGGGAACTCTGCAAATGTTCATGGTGTTCAAACCCCCATCCTGGCGAGGCCCCTGGGACACACCCCTGTCCACCCTGCCTCAGTGTGAGGCAGCTCTGTCTTCTGCATCCCAGTCCATTCGCCTGGCCTTGTCCCAGAACCTTCCTCCTCCTGCTGTCCCCAGAAGCCTAGAAGAGCACCCAGAGTTCAGCCACCGGAGTGATAGGGCCTCAGACAGCACCAGGCTCACCTGGCCGGGGGGGACCTGCTGAGGGGGGAACGGGTGGGACCTGAGCCCCGCTCAGTAAGGAGGATGTCGGGTTCCCCCACAACACACGGCGAGGCCTGGCTGCCAGCCCCCCTGCCCAGTCTGCTGGTCACCGCCTCACCCCTCCTCTGGCCCAGGGCAGAGGCAGCTGTGAGGGGGCGTCCTGCTGTATCTCCACGGCAGGGCCCGTCTGCGCACGTGTGTCCTTGTCAGGACACTGAGTCCATGGGTCACGCACAAAGAGGTTTACTGTAAGGAGCTGGCTCTCGCAGTCATGGAACCTGCAGAGCCCATGTTCCTGCTCAAGTCCGGAGCCTGGCAGCCACTGTGGGACCAGTAAGAGCTGCGTCTCAGCTTTAAGGCCATCAGGCAGGATCCCCCCCACATTCAAGGGATTGATGGTCAGCCTTGTCTGCCACTTAGCCCTCAACGGATTGGACGAGGCCCACCCTCTGAGGAGCGCAGTCTATGGATTCAGGTGTTAATCCCACCCAGGAATGCTGGGAACAGCATGCAACTAAGTATGTAGGACCCCCGTGGCCCAGTCATGTTGGCCTGTAAGACTTCTCATCACGCACGCCCGGAGCCAATCACTGATGGCCCCTTCCTTGCTAACAGGTGTCTGGCAAGTCTGGCACGGCCAAGATCCCAGCCCTGAGCTGGGACAACAGGTGTCTGTCCCCAAGTCAGCAGACCCCGCTGTTCTCCGACTCTCCCACCTTGGCTGCCCCCCACCAGGGGCTGAGCCCAGGAAGGCTGCACGTTTCTCAGTCTGAGGGGACTGGCCATAGCCCCTGGCAGGCACATATCCACTTCTCCAGCCAGCAGGTACCCAGCACAAGGCAGCAGACATTTGGTAAGAGGCACCCTCTCTGGCCTTGCTGATGGCATGGGCATAGCCTGAGGGAGGAGGCAGAGCTCTTCAGCAGCCCCTGGGGGCCCCAGGGCTCCTCCGGGCAGGGCTGGGGGCAGGCCCCACGGGCTGCAGCAGGAAGCCGGGAAGCAGGCAGGGGCTGGTGCTTAACCCCCCCACCCCGTGAATGCGAGCACCCTGTACCGGCATCCCTCTGCCCCACGCCCTCCAGCCCCTGCAGCATCACATCTCATCAACAACAGCCCAACCTCAGGGCTGGGACCTAAGCAGGCACGACAATCAGCTCCATGTCCGGTCCCCCGCTGGCCTGGCCGTGGAAGTCCAGCTGAGGTCTGAGAACCCGCTTTCCTAACCAGGTGGTCTAACCGGTCAGCGCTTCCCTGGACTAAGAGGGGACTTCCCTGTTGGGCGGCCATTAACAAAACGTGCCAGATTGGGGGGGGGGGCTTGAACAGGACCATTGTTTCTGGCAGTTCGGAGGCCAGGAGTCTGTGGTCACGGTGGTTGCATGGCGGGGTTCTGGGGAGAGCCCCCCTTCTGTGGCTCACGGCCACTTTCCTGCTGCTTTGCCACGTGGCAGAGAGCGCGCTGTTGTCTGTCTGTTTGCATGAGGGCACCACCAGGGCCCTGTCGCGAGAGCCCCGTCCTCGCCACCTCTTCACCCTCCAAATACCATCACCCTGGGAGTCAGGGCTTTGCACGTGGACTTCAGGGGCTCACAAACATTCAGTCCCTAGCACCCCCCTGAATCTTGCCTCTCTGCCTCCCCAGCACCCATAGCACAGATTGCATTTGTGTCTGCTGGGGACGGGACATGCCAGGTGAGGACTGGGGAGCTGGGGGAGCCCAGGGAGAGAACAGAAGCACGTCGTGAGTGGACGTGACCTTGCCAGGTCAACAACACTTGGTCCAGTCGAGCTGCAGATGCTCCAGGCTCTTCTCTCTCTCAGGACCCAGAGGTTTCTAAGGCCAGACGTTCCAGGCAAACGGGCAAATACCCTTGTTTAACCCTACTTGGTGACAATGAGGGAGACTGGCCTCTTTTCCTGTGTTTACTGGACTCCTGGGTCACGTCTTGCATGGTTTTCTTACGAGGATTTCTATCCTAGTCTATCTATCTTGGGAAAACACGCTTCATTCGTAGACCCTCGCTAGCCCTCTCCATCCCCCCAGTGGAAATATAAATCAGTTGTCTGCTCTCTGACTTTGCTTATGGACTTTCCTTGTCCTACAGAAGGCCCAATTTTCACAAGGCAACATATTTTTACCCTTTCTCTGATGGCTTACGAGGTCCCCTCCTCAGCTAGGACGAATTCCCTCACCCAAGCTTTTACAAATATGCCCCGAAATATGCTTTGTACAAATACATGCTTTTATAGAAATGCGCCTATTCTCCTCCCTTCATGTTTTCTTTGGATGCAAATACTTAACTCACATAGAACTTGTTTCTATATGCACTTGCGGCAGGGTCTCTTGCTGGTCCTCTGGAAGTCGGAGAAACGGCTGTGTGGGTACAATTTAAGTAAACCACCTCTGCGTCTGGCTGGAGATGCCACCATCACAGTGTGGCCCCTCTGTCCGTCCGCATCTCCTCCTGGGCCCTGTCGTCCGCACCCCCACCCCCACCCCTCCAGGGCCCGATCCGGGCCGTCCAGGCACCGAAGAGCGAGTCTGCATCGTATCTTCGACTGAAGCTGGTCCTCTCTCCTTCCCACTTTTCTTCATGAATATTCTCTGAACTTTTGAAACCTGAAAGTATTTTATCCACGTGAAATTTAAAGTTACTTTATCCAGTTCTTGAATGTGGAACAGGTATGTAGAGAAACATTTTAGTATTAAAGCTTGCCTCAGTACTTAACAAAACCAAAGAACATCTGGTTGGTTCTATCCTAAGAAATTGCAGTTCCACCAATTTTATAGATAACATAAGAAGCCTAGTAAAGTCTGACCTTTTAAACTTAGGGATTTTGCTTTTATTGTAAACATTGTTCATCTCAAGGGCTTGAATATTTTTCTCTCAATACCTCTGTTTCTTATTCTGCTTTGTGTTTTAAAAGTATCTCAAAGCCTTTAGATTATTCTGGAAAATGCTAACCAAAAAGGGATTTTTTTTTTTTTTTTGAGTACAGGTAATTCTCTCTGACTTTTTAAAAAATTTTTATTTATTTATTTGACAGAGAGAAAGAGCGAGAGAGAGAGAGATCACAAGTAGGCAGAAAGGCAGGCAGAGGGAGAGAGGGAAGCAGGCTCCTTGATGAGCAGAGAACCCGATGCGGGACTCCATCCCAGAATCTATAGACCATGACCTGAGCCGAAGGCAGAGGCTTAACCCATTGAGCCACCCAGGCACCCCAGTTCTCTCTGATCTTTTAATTTGAAAGACCTAGAAGTTAAACTTTTTATTTAGTATTTAAGACTTCTCAATTTTGAATGAAATAACTTATGAAGGGCTTTCTTAAATTTAATTTTTAATTCTTTAATTTACTTGGGGGGGCTTTTTTTTATTAGATAATTTTAAAAGAAGATCTATTTGGGGCATATGGTTCATTATCCCTTGTAGTGAAGAAATGAAGAACATGAAAAAAGAAAAATGAAATATAGATTCTTAAATGTTTTCAACTAATTATTAGATCAACCTTTATCAGAAGTAATAGTAAAGTGAATTATCTGTAATCTGCACTATTAAGAGCTAATTTTATAGTCATTACCATGGCTAAATAATACAAAGTTATTTCTAGAAATTGAGATGTTTGTCTAAACATAGTTAATTTTTTTGTGAATTTTGAAGCTTTTGATTATTTTGTTTTTAATTTTTGGCTTTCTGTTTAATATTTGTTTGAGGTGTTAATCCTTTAAAATGTGACTGCACATATGTTTATTTTCATGTTCATTTTAAAGGAGTGTTACTGAAGTACAGAAATTAATTTTAAAATGCATTATTTAAAAAGTTGCTAAATCTCTTCTTAAAAACGAAATTGGTACTTGATACCTTATAGGAAAGATAAAGACCTACAACTTAACAATAGAAGGGGAGGTTATGGAAGGTTAGAAATTCCCCATTTTGGGTTTTACTATGATTTGGTGATAAAGTCATTGAAGTTATCAACATGCCTCATAATGATTCTTTCTATGCATTATGATAATAAAGAACTTTAAGAAATATATGTGGTAAATATTATTAAGATTGCATTGAGGTACTCCTTGGAACTGTTCAGCCCATGGTACTTCTAAAAGGTTAAAACAAATATTTCTCTACTACGTTTCAAGTGAGCACTTCTAGTTTAATATTATGATTGATAGTTTTCTTCAAATATTTACTGGATATTTTTTCCTTTTAGCATGTTTTCTCTACACATTGACAAATAAGTAAATATGGGTCAGTCTTAATACGAGTCAACAAACCTGCTTTAGTAATTATAGTCACTCTCTTCAGTTCACTGTTTTTCCTAGATTATGCAGCAAATGTGGTATGTAAGAACATTCACTGTTCTGAGGCCCTGATTTAAAAGAGATAAATAAATGAGGTCTACCTGGGCATCCCTGATTAAAAGCTCTAAACTGTGAGTGTATCTTCAGTTGAAGTCATGGGCTTACGATTTTAACCTAATTTGTGTTTAACTCTCTTAAGTGTGATGGAACATAAGTCCATTAAAACCAAAGGGGAATGATTTCTCTTCAAAGGCTCTTGGCATGTTGTTCTGGCATAAACATAATATTGAGAAGTCCCTTGCTGATCTCCCTAATTTCACTCCCTTTCCGGATGAGTGGACAGTGGAAGATAAAGTCCTGTTTGAACAAGCCTTTAGTTTTCATGGGAAGAGCTTTCACAGGATTCAGCAAATGGTATGGTAATTTTAGTTTTACTGTAATTTGTGCCTGAAAGATTTGCTATTATTAAACACTTCCCAATTCTTAAAAACAAAACAGTTTTCAGTCTAATTTTAATGTTTAAAAGTATTTGATACCTATATATTTGATACCTATATCAGATACCTATATATTTGTATATATTCTATTTTTTAAAAAAGATTTTATTTATTTGTCAGAAAGTTAGAGTACAGGCAGGCAGAGTGGCAGGTAGAGGCAGAGGGAGAAGCAGGCTCCCTACGGAGCAAGGAGCCCGATGTGGGACTCGATCCCAGGACCCTGAGAACATGACCTGAGCCGAAGGCAGCCACTTAACCAACTGAGTCACCCAGGCATCCCTGTATATACCCTATATTTTTTTTTTAGGTTTTTTATGGGAGTTTTTAATACAAAACAAGTAATTACTCATAGTGATTTGAAAAAGTGTAAGAACGTATGAATAAAGCTTAGTAATTTAGAATTTACTTTTGTAAAAGCAAGTTGACAAATATTAAAATGTTATACCTGCATTATGAACATTGTAATATAACACACAACACATCCACTGTTAAACACTGATCTCTCATGCCTGACTTGGATTTAGATATTGAGTATATTATATATTACAGAAAGAAACTTTCCAAGTTTTGTCAAAGCTTGTGGTATATATACTATGATTCCTCATCAAAATCTGCATGAAATCTAAAAGGCTGGTATTAAACGTAGTTACTTCTTTTCTTCAATATTCTACAACATGCCAGTTTGGATCAGCCTTCAGATTTTCAGGGCATGAAACATATACAAAGAGAGCACCCCAAAATACATTTGATCACATTTAGGATACAACAGAAATTACAACAGAAATACCTTCAACCATCGTATTTTTCCATTTTCAGTGAAAAAAAAATATCCTAAGCAAACATATTTGGGGCCAAGTCACTTCTCTGTAAAAATGTGTATCATGTTGTTCAACTTTTAAACCCAATTCTTAAAAGCATAAAAGTTTGTATTTTATAATTGTCAATACATTCATGTGGTGTTAAGAAGATAAAAAGAAACATGAAGAAACAAAAATCTCAAACTATCCTAATTCCTAAAATGAGAAATTTTCAAATTAAGAAATAACTTTCTTGCTTAGAAAATAAGCTTTACTTTTCATCTCAAACTCACTTTAAATGCCTGACATATAATTCAATACTTAAGAAGACTATAGGTAAACTATTTGATTAATATTTATAGAGTGATAATTCTCTGGGCAGACATTTTACACAACAGCTTCCCATTAACGTTGGGAAAAAAAAATCACTTGATAATTTTAATCACAATTAATGATTGACTGATTAATGAATTAACAATTTTCTCAGAAATTTAGATGGCACAGATCCCATAAAGGAACCAGTCTGATAATTGCCCAATGTGTAATTCTGTCCATTCATAATATTAAGCCAAAAATTTGCAGATACTCCACTCAGCTGGATTACATGCTTTCATGTATATAATCTGATCAACAAAAAATAGGTACACACTGTTGAGCTTTCTCCTTTTCTTTCTTTTCTTTTTTTAAGAGCAGCCCAATGATTCTGGGGGTTGGTTAGTACAATACAGAGAACACAAGAGGAAAGCACAAAATGGCATTGAACAGCAATGCCAGTACTCATCTCATTATGGTCATTAACTAAAGATATTATTACTTTTTGCGTTCTTTGCTTTTCTTTAGAACATAATCAAAGCCATAAACTTGAATTTGAGGTATATACACAATACACACAACCTTATGCAAAATACTTCTCATAATTAACATTACATTTTAAAGTATTGGAAACTGAGTATCTGTGCTGATTTGTATTTTGACTTAATGGAACACGAAGAGAATACACATTCAACTAGGGAGGGTTATACTGATAATAAAGCTCTTAAAGTGAAAAATGTCTTCTTCTCCCTTTGTACTTACCACAGGCTACACAATGTCCTGAGAGGATTCATTATGAGAAAAATGGCAATCACAGCTTTAAAGACGTTGCTTTGGAAGGAACTAATGAGAAAGCAGGTTGGAAAGTGAGACTTCATCTTTGTTTTCAAATAAGTGGTCTTAATTTTTCTTCTGATAGAAAAAGTTTAAATCAGTTTATTATAAATATATCTAAACCATTAATTTTTTGCAGCTTTCAGGTAAAGTCCAGCACTTCGTTTATACAAAGTCTATGAGGAGAGGTCAGTAGAGATCATCTAATCTTAAATCGTGACATCATCCATTCAAGTCCTTGGCATAATCCCTCGCCAGTAAGAGCACAGCATGCCTGGATATGCCACTGGTGATCTTTAATAGAAGTTAATTTCAAAAACTGGGAGATTTCTGCTACAGTCATGCATTCTTTAACATCTTGTTTATTAGCAAAAATCAGCAATCCAGCTTTCTGTAGGTCCTCATGGGCTAACATTTTATAGAGTTCTTCTCTAGTTACAGAAATCCTTTCTCTGTCGGTACTGTCCACAACAACTATTCCAAGCTCTGTGTTAGTATAGTACGTGTTCCAAGAAGACCGAAGAGATTCTTGGCCACCAATATCCCACATTAGAAAACGTGTATTATTAATCACTATTTCTTCTACGTTACTTCCTATTGTGGGTGATGTATGTACAACTTCATTCATAGAAAATTGGTAAAGGATGGTAGTTTTCCCTGCCTCATCCAGCCCAACAATGATAACTTTGTGCTCCTGGTGATTGAAGAGTCTCCATATCCTGGTGAAGAGAATTCCCATTCTTGGGCAGCGGACCCCCCTCCAGCCACCCGGGCCGCCTGGCCTCCCCCGGCTCAGGCTGCAGGGGAGGCAGCAGACGCGCTGGAGCCTCCGCCTCTGCTACTGCTGCTGCTCCCGCGCTGGCCGCCAGTTCGCTTCCTGGGAACCGGAGGGAGGCCGAAGCCCAGGCCGCCCTGCCGCGTGCGAGGCCCCGCCGCTGCCGCCGCGGCACTCGCCTGGCTCGCGGACATCGCCGCCGCGTTGTCTGCGACGAGCCTCGCGGGCCACCGTCCTCCCCCAGCTCCTCTCCGGCGGCTGCCTATATACCCTATTTTTGATAACCACTCAACTGCATGACAGTTATGTACTATTTCATCATAATTTTTTGTTATGATTTAAATATATGTGTATTAAATGTGGTTCTAGGAAGAAAATGACAATTTCATTTTTATTTTAAATGTTTTCATTGTTTAACATTAGGGTTTTCTAATATATTCTTTTGGATATGAAAATCAATTTTAAAAAATTCTGTATTTTAATATTATACAGGCACTATTGTTTTTAAGGAGAAAAACTCTTTATTTCTAGTTTTTAAATTTTTAGTATTGTGTCAAAAGAATATAAACCTGAGAAGTTGCTGCATTAGGATCTCTTAACCTGAATGGATGAAAATTAGATAATGTTTGCAAATATATCTAAGTAGTAAAGAGAGCCTTATTGATTGGGCGTATGTGTCCTTGTTTGCCAGTATGACAAATCAGTGCATGATGATTAGTCATTTTAATACCCAGAGACTTTATTTGGTAGCTACAGTCTGATTTTATTATTTATCATCTTAAAACCTAGAGTTAAGACAATAATTAAAAAAATTCATTGTTGAAAATTGAACAGCTTTTCTTGAAAACGTGATGCTAAGTGACAGAAGCCAGGCATAAAAGGTCATATAGTATATGAGCCCATTTATATGAAATGTCCAGAATAGACAAATCCATAGAAATAGAAAGTAGATTATTTGTTGCCAGAGACTGGGGTAAGGGAAGACCAGAGGATGACTACTGATGTTTCTTTTTGAACTTAGGAAAATGTCTGGAATTACGTAGTGATGTTTGCAGAACTTAGTGAATATGCTAGAAACCACTGCATTGTACATTTTAAATTGGTAAATTTTGAGGCATGTTAATTAGGTATTAGTTTTAACATTTCAACTTACAGAGGTGGGAAGAGAAGAGTAACTCCTTAAGAAAAACAAATACCGAAAGCTAATGTTGTGCTGGGAACATCTGGGTGCATTGTTTACCATGTTTGTGATACTGTTGTCTCCCCTTTCTTCTTGGAACAAATAGGAATATTCAGAAATGTCGATGACATAGGTGTGGTGGGTTACTATGGCTGTAACAGTACTTTTTAGTTCTATAATTCATAAATATACCCATGAAAATATTTTTCATCTATGCCTTTAAGTATCAAAGAATAGTATCAGAAATATTATTCATTCTGTTAATCAGAATTTGTGAATTAAATTTGCTGATATTAACATGACTTTTTTTTTTTTTCCAAGCTTCCAGATAAGACAATTGCTAGCCTTGTAACATATTACTATTCCTGGAAAAAAACTCGATCCAGGACAAGCTTGATGGATCGCCAGGCTCATAAACTAGCCAATAGACATAATCAGGGTGACAGGTAGGTTGGATGCCTTTATATAGTTACATTGTTAGGACACTTACTGAATTGTTTACACTTCCTAAGGCAGAAAAATTATTACAACACATTGTAAATGTAAATGTAATGTAACCTTCCATTCAAGATGTTTTGTCTCTGGCAGGAAGAGTTGAGTGATCAGAAATCTTAATAGTAAGGACTTTTCTTTAACTGTTAATTGTAGCCAGCAGACAACTGTGTTGTACGTGAGCTGTGTTTAACTCTACTTGCAAGTGCTTCCTTTTAGTACCGATATAGTCAGTACATATATTTAGAATACATTAAGAAACACACTCTCTAGAACATGCTTTTTTCATAATTGCCTGAGCACCATTACCTGACTAACTGAAGTCCGCATTATTGTAGCTGTATGTTTCTGGTGGTATAAAACCGTTCTGCTTACTGGTGTTTATCTTTATCCTCCAACTGGAGAGATGAAATAATCAGTACTATATCAAATTAATATATGTGTTCTCTTTCCCAAATGGTATTCTTTCTAAATATCTATCCTATTGGGTCTCTGTTTTTTCGGTATACATGTTTGCTAACATGATTCTATATACCCCAAAAGATAAATGTTTCTAAACACTACAGCAGTCTAAATTATAGGAAGTAATATTCTCAAGGACACTCTTGTTTTTTTTGGAAAATGTCTAGTGAAATTGTTAGCAAGGTATATTGCAATTTAATAAACTCCTGGAATAGAATAAAAAGGGAATTAAGTTTACTAATCTTTGTTTCTTCTCAGTGATGATGATGTGGAAGAAACACACCCAATGGATGGAAATGATAGTGATTATGATCCAAAAAAAGAAGCCAAGAAAGAGGTAATGGTGATCATTAGAGTGCTTGTAACTGTTCTATAAATCCATGCAAAGAAGAATGAACTATACTTCATGTTAAGAAAAACGTTTTTATATCATAATGTAGGAAGTAGTAATTTTCAATGTTAGAGAGTTTTAGAAAAATATCTAGAACTCCCAGTTAGCCAGTAGTTTAAATAATTATTGGGTTATCTCATCCACTCAGAAGTATAAAAGCCCTGTCACAATCGCTAGTCCTTAATCCAGAGAAAAGAAATAAAACACCCTCAGATGATATAGTATGATATAATAGAGTATAAAATTAAGCCTTCTGGTTTTGTTACCCAGTTTTTCTTAAAAACACTTTTTTTGGTCCATATTATAGCAAATTAGAAATTAGAAATTAGATCTCCCTCAACTTACGATGAGGATACATCCCAGTAAACTCATCATAAAGTGAAGATATTGCAAGTCAGAAATGTATTTAATATACCTAATCTAGTAAACATCATCACTTAGCCTAGCCTACCTTAAACATGCTCATAACATTCATTAGCTTATAGTTGGGCAAAATGATCTAACACAGAGCCTGCTTTATAATAAAGTGTTGAGTATTTCATATAGTTGAATACTGTACTGAAAATGAAACACAGAATGATTGTAAATATTCACAGTGGTTGTCAGTGTATCGGTTGTTTTCGTGTCCACTTGGCTGACTGGGAGCTGCAGCTCACTGCCACCGCCTAGCATTATGAAAGAGCATTTTACTGCATATTGCTAGCTTGGAATAAGAAGAAAATTCAAAGTACAGTTTCTGTTGAGTGCCTGTGACTTTCACACCACCATAAAGTTGAAAAATAGTAACCAGAACCATTATAAGTTGGTGATGATCTGTAGTAGTGGTATACTGACAGCAAAGGAAGAGATGGAAGAATCCCCAGCTAGAAAAGCACTCCTGTACCTCTAAATGATGATGATGATGATTTACAATCACTAGGAAAGGGGTGCCTGGGGGGCTCAGTGGGTTAAAGCCTCTGCCTTCTGTTCAGGTCATGAATCCAGGGTCCTGGGATCGAGCCCCGCATTGGGCTTTCTGCTCCAAGGAGAGCCTGCTTCCTCCTCTCTCTCTGCCTGCTTCTCTGCCTACTTGTGATCTCTGTCTGTCAAATAAATAAATAAAATCTTTTAAAAAAACCACTAGGAAAAGGCTAAATTGATATACCGACTCATTTATGTAGGCAAGGATTTACATAATTGTGAAAAATAGATCAAATATTGAAGGGTAAAGTCTTATGAGGTATAGACATCTGTGACATAGTGAAGATCGAAATTGGGAGACAGAAGGTAGCTTCATCCTATTTAATGACCACCATTCCTCAATGCCATTGGCCCATCTTGGACCTTGTCATCATCTTCAACTCTTTTATTAAGTGACATTTTAAAGATCCTACTCTTAATTCAATTTGATATTTTACAAATTTTCCTACTACTGCTAAATGTTCTCAAATTACTTGATTCCTTCATTTTTTCCCAAGTCTGCCTTGTTTCTCTGAGCCATAGACCTAGTGAGCAACTACTTAAAATTGCTGTATTCCCCGTATCTCTCTTATATCCCTAGTATTAAGTCCCCATTTCCCTATGCTCTGCTATACCTTCCCTAACCCTATGAACCCACAATGCTGGGTCTGTTGCTTTTCTTGGTCTGAGAGGCACAGCAGGAGAAAATGCATAATCATATAAATTGCTGCTACTTAGATAAAATGGCTTCAGATCTTAGTGCAGTCCTTACGTCTTTCAGTGTTTAACTTCTTGTTTTCCCTTGGTAAAATGAAAATATTAGGATTGTGTGGGAATCAAAGAGGTCATATATACAGAAGCACTCCTTAGAGTACCCAGTACATAATAAATCTTGAGTAAAAGATACTATTGTTTTATTCATTATTTGAGCAGGTATTCTGAACTTGCATCCCTTTCTGTACATCACCTACCATCTCTCCACTCTCCTGCAAAAACTTAACCTGATAATCTCACAGAGAAAATACCAAGCAGGAAGTCCCTTAAATTCCAGCCCTTCTCCCTGACCTCTGTGCTACTTAGTACCCTTTCCATCTGAGCATGTTTATGCTTAGTACATTAAAATTACTGTATTTTGCCCACTAGACTATACACTTTTTGAAGTCAGAGACTGAGTTACATTGTACATCTTGTATCTCGCAGCACTTGACATAGTACTCCTTGTCCACTTCCTTACCAATATTTGATACGATCAGACTTTTAAAAATCTTACAGATTTTTTTTTTTAAAGATTTTATTTGACAGATCACAAGTAGGCAGAGAGGCAGGCGGGGGTCGGGGGGAAGCAGGCTCCCTGCTGAGCAGAGAGCCCAAATTATGCTCACATCTTCTGTGTAAAAGTGTAACTATCTCTCTACCAGTCTAGAAAAACTCTGCTCCTTCCTACTACTTCACTTTTGACTTTGCACCAGTCAGGCTTCTGTCTTTTCACTTCACTGAAACAGCTGAGAGATGTCAACCTAACTGCCACATTCATTGTATTCTGCTCGAGCTTTCTGTATCATTTCAAGTTACTGACCCCTCCCTTTTCCTGAAAATCTCTTTTTTGACTTTTGTAACACGATTCTGTGATTCTTCCCCCCCACCCCCACCCAGTAGCCTATTTTATTTTTCAGATTTTATTTAAATGCTGGTTGTTAAAATATAGTACAGTATTGGCAGTTCTGTGATTCTTGCCTACTCTTTAATTTTTAAAAATTTTTAAATAGATTTTATTTATTTATTTGAGAGAGAGAGAAAAAAAAATAGTGTGAGGGGCAGAGGCAGAAGCAGACTCCCCACTGAACAGGGAGCCCTATGTGGGATCTGGGACTCAATCCAGGGCTCTAGAATCATGACCTGAGCTGAAGGCAGACACTTAACTGACTGAGCCACCCAGGTGCCCTTTGTCTACCTTTTTAACTGTTGTGTCTCAATCTTATTAACTTTTTTCTTTGTTAATACTATTCTATACTTTCTTAATTGTTCGTTTTATTGTTGTTTTTAATTTTTTCTCTCAAATAACTGTCAATTTTGTCCTTTATGTTATATACAACTGCCTTACATCTCTTCTCGGAATTACTGGAATTTTCTGTCTTCCATCCTGGTCTCCACATTCTCCACACCACTCCGTTCCAGTCTGTTCTTTAACCCTGTTGCCAAAGCAATCTTTCTAAAACCGAATTTACTGCTTGCAACCCTCCCTTGGCTTTGTCCATAGGGTTAGGATAAAACACAAAGCTCTCTCGTGAGGCATTTCCCACCCCACCCCACATATTTCGGATTACTAACCGTGTTTTAGAAAAGTCGTTTAGTTCCCTGGTTTTTGTCCTGTGGTTATGATGGTCTTTTCTTTCTGGGATTCTCTTTATTCACAAATCTGCCTAGGAAATTCCTCATAACTCTGTTAAGATGTAACTTCTTTATGAACTCTCTCTTATGCTTTATCTTGAATTGACACCACCTCCTTATTTTTCTTTAAATCTATTGAAATACTCATTGGGGTTCCCTATTTCACCTGTCTATCCCTTTGTGGTAAGCCATTGAAGAGCAAGAATCCTATCTGCAGAGCCTGAAACATAGTAAGCATTCTGTCAGATTTACTATGATGAATGTGAATACACATTATAAGCTTTTTGCTTACTGTACAAATGTAAGAGATTAGGGACTTGAGTTATCCAGGGAACTTATGTACGTGTAATACTGTTCTGTCCAACAATGCGAGATGATCTATATGCATTTGGCCTTTTATTTGACTGTGATCTCATACTATTAGCATAAGGAAAGTATAAGTTAAACAGTGTCAAAAGGAGGGTGACTGGGTGGCTTAGTAGGTTAAGTGTCTGCCTTCGGCTCAGGTCATGATCCCAGGGTCCTGGAATCCAGCCCCCATGGTGGCGGGCTCCCAGTTCTACGGGGAGTTTGCTTCTCCCTTTGCCCTTCCCCGCTGCTTGTGCTCTCTCTCTCATTCTCTCGAAGAAATGAATAAAATCTTGAAAAAAAAAATGTTAACAGGAATCCTCCAGATTGTGGTCCAGGGCAAGTAATGTATTGTCAGCAGCTTCATTCATTCCTCTGTTCTTTCACAGATCATAGGGACACAGGAAGGAGTGATACTATATTATTGCCTTTAACGCAGATCTGCACACCTGCTTCTGCATGGTATTGACACATTATGTAGAATTTTAAATAACTTCTAAAAATTGTGAACTATATAGTATCATAGAGTATGCAGAGTTTAAAGAAGAATAAAACAGCTAGCATCTCCTCACTGAGCTTAAGAAACAGAAGTCCTGTGTGTGTGTGTGTTTCCTTAATCGTGCCCCTCTCCCTTCTCTCCAGAGAGAACCTCTGTCCTGAAAAGGGAACCCTATCCTGAACTCTTTCAATTATTTACTTTTTTTTGTAGTTTTATCATACATGTGTGTATCTCTGAGCAACCGTAGTTGAGTTTTGTCCATTTCAAACTTTATATAAATGGAATCATATTATATGTGTTTTTCAGCTACTCACATTTTGTTGTTGTTGTCTAGCATCTTCTTGCAGTTCATTTTCATCACTATACTACGGTGTTCCATTGTATGCGTATGCCACAACTTACTTGTTTCTTATCAAGGGACAGCATTTCCAGTTTATTATTATCATACACAATACTGATGAGAATATATCCTGAATACACATACATAAGAATTCCTTTGGAATAGTGCTTCTCAGGTTTAGTAGGTTTTGTATTGCCCCCATGAGGGGCATTTAGAATTATGGAGGGGTTTTTCATTATTATAGTGGCATGGTAGGAAAGGCATGCCAACTCTCCTGAAATGCACAGCACATTAGGGATTGTGCCACCAGTGACTTATTGAGTAAATACTACCCTTGTAGTGTTTGGAATGGAATTACTCTAGGGTATTAACCGTGTTCATATTTGCCGTTACCTAGTAAAGTTGACCCTTGAACAACACAAGTTTGAACTGCGTGTGTCTGCTTTCATACAAACGTTTTCAATATGTACAATACTGTAGATTTCTTTTCCTTAAGATTTTCTTCATAACATTTTCCTTTTTCAAGCTAAGTTTATTTTAAGAATATGGTATAATATATATAACAAGATGTGTTGATCCATTGTGTTGTCAGTAAGCCTTCTGGTCAATAGTAGGCTATTAGTGATTAAGTTTTTGAGGAGTCACAGGTTATACAGAGTTTTGATTGCAGGGAAGCTCAGTGTCCCCATCCCCCACATTGTACTTATAATCCACTGCCTTGCCAATACTTGATATATTCAGACTTTTAAAATGTTATAAATCTAGTAGTATGAAATGGTATCATTGTGTTCTCAATTTCATCAGATTACTAATGAGGCTGAATATTTTTCTATCTGTTTATTGTCTATTATTGTGTCTTTTTAAAGAAAAATCCTATTTTTGTTTGTTTGCTTATTTTTTACCTCCTTTCCTCTGGGGTTGTTTTTGTCTTTTTCTTAAAGACAGAATGTATAAAAGTTCATTTTCTTACTGAGTTCCTCCTGCATTCTGGCTACTGATCTCTTAGTTAAATGTGTTGCATAGCTTTTAGCAGTTTGTAGCTTTTGATGAACAGCTATTACATCAGAAGCATGTACAGATTCAATTTGTGTTCTTTTGTATTTTCAAACTTAAGCTTTTAAGTTTTGCTTTTTTACATTTAAGTCCTTGATCTGTCAGTAGTTAAGGTTGGTTCATGTGAGGTAGAAATCCATTTTTACTTGTGCTTCCTAATACGGAAGTGAGTTCCTCTCTTTCAGCTAGTCTGCAGCTTTATCATATATGAGGTTTTTATATATGCATGACTATCTATTCTGCTCCTCTTGTCAGTCCTACAAGATCTTAATTGCTGTAGCTTTATGGTAAGTCTTGATGGCTGTTAGGGTATAAGTCCCACTGCTTGGTGGTGTTTTTTAAGGAGTAAGGAGTTGGCTATTCTTGGACCTTTGCTCTTAAAGCTTATGCATTCCTAGAAAAGCCCTAATAAATACTCCATTGACATATAGGGAGAAAAGAAACCTTTGTGTAATTTATTTGTAGATTGCATGTCCTATGAAGAGATTTATGTTTTCTGAAAATAATAGTTTTATTTCTTTTTAATTCTTACATGCCTTTTATTTCTTCCCTTACTGAACTAGATTCACCTTTATAATGTTGAAAAGAAGTTAGGATAACAAATATTTTTACCGTATTCCCAATTTTAGAATGGTTTTTATGTTTCAGTATCAACTAGAATATAATTGAAAATTTTCAACACACTTACATGACTGGTAGTTAATATGCTAGCTGCCATCTGGCATTCCTCTCTAACCTGGTGGTCTGTGAGTAATCTGGCTTCTTACCATGGGTTGGTTTTCTCCAAAGCATTTATTCCAAAAGCACTAAGTGGAAACTACCCAGCCTCTGCTGGCCTAGCCTTGGAAGTTATTCAACATCACTTCTGTTGCATTCTGTGGGTTACTGTGAGTTACTGAAGTTGATCCAGAATCAAGGGGAAGAAACATAGATCCCACTCCTCAATGGCTGGAACGTTGAGGATTTTGATGGCATATTTTGAAATCTCAAGTCTAGAATACAAAATTTTCACAAATGTTTTTCCATGTGTGTTTGAGAAGAAAATGCTACTCTTTTAGTTACAGGATTCTGTGTCTATTAATTGTGTCTAGTCAGTTCTGTGCTTGAAATCTGATGTGGTTTTTGTTACCTGCTTATCTGATAATTAATTGAGAGGTGACACTCTTTATATTTCAAAGCTGTTGTTATTAAATGCATAGAATAGAAGTCCAGAGTTGTTTTATTTTGCTACTGAATTGAACTTTTTATCAGTATGTGTCTCTAGAAGAACCCATTTCAAACCCAGGTTTCAAAAATTTTTATGTATTTTTGTAATATCTTCTGGTCTGATATAACTCTGCCATCTTTCTTTGATTTATTATTTGCCTGGTTTATCTTAATTATTTTCTTTCAATATTTCTATGTCCTCCCAATTTAAGTCTGTCTCTTTCTGAAGAAAATACTGGTAGGATTTTATAATCGATCTGGAGAGTCTAGTCCCTGTGTATCTGTGTATATTTTTGTTCTTTCTCATTTTTACCTTTTATTTGACTTGCCTTTTCTAGTTTTCCCCTCCTTCATGGCTTGCTTTCTCTTTTTTTTTTTTCCCTTGCATTTAGACTCAACCATCTCTGGTTCTACTTTTTTATTCTCTGCTAGTTTGGGTTGTTACAGAAATATATTTCTATTCTTATTGTATACCCTGGAAATTTTTCCTGTGTATTTAACTTAAAGTCTAATATATATATATATTTTAATGACTTCATGATTAATATTGGCCCTTAAAAGGCTTTGACTTCAGTCACTGCCCTCCTGATGTATGCAATTTTTATCCTATTTTAGTTACACCTTATATTTTAAAATCTTTCAAATATAGAGTCAATATTTATTTATATTTACATACATGTTTAAAATGTACTCATTATTCTTTCTTGAATATTAGACCTTTCTTCAAAAATCATTTCCCTTTTCCTGAAATATATCTTATACAGGTTAATTTAGTGAGAGTCTGTTACTTATAAATAGTTTTGGTGTCTATTTCATTTGAAGATAATATTCTACTACTTCTGATATTGGTCATTCCTGCAGAAAAGTCTGCTGCCAGTCTAATTATCATTCCTTTGGAGGTAATTTGTGTTTTTCTCTTTCTCTGCTTTTATGGTCTCTTCTTTGTCTTTAGTGGTGTTTCACCTTAAAATATCTGACTGGGTTTTTTGTTTTGTTTTGTTCTGTTTTTGTTTTTGTTTTTGTAAATTTGTTTTGGATTCATCATAATTCTTGAGTCCTATGTCTTAAGTTCTGTAAAATCCTCATTTGTTGCCTCTTTGAATATTGTCTTCCTCATTCTCTATTCTTTCTTTTGGGAATCCTTTTAGAAATCTAATGAAGTTTCACATGTCTCTTAACCACTCATTTTCCATCGTTTTTGTCTTTCCATATTTTTGCCCTGCGTTGTGGTAATTTTTACCATATGTACATTCTAAGTCACTATTGTTCTTTTCAGTTCTGTCTAATCTGCTAAGTAATCCATCCACTGAGTTTCTAATCTTACTTATAATATTTTTAAATTTCTAGATGTTATGTTCAGTTCTTTTGCATATATGCTTAGCCAGTTTTGGTAGACTACTAAAAGAATATTCCATATATTCAATTTATCTCTTTATGCACATGTAACACATTTATTGTAGTACCTTTATCCAGTAACTCTAATATCTGCAGTCACTGCAGAGCTAATTCTATAGTTTGCTTCTGCCATCTCTCACTCATGGGGCTTGTTTAGCAGTTTGTGGTTGGGAAATCATTTTCTTTGGAACATACTTGTTGAAAATTTTTGAGACAGGGTTTAAAATGGATTCTGCTAGAGACACTTTGCATTTGCTTTTGCTAAGTGTCTGAAGATCTTACTAACCTGACATACTTTAAATTTCTGATTTGGGATTTTTCAGGCCAGACAATTCATATAAACTTAGTCCCCAAACCAGCTTTAGTGTAGGCCTCCTGTGATTAGGGATTCTCAGGGACGACTTTTTGGGTATCTTTACTTTTCATTCAGCTAAGGATGAGGTAGGCATGTTTTTCTTTGATCATTCTCTTCCTCAACAAGACAGGAGTGTTTTTTTTTTTTTTTTTTTTTTTTTTTTTTTTTTTTCCCTACTTCACACAGTGATGGGTTTCCCTGGCAGGGGTCTGTCTTTATCTCCTGTGACTTAAACCTATTGTCCATTGAAGCCTGTGCCTTGGTATATGCCAGCTCCTTTATACTCACTTACACCCTTAGTTTGTGGCTTTCTCATTATTTCTGGTCTCTGAGGAATTTTCTCACTTCCCTGCCACCTCAGAATTAAATTTTTAAAGATATTTAAAAAAAAAATACTTGGTCCAGCAATTTTAGAAGTACTACACTGGGAGGAATTTCCTTGAACATCAAATTTGCCATGTGTTGCTTTGAGTTAGTTGTTAAGCAGTGAGGTGGATTATGTTTCATTATACAGTTGTTTTTATGACTTAGAGTTCCTTTTCTAAATTATTGGAACAGTAATCTCATCCGTTGAAATTAGGTTGGCCTTCAACCTAATGGCCACTGTTTCAAGTGGATTCCTGTCTCTGAAGCAGAAAAACATCGTATTTTTATATCACAGTTTAAGAATATTACAAGTAATAATGAAATCCTACTTAAGAGTTCATGGTCATTATTCTAACTGTCCTAACTTCTTTCAAAATACAAATTCACATTCTATTTTATTCACAGATAAATAGATTTTGAGTTTAGAAATGTCAAGATTAAGATCATTCTGTGTCCTTTTTAATCTTCAGAGGCATAGTTCTCTTTCAACAACTCTGAAGTGAGAATGAAGTGTTATCTGCCACTTGTCCTAATTCTAATTGGCCCCTTTTTGATTTTCCTAAAAAACTCTGTGCTTCATAAGTTAACAGCTTTTCTGTTTTATAAGCCCTTTATTGCTGAGGGAAAATATATTCTATCTTGAAGCAAACAAGAATAGTTTAGAATCTAATTTTTTCATTTGTTTGTAGTCCTCTGGGCTAGAAACCAAACATTTTATTGAGTGGATATACCAAGGATACATTATGTTGTCTATCCCCCAGTTGGTGAGTGCTGTGTGTGTTTCTGTGTGTGTGTGTACTTCTACATAATGTAATTGGTTAGAAGTATTTTATAGGTGTACTTAGTGTAGCAGATACTTCCAGTAATAGACTTTCTTTGGTTTATACATAATGGCCTATTTCCTGTCTTTATTCTTCTAGGGTAATACTGAGCAACCTGTCCAGACCAGCAAGATTGGACTTGGAAGAAGAGAGTATCAGAGTTTACAACACCGCCATCATTCTCAGTGATCTAAATGCCGTCCCCCTAAGGGCATGTATTTAACCCAGGAAGATGTGGTAGCTGTTTCCTGTAGTCCCAATGCAGCCAACACCATCCTGCGGCAACTGGACATGGAGCTGATCTCTTTAAAGCGTCAGGTAGTCTATAAAAATCACATTTTTAATAATTCTGTCTATTCTGTTCATCCATTTCAGTAATCTAAGTTTTCTATGGATTTTCTCAGCTACCCACTTACATAAGCTCCACTCTTTAAAATTTACTTTATTTCCAAATTCAAAGATGCCTCTGTCTTTTCTAAATTGGAATCCCAGCATTGTTACTGGTTAGCTCTGTGATATTGGGAAATAATAGAATTTCTCTGAGCTTCAGTTTTATATCTATGAAATTAAGGATAAAATACTCATACTTCTCTTGCAGGTTGGTAGGAGTTGGTTGAGATGTTATTGGCAGATTTTTGAGTTGGGTCTGGCACATTTTGAATACTCAGTGAATAATGGCTGCTCTCTTCATCCTCCTTATTGTCACCAGTAGTAGCTGCCATGGTATTATAAATCTATCATCATCATAATCAGGTTAATCATGGTTAAGAGTCAAGATCTAGGGTCAGTGAATGTAAATTTTAACCTTAGCTACATTGTCTAGTTCCTTGGGGGAGCAGGTTAACTCTTCTTCTTCTTGTTCTTTTTAATTTTTATTTATTTTTTAAATTTCTTTTTAGTGTCTGGTTAATTCTTCTTAACTCTGCTTCCTCATCTTGAAATGAAGATAATATGATGCTTGGGAGAAATTAAACAGGTAATATATGAAAAGTGCTTACGACAGTGCATAGCACATAGTAAGTACTCAGCTAATGGTTGCTCTTTGGTCACTGGCCTTTTTACTCATTTTTTCCCCTCTCATTTTCAGAAACCGATAGCTTTCTGTTGTTTTCCCTATCCCTTAGACCTAGTAACTCTTCTAAGTCTGTGCTTTCTTGGTCTGTATCAAGCAGTCTTACACTATATGCCAGTGACTTCTGAATCTACTTCTCAGGCTGTGACTTTTCTCCCAAGTTCTGTATTGCTGTATCTCTAGCTACCTGCTAGGCATCTCATCTTACCCCTAAAAGATTGTTTTTCTTTGTTCCCTGTCTGTTGAAACATGAGAATCCGCGTTGATTCATCCCTTATTGTCACATCCCCCAACACACAAGTCCAAGTAGTAAACTAGTTATGTAAGTTTACCTGAGAAATTTTATTTAAATTAGTCTCCTTATTTTTAATCCCATCCCTACTACCTTTGTTCAGGTGTTTATACCCTCTTCCCTGACAATAACTGTCTTGTGGCTTTTCCTTGCTGTTCACTGTTGCTATAGCTCCATGCTACACATTGTTGTCTGTGTTATCTTCTTAAAATACTGGTATGATCAAAATCATTCATTTTGAAGCTCTTAAATTAATTTCTACTTGCCTTTAGCAGGTTACAGCACAGATAGATAGGGATTGATCAAAAGGTCTTGTTAAATTTAAAATTCATTGTGAGTTAAGAAACCACTGAAGGATTTTAGAGAGAGGTATAACATCATCTTATTTATGTTTTCAACTGTATCCCTTTGCATTTTTTATTTTAGTAGTTGCTGTAGGGATTACAGAATGCATCTTCAGCCTACCATATCATCCTTGTTTAGGTATTACAATGTTATCCTTAGAGTTAATATTATACTACTTTATATAAAATGTAAGAATCCTGCAACAGTCTAGTATGGGATCAAGATAGTTTTTCTCTATCCCAAACATTCCTATTTCTCTATCTCTTGACCCTGGTTATTCACCCAAACAGCTCTTATATTTCTCATTTCTTATCCAACAAACTTCTTGAAGAAATACCTACCATCTTAGCTTCCTCTGCTTTCTTCCCATCACATATTCTCTGACCCTTCCGGTGTAATTTCTGCCCCATACACCATCCCAGTTCTGCCACTGGAAAAAGCTATCTTAAGTTTATTTATTAACAAATTGCCAGGTTTTGTGCCCTCTTCTTAGTTCTTATTTTTCTTGAATCTGTCACTGCTCATTAATATCTGACACTGACTACCCCTTCTTCCTTCTTGGAATTCCTTTTCTTTGGCTTTTATGACACCAGGCTCTCTAATGTATATAGTAGGTGTTTGACTGAATGCTTGGCCTTTAGTTGAACAATGAACATGTGCACAATTCCTATCTTCCAAACCATAGCACTCTTTCTTTTTAGAGAACTTATAAAACACTTTGCCTGTAATATATATTTTTTTAAATTTTATTTATTTGTCAGAGAGAGAGAAGGAGAGCGAGCGAACACAGGCAGACAGAATGGCAGGCAGAGGCAGAGGGAGAAGCAAGCTCCCTGCCGAGCAAGGAGCCCGATGTGGGACTCGATCCCAGGATGCTGGGATCATGACCTGAGCCGAACGCAGCTGCTTAACCAACTGAGCCACCCAGGCGTCCCTACCTGTAATATCTTTAAAAAGATTTCAAGTAGTCTTGAAGCTGTTAAGTGTTTCCATTCATGATCTCAGGGTTCTGAGATTGAGGCCAACATGAGCTCCACGCTCAGCACTGTATCTGCTTGTCCCTCTCCCTCAGCTCTTCCTCGCATGCGTGCACATGCTCTCTCAAATATATAAATAAACAAACAAATAAATAAAATCTTTTCTTCAGTCTTTAGGCAGAATTCAAATTGCCCTGTTTTGTCCCAGCATAACTCTTCATACATGCTGTTCTGCCTGAAAGGCATTCCAGCCAAACCTTGCCTGCTTGCTTAATTCTTTGTAATCCTTTGAAACTAAATCTGGGTGTCATCTCCTTGGGAGAACTTAAACCTATTTTCCCTATTACCCATGTGTGTTAACATGAATACAAAATATTTGCTCTTTCTCTCTTCCTCCAAGTCTACATTAGGTGTTTTAGCTTTCTTTACATTTTTATATTTCTATATTTTTATATAATACATATATTTATATATGTATACAAATATATAAATATTTTTATATTTATACTTTTATATTTATTTATCTCCCCACTAATCTGTGAAACTCTTAAGGAATTTACGTTTTTACGTTTTATCTTTGTGTGTATAACATGGTTGGCCTACTAACTACATTTGAATCAACCTAGATTTTTACATTTTAGCTGTGTTAAAATCTCTGTGAAAAAAAAATTCACAAGTCACTTTATAAATATTTGATTGTTAATACTGGAGGGGGAAAAAAAAGCCAAGAAAAACATGTAAACAAATAAAGAAACAAAAATCTTAATCCTTAATATTCTAGGTAAAGATGAATAATATTGCCAGTAGAATGATAGTTAAAAACTTGTCATGGTTCACATTCAGGTTCTGCTGCATCTGTCTGTTTCATAGGGAACATTTCTGGACTTCTCTGTGCCCTGCCTTCCTCATCTGTAGAGTGGGTACTGTAAAAGTAGAGTCAGTTCTGCTATAATGCTTATTTTGAAAACATGAATTTGTTCCAACACAATTAATATACTAGGGAACAATTTGAGTGTAACGTGAATTTTGCATTTGCTTATATTTTATTTTTATCAGTGGAAAACTGATCTAGCTGAGTATATATCCAAATACTTCAGATGTGTACCAGTTCTCTCAATTCACTATATGTTATGAACCACACACATCTATAGCTGGCGTTAAAATTTTTCATTTGATTTCGAATAACCCTTCTCCTACCATTTCCCAGTAACTCACATGGTGCAATTATTTGACACTTCTATAAGTAACCTGAGGTCTTTTCCAAGGTAAAGTGCCATCTTTATCGTAGCCTTTGTAAATTTCTTTATTATTTAGAATGCATAAATCTGCTATCATTTTTATGAGGTTCCTGTCTTTTTTCTTATGAAGTTTCTCAGTGTTGGGTCCCAGGCTCTGTTTCCCCATAAGTCTTGTGATTTTTATTGTGCAATTTTGCCTAGTAGGGTGATTTTTGAGAAGGCCTATGTCAGGTTATAACAGAACTGATTATACTTACTTAACAAAGTAGTAGTGAGAATTAAGTGATTTATTACATGTGAGGTACCAACAATGATGCTTAACCTAATAAACACCTAATACTATCCACTCGCATCATTATTATTCTTATTGGGATAATTGTTATTTTTATTAAAAAATTATAGTAATGAGCAATATTGATGGAATTTAATTCCTCTGTATACCATTTGTCTTGTAACAGACATTGTTAAAAAATACTGATACTATAATTTGTAGACTGTTTATTGGCCTACTAGAGATATATTGGTTATATATATATATATATATATATATATATATATAATTAGTTAATATATATAGTTTCTTGATGTGGGTATTAGTTGTGTGGCCCAAGTGTGGTAAAATATAATTGTCTGTCCTCCTGAAATAAAATTTAAGATGGATTTGGTATATATCCTTTTCACTTACTGAGTACTCATATGTTTACCTAAGAATGAGATCTGATTCATATTTTGGGCTCTTTTTTTGAAGGTTCAGAATGCTAAACAAGTAAACAGTGCACTTAAATAGAAAATGGAAGGTGGAATTGAAGAATTCAAACCTCCTGAGGTATGTTATTGAAGAGTATGCGACTAAGTATGGTGAAACCTTATTCTTTGAGTTATATCTGGTATTTACTATTTTGGTCCCATGTGTTGTTAATACTTTGAAGATACCATAGCATGGGTAATTTGTCATGTCTCTATTTTGTTATTTAGATAGTCTTTTGAGACTTGAATAATGATTTAAGTGAAGTCATTTCTTTCCTGCTGTTAGCAATACATATCAAGCAAAGTAAGTAGGGAAAAACAGCTATACAGTACACATGAACATGGAAGGTAATTAATGAGCAAACCAGTATGTTTCTGGGTCTGCAGCAGTGTTTGCTCAAAGCCTTTTCCTACCTATGTGAATTTGTAACACAGAAAGAAAAAGAACATAAGAAAAAGAGTTCGGTTTAGCAATTTTAACAATTTTTTTATTTTAAGGTATTTGTCTTTTGACTCAGATTTTTAATGAGGATTTTAGTATGTGGACTTAATTAACATTTTTGTACTCCTGTCCCTGAAAATTTGAAATCTAAGAACGAGATATAGATTAACCATTTTCTCAATTCTTCCCTCTGTTTCCTCTGAAACCTAATATATATTTGATATTTGCGATAATTATAGGAGTACTTAAATGCCTGTAATTCCAATCAAGTCTTTTCACAGAAGCTCCTATTGTAAATCTTTTCTCTTGTTTCTTTTAATAAAGATTTGTATGCTGTGCTTCATATCCTGGACTTGCCTATTTATATTATTATTTAATAATCAAATAATCCTTATTTGGTCCTAATGGTTTGTCCCCCCAATCACAAGTTGCCTGAAATATCTACGAATGAAATATGCACGAGGGGCTTGAGTGGAGGGCAGCAAGGTTGCGGGCAGGGCTTCAGAACGAATGCACCAGATGTTGTCTCCCTCATTAGAATCTTTCAGAAAGGAAGAATCCTCAGGAATAAAGTTGTTCTTGGGGTTTTTTTCTGTTTTGTTTTGAATGGTTTCTTTCACGAAGGTTAGATAATGAGAAAGAATGAAATATACATAGACTAATATACCATCTCATTCCAAACCCACAAGTAAACTGACATTCAAGTGACATTTTTATTTATTGAACGATAGTAATACAAAGAATACTACTTTATATTATTGTAACAAAAATTATTTTAAATTTTATATTAAAATTATTTAAATTTCTTATCTATGCATTAAGATGCATAAAATCCAAAAGCTTTAAATGCCTGTAATTTTGTAACTTAAAAAATTAAATTAGAAAATTATATTAGAGATTAAAAATAGGGGACTACCATAAAGAACTTTATGTCAATAAATTGAAAATTTTAAACAAAGCTTAGAAATTTGTAGGAAAATATATCTTCCCAAAATTGTCTTAAGAAGGAAAGCCTGATAAATTTATAGTCATTAAATAAAATGAAGGAACAGTTAACATTTTTTTCATAAGAAAATACTAGGCCTAGACAGTTTTACCGAGAAAGTCTACCAAATTTTCAAGGAAACAATGATTCTAACCTCAAATTTTCCAAAAAAATGGAAGGATAGCTTCACTCATTAACATGACATAAAAGTAAGACATGAAAGTTCAATAGCATAACTGTATGGTATCTAATTTGATGCTCACATAAATTCCAAGAAGTAGATGAAGCAAATACTATTTTACATGACAAATCCATCTGGGCCTCAGAGAGGTTAACTGGCTTGATCAACATCAAATCTAGTAAATAGTGAAATTTTGACTGTATTTCACAGTCTTAGAATCCAGATGGAGTCCAAGATTCATTTCCTGCTCACTCTTACTTTTGTAAGTTTTCATTTAATAGCAAAATAGTGTATTATTTCTCACATTTAAATGCGGTTTGGGGTTAGAGTTATCAGACATATATGACATCTTTTGAATTTTTCTAAAAATAATGATCCAAATGAAACAACCAGAATCTTAACACTCTACCATCCATACACTGAAGTTTGAATATTAGTTTGAGGATGATTTATTGAACTCCTATGACTTGAAAAATATATGTAGGTTTATTATCTAGGAAACAGGATATATTTATATTTATCATGTCTTATCTGTTGCTTTGCAGGGAAAAATAACCTGAATAGATCTATTTCAAAATACTAAATTAACAGTCTTAGTAAAGACGTTGAAAAATCATGTCATGATCACCTTTTCTTTAGGTTAGATAGAATTTCTGCCTAATATGTAATAAAAGAAATTTCATTAACCATTAGAACAGTAGGCTACTAAGTGATGTAAATCAACTGAAAGTAAACAGGTACTAAGATGCTTTACTTACTCTTTTGGTTGTATTTGTTCTTTTCACTTAGGAAAAAAATTGGTGAAGAAAGTTTATTCACTCCCATAAGTATTGTTCACTTATTTCATGTAAGGCACTGTTTTAGGCACTATGGGAAATTTGGGTCGATTTTTCCATCTGCCTTAAAAAAAGAACTGTCTAGATAGTATAAGACAAACTGATTAAAGTTGTGTGATAGATTTATAAGTAAAAAGCTACAGGAAAACAAGTGGTAATTATTCATGCTTGTTAGGATAATCAGGGAAGACTTCCCTAATGGGGGATGTTTCAGCTGAGGTTTGAAGGATGAGTAGGAGTTTTGCACATGCAAAAAGGGCAAGAAAGGAAATAATATGAACAGTGGTTTGGTATTGAACAGTATATTCAAAATACATATAAATCCCGTGAAGGAGAAAATCAGTCAAGGGGCATTCCCTGAGCACTTATGTGCGCATTGTGGTGCTGATTACCACTGAGAGTTTAAAGGAGGTGTAAAACAGTTTTCTTTCATGAAGAGTATTGTCTACTTCGGAAGGCAAAGTTGGACGCTGAGGAGGAGTGAATGTGGTAAATGAGAGATGTTAACAGGATTGAGTTCAACAGGGACTTCTTTATGATAGAAATCAGTGGGCAAGGCTAAAGTGTGAAAGTCTGAGAGCTAGGAAGAGAAGTTTTCCTTTTAAATTAGTTCAAACGTGAAGACCCTGTAGTTTCTTCCATACAGGAAGGATATAATGGGAATTTTTTTTAAATATAATTTTTTATTTTTTATAAACATATATTTTTATCCCCAGGGGTACAGGTCTGTGAATCACCAGGTTTACACACTTCACAGCACTCACCAAAACACATACCCTCCCCAATGTCCATAATACCACCCCCTTCTCCCAAACCCCCTCCCCCCCAGCAACCCTCAGTTTGTTTTGTGAGATTAAGAGTCACTTATGGTTTGTCTCCCTCCCAATCCCATCTTGTTTCATTGATTCTTCTCCTACCCACTTAAGCCCCCATGTTGCATCACCACTTCCTCATATCAGGGAGATCATATGATAGTTATCTTTCTCCGCTTGACTTATTTCGCTAAGCATGATACCCTCTAGTTCCATCCATGTTGTCGCAAATGGCAAGATTTCATTTCTTTTGATGGCTGCATAGTATTCCATTGTGTATATATACCACATCTTCTTGATCCATTCATCTGTTGATGGACATCTAGGTTCTTTCCATAGTTTGGCTATTGTGGACATTGCTGCTATAAACATTCAAGTACACGTGCCCCTTTGGATCACTACGTTTGTATCTTTAGGGTAAATACCCAATAGTGCAATTGCTGGGTCATAGGGCAGTTCTATTTTCAACATTTTGAGGAACCTCCATGCTGTTTTCCAGAGAGGTTGCACCAGCTTGCATTCCCACCAACAGTGTAGGAGGGTTCCCCTTTCTCTGCATCCTCGCCAGCATCTGTCATTTCCTGACTTGTTGATTTTAGCCATTCTGACTGGTGTGAGGTGATATCGCATTGTGGTTTTGATTTGTATTTCTATAATGGGAATTTTTAATTTTAGGAAGGTTATCCTGGCAGTATTATACAGGCTAAGTTGGAAACTTTACAGCTGCTAAAATACTAAGCGTGTGAGTGATAAAGTAAATGGTAAAAGGCATTTTGGGTACAGTCAGGTGATAGTTGTAGGAGTGGACAGCTAGTGATAAATCCAAAGAACATTGCAAAATAGAACACAATATATCTATGTGAAAGTATGTAAGAGTGTTGTGGGGAGTGGTGGCCTGTGGGGTTATGCTTTGATTTGTTTTGGTTGGAGGTAGGAAGGAGACAAGGGACAAGGAGATGAACGAAACCAGGAAGGAAGAAACTAAAAAAGGAGTGCTTTGGGGAGCTAGAAATTTCCTCATCTTTTGATGTTTTCATGCATAGGTAGGTGACATCCTTTCATTAAGGATGTTGGATGGAAGGTTTAACTTGGTGTCCTTTTCTAATTCTTTCAACTCAAAGATAGTGTGAATCGACTACTGACAAAAATGGGAAAGATGAGAGGACTAATTTAGTAGGGAAAGGATGCAGTAAAGATGCCGAATTCACGAGGGATGTCATCGATTGTTCTAAAAGGCTCTTTGGAGCCTTTTATATTATTAGTTTTATAACTGTTATATATTGGATCCTTTTAGTTTAGATTAGTATTTCATTATGATAAAAAGAAACAGTATGATCAAAAGAACAGTATTTCCATCTGGGGTTTGCTGTAGAAAAATGTTCTCAGTCATACTACCTAGCTAACCATAACAACTACACAATTCTAAATTCTGAGATACATCTTAGTTGTCCTTCCTGTAAGTTAGACAAATCTCTACCAAAGTTTCTTGGGTTTAAAAGAGAATAGAAAAATCAGTAACTTGAAGGAATTTTACGTATTTAAAAATTTTGACCCCATTTCACCTTCAGTCTTCCCTTTCTTCCACTGCTTCTATTTTGTCATACGGACTCTAATGAATTAGAGTTTGCAGTTTCAACCCTGCTCCCTGCATTTTTCCACCGAGGCTGCTGCTTAAAGGCTAACAGTGCTGCTAATGATCAAATTCCACAGCTCTAACTCGTTTTTCTTGCCTTTTTCTCAGCCTTGACGTAGATGACAACCTCTCTGTACCTTTAACTTTTGAGAGGGGATGTCTTTTGTAACTATTATGTTCCCTTTTCAGCTGTACTTTTCCCTTCTATATGTAAATGGAAGCATTCTCCAAGCTTTTATCCTCAAAATTCACTTCTCTTTGGAAACATACAAGCTCATCACTTCACTATACTAAAATTGTATCATATGTACATTTAAATGGCACAAATGCAACCGCAGATATTAAGCCAGGTAAAACGGAGTTATATTTAGTAATAGCAAGTAGAGTAGAGCTGACAATCCTGCCTCAACTCCCATTTATCAAATGTTTCCTTGCAGAGTAAGCTGATAGAGGCCAGAACTGTGAATCCACTATTTCTTTAAAAGGCTTTAGCTTCCACAGGCCTCCTGTACGAGCAGTCTCCTTGACTTGAAATTCTAGTATTTAAATAAGTATTTATTTTTCATTCAGTACTACCTTAAATTTCAACCAAAGCTTCATCTGGGATTAACTGAAAGACTTGGTCCATTTCAGTGCTGGAGAGATATCTGGCCTTGTGGACCTACTAAGCAATCATGTGCCTGTGTCCATGACCACCTTTGTAAGAACATTGCACTAATAATTTGGATTTAAAAGAATGTTTTTTTAAATTCATGGGCAGATTTTAGAACTTTATATGTAAGTAAGATATGACTTCATTGTTTTCCCTCAAACATTTCCAAACCCTCAAAAGCTGTGTTTGCATAGATGAATCTATTTTAGCCTCAATTGGATCCTGAGCTCCACCTGAATGACCTCATTGTCCGTGAATCCCAGGTTACCATCATCACCTCAGTCTTGCCTTCCTGCACCTCCCCAATCAGCATTTCATAACGTCTTAGGTCCTTAACAGCACCACTCTTCTGCCAGCTCTCCAGGCTTAAAGTCTTATTCTGATCAGAATCCTACTCTTCTCTCTCTGTTCCTCCCCCCAAAAATCTATTGCTTATTAAATTTAGTGTGAACTCATTGACCTTGATATGTAAGGACCACTTCCAAAAGTGGTCCTTACATACTTAACTAAACTATCACCAACTTTCCAGACGTTATTTATCACTTCTTCCTAATTGTTGATCCTGTTGTTGCCCATACGTGGTGGGTCTTCTCCTGATCTTTGCATTTCAGAAACTTATCATGTTCTTTAACCCACCTCCGTGTCTATCCCTTCCAGCTGGCCCTCTTCCCTGGTCTAGTTATTGTAACTTTTCCCTCTCATCTTTGAATCTGCAGTAAACTCTGAACTTTTAATTTTATTAATAGCTATTTGCGTCTATCCTGTCTTTTAATTTGCTTATAAGCCGAAGTAAGTTTTCATAGTGCATGTTACTTTTATTTTTTTAAATTTTTTTAAAAGATTTTATTTGTTTGACAGAGATCACAAGTAGGCAGAGAGGCAGGCAGAGAGAAGGGGAAGCAGGCTCCCTGCTGAGCTGAGAGCCTGATGTGGGGCTTGATCCCAGGACCCCAAGACCACAAGCCGAGCCGAAGGCAGGCGCCACCCAGGCGCCCCTAAGTGCTTCTTAGCCTATAGCCCCCTCTTTTTCTTTACCTTTTTAATGTTTGCATTTTGCTTCATCGGTGATGTTCTCGAGTTGAGTTTTATCCACTGTCTGCCTGGCCTTGCCTTGCTCTGTTCTTAATCTCATCATCTGGTATTCGGTGTTTTCTGCTTTAGGTTTTTTCCTCATTTATCCAGTTTTTTAAAAAACTTTTTCCTTTCTTCTCTAATAATTTTTTTCTAATTTTGAATTTTTGTTTTATTCTTTCTTCTGAATACTTACTTTTTATACCTCTTCCCCCTGGTGAGAAAGTAGATGTTCCTAGAACCTCTGTGTACTGTAGAAACTTACTGCTAAGACCATAAATGAGATAAGACCTACACTTGTTCTCAAAGGAAGTCTTTCTTTCTGTTTTGCCCAGCCTATCTGTGTATTACACCAGGCAAATTTATCTGGGCACTTTCTTCTGTAAACCTCTGTAGGCTGTTATACTTCTGTCCCTCCCTCTACTGCCAGTGGTCATTGCACTAATCAGCGGGTATACACTAATGACATTTGATTTGGTGTTTACTATTGTAGTTGTACCATAGTGAAAGTCTTAAACTTGGGAATTTTTTTTTAAGAGTTTCTTATTTATTTATTTGTCAGAGAGAGAGCGAGCGAGAGCGAGCACAGGCAGAGTGGAAGGCAGAGTAAGAGGGAGAAGCAGGCTCCCTGCGGAGCAAGGGGCCTGATGTAGGACTCGATCCCAGGACGCTGGGATCATGACCTGAGCTGAAGGCAACGGCTGAACCAACTGAGCCACCCAGGCACCCCAAACTTGGGAATTTTTAAAACAGAAATATTGGGAGAAATGTGGGGAGACCTTAGGGAGAAAAATCTATTCTTATAGTGGGTCACTTTGTGCTTCAGAAATTTAGGGAAATATTTTAGGAATTAGGACTGAGCTACAGCTCTGTATTAATTTATAACACTGGTTTTGGTGCAGTAAGGTTAGGTTTAATCAAAATGTGAAGAGAAGAAATTTAAGAGCAAGTCACAGATCTCTCTAAAGAAGATAAAGTCTCTTGAATGTTTAAAACTAGGCTAAATTTAACACTTGCCATGTGTGATAGGAACATTGTAGTTGGAAAATGGATGACTAATAGATTTTCTCAGTTTTAATGCTTCTGACCTGAGTATAAATGTGAATGTTTTTCATTCTCCCAAACTGGTTCATTTCCATTTCATTATCTTTTTTATGTGGGTAAAAGGTAACTCAGAACGTACTTTTAAATCCTTATTAAAAACAAGATCTTTGTAAATCAGAGTTTTAGTAATCTCATGTCTTGGTGAAAAGTTATGATTTGGTGAAAAGTTAAACAAAAATAAGCACTTTGGAAAAATGTCTGTCTTCATATCCTCATTAGGAAACTTCTCTTTAATTTTGTAGTCAAATCAGAAAATTAATGCCCGTAGGACCACAGAGGAGCAGCTTCTAGCAGTGCAAGGTATATTAACGATGAGCAGCTATTATTGTTAATTATTTAACTTGTCATGAAAGGTGACTTCCATAGCTCTTCCCTTCATTTGGAAATGGATCAAGAAAGGGCACTTATGTTTACCACAAAGTCTTGAAAACCAGGAATTCTGTTTTGTTCTCGTGGGTGTGACTTCACTGAGCCTATATACATTTTGGGTCCTGTACAGTACGTAAAACATTCTCAGCCTTAACAGTGATGGTGATGACAAGCTTGAACATATGGTCTCTGTGTGCCTTTGCTTCAGTTTTCCTGCAGTTGGGTTCATTCTTACTATATTAGTCATTGATAACCCTCATCATTAAAAGCATGAACTATAACGTGTTTCTGGTTTATCCAATTGTTCTGTATAATAGTGTTTCTCTGTATGATAAATGTCAGGTACTGAAAATATTAATGATATACTTAATTTTCAGTGTATCTTAAGAGATGTGCCACTGAATGCTTAGAAACTTGGCTTTAAAAATAAATTCATATATATTTATATTATATATATATATATAAATAATAGAGTTAAGAGAGACACTGAAAAATATACATAAAGCCTTTTAAATGCACTGATATAACTAGAATGCTTTGTTGAATTATATGGCAGAGCACTTTGTAGATTGGATTGTCTCATGTTTGAATTACTTAAGGAAGGGCCAACTTCATATTTTTTATTCAGTGTTGTAGTTGTTTTTTGGTTTTTGTTGTTTTTTTCTTTTCCATTCAAGATAAACTATCTACAGGGTTGATTGTGTAATTATAAGTTTGGTCTACAATTTGGTTTTTCCTGCCTGAGCTGTCCTTGTATTGAGTACTAAAAGCTTTTTTTTATCTAGTTAGCCTAGATATATAATAGGTTATATATATAGTAGGTTATAGTAGTTAACTATATGTGAGTTGGGCCCCTGTGAAACATAAAACTATACTTAGAAAAATATTTCTAATTATTCAAACACAGAGAACATACTTAACTCAAAAAGAATGTGCAGGTTATCATTTGGATGTGAGAGTAATGTAATTAAATATTGACTAATAGAGGACTCGGCAGTTTGGACTAGAGTGAGTGAGAATTACCCTATCAGTGTGATTAGAAACTGTCACAGGACAGTGCCATCAGTATGATGGCAGCCTTCTTGTTGGCCTATACAGCCCCAAACAGTCATTTCATGAACAGAATAAATACTTGATCCTATGGTAGCAGAGTGGTGGAGTGCGCATTGAGCACATCTGTAATTGTGGAACTGTTTCTGAATGAGAACAAAGTTTAATTTGTTTATAATGTTCAATAATAGCTGTTTTAAAATTAGTAACCTTAAAATTTAGAGTAAAAAATGAGTAGGGGCGCCTGGTTGGCTTAGTTCGTAGAGCATGTGATGACTGGATCTTAGGGTCATGAGTGCAAGCTCCCTGTTAATAAAAAAACAACAACAACAAAAAACAACTGGTATTTTCAGGGGCTGTTTCATATTTAGATCTATGACTTTGAGCTCTAACATAGTTATTTGGGGAAGCATTGCTTTTATAGGTGTAACACCTGTGTTTCTGTCCATCCGTGTGTGTGTGTGTGTGTAGCCTATAGAATTTAACCCTGATTTCCAGTATTTGAGTTACATAAAAGTTAGTGTATCAATCTTGTACTCTAATATGAAAATTATCCCAGTGAAATGATTTTCTGGAGAGACTCATTTAGGAAAATCTGGGCTAATGTTTCCAGAGCATTCATGTTTGTTCTGCAGCACTACCATGGAATCTCATGCCTGGGTCGGATATTGTGCTGAGCTGCATTCAGGGGAAGGGACAATGGCAAGATTTACATGTAGAATTTGAACTGTGTATGTGGACGTTATCTCAGTTTATAAATATTAAAAGAATATTTATGGATATAATCAGACATTTCCTCCCTGTTGAGATATATTCAATATTCTTATGCACCTTTAGAAAGTAATTTGTACAGAAATATACATGGTCTTTGGATTTTGAAGGTCCTTTCTTGATATGTTATTGTCTTTATTTTAACTCTGTATGTGGAATTTTTGTTTCACTTTGGGTTTTTTAGGGTTTTTCTTTTTTTTTTTCTTCTGGGAAGGGGGTTCATTACATAAAATAAAACAATATAGAGCTATTTGTGTCCAAAATAGTTATTTTAGGGAAAACTAAAAAGTGCCATTTTTGCTAATGGGCCCACACATTTATATAATTCTCAGAAGTGTGTCTTATAAACAGTATAATCTATAGTAATGTCTTATGTACCTGAATCCCGGTGTGGTTAAGGGACATAACCGCAGTTTTTATTTTAACATGTAGTTTGCTGTCCAGAAATACCGAGCAGGCAGTTGTTTTGTTTTTCTTCTCTTTAATCTTTATTTGTGATAAACTTTATATGGTATTATTATCACTGTTTCAGTTTTACAAAACAGTAGATCATGTAAGTTTTGATAGTAACATTTTAGTTTATAAGCACTTTATATTTAAGACCTATTCTGTATATATTCTGATTTAACACTCATTTGTTAAATGCCTTTTTAAATCTTGCTCATAGTTGACTATTAGAGTGACCTGAAGAGAGAAATACACTCTAGTGTCATTAGTGACACTTACAATTTTACTATTAAACTTTTTTATTGTAACTCTTTTAAAACCACATACAATATTAGGATCATTTCCTAGGGCTCAAATACATATATTTCCTCCTTTTTTTCCCCATCTACTTAATACTGTTGTTAACTAAATACTACCATTTAAATAATAACTATTTAAATAAGTGTTACTCTAATAATAAATACTTAAATAAATAAATAATTATTTTTCCTTCTTTCTCCCTTATTTGGAAGGGTGGGAATCATGCCCAGACCAAAACAGGAATGTTTGTACTTATGTTCTCTATCACTTTATTATATTAATTTTAGTTCTGAATTTTAGTTTTAACTACGTAATAACTTCATTAACATTCTGCAAGAGTCCCCAGGTAGGATGTTATAAATGTGCCTAATTTAAGCCTCTCTCTGAAAAGTACTTGTTAAGAATGGTATTTCTATACTTTCAGTAATCTGTGCCAGCCTTAAGTATCTGAATTTTCTATTATAACGGATTGGTTAACAGGCGATTAAGTACAGTCTTCACAATATGTGTTAATGAAGATATCTCTGTTTATAGCTTACATCATACATATAAATATATCTTTTCTAATTTGTAATGCTTTTAGAAATCACCCCAAAATCCATCTTGATATTCATATGATAAACATTTCTTATTTAGCAAGAATTAAGAAAAAAATTAGATTCTGGGTGTATATTTTTCATGTAAAATGAAGCAATATTTTCAAATTAATATTTTGAAAAAATAATAATAGATTTAAATGATAGTACAAAACATTGACTCTTCAAAGTTTAGAGGGGCAGAAGCCTGGTAAACAATATTTATTTTTGGCCTTCTCTTAAATGTATTTATTTCATAATCATTTGTGCTAAAAAAAATAATACACTCCCTAATAAAATATTAGTGCTATTTTAGGGTAAACAACAAGAAACTTTTCCAGTTTTATCAAGATATCAGCTTTAATTTTTAGTTTAGTTTTTTTTAGTTTAGTTTTTTCACCATATTGTCTGCCTTTCATAATGAAACACTGACAACAATACACTCAAGTCAGTTATTCTTTCACAGTTAAAGTTACCTTCTTTTCCTGTAGTTTATACATTTCATTCATTTTTAGGTTGCAAGCCTGGAAACTGTCTTCTTTCTAATTTTATCTCCTACATTAAGAAAAAAGCTAGAATGGTTCCTAAAGGAGGGGAGAAAGATTTGGCACTTGATTAAAACATAGGGATTGTAAACCAGTACATGAACAATCAAAAGGAAGTGTGGAGATCAGGAAGTTCATATTTTTCCATTGAAAAAACACTCATTTGCCTTAGAGAGTTTCTTCTATTATAACAGGTATCGTAAGAATGGAGACCCAGAAGTATAATTGTCAGCTCTCTGATACACTTGCTTCAGATAATTCATGATTCGAAATTTCTAGCATGTTTGTGATGGAATTTAACTTATAACAAGTATGATGGGAACACAAGACTCGGAAGAGAAAAGCTAGATATTAAAAAGAGAATATGTGATTTTTACTTTTAGCCCTTACCTGGATGCACCATTCACTGTCCCACTGCTGTTGATTTTTTCTTTTTTTACTTTAATATGAATTCTTGAAAAGATTTATAGGAGGTAGAAAGAAATGCATGTTCCCAAATGGTTTGAGTTTAAAATTAATCTCTTATTGATTGGGAAGAACCACATCTCTGGAGTTTCTAGATGTCACTGTGTTCTTATTTCAAAAATATATTTCCTGGTTATCCTAAGTACATGCTCACTTTAAGAAATACTGTTATATGAGAAGCAGGAAACAATGCCCCCCCCCCAATTTACTGTTTAGAAGCAGCTTACCACTGTAATATTTTTACTTTTTTGGGTGGGGTGTAGCCCCAAATCAGATTTATCTTATTTATTTATTTTAAAAGATTTATTTATTTATTATTTGACAGAGAAAAAGTGATCACAAGTAGGCAGTGAGGCAGGCAGAGAGAGAGAGGGGGAAGCAGGCTCCTACGGAGCAGAGAGCCCAATGCGGGGCTCACTCCCAGGACTTTGTGATCCTGACCTGAGCCAAAGGCAGAGGCTTTAACCCACTGAGCCACGCAGGCACTCCCCAAATCAGATTTTTAAAATAACTTTTTGAACATAGCAAAAGCAGATATATCCCTTCTATGTCAGGAGAAAAAAAGAAAAAAGTCTACTGTTCATGTCCAGAGTTGGAAAACACCATACTACAAATGCTCCTGAATTTAGTTTTACTAGCCAAATTTTTAAAAATATGAATGTGTGGGTTTTTTTGTTGGGCCGGATGAAGAATACTGTTTGGGAAATGTGGGCTTTTATAAAATGTGATTTTATATTAATTCCCAAACAAAACTTTAAAGTGTATGTTAAAAGATTATAAGGTATCATCTGCCAGCATAAGAAGCCAAGTTGTTTGATTGTAACTTTCAAAATTTGATTGAAAACACTTTTTCCTCTTCCTGGGATATTTACAGTTTAACTCTTCGAGGATTTTCTAAAATTTCATTCTACTAACCTTTAAAAACTGACCTTTGCCCCAACCTGGGAAGTTTTCATTTAAAACCATGGTTCAAATGGACCTTTTATTACATCTTCAGGAAGAGAAAGAGATTTAATCACTATGTTGATTCTCAGCCTTGCTGATAAAGCAATCAGATGGCCTTACTTACTCTAAATTATGAAAAACAGTAGACCACCCTTCTTGCAGGTACAAATTGGAACTAAAGCAATCTCTAATGTCCTGGGTTGTTAAAGTGAGTTGCTCTGCATTGCTACCCTGCTAGGTTTTCCTCCAGAAGTCTAGCTCGGGATTCTTCGGAAAGAGCTGTTCCAGTATTTCACTAGAATTTACCTAGTTATCAGCCACAGTATAGAATTAAGAATTCCACCTTCTAAACAAAATATGCTGTTGAACCAGCGTCATGGGCATTGTGAAGGTGATAAAAAAGTTAGCTATATGTGACTCTTGTGGTTTGGGGAAGAAAAGTCAATCCTATTTCCTGAGTGCTTCCTGTGCACTAAGCATTATATTTCCTAGGACAGTACTTCCCAACTTTTCTCACCTCATGGCATACAGAAAAAATTATGAAATTTGTCACAACACACTAGGGCAAATGGATGAGACTGCTCTTGTCCAGAAACATCTGTCAAGGAGCTCTAGCTATTCCAGACCCTGCCCTGCCACCCTGCAGGCTGAGCACATTAACATCCCCGAAGGCCTGCGTGTTCTTGGGACACCAGTGGGATCCTCAACCAGATGACGAAAGTCTGCAGTATGGTCTGAGCCTTGAGATTTTACCAAGTAGTTTATATGGCATACATGAGTTAATGATAAACATACCTGGGTGACTCAGAACCTAGGTGACTTAGAAAAAATCCTTGACATTCAGAGTGTCTGGGAAAACTAAGGTTCCAATAGGAAGTAGTTTATATTTGGGGGTCTGTAATTCTGGAAGTGCAGCAATGTTGCTAACAAGATCAAGTCCCTTAAACAAGAGAAAATAAAATGGAATCAGACATGGGGACAATTTATTGGTAGGTTTTGTAATATATTTTGCTAAACAAATAGGTGTTCTGAGGATTGCAATGTCTTCGTATTTGGAATCCATCTTAATGTGACTTCTTGCTATAATACAGAAGAACTAATCTTAGATTTATTTGAAGTTTTCATTTCCAAACTCATGTATTCAGTAGATTTGATCATTTCTAGAATATAAATTACATATTCCTTGTAAAAAATAGTACATCGATAGAACTCTGTGTCTGATTTCTAATTAGGAGTTATTTTTCAGTACAGCAATCTCAAATGAGTTGTTATTTTCCAGAATATAAGTAGTAGAGAAGTACTTGAATATATAGCAATAATTCCTGATAGGAAATACCCTTGGATTTTTATTGCAGATGTGGATTTAGTGGAACCTGGTCACCCTTAGAATTTTTACTCAATTATGGAGTTTAAACTGAAAATCAGCTTATGGATTTAAAAAGAGCTTATTTTGCTAAATAATGTAAATAATGTGCCATAATTTATTATCATGCGTATGTCTTTCCCTTTGAGAACAGAGCAGATGAGCACAGTTTACACACCCCAAACTCTGTAGTAAAAATCATTCCAGCTTAATGTCAGACCTCCTGCCCAAAATGCTCTTTAAGATAAAAGCATTCCCCATAGTCAAGCCTGGCTAGTTGAATATAAGCAAGAGATTATTCGTTCCCAAATTCTCTATATAAAATAAAGGCAGAAATTAAAAACAAGAATTTTGTCATATCCTGATGATGCTTTAAGGTAATTGGGTATCTGTAAGATAGGAATCTAGCATTTCTCCTGAGTGTTAACATACCCTTATATTCTCTCATCTATGATTGTATACATATTGAATTTATTTAAATTCCCATGATTCTGGTTGCTTAGGTTATATTATAGACTTTTTAGTATCATAAGTATCATTTATTTCCCTTTCTCCTCTCTAATTAATGAATGTTTTCTGGTATTTTAAACAGTTATGAAATTGTAAAGTCAACACTTTTGACACCTTCTGTGTTTTGAATTAAATGATGAGTCAGTGAACGTCCTTTTAGAATTCCCTTAAGAGCAGTTTATTATCCATCTGATCATATAAAGTCATTCCAAATTCTGTAGTATAATTGACTATCCCAGGTTCATAAATCAAATATCAATCTTTAATTCCAATAAAATTTCCATTACAAAAAGTTAGGTTCTCAAATAACTGAATGTGCAGTCATTAAATTTAAGGTAGTGATGATAAACACAAGTACATGTAGTCGCTACTGTAACCTTACTCTTAAGGCTATAAAGTACAGCTAAGACTCCTTCTCATACACAGTCTTTGAAATTGTTAGAGGAGTTGAAATCCAACTAACTCTGAAAAATAGTTTCCCTTTTTTGCCAAATCACATTGTCATGATTCTCTTTTTACCTCATTTCTATTCATTGGTGCCCTGGTGAGTTTAGGCAAGAAAACCAATTGAGGCTGGTATTAAAACCAAAATTATGATGCTTTTCTTAATGGGGGAACTCTAAGACCACCCACTCAATCCATTGAGGGGATAAAACAGATGGCTCATTCCCATTCAGTTTTGTTTACAAACGGTGTTGCTCAAATTTAGGTGGCTGGCTACTAGGGAAATAAATGAATGTGGAATTGAGGATGGAACAAAAAATTCAATGCTTTACAATAAATGGACTGTATTTGAGAGTTCAAGAGAGGATTGGAGAAAATAACTGAGTATGTGAAAAATGGTAAGTTTCTGACTGTTCAGTTGAAGGCAAGTGGCTGGCTCGCTGAAATGACATAATTGATAGTTTTCATCTGTGACCCTGATATCTTAGTCTCTTTCTCAGAATTGAGAAATGAGCAGAGTTTATGAGAAAGGATTTTCATTGCTGGTATCTTTTGTGTGTGCATGATGTATAGTACACACAGCTCTCCTTATTGATCCTTCACAGGTGTATTATTTACTTTGCCTTCCAGGTGTCTGCAAATATGGTAAAGATTTTCAAGCTACTGCAGATGTAATTGGCAACAAGACTGTTGGCCAAGTGAAGAACTTCTTTGTAAACTACAGGCGTCGGTTTAACTTAGAGGAGGTATTGCAGGAGTGGGAAGCAGAACAAGGAACCCAGGCTTCTAATGGTGATGCTTCTACTTTAGGGGAGGAGACAAAAATTGCTTCTAATGTGGCATCAGGGAAGAGCACTGATGAAGAAGAGGAGGTGTGTTTGTGTATGGAATTTGAGCTAATATGAGTTGAGGAATCATCATTTTGTGTGGTGTTCTGTAAGGTTAATTTGTCAGAGGACTAGCTAAATGAGCATGAAAGGTTGACAATCCACTTACTCAGTGGTGCCTCTCTCGTGACTCTTAAGTCCTAAGGACATGCTAAGTTCTGATCCTAGAAGAATGGAGAATGTATTGTTCTTTCATAGTCTTATTTTTATTTCCAGTGTTAAGCTGATTACTAATAAAGATGCCTGTTTGGTAGCTTCATTGCTTTTTCAGTTTTTGGTTTTTTGTTTTGCTTTGTTTAAAATAAAAGAAGCTTGTGCTTCCAAAAAAACACTGGTGTTATGTTTTTGTTTTGTTTTGATTTGTTTTATTTTTCCTGGGACAGCCCAAGCTATATTGCATTCAGTTCATTAGGAACGCTCATCTCATACATGTATTTTTGTTTCCTCACCTCTAGGCACAGACCCCACAGGCTCCTCGGACCCTGGGTCCACCACCTCCTGCCCCATCATCCACTCCAACACCAACAGCCCCCATGGCCACTCTGAACCAGCCTCCACCACTTCTTCATCCAATACTGCCTGCTGCCCCTGCTCTTCACCGGCAGCCTCCTCCACTCCAGCAGCAGGCTCGGTTCATCCAGCCCCGGCCAACTCTAAATCAGCCTCCACCACCTCTCATTTGCCCTGCTAATTCTCTGCCGCCCCGTCTCAACCCAAGACCAGTGTTGTCCACGGTTGGTGGTCAACAGCCACCGTCACTTATTGGAATTCAGACAGATTCACAGGACTCGCTGCACTAAAATTAAACTGGACAGAGCTACAGTAACTCTTCACCCCATCATTAGACCAGTGCTCATCAGACTGATGCAAAAGAGAACAGTCCTCCTTGATACTGAGGCTGTGAACTAGTTCTGTGGCAGGGGGCTAGCATAAGTGGATGTCTAGGACATTTTTTGGTTTGTGCAACCAAACTAAATGTTATATAACAAAAAGCCTACAGTTAGCCTCCTTTCTAGAGTATATGTTCAGTACATGATCTCATAAAAGGAACAAAAGGACATTAAGTATTCTATATACTTAAGAAAGTATATAGATTTTGTTTTGTTTTGTTTTTACCATATATATTTTATTGAGATTCTTTCTATTTCTGCCTCTTCATAGTCAAGGCTCTTAGTACAGAAATACTGACGTAGGAATTGTGGAAACTCCTTAAGTTTCTTAAGGATGTTTGACTTTTTCTTTCTTCCTTAATTTAATTTTTAACAACATTTTCCTATGTTAGGAGTACAAGAATAAATAGCCTGCATTTCAGATTTTGACATATGTTCATTTAATGCATATTTTAAAAATTTCAGTGCGTATCCCTTTTTTCAAAATATCTTGCTTTTTTTTCTAAAGGAATTTTAATATATTCCTTTAAAAGAAAGCAATTTAATCAATTGCAAAGCAATTATATGAAACCACAAAGAATGTACTGAACCTACTAACCCTTAACTTACACTTTAGGGTCCTAGTGCAAAGTCCTTGCTTAAAGGTCATTGACCTGTCATCTATAAGTAATAAGAGGATTGGCGTGATAATTTTACATACAGATTTGTTGAAGTACAGTGTCTTTAAGTTCCTTGAAAATGGAGTTAATTTTGATTTTTTAAAATGCTACCTGCTTTTAACTAGTAGTTGCCTATATTTGGGGACTTTAGAAGAGAATTATATTTTGTCAGTTATGTGGAGATAGTGATAGTTATGGAAGCATTTATTTACAATGCCCTTTTTGTGTTTAGGATCTGACTTAAAATTGCCCTCATACTTATTAATATGGTCTTCATTTAATATAAAGGATGTTTTCTTGATAAATCTCTATTGTACTATTTGGATACATTTGTGGATTCCTTGCAGCCGACCTGTGCTTGTGGGTATGGTTTAGGGTTAAATCATCAACACTATTTCGTAAAATAAATCGAAGAATTTGTTCTGTGTTATCTAAAGATGCATCAGTATATTGTCTCAATTGTGCTAAGTTTTTTAAAATGCTGAGACCCCTTTTTTATAAGAAGCGAAAACATCCCAAGTCTTAATTGAACACATAAATCATTAAGCACCTACAAAGAATATTTTACAAGTAATAGTATTTCAACAATGTGTTACTAATATTTTTGATACAGCGATTTCATATTGGAATCATGACTTGTGCAAAGAGATCACTTAAATTACTATACTAGTGGAACTTAAGGCTAAATGTTTGCACATTTATATTCTCATCAGATCTAGAACTACTTCAAGAAATAGTCAACATCTAAGGCCCTTGATTTATGTTTTGAGAAGTCCTATATTCCCAATATTGGAAAAATAGTTCCTACCATTGGCTCTAACGCCCTAAGGAGCTATTATATTTAAATTCATTGATTAGTTTTAATTTTGAAGTTTAGAGCTCTGCTTTTCATAAGGACCTTATGTTCTGGCACAAACTTTTTCCAGGGTGTATCTTGTCTTTCTCATTGGATCATCTTAAAAAGTTCCTGCCCCTGGATTGTAACTAGATAAAAATCTGATTTAAAATTCTTAATATTCAAGAATTTATACTTATTTTTACTTTAAAAGCCACGGGGGGGGAGTTATATATCTTAAAATATCTAAAGCATTTTTTTTAAAGTACTTAGATTGTCTTGCATACGTGCATACTATATGGCTTTTATTGTCTTGTCTCTTGTCAGTAGATCTTCAATATACAGTGTGTGGGGCAAGTCAGTGTGTTGGTCAGCACCAGCATCTGTCTAGCTGTTAAGTATATTATGATTCATTTAAAAATCTGTTCTATCCCAGCCATGGGCCAAGATGCTGTATCTAAGGGATATGCTGTAATTTGATTTACATACACTAGAGCACACAGAAAAAAATCTGAGCTTCATTAGTAATATGACACATGTATATAGTGAGATGTCTTATTGTGTGCTTTGCATATTTTGTAAATATTTTGCACGTCATTAATTTTCTTTTTTGTTTAAGCAGTGTTTGGCCTGGAAGAGTGATATGCTTGCTGCTTAATCAAAGGATTAAAGAGTTAAATATGTCTATGTCTTCTATTTTTATATAATTTCATGTATGAAGAATTTAGGACCTCTACACTGTGAAATTCTAAATACTGATTTTTATAAAGAAAGCAAAATCTAGAACTATTTTAATGACCATTTCATCATGTCATGGTTATCATTTTTGAAAAAAATCTACACCCAAGTATTTTTTTCATTACATAACTAAAAATAAATCACACTGTTGATACACCTGGTAATATTAATGAAAAAATATTTTTTCTATATTCTTTAATTCAAGTGTAATGTGGATGGAATTACAGGTAAGTTTTGATCAGAACTTTTCCTTAATTAATAATCCTACAATTAAATGAGTAAAATACAATATAGAATAAAGATGAAAGAAGATAAAATTCTATCTTCATATAAGCCAACATACTTTCAGGAATAGATATAGAGAGTAAACAAAGTGACAGCCATGATTTTAAAAAATATTAAGAATCTTGCCAAAGGGTACATGGGTGGCAACTGCCTTGGGCTCAGGTCGTGATCCCAAAGTCCTGGGGTGGAGTCCCACATCAGGCTCCCAGTCCCATGGGGAGTCTGCTATTCCCTCTGACTTCCCCTCGTGCTCTCTCAGGCTATCTTTCTTTCTCAAATAAATTCTTTAACAACAACAACAAAAAATTGCCAAGGTTTTTATTAAAGTATGGAGTTCAGTTAGTAAATATGTTGTACTATTTTAATGTTTCTTCCTGCTATAAGAAGTAGATTACTCACGTTAGTTATGGCTGATCACTTAACACTAGGGTATCAAGGTCTCCTCAGAACAACTAATACTCTGACTTCAAGAGAACAATATTGAGTGGGCAGAAGTCTTGTGAGATTGCTAGAAACCCCCAGCCAACTTGTTTCCAGTGCTGGGGGCTTCAGGGGAACCACCCAGGCCAGGCCCGGGGTCCTCTGAGTGTTCGCTGCCTGAACCCTGGGAGAAAGTGCTCTAAATACCAGACACATGAGTGGCATGAATTATCTCAGAACACTGGCCAACCCCACCCTCTACTCAGCCGCCTGGGGAACCCACATCAGTGCTGGAAGATCGGGCCTGCCATACCCCAGGCCCTAACCCTAGGTTGGGTTTTCAGGCTTCTGTCCCCAAAAACCTGGCACCCAAGCCTTGTAGATGGGGGACCCCAGAGCCATACACCAGTAGTCTGCCTGCCACCCAGGAGGAAACCGTGTTGTTTGGAGCTGCAAAGAACTTTCAGAGAAGGAGGAAACTGCATGCCCTGCCTGAGGGAACCCCCACCTTCGGTGGCCCCCTGGCCACAAACCCGGAGCCTGATGCACCGACTGACCCCCACCCTCAACTCAGCCGCCTGGGGAATACCACCTCAGTGCAGGCAGATCAAGCCTGCTGTGCCCCTAGGCAACCTAACTCAAACCCTAGGTTGCATTTTCAGGCTTCTGTCCCCAGAGGTATGGCCCCAAAGCCCTCCAGGTTGGGGACCCCTGAGTCACACCACAGGACTCTGCCTGCCAGCCAGGAGAAAACCATGCCATTCAGAGATGCATAGAACCCTCAGAGTGAGAGAAACCTGCATGCCCTCCTAAGGCCAACCCTGCTTTCAGGGCTCCCCCAACCCCTGGGCACAAATCCAGAGCCTGATTGTCAGCCTTAACCTCTCCATCAACTCTGCCCCCAAGGGAGCTTGTCTCTGTGGGAACCCTCAGGGGAGCCGCATGGGCACAGCCTGTGGCCCCGGATGGTTGCAACACGCACCTAGCAAGAAAGCATTCCAAACTTTGGCACGCATGCGGCCCAAATGGAAGCACAAGGTCAGCTATTTCTCACGAGTTTTGGGGCCCAATTGCTATCGATTTGGGCAGAAAGCTCACGAGAATTGGCTGAAAAATCCCCAGTGAACTCACTTCTGGTGGCACAGGCCACAGGGCTGCCACCTAGGCTTGGCCCGGGATCCTGAGTGGTCATGCCCCAAATCCTATAAGAAAGCCCATGTGAGCCAGGCACACATGAGGCCGATGCCTCCCACTAATCAGTCCCCTGCGGTGTGTGCCCCGGCACTGGTGGGTCAGACTTGCCAGACCCCTAGGCCCTCACCCTATCCCTCAGTTGGGTTTTCAGGCTTCCATACCCAGGGACCTGTCCCCCAAGCCCTCCAGATTGGGGAGCCCTGAGCCATACCCCAGGACTCCGCCTACCACTCAGGAGGAATCAGTGCCATCTGGATTTGCGCAAAAGCCTTAGAGCGGGAGAAATGTGCATGCCCCTCTTGAGTCCACCCTCAACAACCCACTGGGCCACAGACATGGAGGCTGACACTCATCCAGACCCCCTCCCTCCACTCTGCCGCTGGAAAGCTCCTGTGGGCAGAGGCCCTCAGGGGAGCCACATACCAGCCCATGTCCCGGGATAGCCGTGACATGCACCTAGCGAGAAAGTGCTCTAGACAGTGGACAACAGTGCGACCCAACTCGCCACCCAACAGTGTCCAATTCTTACGAGCTTTCTGCCCAAATCGATATCAATACAGGCAGAAAGCTCATGAGAATTGGCAAGATAATGTCCAGTGAACTCGCTTTGGGTGGCACGGTTCCATAGGGCCATTTCCTGGCCTTGCACAGGGTCATGAGTGGTCGCAGCCTGGACCCTGTGAGAAGGCCCTCAATGAGCCAGGCACACATGTGGCCAACCCATCCCACTACTCAGGCCCCTGGGGTCCCTGTCCCAGCGCTGGCAGATCAGGCCTGCCATGCCCCTAGGCCCTGACCCTAAACCTCAGTTGAGTTTTCAGGCTTCTGTCCCCAGGGGCCTGTCCCCCAATCTCTCCAGATTAGGGACTCCAGAGCCAAATGCTAGGAATCTGCTGGCCACCCACTAGGAAACCATGCCATTTGGAGCTGTGCAGAACTCTCAGACTGGGAGAAACCCACATGCCTCCCTGAGGCCAATTGCAGTGGCCCCCCTGGCCACGAAACCTGGAGCCTGATACACCACCTGACCTCAGTCCTTCACTCAGCCCCCTGGGGATCCTGCCTCAGTGCTGGCAGACTGGGCCTGCTATGCCCCTACACCCTAACCCTAACCCTCGGTTGGGTTTTCAGGCTTCCTTCCCCAGAGACCTGGCCCCCATGCCTTTCAGACTGGGGACCACTGAGCCACACCCCAGGACTCTGGCTGCCACCCAGGAGGAAATTGTGCCATTCGGAGCTGTGCAAAACCCTCAGAGCAGGAGAAACATGCATGCACCCTCAAACCCACCCCCACCTTCGGCGACACACCAGGCGACAAACATGGAGGCTGACTCTCAGCTGGACCCACTCCCTCAATTCTTCCCCCGAAATGCTCCCCTGGTCAGGGGCCCTTGAGGGAGATGCATGAACCTGGCCCATGTTCCTGGATGGCCTGACAAGTACCCACCTAGTGAGAAAGCACTCTAGACTGCCAGCGTGGCTGGAATTGCCACCCAATGCCAGCCAAGTCTCATGATCTTTCTGCCCAAATCAATATCGATATTGATTTGGGCAGAAAGATTGTGAGATAAGAATTGGCTGGAAAGCCCCTGGGGAACTCATTTCCGGTGGCACAGGCCCGCAGTCCCACTGCCTGGGACTGGCTGGGGTTCCCGAGTGGTCGCAGCCCAAATCACGTGAGAAAGCCCTCTGAAAGCCACACTCACGTGTGGCCAAAATCACCCTCTACTCAGCCCCCTGGGGCGCCCATCCCAGTGCTGTAACTCTCGGTTGGGTTACAGACTTCTGTCCCCAGGGGCCTGTCCCCTGAGCCCTCCTGATTGAGGACTCAAGACATAGACCCAAGGAGTCTGCCTGCAACCCAGGAGGAGGCCATGCCATTCAGAGCTGCACAAAACCCTCAGACTGGGAGAAACCCACATGCCTCCCTGAGGACATGACCACCTTTGGCAGTGCCCCCTGGCAACACCCGGAGCCTGACGGGCCACCTGACTCCTGTCCTCAACTTAGCACCCGTGTGCTATGTGATACATCCCAGACCCATATTAGTAGTCATGATGGTGGTAATTTAACTGTGGATTTTAAACACCTTCAAGATACTATTCAAGGCATTCCCTGTGATCCTTACCATCAGTTCCATGTGTGAGTTTCACTCAAAGGATTAATGATATTTTATCTGATGTAAACCCCTTTGCTTGGATCAAAACACTGGTGCTGGCATTATAGGTGGAATGATGACACTTTTTATTGCTATAATCATTTTATGCTTAGTCCTCAGATGCTCATGGAAATCTTTCTGACGACTAATGGTTCAAGAACTTGCAAAACGGATTTTGCTGCTTCTGCATTAACAAAAAGGGGGAAATGTAACCATCCCTCAGAATGATAGGCTGCTTGAAATATCACTAATGAGAAATTGTACTGGTCATGCAAGCCTGCTTGACGATGCCCTTGAGAAACCCCGAACTAGCAGCAGGCCTCCGGGGGAGAGGAGGATACGGGTCCTTGAAGCCCAGCCGCTCAGGCGGGAACATCGCCCGTTTCCCTTTACCGTGGTCTCCCTGCCTCCGGAAAGCCTGCTGTTAAAATCATCCCTTTCTGTGCGCTTGCTCAGCCAAAAATTCCATGCTGCTGGGCCAGGCACAGCCTACTCTGTTTACCTGCAAGACTATGGTCTATGTAGGACTCCCATTCCTTCTGGTTGACCTACAAGACCCAAGACTAATGTATAACCTCCTCGCTCGTTGGCTGTGATCTTGTATCTAATCAATACGGGACTGAGGAGTTTTGGGGGTGACAGTCCTTTCAGCGTCGCCCTTGCTCCCTCCCTCTCCCAGGGGACTTGTTTCTTCCTCATTCTTCTCCCGAGCGCCATCAGGAAGGGGCCCCCAAATGCCTGGCAGAGGGAAGAGATGCACGGAGGGAGGCCTGGTGCTTGTGTGAAGTGGGATGTCACTCAGCGCTCAGGGAGCTGTCATACCCTCAAGGCAAAGCTGTCCTTCTTTGCCCTGAGCCACAGTCTTGGATGCCAGACCCATACTCTGGGCCAGGAGTGTCTTTCCATCGCCCTCGGGCTGTGAAGCAAGAAGATTCCATGGGGTCCCCAGTGGGAGAGGAGCAGCGCTTCCAATAGGCAAGGGTGAGTCTCCCCAGTTTGCCCTCCCCAGGCCAGGGTTCTCCCAGGCCCATCCCCGAAACGGAAAACCTACTCTCACTCTTCAAGGGTCTGTCCTTCCAGCCCTACCCGCTCCGCTGGGCCACGGGAACCTGGAAACGGTGGCGTCTGGCTTCCCATGCCAGCATCCATTCGGCCCCCAACTTTTGCCCACATGACCCACAGAAGAGACTCAGGAGAGCTATGCAGAGAAACTAGAACAGGCTTTAATTAATGAAATGAACACTACCTAAAGGTTCTGAGAGGAACGTGGGGAGAGGGGAGGGGAAATCTGTGGGCAGCGGCAGGAGTCCCAGGAGCTGTGGGACTGGAGGCCAAAGGGACACGATCTCCGTGTACTGTCCCAAGGCCCATGGCCCCTGGGATCACAGACGAGGCCTCAGGCCCCCGCCTTCCTTAAAAATGGTAGGTCAGGGATTGGGAAGTTTTCCCAATGTTGTATGGCAGGCTGGGAGTCCCGTCTTGCTCTAGTACCAGGCTTGATTTGTGTCTCCCGTTCCACACTAGTCTTGCACCGGTGTCACATGGAAGTACACCACTAGATACTTCTCCAGGTAGCTATTGGCTCAGCCGAGCCTCTGCCTCTTGGGCCCTTAGGAAGTGGGCTGTGATGGGGGAGAAGATGGTTTCTTGCACGGTACAGCTCTTTTACGTCCTCTTAGGTGCTGGGCACGGGATGACGGGTTCTTGGTGGCAAGGCTGGTGTGGGCCGTGCTGACCACAGAGGCGGTGGTGCTAGGAGGAGAGGCCAGGACGCCCCCGACCCCACAGGCCGACTTGCAGGAAGTGCCGCCCTCTGATCTTGACCTCTGCTTGGTCTTGTGCCTGGGGATGTGACTAGAGGGAGGAGCACTCGGGGCTCCCGACACAGGCTGGTTTGTTGTGCTGGCTCCCGTGGTCCCCGACAGGGTGCTCTGGCGTGGGCGGCCCCCTGTGTTCGGGCCCAGGCTTGCCCTGGAGCCCTGGGGGCCACTTGGGGCCCTACTCGTTGCTGCTGCGATGCAGAGTGCCCCAAATCTGGAGCACAGATCGGCAACATCATCTCCTCTCCCCAAAACTGGGGATGCTGCCGAAAGCCCCATGCTGATGGGGGCCGGCATTGTGGTGTCAGTTGGGGGACCGGGGTGCTGGCTGTTGGGCCCAGCATGGGACACAGCACCGGACAGCTGTGGGGCCTCTGTCAAGGCAGGGGCAGCGGCAGTGGTCTGGGATGTGCAGGAAGACGGCTTGTTGCCCGGTGAAGCTCTTTTGCACCTAATCAATCTCTGGGCAGGGGATGAGGGGGTCTTGGTGGCAAGGCTGGTGTGGGCCGTGCTGACCACAGAGGCGGCGGTGCTAGGAGGAGAGGCCAGGACGCCCCCGTCCCCACGGGCAGCCTTGCTGGAAGTGCCGCCGTCCGATGTGGACCTCTCCTTGGTCTGGTGCCTGGGGATGTGACTAGAGGGAGGAGCACTCGGGGCTCCCAACAAAGGCTGGTTCTTTGTGCTGGCTCCGGTGGTCCCCGACAGGGTGCTCTGGTGTGGGCGGCCCCCTGTGTTCGGGCCCAGGCTTGCCCTGGAGCCCTGCTGGCCACTTGTGGCCCTGCTCCTTGCTGCTGCGATGCAGAGTGCCCCAAATCTGGAGCACAGATCGGCAACATCATCTCCTATCCCCAAAACTGCGGGTGCTGACGAAAGCCCCATGCTGATGGGGGCCAGCATTGTGGTGCCAGTTGGGGGGCTGGGATGCTGGCTGTTGGGCCCAACATGGGACACAGCACCGGGCATTAGGGGGGCCGCTGTCTTGCCAGGGGCAGCGGCAGTTGGCTGGGAAGTGCAGGAAGACGGCTTGTTGCCCGGTGAAGCTCTTTTGCACCTAATCAATCTCTGGGCAGGGGATGAGGGGGTCTTGGTGGCAAGGCTGGTGTGGGCCGTGCTGACCACAGAGGCGGTGGTGCTAGGAGGAGAGGCCAGGACACCCCCGTCCCCACGGGCAGCCTTGCTGGAAGTACCGCCGTCCAATGTGGACCTCTCCTTTGTCTGGTGCCTGGGGATGTGACTAGAGGGAGGAGCACTCGGGGCTCCCGACACAGGCTCGTTTGTTGTGCTGGCTCCCGTGGTCCCCGATGGGGTGCTCTGGCATGGGTGGCCCCCTGTGTTCAGGCCCAGGCTTGCCCTGGAGCCCTGCGGGCCACTTGGGCCCCTGCTCATTGCTGTTGCGATGCAGAGTGCCCCAAATCTGGAGCACAGATCGGCAACATCATCTCCTCTCCCCAAAACTGCGGGTGCTGCCGAAAGCCCCATGCTGATGGGGGCCAGCATTGTGGTGCCAGTTGGGGAGCCGTGGTGTTGGCTGTTGGGCCCAGCATGGGACACAGTGCCCGGCATTTGGGGGGCCGCTGTCAAGCCAGGGGCAGCGGTAGTGGGCTGGGAAGTGCAGGAAGATGGCTTGTTGCCCGGTGAAGCTCTTTTGCCCCTAATCAATCTCTGGGCAGGGGATGAGGGGGTCTTGGTGGCAAGGCTGGTGTGGTCCGTGCTGACCACAAAGGCGGTGGTGCTAGGAGAGGCCAGGACGCCCCCGTCCCCACGGGCAGCCTTGCTGGAAGTGCCGCCCTCTGATCTCGACCTCTGCTTGGTCTTGTGCCTGGGGATGTGACTAGAGGGAGGAGCACTCGGGGCTCCCGACAAAGGCTGGTTCGTTGTGCTGGCTACCGTGGTCCTCGACAGGGTGCTCTGGCGTGGGCGGCCTCCTGTGTTCGGGCCCAGGCTTGCCCTGGAGCCCTGCGGGCCACTTGGGCCCCTGCTCGTTGCTGTTGTGATGCAGAGTGCCCCAAATCTGGAGCACAGATCGGCAACATCATCTCCTCTCCCCAAAACTGGGGGTGCTGCCGAAAGCCCCATGCTGATGGGGGCCGGCATTGTGGTGCCCATTGGGGGGCCGGGGTGCTGGCTGTTGGGCCCAGCATGGGACACAGCGCTGGGTATTTGGGGGGCCGCTGTCAAGCCAGGGGCAGCGGTAGTGGGCTGGGATGTGCAGGAAGATGGCTTGTTGTCCGGTGAAGCTCTTTTGCCCCTAATCAATCTCTGGGCAGGGGATGAGGGGGTCTTGGTGGCAAGGCTGGTGTGGGCCGTGCTGACCACAAAGGCGGTGGTGCTAGGAGAGGCCAGGACGCCCCCGTCCCCACGGGCAGCCTTGCTGGAAGTGCTGCCCTCTGATCTCGACCTCTGCTTGGTCTTGTGCCTGGGGATGTGACTAGAGGGAGGAGCACTCGGGGCTCCCGACACAGGCTGGTTCGTTGTGCTGGCTCCAGTGGTCCCCAACAGGGTGCTCTGGTGTGGGCGGCCCCCTGTGTTCGGGCCCAGGCTTGCCCTGGAGCCCTGGGGGCCACTTGGGGCCCTGCTTGTTGCTGCTGCGATGCAGAGTGCCCCAAATCTGGAGCACAGATCGGCAACATCATCTCCTCTCCCCAAAACTGGGGGTGCTGCCGAAAGCCCCATGCTGATGGGGGCCGGAATTGTGGTGCCAGTTGGGGGGCCGTGGTGCTGGCTGTTGGGCCCAGCATGGGACATGGTGCCAAGTACCTGGGTGGCAACTGCCAAGCCAGGGGCAGCTGCAGTGGGCTGTGATGTGGTGGAAGATGGCTTATTACACCATGCAGCTCTTTTGCACTTAATCAGTCGTTGGGCAGGGGATGAGGGGGTCTTGGTGGCAAGGCTGCTCTGGGCCTTGCTGACCAGGGACGTGGGGCCACTAGGAGGAAAGGCCAGGATGCTCCCGTCCCTGCAGGCGGCCTTGCTGGAAGTGCTGTAGCCGTCTGATCTAGACCTCTTCCTGCTCAGGTTCCTGGGCATGTGACTGAAGGGAGGGAAACTCGGGGCTCCCGACACAGGCTGGTTCGTCGTGCTGGCTCCAGCGGTCCCCGACAAGGTGCTCTGGCGTGGGCAGCCCCCTGTGTTCGGGCCCAGGCTTGCCCTGGAGCCCTGCGGGCCATTTGGGGCCCTGCTCGTTGCTGCTGTGATGCAGAGAGCCCCTAATCTGGAGCACAGGCCTGCAACATTATCTCCTCTCCCCAAAACTGTGGGTGCTGCCGAAAGCCCCATGCTGATGGGGGCCAGCATTGTGGTGCCAGTTGGGGGGCCGGGGTGCTGGCTGTTGGGCCCAGCATGGGACACAGCGCTGGGCAACTGGGGGGCCGCTGTCAAGCCAGGGGCAGCAGCTGCGCCAGGGGCGAGGCCAGCAGAGGAGGTAACTGAGCCTGGCTGGGCACTGGCACGGGTCCCCCGGGAGGCAGATGCGGGTAAGGGAACCATATAACCTACCTCCTGCCCAAGGACAGCTGGACTACTGCCGTGCTCAGGGCCTGGAGTGGGTCTGGAGCCTGAGCTGCCGGCTGTCCACGCGCGGGAGAGATTTGAAGGGTGCTGGCTCCGGGCCACTGCCCACCAACAGCCCCGAGTGGGGCATGGCCAGTGGATCCCGGGTTGCCCCTACCTCCAGGCAGTGCAGGCAGCCCTGGGGGGACTGTGAATGAGGCTGTGATGTCCCCGGACAGCATCGAGGGGGCCTGGGTAGATGCAACATTGCTCCCACTGCAGCCAGGGTGAGACCCCAAGGGGTGAGGCTGGGAAGAACTGGAGCAGTCCCTGGAGGTGACCTGGGAGTCAGAGGCTGGCAGCGGAGCAGCCACTGCAGCAGGCAGGGCCAAGGCACTGGATGGGCTAGCTGGGCCACAGCTGCAGGTGGCCTCTGTGTCCCCTCGAAGAGCATCTTGGATGCGCTGGAGAGCAGCTTTTTTTCCCCGGTCCAGGTCCTCAACAGTCACTCGAAACCCTGGCTCAGGGGGTGATGGCAGCCTCAGAGGCTCCCCTCGCCTGTGTGGCAGCAGAGGAAACTTGCGTTTTCGGGGCCTGGAACAGTCAGCTGGGGATGAATAGGTCCTCTGCGCTGCCTTCTGCCCCGTGGTGGTATCGGCAGCCTTTTCCGGCTGGTTCTTTTGGCAAAGTGCAGGCACTCCGGCAGGACACAAGGGCCTCTCTTGGCTGACTTTTTTGGGGGACCTCGGGGGCTGTGAGGCCTGACTTGTGGCCAGACGCCTTTTCTTCTGGACCGGGTGGCAGCCCCTGGTGGAACTGTAAGAGCTGGTGATGGCATTTCGAGTGGGGCAGCAGCTCCTGTGGGAGCTGGGGGACTTCTTATTGTATGGGTCTTCTGAGCTCTCTTTCCGGGGGACGGCTCTCAGCAGAGGCCCAGGCCTGGGCACAAAGGAAGAGAGGCCTCCGTGGACCCCCAGGCGCCTAAATGCCCCCTGTGGGGCCTCAGTGCCTTTAGGGTCCTTTCTGTGAGTCTCTATCTGGGCTGTCCCTTTGCCGCTCTGTCTGGGATTTCTGCACACCTGCTCCGCTGTGGAGTCACCATGGTCATTTCTGGGTGCTGAGGGCCGCAGCCCAGTGATGACCCGCTTCTGCAGCAGACAGGGGGTGACCGTATCCACGATGGACTCGGAGCGGCAGCGGCAGGACATCTGTGATGCGGCATCTGACAGCACTGACTTCAGCTGGCAGCCCCACCTACAGGAGGAGGTAAGAAGCCCCAGAAGAAAGTGCGGGGTCGCCAGGGTCCCGGAGTACCTTCTCCAAGCTGCTAGGACAGAGCGTGGATGCCAACTTGCGGGGTACTTGGAGGACCGCCTGTGAGTGGACCCCGGGGCGTGGACCGCCGGGCGAGCCCTGGCCTCCAAGAGTTGTCTGCGGCCACAGTGAGCCCGGTGGGGGCGGACCAGCCCTCCTGGCAGGTGCGGACCCCGCAGAGCCCGGGGATGGGGGGAGGGGCATGTCCTGCTCAAGGAGGTGCCCATAGAGCAGTCTGGTAAGGTCAGACGCTGAGGATAGCGAACTAGGCTCGCAGCGCTCTCCTTCAGCTGCCAAGTCAGGGCTGAAGGCCTAGAGCACAATGCGGGGCCTGTTGCCAGGACACAGCTTTAGAACCTGGAACCTGAGGAGTGAGCGCGCGTGCAGGAACCCCTGTGCACGCGCACAGCTTCTGTTGGGTCACCGCCCAGTGCAAGAATCAGGCCTGCAGAGGCGCCATGGGGGGTCAACTCCCTCGTTCCCAACCCTTGGGGGATTCACAGATCTTTTGGGCTTGAAGGCTGAACTGAGGAAGGGGAACGGGAGTGCAGTGGGTGCCAGCCATCTCCCCTGGCTGGGCCTGAAGCACTAAGGGACAAGAGTTGGTCCCATAGCCGCGCCCCTGCAGACCCATCAGCCGGGCATGGCAGGGCTACATGCATTTTCTCTTCCCTGGGCAAGTGCCTGCATTGCCTCCTTCTCTGGGTGTCAGGCCCTTTGGTTCTGGGTGACATCTTGGATGGTGGGCTCACATGTTGTGCGACTCTGGCCTCTAGGAGACGCTCTGAAGACCTTTAGGGTTCTTTACCCATTTTGATTAATCCAGCAACAGGGTGAAAGTCCAAGTGGGCATTCCTGGTGCTCTCTGGGCTTTTCTCTCTCGCTGCTGCTGCCACTTGGAACCGAATTCTCACCACTGACTGCGGCAACTGCCGTGCCAAGTTCTTCATGTCTGTCCATCCCTATCCAGTCCTCAGAGGCACTTTAAGAAGGAGGGAGTCTTCTCCCCCCTGTTCCGTAGTTGGGGACGCTGAGACACGCAGATGATTCACCGCCTGTCCCAGGCCACCCAGCTGGCAGGCTGATGCCACCCCGAGTCCATGCTGAGAGCTGGGTCCTAGAGGTTTGCAGGCCTGGCTAGAGCTCAGGCCCTGACCTTCCCTCATCCGTATAGGTCTTAGAGCTTGTTGGACACAGGTGGGAAGGGGGAGAAGGTGCTGAGCAGCCCCCACACTGGGACTGGGGCTTGAGAGGGGGCTGATCCCTGTAACCTGGCCCTGACCCCGACAGCTACATTTGCAGTGTGGCCCATAGGCGGGGTGGACCCCTGTCCCCCACAGGGCCCTTTGCCACTCTTCCAGGAAGTACAGCTTGGGCTTTAAGGGTGCTGGCCTGAACATGCAAGAAAGGTGGCCTGGGGGCTGAGAGATGACGCTGACTGCCGTGGACACGGTGGCAGGTAGTTGGGAAAGATGGGGCAGCAAGCAGACAGAGAAGCAGAGAAGGGACAGCTCTGCAGAAGGAGGTGGGAGGGGAGAGGAACAGAGGGGACTGACAACACACACACACACACACACACAAGCACATGCACACGCACACACAGAGAAACAGGGCAGATAGGAAAGAGGGGAGGAGCAGTGACCGAGGGATACAGTGAGGCCATCTAGATCCTGCTCTTCCTCCTGGCTGCTCGTCAGGTCCCCAGTGGGCAGGTCACCCCCACTATGTCCTAGTCAGTCTCTTCCTCATGTGCATAGCAGTTTGGTGGGACCCTGTACCTGCTTGCACAAATGGGTGGCATCTACCGTTCCCTGTGTCCAGGGCTGGCCTAGTACCAGAGCTTTCATCTGCTCATGACCCAACCCACACCAGTGGCACACAGAGACTTCAAGCAATGAGAGCTCCTGAGGCCACAGACATGCTTCCGGGGGCTCAGGAGGCTGAAAACTTGGCCTGGGAAGAGACTTTCTTTCCCTGGCAGTTAGCAGCTAAAAACGGTTCCCCCCAGGCCAGGAGCCAGCTGTGTTCTTGGATAGTCTCTGATCATGGAGTTGAACATGCTTTCCAATTGTTCAGTAACGGGAGTCCCAACATAACCGGGCTCACATATTTTTATATGTGGATATAGATTTTTATCTATCCGTAGAAAAAATGACAAAATTCTTTGTTTTTAGAGGTTATTTCTCATACCTGAATTCATCTCTACACCGTGGGGGGTGGGGTGGGCGGACTCAAACTCACAACCCTGAGACCAAGCATCACACACTCCACCGAATGAGCCACCCGGGCAGCTTGTCTTTTTAGAGGCTATTTCTAAAATTCTGCCTTAAAATTTTTTAAAGATTTTATTTACATATTTGTCAGAGAGAGATGGAGAGCACAGGGGGAGGGGTTGTAGCAGGGGGGAAGCGGACTCCCCTTTGAGCAGGGAACCAATGCGGGCCTCCATTCCAGGACCCCGGCATCATGACCTGAGGAAAGGCAGATGCTTAACACACATAGACAGTCAGGGGTCCCAAAAATTCTGCCTTGAATTATCAATTTATTTATTTCTTATTAATTGCATTAATTATTAATTATTAATTTTTATTTTATTACTTGTCCTTTATTAATTTTATTTTAAAATTAATTTATTTTATTATTTTATTTATTATTATCATCATTATTATTTAGCATTTATTTTATTTTATTCTTTATTTATTATTTAAGGACAAGCTTAGGGAGTCTGTGACACTCACCCAGGCTCCCTGTGAGCCTGCTGTCTGGGACTATAAATAGGAACATTTGCTGATAGAACTGTAGGCCAAGGCAAAAATGGCTCTCTGGACATGTATCTAGGGACCTAAAGAATCAGAAATAAAGATTGGTCACTGACTAACTAAACCTACATTCCCAGAGCTAAAAGCAGATCCCTCTGAAAATAGAGAATTCCAACAATAAAGTGAAAATGAACAGCAAGAAAGTCAAATGACTCAAACATCAATATCAAAAAGCAAAGGCATGTCATGACTGAAACAAAGCAGAAGGCCCTTGAAAGTAGTCACTGATGTGACCAAAATAATTCAGAGAGGAAATAGGGTTTAAATACCGAAGAAAAATAGGTCTCAATGATTCTAAAGACCCACGTCCATTTTAAAAACTGCAGGGCCCCCCTTTCCAGCTGTCCAACCAGAACCTGGGAAGCACACACAGGTGCTGCAGTGATGGGTGAGGCACAGAGACGGATGGAGGAGGCCCCCTCACTTGGGTGTCTGGGACCCAGGAAGCCCCACAGATTCTAGAAGGGGACCTTGGCCCTGACATCCCCAGGGCACAGAGCCACAGGGCACCAGGGCCCTTGCTGGTCTGAGCTCACTGTGTTTTCTGTAGCTGAGAGTGTCTACAAATGTCCCCCAGGAGAGACTTCACCTAGGCATTTGGTAGGGCAGACTTCAAGGGACTGGTCCCCTGGACAGTGATGTGATGTGCAGGAAAGGGGAGACTCTAGGCTTCGGGATGAACAGGCTCAGTCCCACCCCTGAGCCCCGTGAGCAGCAGTGGCCCTGATGACACAGGGTGGGAACGGTCACCCTGCCCCTGCCTCCCTCCCCCGCCACACAGGAAGACTCATCATGAGACCAACACAACCAAAATGCACAGTTCATGGAGCTCCCCCTTCCTTATGGGAATCTTCTCCTTTCTAATACCTGAGCCAAACCTGAAGGTGCTTAAAATAAAAGGGAGTATGCTATGGTAATGAAAACGTGTCATTTCTCTCTAGTGTATTCCAACATGAAAGCTTGCCAAAACGTGAGCTTTTATTTATTTTTTTTGAAGGGTTTATTTATTTATCTATCTATCTATTTGGAGAGAGAGCCTCTGTGTAAGAGAGGAGGGGCGGGGAAGAGGGAGAGATGCAGACTTCCTGGTGAGCAGAGAGCCCAAACTGGGCTCCATCCCAGGACCCTGAGATCATGACAGGAGGTCAAGGCAGATGCTAGTGGGCCTGGCCACCCAGGCTCCCTGAAACAGGAGCTGGTAACACGGGACCAAACCAGCTACCATTACATTACTGAACAGTGGAATTGGAGAACACATAGAAGGAATAGAAGTCCTTTGAATCCTGCTTCTTTAACTATTTCCAGGGAAATAGGGCATGAACACAGGCCTCAGGTGTCCCTTCACACCTCAGGTTGAGAAACGGTGCCATCATGTGACCCCTTGTCCCCTGCCTCAGGCGGGGAGCCTCCAGTGTCCCCTCCTTGATACTAGCACCACCCCGTACCCACAGGGAAGCTGTTTGCATGAGCCCTGCCCTGCCTGTGTCTTCACACTTTTCTCAAGAGCTCTGAGTTGGGGGAGTCAGAGCTATCCCCAAAGTCTCTTTATTTAAAGATATTACTTAGTATTTGAGAAAGATCTGGAGTGCAAGAGAAGAGGGTAGGGGCAGAGGGAGTGGGAGAAAGAGACTCCCCACAGTGCAGGGGGCCAGATGAGCAGCTTGATCCCAGGACCCTGGGATCAGGACCCAAGCCAAAGGTAGAGGCTTTAACCCACTGAGCCACCCAGGCGCCCCTGTGGATAGGTTTATTACTAGTGCCTCCAACGCCCTGGCGTGCACAGCATCCCCCCCCCCCCCATTTTCAGAGTCAGTGTGCTTGGACTCCTCCGAGAAGTTGACCCCCTCCCTGGGGGTGCTGCCCCAGACCCCGGTGCCCGCGTCCCCCCAGGTGCGCCCTCATGGCCAAAGTCTGTGGCGCCTTTGCCCTGGTTCTCCTGCTGCAGGCGCTTGAAGTGCGGCAGCAGAACTCCAGCAGGTCCGCAGGCTGGTGCCTCTGCACCTCCACCGCGCGAATCCCTGCAGCAGCTCAGTCAGTCGCCAGGGGTCTGGATGCATCCTGCCTGCCCCCCCCCCACCCCACCCCCAAGGGCGCCTGGGCGCCGCCCTCGCCGCCTCCCTGGACCCGCCTGCAGCCCCGCGGCAGCCAACTGAGCGTGCTCCGCGGGCGCTGGAGGCGCTACTGGCTGTTAGCGCAGCGCTCTGGGTCCCAGCGGCCCGGCTGGCGCAGGTCGGGCTCTGGCGATTAGCTGCTCCCGCGGCGGCGGCGGCGGGCGGCGGCAGCAGCAGCAGCAGCAGCCGCTGAGCCAACTTGGCCCTTGGAGGGCGGGCAGCATCTCGGGCTCCTCCCGCTCGCCCCAGGGCCGTGGCTTCTCTCCCCACCCCTCCCACTCTCAACCCTTGTTCATTGCTGTGAAGGGTTTTCCTTGTTTGTTTTAGGGAAAGAGCACACGTGCGTGGGGGAGGGGGGAAGGGCAGGACCAAGAGAGAGACCTAGTGGACTCTGCCCTGAGCCCAGAGCTTGCCTCAGGGCTCAATCTCAACAGCCTGAGATCACCACCTGAGCCAGAACCCAGAGTTGGGCACTTCACTGAGGGTGCCGCCTAGGTGCCCCTCAACTGTTGTTGACCAATTTCTGGAGAGGGGCGCTCCGTTGGATGAGCCACTGCCTTGGGCTCAGGTCATGACCCCGGACTTGCAGGATCTCATCCGGCATTGGGCTCCCAGCTCCTTGGGGAGTCGGCTTCTCCCTCTGACCTTCTCCTCTCTCATGCTCTCTCTCACTCATTCTCTCTCAATAAATAAAATCTTTAAAAAATTTTTTTCTTGAGCCTTGTTTTATGGGCTTGAATGTGGTTGATCTCAACGAGTATTTCCGGCGTCCTTGGGTATTCTGCATTTGTTGGGCCTTGTGTTCCAGTGCCAAACAGGTCAAGTAGGTTGAAAAAAAACTTCTGTTACTTGTAAATTAAGGTTTTTATTTTTTCTCTTTATGCTATCCTGTCTCAGAAATGCTGCTCTTTGCTGCCCGGTAGTGTCTTTAACATTACCTCCCACGGAGGGATAATATTCAAACTAATAAAATTAGAAATGACTCTAAATACTAAGATCTGTATTGGAGTAAGAACAGAATAATTATCCATCAAAAACTAGACTTAGGTGATCTCTATGAAAATCCCAATGCATTTTTTTTTTACAGAAATAAAAACAGCTATTGCAAAATTCATACGGAATCTCAAGAGAACAAGGATAGCCAAGACAATCTTGAACAAGAATGCAGTAGGAGTTCTTAAAGTTCCTGGTTTCGAAACTTATCATAAAACAACAGTGCTAAAAGCAATGTAGTACTCGAATAAAGACAGACCTATAGGTCAGTGGAGAGAACAGGGAATCCAGTAATAAGCTCTCCTCTAAATGGTCAAATGATCTTTGGCAAAGGTGCCAAGATCATTCAATGGGGAAAGGAGAGCCTTTTTAACTAATGCTTTTAGGGAAATTGCAAATTCACAAGCAACACAGTGAAGTGTAGAGCTAAGATAAGCCATCTTTTTGATGTTGGCCCTGGGAGCTGTGCCACCTCCGTTTGCACCTGGTGAGCACCTGCCCGTTGACCTTCATATTTAGCTGTTACTGGCAAGAACATTCCAGTGATAAGCCACACCCCACGCAGGGAGGGAGTCTGAAACCGTTAGGTGCAGAGAGGGTGGCACTTCTCAGAAGGAAAGCATTTTCATTTTGTTTCCTCTTGGATTTTGAAGGCTTTAAAAAGTAAATATATTACAAACCATATTCCAGACATAGATTAAGAAGGAAAAAAAATCTTTTATTCCTATCCCATTATAGTGATGAAATTTAAATGTCATAGACTTTAACTTACAGCTCACAATGACATGTACACAAAAAGGAAATGAGAAACAAAATTAGATTGTTAGCACTAAGAATAATCTTGGAGACCAGCTTCTCAGATGATAAATGTAAGGCCAGAGGTTAACAGAATTACTCAGCAATACAAATGAAGTTAGACAGGTTGGTATTTTACCCATAATTAGTATAATCAGTATTTCCCATGGATCACTGATGTCACAGGCAAAAAATCTCATGAATTCCTTGAAATTCAATGGCCCAGGCATCAGATGCCGGTTCGTCACAATGCTCACTGACCTACTGCAATCTGGGGGGATAAAGGAATTTACCTTTTTCTCTTGTGACAGGGAATGTTCATTCTAAGAAAGGCCAATTCCCATCAGGTAATTTCTAGCCCTTGTTTAAAGTGTGCTTCTTCAGAAACTCAAGACCTAATATATTTCCCAACGTTTCCCCAAGTTTCAACTAAGCAAAACCATTGAGGATCTTTTCATATATTCATTGGTTACTTGCCTTTCTTTTGTTGGAGGCCCAGCTGGATATCCTTTGGCCATTTACAGGGAGGAGAGGCGAGGAGGTTGGGTGTTTGACTTTTTTACTCTCTAAATATGCCAGTTACTCTTGTCTATGATATACGTTGTAATTTTTTCCTCCTAGTTTGTCAGTTGACTTTGTTAATGCTGTTTTTTCCCCTTTCTTCTATGATTTTAAAGAAAACTTCAAGTTGATATCCAGTTCCCTCTCTATATTTATCAAGGTAAGTGTGGCACAATACACTTGAAAAGCAACCCAGAATTACACAGTAGTTAGCAGTCATCATATGCAAGTCTATTGTTAACTACCCAGAAAGATTCTGGTATCTTCTAGATCCTTAGCATGGCCGATCTGTAAGTGTGTGGACCAGTTACGGATTCCAGGACCACTTATTTAGAGACCTGTACATTAATGTTGCAATTTTTAAATTCAGCGTTTCCTAGTTTATTGGGTTATTCTGAATCTATACAAAAAGTAAGTCACATGCTTTATAATAGAATTATCCTTTTATTTAAGTTAGTATGTTTTAGACACACAGTACAAATTGCTTTTGAAATAGAGCTTAGGAAATACCCAGATCTCATTGTTTAAGAAGTTTCTCTTGAAAACCTCTTCCCTGGATTCATGTAATGCCCTTTTATAAAAGATTTTATTCATATAAACAAAACTATGCTCACTTCAGCAGCACATATAATACAAAGAGGATACTTTTTTCCTAGTGATAGCAAAAACGGATCCACTATATTTTTCTGTTCTAATAGATTTTGCTCTACAGAAGAAAAAGTGGCTATTAAGAAAGATCTGTGTATAAAGAAATGAACATGTATGAAGAAACGTTAGCAGAAACTCAAAATATTAACAGTGGTTATCACTGAATAGTATAATTACACATGACTTGTTTGTTTATCATATCTTCCTCCTGGATTTTGATCTTCTCGTTAATGAGCCCATTCCATACTATGAACATTTGAAAATGAGAAAGGGAAATCACAAACTTGTAAACAGAAATCCAAAGTGACGCCATCTTCCTTTCTGTAACTGAGACTATTTATAAACCCTGAGTGCAGTCTTTTCCCCTTACTAGCTGAGGTGTGCATTCAGCAGGGGAGAGCAGGAGGACTGACAGTAATCCACGCTAAGAGGAGGGAGCTTTTACGGGCTCCTGGGAGCATGTCAGCATCTTCTTGGGCACATGGTCTGGTCTCTGCGAGGTCACGTCTGTCACTGTATGAGTCTCACATCTTACTCTGTTGAATAGGCTCCTTTCCAACAACATTGTGACTCAAGGTGTTCCTCAGCTCTGTGGTACTTTGTCAAGGAAGGGCACTGAAATAGCAGGATATTTTTATTCCGGTGACAGCATGGGTGACAAGGGACCAACCCAAGAATTTGCTGCTTAAAATGGTAATACTAGCGTTACACATAATGACAAGTTCAGAAGATGTGTTTCTGCCCTCCTTCATGGTTGCTGTGTAGGGCCCAAGAAAATACAGCCAAAGTTGAGACACTGAGTAGATAAGAGAGAGATTAATGAAGAAGTTGATCTTTCCTCATTGCCTTTTTTTTTTGCCAAAGGAAACGTGTTCTCATAATTGAGTGACTAAACAGAAAGAGCCTTGTTCCAGAAACATAGAGGTCCCTCATAACACACAGAATATTTCTGACTCTCTTTTCTGAGCCAGGCCATGGCAGGGAGAGTAAACAGGAGCTGGTAGTTTGGACGAGGCTCTGCCTCCGAGAGCATGTCCTCCCCCTACTGCAGTCACGATTTGCAGAAGATACCATATAGTCCAAGATGTCCAAACACTTCCTCCCACCAGGGGACAGATCCCTGCGGAGGCCCAGCCACTCACCTGACACCCCCTATTATTACTGCCACCTGATCCCTCAATGTTTCTCTCTCCACCTCACATGATTGCCCAACATCATTTGTTACCTGTGTCATCTTTGAACATTCTCATGTCCTTTAGTGTGCAGCTGTGTCTTTGAATCTGCCTCTTTACTGGTATCACCCTCTTGGCCCTTGCACCTGGCTTGGGCACAGGGTGCAGATTTTGAGTCATTCCTTGTCTACCGTATGTTGCCACAGATGATCAGCCCTGCTCCTGGAGAACATTATGGTCCAAATCCCAATCTTCAAAAGGAGATTGGAGACAAACTCATTTAAGGACTTCCTACCATTTAATTTAAAGTTGATCAGCAGTCAATGTACACAATTTTACGTGTACCTTGATATAAAAGAATGTTCCAGAAAAAATTGTAGGCATGAGGTGTGGTGACAAGCGCCTGGGGGTGGGGGAGGGGCACAGAAGGGAGAGAGCAGTCCTAGGAGGACAGGTGAGGCAGAGAATTGAGTCAGAGCTGGGAAGCCGGAAATACAAAGTCTCCACAGGATCCTAGGTGACCCTGTGCACTTAAGGGGAGTGGGGGACCCGGAGGCACATCCACGTGGCAAATGCTTGGGTTCCACAAGAAAAACAAAAGCTTCCCTCTCAAAGGTTCATGGCACCCCTGCACAAAAATACAGGAATGCTCTGTGAAAACAGTGCCCGTGCACAGGACAGATGGCAGTCCTCACCCAACTGCTGGAAACAGCCAGAATCCAACACAACAGCAACAAGGCATTTCTACTTCCTGTAGTACCTTATGACCCCCGGCCCCAGAGATCCAGCTAGACCAGCAACCTATGCAGATCCTATTCTCATTTTTCAGTACTTGAGCTTTCCAAGACATGAGTTCAGGATTTACATGAGGTACCTGCTGCTGTCTTCCTGATTGGTTTGCAGAGTCTGAGGCTTTACACTGTTGTCTTCTTGAAGATGTAAATGGATCATCTCTTTAGGTTTCCCATCTGTATTCTTGCTAATGGGCAGAAGAGGAAAAATAGGAAAATAGCTTAATTATATACATTTCAGGCTTGGAAGAAATTTGTCAGTGGCCTTCACTTTGAAATTTAGGGCAGACTTTGCCTAAGTTTCTGAAATCTTTGTGAGATACGTAAAAGGAAAACATAACCAGATTCCACCTTTCAAGACTAAGTCAAAACTTGAAGGAGAAAAAGCTATGAAAACCACCCTGTACATTGTGTCAGAAGAGCCTGAATTCTTACAGAGAAGTGTCCCTGCCTAAAGCAACACTTCCTTCCAAAGCAGCTCTGACTGGCAAGTAACCCTTTACCACCTGATTGTGACATTGAAGCCTCTCAAGGTCAGGGGCCCTGCACAGTGGGTCTGACTCAAAGCTTCCTCTTCTGCTTTAGTGAAGGTAGAAGTTCTGTGTTCTGTCCAATTAACATCCACACTTTGGAGAGCAGCAGTCCTTGTCATGAAGCATAGGAAGACAGACAGTATTTCTAAGGATTTAATGCTTTGAGATGCCAGTAACGATCACGTGTGAAGAATGATAGCTCACATTTTCTGACCTTCATCCTAAGCGAGGCACTCTGTTAAGTGAGCTTGGAACTACTGTCCCTATTTTACAGACAAGGAAAATGAAGTTCAGAGAAGGGAAGTGTCTCCCTGGGGGTTTCATAGCCAGTAGGTGGGAATGAACACAGCTCTCACTGCTCACAAGTTTTGGGATCTCATGTGGTGTGCTGCTCTGCCTCTTCAAGGGCTAAGTAAGCACCTCCCTGACAGAAATTAAATGAGACTTGATGCAATCCTGGTACCTTTAGGTTTCGAGTATATGTTGGTATTAGGGATTTCAGGGTGGAAGCATAGTTAAGTCACTTGGCCACTTGCCAGTACTTCATTGCTCAGTTACTCTTTATCCTTTCTTAGAAATTACAAGGAGGGCATCCCTTGAGACAAAGAGCAAGAGTGAATCAGGAGCCAAAGTTTTCAGAGGGCGAGGAAGGGCAACTTGAGATCCTTGCATGAGGAAGAGCAGAGGGTTGTACCAACAAGTGTTCCAGAGCAGCTTCCAAGGCACAATGACTAAGTGGTTATCTGAGGAATGACCTAGAAGAGGTCTTGGATGATAAGTAGTAGAACATGGAGTGAGAGAAAATACAACCTTAGTGTATGCTGAATGAGTAGCTATCCAATTGAATGATGGTGGTTATGAGATAACAGAAAATATGTATTGTTTTTTTCTTTCAGTACCTGGCACAGGTCTCTGAGATGCTTATATAATTTTAAGTATCACTTGAAAAAATGTTATTATCCTATATATTTCTTTTAGTGTGAATACTTCTCTATAATATACATCAAGGGTCTTCTTTATAATTACAAATTATTACATCTGTTTATGTAGTGGGTTTTTTTTTTTTTGAGGTTTACTTTCATTTCTTTGGCTTTCAAGAGGAGGCAGGTACAGTTGTAGACATTTTCTAGGACAATATGGCTATGCTTACCTTTTATTGCGTTTTACAATTATCCAATAAGAGCCAATGACAGATGAAAGAAAGAAGATCACGCCAAAGATAATACCTAGGCAGTAAAACAGGGTCATTGAATGCACAGAATATATAACCCATACATTTTAAACTCTAAACATCTAGTCCCCTCAAAGTTGCCAGTGAGTTCTTTAAATTCAAGTATAAATTCTACTCTTAAGAAACATCTCACAATGGGGCGCCTGGGTGGCTCAGAGGGTTAAGCCTCTTCCTTCAGCTTGGGTCATGGTCTCAGGGTCCTGGGATCAAGCCCAACATCAGGCTCTCTGCTCAGCAGGGAGCCTGCTCCCTACCACCCCTCGCCCCCGCCTGCCTCTGCCTACTTGTGATCTCTGTCTGTCGTATAAATAAATAAAATCTTAAAAAAAAAAAAAAAAAAAACACCTCACACAGGCTTATCTTTAGGAGTTTTCCTCAACTCCTGGTTTAATCTAGCGCGTTAGTCTTAGGGTCAGAGTCACTGATAAAGTGTGAGCAGGGCAGTCTGTAACCTTTAGTCCACAGCAGCCATTCAACAGCTCGGTAACAACAGCCCTGGAGCTCCTGGCCCCGGTGCTCAAAGGCCCTGTGCTCCCACCTTGTGTAAGGCCCAGGGAGGAGCTGTCCTCTGCCACAGAGTCTGCCACCAAACCACTCCTCTTAAATGGGCTAAGGAAGTTGGTCTTTGTGGCTTCCAGTTTGTGGGAGTGGGCATGATACCATCCTGAGGAAACCTCCTGGGTTATAAACCAAAGAGGAAGTAGGGCTTTCCAGCTACCAACACTAAAGATAATTATTCAGTTGTAACGCTTTAAAGCCAGTATAGAACCTTCCCTCAAGGACACTCACTCTGTATGCCTGTGAGGATACCAGTCTTGCCACACTGTGGCCTGAATTTTGACTTACTTTCCTTCTAACTGAAACTGTAATGTAGGAGACACAGATCTCTCCTTTTAGGTTTCACTCGTGTAAGAACATACTTACTGTTCAGGGTGCTAGAGCTCCTCATCCAGCCCTTCCCAAAACTTACCGACTATGAGAGCACTTGTGCCTAAGGGGAAGACAAAAGCAGGACAGTGTCAGTTTGGCCCACAGCATGACCAACAGGAGATCAGTCACTGACGATTCATCCTGATTTTTTTAGCATACAGTCTAATCTTTTTCTAGTATAAAAAGCCATTGGTTTCCTTCATATAACTTCATTTTATCTTGTACACTGAGCAAAGTGTGTTTTTTTTTCTTTTTAACTTAAAATTTTATCATAAAACAATTACAGAAGAGAGTTTATAAAACAGCATAAATGAAAAATATCACACAGGATTGTACTACCCTGAAAAATCCTTTACTAGGTAAAATTGTCCTAAAATTGTGGTGTACATTTTTCTAGCTTCCTAGGCTGACTATGTCTGCCTAACTGATTTTTTTCTACATTCACCTCCAGAAAGCTGTTTCTGGAAGCTTATGATTTCAGGATGCCTCTAGTAGGTCTTCAGGGACTAGAGAGCCTCAAATCAATCTTACTGTTCTAGGGCTTCTGTCTCTTTCAAACCTGTCGGCTCTAAAAAGAATCAGTAGAATGACAGACAAGGGTGCAAATCTGGGTGGTTCTGTCAGTTTAGCATCTTCCTTTATTTCAAATCTTGATCCCCCAGGGTCCCAGGATTGAACCTGGTATAGGGCTCCCTGCTCATTGGGCAGTCCGCTTCTCCCTTTGCCCCTCCCACTGCTCATGCTTCCCCACCACTCTCAAATAAATAAAATCTTTAAAAGAAAATGAAGAAGAAGATACTGCAAGTCCTTGGAGTCAGATTGGCTCGGTTAAAAATCAGTTTTACTACCAAATAGCCATATATTTTCCACGTTCATTGATTTTTCTGTATCTCATTTATCCTACCTGTGTATTAGAGATCACAGTACATCTAACTCATAAGAGCATTTATTCCCTAAATATTTATTGAGAACATATGAGCTTTTTAATTCTGGGTACTGGGGACACAAGTGAAATAGACAAAAATCCCTGCCCTCATGGAGCTTTTATATATCTCTATATATGCTTAATTATAATCATTAACTTGCTCAAGAGCTCACAGAATTAAAAAAACAAATGGACTCAGAGGAAAAAAAGGACTCAGAGAAGCCTTTGTCATAAAGGAAGCACCAATAGATGGATGGATATTAGTTCTTGTTTACCGCTCCTAACATGTGTATCTTTTTCTTCATCGCAAATGTAATAGTATCCAAATAATACAGAAATATGTGAAGTAAAAATAAGAGTCCCTGTAATTTTTCTCCTATACTGTTAAGAATTTGGCTTACAACTAGATGTCCATCAACTGATGAATGGATAAAGAAAATGTGGTCTATATATATACACACACAATGGAATATTATGCAGAAAAATGAAATCTTTCCATTTGTAATGACATGGATGGAAATAGAGGGTATTATGCTGAGCGAAATAAGTCAATCAGAGAAAGACGATTATCATATGATCTCACTGATATGAGGAGTTTGAGAGGCAGGTTGGGGGGTCATGGGCAAAGGGAGGGAAAAATGAAACAAGATAAAACCAGAGATGGAGAAAAAACATAAAAGAGTCTTTTTAAAAAATTTTTATTTATTTATTTATTTGACAGATAGAGAGAGATCACAGTAGGCAGAGAGGCAGGCAGAGAGAGAGAGGAGGAAGCAGGCTCCCCGCTGAGCAGAGAGCCCAATGCGGGGCTCGATCCCAGGACCCAGGGATCATGACCTGAGCCGAAGGCAGAGGCGTAACCCACTGAGCCACCCAGGCGCTCCCATGAAATACTCTTAATCTCAGGAAACAAACTGGGAATTGCTGGGGTGGAAGGGGCTGAGTGGCTGGGTGATGGACACTGGGGAGGGCATGTGCTATGGTGAACGGCATGAACTGTGAAAGACTAACGAATCACAGACCTGTACCCCCGAAACAAAAAATACACTGTATGTTAATTAAAAGAAAAAGGATTTGGCTCGTAACTCATTTAGTGGACTTCTCTTCCTAGAACATCTGTGAAATGAAGTCTCAGCATGTAATAAGCCAACAATTCTGGCTATAATCAGTATTCACTGAGGAAGCATCAAGTGATTCCTTGTCTTTTTTTTTTTTTTTTTTTTTAATTTATTCTTTGCTGGTGTTCTTTGGAGAGCAAAATTGCTTTGGCTGAGAACTACTGATTTGTTTTTTTTTTTTTTTTTATAATATCCTGAAATGTTCTGTACATTCCTTTCCAGAACATATTCCTGTGATCTAAGTTTTTATGTATTTATAGCATCTTTCTCTCTAGCTAATACTTCAACAGTGGAACGAAGTATTCAATATATGTCAGCTTGTACCATCATCACAACCACCACTTGTGTGTGCGTGAGAACACTATTAACCCTTCATTATATCTGCACAGAGATCTCATCTGGCTAATGTCTTCAAATAAACTTTTCCAAGTATGTAACTTTGAAGACAAGTTTGTTGACATTTTATGATTTTCTCTATGCTATCAGAAAGCTCAAAACGTTGCCCTTCCTTTAGGTGTTTCATAAATATTCTTATATTTCACCTTAGCTTTTCTACGTTCACTTTTTAAACTTCTCTTTATTCCATCTGGTATTTATTATAAGATAAAAAGAAAGGGTCGGGGCACCCGGGTGGCTCAGTGGGTTAAGGCCTCTGCCTTCGGCTCAGGTCATGATCTCAGGGTCCTGGGAAGGACTTCTCTGCTCGGGCTCTCTGCTCAGTGAGGATCCTGGTTCCCCCTCTCTCTGCCTGCCTTTCAGCCTACTCGTGATCTCTGTCTGTCAAATAAATAAATAAAATCTTTAAAAAAAAAAAATTTCTTCAGTGCTACCTTATAGCATTTGGTCGTCTTTTCCTTTCCCTGGTTTGATGTCTGTTATTATGTTTTATCTGCAAGATACCTTTATTTTATTAATCTCGGCTTTGTTCCATTTACTTATGAAAGTAAGTTTATTTTTTGTGCTGGCATAAAGTAATTCAGATATTGTGGCTTTCTATTTTCTTTTACTATCTGGTACGGTTACTCTTCCAATTATGTGAATTTTCTCTCTCTCTCAGACACATTCAGAATTCTCTAAAGACATCCAGTTGGTTCAATAGTGAGATTTTTGCCAAAGAAGTAAATATAATTTGACACTAAGGGAGTGTCAAATTTATAACTTGGAAATATTATGTGAGTCAGCTTAGTGAACATATTTAAGGGATTAACTATAAAAAATAGATCTTGAACAATCTTAGTATTCAATCATGTATTATAACAAAGTTATAAGAGGTGTGGAGGGTAGCTTCACATTAATTTTGATTAACGATGATTGTACACTGTTAATTTTGCTCAATAGCATCTTCACGTGCACAAGTTTAGGATTTAGGGTTTTCTATCTTATATCACTCTCTAGTTGTTAGCAGAGGGGTACTCTTCTACTGAGCTCAATGATACATGATTTTTTTTAATTAACTAATTTTTAAAAATTTGAATTAAATTTAGTTAGCATATAGTGTGTTCTTAGCTTCAGGGGTAGAGTTTCGGGATTCATCAGTTCTATACAACGCCCAGTGATCATTACCCCAGGTGCCTTCCTTAATGCCCATCACCCAGGTACCCCATCCCCCCACCTGCCTCCCCTCCAGCAACCCTCAATTTGTTCCCTATAGTTAAGAGTCTCTTCCTGGCCTCCCTTTCCATTTTTAACTTATTTTATTTTTCTTTCTCTTCCCCTCTGTTCATCTGTTTTGTTCTTCAATGAATAAAGAAGATGCAGTATACACACACACACACACACACACACACAATGGATTATCACTCAGCTGTCAAAAGAATGAAACCTTGTCCTTTGCAATGACGTGGATGGAACTTTAGGTATTATGCTAAATGAAATAAGTCAATCAAAGAAAGACAAATACCATTTGATTCCACTCATGTGTGCAATTTAAGATATATGATTTCTAAATCTGCTCTCTCCAGCTGTACCAGCTTAAAATCCTGCATACCAGTGAGGGACACCAACCATCTTGTCTCTGCACCTTGGAAAGTGCTCTCTCACTCATGTTAGAATATTCTTGAAGGCCTGAACTACTACTGATGTGCTCCTGATGTTTAAGGTCCCTGGGCTATAAACAAATCATTACTGTACCATGCAATCAACAATAGAGTAATATAGACAAAAAAGGTTCAGAGGGGTTCCTGAGGAGAGGTGGATAGGTTGAGCAGTGTGAGAAGAGCGAGGCTTGCCTTACTTTCATTGCAAGGGCTTTCTGGGAAGAATTAGGAGCTCCTGTCTTACTCCTTAGCTCTTAGCAGATGTTATAAACATCATATCACATTCAGTGACAGTATTGCAGATTGAATGAATAGTAACCATGACTAAGGAAGGACCTACATTTCTTGCAGCTCCATTTACTAGATGTGCATATGGCCAGAGGAGGGTTCCATGTGTTGTCTGCCTGGCATTGGCTCTGGGGACTGCCTTTCAGAGTATACCCATTCTCACACTCAAAAGTTATCTTATCTCCATAGTGATACACTTTTCTCATTTCCAGCTCCTTCCGGATTCCATTCATAAACTCTGGGATGATACATTTTACCTCTGAAATTAGAAAAATCAGAAGGAAATTGACATTTTATTGTAAATTATTAATTGAAACCAACATAGTGGAGAGATCTATGACCCCAAACTGCTTTGCCTTCAGCAAAGATGTCATGTTTTCAGTCAGGAACTATTGACACCCACTCAACATCTTAGGATTTTACGTTCTCTGACTTTCAGTAAGAGAATATGGAATGTATTATACATCCACCTTTAATTATTGATACCTCTGCAACTAGGGAAAGATTGGGAGATATGATCACCATGTTCTAACACTGGATCCACTTTGCTCACCCCATAAGGAAAGAGGAATATCACATTAACTCTCCCTAGGTATACAGTACATACTCGTATTTTACTTCTCGATTAAATGCATGTTTCTGGCTCATTTCTATGCATAGAACAAAGAAGCTAGTAAATCATGATTCTAAATTCAAAACATTTTTTCTACTTTATTTTACCTTATTTAGCTTATTCTTTGTTTTGCTTTCTTTTTCTGCCCAGCTATCGATACCTTCTTTAACTTCAAGCAAAGCCTGCTTTTTCATTGTAATTATTCAAACATGAGGCTAAATTATTCTTTTCTGTATAGGAACCAAGAAGATAAAGTGGTATTTTCCAAAGTATGGTCTGTGGTCTTCTTACTTCAGAATATGCTGATGGGTTTGTTAAAAGTAGACCAAACTCCAGTTTAAAATGTCAGAATCAGAGTTCTTAGCAATGACACTTGAGATCCTAATCTTAACAAGGTTCCTGGCTGATTTTGCTCGTGCTAAAGACCTAGAATGACTGCTATAAAGCACGTTCAAAGAGGGCAGTTATTAAGACAAAATGAATTTTAATGAAAGCAGCTGCCAAGAGAATATTTTCAGGAGAAGAACCTTGCTAGAGTCTTGATTTGAATACTTAAGTATTCGCTGACCCTCCCTACTTCTCCGTGCAACTAAAGCAAGGAGGGGTGAGCGCTCCTATTTCTCTAGAGTCACGGGGACTCCACAGTATATGCACTCCATTCTTGTAAATAAATACAGCAGGGCCATTTACACCTCTGTAGAGGACCTCATATTCTTTCTCTAAAGTCAGAGTGTGGCTAGCCAAGGACTTCTGAGACTTTTCAGTTGTGGAGCGCCCTCTGGCCCTATAACCACCATGGCAGCCATAGGACTAACTGCTTCTTTACATTTGAAACCCAGGCATGCCTGAAATCCCTCCTACCTCACCCCTGCTTTCAGTTTTCTAAAAAGAAAAGAAGGGGGACAACAAGCAGATTGCTAACTTACTGCTGTGCAAAGTCAAAAGAACCACAATTGAAAGGAGACAGAATACGGTGCAGTGTATATTTATTTATTTATTTATTTATTTAAAGATTTTATTTATTTATTTGACAGGCAGAGATTACAAGTAGGCTGAGAGGCAGGCAGAGAGAGAGGAGGAAGCAGGTTCCCTGCTGAGCAGAGAGCCCAACTTGGGGCTCAGTCCCAGGACCCTGGGATCATGACCTGAGCCAAAGGCAGAGGCTTTAACCCACTGAGCCACCCAGGCACACCACGGTGCAGTGTTTAAAAGCATGGGTTGGGGTGTACCTGGGTGGCTCAGTGGGTTAAAGCCTCTATGTTTGACTCAGGTCATGATCCCAGGACCCTGGGATCCAGCCCCAGGATCAGGCTCTCTGCTCAGCAGGGAGCCTGCCTCCCCCTCTCTCCTGGGCCTGCCTCTCTGCCTACCTGTGATTTCTGTCTGTCAAATAAATAAATAAAACCTTAAAAATAAATAAATAAATAAAAGCATGGGTGGGGCAGTGGCCCAACACAGGCACCACCACCCACGAGCTGCATACCATGGACTAGTTACTGGGTCTCTCTCTCAATTTCCTCTCCTGTAGAATAATAGCAAGAATAATCCCACCTCATCAAACTCCTTGCAAGATTGACACGAATAATTTTTATTAAGGACCTCAGTACCATGCTTAGTCACAGAATTTTTTTGATCCCAAATTTTGTAGATTTAAAGAATATTAACAACAAAAGATTTTAAATCTATGCAAACACAGATAGGAATAAAGGCAGTAATTCTTGGCACTTGCTCTAGGGAAGAGATGAAATAAGCACTTCACCTTTGGTCTTGGAAGTTATAATAAGGACCCATATTCAGTCATTCCAGGAATTAATTGCTCTCAACCTTGCTCCATGCTTCAATTTTCCTTACAAAAAAAAAAAGTGTACTTCTAGTCTCTTATTTAAGGTATTGGTGAGGACCACTTGTGACTCTCTGAGATCCTTCAGAGCTAAGATATATTATTAGTTAAAAGCCCACAAATCATTTTATATTGGTGTTTGATGTCTACCGTATTACTGGAAATTCCATCAGTTCGTTCTACTACTTTGGTAGAACTAAGAGTCCTTGGGTAGCTTCCTTCCCATCTATTTTTCCCCCTGCTTTTCTCCCCCTCTATTGACACTCATTTCACAATCTTCTCAGAAAGATATCTCAGTCTTATCAGCCCCATGCATCCATTTTCCATTAAAAAACCCAACAAGAATAATAAATACCTTTGCAAAAATGATCAAATTGGCTCCAGGTTCCCTGGTTTGTGCAGAATATGAAGGCTCTTCCCACCAACAAGTAGCCTGGGTCACAAGTGTAGTTGACAGTCATTCCAGGAAGATATGGAGATGCAGGTCTTTCAAGGTAATACCCATTGTGGATCTTGGGCAGATGGGGGCATTCTAAGAACAAGATCCCCCCAAAACACAAGAAAAGACACTCACTTAAACAAAGAAGTACAAATATGCCAACATATCCAATAGCATGTTTGACTCTTAGAGACACAGGAAGACCCAAAGCAGGCACTACTTATTTCCCAATCAGTGGGAAAACTGATTCTTTAAATGTAGACCTTCAGCCTGTAAAGAGGACCAACTGTATTCTCTTCCTGCAAACTGCATCAGATGGGAGGACCACCGGGGTCTGCAAAGGACCACTTTGGTGCTACCTGTCCCCACTGGTGCACACAGCTGTTTCAAGGACAAGGAGAGTCCTTTAATGCCAGACTAATATGTAAAAGGAAGGAGCTGCCAAGAGCACAGCCTTGAACTCCACTTCTCTAGGATGTCTTGAGTGCCTGTTGCTAAACATGAGACGAAGGGTCAACAAAATGCAGTCACAGACTGAGCAGAACACTTAGGAGGAACAAAAGCAATACAAATGCCTGCCTTGGAGCTTCTTTAGTTGTTTCCATCACATCAAATCTAAAGTAAAATACATGTGCTTTTTTGCTCTGCACACCCATCTATTCAATAGAAATACAGCTGGTTGGTGGGGGGGCGCCTGGGTGGCTCAGTGGGTTAAAGCCTCTGTCTTCGGCTCAGATCATGATCCCAGGGTCCTGGGATCAAGCCCCATATGGGGCTCTCTGCTCCGCGGAGAGCCTGCTTCTTCCTGTCTCTCTGCCTGCCTCTCTGCCTGCCTCTCTGCCTACTTGTCATCTCTGTCTATCAAATAAATAAAATCTTTAATAAAGAAATACAGCTGGATTTTTTTGTGTGTTTTTTTTGTTTCTTTGTTTGTTTGTTTAAAGTAGGCTCCATGCCCATTAGGGAGCTCAATGTGCTGCTGAAGCCACAACCCTGAGATCCAGACCTGAGGTCAAGAATCAGCTGCTCCACCAACTGAGCGACACAGGTGCTCTGAAATACAACTTGTAATAGAGACAGAGTGTTTTCTTTGGCATTTTTTTTTAGTGCTTGAAAATAGTCTCTGTAAAGTCTGGGCCTCACTGATTCTTCCCACTGTCTCCCTCCTTCTCTTGTTACTATCTCACACTCCTCACCCCAGCAGGAAGGACCATCAGAGGACCAGCAATTGGGACACAATAAGGCACATCTAGAACCCAGCTTCCATTCTCCCGGTAGGTAATTCTGTGTGCCTTACTTTTGTAAGAAAGCCATGTTCCCAAGCCAAAATGACTGTTCCCATAGAAACAGGTAGGTTCTCACCCAGATATTCTGATCTAGATGGGACATAGGGAAATATGTATGCACTGACCTGCAGGACCAGCAAGTTCACAGTAAGGGGCAGGGCTGCTCCAAATCCCGTTCCCTTCATCGTCACTTGTGCAGCGGAGGGTGCTCTCCCCAATGAGGCTGAAGTTCATTCCTCTGGCTGGGTGGTGGTTACACGTGTAAGTAATTTCCTTTCCGTAGGGAATGTCTCCCTGAGAAGGTCCGGTGTGCTGCCCATTAAGGATAGAGGGAGGATTTGGACAGAAGATTTCTGGAAAGAAAGCAAGAGCTTTAGTTTCCATTAGCATTTCAATCAACATGATCCTACCTCCATGGTATCCTGGGACTGTATTTTTGCAATGGGAACACAACTATGATGGGTGGATTTAAATATGTAAGACTTTTTCTTTCAGAGAGGTAACTAACTGAAGTTGAGACTTTAATTTCAGTTTATTGTAAAAGTCCAAGACCCTCCAGGTAGCTAAGATTCGATTGGAAAGATAACTAATTTGTTTTTTAGCAACTGTTGTTTGCCTGCTTGATGTCTAGCTTAAAGACAGTCCTGGGTTGACACTGTGGGTATAAGACAGATGAGGTTGGCCCTCAAAGATCTGAAGTTGTGAATAAATCTTAGTGAATCTTTATTAAACATAGACTATCATTTTCAGCAGATGTGTTTCTTGATGATTCATGACCATCATCATCTGTATCAATACCAAATACACAATAGTGTCTTCAGAATACAGTGATTCCTATTGGGTTCTTCAGAGCCAGATTAAGGCTCTAGGAGCCTTTTCTTTTGTGTTTTTCTTTCTTCCAAGCGACCGGCTGTCATTTCTTTCTGCTTTTAGTCTGTTCCTAGCAGTTCTCTCCCGAAAACTAATTTGATGCTTTGAATCTGATATGAATTTAGGAATAGATACCCAAGCCTGTCAGAATTGTGTGAATAAACAAAGTAAAGGCCTTCATACAACGAACAGTGATTGACTTCTCGTATCTCGATTTTATCTGTTTGTATTTATCGAAAGCTTACTTATGTATTTACCTTCAGATTTATATGTCTCAGGAAGGTAGAGTTTTTGATATCTGAGTTTTACTCGGGTTGGATGTTCTTATGAAGTTCCATCACAATCCCATAAGATGTCCTAATAGTTTTCTAGCAGGATATTTTAACAGAATCCAGATTAAAAGGGTGTTTCGCAACTGAACAAAGGTGGTTCTATACATTACATTTCTATGCACCTGTGCTTCTAAAAGTAAGTAGATAGAATCTTGGAGGCTGCTGTGGATCCAAGGGAGTTGGAATCCAAGGGAAGGGGCTAAGGGTGGGGTGGGGCTGGGGGGGGGAAATTGCCTTACCCTCATTTGCTGCAACTGAGGGAAAAGCAAAACTGGAGAGAGCCAAACATGGTGGACACGCACCAGAGAGAGAGAATTTGCAGAGGTCCAGCCAGCATGAGGGGAGAAGCAAGCGCCCATCCAGGCAGGGCAGAGAGGAGTTTGGAGGCAGAGGAGAAGGAGGATCTTGAGGAACCAGCTCCCTCTTCAGGGCCAGAGACTGCCCTCACAGAAGAGGTAGAAAGCAAAAGTGCTGAGTGATTGACTGAACCCATTTTTCTCCAGGTGCACAGATTTCTGAGAAGGGACCTCTGCAACTCTGGGGGCAGGGGTGGGGTGGGGTGGGGCAGGGCGGGGTGGGGAGGCAAACAAGAATAACAAAGGTCATTGAAGGAGCCTCTGGCCTGGCTATCAGCTTTGGGATTTCAGCAGGGGGTTTGCCCTCAGACCTCTGGCAGTATCCCAAACTTGAGGATTCTGCCACTGTTGGGTTGTGGGCACCCACAAAGCAACAGGTGCTAAAAACCACACCTTAACCAACTCTGCCATCAGCTTTTTCGACCAGCTTTTTTTTCGTTTTAAGGTTTATTTATTCATTTAACAGAGAGGGAGAGTACAAAGCAGGGAGGGCAGCAGACAGAGTGGGAGGGAGAAGCAAGCTCTCTGCTGAGCCAGGAGCCCGATGTGGGACTCGATCCTAGAACCGTAGGATCACGATCTGAACCAGAAGCAGCCGCTTAAAAAACTGAGCCACCTTGGAGTCCCTACACCAGCTCCCTGCCCCCATTTATTTATTTATTTATTTTAATTAATTTTTTATTTTCAGCATAACAGTATTCATTATTTTTTCACCACACCCAGTGCTCCATGCAATCCGTGCCCTCTATAATACCCACCACCTGGTTGGGGTACCTACGCCAACTTTTTTTTTTTAAGATTTTATTTATTATTTATTTATTTGACAGGCAGAGATCACAAGTAGGCAGAGGCAGGCAGAGAGAGAGAGGGGAAGCCGGCTCCTCGCTGAGCAGAGAGACCCATGTGGGGATCCCAGGACCCTGAGATCATGACCTGAGCTGAAGGCAGAGGCTTAATCCACTGAGCAACCCAGGCACCCCCCTACACCAGCTTTTTAAAACCAATGCTCCCCAGTGCAGCCCAGAACCACCTCTGGTAGGTAAAGAGAAACCAAAAACTTGAGCTGTCGTGTCACCTTTTGGAAATCAAAGGAGGGGCTTCTATTTGCAAGTACTTGAACTGCAGTAAACAATTAAATGTATGTACTACTTTAAGTGGGATGGTAGAGAGACATTTTGTCAAATGCTATGAAAAATCACAGGAACGTGGTATAACAAAGAGAAAAGGTCATTCTCCAGTGATCAATCGCAAAGGCATGGAATGTTGCAATCTAAATGATTAAGAATTCTAAACAGCTGTTAGGAAGAGATTCCATCGTGAGCTACAAGAAAACTCTGAAAGGCAATTCAGTGAACTCAGGAATAAAATTAATGAACAGAAAGAGTTATTTACCAAGATGTGGGGTGTGTGTGTCTGTGTGTGTGTCTGTGTGTATGTGTGTGAATATTATACAGCCATCAAAAAGAACGAGGTGTTTCCATTTGGAACCATGTGGATGGAGCTAGAGTGTATTATACTAAATGGAATAAGTCAATCAGAGAAAGACAAATACCATATAATTTCCTTCATCTGTGGAATTTAAGAAACAAAACATGAACATACGGTGTGGGAAATAAACAACAAAGAAGGTAGAAGGAGACAAACCATAAGAAACACTTTAAAAAAAAAAGATTTTATTTATTTGAGAGAGAGAGTGAGAAAGAGCATGAGGTGGGGGAGAGGGAGAGGGAGAGACAGACTCCCTGCTGAGCAGGAAACCTGATGCAGGCCTCAATCCCAGGACCCTGGGAATGTGACCTGAGCCAAAGGCAGACGCTTAACCAGCTGAACACATAAGACAGACACTCTTTAAGGATAGAGAACAAACAGGATTGATGGAGGGAGGTGGGTGGGGATGGGACACATGGGTGATGGGTATGAAGGAGAGCACTTGTTATGATGAGCACTGGGTTTGTATATAAATGATAAATCACTGGATTCTACTCCTGAAACCAATATTGCACTGTATATTAACTAAATAGAATTTAAATAAAACTTTGAAAAAAAGAAAGAGTTCTTTATCAAAGAGATTGAAATTTTTAAAAAGAACTAGATAGAACTAAACCACCCTTTCATTTATGCACATTAAAATTTTCTATTTCTCTGAAACAAATAAACAAACAAACCAACAACCCAGATAGAAATTCTGGAGATGACAAATTCAATGAATCAGATGAAGATTAGATTAGAAAGTATTGGAAATAGGACAGATCAGATTTAGAACAGATTAGTGACCTGGAGGATAGAAATTTAGAGATAACTCAGAAGAGAGAGGACTAAGATTTTTAAAAAGTGATGAAACCCTATGAGAGCTATTAGATATGAGAAAAACAAATATAAAAATAATTGGTCTACCAGAAGAGAAGAGAGCAAGAATTATCTTTAGAAAAATAGTAGCTGAGAACTTCCCTACCATGGGTAAGGAATTAAACATACAAATCCAAGAAACTAATAGAATACCCTATTATCTCATTGCAAAAAGGCCCTCCCCAGAATATCATGTAATGAAGCTGCCAAAAATCAATGATCAAGAAAGAATCTTTGAAGCAACCAAGGGTAAAAGAAAAAAAGTACCCTACAAAGGAAGCCCCATTAGGTTACCAGTGTATTTCTCAGCAGAAACTCTTTAGAACAGGAATGAGGAATGATATATTCAAAGTGGCAAAACAAAAACAGTCAGCCAGTGTATGTTTTCTAGCAAAATTAGCCTTCAGATATGAAGGAGAAATAAAGGCTTTCCCAGAAAAAAACTGAGGGAGGGTCACTACCACCAGACCTGCCTTACAAGTAATGTTAAAAGAATGTTTTCAGCTGAAATGAAAAGACATCAACGAGTGACAGAACAGCAAGTGAAAGTAAGCAGTACTCTAACAAAGGTGAAAAATAAAACAGAAAACCATAACTCTATTGGAATGGCATGTTAACCACCTAATTATAATAGAAAAACTTACAGAAAAGAACATTCATTAGAACTGTATCTACTATAATTTCTTAATGAATATACAACATGAAAAGAGGTAAACTAATAATAGAAATATAAAAAGCTTAATAGGTGAAGGAAGATAAGGTGTTATCAGCTCTGAAGCCTGCGAGGTCTGGAAGCCTGGGTAATCCAGGTTCAGCTAGGAGAAGCCACACTTCTCAGAGAACGTTTCAGAAAAGGTGACATGGAATGGGTATTCTGCAGACTCCTAAGAGACCTTCAGAGAAGACATGACTTGCAGAGAAAACATGGAGAGGACAAACAGAGTGCTAAGAATAAGTCAGCAGGATGCACTTAAACTTAACGAGGCTCTGGAGCAGCTGGTTTGGCCCCAGTTTACTCTGCTTTCATGGATGTAAGCCAGGTCCCTTCGCCCACTTTGAGCCAAAGTTGAAAAGGTTCTTGTGGATTTTTTTGTGGTGATTCACCATTTACTCTAAAAATGCAACTGTGGGACAGTCCATTTTGCATATTCAGTACATAAGCGATGTTTCCTGGAAGGCCAGGCCATGGCTACAGGAGCACTGGTACCACCTGTTTTGAAACCAGTGTCATTTGGGAAAGTGAGGCAGTGTGTGAATATTATGGTTGGACTTTTGAAATTACATGGGCTGATTAATATCTTGATTTTCCTTTAGAGGGGCAAGTTTGCAACTTTGACAGAACGTTCGGCATTCATTCTGTATGTCCCAAGCCCTGAAACAAAATGCGAAGTTAGGCTGTGAGTATATGACCAGGGAAATTCTCTGGTGTGGTTTTGCTGAGTTTCAGGTTTTTCTCTCTTACCATTTATTAATATCCAGAAGTTGAAAGCTAAGTGATCCTCAGGGTTTATTCCTTTTACTGGTGCACCTAACAGTGACAATACATTAGCCACCAGTGGCAGTGGGCAATGTTCTATGTGTGGAGAGTGCCTCCCGCCCATGCCTCACACCATAAGTGAGCATATCTTCTGTTCTACTGTGTGAAGAGTAGTTTCTTCTTTCACAGGTATTTTTCTTGTCCTAAGTGTGGCACAGATGTACATAGTCTGCAGCCACTGAAATCAGGAATGGAGATGTCAGAAGTGAATGCTCTTTAGAAACTAAGTTTGTTTCCTCTGAGAAAAAGTTTTATGTTCAAATCCTTAATATTCGTCATCCTACGAAAACTGTTTAGGTGTCTTTTATGAGAGCATGTGCTTCTCAGCTACCATCTTCTGTTCCTCTCCAAGCATGACGAGATTCTGCAATCACTAGGAACCACATGATTCTGAATATATTATGTAAACAATAATGTTTATTTTTCTTTAAATCAGTCCATTCAGTTCTATTTTTTTAAAGATTTTATTTATTTGACACAGAGAGAGAGATCACAAGTAGAGAGGCAGGCAGAGAGAGAGAGGGGGAAGCAGGGTCCCCACTGAGCAGAGAGCCCAATGCGGGGCTCGATCCCAGGACCCTGAGACCATGACCTGAGCCAAAGGCAGAGGCTTTAAACCACTGATCCACCCAGGTGCCCCTCCATTCAATTCTTATTATGAGAATAATGGACTTTTTTTTTGGTCAGACTACTAAAGATCCTCTTTCATTTTGCTCCTTCCTAGAAAGATTTTGGAGACTCTAGGATGAATGTGTTTTTATTTTCAGAAATAGAATTATAACATCATAATCTGACAATGGTAAGACCCTGGTGTTGTGAGCTTTTAAATTGTAGTGACCCAGTTGTAATTTTTAGCTTTTCTCCAAACCCAGTTTTTGAGGGGTTCAGTTAGCTTCATTCTCAGGCAAAATGATGGCCACCAGAAGCTCCAGACTGATGTTCTACCAGCTTTCTAATCCCCTTGGAGTGAGAGCTTCTTGCATACTAGTTCCATCGAAGTTCAGGACCTCACTGTCATTAGTCTGCCTGGGATTACACATTTGTGAAGCATGACAAAAAAGGACTACTCTTGATTGCTAGATGTGTACCTCGTGGACCCATAATAGGAGAGCAGGCAGTTTACCACAGGAAACTCAGGTGCCATTAAAAGAATAGTGGATGCTGGGCAGGAAAAAACAACAGATCCCCAATGGAGTCTACATTGCCTTTTTCATATCAAAAGTCTGTATGCATTTTTTAATTTTACCAATGATCTGGGTTGATCAGGACATAAGTAACTGAATGATTGACTTTCACCGCAGATTTAAAAGGATTAAATAAATCAATACTTTGTTATACCAACAACAACAAAAAAGATAAGGTGTTATCAACATAAAAAGGACTATTTTCTCTATGAGACGTTTTGTATAAGCCACATAGTAAACCCAAAGCAAAAATCTAGGGTCATGAAACATAAAAAATGAGGATGATCAAATCACCATAGAAAACCACCATTTTGCCAAGATAGGCAGAAACAGAGGGGAAAAGAAACAAAGGAGGAACAGGAGGAACAAGACAAGCAGAAGGCAGATGATACGAAGGCAGTAGTAAGTCCTTATGTAGCAATAATCACTCAAAATACAAATGGATGACTACACCAGGTACAAGGCACAGAGTAGCTGAATGGATAAGAAAGAAGACCCAACTATATGCTGCCCCAGGAAACTAATTTCAGCTCTGAAGACACACATAGGCTCAAAATGAAGGGATGGAGAAAGATATTCTACGCAAATAGAAATCAAAAGAACGTGGGCATACTCATACTTTACATAACACAAAATAGACTTCAGGCCAAAAATGCTAACAAGAGATAAAGAAGGTCATTATAAAATGATAAAATGGTCAATCTATGTAGAAGATATAATATATAATTATATACATACCCAACATTGGATCACTAAATCTATTAGGGAAATATGCAGAGATCTAAAGGGAGAAATAGACAACTGTACAATACTAGTAGAGCACTTCAGTTCCTCTATATGAGCAATGAATAGATCAGAGAGAAAATTAACAAGGAACATTGGACTTGAACCATACTCTCAAATAAATGGACTTGACAGATAGATATAGAACATTCTATCTATCAGCAGCAGAATACACATTCTTCCTGAGTGCACACAAAACATTTTCCAAGATCACATGATAGGGCATGAAACAAATCTCAGCAAATTTAAGATGACTGAATTTCAGATAACTATTTCTTTTCTGACCTCAATAGACATATTTTTTTTCTAGAAATCTACAACAAGAGGAAACTGGAAAATCTATGTGGAAACTAAAAACTATGTGGAAACCAAACAACTCACTTCTGAACAACGAATGGATCAAAGAAGAAATTAAAAAGGATATAGAAAAATTATCACAAGATAAATAAAAATGGAAATAATAACATATCAAATCTTATGGGATGCCACAAAGGCAGTTCTGAGAGGAAAGTTTATAGTGATAAATGCATATATTAAGAAATTGGAAAGATCTCAAACAACCTAACTTTACACTTCAAGGAACCAGAGAAAGAAGAATGGATTAAGGCCAAAGTTATCAGAAGGAAGGAAACAATAAAGATCAGAGTGGAAATAAATGAAATAGAGAACAGAAAATTAATAGACAATATCAACAAAACTAAAAGCTGGTTTTATGTAAAGATAAACAAAACCGACAGACTTTTAGGCAGACTAACTAAAAGGGAGAGAGAAGACTAAAATAAAATTAGAAATGAAAAAGGAGACATTACAACAAAAATATATAAGACCATAAGACACTACTATTAGCAATTATAGGTCAACAAATTAGATAATCTAGAAGAAATGGATAAGTTTCTAGGAACATAAAACCTACCAAGACCATTTCATAAAGACATAGAAAATCTAGGGATGCCTAGGGGGCTCAGTTGGTTAAGCATCTGTCTTTAGCTCAGGTCATGATCCCAGGGTCCTGGGATTGAGCTCCCTTGGTGGGCTTCTTGCTCAGTGAGGAGCCTGCTTCTCCCTCTCCCTCTGCCTGCTGCTCTCCCTGCTTGTGCTCTCTCTCTCTCAAATGCATAATTAAAATCTTTAAAAAAAAAATCTGAAGGACCAGTAACTAGCAAAGAGATAGACACAGTAATCAGAAATCTCCCAACATTGAAAATTCTAGGGCTGATAGCTTTACTGATGAATTCTACCAACATTCAAAGAAAAATTAATACCAACCTCTCTCAAACCTTCCAAAACAACTGTAGAGATGAGAATGTGTCTAAATGTATTCTATGAGACAAGCATGAGATTGTCCAGACACCAATGCCTGATTGGGACACCAGAAGAAAAGTCAACTATAGAAAAATATCCCTGATGATATAGAGGCAAAGTTCTCAACAAAATATTAGGAAGCCCAATTCAAGAACACATTCAGAGGTTTATACACTATGACCAAGGGGGATTTATCCTTGGGATGCAAGGATGTTTCAACATACACAAATCAATAAATACAACACATCCCATTGATAAAATGAAAAATTTTAAATCATAGGATCATCTCAATAGATGCAGAAAAGAGCATTTGACAAAATACAACATTCTTCATGATAAAAGCCTTTGGCAGATTGGGTATAGAAGGAACATACCATAATGTAATAAAGGTCATATGTGACAAATCCATGCCTAACATTATATTCAAGAGAGAAAAATGGAAAGTTTTTTCCTCTAAGATCAGGAAAAGGATGAGGGTGCCCACTCTTACCACTCTTATTCAATGTGGTACTGGACATCCTGGCTAGAGCAATTAGGCAAGACAACAAAATAAAAGGCATACAAATTGAGAAGGAACGAGTAAAATGGTCACTATTTGCAAAGGTTATGATTCTGTAGAGTGAAAAATCCAAAAGACTCAAACAAAAACACTTGGAACTAATCAGTGACTTCAGTAAAGTTATAGGATATGAAATCAAGATACAGTAATCAGTTGCATTTCTATACACTAAGAATGAAACATCTGGAAAAGAAATCAAGAAAGCTTTCCCATTAACAATAACATCAAAAAGAATAAAATACTTAGGAATAAACTTAACCAAGGAAGTGAAAAATATCTACAATGAGAACTACAAGACCTGGCTGAAAGAAATCAAGACACAAATGGAAAGACGACCTGTTTTCATGGATTAGAAAAATAAATATTGTAAAAATGTCTATACCGCCCGAGCCCATGTATAAATCCACATCAAAATACCAATGGCATTCTTCCCAGAAATAGAAAAAACAATCAGAAAATTTATCTGGAACCACCATGTAAACACAAATCAATTCCCAAAGACCTAGATTAGCCAAAGCAATTTCAATGAAAAAGAACAAAGCTGGAGGTATCATACATTCTGATTTCAAACTACACTACAAGGATACAGTAATAAAAACAGTATAGTACTGGCACAAAATCAGATACCTAGGCCAACAAAACAGAATAGAGGGTCCAGAATGAACTTCCTGACTATACAGCCAATTAATAATTGACAAGAAAGCTAAGAGCACCACTCACAAAAATTCACTCAAAATGCATCAAAGGCTTAAATATAAGACCTGATACCATAAGACTCTCAGAAGAAAGTGAAGAGAAGCATCCTTGACATTGGTCTTAGCAATGACTTTTTGGATATGACACTAAAAGCACAAGCAACAAAAGCAAAATCAACAAATGGGACTACAGGAAACCTGAAAACTTTTGCACAGCAAAAGAGACAACAAAATGAAGAGGCAACCTGTAGGATGGGAGAACATTTTGCACGTGATAGATCAGATAAGGAGTTAATCTCCAAAATGTACAAAGGACTCATACAACTCAATAACAAAACCCAAACAATCTGATTTAAAAAGGATAAAATTACACATATCTTGCTGAGCACTAAGGTACAGAATTGTTGAGTCATTCTTTTGTATACCTTAAACTGATGTAACACTGTATGTTAATTATACTTCAACAAAAAAAATACACTTTTTTCCTAAGAAGACATAAAAATGGCCAACGGGTACATGAAGAGATGCTCAGCATCACCAGTCATCAGGGAAACGTAAATCTACACCACAATGAGGAATTACTTCATGTCCAATGGAATGGCCATCAGCAAGAAGACAAGTGTTATCAAGTGCTGCTGAGGATGTGGAAGAAGAGAACTCCTGCAAACAGGTGCTGCAGCTACAATGGAAAACAGTATTGAGGGCCCTAAAAAAAATTAAAAATAGTACTCAATATGATCCCGTTACCGATATGATTCCACTTCTGGGTATTTATCCCAAAGAAAATTAAAACACTAACTCAAAAATATATGGGGTGCCTGGGTGACTCAGTGGGTTAAGCCTCTGCCTTTGGCTCAGGTCATGATCCTGGCATCCTGGTATCAAGCCCAGCATCAGGCCCCCTACTCAGTGCGGAGTCCACTTCTCCCTCTCTCTCTGTGCCTTCCCCTGCTCATGCTCTCGCTCACACTCCCCCCGTCTCTCAAATGAATAAACGAAGCCCCCAAAACATGTATGTACCCCATCTCATTGCAGCATTATTTACAATAGCCGAGATTTGGAAACAATTGTGTCCAACGGTAGATGAATGGATAAAGGAGATGTGGTGCCCACATACCATGGAGTATTACTCAGCCATGAGAAAGGAGGACATCCTGCCGTTTGCTACAACATGGAGAGACTTTGCGCACATTATGCTAAGTGACATCAGTCAGTGAGAGAAAGAAAGTACTATACAGTATCACTAACACGTGGAATATAAAAAAAGAGAAACTTGTGAAAACAGAATAAAATGGTGATTACCAGGGGTTAGGGTATGGGGGGACAGGGCAGATGTTATTTAATAGTACAAACTTCCAGTGAGTAGTAAAGAAATCCTTATAAGGATAATACACAGCACAGTGCACACAGACAATGTTGGATGAGGAACATCAAATGTGCTAAGAGACGGGAACTTAATTATTCTAACTACTAAAGAGAAAGGATGATTATGTTAAAGTGGTAGAACTTTTAATGATCACTACAATGGCATCATATTACAATGTATGATAATAACAATGCTCTATGTCAAATATATTTCAAAAAAAGAAAAGGGAGAAAAGAAATGTAAAAGATAAGGCATGAGAAATGAAATATTCACAGATTCAGAGGTAAATGGTAAATGATTACTATGTTCTATCATTACATGAAAGTTTTTAAATACTCATATAATTACCTACATACATGTTCACATGCACATATATGGATAACCAATACTGACTCGGTTCAATGTGTATTGACCTATAAATGTAGATGTGGAAACATTTTTCATGAAAGATGTCCCCCTAGAAGACTGATCTAGTAAATTGATAGAATTTTCCTAACTTGGATTTTTTCAGAGAATTTTAAATTTTTGGTGGGTAAAGAAGGCATTTTATATATAACCCCTTGTCCATTTCTTTGAATCTTTAAAAGCCAATGCTATCTTCTTTTTATCAATACTATCTATCTATCTATCTATCTATCTATAATATCAATATAATGAACACATTTCTTAGAGGAAATTTATAAAATATGGACAAGCAAAGAGAAGAAAATGATGATGGACCAAAAAGAACTATTTTTAGCAACTTTATGTATATTGTTTCAGATGTGTTTGTGTGCATATGGTCCTGCAGCTATGGATATATTTTCTATAGTATCATTTTTAGTGCCTGTTAATATTTGAGCATGTAGATACATAAATATACTATCTGTTTCCACTTGGGTGAGGCAGCTCAATCTCTAATGCTCATGGTATACTTTTCTGCCTTTCTTCAAAACTTATCATACTTATTTCTTCTATTAACTGTATTCCAATCATACTGAACATTTAGATTCTTAACATTTTCCACTATCCTAAATATTGTTGCATTGAGTGCCTGTGGACCAAAATCATGGGGGAAATTCCATGATTATTTTCTTGGGATAAATTCTCAGATATAGAATTACTAGGTGAAAGGGCATTTACATTAAGGCTTTTGGACCTATTGCTCATAAGTCCTTCCAGAAGTTTGTGCCCACTTTCACTGTCCTCAGTTCTGTGTGTGATCCTGATTTCTTCCAGCTCGAATATTTTACCAATTTGCAATCCGTCAATCATCCGTCTGCTCAGAGCTTTGGAAGTTCACCTTATCACATCCCACTGAAAAGGTGCAGGGCCGACTAATCAAAAACAACTACAACCAGGACATGAACCTGAAGAATTTAAAGAAAGGGTGAAGTGCAAAATGACCAGAGACTTGGGGCAATCACTAAGATTTATGAGATCTTGTTTCATTTTTCAGAGTGAAAATAATACGGAAGGGAGTAAATCACTTCTTGGGCTTATAATGTGCTATGAAGAGGTGGCAGAGACAAATTTCATTTTCTTCACTGTCTTTTAAATTTAGTCACGAGGAAAATCTTTACCCTGGAGAACATTTTACTATCAAAGTAGGAAAGGAGGGCAATTTTACCCAAGTTCAGACCCACAGTTCCAGATAAATAACCTCCTAAAATAAACAAACAGCTGGAGGTCTATGCAGCCCAGGACTCCAGTTTTCGAATATCTGAGAGACTACTCTCTGCAAGATGGACCAGATTTCCTCTTTGTAACATGGGCAGATTTGGGTGGAACAGAGGGAATTATGGGAAGAAGGCCCCGTCAACTCACCCTCACACACAGGTGCTTCCTTATCCCAAGTGACAGTACTGCCCGACAGGAGACAAGCCGAGGAAGGGGAGCCAATGAGTCGATACCTAGAAGCAAAGAATGGAAAAATTATACTCTACACTTATTTTCTACTTAAGTCACTATGAGAAAAGAATTGTGGATAGAAGCTACAAATTACAGGCAGATTAAAACAGGAGATATCAAGGAAGAAACCTTATTTCCATCTGAAAATTGGCCATTTCTAAGGACAACAGGTTTAATTCTCACCGCTTTCATCCATGTTTCTTGCTAGTCCCTCATTACAGAATGCAGTAATGCCCTTCTTCATCAAGGGACATTTTGTACTTGTCTTTAGGGAATCTCAAGAGCTATTCTATCCATGTGCACATCCACCCAGGAAATGACAAGCTCCTTGATTAAGGGAAAATATCTTATTGAAATATTTATATTTTCTAGAACCTCACCTAGAGACTTTTAGCCATGTGGTACTTGAAAAATACCTGTTGAATGAAGGATAGGATGATGGTTTTGCTAAGATGACTCAAATGTAATAGATGGGAATACTTACCTATTGTGACATAAAATCATTCAGTGTAGGTCACCAAGATTGGAACATTTCATCACTTATTTTTTATTTAGTAGGTATCTATACTGTTATGGTAAGAAATGTCACAAAGGATATTCAGCTAAGGTATTCACACATTTCGTGTAGAGTAGGGTTAAACTTGATTAAGTAAAAGATAAGGGGTATAATGCAATGTCATATAATAGTGAGTAGTTACTGGAACAGCTAAGAACTTTGCTTCTTGATTATCAAAGATGTGATCAGGGCAGTAACCATTTGTAGTAGAGTCTCCTGCTATCTCTATTATCTACTTTCTTCTTTCTCATTAGCGATGGAGCCCTGTATTTTTAACTGGGCTTTTGGGCATCTTCATTAAAGGTTCCCTAGGGTTGTGTATAGCCATGTGACTAAGTTTTAGCTACAGGGATGCACCTAGAGGGTTGGGAGAAACTTCTGGAAAGTGTCTTTAAAGGAATGGCTGTTCCTTTCCTCCATTGTTTCTCTTGTCTGGCAAGAGCTGGACCATGTGATGACACAGAGTCTCAAGTGGAAGAATCCGAGGTTTATGTGGATCACGGAGTCACCTATTAGCCCTGGGTTTGTACGTTACTGTTTTCTTGAAGGACTTCCCCTGATTCTTAAACTGAGAGGGAAGTAAACTACTATCTTGTTTAAGCCTTTTATTTTGTTTGTTCTGTCTTTTACAGCTTAATCCAATCCTAACCTATACACCAGGTCTTCCAAAAACAGTGATATAAAGGTGACAGGAACTGTGTGGTAGAGCAATGATAGTGAGTACTTTTGTAAATGGGTCGAGGCACTTATATTGAGTTTTACTTATTGTTACTCTGTTTTATTGATATGTTGTAAAATCTTTTCCAGTGTGCCAACAAATATTTCAAATGCACCAACAAAATCCTCAAAATTTCTTCAAAGAAACTATTTGAGAAGCCCTACTGTATTTCCTTCTGCCTTTCTCCTATTCTACATTTAACAATTGTCTTAAAAGCACAGGATCATGGGTGTCATGACTTTTGACTATAGATGTTGCTTTTAATGTGTTCACTATGACTAAGTTAGAGAATTGGAGTAAAAAATGTGAGGCAGGTTCCAGTCTATGTATGGCTGTAAAAAACAGGGAATATTTTTTATTGTATTATGAGACACCAATATGCTCCAGTAGCAATTGTAATTTTTTCTGACTTGATTTCCCATCTCTCTGAAATTCTTTTACTCCAGCCTACTCCTTAGCTTCCCAGGACATTAGGAATTCAGGTGGCCTTGAAGCTAACCTCTGATCAAGAAAAGTCCTGATATACCTTTCCCTGTGAGCAAAATACACACTGTGCAGAAGCATGCTGACACAGACACTGGAGAGACCATTACATAAGGTCAGGGATGGGATATGTAAGAGCTGTGCTACCTCTATCCTTCCTATTTGTTCATGGACTTAGAATTAGTTTGGAGTAGAGGAAATCTATGGAGATATTCCATAGGCTGCAAATGATTAAAAGTAGCTCACAGATACGATTTTGTCTCACATTCAGTTGTGTGTTGTACTTTGTATTTTACAGAGAATGTAAGCTTTCTCTCAAGGAGTCATTTATAAAAGTTGTAACCTATCACTCCTCAGAGTGTATCTGAATACATTTGCACATAGGAAAAATCAAAACAGCTATATGTTCTCATTATAATACAATAACACTAGCAATCAATAACTACAGAATAAATAAAAAATTCAAAGGTTGGGTGGGATCTTGGTCAAAGACAAAAGTAAAACAGCCATTGCAGATTACCTTTAGGATAAGAATAACATGATCAGCGAGTCATGTGTTCCACTCTTCAAAGTGTTTGACATAGATTCACTTAATTAATTTTTAAAATGATGCTTTTAAGCAAATATTATGCCTAGCCCCCATTTTACAAAAGAGAAAACAGAGTTTAACAAATTTGTCCGAATTCACATGACAGTTACTAAGGTTAGAATTTAAATGCCAACTGGCCTCAACAACCTGTAGTGATAAACCTGACATTCATTATTCAGTGCCTTCCTTATAAATGCTGATGCAAATATTACTCTTTGAAAATTTCTGGGATGCTGATGTCAAAACTGCTTTAGAAAAATATTTAATACTTTTGTCATTTGACAAGAAAAAGTTCAGGGGTGCCTGGGTGGTTCAGTTGTTTAAACACCTGACTTTGGCTCAGGTCATGATTTCAGGCTCCTAGGATAGAGCCCCACACCCAGCTCTGTGCTAGGTGTGGAGTCTGCCTGTCCCTCTGTCCCCAACCCCCAAACTGTTTCTCTCTAATAAATAAATAAATAAGTAAAATCTTCAAAAAAATTTTTTTTTAATTTCATATAAATGAACCCAACATTTTACTTTAGATGTTTTATAGACTATAAACATGAACATATAAAGGAAGCTGGTCTGAGGAACCTGTAAAATAAACCAGTAAGTACAAAAAAGAGAATAGAAATGATAAGTAAATCAAAGAGCAGTTTCTTTAAAGTGGCTGATTAAAACAAACAAAACTTGGCCAATCATAACTTCACAAAATAACAAATCTACGGATACACATGAATGAGAAAATAGTTATCATTATAGATACTGAGGAAACTTCATAAAAAAGTACACATTAGGGGCACCTGGGTGGCTCAGTGGGTTAAAGCCTCTGCCTTCGGCTTAGGTCATGAACCTGGGGTCCTGGGATCCAGCCCCGCATTGGGCTCTCTACTCAGCAGGGAGCCTGCTTCCTCCTCTCTCTCTGCCTACCTCTCTGCCTACTTGTGATCTCTATCTGTCAAATAAATAAATAAAATCTTTTTTAAAAAGTATATATTAAAAGTACTTTATAAAAATGTTATGTCCTCTATCCCAATGAAATTGAAAATATCTGTGAGATGTGTCATTTTTGTAGGAAAAATGTAATTTATCAGGATGTACTTCAAAATAGGTAGAACAGCTGATAAACCTTTATCTGTCTGAGTCTCTGTTTTCAATCTGTTTGGATACATACCTAGGATTGGAATTGCTGGGTCACATGGTAATTCCATGGTAACTTTGGAATCACCAAACTATTTCCCACAGCGGCTGCACCAGTCCATATGCCCACTAGCAATCCCACTACCAACCATAATGGTTACATTTTCTCTACATCCTCCCCATAGTTTTATTTTTCATCAAAAAAAAAAAAAACCCAAAAACAAAACCAAAACACCCATTATTATTAGAGCCATCCTATAAAGTGTGAAGTGGGTTTGATGTGTGTTTCTTTAATGACTAATTATATTTAGTATCTGTTCGTGTGTTTCCTGGACATTTTCTTATCCTCTCTGGAGGAATGTCTATTTCAATTTCAATCCTTTGACCATTTTTTTTTTTTTCAATTACACTGTAAGCATTTCTGTAGTTGAGCTGCAGGACTTCTTTATATAATCTGCTTATGAAACCCTTGTTAGGGAAATGATTTATAAATTTTCTCTGCCTTTCTGTGGGCCCTCTTTTCACTGTCTTGATAGTGTCATTGATGTTGACTGGGGCAACAGTCATTTGAAGGACTGATGAACTGAGAAATCAGAAGCCCTTCTTGGGGGCAGGAGAGCAATGATAAGGGCAGAATCGATGCTTTCCAGATATGGCATTAATGTCTGTGTCCAATTTAACCAGCTCTCCCTTCTAAAGGCAATTGAGTTCAACAGACATCTGGGTTATATGTGAGTTATCAGATAAAAACCCTGGAAGAATTCATAGCAAAATATTAACTATGATGAGTGGTAGAATGTTGGATGTTTAATTTTTTGATCTTTGAGTTATTCATGGCTTCCAGATATGTCTAATGCATATAATATATGTTTCCTTTTGTAATCCAATAAAATTCTATTTTTTTCTCTGAATTTTTGTGGCAAGAGTTTAGTACACATTCCTTAGTTACTCCCTCTATGTTGAGGCACTGGTTTCTAGCAAGGTTCCCTGTGCCAGTGAAGAGTTAGGGCAAGAACTCCATGAATGTTCACACTCACTTGGCATATTAATACATTTCCCAGAGCTACTCCATTGAGACTGCCTCTCCAACCCCAACTTCAAAGTCCTCCAACTCAGCTATATATATACTTGCAGATCTTAGTTAAGAATGTTGCATGCAAAGTTCAGCTAGCAGTTCTCTTTTTACTCATGTAGCAGGCCAGTCCTTTTTATCCAGTGAGGATCTTACCAGGTTCCACATTACTACATTTAGCAGGACCCTGGTGCCCTCCCCTCATTAACATACAAATACAGGTTGCTACTTCTTTTTTATTTCCTTTGGTCATATCCCAGTGTTCAAGCTACCATCTCTACCCAGAAGTTCTTACTGCTAACTTTCTGAAGTGCAGGTGACAGTTTAGTTTGCCTTGTCAGACTAGGTCAGAGATAGTATTGTTGTTCTGGAGCTTATATCCTAGGGATAGTGCTCTCAACTCACCCTTCATTACAAGAATAATGAACTGTTGATCCAAACTGGGTATCTGTATTTATATGCACTGTGCCATTAAAGGGTTCTGGTGGAGCTCCACATGATTTTCCTGCAGGAAAGAAGCAGAATTTGGGGCTAGGTGTAGATTTCAATTCGGTTTTTAAGATTCAGCCCGGGGTGTAGCATACTGAACAGTATATACACATGTGATTGCTCCATAGAATTGACCATTTGAGGAAATTCACCATACAAGTTCAGAATCAAGCAGCTACAGAGCACTGCTTTATAAAAGACTACTCTGGATCTCCCAATAAAAGTCACTGATGGATAAAGAATTGTTTTCTTATCCCATCAGCCTGGATTAAAGGCCTCGAAATTTGGGATTTCACCTCCATCTGGGTTAACCAAGTACCATTCACCATTCATTCATTTATGTGACCTACATAATTTTCTTTGGCATCCCTATTTCATTCATTTCTGGGTTTTAGCCATCAAAGATCAACACCAGTGAATGGAAATTTCCCCTGGGCTTCCTTTTGTGAGAGACATTCCTGTGACATGAATATGGAGTCAAGGCACAGACTCCAGGCCATAAGAAAGGCTGACTGACAAAGTCTACCCTCCATTTAAATGACTTGGGCAAACCTTGATATCTTGCCTACAAAATCTGAACAAATTAAATTAGATCCCACAGATGCTTTGACATACATGAATTAGCTCCCAGGATGGCATTACTCACTTCTACAGATACCTTCGGCACTCGACCAGACCAAGTGCTCTAAGCAGGTGATAGAAAACATAGCTTCAAAATACCCAGGGGAACATTCATAATTCAAAGATGTCCCAATTAGAAACTCGGACTCATCAGTCAGGACTGTAGGCTTGGCAAATGGAAACTCTTCTGGGGCTTTACAGTAATCTGGAGAGCAAAATCACAGGAAAACCACAGTGAGCAGAGTGATTTCCAGCGTACCTCCTCATTCTTTCCAGTGAATCTGGTAGATGGGCTCAGAGAAGAAGACTTACAATAATGGCAAAAGGTTTTTCTTCCCCTTCAAGTTACCTTAGCATGGGGCTTTCCAACAGCAGCTACTCATCAGGAAATTTTTTACTACTAGGAAGACTGTTCACCTTTCTGGCCTTTCTGCTTTTGTCTCACCAAAGCAAGAATTTTAGCTCATGGTTTCATGTATCGGGCCCATTAGACTGCCTGTGTGTAGGGTTAACCATTCATATGCTCATTTCTTGGTGTTAATATACTCATGTATATCAACACATATTTTACCTTCTCTCTCCATTTATTCCTCCCTACCTCATTCTCAGGGTGTCCAACAAAAGCAGCCTCTCTGGCTCTAAATAGCAGTCACTAGTTGTAGTGGGTTGAATGATGTTACCCCAGAAGGTACATCCATCCAGGACCTCACTGTGGAAACTTACATGGAATGAGGGTCTTTTCAGCTATATTTAAAGTAACACTCTCAAAATGAAATTGTGTTTTTGAAAGGTATTTAAAAATTGTTTACTTCCTTGATATTTGCTATTTAAAATTGATTGATATTTATAATGCTACTGCTTTTGGCATAAATATTTATATATATTTCCTTTTCTTTCCATGGATTGCTTTTGTTTAATGTTTTTTAAGGAGCTTTCAATAGTGTGATGGGGAGAATAAAATTTCTAAGGAAAGAATGAAAAAAAAAAAAAAAGATGAGATCATCCTGGATTACCAGAGTGAGCCCTAAACCCAGTAATGGATGGTGTCTATATGAGAAGGAGAGGGACATTTGAGACACAGAAACACAGGGGAGAAGGCCACATGAAGACAGAGACAGGGATTGGAATGATGTGTCTATAAGCCAAGGAATACCAGGAGCTACCAGAAGCTGAGAAAGGGAGTGCAGACCTGCTAACACCTTGATTTCAGACTTCTAGTCCCCAGATCTGTGAAAGAAGACATTTCTGTTGTCTTAAGCCATTTAGTTTGTGGTAATTTGTATGGAAGCCCTAGGCAACTACTCACCACTCTTCTCATTCTGATGCTAAGCCAGATATTTAAGAACAAGAACAAAACAGACCAAGCCATTGAGCAGCTTTGTCTAAGCTGCTGTGTTTTCTTAATGAGAGGGTAGATCTCTCGCTGCATATTTTGAATAGAGTCTGTTATATTCAACTATCTCCCTTTTGGAGGAGACCAGCTTCTCTTTTGTCCATTCAATAGGCATGGCTTGTGGCCTAAGCAATTTCATTTAAGGAAATCTTGGATTCCGATAGAACCATCTAGCTGGAAGGGGAGGGATACCAAAGAAGGGTTAAATTCCTTTTATCATGCATTGCCTTTTCTCATTGGCATGCTTTTCTCTCTCATGAGGTATTCCACATCTGGTGCCATATCCCCAGTGTACTCCCGCTTCCATCCTGGGAAGGCCTACAGTCAGAACTCAAGAACCAGGTAACCTCAAGTCTTTAGGAAGAAAAAGCTTCTTTCTCTTTCGTACTCTTCCTTGAGCTTATTTTCCTTGCTTCTAACTCTCACAATGTAAAAATTCAAGGACAAAATTTAAGTTGGGACTCAGAAGCCAGCTGACAAATGGGCCTACTTTGAGTCAGGATCTTAAGCTACTGAAAGACCCCTCCCCTAGAAGATAGATAGGATAACTAACCGCTTGTTTGCTTTTCTGTGAACCGCTGGCTTTTAGGTGTAAATTAGGTTATTAATTGCTCTTTTGCCCTTCTGTAACTGCTTGGCTTATAGAAATAATAGAAGACGCCATGATGGCATTCCTACCTTCCCCCTTCTTGTTCCCCCTCCCTGCCTCTCTCCTCCCGCGCGCGGGCCCTCAGAACCAATCAGCTTGTTCCCCCTTCCCGCGCCTCTCTCATCGCGCGTGCGGGTCCCCAAAGCCAATCAGCAAACTCCACGTATGCCTTTTTCAAAAGTTCTAACTGTCAACCAATCAGTTGCGCCCCACCCAAAACTTGTTTGTACCTGTCTATAAAAACCCGGCACCACCCCAGCCGGGTGTGCTCAGCTAGCAGGAGCTGCTGACCACCCGCAGGCGCCTGCGTAACAATAAAGAACCTCTTGCTGATTGCATCCAGTGGCAGTGTTGGATTCTTGGGTAAGGGGATCCGCGGATCTTTCACTACCAAGGACACGTCTTTTTGGTAACTTAGCCTGTTCAGCATAGGACTAGCTAAAACCTTAGCTAAATACTCTCCATATTGCCAGTTTGATTCTTTGCATGCCCCTGCATCTGCGGGGAGTGTGTATCAGTTATCCTGGCATTGGTTAGTGTTCACAGCTAGTTATTATCATGTCCTCTCCAAAGAATATGTATTTCTTCTTGATTTATACATGGTGCTTACTGCCTTCCCCTCACCCTTCTCTCCCTCCTCTTACCCCACTCTGTTCACCACTACACCAGCAAGAAGAATTATTCACATCTTACTATTCAAGCTTGGAGTCCCCTGTTTTAGCTATGTGTGTAACTCTGACCCTTTCACTTATGACGATGTTCTGAATCCATTCAAGGTACATGGGTACTAACCTGCAGGACTAGCAAGTTCGCAGCGAGGGGCAGGGCCGCTCCAGATCCCGTTCCCTTCATCGTCACTTGTGCAGCGGAGGGTGCTCTCCCCAACGAGGTTGAAGGTCATCCCTCTGGCTGGGTGGTGGTCACACATGTAAGTTATTTCCTTTCCATAGGGAACATCTCCCTGAGAAGGCCCATTGTGCTGCCCATTGAGTATAGAGGGGGGATTTGGACAAAAGATTTCTGGAAAAAACCCAAGTGCTAAGTTACATCAAAATGTTTCTATTTTAATCTGAGTTAATTCTACAATAATGGGATGCTGTGACTGTGTTGCCCATTAAATAATTAACTCTCAATGAGAGTAAGAACCAGAAGGTAAGTATATAAAGTCTCTGTTGAGATGCTTCTAAATGAAATGACACTGAAATCAAAGCCCAGAAGGGACCTAATCATCCTGACCCTTGGCAGAGTGAAGACTTTTGAATGACTGAGAGCTTGTTCTTTTAAAATAGACAAAAATCTTCTTAACCCCACTGAGAATAAAATCATCCATTTAATAAGAAAATTATCTATTAATTCAACAGGACTTTTTTGAGAACCTACTCTGTATCAAGTACTATTTTAAGTACAAGGTAGAGAAAATCTCTTTTGACATCAAGGATATTCATACCATAGAAATATTTCAAAATATATTATATATTTACTATTTGTCGATCACTGATTTACTCTCTTCCTGATGACTTGGGGCTATTATACTCAAAACCAAAACAGATGGTTATAGTAATGCCATCACAATGAGTGAAACATTTCAGTGTTCCTATGCACAGATCCAGAAGGTGCAGAAATGAAATGGCTTTTGAGATATTTATTGGTTTTTTCAAGGTGTTTTTTTTTTTTTTTCCTCATTGAAGAAATGCACATTTCTTCTTTTGAGTGTAGCTCTCTGGAGATACGCCTTCCCCTTTCTGGTTTGATCTATATTTGGGAAGAGGACACCGCAGCTTGAAAGAATTATGAATGATCAAAAGGTGGAATGTTTACACTCTAGTAAGTGTATCTGGGTTCGTGGATGTATTTTTTCTTTCTTTCCCTCATGCTTCTTAACTACATTCTATGAAAGTTAAGATTTTCAAACAATTGACCTCCAGATATGAAGGATGTAATTATGGCGTTTCATTACATAAATCAATATAAAATTTCTAAATATTTTAGAGCAAGATACTCCTTTGAAAACCCTCTATTATAAACAGGTATTTTTCAACAGCTATGATCATAAGATGAAGCAACATCCTGTTTGATTTCATGAAGAAATACATGGGCAGACTGAATATATTAGTAGTGTTTCTGTATTTAACACACTATATTTCTGTTCCCTTAAAAACAAGTATAAAGAACAGGAAAGCAAGGCCCAAGTCTGTCTCATTTACAGGTGTATTCCCAATGTCTAATTTAGCGCATTACCCTATTTTTTTCATAATAACAGTTGGTATTACTTGAAGTAGTCTCTGTGTTTGCTTGTCATTATTTTTAAAGATTTAATTATTTCAAGGTGGAGGGGGAGAGAGAAAGGGCAAAAACAGGAAAGGCAGAGGAAGAAGGAAAGAGATTGAAGCTGACTGAGCTCAGCTCTGAGCCTGATGTGGGGCTTGATCCCATGACCAATTGAGACCAGAACCAAAACCAAGACTCTGACTCTCAACTGACCTTGCTTACCAGGCAGCCCTGTTTGTTATTTTTTGGTCTTTCCCTCTACACAATAGTATAAACAACATGACAGCAGGGTGCTAGTCAGTTTTGTTTATAGGTGTATTCCCCGTGTCCAGAAGGCTGGGTGGCACCTACCAGATGCTCAAAAAAGTTTGTCAAAAGAATGAGGCTGGGAATGAATGCTGATTGAGGCAAGGATACAAAAACTATCCTTTCTACAGGAAACATGCTTCAGGCTCTAAATCCCCCTCCTCCTATGTAGATTTCTCTCCATTTGTAGCACACATTATGCTTATACACCCTTACAGGATGGTTCCCCAAGCATGTGATGCTCAGATTTATTTCCCCCAGAAAGAGCCCTTGCAGCAAAGAAAGATGTTGATCCAAAGTGAAATCAACAAAGGGACAAATCTTAGGTAATTTTATAGGCAAGACACATTAAAGGAACAAACCAGCAAGAAAACCAGGAGGGAGGTGCCGACCTGAACAGGCATTCCTTGTACTCACGTTCACACACAGGAGCACTGTCATTCCAAAGGCTTTCCATTTCAACCAAGACGCAGTAACTAGCAGAACTGCCCTTTAGGTGGAACCTGAGGAACAAAAGCACCAGTGGTGGGGTGAGCGCACCGTTTCTGTCTCCCCCTCCGCTGAAGTACAGTTTAGTGCCTGAGATAAATGCCAGGTGAGAAAAGCCCAGCTCATCGGCTTTCTCAGCTGCCAGAGGCTCTGAAATCAAAACATTTGCAAGATTGCGGTTTCCAGTGAGGAGTGATAGTGGTCTCTGGTTGTCAACCATCAGGGGGTCATCTGTCCATCCTGCCCTCTGACAGTTCCCTGTCTGTCTCTGTCAGCAACTCTGTTCTCCAGGCCACAACGTAGCACTCTCCTCTCTGGTGGCTCAGGAGGAAGACAACTCCCGATTCAAGTTGGTAAATCAGAAACAGTGAGGAGGGGCGCCTGGGTGGCTCAGTGGGTTAAGCCGCTGCCTTCGGCTCAGGTCGTGATCTCAGGGTCCTGGGATCGAGCCCCGCATCGGGCTCTCTGCTCAGCAGGAGGCCTGCTTCCTCCTCTCTCTCTGCCTACCTCTCTGCCTGCCTCTCTGCCTACTTGTGATCTCTGTCTGTCAAGTAAATAAATAAAATCTTAAAAAAAAAAAAAAAAAAAAAAAAAAAGAAACAGTGAGGAAAGACAGCAGAGGCTGCTGTTTTGAGCCCACACTTTCAGAGTGTTCCAGATCAACACCTTTGGCATATCCCTAGTATTGATGAGTTAATGCAAATTATCTGGGAAAGGATGGAAAAGGTGAGAAGAGAGGGTTCTTTGGAGCGCTGGGGCTGCCTAGATTGCCTCCAGGGCTTTGTTGGAACAGATATCTGCTGCCTACCAAGGGATCCTCAGAATAGATGGAGGACAGCTGCTCTGTCATCCATGCTTTTAACCCGGCAGTGCTGTTGGAACATAACACGAAGGTCATTAAGATTCCCGTAGAGAGTTCATGACATTACTGCAAACATGAGCGTAGGTCTTCATACTCCTGTGATATAGCCTAACACTAATTAGCTGACATAAAACTAGATGGAAAACCATTCCTGTTGATACTTTGTTCCTATTCCAAATTTCACTATTGGCTGGTTTAAATTTTTCTTGGAACAATCCCTGCATATTACTTGTAAATAGCTTTCTTTGATATCCCAATCGTTTCATAAACAACCACTATGCAATATTTATCCTTTCGATCTACAAGTTACTTTTCATTCATACATATAATGTTTCACCTAAATATCCAAGATTTCTTGTTACTCTTCTGCTCTTTGGTGCATTTACTGTTTTTCCTTTTCAAGCACCTGTGCTGCTTGGTTCCGTCTGGTTCCCACCATACTTCCCAATCACTGTTTCAGGTATCAGTCCTTTCTGCTACTTCTTTGCCCTTAGGCAGCTTGCTCTTTGGGTAGACCCCCACTGGCCCCAGTGTCAGCATAGTAGCATCGAGTCCTGTGTCCCCCGTCTCTCTGCCAGGTCATACTCACCCCTCATTACAAACGAAGGACACTTTTGCCCCAAGCTGGAAATTCAGTGGTAAGAGCACACGGCCATTAGGGAGTTGGTCCCGGAAGTCTGCACATGATTTCACTAGCATAACAAGAGCAACAACAAGAACAACAACAACAAAAAAAGCAGATGTAAGATGGTCATGTGAGGATAGAAAAGACTTATCTGCAAGGAGATGACAGTGTAGGCACCTGTACATCTTGGGGCTGCTGGGCTCCAGTCTCCCTGAGGTGTACAGTGCAGAGACGCTGCCCCTTGGAGATCATAGCCGGGCTCGCAGCTGTAGGACACTTCCTGCCCCGGAGAGAAATCGGCCTGGTTTTCTGCACTGTGCATTCCGTGCAGAATTTCTGGAGGCCGCTGACATACTGTGGAAAGAACAGGTGTGAAGGACCAGTCAGTGACAGAGAAAGGTCTTTTGCTACATTCTAACCCTTCCATTAAAGGGAGGTCAGGTGTAACAGAGGAAATCAAGTGATGCTCCTGCCTCCTCCCTTTAACCGTTATGTAAAATCAGACAATGAAGGGATGTGCCCAAAGGCCTCACACCTAGATAGAGGCTGATCATTGGAGCTGAGTTCTTCCTGGCACAAGGTCAAATGCATGACCAGGACCCTGAGGGTGCTTTCTCCAGTGCTGGCCAGTCTACATGGAATTACTAGCCCTGTCATAAAGGAGAGCTGTGAAGGGCAGATGAGATAAGGCATTTAAAGTGCTTATTGCACAGCTGAGTAGAATGTGCACCTCAGCCTTCAGGATATTGGGGAGGTATTGGAGTTTGTATTTTGCTCTGAGGATGTTCGATATAAGAGTCCCAAAAGTCTCCTTCCTTGGTGATGAAGCTTCTACTCTCAAAGTGAAGGCAAAAGTGCGTGCGCACACACACACACACACACACACACACACACACACTTTCATAATTCATGCTTCATCTGCACACATTGTTCCCCGCATACATCCTTCCCCCAGAATGAGCACTGACCTCCTGATCCGCTGCAACACATGCCCTTCGTCGGTCCCTTCAAAGCCTCAGTCAGACTCACCTCGAGAGCAGCTCGGCAACTCTGGCCCCCATTTGTTTTGGGCTCTGCATTGCACGCTGGAGGGTCCTTTCATGACAAAGCCGGGCTCGCAGATAAACCTCACGGTTTCATGTAAGGAAAAAAAGGTCTTGTTCTCAGACACCCTCACTGCGTTGTCAATGTGTGGAGGTGTGCACTTATTAGGTATGATGCACTGAGGCGGAGAGCCGCTCCATACGCCAACCTGATTGTCTTTGCTGGTGCAATATATCGATGGGTTGCCCACAAGCTCAAACTGCTTTTTTTCCCCTCTCTCTCCGGGATGGCAGCGATAGGTCACCACGCTTCCATAGGGAAACTCTTCTCCGTAGAGCTTAATGACATTTCCGTTGTCAATGGCTGGGGGTGGCCCACAAAGAATCGCTGAGAAAAGAGATGGCAACTTAAATAATAGTGGATCAAATAGCTCATCAGAAATGCAATGAACAGAACTAGTTTTGCATTTGTTATTGGTTTTACCAACTCATTTTTTCAAGCTGAAGTTTGATATCACAACAAGATGCCCCTGTAGACATGATCATATATTAGTCCAAAAAACATCCTGAATATATTTGAAAATGTATTCAGTGGACATAGTACATTATATTAAGGTAATACTATATAACTAGAACTAAGTGATTTTATCCAAAATTGCAAAACACATGAAATTAAATATAACATTTCTTAGGGTTCCTGGGTGGCCTAGCCATGCAAGTGTCCAATTCTTGGTTTCCACTTGGGTCATGATCTCTGGGAGCTCTTAGGATTGACTGAACCTGGCAGTGAGTTGTGCTCTGTGCTCAGTTGGGAGTCTTTTTGAGGATTCTCCCTCTACCCCTCCCCTCCCCCCACCTCAACTGGCTGGCTCTCTCTCTCTTTAAAAAATCAATTAATCAATCTTTACGAAAGCAAATAAAAATAAAATAAAAATTCCCAAGAAGGCTTCTCCTTCTGGTAAGGGGAATCTTAATTAATTCAAATAAAATAATCAGTCTATTTCCCGTTCCTCCCCCCCAAAAAAACTATAAATGCTGTATAAGTGATAAAATGTATCTGTGAAGGTATCAGAAAGATACATTCAAGCAAGAGAAATAAATAAAAATACAAGAAAGAAAGGGATTAAACATAGGATAATAATGTATCAGCGATATGATTATTTATGCAGCATATCCAAAAGTATATACAGATAAACTATTGTATTTATAAGTAAATTTAGCAAGATTGTTGGGTCCAAGGTCAAACTATTGCATATTTAAGAAACAATTAGGTAATGTTACATTTTCCAATGTTACATTTCTATGTTTACATCATTTTCTAAAATGTAAATTGGTAAGTATTATGGAGAGAAATTAAAGAAATTTCAGAAATGGCAAAACATATCATGTTCATGAATTTACAACTCAAAAATGTAAGTATGTTAGTGGTCCACAGATTGATCTATGAAGTCCATACAAAGTAAGCAGGAATTTGAGTAGGTTTCTTTTTGTGGAAACTGACAAACTGATTCTCAATTTTGTCTGAAAATGCAAAGGGGCAAGAATTACCAAATCAATCTGGGAAGAAGTACATGGTTCGAGAATACACCAGCAGGTATCAGTTCTTAATATATGTTATAGTCATAAAAACAGTGTGATAAATCAACCAGTGGAACAGAACCTCTCTGAAATGAGACCCACCTATAATGTCACCTGATTTAGGGTATTATACTATTGCACTGTGATCTATGGGAACTGGTCTTTCTTTTTTCTTTTCTTTTTTTATTTTTTTTAAAGATTCTACTTATTTTAGGATTATTTGCTACAGCTATTTGAAAAATACTGGTGGAATTTTGATCAGAATGGCATTAAAAGAATAGATTACTCTAGGCAGTATAGACATTTTATTAACAATGTTTATTCTTCCGACCCAAGAGCATGGAATAGTCTTCCATCTTTTTGTGTCTTCTTCAATTTCTTTCATGAGTGTTCTGTAGTTCCTCGAGTACAGATCCTTTACCTCTTTGGTTAGGTTTATTCCCAGGTATCTTATGGTTCTTGGTGCTATAGTAAATGGAATCGATTCTCTAATTTCCCTTTCTGTATTTTCATTGTTAGTGTAAAAGAAAGCCACTGATTTCTGTACATTGACTTTGTATCTTGCCACATTACTGAATTGCTGTATGAGTTCTAGTAGTTTGGGGGTGGAGTCTTTGGGGTTTTCCATATAAACTATCATGTCATCTGTGAAGAGAGAGAGTTTGACTTCTTCATTGCCAATTTTGATACCTTTTATTTCTCTTTGTTGTCTGATTGCTGTTGCTAGGACTTCTAATACTATGTTGAGCAAGAGTGGGTGAGAGTGGGCATCCTTGTCATGTTCCTGATCTCAACGGAAAGGCTGCAAGCTTTTTCCCATTGAGGATGAAATTTGCTATGGGTCTTTCATAGATAGATTTTATGAAGTTCAGAAATATTCCCTCTATCCCTATACTTTGAAGCATTTTAATCAAATGCTTTTTCTGCATCAATTGAGAGGACCATGTGATTTTTCTCTCTTCTATTATTGATTTGTTCTATTACATTGATTGATTTGTGAATGTTGAACCATCCTTGTAACCCAGGGATGAATTCCACCTGGTCATGGTGAATAATCTTTTTAACGTGCTGTTGGATCCTGTTTGCTAGGATCTTGTTGAGAATCTTAGCACCCATATTCATCAGTGATATTGGTCTGAAATTCTCCTTTTTGGTGTGGTCTTTGCCTGGTTTGGGGATCAGAGTAATACTGGCTTAATAAAGAGTCTGGAAGTTTTCCTTCTGCTTCAAGTTTTTGAAACAGCTTCAGGAGAATAGGTGTTATTTCTTCTTTGAAAGTTTGGTAGAATGCCCCACGGAATCCTTCAGGTCCTGGCTCTTGTTTTTTAGGAGGTTTTGGATCACTGCTTCAATCTCATTACTAGATATCGGTCTATTCGGGTTGTCAATTTCTTCCTGGTTCAATTTTGGGAGTTTATACTTTTGTATGGAATCAGAAGAGACCCGAATCACAAAGGAAATGTTGAAAAACAAAAATAAAACTGGCGGCATCACATTACCTGATTTCAAGCTTTACTACAAAGCTGTAATCACCAAGACAGCATGGTACTGGCATAAAAACAGACACATAGACCAGTGGAACAGAGTAGAGAGCCCAGATATGGGCCCTCAATTCTATGGTCAAATAAACTTCGACAAAGCAGGAAAAAATATACAGTGGAAAAAAGACAGTCTCTTCAACAAATGGTGCTGGGAAAATTGGACAGCTATATGTAGAAGGATGAAAGTCAACCATTCTCTTTCACCGTACACAAAGATAAACCCGAAATGGATAAAAGACCTCAACGTGAGGCAGGAATCCATCAGAATCCTAGAGAACAAGGCAGTAGCCTCTTCGATATCAGCCACAGCAACTTCTTTCAAGATATGGCTCCAAAGGCAAAGGAAACAGAAGCGAAAATGAACTTTTGGGACTTCATCAAGATCAAAAGCTTCTGCACAGCAAAGGAAACAGTCAACAAAACAAAGAGGCAACCCACGGAATGGGAGAAGATATTTGCAAATGACAGTATAGACAAAATGTTAATATCCAGGATCTATAAAGAACTTCTCAAACTCAACATACACAAAACAGATAATCATATCAAAAAATAGGCAGAAGGTATGAACAGACATTTCTCCAATGAAGACATACAAATGGCTATCAGACACATGAAAAAATATTCATCATCACTAGCCATCAGAGAGATTCAAATTAAAACCACATTGAGATACCACCTTATACCAGTTAGAATGGCCAAAATTAGCAAGACAGGAAACAACATGTGTTGAAGAGGATATGGAGAAAGGGGAACACTCTTTCACTGTTGGTGGGAATGCAAGTTGGTGCAGCCACTTTGGAAAACAGTGTGGAGATTCCTTAAGAAATTAAAAATAGAGTTTCCCTATGACCCTGCAACTGCACTACTGGGTATTTACCCCCAAAATACAGATGTAGTGAAAAGAAGGGTCATCTGTACCCCAATGTTTATAGCAGCAATGGCCACGGTTGCCAAACTGTGGAAAGAATCAAGATGCCCTTCAACAGACGAATGTATAAGGAAGATGTGGTCCATATACACTATGGAGTATTATGGCTCCATCAGAAAGGAAAGAATATGAACTTTTGTACCAACATGGATGGGACTGGAAGAGATGATGCTGAGTGAAATAAGTCAAGCAGAGAGAGTCAATTATCATATGGTTTCACTTATTTGTGGAGCATAACAAATAAAATGGAGGACAAAGGGAGATGGAGAGAAGAGAGTTGAGGTAAATTGGAAGGAGAGGTGAACCATGAGAGACTATGGACTTTGAAAAACAACCTGAGGGTTTTGAAGGGGCAGGGGGTGGAAGGTTGGGGGAGCAAGATGGTGGGTATTAAGCGGGGCATGTATTGCATGGAGCATTGGGTGCGGTGCAAAAACAATGAATTCTGTTATGCTGAAAATAAATTAAAAAAAAAAAGATTTTACTTATTTATTTGGTAGACAGAGATCTCAAGTAGGCAGAGAGGCAGGCAGAGAGAGACAGGATGAAGCAGGCTCCTCATGGAGCAGAAAGCCCAATGCAGGGCCCAATCACAGGACCCTGGGATCATGACCTGAGCCAAAGGCAGAGGCTTTAAACCACTGAGCCACCTAGGCGGCCCTGGAATGAGTCCTCTTAAATGGTTTTTTAAATAAATGCTATTATAGCCACAATGTCCGCAAAGGCCAAACTATGGAAAGAGCTGAGGTGTCTATAGACAGATGAATGGAGAAAAAAGATGTGGCATTAGGCAGAGGCAAATAAATCAATCAGAGAAAGACAATTATCGTATGGTTTCACTCATATATGGAATATAAGAAATAGCACGGAGGATCATATAGGAAACTGAATGGGAAGAAATCAGAGAGGGAGACAAACCATGAGAGTCTCAACTCTAGGAAACAAACTGAAGGTTGCTATTTTGTTTTTGTTTTGCAGGTGTCATTTTATTTCTCATAATGTTCAAATAGCCAACATAATTAGTTTTTGATGTAGTGTTCAATGAATCATTAGTTGTGTATAATACCTAGTGTTCATTGCAATACATGTGCTCCTTAATAAACATCACCTGGTTACTCCATCACCCCACCCGCCTACCTTCTGTAACCCTCAGTTTGTTTCGCAGAGTCCAGAGTCTCTCATGGTTTGTCTCCCTCACTGATGTCTTCCCATTCGTTTCTCCCTACATCCCCAATGGTCCTCTATGCTCCTCCTTATTTTCCACAGAGTGAAATCATGCGATAATTGTCTTTCTCAGCTTGACTTATTTCACTCACCATAATCTCTTCCAGTTCCATCCATGATGATGCCAATGGTGGCTATTCATCCTTTCTTTTAAAGGCTGAGTAATAATCCATTGTATGTATGTACCACAATCTCTTTATCCCATTCATCATTTGAGCAGCAACCTGGCTCCTTCCACAGTTTGGCTATTGTGGATATTACTGCTACGAACACTGGCCATTATATGCAATGGATGAATTATTGAACTCTACATCCAAAATTAATGCTGTACTATATGTTGGCTAATTGAATTTAAATTTAAAAAATGATATTAGATGAGTTGCCCATCCATTAGGAAAAACAAAGAAACAAAATGAGCAAACCAATTCCTTGACCAGACCCTAAAGCTTAAAAAAATTAATTTGAGATGAATCACAGACTTAACTTGAAAGACAAAATGATGGGCAAAGTTTTCTTATGGAGAACACAGAAAGTAGTGGCCAGAAAGGATAGACGTAGTAAGTCTTACTATTAAAGGGCACTTGTAAAGTGCACATTATCTATCATCAAGAAACATCATAAGAAAGCAAAGGATGAGTTTTAGCCTGAAGAAAATATGTATGTTAGGCTTATTGGAAAATCTGAGATTGGATAACGAATTCCTCAAAGCAATAAAGAGATACACAAACTAGCAAGATTGGAAGACAGTTTTGAACAGGCACTACACAAAGATATGAAAGGTGCTCAGCATTCTCAGTCTTCTGGAAAATGCAAATGAAAGCAGCAGTGAGCCACAGCACAGCCAAAATTTAAACACGTGATAAATACCAGGTTGGCAGAGATATGGAACAGCTGGACTTTTCAGATGCCTCTGGTGCAAGAGTAAATTTGTCTACTCACTGTATAAAATCTTTCGGCATTATCTATTAAGACTGACCACGTTCATACCCAACAATTCCACTTATAGCAATATCAACACTGTTTACATAGAACATGTAAATGTTTTATCCAGTTGTGCATATATATAAACATTTGAATATTTACATGTGTATATGTGTACATTTATTGCCTATGCACAGGCATAAAATACTACTGACATATAAACAGCTGAATTTACAAATAAATTGTTAAGTTCACACAGTGAAATATAATACAATGAAAAAGATCCAGTTAATCTTACATGCAACAACGTGAATAAATCTCCTACACATATCATTCAATAGATGCTGGACACAAAAAAGTACATGCTTTTTGATTCCTTTAATACAAATTCAAGCAGAGTTAAAACTAAGCTTTGGTGATAGAAGCCCAATAAATGGTCACTTTGGGAAGACAGTAACTGAAAAAGGGCATAGGTGAGGCTTCTGAGGTGGTAAAATGGACTAAATCTTCTCTGAATGCTGTTTATATGTGGGTGTTCACTTAGAAAAGAGTCATTGAAGTGAATAATTAATATTGTGTATTATATTATGTGTATATGTATATATAGAGGTACATATCTATCTATTTATGTATATATATATATATATATATATATATATATATATATAAAGTCTATGGGGTATGAATCTATCTATCTATCTATCTATCTGTTTATTTATATATACATGTAGTCTACTGTGTATGAAAAATGTGCTGGAAAAAAGACTTCCCAACAGCATAAACTCCAGGAGATATGGCTTTATGGGTGAATTTTTTTTCAGACATCTATGGAAGAAATAATGCTAGTATTACCTAAACTCTTCTAGGGAAACAAATAGATGGAAAACTATCAGCTGGCTTTATGAGATGATCATAAGTTTGATATCAAAAGCTCCTAAGGTTGTTTGGACTTCTAGCTTTGGTTCAGGTTATGATCCCAGGACCCTGGGATTGAGCCCTGTGTTGGGTTCCCTGTTCAGTGAGGAGTCTGCATTCTCCCTCTCGTGGTCCCTCTGCTTATGCTCTCGTGCTCTCTCTCTCTCTGTGTCAAATAGATAAAGAAAATCTTAAAAGAGAAAAAAAAAACCCTCATAAGGACCTTCCTGGGAAAAATATTATAGTCTAATCTCTCTAAAAATCAATAGGAATGGAATGATAAAAGTGTTCTAGAATTAGTGGTGCTGGTCTCACAACTGCATTAATACAGTAAAAATCATTAAATTTATATTTTAAAAGTATAAGTCTTATGATACATAAATTTTATCTCAAAAACATCTAAAATATATTACAAAAGTATATTGAACAACATAAAAGAATTATTAAATCTTATGACCAAGTCGTTTTATTCCAAGAAGGTAAGATTAGAATTCAAAATCAGCTTGCTTTTCAAAAAGTAAGGAAAACATTCCCACCAACAGTGTAAGAGGGTTTACCTTTCTCCACATGCTCTCCAACAGTTGTTATTTCTTGCCTTGTCAATTTTGACTGTTCTGACTGGTGTAGGTGGTATCTCAATGTGGTTTTCATTTGAATTGCCCTGATGGCTAATGATGTTGAACATTTTTTCATGTGTCTGTTAGCCATTTGTATGTCTTCTCTGGAGAAATGTCTGTTTATGTCTTCTGCCCATTTTCTGATTTGGTTGTTTGGTTTTTGGGTTTGAATTTGAGAAGGGATTTCAGCCCTTTATCTGTAATGTCCTTTGCAAATATCTTCTCCCATTCCGTGGGTTGCCTCTTAGTTTTGTTGACCATTTCCTTGGCTGTGCGGAAGCTTTTGATCTTGATGAAGTCCCAAAAGTTCATGTTTGCTTTTATTCCCCTTGCCTTTGGAGACATGTTTTGTTTTTTTTTCTTAAGATTTTATTTATTTATTTGACAGACAGAGATCACAAGTAGGCAGAGAGGCAGGCAGAGAGAGAGAGGGAAGCAGGCTCCCCGCTGAGCAGGGAGCCCAATGCGGGGCTCGATCCCAGAACCCTGGGATCATGACCTGAGCCGAAGGCAGAAGCTTTAACCCACTGAGCCACCCAGGCGCCCCTGGAGACGTGTTTTGAAAGAAGTTGCTGTGGCCCAAAGTCAAAGAGGTTACTGCCTATGTTCTCCTCTAGTATTTTGATGGATTCCTGTCTCACATTGAGGTCTTTCATCCATTTTGAGTTTATCTTTGTGTATGATATGGTTGAGTTACACTCTTGGTGGGAAAGCAAGCTGGAATAGCCACTTTGGAAAACACTGTGGAGGTTCCTCAAAAAGCTAAAAATAGAGCTATGCTATGATCCAGAAATTGCACTGCTGGGTATTTACCCCAAAGATACAGACGTAGTGAAAAGAAGGGTCACATGCACCCCAATGTTCCTGGGATCAATGTCCACAATAGTCAAATTCTGGAAGGAGTCAAGATGCCCTTCAACAAATGAGTGGATAATGATGTGGTTCATACACAAAAAGGATTATTACTCAGCCATCAGAAATGATGAAATTGCATTGACGTGGATGGAACTGGAGGGGATTATGCTAAGTAAAATCAGTCCAGCAGAGAAACACAATTGTTACATGGTTTCACTTATTTGTGGAACATAGGACTAGCATGGAGGACATTAGGAGAAGGAAGGGAAAACTGAAGGGGAGGGGACTCAGAGGGGCAGATGAACCATGAGAGGTGTAGGACTCCGGGAAACAAACCGAGGGTTTCAGCGGGAAGGAGGTGAGGGGCCTGGGTTCGGCTGGTGATGGGTATGAAGTTGGGCATGTACTGAAATGAGCACTGGTGTTATATGCAAATAATGAATCATGGAACACTACATCAAAAACTAATGAAGTATGTATGGTGACTAACATAACATAAAAAAAGCCATGAAAACAATTCGTTCCATTAAGAGAGTAATGGAGAAACAATATGATTATTTCCAGATATGTAGCCAAAGTGCTTGATAAACTTCAACATGACTTAATGACAAAAAATTCTTAGCCATGAAGAATATTAGCGAATTTCCTTTCCCTGAAAATGGGGATCTACAAAAGCCTATAGCAAATACTCCATTAATGGTGAAGAATTTCAAACGTTCCCTTTGAGTTGGGGAACAAGAGCAGGACACCCTGTATCCCCAACCATATCAAAAATGTTAGTGGTGGTCCTAGCCAGAATATGAGAGAAATAGGGAGGGGTGAAAGGAAGGGAGGCAGGAGAGGAGGAGGGAGGGCAGGAAGAAAAGAGTTGGTTGGTTGGTTACTTCTAAGTGCATTGAAGACTTTAACAGAAAGAAAAAGCTTTAAATTCCTGCTCAGGGTCTGCCTCTGAACGCTTCTATTATATGCCCGAAAAGAAACTTGCACTGTGTAGCTACAGAGCCCAGATTTCTGAAGAACAAATCCAACATCTAATCCTGTGGCTGGATTCCAAGGTAAATTGACTTCTCTTATGTTAAAAAGTCTGAGCATTGATTAGGAAAAGGAAGACTTTAGAGATGGAGAGGGGTGCCTTCCTGGCTTAATCCTTAAATGTCTGCCTTTGGCTCAGGTTAGAATGCCAGGGTCCTGGGATGGAGCCCTGCATGGGGCTGTTTGCTGGGCAGGAAGCTTGCTTCTCCTTCTCCCACTCCCCCTGCCTGCTTGTGTTCCCTCTCTTACTGTCCCTCTCTCTGTCAAAAAAGAAATAAAATCTTAAAAATACAAATAAAATTTGAGATGGAGATACATGGGTAGATTCTAAGGATGCTGAATACCTTGTACCTGGAAATTCTGCTGAAATTCTCTTTTGCTAGAAGCAGCAGCCCCTCCTCCCCTGTGTGAGGAGTTAAGCCTCCATTTGTTCAAAGAACTTGTAATGACCTGTCCTGAGTAGCTGCCCTGGTAGGGTTGCCAGAAAAACACAGATGTCCAGTTAGACCTGAATTTCAGAAAAACAATGAAAGCTAGTTCTAAGTATAAGTATATCCCAAATATTGCAAGGCACATATTTACAATAAAAAAGATGTGTCGCTGTGCTGAAATTCAAGTTTAACTGGCTATCTTGTGTTTTTATTTACTAAATCTGGCAACTCTAATTTCAGGGACGGCGGATCTTCGTCAGGACCTACCCTTAATACTTCACCATAATTGTGGTTCTTTAACCTGATTTAACTCCTAAAAGACCTGGAAGTGGAGTTGGGGTGGTGGTTGCAGGGGTAGGGGAAGGGGGTCACCAATTAGGACCGGCAAGAAGGTATCCCCCAAAAGAAAAGGAATTAAGATTGTGAATTCACTGTGTTAGAGGCTGACCTACATTAAATGAAGCTGAAATATAGGACCTTTCTTACTGTAGTCCTGAGGAAGAAATCCTATGGCTTAGGGATTTAGGAATGCCAGAGTGGACTTATGTGAGCCTGATTGTTCATCCACTCCTTATGTGCCTGAGGGGTGGGGTGTTCAAAGAGACACCTTTTATCCTTTCACCCAAGGCTTTGAGAAATACATTTCTGGGGAATTTTCCGTATTTTTGACAGACTCTCTGATGGCTATTCTCTGTAGGCTGGGAATGACACTGGTGACACTGGGAGCTTTGTTATTGATCTGGGTTTCCTGAATTCAGTGGAGACCAAAGGACCTCAGGCTGGCAGGAGCCAAGTGGCAGCACTTAATAGCCAGAGGCAACTGAAACAGAGATCAGAATGACTTGCCTGCAGAGATCTTTGTCCCTGGCTAGTTGTTGTGGATCTTTTAAAACTGAAATAGATGAAGAGTGCAGTTCAGTATTATTTGATGGCTAAAAGCAGGAAAAATCTACCTCTGATTGAATCACTGAAAAAAAAAAAAAAGTAATGGTTATTCATCAACCATTTCCCAGACTTGGGAGCCTATGGACAGATTCAAAGCAGCTCAAATGAACAGAAGATATGATCTTCTCCTCCTCCTCCCCTCCCCCTCCTCCTCCCCCCTCCTCCACCCTCCCCTTATTCCCCTTCCCGGATTTTTAATTATCCTTTAAAATGAAATTTAATTATCCTTTAAAAATTAAAAATTTTTAAATTTTTTTTTAAAATTATCATCTGGAGAAAGCATGCTGCTACATGGCCAGAACATATACCGAAGTTTCTTCCCACCTTCACCAAGGAGGCTTCAAGTCATTCAGCAAAGATTAGTATGAGAAAGGTTAAAGAATTAGAATAAAGATGAAAATCTAGTTATAGATAGAGGTGTATTGCCTTTAAATAAAGAGATCTAGCCAGAGTACTGTTTTGTCATCTGATTTTTTTCACATAAAAGCATATAATTTACATGTTTATATATCATTAATTGTTTCTCCATGACACTGTGTTTCTTTGGTCTTTTGTTTTTCTTATTTTTAGCTGAATAACATTCCAGTGTATGGATGTAGTTCCTCTTCTTCCTCTTCCTCTTCGTCTTCTCTTCCTGTCCCTCCCCACTCCTCCTCCTCCTCCTGCTTCTACTTCCTCCCCCTTCTTTGTCTTCTTCATCTTCTTCCTCCTCTAGCTCCTCCTCTTCTTTTGTAAGTAGGCTCCAAGCCAAGTGTGGAGTCCAGCATAGGGCCCAAACTCACAACTTTGAGCTCAAGACCTCAGCTGAGACCAAGAGTCAGACATCTAACAGACTGAGTCACCCACGTGCCCCTGGATGTATCTCTTTTAGTTCTGCAGGGCTCGATTTCGTGTTTCTTAAGGAATTCTCGGTAGTCATTTTTAACAAGGCTCTTTTCTTCCTGTACTTTCCAATCCATAGCTGGAAACATTTAGGTTACCTTAACATTTTTGCTGTTATAATGAATGAAGCAATGAAAAGTGTATAGTGAATTCCTAGGAAAAGTCTGTATTTATCTCCCAAGTACAAATTCTAAGAAGTGAATCAAAATCTATGTCCATTTTGAGGCTTATAGCACATGGTGCCTCTCAAGAGGTTTTGTGGACCTCCACGTGTGTGTGAGTGTTGATTGATCCACAGCTTCACCAGCCTTGGAGAGCATCGCTTTAGAAAAATCTTGACTAATTTGCCAAGTAGAACGATTGTTATACTGGGGGTGGCACAATCAACGTCATTCTGAATTAACGGAAGGAAAATTAAGGTTTGAAGGCTTTTATGCATTAAGTCCCCAGATTCATAAAAGGCACAACATAAGGAAAAAACATAAGGAAACAGTTGCCAGAAATCCTATAGGTTTTGAGGGATAGAATGCACAAAAGGAATCCACTTAAGATTTGTATAACTTTAGGGGGAAACTTAGACTCTATTGGAAAAGGTAATAACAAGGACTATTTCAACTCACTCTCACAAATAGGTGGATCGTCATCCCAGGAGACAGTCTTGCCTGAGATGGTGCATGCAATAGAGGTCTTACCAATAAGTCGGTATCTAGAGGGAAAGAAGAATGAATGTTATTTTCCCTGTTCATTTTCCTACTGAAATGGTTACTTACAAGACAGTGTATCCTGGAGAATTCAGAAGGACAATTTCCATTTGTCATAGTATTTGACATGGTATATACTTTGTATATGTGTGTTTATATATACATATATGTACATATATATATTATATGTCATAGTACATATATCACAATTTGTGATAGTATACTACCACTTTCCCAAATTTTATATCTTTATTCGGATGTCTTAGCTAAATGGGTCCTCTGCTCTTAATTACTTTGAGCTACATTTTAGTTTAAGCCTAACATGTTTAAGGTTCTTCAAATGAGAACCAAAGGAAATCCAAGCAGAGCAAAACAAGCTGAACACGGATTTCCTATGTAAAATGTTAAAGGCAGCGATTCTCACATAGTATGCCACAAACTCTTCAAAGTGTGCCATAAGACTTGGAAAATGTAAATTTCTCCCATGGATAATGTCTTGCATAACTGTAGCAAAATAATAAATCAGGATTCTGACATAGGTATGATCACCAATTTTATTCAGGACTAATTTGTAGATATGTGAGTGTGCTTACAAGTATTCAATTTTTATACAGACTATTTTTAAGAGCTGTTCTGGGTTCACAGTAATATTGGCCAGGGGACACAGGGGATTTCCCATATACTCCCTTTCCCTACACATGCATACCTTCCCACATTATCCACATCCCCCACCAGACTGGTACGGTGGCTTGCAACTGATGAACCTACACTGACACATCATTATCCCCTGTAGTCCATAGTTTACAGCAGGTTTCAGTCTTAGCGTTGGATAGTCTATGGGTCTAGACAAACACATATGGACATGGATGCACCCTTACAGAATGACACAGAATAGTTTCACTGCCCTAAACATCTTCAGAGATCTGCCTATTAATCTCTCCCTCCTCGCACCCCTTGGCTACTACGGATCTTTTCGCTCCATATTTTCTTTTCTAGAATGCCAGCTCCCTGGAATTACACAGTATTGAGCCTGTTCAGATTGGATTCTTTCACTTAGCAAAATTCAATTAAGTTTCCTCCTGGCTTTCCATGGCTTGTTAACTCATTTGTGTTATCCAGGGAGGGTTTACCAGTTTATGTTCCTATCAGCAATGAACGTGTAATCCAGTTCCTCTACAACCATGCTAGCATCTGCTGTTGTCACTAGTTTGTATTTTTGCCACTCAGATATATGTGTTTTATTGTTTCACTGTTGTTTTAATTTGTATTTTCCTAACGGCTAATGAAGCTGAATATCTTTTCCTGGTCTGTCTTTCCATCGATAAAATCCCTTCAGTGAAATTTCTGTTTGTGTGCCTCCAAATTCCTGAAACCTTAGAATATGACTTTTTTTTGGAAACAAGGTCTTGCAGATATAAGAGAGTTAAGATGAGGTCATACTGGATTAACATGGGCCCTAATGCAATGTCTGTTGTCCTCAGAAGAAGAAGGAAATCTGGACAAGGAGACAGACAGAAAATGCTGACACATACAGAGGAAAAGTCACGTGAGAACAGACGCAGAGGTAGAAATGATGTGTTTATAGCTCATGATGCCAAGGACAGCTGACAAGCACCAGAAGCTAGGAGAAAAGCACGAAATGGATTCTTTCTCCGAGCTCCTAGTAGGAACCAACTTGCTGACACCTTGATTTCAGATGTGTTCAAGGCTATCTAACTTGCTGTGAGTTGGTATCATGAACTGATACTGGATTTTGCCAACTGCATTTTCTGTCAATTGCTAGGGGCCTATACATTTTCTTCTTTAGCCGGTTTATAGAGTTGATCATGTTGATTGATTTTTGAATGTTCAATATGTCTTATATACATGGAGCAATTTCCAGTGTGGTCTTTGGCTGCAATTCTTTTAATGCATTGTTGGGTTTGATTTGCTAATATTGTATAGATGCAAGAAAGTCATCAATAAAGTATAACAAACCAAGCCCAGCAGTATATGAAAAGGATCATATACAATAACCAACTGGGATTTATTCCAGGTATGCAGTTACTATTTTGAAAGAGACAGAATTCACACTTAGTAAGTTCTTTTCTTTCAGTCCTTAAAACACTTCCTTCTGGTCTCCATATTTTCAGGTATAAAATCCACCACCAATCAGACTGTATTCCCCTATAAACAGCATGTCCTTTCCTTCTGGTTGCCTTTAAGAGTTTTTTTCAAGGGAATTTGTAATTACTTGTTGAAGTGATTTTATGATGGCTGCTTTAAAATCTTCATTACAGAGCTCCAACATGTACTTTTCTTGGTCATAGCCTCAGTGGATTATCTTTTCTCAGTGGAGTTGTGATTTTTCTGGCTCTTGATGTGACTCGTGGTTCTCTATTGTATCTTGAACATTCTGGATATTAAGTTAAGAGACTCTTGATCTTATTTAATGTATCTTAGCATGTAACCTCCCTCTGTAGGGTAGTGTGTAGATTCTGGCCTATTTTCACAGGCTTTGGTTCCAATGACAATTTAATTTTCCAGTCTTGCAGTGCTATTCTGGGGCTTCATTCTCCTGGCTCCTCTTAAATGCCTGATGCATCCTTGCTGATACTGCTGTAGACAGTGTAGGTGCTTCTCTGAACTTCCTGGTGTCAGTAGGTGAGGAAGGTGAGATGTTGGGACCTTGGATGGAGAATAAGGCCTCTGGCCTTCTATGGCTATCTGGCAAAGGTGGCGTTCCCCCTTTATTTGTGTCACTGCCACCAGGGGAGGGAAGCATCTATCTGGGCTACATTTTGCTGCTGGGTAGAGAACCAGGAGACATGGGCCTGGAATGCTTTCTCCTGCTGGATGGAGGATCCAGAAACTCCAGACATGGTTTTCCTTCTGCTGCTGGGTTGGTGACTCCCTGCCATGGGTTGGGGATCAAGAGATGCTGGGCCTGGAATGTTTTCTGCTGCTGTGTCTCATAGGACTGGGCTGCTGGGCCTTCTGGCTTCTGTGGTGTGAGTGGAGGAACCCTCTTACTGTTGGCTTAAAGTCTAGGGGTTGCCACCTGAGCTCTGTTGACACTGTCACCACAGGCAGAATAGGGCTCACTGCTGCTGGCTGGTGTGGGGCATGTGGTAAATTTGTTATTGAGACTAAAGCCCAGGTTTTCCCATTAATACAGCTGCTGGTGGACTGGGATCTGCTGCTTCCCAGGACTGTGGGACATAAGAAGGATAGACTCCCCAACCCACCCCTGATTCTGCTTATGCTGTTCATGTGAGCAGACTGAGCCACTGGAACCATCAATGTGTCTTCCCACTACGTCCTCACTGAGCTTCCCTTTTCCCAGTCCTTTGACCAGACTTTACTCTCCCTGTCTGTCCCTGCCTGTTGACTATCTGGGATTGCATTCCTTTCTAGCATCCAGTCTGAGACATAAAGAGAAAACCCAGGGGCATCACTGCAGTGTCATTCTTTAAGCTTTGAGGTCCCCAATCATCTTCTTTCCAAGTCTTTCTATGCTTGCATGTTGAACAGTTTCCAGGGTATTTAGTTATATGTAGAGAGAGATTCAGGGAAAATTGAGTTTGCCCGTTTTGTCTTGGAACTGAAACTTCTAGTAATTGCTTCTTAAATCTGGATTAAAAGTTGATATGTATACAACGTAGTCAAAAGTGAGAGGTACAGAACTCCCAGTAATGTAAAACAAAATTACCCAAACTCCTTCTTACAGAAGTTAGCATAGTTCTAGTTTAGGGAAAGGCTTTTCAAAAGTTTTATGTGCCTCAAAATCATGCAGGGATCATGTGAAAATGTGATTCGGATTCAGTAGGTATGAAGATTCTACATTTCTAACAAGCTCCCAGAAGATGCTGACCTTGAGGGTCTGTGAGCCAGCCTTTGGGTGACAGGGGCTTCCATCTTTTGTGTAGATATGCTTATAACAAGAACATCGGCTGTCCTCCTACATGGATTAATTTTTCTATATTGTGAGTTCAGTTGGAGATTATATTTAAAAATTTTTATCCTACTGGGTTAAATCCATTAAGATCCATATGAATTTCTTTGTCCTTTTTTTTTCAGGTCAAGACTGAGCCATTGGACTATAATGCTAGCCCTTGACATTTTTTCCTTAACTTCTAGCTTTCTATATTGATTACACAAATTCATAAATGAATGTGATCACATAAATTCAATGTACTATTGACTATATTTGCAAATGCAAATTTGTTGAAATTTTCTTACATCCATGTGTTGCAGCAGGGAGATAAATGTAGGGATTAACTTTTGCATTTTTCAAGTATACAAGTTAAAATTTCCAGGGGGAAATTCTCAGTAAATAGAAATAGAGCCTCTATTTTCCAAGCTAGTGAAGGACATAATGGAAAAAGAATATAAAACCTAATGAACACCAAAGTTGAGGAAGTGTGAAAACATAAAATTGGTATAAATAGAAACAAAATCAGGTAGTAGGCAGTAATTTGAAATAGTAGTAGTTACATTAAAAGCAAATGGATTAAACTCCTTAGTTAAAAGGTAGACATTATCAAACTGGATGAAGGAAATCTAACTATTGATTGTTTATCAGAGACTCACCTAACATAGAATGACACAGGAGAGTAAAAAGTAAAAAGATTTAAAGAGAGTGGGTAAATAATCAATAATCAATGTAGTTATATTAAATATATAATAGGAGTATAAGTGTACACATGAAATAGACTAACTGAAAGGCATTATTAGAAAGAAGGAGCAACCCACTATAATAAGTTTTAATACTCTTGGAAGTATTCAATGTGCATGCACCTAATTACATAGCCTCAAATATATTTAAAAGAACACAGAAGTACAAGAAGATATTGGAAAAAAAGATTGATGGATCCAGACTGCTATGGGGAAAAAAAAAAAAAAAAAAAAAAAAAAAAAAAAAACAGGCTCTGCTCATTTTATATAGATAAATTGGTTGTAAAGCCAGACAAGGACAGGTTGAGAATGGAACATTATTAAGCCTATCATTCCTATGAGAATAAAAGGAAAAAATGTGAAAGAAGATATTATAAAACAAATGTAGCAAAGCAGAGATAATATTTATTATACTTCTAGATCAAGTGGGGTTACTCAAATATTTCAGGCTTAATCTGTTAACATAATTCATGATACTCATTCCTCCTACTTTGTGGGTTTATATTTGGTTGTTTAGTTGCCCCAAGACCAGTTGTTGAAAAGACTATTCTTTCACCATTGGATTGTCACCCTTGCTGAAACAGAGTTGACCATAAGTGTGTGAGTTTACTTCTGCATTCTCAATTCTATTCTATTAAACTATACATCTATACATTTCCAGAGAGATTCTGGAGAGGGGGAATGGGAACAGGAATGGGAACAGAAAAAACAGGAACCTTAGATGGAGACATCTAAGGTTCTAGCAATGTTTCCTAAGGTGGATAGCATATACCCTGAAGTTCATTTTATTTTTTCCTGATTTTAATGATCACTTATGTTGAATTATATGTCTTTTAAGTAAGCAATAAAAAAGTTTTTCTTTAAAAAGCAAAAGTAAAGATATAAGGCAAAGCATTCTCCTTGCTTCTTTCCTGAATTGGTCATCTCCTTTAAAGGTAAGCCACAGCAAATTTCTGCACCATGCACATTTCTGGAGAGGGGCTATAACAATCAAGATTTGCCTCTGCACCGCAGGGCTCCATCATCCTAAACAACTCATTCTTTCCCACTTCGGAATCCACCATCTCCAGCATTTGTTGCTTTGGGGTGGGAATATGTGCACGGAGCCACTAATGGTTGTTCCATTTGCTTCTTTAGAGACCTGGTCCTTCCCATTTAGTGAACATTTCACTTGGTTCCAGGTGCATGAATTTGATGTGCCATAGACATCTTTCCTCCCCACCCCCAAGTTTCTAGCACAGATACAGGTGTTTCCTATTTTTCAAATATTTGTTTAGTCTTTTCAAATGTAGTTTAATACCTGGATTCAAGCCACCACATCTACTTAGAAATCTTATTGCTATGGTTTGAATGGACGGGAAGACTTTCTAAGACTCTTGTTTAGAGATTGGTGCTACAGTTCTGGAACTGTCAACCCAAATGATGCTGCTGCCAACTCACCCTTCATTACAGACGTAATTAACAGTTGACCCAAACCGGGCATCTCCGTTTATGATCATTTTGCTATTGGCGGGTTCTGGAGGAGTTCCACACGATCTCCCTGTGGGGGGAGAAGCAGAATTGAGGGATTGGGTATAGAACAAACCGAACTTCTCTCAGTAATACATAAGGTCCTAACCTGGCTGAAGCTTCCTGAAAAGTATTTGCCATTCTGCAGATTTTGCCACCTCGGAGAAACTAACAAGACTGCCTCAGAGTCAGCCACTTACTAAGCTCCACTTCCAAAAAAAGATCTCCCCTCCTAATTGATCTTTTCCCTGTGTTGTGCTTCCCAGAAAAATGCAAACTTTACTTTTTACCTTAGTGGTTATTTTGTCATCCAAACAGCTGAAATCAGAGATCTCGACGTCAGGATTCTTTCCCCACCTACAATTTTCTTCCCTTTTCTGAGTCATTGGTGACGCAGTTTCAATGGTGACAATGAGAAACCCCTACTGAATGGAGCTTTTCCCTGCATTGTGCCTTGTGATGGTCATTTCTCATGAAGTGACCTTGTAATGGAGGTGCCAGCAAGTCAGAGCAGTAGGTAGATGTGACAGAAAGAATAACTGTCACATGTACTCTACTTGAGGCAAATTTAACAATTGTATATGTCTTGGTTCCAAAATCTGATCAATTGATTCAGCTCTATGGATGTTTGATTGACACAGAGTTCTCAGTCCAGAGGTACTTACGCTGACACTTGTCTTTGGCGCTTGACCAGACCGAGTTGGAGAGGCAGGTGATAAATAACCCTCTCCCAGAGTAACCAGGACGGCACTCATACTTCAGAGATGTCCCAATGGGATACTCAGACTTGTCCGTAGCATTTGCCAACTTGGCGAATGGAAGGTGTTCTGGGGCTTTGCACTGACCTAGAGGCCAAGACCAAAATGACATACAAGTTCATGGAGAAACTTCTATTTACTTCCTCTTTTTCTCCAGTGTGCTTCATAGATGCAATCAAAGAAACAGAACATCTTAATAATGGTAAAATGTTTGCATCTCTTACTAGTGAACATAGACATGAGCTTTTCATTTTGTTCTAAAGCTTTATTTATTTATTTATTTTGAGAGAGAGCAAGAGAGAGAGATGGAGTGAGCATGCATGAGTGGGAGAGGGGCAGAGGGAGAGAGAATCTCAAGCAGACTCCCTGCTGAGTGCTGAGCCCAATGCAGGTCTTGATCCCAGGAATCTGAACTCATGACCTGAACTGAAATCAGCCACTTCACCAACTGAGGCGACCCTGTCCACCATTCTTCATAGTGGGATGCTGAGCACTGCTCAGCTTCTCAAACCATAGAATTGAATTGTAATCCATCACCTCATTTCTTATTCTACAAAAATTGTCTTTGATACTTTTATCACAGCCACTGCTAAAAGCCCAGTTTTGCAAAGATTTGTTGTCACCAAGAGTGACCTACCGAAAAATAAATAAATAATAACTTTACTGCAAGCGAATGTAGCCAAGGCCTATTGGGAGCCAGTGGTTGCACAGTATCAGAGAAATACCCAGAATTGTTGTTCCACCCAAAATGTAAAATAGCCCATGGATCTCCTCTGAGATCCTGGAGGTTCCCAGGGCACATCAGCTGCTGGTTTAGGAAATGAAGCACTCCACTAATCTTTATCTGTAAAGTGGAATTGTCTATTTATTTTACCATAGTTGTTGATATATTCATGATTAGATCTATCATCTTATTTTTTATTTGTCCTTCCTTTCCTATGTTCCTTATGCTCTTCTCTTTTGCCTTCATTTTGAGTATGAGAAAAGATTTTATTTATTTATTTACAGAGAGAGAGCTAGCGAGCAAGAGAGAGAGAGCATGAGTAAGCAGGAGGAGGGGCACAGTGAGAGGGAGAGAGAGAGACAATCTCAAGCAGACTCTGTGCCGAGTAGCACCTGAATTCATCCGAAATCAGGAGTTGGACACTCAACCACCTGAACCACCCAGGAGTCCCTATTGTTATTTCTTCTTATTAGATTATTTGATACACACTCTTTTATAGCTCCTTTAAAGATGACATGCATTTTTACCAAGTTAATGTGCAATGAACAATTGTTATTTCCCAGCATGCAAGAAACATAGAAAATGCTCACTCCATTTACTTCTTTCCTTCTTTTGTTCTATCATGTTTATTTTTTTAGATTCTACATATATTTTATGCTCTCGTTAGCCATATTCAGTGTACACCCTGCCTACTGCTTGCTGTTGCTGGGCTACAACCATTTGCTACTAAGCTGGACTCTAATGGTAATGGATTCCATCAGCAGGCTCCACTAAGATTTTGAAAATCTGTAGAAATATGTGGTTGCCTAAACCATGAACTCCCAAAGACATCCATGCCCCAATCCCTGAAGCTTGCAAATTTTACCTCACAAAAGTCCTTAAAAGAGGGAGGTGAAGGATCCAAGACAGATGAAGGAGATTTAAAGACATTACAGTGCTGGCTTTGAAGGTAGAGAAAGAGAGCCATGAGCCAAAGTATGCAGCTCTTTTCTCTGGAAGAGAAAAGAGCTGGGAAACCTAATCTCCCTTGGACCCTCTAGAAGAAACACAGTCCTACAGACCCATTTGAGAATTTGATCTCTGGAACTGTAAGAGAATAAATTTCCATTATTATAAGCCATTTAGTTTGTGGTATTTGTTAGAGTAGCAATAAGAAACTAATACAAGAGATATTAATGTATAATTTTAGAAACTGGATTCCTAGAGAACAGAATTTGAACCTTCTTCTTACTGTGAGGGTCTTCTTCTTACTGTGAGGTAGAAGTAAAAATGTAAATTGGGATAATAGCTGAAATAGAAAGAAACATATGAGCCTTCACTAGAGAAAGACTGATCTGGTTTCCTTTTCCTCCTTCATTGCCAATCCCTCAAATTCTAGGAAGTATATTAATATGAACGCCATAAACTCAACACCTACTATAGTTCATTTAAAAAAAAACTCTTCATAGCTTTAGGATATATTAGATACAATAGTTGAATAATATTTAAAGTATATAACGTGATGAAAGTGACACGTGTGCACCATGAAACCATTTCCACAATCAAGATAACAAACATTTCCATCACTCCAACAGTTTTCTCATTTTACTTTATAATCCATCTGTCTCTCTACCTCCTTCTGTAGGCCATCTCTTGCCTGCTTCTTCTTATTTCAGATTGATTTGATCTTTTAGAATTTCATATAAACCAACTCACTTGGTTCGTACTCCCCCCCCCGTTTCATTGGTCTAGCTTTTATACAGAATGATTATTTTTGAGATTCACTCAGCTTGTTGCATATATCATATATAAAAAGTATTTCTTCTTTTGCTGGGTGATAATCCCTTGTACGGATATACTTAAATTTGATTTGCCTAATTGGCTGTTGAATGCCACTTAGATTATTTCTAGTTGTTGGCTAGTAGAAATAAAGCCATTTTAAAAATCCATGCCCAAGTCTCTGTGTGATCAGATGCTTTAATTTCTTTTGAGTCAGTACCAGGAGTAAAATGCTCAGTCAGAGCATACATTTGCATTTACCTTAAAAAAATCTTTCTATTATATTATTTAGTCACTGTACAGTACTTTATTACTTATTGATGTAGTGTTCCAAGATTCACTGTTTACCTATAACACCCAGTACTCCATGCAATTCGTGCCCTCCTTAATATCCATCACTGGGCCAACCCATCCCCTCACCCCATCCCCTCTAAAACCCTCAGTTTGCTTCTCGGAGTCCACAGTCTCTCATGGTTTATCTCCCCCTCCATATGGACCATATCTTCTTTATCCATTCATCTGTTGAAGGACATCTTGTCTCTTTCCACAGTTTGGCTGTTGTGGACATTGCTGCTATGAACATTACAGTACCTATGGCCCTTCTTTTCATTACACCTGTATCTTTGGGGTAAACAACCCAGTAATGTAATTGCTGGGTCTTAGGGTAGGTCTATTTTTAATTTTTTGAGGAACCTCCAAACGGTTTTCCAAAGTGGTTGCACCAACTTGCACTCCTACCAAGAGGAGTGTTAGAGGATTCCCCTTTCTGTATATCCTCTCCAACATTTGTTGTTTCTTGCCTTGTTAATTTTTGCCATTCTAACTGGTGTAAGGTAGTATCTCAAGGTAGTTTTGATTTGAATTTCCCTGATGGCTAATGATGATGAACATTTTTTCATGTGTCTGTTAGCCATTTGCATGTCTTCATTGGAGAGCCTTAAAGAACTGGAGAATCAACAAAAATTAAGCCTAGTCCATGCAGGAGAAGGGAAATAATTAAGATTAGAGCAGAGATCAATGAATTAGGTATCACATCATCAAAACTAGAAGCTGGTTCTTTGAAAGAATTAATAAAATAGATAAACCACTGGCCAGACAAATCCAAAAGAAAAGAAAAAGGACCCAAATTAATAAAATTACGAATGAAAGGGAAGAGATCACCACTAACAACAAGGAAGTAGAAACAATCATCAGAAATCATTATCAACAGGTATGGCCAATAAGTTAAGCAACCTAGAAGAAATGGGTGCATTTTGGAAGCCTATAAACTTGCAAGACTGAAACAAGAAGAAACTGACAACCTGAATAGACTAGTAATGGGATTGAAGCAGTGATCAAAAACCTCCCAAAAAATAAGAGTCCAGGACCTGATGGATTCATGGGGAAATTTTACAAGGAAACATTCAAAGAAGAAATAGTACCTATTCTCTTGAAGGTGTTTCAAAAAATAGAAACAGAAGGAAAACTTTCAGACTCTATGAAGCCAAAACTACCTTGATCCCCAAACCAGACAATGACCTCATCAAAAAGGAGAATTTCAGACCAATATCCCTGATGAATATGGATGCTAAGATTCTCAACAAGATCCTAACTAATAAGATCCAAGAGTACATTAAAAAAATTATTCACCATGACCAGATGGGATTGATCCCTGGGGTGCAAGTTTGGTTCTACATATGCAAATGAGTTAATGTGATATAATACATTAATAAAAGAAAGAACAAGAACCATAAGATACTCTCAACAGATGCTGAAAAAGCATTTGACAAAGTACAGCATACTTCCTTGATGAAAACTCTTCACAGTGTAGGATAGAGGGTACATACCTCAATATCATAAAAGCCATCTATGAAAAACCCACAGCAAATATCATTCTCAATGGGGAAAAACTGAGAGCTTTTCCACTAAGGTCAGCAACACAGCATCACTATCCACTCTCACCACTGCAATTCAGTATAGTACTTGAAGTCCTAGCCTCAGCAATCAGATAACAAAGAGAAATAAAAGTCATCTGAATCAACAAAGAAGTCAAACTCTCACTCTTTGCAGATGATATGATATTTTATGTGGGAAACCCAAAAGACTCCAGTCTAAAACTGTCACAACTCATATAGAAATTCAGTGAAGAGTCAGAATATAAAATCGGTGTAGAGAAATCATTTGCATTTCTATACACCAACAACAAGACAGAAGAAAGAGAAATTAAGGAGTCGATCCCATTTACCATTGCACCCCAAAACCATCAGATACCTAGGAATAAACCTAACCAGAGAGGTAAAGAATCTGTGCTCAGGAAACTATAAAGTACTCATGAAAGAAATTGATGAAGACACGAAGAGAATGGAAAAACATTCCATGCTCATGGATTGGAAGAACAAATATTGTGAAAATGTCTATACTACCTAGAGAAGTCTACACATTTAATGCAATCCCTATCAAGATACCATCAACTTTTTTCAAAGAAATGGAACAAATAATCCTAAAATTTATATGGAAGCAGAAGAGACCTTGAATTGCCAGAGGATTGTTGAAAAGGAAACCGAAGTTGGTAGCATCACAATTCCAGATTTCAAGCTCTATTACAAAGCTATCATCATCAAGACAGTATGGCACTGGCACAAAAACAGACACATAGGTCAATGGAACAGAATAGAGAGCCCAGAAATGGACCCTCAACTCTATGGTCAACTAATCTTTGACAAAGCAGAAAAGAATGTCCAATGGAAAAAAGACAGCCTCTTCAACAAATGGTGTTGGCAAAATTGGACAGCCACATGCAGAAGAATGAAACTGGACCATTTCTTTACACCACACACAACAATAGACTCAACATGGATGAAAGACCTCAATGTGAGAGAGGAATCCATCAAAATCCTTGAGGAGAAAACAGGCAGCCACCTCTTTGACCTCAGCCACGGCAACTTCTTCCTAGGGACATCACCAAAGGCAAGGGAAGCAAGGGCAAAAATGAACTATTGGGACGTCATCAAGATCAAAAAGTTTGCGCAGCAAAGGAAACAGGCAACAAAACCAAAAGACAACTGACAGAATGGGAGAAGATATTTGCAAATGACATATCAGACAAAGGGCTGGTATCCAAAATCTGTAAGGACTTATCAAACTCAACACCCAAAGAACAAATACCCCAATCAAGAAATGGGCAGAAGACAGGAACTGACATTTCTGCAAAGAAGACATCCAGATGGCCAATAGACACAAGACAAAGTGCTCAACATCACTCGACATCAGGGAAATACAAATCAAAACCACATTGACATACCACCTCACACCAGTCAGAATGGCTAAAATTAACCTGGCTGGAAATGACATAAGGATGGTGAGGATGTGAAGAAAGGGGAAACCTCCTGCTTTCTTGGTGGGAATGCGAGCTGTTGCAACCACTCTGGAAAACAGTATGGAGGTTCCTGAAAAAGTTGGAAATAGAGCTACCCTCTGACTCAGCAATTGCAATAACATTTATTTACCTTAAAGATACAAATGCAGTGATCTGAAGGGGCACGTTCATTTGAATGTTTATAGCAGCAATGTCCACATTAGCCAAACTATGGAAAGAGCCTAGATGTCCATCAACAGATGAATGGAAAATAAACATTTTAAATGCTTTGCTAATCAGGAAGACCCAAAGCTGGCAGGTCCCAAAGCACTACTTATTTACCATCCGTGGCAAAGTGATTCTTTAAATGTAGACCTTCAGCCTTTAAACAGGATCACCCATATTCTCTACCTGCAAACTGCATCACATAGAGTACCACCAGGTTCTACAAAGGACCACTTTGGCCCTGTCTGTCCTTATTGGCACACAGAGCTGGTGTGGAAAAGCACAACCATGAATGAGCCCCGGATTGTCAGGTATTGTCATTTAATGCCAGATAATATGTAAAAATATGTAAAAAGAAGGAGTTGCCAAGAGCACAACCTTGAATTTCACTTCTCTAGGCCATCTTGAGTGCCTGTTGCTAAAAGTGAGATGAAGGGTCAACAAAACATTCCTTAGAAGGAACAAAAGCAATACAAATGCCTGCCTTGGAATTTCTTTAGTTATTTCCATCGCATCAAATCTAAAGTAAAATATAGTCATCAACATGTGCTTTTTGCTCAGCACACACATCTATCCAATAGAAATACAACAGGAGCTCCATGCCCATTAGGGAGCTCGATGTGGGGCTGAACTCATAACCCTGAGATCAAGACCTGAGCCCAGATCATGAATCAGCCACTCCACCCACTAAGCCACGCAGGTGCCCCAAAATACAACTTGTAATAGAGATGGTATGACAGAGTGTTTTCTTTGGCATTTGTTTTTAGTGCTTGAAAATGGTCTCTGTAAAGTCTGGGCCTCACTGATTCTTCCCACTGTCTCCCTCCTTCTCTTGTCACTGTCCCACACTCCTTAACCCAGCGGGAAGGGCCATCAGAGTACCACCAGTTGGGACACAGCAAGGCACATCTAGAACCCAGCTTCCATTCTTCCAGTAGGTAATTCTGTGTGCCTTACTTTTACAAGAAAGTCAAGTTCCCAAGCCAAAATGACTGTACCAATAGAAATAGGGAGGTTCTCACCCAGATATTCTGATCTAGATGGGACATAGGGCAATATGCACTGACCTGCAGGACCAGCAAGTTCGCAGCGAGGGGCAGGGCCGCTCCAAATCCCGTTCCCTTCATCGTCACTTGTGCAGCGGAGGGTGCTCTCCCCAATGAGGCTGAAGTTCATCCCTCTGGCTGGGTTGTTGTCACACGTGTAATTTATTTCCTTTCCATAGGGAAAGTCTCCCTGAGAAGGTCCAGTGTGCTGCCCATTAAGGATAGAGGGAGGACTTGGACAAAAGATACCTGGAAAAAACCCAAGTGCTATAAGTTACATGAAAATGTTGATATTTTAATCTGAGTTGATTCCTCAATTACGGGATGCTGTGACTGTGTTGCCCATTAAATAATTAACTTTCAAGGAGAGTATGAACCACAAAGTAAGTATATAAGGTCTCTGCTGAGATGCTTCTAAATAAAATGACACTGAAATCAAAGCCCAGAAGGGACTTAATCATCCTGAACTCCTGGGAGAGTGAAGGCTTCTGAATGACTGAGAGCTCTTTCTTTTAAATAGACAAAAATCTTCTTAAGCCCATTGAGAAGAAAATCACCCATTTAATAAGAAAATTATCTATTAATTCAACTGGACTTTTTGAGGACCTACTCTATATAAAATACTATTTTAAGTTCAAAGTAGAGAAAAGGCTTTGTGACATCAAGGATCTTCATACCAGAGAAATCTTTCAAAATATATTATACATTTACTATTTGTCTATCACTGTCTATCACTATCTAATCTTTTCTTGATATACTCAAAACCAAAACAGATGGTTATAGCAATGCCATCACAATGAGTGAACATCTCAGTGTTCCTATGCCGGATCCAGAATATGCAGCAATGTAATGGCTTTTGAGATATTTATTGGTTTTTTCAAGGTGTTTTTTTTTTTTTTCCTCATTGAAGAAATGCACATTTCTTCTTTTGAGTGTAGCTCTCTGGAGATACGCCTTCCCCTTTCTGGTTTGATCTATATTTGGGAAGAGGACACCGCAGCTTGAAAGAATTATGAATGATCAAAAGGTGGAATGTTTACACTCTAGTAAGTGTATCTGGGTTCGTGGATGTATTTTTTCTTTCTTTCCCTCATGCTTCTTAACTACATTCTATGAAAGTTAAGATTTTCAAACAATTGACCTCCAGATATGAAGGATGTAATTATGGCGTTTCATTACATAAATCAATATAAAATTTCTAAATATTTTAGAGCAAGATACTCCTTTGAAAACCCTCTATTATAAACAGGTATTTTTCAACAGCTATGATCATAAGATGAAGCAACATCCTGTTTGATTTCATGAAGAAATACATGGGAAGACTGAATATATTAGTAGTGTTTCTGTATCTAACACACTATATTTCTGTTCCCTTAAAAACAAGTATAAAGAACAGGAAAGCAAGGCCCAAGTCTGTCTCATTTACAGGTGTATTCCCAATGTCTAATTTAGCGCATTACCCTATTTTTTTCATAATAACAGTTGGTATTACTTGAAGTAGTCTCTGTGTTTGCTTGTCATTATTTTTAAAGATTTAGTTATTTCAAGGTGGAGGGGGAGAGAGAAAGGGCAAAAACAGGAAAGGCAGAGGAAGAAGGAAAGAGATTGAAGCTGACTGAGCTCAGCTCTGAGCCTGATGTGGGGCTTGATCCCATGACCAATTGAGACCAGAACCAAAACCAAGACTCTGACTCTCAACTGACCTTGCTTACCAGGCAGCCCTGTTTGTTATTTTTTGGTCTTTCCCTCTACACAATAGTATAAACAACATGACAGCAGGGTGCTAGTCAGTTTTGTTTATAGGTGTATTCCCCGTGTCCAGAAGGCTGGGTGGCACCTACCAGTTGCTCAAAAAAGTTTGTCAAAAGAATGAGGCTGGGAATGAATGCTGATTGAGGCAAGGATACAAAAACTATCCTTTCTACAGGAAACATGCTTCAGGCTCTAAATCCCCCTCCTCCTATGTAGATTTCTCTCCATTTGTAGCACACATTATGCTTATACACCCCCTACAGGATGGTTCCCCAAGCATGTGATGCTCAGATTTATTTCCCCCAGAAAGAGCCCTTGCAGCAAAGAAAGATGTTGATCCAAAGTGAAATCAACAAAGGGACAAATCTTAGGTAATTTTATAGGCAAGACACATTAAAGGAACAAACCAGCAAGAAAACCAGGAGGGAGGTGCCGACCTGAACAGGCATTCCTTGTACTCACGTTCACACACAGGAGCACTGTCATTCCAAAGGCTTTCCATTTCAACCAAGACGCAGTAACTAGCAGAACTGCCCTTTAGGTGGAACCTGAGGAACAAAAGCACCAGTGGTGGGGTGAGCGCACCGTTTCTGTCTCCCCCTCCGCTGAAGTACAGTTTAGTGCCTGAGATAAATGCCAGGTGAGAAAAGCCCAGCTCATCGGCTTTCTCAGCTGCCAGAGGCTCTGAAATCAAAACATTTGCAAGATTGCGGTTTCCTGTGAGGACGGAGCAGTGACAACAGTCTCTGGTTGTCAACCATCAGGGGGTCATCTGTCCATCCTGCCCCTCTGACAGTTCCCTGTCTGTCTCTGTCAGCAACTCTGTTCTCTAGGGCACAATGTAGCACTCTCCTCTCTGGTGGCTCAGGAGGAAGACAACTCCCAATTCAAGTTGGTAAATCAGAGACAGTGAGGAAAGACAGCAGAGGCTGCTGTTTTGGACCTACAGGTTCAGAATGTTTCAGATCAATACCTTTGGCGTATCCCCAGTATTGATGAGTTAATGCAAATTATCTGGGAAAGGATGGAAAAGGTGAGAAGAGACCGTTCTTTGGAGAACAGGGGCTGCCTGGATTGCCTCCAGGGCTTTGTTGGAACAGATATCTGCTGCCTGCCAAGGGATCCTCAGAATAGATGGAGGACAGCTGCTCTGCCGTCCATGCTTTTTACCCAGCAGTGCTGTTGGAACATAACACCAAGGTCATTAAGATTCCCGTAGAGAGTTCATGACATTACTGCAAACATGAGCGTAGGTCTTCATACTCCTGTAATACAGCCTAACACTAATTAGCTGACATAAAACTAGATGGAAAACCATTCCTGTTGATACTTTGTTCCTATTCCAAATTCCACTATTGGCTGGTTTAAATTTTTCTTGGAACAATCCCTGCATATTACTTGTAAATAGCTTTCTTTGACATCCCAATCGTTTCATAAACAACCACTATGCAATATTTAACCTTTAGTGCCTACAAGTTACTTTTCATTCATACATGTAATGTTTCACCTAAATATCCAAGATTTCTTGTTACTCTTCTGCTCTTTGGTGCATTTACTATTTTTCCTTTTCAAGCACCTGTGCTGCTTGGTTCCGTCTGGTTCCCACCATACTTCCCAATCACTGTTTCAGGTATCAGTCCTTTCTGCTACTTCTTTGCCATTAGGCAGCTTGCTCTTTGGGTAGACCCCCACTAGCCCCGGTGTCAGCACAGTAGCATCGAGTCCTGTGTCCCCCATCTCTCTGCCAGGTCATACTCACCCCTCATCACAAACAAAGGACACTTTTGCCCCAAGCTGGAAATTCAGTGGTAAGTGCACACGGCCATTAGGGAGTTGGTCCCGGAAGTCTGCACATGATTTCACTAGCATAACAAGAGCAACAACAAGAACAACAAGAACAACAAAAAAAGCAGATGTAAGATGGTCATGTGAGGATGGAAAAGACTGATCTGCAAAGAGATGACAGTGTAGGCACCTGTACATCTTGGGGCTGCTGGGCTCCAGTCTCCCTGGGGCGTACAGCGTAGAGAAGCTGCCCCTCGGAGATCATAGCCGGGCTCGCAGCTGTAGGACACTTCCTGCCCCGGGGAGAAATCGGCCTGGTTTTCTGCACTGTGCATTCCGTGCAGAATTTCTGGAGGCAGCTGACATACTGTGGAAAGAACAGGTGCGAAGGACCAGTCATTGAGGGATAAACATCTTTTACTACATTCTAAACCTTCCGAGGAGTCCCAGGCTTATCATTAAAGGGGAGCTCAGATTTAACAGAGGGAATCAAGTGATGCTCCTGCCCCCTCCTTTAACCGTTATGTAAAATCAGACAATGAAGGGATGTGCCCAATGGCCTCACACCTAGTTAGAGAGCGATCACTGGAGCTGAGTTCTTCCTGGCACAAGGTCAAATGCATGACCAGGACCCTGAGGGTGCTTTCTCCAGTGTGGCCAGTCTACATGGAATTACTAGCCCTGTCATAAAGGAGAGCTGTTAAGGGCAGATGAGATAAGGCATTTAAAGTGCTTATTGCACAGCTGAGTAGAATGTGCACCTCAGCCTTCAGGATATCGGGGAGGTATTGGAGCTTGTATTTTGCTCTGAGGATGCTTGATATGAGAGTCCCAAAAGTCTCCTTCCTTGGTTGATGAAGCTCCTACTCTCAAAGTGAAGGCAAAAGTGCACACACACACACACACACACACACACACTTTCATAATTCATACTTCATCTGCGCACATAGCTCCCCGCATACATCCTTCCCCCAGAATGAGCACTGACCTCCTGATCCCCTGCAACACATGCCCTTTGTCGGTCCCTTCAAAGCCTCAGTCAGACTCACCTCGAGAGCAGCTCGGCAACTCTGGTCCCCATTTGTTTTGGGCTCTGCATTGCACGCTGGAGGGTCCTTTCATGACAAAGCCGGGCTCGCAGATAAACCTCACGGTTTCATGTAAGGAAAATAAGGTCTTGTTCTCAGACACCCTCACTGCGTTGTCAATGTGTGGAGGTGTGCACTTATTAGGTATGATGCACTGAGGCGGAGGGCCGCTCCATACGCCAACGTGATTGTCTTTGCTGGTGCAATATATCGATGGGTTGCCCACAAGCTCAAACTGCTTTTTTTCCCCTCTCTCTCCGGGATGGCAGCGATAGGTCACCACGCTTCCATAGGGAAACTCTTCTCCGTAGAGCTTAAGGACATTTCCATTGTCAATGGCTGGGGGTGGCCCACAAAGAATCGCTGAGAAAAGAGATGGCAACTTAAATAATAGTGGATCAAATAGCTCGTCAGAAAGGCAATGAGCAGAACTAGTTTTGCATTTGTTATTGGTTTTAATCTTTGTTAACATGGAGATACATGTCTACAAGATTGTGATTTGGGTGGGCATAATAGCATGCCTTCTGCCTTTCCTGCTTATACTGTTTCCTATGAGCATATGCATTTTAAATGGGTATTTACCCCAAAGAGACAGATGTAATGAAAAGAAGGGTCACATGCACCCGAATGTTCATAGGAGCAATGTTCACAATAGTCAAATTCTGGAAGGAGTCAAGATGCCCTTCAACAAATGAGTGGATAATGATGTGGTTCATACACAAAAAGGATTATTACTCAGCCATCAGAAATGATGAATATTGCGCTGAGGTGGATGGAACTGGGAGGGACTATGCTAAGTGAAATCAGTCCAGCAGAGAAACACAATTGTTACATGGTTTCACTTATTTGTGGAACATAAGGACTAGCATGGAGGACATTAGGAGAAGGAAGGGAAAACTGAAGGGGAGGGGACTCAGAGGGGCAGATGAACCATGAGAGGTGTAGGACTCCGGGAAACAAACCGAGGGTTTCAGCGGGAAGGAGGTGAGGGGCCTGGGTTTGGCTGGTGAAGGGTATGAAGGTGGGCATGTACTGAAATGAGCACTGGTGTTATATGCAAATAATAAATCATGGAACACTACATCAAAAACTAACATTAAAAAAAATCATGAAAACAATTCATTCCATTAAGAGAGTAATGGAGAAACAATATGATTATTTCCAGATATGTAGCCAAAGTGCTTGATAAACTTCAACATGACTTAATGACAAAAAATTCTTAGCCATGAAGAATATTAGCGAATTTCCTTTCCCTGAAAATGGGGATCTACAAAAGCCTATAGCAAATACTCCATTAATGGTGAAGAATTTCAAACGTTCCCTTTGAGTTGGGGAACAAGAGCAGGACACCCTGTATCCCCAACCATATCAAAAATGTTAGTGGTGGTCCTAGCCAGAATATGAGAGAAATAGGGAGGGGTGAAAGGAAGGGAGGCAGGAGAGGAGGAGGGAGGGCAGGAAGAAAAGAGTTGGTTGGTTGGTTACTTCTAAGTGCATTGAAGACTTTAACAGAAAGAAAAAGCTTTTAATTCCTGCTCAGGGTCTGCCTCTGAACGCTTCTATTATATGCCCGAAAAGAAACTTGCACTGTGTAGCTACAGAGCCCAGATTTCTGAAGAACAAATCCAACATCTAAACCTAGGGCTGGATTCCAAGGTAAATTGACTTCACAACTTAACAGCTCTCTTATGTTAATGTCTGAGCATTGATTAGGAAAAGGAGGACTCTAAAAATGGAGATGAAGGGGGTGTGGTGCCTGTGTGGCTTAATCCTTAAATGTCTGCCTTTGGCTCAAGTTAGAATGCCAGGGTCCTGGGATGGAGCCCTGCATGGGGCTGTTTGCTGGGGTGGAAGCCTGCTTCTCCCTCTCCCACTCCCCTTGTGTTCCCTCTCTTGCTGTCCCTCTCTCTGTCAAGAAAGAAATAAAATCTTTAAAAAAAGAATAAATTTTGAGATGGAGATACATGGGTAGATTCTAAGGATGCTGAATACCTTGTACCTGAAAATTCTGCTGAGCCTCTTTTGCTAGAAGCAGCAGCCCCTCCTCCCCTGTGTCAATGAACCTGTTCAAAGAACCTGTAATGACCTGTCCTGAGTAGCCTGCATTGGTAGGGTTGCCAGAAGAACACAGATTTCCAGTTAGATCTGAATTTCAGAAATATAAATATAAGAGGTGGGGGGTGGGAGGTCGGGGTATTACAGGTGGTGGGTATTACAGAGGGCACAGATTGCATGAAGCACTGGGTGTGGTACAAAAATAATGAATACTGTTTTGCTGAAAAAAAAAAGTAAATTAAAAACAAAACAAAACAAAAAACAAACAGAAAACAAACAAACAAACAAAGTATATCCCAAATATTGCAAGGCACATATTTAGAATACAAAAATATGTGTTGCTGTGCTGAAATTCAAGTTTAACTGGCTATCTTGTGTTTTTGTTTACTAAATCTGGCAACTCTAATTACAGGGACGGCGGATCTTCGTCAGGACCTACCCTTAATACTTCACCATAATTGTGGTTCTTTAACCTGATTTAACTCCTAAAAGACCTGGAAGTGGAGTTGGGGTGGTGGTTGCAGGGGGAGGGGAAGGGGGTCACCAATTAGGACCGGCAAGAAGGTATCCCCCAAAAGATAAAGAATTAAGATTCTGAATTCACTGTGTTAGAGGCTGACCTACATTAAATGAAGCTAAAATACAGGACCTTTCTTACTGTAGTCCTGAGGAAGAAATCCTATGGCTTAGGGATTTAGGAATGCCAGAGTGGACTTATGTGAGCCTGATTGTTCATCCACTCCTTATGTGCCTGAGGGGTGGGGTGTTCAAAGAGACACCTTTTATCCTTTCACCCAAGGCTTTGAGAAATACATTTCTGGGGAATTTTCCGTATTTTTGACAGACTCTCTGATGGCTATTCTCTGTAGGCTGGGAATGACACTGGTGACACTGGGAGCTTTGTTATTGATCTGGGTTTCCTGAATTCAGTGGAGACCAAAGGACCTCAGGCTGGCAGGAGCCAAGTGGCAGCACTTAATAGCCAGAGGCAACTGAAACAGAGATCAGAATGACTTGCCTGCAGAGATCTTTGTCCCTGGCTAATTGTTGTGTATCCCCTAAAACTGAAATAGATGAAGAGTGCAGTTAAGTATTATTTGGTGGCTACAAGCAGGAAAAAAATCTACCTCTGATTGAATCACTAAAAAAAAAAAAAAAAAAAAAAAAAAAGTAATGGTTATTCATCAACCATTTCCCAGACTTGGGAGCCTATGGACAGACTCTAAGCAGCTCAAATGAATAGAAGATACAATCTTCTTCTTGTTTTTTTTTTTTTTTTTTTTAAGTATGACCACAACTTAAATGGATATATCATATATATATACACACATACATACATACATACATACATATGTATATATAGTATTTTTTTCCATTTTTAAAACATTTATTTTCAGCTTAACAGTATTCATTGTTTTTGTACCACACCCAGTGCTCCATGCAATCTGTGCCCTCTAGAATACCCACCACCTGGTACCCCCACACAAAAAAATTTTTTAATCATTATTTTGAGAAAGCATGCTGCTACGTGGCCAGAAGATATACTGAAGTTTCGTCCCACCTTCACCAAGAGGCTTGAAGTCATTCACCAAAGATTAGCTATAAGAAAGGTTAGAGAATTAGAACTAAAGATGAAAATCTAGGAATAGATATAGGTGTATTACCTTTAAATAAAGAGATCTAGCCAGAGTACTCTTTTGTCATCTGATTTTTTTCACATAAAAGCTTATAACTTACATATTTATATGTCATGGGATCTCCATGACATCATGTTTCTATGTTCTTTTGTTTTTCTTATTTTTAGCTGAATAACATTCCAGTGTATGGGTGTAGTTCCTCTTCTTCCTCTTCCTCTTCTCCTCCTCCCCCTCCCCCCTTCATCTCTTTCTCCTTCTTCCTCCTCCTCCTCCTATTCTTCTTCTTTTCCTCCTCCTCCTTCTCCTCTTCCTTCTTTGTCATCTTCATGTTCTTCCTCCTCTAGCTCCTCCTCTTCTTTTGTAAGTAGGCTCCAAGCCAAGTGTGGAGTCCAGCATAGGGCCCAAACTCACAACTTTGAGCTCAAGACCTCAGCTGAGACCAAGAGTCAGACATCTAACAGACTGAGTCACCCACGTGCCCCTGGAAGTATCTCTCTTAATTCTGCGGGGCTCGATTTCGTGTTTCTTAAGGAATTCTCGGTAGTCATTTTTAACAAGGCTCTTTCCTTCTTGTACTTTCCAATCCATAGCTGGAAACATTTAGGTTACCTTAACATTTTGCTGTTATAATGAATGAAGCAATGAGAAGTGTATAGTGAATTCCTAGGAAAAGTCTGTATTTATCTCCCAAGTATAAATTCTAAGAAGTGGATCAAAATCTATGTCCATTTTGAGGCTTATTGCACATGGTGTCTCTCAAGAGGTTTTGTGGACCTCCACGTGTGTGCGAGTGCTGATTGATCCACAGCTTCACCAGCCTTGGAGAGCATCGCTTTAGAAAAATTTTGACTAATTTGCCAAGTAGAATGATTGTTATACTGGGGGGTGGCACAATCAACGTCATTTTGAATTAATTGAAGGAAAACTAAGGTTTGAAGGGTTTTATGCATTAAGTCCCCAGATTCATAAAAGGCACGACATATGGAAAAAACATAAGGAAACAGTTGCCAGAAACCCCATAGGTTTTGAGGGATAGAATGCACAAAAGGAATCTACTTAACATTTGTATAACTTTAGCAGGAAACTTAGAATCTATTGGAAAAGGTAATAACAAGGACTGTTTCAACTCACTCTCACAAATAGGTGGATCGTCATCCCAGGAGACAGTCTTGCCTGAGATGATGCATGCAATAGAGGTCTTACCAATAAGTCGGTATCTAGAGGGAAAGAAGAAAGAATGTTATTTTCCCTGTTCATTTTCCTACTGAAATGGTTACTTACAAGACAGTGTATCCTGGAGAATTCAGAAGGACAATTTCCATTTTTCATAGTCTATAACCTAGTATATACTATGTATATGTATATACATATACATATATGTATACATATACTATGTAGACATAATATATGACATAGTGTATACTATCACTATTTGTGATAGTATACTACCACTTTCGCAAATTTTACATCTTTATTCGGATGTCTTAGCTAAATGGGTCCTCTGCTCTTAATTACTTTGAGCTACATTTTAGTTTAAGCCTAACATGTTTAAGATTCTTCAAACTAGAACCAAAGGAAATCCAAGCAGAACAAAACAAGTTGAACACGGATTTCCTATGTAAAATGTCAAAGCGATTCTCACGTAGTATGCCACAAACTATTCAAAGTGTGCCATAAGACTTGGAAAATGTAAATTTCTCCCATGGATAATGTCTTGCATAACTGTAGTAAAATATTAAAACCAGGATTCTGACATAGGTATGATCACCAATTTTATTCATACTTCCTCAAGACTAATTTGTGGATATGTGAGTGTGCTTACAAGTATTCAATTTTTATACAGACTATTTTTAAGAGCCGTTGAGGGTTCACAGTAATATTGGCCAGAGGATACAGGGGATTTCCCATATACTCCCTTTCCCTACACATGCATACCTTCCCACATTATCCACATCCCCCACCAGACTGGTACAGTGGCTTGCAACTGATGAACCTACATTGATACATCATTATCCCCTATAGTCCATAGTTTACAGTAGGATTCCATCTTTACGTTGTATAGTCTATGGGTCTGGACAAACATCTAATGACATGAATGCACCCTTATAGAATGACAGAGTAGTTTCACTGCCCTAAACATCTTTGGAGCTCTGTGTATTTGTCTCTCCCTCCTCCTACCCCTTGGCTACTATGGATATTTTTATTCCATATTTTCTTTTCCAGAATGCCACTTCCCTCAAATTATACAGTATTGAGCCTGTTCAGATTGGATTCTTTCACTTAGTAAATTGCAGTTAAATTTCCTCCTGGCTTTCCATGGCTTGATAGCTCATTTGTGTTTTCCAGAGTGGGTTTACCAGTTTCTGTTCCTATCAACAATGAATGCATGATCCGTTTCCTCTACAACCATACTTGCATCTGCTGTTTTCACTAGTTTGTATTTCTGCCACTCAGATACATGTGTGGCATTATTCTATTGTTGTTTTAATTTGCATTTTCTTAATGGCTATTGAAGTTAAATATCTTTTCCTGTACTTACTTTCCACTGATAGACTCTCTTCAGTGAAATGTCTGTTTGTGTCTGTACCAGGTGCAATTGGTGTCTCCAAATTCCTGTCCTGAAACCTTAGAATATGACTTTTTTTGGAAACAAGGTCTTACAGATATAAGAGAGTTAAGATGAGGTCATACTGGATTAACATGGGCCCTAATGCAATGACTGTTGTCCTCAGAAGAAGAAGGAAATCTGGACAAGGAGACAGACAGAAAATGTTGACACATACAGAGGAAAAGTCACATGAGAACAGACGCAGAGGTAGGAATGATGTGTTTATAGCTTATGATGCCAAGGACAGCTGACAAGCACGAGAAGCTAGGAGAAAAGCACGAAATGGATTCTTCCTCCGAGCTCCTAGTAGGAACCAACCTGCTGACACCTTGACTTCAGACGTGTTAAAGGCTATTCCTAACTTGCTGTGAGTTTCTATCATGAATTGATATTGGATTTTGCCAACTGCATTTTCTGTCAATTGCTAGGGGCCTATACATTTTCTTCTTTAGCCGGTTTATAGAGTTGATCATGTTGATTGATTTTTGAATGTTGAATCTGTCCTGTATACCTGGAGCAATTTCCAGTGTGGTCTTTGGCTGCAATTCTTTTAATGCATTGTTGGGTTTGATTTGCTAATATTTTATGGATGCTAGAAAGTCTTCAATAATTTATAACAAACCAAGTCCAGCGGTATATGAGAAGGATCATATACAATGACCAATGACACATGGTTCTCTGTTGTATCCTGAACATTTTGGATGTTATGTTAAGAGACTCTTGATCTTATTTAATGTATCTTAGCATGTAACCTCCCTCTGTAGGGTAGTGTGTAGATTCTGGCCTACTTTCATGAGCTTTAATTTTCTAGTCCTGTCTTGTGTTTTCTTCTGGGGCTTCATTCTCCTGGCTCCTCTTATATGCCAGATGCATTCCTGCTGATACTGCCTGTAGACAGTGGAGGTGCTTCTCTGAACTGTCTGGTGTCAGTAGGTAAGGAATGGGAAATGCTGGGACCTTGGATGGAGAATAAGCCCTCTGGCCTTCTATGGCTATCTGGCGAAGATGGCATTCCCCCTTCATTTGTGTCATTGCCACCAGGGGAGGGAAGCATCTATCTGGGCTACATTTTGCTGCTGGGTAGAGAACCAGGAGACATGGGCCTGGAATGCTTTCTCCTGCTGGATGGAGGATCCAGAAACTCCAGACATGGTTTTCCTTCTGCTGCTGGGTTGGTGGCTCCCTGCCATGGGTATAGGATCAAGAGATGCTGGGCCTGGAATGTTTTCTGCTGCTGTGTCTCATAGGACTGGGCTGCTGGGCCTTCTGGCTTCTGTGGTGTGAGTGGAGGAACCCTCTTACTGCTGCCTTAAAGTCTAGGTATTGCCACCTGAGCTCTGTTGACACTGTCACCACAGGCAGAATAGGGCTCACTGCTGCTGGCTGGTGTGGGGCATGTGGTAAATTTGTTATTGAGACTAAAGCCCAGGTTGTCCCATTAATACAGCTGCTGGTGGACTGGGACCTGCTGCTTCCCAAGGCTGTGGGACATAAGAAGGATAGACTCCCCAACCCATCCCTGATCTGCTTATGCTGTTCATGTGGGCAGACTGAGCCACTGGAGCCATCAATGTGTCTTCCCAGTATGTCCTCACTGAGCTTCCCTTTTCCCAGTCCTTTGACCAGACTTTACTCTCCCTGTCTGTCCCTGCCTGTTGACTATCTGGGATTGCATTCCTTTCTAGCATCCAGTCTGAGACATAAAGAGAAAACCCAGGGGCATCACTGCAGTGTCATTCTTTAAGCTCTGAGGTCCCCAATCACCTTCTTTCCACCTTTCCAAGTCTTTCTATGCTTGCATGTTGAACAGTTTTCAGGGTATTTAGTTACATGTAGAGAGAGATTCAGGGAAAACTGAGTCTGCCCGTCTTGTCTTGGAACTGAAACTTCTAGTAATAGCTTCTTAAATCTGGATTAGGAAGTTAATATGTATACAACATAGTCAAAAGTAAGAGGTGCAGAACTCCCAGTAATGAAAAACAAAATTACCCAAACTCCTTCTTACAGAAGTTAGCACAGTTCTAGTTTAGGGAAGGCCTTTCAAAAGTTTTATGTGCCTTAAAATCATGCAGGGATCATGTGAAAATGTGATTCAGATTCAGTAGGTATGAAGATTCTCCTTTTCTAACAAGCTCCCAGGAGATGCTGACCTTGCTGATCTGTGAGGCATCCTTTGGATGACAGGGGCTTAGAGTCAATCCTTCAATCTTTTGTATAGATATACTTATAACAAGAACATCGGCTGTCCTCCTACATGGATTAATTTTTCTATATTGTTATTTCAGTTGGAAATTATATTTAAAAATTTTTATCCCTACTTGTTAAATTTCATTAAGATCCATATGAATTTTTTTTCTCCATTCTTTTTTGGTCAAGATTGAGTCATTGGACTACATTTTCACATTTTTTCCTTAACTTTTAGCTTTCTATATTGATTACACAAATTCATAAGTGAATGGGATCATATAAATTCAATGTACTATTGAGTATATTTGCAAATGTAAATTTGTTGAAATTTTCTTACATCCATGTGTTGCAAGCAGGGAGATAAATGTAGGGATTAACTTTTGCATTTTTCAAGTATACAAGTTAAAATTTCCTGGTAAACTTCTAAATAAATAGAAATAGAGCATCTATTTTCCAAGCTAGTGAAGGACATAATGGAATAAGAATATAAAACCTAATGGAAAAAGCTGAGGAAGTGTGAAAACATAAAGTTGGTGTAAATAGAAACACTAAATCAGGTAGTAGGCATTAATTTGAAATAGTAGTAATATCATTAAAAGAAAATGGATTAAACTCCTTAGTTAAAAGGTAGACATTATCAAACTGGATGAAGGAAATCTAAGTATTGATTATCAGAGTCTCACCTAACAGAATGATATAGGAGAGTAAAAAGTAAAAAGATTTAAAGAGAGTGGGTAAATAATCAAAAAGCAATGTAGTTATATTAAATATATAATAGGAGTATAAGTGCACACATAAGATAGCCTTTAACGCAAAAAGCATTATTAGAAAGAAGGAGCAACCCACTATAATAAGTTTTAATACTCTTGGAAGTATTCAGTGTGCATGCACCTAATTAAATAGCCTTAAATATATTTAAAAGAACACAGAAGTACAAGAAGAAATTGGAAGAAAAGATCGAGGGATCCAGCCTTCTTTGGAAAAGAAACGTGCTCTGCTCATTTTATATAGATAAATTGGTTGTAAAGCCAGACAAGGACAGGTTGAGAATGGAACATTATTAAGCCTATCATTCCTGTGAGAATAAAAGGAAAAAATGTGAAAGAAGATTTTCTAAAACAAATGTAGCAATGCAGAGAAAATATTCATTATACGTCTAGGCCAAGTGGGATTACTGTTAATCTGTTAACATAATTCATGATACTCATTCTTCCTACTTCATGTGTTTTTATTTGGTTGTTTAGTTGCCCGAAGACCAATTGTTGAAAAGACTATTCTTTCACCGTTGGATTGTCCTGGCACCCTTGCTGAAACGGAGTTGACCATAAGTGTGTGAGTTTACTTCTGCATTCTCATTTCTATTCTATTGATCTATATATCTGTCCTTAGGCCAGTACCACACATTCTAGATTGCTGTGGGTTTAGAGTAAGTTTTAAAGTGAGACTTTCTTCTTTTTCAAGACTGTTTTAACTGTTTAGGTGCCTTGCATTGCCAGAAGAATTTTAGGATCAGTTGTTGATTTCTGCAAAAGGATGCTGGAATTTTATGGGCATTGAATAAAATCTGTACATCAATTTGGTGAGATCAATATTATATAATTCTGTAGTATTCAATATTGTTACAATGTTAGCAATATTAAGTTATGTAATCCAGGAATATAGGATGTGGTTCCATTTATTTAGATTTTGATTTTGTTTTCAGCAATGTTTCATAATCTTCAGTGTACAATCTTACATTGCTTTAGTTCAGGTTATTTTGAACTTAAGTTGTTCTTTTTGATGTTATTGTAGGTGGAACTCCTTTCTTAATTTCATTCTCCTAGTGTTCATTGTTAGTGTATAGAGATGCAATTTAATTTTGCATGTTGGTCTGATATGTGAATATTGCTGAACTATCTGTTAGATGTAATGGGTTTTGGGTGTGTGTGTGTTTGTGTTCATTCCTTAGGATTTTCTATACAAAACACATCATTTGCAAACAGAGATTGATTTGATTCTCCTTTCCAATTTAGATGCCTTTTATTTCTTTTTCATGACCAATTTTCTTGGCTTGAACCTCCAGTATGCTGTTAATTAGAAATGGTAAGAAGTTTTTGGTACTTTATATAAATGTGTGTGTGAGGTGTACGTGTGTCAGTGTGTATATGTATTGTAAAATATATTTCTTAGCTGTGCATTATAACAAAATAAGTGTGAAAACCACTGTCCCTGAGAAACTTGCACATGGGCACTAGGAGACATGTGTATTTATATTGGGAATACTTATGATTTCAAAACAAAACAAAGAAAAACATATGAGAAACAATCCAAATATAACAACCAAGAGAAAATGAGTAGTGGTATATCCATTCAAGGATATTTTCCCAAGTGAAACTGAATTAACTACAACCACATGGATAATTGTGAGAAATAAAATGCTCAGTGAAAAAGCAAGCTGCAGAGAAACACATGTAATAGCATGCCATTTATATAAAGCTGAAAATATGTAAAGCGAAATCTAAACTGAGTAGGGATATATGGGAGAAAATGGAAAACAAATGCAAGAGAGTGAATGACATAGAATTCAGGACAGTGATTTCCAGAGAGATTCTGTAGGTGGAGGAATGGAAACTGGGAAAGACACAGTGGAGACGTCTAAGGTTCTAGCAATGTTTCCTAAGGTGGATAGCATATACCCTGAAGTTCACTTTATTTCTTCCTGATTGTAATGATCACTTATGTTATATTATATGTCTTTTAAGTAAGCAATAAATAAGTGTTTTTTAAAAAGCAAAAAGTAAAGCAGTCTCCCTACTTCTTTCCTGAACTGGTCATCTCCTTTAAGGATGAGCCACAGCAAATTTCTGCACCGTGCACATTTCTGGAGAGGGGCTATAACAATCAAGATTTGCTTCTGCACCCCAGGGCTCCATCATCCTAAACAACTCATTCTTTACCACTTCGAAACCCACCATCTCCAGCTCTTGTTGCTTTGGGGTGGGAATATGTGCACGGAGCCATTAATGGTTGTTCCATTTGCTTCTTTAGAGACCTGTCCTTCTCATTTAGTGAACGTTTCACTTGGTTCTAGGTGCATGAATTTGATGTGCCATAGACATCTTTCCTCCCCACCCCCAAGTTTCTAGCACAGATACAGGTGTTTCCTATTTTTCAAATATTTGTTTAGTCTTTTCAAATGTAGTTTAATACCTGGATTCAAGCCACCACATCTACTTAGAAATCTTATTGCTATGGTTTGAATGGACGGGAAGACTTTCTAAGACTCTTGTTTAGAGATTGGTGCTATAGTTCTGGAACTGTCAACCCAAATGATGCTGCTGCCAACTCACCCTTCATTACAGACGTAATTAACAGTTGACCCAAACCGGGCATCTCCGTTTACAATCATTTTACCATTGGCAGGTTCTGGAGGAGTTCCACATGATCTCCCTATGGGGGGAGAAGCAGAATTGAGGGATTGGGTATAGAACAAACCGAACTTCTCTCAGTAATACATAAGGTCCCAACCTGGCTGAAGCTTCCTGAAAAGTATTTGCCATTCTGCAGATTTTGCCACCTCGGAGAAACTAACAAGACTGCCTCAGAGTCAGCCACTTACTAAGCTCCACTTCCAAAAAAAGATCTCCCCTCCTAATTGATCTTTTCCCTGTGTTGTGCTTCCCAGAAAAATGCAAACTTTACTTATTACCTTAGTGGTTATTTTGTCATCCAAACAGCTGAAATCAGAGATCTCGACGTCAGGATTCTCTCCCCACCTACAATTTTCTTCCCTTTTCTGAATCATTGGTGACGCAGTTTCAATGGTGACAATGGGAAACCCCTACTGAATGGAGCTTTCTCCTGCATTGTGTCTTGTGATGGTCATTTCTCATGAAGTGACCTTGTAATGGAGTTGCCAGCAAGTCAGAGCAGTAGGAAGATGTGACAGAAAGAAGAACTGTCACATGTACTCTACTTGAGGCAAATTTAACAATTGTATATGCCTTGGTTCCAAAATCTGAACAATGATTCAGCTCTACGGATGTTTGATTGACACAGAGTTTTCAGTCCAGAGGTACTTACGCTGACACTTGTCTTCGGCGCTTGACCAGACCGAGTTGTATAGGCAGGTGATAACGAACCTTCTCCCATAGTAACCAGGACGGCACTCATACTTCAGAGCTGTCCCAATAGGAAACTCATTCTTATCAGTAGGATTTGTCAGCTTGGCAAATAGGAGGTGTTCCGGAGTTTTGCACTGACCTGAAGGTCAAACCACAGTGACATCCAAGTTAATGGAGAAACTTCTATTTACTACCTCTTTTTCTCCAGTGTGCTTCATAGATGCGATCAAAGAAACAGAACATCTTAATAATGGTAAAATGTTTGCATCTCTTACTAGTGAACATAGACATGAGGTTTTCATTTTGTTCTAAAGTTTTATTTATTTATTTAGAGAGCAAGAGAGAAAGAGAGAGGGAGCGAGCATGGACAAGTGGGAGAGGGGCAGAGGGAGAGAGAATCTCAAGCAGACTCCCTGCTGAGCACACAGCCCAATGCAGGCCTTGATCCCAGGAACCTGAAATCATGATATGAACCGAAATCAGCCACTTCGCCAACTGAGGTGACCCTGTCCACCATTCTTCATAGTGGGATGCTGAGCACTGCTCAACTTCTCAAACCTTAGAGTTGAGTTGTAATCCACCACCTCATTTCTTATTCTACAAAAATTTTCATTTGATGCTTTTATCACAGCCACTGCTAAAAACCCAGTTTTGCAAAAATTTATTGTCACCAAAAGGAACCCACTGAAGATAAAATAAAAGAACTCTACTGCAAGCGAATGTAGCCAAGGCCTATTGGGAGCCAGTGATTGCACAGTACCTGAGAAATACCCAGAATTATTGTTCCACCAAAAATGTAAAATAGCCCATGGGTCTCCTCTGAAATCCTGGAGGTTCCCAGAGCACATCAGCCAACAATTTGGGAAATGCAGCACTCCACTAATCTTTGTCTGTAAAGTGGAATTGTCTATTTATTTCACTATAGTTGTTGACATATTCATGATTAGATCTATCATCTTATTTGATTTTTATTTGTACTTCCTTTCCTATGTTCCTTATGCTCTTCTCTTTTGCCTTCATTTTGAGTATGAGAAAAGATTTTATTTATTTATTTACAGAGAGAGAGACAGACAGAGAGAGAGAGAGAGAGAGCACGAGTGTGAGTGAGCCGGCAGAGGGGCACAGCGAAAAGGAGAGAGAGAATCTCAAGCAGACTCCATGCTGAACAGCACCTGAATTCATCTGAAATCAGGAGTTGGACACTCAACCACCTGAGCCACCCAGGCATCCCTATTGTTATTTCTTCTTATTAGATTATTTGTTACACATTCTTTCATAGCTCCTTTAAAGATGACATGCATCCTTACCATGTTAACATGCAATGAACAATTATTTCCCCAGCAATGCAAGAACTGTAGAAAATGCTCACTCCATTTACTTTCTCCCTGTCTTTTGTTCCATCATGTTTATGTTTTTAGATTCTACATATATTTTATGCTTCCATTAGCCATATTCAGTGTACACCCTGCCTGCTGCTTGCTGGGCTACAATCATTTGTTACTAAGCTGGACCCTAATAGTAATAGATTCCACCAGCAGGCTCAGCTAAGATTTTGAAAATCTTTGAAAATATGTGGTTGCCTAAACAAGGGGCTTCCAAAGACATCCATGCCCTAATCCCCAGAGCCTGTGAATGTTACCTCATATGGCACCAGGCTTTGCAGATGTAGTTAAATTAAGAATCTTGTGATGGGAAGATTATCTTGGTTTATCTGGGTGGCCCTCAATGTAATCACAAAGGTCCTTAAAAGAGGGAGGCAGAGGATCCAAGATAGAAGAAGGAGATTTTAAGACATTCAAGTGCTGGCTTTCAAGGTAGAGAAAGAGAGCCATGACCCAAAGTATGCAGGCAGCCTCTGGACGAGAAGAGCAGGGACCTAATCTCCGTTGGAGCCTCCAGAAGAAACACAGCCCTACAGACCCATTTGAGAATTTGACCTCCGGAATCATAAGAGGATTAATTTCTATTGTTGTAAGCCACTAAGTTTGTGATAATTTTTTAGAGAAGCAAAAAGAAGCTTATACAAGAGATATCAATGTATAGTTTTAGAAACTGGATTCCGAGAACAGAATTTGAACCCAAATTTATCTTCTTCTTACTGTGAGGTAGAAGTAAAAAATGTAAATTGGAATAATAGCTGAAATAGAAAGAAACATATGAGTCTTCATTACAGCAAGCTTGATCTGGTTTCTTTTCCTCCTTCATTCCTAATCCCTCATATATTAATCCCCGTATATTAATATCAATTCCATAAACTCATCTACCATAGTTTATTTAAAAAAAAACTCTTCAGATTCCATACGAATTTTAGGATTATTTTCTCCAGCTCTTTGAAAAATACCAGTGGAATTTTGATTGGAATGGCATTAAAAGTATAGATTGCTCTAGGCAGTGTAGACATTTTAACAATGTTTAATCTTTCGATCCAAGAGCATGGAATGGTCCTCAATCTTTTTGTGTCTTCTTCAATTTCTTTCATGAGTGTTCTGTAGTTCCTCGAGTACAGATCCTTCACCTCTTTGGTTAGGTTTATTCCCAGGTATCTTATGGTTCTTGGTGCTATAGTAAATGGAATCGATTCTCTAATTTCCCTTTCTGTGTTTTCATTGTTAGTATACAATAAAGCCACTGATTTCTGTACATTGACTTTGTATCCTGCCACATTACTGAATTGCTGTATGAGTTCTAGTAGTTTGAGGGTGGAGTCTTTGGGGTTTTCCATATAAAGTATCATGTCATCTGTGAAGAGAGAGAGTGTGACTTCTTCATTGCCAATTTCGATACCTTTTATTTCTCTTTGTTGTCTGATTGCTGTTGCTAGGACTTCTAATACTATGTTGAACAAGAGTGGTGAGAGTGGGCATCCTTGTCATGTTCCTGATCTCAACGGGAAGGCTGTGAGCTTTTTCCCACTGAGGATGATATTTGCTGTGGGTCTTTCATAGATAGATTTTATGAAGTTCAGGAATGTTCCCTCTATCCCTATACTTTGAAGGGTTTTAATCAGGAACGGATGCTGGATTTTGTCTAATGCTTTTTCTGCATCAATTGAGAAGATCATGGGGTTCTTCTCTCTTCTCTTATTGATTTGTTCTGTTACACTGATTGATTTGTGAATGTTGAACCATCCTTGTAACCCAGGGATGAATTCCACCTGGTCATGGTGAATAATCTTTTTAACGTGCTGTTGGATCCTGTTTGCTAGGATCTTGTTGAGAATCTTAGCATCCATATTCATCAGTGATATTGGTCTGAAATTCTCCTTTTTGGTGTGGTCTTTGCCTGGTTTGGCGATCAGGGAAATGCCTGCTTCATAAAAAGAGTCTGGAAGTTTTCCTTCTGCTTCAATTTTTTGAAACAGCTTCAGGAGAATTGATGTTATTTCTTCTTTGAAAGTTTGGTAGAATTCTCCAGGGAATCCATCAGGTCCTGGGTTCTGGTTTTTTGGGAGGTTTTTGATCACTGCTTCAATCTCATTACAAGATATCAGTTTATTCCGGTGGTCAATTTCTTCCTGGTTCAATTTTGGGAGTTTATAGTTTCGTATGGAATCAGAAGAGACCCCGAATCACAAAGGAAATGTTGAAAAACAAAAATAAAACAGGCAGCATCACGTTACCTGATTTCAAGCTTTACTACAAAGTTGTGATCACCAAGACAGCATAAAAACAGACACATAGACCAGTGGAACAGAGTAGAGAGCCCAGATATGGGCCTTCAACTCTATGGTCAAATAATCTTTGACAAATCAGGAAATAATATACAGTGGAAAAAAGTCTCTTCAATAAATGGTGCTGGGAAAATTGGACAGCTATATATGGAAGAATGAAACTCGACCATTCTCTTACACCGTACACAAAGATAAACTCGAAATGGATAAAAGACCTCAATGTGAGACAGGAATCCATCAGAATCCTAGAGGAGAACATAGGCAGTAACTTCTTAGATATCAGCCATAGCAACTTCTTTCAAGATATGTCTCCAAAGGCAAAGGAAACAAAAACGAAAATGAATTTTGGGGACTTCATCAAGATCAAAAGCTTCTGCACAGCAAAGGAAATAGTCAACAAAACAAAAGGGCAACCCGCGGAATGGGAAAAGACATTTGCAAATGACAGTACAGACAAAAGGTTGATATCCAGGATCTATAAAGAACTTCTCAAACTAAAAAACACACAAAACAGATCATCATATCAAAAAATGGGCAGAAGATATGAACAGACACTTCTCCAATGAAGACATACAAATAGCTATCACACACATGAAAAACTATTCATCATCTCTAGCCATCAGGGAGATTCAAATTAAAACCACATTGAGATATCACCTTATATCAGTTAGAATGGCCAAAATTAGCAAGACAGGAAAAAACGTGTGTTGGAGAGGATGTGGAGAAAAGGGATCCCTCTTACACTGTTGGTGGGAATGCAAGTTGGTGCAGCCACATTGGAGAACAGTGTGGAGTGAAATTGACACATGTGTGCACCATGAAACCATTACCACAATCAAGATAACAAACATTTCCATCACTCCAACAGTTTTCTCATTTTGCTTTATAATCCATCTGTCCCTCTACCTCCTTCTCTAGGCGATCTCTGGCCTGCTTCTTACTACAGATTGATTTGATCTTCTAGAATTTCATATAAACCAACTCATTTGGTTTGTACTCCCCCCCCCCATTTTGTTGGTCTAGCTTTTACACAGAATGATTATTTTTGAGATTCACCCAGGTTTTTGCATATATAAAAGTATTTTTTTTTTTTTTTGCTGGGTGATAATCAGTTGTACCAATATATGTTAATTTGATTTGCCTGTTTGGCTGTTGAGTGCCATTTAGATTATTTCTAGTTGTTGGCTAGTACAAATAAAGCCACTATGAAAATCCTAATCTCTGTGTGGTCAGTTGCTTTCATTTCTCTTGAGTCAATACCTGGGAGTAAAATGCTCAGTCATAGACACATTTGAGTTTAGCTTTTTAAGAAATTTCCCAAATGCTTTCCAAAGTGGTTGTATCATTTTACCAAGGAGTAGTGATTCCAGTCTTCACCTTATTGCCAACACTTGCTATGGTCAATTTTTAACATTTTAGCTTTTCTAGTAGGTGTATATTTTCATCTCATTGTGGTTTTCGTCTTGGGTGTCAGAGTCCACTTGGAAATACTCCTGATTCAAACATGCATTCAAGGCAGATGGTTTTATTCTGTGCTAGAAGCACAATCTACTTATTACTTCCATGTTCTGTTTCAAACATAAACTGTCAACCTGGACTACACTCTGCTCTCCATTCTGCATATTCTACTCTTTTATGAAAAGATCTGCAAGTGTTTTATTTAAACACTTCTATCAGTTAAAGAAAAAGAAGAGCATGCACTTTTAAAAATTTTATATTTTAATGTCAAAATCTTTATATATTGATATTATTATTATACTATATATTATATTTGGTATAATATATAATCTTATTTAATATATAATAAGATACCTAGGAATAAACCTAACAAAAGAGGTAAAGGATCTATACTCTAGGAACTACAGGACACTTATGAAAGAAATCGAGGAAGACACAAAAAGATGGAAAAACTTTCCATGATCATGGATTGGAAAAATAAACATTGTTAAAATGTCTATCCTTTCCAGAGCAATTTATACTTCCAATGCCATCGCTATTAAAATACCATTGACATTTTTCAAAGAGCTGAAACAAAAAATCCTAAAATTTTTATGGAACAGGAAAAGACCTGAATCACCAAGTAAATGATGAAAAAGAAAAACAAAGCTGGGGGCCTCTTGTTGCCTGATTTCAAGCTTTATTACAAAGCTGTGATCACCAAAACAGCATGGTATTGGCACAGAAACAGACACATAGACCAATGGAACAGAATAGAGACTCCAGAAATGGATCCTCAACTCTATCGTCAACTAATCTTTGACAAATCATGAAAAAATCTTTAATGGAAAAATGACAGTATCTTCAGTAAGTGGTGCTGGGAAAATAAGACAGCTATATATAGAAGAGTGATAATGGACTATTACCTTACATCATACATAGGAAAATTCAAAATGGATGAAAGACCTCAATGTAAGACAGGAATCCATCAAAATCCTAAAGGAGAACATGGGTAGTAACCTCTTTGATATCAGCAACAGCAACCTCTTTCAAGACACATCTCTAAAGGCATATAAACAAAAGCAAAAATGAACTTTTGGGACTTCATCAAGATCAAAACCTTCTGCACAGCAAAGGAAACAGCCAACAAAACTAAGAGGCAGCCCACAGAATGGAAGAAGATGTTTGAAAATGACATTACAGATAAGGGGCTGATATCCAAAATCTATAAAGAACTTTTCAAACTCAACACTCAAAAAATTAATAACCCAGTCAAAAAATGGGCAGAAGACATGAACAGACATTTCTCCAAAGAAGACATACAAATGGCTAACAGACACATGAAGAAATGTTCAACATCACTAGCCATCAGGGAAATTCAAATCAAAACCACACTGAGATACCACCCTATACCAGTTAGAATGGCCAAAATTGACAGGGCAAGAAAAAACAAATGTTGAAGTTGTAGAGAAAGGGGAACCCTCTTACACTGTTGGTGGGAATGCTCTCCGGAAAACAGTATGGAAGTTCCTCAAGGTGTTAAGAATAAAGCTACCCTACAATCTGGCAATTGCACTACTGGTATATATACCAAAGATACATATGTAGTGAAAAGAAGGGCCACATGCACCCCAGTGCTCATAGCAGCAATGTCCACAATAGCCAAACTGTGGAAGGAGCTGAGATGCCCTTCAACAGATGAATGGATAAAGAAGATGTGGTCCATATATACCATGGAATATTATTCGGCCATTAGAAATGATGAATATGTACCATTTGCACTGACATGGATGGAACTGGAGGGGATTATGTTAAGTGAAGTAAGTCAAACTGAGAAAGACAATTGTCATATGGTTTCAGTCATATATGGAACATAAGCTTTAGCACGGAGGACCATCAAAAAAAGGGAGAGAAATCCAAAGCGGGAGAATCAGAGAGAGAGTTGAACCATGAGACTATGGACCCTGGGGAAACAATCTGAGGATTTCAAAGGGGAGGAAGGTGAGGGGAGGAGGTTACAGGGTGATGGATATTGAGGAGGGCAAGTGTTGTGATCAGCACTGTGTGTTATACTTAGCTAATAAGTGATTGAACACTAAATCAAAAACTAATTATGTACTGTACAGTGGCTAACCGAACATAATTTTAAAAATTTATGTATTTATGCTTTATGTTTAAAAATATTTATACATTCATAATATTAGTATATTATGTATTTGGTATATTACATAATCTAATTTAATATGTAATAGTATGATTCTAATATATAACTTGGCATGCTATATATAAAACATTAATTTATTATATTACAATACATATATATTTTACAGATTAATGTATATTATAAATTACAAACCTCATAAACTATGCCAACTTAATACTATAAATTATATTCATATCATATAGCTTAAGAAGCTATTATGTGTGATATTTAATGCAATTATATATTAATTTTATAACAATGAATTATAATTTATAATGTCCTCTACATAAATATTGCATAATATATAAATATAAACTGTTATATAACAGAAATATAACTATTTTATATTACAGGTAACATATTATATATAGTAAAATATTAAATATATTTAAATATCTATACTAGTTTTTATTTATAACCATGTAATTTATATTACATATAAATAGAAATTTAAAAATATGATACAGATGAAATAAACATTTTAAGTGCTTTGCTAATCATGATGATTTAACATAATCATTAATTAACATCTACAAGGACATAATAGTCACAATGAGTTTCTCTGTTTACAAGTGGATGTTGGGACGCCTGGGTGGCTCAGTTGGTTAAGCAGCTGCCTTCGGCTCAGGTCATGATCCCAGCGTCTTGGGATCGAGTCCCACATCGGGCTCCTTGCTCCGCAGGGAGCCTGCTTCTCCCTCTGCCTCTGTCTGCCATTCTGTCTGCCTGTGCTTGCTCTCTCTCTCTCTCTGATAAATAAAATCTTTAAAAAAAAAAAAAAAACAAGTGGATGTAAAGCTATCATTTCAACCACTCTTGTTACTTTCTGAGTTTTTGGTTTTTGTCAACTTTTGGTCACTTGTAATTAGACTGACAATGTTTCTTCCTCTTCATGTCTCTGACAGAGAGCCTGCATGTGTGTATGCCTGTGTGTGGGGCTGTGTACGTATGTGTGGAAGGTATTGTCAGCTATGCTGTTTTCTTATTTGCTTAAGCTGTTCTTATTAGAATTCTCTTCATTCTGCTTCTATGCAGAAAAACTTTGAAGTTACTTGTCCAATCACAAAATTTAGATTAGATAAAACGAGGTAATATAAACCATAAATCTGCTCATCTGAGCGTATCTGAACCCAAAAGGTGGCAAATCACAGAAAGCGACTGGCCTTCCCTCCTTTCTACCTAGCCATCTTTATACAAAGCGGGGCAACAGAGCCGCATCTCACCCAAGGGCCAGAAGAGGGCGCCAGAAGCTGCCCTATAGTCTACACTGTCCTAGTAGGCTTAATAGGCCAATTTGTATGTAAAAAAACTACCTCTGTGAGTCAGCCTGCGTGGTCATTGCTGGATTCAATCTTTACCTGTTTCTAAATCCATGCTCCTTCCCACTCAGCCTTCTCTGATCACCGAAGCTGAGATTCTCCCTTTACAGACATGTGGTGGCGGTTAGACTCTCTTGAGGGACGTTCCTACTCATGGCTTCATATATCTGCATGGGGATTTTCAGGTTTCGTAACCCTGTCACATACACTACCTCATTTGCTTTTTACAGTAATCCTCTCAGATTGCCAGATGTGAATTATGTCCATTTGATATACACGGACACTGAAACTCAGGGAACCTATTGACTTGCTGACCCCAGGCACATAACCACTCAGTAGCAGAGGCTGAAAAAACCCCCAGAACCCTGGCCTCCCAATTAAGGAGATTTCACAAAACCCTACCACCCAACTTCCATATGCATGCACCTTGAAGACATAGCTCTCTCATCACGTCCAAAGTGCTTTGATCAGCATTCCGTCAGCACTTTCTGTGCCTACATTCCTTTAGCAAGTAAATTACCAGATAGTTTAGCTGTTTCACATTTTGAAGTTATTATGATAACCTTAGTAAATATATATTTGTATATATTTTGCAATTAACATTCCAGTACGAAGAGGACCAGATACTCATAAGGTCCACAAACATTTCTAAGCACTGACAACAGATTGCTTAGTTTACTTGGCATGCCTCTCTTCTGAAAATAAAACTTTTAGGTTTTATCACGTTTCTTCACTTGACAGGTTACTTTACGATGTCTAAGGAAATAAAATACTAATAACAACTCTTTAAAAAAGATTATTCCATCTATTCACTTGACAGAGCTCGATCCCAGGACCCTGGGATCAGGACCCGAGCCGAAGGCAAGTCGAAGGCAGCCGCTTAACTGACTGAGCCACCGAGGCACCCCAACAACAGCTTTTTAAAAAAGATTTTACTTATTTACTTGCCAGGGAGAGGAAGAGAGAGAGAGAGACTGAGCAAGTGGGGGGAGTGGCAGGAAGAAGGAGAAGCAGGCTCCCTGCTAAACAAGGAGTTTGATGTTGAAATCATGACCTGAACCAAGGGCAGAGGCTTAACGGACTGAGCCACCCAGGCATCCCTAATAACAACTTTTGTGGAAACTTGGTTTTACCTTGTTCCTTCCTCTCTTAGAAGAGAAGGCACAAGCAGTAATGAATGTGTAATGTCTAGTGACAGTGGAGAACAAAATCAGTCGCCAAGAAGAGGCTGGACAAAAGCAATCAAGACTCTCATTTCAACTAAGATGTTGTCAGGGAGTCCAAGCAAACTAAGACGACTTCTCAGAAGACCAAAAATAAGAGAAGGATTCTAAATGTAGGTGTTTACCTATTCAAAGGGAAGGAAGGACAGGAAGATGCCTCCACAAACTTTCCAAATAGTTATAACAGGTTATATTTTTTACTAACCACATGACTAAAATACCACACTGTGTAAACATCTCACATTTCCCTCTGTCTGCAGCTTGTGACAGCGAGGGCCCTGGAGCTTCCCAGGAGCTTGCCCTTCTAACCCCAAGTGCTGCCATGGGATTTGTGCAAACGAAGGCTCTCCGTGAGTGTCTGTGGTGGGTTGGGGGCGCGGGCGGGTGAATGCAGTCTGATGCAGGGCAGTGTAAGGTGAGAACTTCACCCCCAGGACTGCTTGTCCAAACACCCTGGTGAACGAAGGGCAGAAGTAACGGCTGGGGGCTAGAACATGAATAAGTGGCAGGCTCTGTGCTAGACCCCGACACGCTTTATGCCATTCAGGTAACACTACCATGAGGTGGAGATCAGTGTTTGCCACCGCACAGAAGAGGAAATCCTTTCGGACAGGTGTAGTAACTTTCCTCACACTTAAGAACTTGCTAAAATTAGAACCCAGGTTAGTCGCATTTCCCACCACCCTTTCCTTCGCTGAGGTCAGCACTCCACTCTGCTCCCGCGGGGCTTCGTTAACACACCAAAGCAGGTAATTACCCGCGGCACCTGCCGAGCACCTGCGCGCTCCCGGCTGGCACCACACCAGCGCCCCCAGCAGGAGGCAACTCCTCGTTCACCCGGAGGCCACCAGGGTCCCCGCACAAACGGGGACCCCAGAGCCCACCTGCCTTTGCGCGCCACCCCGAGGACCCGAAAGCCCAGCCCCGCGTCTCACCCCAGGCGTCCGGCAGTGCGAGCAGCACCAGAACCGCCAGGAGGGCTCCTCGCGAACCGGAGAGAGGGGGCTCCGGCGGCCCGAGAGGCTGCAGGCTGCTCCGAGAAGACGCTGCCATCCTCCGCAGGACCTCGAGGAAGTAGGTGCGACCTCGAAGGCAAGCGCAGGGAGCGAGGCGAAGAGGTGAGACAACGCACTCCGCTCCCAGAGTCTAGGGAGTGCAGCGGGGAGGCCGGGACGGAAGCCTTTGACCGCAGCTTCCCCTTAATGGGCGAGGTCTTGTTTACTCCTCATTTGCATTGTTTCCAGCGAACCTGGCTCTCACCGACCACCTTAGAGACGCATCTACAGGAGCAAAACTTGGCGATGCTTCAGCTCCTTGATGCAGTCCGCGCGGAGGATGGGCGGCCCCGGCTAAAGGCGGTGATTCTCCCAGCCCGGCTTTCACACGCCCGGGCGTGGCTTTTCCCCTTTGCAAGAATCCGCGTGGGTAGGTCAGAGGACGAAATGCCAGCTCTCTGTGTTAGAGCCACAATTTTGGACAAATATGTGCAGTGTACGGGAAATATGAAGAACCATTTCCTTTATGTTGAATTGAGATATACCAAGCCATTGAAAAAACAATTTTTAAACAATGACTTAATCAGATTTGCATTTTTAAAATACAGTTGTCTATACTGCGGAGAGACTGGATTGGAATAAGGCAACAGGGAATGGGGCTGACCAGCCGGGAGGTTTTGCTATCATCCAGGTGAAATATGACCGTGGCCTTGACCAGAGATTAAGTGGGCAATTAAGACATCAGAGACAGAATCCACAAAACTTATTCATGCGTTGGATTTTGGTTACTCCCTTTCTTAACGTGAGTGGTGAGGAAAAGAAAGGAAGCAGCAGTGAGCCTCAGCATTCAAAATGAATGATGGTGCGATTTATTGATATAAAATGTGGGGGACAAATTTGGAGCAGGGAGTTAAGCATTCAAAGACCAGAGAAATGAGAGTGTGTGGTAGGCTGAATAATGGCCCCCGAACTCGTCCAGCTCCTAATTCCCAGCCCAGTGACTACATCATCTTCCGTTGCAAGAGTAGTTTTGCAGTTGTGATTGAATTAGGATTTTTAAAAGAGATTTTATTTATTTATTTGACAGAGATCACAGGTAGGCAGAGAAGCAGGCAGAGAGAGAGGAGGAAGCAGGCTCCCTTCTGAGCATAGAGCCTGATGTGGGGCTCCATCCCATGCGGGGCTTGATCCCAGGACCCTGGGATCATGACCTGAACCAAACGAAGGCAGAGGCTTTAACCCACTGAGCCACCCAGGCGCCCCTAGAATTTTGAGATGGGAGATGATCCTGGATTATCCCAGTAGGCAGTGTAATCACAGGGGGCCTTATGGAGGAGACAATAGATAGAGCAGGAGAAGGTTGTAACTGAAGGAGAAATTAGGACCTCGCTGCCATGAGCCAAGGAATTATATCCACCTCTACAAGCTAGAAGAGGCAAGGGACAGATTCTCCCCTGGAGCTTTCAGAATGAACCAGACCTGCCAAAACCTGTTTTAGCCTTGTAAGATTCATTTTGGACTTGTGACCTCCAGGCTTGGAACAGAATAAATCTGAATAATATTCCATTGTGTAAATATACCACATGAATGGATATTCTTTATCCATTCATCTGTTGAAGGGCTAACTGGCAATAATAATGATAATAATAATAAAAAGAATAAATCTTCATCGTTTCTGGCTACAAGGTAACTTGCTACAGTAGGAAACATATGAAAGAGAGAAGGTAACCTGACCAAGGGAGAGTGTCAAAGGCTCTTTTTTTCTTTTTTAACTGAGAAAGACTTGGGCTTGAGACAGACAGAGTTTTAGTGGGAGCTAGGGAGGCATAGGAACATTCTAGGAAAAGATTGGGAATATAGTTTGTGGATTATGAAACTGGACTTCCAGAAAAGCCAAAAAATAGGCCCTTTGGAAATGGGTGGAAGAGAGTCAAAATCTCAGGAACTGATGGTACTATTAAGTGAGAACATGTAGAATAAATGATTAAAAAATCAGGACAGAAGCATTTGCATGTGGTTCATGGTTTTTAATATTTTTGTGTATGGTGGACCCCTCTGCTTCTTTGGTCAAGCCTATGGACCCCTTCTCAGAATTAATTTTTCAATGTGTAAAATAGAGTACCTAGGATTACAAAGGAAACTGGTATACTGAAGTTTAGTTCTAGCCATGAACCTTTGGAGGTCTGCAGCCTCTAAGATAAGGACCCCAGATTTAAAAGTTAGATAAAACAAGAGTCCGTTGTTTGTAAAGTAAGAGTTGGAATGAGTTGTGTGGAGAGTGGAGTAATTGCAAATGTCACGTGCTGTATTGAGCGGAGGAAGGGAAGGAGTGGGAAAGTATAATAGCAGATATTTTGGTAAACATGTTAGCCCTTTAGCTAACATGCATAGCTATGATTCATGGCATAGCTATGATTCATGGTGGGGAAAAGATGCTCAAGGTAGAGAACTACTCTCCCTCTTCTCAGTGTGGCTTCCCTAATGGAGACCCCCATACACACAGTCCAGCAAATGTATACCACTGAGTGTGAATAGCCCAGCTCACACATTCTAGAATATGGTTTTACTTCATTTATCCCTGTACTCAAGTCTCAGCTCCTATCCTCACCAGTTGAATAAGGGGAATGCCCTAAAAGCTAGGTATGTTTCTCATTTTCCAGCAGTTTCCATGGGGCTCTCTCCCAACACTCTATTGCAAGAAATATTTATTTTGATCCTTGTCACATCTCCTCTTTAATTTATCCAATACCAAGCTCTCAAGAATCTGATACCATCCTTTTAAATGAGTCTCCACAGAGCAATGGAAGGAGATGCCAGAGCATAATAGGCTGAGCAAAAGGGAATAGAAGATCCAACTCCCCAGCCTCACATCACAGGCTATCAGAACACACACTCATTATCACTTTTTGCACGGATATCCTGACATTTGCTTTCTCCCCTCATTCCTTGAAATTCTAGTTTCCACCTCACAACAACCTTCTCTGCTCTTACCCCTGTCACAGTCCCCAGACTCACAGAAGTTAAGAAAATTACACAGGCTGGAGATGGGTATTTGGGTGAGTGACAGTGGGGGGGGGGAGAGTGGAGGTTGAGTTAAGTTATCCGATGATGTTTTCATCATCTGCTAAGAGAAGGAAGGAGAATAGAGATGAATGTAAGATGGAGTAGATGGCTTGAGGTGAACAAACAGATTAATTTAGAGGAATGAAAACAGTTCTGATTATGAATGAATAAAAGATACTGAACAGCATCCCAATTCTGGGTATGTATCCAAAAGGATTGAAAGCAATGTCATGAAGAGCTATTTGCACAACACTGTTCATAGCAGCATTTTGCACAAGAGCTGGAAAGTGCAAACAGTCCACATATCCATTGATAGATGAGTGAACTGAATGTGGTCTATACATACAGTAAAGTATTATCCAGCCTGAAAAAAAAAAAATTCTTCCACAGGCTTCAGTATGAAGAAACCTTGAGGACATTAGGCTAAGTGGTATAAACCAGTCACAGAAGGACACTGTATGATTCCACATATATGAGCTATTTAAAGTAGTCAAGTTCATAGAGACAGGAAGTAGAATGGCGGCTGCTGGTTGAGGGCTGGAGGGAGTGGGGAATGTAGAGTTAGTGTTTAATGGATATAGCATTTCAACTTTTTAAGATGAAAAAGTTCTGGAAATCTGTTGGACAACAATGTGAATATACCTAACGCTTTTGAATTGTACACTTAACCATTTTTTAAGATGGTAAATTTTATGTTCTGTATATATTTTAAAAACTCAAAGATGCCAAACAGAATAGTCTAGGAGAAGATGGTGAGAGAAATTTATGGTAGCCAGTGAGCAAGATTTTATTTTCTCAATAGTATAAATGGTAGACCAAGGAAAATTGGCATTTGGATTTTGACAGTGGTGGAGAAGGGCTGGGAAAAGGTGTTGGGTGGACAGATAGAAAAGAAAAACTTGGTGATGAGGGAACTGAGTTTGTGGGTTGAGAACTGGCTGAAACAACGAAGTGGTGAGATCCAGAATGCATAAATGTTAAATGAGGAACTCTAAAACCCCTCACTAAATGGAACTGAAATAAAAACATAGAAGTTAAAACCCTAAGAATTCATGCACTGTAGCAGAAAAAAATCACATAAGGCAAGTGTTTTGTTAAGAGATAAAATTTATTTGAGTCACTGCTATACAGATTTTTAAAGGAACCAAAGCTCTGATAGAACTGCCAAAGAAGTCTCCAAAGCCTGCATCTGTACACCAAAACTGTACAATTAAAACTTGACTCTCATAATGGAAAAAAATGTGCAAATTATAATTACTGATTAGGGAAAAGGCAATGTATATATTGTGGGGGGAAAAAACCTGTCAAACCAAGTGGAAATGAAAGAGAAATATTCAGCCATATGAGAGCAAGATGCTATGATTAAAATAAAATTAGACTTCTCAACGAAAGTATTTCATAACAACATGAAATATTCTCTACTTGGCTTAAATGATTAAAACCACACTACAACCAGAAGTGTGTGATAACAGTAAGTATACTGATTGCATAAGAAGAGTGGAGATAGAGGACAGCTTTCTAGCGCCTTCCTTAAAATGGTGTTATTTTGGAGTTACGGGTTTATAGCTATAGCCTGATGTCAGGCATATTGTGGGTGAGGCTTCAGAAAGTCCTTGAAGAGCATGTGGCGGTGAAACTGGGCTCCCATCTTTACTATCAAGTGAACTTTCTTTATTCTGCTTGAGAATAACTGCATTTGGGAAATTATAGTTATGAAGTCATTTCACTGATGCTGAGGCCATACGCCTAGACTTGCTGAGATGAAAACGGTTTCTTCCCAACCAATGTTCCAAACAAGAAGGCACACTGAAAGAGAGAGTTTCTGTTCAGGAGGCAGCACGAAGGGCAGGGGTGTAACTCAAAGTTTAAATAATGACAGTGTTCACCTTCTCTATGTACCAACTCTAAGTGCCATAACCAATAGAGCATTGAGCCTCTTAGAAGATATATTTTTTTAAGGAGGCCCCTTTCTTCAGATAACATGATCTGAAGCAAATAATAAAGTTTATATTGATAAATACAAAGAATAATAAATGAGGGAGAAATCGAAGCAAGAGTTGCATTCTAACTCGTGCATTCATTCAACAAGTATTTAAGTACTAGCATTATTTTGGACGCCCCCGTGGTTTGGGTTTATCCATCACTCTGGCCTGGTCTCCCCTGTTCTCTTTTGTTTTTCTATAACTCCCCAGCACCAGGCGATCTTTTCTTCCTCAGCAACCACAGCAGTTTTTCTGTATCTTGTTTGTGGTAATTATTCTTACACTATGACATGTAGTGTCTTTTTTTCTGTATCAAATTAAGTTCCAGGAGGACAGAGGTGGTATCTTTATACTTTATAGACTATGTAAGAGAAAGCAGTTTGAAGACAGATTTGAGCTTGAATTCAAACCTTTGACTATTACTGATTCTGACACTGTGGCCAATAGGTTAGCTTTGGTTCTCATCTTGGATGTCATATGCTCACCTTGGGCTAATTCCTTTCACTGCGGTAATGAGGGCCGACGCAAGGCAGGAGGGAGGCTCAGCACAATGCCTGGGCATGGCAGACCTCCAAATGCTCACCACCACTCCTCCTGGGGACATCAGGGGACCCTTCATGTTGTCAGTCCTGTTTTCTATACTCCTCATCATTCAGTTTTCAACCCCCATGGTGACTCTTTAGTGCCCTCTCCTTTCTCCTTAAATCCCTACCATCTCCTTTCCCAATCTTCCTTTCAGGTGACTGTTTTGCTTTCTAGACACTGAGCAAACAGGGTGGTCAGAAGAGAACCTTCTTCACATGCCTTTGCCATAACGGCTTCCCCCTGCCTTTGTCTATGCCCGCATCTTCTGCCTTCTCTCCTGTTAGGGAGGCCACACTCTGATCTAAGCTCTGCCTCTCCAGCTGGAGCATTTGATCCCCTCCGTTCTTGCCTACCCAGATGTTGCTCCAGCAATTCTTCCTTTTCCTTCCTGTCATCATTCCTCACTTCCTAGTAGATCATTCTCATCAGCGTATGGAAATGGTGGCCTGACTGCGGATTCTCCATTTTTAATGGATAGTTCTTTTGACCTTACTTGTTAGTCTTGCCATCTGTTCCCTTTTCCATACCTCTTTGTAGAAAACCTCCTTGAAAGAGGAGTCTATAGTTGAGATCGCTAATTTATCTCCTTTCATTCTCTCTTAAGCTGACTTCAATCAGGAGTTTGCCTCCTTACTATTCACCGGAATCATTCTTGTCAAGTTCACCAACAAATCCTGAGCTGCTAAACACAGTGGTCAGTGTTCACTACTGCTCTTGGTCCATCAGCAGCATTTGACAGAGTTGATCACTCCCACCTCCTTAAACGTCATCCTTCACATGACTTCTACCACACCATACTCTTGGATGCTTCCCCTATATCAGAGCCTGCTTCTTCACCCCTTGGTTGGTTCCTTCTCAGACTCTCATGTCTTCTGATGTGGAAGGACCCAAGGCCTGGCACATGGACCTTTTCCCTAACCCTTCTCATCCTCTTGTTCATCTTATTTGATCTCATTATTACATGCATCCATATGCTGACAAAGCCCATATCTATGTCCTAAGATCCATTCTCTGAAATAGACTTGTATACCCAACTACCTTCTTGATACTTCTCCTTGGATAGCTATTAGATATCTCATTTCTAACATCTCCAAAGTGAAACTTGTTTTTTTCTCCCTAATCTTGCCTTTTCACATTGTCAGTCATCATAATTAATCATGATTCTATCCTTCCGGTCAGCAGACCAAAAAACCCTGCCATCATTACTGCTTCCTGCCTTACGACTGTCAGCAAACCTCCTGTCACTACCTTAAAGATACATGCAGAAACTGACCTCTTCTCATCAGCCTACTTGTGGCTACTCACAACTTCTTACCTAGATTATTGTGATCAAGTCTTCATTGGCTCCTGAGGTTCCACCTTGGGTTTCCTACACTCAGTTCTTTACACAGCAGTTAAGGTGATCATTCTCCTCTCTGCCTAAAACCATCCTTTGGTTTCCATCTCAGAATACACACCAAGCTCATTATAATGACCTAGCATACTCTATATGATGAACCTTGTTCTCCTCCTCCCTTTACCTCTCTGCTTTTATCCCTGCCCCTCTCTCCCTTGGTCAGTCCATACTAGGCCATACTGGTCTCCTTGCTGTGCCTCGAACACAACAGGCGCACACCACCTTATGGTCTCTGCACCTGCTGTTCTTTCTTTCTGGGCTGTTCTTCCACTACCAGTAAGGCTAACTCCTTCCTTCATCCTAGTCTTTGCTCAAATGCCATTTTATTAGTGAAGGCTTCTCTCCCAACTTCTCTAGCTCCTCCTGCTTTATTTCTCTTCAAAACACGTATCATCTTTTTAATTTTATTCTTAATTATTATGATAGGTATTTACTATTTGCTGAATGGATGAATGAATTAAAAAAACAGGGACATTAATTGGCACTATGAAGTAGATAAGTTAATAATCTCTGTGCATGATTACCAAAGATGTGTGGAACAGAACCATATATATTTAACACTATGAAAATTAGTAAATATAAATTGGAGACATTTTGACATAAAAATGAATAAAAATACTTCAACTTCATTAGATACCAATTTGTCTTCTGATTAGCTTGCTGGGTTGTATGGATCAATAGAGTATACTTCTCGTGTTTCTAAATGAAGATCTCCTTCTTTAGGGATTCGATTTGTATAATAATTGCTGGATGGAAAAAGAAAAAAAGTAAACTCTTTACTTATTGGCCATGATCACTACAAATAGGTCACAGTTGTTTGTTTTCCATAATTCCTATCACATGATAACTAAATACTTCTCATGAATAATTCATTTTGTTATCATGTAAGATAATTACTATAACCCCTATTATTTGGAAAGGCCCATAAAAATAATTTACTAGGATGCCAAGTGTCCAAGTCAGAAGCTGATACTAGGTAGCTTTACCTCAGATCCAAGACCTTCAGGGATTTAGAACCATGAGCCTCAGCTTGAAAAATAAATCAAAAAGAAGCTTTTGTTTTAGGATATGACTACAAACTTACCTTTTGGGGGACATAGTCTTCCAATCTGATTTAAAGGAAAGTTTTTATATTTGATGTTAAATTCAGAATCCTTACTTAGACTGATAGCACTAAAAGCTTGAACTAGTTTTTAAGAGGACAATTTTACTTTTACTCCTTGAAAGCCCACAAGCTTTACTGTGCTTCTAAAACCACTTAGCCAAAATGAGCAAGAGAAAATAAAATGCAATTACACTATTATGTAGAACTCTGAAATAAGGTATTACAAAATTACTGAAGAAGAAAGATTTCTGCTAAGGGTACTTAGAGTATGTTGCTCATATATATTTAAAAGGTCAGCTTATAGGTAGGTTATAAGCAGTGTGCATTAAGAGTGGTGTCTCCCAAATGTTTGGGTGGCTTTTAGACATATATTGTTACTTAGACAAATTTTTCAGTGACTCTCATCTCATTTATAGAGAGTATTTAAGGCGGCTCAAGTATCTATATCAACTATCAGAAAACAAATTGAAATCAGTTACAAACTGGAAATAAAATGAGTAAGTAAAGCTTAGGAATGTACCTTAACATACATGTTTAGTTTGTATCAATGGAGGCAATTAAATATAGTACTTGATATAATCCTATTTGTAAACTTAATAATCTGCCAAGAACATCAAATTATTTGAGCTCCTAGGCATTCCTAAAGTTTGCCAGTTTCCTACATGTGTATGCCTTTGACAACAAACTTAGTAGCATAAAGGAAAGAGATAGAGACCACATTTTCTATTTATTTAAATTTTTAGTAACTTAGCTAAAATTATCTTCTGACTTCCTGTGAGGAAACCCATGTAAATGGCATCCCTTTTTTCTTAAGACCCTCTTCTTCCTTGAATTCTATGAAAATCCTCCTTCTGAATTCTCCTCCTACCTCTGACTATTCCTTCCCTCTCCTCTCTTTTAAGCATTACTGTCCTTCTGAGAACTGTTCTCATCCCTATTTTTACCTTTTTTGTTTCTTGGTCCCAAGGCTTCAAATGTGAGTTAAATATTGCCTACCTGAGCCCAGGCTCCCCTCCTGAGTCCTACATCATGGGTGCCCCAAAGTAAGAGGGCAGAACTGAACTCATCTTTCTCTACAAAACTGTCCCTCTCCTCTTTTTGGTGTACCACCGGCTCCACTCCACACAAGTCATTCCACTCTTCTTAATAGGGACGATACCTCTTGATCCCCATCACTGCTGCTTTGTTGAAAGCGCAGTCCTGCCCCTCCTCTTGAAAATACCTATCTAGACATATTATTACTTTGCTTAAGATCCTACAGGACAAACACCAACTCCTTGTCGTGGCATACAAGGTTTTGATGATCTAGCTCCTACCCATCTTTCTAGATTCCCCAGTGACTGTTAAATGAAACATTAGTTCCATGGGATGTGAATGCATTATAGGAGAAAAAGAGTTCTGTGGTCCAATTAGCTTGGGGAACTCTGGTTTAAAAATAAAACCAAACATCTTTCTTTATTGTAGGACTTTAAATACACTCTTGGTCACTGTGAATCTTCATTAGAAAAATACTGCATGTAGTACTTCCCAATCTTATTTGCTCACAAAACACCCTTTTTTCCTGAAGTCTTTCACAAAACGAGGGTTATATGGTACATCTTTTTGTCAACACTACAGTCTAAAGCATATTATGAGTGTAGACCCTTCTAAGACCATTGTATTACAAGAACTACATAAGCAATCTGATGTAACTGTGATGGCCCTGTGAATTGAGGTGCCCAGGTCTGGCGGGCTTAGAACAAACCCCTCAGGTTCACAGGTGTCATCATTACATAGTTTCAATGTAACCCCTTCCTGTATAATGTCTACACCAGGTGTTTTACAACTGTGAACAATGTGCCAGATGGCACTGATGGCACAAGCCAGGTGACCTGGCATGTTAAAGTAATTTTGCTGGCATTTATGGGTGACCTGTTTGGGGTGAGATGACTTGGTCACCTCCCACTGGAAGTTACCTGAGACTTGGTAAAACTTCACCTAATCATCTCCCTAACACTAGCTTGTATAGAGAGATTCAAGAACCTGCACATACAGAACATTCCCAGGTTGATTCCTGATGGTCTCATTTGCTAAAATGGCATCCTTTGCACTTATCAGAATGTTCTGACACAGGATTTATGGGTCGGAAGGGTCTTTTATGCCATCCCTACACCCAAATCTCTACCACCCTCTCCTACAGTCACCATCATATACAATTACATCAAATTGCTTACATAGTTCCTATAATACCTGATGGAAAGACAAGCCTTTGGGTCTTCACTAAAACTGCTCCTTCCACTTGGAATACTTTTTTCTCCTTGTCCACAGTATCTTGAAGCTTGCTTGAGATATTTCCTTCACTACAGAAGTTTTTTTCTGATCAAAATTCCCCATTACTTGAGCACTTGCTTTGTGTACCCACCAAATACCACATGACCTACTATGGCAATATTACTTTGTATATTAAAATGTTTAAAAAATTAATGTTTGGGGCACCTGGGTGGCTCAATCTTTAAGTGTCTGCCTTTGGCTTGGGTCATGATCCCGAGGTCCTGGGATCGAGCCCCATGTCAGGGTTCCTGCTCAGTGAGGAGCCTGTGTCTCTCTCTTCCTCTGCCCCTCCCCTCCTTGTGGGGGGTGTGTGTGTGTGTAAAATAAGTAAATAAAATAAAATAAATAAATAATTTTAAAAATGAATGTTAAAAATAGAAATATATATCTTATTTCTGCATAATAAAACACAATATAACAAAGCATAGAAACCTAGTAATATACTTAAGTAGTCATGAAAACAACAACCAAGTGAGAGAAAAGATTATTTCAAAAATAGAAAGGCCTCAGATGTTTCTGAATGGAACACATTACAGAAAAGATGTCAGTTTTGCACAGACTAATCTATAGACTTAAATGCAATCACAACATATGTTTTTTGGAAATGCCAAATGATTTTAAAAGATAACCTGGTTAGAACAAACAGAAGAGAATAGAAAGGAAAATCCTAAACAATTACAGCAAAGGAATTCTTGACCTACTATATAGTATGACTGTAGAAAGCTATATTAATTGAACATAAAGTAATTTGTGATGAAAGGAGAAATCAGTACAGCAGGAAGAGAAGTCCAGAAACACAACATATCAAAATATATTGATTATTTGACATATGGTCAAATTAGGACAAACTTCTTAGAAAGTCATTTGGCAATATTGATTAGGCATCTTAAATGCTCATACTCTTACCCTTAGTAATTCTAGAAATGGTACAGAAATAAGTAGATATAGAAAAAAAGTTTATTCAACGGTGTTTCTTGTACCTTTATTATCAAAATTAATGTGGAAGCAACCCATAATTTTCATGATACAGAAATACATAGAACAATATACTATTATATAACTAAAAAGAAAACATAAAGATATAAAAGATGAAGCCAAATTTTAAAAAATCAAAGCAGGGGACTGTCATTTCAAAATTCCAGTCAAAAAGAGAAAAAAGATAAAGAATATTTAAGATCAGATAAGAATATGCCAAAACACTTGCAGTTGTTACCACTGGGATTTTTAAGTTTTCAATTTTCTAGATTTTTAAAATATATGTCATCCAAATAAACATCATTCAAAAAAAATAAGTGCTTAATATTTTTAAAGTTCTCACAGAGGGGGCTTCCTTCTATATGGCACAATACTTCTTACTCTACACTATAACGTTCATGTTATATGACTTGTACTTCTGAGTTTAGTTTCAGGCAAGTAACCAAACCTTTTGTGCCCTTTGGTCAAGCATGCATCGAACTTACCGTTCTCTGTATTTTAATATTGTGCATAAGGTGACACCAATCAAGAATACAAGAAGTACTGAACCTGCAGAAAGACCTAGAAATCAAAACAGCAAGAATCAAATGCCAGAAAATTGGGCCCTATATTCCTTTGAAGTGATTGTGGGGCTATTGCCAATGGTGGGGAAATTGTTATGGGACTTTATCCTTATCCTTTGTTAGCCATATAAATGTTACATTCCTCAATAATCATACTTGGGCTTAAGTTTTTTCTGATTCAGTCCAGTCCACATTTAATCTAAAGCACCAAGCATTTGATCACAGGGGCTGCAGTCAAATTTCTCTTGAGCTTTTCTTTCCCTTTCAGTTTTATTAATAATATTCTCATTACTGGGGTGATAGTAGGAGCTCAGGACACAAGGATCCCACGACTTGGCATAACAACATTTAACTCTCAGCTGGAAAATATATTTTGTTGCAGAATAAGATAGCTTATTTGATAGTACCAAATCATGCAAAAGACCAAAAGTTAACATAAACTCAATTGAAAAGCTAGAAGTAAAAAAGAAAAAAGAAAAACTGGAAGTAGCTGGCTTTTTAAATAATTTATTCAACTCTATCCAAAAGTGTCTGTCTGTAATATGAAGAGAGCCTTAGATATAAATATTAAAAGAGCCTTCATATTAAAAGAGCCTTAAGATAACAAAATGATAATTTCTTAGGAGTTAAAGTGAAAAGGAAAAATAAGAGACAGGATATAAGGCCTCAAATTTGATATATATGTTTTTTATAAAACATCATTAGAAAATTAATTCAAATATTTAAGAAAACTTACCACTAAGAAGAGGAGCAAGTGAGGCTAAGGAGAACGCAAAATCACAAAAATATTAGTCTAGTTGCATATTTCAGTGCAGCCCAAAGTCCCACGGTAATATCCCTAAAGACAACACTCAGCTTCTTTCTCTCAGAATCTCCTTAAAAAGATGTATTGAGGCCCTGGATTGCATGCACTTTTCCTTCATTCTATTATGTAACAATTCACTGGACATTTAAAAAAAATAACACTGTTAAGTTGGGGTAGTTCAGGAATGAAAAACGCCAATACACGCAACTTTACAATCAGAGATTTCTCAGGTTAGAATGCAAGTAGTAACTGTTACAGCAGGTTGTTCACCATATTTTTTGGAGGTCCCTGTCAAATTGGTAAGTACTTATAAATAATCAAGTTTCAGCAATGGAAATCTCAGCAATGACCCCCTTCCAAATGTAAGATTAATAGCGCGGCACCTCGTGAGTTAGTACTCCTCTCTATTTTCTTTTTTTATTTCCCCAATCCTCAGAAAGTTTTGCTTTTTCTAGAATAAACCACTAACTTCAAATGAGTCCATTACTGTAGCACTCGTCACAGACCCACATCAGTTTAAAACCTAACACTGACAGATACTCCTAGCTCTCTTCTCTCCAGGGAGACAAGTATGAGCAGGGAAGACTTTCGCAGTTACCTGGTGATTTGCAGACAGCCAGGGGTGGGTTCCATCCCTGATCGTCCTGACACTGGCTCTGGGGACTGCCTTCCAGGGTATACCCCTCTTCACACTCCAGAGTGACGACTGCACCATACTGATACATTTTCCCAGGCTCCAGACCCTTCTGGATTCCATTCATATACTCTGGGGAGCTACAGTTTACCTCTGAAATGAAAGGAAGCAAATTGAAGCCGGGCCATATTTTAGCCTTTTCTCAAGGAAGTAGATACTTCCCTGAATGGAAAGGCTTAGGAAACCAATTTGGTTCATTCTCAGTAAGGAAAGCCTCGCTGTGATAACACAAAAGGACATTCTAGGCAGATTCCTTCTGTGACAACCGTCCATCTCAATTAGCTCTAGGTAATTTAAGCCAGACTTTCCTTCTCTGTGCTTTAGTTTCTAAACTAACAGTGTCGGATAATTTTAACAGCCTCTTAGAGAGTGGGTTATATTAAGAATTCTGAATGACTGTCTCATCTGCTCTACTATAACTATCCATAGATGAACGTACTTCCTCATTTATTTCTTTCGTCTCGAAGCACAGGAGGCAATAGTGGGAGGTTTTTCGATTTGAATCATGACTCTAGGATGTCCCCCACTGTGTGACTTTGGGTAGGTTACGGATCTCTCCGTGCTACAGAGACCTCATCTGTCATATAGGAATAATAACGGCACCAACTTCATCTGGTTCTCAAGAAGATTAATGAGACAATGCATGTAAAATATGTACTGATTTTGGCTTTTGGTAAAAAGTGCTTGATGAATATTGGATATTAACTTGCTACCCCTATTTCATAGGCACTATGTTAAAGAAAATGAAATTCTGAAGCCTTTATTAAAAAAAATACCCATAATTCCACCACCACTTAGAGAAAATACACTGACAAGATCATTGTGCTTTTTATCAGTATTTTGTCAAATGCACACTTAATGTAACTACAGCCACAGGTAAATTCAACCTGCATTTTAGTTGTTTAATTTGTATAAGTACTTCATTTTTCTATATTTAAAGGGCTACGTAAGTGATCACTCCTCAGATAAGCTACACCCCAAGTCATTTTTTCTTATTTTGTGGTAGACTAATTAATGTATTCATCTAATTGAATCAATCCAATTAAATGCATTTAATTAAAGGATCCAATTAGTACATTTATTTGGCTCTTTTAAGTTGAAAGTACCTAACTCACTATCTATTTGGGAGAAACTTGATTTAAAAACAGGAGAATAATAGACACCACACCTTTACAATAAGGGGCAGATTGGCTCCAGGTTCCCTCATGTGTGCAAAGAAGGAGTGCCTCTCCCACAAGCAGGTAGCCTTGGTCACAGCTGTACAGGACTGACATTCCAGGAGAGAATCGAGCTATATCTCCACCAGTATGATTTCCATTGGGTATCTTAAGTGGAGGCTGACATCCTAAGAAAGCTTAGACATCAATAAAAAAGGATCTTTAATTTAGCACAGAGGAACATATAACCAACACTATCTGTGGGTGATAGCAATACTGAAAGAAGGTAGGAAACAAGCTAACTAATTGGTATCCAGAAATACTCATTCCACACAAATTTGCATTGCCTCCATATTTCGTATGGGAGCTGAAGAACAATGTCAAAAGTAACATAATGAAATGTCAATGGCCGTGGCCCACGATTGTAATCTATCAGCTAATAGTATTTTTTTCTTTTCTCTTAAGATAGCAAAGAGTCTGTGGTTTAAGGGTCTCACACTCCAATGCCTTCAAGAACCAGAAAGTGAAGCCACCAAATATGACAAACCAGAGACCATCCGTCCTAAAAATGGCTGCCATTGCCTGGTTCAAGATATAGGTGTCTTGCAGGAAAACAAAGGGGGTCCCTCGCTGTATTACATATTCACTGTTTATCTTGAGCTATGCAGATTCACTTCAGATGGGCTTCACTTAGGGTGAGGTGGGTTTGACTTAGGATGAGACTACTGTGCCAGCCAAAGAAAGCCATTCTGGTAAGCTGAATTCAGTTCTTGGGGCACCAGTTGGCAGCCTCTGTTATAGATAGTTACCGACAAGAATAAAACTGCCAAATGATAAGTAAAATGACAAGAAAGACAAATCGATGGGTTTGAAGGCCAACATTCCCCTCTGAAAACCCAAAGCTCTCTTTTTGACTGGTTTCACAGCCTTAAATATCCAATTATCAAGCAATATTATTGCCAAACACTTGCCCTCCCAAAAGTATGGTTTTTTTTTTAACTTCTAAATTAGTAAAAAGAATAAATATTAGAGACTCCATAAATTTGGAAGTTAACCATTATCTTCTCAAGTACTTTTGCTCAACACTCCTAGAAAGGGAAAGGAAAATAAAATCAGATGAGTGGACAAGGAAGGTATCTTGTAAAACAATGTGATTGCCTTTTACATGTTTTCTGTAGTTTGAATGGTCAATGCAGATTCAAAGCCCTTTTTCTTCATTCTGGGCAACACCCCATATTATATTCCTTAGAGTATCTTACCTTTTTTTTTTTTTTTTAAATTTATTTATTTATTTGACAGAGAGAGGGAGGGAGCACAAGCAGGGGGAGTGGCAGGCAGAGGGAGAAGGAGAAGCAGGCTCCCCGCAGAACAGGAGAAACCCAATGTGGGACTTGAACCCAGGACCCTGGGATCATGACCTGAGCTGAAGGCAGTTGCTTAACCAACTGAGCCACCCAGATGCCCTATCTTACCCTTTTTGATACAAGTCGGTACACCTGGCACCCATTTGTTATTGGTATGACATTTAATCACGTGACTGCCGTTCATGATGAAGCCAGGATTGCAGGCGACATATATTGTATCATTGTGGGAATATGAAGAACGAGTTTTGTTGAGCTGGTACCCATGTTTGACTTCTGGGCTAGGGCAGTGAATTACAGGAGGAGATTTTAAGCACTTTGGGAGAGGTTCAGTCCAAGATCCATGTCCATCAGAATCACTTAGGCATCGTATATTTTTCTCTCCCAAAAGAGAGAATCCTTGGTCACATTCATAAGAGACTTCATTTCCATATAGAAAGGGTTCTGCCATCACGCCCCTGGGCCTTCCATTGTCAATCGTGGGTGGAGGCTGACAGTGAATTACTGCAGAAGAGATTTAGGAAATTCTGCTTCAGCTAGCACACCAAGGTGGACAGTCTTCAGTCAGGCAAAAAAGAAACTAAGCAACTGCACGTATGACACGTAACCATACAATAATTTAGATTTTTTGAACCCAGATGATGCTTCATTTAAAACAGTGTTATTAAATTCTCTATGTGAGTAATACATATTCATTTCAAATAAATTCAGAAAACAAAGTATTAAGAAAGGAATAAATGTAGCTATGTTCCCATAAACTAGAAATATAGGCCATATATATAATTTTTTTTTCTTAAATCTTGAGCAGATGAATGGCAAATACTCAGTTCCTACTTGGTGACTTTTTTCCCCCAATGCCAGTGCTGACCAAACACAGAAAAATTTTTCTTATCTTTTGTACAATGAAATAGAATACATACATTATTGAGGTAGTTATAAGGCTAGTTCTTCAGTGATCTTCCCTCTCTAACTCCCTACTGTCCCACCAATAATTTTTTTCTAACTTACCTTTACAAAGTGGAATCTTTTGGAACCAAACCCTATTCTCAGCATCTTGACACTTCTGATAAGTATGTCCAGTCAACTGGTACCTAGAGAGAGATTATAATGCATTTCTTCTTCCCAGCATCACATCTCTATAACCTAGCTTCCTCAAACCACAGATACAGGGGCTCTTCTAAATAAGAGCTTTGGCAGACAAGAGCTAAAACTCTTGATCCTTCAAGCAAGAAGACTACTTTAGGCACAGAGTTTTCCACAGCAAAGCCATTTCCACATCAAGAAAGGACAGAAGAGAAAGATGTTAGTTAGACCTTTGGAACCCCACATTCTCTGTGAGTGTGATAATGAGGGATGTCTAGAGGGAGTCATCAAGACAAGTTGAGGACAGAATTAATGCGCGAAATGAGGTGGAGATCCCTTTTCAGAATGGACCATCTCATACTCACCCATCTTGACAGGATGTATTAACTGGTATCACATGTGAATGAATGGGAGGCTCTTGAAAATCTTCTCTCACAGGTTGACATGGTGCTTCTAGAAGAGCAAAGTTTGAATTATTTATGCATGCCTGATATCACATAGAAAAGCAACTCTGCAACTGAAAGTACCTTCACACCGAGGGGGAGAAGGACTCCAATTTCCTGAAGGCATACAGTGAATGGATTTGTTTCCCACAAGCAAGTAGCCAGGGTCACAGGTGTAGTCTACAGCCATCCCAGAGACAAAGAGGACCCTATTTCCACCTGTATGCCGACCATGATGGAGCCCAACAGGTGGCTGGCAGCCTGAAGAGAAAACTCCCCACGTAAATACCAACAACAGCAACAAAAGGAATTTATACTCAAGAACATTAAGTATACAACATCTGACAGCAGACAATCTGCATCTTTTAAACCGAAGACTATGAAGCTTTAATTACCAAATGTTTTCTGCTCTTTTGCAGGAACCAGGCACCTTTAAAAAGGTCCTCTCGAAAACCAAGAAACAGACTCTTAACTATAGAGAACAAACTGATGGTTGCCAGAGGAGAGGTGGGTGGGAGAATGGGTGAAATACATGATGGGGATTAAGAAGGGCACTTGTGATGAGCACTGGGTGTCGTATGGAAATTTTGAGTCACTAATATTATACTATATGTTAACTAACTGGAATTTAAATAAAAACTTGAAATATAATAATAATTTTAAAAAAGGTCCTCTCATTATCTACCCTGAATAGATCCCTGATCAAGGGGGCATTTACATGAAGAACATATAAAAACCACATAGGACATTGATCACAGAATGGAAGAAATGGTATAATAATCTGTGTACCTTGCCTTTTTCTATGACTCTAGTTTTGGGATGGAGCTAATAAATAAGAATAAAGGAGTAAATACCTCATTTTCCCCTTTGGGTCTTTACCTTTTTCACAAACTGGTATTTTAGGATCCCAGGTGCCATCAGCTTTGCAACGAATCTGACTGCTGCCCTTCAGAGTAAATCCATGATGACACTTGAATGTCACACTGTCATTATAGAAGTATGGGGCTTCCTTCCCAGATGTCTTATATCCATTTTCCACCTGGGCAGGTACACACTGAACAGCAGGGAGGGAAAGTTTGCAGACAGGAGCAGAGCCACTCCAGATACCCGTCTCTTGGTCATTGCTTGTACAATGGATGGTACTCTCCCCAATGAGGTTGAATTCCACTCCACTCTCTGGCCCACGGTTGCATGTGTAGGTGACTGTGGTTCCGTATGGAACATATTCTGAGGAACTTCCTGTGTGTGTCCCATCAGAGATGGCAGGAGGCGGTGGGCAGGTGATTTCTGGAGAGATGAAAATTTACTGTAGAATTCTGCTCCAGTATTACACACCAACGAGAAGAGACAGAGACATCAAAGAAGAGAAATGGAGACACCAAAGAAGAGAAATGGAGACACCAAAGAAGAGAAATAGAGACACCAAAGAAGAAAAATGAAGCTGGTTACGAACCTGTAGTTATCAGGTTTCCTGGAGGATATGGATGAGTTCTGATGATAGGAGTTACATCAAAGCTCATTATGTATATAAAACTTGATTTAAACAGATATCATAGCAAAGATTTTTATAATGGAAATCTTGTTACAAGTGAACACTTGCCCAGCGATGGGTATGAAGTGGGGCATGGACTGCATGGAGCACTGCATGTTATACGCAAACAATGAATCATGGAACACTACATCAAAAACTAATGACGTACTGTATGGTGACTAATGTAACACAATAAAAAATAAATAAATAAAAAATAAAGGGAAAAACCAAGTAGATAATAATTTCAAAAAAATAAAAGTTAACATGTTCATCAGTATCATGTTGTGAGGCAGTGAAGTCCAGTAGTAAATTGGTAATTAAAATCATTGTTTTTAAAAGAACCAATAAGTGAATAAAAGGCATGGGGGGTGGTAGAATTAAGCTTTTCTGAGTACCGTCTTTGTGCTGAAGTGATATGGTAGGTTAGCCAAGAATCGCTGTCAATTGAGCATCTATGTTTGACAGGTAATTTTCTCATCTATGAAGGGGAGATAATACCATTTAATTTTAATAACATTGAAGTCTTGAGTCTCCAATTAACTTTCCAGATAAGAGGCTGGAATTTCCAAGAAGTTACATAAATTGCCCCAGCTCAAATTAAGCAAATCTGAGTTCAGATCCAACACTAATCCTCTTTCTCTCCACTAAACTACAGCATTCCCCCAATTAAGGATGGTGGCTCATATACTCATTATCCTCCTTATTCTTAAACTCCCAAATCACAAGAGAGAATTGGAAATACATTTAAATTGATTGGCATGCTATGAAGTAGAAAGTGGTGACAGCAGAAAAACAACAAAACCGTGCGACTAGAACTGTTGACAAAGTTAATCAAACAAAATCTAATCTTCGTATTCCCATAACACAGCCTCAAACAGAAATCTCCCAGGAAACGTGTACATCTCACACTGTGTCAGGTTCTCTGTTACTTTTGCTACTCACCTTCACATAGACGGATCTCCATAAACCAAGGAATCGCACCTTGGCACTTCTGATAAACACTCCCACCTAACCGGTACCTAGAGACAAAGAGTCATGTCATTTTGCCATTTGGAGACTACTTAAAGCAGACTCACCACTTTTAGGACAAGAAAAAATAGGGACAAATATGTAGCCAGCATTAGCACCACCCATCGATCGTGTTTCCATACACACAACCATAGCGCAATCAACCCTTCTGCGAATAAGTGACAAGGAAGGTTCTTTGAGATAAATGCAGACAACAGAGCTTGTAGTGCACACTAATAAGCCAGACCTGGTTCAGGCCGAGACAACACTCACTTACCCTTCATCACAAGAAGGGTTGACATCTGGTCTAATAAATTGATCCTGCGGTTTGTTAAAGACTGGCTCTTCTACAGGTTCACACTCTGCCACTAAGAAAAGAGACCTGGATGAGAAATCAGCTCAAGGTAAACTCAAAACCATAAAATGTCTAAATTCAAAGCCTGGCACCTTTGCATTGGGGGGCAGTGGGTGTCCACACCCCCTCAGAAGTGCAGCGGATGGATTCTTTCCCCACGAGCACATAGCCAGGATCACAGCTGTACTTTATAGATGTTCCTGGGTCAAAGCGGACCATGTGTCCATCTTCCTTCTGCCCATTGAGGATTTTAGGAGGGGCTTGGCACTCTGAAGGAAAAGAAAATTTTTCTTATATAAACAACAGAAAGAAACAAGCAATTATCATTAATGTGTAGCTCAGTTTTGGATAATTTTAGATCAGCGGTTCATCTCTTTTTCATTTCTGCACTTAGGGTGCTGAAGACTTTGTTCAGTTCTAATTCTTCTCCTGTCTCCTCCTGCTCCTCCTCCTCTTCTTCCTTCTTCCTCTTCTTCTTCTTCTTCTTCTTCTCTTCTTCTTCTCCTTCCTTCCTTCCTTCCTTCCTTCTTTCTTCTTTCTTCTTCTTCTTCTTCCTTCCTCCTCCTCCTCCTTCTTCTTCTTCTCATCTTCTTCTTCTTTCTTCCTCTTCCTCCTCTTCCTCTTCTTCTTCTTCTTCTTCTTCTTCTTTTTTTTTTAAAGGAATCATCTCCTGTGTGTTTAATGGGATACATCCCTGGGGTGGGGACTTTGCTTTCTTCCCTTAAAAAAAAATTACTATTGAGGGGCGCCTGGGTGGCTCAGTGGGTTAAGCCACTGCCTTCGGCTCAGGTCATGATCTCAGGGTCCTGGGATCGAGTCCTGCATTGGGCTCTCTGCTCAGCAGGGAGCCTGCTTCCTCCTCTCTCTCTGCCTGCCTCTCTGCCTACTTGTGATCTCTCTCTCTGTCAAATAAATACATAAATAAAATCTTTAAAAAAAATGACTATTGAAACAAACAGTATTTTTTCCCCTAAAGAAAGAGGCAACTCTGTGATCCCTAAAGCTTTTCCTCCAAGGATACTCCCACACCATAAAATGAAGTAATAGTGATGGGGTGATGTTAAGAAAAGCTATATAACATATTCACTATATGTAGTAGAATTGAGGGGACTAGAAACTGGGTAAGTCCTGCTTAAATCCATAACCCTATCCTCTAACACTTAAAAAAAAAATCAGTAGCACCTTCTCTGAGTATTGGAATACTCACCCTTTTCACAGACTGGTGCCAATGGCTCCCATGTGCCTCGGGCAGTACATCGGATTGCCTTGCTGCCTTTCAGGGTGAAGCCATATGAGCAAGAAAATACCACAGTGTCATTATAGGAATATTGTTCTTTCTGCCCAGATGATATTTGGCCTCTTAGGATCTGGGGAGGTGGACACCGAACAGCAGAACTAGAAAGTTCACAGCTTGGGGCAGGGTCACTCCAGATCCCAGTCTTCTGACTGTTGGTGATACAATGGATAGTCTTCTTCCCAATAAGGTTGTAGCTCACTCCTTTCTCTGGGTCTGGGTCACAGGTATAAGTGACTGTGCTTCCATATGGAATATTCCCTGAAAAGCTTCCTGTAGATCTTCCATTGAGAATAGAAGGAGGTGGCGGGCACAGAATTTCTAGAGAAATTAGAGAGAAATGACAAGACTGCAGTTATACTGCAAATGAAGAATGCCTCGAATGTTGCTGTACCACGGTGCCCTCCTAGGCTCAGGGACAGTGATACTTGAATCTGAAATATACAGATCAAGACAGCTATAGCAATATAATGTTAAAATTATGATTTAGAACTTTTTTCTTGAGTATATCTACCGGGGTGATCCTCTGATTTCTTCTACTGAATATACAATCCCCTTTTTGTGCCCCGCCTGGCTGGCAAGTCTACAGAGCTTTCAGAGAAAGAAGAGCCTAGGAACCCTTTTTCCCTTGAGTAACCAGGGAATAAAGAGGTGGCCAAAGGTTGCTTTAGTGAAAGACCATACTCTTCCAGATGTCTATGTGAGATCTCTGCTCTATCAAATTCTGTATAGTAATGACTGAACAAAAAGTTTTTAGTTAAGCCAAGAGTGAAGTGTTCTGTTCAAGGACCAGGGTAGTCATTGCAAACCACAGTTTTCTAACCTACCTTTGCATTCTGGCATCCTGGTCCAAGAAGCCTGCTGTCCAACAATTACACATTGACTGGAAGGTTGGCCTTGTAACCGATACCTGGAGACAGACGGGACTATTAAGCAGTAGCTGTTGCAGAGCAACGACCTACACTTAAAATCCAAGGCAAATTCACATAACTGATGTGTATCAACCCCCTTCATAAGCATTCTCTCTACCAGCCTCACCGTAGGCTATCCCTGGATTCTCACAGAGGAGCCCTTGGCAGTTGTCACAGCTCACACCATGCACACATAAACCAGATGAACTAAATCTCCAAGGCCCTCCTAAAACTCACCCTTCATTACAGTCAAAGTTCACAGTTGCACCGACCCGAAGACTTGGAGGGCTCTTTATCCGTCCATTGAGAAATGGTCCTGGGGGTTCACACTCTGCCTCTAAGGAAATAAGTCAAAGATGAGCAAAGTGTGGCAAATAACAGAATAGCCCAAATTCTGTTTTTAAAATTTATTTATTTATTTATTTATTTATTTATTTATTTGAGAGAGAGCATGCACATGACTTGGGGGGGAAGAGTCAAGAGGGAGAGAGAGAGAATCTTGAGAAGGCTCCACAATCAGCATGGAAACAAACTTAGGGCTCAATCTCACAACACTGAGATCATGACTGGAGCTGAAATCAAGAGTCTGGGGCTTACCTGGCTGAGTCTGGAGCTTACCTCTTCAGGTGCCCCAGAAAAGTCCAAATCCTTTTTTTTTTTTAAGATTTTATTTATTTATTTGACACACAGATAAAGAGTGAGATCACAAGTAGGCAGAGAGGCAGGCACAGAGCAGAGAGCCAAGCAGAGAGCCTGATGTGGGGCTCGATCCTAAGACCCTGAGATCATGACCTGAGCTGAAGGCAGAGGCTTAACCCACTAGCCACCCAAGTGCCCCAAGAGTCCAAATTCTTAAAATCGGTTATAAGTGTAGGTACCTTTACATGTGGGAATAACAGCATTCCACTTTCCTGAAGACAAACATCTAATGGTCTTTTCTCCAACAAGCAAGTAACCAGGTTCACAGCTATAAGTCACAGATAATCCTGGGGCAAAGGGGCCAAACCCCTCCCCTGTGTGAGATCCATTGGAGATGGCAGGAAGCGGTGGACACTCCTGAGGGAAATCTTCATGCACACACATTAGGAAAAAGGCCATCAGATGATACATCCTTCGCAATCTAGTTTTGACTTATACAGATCCAAATATATGACATATGATCTATGATAACCAGTCATCATTAATTTTCAACTCAGCTTTTTAAAGATCAGACAGGTGTGGCTTAAGTGTATATGTTTTATACAACAAATTGTACATTTTCATTTTTAGCTACATGAATTACATTTGCCTTTTTAAAAAATTTCAATTACCAAAAAAAAGCTCATCTTCACCCATACTCTCCTCCTACTCATAGTCTATTCTCTGCACCAAAAGTAGAATATTACTATTTGGGGGGTCATTCTGCCAGACATTAGTAATATACCTTTTGGGGATCCTATATGTGATACATATATACACATATAGCACGTGTATGTACATGTACTTAATACATATTACTCTATGCCTTTTCTTTGCTTAATAATCGGTTTATATTTTTCCATGTCAGTACATACAGATCTATCTAAATCTTTATAAATCTTGTTTTCCATGGTCACCCCATTTTGTGACTCTCTTAAGACCTTCCCTACCTCTAATATTATATACATGTTTATAGATAGATCCATATTTTTTCTAATGATTTGACAGCCTTTTCAAGTCAATTGATTTAGAACTGATCAATACTGTTTTTTATTAAGAAAACAGCTAATTTTGTCAAATATATATTGCCTGGCATATATATACACATACACACACATATCTATGTGTATGTGTATATATATATGCATGCCAGCCCCTCAATAATTATTCAATTATTCAACTGAATAATTGAAATTCAGTTTTAGGTATCAACAACAACATAAACCAAACCAAATGAAAAGAAAATGGTTTTCTTATGAAAATGAGTGGCTCCTATTTTCAATGTTAATTGACCTGAAATGCTAGGACTTCCTAGGTGACTTGGACAATAGTGGACCACCTTACAAAATATTCATAGAGGCTGCAGATAATAGGGCATTGTTTCTGCCAGGATAGCCCAACAACTATTCAAAGATGAGCTTTAAATCCATTGGGTGTATTTTGCTATTAGATCCCACATTTCTTCTCAATTTAGCAGTAACCCAGATATATAATTTAAAACCATCTGATTGCCACATCCCAAACAACTCCAACCCCCAACCTTGTGAGACTTATTCCATTCAATTATCAGGTATGTTCCATCACATTTTCCCATTATTTTTTATTCTACTGATGTTTGTTCAATGAACATTCACATCCTTCTAGGACTAAGTAAAAACAAGAAACCATAATTTTCACCTTTTCCCTCCTTTCCACTCCCACCATTCACATATCTACATTGTTCTTCCTTCAAAACAAAAACTTAATCTGCAAAGAAATGCAAGGTTCCAGCCTCCCCACTTAGCTTTATGTTTTGTTTTTACTTACCACTCTCACAGGTGGGTAGTGGTGTTGGCCCCCAGGTTTTATTTGCTTGGCACCAAACAGATTTGTTTCCTTTCATGGTGAAGTTGGTATTACAGGTAAATGTCACAGAATCACCATGTCTGTATGGTGGTCTAGATTTTTTATCTCTGTATCCTCCTGGTACTATGGGCTCAGAGCAGAAAGAATTTCTATTATACAATTCACATACAGGAGCAGCTTTATCCCAGATTCCTTTCACTTGGTCTTTACTTATACAAAAAAGACTTCTTTCTCCAATGAGGCGGAAGGCACCTACACAAGAGTACCTTACCACAGTGTTAAGGTATATGGGACCAGAAGAATAACTATTCCGACCATTTGTGATAGGAGGAGGAGGGCCACAAGAAATCCCTGAAAAGTAAACAAGGCAATATGTGGTCATACTAATTCTGACAATGAAAAGATTTAAATTTAGATGAAAGGTCCAAAAATAGGTCATGTCACTTTTTCAGAAACAGACTTAGAAATTTGTATGATTTATTTCTTACTCATAGTCTGTCCTTATCCCCAGCCTCTCAGGATCTTACCTCTCTCTCCCATCTGCAGCAAACAAATCAACTGGTCTATAAACACCATGCTGACCAACAGCAACAATGAAACAGAATTTATCCAATAGTTTAGAGTCTCATCAATTTTTATAGTGAAACAAAAGGCAAAGAGCACATAAGAAGAATCTTAATAATATGTTAATCACATGTGGGGAAACACCATACACTAATGAAATTTGGTTTTAATAGACTTAGTTTTAAATCCCCACTGTCATTTAATAGCTGTGTGACTAGGCAAGTCTTACCCTCTCTAAGCCTCAATTTCTTTGTCCATAGTATAATCCAAGCTAGTTCATAAGGTTACAAGGAAAATCCAGTGAGATAAAAGTACCTGAAAATTACAAGAATGATAACTGGAACATGCTAACCATCCGATGCCTGTTTCAAACATACAACTGGGGCTACAAGTGGTGAGAATGCATTTTGTCTTACTACTGAAGATTCTGCAGCCTCTCTACCGATCTTTTGTTACCCTTTGATGTTGAACCCCTTTGAAAAAGCCCACAAGAAGTGATCAGAGGTTTTGGATAATGACATCATAGCCTTTATTTACTTGTCCTAATACACATGAAGGATATTGCTACAGCTGTGTTGATGTATGCACATCTTTCCTGAATGAGTCTCAGAATAAAGGGAAAACTTCCAACATCCAGGACATCTGGTTGATTTCCAGTGAGCTTCACGAGTTGCTCATCAGTGGAGGAACTGGCATAAGAAGACACAGCCAAACCATTTCAGCACCTCAGTGCTACTCAGTTTCAGTAGGGAGAATGTTGAGAGCATTTATCTTTATATATATAGAATACTTGATACAATATATAGTCAATTCAATGAATTGAGTTTTGGTCTGCATCCTAGATCATAGAGAAGACTGGCATACATCTATTCAAAGTACACATATGTATAAGATGTTATGCATGGGAATACACCAAAAATCAGAGGACAAGATCTGTACTTTATTACTTTTGTTTTCTACTCACGTTCACAGACAGGAAATGTATTATTCCAGAATACTCTCATTCCTTCTGAGACACACTGACTAGAAGATTGGCCACTTAATCGGTACCTTAAATAATAAGGGGTAGCAAATCATCACCAGAACAAATAAATTTTCAGCTGCATGGAATTAATCACTTCTCTCAAGTATGCAGTATTAATGGCCTCTATTGTTTTTCTGAATCATCTCTGGCTTAAGGAAAAAGTCAAAGTTTGCGAATCAGCTCAGCTATGTCATGACTTCAGACCAAGTTAAAAGAAACAAACAAAAAAAATCCCAATGATAATATTATCTTTTTGAATTCTCCCTTTTCTCTTTGGTATCTAAATGTTAAAATACTCTTGACCATTTAGAAAGAAAAAACCTCAGTTCCTACTGACAAAAACATCAAAGACCTTGTTACCTAAGATACACCATAAAGTACCCCCTCTTACTGAACCCTCATTTTTCTTCATAATAGGAGCCTTAATTTTGTGACCCCCAATTTTGCTTTTTCATATGATGAAAGGACAATTCCCAGCTCTCTCTGGCCATACACAATACATACCATTGGACAAAAATCAATAACATTTGCTTAATATTAGAATTATTAGTCATACAAGGTAAAGAAAATAAGAGGAAAAGTCATAAAGAGAAAAAAAAATTAGCTATCTTTAAAGATCATTGTTTGCAATGCTTAGCTATGAGTCGTAGGTCTCAGTTCAGGCCCTCTCCCCTCACACTCACCCCTTATCACAAACAAATGAAACCACTGCCCCAAGCTGGAGATTAGGAGGAGTCACCACATGGCCATTGAGAAGTTGGTTTGGAATGGCATCGCATGATTTTGCTAGGAAAAAAGAGACAAGGCTGGCACATGAGGAGTCAGGAAACAGTTCGGTTTCCTTAAGATGGAATAAAGTTTTAGGCACCTTCACATTCAGGGGCTGCATAGCTCCAGGCTCCCAAGGATGTACACTGGATAGGGTTACTTCCAATGAGGGTATAGCCAGGGTCACAGCTGTAGGATACTTCCTGTCCAATTGGAAAGAATTCCTTATCCAAGATGTTATAACTACCATGGTTGATATGTGGAGGTGGTAGACACCCTGAGAAGAGAACAGGACCAGAGGTCTTTTATTTCTGAAATAAGAACTTTCTCTTCTACAACATAAGCCAAGTTGAGGTAGGCAGAGGTGGGATGAAGGTGGTTATGCCAACACGTCTAAGTGTAGGGCAGAGACTCCTTTGGCTGGGGTGGAGGTAAAATGGGACTAAGGTGTTACTTTTTTAGATATGATGAACCATGAAACTCTCTGCTTTCCCTATCTTGATCTATGCTGGGAAACATGACACCCACTCATCAATTTCCATTCCATTTAACTAAAAAAGGTCTTGGATATTCTCTCATTCATATTGTAGCCAAGGGAACCTAAATATTGTAATACATTTTCACCATCAAAATGTACCTCTTTCTTCCTGCTGCCCCCAAACTAGATTGATAACATTTCTTGAGTCTTGTGGGAGGGCCTCCCAATGATGCCAGGTTTTTAGTAAGTCAGACATTTCTTAATAAGAGTAGGATAGAGAGGGAGAATGGGGAAATGACCCAGTCTTAATTCTAGCCTTATTCCATAAAGGCCACATTTTTCAATATGAGAATGTATAAGGTCTACAATATTTTTAATCAAATTCTGACACCAGCCAATTTCCAATAGGATTGAGAGTTTTTTTATTCTTGTTTAAATAAAACTGAATCAAATATACATTTTGGGGAAAAAAAAACTCTCTTCACTGGTTCACTCTTTCTTTCTTTCTTTCTTTCAAACATCTTCTAATTTGCCCTACATTAATGCAAATCTGGTACTGTCCCAGAATATAGTAAATCTCCTACTTCTTCAAAATTTAGTTATTACTTTCACAGTTTAGTTTAAAATTCTTTAATCAGCAGACCCAACTACCTATACTGTCTTTCTCCTTATCTTCTATTAAGTGCCATGCATCTATTTCTCTAAAAGTTTCCTTTTGTTTCTAGATCCTCAAATTTCAACACAACTCACCCTTAAAGCACTTTGGCAGTGGAGGATTCATTTGCTGTTTGATTGGCACCCATACTATGTGGCTGCCTTTCATGGTAAAGCCAGGCTTACACCTAAACATCACAGCATCATTTAAAGAAAATGAAGGTCCAAATCCAGATTCCATAATCCCATTTTCAACTTCTGGAATTGGGCATTTGACTGGAAGAATACACTGAGGGGCAGGGCCACTCCAGATGCCAACTCGATTGTCTTTGCTGGTACAATATATTGACTTCTGACCCACAAGGTCAAACAGCTTTTTTCCATTTGGTCCAGTGTGGCACTTATAAGTCACCACCATTCCATAGAAAAAGTCCTCTCTACTGCTGCTGTAAAAGTCCCCATTGGAGATGGCTGGGGGTGGCCCACAAGGAATAGCTTTTGAGGGGTAGATGGGAAAAAAGAGAAGGCATTTAAAGGTTATACCTTCTGGGAATTTTGTCTTCACTCTTGCAAACCACACTTCAACTCAGCCAACAATTAACCCAGATTATTGAAATTCTGTATCCTCATCTTAAAGATGATTCTGAATAGGAAGTATCAAGGTAGAAAGATTCATGGACTGGCCTGATGAAAAGTCAAGAAACTATGATCTGATCACCATTCCTCCCACCCCTCACCCCAAAGTACAGAAAAACGGTTGTGGGAAACACCTAGGGTGGCCAAACATTTTGGATAGAATAAAGATGCCAGTGTGTAATCTCATAACATATTTTAGATTTAAGCACTTATTCACGATGAAATAACTTATCATCAAAGAACAGTAGTCAAAGGAAAGTGTGGTGGGATTGGGAGATGCATGCAGTAGAAGAGAAACCACAGCTCTGTGCCCAGAATGATCCAAACCAAGTATAACTCTCCTGGGTGCTCATTTTGATGTGTAGATGCCCAGTTTCCTTCTAGAAGGGTACAAGAGGAGGTACATAGGGTGCAATGAAGGAATCATCTTACTCACATTCACAAAAAGGCATGTCGTTATCCCAGGTTACAGTATTGTCTGAGATAATACATGTAGCAGATGAAACACCAAAAAGTCGATATCTAAAGACAAAGAGATGAGTAATAACCTCCCAGCGAAATGGATATTTTAGGAAAGCTTAGTTCTTTTTCTACTGAAATGGCAAAGGATAGAATATCATATATGACAAGTAAAAGATAGAATATCATGTATGACAAGTAAGGACTCATACAAAAAGTTCAATAATCTAAAGCCAAATGAAATTTGGCTCCTGGTCAGGAAGGTTGGAGACTTAAAATCAGAAGAATAGCCCAAATTTCTTTCTCATCTATAGAAGTGGATAATCTTAAAGAGTTATCTCTAGATCAGGATGGTGATTCTGTTTTTGCTTATCTATTTTTAAGGGTAGGTGGCAATTACTTGGATTTCTTTTGAAGAACTGACAGTTTCTTGTTGAAACCACTGTTCTAATACTCATGTATTCTGGAGATGTCTCCTGCCAACTCACCCTTGATCACAAGAAAATGTAATTGTTGACCCAAGCATGACACCCGTGGGTATGAGGACAGAGCCATGGAGGAGTTCTCCAGGACTTGTACATGATTTACCTATAATGGAGAACAAAACAAAACAGAATTTGGGACTGGAATTTGGGGGATGTTCTGTGTTTTATATTAAAACCAACCTGATTGGACTTGCCAACTAGCCTACTTACACTTAATCAAAACCAATTTTGACATTTACAAAACTTCTATCTTCCAAAGGATCAATCAACTTCAGAACACTATTTGTTTAAAGCACACACTCTATATTTCCGAGTATGGATGCAAACATTATTAGGGTCAATCATAGTTTACAATCTCTATTTCCCCTTTTTATAGTCTGTCAGTTGATGGCATCATTTACCAAGTCTGTGGCTTAAAAAAACCTCATTGTCATTACTTCCTTTCTATAACTAATCCTCTCCCCACCGCTCTTCATTCAAGTGGTAACCAAATTTTAGTGACTAGATTCCAGAAATCTCTCTCCAAATCAACTATTTAGTCATTGCTGAAATCTCTAATTGGATCATTGACTAACCTACATCTTCTATACCACTGCACATAATATATTTCAGAAGTACAAACGTGACCACGCCTCTTCCTGCATTTAAAAATTTGCAGTGACTTAACCATTATTTATCAGAAGAAAAAATGCATGGCTCATTACAAATAAGCATCAGTCCACTTAATTAACTGTTATTCCCCACCACGCAACTTATACTCCAACCACACTGAATTACTATTTTTTCCAAAGATTCCCTGTTCTTTTGTACTTCTATGCTTTTGAATATGCTGTCTCCTCCACCCATAATGCCTAGATTTCCCTAATTCTCCAAGATGGCCTTTGTTATTTACTTCTCTATGGTCTCATAGAACTTTCTCTCTACAAATAAAAGAAATTACATCAGATACAGCATTTATTTAAAAGCCAGTCTTCACAGCGGGTATAGGAGTTCCTCAAAGGCAGAGACTAATTTTTGTGTATCCCCATCCCTATCACCTAGCCTAATGCTTAACACATAGCAGTTACTGAAAAATATTTCTTGAATTGCATGGATAAGAATGAAATGACACCAGTGTTCTTTGTATACTAACTTTTAATCTTACTCTCACACAGTATAGAGACCATAGAACGAATTTATGGATCTTAAAGTATTAACCAAAGTTCTTATGAATAAAAGAAACATGGAGAACCCAGAAGCCCCCTTAATTTAAGATGATTTGCTAATTTGATGGTCTTTTATCTTGAAATTAGCTCATAGAGATATGCTGATAAACCCAAAGATGCCTTTTTTACAGATTACTCACGTTTACAGAAATCCTGAGCATCTGACCACTTGGAGGTCTTTAGGCAGGTGATAAAGAATGACCTCTTGATATACCCAGGAAGACATTCATATTCCCAAGACGTCCCAACAGCAAACTCAGACTGATCACTCTTAACTTTAGGCTTAGCAAAATGATACCTTGGCAGGGGCTTACACTGACCTAGAGACAAAGACCACAGGAATATCAAAACTAGGAGAGACTGAAACTTCTACTCTGCTGCTGTTTTGTCATTACCCTGACAACTTTGATCTTTAGAAAGTAAACCTAAAATGCAGCAGTATTTTCTGGGGCAAACAACGGATCTTGCAGTATGGGTGCATATACAGAGGTAGAAGTTCAGAAGTTCCAAGACTTTTTAGGACAGACTTAGAGGAAGAACTAGAGAAAATACTTTTTTATAAAATTCCACAAAGATTCTGGAGTTTTTCCATCTTCTTACAGGTTCATTACAAAAATCTAAAACCTTATAAATAAAAACCTTCCTGGGATAGCAGGGGAACTAGTACCTTAGAGACCCCTAAGCACAGCACATGTATGACCCTCTAAAGTTATTTTAATGAATTCACATTACTCTGTTAATCATTAAATCTTTTGGTCCTAGCAAGATGAAAATATTTTCATTATTCTTCATTATTTTATTCCATTAATCTAGTAGAATCATATACTCCCCTAAGAGAGCATAGTAAATATTTCTGATGGGTACTAGATAAAAGGAACTAGTCGATTTGAGACAGTTCCCTATGATTAATAATATTATTATTACTATTAATGAATCATATTATACTAGGAGATGAGTAAGAAACTGTAACACCCATATATTTGAGGATGTACCTGGAAAAGTCATTTTTCTGGGCAAAGGGACCTTTGAATAGCAAATTTATAAATCTCTTTTTCAAACAAGTTTGAGACAGGTACAGGTGAAAGTCAAAGAATAAACATGAACTAAATGAACAACTGCAACACAGAGCTCCCAAGGTTGCAGCCAGACTCAGTCTTCCTGTGGCCTGACACTTCTGTTGGAGAAGTCATGGACAGGACCTAAGAATAGCCATCACTGTTGGGACCCAGGTATCACTGGTCTTCTTCTATTTCTCGCCTCAAGTCCTTTGGTTTTCTTCCTTAACCATCACAAACGTCTCCAAGTACATACCTGTACAGAACAGCAAGACTAAAGGGAAAGTAAAGGTTTGATCTCAAAGAAGACCAGTTTCATGACCCTGGCATTACTTGTGCCAATTCATCTTAGTTAAATTATTTAATCTATAATTACATAATGTGAATAAGGACAATACCAAGTACTTCTCCACAAGCAGGAAGACCAATTTAAATCTGTAATGGTGAGTAACAATGATGGGGACCAAGATGAAATGGAGACCCAAAAGCAGCAAGAGCAGAAGGGTACTTCATAATGTTATCTTCTGAGGTGACACAAGATGAGAATTATACTTTCTGGATGATAAATAATGGGAAAATCTTATCCCCAATAAGACTTGACACTCTCTCTTTAGGGGGGACAATAGTTTTTATTTGTAATGAATTGTCAAAAATCCAGGTCACAAGAATTTCCAACAGTCGTGTTCTCTTCCATATCAGAGAAAAGGAGGTTAGTCCATGAGCCATTAAGAAATAAAGTTTTTCTTAAGGGTCACTGCACCCTCTTCACATCATTCTACAATCAAAAGAAAAAATTAGTGTAGATCCTGACTGTGTCTAAAATAGAAGACAGTGGTAAGACATTAACATGTGCATTTTTCAAACCATGTTAAAAATTGATTAAGTAAAGCAGTTTCTGGAGAACCAGGATGTATTTAACTCTATTTGGGGTTCAAGAGGCTTTACTTGGAATGGCTCAGAAATCCATTTGAAATGAATAAAGAATATACAAGGTAATAAAAATAAAACAGAAGGGGGTGGTATTATGGACATTGGGGAGGGTATATGTTTTGGTGAGTGCTGTGAAGTGTGTAAACCTGGTGATTCACAGACCTGTACCGCTGGGGATAAAAATATATGTTTATAAAAAATAAAAAATTATATTAAAAAAAAAGAAAGGTCAAAAAGCAGATAGGAGAAAAATTATGATTGAGAATGAGAATTATAATCAAATGCCTTACCACTGGGTTTCCTGGCTATTTGATCATTTTTTCAAAGACAGTTACACATTTTAACCAAGGTACTGTCCCAAACATAGGAGTATGCTGTGACCATTAGAAACAATGTTTTTACCCTCATGGAATTTATATTCCTATAGTGGGAGACAGGGACAGATAAATACCAATAAATATTATGTAAAGGAGATAACCAGAGTGATGTGTCAAAATGTAATGCACCAAGGGTAGGGGGCAGGGAGACATAGGACTTCAGCTATTATGGTTGAGGAAAGCCTATGAAGAGGAGACATTTGAGTTGTGACTGAAGGACAGCCAATCAGGTACAGCACTGAATAAAACATTTTAGGCAGAAGCCTAACAGCAGGGATGGGTTTGCTATGCTTTAGGGATAGACAGAAAGCAAGTATGACTGGAATGTAGTGATCATACCAATGGAGTGGTGGGAGACCAAGTTAGAAAGCTAGAAGGAGGGATCATATTAGATTTCTTAGGCCACATTAAGAAGTCTAAGTGGAAAAGTCACATGGCCTGATTTACCTTTTAAAAAGAATAGTCTGGCAAGTGAGTGAAGAATGCTCTGGAGACTATTGTAACAATTCAGACAAAAATGAGGCTTGGACCAAATGCAGACAGTGAGAAGTGGATGAGTTTGGAATACATTTCAGAAGCAGAAACTTGGGATGCCTGGATGGCTCAAGGGGTTAAAGCCTCTGCCTTCAGCTCAGGTTATGATCCTAGCATCCAGGGATCAAGCTCTGCATCTGGGATAGGTCTCCGCATTGGGTTCTCTGCTCAGCAGGGAGCCTGCTTCCCCTTCTCTCTCTGCCTGCCTTCCTCTCTGCCTACTTGTGATCTCTGTCTGTCAAATACAGAACTAAAAAAATCTTTAGAAGTAGAAACTTTTTGTTGTATTGGGGAGAGGGATAAGAAAATGGCAGGATTTAGTAACATCTTCGAAGTTACTTATGGTGACTTGAGCTACATGGCTGATGGTAATACCATGTCCTAAAGATGGGAAAGCACCATTGTGTGTGTGTGTGTGTGTGTGTTAAGGTGTGTGCAGAACTGGTTCCATGTTAGAGTTGGTATATTTAACACACTTTTGGGCCCCCACATGGACATGCATGAGGGCAGTTGGATGCACAAACTTTCCACTCAGTAGGGAGTTCAAGACTACAGATAATAAATGAGTCATCAACATATAAACAATATTTAAAACCATGAGATTGGATGAGATCTCTTAGGAAGAAGGTATGGAGAAAGGCAGAACAGGCCCAGGGCTGAGCGCCAACACCTTACAACATTTCAGATAGGGCAAAAGAGACCAAGAGTAATCATAGAATTACAGAGAAAAAAAAAAAAAAACAGAGGGGAGAGGAAGTCAAATAACAGGAAGCCCTGTTTTGGATGATGAGAATGAAAATGGTGTTAAGAGAAAGGAAGTAATAAGCTTTTTTCAAAAGACTGAGAAGATAAGGAGAGAAAAAATGACCATTGGATATGCCAGCATGAAGGTCAGTAGTAACCTTGCTGATAGTAGCTTTAGGAGAATGTGGGGGAGAGAAGCCTGTCTGAGGTGGGTAAAGGAGGTAAAGAAATGTGAGCAAGCAGTGGATGAGAAGTTTTGAGAAGAGGGATGAGAAGGAAGAGAAGGGGTCATGAGAAGTCCCTGACCTGGTCCCATAAAGGATACACTGGACCATATTTAACTGCTGGTAGGGATGATCCAAGAGAGAGGTACAAATGGGTGACAGAAGATGGGATATTTGCAGAAGTCAAGTCCTTGCACAGGCAAGACAGGATGGAATGCAACCATAATTCAGAAGGAGGAGTTGACTGTTGTCGGGAGGAAATATATTTTTTTTCCATTGTTACAGAACCCCTCATTATGTGCTAGTGTTGAGGGATTCATCAGGCAAGAAGTCAGATAAAGACCTTGCTCTCACGAACTTGTATTCCAATGAGAGAACAAACAACAAAGTAAAAAAATGAACAAGAAGGTCTCATATGAGGACAAGTTCTCTGTGGAAAATAGAACACGGTTGTGTGATAGAGTGTGACCAAGGTTCAGACTACTTCTGATGAATCAGAGAAGGGTGGGCAGGGGAGGTGAGACCTGAAAGTTAAGGAGACAGGCAAGAGACGGTATGTAGGAAGTGGACTTCAATAAACGGAAACCGTAGTCTAAACAAATATGAACAGACAAGAAGACCAGTGTGGCTGGAGCAGAGGGAGTAAGGGGAGAGAACAGAAAATTTCAGAGAGAGACAGAGACCTGTAGTCAAGGTTAAAGAGCTAATCACATCTAATGTGATGGGAAGCCGTTGGCAGGTTTTAAGCAGGGGAGAGAGGATCTGATCTCAGATGAAGGTAGATAACTGGTAAATAAGGGAATTCCTATTTAAAGATTTTGTTTTCTTAGGGTAGGATGACATCAGTCTAGGGAAGAGTGAAATTTAAGAATGCAGGAAATTAGAATTGGTTTATGCAAATAAACAAAAGGAGAAAAGTGGGAAAACTCTAAGAAGAAAATTTGCTTCCTATATGACTTTGCTCATAGCTGTGTACCCTATAGACAAGTTGCTTCAGAATCTTCCAGAGTACTTGTTAAACTGTTTCCCGGGCCACACCCCAAAGGAGGGAATCTCTGAAGCATGAGACAGAACCCAAGAACTTGGTGCTTTTTAAAAGGCATCTCAATTTCTCAAAAAATTAAAAATAGAACCACCACATAATCCAGCAATTCCACCTCTGGGAATATATTGAAAGGAAATGAGAACATTAACTCAAAAAGAGATCTGTACCCACATGTTCTTTGCAGCATTATTTACAGGACATGGAAACCACTTTAGTGTTCATCAGTGGAGGAAAGGATAAAGAAGTTGTGGTATGTATATATATAATAGAATATTATTCAGCCATTAAAAATGACAACATGGATACACCTTGAAGGCACTATGATAAGTGAAACATGTCACACAGAAAGACAAATATTGTACGATCTCACCCATATGTGGTATCTAAAAACAAACAACAACCAAACAAACCGAACACCCAGAACCACACCGAATTCATAAAGAAAGAGATCAGTTTGTGACTGCTGGAGGTGTGATGGTGGGAGGGCAAATTGTAGGAAGGTGATCAAAAGGTACAAATTTCTAGTTATAAGACAAATGAGCACAAGGAGATGATGTTCACCATGAAGACTAGAGCAAATACTGCTGTATGATATGGAGGGAAATTAAGAGAATAGATTCGAAGGATTCTCACTACAAGAATAATTTTTTCTTTTCCTTTTATTGCATCTAAATGAGATGACGCACACCACTCCTGGGGTGACCATTTCACCATATATGTAAATGAAATCATCGCGGGTATATACCTTAAACTTACACAGCAATATGTCAATTATTCCTCAATAAAACTAGAAAAATAAATACATTTTGTAAAAGGTACTTCAAGAGCTAGTTAAGCATCCTTCAAGTCAGGAACTGGCCCAGAGTCCAGGGATAGTCTAGGGAGGGTATATAATAGAAGCAATAGTCAGGAGGGGTGTGTGGGCAAAGCATGAGCAAAGGACCATGGGGGATAGTCAGGCAAGAAGATGAACAGTGTATTCATGATTAGAAACAGTGGAGAGTTGAGGGGGGCCATATTTAGATGGGATCCAACTACAAAAAGCTTGAAAGGCTGAAGACTTAGTTTTTTCTTTTTTTAAATCCCACAGGCAGTAGGAAGTAAAGGAGTAGTATAATGAAAAAGTATATTTTAAACTTTTGGTCTTCACCATTGGCAAGTTGAAGGCTAGTATCAAGAGTGACACAGGTAAAACAATCTGAGGGGTTTGAAGTGGCGGGGGTGTGTGGGAGGTTGGGGTACCAGGTGGTGGGTATTATAGAGGGCACGGATTGCATGGAGCACTGGGTGTGGTGAAAAAATAATGAATACTGTTTTTCTGAAAATAAATAAATTGAAAAAATTAAAAAAAAAGAGTGACACAGGTAATCATAATACAATTAGAATATTGGTGTAAGAATGCTAAGACAAATGACAGAAGCTATGTGACAGCTAATGTGCTGGAACAGTTGACAGGCAGACCTGATCGTTAAGTGTCTTGGAGTTCAGTGACCAGAGGGCAGCTCACACTGGTACTGAGAGGGGATGAAGAACTGGGCAGGGCTGGTGAAGAACCTGATTTTTAATTGATAATATCCAGTAGGAACGGAATACTGATGAGAAGCCAGGTCTGGAACTGTGCCATGCAGATGGGTTAGGGAAAGTTGTGAACATAACACTTTTTCAAAGGAAGTTAACACATAGGAGAGAGAAACAAAGTTACTAATCTGGGGAAATGTTCAACTAATAGGACCAAGAGAAATTTGGATGCAGGGAGCAGACAATTTGCTTCTGTTGAAATCGAACCAATGTATCTCTACAATTAAGAAGCTGGGATGAACATACTTAAATGCCGGCTGCAGAAAATTGGGTCTCTACCAGTCTTAGGACTGATACTTAGTGGTCACAAGTAACACCCAACTTTCATTTGCCTAATTTCATGTCATATTCAAGGCAGCTCAGGAAGGTGGTAGTGCTGTTTACCACTAGCTTCATTTTACAGAAGAAGAAACTGAGGGTCAGGGAGCTATAAGACTTGCCAAAAGTCACCCAGTTATTGAGGTCTGCAGAGATCTTAACTAGGAATTTGCTGTATTCTGGAGATAATGAGAAAGTCAGATCCACATGTAGCCAAGAGACTCTAATCTTAACAAACTACTATATTTCTGTAAAATTAAGTCACTTGGGGGGGTAGGGTGGGGTGTTAATAAAGCTAGCTTTGTGCGCACACCTGCAGGTTGAATGAGACCTTCTGGAGCCCTTACCATTAAAGGAATAAGTAATACGAAGATGACTGTAGTTTTGATTCACATTACCAACTTTTCTCAATAGCTGCAGGTGTTTCTCATTTAGAATGTCTTTACCAGCAACACATCAAAGTTCAGAAACCATGAAAACCCCGCGTCAGAACCAGACATTATTCTTACTGGGGAAGTCAGCGGGAGATCTTTCACACATCACGGGTAGGTTCTGGTTACTTGGCCAGCGTTAGCGCTTACAGACCTCAGGCAGAGAGCGATGAGCATCTGCTGGGTCTGGGGAGCCGAGAGCCCATGCAGAGCAAAGAGAGTGGCCCCAACCCCAGAAGGAGCACCAGGAGATCCTGGGGGTCCCCCAAAGCGAGCGGAAGGCTGTCAAGCATCCAGCACTGATCGGACCTTCTCGCTTATTCACTCTGCTTTGCACCGCCGCAGAGAGGCCGTCCCTGCCCCAGACGTGTCCCTACCCGCCCCTCCCAGCTCACCGAGAACCCCCGGTGCGATGACAGCCAGGCAAACGCAGAGCAGGCCCGCAGCGCCCATGCCCCGGCGGGAGCCCCAGCGGCAGGATGCGTTGCGAGACACTCGAGCCTCGGACAGCTCCGGGAGAGGAGGGCTGAAGCAGGAGACAGCTGAAAGCTAGGGCACGGGGGCCCTTAAATAGAGTTTGTCGCCACGTGCTAGCTTTGCGCGCACACCTGCAGGTTGCCTGGGGCCGGACGCCAGCGCGTGTTAGATCCGCCCGGCCGGGGCTCTGGGGTGCGGGCGGGAGGGGGCGAAGGGGCCAGGGGCAGGGGGGCGGAGCGACTGTGACCCGGTCTTTGGCTCTGGCTCTAGCCCTCAGCGCTGTGGCTTTCCAACTTTTTTTTTTCTTTTCTTTCTTTCTTTTTTTTTTTTTTTTTTTTTTTTTTAACCGAACAATATCCTGCATCCACTTTTGTCTCTCTGGAGAAATGAAACAAGTTTCACAAAATAGTACTCACTCTTGCTAATCTATAATGCCCTCTCCTATTGTTCTATTCTATTCTGTGCTATGCCATGCCATTCCAAAATTCTGGTTTGAATCCAATAAATTCATTTCAAAAGCTATTAAAGCTTCAAGTCCTCCGTTTAAAGAAACAGTTTACTTAGAAAGGAAATTTATAAATAGCAGCCACGTCTCCTCTTATGCCCTTTTTATTTTGAGGCAATTTCTACAGAATATTTCGAGAATGGTGCAAAGAATTCCCATATATCCATCACCCAGATTACCCAATGTTAACATTTCACTATATTTCTTTTATCATTCTCTCTCTCTTTACATAGACAGAGATAGATAGCTATAGGTGTAATTACCTATATATAGAGCAATCTAGATATATACACATACATATATATGATTATATAATTATAATTACATAATTGTTACTTTGGGACTGAGATAAGTAAAATAGAGGCATGATACTCCTCTAAATTCTTGGTACATTTCTTAAAAACAAGGACATTCTCTTGCATAACTACAGTACAATGAACAAAAACAGGAAACATTGAAATATTATCTAAGTGACAGGTTATATTCACATATTTCGAATCATCTCAATAATTTTTATTATTGCAATCTCTCTCTCACCCTTTCATTTTTCTGGTCCAGGATCATTCAAGGATCACACACTACATTTGATTATTATGTCTTTTCTTCCTCATTTACCTGGAAAAGATCCTGGTCTTTTTTATGTTTTTCATGACCTTGACATTTTTGAAGAGTACGCAGCAAGGGTTTTTATAGAATGACTTTTAAATTAGCTATCTCTTGCATAGTAACAAATTACCCTAAACTTATTGATTTAAAGCAAGAATAAGTATTTATTATCTCACACAGTTTCTGTGTGTCAGGAACTCAAGAGCAGCTTAGCTAGGGGGTTCTGGCTTGGGCTTTCTTGAGGTTGCATTTCAAACATCAGCCGGAAGTGCAGTTATCTGAAGGCTAGATTGGAACTGGAGGATCTCCACCCAAGAGGGCTCAGTCATGGCTATTGGCTGCAGCCCTCATAGCCCCAAAATGTAGACCTCATCATAAGACTATTTGAGTCTCCTGGTGACATGGCAGCTGGCATTTCCCAGAAAAAGAGAGAAAGGCAGAAGCCACAATGTCTTTAATAATTGATTCCTCGAAGTCACACTATGTTATTTTTACAATATCCTATTGGATACTGTGATGGTTAATTTTAATGTGTCAACTTGACTGGGCTGTAGAATGCTCAGATATATAGTCAAACACTATTCCGAATCTTTCTATAAGGGTGTTTTTGATGAAATTAACATTTTTTAGAGTAGTAACTGATATATTTATTTTTATTCTTCCCATTTTATTTTTTCCCCAGTTTTACTGAGATATAATTGACAGTTAAGGTATATAACATAATGATTTGCTAATGATTACCCTGGTTAACTACCATCCCCTATATAGTTAGGATTTTTTTCTTATAAGAACTTCTAAGATCTATTCTTTTAGACACTTTTAATATGCAATACAGTATTGTTAACTATAGTCACTATGCTGTACATTACATCCCCAGAATTTATCTTCTAACAGGAAGTTTGTGCCTTTTGATCATCTTCACCCATTTTCTGCACTTCCTGCCTTTGCCACCTCCGGCAATCACTAGTCTGTTCTTTGTTTCTACAGGTCAATTTTCTTAGATTTCACATATAAGTGAGATCACATAGGATTTGTCTTTCTCTGTATGACTTATTTCACTTAACATAATGCCCTCAAGGTCTATCTATGCTGTTACGAGTGGCAAGATTGTATTCTTTTATACGGCTGAGTAATATAATATATATACTGGAATATTCCAATATATTGGAGTAATATTCATAAAGATGTAATATTCATATATATTTGCATAAATGCATATGTGTCTATATAATTATATACTCTTTTAAAAATATTTTATTTATTTATTTGACAGAAAGAGAGAGAGAGAGCACAAGCAGTGCAGTAGCAGGCATAGGGAGAGGAAGAAGCAAGCTCTCTGCAGAGCAGGGGAAGCCCAAATGTGGGACTCGATCCCAGGACCCCAGGATCATAACCTGAGCCGAAGCTGGTTGCCTAACCAACAGAGCATCCCAGGCACCCTCTCCCTCTCCTTTTGCCTCACCCCCAACTCGTGCTCTCTCTCTAAATAAATAAAGAAAGAACATTTATATATATTTATAATATTTCTGGGAATTTTCAGTTTGTTCTCTACAGTTAAGAGTCTCTTTCTTGGTTCGCGTCTCTCTTTCTCTTATTCCCCTTTGCTCATCTGTTTTGTTTCTCAAATTCCACACATGAGTGAAGTCATATGATATTTGTCTTTTTCCAACTGACTTATTTTGCTTAGCGTAATACTTTTTAGCCCATCCTTTTTTATTTTTTAATTTTTGCAAAAAAAAAAATTGCAAAACTTTAAAATTTTGCCTTACCATAGCTCCAAATGTCAGAATTATATAAAATGGTATGATAGAGAAATGTCACTTCTATTACTTCTACTCTCACCCCTTTCCTTTCAAATCCATTTCCATAGTTTCTAGCTTATGTGCCTTCTTCAATTTTGCCCAAATAAGACACCTGCATATCTTCTTATTTGTCTTCCTTATTACATAAAAAGATTTGGGGTCATAAAAATGCTCTGGGTCCTTATTTACACCTTGCTTTTTTTTTTTTTAACTTAATAGATACACTGGAATTCACCCCGTATAAGCTCAGAGATATTCCTCCTTTATTTACAGCTTATAGTGGATCTACAATAATATATTTAACCATTTTCCTATATATGGACATATAAGTTGTACTTAATATTTTGCAATTCTATGCAGTGATGTAAGGAATAACTCTGTGCATAATTATTTTTAAATGTTGAAAGTATATCTTCGGTGCAAGTTCTTAAAAGTGAGATTCTTCATTTAAAAGGAAAATACATATTTAGTTTTGTTATATATTACCAAGTTCCCTCACTAAGAGTTATATCAACTTCCACTCCTACCTGGAATATATGAGAGCATCTCTTTTCACAGACTCTTGTTAATCAAATGTGTTATCATTATAGTTTTTAATTTTAGCCAATCTAATAGGTGAGATATTGTATCTCGCTGTACTTTTGATATGCATCTCTCTTATTCTGAGTGAGCTTGAACATATAAATAGGCTTAATCGCCATTTTTAAATTCTTTTGTGAATTCTCAGTTCATCTTTTAAAAATTTTCTACCGTTTTTGCAAATATTTTCTTCTAGCTAGTCAGTTATTTTTTGATATATTTTTATTTATTTATTTCTCCAAATTTTTATTCAAATTCTAGTTAGTTAACATATAGTGCAATATTGGTTTCAGGAGTAGAATTTGGTCATTCATCACTTACAGACAACACCCACTGCTCATCAAAACAAGTGTTCTTCTTACCCACCGCCCACCTAGCTCATCCCCACCCACATATCCCTCCATCAACCTTCAGTTTGTTCTCTATCATTAGGAGTCTCTTATGGCTAGTTTCCCTCCTCTCTCTCTCTCTCTCTCTCTCTCTCTCTCTTTTTGCCTCCTTTCCATATGTTTCTGTTTTGTTTCTTAAATTCCACATCTGAGTGAAATCATATAGTATTTGTGTTTGTCTCTGTCTTACTTATTTCACTTAGCATAGAACACTCTAGCACCATCCACATGGTTGCAAATGGCAAGGTTTCATTCTTTTTGATGGCCGAGTAATATTCATATATATATGTGAATACATATGAATATACATATGAATATTCTGTAATATTCATATTCAAATGTTATAATATATATGTTATGTATGAATATATATACATACATACATATATATCATATTATACATCACAACATATATACCCTACTTATACATACATATATATCATATCTTCTTTATCCATTTATCAGTCAATGGACATTTGGACTCTTTCCACAGTTTGGCTATTACTGATAATGCTGCTATAAATAGTGGGTGCATATACCCCTTTGAATCTGTATTTTTATATCCTTTGGGTAAGTATCTAATAGTGTACCTGCTGGATTGTAGAACAGTTCTAGTTTTAGGTGTTTGAGGAACCTCCATACCATTTTCCAGAGTGGCTGCGCCAGTTTGCATCCCCACCAACAGTGCAAGAGATCTCCCCTTTCTCTGCACCCTTGCCAGCACCTGCTGTTGCCTGTGTTGTTAATTTTAGCCATTCTGACAGGTGCAAGGTGATATCTCATTGTCGTCCTGATTTGTATTTCCCTGATGATGAGTGAAGAGGAGTCTTTTCATGTGTCTGTTGGTCATGTCTTCTTCGGAAAAATGTTTATTCATATCTTCTGTCCATTTTTTAACTGGATTATTCATTTTTGGGGTGTTGAGCTTTATTAAATCTTCATAGACTTTGGATACTCACCCTTTATCAGATATGTCATTTGGAAATATCTTCTCCCATTCTATAGGTTGCCTTTTTGTTTTGTTAATTGTTTCCTTCCTGCTGTGCAGAAGCTTTTTATTTTGATGAAGTTCCAGTAGCTTATTTTTGCTTTTGTGTTCCTTGCCTCAGGAGGTCTAACCTAGAGTGCCTTCAACTCCTTGCTATTACAATGCTATCATGAACATCCTGGTATATATACTATATGGCATTATAAAATAATTTCTTTGAGAAATGTACCTAGGAGCAGAATTACTGAGGTATACTGGGTATGTATGTTATTCAATGGAATAATACCAGTTTGGATCCTCTGCATCATTCTGTATTCCTAGCCACAGTGAATTAGTGTCCTTCTCTCTCCATATCCTTGCCAACCCTAGATATTATCCAGCTTTCTATTTTTTCTCATCTTATAAGTCTGCAAATAATGTGATTGTGGGGTTTTTTTACCTTGTAAATATTAAAAAATTTTATGTTCTCAAATTGATCAATATTTTTAAAATTATATTCAGATTATGAACCATAGTAAGAAAACCTTTACATACCACATAGATTATAAAGTGATTCATCCGTATTTTCTTGCACTTGTATCATTTTCTTTATTTTACAGGTAAATCCACAAAACATTTGGTGTTTATTCTTGTGCTTGTTCTTGGCTTTTCTAACTCTATTCATTTGCAGATAAACACCTTTCACCAGTACCAAAACCCAAGTTCTTAGCAGTTAAGAGTGTTGGGTGACTAGTATCCTGCAGTGATCCTATGTAAGTTTTTGTTAGAAAAAAAAAATCGCTTCTTTCTGCCCCAAACTGTCCAGTAATTTCCTATGAAAACTAATGTCTTAACTTCGACCTACATGGTCCTATATGACCTGGTTGTCTTAACCTCTCTGAATTTATTTGCTGCTGCTTTCCCCTACCTTCCCCTGCTCCTATGGCAAAGGCCTCCGTTGTTCTAAGATATAGCCATCATGCTCTGACAAAGGTCCTTATACCTCAGAATGTCTTGTTTCCTCTGCCCGAGGCTCTACTCCTGAATACTTTTTCTTCTATGATTTTTATTTATTTTTGAAAGAGGGAGAGAGAGAGTGCATGAGCACAAGCAGGGGGAGGAGCAGAGGGAGAAGCAGACTCCCCTCTGAGCAGGGAGCCCTGGTCCTTGATCCCAGGACCCCAAGATCATGACCTGAGTTAAAGGCAGATGCTTAACTGACTGAGCCACCCAGATGCCCCGAATACTTGTAAAGAAGAAACTCAGCTTTTCCCCTACCTATAGGGGAAAAAAAAAAAAAAACAAAAAAAACAAAAAAAAACCAAAACCACCACCACCACCAAAAAACAGTACTTCCTCACTGTTTCTTCCTTGTGTGTTCCCTTCCTTTAGTTTTACATAGAACACTTTACTTCTGTTCACCAAATGCTTGTGGGGTTTCCCGTGCAACAAGAAGCAAGTCTCAACACCAGCAAGCTGTCCTACAAGTTAATTCAATTCTGACACTGTCTATCTGAAGATAGCACTGGAACTCACAGGTTAAGGGCTGAGTCCCATAAGACTACCGCTCCCCACCCCCACTTCAGACACCTGTGCTTCTGACTGACCAACTGTAGGTCACAGGTTCCAATGACACCCTCCTCAGATTATAGTAATTTGCTAGAGTGACTCAGAGAACTCAGGGAAACGTTTTTATTTACCAGTTTATTAAAGGACAAGATAAAGTTTACACATGAACAACTAGGTGAGGAAATATAATGGGGTCTGGGAGGGTCCTGAGCACAAGAGATTTTGTCCCTGTGTAGTTGGGGTGCATCACCCCCCTTCCAGTGTGGATGTGTTCACCATCCTGGAAGTTCTCCAAATCTTGAACTCTTGAGATTTTATGGAGGCTTTCTCATATAGGTATGATCACAAGATATGTTGCATTTGAGGGCAAATGTCAAGTTTTACTACAATCAGGAAAAAAAGCCTTGTAGGGAATTGCATAAGGTAGGCAATTTGATCTAAAATTTTTAAATTAAGCTGGGTAACCCAGAGGGGTATTGTGGTCCATGTTGTACACCTGAAATTGATATACTGTTTTTGTCAACCATTCTTCATTAAAAATAAAAATTTTAATTTCAACACCTCAATAATCCAGTTAAGAAATGGGCAGAAGACATCAATAAACATTTTTCCAAAGAAGATATCTAGATGGCTAACAGACACAGGGAAAGACGCGCAACATCATTCATAATCAGGGAAACACAAATCAAAACTACGATGAGATAGCACCTCACACTTGTCAGAATGGCTAAAATTAACAACGCAAGAAACAACATGTGCTGGTGAGGGTGCAGAGGAAGAGGAAATCTCTTGCACTGTTGGTGGGGATGCAAACTGGTGCAGCCACTCTGGAAAACAGTATGGAGGTTCCTCAGAAAGTTAAAACTAGAACAGCTCTACAATCCAGCAATTGCACTATTAGATATTTACACAATGGATACAAAAATACAGATTTGAAGGGATACATGCACCCACTGTTGATAGCAGCATTATCAGTAATAGCCAAACTGTGGAAAGAGCCCAAATGTCCATCATCTGATGAACAGAAAAAGAAGAAGTGGTATGGGGTGCGTGGGTGGCTCATAGGGTTAAGTCTCTGCCTTCAGCTTGGGTCATGGTCTCAGGGTCCTGGGATCGAGCCCTGCATCAGGCTCTCTGCTCCGCAGGGAGCCTGCTTTCCTTCCTCTCTCTCTGCCTGCCTCTTTGCCTATTTGTGATCTCTCTCTGTCAAATAAATAAAATTTTTTAAAAATCTGAAAAGAAAAGAACCACAGGCTTATTTCTATTTAAAAAAAAAAAAAGAAGTGGCATATATATGTATAATGGAATATTACTCGCCTATAAAAAAGAGTGAAATCTTGCCCTTGCAATGATGTGGGTGGAACTAGAGAGTAGTATCCTAAGCAAAATAAGTCAATCAAAGAAAGACAAATACCATATGATTTCACTCACATGTGGAGTTTAAGAAACAAAACAGACAAACATATAGGAAGTGGGCCAAAAGAGAGAGAGAAAGGAGAGAAACAAGCCATAAAAGACACCTAAGGATAGAGAACAAACTGAGGGTTGATGGAAGGATGTGGGTGGGGATGTTCTAGGTGGATGATGGGTAGGAAAGAGGACAATTGTTATGATGAGCATTGGGTGTTGTATGTAAGTGATGAAGCCAATATTGCACTGTATGTTAACTAACTAGAATTTAAATAAAAATTTAAAAAGAAAAAATTAGGGGTGCCCGGGTGGCTCAGTTGGTTGAGCAGCTGCCTTCGGCTCGGGTCATGATTCCGGGGTCCTGGGATCGAGCCCCGCGTCAGGCTCTCAGCAGAGAGCCTGCTTCTCTCTCTCCTCGTCTCCCTGCCACTCTGCTTACTTGTGCTCTCTCTCTAGCTGTCAAATAAACAAATAAAAATATTTAAAAAAAAGAAAAAATTTAAAATTTAAAAATTAAAAACAACTTCAAAGATTGAAATCATGAAGTGTACTTTTTTATCTAAATGTCATTAAGTCTAAACTCAGTAAAGCACAAATAATTTTAAAGATCTATATACTTGAAAATTAAGATAGACATGTTTAAGTAATACCTGCAGCAGAGAAAAATCACAATAAAATTAACATATATTTACATGCATTTCAAAGTGAACCATAAAGGAGATATCACATTAAAATTTGTGGAATTCAGCTAATGCAGTTTCTAGAATGAAGGTCTAAATCTTACATGGATATTGAAAAGAAGAAAGTCTAAAAAACATCTGTTTTAAGATGTTAGAAAATGAAACCAAAGAAAGTAGAAGTTGATACTAAAATAAGTAAAAATCAATCAAATAAAAAATAAATAAAAAACAAGTCCTTTTCTCCCCCAAGATATTATCTATTTATTTGACAGAATGAGAGCGAGCACAAGCAGTGGGAGTAGCAGGCAGAGGGAGAGGAAGAAGCAGGCTCCTTGCCGAGCAAGGAGATTCATGGAGGTTTGATCCCAGGACCCTGGGATCAGGACCTTAAGCTGAAGGCAGCCGCTTAACCAACTGAGCCACCCAGGCACCTCGAGATAAGTCCTGTTCTTGAAACAGTCTAATTAGTGAACAAATAATTCGTGAGAGTATTCAAAAAGAGAGAAAGGATAAAAATAAAGTAATGGTGCATATTGGTAATGTACAAAGGGTCCTTACTGAAGATGGGTCAAGAGCACCAGCTAAGTTTGTTGAACGGACTAACCCAGAAGCCCCTAGCAAATTACTTCCCAGTCCGTGATTTACCAAAAGATAAAATCTATGTCCCTGTGATCAGTTTTGGAACTTCCAAGCTTCTGGCGAATTATAAAAGAGACTGATATCAAATCACCCTAAATATTTTCTGTCTGGTTCCCTTTTCTTACAAAAAAATTACATTCATGCTTCAGTTAGCATATCCTAGCTCCAGCACAGAGCAAGTGCCCATGTACACATGGGGGCTAACATATCTGCAAGCTGTGGTTTTCAGTGATGACAGTGCCTGGGACGTGAACCTCTTGGGGAATTGCCAAGGACACGTGTACAGTGGCTGTATAGTTCACCTATCAAGCCACAAGAGAAGAAAGTCATTTTTCATGACCTAATTTTTCCCAACTCAAAATTTTTTTTTTAAGTCATGACACTAATCCTGTTATGGCTTAATATGGAATTTTAAAACAGAGGCAATGTTTCTACTACCTAATTAAATTAACATTACTTGGAATGTGGGTCTCTTGGATACAATAAAAAGTCATATGTCAAAGAAAGAAAGAAAAGAAAGAGAGGAAGAAAGAAAGAAAGAAAGAAAGAAAGAAAGAAAGAAAGAAAGAAAGAGGCAAGGCCAATTCCTAGAGATTTCCTGGAAAAAAAAAAATTGGTCAGTTAATTTAAAAAGCAGAAGAGGAACTACTCCCTTTGGGGGGTTTCCACACTGGCTTAGGGGGTGTGTAATGCTGGACTCTCAATAGTGAAAGAAGTTCATTCAGAAGTCACATAAAGAAGAATATTCTTTCTCTTTTGGAAAGCAGGATTCATGTAGTATCAGACTGAGTAGAATCAGTGTCTAGATCCTTGCTAGGACAATTCCTCCCCTGCCCCCGGCCCAAACCAGTTGATTATTTCTCTGAGTCATCAGTTTAGAACCAGTGCCCTCAATAGTGAGTTGTCTCAGAATACTTCTATTACATAATTCCAATCAAGGAATGACTTGTTCACAAAAATGGTCAAACTTGCATTTTAGAACCTTAAGACCAGTTGGTATAGTGTTCCTGGTGATAAGGATGTGGGCTGGTCAGGAGGCTAGAGGACAAGAACATTGTAGGGGCTTTCCAGGCTACCTAAATCCTTCCAGACATTTCCTCACCATTTCTGTTCTCATTCCTTCCAAGTCAAGGTGGAAGAGATTTTGCTACCATTTGGACATACCTTCCTGTAAAAATTGTGGATTTACATATCATAGCTACCTGTATCTAACATATTTCAGATCTTGTGTTTGTGGGCTACTGAAGCAAAGACTTGACACAGCTTTTAGAGGTACAGAATACTCACCACATGCCTCCTGCACATGCCTCTGTGACGGAGACAGATTGCAGTCATCCGTGGCCTCTCTGTGGCTCCTGGGATGGCCACATTCAGAAAAGCCCTGAGGGCTTACTAAGTAGTGCAGGAGTGTACCCTTTCACACTCCTTCCAGAATTCTCCACTTTTTCTTCATAGCCCCTCTGTTTCTGTTACTTGGGGGTTATTCAAATTTTCATGTAAACAAAGATCTTTTGTTTCAAGTAGACACTGGATTAGTTATGGCTCATTGTCTTTATTTCTACTTGTTCCTGACATGGGAAGAAGTCCTATAGCTGATCTTACTTTGGAGTTGGCTTTTAAAAAGAACTTGGGCAAACTAATCTACTGATGACACTAAATGAAGATTCAAACACTTAAGACAGAAGGTCATTCAAAAGAAATCATGTGCCCTAATTTTCTCAGCAATCAACTATTTTTTAAAAAAAATTTTATTGAAGATTTGAAAATCAAGGAAAGGCAATACCAAGTGATACAGATTCCTAGTAGTTGATTAAAATATATAAAGAAGCTCACAGAAGAACAAAATGGGCTTTTATGAAAACCCAGGAGCATTTGGTATTCTAATAGGAAGCAAATTTTCCTAAATTGGAGTCCAGTTTGTGTATTAAGAAAAATTAGGGAGAATTGTTCTCAACACTGGAAATAAGGCAAAGAGTAAGAAAGTAAGTGGTTTTGAAATTTATCACAATCTAAAAGCTCTAAATTTGGTAGTGAATATAACAATTAGTATAATTGACTCAGTGAAGACATTAATTTGTTCATGACAAAAATAGTGATATGCACAGAAAGTTGATAAACTTCCTAAGCAACTTCCTAAAGCAATTTTAACACACCTACAAAAATTTCAAATTAGTATGCTCCCTTGCATTCGTAGGGTTTGAGAATTAAAATGAAAACAATTAAACTCAGAATCAATAACAAATCATAAAAACAATCAACATAACAAAAACTTCATTTTATAAACTTTGCCAAAGATCCCTTTTTAAATGTTCCAGATAGTCTAAAACAATTTGAGAGTTTGTTATTGTTAGGCACATTTGGTAGCAGTAGATTGATGATAGCAAATACTTACAAATACAGCAAGTGGATGAAAGTTCATAAAGTGTTTACAACTTGAATCCCAAGACAACTGACAGTCAATATCTTGAAGCACGCAGACTTACACAGTTTCCCTTTTCATTCCAATTATTGTGGAGCAAAGATGCATATTAATAGTGACAGCATATAAGAAATTTAGACTATCATCCCCAAACTAAATCTTCCAGAAAGCCTATAAGTTCTTGCTAGCTGACATATAATTTCAAGTGGTAATTAACAATAATTTTAGTTCCACTGTAATATATGGCAAATAAAGAAAATAGAACCTTTCTTCCTTCAGAAAGAAAGAAAGCATTTCATGCACTGAGGTTAAATAATGCATGAAAATATTGATGAGCCACTACGATGAAACATATTATCTATTTCTATTAGGAACCATTTCCAGCCATCCTAAGTTACAGATGGGAATTCTCCAGTATATTATAAATCACACACCTATAACTTCGCTTCTCCAAAACGCTTTGTGTAAGAAGTAGACTAAGTAATAAAATGTATACTTGCTCAAATTGATTAGACTTGGACTTTTCCTCTAGGGATTCTTTTGTTTCATAGGCCATTGCTGCTGCATTGGCTGGTGATTTTGCAAGCCTACCAGTAGTCATGAAGATTGGTTCATAGACTTTGTACCACCTTAAATAGCGTCTAGAACAGGACCCCCTCCAAGCAGAAAGAACCCCGCGCTGGGAACCTAGCTTGGACACTAGTCCCTGCTTTTGCTTTGAGTAGAGCATACCTCCTCCGTATGCAGAGGTTCTATTTTTAGGCCTCAGTAAAAGGTTTTGTTGTTTGTTTATTCCTCCCTTTTACTGCATTAATTTTTAATTACTCCCACATTGCATCACACTCTCCCTCTAACTTTAATAACATTGGTTTCTTCAATTGTTAAAATTTCCACTGTCACGATTCTCCCATTCCCTTCACTTAAGTCTACTTGGAAGACTTGCTGAGCCACAAGTCAGTCTCCCAGTGCATTTAAATTCATATCTTTAATTGTACAAAAAAATCTGAAGGAGGTTTACCAAATGGTAAGCTTTGACAAAGTTCGGTATTGGGTTCACAGTTATCATTCTCTTTTTCCTGTGAGTTTGAAATATTTTTAAATGAGGAAGGAAGTATATGTCATTGGAACAGGTGGTTTGCATTGGCAGCTAGAAAACCTGGAGTCAGAAATAAGAAAGTTGGTGGTGTGTATCCCGTCATGTCCAGCAAGGTTAATGTTGAGTTTGTGGGAACGTGAGCATCGACTCAGCCAAGGGCCCATATCAGTGGCTTAATGTTGGAATATTGTGAGAGGTTTACAAAAGTAAGTTGGGGCTCACTCCCAGAGATTCTGATTTAATTGGTTGAAGAGGGACATTAGTAATTTTGAAAAGTTCCCTGAGTGATTCTAGTGTACAATCTGGGTTGAGAGCCACAGGGTAGAATTGGGTTTATTTCAGAAATATCCTTCAGTTTATCTTCCTTGTCTGTTTTCTCAAATTCCAACTTAAAAAGTGACCTTCTGAGGTCTAGACTCCTACACAGAGAAGGGAGGGGAGGATCTGTGCAGGGGATATGAATATCCTGGGCCCTGGAAAATTCATACAATTTATAGATACAGTTCCTTGGAAGTTCTGTTAGTGTGAGTCTAATAGAGACCAATCCGTGATGCTGGTAAAAGCAAATTTCTGAAACTTTGAAGTAAAAAAATCAGGCCTTGGAATGTAGGTCCACCTTGTAGTAACCTTGTCTAGGTGGCAATCTGGTCTGATTTTCTCACCATCTCACTCTTTCTTTTTACCTGATCAATAACCCCTTGATCGATCATTATCCTCAAGTAAACTCAAATATCTTAACATGATCTGTAAGGCTTTATGATCTGTATCCCGCAGCTCCAGGTCTTGTCTTCACCTTCACACTACCAAATTGTTTGCTTTATGCCCTGAACGTGCCAAGTCTCTGAGATTTCAACCTTGAACCAATTATTCCCTTGCCTGGGATTTCTTTTCCAACTCTTTTACCATGAATGCTACCCATCATCTCTCTTTGGGACAAATCCCACTCCTGTCTCAGCTTCCAAATATAAAGTTCACACCACCTGGGGCTCTTCCTCCTCATATTTTTAAAAGTTTGCAGCTGAGCCATCCAGGCACCCCTCTGGTGAATGTTTTAAATAACATTTTAATATTAGTCTTAATAGAAATGGTTCTGTATAAATTAGAATTTGACATTCCACTTTTATTACTATAAAGAAAAGGTATAGGTCAGAGTAAAACTGTTGGAATGGACTGTTTTGTCCATGAGACAGCAGTTATCTTACTCATTAAAAATGCTCCCTGGGGCGCCTGGGGGGCTCAGTAGGTTAAGCCTCTGCCTTCGGCTCAGGTGGTGGTCTCAGGGTCCTGGGATCGAGCCCCACATCGGGCTCTCTGCTCAGTAGGGAGCCTGCTTCCTCCTCTCTCTCTGACTGCCTCTCTGCCTACATGTAATCTCTGTCTGTCAAATAAATAAACAAAATCTTTTAAAAAAATGCTCCCTATATTTGATTCTGTATAAATTAGGATTTGACATTCCATTTTTACTGCTATAAAGAAAAGGTATAGGTCAGAATAAAATTGTTGAAATGGACTGTTTTGTCCACGAGACAGCAGTCATCTTACTCATTAAAAATGCTCCTTATGTTTTATAACCAAAAAGAAAAAAAAGTTTGCAGTCACATTCCTATTGGCATGAATGCTCTCTTTTAGCATAATATTATTTATACCATATGAATATTCATTCTTTTCCTGTCCATACAATGTTGTTACCATTTGCCCAAATGCAAAGTGATTTCTCTTAAAACATTGAGTCTCCTATACATTTTTATCTCAATCCAAAATGTTTTTTCCTCATTCATGCATTTAGCAAGCATTAATTGGGAATTTACTGTGCTCTAGGCCCTGTTCTGGGTCTTAGGAAAACAATCTTGACAAGGATCATTAGCATCTACTCATTCTTTGGGTCTCAATTTAGATCTTACTACTTCCAAGGAGCATTCCTGACTCTTCATCCAGGCTTATGTTTCTTTATCATCCCCTAGTTTCTGGATTGCCTAATAACCCAAGGCTTTTCATACTCTAGAATCACCTGTTTGTTTGCCTATACCCCTATATTCATCTCAGGGTTTGAAATCTGTGAAGGCAAATCTAGTTTATTTACTGACCTATCCCTACTACCTAGGCAATGCCTGGCACCATAGTTAAGGCTTAACAAATATTTGCGAGGAATAAAGATTTTCTAGGACCATAGGAAAGGATTTGAAGTTTTGATGGTGATAATGAAATTTCTCTTTGAGTGGGTTTATGCTATTGACAGCCAGACAAAGGGAACCAGGTTTGGGGGGGAAATATAGACTAAAAATGTGCCAAGAGGGTAAAAGCATGAGGTAACAAAATCTCTGAGAGAACACAAGGAGAGAAGAACTGAAGCACAGAGATCAGTCCTGAGGGATAACCTGTGTTCTTCATGAAGGGCCTCCGGCAGAAGAAGATGCTATGGCTCCAGATGCCCCTTGTCAATTCACCTCCAAATGGGAGGCCGTTGACTGAAAACCCTGTGATCCTCTGCCTGAGGGCTTCTTCCCCTCCAGGGAAGAATGCTGGGCCCACAGAGGGCCAGTCAGAGCTGTTGGACATCATGTTCTCATCAGCAATTCTCAAACACCAATGATAAATGGGGAGTTGGTGGGAAAGCAATGGCCTAATCTATGGAAACTCTGACTCTGTCCCAGCTTTTTCAGTTCAGCTATCCTTGCTCTCTGGAAGCAAATCACTGTCTGAGGTCCTGGTTCCTCCTACCCTGTGACTAAGGACATGCAGTGTGACCAGAATCCAGGCATAGATAGGAGATATCGCAGAGATTGTTCCTGAGTTTTACTGGCTTGTGTTCATGCTGACTAAGGACATTAGGACATCTGTGCTTTGTGAAACTTTTAATTGCATATTTTTTCTACTACTTTTTTTTTTTTTTTCTTAAGTAAGTAGCAATCAGAATTTACAGTTGGCTATTGGGACAAAAGATCCTTTGCTCCCTTTTGGAAAATCCCTATATCAGACTAAGAAAGACCGGTGCTTTCTGTGGGATGGCAAAGGAGTATTATATTTGACCCTAGAACTTCCATAGCATCTAGCAAACACCAATATTTCTAGATAATCAAGTGGAATAATTAAACAATAAACAAACAAGTGTTTGCTTTTGTTTTTTAATTCTTCCAAATTCTCTTTTAGATCACATTTCTAGAATATTCATGCAAGTTAACTGGTGACAGATTAATAAATATAAATTAAATCTTAGCCTTATTGAATGTTTTATCAGACAATTTAGCCAAAAGCATCATCTTTTGTAAGTATTTAGAATTACAGCATTTAGAGGATGAATATATTTTTAGAAAGAATATGATACTGTGGCTTTTGAACATGGCTGATCATCACAATCACCCAAAAACATGTTAAAAAACGAAGATTCCTGGGCTACAACACAAATTAGTTAGAAAAACTTAGAAGCCCCAGGTGAAGGATCTAGAACTTCTGCTTTTAATAATCTCCCAGTTAAATCTTCCAAAGTTTGGCACCAATTTTGAATAATTTTTGAAGGCTACTGAGTATTTCATTCCTTTGCCTTATGCGAGAGTCTCTGTGTTAGTATTATTCCCAAAGAGCTTTACTAGTTTCCTCTTAGGCTTGAAGTTAGCTAAGGCAATATCTCCTTCTTGTTTTGGCATGGAGACAAAATTTGTCTACCGGCTCTTTTAACTCATTGGCCTTACTGAGTCCTGCCATTTGGAACTACACTAATGCTACTTCGTGTTTTGGACACCAGCTGTGTTTTTCTCTTCTATAGGCGAAGTATTTTATTTCTTTAATTAATTATATTATAGCTTTAAGTTCCTGTCTTCATCCACAATTGGATACAACCCAGTTTCCTTCTAGAGTATGGCGGACTCAGCATCATGCAGTGTTATCAGCAAAAAGAAGAAAGAGATCATTTCCCTTTTCCTGAACACTATACTTGCATGGATGCATTCCAAGATAACAGAAGTGATTTATATTGTTCTATCACATTATTGGCAATATTAAGTTAATTATAACCTGAAGTTGTTTTCACAATGTGCTACTCTTAATCCGTGTTAGTTCCCATGCTGAATTTACCCTTTGAACATCTGAAGATTTTTTAAAAATGAAGTACCCATATTTAAAATAAGATACATTTGCAACATTTCTTCATGTTAGATCAGACCTAAAGTTTTCCTAAGTCAATGTTATTTTGCATCCTCATTTTCTCAACCAGCTCTGGCTATTCATTCCTACTTCATATCAATCACAAGTTTTATACACAAGCCATCGATAATTCTTCCAAATGGCTGAGAGGGCCAAAGTTGGGCTTCTGATTAAGGGTACAATTATCACTTGCAAGGAATCATTATTTGTAAGGATTAAAGTAACATAAGGATGGAGGTAAAGAATTTTGTAAGGATTAAAGTAAAAGTAAATAACTTTAATTTAAGCACAAACTCATAGATCATGCAAGTGCCTCCTGACCAGGAGCATTCAGTGATGTTTTATAGACAGTGACTATGTTTCTAAACATGTGGGCTTTAAAAGGGTCTAATCTTCTCTACCTGGAGTTGGTTAGTCTTATTACTATTTTACTCTTGGTATTCTCTAGTTTATCTGACTTACATAACTAAGTTCACTTCCTCCCTTCCCCCATGGGTTTTATCTTAAATTCTCATAAGAGCTTCCGTAGGAAATAGGAAACAAGGTACATTGCATCTGCTTTTCGATTCTTCTTTTTCTGGTCCTGAGATTAAAGACTGTGACAACATCCACTTTGAAAGTTGGTTTTTAAATCTCTGTGTTTTTGTTAAAGGATAAGTTAATGTTAGGGATAATCATGTGATTTGAAATAAGACTAAATATACAATCTTTAAACCAAAATAAAAAGTTTTTTTACTTATTGGCACCTAAAGCTCATACAAAGCTAGATTCAGAGCTCCTGTCAAAATCTGAAGACACCTTTCCCAATCCCACATTGTCTCCATCTTACCTTAAAATCACTTTCAACTTTTTCTTTTTCTTTGGATTCCTTTTGCAATTTTTATAGTTTCCACCATCATCATCTCTAATGCAATCTTCTACAATAGCTTCCCAACTTAGCTCTCTTTTTCCAGTCACCAAAAATCAGACATGGAGGAGAATATAAAATGATAAAGAAACCCTGAAATCAATATCATAAATAATTACACCATTTTATGGTAAAGTCTATCATATAATTTTTATTTGTTTGACAAAGAGAGATCACAAGCAGGCAGAGAGAGAGAAGGAAGCAGGCTCCCAGCTGAGCAGAGAGCCCGATGCGGGGCTCGATCCCAGGACCCTGGGATCATGACCTGAGCAGAAGGCAGCGGCTTAACCCACTGAGCCACCCAGGCGCCCCTTATCATATAATTTTTATACAGTAATGTTTCAATACAGTTACAAGCATCTGAATGTTATTCATAGAGAAATTGTGAAATAGCCCTTCTTCCTTTTTTAAGGTGAAAAGATGAAGTAAGGGAATGTCTTAATATCATTAAATTACTCAAAATCTACAAATTAGCTCCCTGAAATGTAAATTTCTGCTCCATTTACGTCTAGTTTATATTCCCTCCCTCCAGCATTCCAGCTGGGTCCTTTGAGATGTCTAGCTCTAGAAGTTTGTATTGAGGAGTTGAGAAGTCAGAGTCAGACTTCTATCCCCTCTCTCAGAGCATTGGCTGCCATCTGTGGCGAATTATTAAAATTACTTGGGAAAGTTTTTGTTAACATACACGTTCCCACGCCTGACCTGAGAATGGCTGAATCTAGTTAACCGTGGGCAGGCTGAGAACTTATGAATTTAAAAAGCTCCCTAGGTGATTCTGATGATCAGCCAAGGTTGTGAGATCACAGCCGTAGGAAATTAGTAAATGGGTTAGAGAAATCTGAATACCATTGAGAGGAAATACGGACCCTAAATATAAAATTTCACAGTTGCTACAGGTTGATGACATGTAAATGAACTCTATGAGAATTGATCCAGAGACTGAACATGCAAACCTATCCCTTGTGGATTTGTTTTGTTTTGTTTTTTAAATCATATAAACCCCACTGTTAGGGTTAAAAATGATAATTGTCATTATACTGACTTTAAGAGTGAGGCTAATATTTAGCATGGTTTCAGAGTAGATAATTTCAACAAACTACTTCCTTGGTAACATCCTAGACCTAATTTATGTCATAATATCACACCACTTCCAAAGTCCCTAAGTCAAACTTCCTATTCTCCGTCCATAACCTCTGTGTTGAACTTACTTACTCAATGACTCACTCTTGAACTTTGACCACATTATGGCCTCTGTCAACCCTGTCTCCCAAATCCACCTGCCCACTCTTTGCTCAGTTCCTTAATCAGTGAAGAGACCATAAGCCACAAATTCAGAAGCACTTCTGCCAATAACAGAAGCACATTGCTTTTCTGTTTTCCTACTGCAAGTGTTTAGAAAGCCCTATTTTCCACTTTTTCTGCACCTCCAACTGCAGGTGGCAATCATGGATAAATTCAGGGTAAACAACTTCAAATGGTTTTTCTACCTTGCATGGCAACCTTAAAATTGTTTTCTTCCTCATTCGTTTTTAAAAATATTTTATTTAATTTGAGAAAGAGAGAGAGAGTGAGAGAGAGAACCAGCAGGGGGGAGGGGCAGAGGGAGAAGGAGAAGCAGACTCCTTGCTGAACAAGGAACTGCCTATGGGGCTCAATCCCAGGACGCTAAGACCATGACCTGAGCTGAAGGGAGACGCTTAACCAAGTGAGCCACCCAGGTGCCCCAATAATAATACTTTTAGAAGACCGTTGCCACCCCCCTCTTTTTTGCCAATCCATTAAGCTATAATATCTTTAAAGACCTGCCATTGATTTTTGTTTGTTTGTTTTAGAGGTAGAATTTAGTGATTCATCAGTTATAAATAACACCCAGTGCTCATTACCTCAAGTTTTCTTCTTAATGCCCATCATCCATTTTTTTTAAGCTAAAACCCCAGGTCCTTAAAATCCTTGAAATCTTTGGTTCGGAATCGTCTGTCTCTTGCTGGTCTTTCTAGCCTCACCTTCTATCAATATCTTCCTAACTTTCTCTCTCTTCCTAAGTCATCCCACAGAGCTGTTAATATTCTTTGGAAGGGAGAAATGATCAAGGTTCCTACAGACTAAATTAAGACAGAGGGATAGGGCTGATGTAACAATAAGTAGGACAGAAAGGGTGTATTGACAGCCCTGCCAAAAGGAAGCAAACTGTTTTGGGTGGTTTTTACTAACAGGTAGAGAGAAAAATGTTTTCTAGATAGATAGCTGCATAGCAGATAGAAGGGATTGTGCTGACTGACACCATCAACTGGAGTAATCATCTCTTAATTTAATGCTAAGCCAATAATGTCATTTCATGACTTCTCTCTTTCATAGGCCAAGCAGGTGAGATAAATGAAGATGTAGAAATCGTGCATTCTGAATCCTTCAGGTCTTTGATGGTTGAATTTATCTCTGCAAGTTCTTCAGGAAGTGAGATTGCTGTTGGTTTACTCTTTTGATAAGTAGTGGCAGTTCTAGGGGTTTCCACTAGCCAGTTTATCTGACATTCTTATCAGGATAGTTCTCAATACACCACTCAGATGAATAGCATTTCCAGGGCTCTTCAGTCCATTTTTCCTGAAGAATTTCATTTAACATTTCTTAGAATACAAATCTTCTCTTGATGAATCCTTCCAGTATGTCTGAAAAAATATTTGTTTGGCCTTTAGTTTTCAAAGCTATGTTTCACTGGAAAAATTCTAGTTTCACAGCTTTACTTTTAGCACTTTAAAGTTTCTGTTTCTCTGTCTTCTTGCTTGCATTCTCTTGACAATAAACTGCTGTCACCCAATCCATGATTTCTCTGTCCTGAAGATGTTTGTCTCTGACTGCTCTCAAGATTTCATTTTTATAATCAGGTTTGAGCAACTTGATTATGGTGTGTAGAACTTTCTGTATTTTTTTCCCTTGGTATTTCTTGTGTTTGGGATTCACTGAGCTTCTCTGATCTGTCCATTATGGTTTTCATGAAATAAGTAAAATTTCTGGCCATTATTTCTTTGAATATTTTTGTCCTCTTAACCTACTCTTTCTGAGAATTCAAATGACACATATTAAATCACTTGAAGTTATCCCACAGCTCAAAGATTCTCTGCTCTTTTTTTCTTCTTTGTTTCATTTAGGTAGTGTACAATGTTATGTCTTCATGTTTACTGATCCTGTTTTCTGCAATGACAAATCTACTATTAATCTTGTGTCTTATCTACTGTATTTTTTGTTTCAAATATTGTAGTTTTCAAGCCCAGAATTCAACTTGGGGGTCTGTCTCTCTCATTCATATATATATATACACACACACACATATATATATATACACACATATATATATACATACATATATATCATATATATATATATATATATATATCTCATTCATATATTTATATGAATGAGAGAGACAGACCTCCAAGTTGAATTCTGGGCATGAAATATATATATTTCTTTGAAGTGGGGAGGGGCAGAAGCAAAGGGAGAAGGAATCTCCAGCAGACTTGCTGCTGAGTTTGGAGCCCAAGGTGGGGTTGGATCCCATGACCCTGAGATCATGACCTGAGCAGAAAGGTAACTGACTGAGCCACTCACATGCCACAACTTGGATCTTTTAAAAAATACTTTCCATGCCTTTACTTTTACTTTTGCACATACAAATGTGCCTATAATAATTGTTTTACTGTTCTCATTTGCTCTTTCTAACATCTGTGTCAGTTCTGGTAGGTTCTAATTGATTTATTTCTTCATTATGGACTGTATTTTCTTGTTTTTGCATAGTTAATAATTTTTTATTGAATGCCAGACATTATGAGTTTATGCTATACATTGGTTACTAGATATTTTTGTACTTCTACAAATAATCTTGAGTTTTATTCTTGGATGGAATTAACCTACTTGAAAGCTGATCCTTTTGCATCTTAAAATTGTTGTCGTTGTTTTAGATGAGATGAGAGCAGTGGTCAATCAAAGGCTAATCATTCTCACTACGGAATCAGAATCTTCTGTTATTCTACATACTGCCTCATGAATATTGATGCTTTTCCATCAAGTCTTTGAGAAAGGGAATTGTACCTACTTTTTTGGGAGCAGTAGACACTATTACAGCTAATCTTTTTGGGTGGCTCTTTCCCTGGTCACCGGTATTGTTTTCACATGTATATATTGATTGGTAATTAGCTGAATACTCAAGGGATCCTCTATAGATATCCAGAGTCCTCTTTTTGTGCAATTCTCTCTTCTTTGTGTCTCTGTCCTGTGAATTCTAGCTTCCTTGGTCCTATAGTCTCTCCTGACTCAATAGGTTCTCCTCAAGTCATGGAGTTTACTGCACTCCATATCACAGGGTCACTGTCCTCTGTTCTCTGATGTTCAATGTCTTCTACATCCTTATTTTATATATTTCATCCTTTTTTTTAATTGTTACACATGGGAGAGCAAATCCAATCCTGTTTCCCCATCTTTCCTGGAAGCTGAAATTTCTTTAGTGTTTAAATACCTTCTTCTGCAGTAGACCAAGGAAGTGTGTGCATCTTAATTTTATTCAACATGGGTCACCTTTGAGTTTAGGGCTAAGTCAACCAATGGTGTGAACTGTTAGAGCTACTCCTAGTTGCCTATGTGACTATATCAAATTCAGAATCTCTTGTTAGTGCACCCTCGATAAATCAGACAAAATATCACACTGTATTTCTTCTACCCTAATCTAACATTGTTAGGATCCACCCCCATTCATATTTCCCAGATCTCTGTGGATATAAATTGGAAAAAAACCTTGAAATTCTTTTCATGCATATCATTCCTCTTCTTGGGTCATATATCTACTCAACCCTGGAAACTGACAGAATTTGAAAATGTCATTGGTCTAGCAGAAATGACAGCTAGTTGAGGTGGGTCTTGGTAAGGATCAGCATTCATAATTTCTTTGGGGAGTTCATTAAGGCTTCTTCAAAATAAATGTTTCTCATTGCAGTGTAACTTGGCTATACTTTGAATTTGACTTGATTTGGTTTTTCAGAACTTGGGCTTTCTTGGCTATAAGAGATAGTTTTTTTTTTTTTTTCATGGCATTAAACAATTTTTTCTTGTTCCCTATACTGACCTTGCATTGAGAATTTAAAGCCTTGAGCTTATCATTTTCTTTCTCCAAGTTCTCCAGTATACTTGGAATCCATCAATAGACCATACAGTCCTTAGAGTCTCTTCATTTCCATTAAAATGAGCTCTATAGGCTGATGCAAAAGTACATTTATTTCCTCCTTGGATGCATGAGGCACATGTTGCTTGGTCACAACTCTCCTAAGCTTGAAGTTGTTTGGCTCTGTCCAGTGCATGCTAAGTGGCTGGAGTTTGCAGCAAAGCTATTCAGGTGTTTTCTTGTACAGTTACTATCTTGCTCCAGTGGCAAAGTCATTTAAGGGCATGCATTTGAAAATTGTCACAGTGACTTTTGCTGGGGGTTGACAAGCTAAATTCCACTAAATTTTGGAGCATAAAATTAATGCCTTGATTTATAGTGTTTTAGTTTAGTTTAATTTAGACAAGGGTAGTTTAGGTTATGATCTTGGTCATATAATTAAAAGCTCTTTAGTCATGGTAAAGATTTTGCCTTCTGAGATTTCTGGAAAGAGAACCATAAATTCCAGCTAAAATCCTTGACTCAAGGACATTTTGGAAATCTTGTTACTGAAGGCAAATTTTAATTAGAAAATGTATTGCTGGGGAGGAGTCAAGATAGCAGAGGAGTAGTAGGCTGAGGTGATATCAGGTAGCAGGAGATCAACTAGATAGTTTATCAAACCATTCCAAACACCTACAAATCCAACAGGAGATCAAAGAGAAGAAGAGCAGCAATTCTAGAAACAGAAAATTGATCACTTTCTAAAAGGTGGGACCTGCAAAGAAGTGAATCCAAAGCGACAGGAAAATAGACCACGGGGGAAAGGCCAGCTCTCGGCAAGTGGCAGAGCAACGGAGCACAAACTCAGAACATTTAAAAGTCTGCTCCACTGAGGTACATCCCCGCAGGGACTAAGCTGAGGTGAAGCCCATGCAGGGACAGGGTGGTCTCAGGTCCTGTGAGGTCACAGAAGGATCAGGGGTGTCTGAGTGTCACAGAGCTCACAGGTATTAGAGCAGGGAAGCTGGCTACAGAGATGGAGGATGAGCTCTCAACTTGGGGTTACCTTCAACTGTGATCTGTGGCACACTGAGACCACTACTCTTTGAGCAGCTACCCCCAAGATCTGAGGAGACCCCCTTGGAAGAGCACAGAGATCTTCTGGGTTTGGAGACTCCAGGCAGGGCTGTGTGCCAGAGAGAGAGAGAGACGCTAGGTCACAGGGTGGGTGAGCTCAGAGCAAGGCTGGAGGCCAGGGAGATGGGAGTTATTGTGCGCACTGAGGAGTGGGACCCCGAGCTCTCGGCTCCTCGGAGCCAGAGATTGGGAGGCTGCCATTTTCATTCCTGTCCTCTGGAACTCTACAGAAAGCATTCAGGGAACAAAAGCTCCCAAAAGTGAACCTGAGTGGATTACTTAGCCCGGTCCCTGGTAAGGGCGGTGCAATTCTGACTGGGGCAAAGACATTTGAGAATGACTACAACAGGCCCCACCCCCAGAAGATCAATAAGAAATCCAGCCAAGACCAAGTTCACTTACCAAGGAGAACAGCGGAATTCCAGAGAGAAAGAAAGCAAAGAATAGAATTCATGGTTTTCTCCCCATGATTCTTTAGTCTTGCAAAGTTGACTAATTTTTTTTTATTTTTTTCTTATGCTAAAATCTTTTTAAACTTTTACTCTTTCCTCTTTTAACATTTTTAACTAGTTTAACTTAACAATACTTTTATTTAAAAAATCTTTTCAAACATTCATTATTATACTCATATTTTATCCTTCAATATATCTAGCTTTATTTTTTGTATACACATAGGGTTTTTTCTTCTAAAAAAATCTGGGATACAACTTCTTCTAATAGATCAAAATATATCCTAAATCTAGCACAGGGCTTTGTTCTAGACTTCAGCCTGAGCAAATTCTCTCCACTTTCTTTTTCTTTATTCTCCCAACCAACCTATCAACTTTTTTAGAAATATTTTTAAAAATTTTTCATCTTTATAGTCATATTCCATCCCTTCATGTTGTTTATCCTTATTTTGTGTGTGTGTGTGTGTGTGTGTATATATATATATATATATATATACACATATATATATATAAAATTATATGTGTGTGTTTGTGTGTGTGTGTGTGTGTGTTTCATACTCTAAAATTTGGGGAGATAGTTTCTTCTAAGAGACAAAAATACTCCAAAAATTAAGTGGGTGACTCTGTTCTATTCATCAGTCTAAGATATATTTTTCTTTTTTATATTTTTCTTTTTAAATTTTTTTTTCTGAACTTCTTATTATCCTCGTCCTTCCCCCCATGATTTGAAGTCTCTTCTGACTTGGTTAAAGCACATTTTCCTGGGGTCTTTGCCACCCTTTTAGTATTTTATTCACTCCTTCGTATATTCTTATCTGGATAAAATGGCAAGGCAGAAAAACTCACCACAAAACAAAAATAGCAAGAGGCAGTACTGAAGGCTAGGGACCTAATCAATATGGACATTGGTAATATGTCAGAATTAGAGTTCAGAATGACGATTCTCAAGGTACTAGCTGGGCTCAAAAAAGGCATGGAAGATATTAGAGAAACCCTGTCTGAAGAAATAAAATCCCTTTCTGGAGGAATAAAAGAACTAAAATCTAACCAAGCTGAAATTTGAAAAGCTATTAATGAGGTGCAATAAAACCTGGAGGCTCTTATTACTAGGATAAATGAGGCAGAAGAGAGAATTAGTGATACAGAAGACCAAATGACAGAGAATAAAGAAGCTGAGCAAAAAAGAGACAAACAAGTACTCGAACACTATGGGAGAATTTGAAAGATAAGTGATGCCATAAGACAAAACAACATTAGAATAATTGGGATTCCAGAAGAAGAAGAGAGAGAGGGGGGCAGAAGGTATATTGGAGAGAATTATTGTAGAGAATTTCCCTAATATGGCAAAGGAAGCAAGCACCAAAATCCAGGAGGCACAGAGAACCCCTTTCAGAATCAATAAGAATAGGTCCACACCCCACCATCTAATAGTAAAATTTACAAGTCTTAGAGACAAAGAGAAAATCTTGAAAGCAGCTCTGACAAGAAGTCTGTAACATACAATGGTAAAAATATTAGATTGGCCCCAGACTTATCCACAGAGACCCGGCAGGCCAGAAAGAACTACCATGATATATTCAGAGCACTAAATGAGAAAACCATGCAGCCAAGAATACTATATCCAGCTAGGCTATCATTGATAATAGAAGGATAGATAAAAAGCTTCCAGGACAAACAAAAACTAAAAGAATTTGTAAATACCAAACAAGCTCAACAGGAAGTATTGAAAGAGGTCCTCTAAGCAAAGAGAGAGCCTAAAAGTAGTAGACCAGAAAGGAACAGAGACAATGTACAGTAACAGTCACCTTACAGGCAATACAATGGGACTAAATTCGTATCTCTCAATAGTAACCCTGAATGTAAAGGGGCTAAATGTCCCAATCAAGAGACACAGGGTATCAGAATGGATAAAAAGCCAAAATCCATCAATATGATATTTACAAGAAACTCTTTTACACCCAAATACACCTCTAGATTTAAAGCGAAAAGGTGGAAAACAATTTACCATGCTAATGGACATCAAAAGAAAGCTGGGTTGATAATCCTTATATCAGATAAATTAGATTTTAAGCCAAAGATTATAATAAGAGATAAGGAAGGACACTATATCAGACTCAAAGGGTTTATCCAACAAGAAGATATAACAATTTTAAATGTCTATGCCCCTAACATGGGATCAGCCAACTATATAAACCAATTAATAACAAAATCAAAGAAGCACATCAACAATAATGCAATAATAGTAGGGAACTTTAACACCCCCCTCACTGAAATGGACAGATCATCCAAGCAAAAGATCAACAAGGAAATAAAGGCCTTAAATGACACACTGGACCAGATGGACATCACAGATACATTCAGAACATTCCATCCCAAAACAACAGAATACACATTTTTCTCTAGTGCACATGGAACATTCTCCAGAATAGATCACATCCTGGATCATAAATCAGGTCTCAACTGCTATCAAAAGATTGGGATCATTCCCTGCACATTTTCTAGCTCTGAAGCTAGAACTCAATCTCAAGAGGAAAGTTGGAAAGAACCCAAATACATGGAGACTAAAGAGAATCCTTCTAAAGAATGAATGGGCCAACCAGGAAATTAAAGAAGAATTTTAAAAAATTCATAGAAACAAATGATAATGAAAACACAACTGTTCAAAATCTGTGGGACAGCAAAGACAGTCCTGAGAGGAAAGTATATAGTGATACAAGCCTTTCTCAAGAGACAAGAAAGGTCTCAAGTACACGACCTAACCCTACACCTAAAGGAGCTGGAGAAAGAACATCAAAGAATGTGTAAACCCAGCAGGAGAAGAGAAATAATAAAGATCAGAGCAGAAATCAATGAAATAGAAACCAAAAGAACAGAAGAACAGATCAATGAAACTAGGAGCTTGTTCTTTGAAAGAATTAATAACACTGATAAACCCCTGGCCAGACTTATCAAAAAGAAAAGAGAAATGACCCAAATAAATAAAATCATGAATGAAAGCAGAGTGATCACAATCAACACCAAACAAATACAAACAATTATAAGAACATATTATGAGCAACTATACACCAGTCAATTTGACAATCTGGAAGAAATGGATGCATTCCAATGACATTTAAACTACCACAAATGAACCAGAAAGATATAGAAAACCTGAACAGACCCATAACCAGTAAGGAGATTGAAGCAGTCATCAAAAAGTTCCCAACAAACAAGAGCCCAGGGACAGACTGTTCCCAGGGGAACTCTAAAAAAACTTTTAAAGAAGAATTAATTCCCATTCTCTTGAAACTATTCCAAAAAGTAGATATGGAAGGAAAACTTCCAAACTCTTTTAAGGAGGCCAGCATTACCTTGATACCAAAACCAGACAAAGATCCCATCAAAAAAGAGAATTACAGACCAATATCCTTGATGAACACAGATGCGAAAATTCTCACCAAAATACTAGCCAATAGGATCCAACAGTACATTAAAAGGATTATTCACTACGACCAAGTGCGATTTATTCCTGGGCAGCAAGGTTGGTTCAAATCCAGAAATCAATCAGTGTGATACAATACATTAATAAAAGAAAGAAGAACCATATGATATTCTCAATAGATGCTGAAAAAGCATTTGACAATGTACAACATCTTTTCCTGATCAAAACTCTTCAAAGTAAGAGGTACATACATCAATATCATCAAAGCCATCTATGAAAAACCCACCGTGAATATCATTCTCAATGGAGAAAAACTGAGAGCTTTTCTGCTAAGGTCAGAAACATGGCAGGGATGTCCATTATCACCGCTGTTATTCAACATCGTACTAGCCTCAGCAATCAGAGAACAAAAAGAAATTAAAGGCATCTAAATCGGCAAAGAGGAAGTCAAACTATCACTCTTTGCACAGGATATAATACTACATGTGGAAAACCCAAAAAACTCCACTCCAAATCTGTTAGAACTTGTATAGGAATTCAGTAAAGTGTCAGGATATAAAATCAATGCACAGAAATCAGTTACTTTTCTTTATACCAATGATAGGAGAGAAGAAAGAGAAATTAAGGAGTCGATCCCATTTACAATTGCACCCAAAACCACAAGATACCTAAGAATAAACCTAATCAAAGAGGCAAAGAATCTATACTTAGAAAACTAAATGTACTCATGAAAGAAATTGAGGAAAACCCAAAGAAATGGAAAAATGTTCCATGCTCATGGATTGGAAGAACAAATATTGTGAAAATATTGTCTATGCCACCTAAAGCAATCTATATGTTTAATGCAATCACTACAAAATAAAACTTTTTTTTTTCAAAAAAACGGAACACTTTTTTCAATGACTTTTTTCAAAGAAATGGAACAAATAATCCTAAAATGTATATGAAACCAGAAAAGACCTCGAATAGTCAGAGGAATATTGAAAAAGAAAGCCAAAGTTGGTGGTATTACAATTCCAGACTTCAAGCTCTTTTACCAAAGCTGTCATCATCAAGACAGTATGGTACTGGCACAAAAACAGACACATAGATCAATGGAACAGAATAGAGAGCCCAGAAATGGACTCAACTCTGTGGTCAACTAATCTTTGATAAAGCAGGAAAGAATGTCCAATGGAAAAAAGACAGCCTCTTCAACAAATGATGTTGGCAAAATTGGACAGCCACATGCAGAAAAAAGAAATTGGACCATTTCTTTACACCACACACAAAAATAGACTCAAAATGGATTAAAGACCTCAATGTGAGAGAGGAATCCATCAAAATCCTTGAGAAGAACACAGGCAGTAACCTCTTCAACCTCAGCCACAGCAACTTCTTCCTAGAAACATTGCCAAAGGCAAGGGAAGCAAGGGCAAAAATGAACTATTGGGATTTCATCAAGATCAAAAGTTTTTGTGAAGCAAAGGAAACAGTCAACAAAACCAAAAGACAACGGACAGAATGGGAGACAATATTTGCAAATGACATATCAGATAAAGGGCTAGTATCCAAAATCTATAAAGAACTTATCAAACTGAACATCCAAAGAACAAATAATCCAATCAAGGAATAGACAGAGAACATGAACAGACATTTCTGCAAAGAAGACATCCAGATGGCAACAGACATATGAAAAAGTGCTCAACATCACTCGGCATCAGGGAAATGCAAATCAAAACCACAATGAGATACCACCTCATACCAGTCAAAATGGCTAAAATTAGCAAGTCAGGAAATGACAGATGCTGTTGAGGATGTGGAGAAAGGGGAAGCCTCCTACACTCTAGGTGGGAATGCAAGCTGGTGCAGCCACTCTGGAAAACAGCATGGAGCTTGCTCAAAAAGTTGAAAATAGAGCTACCCTATGACCCAGCAGTCACACTACTGGGTATTTACTCTAAAGATACAAATGTAGTGATCTGAAGGGGCACATGCACCCAAATGTTTATAGCAGCAATGTCTACAATAGCCAAACTATGGAAAGAACCTAGATGTCATCAACAGATGAATGGATAAAGATGTGGTATATATACACAATGGAATACTCTGCAGCCATCAAAAGAAATGAAATCTTGCCATTTGCAACAACGTAGATGGAACTAGAGGGTATTTTGCTAAGGGAAATAAGTCAATCAGAGAAAGAGAATTCTCATATAATCTCCCTGATATGAGGAATTTGAGATGCAGAATTGGGGGGTTGTCAGGCAGGGAAGGAAAAAATGAAACAAGATGGGATGGGGAGGGAGACAAAGCATAAGAGACAATCTCACAAAACAAACTGAGGGTTGCTAGGCGGAAGGGGTGTATGGAGAGGTTGGTTGGGTTATGGGTATTGGGGAGGGTATGTGAAATGGTGAGTGCTGTGAAGTGTGAAGCCTGACAATTCACAGACCTGTATCCCTGTTACAAATAATACATTACATGTTAATAAAAATAATTAATTTAAAAAAGAAAGTGTATTAACCAGCACTACAATAATGCTATGTAGCTGACTACCTGTCCTAAAATTCACTGCCATACAAACCATATTTTTTCTCATGCTCATGCCTCTGCAGGTTGACTGTAGAACCTGCAGAAGCATGAGGTTCTGATCTAGAACTGAATTGGCTGATCTAGGATGGGCTCAGGTGGGTGACTCTGCTTTAGAGAGGCAGCTGGGCTTGGCTCCATGCTCTAGTCTGGATATAAGCCTGCTCCCCATGTTTTTATTCTAAGGCCCAGTCTAAAGTTCAGTGGCCAGATAGGGCCTGCTCTTTTCATGGCAGATTATCAAAATGCAAGGAGGCAAGCCCAAATGTAGAGATATGTCCAAGGTTTCTGCTCACGGCAAATGTGATAAGCTTGTGCTAAGCAAAGCAAGTCATGGGGCCAAACCCAACAGCAATGGGAGAGTATGGAGATGTGGAGTCCTCTATGGTAGGAGGGTGGTGAATACTTCCTAAATCATTCTCTATCCAATAATTCTGCTTCTACAAATCTATTCTAAAGAAACAATCCAAAAGTTACCAATCTCTTCATTTATAGTAAGATTAAAATGAAAAAATAAAATACTGAACTATCCAATGATAAGGGATAGTTAAGTAAAGTAAGATATATTCAGGGATTATTACAGACATCTATGAAAAATAATTATAAAAATATTTATAAAATATTGGGAAGTTAAAAAAAAAAAAAGCACTATGAAGCAGAAAGAAAAAATTGTTGTAAAACCAAATACCACAGTGGCTGAATCAACATTTTAGAGGAATGACAACATTCTTAGGGAAAAGCTCTTCTCTTTAAGAAAGGTGGGATAAGGGGGTTTTCTAGCTCACAAAAGAAAGGCTGCAGGCCAGTCTAGAATGGGAGAGGGTTAGGAAGATCAGGAGCCAAATTACTCTGCATAATAATGTAACAAGAGTTTTCAGTTTTTGCACTGGCAGCTTAAAAAGGTAGAATTTCTGGGCACTTGATCAAGAAAGAGAGAAGCAAAAAGAAGGTCAACAATAGAGTAGTTCCAGGGACTAAGGAAGAGTTGCTTTTGTAATGAAAATGAACATCTATTTTCATAAGAATACTTGACCTTAATTTTTAACTTTACATAGTATGTATTTATATGCATAATTTTTAGTAACAAAAATTTCATTTTGTCCTGATGAGAATTGTTATGTACTCCCTGACAAACCTGCAGTTTATTACATGTAATAAGAACATGATAAATCCTGGAAATCAGTTAACTTTTGGATGAAAATATGCTGGTTGCTTTACCCATCAGTTGCAGAACTGGGGTCAATTTGTTAACTAGTTGGTTGTATTTAAATCTTAGACCTGTAGGTTAGTGTACTTGAGCAACAGTAACACCTGCTATTTGTTTTTAAGTCATTTACTGTTTTGATTTTTTGCAATAATATCCCTCTGCTATTGATAAACCTTTATAAAATACTCCCCCCGCCCTTAAGTCATGTAGCAATAATGCAGTTCTGGTATTTTTGAGAATACTAGAGTGAAAGTTAGGTGACAAAAAAATGGTAACAGGTGTAGTAGAGGAGTCAGGTGAGTCTAGGGATCCACAACAGAACCATCCAGAACTTTCTGGAATGACGGAATGCTCTATGTCTGCCCTGTCTGGTATGATAGCTGCCTCTAGCCACCCGTGCCTATTGAAGATTAACAGTGTGGCTAATGTGACTGGGGAACTGAATTGTTAACTAATTTGAATTCAAATAGGCACATGTGGTTAATGGCTATCACATCAGACAGTGCAGAGCAGGCTAGAGAAAACTTGAAACCATGGGTGAAAAAGAATCAAAAGAAAGTAAGCAGGTTTTCTGTCATTGAGAAATCTCAGAACTAGTTCAGAGAGCGCTAGATTTCTGGGAATCGCATGAAATAGAAACTTAAATTATTTTCTTTAGTTATTTTAAAAAAGAGTCACCCTAAAATGTTGAATGGCAATACATACATTGTATGAACTTAAAGTTGCAAAGCAGATCCCCGTCTTCTGAAAAAAGATTAGAAGGATATATTTCAAAGCGATACTTTTAGAGGGTGTGATTATAAATAATTTCTCTTTTTTCTTTATACTGATTGCATTTCTCAGATTTTCTCCATACGCATGGTGAAGTTTTTATTTTTGTTTTTGTTTTCAATTGTCTTGGTTGTTTACCTGGATCGTATTTGGAAGTATTAGTGACACCCACCCTCCCAAATTTCCCCATTTCCTCCCCCATTCAATCGATCAGGTTACTGACTAACTGGGCTAATTGGCTTCTGGGAAAGTATGTGGTCCGCAGGATGCCAGAAGTTCTCTGCAGGATTTCCGGTGCTTTGTCTGAGTGTGACAAAATTTGCAAAAATTTTAAGAGAAGTTGGGGGTTTGAGATTTGGGTGTTTGGAAGAAGCAAAAGGAGGATAGGGGTGAAACATGCACCCCAGAAAGTGATTTCTAGGGTTTGATAAAGGGGTCTCTGCATTTCAGAGGACAGGGCACCATTTCAGCGATAACCTGTGAAGACCAAAAAGTCTCAACCTTCCAATACCCTGTCCCTTGGAGTTTGATACCATCCTGGGTGGGTGTGGGGAGGATACACGAAGGAGTGAGGAGGAATTTTCCACCAGCCGGGAAGGAAGAATTGAATTAAATAATTAAATTAAAATTAAATTGTCTTAAGAGGTTGAAAAAAAGAATGAAGTGAAAACAGAACCTTTATGCATTGCTGATGGGCATGTCAAAGCGTGCAGCCACTAAGGAAAAACAGAGGGGCCGTTCCTCAAAAAGTTAAACACAGAATTAGCATATGATCCAGCAATTCCACTTCCTGGTGTATACCCCCCAAAGAATTTAAAGCAGGGACTCCAGCAGATAATTGTGTGCCCAAGTTCACTGAAGCATCGGTCCCGATAGCCCGAAGGAGGAAATGACCCAAATGTCCATCAACAGAAAATGGAGTTGTAAAAGTGACATATACATACAATTGCATATCCTTGGCCTTAAAAAGGAATAGAATTCTGGTTCATGCCACAACATGGATGAACTTAGAAGACATGATGCTGAGTGTGATATGCCAGACACCAAAGGACAAATGCTGTGTGATGCACTTATATGGGGTCCCTAAAATAGACAATGTTATAGAGGCGGAAAGTGGATCAGGGATTACCAAGGACCAGAGTGGGGAGAGCATAGGAAGCTCTTGTTTAATGAGCACAGCATTTCAGTTTGGGATGATGAAATAGTTCTGGAGATGGGCAGTGAGTGGTGATGATTTCCCAATATGGTAAACATACTTCATGCCGCTGGATTGTATGCTTAAATGTGATTAACATGGCAAATCTCATGCTACACCCATTTTACCACAATGAAAAAGAAAATTCCTTAAAAAACCATTTTAATTTGCGTTTTTGTGTTCTTAAGTTTTATTAAGTGGGTTCCAAACAGTCTTTAAAGTTAAGTTAGGCTTTATGGTAAAGCAATAGTCTTTTAGGTTTCCACCTGATGCCCTCGGTCTTGCAGTCTCTCTACCCTTGCGAGGGATTGATCCTAGCCTCGCTGAGCCTCAGGAAATTTCTGCTTTTGTCCTTCTGGTGCTCACTTCTCCAGCTACGGGTGATTTCTCATACAAGTGTAGCGAGGACTCAGCGAGGTGCATGAGAGTATCCCTCTGTTGATTTCCCAGCAGCTTGTCTTCTCTCTGATGCCCAGCTTGGCCATTCTAGCCAGCTTGTGCACTCCCTCAAACTCCAATCTCTGCCTGTCTACTCAGCAAGCCAGCTGGCTCCCTGCATTGGAGCTTGGCGACAGTCTCCAGGTAGTGCGCTCTTCCTGCGGTAAATCTCACCTTGTCTGTTGCCCTTCTGGCAAAGATCACAGTCCAGCGCTGCTGCTTGTACAATGTCTCAGGCAGGTGACCCTTTGGGAATTCCTGGAGCAGCTTCTGTGTGTAGCCGTCTCCACTCCAGTGCTCTGTCCAGAAACTCCCCACGACCTCCGACTCCCTGAACAAGGATCTCTATCTCTTAAAGTCTTTGAGCCCACTGTATTCTGCCTGGGATTTCCCCCTCTTCCTGTTGTGACCCCACATAGGTGTCCACCTAGGAGCCAGAGTAATTTTTTTCTTTTTCTCTCTGGTGTTATTTAAGATCTGAAACTTGTAGTTTACTTGTCATTTATGGTATCAGATCACGTCAGGGGCTAGTTATACTATCTGGCCAAATCTGGATGTTTGAATTACTGTATTTTTAATTTTTAGAATTTTTTTTCTTCTTATAAAAAAAAAAGTTCAGATTCTTTTCATTATGTCTTGTTCTTGTGTTATGGTTTCCATGCTTTTCTTTCCTTTGAACAATGTAACATCCTTAATGTAAGCATGTTTGTCTTTTTCTATTACCTGTATTTCTTTGGATGTGGTTTATCTAATTCACTGTACTCTCCCTTTTCCTTAGTTCTTTGTCTCCTCTTGTGGAGTACACATTTTTATTAGGAATTCTTCTTGCGTGGGAGCTAGTTCCACAGGAATCAAGTGAACTGATTTGTGGAGGTTTTCTCTGTGGGGCAGGAGCACCTTCGACTCTGTCTGCCAAGGCCCCAAAGGTTTCAGTTTTTATCAGACTTTATCGTTTGGGGTTTTCCACATAGACAGGATAATGCAAATTCATACAGCACACCCAGCAAGGTTCAGAGTCAGGCTTCCTTTTCTCTCTCTCTCTACCCACTTGCTTCTTTGCTGCCTCACTGGCTTAGTGAGCAGGGTCTTCTAGTTTCTATTTTATGGACTGGGTCTCAGATTTACGAAAAGGCCCCTTTCTAGGTAGCAATGTTGTGTGAGACTTTGGACTTCAGTCTAGAACTTTGTATGTGTTAAAACCATGGTTCCCATAGGGATTCACTTCATTCTGACTCCTCTCTAGATCACTGGGTTTAGCTCTTGCTCACTCCATTGATTTTGAATATTCTATTTGTTCTACTACCTGGGGATTTCCCATTCTCAATTTCAAGCTCAGCTGTCTGGTTTAAAAATTAATTCGGGTTTATCGTATCCAGTTTTTCTAAGCCTTTTTTCATGGGATGGGAAGCTTCTAAAGTCAGTCCTATCCATCATACTGCCACTCAAGTCATATGGTTTCTGGACTCACACCCTTGACCTTTTAATGCATGTATTATTTATCTCCTGCTTTGTTCCAAAGAGAATTTTAGAGATCAGTGCTATATTTCTTAACTCCTTGTATGATTATAAGGTACTTATGTGGCATGGAGTACTAGTTTCTACACTCCCAGACTCCCAAAGCAACACTAGCCTAAACCTCCACACAGTGTGAAGTTACAGGTATCTGTTGGAAAGAACAGAAGGGAAATTTCTGAAACTTTATTAAGAACTTGTGTTTATTAAGTTCAATTTCTTTAAAATGAAACATAAGACAAACTTTCACCCTTTTCATTGGACTGAAGGTAACTGTTAACTATTTAAATAGGTAGACGATCCCTCAACTAGTAGATGTTTTTGCTTTTCTCTACTAATCTGCTAAGAAAATATAGCATTAGAAAAAACTCAATAGGGGCGCCTGGGTGGCTCAGTGGGTTAAGCCGCTGCCTTCGGCTCAGGTCGTGATCTCAGAGTCCTGGGATCGAGTCCCGCATTGGGCTCTCTGCTCAGCAGAGAGCCTGCTTCCCTCTCTCTCTCTGCCTGCCTCTCCATCTACTTGTGATTTCTCTCTGTCAAATAAATAAATAAAATCTTTTAAAAAAAAAAAAAGAAAAAAAAAAAAAGAAAAAACTCAATAAAAAAAAAAAAATACCGGGGCACCTGGGTGGCTCAGTGGGTTAAGCCTCTGCCTTCGGCTCGGGTCGTGAGATCGAGCCCCACATGGGGCTCTCTGCTCAGCAGGGAGCCTGCTTCGCCCCCTCTGTCTCTGCCTGCCTCTCTGCCTACTTGTGATCTCTCTCTCTCAGTAAAATAAATAAATATTTTTTAAAAAATACCTCCTCAAAGAAGCAATGCTTCAATTAGCTAAAATGGGAAGTGACAAAATAGATCCAATCCTTTTAAATTGTATGGGTTACCATGAAGTAATTTAGATACATGAAGGTGCAGTGAGAATGACATCATGAATGCCTAACAAACAGTGTAAGAAACAAAACCTTCTGAATGGAGGGGCCAGGAAGGAGTAGGTGGTGGTGCTCTCTCTCTTGAGAGTCAGGGACATCCTTCATATCTGGAGCCAGAGTAAAGTGATATGTTCCTCTTTCTGTAAGGAGGAACCTCTGAAATCCCTCTCACACTTGGGGCTGGTAGCTCTACAAGGACTCTTATCTCCCAGAGGGCTGTATAGTGTGGGGACTAGAGGGGCCTCTGGTTGACCTCCTAGCTGGAGACTTCAGGAGTAGTTGGATGCACCCCATTCCTCCTCGTTGTAAGAAAATCCCTAAGAGACCCTTGGCTGGAAATTTATGCAGCTGGATTGCCCCAGATTTCCCAATGGAGGAGGCACGTCTTGTTGCTTTTGCAAAGAAATGAATCATTTGGGAAACTTGGGACTCAATATTATTTCAGAAGACTTTTCTAAGGAGAGGTGCACAAAGAGAAGTGGGGAGCATGATGCCAATGTGAGACGCTTGAGGAGCACAACTGGGAATTTATTTGGGTGCCCTCTTCCAGCATCTGGATCTTGGGGAAACCTTTCACCAGAAGGACCCATGATCCCTGGAGGGAAAGTAACAAGGGGTGAGGGCAGATTTAAGAGCAAAGTGGCCTCAGCACTGAGCAGAACAGGCTTCATGGGTCTTATTGCCAAACTGAGGACAGTGTTCCATCCCATGGAAAAGACTTCTAGAAGAAAAAAGAAAAAAAGCTCAAGCTATATATTGGAAAAAGCTGAAAGCACCCAAATATCTGTGACTTCCATGACATTTGAAAATTTAGATTAAAGCTACTAAGAAAGAGGAAAACGAACAATGATAATGGGGATTCTCCAGAGGCAGGTAAAGACATCCCTCAAGTCGAGTCTGTCCTTTTGGCAGATTTTTGTAAGACAAAACATTAGCTCCGCAGACAGAATGTTAAACCCAAAGGGAAGGAGGGATCCTTTCTTGGAAGAGCTTATACCAATTTTGTTCAGTTTTTTTTTACCCATCTAAAGGGATTACCCAGAGAGGTGACTCACTTCTGTACCAGGGACTTTTGAAGCAAAGGCTAGGAATTAATTTCCAGCTCTTGATTAGACCATAGAGCTAGTCAAGCTCTACTAGACCATGCTAGAGGAAACCTTTGCTAGTCTTCAGTTTAACTCATTTAATTTGCAGGCGAGGGCCTTGAGGTCCTGCAAGACTGATGATCATACCACTCAGTGACAGCTGGAACTGCAATATGATGTCCTGACACCCAACATGATGTTTTTTTCTGTTACAACTCAAAAGCTCTTCTGGGCTGGAGGACACGCTCAGAGCTGGCTTACCTATGAAAGACTATTAAGGAAATACCAATGTTAGGTGGGGAAGTGACTTGTCCAGCTCTAAAGGAAACTTTCCAGGGGCAGGAAAATAGATACGGGCTAGCCTGTACTTTCTTATTATCTGTGATGGGAAGGAAGAAAGTTGAAGTTTTCAAATTCAACTTTAGACCTTACATTTATTCTAAAGTAACAATCTGTGATTAGTTTTGAGTATATCTGGTTGGGTTATTAGAACCACAAGTAATTCCAGTCCCTTCTGTGTTCAATACTGCCTGAGAAGGAAGATTAAGTTTGAGATGTGGTCTTTGGGTTTTCCTTCTCATTATTGTTGAAAGGAGCACATGAGGTGGGAGGGCAAGTAAGTAGAAGTTAAGAGAAATCTAGGTTATGACTCAGTTGCTCTTCCATGTAGAGTATGTTCAGAATGCACTTTCTACAAGTCCATATAGCAGGTTCCTAAGGTACTAGGAAGCACAGTGGACCTCCAGGTGGGCTTGGGTGACTTGTTCTGATGGTAGGGAACCTTGACAGGACAACAGAAGGATGTACTCAGCTTGATCTCTCTTCCCTTTTCCTTGTCTGTTTTATCCAAGTCACAATTCTTTTGATGGAAATAGAGCAAAATGGAAAATGGATGCATAGGAGCAGGAGAAAAAAGAACTTTTTAAAGAAAAGAACCAGAATTAGTCATCTTCACAGCTGGCCTCCAGCCTCCACCCACATGTACACTCTGTACACACAGCACCTCACAAAGACAGTCAACAAATATACATGCTTAGCCTGTTTCTTTCTTTCTTGTTTGTTGGGCTATATAACATCTTCTCCTTGTCATTCTTCAAATTTATGACAGAAATCTTAACAGCAATAATTGACCCAATGGTGTTTTAGGAAGATGGAGTAGAAAAAGTGTGGGAAGGTAGAAAATATGTATTTGTATAAATTGTATGTACATAAAGCTTCTCAAATTTCTGGATGCTTTTTATTTTGATGGTCAGCTCAATTCAGCCTGATGTACGTACTTTTATGAAGCATTTTTCTATCTTATCTCCCACTAACCTTCTCACATTCAAAAACCTCATTGTTCTCTTTATAATTTTAGTGACTTAAATTCCTATTGGATTTAAACATTTGTACAAATATTCATTCATTTAATTATCATAATTGGAAGTGAGGGAAGGACTTATAAAAGACACTAAAATTGGAATCAGGAAGTCTATGGTACATTTCCATGTCAGACATTTACTTGTTTATTGAGATTGGATTAGTTTTAAGATCTCTTTACACCATATTTCCTTCATCAGAAGACAGAGACATAAATACTTTTCCTACTTCCTGGCAAAGTTGTGGGAAGTGCTGATTGAGACCATATGAATAAATGCAGGAAGTATTGGAGGTTTCTCAAATGTCAATATTGTTACGGATAAAGAAATGAAGGCTCAGAAAGATTCATTTAGTTAATGGAGAGTCATCACAAAAGTACCTACCTTTTTTTTAACCTTTTTAATTTAAATTCAATTAATTAACATATAATGTATTATTGATTTTAGAGGCACAGGCTTGTGATTCATCAGTCTTACAAAATACCCAGTGCTCATTACACTACATGCCCTCCTTAATGCCTATCACCATTACATCCCTTCACTCCCTCCCCTCCAGCAACTCTTAGTTTGTTTCTTATGATTAAGAGTCTCTTATGGTTTGTCTCCCTCTCTGGTTTTGTTTACATTTTATACCTGAGGGCAGGGGCACCTCGGTAGTTCAGTCAGTTAAGTGTCCAACTCTTGATTTCAGCTCAAGTCATGATCTCAGGACCATATTATGATCCAGCCACAAGTTGGGCTCTTTGCTCAACAGGGAGTCTGCTGGAGATTTTCTCTCTCTCTGTCCCTCCCCTTTCTTGTGCACACACATTCTTTCTCTCAAATAAATAAGTAAATCTTAGGGGCACCTGGGTGGCTCAGTGGGTTAAGCTGCTGCCTTCGGCTCAGGTCATGATCTCAGGGTCCTGGGATCAAGTCCCGCATTGGGCTCTCTGCTCAGCAGGGAGCCTGCTTCCCTTCCTCTCTCTCTGCCTGCCTCTCTGCTTACTTGTGATCTCTCTCTGTCAAATGAATAAATAAAATCTTAAAAAAAAAAAGTAAATCTTAAAAAAAAATAAAAAGTCTGAGGGTTATATATAAATGTGAATAACATCAGCTCTAAAATTTAGCTTGAGGCTGATCTGAGAAAATGGTCAGATAGCTAAATGACTCTATCACATAAATAAGAACAACTAGCCTCTTCATTTTTTTTCACATTCAAATTAGTGGATTTTTTTTTCAACTAATTAACATATAGTGTATTCTTATTTCCAGAGGCAGAGTTCAGTAATTCATTAGTCTTATATAATAACCAGTGCTCATTACATCATATGCCCTCAATGTCTATCACTCATTTACCTCATCCCCCCACCCACCTCCCTTCCAGCAACCCTCAGTTTGTTTCCTATAGTTAAGAGTCTCTCATGGTTTATCTTCATCTCTGATCTCATTTTGTTTTATTTTTCCCTCTCTTCCCCTATCATCCTCTGTTTTGTTTCTTAAATTCCAAATATGAGTTAGATCATATGGTAATTGTCTTTCTCTGATTAACTTATTTTGCTTAGCATAATACTTCTAATTCCAACAGTCTTTGCAAATGGCAAGATTTCATTTTTGATGGCTGCATAGTATTCCATTGTATGTATATACCACATCTTCTTTATCCATTCATCTGTCAATGGACATCTGGGCTCTTTCCATAGTTTGGCTGTTGTGTGGACATTGCTGCTATGAACTCTGGGGTACAGGTGCCCCTTTGGATCACTACATTTGTATCTTTGGGGTAAATCCTTAGTAGTGCAATTGCCAGGTCATATTTCCAATTTTCTGAGGAACCTCTATACTGTTTTCCCAAGTGGCTGCACCACTTGCATCTTTAATATATGTTTTTATATTAGAAATTTAGACCTTACACATAAGGGTCTTGTTAATATGTTTAGAACTTGATGCTACTAATTTGAGTAAAGTAAAATTTAAATAAAGTTTTCAGTCAGCAGAAAAAAATTCCGCCCTATATAACAAGATAAACTGTGGAGACCCAGATGATGTTTACCCAATAGCAGCCACTGTAATTCCTATTTATTCAGCGCTTCAGATGTTTCCTAGTGTGACCATGGCCTTATTATACAAATACTTGAAATATATTTCTACCACTAGATGGAGACATAACCATAAGTGATCAATTTTCACTTGCCTATTTAAAAGAGGGGAAAAAAGCACCTCAGCCTCCAATAATTGTGTAATAATTGTATATTGTATATATATAGAAAGGAACATATATATCAGTAATGCAATGTGATAAGTTTTTTGACATTCTTATATACTTGTTTAAATATTTACTATTTTACTAATATGAAAGCTTGACATGTGTAAATGTTCCAGATAATTTCCAAATGCCATATTAATACCTTAAGTCTCTGGGACTGAACTACAGAAGATGGTCAGTTATAAGAACAGAATAAAGTCAAACTGCATACGTAAAGTTATTAGAACAGTGTCTAGAATCTAGTTTTCTATTTAAGAATGATAAAAGATCTAATATAAACTATTTTTTAAAGTATTTTATTTATTTGACACAGAGAAAGAGAAATCCCAAGTAGGCAGAGAAGCAGGCAGAGAGAGAAAGCAGGAAGTAGGCTCCCCCCCTGAGCAGAGAGCCCGATGCGGGGCTCGATCCCAGGACCCTGAGATCAGGACCTGAGCTGAAAGCAGAGGCTTAACCCACTGAGCCACCCAGGTGCCCCTCTAATAAAAACTATTATACAGCACTACTTTCTGTCATGAAATTTAAAGATTTTTTTTTCTAAAATAAGACAAGATGGATGCATTTGCTTCGTCAATTCTGCCTAAAATTCTGTAGCTCTTTTCACTTGGTAGATTCAAGACTACCTTCAAATTAGCAACATCTTCCTTTATTATTTCTCTGGTTATTGTCTACAATGGAAGTATTTTTATGTACATTAAGTGCTTATATGTGTATATATGTTTTTATAAATTAACACATATATTTTTATAGGATATAGATCATAAAAGTGAAATTTCTAGGTTAAACATTCTGTTTTTAAATGTGATCATTACTGCCAGTTACTGTCCAATTGTTGAAACAGACACTACTATCACTGCTGTGGAAGTCTGCTTTAACAAAATGTTTTTATTTTTATTTTTTATTTAAAGATTTTATTTATTTATTTGACAGAGAGAGATCACAAGTAGGCAGAGAGGCAGGCAGAGAGAGAGGAGGAAGCAGGCTCCCCGCTAAGCAGAGAGCCCAATGTGGGGCTCAATCCCAGGACCCTGAGATCATGACAGGAGCCAAAGGCAGCGGCTTAACCCACTGAGCCACCCAGGCGCCCAACAAAATGTTTTTAACACTGAATGCTTAAAATTTAGCCAATCTGATGAATGAAAATTAATCTATAATTTTTTATTTGCACATCTTTGAATACCTGTGAGATTGAACTTCTTTCTATATTTTTATTGGGTGTATGTAATTTTTTCTCTGTAATTGTGTATTTGTTGGCTTATCCAATTTCTTATTTTAATGTTTATCTTTGTAATTGTAGAGTTCATTTTATATTGGATATTAGTTTGTTATCTATTATATTGGTTGCAAATTATTATCTGTTGGTCTCTCTAGCTTACATTAATAATGATTTATGCCATATATAATTTTGAAGGTAATCAAATATTTTCCTTTAGAACTTTCGGTTTCCTGGTATTGTTCAAGTTTATTCAATTGTTATTCTCAATTCTTACCACATATATATACTTTCACATAAAGATAATTAAATGATACATATTTATATTTTAGATGCTTAATCTACCTAGATTTTATTTATGTAAATGATGTAGTGCAGCAATCTTTTTGTCTTCCAGAACAATATGCATTTATGCCAGCCTCATTTTAAAATATAAAATACTCTGTTCTTTTTCTATTGAATTAAAATATCAAGTTCATCCTTAATTATGTTTTGGTGTCATGTTACTGTTTCTCAATTAAAACATTTCAGTCTATTGGTTTATCTATTCTGAAATATGTATTAGTAACTTTCACGATTAATTTTATAATTTGACAAGTATTGTTTCAAATAACTAAAGATATAAAACAATAGCTATTATGAAATTACAATAGATCTTAAAATCAGCATAACTCCTGCACTCTTGACATCGAAGATAACCAATTTCACTTGTTTTTCTTCCTGAGGCCACAGAAATGGTAAAGCTAAATGATTCCTAGTTTTCCTGAAACCTAAACACAACATAGGGCTTTTTTTTTTTTTTAACACAGGGCTTTTTTAGAAAATAAATTTTCCGTGACAAATAGTTCCATTGTCTTGATTTTTTTTTTTTTTTTGGTCTTACAGTAAATAAGTGTTTTCTCGGAGCAGTATGGCATACTGTCTTATTATAAATTACCTAAACTTAGAAAGACCTTTGTCTCTGAATGGGACTTTCAGCAGGGGAAAGCCTGAGTTGGCTGCTTAACTGTGTGCTCGCCTGGTTGGAATGTATTTCTCCCAATCTCCCCCCAAAAAGAGTCTCAGAACTGTATTATGTAAAAGTCATCCTATGGTTTGTAACATATTCCCTTAAAGTATGGGCTTCTGTTGGTTCCTTTAATAATAATAGCCTTGGTTGTAATATTTAAATTCATATCTGTTTTGTCAAAGATATAAATACTTGTGAGCTAGGGTGCCTGGGTGGCTCAGTCAGGTAAGTGTCTGACTCTTGATGTTAACTCAGGTCACCATCTCAGGGCCATGGGTTTGAAGCCCTGCATCGGTCTCCGTGCTGGGCATGGAGTCTGCTTAAAACTCTCTCTCTCGCTCTCCCTTTGCCCCTACCCCCCTAAATAAATGAATACTTGTGAGCCTTACTTTTAAGGAAGAGCTTCAACATTTTCTTTTTTCCCATCATTCAAAAGATAAAGTAAAATCTGCAGTCTTGTTGGATTCCTTATTCAAACAGAGAAATAAGCATCCTTATCTCTTTTAAATTAACAACCCTCTGTGGACTGAATGATTAAACTGAGGTGGAGTGCAGGCTAACAGAGCCAAACTAACCTCCATCTGGGGCTCAGAGCGAAGACCATCTGTCTGCTGCCATCTGTCCCAGCAGCTGGTTGTCACTGAGGTTGGATCCATAGAATTCAGATTTTTTTTTTTAATGACATGAGGACATCTGCAAACTTTGGAACTTAAAGAAAAATGATTAAACTGCTTAATTTCCTGTTTCTCGTTTGATACTTTACCTATGAAACTGGTTAGAACCTTGGTTTGGTTAAAGGCAGGAAACAGGTGTTTTTTTCTTAGGGGAGCTGAGGGTCCAGCAGAGCGAGGTTTTATTTCTGTACTGCGGGGAGGGGGGGGCAGCAGCAGAGCAAGAGAGCTCTGTGGACACACAGGGCACTGCCACCTCCTGGTGGCTAAACACACTTGGTGACGGATGGTCTCTTCTAGAAGCAAGCTTACTCCGGGCAGGGATAGGCACCACAGAGTTGAATGCCTCTCCCAACCCTGGCTCAGTGTTTGGTATTTCGTTTTTCTTTGGACAAAAAAGGATGTCCGAACCTCCATTTTGTCGCCCAAGTATTTGATGAAATTGTACTACTGAAGCTGATCTGTTTTTTCTTCCCTGAATGAAAGTCCATGAATTAAAAAACAGGGAGAGGGGAATCCAGGGGAAATTCATGAATCCTAAATAGGGTCTCCAGCCTTCTAGAAGCACTTTGTTTTTGGGGGCCACATATTTCCTGAGAAGTGAAAGGGGAATGAAGACAACCCTGATATATTCTGAATAAAACCCAGTGACCAAGGAGGGAATGTTGATCAAGAACCATTTATGTGCTTAGTTCTTTAGTAGAAAGACAATAGTGTTTTCCAAATGCAATGGTGTATTACTACAAAAAAACCACTAAATGCATATATAAGTCAGAGAAGAGTCTCTAAGACTTCAAAAAATATAAGAAATCAAGATAACATTCCTAATGTTTTAAATGTGCTCTTTCTGATATAAAAGCAAAAACAATAAAACAACAAAAGCCTCTCTAGTTTGAAGAAACTGGAACTACCTATCTTGCAACAACTGTGTTTTCAAAGAAAACCATTATTTATATATGATACAGAAATGAATATTCAGGGGACAAAGTGTTAATTTTTTTTTCTATCTGAAAATGTTGCCTTCCAAATAAATATTATTCAAATGTTCTAACACCACTGGCTAAAGATAATAGTATAGTTTGATGAGAGGAGAAATAGCATACATACACTTTAGCTGTGTTGAAAAATCTAAATTAAAAATTAAAGTGTTTTTCTGCCCTGGTATAAATATTTTCTATCCTTTGAGGGGTTTTGGGTGAGGAAAAGGAAGAGGTACGGTTTAATGGCCTCATTGTTTCTGCTGAAAATAATAAATTATTCAACAACATTCCAATAATTAATAGTCATGAAGAGGCCAAAGGAGAAAAACAAATATGGAAGGCATGAGGCCTAAATTCGTTTTTATAGTAAAAAGACAACTTTTAGAAATATAATATACAATAAAATAACATTAGAAATGCACTTTATTTTTACTTATATTTAATTTAATTAACACACAGCATATTGGGCCAGGCACTACTCCCAGCACCCTCCAAATACTGGCAGATTTCATTCCTATAAAAATTCTATAAGGTCCTACCAGAAGATTTATAGATGAGGAAACAGAAATGTTAAAAAACTTGCACAAAATCATACTGCTAGAGATATCAACATACTTTTCAGTTTAAAATATAAAAAATGTCCCTTTAAAATATATGAAAGCAAAATTATTTAGTGTTCTATAAACACAAAATAAGTTGTGAATACTGTATTTAGCTACTGTATTGGTTGGAGCTACCGCATCCAGATGCCATACACAACAGAAACTAATTTTCTCACCATTCTAGAAGCTGGAAGGCTAAAATCCGAGTGCCAGCATGGCTGGTTTGGGTGAGGCCTCTCTTCCTGGCTCATGGTTGGCCACCCTCTCACCGTGTCTTCGAACGGTGTGGTCAGTGGGGGAGACAGAGAGGGCTAACTTTCTGGTGTCTCTTCTTATAAGGGCACCAATCCCATCATGAGGGCCCTCTCCTGTGACCTCTTAACCCTAAGTACCTCCCACAGGCCTAGTCTCCAAACACCATTCCACTGGGGAGTTAGGGCATCAACAAGTGATAATTCGACACTCCCACCATGAAATGACCATTGAGACTCTACTACATTCAGCAATTCCTCCTGAATTCATAAAAACCAGTTGTTTTTAGTGTAGTTTGTATGTAACTATACACTTCATGACTTTCTTTTTATAGCACTGCATTGAAGAAGCTGAGCTTGTGTTATCCTTGGATTACATCTGCTAGGATTATTTACATCCTTCCAGTTTAAGGCTGTTGACGACCAACCACACAGCCCTGGGGCTTGTAAATACGTGTGTGGGCCCCTGTGACAGCCCTCACCTATTTGTTCCAACTGTGGTGACACCTCTAGCACCTTTGGAATATGGTACCTGGGGGTGGCGAGAGTAGTAACAGATATCCTTTATCTTCTGTGCCCCCTCGGTGGCACCCAGAACAGTCGTTCCCTTCTTCTGCTGGCCCATGTGAAGGCAGATCTTCAGGAGTGACAACTTTTATCTCCCCCTCAGAATTTTCCAGACTGTTGCTCCACAAAACCAATGACCCTTCCTTTCAACCCCCTCTCCTGCCTCCAACTCACTTGAGATGCCATGCTGTCCTTGCTCAGTGTTAGGCCATGCTGGGAAGAGATGGGTAATCTTTGCATTAATGGGTTGCTTTTTTACTCCCTCCACAGCCCCCTAGCCTGTCCTTGCAGCTGAAGGCAAGGTATGGAAGGCAGAGATGCAGTCTACATTGAAAGAGGTCCCATTCCAAGAATGCAGTGATGATAACCTAAAGAGTCATACCACAAGGTTAAGACATACCACGTACCATAAACTCCAAAGGGTAAATACAACACAATTAGAAAATGAAGTTTTATTTGCATTTTCACTGCCTGGAAAATGGAAAACACATTTGTGTTGTGCATCATCAATGAAGCACGGTAGCAACCTTTGAATGTCATTGGAAGCCAGTGTTCACAGGTGGCACAAAGCGTGATCAGCATAATGAATAATGACAGGATTAAAGATGCGTATTAGGGAACCGCAGGAAGAAGAAGACCTATATCAAGATAAATAGGTTCTAAACAACTATGGCATTGTGAGTAGGAACAATGTTGCCATCTTTTCCTGCCACAAAGAACTATAAAGCTACCCAGGAGTAGCACACTGGGCACATTTAGGAATAAAACAGTGTAGGGGATCTAGGATCCAAACTGAGAGAGATGGTCCCTGGACACTATGAATAATTCATGTGCATGGATTAGATAATAAACACATAAAAAAGTACTTTTCCTCTACCTACCATTCTAAATTTTCATCAAAAAATGACTATACATCACATGGAACCAGGAATTTTGTAATCCATTTTTAAGCCAAATTACATTTTAGGCAGGGGATTCTCAGAAAAAAAAAAAAAAAAATTTTGCTTGGAGGCCCTGCACACAATGTTTCTGTGTGGAAACTGAGCTTAGTCTAACCTCACTAAAGAATTTTGAAGAGAAAGACTAAGATGAACTAGTTATACTGCTAGGGGCAAACATAGAAGATTTTGGTAAAGAATTATGAAGATAAGAATATCAGAACAAGCCTGACAAAGAATTAGAAAAGACTCCGGGCACCCGGGTAGCTCAGTTGGTTGTGTCCAGACTCTTGGTTTAGGGTCAGGTGGTGATTTCCGGGTTATGAGATCGAGTCCCGCGTTGGGCTCCATGCTCAGTGGGGATCCTGTTTTCTGGATTCTCTCTCTCCCTTTCCTTTTGCCTCTCCCCCTCTCAAATAAATAAATACAAATCTTAAAAAAAAAAAAAAAACAAGGAATTAGGAAAGGCTGGAGTGTCAGACTTCACTCCATGTAACCACTGATGCAAAATAAATCCTGTCTAGTAAAACTAGGACAGTGTATACAACTGCAGTTTTAATTTTATGTAAATAGAGCTGAAAATCCTCTACAGCTCTGTGGCCATTTGTTGGCTACCTGCATGTATTCCTACTTATATTATATTTACTTTTCTCAATAATAAAATCAGCTACTTCTATATTTCTTAATTAGCATGTTTGTTGATTTCTCCCTCTCCCAATACTTTTAACTGTTTTCATATCTGGGCACAAATAGAAAACTGTGATATTTCTATGTCATCCAATGATAAACTGAAGGTCTCTGGGAACACCTATTTATTTATTTATTTAAAGATTTTGTTTATTTATTTGACAGACAGAGATCACAAGTAGGCAGAGAGGCAGGCAGAGAGAGAGAGGAAGAAGCAGGACCCCTGTTGAGCAGAAAGCCCTGATGCAGGGCTTGATCCCAGGAACCTGGGATCTTGACCCAAGCTGAAGGCAGAGACTTTAACCCACTGAGCCACCCAGGCACCCCTGGGAACGCCTATTTAGGGAGTGATGAAAAAATTCTTACATTAAAAATATCACATAGTTATGATAAGAATAATAAAATACAAGAATCAGGAAAGGTCTTGTATATTGAACGTATATGAAATTTCCAAATAAAATATTCTCAAATTTTTAAATGAGAAACTTCGGCTTTCTCACTTATGTAGCTTTTTCATAACTTTTTATATAGAATTTTGTTCTTGAAATACTCTATATAATTCCCGATCATGAATCTTTAATGATCTTTTCAAAAGCTTGATGGCCACTATCAATGAGAAATTTTTCTTGTACAGTTTGAAATGTTTTTGACCATTCACAATTTATAACACTTGAAATTACAGTTGACTTTGAATAATACAGGGGTGAAAGGATGACTTCCTACACAGTAGAAAATCCACATATAACTTCTGACTCCCCCAAAACATTACTACAAATAGCCTACTGGTGACCAGAAGCCCTACCAATAACATAGTCAATTAATAAATATCTTGGATGTTATATGCATTATTTACTATATTTTTATAATAAAGCTAGAGAAAAGAAAATGTTAAGAAAAGCATGAGGAGGAGATAATACATTTGCAATACTGTATGGTTAAAAAAAAAAAAACTCACATGTAAGTGGATTTATGTACTTCCAACCCATGCTGCTCAAGGAAAGGTCAACTATGTATATTTTTCTTTGACTTAATATTTTAAATTTACAAATATTATATTATTCTGACATGTCCTTTTTTTTTCTTTTGACATTTCGCTTTTCACACATTGGGCTTAGTAATTCTATTTTTCAAGAGTGGTGGCCTAAGATTTGGACTAATCACTAAGAAGTAACCAAGGGAACTGGATTTAAAACATTAGAAATTGTCTTAAACCCATTGATAAGCCAACAAAACAGCATGCGGATTGCCACAGTTAACTCTGATTGCAAAACTGAACCCAGGAAAGAAAAGGAAAATATCAATAACAAAATTAAATCTGCCATAGGGCCATTTACTGATATCAGAAAACTTATGTTTATCCTTTTAATTTCATGGGCCCAGGGGCTAGTAAAGGACTCTACCCTCAGGCTCAGAGTGAACCCAAAGTAAACCTGGCCTTTTCTGACCCTAACCCCAGAAGATTGTAGGGAAGATTGCCATAGTGTTGAATGAAACAGAAGAAAAAAAAAATGAATAGAAACATAAAAACTTAACCCTAAGAATTAGTGGCAATCATCCAGTCATGGTGAGGATTCCCAGTCCAAGTTCTCAAGACCTAGGTGGGTCAGGAAAGCTCATGTTCTAAATGTGGTTTAAGGTAGCACCCAGATGACCCTGCCAAATAAAATTAGTATATGGTAAACTAAAGTATCTCTGGAAAGAGTAGCTTTACCCTATGCCTTAGGGAATCCCAACAAGTAATTTTGCAAAGGCAACCGGGCACACAGGAAAATAAGCCCCAGTGCGTGAGAACTTGCAGAAATAAGGGAAAGAATGAGATGGTGAGTAGGAGGCGAAGAAAGAGATCAGGATTGAGAATTCAGTTTAGTAAATTACTTGGCAGTGGCAACTATCCCGTAGTATGCAGTGGAAGTGAACAGATCGGAAGCCCACTGAGTTTTTGAGGAAACTATGTAGTCAAAGAAATTGAGATCCTGGACTTAGAAAACCTTTGGCTGGTCAAGTTTGGGGTGCCCCAAATTTCATGGCAGTAAGTGGGCTTCACAGCTGTCTACTCCAAGGGGAACAGAGTCCACTCTGGTCCACTCATGGTCATTCTGAAGTGGCCTTGGAGGAAAATGAACAAAAACGAACCTCCTGAGGGCACATCTGCAATACTAGTGGCAAAGGGTGTTGGCTATAATGTGACTTCCTGAGAATATAGGAATCCAGGGTAAAGCAGAACACATGGGATTCCTAAACCCTTCCTGATGTTCCATACATAGATATGTTTCGGCCAGCAGAGTTGCAAGTGTTGTGAAAGGTCATTTCTTACAATGACTCTCATTCCAGCGTCACTTTACGTATTTCTAGATTCCTTTCCATTTTTGCACTAAGAAGAGCTAAAACTTACTGAGCCCTTCCTTTGTGGTTGGCACTACTCTAAACACTTTATGTTTATAACTTAATTCTCACAGCAATTCTATGTATCCCCACTTTACAGATGGAAAGGCACTTTATAGATAGATAACTAAGGTACACAGACAAGGAATTTTTCTAAAGTCACGCAGTTGTTAAATGGCAGGGGTGTGATTTGGCTCAGGCAGTCTGTCTCCAAAATCTATGCTCTTAACGACTTAGCTATACCACTTCTCAGGATGGAGTCAATTACCTCTCACCTCCTCAAGGACTTTGGGAGATACTTCCTTCTTTCTCCTGCATCATATCCATCAGCATACATGATGTAATTTTCGCCATATTTTAAAACAAAATCTCCCTTGAGCAGACAGTATGTTCCAGCAAACATTTCTCTGCCCGAACTTTTTGGTAAAGCTTTTCAGAAAAGTTGTCCATATTCATCTGCATTGGCTCTCTTCAATCTCTCTCATCCCGGGCGCCTGGGTGGCTCAGTGGGTTAAGCTGCTGCCTTCGGCTCAGGTCATGATCTCAGGGTCCTAGGATCGAGTCCCGCATCGGGCTCTCTGCTCAGCAGGGAGCCTGCTTCCCTCTCTCTCTCTCTGCCTGCCTCTCCACCTACTTGTGATTTCTCTCTGTCAAATAAATAAATAAAATCTTAAAAAAAAAAAAAATCTCTCTCATCCCAGTCTCTGTTTTAGCCCCTCCACCTAACCTTTTTTACAACCACCCCACTGAAAGAGCTTTGGTCAAGGCCACCAATGACCTCCGTATTGTAAACCCTAATGTTGAATGTAAGTCTTCATCCTGTTTTTTTCATTTGGGTTCATTGAAACATGTTCTCTTACTGATGACTCCCCAATATAGATCTCAAGCCTAGACCCCTCTTCAGAGCTTCCGATTTGTATTTTTGACATGCTTACAACATCTTCACTTTGATGTCTAAAAGGCATCTCGAACTTACCATGGGTAAATCAAACTATTGATCTTTCTGTTATAAAAGTCTTTCCCAAGGGAAGTAAGGTTAGGAAAGAGAGACTGTTTCCTTTCTGTTGCTTAAGCGAAAACCTTTGGGGTCCTCCTCAATTACTCTTCCCCTTTTTAACTGCACACCTGATCCTTTAATAAATCCTGTTAGTCCCAGCTTCAAAATATAACATTATACATCCCATCACTCACCTCTGAGTCCTTACCTCCCCCACCCTAGAAACTGTCAGGATGCTTGGATCAGAGACTTTGAGCAACACAGGTCTTCTTTGTTGTTCATAGGAATCTTCTCTCTTCCTGATTCTCTTCTACCTACCTCACCACCGCTTCATTAGTCCATGTGGAGAGTACAGGATTTCAGAGAAGAATGGCAAGAAAGAGAGTTGTCTTTAACTGGTTCTGCTTCCACAGGTCATGATGTTCCCATGTAGCAAGGAAGACCAAAATTTGGCTACCTGCTTGGAATTGAGAGAGAGAAACTATAGGGAAAAAAACATTTTAGTAAATTGCCCTGCTAAAGTGAAAGAATAGTTACTCTTTCTAAAGAATATATGGGGAACTTGAGAGGGACAGAAGTAGAGGCCATGGGAATTAAGGAAAAGAATACCACCATTTCTCAACACGGAGGCACATGGAGTATGAAAATGAACCAGCCACCACTGGGGTAGGTTTGCAAAGGAAGCTTTGACTTTACAGAAGAGGTTGTTTTTAATTTAGGCAAAGGGGTGGAGGGAACATTCAAGTTTTTGAATAGAAAACAAGGCATTTCCACTCCACTCTGGCATTAACCAAATTAAAAAAAAAAAAAAAAAAAAAAAGCTAGGGTGTGGTAAGACAAAAACTACTAATGTTCAAGTGTTCCATGAAATCTGATCGTGATAGTAGGTTAACTATAATAAAAGGCAAATTTCTGTGGTAAGCAAGTATAATTTCCTGCAACAAACCAGCATCAGTCTCAAAAGTAAAGGCAACAAAATCTTTGCAATCAAAGCATAATCTCAAAGGAGAGCTTACCTTGGGAAAAAATAAAATGATTCAAGTTCATGACAACAGGACACAAAGTAATTATAAATCCTAAAAGAAAATGCCATTACCCACAATATACCTACTGTTTATACCATTTTCTTCAAAATAACTGTTAAATATATTTTTTTAGCTTTACCTTGATCTAAATAATAAGATACACAGGCTAACTCAATGTATTGTATTGCTCAAGTTCAATATTTCCCAATGTCTAAATTTCTTGGTATTATAAACCTGTGTTCATTGATTCTAACTTTAATCAAGGCAGAATATATATTTGGAACTTAATGATTTTTACTTCTACAATAAACACAAGTCTTCTCCCTGAGACCTTCCTACTTTGAGCCTGCTGCATTGTTTGCAGGCTCTCTTCCTGCTTGGCAAAATCTCTTATTTCTTCTACCATAATTCACATCCTATTTTGAATGCCCCCCTCCCACCACCCACCACTCACCCATGTAGCAAAGATAGCTCAGGCACGCTCTGTATTCTGTACAGGTGATTACTACAACGCTTTTGTAATTCTACACTTTCTCTCAGTAAGTGTTAGTTTTGGTTTCTCTGTGATAGAATATAAGCAAATTGAAGGCAGCCACTGTATCGTAGTGACTTTGACAAGCTCACCCCTAGCACATGGTGACCTGTTCATGGTAGGCTCTTAGGTATTTTTCTGAATGACTGAATTGATGCTATCCTTGCTACCACCCTAGGAAGCACCCAGACTGTCACAGCGTAGGCAGAGGAGGCTTTCTCATTTAACTAATTAATTAGTTGTTGCATGTGTGGCTATACACAGAACTTTCAAAAGAGATAAAAGAATTTCCGAATATTAGAAACTATGAGAAAATTCTTGTTAATCTGATTAGTTGTGACAATTGTAGCTAGGTTGAAAATTCGTCCTTATTATTAGAAATACATATTGAATTATTTATAGCAAAATACTATGATGTATATTGAATTTAAAATACTTCAACAGCAAAACAGATGAAGCAATATGAGAAAAAAATTATTGTTAAGTTTAGTTATCTGTGTATTCTAGTCTATTCCAACACTTAAATATAACTGGTAAGATGATAAGAATGTATAATAATTTAGAAATTAATATGATTATCCTTAGGTAAATCAGTAATAAGGGACACAGCTCTACTATGAGACTATGACGTGCTTGACAAAGTACAATATGGTATAATTTCAAAGTAAATGAAAATGTTTCACCCCAGGAGAAGCAATGGACAGCATTCTAAAATACTTACAGGAGGCAGGAGAAAAATCTATAATTTAGAAATAAATTATTTATATCCAAGAAAATAAATTTCAAATACTACATGAGACAAAAAATGTGATCAATTATTTATTTCTATTTAGGGAAAATAAATTTTTCTTTACATATCTTCTTGAACTTGTCTTGCTATACATGTAAAACCAATGCATTCATTGACATAAATAAATATAAATAAATTAATCTCAGTATTACAAAAGAATAAGATTTACAATTTGGCTATGAATATCTCACTTCAGAAATATAGACTCTTTTCTTATGTTAATATAATATCGCTGGATACTTTTAGAGATATTAAGTTAGTGGAGACACCTTTCACCCTTCCATAGGGTTTCTTCTCCAAGAGAAAAAAAAAATTGTCCTTAAACAAAATTATAGCCAATCCATCTAACTTACAAGTGAGAGGCTAAGTCCTGACTGGATACCTGTACTTGTGGGACAAAGAAAGAGTTATTCCTTCATTCTGTATTCCTCCTTTGCCACCAACGAACCCAAGAAAATCAACATTCTCACATCATAAGCACGTTTTCCCTTTAAAATATTTGCTAACCCATTCAGACTAATTTTAATGGAATGAGAAAAGAAGAAAATGCCTTACAATCAAGAGTTATTTTATAATACAGTTCATCTCTCTTCAGCAATTTTGCTCAGAAGAGGCTAGGTTTTTTGTTTCTTTCCAATACCAATTACTGTTTTTAGTTTCTAATTTTCTTTGTAAACAAAAATAACACTACATATCTAGTGGGAAAAAAATGACACATTTCCTTTACTTCATGCTCATGTTCTAAGTACAAACAAACCTCTACAGTTTCCTAAACTTTGAGGAAAGTAATCACCCTAAATCTTGCAAGTTCTTCTATTTTCGAGAGTTTGGGGAGTGTCCCAGGGCAGATTCTCTTCTCCTTGCTTCGTTGGTTTTCCTATGCACCTTAAGGACAATGATAACATGCGAAACGAAGAGCACTATTACATTTATTTTGTCCGCTCCTCCAGAAAGGTCTAAGAAACTAGAAATACTCTGCATACTGGTGTGCATTTTCTTCTTAATTCTTCTTTGGCTAAATCAGCTAGCCAATGGTTACTAGCATCATAAACAAGACTGTCAGTATTATACATGTGTGTCCTGAAAGTTAAAAAAGAGAGTTAACATCAAAATAATTTTATTGACTGATGATACACATTAATCTTTTGGTTATGATGTGATAGACAATGAAAATTAATCCATAATAGGGCATGCAAAACACATGCAAAGTTAGTAAGTTATCCAACCTCAGCCAGTTTAGCTATAGCAACACCAACTAAAATATGTCACATGAGTTTTTTAGTTTCTTGAAATTAAGTAGCCAAGTTAGAATCACTTAAGGTACTTCCAGATTAAGAGTCAATGAAAACCCCTGACACATGCATTAGAGAAAAGTTTCACCAAAAGACACTTTGAGGAAGACACCTAGAACGTTTCATAGATTCGTTTACATTAAGTTACTGTTGTGTCATAATTTTGTATAACATAAAGGAGATAAAAGATCTATAAGCATGACTTACAAAAGATACCATAAAACAAATCTTAATTCCTACACACTGGAAACTCTTAAAACCCACCAAGCAAAAAGGAGAAACAGTACAAGTCAATCATCTCATGATGCAAACACTCATAAAGAAGGCATTCCTATTTGTAAGCCCTAAAGTATCCACTTCTCAGTCCCCCCCCAAATATTTGTGGCATCACTAGTATCCAATCATTTCAGTAAACTGAGTGCGAAATACAAGATGAGATGGTGAGTGGAGCATGGATGACATCATGCTAATGACAGACCTAAAGTGTCAGTCAGTCGCTCAACGAAGAAAAACCAGTCTGACAAGATAATAGAGGTCTGAGCTCCTATTATCCTTGAACAGTCATGGATAAAACCTGTCCTGGCTTACTGATGGACATTTTGCAAGACAGAGAAGTACGACTTCATAAAACCATATACCTTTTATGATTTACCAGGTCTTAACTTCTGAGGCATCACCAGTCACACTTAAATTATGAAACGTAACTTTGCTTGGTTTGCTGTTTTTCGTGAATGTGTAAGAGCTGAACAGTAGAGAAGGAAAACACTAGTTGAATTATATAATTTCCATTTCAGCTGAAAAGCAGTATCAGCATTTCCTTACAATCACATCCCTTTTAATTAAACGTATGGGAACCCTCCATTTTTAAAAGGAGTAAGGAAATCCTTGGTTTTTTCCACAGTAGTTTTGCTCAGGCATCTGTACCAACTTAACCCACTTTATAGGACTTCAAATTCTGTTCATTTTTGGTGGACTCTAAACTACATTCTTAAAAAGTCCCTGAAAAATCTGAAGTTCTAGTTTACTACATCTGCTATTAAGCTTCTAGAACACTCAATTGGCAGTAAACAAGTATCGACTTAAAAGCCCACAAAGCCCAGGACCCAGTGCTCACATTATTTTAGTAAAAGACGGAACCATTTAGTGATTTAACGAACATTTACACATTTTAGCTTATAATAGGCTTCAATAATATTGTTAATTTAAGGAGAAATAAGAGTTACAGAGGGTAAAAAGTAGATAGCTCACATCACCCCCAAAATTAAACCAGGCCATTTAGTGATAGCATTAGAGTTGCTTTTAATTAATGGGGAAAAAAATAGGCATTAGGACAGTTTAGAAATAATTCTAGTTTATATAAACTCCATGGTAAATTTTCTGAACAGTAAAATCTATAAAACAGAGGAGGGTCAATTTAAATAATCCTCTGTCTACAGCATAGGTCAGAGCCCACTATGACATTATACTTAACACATGCACATTCAATGCAGATCAGATGTTTCAAGTAATACTGATTTCTTCTCTATGTGCTGCTGTTCAACCATCTGAGGGCTTACCATGTGTAAACTTCAACCCCTGGGAGGATTCATAGCAAGCAGTCAGGCTCCTGGACGCACCCTCTGAACCAAGGGGCTGTTTTTAGCTGTTTTGGCATGTTTTCATAAATATAACTCAGAAAAAGGCCTGATCACAGGCAACCTCCTGAATCTGATAGAGACTGATTTTTCCCTAGGTTTTTGCTTCTGTGTAACACACAGATACCATCAGCAATTATACTGAGTAGGGAAAAAAGGTGAGTTGGCTAATAGATTGTGAAGTGAGAATGGGGCTTTTCAAATCACTTTCCTTTGACATGTTAATGTCCTTGAGTCTACTGAAAAATTAAAGAGAAAAAGACACAACGTCTGTTCACCCAAGGCTGTAATGACTGAGAAAAGGAATAAAGAGAGAGCATGTAAAAAAAAAAAACAAAACCAAAAAACAATTAATCAAAGAGGTTACCTTCTGATATAGTGTCAAGTTTTACTGGAAAAGAAGCTAAGAAGAGTTGTGTTTTTTTTTTTAAATTATCAGAATTTCTGCTCACCCTGATTTTCCACGGTGCCAGAAAATTTTGACTAGAATTAGGGTACCAGCTACAGTACCAGCAAGTCCTTGAGGAGGAAAAAATGTGGTAACACAGTTAATAGAAACACGAGCAGGTATAGACATAATGCAGTGTCACAATGACAAACACACCGGTTATGCGTCAAGTTAAAGAAAAACAGGAGACACAAGTTACATTTTGTATGTGGCTTTCTTACGTCACAAGTTTGACAGCAAAAATTGCATGCTACTTATCCTGCTTTCATTCAAAGAAAAAAGAAATAAAATATTTAAACTATCACCATGCTCAAATAGGATGTGTTTAACCTCCTGGAGAGGGTTCCAAAGTGTTTCATCCCCACCATGCTCCATTGTAAATGCTTTGATCATTGGTTGGTCAAACACGATGACGGTGTTCCGTAATTTTAGCACTAGACAGTGTCTTGGAGTTCACTCACATTGAGTAGATGAGAAAACGGAGTCTCAGACAGGGAAGGGTTATCTATGTGGTGAATGGGAAGGCCATTTACTTTGTTCCTAGTTAAGGTAAGAGCTGTAGGCATTAGCCCATCCCAGGAAAGGTAATATCACCTGTGCATGGAGGCTAAAACACATTTATGTCGCTTACAGGATATGCTATTCAGTGTTTAGCCTGTTGTAGATACAACTTCATTTAAGAACGCTAATAATTCCTTTGGAGATTAAATGCACTATTTTGAGTTTCATGACAGAAAAATAATGGTCAAATAAGTTGGTCAACAGTAATTTTTATAGTTTGATTTCTACACACAATCTTTCTTCTCCAAACCACCTGTGTGCCCTTTCTCCATACCATTCTAGGTCTCCCTTTTTCCCCCACGCCACCCTGCAATGTCCTTGAGCTCTAGTCTTTTGATCTGCATGGCAAAAGAAATTAGAGAGGACACTAGGAAAGCAACTGAAACTAATATGACCAAATCACAAATTGGTTCCAAATCAGCAAAACGCTCAAGTCACACAATTGCACTGTCGTATGGATACATGATTCAACAAAACACCTATTTCTATGACAGGTAAGTTTTTACAGTATTTTACCCAATCAATTTCTTTAGTGGATCCCCTAGCACCATATCATTATTTCGGAAGACTTCATTCATAAAATAAATCATAGCTCCTCAAAAATTTGGGGTTTCTTTTCCCTTTAGCACTTCCATTAACTCCACCATTTTCAATGGTTGTAAAACCATCCCATTTTCAAGTTGAATGATAAATGAAGATAGAAAATTTTAAAGTGATCCAGAATATACAGATGGTAGAACCAAAATCCTATTCTTAAAACACCGACAAGCACATACATGTAATTCTAGAAGAATGTGTGCCGAGACCGATGTTTTCACAGGAAACTAGATCAAAATACAGAAATATGAAAAACTGGATTTTACATAAATGGTTCCTCAGTAAACTAAGAGGAGTATTACTTCCCAAATTATAAATAAAGAAGACTTTAAAGTATAGAGGCAATAGTTATGATCTCAAAATTCTCTTGGTACCTATGGAAAATGAACCCAAGTGTATATTGGTGCCAATTTGAGACCTACAACTCAGAATAAATGACACAATGAAATTATGGCTATGATATCAATGTTCTTGCTAACTAATGAGCTTTCAGGTAGGAAAATTATGTGATTTTAGAAAATGGGTTTCTCTAAATAAAAGGATTATTTTAGCAATATTTCTCATTATATTTATAGTATTTAAGACACGGTAAAGCAGTTTGTCACCTTGTATCTCATTACTCCAATAACTAGCACAGTGCCTGGCAAATAGTAGGATGTGTTTAGAAAATATTTATTAAATTGCGTCAAATTATCTTCTTTTTGCAGATGAAAAAACTGAGATCAAAAAAGGATACATTGAATAGTTTATCAACAGACAAAAACTGATTTCTAATCCCAGGTTCTGGTCAGAATTTTAATTCATAGTATGCTTAAGAAAAATACCTGAGGTTATTCGAATATGATTTATATTAGATGGGTATTACATTAATATATGCAGTATCATCTCCATTCCTGAAGAAACTGAGTCAGAATTCCATATATAAGATCTGGTATTAATTTAAGGATTCTATTTTTGAAGAAATGTGGGTTTGTCCAGTCAATTCAAAAGGTATCACTTACATACCTAATAAAGTAGAAATGCTGTTCATATACAAAATTAAAGACACCGTTAATAGGTTGTTCTTCCTTATAATACTATTTAACAAAACAAAGGAACTGAGGTCTACGCACTGGTGAAGTCACACCGGAAAGAGACTTTTATAGAAGGAAAAAGAATGTGCTTCAGTAAGCCTTACATTGTCAGATTTACAATTCAGAATTAAACACCACTTTCTTGGCAACATTCATAGGACCCTTGAAGGGTTTTGTTATTATCATTGTATTTTCTTTGCCTCTGTATCTTATGCTTCTCTTGCCAGCCTAATGAAAAACAGGATGATTATGTTGTCTGATTTCTTAACTTTGAATAACTTACAGATAATTGAAGTCACTTTACAGTGGAATTTAAGTTCATCCTACAGAGAGACAGGTAGTAAGAAACGGTGATGACCTGGTATCATAGCATCTGATGCATTTCAAATTACAACTGATGATTCTAGATTCTTGAAAGTACACCTCCACTTAAGCTGGTCTGCACCATATGCCAGATGCAGGTGGATGGATGTATAAAGCCAAAGTTAATCAGCATGTGATATTTGAAGGATACAGAAAGAACATTTTAGATACGCCACTGAGCAGTCCCTAATTTTTTCTTAAATATTCCTTCAACTGACCTATTAATCCCCATAAGAGATTTATGAATATCATGATATAGGACTTCAGCAATGGTGGGGCGGGGGGTAAAAACTTAAGTTGTGCAGATTTCCGCATAGGACAAGAATCTTTCTATCCTTTCAAGTACCTGGTGCTGGAGAAACGAGTCATCTACTTCTGTTGAAGCACCTAACAGATGTGTGTTCTTGGGCAAGGTACAAATCTTGCAAAAATCATTCTTTCAGATAAAAAAATGGGATATAGAGGGGCGCCTGGGTGGCTCCATCAGTTAAGCATCAGCCTTTTGCTCAGTTCGTAATCCCAGGGTCATTGGATGGAGTCCATAGTCAGGCTATCTGCTCAGTGGGGAGCCTGCTTCTCCCTCTGCTGGCTGCTCCCCAACCTTGTGTGTGCTCTCTCTGACAAATAAAATCTTTAAAAAAATTTTAAAAATTGAAAAAACTAAAAATGGGACACAGATATAGATATGTGTGTGGGTATATAGATACCCACACACACTATAAGATGTTTTGAGAAGTAAAATAAAAATACAAAAATTTCAGTAGAGTACTTGCTACACAGCAAAAATGCAACTCTTACCTTAATAAAGGACAATTCTTACTCTTTGGTGTGGCCAGAGGGAATGATAAAACTATCAGAAACCCATTCTAGGAAAATACCAGTGACAGCACTGCACGACTGCTTTAAGCTAATATTTATTCAATGGTTAGCACTGTGCTGGAGTTTTCGTATCTATTATCTCATTAAGCTTCAAAGACTTTAAATAGGGATCATAAATGAGAAAACTGGGACTCAGAAAGATTAAGTTCAATCACTTGGGTTGAAAAATTACTAATTTAAGAAAGAAAAAAGAACCAACAGGATTCAAACCAAAGATCTGACTGACTCCAGAACACAATCCTGTCATCTTGACAATGTTGGCATAAAAAACAAAAACAGAAAACAAAAGCAAAAATAAAATACAACTACATAGAGCATGTATTCTCAATGGGGGTGTTATTATCCTAAAAGGGTGAAAAAAAATCTTACTTTTTTATGTATAAAGTATAGATATACAGAATATAAATAGATTTACAGTATATCTGTGGTAGTAAAATTTCATGGGGGTGGGGGGGCGATTGGGGAAAATAAAAGTCCAAAAATTTCCCTGAGGGGGAGAGGGCAATAATGAAAAAAAGATTTTTGAGAAGCACAGATATGGAGCCAGCAGAAGAATAGCTTTAGACCTCAAAATAAAGTCTTCATTTACATAGCAAATAAGGAAGTTCTGAGATTAGTCAGTCTCTCTTTTGTAGCAGAATTAAATGGGAAAATATTCAAACACTTCCAAAGTTCTAGTATCATCTATATTGCTCACTAACATTGCAGTGTAATCCAGGAAAGCAATTTCCTCGTCAGTAGAGTTTGCTTAGCTTTAAAATAAGAAAAGTGGCGGGAATAAAAGGCACAGTGTAAGGAACTTAGTCAATGACATAATAGCTGTCATAGGGAGATATCTGTATAGGGAGAGATGGCAGCTACTTTTGGGGTGGGCACATTGTTTATCCAATCACTGTGTTGTACACCTGAAACTAACGTAACATTGTGTATTAACCACAACCAAATTTTTTAAAAAATTGATAAAATAAAAACAAAATGAGAAAGCACCGAATGCACAGAATTGAAGAAATAAGGATAATTTTTAGGTTTATACTATACAAGTGAATGTTCCCAAAGAAAAAAAAAAACTGCCATATGTCTGATTTAAGAGGGAAAGAGCTCCTCTTTATTTCTGAGCACAAGTTGGAACAACAACTAACCCTAAGGAAAAGTTTCTGGGGAATCACATAGTACATACTCCAAGAATTCCAGAGAAAATAAGCACCTCGAACCTTCATTAGATGCCACTGAGCAGAGAAAAAGCCCATCCTCTAAACTCATCTCTGTTAACATTAAATGATGAAATCATGAAGTTTTCATTTAGAATGCATTTATTTCTATTGAAAATATCAAACAAACAAAGTGAATCCAACTGTTCCAATCTTTCAAGATAACTATTTTAGCTAAGGAGAGGTTCATTCAAAATATAAAAGAACTATAAAAGAACTATAAATAATAATAATAATTAAAAAACACCTTTTCAGCTTCAGTCCCTTATTTCACTCATGCATGCATAGATAGGAGACCTCAGCTTATAAGGACATAATTTTAAAATAATTCACTTTTTAATGTGCATATTTTCTACTGGGCATTCCTTTTTAATATGCCAACTTAGCTGTATTGCTTCTTAAACATTTCTTTTGCCATCTTCTTTAGGAGTTATTAATCTTCTTGGTAAAATGTTTAACATCAAATAATATATTTATGAACAACAAAAAAGGACTGGAACAAAGAAGAAATTGCAACATAGAAATGTCCTTAAGTCTATAGCAACAGAATAATTTTAAAGCTATCTTTGCTTTAAATCACTGACAGGGAAGGGAAAAGGAACAGGATGTAATCAAAGGTAGCATTCTGGTTTATCTGGAACACACGTCTAGAAACAACCAAGGAGTAGTTTGTGAGTACTTGTAAAATACTGCAGGCTTAAAAACTGTATTGATAATAGCTTCCTTATTGTTGTTTTTGGCCCCTAGAATGATAATGCATTGAGACAATAGGCGTTCAGGGATACTTGATTGACTGGCCAAATGATGTGAAGTTGCCCTAAAATTACCTTGGAACAAGAACACGGTTGGGAAGACTTAGGAACGTACCGCGTACCTAACGGGGTCCACCAAACATGTCGATAAAATGCATTTACCCTTCTTCTCCCTGACCTTAAACATTTCATCTTAATAGTATTCCTAAGGCAGTAAAAAGACAATATTCTCCTCCAGGAATAAGGATTGTACATCCCACAGTGATGACAATTTTTTTTAACTGCCGAAGAACCAAACTTACCAACTGCAATGATGGCAGCATCTGAAGAAAAAAAAAATGAATTACAAAAATAAAGAAAAATACATAAAGCCACAGTAATTTAACATATGTATCCACAGAATATACTAGAAAGTTCAAAAGTAACATAGATTTTCATAACGAAAAGAAATAATTATAAGTAAATTTAAGAAAACAGTTATACATTAACTTAATCAAGCAACATACACCCTAATAGATACAATGCCTGTATCTATTCCACAGTGAACCCCATAACCATGAAACACGATAAAGATTTAGTGACTACTACAACAAACACCATATTCAGTTATATGACTTGATGGCAAGAAATAAGTTTGAAAGCTTACATAGTAAATAACTGAGATCTAATCTTATGACCAAGAAACTATTTACCCCAAAGATAAAGATGTAGTGAACAGAAGGGCCATCTGTATCCCAATGTTCGTAGCAGCAATGGCCACAGTCACCAAACTGTGGAAAGGGCCAAGATGCCCTTCAACAGACGAATGGATAAAGAAGATGTGGTCCATATATACGATGGAGTATTAGGCCTCCATCAGAAAGGATGAATACCCAACCTTTGTATCACCATGGATGGGACTGGGGAAGATTATGCTGAGTGAAATAAGTCAAGCAGAGAGAGTCAGTTATCATATAGTTTCACTTACTTGTGGAACATAAGGAATAACATGGAGGACATTAGGAGAAGGAAAGGAAAAGTGAATTGGGGGAAATTAGAGGGGAAGATGAAGCATAAGAGACTGTGGACTCTGAGAAACAAACTGAGGGTTTTGGAAGGGAGGGGAGTGGGGGGTTGGGTGAGCCTGGTGGTGGGTATAAGAGAGCACATACTGCATGGAGCACTAGGTGTGGTGCATAAACAATGAATTTTGGAACACTGAAAAAAATTAAATTAAAAAAAAAAAGAAACTGAAGCCTCTCTCAGCAGACTTCTGATTAATTCTGAGTAATTACTCAAATTACTATAGCATCTTAACTTTTACACCTTTCAAGGACTGTGAAAGTGGCACAGCAAAACTTACTTTCCAATAAATATATTTATAATAATACACTGCTCTCCTAAGTGGCAAACAGATGTACTCAAAGTACCACTGAGAACAGGTGACTTTACGCGTCAGAAGAAAGCACAGGATCTGGAATCAGCAAATAGGTGTGTTTAACTCCCAACATTCTCCCTATTAACTGCGCACTATATGAATCACACAAATTAATCTCTAAGTTTCTAATTCATCATCTACGAAATGAAGCTAAAAAGGCTTATGTTGCAAGGCTGCCGCAAGGATGCGTATCCAGAGAGGAGAGGGGCACAGAACATACGACTATGGTGCAGATCCTGCAAGTGGCAGTGACTACTTTCTTTTACAATGTGAGTAAAAAATGGTCTATGATATTTGAAGAATAAATTAATTGCATAAAAGAGAGAAATCTGACCCAAATAGTAGTTGTATTTTCATGACAATTATTGACTCATGTTTAGTTTAGATCTTTTTTTTTTTCAAGTTTGTTTAAGTTTGTTAAATTGTCTTGAATTTTTTTTTCCAAGAAGGAACTATTTCAACAAAGTTGGTGCTCTAACAAATTTATATAAGGTGAGACATTTTTCTCGTTGCTGTCTTCTATGAAAAATCAGGTGTATTCAACCTAAAACTTTTAGGCCCAAAGAGGTCATGAAAATTGAAGAAGTCAGTAACCTCCTACCGGTTTAAAAGTAATGAGCTAGGAGAGAAATGGAAGTGGCCCAGTACACAATATCTGTAATGTTTAAATTCTTTAAAAAAGCCAGGTAAGGGCAAAAAAGGCTTCAAGATAATAAATGTGAAATATATGAAATCATTATGAAAATATGGTCACAATGTGTTGAACTATTTAAAAAAATACCCACGATTATGTGACTCCATCGAAGAATGACCAAAAGGGGCAGGAATGGGTAAAGATTTTGTGTATATGCAATGTATTTGGCTTTTTACCTAAGGGAATCATGAAATACACAAAGGAAAGATCAACAAGGGTATCTGTGATGTTTCAAGCTCTTAAAAAAAACTGTCTGGGTGATGATGGCAAAACATATTCCATCAAAGCAGTTATGAAATATGGACAAAATATGGAAAAGCAATCCTAACAACGATTTGAAGGCACTGGTGGGCAAACTAAGACAGGCAGAAATGGGTCAAAGGCAGAAGAGGGAGAATGATATGGAATGGGGTTTGCATATTTGCAATGAGGGGAGCACTGAGGCCGTGCAGGACACTGGCTAAGTGAGAGGGGTTAAGTCAGATGGAGTTCAGGATCATCGGCGGAGCATCTGGAAAGTGAGGGGGCAAACGTGAGGGCTGCTAATATTTTATTTCTTAAAGTTGGTAGTGGTTCCACAAATACTTGCTTTAGAAAAGTTATTGAGCCATACATGGGTGTTTCATGCAGTGTGTGTGTGTGTGTGTGTGTGTGTGTGTGTGTATTTTAATGAAAAAGTTCAAACAATTTAAAAAAAAATTATCTCCTGGCTCATAGTCCTGTTGAGATTTTCCAAGAAACTGGAAAAAAAATAGGTATCTCTAATAGAGAATAAGAGTGTCTATAAAAATTCTGGCTATGCATTAGGTAAGTTAATAGACAGGGGGACATCCTTGGTAGCCCAAAGCAGCACTAGCTAGTAAGAAGGGTTTCATTCATTCACTCAACACCTATTTTTGAAGTCTACAATGGATTTTACTCCACTTTGATAAAAATTGACATTTAAAGACCCTTGTGTAAATATAGACTATTTCAAAGAATTCTGTCTTTTCAGTTACACTTAGAAGACACTGTTAGATGCTTTACCAAATTGGCAGCTCTAGAGAATCCGGAGAAATCTTTCAGCATGCTTAAGAGATGGGTCTCTATCAATAAACCAGAACCAGAAAATGGCCATAAGGATGGTACATATTTGGTTCTCTGAAGGGTCTGGAAGATATCAAGGACTCCCTAAAACTCATATTTAAAAAAATTTCTTTGCCAAGCTTAATTTAGCATTGTTTTCATGGAGCCAAAATCTTTTTCTATATTATTGCAAAATGTTTCACCCTAGCACACTCCCCATCTGCCTCTGAAGATAGTCAAGAGCATTAGTATGAAAAACTCTTCCCACCATGGCTCCTTAGATCCCTACTCAGGAAAACCTGAGCAGTGCCAACTAACCTGAAGAGAGGGTCCCTCTTCCATGAGGTGCGCTGGTTGTCCTGGGAGTAGCTGAACTCTGTTTTGCTGTAATACGAGCAGAGGTCAATCTTTTTGTTGTATGGAGACCCTTAGTCACTGGGGCATGTATAGCAGTGGACTTTCGTGTTGCTGGAAGACTCTGTGTAAATGAGGCTTTTGCTGTGGAGGATCTATGGGTTGCTGGCATGGCCTGTGTAGCAGACGCATTTGCCATGATGGGATTCTGGGATGCTGGCGGGGTCTCTGTAGATAAAGCATTTGATATGGGGGATTTTTTGGCTGTGGCTGAATCTTTTGCTGTGGTGGGTTTCTGAGGAGTTGAGGGGGTCTTTGCAGCTGAAACATGTACTGTGTTGGGATTCTGAGGAGTTGGTAGGGTTTCTGCAGCTGAAGAATTTATTGTGTCAGGTTTCTGAGGAGTTGATGGGACCTTTGTAGCTGAAACATGTACTGTGTTGGGTTTCTGAGGGGTTGATGGGGCCTTTGTAGCTGATGCATTTACTGTGACGGGTTTCTGAGGAGTTGGTAGGGCTTCTGCAGGTGAAGAATTTATTGTGTTGGGTTTCTGAGGAGTTGGTAGGGATTCTGAAGCCGAAGAATTTATTGTGTCAGGTTTCTGAGGAGTTGATGGGGCCTTTGTAGCTGAAACATTTACTGTGTTGGGTTTCTGAGGAATTGGTAGAGCTTCTTCAGCTGAAGAATTTATTGTGTCAGGTTTCTGAGGAGTTGAGGGGGCCTTTGTAGCTGAAACATTTACTATGTTGGGTTTCTGAGAAGTTGATGGGGTCTTTGTAGCTGAAACATTTATTGTGTTGGGTTTCTGAGGAGCTGATGGGGCTTCTGTAGCTGAAGAATTTATTGTGTTGGGTTTCTGAGAAGTTAGTGGGGTCTTTGTAGCTGAAACATGTACTGTGCTGGGTTTCTGAGGAGTTGGTAGGGCTTCTGTAGCTGAAGAACTTATTGTGTCAGGTTTCTGAGTTGATGGGACTTCTGTAGCTGGAACATTTACTGTGTTGGATTTCTGAAGAGTTGATGGGGACTTTGTAGCTGGAGCATTTATGGTGGTGGGTTTCTGAGGAGCTGATGGGAGTTTGGTACCTGAAACATCCGCTGTAGTGGGTTTCTGAGGAGTTGATGTAGCTTCGGTACCTGGAACATTCCCTGTGGTGGGTTTCTGAGGAGCTGATGTGACTTTGGTACCTGTAACATTTGCAGTGGTGGGTTTCTGAGGAGTTGATGTGGGCTTTGTAGCTGATGCACTTACTGTGGTGGGTGTCTCTGTTGCTAGTATGACTGTAGAAATCTGAGAACCTTATAAGGAAGAAAAAAGTTAAAAAATATTAGCTAAATAATGCTGTCAAGTTAAGACAAAACAAATTGCTTCCTCTATGAATCCTCTCTTTCTCCCCCGCAAACACCTAAATATGAATACGACTTTTAGGAAATCAAGTCTAATTCTGATTTTCCCAAGGAACTGAAACACTGCATTGCCTTTGCTTTGATATAAATTGACCTTTAGTCAACTGAAGAGGGTTTATAACAAAGTAGTACTGAGGTTCTTAAACTGTTTTCTGTGTAAATAAAAGAAACCAAAGTCAGAGTTGGTGGTGATCTCATTCTGTAACACACCCCAAATTAAGATATTTTCTCTCAGAAAATGTTTTCCTTTCTCATGCCAAGACCAAAGAACCAGAAAGAACCACTGGACAGACAGAGGTAGTCACAACATAGTTCCTTTTCCCAATGTTTTCAGGACATGTTAGTGACCCTGGGAAACTTGCTCTGTTTTAGTCCTTTTTTTAAGTAATACATTCAGTCTGAAAAAAAAAAAACCTTTTTTTTTTTTTTTTTCTCTTATGCTAGTTACCAACATTACACAAATTAGATCGGTCTCTCTTTGGATTGCAGATCAGGTCACAATTATCTGAAGTGCAACCTTGATTAAATCCTATTCTGAGGGGTGCCTGGGTGGCCTCTGCCATGGGCTTGGGTCATAACCCCAGGGTTCTGGGATCAAGCCCGGCATGGGGCTCTCTGCTCACCAGGGAGCCTACTTCCCACCCCGTCCCCCGTCTGCCTCTCTGCCTACTTATGATCTCTGTCTGTCAAATAAATGAGTAAAACCTTAAAAAAAAAAAAACCCTACTAAAAAAAAAAGAATGTTAAAAAAATAAAAATAATTAAAAAAATAAATCCTATTCTGAGAATTGCAACGCTAACAATTTAGTACAATTTTAAGTCTTCCTTCAGTGCCTGTCGGACTTTGGGCTGCTTCCACACCCCCTCTTGCCAGCTTCCCCACACACTGGAGACCGCTGTCCATTTCCCTAATCCCGCTAAGCTGCCATTTCTTCAACTGAACAAGAATAAAAACAAAGCAGATTTGAAAAAATAAAAACAAAAACAAAGCAGATTTGAGAACATTATTGTAAGGAATGAGAGAAATAATTCAGGTAAGTTATTTCACACAGTGCCTATCCCTGAAGGAACACACTTGACCATTCCGGTGTGCAAGTGCCTGCACCACCAGCACACACATCCTGCCCTGTGCCCTCAGACACCATGTATCATTTATTTCCGCTTCCTTGTATCGACCTCGGAGGCTGGGGGCGGGGGGATGGGACTACTCACATAAAATACCCAGCCAGTACCACATGACTGAGACACTCAGAAAATAGTAGATAGTATTTTAGGGTAAGATTTTATATGGCCCTTTCCTCTAAGGTACTCATATATAAAACTTACTCTTTGTTCCACCAGGCTAGTTCTGGCTTTTGATCCAGAAGACCTATGTGCTAATATAGGGTAAGTTTCCTGGAAATTGCTTTCCTTGTTGTCCTTTTGTTATTTTGTGTCTTGTTGACTCACATCTGCCATCAGCATGCTCCAAATTATTTCAGCCTTCTGAACTGCACTGTGATACAGAGCCCAGCCTATGGGCAATGTTCCAGCACCCTTGAAAAAAAAACTTTCTCCACCTGTCCTTATAGGGTTCAATGCCCTTAATATGTCAATTAAAAAAAAAAAAGTTTCTATATTCTTATTGATCTTTGGTTGCTTATTCTAACACCTCTTGAAATAGGTATGTAGAATTCTCAAACTATAATCATGGATTTATCTATTTTTCTTTCTGCCTGTTTTCTATGGATTGAAGCTTTTTTCCCACAGTGCTCATAGATCACAGATTGTGATAGATTCCTGCTGAATGGACCCCCTTTATCATTATGAACCATTGTATCTTAAAGTATTCTTTGATATTAATGGAACTGCACCTGCTTTTTCCTTTTTTGGTAATTGCAAAGTATATTTTTCCATCCTTTCTTTGGACCATTCAGTGTTCTTCTCATTAAGTTTTGTCTCTTATAAACAGCAAATAGGTTTTTTTTTTTTAAGTTCTTTTTTTAAAAATTTTATTTATTTATCTGAGAGCGAGAGAGAGAGAGATCACAAGTAGGCAGAGAGGCAGGCAGAGAGAGTGGGGGAGACAGGCTCCTGCTGAGCAGAAAGCCCAATGAGGGGCTCGATCCCAGGACCCTGAGATCATGACCTGAGCTAAAGGCAGAGGCTTAACACACTGAGCCACCCAGGTGCCCCAGGTTTTCTTTTTTTAATTCAGTCTGACAATCTGACTTAAATTACACTCTGGGTAATTACTGATACAGTTGGGTTTATAGCAAATATCTCACTCTAAGTTTGCTCTTCCACCCATCTATTTTATGTTTCTCTTCCTCTCGTTTCCTTTTGGATAAAGTGCTCATTTATCATTCCTTTGTTGGGTTATGATTAGATTGGATTAGATTTTGAGAAGATAGAATTAGTGATCTGGAAGACAAACAGATAGAGAAAGGATCAGGAGGAAGCCTTTGTTGGGTTATGATTCATAGTTTCTTTCACTATTATTTTCATGGTGACCCTAGAGATTACAGTATATATCAGACTATAAACCAATTATGCAAATTAACATTCTACAACTTTTGGGTATTGCCAGAACCTTGTAACTTTTAAATTCAATTTACCTTTTATTGCCTTTGGCTCTGCATTCAACATACCAAACCCCAGTGGATAATGCATTTATCATTTTGTACAGTCCCTATTCATGTACCTGTTCTAATGTTCATTTTGTCTTGCATTTTCATGTTTTACTTGAGATTATTTTCATTCTACTTGAAGGAATGCCTTTATTTTGTTGTTCTGTGCAGGTCTGGTCTGCTGGGGTAAGTTCTCTCAGTTGTTGTGTGAGAACATTTTCATTTGGCAATTTTAAAGGATATATACCCATTGGCTAAAGAATCCTAGGTGAGCACTCATTTTCTTATCCTTAACTTGAAGGCTTTCTTCTCATTGGTCTTTGGCTTCTATAATTTTTGTCGAGATGCCTGTGGTCAGTTTTTGTGTTGCTCCTTTGAAGATAATGTTGTCTTTTGTCTCTTGGTGCTTTTATCATTGTTTTACGTTGCTAAAATTTTTGCCACAAAATGCTGGGAACTGGTTTTATTCTGCTTAGAGTCCTGAGAACCTTTGGAATGTATCGATGTATTTCATCATTTTTCGAGCATTCTGTCATCTCTTTGAATATTTCTGCTCCTCTTTCTCTCTTTTTCTATCTGCCTCTCCTCTTAGCTAACCTATGTTAGAACAGTTTCACATGTCTCAAATACCTCCTAACTTTTGTCTGTACTTTACATTCCCCCCCTCTCTTTGTGCTTCTGGGCATTATTAATGAATTTTCCTTCCTGTTCCTAATACTGGGTCCAAATCACTGTTAAACCTATCGTGATCTTCATTTCAGATTTTTCATTTTTCATTTTTCTTTGCAGAACGTCTACTTTTATAGGTTCCAGTTCTTTGCTGAAATTCTTTATTTCTCTCTTCCTTGAAAACCTTAAACATATTAAGTGCTGTTTTAAAGTCATCTGCTAACTCAGTTGTCTGGATTTATTTTCCCCTGATTTGGTTATAATTTCTTGCTTTGCTCCATGTCTAGTAACTCTTTTACTGTATTACAGATGTTGTATATAAAACATTCAGATGGTATGATCTTCCAAGAGAGGTCTCCTTTTCTGATAAGCAGACTGGTTGGAGGTGATCACACCCTCAGCCCATGAGGGACTGAGCTCAGCCTTAGTAAGACGTAGTAAGACTCAGTCTACTTCTACTCTTGCCTCTGCTCCTTGGGACTTGTCCCTCTGGGCTTTTCATCAACAGCCCAGGAATCTTTATTTCCTCAGCTCTGAGAAACTGTGGGAGATCCAGGTCTGTCCTTCAGGGGTCCCCAGCCCAGCAATCTAGTCTCCTTCCCCACCCAACTTCAAAATGGGCACAACTGTGTTAAGGGGCACAAGACTGTGTGTTTGATCCAAGCTTCTTCCTATTATATTTGTTGCCCAAATACCATACGGGTCTGAGAGATTTCATTTTGTACTTTGGAAGGTTTGGGTCAAAGTCCTCAGCCTCCCCTGCAGCCCCAGAAATCAGCAAATGGCCCTTGGGGAAAAACTCGCTCTGCACTCAATTTTCAGTGTATTTTTCTAGCCCACCACAACCACTTTGCCAGGTTCTCTCTTTCCTGGCAGTGGTCTTCCTGTGGGTCATGATGGATCCTAGGCCCAGGTGCACTTCAGAGGGGCTTGCCTTCCCTGTCCACTCCCCCAGGAATTCTAGTTCCTTCAGTCCTGGTTGTGCCCACCCTTGTATCTCATGCCTTTCAAAATGGGACTTAAAAAAAAAAATCTATCCAGATTTTGTGGTTATTTGTAAAGAAAATATTGGCCTACCATGGTCTACTGGGGCACCACCCTAGACTTGTAAACTCCGAATAACAGTTAATTTAATAAAATAGGGGGAAATAAATATGAGTGTGTCACATAGCCAGATTAAGAAGTGAACCCATATCAAACTTCTCCCATAATTAAATTAAGTCAAATAATATAATGAAATTTTCCCCTTGCAGTTGTCACATCTCCACATCATAATAAGCATTATCATTAGGGGAGCAGAGAGCCAGCACAGTGATCCACTATTGCTGGGAGAGTAAACTGCTACGGTTTCTTTGGAAACAATGTTGGTGACATCCGTCAAAAGTTTAATGCACAGGGGCGCCTGGGTGGCTCAGTGGGTTAAAGCCTCTGCCTTCAGCTCAGGTCATGATCCCAGGGTTCTGGGATCGAGTTCCACGTGGGACTCTCTGCTCAGCAGGGAGCCTGCTTCCCCTTCTCTCTCTGCCTGCCTCTCTGACTACTTGTGATCTCCGTCTTGAAATAAATAAAATCTTTAAAAAAAAAAAGTTTAATGCTCATACATTTGCTCTAGTAACTATGCTACAAGGAATTTATTTTATGAAATATACTTGCACACCTGTGCAATTTCAGATGCCCAGTACTTTTTGCAGTATCTTTTGTAATAATAATTAAAAACAACAACAACAACCTGTAATCAAAAACTAAATTTCCCTCAATAGGTTAAATAAATGATATATCCATACAACTGCTACAACTGAAAAAATAAATACGTGTATGTTTATTTTCCAGAACCAAATGGAAACATTTGTGAACAATGGTTACTTCGAAGAGAAGGACTAAGGACAGAGAGATTTCTACTTTACCTCTTATACCCGTCTGCATGGTTTGAACATTACTGTACTGTTGACATATACTATTTGTGACAAGCAACTGTTTTTAACAAGCACTGATATTTAAAAATTCATGCTACCATAATTCCAAGTATAATTACAAAAGGCGCTCGAGTCACACTGGCACTTAAATGTCATGTTGCTCAAACAAATCCCGCCAATAGGATCACTAGCGAGATCCCTCGGTTTAGTCTAAGATTCCCTCCTAACCAAATAAAATCAACCATTTTATATGCCTTTTGTATTAACTTATTGAAAGTGATACGGTTAAGAAACAGCAAATGTAAGCAAACTCACTAAAAACATGAGACATGTCACATGCATGTTTGTGTGCGTGTTATGTACCATGGGTATTTATTTTATTCATATGTTACCACATATTCTCCAGTATCAGTGCTTCCTCCTTCTTGGAAAGTCATAGACCCCTCTGAGAATCTGATGAAAAACTGTGCTCCCCTACAAAGATACAAATAGGCATATATACCACATTCTCCATTCATTTCTCAGGGAGTTCACAGAATCTCTGTAGTCCAAATAAAGACCCACTGGTAATAAGAAAACAAAAATACAACACTGCAAACTCATTACCTTTGCATTCAGGCGGCGGGCCACTCCATTCTCCTTGGTCACCCTTAACAGTACAATAAATAGAGTTCTCTCCGATCAGGGTGAAGCCTTTTATACATTCATATTTTACAGCCTGTTGATACACATAAGTGTTCTGTTGATCTAGAATGACTCCATTGCTAATTTTTGGTGGTTCCGGACAAAAAATTTCTTTAAAAAAATTCCAAAATAATTAACATTAATAAAACTGCCAATTACTTACTTTAATAAGTAAGATTAAAGCATGTTAAATAACTTATTTTAAAAAAGTAAAAATCGACCGTTTTTTCTAAGTTCAGCATTATCAACCAGGGAGTTTAGAAATGCCTGTTAAGTCATGAGTAGAGTATTTGGAGCTTTGGATACAAATGGTGTAAAACACGAACGCTAACTTTGAGACCAACATATAGAAGTAAGATTTAGAACATATACGTGAAGCAAGAATTACAATAAAGTCCTCACACATTACGTATCACAGTTGTGCCGGGGAAAGCAAATACTGCCGGAGTTCAGAGGTAAAAGCAGGGCATTTTAGGAGGAAATGGAACTTGAGCTTAATACTAAGATATACCCTTCTGCTAAGACAGTGGAGAACAGGGCATAGCTCTGCATTCCAGGGGAAAGAATGCCAGATGAAAGGAGCCTGGAAATCAAGTGGCATACTTTGGAAGCAGGAATAGATCGTTTCGATGTGTCAATATTAAACTTTGACTCTTAGGATAAAAATTTTTTTAAACATATGTTGACACACTGCCTTTTAGTTCAAGTAAATGTACTGAGCAGCTGCATTTGGAAAACAGATACAAGCAGAGTTATTCTGGTCATATTATAAAAAGCGGCCCCTCCCTGGCAGTAGCTCTGATAAAAAAAAGTGCAGTGGCTCACCTTGTCTAGAGCCAGGGAAGCAGTGGGATCACGTGTGTATGTCAACTATGTTGCATCAAGTGGCCTTAGGTAACCAGAGAATATTAGCAAACCTGTAAGTTACTTTTAGACCCCTTGCCCTAATCAAAGCCAGGAACCAGAGCAGGCCCATCTGCTTCACACGGGGCTAAGGTGCATGACTGCACATCGCCATAAGTACCATCCAGAGACTTTCTGAGCACCTAACACATACCAGGCACTGTTCTATAAACGCAGTTGCAAAACTAAATAAAATATTCAGTTGTAGGTCTTAAAATATAGCGACAGGGGCACCTGGGTGGGTCAGTCAGTTAAGCATCTGCCTTCGGCTCAGGGTGCTGGGATCAAGCCCTCCCCTGGGCTCCCTGATTAGCGGAGAGCCTGCTTCTCCCTCTCCTGCTCCCCCTTCTTGTGTTCTGTCAAATAAATAAATAAAATCTTTAAGATGAAATAAAATACAGTCACGAAAAAGATTCAAAGATTTTCATTTTAATGCAAAGTGGCGAGGCTTATCACAGAAGTGTGCACCATGGTGTGGAAAGCGAGAACAGTTAACCAGCAGGGATGTCCCAGAAAGCTTCTAGAAGGTCTATCAGAGGAAACCCTAAGCTAAGCAAAGAAGGGGCTGAAGGGCATTCCAAGCAGGGGCAGTAGCAGAGGGAAAAACAGGGAGGTTTGTGTGGATAGAGACTAAAGTATGAGGGCAAGACGTGAGCATGAACTGGGCATACCATGGTGACCACTGTACGCTTTACTAAGGAGTCTGGACTTTGTAAGTGATGAGCAGACATGTACAAGCTTTAGGATCCATGTTTCAGATGGATCACTTTGGGGAGAATGTGGATCAAACATCAATGGAGTCCAAGAATGGGGGCCACTGCATTCAGGGTCACCTTGAACTCAGGCAAGCGGGACTTCTGCACCAGCTCCCACACTTTAAGAGGCTGTGGCCCTCTTCTGACTATGCTTCTCCCCACCAGTGGGGTATCTGCAGGGCTGAAGGTATGGTCCCTGAGAGCTGCTCCCCTACCCCACTGTAAATCATGCTCTAGGAAGTGGCCCTTGGAATTCCCTCTTTTTTTCTTTTTCTTTTAATATGGAACACTATAAATTTGTATGTTATCCTTGAAGGGCCATGCTAATCTTCTATCATTCCAATTTTAGTATCTATGTCACATGGTCCCAATTGTTGAGAACAGTCTATACTTCTGATATGTACACCTATAGTCCAAAGTTCAGAGACACAGATGGGGGGAAAGGTCTCAGGGTACATGTCTTGGAGCGTGTGGGCCAAGCTGTGTAGGTACATGCATTAGAGGCTTATCACAGTACCAGAGCAGATACATATTCGAGTAAATTTGCTGTCCAAACGCACTTTAGTATCACTTACAACATCCCTTACTAGACGGTGGAAATGGTAAAGGTGGGTGGTGGGTAGTAATGCTGAAAATTTTGAAGTACTAGTAATGGGAAAAAGGGGAGTAGCAGACATAGGAGGGTAGAGCTCAAGATGGTGTGCCAAGGGTGTCCCTGGGTGTGGCCAGCTCACCCCTGCAAGCTCTTTGTTGGCCAGACTTCCTTTTGTATGTCTCCCTATCAGCTGACCCCATACCTTCCCCACCACAGTGTGTACCACAGTGTGTCAATCAAGACTCACCTGTCAATTCCATTAAGCCTAGTCTAGTTTTCTGCTCCTAATAACAACAAAAACTTGAACTTAGTGATAATTTTTTTTAAGATTTTATTTATTTATTTGACAGAGAGAGAGAGAGAGATCACAAGTAGGCAGAGAGGCAGGCAGAGAGAGAGAGAGAGAGAGAGAGAGAAGCAGGCTCCCTGCTGAGCAGAGAGTCCCATGTGGGGCTTGATCCCAGGAACCTGGGATCATGACCTGAGCTGAAGGCAGAGGCTTCAACCCACTGAGCCACCCGAACCGAACTTAGTGATAATTTTAGTAAAGTTGGGAGAAATAATAAAGCCTACATTTTTAAGCGTTGCATTTTTTCTTAAGAGAAAAAAAAATATGTTGCACATATTTTACTCTTCTCAATTTTCAGGAGACATATGTCTTTAGTGGATATAAATTTGACTGGATATATGCATTTTTAAAAAAATATTTATTTATTTTTATTTTTTTTAGAGATTTTATTTATTTGAGAGAGAGAGAGAGAGTGAGAGAGAAAGAGAGAGCATGAGAGAGGAGAGGGTCAGAGGGAGAAGCAGACCTCCTGCTGAGCTGGAAGTCTGATGCAGGACTTGATCCTGGGACTCCAGGATCATGACCCAAGCCAAAGGCAGTCGATTAACCAACTGAGCCACCCAGGCACCCCTGGATACATGCATTTATGATACTATTTCTATACCCTATCTCCCTCAGAAAATAAGATTCCTAAGGGCAGAAATCATATTTCTTCTTTATTGTATAACTTATTTCTCTAATCATGAAAAAAATCAATCCCATTTCAAAACATTTATAGGCAATTAGCTCAGTTCATAATTGTAAAAGAGGCAATACTGAATCCTAGAAAAATGATGAGTTTGACGTCCAACTAACTAGAGAGGTTTAGGGTTTTTTTCAGTCTTACCTTGGCATTCAGGCAATGGATCACTCCATCCAACATCGTTCTTTACAATGGAACAGTAACTAGAAGCTGCACCGACTAATCTATACCTAAACCAATGAGGGGAGGAAAAAAGTTAGGTCCCATCCACACATTTGGCTTCCCTTAAATTCTCCAAAATGTCATCTTAAAATATTTACTACACCAGTAGAGGGAGACAAAACAACAGCTGATCAAAATTCACATGGCCATTTAAAGGAAAAGAAAAAATTAAATTAGAAAAGGTGATATCCAAAAGGTAAAAAAGTGTAAGACACAAAAAGTTTTTTATCTGGGTGGGGTCCTTGTGAGAAAACAGGAAAGTGTTCTGAAACATTTAAAGTGATATAGATGCTTGAATATTTTATATTTCTGAATTCTAAAGAATTCAGAATAATAGAATATACTTATATTTTAGGGGCTCCAGGTACTCCCCAGATTTGATATTAATCCTATCAACGATCCAAGCATCTCTGTTTTGTACAGGAGACACATGATATTGATATTTTTAATTTTATAAAGAGCAAGAACACCCACATACACACAAAGTAAAATAACATAATTCAATTTGCAGATATTAAAGAGAAAATGAACATTAAAAGTTTCCAGCTGTCTCTCAGACACTAAGGAGACCCAAAGAGTGAGTTCCTTTCCCTACATAGAGAACTCAGAGAAGACCTCAGGTCAGCATGACATTTTTACACTAGGAGTAAATGTTTTTAACACATAATATTTTGTAACAGGCAGTTTGCATACAGAAAAAAAAATATGCAAATTCATTATTTAGGTAAAGTAAGGATTGGTTTCATTTGAACATTTGAAGGATTTAATTTCTGCAAGTGCCAACCTATTACAAGATTTTTCCTTTACTACTTACATTTAAATTTTATAACTGATCATATATGTACTAAAAATCTAACAGTAGAGAGAATTTGGTGTTATAGGAAATTGTCCTTTCTTGCCTCCATTTTATTAAACTTAACCATGACGGCCTCATGATGAAAGATCTTTGAGCACAGGAGCTGGTTGACGAGCTTGTAAACACTGACCACGAATCTAAAAACTTCCACCTTAAGTCCTAATTGGTTTTTGCATTTGTTAAATATAGAATAGAAAGATGTAGTATGCCAAAACTTACCCCTCGTTACACGAGAAGTGGATAACTGCAGCATACAATATGTCAGTTGGAATGCTGACATGACCATGTCTTAAATCTCCAGGATTAGGACATGATTTTCCTAGAAGAGAGCTCAAATTGATTTTTTTTTTCATTAAATTATCAGGTACTTCTAAGCAGATCCATCATCTGAACTACCAACATTTCTTATCCTTAAACTTCTAAAATCCTGCCTTCATTTTGTAAGTTTCAAATAACACACCAGATTTCGAATATACACTTATTACATTTTAGGTAACCTTAAACTAATTAAATGGGAAATCTGTGAGTAAATGAATACTCCCACCTCACAAGTATTTAGTTGGCCTAATTTAAGACAAAATTATAAAATTACTTGGATGGTTCTTTTCAAAATCATACTCAAAGTAATAATATGGACACAAAGACTTCAGCATGAATGAAGGAAGAAATATTTTTTCTCCCAAATAACCCTACGATTACGAATACTCTGTAAAAATTATACTCACTTTTACAAAATTCATCGGGTTTGGACCATGTAAAATTCGGAAGGCAAGTTAGTTTTCCTGAGAGAAGATGGTCCCTTTGGTAGCCAGGTCGGCATTCATATTCCACAATGGAACCCACTGGGAAATAATTCTGTTTGGTGAAAGACTTTTTGAGAGATGCAAATTGTAGCCTGGTTGGAACGTCACAGCTACCTAAAAGTATTAACAAAAGCAACAATGTAACTAAAACCACCTTCTTTGACAATCTAGGTTTAATGATCCAGAATTATCTGGACCTTATGTCACCCCCTTTTCTGTACTTCTTCATACACATTTGATATTTAACTGTATTAATATCACTATGACACTTACAGTGCATCAAGCATACTCACATATATACTTCTATTTCCTAAGTAGTTAATTTGGCACCTAGATATCACCACGCCCGCAGTTCAGGAAATATAACCCATTATAGTTGCCTGGCACAATTCTGCCCGTGACCCCTGCCTGCCCAAAGGAGGACACGGCTGAGAGCAGAACAGTGTTTCCTTCAGACCCCCTGGGGCTAATGTCTGAACAACAACAGTAACTAACAATGATAGCTAATATTTATTGGATACTTCTCCATGTTTTATACACATAAACTCATTTCATTCTCACAACAACCCAGAAGTCCATGAATCAGGTGAGCCAGTGGTGTACAAAGAAGTACTTATAAATGGTAACATCTGGGCAAATGTTAATGTGTAGAGACATGGTAGAGGGGACGGGGCATTGGATTTATAACCCAAAGACTGAAGTTGGTACCCTGGACTGCTGATTTCAAGAAGTTACTTAATTTCTGGGGGTCTGTCTCCCCAGACTACTTCCTGACTGAAGAATGGAAATAAGGGTCCCTACTCCAGACATGGGGTTGTCTACCCATGGAGACGTCAATGGAGTCAGCTATGCAGAAGCATTGTAAACTCTAAAACATAATACATGTGCAAAGGCTTAAGTACTTCAACCACTGCCTTCTGTCCTGCACACATAAAACCCAAAGGTTCAAGCTGATGTCACACCTGGTTTCATAAAATACTTGAGGCAGTTTCTAGAATTCCCATACATTCTAGGACTCCAGATGGTCCAAAGCTAGGTCCTTACCTTTACTCGTTTCTGTCAAAGCTACCATAGGACTATGAATCTAGTGATAGATTTCAAGGGAAATACTGGGAGCTTTTTAAAAGGCTACCACAGAGTTGTGCTTGATGAGTCCTACTTTAAAAAATGAAACTTAAGAACACAGAAAACTATGTGTCATGGGGTGATTGCCAAACATATTCATATATAATGTACTTCCTAAATTGTACCTATTGTTTATCTTCTCTATTAGTTCAGGAGTTCAGGAGTTATTTTCTCTATTAGTTCAGAAAGCCCAAACCTGTTAATGAAGAAGCAGGATCTATTCTGGGAGGAATGTCAATTAGCTGCAGCGGGAAATGCCAGGTATACATACCCTGGGATTTCATAATGCTTGAAAACTATCAATTACCACTCATGCTGAAGAGGGATAAAAGTAAGCTAAGCAGATACATTCCATTCCCGTAATGTATATATACAAAAATGAAGAGCTTACGGTTACAAAATTCTGCCACCTCTGACCATTTATTGTTGAGACAGACCACGGAGTCTGCCTTGCCAGGAACCTTTACAAAGCCTTCTTTACATTTGTATGTTACTGTGGTTTCCTCAGGAAAACTCTGGCGGTCACCCACACTTTGTATGGCATTAGGTACCTCTGGGGGAAAGCTGCAGTCACCTAGGGAGGGAAATAAAAGAAAAGAAAAGCAGAACTGAAGGAAATGACACTTTTCAGTTCAGAGCAACATTCTTTTTGCAAGAGGAGTGAGGGAAGCAGCCAAAGGCTTCTGAGGCACAGGTAACATTTCCATCCAGTGGCTGAACCGACATACCGAAGACTTGCTAGGCTGCCTGTCTTGTCAATTAATTCAGTATTAAAATAAGGAATCGACCCTTTTCTTTCAATATTAAAAAAAAAAAAAAAAAGCGGTTTAGAATTGATCCTGTTACTAAGCGCACAATACAGACAGACGCCCCCGGGGAACGTCACACCTGGAAGAGAAGACGGGTTAACATGCCGCGTCCCCAGCAGCCCACAAGTGGACTCCGTTTAAGAGGCGACAGAGGTCAGCTGTCGCCTCCCACTGCTAAAGAGATGTTGGGGGACTGAGAATTCACTCTTCGAGCCCAGCCCTTTGGCTTCCCCAGGTATGCCTGCTCCGCCAACTCAGCCCGCGCTTCCTCAACGGTCTCCCCCCACTCCCGAAGTCACGCCAGCTGGGGTCCAGCTCAGCAAGACCCCAAACTGCAGGTTAGCAGCGGAGATCCCGTCCCTGTCCCCAAGGGATCGTGCCAGTAGGCGCTCTGAGCCATACGGGTGGAGGATTACGGGAACAATTTACCCATGCCCACATACCTCACCTCCCCAGGTCCCCAGACTTCTCGGTTGTCACGGAGACGGATCCCGCCCCTCCCACCCAGCCTCAGGGTCCCCCAGCGGGGCTGAGCCCCCCCAGCCCCCACTCACCCTGCGCCGTAGGCGGACACAGCAGCAGCAGCAGCAGCAGCGGCAGCAGCAGCAGCGGCGGCGGGGCGCTGAGCCCGCCGAGGAGGGACATGGCGCGCGGGGACCGGGACCGGAGTTAAGTGGAAGCTCGCTCCAGCAAGCAGCCGTAAGTAGCAGCAGCGCCTAGCTGGACCGCGGGGCGGGTTAAATTAGCGCCTGGGCGGGGCTGGGGCTGTGAATCACAAAGGGTGGGGCGAGGAGACCCGCGGAGGAGAGTGTGCCGGCACCAGGTGCCGCGCCGCGCGAGCGCCGGGGAGGGGGGCTCTCGCGGTCGCCTCCCCTAGAGACCCTGGACTGGGGACCGCGGATAATGGGCCGGGAGTGGGGCTCCCCCGCGGGTCACCTGGACTCTCTTTTTCTCTTTGCTAGGGTGGGGCCTGCGAAGAGCTCCCATCTGGACGTGTAAATATCTGCTTTCCAAGTAAACAGAACGCTGGGGGGAACCGAGGAGAGGGGCGTGGCTCAAGTGGGAAGGGCTTTGCTGCCCGGAAATCTGCATTAGGTTGAGAGGTAATTCAGCGCTCCCGAGTGCTGCCGGGCTGAGCAGAAAGTGCCTGAGCAGAGAGTGCGGTGGGTTCCCAAGTAGCCCCTGGAAACATAGAGTGCGCCCACCCAGGGACCCAGTGCCTTCAACTGGAGGTCTGTCAGATGCCAAGAAGGGATAGGAAAAAATAGGAAACAACAGCGTTGTCTCCTAGCACACTCGGTAATCTGAAAACAGCAAGTGGGAAATGGCCTAAGAAAACAGGTCAAGCAATACAGCAGGGAGTGACCATTGTTCATGCTATGTTTTGGGTGGGAATCACTTGCCTCGCCAGGGTACTCCTTATTCAGGGAGGACAGCTCATGCATTCCGCTTTGGGACTATTCTGGTCAGACGATGGGAGGAGAGAAAAATGCCAAAACAAAAACCAAGCGCCAGAAAACTAAATGATAGGGTGGTGGTTTTAAGAGAAAAGAGAAAAGTTTGTTAAGTATATTCCAGTGGTTTGCAAGACTAGCCACACATTAGAGTTACACGGGGGAGCTTTAAAAAAAAAAAAAAAATCCAGAGGCTCAAGCTACACCTCAGACGAGTTAGATTAGAATCTCTGCGGAGGGGCGCCTGGGTGGCTCAGTGGGTTAAAGCCTCTGCCTTCGGCTCAGGTCATGATCCCAGGGTCCTGGGATCGAGCCCTACATTGGGCTCTCTGCTCAGCGGGGAGACTGCTTCCTCCTCTCTCTGCCTGTCTCTCTGCCTACTTGTGATCTCTCTCTGTGAAATAAATAAAATCTTAAAAAAAAAAAAAAAAGAATCTCTGGGGATGGGAAGGGGGCAGTAGGATTATTTAAAGAATTCTAGGTGATTACATTGGGCAGCACAAATCTATATAAGGCTGGTCAGAGTAAAGGTCTTCCCTCCCACCCACCCCGGTCTGGCTCTGTCCCTGTCAGAAACATGAAAGGACATTTATGGAAGGGCCAGTTACTCCTCTTCATGGAGAGTAACCCCAAGAACATTTCCCTTTAGTAATTCACCTGAGTCTGGTTAGCAGAGTCTATCCTCAGTTTCCTATCCCCTGCAATACCTTCCCTGGTTCAATGAAATCCTTGACTTGGAAATGCATCTTGGTCCATGGGTCAGATGTGGGGTATTTGTGGCATCTAGTCTTGATATTCTTTCCTAAATGTTTTTGATCACTCTTTTTTGGTTAGTAAGAGCTTTATAAGAAGGAAAATAACAGTTTTCTCTGTTTCTCTGGCTCATGTTTACTATAGAAAAATGAATAAACCTTGTATTACTGAGTGCTGGAACCAATTGTATAGGGATTCCAGGGAAGGAACTCTTATAGGTTTTCATGGAAACCTATCAGTATTAAGACATCCTAGAATTTAGAAGTTGAGGGACTTTTAAAATGATATAGTCTTGGGCCGCCTGCATGGCTCAGTCAGTTAAGCATCTGCCTTCAGCTCAGGTCAGGATCTCAGGGTCCTGGGCTCCTGCATCAGGCTCCCTGCTCAGCGGGGAGTGTGCTTCTCCCTCTCCCTCTTGTGCTCTCTCTCTCACTCTCTCTCAAATAAATAAATAAAATCTTTAAAAAAATAAAAAATAAAATTATCTAGCATGATCCTCTTATTTGATTTTAAAACACTTTGCTTTTACTTCCATATGTGATATAAAAAACACAAAGTATATCAGGGCCCAGCAGTGTTTTAGAATTGATACCAGATCTTTGTTTATTCTCCCATGACTTTATCCACCATTCCTTTCTGTTCCACCATGATAGGCTGGCAATCTTTATTCCTGCTTGAGCTCAGAGAATTGGTGTGAAAGGCAAAGTAGCATTATGGAAAAGAGCTGAAGGTCAAGGCCAGTTATGGAGCTGTTGGAAGACTTAACATCAAGGCCCATTAGAGCTCTCTGTTTATTAAGTGATTTTAAGTAATACCTTTTTATTCAGGAAAACAATGAGCTCTGGATAGTGTTTTTAAAAAAAGATCTCTAGCACCCAGTTTAGCTACACTAAGTGCTCTATACATTCACCTTCTCAAATATTTTGTTCTTGGTATTACTTTTTTTAAAAAAAGGAACTTTTCCGAGAATAACTGGGTGGGACTCTTTAGTCATACTATGACCACCCCCTCCCAAAAAAATTTCAACATTCTAGGCGTAAAGGGAAAGAAAGAAATCCACTACCATTTACTCAATTTAGAAAAAAGATCTGTGACAAAATTCTATGCATTAAGAAAAAAGAAATATGCAAGCCTGTAACTTACTGAGAATTATTTTAAATAATGGCTTCAGTGTGTGGTGTTCTACTCATTTCATACACATGACACCATGTCACCAACACCATTTCACCAAGTGGAGATAATTGCTCACATATTACAGATGAGGAAAAAAACTGAAAAGCTAAGTAATTTTCCAAAATCCATGCAGCTAATAAGTGACCCAAGCCCAAATCTACACCAAGTTCGTCATTTCAAAATCTGGACTTCTCTATCTCTACACCACTAAGTTCTTTTCATTGGACCCACTTGGCGAAGGTTTCTTTTATGTAGAGGACACTGAATTCAGTACTTTGGGGGCTGCTTTGGGAACGCAGCTGCTTCTGGTGTCAGCAGTTGACCCAAGTCTTCCATACTTGATCTTCCAAAAGCGAGCTGTGTATTCTCATTGAGTTACTCTACCCCTTAAAGCCTCATTCTTACATTGACTAAGCAAGAATATGGGACTGAAAGAGCCTCTATAGAGCCTTCCAATTCCAACACAATAAGTTTATGTAATTAGGTCAAAAATATTTTTTAAGATAGCAGATAAGTGTATGACTTTGGCAGAAGTAAAGGAACATGGCTCTCACCCTGTCCCAGGAACCATACGACGACTAAATCAGAGACTTTTCATGAACTGGGAAGCACACTGCATTCAGAGGCATGTTAAGAATGTGCCAATACTTGTGTCCAAGCATCTATAATCTACTAGGGAGGCTTTATGTGATCAATGAGGTGAGAATGCCATCGCCAATGTAGGGCGGGGTGGGGAGTCAAAAAGACCATGGTTATTGGTGTGGAGGAGGATAAGGGCCCAGGGATTCAGCTAAATGTGATGAATGAACATCAGTGCAAAGGGAGAAAATATGAAAGGTGATAAGAATGAGCACGTACTTGCAGTCAGGAAAAGATTAGTTGATGCCAAGAATAGTTAAAGGCTTAAGGAAGAACGTCGGAGAGCTCACTAGAGCAGTGGAAGAAGGGATTGAAGAGGCTGAGAGACATTCTGCCAAGAGATGTAAGAGCTTTAAACACGAGGCTTCATCCTTTTCTGCACCCCGGAAGCACAGAGGGACTGTAGACGATGTTAAGCAGGGAGGTCCAAGGTTAGCTGGGAAGTCACACGCAAGATGGTGCCGTGGGAGTGACTGAGTCAGGAAAGACCCAACTTCCCTAACTGTGCGATTGTTCAGGCTATTAAGTGTGGAGAACGGAAATGTCTTTAGTTTTAGTTTTCAAATGAATAAATCTATGTAAAGAAACAGTCTTGTTACGCTACCAAACCCCTGACATAATTACTATAACCACGTAAGTGTTCCTGTCTGTCCTGATCAAAAGTGTTTTGAAGGAAGAACCCACAGAATTTGCTGAGTGATTAGATAAGGAAAAAGAGGGGGGAAGGAGCGTTAAGGATGACTCAGAGGTTTGGTGTCTGTGAGATGAGGGGCCCTTTTTAGAAGAACCACCCATTCCTGAGTCAAGAGGGAATTCAGGGAAGAAATAACCAATTTGGCTGCACAGTGGCTCAATGTCAACTCCCTTGGCAGGGGTCCGTGTGCAGATCGGTGTACAGCACAAGACTGGCAAACAGGGAGACTGAGGCAGAGCCTGGATGAGACAGGGCTGTGGGCAAGGGGACCAAGGGAGAGAGTGTGAACTGAAACTCACAAATAGGCAACCCCCACATTGGAGTAGAGACAACAAAAGCGGAAGGAGAGGGGAGGGGAAAAGGAAGAGGATAGTGCAATTTCCTGAAAGCCCAGAGATACAAAACCGTGAGCCAAATATGATCACTCTAGTTGCAGGTGAGGCAATTGGTGTTCAGGGAAGTTAAGTAACTGGTCCCAGACCCTAAGGCTGGTGGGGGTGGAGCTTGGCTTAGGTTCTTAGACCCTCTGTTACATTGCTCAGGCAGTGTCTCATCCGGGAAGCCTCCCCTGCTTACAGTGTCAGACCCAGTCCCTTCCTCTACACTACCCAAAGTACTCCATGTGTCGGTCAGTCCTCCCGTCCAAGAGATCCATCTGTTTTCATATTCGCATTCCGAACTCGGCCTCGAAACGATTCCCAACTAATTTTAACATGGCCGAGGAAAAACAAAAAACTTTCTATTGAGGTATTTTGCCATGCAGCTGCAAATGAGGGCAGCTGCACTCTGCAGAGTAAGTGGCGTACTTTTAATTAATTAATTAATATTTAAAATTTTTTATTATGTTCAGGTTGCTACCACATAGTACATCATTCATTTTTGATGTGGTGTTCAATGATTCATTTATTGCATACGACACCCAGTGCTCATCACAACACGTGCCCTCCGTAATACCTAGCACCCTGTTACCTTATCCCCCTACCCATTCCCCTCTGAAACCCTCAGTTTGGTTCCCGGAGTCCAGAGTCTCTCATGGATCGTCTCCCTCTCTGATTTCTCTGCCTTCAGCCTCCCTTCCCTCCCCCCGCCCCGCCCCCCCCCCCCCCGTAGTCCTCCTCCCCCCTCCATAAGTCCCACCAATGAGTGAAACCATATGGTAATTGTCTTTCTCTGCTTGACTTACTTCACTCAGCATAATCCCCTCCAGTTCCATCCATGTGGATGCAAACAGAGGGTGTTCATCCTTTTTGGTAGCTCAGTAATTATTCCTATATGTAAATTCTATATGTAAATTGTGTATTTAAAAAAAAAAGTAGCAGACCCCTATTTCTCCTGAAGGAAGGTCATTCTCCAGGACTTCGCTAAAAAGGTTATCCGCCCACTACAGCCCATATCGCGTTTGTTTTTTCTCACTAGGTCAACGTTCAGCAGTCCCCAGTAAAGTGGCCTAATATGTGACATTTTCATCTGCCCTGCCCTGGGCTTCCCGTTGACCAACGGAAGTGTAATGCCTGACTCACGTAAGGTAATGCTTCTTTGCCAAGCCCTAATTTTCTGAGGTTGCAATGAAATTTTGCTGAAGTAGAGGAAGTGGTGGCAGGAGCCAGAAAAAATTATGTGGGGTGTGTGTGTGTGTGTGCGCGCGCGCATGCATGCGCTATATGTATGTGTATTTGTGTGTGTGTGTGGTGTATGTATGTGTAAATGTGAGTGTGTGGAGTGTGTGTGTGTGTACCATATGTATGTGTATTTGTGTGTGTGGTGTATGTGTGTAAATGTGAGTGTGTGGAGTGTGTGTGTTTATAATATGTATGTGTATTTGTGTGTGTGCTGTGTATGTATGTGTAAATGTGAGTGTGTGTACCATATGTATGTGTATTTGTGTGTGTGCGGTGTATGTATGTGTGTGAATGTGAATGTGTGTGAATGCTATATGTATGTGTATTTGTGTGTGTGTGGTGTATGTATGTGTGTAAATGTGACTGTGTGTGTGTGTGTGCGCGATGGGTGACAACACAGCACAGGGACAGAGTGGGTGGCTTTGGGAGTCAAACTGACTTCATCTGCATTAGTCGGGCATTACTGACTTTCTGTGTGGTCTGGTTTTCAAACCACTCTGTACCACACATTCCTCATTCATAAAACAGGTGTGATAGTATTACCTACGTCCTCGAGTTTCTGTGAAGGATAAATGAGATAACATATGTAAGCTTTTGGTGTGTGGCTTGGCATACAGTAAATACTCAACAAATATTAGCAATAATCGATGGCAATGACTGACGCGAATGAACACTTCATAGACCAGAACCTGCCCCCGCTTCTCATCTAATCTAGAAAAAGGGACATGTCATGGCACAGAATCTGAAAAATCTATAAGAGAAGTAGAAAATATGCAGATGCTGGTTGTGATGAGATGCTGATAGTGATGAGATCATTCATTCTCCTGATGCTCTCCCCACCCAGTAGAATTTGTTCTTTGGCAAAGATAATAAGGTCATTTGCAAAGGTTCAGATTTGTTTACGCATTGTCCACTTTCCCTCCCTCCACTGTAGTCCATCTGCATTCTGTTTGCCTTGATTTATGATCTTTCAAATTAAGAAGCAGAACTACCTACACTCATGAGAATCGTGCAAGGATAAGGAGAGAAGAAAGAAATTTGCATTTAAGGATCATGTACTATGAGCTCCTAGTTTGAGACCTAACCTCCCTGCTTACCCGTTACCTCAATGCCGTGAGGAATCTATTATCACATCCACTTTGACTTGAAGAAACAGTGGTTCAGAGGGAAAATGACTAGACCAAAGGATGTAGACAGCTAAGCCAAGATTCGAACCCAGGTCTAAGTAGCTCTGAAATTATGTTCCTCCCACCACGTGTGTCCCCTTATAGTTGTCGGTGCATAATTAAGGCTAAATGTGTCCTTGATGTGTCTCAGGAGTATTCATTAGTGGGTAAATATTTTCCTACCACTTTTCTGTCAGTTGTCAAATGAAAGTCATTTGCCCAAATGATGAGCACTTCCCTGGGATAAATTGTTCTTTCTTTCTTTCCTTTTTTTTTAAGATTTTATTTATTTATTTGACATACAAGTAGGCAGAGAGGCAGGCAGAGAGAGAGGAAGAAGCAGGCTCCCTACTGAGCAGAGAGCCCGATGCGGGGCTCAATCCCAGGACCCCAGGATCATGACCTGAGCCGAAGGCAGAGGCTTCAACCCACTGAGCCACCCAGGTGCCCCTAAATTGTTCTTTCTGATACAAAGTCAAACAGGTTGCGATAAAGAAGACCGTTCACTTCGAGCAAACAATAATTGCAATTAGTCTTGGAAATGGTACTCTTTTCCTCAAGAGGAGGAAAAGACCACGTCCACCTCTGAGAATTCTGTGATACTCATTTCTCCCTCCTGTACGTCACTACTCGTGTTTCAGAGCACTCAGATTCTCCTTGCTGGTACTTTCTTGGTTTATTCTGACATGTATAGGCTAATTGAGGTTCAAGTCTATAACCCAGGGAGATTTGAACTTATTGAGGGCAAGTATAATGTCTAATTTATCTTTCTATCTTTTACTTTCTAGTGTAATACCATGCACAGTGTAGGCACTGAATAAATGGTAAATTATAGTTATTAATCTGTCTTTATGACTTTAGGATTTATGGACTCATTCAATAAAATATTAACATCATCCCTAAAGACATTATTTCAACCTCTGGCCATTTTTCTTTCTTACTTCATAGTTAGGTAAGCTTTCCCTACCAGATCAGAATTTTAATATGTAGAAAAGAAAGAATCTCCTGGGAGTAAGGAGCCTATATACAGTGATTCTGAGTTTATATAGGAAATATATGGAAGTGAGCTCATTTTCATATTCATCACCTGCCTCTCTAATTCAAACCTGCTTTACCTCAAAGAATGGTACCATTATCCACCTTCCCCTCGGTGCCTGCACATCTGTTGCTTGAAGACATTTTACAGAAGAAGATATTGGAATGGCTCAAATAAGCACAAGGAAAGAAAAAAGTTCAACATGGTCATTCATCAGGGAAATGCAAATCAAAAGCACAGTGAGTTACTACTAAATACCCACTAGAATAATGAAAATTTTAAAAGACTGAAAAAAATCTAGGTATTGGGAAGGATACAGAACAACTGAAATGACTCCCATTCCTTGCTGATGAGAATATAAAATGATACAACCATTTTGGAAGATACTTTGGGGACTTCTTATAAAGTGAAACAGATACCTTATGACCCAATGGTTACATTTCTGAGTGTTGACCCAGGGAGTAAGAACATGCCTCCAAAAGACTTGCACATAAATGTTTATAGCAATTTTATTCATAATAGCCACAAGTGAAAACAATTCACTTGTCCATCAACAGCTGGAAAGATAAACCAGTTGTTGTACTTCCATACTCTGGAACTTCTGTACAATGACTCAGCATTGAAAAGAAACATATTAGGGATCTACAAAATTTGGACAGATCTCAAAACTTCCTGAGCAAGAGATGCTAGACACATGAGAATATATACCATATGATTCCATTTATGTGATCTTCTAGAACATACAAGACTAATGAACAGTGGCAGAAATCAAATTAGTGACTGTTTGGAGTAAGGAGTATAAAAGGGTAGGAGGACTGACTACAAAAGGGTGAGAGGAAACTTTGGGGGCGCAACGAAAATATTCTTTCTATATATTGGTTGGGGTTGGGTTATATTATATTTCTAAACATTTATCAACACTCATCAAACTGAATAAATGTCTATCCATATGAGAATGGATAAAGAAGATGTGGTACCTATGTACAATGGAATAGTATGCAGCCACAAAAAAGGATGAGATTCTGCCACTTGTGACAACGTAGATGGACCTAGAGCATATAATGTTAAATGAAGTCAGACTGAGAAATACGAATACCATATGATTTCACTTATATGTGGAATCTAAAAAAAAGCATAAACAAAAAGCAGAATCAGAATGATAAATACAGAGAACAAACTGATGGTTGCCAGAGGGGTGGGGGTGGGAGGACGGGCAAAATGGGTGAAGGAGAGTGGGAGATACAGGCTTCTAGTTGTGGAAGGAGTGAGTCATGGGAATAAATTAATAAGAAATATAGTCAGTGATATTGTAATAGTGCTATATGGTGACAGTTGGTAGCTACACTTGTGGTGAACAAAACATAATGTATAAACTTGTTGAATCACTACATTGCACCCCTAAAAGTAATGTTACATTGTATGCCGACCATATTCAAGTAAAAAAAAAAATAATGTTTCCATTTGTAATTTGTAATTCCAGTCTGTAATTCCATTTATGTAAATTACACCTCAAAAAAGTTGATTTAAAAAAAAAAAACACACAAAATAGGGGCGCCTGGGTGGCTCAGTGGGTTAAGCCTCTGCCTTCACCTCGGGTCATGATCTCAGGGTCCTGGGATCGAGGCCCACATTGGGCTCTCTGCTGATTGGGGAGTCTGCTTCCCCACCCCCCCGCCTGCCTCTCTGCCTACTTGTGATCTCTCTCTCTTCTCTCTGTCAAATAAATAAATAAAATCTTAAACAAACAAACAAACAAACAACAACAACAAAAACACAAAATGAATTCCAAGACTTTGGTTCTGGAATTTGTGGGCTTTAGCCAGAAAGCACCAAGTAAGTTATTATGCCAAGGACAGCACAATCCAACATACTTTTCTTCTTTTTGCCCCCTAATTCAGTAAATCAGTTTTAAGTAATGTTAACCTTGCTTATGAAATAGTCTTAGTCTATATGGAACAAGATTAGTTGGTTTTGCTGACTCCCAAAAAACTGAATTATTACATATATACAAGGAAATTGATAGGACAAAAAAAAATTTTTAAGCATGTTAGATCAACCTTTTGATTTGGATGGTATAACCCTGGTTGTTTACTATATTCTGAGAAGCACAGGATCAGATCAGAGGGCCCACCATTACCAGGACAACCATGGAACCTTCCAGGATGACTTTGCACCAAACGAGAACCAAGGAGATTCCATTATCCGTATGGTTTCCACCCCAGTCTGCTTTGTCCACTCCATCTGAGGGGCTGGTGATGTTTTCAGAGCAAGTGAGGAAAGTTTCTGGCTCTTTTGCAAATGACCTCTCCCTTGCTCCCTGAATCACACTAAATCGTGTGCCTGGATAATGTGGAGGACGGAAGTGATGACAGCAACAATTAAGATATGTATGAGACACTTAATGGCCCCTGGGGAATTTTTCATTGACATCCCAGTTAATCCGCAGATGCAGTCTGTGAGGTAGTTGTTAGGACCATCTCCCTGCAAATTTCAAGCATTGTAACTAGTCCAAAGTCATACATCTGGTAATGATCAGGGCAAAACTTGAACCCAAATCATCTGACCTCAGATTTGGTGCTTTGTGCATCAGGCCCTCACACTTCACAACACACTAGAAAATGAAAAGCTGACCCCTGTAGGCACCAGGGTTCACTTGCCACCAGAATTTTCACTGCTGTTGCCAGGGCTACTAACTGGCTTAGATATCTCTTCTTAATGATGTCTACCATTTCTATTAATTCAGAATTTTCAAACAGCAATGTGATGAATTAAAAATAATTGCATACTTCAGAATGTACTATGTGCACACTCCTAGTGAACTTAAATGTAGATACATATAAATAAGTTTAAATGCAACATAAAAACACACAAATATAGGTATAACTATAGTGTGCTTTTGATGTTAATTACCAGCCCTAGTTTGCTTCCTGAGATGTTTTCTATGCTCTGGTTAATTTCCCCAGAGTCATTATCAGTCCTCCTTCAGGTGCAGTAGTGTGGTTAAAAAACGGTCATTTTGTTGCCTCACTAAAGTTTTGCTATTTAACTGTTGCATCCCCATGTAAATAGAAGTTATGTTTAACCTGGTCATTTTTTTTCATTGTCCATTGTTTTTCACAGAGATTTTTTTTTAAAGATTTTATTTATTTATTTGACAGAGAGAAATCACAGGTAAGCAGAGAGGCAGGCAGAGAGAGGAGGAAGCAGGCTTCTCGCGGAGCAGAGAGCCCGATGCGGGGCTCGATCCCAGGACCCTGGGATCATGACCTGAGCCGAAAGCAGAGGCTTTAACCCACTGAGCCACCCAGGCGCCCCTTCACAGAGATTTTTATCTACGAAACAAGCCTAAGGAGGTAATTCATAATATAGAAAAAAGATCTTAAGCAGATAGATAACACTATGTAAAAAGAAAATTTAGAATGTGCTTAAATGCCATTATATTTAGGGGAGCAGTTGGGTGGCTCAGATGATTAAGCCTCCAATTCTTGATTTCGGTTCAGGGTATGATCTCAGGGTTCTGGGATCGAGCCCCAGGGTCGATCGGGTCCACGTTCAGCACGGATGGAATCTACTTGACTTTCTCTCCCTCTGTCCCTCCTCCCCCCTTACTAAATAAATAAACCTTTTTTAAAAAATAACATTATGCTTGGTTAAATACCTTTAGGACACATGCTCACATTATTGAATGCTATATAATTATTCAGAGTTATGTATACAAGTAAATTTGTAACAGATTATGAAATGTTTTCTTTTTCTTCTTTTTTTCTATTTCCCATATTGAGCATATATTACTATTCATTCTAGAAATCTTTATTTTCATTTTAAAAGAAATCCTAGGGGCACCTGGGTGGCTCAGTGGGTTAAAGCCTCTGCCTTCGGCTCAGGTCATGATCTCAGGGTCCTGGGATTGAGCCCCACATTGGGAGGGTCTCTGCTCGGCGGGGAGCCTGCTTCCTCCTCTCTCTCTGCCTACTTGTGATCTCTGCCTGTCAAATAAATAAATAAAATCTTTAAAAAAGAAAAGAAAAGAATTCCTATCAGCTGACTCAAGATAACAATTGTGAAGTATTTGATTATTCTGGGGTATAAATTGTTTGAATCTAGTAATGTGAACTTATTTTTAAAAAAGCAGATCATGCTATCTAAATTGCTTACAATTTAGCTGCATTTTAATAATATCTTGTTCCATAATTTCTAATTTGAAAATCTTTCTCCTTGGTATCCTAGAGTTGAGAATTACTCTGATCTGATTTTTTTTCATTTAACACCTCTATCTCCTACAGGGTAGTCACCTGGATGCACTGTGTTTCAGAAGGGTCCTTGAGGTCGAACTGCTTTACATAGCTTTTCAACCTGTTCTGCCATTTTCAGTCCAAAGCCTCCCCACCATCCTCAGAGGTTCTTGGTGCCTCCAACTTATCAGCTTTTCTGAAGTTCTTCAGCATGAAAGACAGGCTTCTCCCTATATAGGCAGTTAGGCTTCTCCTCCCTGCTAAATCAGTAACCATTCAAACACCTTCCTGTATCTCCTTACCCATTGTCATTCTCTCGTGTTCCTAAGCCTTTGAAAAATTACTGTCATTTTAGTGGAATTTGGGGAAAAAGTAGAAATAAACATGAATATTTATTTTTCACCATTTTAAACCAGAAGTCCCTGTCAATACATGGATAGATAGATAGATAGATAGATAGATGATAGAGTCACAGCTTAACCATCTCATGTGATGCTATTACCACCTAAAGAACAGAGACCAATTTATCAGCCAATATTTATTTAGCATCTGGCTAGGAACTTTGAAAAAAAAACTGGATGTCAATTTAAAATGCAGAACAGAAGTATAAATCGAAATTTTTTTTTGAAGATTTTATTTATTTATTTGACAGACAGAGATCACAAGCAAGCAGAGAGGAAGGCAGAGAGAGTAAGGGAAGCAGGCTCCCTGCTGATGCGGGGCTCGATCCCAGGACCCTCAGGACCTGAACCGAAGCCAGAGACCTGAACCCACTGAGCCACCCAGTCGCCCCCCAAAATTTTTGTTCCTAGGGGAAAAAAAATACATCTGTCTAGTAAGGTTAGCTGTAAATCAGTTCTTCTCTTTTAAATGGCTTGGGAAGTCGGCTGTTCTTATCCCCAGTATTACCTAAAATGCAAACCAGAGAGGGAGACAAACCATAAGAGACTCTAAACTCTAGGAAACAAACAGAGGGTTGCTGGAGGGGAGGTGGGTAGGGGGATGGGGTCAGTGGGGGATGGGCATCAAGGAGGGCATGTGATGTGATGAGCACTGGGTTTTCTATGCAACTGATGAATCACGAAACTCTACCTCTAAAGCTAATAATACACTATGTTAATTACTTGATTTTAAATTAAAAAATAAAAGTAATAAAAATAAGTAAAATTCAACAAGTTGCATCAATATTTGTCCTCTGAAAAGCCCACTAACTCATGAGTTATAAAAGAAAACCACAATGGGCACAGGGTGGCATACGGAAGTGTCAGATCGCTACATTGCGCACCTGAAACTAATATAGTTCTGTATGTGAATTAACTGGAATCAAAATAAAAACTTTAATTAAGTAAAAAGAAAGAAAGTCTTGGCGGTCTGGCCCTGTTTCTCAGTACAATCACACAAAAAATGCTAATTCAAAGTCCAGGGTCTAATGAATCTAACAGTACTTCAGGGAGTAGACAGGACTCGTTTTTATGCATTAATTTAGCAACCATTCCTTGTACCCCCACTTTGTGCCAGGAACTGGGCTGGCTGGCCCTTTGATGGGAATATTTCCTGTGCGTAAATAGGGCTCCATGGGGGGCCTTCTTTCTCTAAAGCAGCCAATCCAGAAGGGTCGCCGGGGATCACAGGTGCTCTCTCTGGGCACAGAGCACAAAAGTTTATACCTCTGTAGAAATTTCCACCATTCCAAATATGTGATGAGTTTGAGCTTCCAAAAGGGAATTCCAAATTAAGAATTTTTCTGGGATGATAACAGCATGTACTTAATAAACAAATCAAGTTCTTCGAGAAGTGCCAGTAGTTGTTATCTAGTAGCTCCATAGAATAGCTGTCTATTCCTCATGGACCAAGACCGGAATGTTTAAAAGAAATGTGAGTTCTAGTGGGGATGATGCAATCTGAAGTCAATTTCATCCTTATTTCTTCGAGCCAAAAGCCAACTGACCATTTCCAGGGCAGGAGTCCCTCAAAGTCCCACCGACTGTGGGTGGCAACATCAGTTCGGCCATGTTTGGATTGAAGAAAATCTGAATATGGATAGTATTTCCAGAGGAAGTCTTTTCTGCTGTGAAGGATCCATAATATCTACTGTATTTTCAGGAGGAGCAGATAAAATAGAGAGACGTGGCAGACTGGCGGCCTGTAGGCTGGACCCAACGCTTCGTGTGCACTCTTGCCTCCCCTCGGGTCCCGGATCCCAACCTACCTCTCCCGCTCTGGGACATTCTTCCAGCAATTGTCTCCCCCTCTCACCTGCATTCTTAGCTTTTTCTCTCAGTTGGATCTTTCTAGTAGCAGATTCTGTTGTCTCCACCTCCAAACACATCACAAATCTCACTCAGTGTTCCCCTACCGGTCTTGTCATTTCTAGCTAGCGTTACTACAGTAGCGTGGTCTTGGGTCGCCTCACTCCTTCCCTGACTCTATAGAAATGTGCTTTCAACATGGCGAGCACAGAGCCCCTCCTCAGCTCCAGTGGACCAGTGGTTCCTTATCTCACCCAGGAAAATGGCCCAGACCCTCACTGTGGCCAATAAAGACCCAGGAGCATCCTGTCTTCCTTTACTTCTCCACTCTATCTTTCCAGACTCTTCCTGGAGGTCTCACTGCATCTGCTGCCCTGGCTTCTTTGAATTCACTGGGCTTTGCCAACCTCAGAGACATTTGTTGTTCTTTTTCATGTGAATATGAAAGTAATTATCCAAGTGGCTGGCTCCTTCACTTCCCTAAGCCTTTTACTCAGACCTTTCTTTCTCAGGAAGGCTTTTCTCTGCTACCCTATTTAATATTGCTGTCCACTCCAACATCATGGATCCTGCACTCCTGCTTTCTGCGTCTTTCATGCTTACTTCCCCAACTAACAGACTATATATTTTCCTCATTTCCTTGTCCCCTTTCTTGAACTGTAAACTTCATCCAAACATTCACAAACAAAAAGGGATTTTTGTCTCCTCTACTCACTGCAAAGTCTGCAGATCCTAGAATAGTGCCTGGTGCATAGTAGGTGCTCAACACACAGGGTTTTTTGAATCTGGAAATTTCCCATGAAACACCATGTTTATAATCTTTTCGGCCTTGTCAGAAAATTGGGCAACAGGGAAACCGCCTGGAGTGGCTCCTGGCTGTTTCCTCTGGTTGATACTTTCTCTCCACCACTCCCAGTGTCTATCATCAGCTGCGGAAGGTGTCTTATCTGATTCTGCAGCAACACCCCACTTCCATCCTACTCCTGTTGATAAGGGAAAATACTTTCTCTTTTTCTTTCTTTCTTTTCAACAAAGACTGATTTTCTAAGTAGCAAGAAGGAAATGACAGAGAAAATATAGTTTCATTTGTGTCTGTTTCATGGATGCTGTCAAGTTCATCTCGGGTCTCTCAGGCTAAGTATTTCTGTGCTCCTGAGTTCTGTTCAGGATCTTCTTACGTGGCCTCTGTCCCTGCTTTCCTGGGACTCACTTCTGAGTTTCAGACTCACAGAACCCCTACTTAATAGAGACCACTGCTGGGAATTTTCAGAATCATCTCAAATCTATCCTGTGAAAGTATTATTTGCATCTCCCTCCCTAACCAGCAATTCTCACACCGTCTTCTTAATCTTGCAACCAAAATTGTGCCTCCTCCAGTGTTTCTCATGATAATGAATGGCCCCCACCCAACACCAAGTAAACATGGGCCAGACTCCTGCGGTCACCGTGGAATTCCTATACTTTTCTTTCATATTTTCCGTGTACATTTCCACCAACAAATCCCAAGAGTTCTACCTTCTAAATGTCTTCTAGTCTCCTCTCTCCCTTTTCCTTTACCCCACAAGTGTGGGGTTTTGTTCCCCCCTTTTGGAATCATTTCTTAACTGATCTTCTGGCCTGGAGTTCTCCCAACCCTCATCCCTGCTCTTCTCAATCCATGTTATCAGCGTTGCCGTCTGAATAAAACAACGTAAAATCCTACGTAGCCTTGACTTTCTATAGATTAGAATCCAAACTCCTTAGCATGGCATTCAAGGCCCTTCAGGATGAACTCCCTCCATACCTTCACCTTGATACAAGCCGCTTCTTCCCTACACACACACGATGCTAAAGCCCAGGTAACCTCCTGGTTCTTTGCCGTGTGCTGTGTTCTCTTCCATCTCAACTACGAGGCCCTCGCCTAACATGTTCTTACTTCAGGATGCAGGCTAACTGTTGTCAGGTTCAGGAAATTTCCCACGGCCCTCCCATGGAGACATATAATACTTTGTACGATATCCTATCACCGCCCTTAACAAAGATCTGTAATTATTTCTAAGAGACCATGGCCTCTTAAGGAGAAAGATCGGAAGTTAGTTACCTTTATGTCCCTAGCAACTAACTTTATCTAGCCATGCGTGATGTATAAGATATACTCAGTAAACTTACAAATGGGTGAATCTGTCAAGGACAGAGATTTGCTTCAATTCTCTCTCCTTTCTTTAGAACTTTGTTCCAGGGCTTGTGTACATAAGAGCCATCAGCTCATAGGCTTATAATCATACCATATCAGATTATTGAGCCATAAATTAATGCTTAATGTCTCAGTCTTTCCTAGGAATTGTGAGTCACAGGACCTGGGTGTAGTCCATTATATATGTGTCGTAATATATTCCAGGGCTGCACAAACAAGTAAACTGGTCTATCCAGCACAGAGCAGAACGAGGGAGAATCTCAAACTAGTGTGAACTCAACAGGCAGGAAACATGACCTCAAGAAAATATGCAAGCAAGGGAACAAAATATATGCCATTTACAAGATACGAAATCATTTTTGATTTAAATTTTTCTTCTTAAAGAAAAAGTTAACAGTATCAACCCAACCTCACCAAGTCCCTGGTTTCTATAGTAAATAACATGTTTGTTATGCATGTTAGTTTCAGATAATTTCTCTTCCAACCACATTCTCCCCGACAGAGATTGTTCCATTTAGCAACGCTGTCCCCGGCTTTCTGCTCAATGTCAGCGGCAGACTTCTCTTCACCACAGCCCTTGATCTGTTGAAGACTGGCATACTCACAGGCTTCTTCTCCATCCAACATCCACCCATTTTTCTGGATGATATCATATCCATATTTGCCATTCTGGGCATTTATTTCCTTGACATATTCCTTTCCAACGACTTCTATTGCAGCCACCCCTTCCCATAGAAACACCCTGGGACTTGTCACCACCCCGAATTGCTCCGGCTGCAAAAAACATTTTTTCAGACATCAGACTCTGAACGTAACGTTGAATCAATCTCTCTCAATCTACAGTTTTTGTCCTCACTGAGACCTCCAACTCACTGATCCCTCTGCTTTCTACGCCGCCCCCTCGGCTTCTGTCCGTCTTCATTCTTTCCTTTCCTGTTGGATAGTCTCTGGCCCATGACTTCTCCATTTTACTTTCCAACACCCTTAACTTTGGTACCCTGTCGTTCTTTCATTGGACCTGCCTGGCCAAGTACCAAAGCTCCACGGACCGCCTTGTTGCCTGTATCTACCTCTTCAGATGATCTGCTGGAGAAAATAAGACACGCAGCGCACATCAAGCCATCCGAACTGAAGCACCAGTGCTGTGTTTCTTCATCAGCTCCCTGTAGTCCTCAACCTCGTCTATTTTCTACTTTTAGCACTTTTCTCAAACAGCTATCCTTCTCCCCAACAGGCGGCACCCTCACTTTCAGTAGAGGATTTCCCCTTCTAATTAGCAGCTGTAAAACTGGCATCAGCCTCCCCCAACAAGCACACTCTCCACAGTTCACTTTGCCAGTGTTTTAGAAGAGCCAAGACTCGTCTCTGGAGGCCCTGGAGGCAGCTTCACTGCATTGCCCCTGCCTCTCCCCTCTCCCAACTCCACCCAGAGAAAGCGTCTATGAGCTGACACTCACTGCCTGGATCATGCAAGTGTGCTTGCTGTTGGATCTATCGGAGAACACATACAATGGCATACCTTGAATCAAGGAGTTTCTTGGGCCAGAGTGTGAGATCTTATATGAGGTTTTACAGTCCCTCAGTTTCAGCCTGAACAAATTGTTTCCAACCCAGGACTGCAACTCTTTTTGAATGTCAGAATCTAGATCCTTGTATCATTGTGGTTTTACTTTTTAGAATCTTTTTTTTAAAGAATCTTTTGATTTAAAAAAAATGATTTAAAAAGCTACCATGAATTCAGAAATATTAAGATTCATTTAAGTGTATTAATTGCTAGCCTCTCTATGCTTTTATAAATATCATTTTATTAATTTGTCAGAAAATAGCTTCACCAAGCACAAAGATCCAAAGATATCTTTACCATATCCACAGCCTATCATGTGGACCCACTTTTTCCTCCTGTCCTGCTGGACCTTTTCTTTTCTTCTTTTACTTGTCTATGTTATCTCTGAGATCTCTCCGCCCATTACTAAACTACATTCTTTCTCATTTCTTTTCATTGTGCCCATCCTTTAGTATGTTCTTTGAAATTCAGTTAGTTCAGATTTAACAATCCTTTCTGAGCATTTATTATGTGCCAGGTACTTTTAGGCACATCCATGCCTTAATTACAAGTAATCTTCACGTACGCCTTCTCAATAATACTTTGAAGATGCTATTATTACCACCACTTTATATAGAGGGATATTGATGGCTTGGTCAGGATGTAAAGATTTTAGTTAGAAGATGCCAAATGCATGTCTAAGGCCTCTAGTTTTTGCACTGCATCGTATCTGCTATGACACCTATGTCCTGTTGCTCTTAGCGTGTATGCGGATCACACATGGTGTAGCATTTGTCTATTTTAGGTGCTGGTTGAGGGCAGTAAGAACACATCATCGAATAAGTAAAAGTAATGGTTTTTTAAACATGACTAAGCACACCCAAAAGTAATATTTTTACCTTCAATACAAATGTAACTTCTCCACTTAAAAAAGTTTGTCAAGTATATTTCCCCTTCTCCACATAATAAGGATTTACTACATGCATCCTTATTAACGGATCCATTGAATAAAAGCAGTCGAAACCAAATTACAGAGATCTAATAGTTATTTCAAATTCAGTGCCTGCTAAACCTTGCCAGGAATATGCTGGCCTCTGTGGAAGTCTTTGTAACCAGGCAAACATGACATTGCTATGGCATTGTCTCTTGGAACAAAATAAGGCCCTAAGGTCTTTGGGGAGCTGAGGCCACTTTGGACTTCAGATCAAATTGGAGTCTAAAGAAGCCAACCATAAAGTACACCACAGGCAGAGTGTATAGTCACATTTGCACTGACGCACCCACAAGTATAAATGCCTGGTCTCTTCTGTGACCCTTCAAAGTGTGTGACAGAGTCTTCTGTTGGGTTGCCTCTTTTGTCTTTTGAGAGAAGAGTAGAGCTTCAATTTTAAATATTTATTCTGGAAAGCAAGATTGACTTTTTTTGATAGAATAAACAACTAAAAAGAAAGGAAATAAGACCAAGAGGTAAAAAGATTTGTTTCTCCTGGCATGGAGGGAAGCCTGAGTGGAGAAGTCTGACAGAGAACTGAGCAAACCCCAGAAGCATGTAAGAACTGGGTGTAGTTACAACACAGTGAGAGGACTTTGACATCTGAAGTTGGAATTCATCCCTGAGGCATGAGCACATTTGGAGACACATTGTTAGGGCCATGATCCTGACAATTTTTAAGCCTGTGTGAAAATGGTGCCAGGAGAGAAGAAAGGGGGATATTTCTGCACAGCTGAAATTTTCATTTTCCTCTAAAGCAAGATTCTCCTAGTTCCCAAGCACTTCTGGCTTCGGCACAAAGTCTTGGGCTGAGAATCAAGAAATGTGAGTTCTAGTATCAAGTCTCAGAGTAACAAGTAGGCTTACTTTGGGAAAGTCAAAGAATAATGGAATTACAGCCTAGAAAGAAACTTCAGAATTTTCTTAATACATGACTTTATTTTCTAGCGGCGGAAGTGGCGCTGGGACCTTTCTGCACTTGGTTTTTCCACCCTGTCAAATGCTTTCATCATTCTCATACCTCCATCACAGAATTGTGGTGAGGGTCGGATGAGCTCGGTATGAGAGTGACTCATCCCTGTGATCTCTTTCTTCCCTGGACTCCTGTATTAGTTACTGTGATGCCCATGCTCCCACCCTCCCTGCCTCCTTCCCTTCTCTCCTTCCTTCCTTTTTCTAATGGCCTCGTCTTATTCCTTATACTACATTTGTCTATCTTTGATCTTACCTTGATTCTGAAGGTGAGGAGTTATATATTAAATAGAGAGCCTGAAACAGATTTGTTGAGCATATACTAACAACGGAAATCTACTATGTAGTTACAATGCACCAGGCTCTGGGCTACTACACACAACAAATCCTTAGAAGTGGGTAGCATTGATCTTCCTTTTCCATGCAAGGAGACTAAGAACCAGAGAGGTTAAGTGGCTGCCCAAGAACACACAATTAGGAAGTAGTGGAGGAGGGACCAGATTCAATCTCTCTGGCTCTAAGCCTTTATGTCTGTCCATGCAAATTGGCTTGATTAAATTAAATATGATTTTGAAATGTTAGGCATAATTATGACAACCCTTCAATCTCCCTCAGGACCAAGGACATAAAGGCAGGAAAAATCAGGGGAGGACGTAAAGAAAAAAAAAAAAAAAGATCCTTTGATATTATTGAAACCAAAAGTCAGAGAACTGGAAAACTATTCATCCATCTCATACCCCCAAGGATACTGAACAAGAAATTTCATTCAACCTTATCTTCTATCCCTTCGTTCAGCCTAGCTACCAGCCTACAATATATGTTCTCTGGCTCCTTTTTTGCATACCCAAATGAAGGATGACTTAAAAATTTTTATATCCCTTAAATTTAATCACTGTCCAAATGTCTTCCATTTCAGATTCTTCAAATCTTCTTACCTCTTCTCTCTCTCTGGTGGGACAATGCAATGGGCTCAGTAGGGGCACCGGTTCTCAAGGCTGGATTCCATAATGAGTGGAAAGCTACAAGCCATGCCCTCAGGGAGCACTTGAACCCTGTTCTCTGCAGCTTCTATGCTTTCATGAGGCACTGGCCACCAAGGATACCTAGCATTAAAAACAGCTGCAGTTTTAAATGGCAAATCCTCCAGGAAAAGACTGTGTTTATACCTTTCTCAGATTTTTCTACAATTTTTAACTCTTTTTTAGCCCCTACTCTTTAAATTACACCTTGTTAGAAAAAGACAAATTTCACCAGAAGAAAACTCTAAAGAACTAGTGGCCCAAATAGGTGAAATATGAACTCACATGTGAAAAAATATGTTTTGTTTTTTTTTACTATGTTATGTTAGTCACCACCCAGTACATCATTAATTTTTGATGTGGTGTTCCATGATTTATTGTTTGTGAACAACACTCAGTGCTCTGTGCCATACATGCCCTCCTTAATACCCACCACCAGGCCCTCCCATCCCCTTTAAAACCCTTAGCTTCTTAGAGCCCATTGTCTCTCATAATTCAACTCCCCTTCAGTTTTCCATTCCTTCTCCTAATGTCCTCCAGGCTATTCCTTATGTTCCACAAATAAGTGAAACCATATGATAATTGACTTTCTCTGCTTGACTTATTTCATTTAGCATAATCTCCTCCAGTCCCATCCATGTTGATGCAAAAGTTAATTATTCATCCTTCCTGATGGCTGAGTAATTTTCAATTGTATATATGGACCACATCTTTATCTATTAATCTGTTGAAGAGTATAACAGCTCTTTCCACAGTTTGGCTATTGTGGACATTGCTGCAATGAACATTGAGGTGCAGATGGCCCTTCTTTCCACTACATCTATATCTTTGGGGTAAATACCCAGTAGTGCAATTGCTGAGTCATAGGGTAGCTCTATTTTTAATTTTTTGAGGACTCTCCACACTGTTTTCCAAAGTGGCTGCACCAACTTGCATTCCCACTAACAGTGTAGGAGGGTTCCCCTTTCTCCACAACCTCTCCATCATTTGTTGTTTCCTGCCTTGTCAATTTTTGCCATTCTAACGGGTATAAGGTGGTATCTCAATGTGGTTTTGATTTGGTTTTCTTGATGGCTGCTGATGATGAATATTTCTTCATGTATCTGTTAGCCATTTGTATGTCTTCTCTGGAGAATTATCTGTTCATGTCTTCTGCCCATTTTTTGACTTGATTATTTGTTTTTTGGGTGTTGAGTTTGAGGAGTTCTTTATAGATCTTGGATATCAGCCCTTTGTCTGTAGTGTCATTTGCAAATATCTTCTCCCATTCTGTGGGTTGCCTCTTTGTTTTGTTAATTGTTTCCTTTGTTGTGCAGAAGCTTTTTATCTTGATGCAGTCCCAAAAGTTCATTTTTGCTTTTGTTTCCTTTGCCTTTGGAGATGTGTCTTGAAAGAAGGTGCTGTGGCTGTTATCCAAAAGGTTACTGCCTATGTCCTCCTCTAGGATTTTGATGGATTCCTGTCCCACATTGATATCTTCCATCCATTTTGAGTTTATCTTTGTGTGTATGGTGTAAGAGAATGGTTGAGTTTCATTCTTCTGTATATAGCTGTCCAATTTTCCCAGCACCACTTATTGAAAAGACTGTCTTTTTTCCATTGGCTATATTTTCCTGCTTTGTTGAAGATTATTTGACCATAGAGTTGGGAGTAGATATCTGGACTTTCCATTCTGTTCCATTGGTCTATGTGTCTGTTTTTGTGCCAGTACCATGCTGTCCTGGTGATCACATCTTTGTAATATAACTTGAAATCAAGTAACATGGTGCCCCCCACTTTGTTTTTTCTTTTTCAATATTTCCTCAGGAATTCAGGGCCTTTTCTGGTTCCATACACATTTTAGGATTGTTTGTTCTACCACTTTGAAAACGCCAATGGTATTTTGATCAGAATGATATTGAAAGTATAGATTGCTCTGGGCAGCATAGACATTTTAACAATGTTTATTCTTCCAATCCATGAGCATGGAATGTCTTTCCTTCTTTTTGTGTCTTCTTCAATTTCTTTCATGAGTGTTCTGTAGTTCCTTAAGTATAGATCCTTTGCCTCTATAGTTAGGTTTATTCCAAGCTATCTTGTGTTTTTTGGTGCTATTGTAAATGGAATCGATTCTCTAATTTCTCTTTCTACAGCTACATTGTTAGTGTATACGAAAGCAACTTATTTCTGTGCATTGATTTTGTATCTTGCCACGTTGCTGAATTGCTTTATAAGTTCTAATTATTTGTGGGTGGAGTCTTTTGAGTTTTCCACATAACGTATTGTGTCATTTGTGAAGAGAAAGAGTTTGACTTCTTCTTTGTCAATTTGAGTACTTTTTATTTCTTTGCTAGGACTTCTAGTACTATGTTGAACAATAGTGGCGAGAGTGAGTGTCCTTTGTCATGGTCTTAATCTCAATTTCTCTCAGCTCTCAGCTTCTCCCCATTGAGAATGATATTTGCTGTGGGTTTTTCATAGGTGGATTTTATGAAATTGTGAGATGCTCCTTCTATCCCTATACTCTAAAGAGTTTTAGTCAGGAAAGGATGCTGTATTTTGTCAAATACTTCTTCTGTGTCAGATGAGAGGACCAGGTGGTTCTTGCTCCTCTTATTTATGTGTTCTTTCACATTTTGATTTGCAAATGTTGATCCACCCTTGCATCTCAGGGATAAATCCCACCTGGTCATAGTGAATAATCCTTTTAATGTATCATTAGCTAAGATCTTGAAAATTTTGGCCCGCTTAGTGGTCTAAAATTCTCCTTTTTGATGAGGAAGGTAATCCTGGCCTCATAAAATGAGTCTGTAAGTTTTCCTTCTGTTTCTACTTTTTGAAACAGCTTCAGAAGAATTGGTATTATTTCTTCTTTGAATATTTGGTAGAATTCCCCAGGGAATCCATTAGATCCTGGACTTTTAGTTTTGGGGAAGTTTTTGATCACTGCTTCAATCTCTTTAGGGGTTATTGGTCTATTCGAGTTGTCAATTTCTTCCTGTTTCAATCTTGGTGGTTTCTAGATTTCTAGGAATGCATTAATTTCTTCTAGGTTGCTTAATTTATTGGAATAATGTTGATAATAATTGCCGATATTTTATTTATTTCCTTGGTGTTAGTCGTGATCTCTCCCCATTCCTTCATGATTTTATTAGTTTGCATCTTTTTCTTTTCTTTTGGATAAGTCTATCCAGTGGTTTATCGATCTTATTTTTTCAAAGAACCAACTTCTAGTTTCATTGATGTTTTCTACTGTATTTCTGGTTTCTAATTCATTGATCTCTGCTCTTATCTTAATTATTCCCTTAATTATTTCCCTTCTTGTGTTGTTGATTTTCCAGATCCTTAAGATGTAAAGATAGTTTGTGTATTCAGGATTTTTCTATTTTTTTTGAGTAAAGCTTGGATGGCTATGTATTTTCCCCCTTAGGACTGCATTTGCCAAATCCTATAGATTTTGGACCAATGTGTCTTTGTTCTCATTGGTTTCCATGAATTGTTTAAGTCTTCTTTGATTTCATGGTTGACCTAAACATTCTTGAGCAGAATGGTCTTTGGCTTCCAAGTGTTTGAATTTCTTCTAAACTTTTTCTTGTGATTGAGTTCCAGTTTCAGATTATTGTGTTCTGAGAATATGCAGGGAATAATCTCAATCTTTTGGTATTGGTTGAGACTTGATTTGTGACCCAGTATGTGATCTATTTTGGAGAATGTTCCATGTGCACTCAAGAAGAATGAGTATTCTGTTGTTTTAGGGTGGAATGTTCTGTATATATCTATGAGGTCCATATGGTCCAGTGTATTATTCAAAGTTCTTGTTTTTTGTTGATTTCCTACTTAGATGATTTGTCTATTGCTAAGAGCGGAGTGTTGAGGTCTCCTTCTATTACTGTGTTATTATCAATATGTCTCTCTATTTTGGTTAACAGATGGCTTATAGTTGGCTGCTCCCATGTTGGGGGCATAGATTTTTACAATTGTTAAATCCTTTTGTTGGATATACCCATTAAGAATGATATAGTATCCTTCTGTATCTCTAACAGTCTTTAACAATCTACAGTCTTTAGATTAAAATCTTTGTCTTATATGAAAATTGCTACCCCAGCTTTCTTTTGAGGTCCATTGGCATGAAAGATGGGTCTCCATCACTTTACTTTCAGTCTGTATGTATCTTTAGGTTCAAAATGAGTCTCTTGTAGGCAGCGTATAGATGGGTCCTGTCTTTTTATCCAATCTGCAACCCTGTGCCATTTCATGGGGAACTTATGCCATTCACACTGAGAGTGATTATTGAAAGATATGATTTTATTGTCATCATGTTGTCTGTGAAGTCCTTGTTTCTATAGATTGTCTCCATATATTTCTGTTCTATATCACTCTTGGGGTCTTTCTTCTTTTTTAAAGCCCACTTTAATATTTCTTGCAGGCCGGCTTAGTGGTCACATATGCTTTTGATTTCTGCCAGTTCTGGAAGCTCCTTATTTCTCCATCCATTCTGAATGACAGCCTTGCCAGATAAAGAATTCTTGGCTGCATGTTATTCTCATTTAGTACTCTGAATATGTCTCGCCAGCCCTTTCTGGCTTGCCAGGTCTCTGTGGACAGGTCTGACATTATTCTCATGTTCCTCCCCTGTACGTAAGGAATCTCTTCCCCCTAACTACCCTTAAGATGTTTTCCTTGGTTCTAAGATTTGCAGGTTTTACTATTACCTGCTGGGATGTTGGTTTGTTCTCCTTGATCTTGAGAGGGGTCCTCTCTGCCTCTAGGACATGAATGCTTGTTTTATTCCCCAGATTGGGGGAGTTCTTGGCTCTGACTTGCTCAAATATATCTTCTAACCCCTCTCTCTATCCACCACCTCAGAGATCTCAATAATTCTGACATTGGAACATTTCATGGTTTCTTTTATTTTTCTAAGTCTGTTTTCATGGATTTTAAGCTGTTTGTTCCAGGCCTCCTCCTGTTCCTTCTTTCCTATCAGTTTGTCTTCTAGATCACTAGTTCATTCTTCTGCCTCATTTACCCTAACTGTTAGAGTATCTAGATTAGATTAGATCTCACCGACAGCATTTTTATGTTCTGCCAGACCAGCTCTCATTTCTGCCCTTAGATAATCTATGCAGCCATTAACAGTTTTCTCTGGCCTAGCTATTATTTTCAAAACTGTTATCCTGAAGTGTCTTTCTAACATCTTTCTTATAGCCATATCCATTAGGTCTGTGGAATAGGCCATTGTTTTGGGGTCTTTTCTTTGTTGGAAGTTCCTCCTCCTAATCATTCTGTTGAGTTGTGGTTGAGGGGATATACAGCCCAAAATACCAACCACAATCCAGGCAAGGCACACTGGGAAAGTTCAGATAACTGGAAACCACCACCACCAAAAAAAACACAAAAAACAAAACAAAAAACAGACAAAATGAAACCCAAGAATAAGACTTTTAAAGTACAAAAGCAAATATAAACAAACAAAAATGCCCACAGCACCCCCCAAAAAAAAAGAAAATGAAAGAGAGGGTGATGGGAAAGTGGCTATAATCCCTTGATGTGGGAGAAGAATGGTATTTCAAGTCTTCCTGTATTTTGTTCTCTTTGTTAGAGAACATTACTTCCCAGAGATACAGGGAAATTAAAACTGGTATATATGTATGGAAAAAAGGTCTACATTGGAGCTTATATCTATCTATCTATCTATAAAGAAAAAGAAAAAAGCATATGTATGAAAAAAAGTTCAAGTTAAAAAGTAACTATGGAATATGTTGTATTAAACATGTAGTTGAAATGATAAGTAGGTTAAAAAAAATAGAAGAAACATGAGAAAGAATTTAAAGAGAGAGAGGGAGAGAGAGAAGTTGTATCACAGGCTGCATCACGGGCTGTCAGACAACACCAGGAGCTTAATATACTATTTTCCCCTGATGTTGGTGTTTTATAGTTTTATGGGGACCTGGGGTTGTTGTCCTCTTTTTCTTTCAGCTTGTCTTCTGGGGGAGGGGTATACCACATTGTTTTCTAGTCAATCCTGCTTTAGAGGATTTGCCCTTCCCCCTATCAAGGGGCTGGGCTTCTTGGAAACTGGTTTTCTGGGCTTTCATTCTCTGGCAGCTTTTTGCACCTTTTAGGAGGGTCGAGCAAAGGAAAATATCTGCACCCAGACCCCAGACCTCCACCTCAGAGGAGAGAAGCCACAGTCTGCTCCTCTCTGAATCCCCTGGAACACACAGTCTCCCCCTCTCTAAGTACCACTGAAAACAGCAGCCTCCCACAGGTGGTGTGTGCCTCCAGTGATCCTCTCAGTGGTGGACCCTGGCCCCGACTTGTCCCTGCACCCTGCACCCCATGCCACCAAAACCACCAGCAATCCAGGTCTAGGCCCGCCAGGGCCCCAGAAGCAGCTGGCCCTGGGTCCATGGGCTCAGGTCCATGCCTGCAGCCACCAGGTCCCAACATTTGCCCCTTAAGCCCCTGTGTTTTCTTTGAGCACTGTTACCAGTCCCTTCCCATCATGCTGCCACTGGTCTCCGAGCTATCGCTTATTCCCAGGCGCAGGATGCTTTTACACTGGGGCATTACTTTCCAGTGGCTACCTTCTGGTGATCCCCATTCCCTTCTGTTTATCCTCAGACATTTGTCCACTTATTCACAACTCTGTCCTTCATACCTCTCACTGATGATCCTCTGTTGATATTCCTGAGAATCTCTGAGATCCCTATTGAGATTCAGACATAAAATCTTACATCTCAGGCTGATTTTGTGGGTGTTCACAGTGGCTTGGTAGACATCTAGGTAAATTCAGGGGAACAGTTGAAACACAGTTACCCACACTCCCCCCCCCATTTTTAATTCATTTACTACGTATTAATTGCCTATTCGCTGCAAAGCTTCTGCAGTGAACTTTCAACTGATGGGCATTCAGGGTCCCAAAGAGATTGCTAGATCTACCACATCACCTACAATCTTACATCTGGACTTCCCCAAACTTTCCTCTCCCATTTGCCATTGTTTTTTCTTTTAGTCTATGTCCTACACAAATACTGACCGTTTTAAAAAAAAAAAATCTGCTGGTCAGAAAGCAGCCCAAGATTCTTCACAGGGAGTAATGAAGGTGCAAGACTTACACTGGAAGACGAGGCTTTACATTATGATAAAAATATACCCACCATATAGTCCCATTGTTTATACTGGTTTTTCCTAAGAGGGCTGTTCTTTTATTTATTATTTTACAAAACCTTTTTTTTTTTTTTAAGAGAGAAAAAGCTTGTGAGCAGGGGAGGTGGGGGGAAGGGAAGGACAGAGGGAGAGGGAGAGAGAGAATCAGGCAAGCTTCATGCACAGTGCAGAGCCTGATGCAGGGCTTGATCCCACAACCATGAGATCATGACATGAGCCAAAATCAAGAATCAGACACTAACCGACTGAGTCACCCAGGCACCCATACAAAGCCCATTTTTAAAAAATCAGTTTGTATTAAAATTGAGATACATTTTTGTGTTAATATTTTTGTCACTATTCAGTTTGGAACTCATTACTGACCATTTCTCACTTATCTGACCACAAAAATATTAAGCATTTAAGCCTACTTTTCAAAATCAAGATGCTGGATTAAAACCCAGCAAGCTATCTACCTTCCTCTCTCCGCAAAAAAGAAACAAACAAATAAAACATATGATTTTTGAGTACTTGGCTTTCTGTAAGTTTCTTATCCTAAGTCTCTGTTAGTCAGAATTATCTCTAAAAAAGAGGAAATACTTAATGTCAAATCACATATTACACATTCCTACATATTTAATATCATTGACATTAAGTAAAATATATAGAATTAAAGGGGGTAAACATCTAAGTGAACCCATAAGAAGTGATTACTCAGTATCTTGGTGAATTCCCCCCCCTTTTTTTCTTATATTATTTTTACTTAATATTATATTGTGACCATTCCAGTGCCATGACAACTTCTAAAATAGTTTTACAATGGCACATCTGTAACTGGTTGGTAATTTATTAGTCACTTTCCTATTGTTGAATGCTTAGGCGATTTTTTCACCATTACAAATAAGGCAGAAATGAGCATCCTATATAAACATTTTCTCAGTATTTAAATTATTTCATTGATGGACCCTTATACCATACACAAAAATCAACTCAAAATGGACTAAAGACTTAATTACATAAGTCCTAAAACCATAAAACTACTGGAAGAAAACACAGGGAAAAACCTCTTGACATTGGCCTTGGCAATGATTTTTCTGTTTATGCCACCAAAAGCAAAGGCAAGACAAGCAAAAATAGACAAGTGGGATTACATCAAACTAAACCCTTCTGCAAAGTAAAGGAAACAACAGAATGAAAAGGCCAGATATGAAATGGAAGGACATATTTGTATACTGTAATCTGATAAAGGATTCATACCCAAAATATATTAAGAACTCCTATAACTCAATAGCAAAAAAGACAAATAAATCAAATTTTAAAATGAACAAAGGACCCAAATGGAAATCCCTCTAAAGAAGACATACAAATGGCCAACATGTATATGAAAAGATGGTCCACATTAGTAGTGGTCAGAGAAATGCAAATCAAAACCACAATGAGATATCACCCTGTCCCTGTTAGAATGACTATTCTCAACAAAACAAAAGATAACATGTGTTGGTGAGGGTGGTGAGAAAAGGGAGACATTGTGCTCTGCTGGGAATGTAAATTTGTATGGTCACCTTGGAAAACAGTATGGAAGTTCCCCAAGTATTAAAAATATATCTACTGGGGGCGCCTGGGTGGTTCAGTGGGTTGGGCCTCTGCCTTCAGCTCAGGTCATGATCTCAGGGTCCTGGGATTAAGCCCCACATCAGGCTCTCTGCTTAGTGGGGAGTCTGTTTCTCCCTCTTTGCTCTCCTTCCCCCTCATCAAATAAATAGATTTTTAAAATCTTGTAAAAAAAAAAGTTTTAAAATATAGCTACCAAAAGATCCAGCAATTCTGCTTCTGAGTTTATACACAAAGGAAATGAAATTATAATCTTGGGGGCGTCTGGGTGGCTCATGGGTTAAGCCTCTGCCTTCAGCTCAGGTCATGATCCCAGGGTCCTGGGATCAAGCTCCACATTGGGCTCTCTGCTCAGCAGGGTGCCTGTTTCCTCCTCTCTCTCTGCCTGCCTCTCTGCCTACTTCTGATTTCTGTCAAATAAATAAAATCTGTAAAAAAAAAATCATAATTTTGAAGCAATCTGGTCTCCATGTTCATTGCAGCATATTTCACAACACCCAAGACATGGAAGCAACCTAAAGGTTACTTTGATAGATGAATGAATAAAGAAGTATATACATACAATAGAATATTATTCGATCTTAAAAAAATAAGGAAATCCTGCCATTTGCAACAATAAGGATGAAACTTGAGGACATTATAAGTGAGATAAGCCAATGCAGAAGACAAATAATGCACTTTTTTGAGGGGTCTAAAAATAAACTCATAGAAATAGAGAGTAGAATGGTGATTGCCCAGGCCTGGGAGGGGAGGAGAGGAAAACAGGGAGGTAGTAATCAAAGGGAGCAAAGTTTTAGTGATGCAAGATGAACGAGTCTTAGAGAGCTACTACACAGCATAGTAAATAATAATACTGTGTTGCATGGTTGAACATTTGGTAAGGAGGTGGATCTTATGGCGGGTGATCTGATTACACACGCAAACTAATAGTAAGCAAAAAAGATGGGAGGAGATGTTTAGTAATGATGGAGGTGTTTATGGCATAGATTGGGTGATAATTTCATGGATGTATACTTATCTCCAAATTGAACAAGTTGCATATATTAGGTATGTATAGCTTTGGTATATCAATCATACTTCAGTAAAGTGATTTAAAAATTATTTCATTGAGAATGAATCTGTTTAAGAAACAAAACAAATAAACAAATAAAAAAAAGATACAAACAAAAAAGCTGACTCTTAAAATACAGTGAACAAACTCGCAATTGCCAGAGCGGAAGAGGGAGATGGGTGAAATAGGCAAAGGAAACCAAGAGCACATTTATCATGATGAACACTGAATAATGAATAGAATTGTTGAATCATTACACTGTACACCTGCAACTAATATAATTACTGTATGTTAATTATACTTCAATTTTTAAAGAGATGCTAAATTCCTGATGTAAGATAAATAAGAAAAAAAGAGAATGAGTCTCAAATACAAAATTATTATATCAAAGGCTTTTGGTAGAAATTTCCATATTGCTTTAAAAAAGACCGATACCAGCTTATTATTTTAAGAGAAAAACATCAGTCCTAGGGCACCTGGGTAGCTCAGTCAGTTAAGTGACCAACTCTTGATTTTGGCTGGATCATGATATCAGAGTCATGAGATCAAGGCCTGTGTTGGGCTCGGTACTGAGCATGCAGTGTGCTTGGGATTGTCTCTCCCTCTGCCCATCCCCAACCCCCCAGCTCATATGCTCTCTCTCTCTCAAAAAATAAAATAAAATAAAATAAAATACAATAAAATGAGAAACACATCAGTTTACCACCCTCTAAAATTTATATTCAATTATGATATCCACATTACTGATCTAGAGGCTCTGCAATTGGGACTCATGAGTTCCTATGACTCTCTGACAGTAGGCTTGCTGTCAAAGTCAAGAACTTACCTTATCCCATTTCATTCCAGAAACTTAGTTTTTACAAAATGTGAGTTATCTACAAAGAAAAAAATTCTAAATGAACTAACAAATATTTCGTAACAAACTTACTATGCATGAAGAACAATACCTAATGCTTGCCCTCAAGTGCTTACGCAAGTGGGAGAGGTAACATGATGAACCTGCCTTCCACTGCATTCACTTTGCAGTGTTTTAGTTACACTTTGTTCACTTTGCAGTTGTATTAGTTATGCAGTCAACACAAAACAGAAATTAGTAAGAGCCACTGAAGAGATTCAAAGAGCTTAAGAGGATAGAAGAGAGGAATACATTTGATGAGATTGGGAAATCTTACGTATATCAATTGCTTTAAAACTTGTCCTCTTTTATGAAGAACAAAATGCCAGAAGGAGGGCTTTGGAGCCTTAAGATACTGTTATAGAAAGCTCTGGTAGAAATCCGGCTTTCTTGAGAAATTTTGCATTTCTTTAATACATGGTATAGGATGGGGTGAGGAAGTTCTTGTCCATGTTCACCGTCTTTTCCAGGAGTATAAACTCTTTCCACAGTGTTTCAATTACAATGGATCTACAAATAAGTTCTCAGTTCCACAAATACTCTTGATATCTATATATTTTAAGTTCTTTTTCTTTTCTTATATTTAGTAGAGATGAAATTGATTCTCGGACAAAAGTAAAGGCTAAGAGTTTGGCCTCTTAAGATCCTGGGTGGTGTAGTGTGAACACCGGACAAGAAAATGAAAAATGTTTTGTTTTTATCTTATTACGATACACATGTCATCCTTTTTACTCCCAGTAGTCTAGAGAAGCATTACGTAATATGGTAGCTGCTAGCCACATTAGTTGTTTGAATTCACTTTTCAATTAATGATAATTAAAATTTAAAACGAAGTTCCTCCATCATACTAGCCATATTTCAACTCCTCGATAGTCCGTGTGGTTAGTGGCTACTCTATTGGAAAGTGTACATAGAAAACATTCCATTATTGCAGAAAATTCTATCGGGCAATGCTGATCTAGAGTGTTAGGTAGTTCTGGAGGCTCACTGTTTGGTAAAAATTCTGTTTTCCTCTACTCATACAACACTTCTGACGCTAGATGTGTATGTTTTCCACACCAAGCTATTCTGACGCTGTATGGAGTTAATACAGTCTCCACAGGTGAAGGGCAATCATACCAGACTGCCCCCCACTTTAGACACCCATTGTAAGTAATGGTTCCCCTGGTTACTCATATCTTCTATCTGACTTGGCTACAAATCTGAGGTTCTTATAACCTTCTCCTCAAGTTTGGTAATTTACTAGGGGGGATCTACAGAACCCAAGAAAACAATTTACTTATGATTGCCGATTTATTACAGAAGATATTTTAAAGGATACAAATGAAAAGCCAGATGAAGAGATACATAAGGCAAGGTTTGTTAGGTTCCTAAGCACAGGAACTTCTGTCCTGTGGGGCTGGGATACACCACTCTCCCTGCATGCGGATGTAATCACCAATCTGGAAGCTCCCCAAACCCCATACTTGGGGCATTTTTATGGAAGCTACATCATGTAGGCATGATCTACTAGTAACTTAATTTTTAGCCCCCTCCCTTCTCTGGGGAATGAGGGGTGGGGTGGGGATAAAGTTTCAAGCTTCTAATCATGGATTGGTCTTTCTGGTTACCAGCCTCCATTCAAAAGTCAACCAAGAGTTGCCTCATTAGAACACAAGACACTCCTATCACCTGGGAAATTCCAAGGGGTTGAGGAGCCCTGTGTCAGATGTTCCCATTGCTCGGGAAATTACAAGGGTTTTGGGGGCTCTGTGAGATAGGAATTGGAGTCAAAGACCAGCCATTGGCAGGAATTGGGAAGAGATCGATATATATACTGCTTATTGTTTCAAACTCATGAACATTGACGATGCAGTCGGGCAATTTTGAGAGATTTTGTAATTAGAGATGAAAGACCCAATTTACCATGGATGAGGGAAGGGAGTGTGATTCTCCTGTTTTCTAGGATATAGTTAAGAAAAGAACATTCTTTACACATCAACTATTTTCAGAGTGTCTATGTAAAGTGTGGTCTAGACTAAAGGCAAGGAGAAAGAAACCATGCTCATGAAGATTTCTAAATCTGGGAATTTTTTATTTATAGATAGAATGATTATATGTCCTAGTATATGTGGGTGGTCCCAGTTTGCCCCTATTTTCTTGACACATAGTTGTTTCGTGTTCTCCATTTGACTCTGAAGGTGTTTATCATCCCAGTTGGGATGATAAATTAAATGGTCTTGTCTATTTATAGTTCCATTTCCTCTTTCCCTGTTGAAACTTTGTAGATCCACAGAACAAAAACCCTATAGATGTTGGTTTCCTGAAACCAACTTTGCCAGGTCACATTCAGGTCGATGTGCTCACAGACTGTAAAAATGTTTCCCACGTATTCACTTTCTTACTTCTAAGTACTTACTTGCCAACTTACTTGTTGCAAGCTATTCTCGTACTTTAAGGGTGAATCATTAGAGTGAACACTTTTTAACCAGAAGGTAGAATGGCTTAAAGCACCATCAGCTTCATCAAATGCTTACATATATTTATTTTCTGCATCAACAGATTTCCATGAGGGTGCTGATGGAAAAGAGCCTTGGTCTCGAAACAAATGCAGAAATATAAATATTTAAAGGAGAGAGAACTGATCTGGGAGTCGGAATTTCTTGCTAGCTCAGTCATCTATATGAACCGAGCTTTCTCCTTTTTATGCCTTGCTCCTGTCGGTTTCCGTTTTCTACAGAGAAACGTATGATGTAAATTTCACACATTCTCTATCTGAGCCAATTTGAACTTTTAAACTTCCTTCTCCATGTCTTAAATATCCCTGTCTCTCTCTCTCACTTCCTGTTCTCTGCATATACGTTTCCTTCATACCTTAATCTCACCATGCATGTCGCTCTCTCAGTAAGTCTCCTTTGGTCCCCTGAATCGGGTCAAGTAATCTCATCGTCTCTGTATCGCAACAAAGCACTGAGCTTTAATTTTCTCTTTACATGTCAAAATTCCGCTTGAGACTAAGCTCTGAGAGACATGTCTGTTATATGCACTTTATCCTTCCAGCCCTAGAACAGAATCCGTACAGTTGCTCCTCAGTTATATTCATGGAAGGAAGGAATGAGTAAGTCAATGAGCAAGTCTGCGCAAGTGTTCATATCCAAGGATACTGGGCCAAGGAAGACATTGCTTCTATCCCAAAGAAGAACAGTTAAGGCCAAACTGGAATGACTATATTACAAGGCAAAATAAGCTTCACTGAAGAGGTAAAGGAATTCTGGACCAACTCAGAGAGAAATGAGAACACACTGGAGATAAGAGGAGGGTTCTTCCAAGAGGGAGCCATTGAGATAGGCCTTAAAGGAAGGTTGGAACATTATAGGCAAAAATAATTAATACATAACATTCAATATATTGTAAACTCTTATGTGTATAGGAAGATACTGTTTGGGGCCCCAAGTCAGTAAAACAAAAAAGGACATGCACCCTGCCTTAAAGGGGCCGGTGATCTAATTGGAAAACCCATAGACCACTTTAAAAGGGATGGCATCAAGGCAAATTGTATTCTGTGCTAAAATAAACAATGTAAACAGAGTGCTGTGGGAGATGAGGGTGTGGTGGGTGCGGAGATGGAGAGAAGAGGGATCAGTTCTGTCTGGAAATGTCTCTTCCACTAGGGTGGAGAACAGTGAACCAAAGCCCTGCAGCTGTGAGGATTAATGAACTTCTTGAAACTTGCCTTTGTTTCTCTTGTTGCTTGGTAACCCTCATTCTGGCTCAGGAGATGGCCACCGCTGGGAACAATTTTTTAAAAAACTGAACTGTAAATCCCCCATTTACACATAGACCACAGCTGCAAAACTACCCCCCCCACCCAGATAATTGCATATTTGGGCAACGACCTTGGCCAGGTTAAGAGCGTTTCACCCAAATTTTGCCTTCCCTTGGTGTCTGCCTATCTTTACAGGGTTATCGCTGGACTATTTTAACTTCAGTAACTCCTGGGGACATTTTGAGCTGATTTCTTCCAAAGGGAGTTGTGACTGGTTAGAATTTACTTCGGGTGAGATCTATTTATTTCCCCTTTCCCTCTTGGACTCTCACTTTGGGAATTATAGGCTCTGCTGCTCTATAGAGTCCCCATGGTTTATGTGCCAAATGGCGTGCCTAACCCAGCTGGCTGCTTCTGCCCCTGGGATGCTCCAAGGTTGCTCAGCAGCAGCCTGAGGGGGAGAGAAGCGTTTTTTTTTTTTTTTTTTTTTTTTTTTTTTTTTTTTTTTTTTTTTTTTTTTTTTTTTTGTCTTCAGTTAACATTAAGCCTATATGTGGATTCTAACTCCTGCCATCAACTCAAATGTACTGTGTCTGTGTGAGTGTCCAGAGGGCCTGGAGCCCAAATGTCAGTTGCAAATGGTGATACACACTTGAGCATCCCCTGAGTCACAGCATTATGCATTTATCTAATGACCTCTAATATAGACAACTGGAAAATATAATTCCAGTACTAACTAATGTCTTCTAAAAAGTCTTTGGATAAATCAAGGCCTATAAACTTCTGTAGTTTATCAAATTCCCTCCGTCCCCAAATATTCCTGGAAAGACAGGAAAGTTGGCAGCGAACTTATTTTTTCTTGGGAGGGGGTGTCATCTGGACAGAAGGAACACTGTTAAATGACTCATTGATCTAGGACTACAGAATGGTATAATGTGATGATGAAATCATCACTAATTGTGCAAATACATCTAGTCCTAATCAAGGAGAGAGATGTAATTTATACAAACAGCAGGTGATGGCCAAATGACTTTGCATCCTCTCCCCCATTCCACAACTGAGTCTCTGCTTTGCAAATGAATTTTGTTACAAAATCTGGAAGCATTAATTAGTTTAAAGCAGGAAAGAAACTGCAGGCCCTAAAGACAGTAAAACATTCATTTTCTTATGAATTTAAGCATAGCTGATGCAGGGTCTAAATACAGACTTAAACCCATGATTATATGGTCAATTAAACTTTGACAAAGGAAGTAAGAATATGCAATGGGAAAAAGAAAATCTCTTCAACAAACGGTGTTGAGAAAACTGGACAGCTACACACACGTAAGAATGAAAAGGGACTGCTTTCCAACACCATATACAAATATTAACCCAAAATGGAGGAAAGACCTAAATGTGAGACCTGAAACCAGAAATATCCTTGACGAGAGCACAGGTGGTAATTTCTCCAGCATCAGCCGGAGCGACATTTTTGTAGATCTGTCTCCTGAGGAAAGGGAAACAAAAGCAAAAAGGAACCATTGGGACTACATCAAAATAAAAAGCTTGTGCACAACAGAGGAAACGATCAACGAAACTAAAAGACAACCTACGGAATGGGAGAAGATACTTGTAAATGACATATCTGATAAAGGGTTAGTATCCAAACTACGTAAAGAACTTACACAAACTGACACTAACAAAATAAATAATCCAATTTAAAATGGAGAGAAGACATATACAGTAGTAGAAGACATATACAGTAGTCCTTTCTCCAAGGACTACATAGATGGCCAACAGACACCGGAAAAGATGGTCAACATCACTCATATCAGAGAAATGCAAATCAGAATGATGATGAGAGATCATCTCACACCTGTCAGAATGGCTAAAATCAACAACACAAGAAACAAGGGTTGGTGAGAATGTGGGGGAAAAAGAAACCCTCGTGCACTGTTGGTGGGAATGTAGCATGTTTGTGGAAATTCCACAAAATGTTTATGGAAAACAGTATTACGTTTCCTCAAAAAATTAAAAATAGAGCTACATTATGATCCAGTAATTCCACAATTGGGTATTTGTGAAAGAATACTAAAACATGAATTCGAAAAGATATATGGATTCTTCTGTCTAAGCAGCATTATTTACAATAGCCCAGCAAGGTGAGTGAAATAGGTGAAGGAAGCTAAAAGTACACTTGCCATGCTGAGCGCTGAATAATGTATAAAATTGTTGCATCCTTACGTTGTGCCCCTGAAACTAATACACCAGAATTAAATTTGTTAAAAAATGGAAAAAATACAAAATATTTCAGAGCAGAAATAATATCTTTGTCTCTGGCATCCCTGACTGTGACCAGCCTACCCAAAGACAATTATGCTGAGAAAGTCCTTTGTCATTTGTAAATGAGACAAAAGTCTCTGGGAAAAAAACATCTTTCCCAAGAAAAAAAAAGAAAAAAGAAAAAAATTTCTGACTTTTATGGTTAATTTATGGGGAGGATTTGGTTTTTTATTTATAGTTCTTTAAACAGATACAGCAGTATCCAGAAGAGGGTGAATAAGGAAAAACTAGCTCTCTGTAGGAGGGAATTTAAAGAAAGACACACACACACCCATATGGTGTCTGTTAGAAATGCTTTACGAAGCTATTCTCTGGAATCAGCAGTCTTAGAGCCAAAGAAAGCTGAGAATCTGGTCGCTATTGACTCTGAGCCACAAAGAAACTACTGACCAACGGCCACATTCTTCTATTGTACCGATGCAGTTAACACTTTCCTGCAGTGGAACCATCTCACTGTGTGTCCGGAGAAATCTCTTACCACGATGTTTAAAGGGCAGAAATCTGGGGAGGCCAGATTCTAGGCAGAAACAGCCACACCCTTTGAAACCAGGGGTCTCACAGTGGCTCGTTGAATGCTAAACCTAGTGCATTCTGGACTCACTCGTGCCTATGGGGCTTTGCCAATAATCTTCCAGGGAAAATATGAGATGCTGGGGAAGGTGAGCAGGAAGGACGAGAGCTCCCCATTGCTTCCGGGAAAGTGCTCACGGAGTGTACCAGGCAGGATGTATATGACCCTCTTTTGGATACCCCAAACCTCTCTCTGTTTTTTGCTTGTCTGTCTGTTTGTTTGTTTGTTTATTTAATTTTTTAATATTTTATTTTTTATAAACATATATTTTTATCCCCAGGGGTACAGGTCTGTGAATCACCAGGTTTACACACTTCACAGCACTCACCAAAGCACATACCCTCCCCAATGTCCATAATCCCACCCCCTTCTCCCAACCCCCCTCCCCCCAGCAACCCTCAGTTTGTTTTGTGAGATTAAGAGTCGCTTATGGTTTGTCTCCCTCCCAATCCCATCTTGTTTCATTGATTCTTCTCCTACCCCCTTAACTCCCCATGTTGCATCTCCACTTCCTCATATCAGGGAGATCATATGATAGTTGTCTTTCTCTGCTTGACTTATTTCGCTAAGCATGATACGCTCTAGTTCCATCCATGTTGTCGCAAATGGCAAGATTTCATTTCTTTTGATGGCTGCACAGTATACCACATCTTCTTGATCCATTCATCTGTTGATGGACATCTGGGTTCTTTCCATAGTTTGGCTATTGTGGACATTGCTGCTATAAACATTCGGGTGCACGTGCCCCTTTGGATCACTACATTCGTATCTTTAGGGTAAATACCCAGTAGTGCAATTGCTGCGTCATAGGGCAGTTCTATTTTCAACATTTTGAGGAACCTCCATGCTGTTTTCCAGAGTGGCTGCACCAGCTTGCATTCCCTGTTTGTTTTTAATTAGAGCTGAGAGAGAAACAAAAGAGGACGATAGAAGACTCCTGCATAGAGAAGAACTAAGACACCACTGAAATCATGCTCTAGGAGTAAGAGAGAATTCTCAGGCATCCCCAGTGGGACAAGTCATCATTCCGTGTTTTCAGGTTCCTTCTGTGCTCAACATCCTTAGAATTCCCATTCCCTGTGCTAATGACATGTTGAAATCTCACACAGTTGGAATGTTTCTTTTCTGTTTCTTTCTTTCCAGCGGCCGAAGAGCATGGTTTGGGCGGGCTTGTGTCTGTGACAGCTTCCCATGGGGACAGGCTCCCGTGAAGAATGGAGAGAAACGTCTGCTCTGAATCCCCAGCTACGGAGTGAGACACTGCTCAGCCTTTGGCTGAGCTCCAGGCAGAGCTGCATGAAGCAGGGCTGGAAAGCTCCAGCAGTCCATGAATATGTTCCCAGAGTCGCAAAGACGGGTTTTTGCTTTGTTCTGGAAAAAGCTGTTTTTATTCTGAGGTTGGAGTATCAGCAGAACTCTGTAAATGTAAGCTAATCCTGTCTGCTATGGTTAATCCTGTTCCCACCAGTCCCGTGGACCCAGAGGAATATCCTGTCACGTCCTTAACCGGACTCCCAAGTGTGTTGAAAAATTACATTATTTGAAATTTTCAGGCATGCTCAATGGAAAGAGACAACTGTTAAGTGTAAAGTTCGAGACCAAAATCCCACCTCCTCTACATGCCTTTCAGCTACAACGCCCGCTCCTGGCCCCGAATTCCTGTACGTGGCCCTGAGGTCTCATGAAAACAGCTCTGACCTTCCACTCACTTATTTTGCTCCGGACATTTTGTGTCCCCACATGGATTTTTGGGTTGTTAGAGGGAGGGTGCCTTGTTTTACTTTTGCTTTTATTTCCTAGCAACACCTGCTTCAATAAGCCTGTATCAAGCGCTTGTGAGATACTTGCTTAAGTAATGAATGATTCTTCCTCCCTTCTCTGCCATCAGTCCCATCACCCTAACCTGATGCCCTCAACACTTGACACTCTAGAGTCCGACTGGTAAACTGCTTTTGTGGTTCTGCTGTTCATCTCCACAGTCCTCCTGACTGCAGCAAAATCAGACAGGCATCACCTGGGAAGAGCCACCCAGTGATCATCTCAACGTGAGACCCTCAGTTTGCCCTTGCAGGTCTCACTCTTCTCCCTGGCAACAACCTCCAGAGGAAGGGAGGGGACAGGTCACATTTCCCAATGACACTGTCATTGACAGCAAAGTAAAACAGATAATATGGTGAAGTCACCTAAATTATGATTGATGTGGGGAATGGCCAGCCTTGTTAAGTGATGCTCTTCCTGTGTCATTTGAATTGTGATCCTAAGGCCCATTGCCGTTGAGAAACTGAAAAGAAACAGCTATCACCAACTCTAAGCAGCCCGGATGTAGGTAAGGTTGGTCCTATGCGTGCCCCCTACCCACTGTTCCATATCCTGCCTCCAAACCAACGGCTTTCTCAGTCACGAATTGTTCTGTTCTCTACTATTGTTCCTGTCTTAAAAAAAAAAAAATCTGTTACAGGTCACCTGGGTGGCTCAGTTGGTTAAGCATCTGCCTTCAACTCCGGTCATGATCCCAGAGTCCTGGGATCCAGCCCGGTGCTGGGCTTCCTGTTCAGCAGGGAGTCTGCTTCTCCCTCTGATCCTGTTCCTCTCTCCACTCCTGCTCTGTCTTTCTCTCAAATAAATAAATTAAAAAAATATTTTTTAAAAAAATCTGTTACAGGGGCGCCTAGGTGGCTCAGTGGGTTAAAGCCTCTGCTTTCGGCTCAGGTCATAATCCCAGGGTCCTGGGATCAAGCCCCGCATCGGGCTCTCTGCTCAGCAGGGAGCCTGCTTCCTCCCCCTCTCTCTCTGCCTGCCTCTCTGCCCACTTGTAATCTCTGTCTGTCAAATAAAATAAATAAAATCTTAAAAAAAAATCTGTTACAAACATACAGAACTTGCTAACATCTCCCTTGTGAGAAAAAAAAATGTTTTAAAAAAGATGCAGCGAAACAGCGATCATTAACACAAATAATGATAGAAATTCAAGCATTAGTCCACTCCAGATTAAAGAAATATGTGTTGTTGTTGTTGTTGTTGTTTTTAATTTAAGAGTAAGAAACTACTCACAACGAGTATTAATGAGGCTGGTTGTAACTGTAATAAACATCTCTGGCAGAAATAAATTGTCAGATATCACTGCACAAATCACTTAATGTTATTTTATTTTTAAAAGGAGAGTTCATCTCACCCAGCTGTTTGGTGATCCGGTATCCTGGAGTAAAAACAACTAAAGGTCAGTGATGATTCTTTCCTGAGACAGTGAAGATATTTTCACTTTAGAGGTCTGGGTTTGCCCAGAAAGGAACAGCCAAATCTATTAGCAAAAGGAAAGAAATCTCTTCCAGGCTTTTATTTTCTATGAGAATCTTCAAAACGGGCCCAACTGCGAGCTGGTGGCTCTTCTCCCAGCCAACCTGCTCTCACATTTTGGTTGTTTCTACCACCTGACGTTGACGTGTATTTGAATTCGGTGCCCTTTAATTTTGGCCCAAGCGCAGTCACAGACTCATTTCTTTGTTTTCACCTTAGCACAGCTAAGACAGATTGGAACTTTCACAAAAGCTTTTCTAATATAGTAATTAAAGCAAAAAAAGAAAAAGAGAGAAAAGAACGGAAAATCAACAGACTTCCAAAGTCCGGCTCAACTTCCGGTGGGGGAAGTCATTTGAGCATCCTCAGTTTCCTCCTAGACATTGTGCCCTCATGGTGGTCCAGATCGAGAGAGGGAGAGAGATTTCCACTGGGCCGCCCGGGCTTCCCACTACCCTTCCCCACCAGTCGCAACAGAGCCTTCTCCTATGTTCTGACAGGAAAAACATGGTCTGGTGTGCTGGGGGAGGGGCCTGCTGCTCTCAGACACACTTGCTCTAGGAAAGAAGCCCCTGCAGAGTGCGGAGGGGTGGGGCTTGGTGTAAGCGGCTCTGGCCTCCACTTTTGGCATTGTGCTGCTCACTGAGGTCAGCCTGTGCCCATGGGTAGGGGAGAAAAATGACACCAGCCCTCTCCGTTATCCCCAGAGAGGGGAGATTGCGCCACCCCATCCCCTGTCTGGGGAAGCCTTCCTGGAGGAAGGGGCAAACTTCCTTCGTGTACCCCGTATTCCTGCCTTCACCCTGCCCGTGCCATCTGCCTTCACCTGCCTGCTCGGCAGCACGGTGCACCTGCATTTTATCCCAGGCAGGCCGGGCGAATTTTCCAAACTTAGGGACCTGGCATGGTGTGGATCCTTGCTCATCCTTTGTCGGGGCGGGGGGCGGGGGCGGTAAGAGGGGATCCTCACCTCACTGGGGCTTGTGCTGGTTTGTCCCAAAGCAGTTGCACCAATGTGCAGGAGCTTAAAGTTTATAGTACAGTGCAACAAACAGCTGATGTCCGGGTTAACCTCCCTCAGCAGTTGTCTCTGCCCCTGTGCTAAGGAGTGGGGCAGAGCAAGGGCACCTGCCAGCTCTTTTGTCCCCTGAGTGCTCAGGGGATGTTCATTGTTCCAGATGCGCCCCAAGAAGGGAGAACCACGTCTCCCAGTCCATATTGGGGGATTCTCGGATTGCACACTCCACTCCCGGGCCTCTGGCCTCTTTCTGCACAGGAGAACTGTGGTGACTGCTGGGCCAACACTGGCCAAGTCACTGACCTCTAACACTCCAGTCTTCAAGCTCTGCTGGTTCTAAATACTCACAATAATCAGCTCCTCTTGTTTTCTTAGTCGAAAATGTTTACCTTGGATGAGCCCCTGTGTGCTGCTCTCTCTCTCTCTCTGTCTTCCTAGCCTCTCTCCATGATCAGGGCTCATGTCAATTTGATTATTAGATCAGTTAGACAATTAGAAGAACATAGAAGAGTAGAAGAAACTCCCCATGGTCCCCCCCTCCACACACACACACAAATTCCCCAAATGGAAGAATAGATATTTGGTCATACTGAGGGTGTATGCTTGTCACTCTAAGTTCAGCCATTCTAACTGCCTGACAAATGTCTGAAAGCTAATGAGTAGGAAAAGGAACCTATTGAATTATGGCAACAACTTCCTCCTCTTTATTTTTTTTAACGTGTTTTTTTAAGTTTTTATTTTTAAGTAATCTCTACACCCAATGTGGGGCTTGAACTCCCAATCGTGAGATCAAGAGTCACACCTTCCACTGACTGAGCCAGCCAGACACCCCATAACTTCCTGCTCTTTAAAAAACAATGATAATGAGTTGAAATACAAAGCTCCGCTTCTCACTTCTGTCCTCTGAAGCCTGAGAAAAGCAGGATATGGGCTTCTGACCTATTAATCCTACCAAGTTCATAAACATGAATTCAGACAATAACAAACTGTTTTCTATTGGTTGGAGAAGGAAATAGCTCTAGAAGACATTTGTTGCTCAACTCATAAATATCTAATTAAATTCAGGAGTGATTACTTGGAATAAATTCTGAATAAATGAGCTATACAATAAATGATGAATAAATCCATCAACTTAAAATCTTCCTGCCAACCGCCTCAAGCCCCTTTAACCAATAGGATTTGCTCTTTTTCTTCTTTTGGACCCTAGTGCCGCATTTTGTTCCCAGCCTCTACTCAAGCCTTCTGTTTCCTTCGTCTCTGTTATTTACTCCTACAGCCTAAAACAAACAAAATAAAACAAAATGAAAACAAACCAAACCATCAGCTCTGCTTTCCCTTCAAAATAATCCAAGTGACCCCATCCTTGCGGTTCCCCCTCTGACTTCTCAGCAAGGCCTCCACCCCCACACTGGCCTGTTGAACAGGTTTCTTTTTTCCCTCCTATCTCAACAGAAACCAAGTTGTCTTGATAGTACTTCATGCCCAGCTGCCTCCTCTTGTGAAATCCCTATTGCCTACTCCTACTTATTTCGTGATAGAAGAGAAATTTCTTTTTTTTTTTTTTTTAAGATTTTATTTATTTATTTGAGAGAGAGACAGTGAGAGAGAGCATGAGCGAGGAGAAGGTCAGAGGGAGAAGCAGACTCCCCATGGAGCTGGGAGCCCGATGCGGGACTCAATCCCGGGACTCCGGGATCATGACCTGAGCCGAAGGCAGTCGTCCAACCAACTGAGCCACCCAGGCGTCCCGAGAAGAGAAATTTCTATTCTGCTGTGCCTTTAAGCCCATCAATCCATTTTCACTAAAAGTTTTTCCAACCCTTGATTTAATTACTTCCAGAGGGTAAACACAGTCCATATGACTCTTCTGATGACATTTGCTCTCCCATTTTTTGGTCTCAAGGAATCCCTCTTCTCACCAGGAGCTGGAATAACCCTTCTAAATAGCATATCTGGTTATATTATTTCCCACTTTTGGATTGCTTCGTGATTCTCTATAGTCTATTGGGTAAATTCCAAACCGCTCCCATGCTTGGAAATCTATTACGGCATCGTTCTAACTGTACTTTCTGACATGTCCCACCCCCAAATTTCCATGGCTCTCGTTCTAGCCATGCCAAACTGCTGCCCACCCACAGAAACATACAAGGTGCCTGCCTCAGCCCACCATCTTCAGGGTCATTGACAAACCCCTACATGTCCACAGACACACCCAGGAAACCTGCTTTTCACTTTTTAGGAGGCATAAGTATTTTCTACTGTGTGCGTCATGCCATGAAAATGCCAGTATAACCGCAGCAAGAACCGAGTATATCTGGGGATGGACAGCTGGGTCACTGCTTTTCAACTATATGTGATCTGACCAGGGGAAGAGCCAGAACTTTCTCAGAGCCATGAGTTCTCTGAACATCCTGGACCAGACTGTGGCATGTGGGTATTTTAGTAATTGGCTCACCTTCAGCTGATGTGATTGAAACTATGGTTCGCTACTTATTTGGTCAAGTGAAAAGAAGATGACCTTTAGTCATAAAAAATGTATTTTACAGTATATTAAAACTTATAAAGCAGGATTCATGATACCGTCGTCAGCATTCTTGTCATCACAGCTGATACAGTTTGCAATATATCCCATACTATGATAACTACATTATCGCCATTATTTCATTTGTTCCTCAAGGTATTTAATTCTACTTTTATCATCTTCCATCAGTCCTACCCTCACCCACTTCTGCTATTTCTAATCACCCTAACCTACTACACTTCATCTTTTCCACAGCAACGTTCGCCTTCTATTTACCTGTTTATTATGCCTACTGCTCCTTTTCTGTCTTTTCTTAGCAGAATATAAATTCCACAAGGCATCAGACTTTTAAAAAAAAATTCTATCTGATTATAGAAGTACATAGTAGGTGTTCTACAAATATTTGTTTCATAAGTAGCCAAAGCTCTATGAAATAAATAATATTTTAAAATTCCTGTTCTACAAATAAGGAAATGGAGACACAAAGAGGTTAACACATATAGCAGGGAGATGGAGGACAAGAATTTGAATGACCAGTGGATTCCAGAGTCTGCTTTCTTAACATTACACGGCAAGTAACATAACAATTTATTTGGAATTATCTTTCTTTTAAAAATTATCATCAGTCTTGCTCACAAAGGCTAGCAGTCCCTTTTACAGATACAGTCATTGAATACTGTTTGAAAACTCTTGAAGACATCAAATATGGTTTAAGAGACTTTATTTCGGGTATTTATGTTCTAAAAAGTGTTTCCTTCCAGGACATTGTTTATATTCTCTCTTTAGGTTTTATTTGTATCTGTTGTGGTGGTAATTTTCCAACCCAGGAAACTACTTTGGAAGTATATTTAGGGCGTTTAAATTTAGATAATAAACTGAATTACTTCTTTCGGGCAACAGTGTCATGCTGTGTGTGGTTTCAGAATGCTGACTGCCAAATACAAGGGCTTGTCCGCCAGATGGTTCTTTCTGATGGCTGGAGTCACGGCTTTCAGCAGCCTGCTTTCCCATCTCAGAGTAGCTCCACAGAGACACAACACAACCAGCAAGGGCTGGTGAGTCCATATTTTTTCTGAAGGACGTCAGCATATGTGCACAGGGATGAAACTAATATGCATTTTTTTTCTACTAAAGAAAAGCACAGTCCTCCTGTGTCTCCTCTATTCTCAATATTTCACCATGACACCATTCACTTTAAAAAAAAAAAAGGAAAGCAGGCTCCCTGCTGAGCAGAGAGCCCCACTCGATTCCAGGACCCTGAGATCATGACCTGAGCCAAAGGCAGAGGCTTAACCCACTGAGCCACCCACGCACCCTGATATCACTCACTTCTGACACCCGATGTGTGGTGTTTCCATACACCAAGCCATTCTGCGACACCAGCTGGACACCGGACGATCCAGTTCAGTCCTGACGCTATCCACCTGGTGATTGTTTAGCTCCCACACATCAAGGGGTCAGTCCTACCAGACTGCTCCCCACCCCCACTTAGATGCCAATCACCAGTCCACCTTGTCACCTTTCTGATGGAGGGGTATAAATTGGAAGTTCCTAGCACAAGCTCTTCGGGTTCCATTAATTGTTAGATTGGCGTGTAGAACTCAGGAAAACATTTTGCTTATGAGATTACCCATTTATTTTCAAAGGATGTAAGTCAGAAACAGCCAAATGGAAGGTACATAGGACGGGGTGAGGAGGGGCGGTGACTTCTCGGGCACCAGTCTCCCTGCTTCTCCCCATGTTCACCACCTAGGATGCTCTTCAAACCAGTGCTTTGTTTGTCTGTTTGGTTTTTATGGCAGCTTCGTTACAGAGGCACAATTGATTAGATCATTGACCACTGGTAATTGAACTCAGTCTCTAACCGCACTCTTCTCCCCCGAGGTCAGGGTGGGGGGGGGGTGCTGAAGGTTCCCACCCCACAGTAGAAAAGAACCACTGTGCTGGCAAATCCATAACCCAGTTATCATTGTCTGCTTTCTTAGTAACTGCAAGGAATTATGCCAGCACTAATTTATATACTGTGTCTGACCCTATTCAGGGAACACAGGTGTGCAGAGCCCTGAGGAGAGCTTTTGAAAGGGATCGTCATATAAATGTTGAGCCTTGGGAAATGAAGTCATGCAAAATGGTAAGGTGGCCCCTGGAAGCGGAATGAGCCAGGTCTGGGAAAGCTTGAAGTTTGACTTTAAGATTAGAAGCGTACCACTCCGGAGAGTGCATCTCCAAGGGTGCATCAAATATCCATTTTGTCCTGATGCCAAAAGGCCAAGTATCAGAGTACAATGGTTGACTAAAATGGAGGTCAAAGCTTATTATGAGGATTGTGGAATACATTTGGATGCTGGAGGGAGAAAAATTAGATATCTTGGATAAACCAAGAGAATTGAACAATTATTGCAAATGTTTATGAAAATTTAATAGTTGAACTTTTAATGTTTCTATTCTCATTCAGGAACAAGAATTTATCAAGAATTTCTCAGCATTGTCAGCCGCTAGGCTGTTCCCATGGTTACTGTATTGGTTCTTTGTGAACTTCCCAGATCTTCCCTTTCCATGGATGTTAGAAGAGCAAGATACTTGGGAACTATGACATTTTTTCTTAACCATTTCTTCCTTTTTTTGTATGTCTTATAATAATTTATCACATTATGGTTGATGACACTTCATCATGAATATCACATATGATTTAGAAGTTTTTTTCTCTTTTTGTCACATTCAAAGTGGCAGCATTGATGTTCTCCTTTCTGTTCTGGTTTGGTGAGTTCCTAAAGGACTTGTGTAAAAACATAGTGGCCTAAAGGAAATAAAATAACTCAACAGAGCTATGCAAGATCATTTTGTTTAACATGACGAGTGCTACCGTATCAAGCAATTCCATGAATAGTATCACTTTGATGTAAACTCTTGTTTTGCCTTGTGCAATTATTTATTAGATGTTTGTTGGCTGAAGAGTTACGGTTTCCCTCAAGTTGTCCTCATAATGCACTGTCAATATTTAATATGAATGCTCAAATGATTTCCCTATTTATTTAAATATTTAAATATTTTTTGTACATACACTCAATAGGTTTAACAGTGATTTGTCACAGTAATACATATAAGGGATATTTGTAATAATTCATGTGTAGTATATATCCTTCAACTGACTGATGGAATCCTGGTATAAAGCACATAAGGAGACTTTTCACTGAGTTGCATTTAGAATACCTGCTCTCCATATTTAAAAGAGAAGGTTCAGTAGGGACTATACATTTCAATGACATTCTTTTTATACATTACCATCACTGTGACTCAGATTAGATGTGATTAGATATGGCCTTGAAGGATGCCAGAAATCACCGGTGTAAGACGCATAAAGATATGTGGCCTCCACAGGACAAAGCTGAATTGCAAATTGTCAAATACAGAGGCTACTAGGTGCATCTCTGGTCTCTGTACTATGAAAATGGCATTATGGGGCTGGAGGGGGGTTGCTCTATCGGTGATCGAATGTGATCATTTTTCTGAGATGCATGGGCAGGGTAGGTACAAGCATTCTTGGTCCATGTGCATTGTCACTGGTAGTGATGAAATTGAAGGATGTCAGTTGTAGGCACATCACCAGAGATCCACTTCGCCCGGCTAGGCATTTTGGAAGTGCAACCTGAATGCTTGGTTTATCAATTAACAGGTTCTAGGTAAGCAGTCATGTGCCCAAGGGCTGTTCAGAACCACCTGTGACATCTGGGAGCAGAATGTTAGGTTCCTACTAATTTCTTGCACTTTCCCCTTTCGTCAGGATGCTGAAAGTACCATCTCTTCAGGGCGCCTGGGTGGCTCAGTGGGTTAAAGCCTCTGCCTGTGGCTCGGGTCATGATCTGAGGGTCCTGGGATCGAGCCCTGCATCAGGCTCTCTCCTCTGCAGGGAGCCTGCTTCCTCCTCTCTCTCTCTGCCTGCCTCTCTGCCTACTTGTGATCTCTGTCTGTTAAATAAATAAATAAAAATAAAATCTTAAAAAAAAATACCATCTCTTCCAATCATTCCAAGAATCCGTATTACTCATAAACGATAGAAATTGCATGAGAACCTTTACAATGACTTTAGATTTCCCTCCCCTATAAACTCTGAAATTTGGAATAGGGGCCACCCTGGGAGGGTTGGGAGACTGTAGAGACAGGACTCGTGAGAGGGAAAACATCTCTAGCAGAACCTCGCCTAATTAGCCCTCAAGGGTTGCTACCTCTTGGAGTCAGTAGCCTTGATCCTCTCTTGGGACCATATTTTGGGTGGGTGGGTGGGGGCAGGGAATAGAATGTGGCCACAAACAAAACCTAGTAAATGGCATGATAAAGGAAACATAGATTTACAGCAAAATATCTGAGTGTCCCTCCACCCCCTTTGGAGGATCTGGTGCACTCATCAACCAGGCCAGTGATGGAATTTTAGGACCCAGGAGGCAGAAGCGAAGGCGGAGAGTCCTGATCTCCAGAGGGCCAGGGATGTCATTATTAGAGACCACATGGGGATCTGGATGGCAATAAATAGTCCTACGCCCAAGGGACTCAGGAATACCTGAATTATGCTTTCTCAAATATACTCCAACTTCTCCATCATCACTCTATCCCTTCCCCTGCTCTGCTGGCCTGGCTTCCTAACAGGGAGGTGTAGGGTCAGGAAACGACTCCAGCTAAGGCCTGGCCTCTCATTTCCTTGAGCTCCATATCTCCAGTGACATTCTCCTCACTCAGCACCCTTTCCAATGGCCATCCTAGACTTGGTTGCTCTTAAGACTTTCTGTGACATTTGCAACCTTTCTTTTCCTTTCTTGAAATGCAGGCCTCTTTACTTCTTCCCTCTCTCTGAGGATATGTTCTTACCTCCTACTTAACTGGGAAAACAGAAGCCAGAACAGACACCTGATATACAACCAAACAGCCTCCATACCTGTTCTTTCCTTTTCCCCTGTAAAGTGGAGATGCCCATCCTTCCATCAGAGGTCATTTCCCACAGCTAAGTTTGGAATCATACCCACTATGGCTTTATCAGGAAACCAGGGTGGCTCTCCCGTGCCAATATCCTCTATGCTACCCCCGCCCCCCATCTACTGCAACCAACCTACCCCTTACCCTGAGGTACCACTCCAGCTACTGCCCTCTGTCTTTGCTCTCTTTAGCAGCCAGATACAATTTTTGTTAGTCTTTAAAATTACACTAGTGTTTTCTATAAATATATAAAATTACAGTTATTAGATATAAAAACACACTCATATTACATGAGTATAAAATGCCAAATAAATACTTTCTCTTCCTAGACATCCCCTAAATACAAATCCCAGAGATAATCACTGGGAAATTGTGTATGTATGTACCAATGTACATAGGTTCATAAGAATTTCTTACACAGGGCACGCTTGGGTGGCTCAGTTGGTTGAGCATCCAATCCTTGGTTTTGGTTCAGGTCATGATCTCATGGGTCCTGGGATCAAGCCCATGTTGGGTTCTGTGACCAGTGGAGTCAGCTTGAAGATTGTCTCCCTCTGCCCCCCATCAACTCCCATGTATGCACATGTGTGCACACACATACTCTCTCTCTCTAGAATAAATAAATAGATAAATAAATACAAGAATTTCTTACACGAATGGAATTATATCACATGCTGTTCTGCAACACGCTTTTTTTCTTTACATATTTTAGATCTCTTTTCACATCAGTACATATAAATACACCTCATTATTGTTAATATCTGCAGTAAATTTTATTTTTTTTTAATATTCATGATGCTATCTTCAGTGACTAGAACAGCCCATAGTAGGCACTGTATGAGTATTGGTGAATAAGTGAATAAGTTCCACTGCTTATAAGCACATCATATTTGAGAACAGTCCTCTATTGATAACCTGCAGAGAAGAAAAACAGGTGCTCCTTCTTTACTCAGCTGATAGCTTGCCAATTGCCAGACTAGTGAGTGCAGCCCCTGCTAAGTCACCGACTGACCACAGACACATGAGCTAGTTTAACCAAGACTGGTGGAGCCGGAGCCGTACCAGAAAGACTACCCAGAAGAATCCTTATTTATAAAGAGTTGTTTCAGGGAACTAAATTTTAGGATTGCTTTTCCACAAAGGCCCATCAAAATATCCTTGCCATTTGCTAGCAGTTTGTTAAGCAAAAGCACAGAAAGGATTGCAGTTCTCAACTTGGCAGTTATCAAGTGTGAAGCCCAGGCATCTCGTGGGGCTCATTAAATATGGGACACATTCAGCTTACAAGTAACTGATTGGGGCTTTTGACCCATGAAATAATTTTCTTTTCATTGTTTTGTTGAGGTGGTGGTTGGGGTGGCCTTTGTGGGAGACGACTCAGGCAAAACTGACAGACCTTGAAGAGGAACTCACCCAACACATTCTTCCCAGTCACAGGGAGGTAAACCTGCCCTCGGGATGTGGGTGGGGATGGAAAGGAAGTGTGATGGAACGTCTGTGCTCCAAGTGCTGCTCCAGAACCTCTGATACCAAGAAGCTTCTCTCTGTACTGAGCATGACAAGAGCTCCTCAGGCGAGTGTGGATTTCCCCGTGGTTGTGACAAAGCAGGCCAAGTGTAGGAGTAGGAAATGAAGGGTTTTTAAGACGTTCTGTTCGGTGCCCCTGGCAGAACTATTGTCCAGGGAAAGGGCAATGAGGGAGAGAAGAAGAAGCCTCAAAATAACTATTATATTTTGTCTTTTCTCAATTTCTCTGAGAAAGAGAAATGTAAGAAATTTGTTGAGGTAACAACGTTTTGAAGGGAAGTAGCAGTGGATAGAGACAATTTTTAGAATGTGGGGTTCTCAGAGCAGCAGAAGGGCAAGTCCTAATGCACAATGACTTGCGAGAATGCTTGCATCCTATTTGCTATTTTTGTCCCATTGGCCAAATCGAATCAAAGGCAGCCCAAACCCTCAAGGGATGAAAAAGACCCTTCCTCTAATGGGAGGGATTATTAAGGAGGTAAATACAGGCACAGAAAGCATCCATGGCCATTGCTGTTGTTGTTGTTTGCCATCTGCAGTAAGAAGGTGGCCTCCAACTCAGGCCTCAGCCTTACTCTGAAGAGTTTCCTGATCCGAGATGGTGAACCCACTCAATATACTCATTCCACTCCCACGACGAGCCTTCAGAGGCCTAAGTCACTCCTGCCTCATATCTACTTCCACAAATCTGCTCTGGTGTCCGTAGCACTAGACAGCTGTTCTGTATGACTTGGGGTAAGAGTCTGTCACTCACAGTTATCAACATTCTGAATCAGGAATTTGATATTTAAAGTTTTGGTAACTCATCATTACTATGTGCATTTTTAAGAGCTTGGAGGAATTAGAGCAGTGAGTAATTTTCATTTCTATTACCTCTTCACTTAGAGTACTGGCATTCCTGTAATATTTCATATCCTACTTGTAGATAAATATCCTCCTCTCTTCTACCTGGCATGATGTTCTCTGCACATTTCTCCTTTATGTCTTCCAGATTCCAAGGTGCACTTAAAAAAGTCAAGTGTACCTCTAGACATATGAAAACACTAACACATATTTTAATATTTGTTAACATTTACATTGCAGAAAGCCTAGAATTGCATTATATAATACAGCAGCCATTAGCCATATGTGGCTATTGAATACTCGAAATGTGGCTAGTTCAAATTTAGATATGTTAAAAATAAAAAAAAAATACACTGAATTTTGAAGATAGGAAGAAAAGAATGTTAAATAACACACTAATAATTTTTATATTGATTACATGTCAAAATGAAAATATTTTTCAAATCTTGGGTTAAAAAATATATTATTAAAATTAATTTCACTTGTTTATTTTCACTTTTCTTAATGCAACTGCTGAAAAATTATACAAAGTGGCTCACTTTGGTTCTCAGAATTTGTTTTAGAATTCAACCTAGGAAAAATAAGGGGGAAGTGCTTATATTAATATCAGACAAATTAGATTTGAGAACAAAACATTATCAAAGATAAAGATTACTACAGAATAATAGGGGGTCAATTCATCAAGAAACCATACAAATTCTAAACATTGATGCCCCTAATAATAGAGCTTCAGAGTCCATGAAGTAAAAACCAAAAGCTGCATGGAGAAATAGATGAATCCACAATTATAGTTGGGAATTTTAGTATCTCTCCATCAATAATTGATAGAACAAGTAGATAGAAAATTAAGAAGGCCAGAGAAGACTGAAACAATACTAGCAGCCAACTTGACCTAACTGACATATATAGGAAATGGCCTCTCAATAGCAACAAAACACACACGTATTTTTCAAGTGTACATGGAACATTCAGCAAGATACCACATTCTGAGCTACAAAACATGTATACATTTTGAAAGCATTCAGATCACATGAAGCAGGTTCACACTGGAATTAAGTTAGACATTCACAACAAAAGTATACTTGGAAAAGGCCTTCCAATACTTGGAAATTAAATAACACACTTCTAAATAACCCAAGGATCAAAGAAGAGCTTGAAAAGGAAATTAGGAAGTATTTTGTACTAAATCAAATTGTAGCACAACGTATTGAAATTTGTGGAATGCCAGTACTGGGGTCCTCATAGAGAAATGTGTAGTACTAACTGCTTATATTAGAAAAGAAGAGGGGGTGGGGCGCCTGAGTGGATCAGTGGGTTAAACCGCTGCCTTCGGCTCAGGTCATGATCTCAGGGTCCTGGGATCGAGTCCCACATCGGGCTCTCTGCTCAGCAGGGAGCCTGCTTCCCTCTCTCTCTCTCTCTCTCTGGCTGCCTCTCTGTCTACTTGTGATTTCTCTCTGTCAAATTAATAAATAAAATCTTAAAAAAAAAAAAAGAAAAAAGAAAAGAAGAGGGGCACCTGGGTGGCTCAGTCAGTTAAGTGCCACTCTCAATTTTGGCTTAGGTCACGATCTCAGGGTCATGAAATCAAGATCCATGTTGGGCTCTGTGCTGAGTGTGGACTCTGCTTAAGATTCTCTCTCCCCCTCTGTCCCCGCATCTCTGTTTCTCTCCAGAAGAAGAAGAAGAAGAAAGATCTACATCAATGATTTCAGTTTCCACCTTAAGAAACTAGAATCAGAAGACCCAATTATGGGGTCTCTGGCTGCCTCAGTTTAGAGACCATGCAACTCTTGATCTTGGCATTGTAAGTTCAAGCCTCATGTTGGGCACAGAGATTGCTTAAAGATAAAATCTTAAAAAAAATAAAAAGAAATTAGAAGACACAATTAAACCCAAAATAAGCAGAAGAAATAAAGATCAAAGAAGAAACCAATGAAAAGGTAAAGAGAAGAATAAAGCAATGAAACAAAAAGCTGGTTTTTTGAGATCAGTGAAACTGATAAACCTACAGCCGGACGGGTCAGAAAGAAAAAAGAGAGAGAGAAGCTATGAATTATCTATATCAAGAATGAGCATCACTACAGATCCTGCAGTTAATAAAAGGATAAGAAAATCACTATTATGAAAATTAGTAAAGTCAATACTCTGTATGTTGTGTGAGTGTGGACAGAAAGGCACTCTCCCGCACAGTGAAGTACACTGACCTGCAACTCCTTTGCTGAGCATATATCCAAGAGAAAGTCTCAACTGGTATCAGAGACGTGTACAAAAATATTCACTACAGAGTTGTATGGGGTAAAGGGGAGTTGGAGGCAACCATGTGTTCACCAAAAAGGAAATGAAAGGCAAATGTAGGAGATACATGGTATGGAATATTCTGCAGCACTCAGAAGCGAAGAACCTGAAGAACTTATTCATATCCCAAACCTGCATGCATAGTTAAAGACATCTATTTAAATTAAAATGAAATGAAATGAAATGAAAGTGAGTTCCTAGAAGGTGGAGAGTGGGAAATGGGAAATGGCAACCAAGAGATAAGAAAAGACAGAGGGATGTTTACAATGAGCACAGACTGTTTTAAGATCACAATGTCTTATGAACTAAGGAATGTACCTGGTGTCCAGAAAGAGAAAAACAATTTCATGAACACTACTATATAACTCATTGCCCTTCACAACCATTGGGATATCATAAAATGAAAAAGAAAACAACTCACTTTAGGGAGTGGACTTGTGCAGGGCACTTACGTTATATGACATAGCTATCTAAATGAAAATTAAGGCAAAAAAAAAAAAAGGAGAATTAGAAAAAACTAATTTTTTTTTTAAAGATTTTATTTATTTATTTGACAGACAGAGATCACAAGTAGGCAGAGAAGCAGGCAGAGAGAGAGAGGAGGAAGCAGGCTCCCCGCTGAGCAGAGAGCCTGACGTGGGGCTCGATCCCAGGACCCTGAGATCATGACCTGAGCTGAAGGCAGCGGCTTAACCCACTGAGCCACCCAGGCGCCCGAAAAAACTAATTTTTATAGGTAATTTTATTATCCCAAAAAGTAAAAAAATCTAAGTGAGTGGTATAAAATATCCATAGTTCCACAATCCCTATGTGTATTAGCAAGTTTTACCAAAGTTATATATTACAATAAACAATGATGTTTCAACAGAGTTGATAAACTAAGGTTTTCTTTCTAGAGCCATAGATGAAAGCAAATCTTTTCTCCATCTTCTTGGGGAAAGAGGCATAGTATGATTTAAATAACTTTCTCTCTCTTGCTCCAGGTTTACAATCTCCATAGATAGTTTAGGTAAGTCCAGGACCACCTTGAGTGCTGAGGACTTGAGATAGAAATAAATAAATATTCAGACACTGTAAATATATAATATATTATATATATAAAAAATATATAAAAATATAAATAAATATATTTAAATAAATTTAAATATAAATAAATTTATAATAAATATAAATAAATTTATATATAAATATAAAAATATATAAATAAATATAATATATATATATATATATATATATATATATATATTTACAGTGTCTGGTTATTTATTTACTGGTTAGCCAGTAATAGCCAGTACATAAATATAAATATAGCTTATACACATACACACACGCACATATAGCCTGTAATAGCCAGCATACAAATATATATTTATATACTATAAATAGCCATATATATAGGGGTGTTTTTGTTTTTGTTTTTGCCTTTCAGGACTATCTCACCATCTTTAGAAGCTTCCTGAAAAGGAAAATCAAAAGAGTGATTTCTCAAAATTTCTCCATCTTGTAAAAGGTTGTGCTTCCTCAGCAAGTCTTGTGATAGGAGGAAGACTGAAGATGAAAAATGATCTCAGAATGAATTTATGGGCAGGGAATTCCAGAAAAGTACTTTGGATCCTGGTAAAATATTTCCCTAAGAGCTGAAGTCGTATCTGTTCTTAGGTAATAATCAGAATCAGCTCAAGCAGAGAGGGTGAGAGAACCCTTCGAAAATAGCTGAAACAACCACCGGCATGTCATTTGACCAACCAGAAATGGAACAAAAGCACATCGGAGAAACGGAGAATCAGAAAAAACACTAAGGGCCAGGATATCTGGTCAGTAGACTTTCCCGTCCACTGACCCAGGCTGACCTGTGATAAGATCTGTGCAATAAACTTTGGGGCCAATACAGACTCATCATAATGATGATGGAAAGAGCCAGTAAACATCTTATCAACTAACCCCAACAATAGAGATAGTCCTTTAAGACATATTATTACTATTCCTATTTTCTGAACCATCCTATTTTCCTGTAATTTATCTCAATGTGTCATAGGACATAAAATTCATTGAATGAGTATAAGGCACCCTCTCAGCCTCCAAGTTTTGTTCTCATGAGCAAAAGACACTCTGGGAGCCAGTCAACCATCCTACAGCCAGGGTCACACTGGATCGTGAGAGTTTCTGATCCTTCTCCACAGACAGACTTCCATTTGATGTTTCTGGCTTTAGGCACAGAGATCTAATCAAAACACATTTTCTTAGCATCTTGAGTATCTCAGAGAAAACACATTTTTTAATACTGATGATATTATAATAAAAGGGGTAAGAACTATTGCTGGCTTCTACTTTATTTTTCCTGCCCTACTGATCCACCACTCCTTCCCCCAAACAATACCACCTCTACCAACACTAGGGCTGCCTGGTATTTACTGAGCACGGTGCTCTTTGCACATTACATGCATGATTTCGTGAAAGCCTTCAGGGACTCCATGAGGAAGGCAAGGCCCTGGGTTATTCCATTGTAAATACTAGGAAACTGAGAAACAGGAAACGTAAATGCTTTGTCCCAAACCACACAGCAACTTTTAAGTGGCAGAGCCAGAGTGTGAACGTAGGATTGCTAATTAATTCCAGATTCTGAGCTCCTTGGCACTACAGGACATATCTTCTCGCTTCGATTTTCCCCTGTGTAAAACGAAAACAATGACAGTGACTCAGCTCTCGGAATCATTGTGAGTAAAATGACCTAAATAACCTGCTTAGGAACATCTTCCATATGCTGCCATAGCAGCTGCTTGAGAAGAGGGAGGTCGACCCCACAGGCCAGCTCTCTCATGAAAGGCTCTGGAATGCAACAGAAGCTGAGGATGCTATTCCTTAGATATCTAGACTTAAATGGCGATCGACCAGCTCAGGCTCAAGCACGTGGGGTGGGGGGCGCGGTGCACGGGGTGTGGATCTTTTCATCAAGGTGCCTGTGATGACCACTGTGAAAATGTAGAGGATGTTGTAGCCAATCGGACCAGAGCACACGCATCCTCCCTTGTACCGGTACTCCCTCATGGTAGTGAGTGATCGTGACCTACTATTATCTTTACAGTGACCTTGTTGAATTCTGGGTGGTGCGGCAACCTGGATGATTAGAGAGACAGAGGAAGAGAGTTGTTTGTTTTTTGACTTATTAAAGAATAGCACAGAAGTAAGGGGATTTATTGGAAGACTTTTATCCTTCCTAATCCATGTTATTGCCCATCGGAGAACTTGGAATCGTTCACAGAGCAGGGAGGTGCGTCATATTACCATGAGGTTGTGAATTAAGTGGGTATATGTATGCATGGATGGGGATCTGGGAAAAGGGGATGGACTCCTCACCTTGTACAAAGCAAATTTTTTGAAAAAATTTAAGTCTTCAACAAAATGTGTGCATGTTTACTATCGTGTGTACGTTTTAAGCATTTAACAAATGCTAACTCATTTAATCCCCCCAAACAACCCTTGAGGCAAGAATTATCATTATCCCCATTTTACAAACAGTGAAAACAGAGGTGGACTAGGCAGGAGGAGAGACGGTGCCCTTTCGCCCCGTGCTCTTGGCAAATATGCTGTCTCAGCTGAGAGAACAGCTTGTTGGGGACAGAGAGATCATCAGGCTTAGGGTCAGCATCTGAGGAGTCCTTTTTTTCTGAAACTGGAGTTACTCAAGAAACATCTGTGACAAGGAGATATTGTTCTGTGAGTCCCGGTAAGGATTGTCCATCCAGAATCCCCACATCCATCCCTTCCTCCCCATCACCGCCACCAATACTCTCTGGTTTGGAATCTTTTATAGAAAAGAATCTTAGGGGAAATTTTTTTCTTAATTGCTTGAGAGGTGAAATCAGAACTACTTCATATGAAAAGACATTGTATAAAATTTCATAAACCATTGTTAGAGCCCTTAATAGTATATTTTAGTGCATTGGTAAATACAGATACTTTTTTTTTTTTAAGATTTTATTTATTTATTTGACAGAGATCACAAGTAGGCAGAGAGGCATGCAGAGAGATGGGGGGAAGCAGGCTCCCTGCCGAGCAGAGAGCCCGATGCGGGGCTCAATCCCAGGACCCTGGGATCATGACCTGAGCCGAAGGCAGAGGCTTTAACCCACTGAGCCACCCAGGCGCCCCAACACAGATACTTTTAAAGAAAGAGGTTTTAGGGAAGATGTCGTATTGGAATTGAGAAAGCTTTCATAATTGTATATTTTATGTAAATAAGATATTGAAACCATTTAGCAATCCTGGGGTTTTTGGAAAACTTTTTCGTGGTTTTGCTCATTGAAAATGCATGCTCAGCCTTCTGCCCTCACGCTCTGGGTTCCTACTTCTGTAACTTTACTTCTGCAATCCTTTCTCCCTACCATTTCCCTGATCCTTTTCCCCATCAACTCATTTAATTCTCACCTTCCCTGTTCTTTTTGGTGTTCTTGGACCCAATTTCAACATGCATGTGGAGCAGCAGGGGGTGGGGTGAGGGCCCATTCTCCATACCTCCAGCGGGCAATCCTCCAGACAGCAGCCGGTGCCTGGCCACAGATAGTGTCAGAAGCCACAAGCGAAGGGTTCCGTCCTACCAGACTGCATCTGCCCCCAGCTTTATAGACACCAGTCTCAAGCCCAGGGGCTCACCTGTTCTTCTGACCGACTGGTATAAATCAGTCCACAAAACCCCCTCCTCAGGTTAATTAATTTGCTAGAGAAGCTCACAGAACTGAGAGAAATATTTCACTTCCTTTATCACCAGTTAATTATAAAAAGAAATAACTCAGGAACAGCCAGATGGACAAGGCCTGTGGGAAGGGGAGAAGCTTCCATGCTCTCTCCAGGAATGCCACTCTTCACGTCTCTATATGTTTGCCAACCCAGAAGCTCTCTGAACTCTGTCATGTTGGGTTTTTATGGCAGATCCATTGTGTAGGCACGATTGATTAAATCATTGGTCATTGAGATTGATTCCATCTCTAGCCCCTCTCCCTTCCCCGGAGGTCAGGAGGGTGGGCCTGAGAAAGTTCCAACCCTCTCATCACAAGACTGGTTCCCCTGGCAACTATCCCTAGGTACTTTACAAAAGTCATTACTTAACAAACAACACCTTTGATATTCTCACTTAGGGTAACTCCCAGGGTTTGCTGAGTTGTGAGTCAGGGACAGTGGTCATCCGAATGACCAAAATACATGTTTTTCTTATAAATCACAATATCACATCTGTAAACTCCTTGACTGCTTTCGGCACACAACAATCTTTGGTTTCTCTGAACTACGTATCGCTTGTTAGTAAAAACAGGATTGTTTATCTATGTAGGTAGCACTGTGTTAAGCACTTACGATATTCCATTTAATCCTCAGAACAACCTTATTAAGTATGATTATTATCCTCCTTTGTAGATGAGATTGTAGATTTACTCTGTAGATTAACAGAATAAATAAAGTATAAATAAAAAGAGTTAAGTAAATAAGTCACCCAAGGTCACTCCATGAATGGAGTACCATTGAGGTCTATTTGCCTCCATATCTGCACTCTTAACCAGATTCTGTTCTTTGTTCCACTGATTTGGCAATTATATTATGATGTATGTGTGTGTTTATGATACATCTATGGACATCTATGTCCATATATCTATCTATGGATAGATAAATGGACAGATTTTTATTAAAATTTTTGCATTTTGAAAGCAAAGAGCACATTTCATACCTCCCCATGCCACAGGCTCTTTACCTGTTTCTCTGAAAAGAGTAGTTCCCCAATACGCAGTTGTGTGAAGGTAATATTACTACCTATACAGGAAGTCTAGAGCAGAAATATGGCATTTTCTGAGCTTCATACAAAATAAATTTCTATTAACACAATGGACACAGCTTGTTGCAATAAACTTCATGGAACATATTAAGGCCCATGCTTGCATCTTGTTGGGATCCTAAAGCATAACACATGAATAGTTTAGTCAAAATACCAGGCAGAGTCTGACAAATGTCAAAAGAGAGCAGACAAAACATAATACAGGAAGAGAGAAAGAATTTCAAGAGTTAAATAGGTCAGGAAAATGCCTCCTGGTATCAGGAATTGGAATTGGATAGGTAGCTGCATTGGTGGAAGGCATTTTATATTAGGGGAGATTTAGTATTATTAGTAAGAGGGGGAAGGAATGAAATGTATGGAAATATTCATGGTGAATTAAAAGATGGACTTGACTAGAGAGCCATATGGGGCAGAAGTGAGGTAAGTTGAGATCAGAGTACAGCAGGTTTTGAACAACACACTGAGTAAAAGACATAATTCCCTAAACAATGGAGGAATTTCTTAGGGAATGAAAAGAAAAGAATTTATTCAAAAGATAATGGAATAATTCACAAGACTTACTGGCCAGTGGTGTATGGCTTTCCTTCATTGACTTAGTCAGCATGGAATAAGAAACAATAGACTTGAAAGATTAATAGAATAAATACATCACAACACACACACACACACACGTGCAAAAAGAAGAAAGAGAATTTGACTACCTATTAAACCTGGTCAAAAATCTCCAGATTCAATTCTCAGCCATAAACATGAAGAGATTCACAATCTCACATTGACTCTTTTGCCTACATTTCAAACTTCTCTTGATAATTTTCATCTTTTGCTGTAAAAGAAATTTTCAAAAGAAAGATGCCTCCATACCCTTTTTAGAAAAAGCTGCCTCAATGTCACCAGGGTATTAAGGCATTTCAAAAAGTCTAAAAAAGGACAGTTGCACTTTAATTTCTTCAGGCCCATAGAAATCAATTGGCTCATCTTCCCTCATATTTAATATCTTGTATTTTAATGTTATAAGTGCTGGTATGGGAATCTCTTGAATAAATATTTTTAAATTCAGGTTAAAAATTAACTCACAAAAAATCACATAAAGAAAGGGAGGGATTTATAAGTTCAAAAGGACTTAAGAGATGTGTCCACCAATTGCCATGTACAGACACTATTTGGATTCTAATATGAACACATAAACTGTTACAAAAATTTTTATGAGACCATCAGAAAAATTTGAACACTAGATAGATATTTGATCTCATAGAAATTTTATTTAACTTTAGGTATGATAATGGTTTGTGGTTATGTTTTTAAAGACAAATGCTTATCTTTTAGAGATACTTATTAAAATACTTAGAATGGAACTACAGTGTCTAAGATTTCCTTTTAAATAACTTAGAATGGGGGCACCTGGGTGGCTCAGTGGATTAAGCCTCTGCCTTCAGCTCAGGTCATGATCTCAGGTTGTGGGACTGAGCCCTGCATTGGGCTCTCTGCTCAGCGGAAAGCCTGCTTCCCCCACCTCTCTGCCTCTCTCTCTGCCTACTTGTGATCTCTGTCAAATAAATAAGTTAAAAAGAAACAAACAAATAAATAAATGAATAAACTTAGAATGGGCGAAGTGGGTGTAGGTATGGATAAAAGAAGATTGACCATGATTTGATACTTTTGTGGGGGACAGAGGAAGGTGGAGAGAGAGAATCACAAGCAGGCTCCACACTCAGCAAGGAGCCTGAGGAGGGGCTCTATCTCATGACCCCGAGATCATGACCTGAGGTGAAGTCAAGAATCAGTCACTCAACCAACTGAGCCACCCAGGCTGACAAGCTGATAATTTTTTAAGTCAAATGATGAGTACACAGAGCTTTGTATGTTTTAAGCGGGGGGGGGGGGGGGGGGGGGGTAGTTTGTTACTGCCTAACTTTTAAAAAATCACCTTTAATGTGTAGATAATCATTTGTATAAAACTTAATGAAATATTCCAGTCACCATATTTCCTCATGGAGTCCTATGGGTATGAATATTTTTAATGTTGATTAATTTAACTTAATTAATAAATTAACTTTTTTATGGGAGGTATAACTTGTTTTATTAATGTTAATTCTTATTAACAATGAAATTTTTTTATCCATGGTATAATATATTGTTTATTAATTTCCACTTTATTAATGGAAAGATTGAATTCCAAAATAGTTTCTAAAGGTTTTAATAATTTTAAGCATATGCTGTTACCATGAACAAAGAAAACAGTTTTTTGGTATACATTCCTAGGGCTCTCCTCCTATAAACAGATAAGAATAAATTGCAAGTAACTTCACCTTTACAAATATAAGTTCACAAATTTTTAAAGTTCCTTTATTTAAAAAAATTTTTTATCCCAGATATCTTTGTTTCTAATTGCTGATAATATTTTTAGCATCTATAAAGCCAAAGTGAACTTATAGTTATCACTAATCATTAGAAAATTCACTAAAGTCTAAATTCATGAGTTAGGTGTGTAAAAGTCTTATGTAAACTATCAGACATTTTGTAAATAAGGTTTTATTTTTTGCAGTTTTGTTAGTAATTTTCACAAATTCATCAACATTAAAAAAAGTCTGACATACCGCAGTCTGATCACAATTTTAGAATTCCCAGTAAGGAATACATTTGCAATGAATTGGTCTAACTACTTTCTCTTCACGGATTGAACACTTCTCTCTTGTTTGCCTTGGGCCCTAAGCACCTAACAGCCTTACTCCCCAGGCAAACACCTGCAGAACCCCGAGGAGACTCAGAGCTGGGGAGTGGCTCCGTGGGAGCGGCCTCATGGTTCCTGCTGACCCTGCACCAGCAGAAGCTCAAAGGTCTCAGATTTCACCTGGAAATTTCTGGGAGAGTTGACTCGAAGCCACACGTGCCAGACTGGAGTTGAGCTGTGCCATGGTCAGCAAAGCCCAAGGGAAAAGTCCAAACCAAGACTGAGCTCTAGATTAGGGAGAAGCTGAGCAGAAGAGGCTGGAATTAGGGCTCCAGGAACCAAACCTCTCTTCCAGCGCCAGTGGTTGGATGCCAGGTGCAAGCAGATTTGTGCAACTCGACATGAGAGTATTTAAAAGGGTGACCCTAACTTTTCTTTTCATGGTATGAATGGGAAATTGCTATCTAGAAATGTAAATAATTGACTTCTGTGTAACAAACAGTGGACGGTAAAAGAGCACTTTGGTTCAGAGTGGGCAACCTCAGCCACCTTCAAAGCAGAACTTGAGCAGTCTAAAGCTGAGTGCTGAGCCCAGTGGAGTCTGAAAACGAGTGTGCGAGAAAGCTGTTCCTGAGAAGCATTACCTATTAGGAAAAGTTGGCACTTTGGTGAGGAGAGTGGTCTGGCAACAGCGGAATGAAATTTTTTTAAAAAACAGACAAAACAAAAAATGTTAGAGAAAGTTAAATCTTTGATACAAGTTCAAAAGCCTAGTGGGGAGAGAGAAGTCAGAAAAGGATCAGAGATACAGATGGGCCTGAAGAAAATTCCTCAGACAATATTTGAGTGGGACATTCATTTTTGTTATTCCTGAGTTTCCTAAGACACCTAATGAATCATACTCTGGTGCCCTTCTTGTCTGTTAGAAAAAAGAACCATGGTGTCTGAAGTATTGAGAAAGCAAGTCCCAGACATTGAAGGGGTTGGGAGTGGTGAATTAAGAAAAGAGCAAAGTTCCATGAGACTGGATACCCCCAGTCCTGTGTCACGTCTCTGGCTAAAACAGCAAATGTCAAGTGTTTACATGCACAATCCTTATGTTTCATGGGAAGTAAGATTTGAAGATAGGCTCATCTGTATTCAAAGAAGACAATGAGTTGTTGTTGTTTTAAAGATTTTATTTATTTATTTGACAGACAGAGATCACAAGTAGGCAGAGAGGCAGGCAGAGAGAGAGTGGGGGAAGCACCAGAGGGTGATTCATTAGCAAAAGAATCCAAGACAATCCTAAACATTAGTTAGAAAAAAGCAAGCAGGGCCGCCTGGGTGGCTCAGTGGGTTAAAGCCTCTGTCTTTGTCTCAGGTCATGGTCCCAGGGTCCCAGGGTCCCAGAGTCCCAGGGTCCCAGAGTCCCAGGGTCCCAGGGTTGAAGGGTCCTGGGATTGAGCCCCACATGGGGCTCTCTGCTCAGCAGGGAGCCTGCTTCCTCCTCTCTCTCTGCCTGCCTCTCTGCCTACTTGTGATCCCTGTCAAATAAATAAATAAAATCTTTAAAAAAGAAAAAAAGCAAGCAAATAAAAATATGCACCAGAAGACTATTTTAAATTATTCCTTCTATCTGTTAAGCACCTACTATGTACTAAGCATCTTCCATAAATGCTTTCATTTAATCTTACAACAATCCTGGGTTTGTTTTTTAAGTAGGCCCCATGCCCAATGTCCCCAATGTGAGGCTTGAACCTACCACCCCCAGAGCAACACCTGAGCTGAGATTATGAGTCAGATGATTAACTGACTGAGCCATCCAGGTACCTCAATCCTGGGATTTTTTAAATCCTTTTCTCAAAAAGGGTTAAGGAACAAAAAATTTACAAACAATAAGTGGCTGAGTCAGAATCTGAACTGGATCCATGCTTTCCACTACAACCTAGTACTTCTAAAATAATATAAATTATGGTAAAAAAAAATAGGTAACTGTTTAGAGACAAGGTAGAGATAAGGAACATAAGAAAATGCAGTTAAGATCCAGAACACAGAAACACTTTCTCCCTTCTCCAAACCACAAAAGGACTTAATCAAGAGCTATTGAGTGAACCAAGGTTGACACTGATACAATCTACGGATCCTGTTCAAAGTCTTACACTCAGTGTGGGAATGTGTTCTCTTCTGTGCAGCTTTATCACGTGTGTAGGTTTGTGTATCCACCATCACAGTCAAGAGACAGAACGGTTCCATGACCACAAAGGTCCATCATGTTGCCTTTTTATGACCACATCCACTTGCCTCCTGGCCATCTCCCCAGCCCTAACCCTGGGCAACCATGAACCTCGTTTTCTTCTCTAAAATTTTGTCATTTCAAATGTGTACAGAAATAGAGGGATGTAGTACATAATCTTTTGGGATTAGGTTCAAGTTATTTTATGGGTCAATCATCTGTTCCTTTTAACTGCTGAGTAGTATTCCACAGTATGGATGTACCACAGTGTGTTTAAGCATTCACCTACTAAAGGACATCTGGACTGTTTCATAGGAATAAAGATAATAAGAACATTCATATACAGGTTTTGGAGTGAACATAAGTCTTCTTTTCTCTGGGATAAATAAAAGAAATGCAATTGGTGGGTCATGTGGTAGTTGTATGTTTATGTTTTTAAGAGACTGTTGGACTGTTTCAAGAGTGGCTGAACCATTTTACATTACTAGCAAGATGTGCAAATCACCCAGTTTCTCTACATCCTTGCCAGCGTTTGATCTTGTACTGAAAGACCCCCTCTCCCCTTGCTAAAGGCTTGTTTAAGTAACCTGATGTCCCCACAGCACCCCCTATCCCCTTGCTGAAGGCTTGATTGTTCCCATAGCCGGATGGCAACACATACCAGGATGTCTATTGTCTGTGATCACCTGGTCTGTCAAAAGAAAAGACAAATGAGGAATAGAGTGTACATGGGACTTTCCAGAGTGCTGAGCCAAGGCCCACCAGAACAAACCGTTGTGTCCTTGCCTTAAACCCAGTGCCTGACAATGCTTGATTTAAGTTAACCAATCAGATCCCTGTAACCAAGCATCTGCTTCTGTAAGCTCGCTTCCCGCCATCCCAACCTTGCCCTATATAATCTGCTCCCCAATTTAGCCCGGGACGCTCAGCCCACAAAGGCTGATGCGTCCGCAGGCGCCTGTGTAACCAATAAACCTCTTGCAACTTGCATCCAGTGGAGGCTTGGTGTCTGCTTCTTGGGTGCGGATGGAGGGTCTTTCATCACCATTTTTAATTTTAGCCATTCTGATAGGTGTGTAGTGGTGTCTTGGGGTCTTCATTTGCATGTCTTTGATGGTTAATAATGTGAGACATCTTTTCATGTGCTTATTTGCCACTTATATATTCTCTTCAATGAGATGTCCATTCATGATTTTTGCCCATTTTCTAATCGGATTATTTGGTTTTTTTTTTTTTTACTGTTGAGTTTTGAGAGTTCTCTATCTTTTCTACATATTAGTCTTTAGTCAGATATATGGTTTGAGAATATTTTCTCCTAGACTGTAGCTTATCTTTTACTCCTTTCACATGGTATTTTGCAGATAGAAAGGTTTTCATTTTAATGGGGTCCAACTGATCAATTTTTCCATTTGTGAATTGTGTTTTTGGTCTCAAGTCTAAAAACTCTTTCCTCAGCCATATATCCTAAGATCGTCTACTATGTTTTTTTTTTCTAAAAGTGTGATAGTTTTGGGGTGCTTGGGTGGCTCAGTTGGCTAAACTTCTGCTTTCGGCTCAAGTCATGATCTCCAGGCCCTGGTATCAATCCCTGGGATTGAGCCCAGGGATCCAGCTTTGTGTCAGGCTCCCTGCTCAGCAGGGAGTCTGCTTCTCTCTTTCTCTTTCACCCCTCTGTCCTTCCCCACTGCTCATTCTTTCTCTCTCAAATAAATAAATAAATAAATAAAATCTTATAAAAAACAATTAAAAATAGTATGTGTTATAGTTTTATAATTTCCATTTAAGTTTTAGATTCCATAATATTTCTTCTGAGCTTTATTCTAAAAGTTTTTCTTTTCTTTTACGTTTTACATTTCAGTCCAAGATTCATTTTGAGTTAATTTTTATATGAGGTGTGATGTTTAGAGCAAAGTTTAGTTTTTGCCCCTAAGTATCCAGTTGCTGTACCATTATTTGTCCAAAAAAGCTAATTTTCTCCATTGATCTGCTTTTATATTTGTCAAAAATCAGTTGAAAATATATATGTGTAGATTTATTTTTAATTGTCTAGCATGGGCTACCAATTTAATGAGTATTTATGGAGCTCCTACTATGAGCCAAGAATTCTAGGTGCTGAAGATGCAACACGATCCCAAGCAGACAAAAAACTTCTGTACTCAAAGAGCTTATAGGCTAGTGGGAAAGATAAATCTAAACAAAAATATAAATTAACACGTACCGTAAAGTCAGAAAAAGAAATACTAAGAAAATAATGGAAAGTGGTAGACAGTCATGTGTGAGGTGGGATGGGAGGCCTATATGAAATACCATGGTCAAAGAAGACTTCTCTGAATAACTGCCATCTGAGCAAAGACTTAAATTAATACGGGAGCAAACCATACAAATATTTAGGGGAAAATTTTACCTGAAGAGAACACAACATGTCTTGCAAGTTTAAAAGACTATGTGTGTGGGGGCGCCTGGGTCGTTCAGTGGGTTAAAGCCTCTGCCTTCGGCTCAGGTCATGATCTCAGGGTCCTGGGATCAAGCCCTGCTTCGGGCTCTCTGCTCAGCAAGAAGCCTGCTTCCTCCTCTCTCTCTGCATGCCTCTCTGCCTACTTGTGATCTCTGTCAAATAAATAAATAAATAAAAATTTTTTAAAAAAGATTGTGTGTGTGTGTAAGAGTGTGGAGAATATAGCAGTGTGGGTTTCTGTGGCTTTATCTTCTCACAGATAACTATTACAAATTCTAGAAAAGATAGAAGGTGAGGGGGGAGCCTACCTGAAGGGACCAGAGAGTGGACCAAAGCAGAGTGTGCTTCTCATTTGTTATGGCTGCCAACCTGAGAGAAGAGTCTATTTGGTGTGGTGGGGGACAGCTAAAATTTAATGGAAGACTGGCAGTCTTTTTGTCCTGAAGAAACAGAAACAGAGTTTGGGACAACAACAGCCACTGCAGAATGAAGGGACATCTGGAAATTAAAGACGTGGTGGGCGAGAGGAGGGCTGGGTGGAGTGGCGACCCTACTGTTCAGGAACTCTGCCCAAATGTCCACTGCTTTCTGAATTGCTCATTAGCAAGACAGACGGAAAACAACCCTGCTGAGGAAAAAGAACAGAACTCAGATTTGAGCTGCTGTTTAATACAGAATTTTCTGTGTGGATCCAAGTAAGTTCATTGTTTGCTTAAACAAACAAACAAACAAACCTCTTCCTTTTAGGGGGATGTAAGAGAATCCATTCCCAATGTCCAGGATACAATCCAAAACTACTTGATATATAAAGAAACTACAAAACCTGAGTCAAATAAGCAAATAACAAATAATCAATAAATCCATATTATAGAAAAATTCCCATAATCCTAACGTAAGTTTTGTTTTTCCATTTTCTCATAAAATAGTTCAAAGGAAGAAGGAACCAAATCACATGGCTGGTGAGATGTAGAGGGCTAGAATAAGAGAAGAAGTCAAGCAACCAGTGATCTTTAGCCATGGAGAGAATGGTACTGTACAAGAGAAATATAATGACTTGGCGGCAGAGAATATCAGGATAGGCCCTAATGGCCTCTTCCTTTGATTTCAAGAGGTCTCAGTAAGTAACCTTTGTTCCCATCCAGGAATGTTCTAGGCAGGGCTCTGTTAGTCAAGGAGGCTGTCTCTGTCTTTATACTTGCAGTCGGGTTGTATACTGATGAGACGCACCTGGCCCAGATGAACAGGTTCAGCATTTTTCAAAAGCAGCCACGGACATTGGGGAGGGTATGTGCTATGATGAGTGCTGTGAAATGTGTAAGCCTGGCGAGTCACAGACCTGTACCTCTGGGGATAAAAACACATTATATGTTTATTAAAAAATTAAAAAATTAAAAAATAATAATAATTTTAAAAAGAAAAGAAAAGCAACGGAACACACCACCCTTCTTCAGTCAGGGACTTTCCACCTACAATGTGTAACAATCCCAAACTGGAGAGAGAAGAGATGCCTCAACTTAAAATCAAGTCGGGAAGGGACGCCTGGGTGGCTCAGTCAGTTAAGTGTCTGCCTTCAGCACAGGTCATGATCCCAGGGTCCTGGGATGGAGTCTTGGATTGGACTCCCTGCTCAGCCAGGAGCCTGCTTCTCCTTCTGCCTGCTGCTCCCCCTGCTTATGATCACTCACGTTCTCACTCTTGCTCTCTGACAAATAAATAAATAGAATATTTTAAAAAAATAATAAAAGCAGCCATGGTGGGGAGAACTGTTCCAATGTTATAAGGCTGTGCTCAGAAAGGAACATTTCTAGAATGTTCCTCATCCTCAGAAATTCTCATGAGATCCTACTCAGATGAAATGATCTCAACAGTACACTCACCGTGATGATTTTGAAGTCTGGAAACTTGACTTCTGCCTGGCTTGGAAAATGTAACTGACCTCTCTCCCCTATGTCTTGATCTTGATGCCTTCCTTCTGTATTTCTGTATCTTTTCTATAACCACGTGATTTGATTAAGCATTTGACCTTCCTATCAATCTAGACTTCCTCTTAACAATACTGTAAATGCTCTCACTGAGTAGATCAGTGGTAACAGTAGGGGTGATTCAGAGTTGTCACCTCTAGTAGGTCAAAATCTCTGTGAAAAAAAAAAGTTGAGACAATGAAGTGGTATAATACTGTGCACCCAGATTATTTTACCATCCATTGTTTGAGATTCCTAAGGTCTTGGAGGTGTCTAAAGGGAGGTAGAACTTACCAGTAGGGCATAAAAACTATACACTTAGCTCCTAAGAATCTGGTCTGGTGGAATAATCTGGAAAATACTAACAACAAAACCTAAATGCTGGCTATTGTTCGCGGGACTAGTGAAAATCAATGAGCCAATAGGGGGAGCCAAAACAGCACAGATGAAACTCCTGGATACTGAGACTTGGGGTTCCCACAAAACTGGTGGTGTAGTAACCTTGGATATCAGGTGTAGCTGTAAAGTGGCAAAGAGTGGCAGCCAATAAACTTTGAAAATACGAACTTCATTGTGAGGAAAATGGCAATTTCTCCAGTATCAGAATGCACTATTAAGAATATTCTAAGTAACTAGGAAAATCTGCCATTACTTCCCCGATCACTAGGGTAGGGAAAATCCACTCTCTTCTCAGTCTTTAATTTCTATTGAAATATATTTTCCATGCAAAAAAAAAGTGCAATATCTTATAGAGCTAGTTAACTTTTCATACACTGAGCCACACCCACGTATCACTACCCCAGTGAAGAAACACCAAAACATTATCAGAATCTTCATGGCCCTCCTCAAGTCCTCTTCCTCAGAGGTATTTCTATTCTGACTTCAAACACCATGGATTACTTTTGCCTGCTTTTGTACATTACATAAGTTCAATAAAGCAGCAGGTGCTATTCTCTGTCTGGCATCTTTCCGTAAACATTTTATGTTTTGAAATCCATCCATATCACCTTTCATTCCATTGTTGTATATTTCATCATGTGATGTCCCACAGTTGACTCAGCACCTCTTCTGCAGGTGAGCATTTTGGTGGTTAGTTTTGAGCTGTTACAGATAGGGCTGCTACAAACACTGTAACACTTGTGTGTTGTTGAACAGATGCATGCCCATCTGAAGGGCAGTGGGTAAGGGTGGAATGCTAGATCACAGAATGGGCTCACGTTCAATGTTAATAAGTGCAACCAAAGAATTTTCCAAGGCAGTTGGACAAATTTGCACTTTCACCAACAGCTTTTTCCAGATTTAGGGTCACCATATGTTTCTGCTAACACTTGGTGTTTTCTCATTTTAGCAGTTCTTCTGGGGATATCCTAAAATTGCTCTGTGGCTTATTTTGGGGGGGGTTGTTTTGTTTTATATAGTTGCTCTTTTATTGTTTCTCTGTACACAACCACTTTATCTATACTTGAAAGTTCTTATGAAAAAGCCTGATCCCTAGTGTATTTGAGAGGAGGATGTGTGTGTGTGTGTGTGTGTGTGTTTCCTTACCAACTTTAAATCTTAGGGAAATCAACAACTACTTAAATCATCCAAACCAAGAAACAAAATTCGGCTGCAGCTTCTTTACTTCTGCAAAGTTATATTACGCTTAAAGTTCATAGTCAAATAAGCAAATGCATTTCTAGACAGTTAATTTGTTTTCTGGAATTCTTATGCCTTGTAGTACATTGAAATACTGTTCTTTTGCTGATTACATGCATATTTATGGGAAAATATTTCATCAGTTTATGATGTTCATGCTTTCATATTAAAGGACTTTTATTTTTTAAAATTTACTCAAGTTGTTTAAAACTTTTAAAAAACCAGTTTACCTATTTCTCACGCCCACCCTTTACCTCTGTCAATCATCAAACTGTTCTCTGCATCTATGAGCTTATATATATATTAGATTCCACATATAAGAGAGATTATACAGTATTTGTGTTTCTCTGTCTGACTTATTTCACTTGGGCTAATGGCCTCAAGATAATCCAAGTGGTAGCCCAACCATACACTATTGTTTCAATTGTAATTTCCCTGATCATTAATGAAATTGATCATCTTTTTATATATCTATGGGCCAGTAGAATATCCTTTGTTATGGAGGCTGCTTAGATCTTTTTTCCATTCCTCTAGTGGGTTCCATTCTAGTATATTTTTCTTATTGATTTGTAAGAATTCTTTATATATTTTGGATGTAAGCCCTTGGTTGGACATGGGTACAAATACCACTTGCCATTCTGTGGCTTGCTTTTTGGTATTTATACCAATGTGCTAGTATTGCCCTAACAAACTGTCACACATTGGGTGTCTTATACAACAGAGACGTATTTTCTCACAGTTCTGAAGGCTAGAAGTCTGAGATCAAGTGTTTAGCAGGTTTAGTTTCTTTCTTTTTTTTATTTTTTAACTTTATTTTTTATTTATTTTCAGCATTACAGTATTCATTATTTTTGCACCACACCCAGTGCTCCATGCAATCCGTGCCCTCTATAATAATCTGAGGGTTTTCAAGGGGCGGAGGGGTGGGAGGTTGGGGTACCAGGTTGTGGGTATTATAGAGGGCAGGTTTGGTTTTTTATGAGAGCTAGGAGGGAGAATTCTGTTCCAGAATATAGTCCTCTGTCTGCATGCACACATGTCCAAGCTCTGTGTATATGGGTCCAAATCTCCTCTTCTAATGAGGACACCATATGCTTGGTCTTAATACCCCATACTCAGTCTTAATCACCTATTCAAAGACCTTTTCTCTGCATACAGTTTCATTCTGAGGTATTAGAGTAACTCAGGCCTGAATATACATCCCCCCTCAGGGGGGATGGGGGACACAATTTAGCCCAATTCATTGTTTTGTGTTTTTTTCTTTGAGATAAAATTAACATTTCACAAATTCACTATTTTAAAGTGTATAATTCATATGGTTGTGCGACCATCAAGACTATTTAATTCCAGAACATTTTCTTCACCCCAAGAAGAAACCCCAGGTCCCTTAGTAGTTCCTCTTCATTCTCTCCCCCCAGTCCCTGGTAACAGCTAATCTCCCTTCTGTTTCTGTAGATTTATCTGTTTTGGACATTTCAGAGAAATTGAATCGTCACCTTTGTGTCTGGCCCCTTTGACTTAGCACCACGTTTTCAAGGTTCATCTGTGTTGTAGCTGATGTTGATACTTCATTCCTTTTTATGGCTGAATAGTACTCCTGTGCATGGATAGATCACATTTTCTTTATCCACTCATCATGAGTTGTTTCCACTTTTTGATTATTATGAATAATGCTGTTATGAACATTGGTGTGTTTATGTTCATATGAAGATATGCTTTCAATTCTCTTGGGTTTACAGTTAGAAGGGAATATACTAACTCTAATTTTTTTTGAGGAACTGCCAAACCTTTTTCCTATCAGCTACAGTATTTTCCATTCTTCCCAACAAAGTATGAAAGTCATCCTAGAGGGTGGGAAGTGGGGTGTCATTGTGGTTTTGATTTGTGTTTCCCTAATGACTAATGATGCTGAGTAGCTTTTCATGTGGTTTTTTTTTTTTTTTTGCCATTTTTATGTCTTCTTTAGAGAACCTTAATGATGTCTTTAAATTAACAGACATGCTTATTTTAATATTGGATAATTTATAACTTTTTTCATAATGCTTTTTATACTTCTGTATATAAGAAGTATTTGCCTACTTAAGATCACATCTTCTATATGTTACCTTTCACATGTAGATCTATAATGCACTTTGGATTTCTTTTGGGTAGCAGTAAGATAAGGATCAAGATATAATTTTTCCAGGGTGGTTCGAGCGGCCGAAGCAAGATGGGTCAGAGTCAGAGCGGTGGTCATGGCCCTGGAGGTGGCAAGAAGGATGACAAGGACAAGAAAAAGAAATATGAACCTCCTGTACCAACTCGGGTGGGGAAAAAGAAGAAGAAAACAAAGGGACCAGATGCTGCCAGCAAGCTGCCACTGGTGATACCCCATACTCAGGGCCAGTTAAAATTATTGAAGTTAGAGAGAATTAAAGACTATCTTCTCATGGAGGAAGAATTCATTAGAGTCAGGAACAAATGAAGCCTTTAGAAGAAAAGCAAGAGGAGGAAAGGTCTAAGATGGATGACCTGAGAGGGAACCCAATGTCAGTAGGAACCTTGGAAGAGATCATTGATGACAATCACACCATCGTGTCTACATCTGTGAGCTCTGAGCAATACCTCAGCATTCTTTCCTTTGTAGACAAGGATCTGCTGGAACCGGGCTGCTCCGTCCTGCTCAACCAGAAGGTACATCCCGTCATAGGGGTGTTTATGGACGACACAGATCCCTTGGTCACAGTGATGAAGGTAGAAAAGGTGCCCCAGGAAACCTATGTTGATATTGGGGGGTTGGACAACCAAATCCAGGAAATTAAGGAATCTGTGGAGCTTCCTCTCACTCATCCTGAGTATTATGAAGAGATGGGTATAAAGCCCCCGAAGGGGGTCATTCTCTATGGTCCACCTGGCACAGGTAAAACCTTATTAGCCAAAACAGTAGCAAACCAAACCTCAGCCACTTTATTGAGAGTGTTTGGCTTGGAACTTATTCAGAAGTACCTAGGTGACGGGCCCAAACTCATTCGGGAATTGTTTCGAGTTGCGGAAGAACACGCACCATCCATCATGTTCATTGATGAAATTGATGCCATTGGAACAAAAAGGTATGACTCAAATTCTGGTTGTGAGAGAGAAATTCAGCGAACAATGCTGGAGCTGCTGAACCAGTTGGATGGATTTGATTCGAGGGGTGACGAGAAAGTTATCATGGCCACAAACCGAATAGAGACTTTGGATCCAGCTCTTATCAGACCAGGTCGCATCGATAGGAAGATTGAGTTCCCCCTGCCGGAAGAGAAGACTAAGAAGCGCATCTTTCAAATCCACACAAGCAGGATGACGCTGACCGATGATGTGATCCTGGACGACTTGATCATGGCTAAAGATGACCTCTCGGATGCTGATATCAAGGCAATCTGTACAGAAGCTGGTCTGATGGCCTTGAGAGAACGCAGAATGAAAGTAACAAATGAAGACTTCAAGAAATCTAAAGAAAATGTTCTTTATAAAAAACAGGAAGGCACCCCTGAGGGATATAGTCCAACTTGAAACTATAGGCATATAGTACCAACCCGAGTTGGTACCTTTCACATGTAGATCTACAGGAGGTTCATATTTCTTGTTCTTGTCCTCTCTAGCAGACCACAGCTGCCTTCAAGGAAGTGGTCGGGGTTGTTCTGACCCCTTGAAGGGATGAGGTTGAGGAAGTTGCCCAGAGGAACCCATGTTCCAGTTGATCTTTCTTACTAGCAGAACCTCCTTGTGTACTTTTTTGAGCGTGTAGGATGCCCTTCAGGCTGCCTTCACCTGTTGGTCCCATGAAGTGCTCTGTCTCCAATAAAGCGTGCTCCTCAAAAAAAAAAAAAAAAAGATACAATTTTTCCATATAGCATTTCAACTGACCTAGAAAATATGTGTTGAAAAGAGTCCTTTCTCAGCACACTGAAGGGTCAAGTTTGTCACAATTTAATATTATATTAAATAATATATATAATTTGTATTCACCTTGATATATTTACTTTTTGATTTTTTTTATTCAACTGCATAATTCACTTGATTCTATTTGTACCAACACCACACTGTCTTAACCTGTTTTATAACCAGTCTTGAAATCTACCAGTATTAGTCTTCCAGCGTTGTTTTGTTTGTTTTGTTTATCTTAACTATTCTTGGCCTTTTCATGGCTCTGGATTTCCCTATTAAACCCAGTAAAGAAACAGACCACTTGTTTTTGGTCCCATAGAAGGAATTACATTCAGCAGAAAATTTTTAGAACTGATCTTTCGTACTAGGTCTTAGATCATGGAACTTCAAACATCCTTGTATGAAATGATTATTGGACACTTACTGTGAACAAAGCCCACAATGAAATAGTAAGTGTATATGGCAAAAGTTAGTTCTGTCTTCAGTAGGTAGTGGTCAAAGATGTTTAAAAAAATCAATGAGCTATAAATGAGCAGTATAAAAATAATAGTATGTAGATAGAAGTTGTATCCAATTGGATACAAACTTAGAAGCACTCATTTATTTATTTTACATGATACACATAAGTAGTGGAAACTCAAGGGCACCTGGGAGACTCTGTCGATTAAGAGTCTGCCTTCACCTCAGGTCATGATCCCAGGGTCCTAGGATCAAGTCCCACATTGGGCTCCCTGCTCAGCAGGGGGTCTCCTTCTCGCTCTCCCTCTACGCCTCCCCTCTGCTCATGCTCTCTCTCTCTCTCAGATAAATAAAATCTTAGAAAAAGAAAGAAAGAAAGAAACTCAAGAGAAAAGAGAGAGTTTGATAGATCAATCCAGAGGGGATCACAGAAATTTCAGGAGACACTAAGCATCCCCAAAGAAAAGACGTGTCTCATTTAAAAATAAAACAAGCATACAAATAGTTAAAACTTATTGCCCATCTTGCTACAAAGAAATTCACCATTAGAAAAACCTTGCTCGTCCATACAGAAACACTAGCCAATATGTTAGGGTCTCATTCCTTCTTGGGGGCAGAAAGCAGAGAATATAAAAAAACTCTACCCTATATGTAATACTTTCAGAGACAGAAAAAAATGGTCTTGTATCCGTAAGGAAAGAACAGGATACCATTTAAAAGTAACATGTAGAGGGACGCCTGGGTGGCTCAGTTGGTTAAGCAGCTGCCTTCGGCTCAGGTCATGATCCCAGCGTCCTGGGATCGAGTCCCACATCGGGCTTCTTGCTCAGCGGGGAGCCTGTTTCTCCCTCTGCCTCTGCCTGCCATTCTGTCTGCCTGTGCTTGCTCTCTCTCCCTCTCTCTCTCTGATAAGTAAATAAAATCTTAAAAAAAAAAAAAGTAACATGTAGAGACAACTACAGCCTATTGGAAATTAAAATGAAATAATAGATTTTCAACATCAATAAAGGTCTTAAGATACCAAGTCAAGAAAATCTCCCAGAAAGTAGAACACAAAGAAAAAGATACTGGAGGTAAAGTAGGAAAGGTGAAAATAGTATTTTACTGACGCGAGTTCCAGGGGCAGGAGGTGGAAGGAAGAAAACAAAGAAGGCAAGACAAAATGAAACCAAAAAATAATGGAAAAAATTTCTAAATTCTGAAGCACATGTGTTTCCAGATCAAAAAAATCCCAGAAGGCACCTATGTGAATGCATAAAAAGCACCCTACAGTAAAACCACAGAGAGAAAGAGAAGGCACTAAAACCAGTGAGGGGGTGGGAAGAGCATCAATAACACTGCATTAAGGATTGAAGTGTCATGGACTGTTGCATAACAGCACCGGAAGGCGAGGGACCGTGGAGAAACACCTTCAGAATTCTGAAAGAACCCTGACTTCTACATAAAAGTAATCTATCAATTAACTGTGAGGGTAGAAAAAAAAAAAAAGATATTTTAACACATGTAAAGATGTTACTTCCCAGGCACCTTTTCTTAGCACTAAAAAAGATGAAGAAATAAGATAAAATACATGAAGACTTGGAGCCAAATTAATGAAAAGCGCAGCCAAGGGAAGACTTCAGATTTTAAAAGTAAACAACAATTCATTTCAGAACCACTAACTAGAGGGCCTGGAAAGGAAATCTCCAGGAGGGGAGCGGCACAGGGAGGAGTGGAACTGAAATCGGATCTGACATGTCTCAGCATATTCAGAAATATATTGCCAGATCTACTGGGGCATGTAGCAAGCATCAGCAACAGGAGCAGGAAACTAAGCTAAAAGCAAGATAAAATATTCAAGCCATAAAAATTAAAGCCTTCGCTTATAAGGAAATAGATTCAGAAGTCGTTACTTGGCTTCCTGTGTTAGTAATCACTGTTAGCAATGATTGCGACTTGCTCAGTCATAAAGAGGTAAACACTGAAGGTTCATTTAATCAAGAGTGGGAACCAACGACACTGAGGAAAGATGGTACTGGAAAGGACACAAACTCTATTTTTTTCTGGATAGTAAGTTGATACATAATGTTGAAAAATAATAAATAAACATAAGAAGGGTGAAAATACCATTTGGAAATCTGTAGATAAATATCCTAAGAAAGACCTTAGAGAGTTGAAAGTGGTTATTTTGGAGGCATAAGGCCAAGGGATGGATTGAGTGTGTCAAACTATTGGAGTTTTCATTACAAGTCTTTTTGGATGATTTGACTCTTTTAAATTATTTGCTTGTATTACTTTAGGAAAGTATCAAATTACTAAAAATTAGAGTTGCATAAATAGTAGAGATTTAAGTAAGTTATTTAAAGCCATAAAGATAAAAAAAATAAAGCCATAAACATAAGTCATCAATAAGAGAAAATAAAATTACATGAGACTGACCGATGGAGAGAGAGGTGGGGAAAAAGAGCGAGATTGGTCATTGTGTAGCAGGAAATCAAAATACATTCTTTAGAGAGAAGAAGTCAAATGATGTAGTGTGTGCTTCCTCTTCAGAATGATTAAGCTAGCCAGTAGAAAAACTCAAAACAATAGGACTTAGGCAGAAGGAGAGAAGAATTTCATTTTCTTTTTTTATATATACCTTTGTAAGTCTTGAATTCTTGTTCATATATACATATATATCACTTCTATAATTATAATTATGTGTAATTAACTGGAATTAACAAATAAAAAATTGTGGCATAATTCACATCAGTGCAAAAGTGTCTCCACACCGCCCTCCAGAAACTGCAGAGCAGGAAATATGGAAAGACTCATGTTGCAGAGAGTCTCCTGAATCTTCTCTATGGCTTGGTGTCTAGATCTGTAATGGATGGTGTTTGGCTTTTTGAGTACATTCGTGAATTTTTGGATATAAAATTCCCGAGACGAGGGAAAGATGATGAGTTAAAATGCCTTCTCTAATAAAGTGAGGGGAAATGAGTTTCTGGGGCAGCAGGAGCAACAGCAGATGAAGTCTGACAAGGAAAGATTTGAGAAGGGAAAACGGTAGACCAGAAAAGCCTGGAGACTGACAAGGTCATGCAAAGAAAGTCAGCCAGAAGATATTTCTGGTGCCAGGGAAAAGCAATGGTCTTTTTTTGTTTTTCTTTTCTTTTTTTTTTTTTTAAGATTTTTATTTTTATTTATTTGACAGAGGGAGAGATCACAAGTAGGCAGAGGGATTGGGGGGGAGGCAGGCTTCCTGCTGAGCAGAGAGCCCCATGTGGGGCTCAATCCCAGGACCCTGGGATCATGACCTGAGCTGAAGGCAGAGGCTTTAATCCACTGAGTCAACCAGGCACCCCAAGGCAATGGTCTTTTAAGATCACAGTTCTGGAACATTCACTGTGGAATTCCTGTCGTGTGTACCCAGTCATATCACCCCTCTGTTAACTCCAAAGCTTTAGTATAAGTCAGCTGTGAAGCTTTCTCATATGATGACTGTTTTAAAGAAATCAAAGAGAAGTGGCCATTTTCTTTATTATAGATCAAGATGTAGTGGAGAAGCAGAGGCCAGTGTAAGTCAGCATGAACAGAAATGAGACTTCAGAGGAGGTGAAGGTTTAGAAGAAGAGGTGACTGTCAGAAAGACAAGTTTTCCAAGACTATCCAGAGCTATAAGAGGGACACATGAGGGATAAGCCCTGAGGAGCCCCACCCAGCCCCTCAGTCCCTTCTACCATTTTTGTGTGTTCCTCGGCCGGTTTCCATGGTTCTGGTTTCTCATAATCCTACCTTCCCTTCTGTTGGTCTAGTCTTCTCAGGCTGCTAGACAGTTTGCCCCCCCCCCCCCGAGAGAGCTGGATGCCCTAGGAACTTGTGTGTCCCTCCCCCTGGGTAGCTTTTCACCCAGTTCCTTTACCTGGAATTGGGACAAAATGTAAGCAAATTCAGAGTCCAAAGTTCCCTTTGGGGACAAGGCTAAGCCACTTCCTGTAGGACTTGGCCCCATCACAGTCCTGGGCTCCTTCCCTGTCCTGCCCTCTCACCACACTCCTTTTCCTGTTTCTCTTTAGAACACTTCTTTTTATTATTTTGTTGTTGTTGTTGTTGTTTTAATATTTATTTATTTGACAGAGAGAGGGATCACAAGTAGGCAGAGAGGCAGGCAGAAAGAGGGGAAAAAGCAGGCTCTCCACTGAGCGGGGAGCCCGATGTGGGGCTTGATCCCAGGACCCTGAGATCATGACCTGAGCTGAAGGCAGAGGCTTAACCCACTGAGACACCCAGGTGCCCCAGAACACTTCTTTAATAAATTACTTGCACATGAATCCTTTCCTCAGGGTCTGCTTCTGGAGAATCTGGTCTAAGAGAGACACTAAAGTCATTTTAATTGAAATATGAAGAAAAGAATTAGAAGCCTTGGCCATACTTAAGGGTTGGGTGACACAAAGATTAGGCTTTCAAAGACTTTTGATGTAGTTAATATTGGGTGGAAGGATATCGAGCAAAACCAAATGTCAGGAAGCAAGAAGTTGTTCCAGAGAAATACTGGTGATCAAATAGAGAAAGAAAGCAGGAGGGGTGCCTAGGTGGCTCAGTCAGTTAAGCGTCTGCCTCTGGCTCAGGTCTTGATTCCAGGGTCCTGGGATCAAGCCCCACATCAGGCTCTCTGCTCGGTGGGAGGCCTGCTTCTCCCTCTCCTTCTCCTCCTGCTTGTGTTCTTTCTCTCACTGTCTCTTTCTTTCTGTCAAATAAATAAATAAAACATTTTAAAAAGAAAAAAAAAAGCAAGCAAGCAAGAGACTTGGAGGAAGATGTGATATTTGGCCATGGCAGTGAAAGACAGGTAGGACGTGAAGATGTGGGGTAAAGACACCTTAAACAAGGCACAAGTATACATTTGCGAGAACTACATTCACCTTGTGATACAGTAAAATAGAAAAAGAAGTTAATTAAAGAAACATTAGGACGTGACTGGTATAAGGCCCTAGTTTTTCATTATACAGGCATCAAAGTGAAGACAAAGACACTGGATTTTTGTTTTTAAAGATTTCATTTATTTATTTGACAGGCAGAGATCACAAGTAGGCAGAGAGGCAGGCAGAGAGAGAGGAAGGGAAGCAGGCTTCCTAAGACACTGGATTTTTGTCATGGTTTATTTCTGTCATCGCACCAAGGCCAGGGCAGCAGAAGCACAGGCAGAGCAAAGGTACAAATCAACAGCTCCACAGTATCGGTGGCACTAAGGGTATCAACAGATTCTCCTAACACGGGTATTTTTTTTTTCCAATAAACAGTACTCAAGAAAGGATTAGTAGAGTTGTTAATGAGAGAAATGTACCGAATTCTCTATTTTTGCGGAGGTGGGGAGGGTAGATGTGCTGGTTTCGAAATGGTGTTCTCTTCACTCTTGCTCAGTTGTCCAATCTCCAGAGACAACTTATAGATCTCCAGGGCCTTTTTCACATCGTCTGGGTAAGGGAGACACTGGAAGAATTTACTGCCAGCTAACACTTGCTCACAGCCCATCTGGAATTCCTACAAGACATAAAAGGATAGAGGTAGAGACCTCTCCAGCTGTGAAAGTATAGGGTGTCTTCAGGATGCCTCAGCCATGACAGGAAAATTAGAGGATCCTGCCCATCCTCAGGACTGGTGGAGGAAACCCAAAGATACTCTGTGTCAGCAGCGTGCCCAGTGCAACACCAGCACTCCTCATGTGCAGCGGTCACATGGAAACAGGGAAGGAGGAAGGCTGCAGAAGACACCCAGGGGGTTCTTATGCGAAGGAACAGTTCTGACGGCTGTGCAAAAGCATAGTGCATATGGTAGAAAACACAGGGCCAGGGGCCAGGTCACCTAGATCTAGGGAGCCCTCCTCTCTAGAGGCTTGGTTCATCTTAGTATAAAATGAGTGAATTAGAACTCGCTTTAAAGAGCTCACTAAGTGTGGGGAGCTTGGGTGGCTCAGTGGGTTAAAGCCTCTGCCTTCAGCTCAGGTCATGATCTCGGGGTCCTGGGATCGAGCTCCGTATCGGGCCCTCTGCTCAACAGGGAGCCTGCTTCCTCCTCTCTCTGCCTGCCTCTCTGCCTGTTTGTGATCTCTCTGTCAAATAAATAAATAAAATCTTAACAAAATAATAAAAGAGCTCACCAAGTGCTTTGAGGCCAATTTCCAACGTGATTTAAACAACTCGTGCATGGGTCCTGATACAAGTCTGATTTCATCAATGTTCATTGACAGGGCTCTGATACAAGCTACAATTTTTAGAACATGACGGGACATCATGAAATGTGTGGCACTTACCCACTTACACTTGGGCACCGCTGGGAACCAGATGCCGTTCTCTGAGCAGGTGATTTTTTGAGAGCCAATCACACCATAACCATCATCACATTGGACAGTAACACTCTCAGGCTCAACATACTGGTCCTTATCCACAGACAGATCTCCATTTTTGATCTCTGGTTTCTGACACAGAGCTGTAATGGAAACGCAGTTTTGATCATGCTGTGATTCTCAGAATAAAATCTTACAAAAGTGAAGAATCCTGAGGGGATGAGAAACACTGATAATAGATTATATCTGCATGCTGAGAGCTGTTCTCTACCTCCATTGATTGTATGATCATAACGATAACATTAATAACAGTAATGTTATTTTTCATACTATTCTCAAGAGAAAACACTATTATTTTTCCAGAGATTTTATTTATTTATTTATCTATCTATTTATTTATTTTAGAGAAAGAGCACAAGCAGGGGAAAGGTCAGGGGGGAGGGAGAGAGAATTTCAAGCAGACTCTGCACTGATCATGGACCCTGAGACAAGGCTTGATATCATGACCCTGAGATCATGACCTAGCTGAAACTAAGAGTTGAATGCTTAAACAACTGAGCCACCCCAGCACTCCATAAAATGCTATAATTATCTCCATTTGGCTAGAGAGAAATATGAGGTACAGATGGTTTATGTGACTTGTCTTAGGATGCATAACTTTTAGGTGACATGATTATAATATTAACCTAAGGATTGTAGTCCTAGAATCCAAGTTTTTAAAACTGCTATATTTCAAAACCTCACTCTTTCTATGATCCTAAGTATATAATTTTTATTCACATACCCTTAACATCTTCCTGTGTTAAGTGGAGTTAATGGTGGGAAATTAACCTCTTGAGTTGATAGCAACTATGATTATAAAAAGGCACACCTAATCTTGGTGGTCAACCAGAAATCTTTTATTAGGGCGACTTCATCATGAGAAGATGAATGGTATGCATGTGGCTCTAATGGAGATGTCAGACACCTCAAGGAGATTTGGAATTTATCCATAACTGCAGTCATTTAAAATGAAGCAGGTGCTTACTAAAATGTTGCTAAACCCTCGCTGACAGTCTCAAAGATTGCTATCTTTGTGTAGAAACAGAACCATACATACATGGGCACTCCAATTGTGCCAAAGGAAGCAGTGGGAACTACAGCCCATTTAGTAAGTGGTACACAATTAGTTGATTGTCCACTGGGGAAAACCAAACATTGACCCCTACTTTCTACCATACATACAAAGGAATTTCAAGTGGGTTGGCGATATCATTGTAAAAGGTAAAACAATAAAGCTCTATAAGAAACATAGGAGAACATGTTTGTTGTTGCATAGAATACTGCCTTGCAGTAGGCAAATATTTCTGAAACAAGACAAAACAGTTTCCAACATCAAGGACAATATTAGTAATTTGAAATAAATTGGAATTTAGAACTTATGTTTGTCAAAACTAGAACACTTGGGTTGCCTGGATGGTTCAGTGGATTAAAGCCTCTGCCTTCAGCTCAGGTCATGATCTCAGGGTCCTGGAACTGAGCCCCCATTGGGCTCTCAGCTCAGTGGGGATCCTGCTTCCCCCTCTCTCTCTGCCTGACTTGTGATCTCTCTCTGTGAAATAAATAAGTAAAATCTTAAAAAATAAATAAAACTAGAACACTCATATTCTACTTGTAAAAACAGAATTTGTTGTTATGACCACTTTTTTTTTTAAGATTTTATTTATTTATTTACACTCAGAGATCACAAGTAGGCAGAGAGGCAGGCAGAGAGAGAGGAGGAAGCAGGCTCCCTGCTGAGCAGAGAGCCCGATGCGGGGTTCGATCCCAGGACTCTAGGATCATGACATGAGCCAAAGGCAGAGGCTTTAACCCACTGAGCCACTCAGGCGCCCCTGTTATGACCACTTTTGAACAAAATTTGGCATCATCTACGAAAGATGACGATGTGTACAGTCTGCAGTACAGTTCTACTCCTGAGCTTATTCCTAACACAAATGCTCGCACATGATTAGCAAGAGACCTACACACAAGTGTTCATAAGAGCATTATTCATAATAGCCTGAAACACGAAAAACGTGAACTCTTATGAAATACATAAAATGTGGTCTATTTATCCAGAAGAATATTATAAAACCATGAAAATGAAGGAACTATCAAAATGTGCAAGGACATAGAAGAAGAAGCCAGGCACAGAGAGCAAGCATGACTTCCTTGATACAAAGTTAAAAAGTTGGCAAAACTTATCCATGGTGTTGGAAGGTAGAAGAGGGACAATAAGGTACCCCCCCCAAAACTGAAAAGGCATTTTGAGACCAAAAAACAAAAGCAGGGCCACACCATGCAGTTTACAGAGTTTTCTTCAGAGTAACTTACTGATGGGGGGAAGGGGGAGAGTCAGGTCGACAAGGACCCAGGCCCTGTACAGCTCTTCTCCAAAAAGTCTGGATTTCAGTCCACAGATTTTTTAGAGCGAGGGGACACTGTATTTCAGGACACTGCAGGGATATCTAGGGGCTCACGTGCACCTAATTGACAGCTGACCTTTATTTAGATCTTGTGGTGCCATCTCTACCTCAGAAAGAGGGAGGACTATTTTATCTCAGATTCATGCGAGGCCAAAGCGAACCTTCCCCTACACCGACCTGCCTTGGTGGGCGTTTCTGAGGTACGTATGTTACTCTCCTGTGGGTCTGGAGCACATAACCACAAAAGAGGTCATCAAGCGTACATGAACAAGATGGAGGGCCAAAGATGGAGCCAGTATTTTCAGCGCTCCTACACATGGTGTTGGTAGAATGACCTTCTTTGGGGAGGAGAGTCGGGAGTAACTGTGGGAAGACATGAGATGCTTCAAGGGGAGGTTCACATTGTGATAATTGTTGACCTTCACCCTTAAGATTTGTACACTGTTTTGCAGTATGTTACATTTGAATTAAAACTTTTATTTAAAAAAAAAAAGCAAAAAGTGGTCCTCTAGATTACCTCTGAAAACATACACGCTGGTAACAACGGTTACTTTCAAGACTGAGAAGCTAGGTAATGGTTCAAACTTTGAAAATAGTATACCATATGCATGCGTTAACTACACGAAATGAATAAATAGTACAACAAAATTTTTTTAAGTGTTTCTCCTGGCTGGAAAGAGACTAGAGTCAGAACCATCACAGAGGCTCTACATTTCCAATCAAGGTCATCAGTGAGGTTGAAATTACCTTTACATTGAGGGGCTGGAAGCGACCAGTGGGAGTTCCTGCAGGTGATTTTAGACTCTCCAACCAGAACATATCCTTCATCACATTCATATTTCACGACAGTAGTATGGGAGAAAAATGAACTCACGTCTTTATGGGATCCATGGGCAATGCTCGGAAATATTCTGCAATCTTGAATGGTAAAAGAGAAGGGTGGGGACAATGAGCTAGGGTCTAATTTAATTAACAATTCAGAGTGAGGGACTCTTCTTATTTTGTTGAATGAAGTAATTAAATTACACTGCAGAGGTATATTTCAATTCCTTAACAAAATCAATAGGAATGGTTTACTGAGAACTTAGCTACTTGCTAGGCACTGTGTTTGTTAATCGTTTTAGATATGTTAAATCAATTAATCCTCACAATAACTCTTCGAGGCAGTACGATTATCACTCCCATGCTAAAGAAAAGGAAACAACCTTAGAGGGGTCAGATGTTGCACATAAGGTCACAGCTAGGAGGTGTCAGTAACATGAATCAACCTCAGGGATTAAGCTCACGTGTGTATCAAAATCAACTGGTACTTTCTGGAATCCTGCTATTTTCTGCAGTCTGTAGTGATCATTGGATGCTTACTTTATAGAGGCATCAATAGATATCTGAAGGCCATACAATGGAAGTTTTGGTTGAAGAACAGTATTCTTGCACAGTCAAGTAACATCCCAGAATTGATGAAGTAGGCAGCTCAGAATCCCTTAGAAAACTCCTATCTCTTTCGCCCAAATCAAAGGCACTAAAAGGTTAGGAATCTAACTTTTAAATTCAAATTAGTCCCAGGTGAGGCAAATATGTGGATGCATTTCTCCTTCAGACTGACAGAGGGGCTCTAAGGAGCTCACTGAGAAAGGCCAATATATCCCTTTTCACTTTGCAGGGATATTAGACACAGTGGCCTAATATCGAGCTCCTGCCTGGGAAATCCAAAATGCAAACAGGGGCTGTCTAGTGGCTCTGTTGCTGAGGGTGAAGGACATAGTTCTGCTGCTTTGAGATTGGCCCGTACTCCTGACATTATATGGAACAAAGGATGAGTGAGTACTTCCAGTGAGTTGGAAACGGGATGCATGAAAAAGACAGGCCTGGTGGTTTCTCTTCAGACCTGTGCAAAAGGACCTCCTGAGGCTGGAAGAAAGCTTCAGTGAAAATAAATCCCTAGGAGTCCCTAGGTCTTTAGGAGATAGGAAAGAGAAAGAGATCATCCAGAATCAGAGATGGATCCTAGGATCTAGCAGACCAGGGAATTGCAATTAGTTTCTCAGTGATGAGGAAGGACCCATCAAAAAACAGCAACAACCAACAACAACAAAACACAAGAGAGAAAGCAAGCTTGAAACACTCTTGATGCAAAGAATCAGCTCAGGTCAAGCACTATTTCCCTTATCTCTGCTTCTCCCAAAGCTTTAACTCTGAAGGATCCAGAAGGCATAAGAACAATAATCCCAAAATAAGTTCTGCTTTAGTATCAAGGAAAAAGAATTCACCTGTGCATGAGTCAACAGCTTCCATATAGCATTTCTTAAACTGCAGATTAGGCCCCTCCACAGAAATACAAAAAAAAAAAAAAAAAAAAAAAAAGCTCTTAATTTTTATGACCAAACACACATGCAGAGTTCTATACTATGCTTCTCAGGCAATATCAAGGAGGCATAATTGCAAGGTACTTAAAAAGATAAGATGTAGCCCTAGTGTAGGAGAGACGTTAGGGTTTGAAGTCAATGGCCAAGGAAGAGTTTTTGTGGTGTATTTGGTGCAAAAAAGTGGTTTTATGAAAGCATGGGGACAGAACCAATGGGCAGAAAGAGCTGCATTGGGGTCATGAGGAGTGACTAATTTTATACTTCCAAGTTGGAAGGGGTTAGGAATAATATAAGACTCTAAGGAATATGGAAGCAGGGTTTCCAGGACCTTGAGGGGGGTGGCTATTGTTGGGAAATGTCATTTATTACTGTCTAATAAAACCTTAGTTATGAGACTCTTCATATGTATATCAGTGGCCCATATGCTTAGGGGATGAGTGCCAACATGTATCTTGGGAGGTTTGGAGATTAAGGAAGTGTCCAAAAGAATTTTTATATGTTAAAGTAGGCTTACAGGATCGGGGCGTTGGGGGGGGTGTCAGTCTAGGATTACCTTTTCCCCATGGCAAAGTGTCAACATAAGGCAGCTGAGTCCCTAGAGAAGTCTCACTCTGCCTATCTTAAGGACTTGTCAGTGGGCTGTAGATAGTAAGGAAACTTAATGATTTTTCTTCTGCCTTGGTTTCCCACATCAGCCACATACATAGTTGTACTACAACTCTGTATCAGTCCACTCTAGTGCCAGATTAGGTCAGGAAATTAGTTCTATAGGAGAAGGTGTTGGAAGGATGGAGGGAAGGTCTCCAGGAGTAAGATGAAAACAGATCTCAAAGGATGGGTGGAAGTTGAGTGGTTGGTAAGATAGGTGAGGCCGAGCAATACTGGGGCCATGAGAAAAGTCTGGCATCAGAAGCCCTTATGGTGAGGGAAAGGACCTTCAGATCAGAGCACACAGACATTAAGTATCATTTCAGAGGGTTGGGGCCATGGACAATGGGAAGCGATGAAGGAAGAGAAGGAAAAAGGAGAAGGGAAATAGGATCATAAAGAAATAATTGAAAGACATGACAAATTTGATTAGATCTTCCTCTATCACCCCAGATTGTGTGAGAGGGGAACTCAGAGATGAAGTTGAGAAAAGTCTCCTGAGCATGAAGTCCTTTATCCTGCCACTCAATAATAAATTAACATTCATGCATCTGATGAGAAAAATCTTTTTCTAAACATTGCTTCCTTAATTAACCCATGCTTTCCCCTGACCACTCTCAGTGTTGAAGAAAGCATGGCTTCCATGTTTTTAAATCAACAGGCCAGCTCACCTAGGAGCAGTCAGTTATTATTTTAGGGTTGGGGTTTTTCCCTCTAAACTATCTCAAATCCTCAACTTTTATGCCATAATAGCTGTTTCAGAGAATATGTTAATAAATATTTTTAGGTATGAAAATTAATTCTCTCAGATAAAAAATAATGTCAGCTAAGAAAAGAACACAATATAACTTTGGTCAAAGGACATTTCCATTTAAATAACAGAACAACAAATAAATTTCCACAGCGGCAGGCCTTCAGGTGGTTCTGGTAACTTCTCTCAGATACTTTTGTTTCTCATTCTGACAAAAATTTCCCTCTGTTTCAATAACAATGTCTTACATTTATATAATGGTTTACAATTCATAAAGTACTCTATAATTTTACCTCAGAGAATTTACTCAGTATTTGATAACAGAAAATGTATTTTAGAATTTTTATTTCTCATTAGTTTTTAATCCCAGTATAGTTAACATACATTGCAATAGTAGTTTCCGGTGTACAACACAGTGATTCAATATGTCCACACAAAACCTGGTCTCATCACCAGAAGGCCACTCCTTAATCCCCATCACCTACTTCACCCGTCTCGCTGCCCACCTACCCTCCTGTAACCATCAGTTTGTTCTCTATAGTGAAGAATCTCTTTCTTGGTTTGTCTCTTTTTTTCTTTCTTTCATTGTTTTGCTTCTTAAATTCCACATATGAGTGAAATCATATGACACTTGTCTCTCTCTGACTGACTTACTTGACTTAGTATTATCCTCTCTAGCTCCATCTGACAACAGAAAATAGTTTTGCTTTTCAGATGGAAATTATTCCTAATCAATAAATAACTAAGGTTATGGATGGTATAATTAACCTATTTGGAAAGTAAATTTGTTCTATGCATCTTGGAGCATTGAAATATAAGAAACTAATTTGAAAATTCATGATTATTTTTTGCTAAAGCCGCCTCATGAGGAATTTTGCATATCAACACATTTTTATTCTATATATAATAATAGCTTCTACCTGAATTAAAACTATTTCCTTTTTATTCTAAAATTCTTCATTTTTATTAATACATAGTTCACTATACTCTCTCAAAAAGATTATGAATTACCACTATTTGATTATATTCAGTTAATTCTTAATTGGGTATTTGTCCTGCATATCTTAGAGAAACTACCCTCCTTTCCCTATAACTACTGTACTCACCACACAAGCCAGAAGGGCACAGCAGTAGGGTCAAGACTCCAAAGACATACAGTGCTGGGAAACTGCTCTGCAACTTGGAGGCCATGGGTCTCAGAGGTGCCATACTGGGGCTCAGTGTTCTCAGACCCTTGAATTAATCTGAAGAAAAGAATTCTCAGTAACAATTGAAATGGTGCCTAAGCCAGGGTAACCAGCCTTGGCAAAGTCTCAGTTGTGTGTCACTAAAGGGGAGGGACAGGGGGAGTGACAAGAAGACCAGGTGCTGAGCACAGCTCTAACAAGGGTCAGCTGATAAGGCCCCATTCTTGGAGAGAAGAGTCTGGAGGTTGTTAGGAGAGCCCTCTGGGATTCTGTGTGTAGTTATTGTTGTTATCCTAAAACTCCCTTGCTGTTCAGATGGGGCACGTGGTGAGTTCCTTTCTGGATATATCCATGATTCCTCTGAGTAAACAAGAGCAAAAAAGCACAGGGGAGTGCAGCCCATGACGCTCAGTGTGTGTGGTGGGTTCTGCAGGAATTTGAACCCATAGCATGAGAGAAAATAGAATGTCTGCCAAAGGGTGCCTGTTTGAGAAGTGGTTTCTGTGATGAGAAGTAGGTGTAACTTGCCCATAGAAGAATGGATTTTTTTTTAAGCTTGAAAATTAAATTTCTTTCTAGGTAGCACATAGGCTAGGCAGAACAGAGTAGTATGAGTCTCTAGGTGTGGAAAATCTCAAGAATGCAGTCCACACAATTACAATTATAATTACAATTACAATTATTATACTACCTCAGGGGAAACGTCTTTTCCCTAATTCCTGGGGTTTTTAATGTACATAAAACATCAAATGATTCACTCCGTAAAACTGACTATTTTAGTGTAGAAGCTATTCTAGCCTGAGTTTGCAATACAGAAAAAGGACGCATTGAAAGTTAAGTGGTTGAAGATGATTAATTAAGGAGAAAGGAAGATTTATTATGACTCTCAGAATAGCTGAATGATTCTGGACCCTGGAGAACCTAGCATTTTGCTTCTAAGCAGTAAACACAGCTGGATGGAAGGCACATTTGTTATTCATCTTAGACTGGTAACCTCTAGACTAAGTGTCCCATAACCATCTGGGATTGCCTGGTTATTCATCCAGATTACTTCTTAAATTTAGGAACTTAAACTTTGGGAACTTCAACTTAAAGAGTTAAGTGGGATGGATGAAACTATCAACCTGAATTCTATATCTTGCCCACCAACTGGGAATATCTGTTCCTTGAAGAGACAAAGATGGTTGTCTAAGCAAAGGAGCAAATTTTGAAAATTGTCCTCAAGTGATCTTCACTACTCAGCTGAACTGGAATGATTGCTACATACCAATAATAGCCAAAATGCTTCTCTCTCAGAAATAAGAGTTACCAAATATAGCTGAACAAAATTCTTTGGAATATTAAGGTAAGCACAATTAAAATTCAACAAAAGAAAGCAAGTAAATTCACTGAATAGTTGCTTCCTTTAAAAAGAGGAACTACAGGGACACCTGGATGGCTCAGTGGGGTAAGCCTCTGCCTTCAGCTCTGGTCATGATCTCAGGGTCCTGGGATCGAGCCCTGCATCTGGCTTTCTGCTCAGCAGGGAGCCTGCTTCCCCCCACCCCGTCCTGCCTGCCTCTCTGCCTACTTGTGATCTCTGTCAAATAAATAAAATCTTTGAAAAAAATAAATAAAAAATAAAAATAAAAAGAGGAACTACAATAAAGAGATTCATGTAATTTAAATCATTAATCATATGTTTTGTTAACCTGCCTTTAATCTTTAAGGTCTGTAACAGAACTTTACATAAATTATTATAATGAGTTCTGAAAAACTCCTGTGACATGGCTCTTGCCTACCTTGTTGCATAGATGAGGAAACAGGTTCAGATAAATTAAGCAAATTGTCCCCCAAACTCTGCAGATAATTAGTGGCTAAGCCAGATGTTGACCCAAGACTGATAATTAAAATCCAAGCTTTTTCTTTAAACCAAAATAATTTGTATTTTGGGGGGCCAGTAATGATTTCCTGTCAGGACACTGATTCAGCCATATGGGAGTATATCAACATTCTTGGCTTTTACCCAATGGTACACCCAACTTCCAGATGCTGATGGAGCTGCAACTAATGGCTTAGACCCATGACCTCCAAAGCATGTACTGTGATGATAGGAGCCGCCTGACTCCTGATATAGAAAGTTATACCCTGCTCCCTCAGGAGCAACTAATGCCTGGCTGAGCTTGGGATACCAAAGCCCTGATTCCTTGATTCAAATCTGGACAACTCTGTGATACAGTTGATGCCCTAGAGCCCACTGTGGATCCGATGAAGGTTACACTTAACCTGACAGTCAGTTTTTGCTCAGTTCTTTTCCGTCTTGTTGTTTCATTCCCTTATAGTTCCTTCCCCGCCCCACCCCCAAAATCACACTATCAAAAGTTCATATGCGTCTGAATCCCTTCTAGAGACATTGACTGAAGACAGTTTATACCACAAGTGGATCTAGGAAGCAAGCTCTAAGAACGGGATTCTAGAATTGGATCACCCACTAGCCAACTGACAATCAAGACTCCCTCACTGGAGAGGGGTGAAGTATCAGTAGCCCTGGCTTATTGTAGCATTGCAACTATGAACATTTTCACCTGGTAAGCTGTCATGAAGCATAGATGGAGAAAAACACATTGGCCAGTGAAATACCTCTAACATTTGAGCGTTGCGTGGAAATAGGACTGTGAAATTGGGTGGCTGAGGACTATTGATGCAAGCTCAGCAACCTCTTAGCTGAAAGTAAAAGTTCAAGGCACTCCATCACAATTCAAATCCAACTGTGAAGTCCAGGAGCCCCTCTCTGCCCCCATTAGTATTTAAAGAAACTCTTATGTCAGCTAGCTTGGAGACTGTGCTAAGGACCAGGGTCAGGATTTAATCATAAAACAATAGTAAAACTTCAGAAAAAAATAAATTCTTAGCCTTGGCAAGTCTCTACTTAAAGTTAGGACCCTAATGGAGGGAGGGACACCCTTAGACTTGGCGTTAGGATATGCAGGTAGATGCACTACAGAACTTCAAACTCCAGATTTACCTAAACCCAAAGAGCGTATAGAATTGGCCCAGTTTCCCTTGTTATAAGATAGTGCCCCTGCTGCTTGAAGACCAGCAGAGGAATCAGATACACTGGGTATCTTCTAAGGTCATAACTGCTTTCCTCAAGATCTGCCCCATCTCACCTCCAGGCCAAGAGCTGAAATCAAACCTCAGTATGAACTGGCTAAGGACATGCTGGACCTACTAAGAGAGGAGAGGAATCATATGCAGGATCTGCAAGACTTAGCATGTAGGAGCTGCTGGGAGAGTATGCCTTGGAGGGGACCATAAAGCTGGACAAGGGAGAGTTTGTCAGGCTTGGGACACTGTTCCATGACACAAGATAACAACTCAAGTGCCCTGGGAATCAGCTCTCGTGTGCTTCTGGGATGCTTTTGGAAGCTCGGGGAAAATGATGGTCCAAAATGGTATAAAGATGCCAGAACTGCTAAGGCAGACTAAATAGGAAATGATTAAAGACTCAGAGAGCTAGACATGTTAGAATGATCTATTTTAGGGGCACCTAGGTAGCTCAGTTGGTTAAGTATCTGCTTTTGGCTCAAGTCATAATCCCAAGGTTCTGGGATCCAGCCCTGCACTGGGCTCCCTGCTCTGTGGGCAGTCTACTTCTCCCTTGGCTCTCTCTTCTGCTCGTGCTCTCTCTCTCTCTCAAATAAAAATAAAAGAATTATTTATTTTATTAAAACCAGAAGACCTACCTGCTATTTTCTTCATGAGAACCCTGAGGATGACCATTTACCAGGACAATAAGGAACGTCCCAGCAACAAGGACCAAGATTATAGAGAAACTCTATTCTGGCTAGCTAACTGTAGGTTGCATTTTTGGCAGTAGATATTATCAAATGTGACTGTCTAATAGGAGTGGGGATTAGAGAACCCCAGGATAGCAAGGCTAAGTAACAGCACTCTACCTCCGGAAGTGGACTGGATAAAAAGTAGTTGAGGGCCATGACTGAGTTATGTAAGAATATGCCTGGGATGCAAAATCAAGGAAGACATTCATTCTAAGGGTTGTGCAGGAATGAACCCTCAAAATGAGTGCCTCTTTAATGGTGAGGCATATACGGTTGCAAGGTTGGGAGGCAGCCAGGGGAGAGAACTTCCTGACCTATACAAATCTCTGAAGAGGTTAATACAATATGGTGTTCCTGAGGGTAAGGATTGGCCAGCATAGGCATTGCATGATACGTAATCAAAAAAGTTCAAGAACGAGTGATCCAAAGACTGAGATAAGCTGCTCCAATGAAAGTCATGATCTTTTGCCCAATTATGCTTTTTTTTTAACTTGGCAATTTTCTCACCCATTCTCAAACATAAAGACAGATTCCTTTGCAGAAGGACCATGTAACACGATAGCAAGTATATACAGTAACATTTCTTCAATCCTTTACCAAAGGAAACTTCGGTGATTTGCTTTAGTGAATGTGCACTAGGACCTCTAGAGACGTTTTGGATCTGAGCTGTCTGTGATGCCTGGGAATAAAATGAACCACCACGACCCCAGTTAAAATAGGAGCTACAGGAGCCAGGCAATAAAATGATCCCTAGTTCATGTTTATCTCACCATGATTCATTGACATCGGCTATTATCAATATCATTCTAGTTCTCTAAGATATAACCATCAGGAGAAACTAGGTCAACGGCACATTGGACCTTGTGATTTTCTGTGAATCCATAATTATTTCAAAATGAAAAGTTTTTAAAATGACACAACTCTATATGGTACCTGGTAGCTGGAAACTCCAAAGCATTCATGAAAGAAAGCAGAGAAAGCCTGATTAAATGGAGTGATGTATTGTGTTCATGAATTAAATTGAAAGACTCAATATTATTAAGATATCTGTTCTCCTCAAATTGACCTAGAGATTCAAAGCATTCCAATCCAAATCCCGGCAGATGTTTTGTAGAAACTGATGAACTATTCCTAAGAGGAATATGAATAAGCCAAGGCCCTAAAATAGCCAAAACAAACTTTGCAGAATAAAATTAAGACTCATACTTCCTGATTTCCTGACTTGTTATGAAACTACATGATCAACACATTGTGGTATTGGCATAGGAATGGACTTACGGATCCATGGAAAAAATAAAGTCCAGAAATACACTAACACACATACAGTTCATTTTAGACAGAGGTGCCAAGGTAATTAAGTGGAAAAAAGACAGTCTTTTCAACAAAAAGAAAATAAAGAAAGAAAAACTGACAACTCTCACCCTTTACCATGTGCAAAAATTAACTCAAAATGTATCATAGGTATAAATGTAAAACTAGCCAATTTGGGAACTACTAGTTTAAAAGAGACAGTATTTATTTATTTCTCTATGTATTCCACAGTCTATTTTCATAACAGAAAAAAAGCTTCTGTAGAACTAAGATTTGGTTTTACCAATGTAAATATTTCATCCATTTTAGTTTGACTGAAAATAAAAAATAAATTACTATATAAATTAAATTTTAGAAAATTAACTTCTACCTCTCTTGGTCTTAATTTTTATTTGTATTTTAGCAAGTTTAAATGATGCATATCTACTATAAACTGCTATATTCTAAATTTTAATTATTGCATTTCTCCTGGTTCCTGAGCTAAACATAAAGGGAAAAAAAACTCCTTAAGAAAACTCTTAAGCAAGAAAAATTTTCAGTTATATAAATTTGCATCATTTAAGTGTAAATATTCATAATGGAAGATAATCTTATTTTTAAGCCTAAAAATATTTGCATCAGTTGCTGATCTGTTAAAATGATGCAAGTACAGGATTAAGAGCTCTTTACAGGACTATTTGTAAATCAGAGATTTTTGGAAAACAGTGTTCCTTTTCTGACCATTTGCATCCGTCATTAGAAAACAGCAGCTTAGGGCACCTGGGTGGCTCAGTCATTAAGCATCTGACTATTGATTTCATCGGATCTGATATCGTGGATCTCAGCATCCTGAAATCCAGCCCCAGGGTCAAGCTGCTAACTCAGCATGGAATCTGCTTGAGATTCTTTCTCCCTCTCTGTATCCCCTCCCTGTCATATGCACACTCTCTCTTGTCTCTCTAAAATAAGTAAATAAATCTTAGAAAAGAAAAGAAAATGGAAGCTTAATCCATAGTTACCATTCATATATATTCTTTCTCTCTCTTTTTAAAAAATTTGATTTATTTATTTGACAGAGAGAGAGAGAAATCACAAGCAGGCAGAGAGGCAGGCAGAGAGAGACGAGGAAGCAGGCTCCCCGCTGAGCAGAGAGCCTGATGTGGGGCTCGATCCCAGGACCCTGGGATCGTGACCTGAGCTGAAGGCAGAGGCTTAACCCACTGAGCCACCCAGGCACCCCTATTCTCTTTTTTATACATAAATTTTCATCTGAAATCTCTGATCTACCAACTGCCCTCTCCCCAACTTTCTAGGGATGGGAGAAATCATTTCAAGAAGGAAAGTAAAGGTTATCAATGCTGACAGGGTGAATGTTGCATTAGGAAAAGGCCGAGGGGTTTAGGGAGAAGAAGAGAGGCAGTAGTCTCATTTTGCATGGTAAGCATTCGAGTTAGTAAAGAAGCAGGCAGGAAACTGGAGAATCTTCTTCAGAAGAAACTGAACAGCAATAGAGAAGACACCGACAAACACTGCTATTTGGGAAATCCTCTGAATGTGTAGGGCTATCAGTAGATTGCTAAAACAGAGGCAGAAGTTTATATCTCTCTTATGCTACAATTCCGAAGTAGAGGCATATTCGGGTTGGTTATCTGCTCTGCCCAATGAGGTCATCCAGCGATAGGGTCCCTTCCCTCTTTGCCCCTCTAACATCCCCCGGGGCGTTGCCCTCATCACCACAGTGGAAACTGGCCGGCCAGCACCCTGTCAGCATTTCAGTGTGAAAGAGGAAGTGAAGGTAAGCAGCTTCCTTTTCAAGAAAGTTGAGTAGGAGGTTGCACCCATTAGGCAGTTAGTTGCTCCACATGTGCCCTGCTGATATTTAAAGGGGGGAGTGCAGTTCTATTACTTAAAGGAGGTAAATCCTGAAAATGGATACCCGGAAACAATTAGCAGCCCTTCTGTAGCTCCCCAAAAGAAAAAATAGCTTACTGATTAGTCTCCCCAAATACATATAACTTAGATTAGCTTCTGTGGGTCTTGTCCTTAAGAATGAACGTATAAAGGACACCTGGGTGGCTCAGTGTGTTAAACATGTGTCTTCAGCTCAGGTCATGATCCCAGCGTCCCGGGAGCCCTGTGTTGGGCTTTTCCCTCTCCCTCTTCTTGCCACTCCTTCTGCTTGTGTTGTCTCTCTCTTTCTGTCAAATAAATAAATAAAATCCTAAAACAAAAATAAAAACAAAAACAAATAAACATGTAGCCTAGAATCATCAACAACAGATGTTTCCAGAGACTAGAAATTCCAAAGAAACTATTATTAATATTCTGTATGTGAATAGTCACTATATCCATTAAGAACAGAACACTTTTTATAAAAAAATGCTGTGAAGATTTTGTAAAATGTATAAGACAATTAAAATACAAAAGCAAGGAAATATTCCCAAAGAACATGCAGGAGGATCAAAACAGAGATGATGGCATAGGAAACAAACAAACAAAAATACAAGAAAGTTATAGGATTGACAACGAGGTCCAACATGTGATCAGTAGAATATCCATAAAGAGGAAGAAAAAAATAAAGATGAGAAAATTACAGAGAAAACTATACTCAAGAAAATTTCTAAAAGACAGTTTCAAATATACAGAAGCTCATGTTTTGCTTTCTAGATAATCATTTCCTAGGCAGCCCATTGAGGATGTTCTCTAAGAAATAGAGGAAATAAACCAAAAAGTGGAGAACGTGAAGCCAAGAAGCAAAAGCAAAGCAGGAAAACCAGTGTACAGATGTGAGAGCGTGAGAACCCCCACTCATACTGAAGTGTGAAGCAGACACTGCCAAGTTCCTGTTGATATCATCCGGGCTCTACTGCACACTCTGGGACAACTTCGAGATGGTCAGTATCAGCTTTGTTTGCCCTGGCTTTTTCAAAAACTGCTGAAGGTTATTCTAACAACATGACAGCAGATCAAAAATACTAGGTAATTAACACTTCCCAGTTGCAGACCTCAATATCCTGAATATCTGTAGAAGTTAGTGTATCAATACCCCAGCTCCCTTGCTCTTTGAGTAAGATAACTCTCTGGTATGTCTTTGACATCCTTCATAGTGTCTCTATGGGTTCAAGTCACCCACAGAGGTCTGTGGCTTGACAATGCATCCCTTTATTGGCTGCCTTCCCTCCTCTGTCTCACTGCTCGGCTCAATTTCTCAAATATTCGTAAAAACAGTTTGAGCACATATGGAACGATTCAACAAGTATTCTGAGTGTATAATGCATTTAAAATATCAATTATCTAATTATCTAACACTCACTGAACTCAAGAATGAGTTTTTGCAAGCAGAATGCAATATGATACAATACAAAATGTAAATTAGGTTTCCATTCTATCCCCCACCCAAATGTTTATTCTAATGTAAGTGAAGAGTGGACGACCTTGTTTAAGATATAAAACTAATTCAAATGGCACTTACCAAAGAAAAGGAGCAGTGGTGTGTTTAAAAATTGTTGTTTAATGATCGAAGACTTCTGAGTGAGGCTTGGTGGCAACAAGAGGGAGATGAGGAGGGTGTTGACACTTTCACTAGGGGGAGGAGGTGAGGGAAGATCCACAAAAGCAACTCCATGAGGCAGATAGTTACCCATACCTAACCCTAAGGAACATTAACATCCTCTTTTCCGGACCATGCAGACCTTGGAAGTTCATAGGAAGCACCATGGCAGGAAGCTTGGTACATAGAATGGGCATCTGTTGGTGTGCCCATCCAGGGGGGTCCCCAGCATCTTGGGGATGGTGGTGGGGGTAAAAAAAAAATATCAAGAAGAGACGTGTTGCCAAGGAAGAAGTACATGAGGCTGTGGAGGGGAGGGTCCAAGAGGACGGCTGGGATGATGAGTAGATTCCCCACGTACCCAACCAGATTCATGCTGGAGGACAAAGAGCCCCTGCTGCCCCGGGGCTCCTCAGAGAGGCTGAGGGGGATGAATGCAACGATTCACGTCAGTTTGTCTGTGTCCAGACAGTTCTAGAGCCAGAAGGAAAGGCGTGAACTGTGAGTGGACTCCTGGGGAAGAAATGGATTCTCGGATTCTCGCATCAATGTCCTTCCCACCCTCCATCGTGCATCTCATTAACCCCCTGAGCTTTTCTGGTTCCCTTGCTGTTTTCAGGGGACTAATCATTCTAACCTCTTAGGATCATTACAAGGATTAGGTGAGAAAACTATGTATAAGGGACTTAAATCCGTGCCTGACATATAATATGGGCAACTACTTTTGTTAGTGGGAACTTCCAGTGATGCTATCAAAATAAAGAGTGATGTGTAAAACAAAAATGAAATGAAAGAGAATAGAATAGAATAGAATGGCCATCTGTTTGGTATTCCTTTGTTTACAGTTATAAAGCTCCTGCTAACAGGAGACCATGTTGAGAATCCAGTTTTGTTTTCATTTTTGTTTTTCTGTGATACGTCTGCCCACCTCCTGATAAGGCAAAGGCAACTATTTTTCTGTATGTCCTAAAATCTATTTTTAATGTGTGGTATAAAATTATTCAGGCTCTTGCCCTTGCTCATCCCCAAAGCATCAGTGAGCATCCAACTGAACAAATTCCTCCTTATAAATTCTTCTGATAAGGCTTTTCTGTGTCTTTCAGTCTCACCTAGAAACTTAGCAGGCTTCTCTATGTTCATGGATCATATTTTCAGTAAATAAAGTGGAAAATAATATTTAAGATGCACACGAGAGGTGCCTGGGTGGCTCAGTAGGTTAAATGTCTACCTTCAGCTCAGGTCATGAGCCCCATATTGGGCTGCCTGCTCAGCTGGGACCCCACATCTCTTTCTGCCCATCACTCCTGCTGTGCTCTCTCTCTGTCAAAATAAATATATAATAAAATAAAATAAAAAATTAAATGCCCACTAATTTAAATGACCAGTAGCTGATGTTCTACCCCTGAGAAAATGCCTGAGGCAGCCTTGGGGCTCATGGTGCACCCTCACACCCTAAACCAATAGGGAAAACTGGACATTTGCCATAATGGATTTTTAACTTATTTATAAATTGTAATCAAGTTGTTTTTCAGGCAGGTGTAGTAAATATTTGGTGAGACTGCACGTAACAAAAGCCATCTATAAGCCAGGAGTCCAGTCGTAGGTGGAAAGTCCAATGACTCTCTAAGAAAATGAAAAGAATTCTGTTGGAGCCAACTAATGCCAAATAATGCAGGGGTCTGATGAAGGGAGAGTTCTGAGTAGAGAAAGAGGGACAGGCCAGAAGAGAGGTCGAAGGAGAGCCACAGAGAAGAGGGAAGTACGGCCCAGGCCAGCTGTGATCTGCCCCGGTCCCTACACAGGAGGATGCTGCTGGCCCCCCAGGGTACCCTCCTCTACCAGGCACTCTGCACCTGACCTTGAGCCCTGCCTCCAGAGCGTGTTCAGTGGGGCTACAGGGTTGGCTGCCAAAGCTGCTGGAGCCAGGCTTCACTCATGGAAGGACACAATCGGTGGAAAGACGCCCCACGTCCTCACCCCTGGAAGGACTACGCAGAATGTGTCCCCCATGCTCTCGGAGCACAGTCAGCCTCCCTGAGCCCCCGTCACCAAGCACAATAATCACCCCAGTCAATCTCCTTCCTTCAGCGGTCCTCCCTTCTCACTACCCACTCGCTAACCACTGCTTTCCGGGGCCATCCTCCAAGGAAACCAGTGACCCACAAATCCTTGTCAAAGAGGAAATCCCAATTAAAATCTACAGATTTCCTACAATCAGGAGCAGGCCAATAGCTTGCAGGACGGTCAGCAGAGACCTCTGTGTTGGGTCGGATTCTCTAAGTTTCTGTTGCCTCTAAAGTTCAGTGAAAGCCTCTGAGCCCCCAGGGCCTGTGCAGAGTATATTTGGGGAAATAAGAACAAAAGCGGCCCGTGCTCCCCCGCAGAGGCCTATGAACAAAGAGGGAAGAGACAAGCGAAAGGACTGGGACACAAATGAGAGATTTCAGAGGAGGCAACCCTTGGACGACGTGGCCAATAGAAGGAACAGCAGTGTCCAGGGTACCCCAAGATGTACGGGTGATGGATGAGGGTTTCTCCTCATGGGTGGGGCACCTGCTCAGGCCATGTGACTTTTCTTGTTAAGGACCAGTACCTGGGGACGCACAGGTGACCGCCGGGTGGGCCTCGTGCATCAGTCTGTCAGAGTTTGTTTTCTCAAAATGGAAGAAGGAGATCCAGGCACAAACACAAATCCTTTTCTTGTCAGGCAGATGTCGAGACGTAGCATTAGTTAGGCAGAGGGCAAGGGCACAAGGGTTTGTAAAGGGCAGGACTCCCTTCAAATGGGGAGAACAAACTAGGAACATGGGGTGTGTTGACGTTGACTCTAAATACTGAGGAGTTGAAGGATTAGCACGTGTGCAAGTGTGCAGTGAGGCAACCAGGGAAATGCTTGGCTGTGAGCCCAAGTCCAAGACCCTTACACTCAGGAAGTGTATTAACTTTCTGGAATGGGTGTGTTTAGGGACCTCATTAAGGACAGAGTCCTAATGACCACAAAGGCAAAATCATTTCTGATACATAATTTCTTTACTTGAAAAAAAATGTGCACTTTGTGTCCAGAAAAGGAAAACCACCAGCTACAAGATCATCAATAACTCTACAGTCACAAAGCACTAACTGTGAACAAATTATCCTTTCTAGACATTTACTACCATAAATGATGGTGCAAAGGGGAGAGTAGAGCTGATGACCTGAAGGGATCTGTATTGTATTGAAGGTGGCACATTTTTCTCTCTCTTTTAGGGGAAATTACAGTGTTGTCTCCATAGTATATTTCTTTTCCTTGTCTCTCTGTAGTTCCAGTAGTTCGATCTCCAAAGACAACTTATACAGCTCCATGGCCATTTTCACATCCACTGGGTTGAGGAGACACTGAATGATCTTTCTGCCTTTGCGGACATGTTCACAGCCTTCGGGGATCACCTGAAAGAGAGTAGAGGATGGGTGTGGTTGAGTGGCTTCACTTCAAAAAAAGAAGGAGCAGGATTGAGGAGTGACTCTTGGCAATGACAGGACTATAGCTCAGAGCCAAGACCAAGCCCAGAACTGCCTGGTGAGCAGGAAAACCAGAAAACATCCTGGGTCCCAACATGGTCCTTCCTGGAGGGATATGGATCTGTTCTGAGACAGCTTCGTAGGGGGCTTCTGTGAGGACAGAGACATCCAGATGTTTCTGAGACCATCCAGAAATGGAACACAGTATATTATATAGTCTAGAAAAAGTCCCAGGTACCTGAGACCCTCTTCTCCCTAAGGGGCTTCGTTTTTCTTTCTCCTCTAGTAAGAGAGGAAAGCTTGCCACTTCTACTGAACCACAGTGTTCAAAAAAGAAAAAAGTTCCTCTGAAAGACTCAGAACTGGCTGTTGACAAGTCAGATCTCACCACTGGGGGCTGGGACAGTGTTTAGAGGGAGGCCCCTATTTTAGGACTGGCTACCAAAGGAGCTTTTCTTGAATCATGTCACTTACCCACTCGCACTTGGGCAACTCAGGGTACCAGGTTCTGCTCTCTAAGCATGTGACACTTTGGGGACCAACCAATTCATAGCCAGAGTCACACTGGATGGTGACATTTGAAGATTGAAGATATTGATGCTTAATCACAGACAGCTTTGCATGGGCTATTTCTGGTTTTGGACACAGAGCTACAACGAAAACACAGTTTTAAGCAATATGTAAATCTAAAGAAAAAGACATGACAACAGGTTAGGATTATAAGAATTAACTATCACAGGTGCTGTGAATTGTTTTATCTTTGGTTTAGGTAGCAGTAATATTTGTTAGCATTTTGGTTGAGCATTGGCCACACTGATATATCAGACTCAGGCTGAACATTTTATGTGATTTAGCTCTGTGAGGTAAGGACTGTTATCACTCCCATTTTTCTGGGAGAAAGTTGAGATACAGACAGGTTAAGAACCTTGCCCAAGGTCTTCATACTTTTCAAGAACATGATAGGATATTTTAAAAAGCATGTGACCCCCAGTCCTCAGCTATCAAAGTAAGTATCCCTTATCTCTCGATCCCAGCAAGACACGAGCTATGAAATGTTCCCTCCTACCGAATGGCCTCTGTGTGTAATGGACTATGGTGGCCAATCATCCCCGGAGTTGCTGATGGCAACATGCTATTAACCTGTGTGCCTGTAAAAGTCAGACATGACCTTTACCTGTCCTGTCCCCACAACACAGCAGGAGCCTGTGAGGCCTTGCATGAGGCTGTGATGGAAGTCTTTACCACTTCGTGATGTTTGCAATTAGCCCAAGAGAGCCCACATTTGTGCTAGAGCAAGCTTGCATGAAAATTTTGCCACAGGCCATAGATGAAATGGGTCATGTGCAGGATTTTTCTGGAAATATACAGGAAAGTGGGCATAGGGGCTGAATTTTTGTCACTGGGGGAAAGAGGAAGGGAGGTTGATGTTTATGTATTCCCTTTGTACTGTTTGTGTCCTGAACACAGTCACGATTTCAAATAAATCAAATCAAATCAAATCAAATGCTTCCATGCTTTTGTGACCCTTCCACCCACCTGACTGAAAAGGGAACTGGAGTTACCTTTACACTGAGGGGCTTCAGGGGTCCAGTGTGAAGAACGGCAAGAGAGTTTGGCCTCTCCAACCAGAGTGTATCCTTTGTTACATCTATATATCACTTCATTTTGTGCGAATGCCCACAATCTTTTCGTTTCTTCATAATATCCGTGGGCAACCTCAGGAGGGAAATCACAGTCTTGACGGTGAGAGATAAAAGTGAGAAAGCGTGAGCTTATCGAATGTAAAAAATAACTCATTCCATAATGTGTGTTTTGTAGGAGGCTCCATTTTGTCCTGTCATCTTCTCTGCTCAGGGGAACACTTAGCCCAACCCAAGACCTGGGCTGGCCTCCTGTAAGCCTAAGGCTGAGGAACCATCCTGGCCCCATCATTAGACCATCTGGTGGTCATCTCATATCTTCAAATGGATAATGGGAATGGCTAAAATTAATACTTTGTTCAACCCCCATGTTGAGTTCTTGGCTTTTGGGGTAAGACCTGTCATATCCAAGAAGTCAAGTAGAAGCCATTGATCTTGCTCATCCCCATCCCTCCTCAAGCAAAGACAGCATATTTCAAAACCTATCATATACCAAGGTGGAAGGGGAAATGGGGGAATTGGTGCCACTCTTAAAGAACTGAAGCTGCCTCCCCATTCTATTACTATTTACTTCCCCAGTCTACAAGAGAAGTTAGGATTCTGGGGAATTATAGTCGACTATTCAAAACTCAACAACATTTTTGTTCTCATTTCAGATTTGATATCTTTGCTAGAGTAGATTTTTGTATCTTTGGGGAAATGATGACCACTGGTTTAGCATATGCCTTCTTTCCATCCCTATCTAAAAAGAGGGTCAGAGACAGTTTGCATACACACAGAAGAATCAAATCATGTATTTGTAGTTTCAGCCATCGTGTATGATAACTCCCTTGCCCCTGTCATAATAGAATCTGATGATACTATATTATCTGAACATCCACATTGATCCAGAATAACAATGACATTATATTAATTATACTGAAAGAGCAAGAAGAAACCAGCATGTTGAGATAAATATAGATAGATAGATAGATAATCCATCTGGTTCCTGGTGCAGACCTCCTAAATCCTTGTAAATTCCTAAATGCCTAGGACACTAAGAGCATCTTTTGTTCTATTGAGGCAGTTGCAGTGTAATTGTCCTGCTGCTTTTAACTTAAGATGCAGCAGAACCTCGTACATTGAAAGTGGTTATAATCAGAAAGCATGCAAATATCAATGGGACCATCATAGCATATACCCTTGAGATCCTGAAGCAAGGCCATGCAATGTGCTGTTTAAGATATAACTCTTGACATGTTGTTTGGTCCTGATAGAAGCTGTGCCTGATACTCGGTCATAAAGTGAGCATGTGCCAAAATCATGATTTTGGTCAATCAGAACCAAGTTATAAGGCCAAGCAGACAACAAATAACTCATTATAAAATGGAAGTCGTCATCTGGGATTGAGCATTTGCAAGGACCAGATGGCACAAGCAGCCTACCCACATAGGAAGCCTAGGTCCTCCTTATGCCCATCCACTGTTGCACAAGTGCCTCTTGAGCTCACACTCATGGCTATGTGGAGTCTTCATTATAACCAACTGACAGAAGAGAGAGAAGCCAAGCCTTACTCACAGATGTGTATTTTGGGTATGTGTAAGCTAAATGGATGGAAGCTGCTTTAGAGGCTGATCATGGAAAGACAGTGATAAGGAAAAAATCTTAGATGATCTGCTCATTCACTTTGTTGGAAAAAGAAGTGGGCTAAAGATAGAAGAAATGAGCCTGGAATGGCCCAGAATGAATGGCTTGTTTGGCAGTGCCCTTAAGGGCAAAGATTGGAAAACTAGGCCCAGGGAGATCTGGGGTAGGTAGAAGTAGGTGACCTGATATATGGGAACGACAGGAAATGCAATGTTTTTATTTTGCATGTTAACACCAGCAGAGCATCCCCAGTAGGGCAGGCATTAAACAATTAAACAATATCTCAGCAACTTAAAGTCAGCCATTTTCTGCCATTGGCCTTTCCAGTGCTGTCACAAGAGGAAGAGGAGCAAAGGGGTGGTATGGATGAAGAAGAAGCATGGGCACAACAACATGGACTGCCACTTACCAAGGCTGTCACTGAATCTTCATACTGCCAGCCACAGCGTTAAGTCTTTAATATGATACCATCCCTTGAGATAACTACAAAGCCACTTGGTAGAAGGTGACTATATTGCATCCCTTCTACCTAGAAGGGACAAGTATGTCTTTTGACAGAAATACAAAGGTGTTCAAGGTATGAGTTTGCCTTTTCTGTTTGTGGGACTTCAGTCAACACTTTTATCTGAACATTATATTGTTTAATAATTGGAAATGAATTACACTATGTGCAACTAGAAAACCCTCACTCACAGCAAAAGAGGCGTGGTACTGAGACCGTGGCCATAGAATGTACTAGTCATATTACAGACTGCATCATCCCGAACCTGTAAATCTGTTCAGACATTGGATTGACCTGGTCAAGGCACAGTTGAAGTGCCAGTTGAGAGATAATATTTTATAGTGATGAGACTTCACAATATTACTTTAGAAGATCTTCTGGAACACAGCAATGTGAACCCCTTTAGGGCTCCTTCTCACACATAAGGCAAGAAGAAACATCACCGTCCAGCAGGGATAATGTTCTTGACCATCAGTAGACAGGGACATGGAAAAACAGTGGGAGATGTAGGATTTTGTTGAGCACCTAAATGCTCTTGGTGAGGGAGAGGTAGGCATTTCACACTGGGGGAGAGTCTGAAGGAGAACTTAGAGACAACAGAAGGAAGGAAGGAAGTTTGTGGAGGAAAGGAAGCAAGTTTAGAAAGATGGGTTCAAACAGATTTGGGTGGTTCTTGAACTGCAGATTAAGGCATATGAACAGACAGAAGAGAAGACAAGACAATAAACACCAAGAAACAGAAGGCAATAATTGAAAAGGTCAGCTGATCTATTATATTAGATGTGGCCTATTTTTACTGATTCAGAAAAGAAAAGCAGGAAGGTCAAGAGAAAGGGAATAAACAATGAGGAGGAAAAAGAAAGTTGGATTGGGAGGTGGGCAATGATTTTTAACAAATGTATTCACTCCAAAAATCATGCAGGGTGTACAAATTCTTCCTAATTTTAAACCTTCCCTCAGTAATCTCCATCACTTTGGTACACAGAAACATGGAACCAACTGAGGGTTGCTGGAGGGGAGTGGTGTGGGGGATGAGGTAATTGGGTGATGGGCACTGAGGAGGACACTTGATATAACCAGGACTGGGTGTTACATGCAAGTGATGAATCACTAAATTCTACCCCAAAACTAATAATACACTATGTGTAAATCAACCTGAATGTAGATTTAAAAAAGGTAAAGAAAAAATAACATAAAATTCCATAAGCTCTTACTCTCATCACATGTTGGTGTTTTGGGATACCACGTGCCATCTTCTTGGCATCTAGCTTCAAACTGCTGTTTCTTATAACACTCATAATAAACCACATCTTCATAGAAATAAGCACAGCTATTCACAGAGCTAGTGCGTTGTGAAATGATTTTGCCATTCTCCAGTTCTGGTACTGTGCAACACACCTCTAAAAAATAAAAAGTGAGACAAATGGTTAGTAAAATCACTGCACTGAGACTCTCTTAGATAATAACTCATTTCTGCTTTTCAAAGATTTCACCACTGGGAGGGGGGGGTGGGGGGGAGAAGGATACTCTGGGTCTGGTCTCCCCGCCCCTGATTGCTAAAGTCTTCCAACCAAGTCATTACCTCTAACTAAATAATTTCATTAGGAGCCCTCAAACTAAGAAGTTAGATGAAACTTGCATGAAAATGTAGATTTTCAGAAGTACTCTGAAGCAATGACAAAAAGTCTGTCTCCGTATGGTCTCACTGGGATTGGAATCAAATAATGATAGTTTAGAATTGTATATTTTCTTTTTTTTTCTCTATTTTTTTAAAATTTTTTATTTTTTATAAACATATATTTTTATCCCCAGGGGTACAGGTCTGTGAATCGCCAGGTTTACACACTTCACAGCACTCACCAAAGCACATACCCTCCCCAATCTCCATAACCCCACCCCCCTTCTCCCAACCCCCCTCTGCCCAGCAACCCTCAGTTTGTTTTGTGAGATTAAGAGTCACTTATGGTATGTCTCCCTCACAATCCCATCTAGTTTCACTTATTCTTCTCCTACCCCCTTAGCCATTTGCGACAACGTGGATGGAACTAGAGCGTATCATGCTTAGTGAAATAAGTCAATGGGTGGTTATGGAAGTCTATCTTAAGGTTTGAATAAAAGCTCCTTTGATAGATGAGATACACGCAGGCATTTTGTGTTGGAGTGATGATGTGAGCAAGGGCTTAGGGGCAGCAGCTCGTTGTTACTAAGGATGAAGAAGAGGTAACCTCCTGAGGTAAACTCGGGATAAGAGTGTATCTTATCCTGAACATGGACCAGAAGTAAGGTGGGCTTTTGAAGGAATGGAAGAGAAGGGGATAAATAGAGAAAAACCTGAAGGAATTGTGACAAGTCTCTATGACTTGGACATAATCTACCCTCCCTGATTCATAAAGGAAGAGGAGCTAATGGAGCTCCGGGAAGACAATGAGAGTATTGCCCTGCAGTTAAGCTTTGGAAGAATAATAGCCATTTCAATTCCCAATGGAGGAGAATCACCCAGGATATTTGATTTTTTTTTAACCTAACATTAAAACTTTACTTCAAATAACTATCATTATGATGTAGAAAACTTCCAAAGTAATAAAAACTTTAGTATTCCCCTTAGAAAAACAACTCTGGGGCACCTGGGTGACTCAGTTGGTTAAGTGACTACCTCAGTCTTAGGTTACGGTCTTGGAGTCCCAGGACTGACTCCTGCTTTGGGCTCCCTGCCCAGCAGGAGGTCTGCTTCTCCATCTAACCCTCCCCCTCTCGTGCTCACTCTCTCTCTCTCTCAAATAAATAAAGAAAGAAAAGAAAAGAAAGCCAACTTTGAAGTCACTCTGTGGTATTAAGAGCACTCATAAAGCCTGAAGAGGTTGGGATCATTCTGGGACCCCAAAAATTAATCTTAATGAAGGATTACAAGATGGCCCCTTGGACCTCCGCATTCTCTCTACTTGCCATGGAATCCTTGTATCATCGGAAGTTGGGGAAATAGCCAACATCGCAAGAGTAGGATACATAAATCTCCATTGAAAAAGAGCTCTTGGGAAAAAGCTCTTCTCTGTCGAGTGATTTTGCCATTCTGAGCAAAATGCTCTATGTCAAAGTCTTAGAAAGTCTTTCTTTTACGGAAGAAATCACATCAGCAGATGAATAAGAAATGTTACTTTCATTGGCGTATTTGCACTTATAAATGGAAAGAAGTACTCTTGTCTGCATTCATAATCACACTAACTTAATGGCCTGCAGGTCCTTGCAAACCCTTTCAATGGGACAATTATTCCTTGACTTGCAATATAATACCTTAGACTTAATGTTTTCAGTTTATACATGCTTTGTAATCTTACTCTGATAAATTCACTCATTATTTATAATAATATAAAATTTTGCTTTCCAGATGGCAAAAAATTCTACTCAGTTATTAAAGCAATAGAAAAATCATGAACCCTATGGAAGAATTCTTTGAAAATTGGAAATCATCCATTTAAATATAATACATTAATATAAAGACAAAAAGGATTTTTTGTGACTAGATCAGCTCCTCATAGGTTTGTAATATTCTGATTTCTGAGCCATTATATCCTTTATGGGAAGGACTAAAATGATTTAAATATATTTCCTTTTTTAATGTAAATATATTTCTTAATAAATACCCCGTTGTACTTCTCCAAAATTGTACTGAATTTTCACCATTTGGTTATATTTAACTAAGTCTCTTTTTTTTTAAGATTTTATTTATTTACTTGAGAGAAAGACAGTGAGAGAGAGCATGAACGAGGAGAAGGTCAGAGAGAGAAGCAGACTCCCCATGGAGCTGGGAGTCCGATGCGGGACTCGATCCCGGGACTCCAGGATCATGACCTGAGCCGAAGGCAGTCGTCCAACCAACTGAGCCACCCAGGCATCCCTATTTAACTAATTCTTAACCAGGAATTCTTTCCCATACCTTGGTTTAAACTCTCCCCTCTTCCCTGCCACTTGTGTACTCACCGCCTAAAATGGACGGGCACTGCAGTAGAAACAGGAGCCCAAGGAAGAGCAGTGCAGGGAAAATTCTCTGCACCGTGGGGGACATGGTGGTACGTCTCAGAGACAGTGCACTGGGACTCTGTGTCCTCAGATGCCCTGAATCAGGCTGAAGAGAGGTTCTAAGTCAGTAATAAATCGAGATCTGAACCAAGGAACTAAGTCTTGGTAATGCCATAGATTCGAGTCACTAAAGGGGAGGGGCGGGGTCTAATGAGGCTCTCCAATTAAGCTCCAAGTCCTGGGAGTATGACATGAGCTTGATACGAAAGCTCTCTGGAATTCTGTATTTACAATTATAATCCTCAGAACTTCTCACTGTTGTGGGGGCATTTGTTATCTTCTTGTCCACATACAGACATCATTTTTCTTTGAGTACTTGAGAAAAAGTAGGAATATGGTACAGTGTGTGTGTGTGTGGCAGTTTCTTCTGAGATCAGAGCACAGTGCTGAGTTATGTTCTCTGCCATGTTCCAGGGATGTCCTGTCTTCATTCACTAGGGTGAGTTCCAAGTAAGAAGGCAGGAATAAAAAAGACATGTAGTTAAATTTTCTTTCCAAACACGTCACAGCCTAACTGGAATAGAGAAAGCATGCAAGTCTATATTGTGAAAAGACCAAATATAGTCCCAACACAATTATTCTGCCAGTATTTAGTTTTCTTGAGTATCAGTGATGCCAAATTAACTGACTTTGGGATTATACCAATTGGAGAGTAAAGGGAAATTTCCCAGAGGGATGTTTACAGCACAGATAGAGTGTGCATGGAAAATTAGATGGTAGAGGGTCAAGCATCCTAAAGGGACAAGGGCTCGTGACAAATTCAAGGATTTCTCAGTGGCAATGGATCAGAGTGAAGGACCTTGAGCCCAGCATTATATTTCTGGCAAAAGCACTAAATTATAAATTGTAGAAGGCATCTTTGTCAATGTCAAGACTTCATTGATTAATAACTATCTGGGCTAAAACTGGTCCCTTAATAACTATCCTGTCTCCCACTCAGATTATTTCTTTTAGTCTCTGCAAAGGGCATAGATAAAGACACCAACCTGACCTTCGTGTTTTCCCTCTTGGACCAGCCATAGATATTTGTTGCTTGAAGATACACTGATATTCACCCATAGAGGATGGTGAATACTGGAAAATGTCTGAGAATGACCCAAACCACACAGCTGAACTCTAGTGACAGCAGTATGAAGCATTTAACAGCCAAACTGCTTAGCTCTCAAAAATAAAGAGGAACATTGCCCAGAAATAAGTGAGCGGATCCCCCTAGAATACTGATGATAACACAATTTCATTTCCTTCCTAGAGAGAAAGGAAAGTAAATGTTCCACATGGTTGTTTCATTTTATCAAGAGGAACTAAAATACAATCTGAGTATGTCAGATAAAAGAGGTCATTTAAATAGTTTAACAGAAGATTTCTTTTCTAAAAAGTCCTTCTGCTTATTGACCATTTTCCTAACTTTTACATAAATCGTTGCATTAAATTTCTTCAAACAAAACTCTAACTCTAATTGCATTTAATTTCCTCAAACAAAACTCTAACATTGGTATTACATTTTACAGATGAGGGAATTAGTTGAGAAAGACTGAGTATACATCCCCAAACATTTCTCATCAGCAGCCATGTCGGATTCTGAGCCCAAATCTGACTCAGATACCAAACTCTTTCCATTAGGTCTTTTAGGGAATGTCATCAAAAAGATGAGACCAACCTTTTGTCTGTACCGTCATTTGCAAATATCTTCTCCCATTCTATGGGTTGCCTCTTTGTTTTGTTGACTGTTTCCTTTGCTGTGCAGAAGCTTTTGATTTTGATGAAGTCCCAAAAGTTCATTTTCGCTTTTGTTTCCTTTGCCTTTGGAGACATATCTTGAAAGAAGTTGCTGTGGCTAATATCAAAGAGATTACTGCCTATGTTCTCCTCTAGGATTCTGATGGATTCCTGTCTCACGTTGAGGTCTTTTATCCATTTTGAGTTTATCTTTGTGTACGGTGTAAGAGAATGGTCAAGTTTCATTCTTCTACATATAGCTGTCCAGTTTTCCCAGCACCATTTATATAAAGAACTCCTCAAGCTCAACACACACAAAACAGACAATCATATCAAAAAATGGTCAGAAGATATGAACAGACACTTCTCCAATGAAGACATACACATGGCTATCAGACACATGAAAAAAATGTTCATCATCACTAGCCCTCAGGGAGATTCAAATTAAAACCACATTGAGATATCACCATACACCAGTTAGAATGGCCAAAATTAGCAAGACAGGAAACAACATGTGTTGGAGGGGATGTGGAGAAAGGGGAACCCTCTTACACTATTGGTGGGAATGCAAGTTGGTGCAGCCTCTTTGGAGAACAGTGTGGACATTCCTCAAGAAATTAAAAATAGAACTTCCCTATGACCCTGCAATTGCACTACTGGGTATTTACCCCAAAGATACAGATGTAGTGAAAAGAAGGGCCATCTGTACCCCAATGTTTATAGCAGCAATGGCCACGGTCGCCAAACCGTGGAAGGAACCAGGATGCCCTTCAATGGATGAATGGATAAGGAAGATGTGGTCCATATACACTATGGAGTATTACACCTCCATCAGAAAGGATGAATACCGGGGCACCTGGGTGGCTCAGTGAGTTAAGGCCTCTGCCTTCGGCTTAGGTCGTGATCCCAGGGTCCTGGGATAGAGCCCCGCATTGGGCTCTCTGCTTGGCAGGGAGCCTGCTTCCTCCTCTCTCTCTCTCTCTGCCTGCCTCTCTGTCTACTTGTGATCTCTTCTGTCAAATAAATAAATAAAATCTTTAAAAAAAAAAAGAAAGGATAAATACCCAACTTTTGTAACAACATGGATGGGACTGGAAGAGATGATGCTGAGTGAAATAAGTCAAAGAGAGAGAGTCAATTATCATATGGTTTCACTTATTTGTGGAGCATAACAAATAGCATGGAGGACATGGGGAGTTAGAGAGGAGAAGGGAGTTTGGGGAAATTGGAAGGGGAGGTGAACCATGAGAGACTATGGATTCTGAAAAACAATCTGAGGGTTTTGAAGGGGCAGGGGGTAGGAGGTTGGGGTACCAGGTCGTGGGTATTATAGAGGGCACGGATTGCATGGAACACTGTGTGTGGTGCAAAAATAATGAATACTGTTATGCTGAAAATAAATAAAAAATAAATTAAAAAAAAAAAAGATGAGACCACTAGTTGGCCTGTGAGCTGGACTTGGGCACTCGAAGGCTCCTGACTCCTCCTTTGCCCTTGGAATGTGTGTTCCACGGTCTCTTTCTCACTCCCCAGCCTGCTTCAAGGACATATCTTTGAGACAGTGATGTGGTATTGAGAACACCTGCACGGTGTTTGTGACTGAGCCCAGCTTAGGCCTCTTTATAGATGGGCAGGTACAGGCATCCATTTGTCTTCTCACTGCCCAAGACAAGCCTCACAGGTAAGTTTCCTTTGCCTATTACACTGGCCACCTACCAACCTGGAGTGGCCTGCCTCCCTCTCTTTTGTCTCTCCCTGCCCTCCAAATAGAGGGCTTGGCTTCAAATTACAGCTGTGAAGCTCCCAGGAGTGTGGCAAACCAACAATGCTAAGCGAATGTCCATTTAATGAGATGGGCCTACAAACGTTTCTTATGCAGGACCCTGAGCTCATTATTTAGAACAGCTTGCCTGGAACCTTCTGCTTCTCCTGTGATGGAAAAGGCCCCAGACCAACTCCTCCAACAGGAGACAAAAATCCCTTTCTTCATCGTGTTGTATAGATGTCAATCCCTCCCAAACTGACAGATATAATGCGTTATAATAAAACTCAGTAGCATTTTGATGAAAACGGATAAACTGATTCTAAAATTCAAATGGAATATAAAAGATGGAAAGCCATCTCCAAGATGGAGAAGATAGATGGAGTAGGGATAAGAGGAGGGAACAAAGAAGACATGGCAGCATTTGTTTGAGATAACCAAACAGACCCAAAGTTGACAACTGAGAGTCACGTAACAAGCCCCAAATATACATCATCAATTGGTTTATGACAAACTGCTACAGAGAAATAAGGGAAAGGAAGCTCCTTTTAGTGAAAGGTGTCATATAGTTGGTTATCTGCATGGAAGAAAATGAATCTTGGTTCTTTGCTTCACACCATGACCATTTTGTCATGGTCATGGATATCACTGTGAACGTAAAACCACGAGTCTCCTCAAAGAAAAAAACGGGCAAATATATTTGTGACCTTGGGTCAGGCATAGATTTCTTCTCTTCTTTTCCTCTTTATTTATTTATATATTTCTGGCACAACAGGTTTATTCTCTAAAAGCTATGTAGGCAATAAACAAAGCCAGCATTTACTCTGATCTTAACTTCTGCCCAGTATTATCCATTCCAAAATTGTTTCATGAAGATTTGGTCTCTAAACGTTGTAAATTCCAAAATCGTCATCCTCACCAGAGTCTCTCTTCTTCTGCTGAATTTAACTCTTGCCTTTCAAGAATTCCTACAAAGTTCTGAACCCTGCCCGCCTTGTTGCCCATCTCTTGCCATCTGTATAAGGTTATTCTCTCTTGCTTTCCTTTGTGGGGGCTTTGCAAGTGCCAAGTGGCTGGACTGGCTGGCTCAGCACTTGGTTTGCTTCTGCTTCTGCTGCCTCACCAGGACTGAAAAAATGAAAGGCTGGGCATCATGGAAGTCAGTGGCATAGTTTCCACTTATTACCATGTTTTGATAAGTTTTCAAAATCACAACCTGATAGAATATTTTCAAATACAAGCAGACATTAAGGAGGAGAATCTCTGTACTATGAAATCCCATTTTACGCGGTAAGGATGATCTCTGGAAAAAAAAAAAAATTCTTTGGTATTGGGGACACTGATTATTCCAGTGGCCCTTCCTTCCAGGCCATCCCACTCCATCCCTAACACAGGACTCTCCCTTTCTTTACAATAGAATCATTATTTGGGCATTTTATCTGTAAAATTAATGTTTAGTGTTTGGCTCCTGCCCTGGGCCAATTTCATTTCCTTCCTGGAGAGAAAGGAAAGTAAATAAATGCACCACATGGTTGCTTCGTTTTATCAAGAGGAACTAAAATAAAATCTGAGTTTGTGTCTATTCCCTGCTGTACCCTTAGCCCCTGGCACACAGCAGACCCTCAAAGAATGCTGATTACTGGGGTCAGAACAACTAAATTCTAGAAAACGATTTGGCTATAACAGTAGTTCAAGCAGCCTAAATTGAGACGCAAGGGGCTAAGCATTCAGCTTTGGATGCCTGCCTGAGCTGGGCCAGCCTCAGGGATGAGCCCACACATTATCTGGGATGTGCCCTATGCCTGACCATATGGGGGGCCCACTCAGTGGGCTTGGCCACAAGAGCCTCCAAGCAATGGAGAGAGAGAGAAAGTCCACCAGGCAAGGGATAAAGAGAGGAACCAAGGCCCCAGGCCAGATTTCTTAAACACGAAACAAACAAACAAAAACCCAAAACAAAACATTAAACAAAAAACAAAAAAACAAAAAAACCAATAAAACACCCTGCAAAAACAAATAAAAAAACCACTAAACGAAATGAAAGAGATTTCCCTTAAACACTCAAACCATGAATCAAATGAAAAAACTTGATAAATTGCACCCCCCTTAAAATGAGGAATTTATGTTTACCATAGACATCTTACGAAAGTAAAAAAAAAAAAAAAAAAAAAAAAAAAAGGCAAACTACCGAGCAAGAAAAAGGGGTACACAATGCATAACTCACAAAGGATGTTTTTTCCAGATTATGTCAAAAACTCTTACAACTAATTAGAACTAGCTAGACCATCCAATAGGAAAAGACTTAAACTAGCATGGCACGTTACAAAAATATCCAGAGTGAATAAGGGTGGGAGGAATGGGGTGGCTGGGTGTTGGACACTGAGGAGGGGATGTGCTGTGGTGAGTGCTGTGAATTGTTTAAGACTGATGATTCACAGACCTGTACCCCCAAAACAAATAATACACCATATGTTAATTAAAAATATAAATAAATAAATATCCAAATGGTCAACAAATTTATGAAAAGCTATTTAACCTCATTAATCATGAGGGTAGTGCAAATTAAAAGCATGATGTGAGGGGCACCTGGGAGGCTCAGTTGGCCAAGCGTCTGCCTTCAGCTCAGGTCATGATTCTGAGGTCCTAGGATTGAGCCCCACATCAGGCTCCCTGCTCTGCGGGGAGTCTACATCTCCCTCTTTCTTTGCCTTTACCCCTGTGCCAGGGTCCAGCCTCTCCAGGTTCAGGGGTCCCCAAAGGATGGACGGTGTCACGAGAGGGATGAGAGAGCTGCTCAACAGTTTGACTTTTGCAATCAGGCATCTCCCGTTTATTTGATAAATATGCTTCTTATATAGGCAGTGTCTAGGGTTACATCAGTACAGAAGATTTTTTTACAGTGACTAATGGAATAAAAGGGAACAAACCCAGATTAGTAATGAGTAGTTATATATAGAGGAAGGGTAGCGCTAATCATTGTTCTTAACCTTTAGTAGTACAAAAGGAAAATTTTATATATAAGGCACACTATATTCCGATGTGGCCATAATATAGGCAAGGACTTTGTGGTCTGATTACAAGATATGAGTAGGTCCTTGGGGTCCGGAGAAGGCAGGAATATGATGTTTTTCTTTGAAGTTATCTAGTCTTTGTTGCATGGAGTCCGGAGATAAACTGATGATTTTTCCAGGCTTTTACGTGTGGTGTCATTGCCCTGCAGTTTTTATGCCACCAAGTGTCTAGCCCAGGATAGTGGGTCAGGGGTATCTAGTCTAAGGGAGAGATATCAGGTCAGCAGAGATGGCAGGAGCTGTGCAAACAGGCAATAACCCTGAGAGGCTTGGCTATCTATCAGGGCCTCAGCGGCCCCCAACATCCCTGCTCATGCTCTTTCTCTCTCTCAAATAAATAAATAAATAATTTTTAGAACCTAGAGACCACCTCTACGATGGAGCTTGCACTTTTCTCCGTCCTTGCCATCAGCTTCTTCTCGTCTTGCATCCCAGCTTCCCGGCCTTGGAAGGGGGATCCTTCTTCATCCTTGTCTCAGTCCCCCAAATCTTGGCATTGCAAAGGTTGAACCACGGAGACCGGAAGTGCGCGCAGTAGCACAGGATCCCCGGGAACCAACACCGGAAGTAGCTTTGCTGCAAGATTCCGTCGGCTGCGCTATGGCGGCGATACCCCCAGACTCCTGGCAGCCGCCCAACGTATACTTGGAGACCAGCAAGGGGATCATTGTGCTGGAGTTGTACTGGAAGCATGCTCCGAAGACCTGTAAAAATTTTGCTGAGTTGGCATGTCGAGGTTACTACAATGGCACAAAGTTCCACAGGATCATCAAAGACTTCATGATCCAGGGAGGTGACCCAACAGGAACAGGTCGAGGTGGTGCATCTATCTATGGCAAACAGTTTGAGGATGAACTTCACCCAGACTTGAAATTCACGGGGGCTGGAATCCTCGCCATGGCCAACGCAGGGCCAGACACCAACGGCAACCAGTTTTTCGTGACGCTTGCCCCTACCCAGTGGCTTGATGGCAAGCACACCATTTTTGGCCGCGTCTGCCAAGGTATAGGAATGGTGAATCGAGTAGGAATGGTGGAAACAAACTCCCAGGACCGCCCTGTGGACGACGTGAAGATCGTTAAGGCGTACCCTTCTGGGTAGGCTTGCTGCTCTCGAGGCCACGCCTGGATCTTCCGGGATGGCCCCAGTGAACCAGCTTCTGGATGACCTAGAGTGACATGTACTAAAACTTCATTCTGGCCTTGCAAATCACAAAGCTAAGGAGACCTGGGGTCTTGGGTGAGTTAGAGCTGGAAGTATATATTTTTTTTAAAGATTTTATTTATTTGATAGAGAGAAATCACAAGTAGACGGAGAGGCAGACAGAGAGAGAGAGAGGGGAAGCAGGCTCCCTGCTGAGCAGAGAGCCCGATGCGGGACTCGACCCCAGGACCCTGAGATCATGACCTGAGCCGAAGGCAGCGGCTTAACCCACTGAGCCACCCAGGTGCCCTGAGCTGGAAGTATATTTTAAGAGGATGCTGCTTTTCTCTTTCCCCAGTGCCTAGGTTTGACAGAGGGTTTGCAGAAATGCTCATAAGTGATCACTTACAGTGAACCCCTCGTTGCAGATGAGCATATACTGCTCCTCCTTGGGCGTGTCTGTGCTGATGCACTTGGAACAAGAGGAAACCGACTCTGTCATTCCATAGTGCCGAACCAAACTTCTTCCTGCAGGGATTTCTATTCTGGCCTACACCGCAGGCTTTGGTGGCTGACAGCCACAGAATTCAAAACCAAGTAGTGTCTATCAGCCTTCTTAACTCTGTGCACACCCTATTTCAGTCTCCTACATTTGTTCTTCCGGGAATGTATGCATCTCTCTATATATTTTCCCTCTCAAAACCAGAACGTCAACACTGCTGTTTCTGACACTGAGACATCCCACACAAAGCCACATTGAATTTTTGCCAAATGAAAAATGCATCTAACAATCAAGTTTCTAAGAAGGTGTCAAGTGGGGAATGATAATGTGTAATAATCAAGAAAGGAATTTATTAAAAGGCAGCAGAAACATTGACCATTTTTCCCCAGGAAGGAGTAGAAGTCTGTAGCGAGCTTAAGGACAGACTATGAATTCTCTTTAAAAAGCAGTATTGTCATAAAGGGGAGGCCCCACTGAAGTTTTTTTAACCTAAGACTAGAGAAACTAGAGAAGGGTTTTTTATAAGTTTTTTAAGTCTTTCTGATTTTTTTTTTTAAAGAGTTGGGAGAGTGGTAAGAGAAAGGAAGTGAATGTCTATGGAATACATAGAAACTTCCAAAATAAAATGCCACTGATGGTTGACGTTGCCAAAAAAAAAAAAAAATTAAATTATTTTATTTATTTATTTGGTAGAGATCGCAAGTAGGCAGAGAGACAGGCAGAGAGAGGGGGCAAGCAGACTCCCTGCTGAGCAGAGAGCCCAATGCAGGGCTCGATCCCAGGACCCTGGGATCATGACCTGAGCTGAAGGCACAGGCTTTAACCCACTGAGCCACCCAGGCGCCCCATAATAAAATAAAATTTTAAAAAATATATTTTTAAAAGCACTATGTGATACCACTGCACACCCAACAGAATTTCTCAAATAAATAAATCATAGCAAGAATTGTAAAGAACTTGCATGTTCTGTACAGTTAGGATGGGACAATATCATGCAGCACAACCACAGTGGAAAACTGCTGAACAGACCCATATGTCCTTCTTATGATCCAGCAATTCTATTCTTAGGTTTTTGTTCATCAAAACGAGATGTGCTCAGGGACACCTGGCTGGCTAGGTCTGTAGAGCATGCAACTCTTGATCCCAGGGTTGTGAGTTCAAGCCCCATGTTGGGTGTAGAGATTACTTAACAATAAAATCATTTAAAAAAATAGACATGCTTAGCAAAAGACATGTGCAAAAATGTTCATAGCCAAAAACAAATAGAAAATAACACAATGTTTTTTAACAGTAGAGTGGGTAAGCAAATTGTGGTAGATTCTTACAACGGTGGAATATTTAGAAATTAAAATGAATGAATGTCAACTGTAGACAACGTGGACAAATTGCACAAATATTATGGTTAGCAAAAAAAAATTAAAAAGACATGGAAGTAAGAATGCATCATGTAAGATTCCATTTCAATAAAGTCATATAATTTAAAACCAATCCATGTTGTTAAAAGTGAGGATAGTGGAATTCTTCGCAGTGGGAGAGCGGTTGTTTAGTAACTAGTTGGGAGGGGACAGCCAAGGGCTTTGGCAAATTTGACAATGTTCTTTCCCCACGCACCCCCATCTAGTTTCTGATTACAGAAGTATGCTTACTTTAAGAATTTGATGACTTTTGTGCCCTCTTCTGTAAAGAAAAGCTAGGAGGTTTTAGATATGTTGGAATGTGGAGTAAAGTCATCCAGGCAAACATAACAGTATAAACACATTTTGAATTTCCTGACCTATGTTCTTTCAAGGTACAAAAAACAACAAACAAACAAACAAGCAAACAAACAAAAAACCAAGGAAGTTAATTGCAGGCATTCGCATACCTTTTTACATAATTTTTATTTTTGAAACATATGAGTGCATTAATCTACTCCTAAAAATTGAAAAGAATAGTATTCTTCTGGGTTGCCTTATACTTACCCCTCTGAACACTTGAATTCTATAGTTGAACCAGAAAGAAAATCTGCCTTTCACTTCCAGTTTCCCACTGATTATATCTCCTGGATCTCTAGGAGGAAAAGTAAAATGATGACTAGTGATTAAAATTACTTATAAAATATAACATGAGAAGGAAAATCTGGTGGAGAGTTTGAATTACTACTTCTAGATGAACCCAGAGATTTTTTTTTTCAATGCTTATTTCTGATCCTGACTTCATGAATTTTACTCTGAGGAAAAATAAGTGCAAACATTTATCCCATTTGTCTGATATTTTAAGATGAGAGAAAAAAAATGTGCTTAGATTTTTTCATGCAGTTAGATCGGTGTGATAATAAAGGGTGTGATACATGGACAGTTATTCATACCAATGTAAGTTCTCAAAAATGTATGCCCTTGCTCACAGGGAAACAAGAAAAGGGGAAATATATTCAATATCCTTACTGTTAGAACAATATCTCAGTGTGAATTCCTAACTGCCTTCTTCTAAAGAGTATAGGTGATAATGATTTTGAAGACTTTTTTGATCAAAGATTTTCTTTGGAATTGAAGGATTCATTAAGTTCCTAAGAGAACATCCCCAAATACCACAAACGTACAAGTGAGAAAAATAAATGTTGATCCTGACACAAAAAACACTATGGTCCTATGAGCCTCTGGCATTACAAGTACTCAACTTGAACTGATTCTACTAAAGCCAGGATGGCTGACAGGGCAGTTCCAGATTTGAAGTCTGTCTCATACACCTTGTTTATTGGAGAAGCAAATGGTAAATCAGGTGGAGGACAATCGCTTGGACACTAAAATGACAATGAGCATCAAGTTGTAGAGCTTGGGACACAATGATAGCAATGCTTCAGCATAAGGCTTTTAGAACAGAGACAGACCATGATTTTCCTCTTCCATCAAAAGTCTTTTATTCCACTGTTCAATGAACCCATTGAGGAATCTTAATAATGCATGTTTGTTGACTGATGACAATAACAACAATAATGACAAAAAGGCAGAAAAATTTCATCTGCTCTTTCCTGTTTATGTGATAATTAGGAATCCTGATAATCAGTGAATGGGTTATCTATAAACTTATTATACCTGCAGGTACCATACATGGTCACACAGAAGGCTTCTCAGAATGGGGGCACCTGAGCAGGTATCAGTCTCCTTATGTCTGACTTCCTCTTTCTTTGCCCTTCCTTCTGTATCCTGTGTCACAGGACACATACAGGTAGTTGTTAAAGGAGTTGTTGCAAGAAGTGTTAAACACTGATGGTAAAGCAAATCAGAGTTATAGGAAAATGTTGAATCAGTCACGTTCAAACAAGCTAGTAATTAAAGAACTTCAGGTTCAAAGGGCCAAATAGTCTGTGTTCCTGAGAAATCTCCATCAGTTTCTCATTCTGGTGAGTATTTTCACATTGTACCTTGCAGCCACAAACTAAGTGGATGTACATTTTTGAGTGTGGATTTATCACTTACAGCTCTGAATTAGGGGACTGTAAGGAAATATGTTGTATCTATGTATTTTTTTAAAAAATCCGTCCATGAAAAAGGAGCCAGATGTTGGACTTCAGAACTTCTGGCATCTAGTGAGTTGCAAATAGAACATTGGGAAGGGGTACTCTTTTGAAGTTGATTCTTCCTTAAGTGCCCTCCCACAGCCCTAGAGTACCACATAAAGGTATTTTTCATATATATATATATATATATATATATATATATATATATGAAAGATATATATATATATATATATGAAAGATATATATATATATATCTCCTATAGTTAACCTTTTATCAAAGTTTAATAATTCTTTATTTTAAAAAGTCATTGTGTGGTTTCTAGCTCCTGACTGGATCCACTGATACATGCATATTTTGGTGTACCTTAAAAATAAATATAATTTAAAACTTACAACAGTAAAGCTTCTACAAAGTGTTGAGCTACATAACATCTAAAGTTTCAAGTAAAAAAATTACATTTTAGAAATAAAACATTCAAAAGTACATCAATCCACTTAGAGTACTTAAATTTTTAAAAGATTCTTAATAAAGAGAATTCATCATATCTTTTTTAGATTTGCAAATGGGTTCATTATCAGTGTGACATGACTGGGAAGCATAGCTCCTGGATTCAAAGGAATTTTAGCAAAAAAATACATCCCCCTTTTTAGCTCTCATTATTGCAAAATGCAAGATGATCATTACAGTCTCTAGTTAAGTTTTTTTTTTTTAAAGATTTTATTTATTTATTTGAAAGACAGATATCACAAGTAGGCAGAGAGACAGGCAGAGAGAGAGAAAGAGAGAGGGAAGCAGGCTTCCTGCGGAGCAGGGAGCCCGATGCGGGGCTCGATCCCAGGACCCTGAGATCATGACCCGAGCCGAAGGCAGCAGCCCAAACCACTGAGCCACCCAGGCGCCCCGTCTAGTTAAGTTTTTTGTGGTAGAGACTCTAGCTTACCAATTTCTTTCTTTGGTGGTTATTAAAACTAGAAAAGAAATAAATCAGTTAATTTAATTTATGTTCCTGTAGTCAGAAAATATGTGGCAGCAGGGGTTTTGTAACTGACTTTTCTGAAGCTAAATTAAATTCCAGCACCAAATTAACATTTCACATAACTTCATACAGTTTTCACTCCTGGTGGAATTATTCAGCACCACTGTGGGCAAACCTCTGAGGGAAGACAAATCAGTCATAATGGAAGGTAAAAATTTCACCTGAAACAAGGAGACAAATGCAAATGATCTACCTTTAGGGTTGGGGTAATTATTTCAGGAAAGAATCAGTCTCTGGTGTTTATGGGGCACAAGTAACGGGGTTGTGGAAATAGCCTATGAACAGAGGGAGAAATAAGAATTCAGAGAGAATGTAGAAGGAATAGTCTCCTCATCTGACATGGTAGAAATTCAAGTTGTAAATAAGTGAGCAGAAGACCAGAGGATCTTTCTCTAGAGAAACTAGACAGCAACAAAGAGGACCTTGATTCCCACCCCAAGCTTGTCAGGAGATAGGACTCCTAAAACCTTAGTGACTCCAACCAGGTAGAACTTGACTTTTTTTTCATGAAAGAAGAGGCATAAGAGCATTTAGGATGGTCAGCAGCTCTGCCCAGTACCAGGGACCAGGTTCCTTCCTGCTTATTGTTGTCTACATCCCTTGGGGCACTGTCTTCCTCAACATGGCGGAGGTTGCTCACCAGCACCCTGTCAGCATTTCAACCCTGAGGAAACAAGAAGCAGAGAGCAAGCAGGAAAATGACTGGGAAGTTACACCCATTAGGACGTCACTCCAAAGGAGCCTCTAGCTGAGGAGCTATGTGCCTGCTGATATTTAAAATGGTAGAAGTGATAAAGGGGGGTTAATATAGGTAGGAAAACAATTAACAGTTGTTGTTATAACCACAGTTTAAATCCCCAACTGTACCATCACACTGCTAGTAAGCCACTGTCAACAAACTTTATTCATATATATAGAACCTTAGAGAATTTGGGCTTCGCTCTGAAAAAAAGAACAACTGACTGTGATGATCATTAGCTAAGTTGCAAAAGAATACTTTTGTATTACAAATAACTCCATGGAGAAGGAATCTACTTTTTTTTTTTTTTGAAAAGAGAAAAAAATACAAATCTTTTGGAAAGCATCATAAAATGGTCTTAAAAGAAATTTAAAAAAATTCAACAAAAAGGATGGAATGTAAAGCCAGAGAAATTTTCCAGAAAATGTGTGTACGGTTGAAGGTAGGAATGAAGACAAAATGCATAACAAAGGTACATAATCAACAAGGAGATATGATATCAGGTTAATTTGATTTCCGTGAAGAAACATTATTAAAGAAATTACATAAGAAAATTTCTCAGAACAGAAGAACATGAGTTTATAGATTGAAAGGGCTCATGAAGGGGCACCTGGGTGGCTCAGTGGGTTAAAGCCTCTGCCTTTGGCTCAGGTCATGATCCCAGCATCCTGGGATCAAGCCCTTCAGAAACAGATCTTAATTAATGACTGATGGAAACTAGTGTATCAATACCCCAACTCCCTCACCTTATGGCGATTACTTTCTCTAAGTGAAGTTCAACATCTTTACCAGTTTCCCTGAAATTAGGCTCTGGTCATCCTAATTGCCTGGATCACACACCCCTTACTGTTGCCTTCCCTTCCCTACCTCACTGCCGTACTCATCTCCTGGTGTTTCCTGCCATTCCTAAACAAACCTTTTAACTTTAGTTCTTGTTTCAGGCTGCGCTTCTGGTAGAACCCAAACTAAAACCAAGTGAGAGAATGAACTTTGGGAGAATGATCCATGGGGACAAAAAAGCGAGCCGATAAGGCTCTGTTGTCCCTGAACATTCAGACAATAGTGGTGGACCGAAAAATCTCTTGGAGCACTTAGGAGGAATTGGAAATAGAAACAAGGTTAACTAAGGAGGCAAACAACATCACTGAAAAGAACACCATCAACACCAGAGTAATATAAGGCAGTTATAAGGAAAAGAAACATGCTCACAGAACACTACTTGGTCCAGTGCAGTGATCATTCCATGCAAACATTATATTACTAATTTAAGTAAAGTTGGGCAATAACCATATTGGAAAAAAGAATGAAAAAAACCAGATGATTGAATCTTTGGCTATAATCAATAGATTAATGGATAATTTATTTAAAAAGTGAAAAAAAATACAATTTCTAAAAACATGGTGATAAATATCAGGAAAAAAAATGTTTTAAGAAGTAACTGTGTTTCTCTGGGACTGGGGAAAAGGAATTGTGTGGGTCTGGTTAGTAAATGATTTTGTTAAATGTATGTATATTTAAAATTAATTTTAAAGATAAGTAGAGTTGATAGGTCAAGAAACAGCTGCACTTCTAATTTGGTTTATAATTTATAGAATTATACACAAAAATTAAAATTTTAAAGATAAAACTTAAATATAAAATGTTTATAGAGAAATAGGGAAAAAAGTCTTGGAATTATTTATGCCCACTTTTACTGTTTCAATATTTGCTTGCATATATATGCATTTATTTTAGATCATTTTAAAGGGATTTAAATGAAAGAATATATTAAAAAATGAAGAAATAATTCATATCTGTGTGATAATAAGTCTCTGCCCTGCTCTGATGTGCTCAGGGAAAATGTTAAGGAAGGAACCATGAAGGGCTGACATTTAAAAGCTTCTGCCATGTCTTCTGTACAGATAAAGAATGAAGCTTGAGGTAGATAATTCTTCATGTGAACACATTAGTAATATGAAAATAGAAGCATACTTAGTTAGCAATTCAATTATAATCCACTAATAACATGATGTAGAACGTGACTTTTCAGATAGCACAGATACTAATTTCCCTTATGAAACTGGGAAAAACTGGGGCACCTGGGTGGCTCAGTCATTAAGCATCTGCCTTTGGCTCAGGTCATGATCCCAGGGTCCGGGGACTGGGCTCCCTGCTCTGCAAGAAGCCTGCTTCTTCCTCTTCCACTCTCCCTGCTGTGCTCCTTCTCTTGCTGTCTCACCCTGTCAAATAAATAAATAAACAAATATTTAAAAAAAAAAAGAAATGGGGAAAAATTTTTCTTTCCCAGCCCACCCCAATATCCAAACCAAGCTGTTTGTATTGGTAAAACATTATTAAACACAGATACAAAAATATATACCAAGAATTTGAATGTATATAATGCATTTAAAGCATCAACTACCTAATTATATAAGATTCAGTGGACTCAGTAGTGAGGATAATTGCATGCAGTCTGCGGGGAAACCCTACAGAACCAGATACAAATTCGGTTTTGTTGTATGTCTGAGAAAACATGTACTACAGTAAAGGAGTAAAGTCAAATCATGTGATGTAAATAATAATGAACTAGAAAATGAATTCAAACAACTTTAACAGAATATAAGCAAGCAAAGTCATGTTTGTAAAATTTTTGCTTAATGAAGGGAAATTTTCCTGAGTCGGTTTGGAGGCAAAGGAGAGGGATGGAGGCAGAGACACATTTGTTGGTGAAGAAAGGAGAGCCCATGTCTGAAAGAGGAATTGTCGAACATTCATCCACTTTTCACCACAGGGAAATGGTCAGCATCACCTCGTCCAGTCCCGCTGATGTTAGACGAACCGAAGCAGAGGCCTGGTGGCGAAACCAGGACGTGAACTGTTTGGGTTTTCTCTGCCTGCGGTTATAAAGCTCCTGGGAACACCAGACCACCCTGACAGCTGAATTTCTTTGAAATGATCCATCTGCTCCTGTCTAAGAAGGCAACGCAGTTGTGTTTCCATATGTTCTAAATTTCATTTTACATTTTTGGTATAAAATATCCAGGCTCCCTTCCTTCCTCTACTCAAACTCCCTAACGAGAAACAGATTGACCAAGTTCTTCTGTCATAAAATCTTCTGATAAAGTCTTTTTAAGCCATTTCAGCTCATGAGCATGGCTAAGAATAGCTTCCACTTTTGTAGATCATATTTTTGGTGCATCCTGTGGAAATAATAGTTATAATACACAGATATTTAAATGGCGCCAGCAGATCATGTGGCAATTCTATCAGCAGAGTGTCTGGGAGACCCCTGGGGCTCATGCCACATCCTCACACCCCACAAACCAAAGGCAAGGAACCCATGTTTGTGATAGTAGCTTGTGGACTTCTTGGTGGTTTATATAGGCAGGGCGGCAAATATTCGATATGTGAGAATTCCGATAAAAAATGAAAGCTCAATGGTAGATAAAGAAATGAATCGCTCACGCTAAAAATAACAATTCTGTTTGGGATGACAAAATCAAATGTTATAGGGGTCTGATGAAGAGAAATGAGAGTTTTGAGTAGAGAGAGAAAAGAGAGAGAGACAGGCCAGAACAGACGTCCGAAGAGAGCAACAGAGAAAAGGGAAGTGTGGCCCAGGCCAGCTGTGCTCTGCCCTGACCTTAAGCCCCACCTCCAGAGCGTGTTCAGTGGTCCACAGGGTGTGTCCCCAAGTCCTCTGTTGGGGCCTCTTCACCCATGAGAGGAGGGAATTGGTGGAAAGATGTTCCAGATCCTCACCCCTGGAAAGACTACTCAGGATTGTGTCCCCCACACTCTCGGAGCACAGTCAGCCTCCCTGGGCCCTCATCACCAAAGACAATAATCACCCGAGTCAGTCTCCTTCCTTCAGCGGTCCTCCCTTTCTCATCTGGTCATCTCACGATCCACTCGCTAAACACCGCTTTCTGAGGCCACCTTCCAAGGAAACCGGTGACCCACAAATCCTCGTCAAAGGGGAAATCCCAATTAAAATCTACAGATTTCCTAGAAGTGGGAGCAGGCAAATGGTTTTCAGGACTGCCGGCACACACCTTCTGTGTTGGGTCAGATTCTCTGAGTTTCTATTGCCTCTAAGGTTCAGTGAAAGCCTCTGAGCCCCCAGGGCCTGTGCAAAGTATATTTGGGGAAATAAGAACAAAAGTGGCCCGTGCTCCCCCGCAGAGGCCTATGAACAAAGAGGGAAGAGACAAGCAAAAGGGCTGGGACACAAATGAGAGATTTCAGAGGAGGCAACCCTTGGACGACGTGGCCAGTAGAAGGAACCGCAGTGTCCAGGGTACCCCAAGATGTACGGGTGATGGATGGGGGTTTCTCCTCATGGGTGGGACACCTGCTCAGGCCATGTCACTTTTCTTGCTAATGACAAGGGAAGACTTGGGGACACACAGGCAGCCGCCATGTGGACCTCATGCATCAGTCTGTCAGAGTTTGTTTTCTCAAAATGGAAGAAGGAGGTCTAGACACAAACACGAATCCCTTTCCTGTCAGGCAGATGTCGAGACGTAGCATTAGTGAGGCAAAGGGTGAGCGCACAGGGGTTCATAAAGGGCACGACTCCCTTCAAATGGGGAGAATGGACTTGGAACATGGGGTGTGTTGACATTGACTCTAAATACTGAGGAGTTGAGGGATTAGCACGTGTGCAAGTGTGCAGTGAGGCGACCTGGGAAATGCTTGGCTATGAGCCCAAGTCCAAGACCCTTACATTCAGGAAATGTATTAACTTTCTGGAATGGGTGTGTTTAGGGACCTCGTTAAGGACAGATGACCACAAAGACAAAATTGTTTCTGACACATAATTTTTTTACTTGAAACAAAGTGTGCACTCTGTGTCCAGAAAAGGAAAACCATCAGCTACAAGATCATCAATAATTCTACAGTCACAAAGCACTAAATGTGAACAAATTATCCTTTCTAGACATTTACTACCATAAATGATGGTGCAAAGGGAGCTGGTAACCTGAAGGGATCTCTATTGTATTGAAGGCGGTGCATTTTTCTTCCTTTTTTGGGGGAAATTACACTGGTGACTCCATAGTATATTTCTTTTCCTTGTCTCTCCGTAGTTCCAGTAGTTCGATCTCCAAAGACAACTTATACAGCTCCATGGCCATTTTCACATCCGCTGGGTTGGGGAGACACTGCATGATCTTCTTGCCTTTGTGGACATGTTCACAGCCTTCGGGGATCACCTGAAAGAGAGTAGAGGATGGGTGTGGTTGAGTGGCTTCTCTTCAAATCAAGAAGGAGCAGGGTTGAGGAGTGACTCTTGGCAATGACAGGACTATAGCTCAGAGCCAAGACCAAGCCCAGAACTCCCTGGTGAGCAGGAAAACCAGAAAACATCTTGGGTCCCAACATGGTCCTTCCTGGAGGGATAGGGATCAGTTCTGAGAGAGCTTCGTAGGGGGCTTCTGTGAGGACAGAGACATCCAGATGTTTCTGAGACCATCCAGAAACGGAACACAGTATATTATATAGTCTAGAAAAAGTCCCAGGTCCCTGAGGCCCTCTTCTCCCTAAGGGGCTTCGTTTTTCTTTCTCCTCCAGTGAGAGAGGAAAGCTTGCCACTCCTACTGAACCACAGTGTTCAAAAAAGAAAAAAGTTCCTCTGAAGGACTCAGAACTGACTATTGACAAGTCAGATCTCACCACTGGGGGCTGGGACAGTGTTTAGAGGGAGGCCCCTATTTTAGGACTGGCTACCACAGGAGCTTTTCTTGAATCATGTCACTTACCCACTCGCACTTGGGCAACTCAGGGTACCAGGTTCTGCTCTCTAAGCATGTGACACTTTGGGGACCAACCAATTCATAGCCAGAGTCACACTGGATGGTGACATTTGAAGATTGAAGATATTGATACTTAATCACAGACAGCTTCGCATGGGCTATTTCTGGTTTTGGACACAGAGCTACAACGAAAACACAGTTTTAAGCAATATGTAAATCTAAAGAAAAAGACATGACAACAGGTTAGGATTATAAGAATTAACTATCACAGGTGCTGTGAATTGTTTTATCTTTGGTTTCGGTAACAGTAATATTTGTTAGCATTTTGGTTGAGCATTGGCCACACTGATATATCAGACTCAGGCTGAACATTTTATGTGATTCAGCTCTGGAGGTAAGGACTGTTATCACTCCCATTTTTCTGGGAGAAAGTTGAGATACAGACAGGTTAAGAAACTTGCCCCAGGTCTTCATACTTTCCAAGAACATGATAAGATATGAAAAAAGTCATGTGACCCCTGGTCCTCAGCTATCAAAGCAAGTATCCCTCATCTCTCCATCCCAGCAAGACAAGAGCTATGAAATGTTCCCTCCTGTCGATTGGCCTCTGTGTGGAATGGAGACTATGGTGGCCAATCATCCCTGGAGTTGCTGATGGCAATGTGCTATTAACCTGTGTGCCTGTAAAAGTCAGACCTGACCTTGGCTTGTCCTGTCCCCATAACAAAGTAGGAGCCGTGGGGCCTTGCACGAGGTTGTGATGGAAGTCTTTACCACTTCATGATGTTTGTAATTAGCCCAAGAGAGCCCACATTTGTGCTAGAGCAAGCTTGCATAAAAATTTTGTCACAGGCCAAAGATGAAATGGGTCATGTGCAGAATTTTTCCGGGAATATACAGGAAAGTGGGCATAGAGGCTGAATTTTTGTGACTGGGGGAAAGAGGAAGGGAGGTTGATGTTTATGTATTCCCTTTGTACTGTTTGCCTCCTGAACACAGTCACGATTTCAAATAAATCAAATCAAATTAAATCAAACGCTTCCATGCTTTTGTGACCCTTCCACCCACCCGACTGAAAAGGGAGCTAGAGTTACCTTTACACTGAGGGGCTTTAGGGGTCCAGCGTGAAGAACTGCAGGAGAGTTTGGCCTCTCCAACCAGAGTGTATCCTTTGTTACATCTATATATCACTTCATTTTGTGCGAATGCCCACAATCCTTTCGTTTCTTCATAATATCCGTGGGCAACCTCAGGAGGGAAATCACAGTCTTGACCTTGAGAGATAAAAGTGAGAAAGGATGAGCTTGTTGAATGTAAAAAATAGCTCATTCCATAATTTGTGTGTTTTGTAGGAGGCTCCATTCTGTCCTGTCATCTTCTCTGCCCAGGGGAACACTTAGCCCAACCCAAGACCTGAGTTGCCCTCTTCTAAGCCTCAGGCTGAGGAACCATCCTGGCCCCATCATTAGACCACCTGGTGGTCATCTAATATCTTCAAACGGATAATGGGAATGGTTAAAATTAATACTTTCTTCAGCCCCCACGTTGAGTTCCTGCCTTTTGAAGTAAGACCTGTCATATCCAAGAAGTCAAGTAGAAGCCCATTGATCTTGCTCATACCCATCCTCCTTCAAGCGAACACAGCGTTTTACAAAACATATCATATACCAAGGTGGCAGGGGAAATGGTCGGGGGGGAATTGGTACCACTCTTAAGGAACTGAAGCTGCCTCCCCATTCTATTACCATTTACTTCCCCAGTCTACAAGAGAAGTTAGGATTCTGGGGAATTATAGTCGACTACTCAAAACTCAACAACATTTTCGTTCTCATTCAGATGTGATATCTTTTTGCTAGAGTAGATTTTTGTATTTTCAGGGAAATGATGACCACTGGTTTAGCAGATGCCTTCTTTTCATCTCTATCCAAAAAGAGGGTCAGAGACAGTTTGCATACACACAGAAGGATCAAAACATGTATTTGTAGTTTCAGCCATAGGGTATGATAACTCCGTTGCCCCTGTCATAATAGAGTCTGAGGATACTATATTATCTGAACATACACATTGATCCGGAATATCAATGGCATTATGCTAATTATACTGATAGAGTAAGAAGAAACTAGCATGTTGAGATAGATATAGATAGATAGATAATCTGGGTTCTTTGTGCAGACCTCCTTAACCCTTGTAAATTCCTAGATGCCTAGAACACTAAAAACATCTTTTGTTCTATTGAGGCAGTTGCAGTGTAATTGTCCTCTTGCTTTTAACTTAAGATGCAGCAGAGCCTTGTACATTGAAAGTGGTTATAGTCAGAAAGCATGCAAATATCAATGGGACCATCATAGCATATCCCCTTGAGATCCTGAAGCAAGGCCATGCAATGTGCTGTTTAAGATATAACTCTTGATATGTTGTTTGGTCCTGATAGAAGCTGTGCCTGATACTCGGTCATGAAGTGAGCATGTGCCAAAATCATGATTTTGGTCAATCAGAACCAAGTTATAAGGCCAAGCAGACAACAAATAATTCATTATAAAATGGAATTCATCATCTGGGATTGAGCATTTGCAAGGACCAGATGGCACAAGCAGCTTACCCACATAGGAAGCCTAGGTCCTCCTTATGCCCATCCACTGTTGCACAAGTGCCTCTTGAGCTCAGACTCATGGCTATGTGGAGTCTCCATTATAACCAACTGACAGAAGAGAGAAAGCCAAGCCTACTCACAGATGTGTATTTTGGGTATGTGTAAGCTAAATGGATGGAAGCTGCTTTAGAGGCTGATCATGGAAAGACAGTAATAAGGAAAAATCTTAGATGATCTGCTCATTCACTTTGTTGGAAAAAGACGTGGGCTAAAGATAGATGAAATGAGCCTGGAATGGCCCAGAATGAATGGCTTGTTTGGCAGTGCCCTTAAGGGCAAAGATTGGAAGATTAGGCCCAAGGAGATCTGGGGTAGGTAGAAGTAGGTGACCTGATATATGGGAACGACAGGAAATGCAATGTTTTTATTTTGCATGTTAACACCAGCAGAGCATCCCCAGTAGGGCAGGCATTAAACAATTAAACAATATCTCAGCAACTTAAAGTCAGCCATTTTCTGCCATTGGCCTTTCCAGTGCTGTCACAAGAGGAAGAGGAGCAAAGGGGTGGTATGGATGAAGAAGAAGCATGGGCACAACAACATGGACTGCCACTTACCAAGGCTGTCACTGAATCTTCATACTGCCAGCCACAGCGTTAAGTCTTTAATATGATACCATCCCTTGAGATAACTACAAAGCCACTTGGTAGAAGGTGACTATATTGCATCCCTTCTACCTAGAAGGGACAAGTATGTCTTTTGACAGAAATACAAAGGTGTTCAAGGTATGAGTTTGCCTTTTCTGTTTGTGGGACTTCAGTCAACACTTTTATCTGAACATTATATTGTTTAATAATTGGAAATGAATTACACTATGTGCAACTAGAAAACCCACTCACAGCAAAAGAGGCGTGGTACTGAGACCGTGGCCATAGAATGTACTAGTCATATTACAGACTGCATCATCCCGAACCTGTAAATCTGTTCAGACATTGGATTGACCTGGTCAAGGCACAGTTGAAGTGCCAGTTGAGAGATAATATTTTATAGTGATGAGACTTCACAATATTACTTTAGAAGATCTTCTGGAACACAGCAATGTGAACCCCTTTAGGGCTCCTTCTCACACATAAGGCAAGAAGAAACATCACCGTCCAGCAGGGATAATGTTCTTGACCATCAGTAGACAGGGACATGGAAAAACAGTGGGAGATGTAGGATTTTGTTGAGCACCTAAATGCTCTTGGTGAGGGAGAGGTAGGCATTTCACACTGGGGGAGAGTCTGAAGGAGAACTTAGAGACAACAGAAGGAAGGAAGGAAGTTTGTGGAGGAAAGGAAGCAAGTTTAGAAAGATGGGTTCAAACAGATTTGGGTGGTTCTTGAACTGCAGATTAAGGCATATGAACAGACAGAAGAGAAGACAAGACAATAAACACCAAGAAACAGAAGGCAATAATTGAAAAGGTCAGCTGATCTATTATATTAGATGTGGCCTATTTTTACTGATTCAGAAAAGAAAAGCAGGAAGGTCAAGAGAAAGGGAATAAACAATGAGGAGGAAAAAGAAAGTTGGATTGGGAGGTGGGCAATGATTTTTAACAAATGTATTCACTCCAAAAATCATGCAGGGTGTACAAATTCTTCCTAATTTTAAACCTTCCCTCAGTAATCTCCATCACTTTGGTACACAGAAACATGGAACCAACTGAGGGTTGCTGGAGTGGAGTGGTGTGGGGGGATGAAGTAATTGGGTGATGGGCACTGAGGAGGACACTTGATATAACCAGGACTGGGTATTACATGCAAGTGATGAATCACTAAATTCTACCCCAAAACTAATAATACACTATGTGTAAAACCAACCTGAATGTAAATTTAAAAAAGGTAAAGAAAAAATAACATAAAATTATATAAGCTCTTACTCTCATCACATGTTGGTGTTTTGGGATACCACGTGCCATCTTTTAGGCATCTAGCGTTAGACTGGCGTTTCTTATAACACTCATAATAAACTACATCATCATAGAAATAAGCACAGCTATTCACAGAGCTAGTGCGTTGTGAAATGATTTTGCCATTCTCCAGCTCTGGTATTGGGCAACACACCTCTAAAAAATAAAAAGTGAGACAAATGGTTAGTAAAATCACTGCCATGAGACTCCCATGGATAATAACTCATTTCTGCTTTTCAAGATTTCACCACTGAAGAGAGATAGGGGGAACAGAAAAGGGTACCTGAGGCCCTCTGGGTCTGCTCTCCCTGTCCCTGATTGCTAAAGTACTCCAACCTAATTATTTCCCTTAATTAAAAAATTTCATTAGGAGCTTCCAAAATGAGACACTGGGTGAAACTTGCACATAAATGCAAATTTTCAGAAGTATTCAAAAGCAATGACAAGTAACAGTCATTGCTTATGATTTCTTTAGGGTTACATCATTATTAACCTCTCTAATACCTTACAGTTCCTCAGTCACAGGAGGAAAAATGTCCTTAAAAGTTTATATCCAGGGTCCCTATAGTGAGTAACATAAATATAATTTTAAAGTAAGATTTTAAATTCCCAACAAACAAAAGTCTAGGGCGAAATGGTTTCACTATTCACAGGTGAATTCTACCAAACATTTAAAGAAGAGTTAATACTTATTCCTCTCAAACTGTTCCAGAAGTAGAATAGGAAAGAAAACCTCCAAATTCGTTCTTCAAAGTCAGTACTACCTGATACCAAAACCAGACAAAGACACCACACAAAAGAAAACTGCAGGCAATATTTCTCATGAACAAAGATGCAAAAATAAATAATTAATTATTTTTAATTAGTTAAAAATAATTAGCAAATATTAGCTAATCGAACATAACAATACATTAAAAGGACCATTCAAAAAAATAAAATAAAATAAAAGGACCATTTAATATGGTCAAGTGGGATACATACCAGGGATGGAAGTATGGTTCAATATTTGCAAATCAGATTAACAAGAGGAAAAAATTTTAAAAACATATGAGAACTTCAAAGGCAGAAAAAGCATTTGACAAAATATGACACTCGTTCATGACAAAATGTCTCAACAAAGTGGGTGTAGAGGAAATATATCTTAACATGACAAAGGCCACAATATGAAAAACCCATAGCTAACATCATACTTAATGGTGAAAAACTGAAATATTTTCCTCTAAGATCAGAAACAAGACAAAGATGTCCACTCTTGCCATTTTTATTCAACATAGTACTAGAATTCCCAGCTGTAGCAATCAGACAAGAAAAAGAAATAAAAAGGATTCAAACTGGTAAGAAAGAAGTAAAACTGTCATTATTTGCAGATGACATGATACTATCTATAGAAAACCCTAAAGACTCTACCAAAAAATCGTTAGGACTAATAAAGTCAGAACTGCTACAAGGTATAAAATTAACATATAGAAATCTATTGTGTTTTTATATACTAACAATGAGGTAGCAGAAAAAGAAATTAAGAAAAGAACCCAATTTACAATTGTATCAAGCAGAATAAAATACCTAGGAATAAATTTAACCAAGGAAGTGAAAGACTTCTACTTTGAAAACTATAAGATATTGATGAAAGAAATTGAAGATGACACCAAAAAAAAAAAAAAAAAGAGAGAGAGAGAGAGAGAGAGATGTACAATGCTAATAGATTGGAAGAATTACCATTATTAAAATGTCTGTAGTACCCCAAATAATCTACACATTTAATGCAATCCCTATCAAAATAACAAAAGCATTTTTTCACAGAACTAGAATAAATAATCCTAAAACTTATATGGAACCACAAGGACCTCTGATCGCCAAACAAACAAACAAACAAACAAAAATCCTTAGAAAGAACAAAGCTGAAAGTATCACAGTCCTGGATTTTAAGAAGTACTACAAAGCTATAGTAATTAAAACGGTATGGTACTAGCACAAAAATAGATACATAGATCAATAGAAGAGAACAGGGAGCCCAAATATAAAGCCCTGCTCATATAGTCAAGTAACCTATGACAAAGGAAGCAAGAATATACAATGGGGAAAACACAGTCTTTTCAATAAATGGTGTTGGGGAAACTAGACAGCTATGTGCAAAAGAATGTAACTGGATCACTTTCTTACACCACACACACACACACACATACTCAAAGTGGACTAAAAACTTAAATGTGAGACCTGAAACCATAAAACTCCTAAAAGAAAACATAGGCAGTAATCTCTTGGACATTAAAATCAGCAACATCTTTATGGATCTGTTGTCTCAGGCAAGGGAAGCAAAAGCAAAAATAAACTATTAGGATTACACTAAACTGAAACACTTTTGCACAGTGAAGAAAACCATCAAAAAAACAGAAAAACAACCTACTGAATGGGGGGAAATATCTGTAAGGAGTGAATATCCAAAATATATAAAGAACTTACCAAACTCAACACTGAAAAATTGAATAATTGAATAATCTGATTAAAGAACAGGCAGAGTACTTGAATAGACTTTTTTCTAAAGAAAACATACAAGTAGCCAACAGACACATGAAAGAAGAATCCTCAAAGGCGTTTATCTATCTATCTATTTATTTTTTTTTTACGTGTGTGTTTTTTTTATTACATGAAAATCAAGTTTCCATTTTTTATATTTTTAAATTTTTAATATTATGAGAGTCACCATAGTAATGTTATGTTAGTCACCACACTAACGTTCATCATTAGTTTTTGAAATAGTGTTCCATGATTCATTGTTTGCGTAACCCATGCCCTCCTTAATACCCATCACCGGGCTCAGCCAACCTCCCATCACCCTCCCCTCTAAAACCCTCAGTTTGTTTCTCAGAGTCCACGTCTCTCATGGTTCCTCTCCCACTCTGATTTCCTCCCCTTCATTTTCCCCTTCCTTCTCCTGAAGTCCTTCAGGCTGTTTCTTATATTCCACAAATAAGTGAAACTATATGATAATTGACTTTCTCTGCTTGACTTATTTCACTTAGCATAATCTCCTCCAGTCCCATCCATGTTGATGCAAAAGTTGGGTATTCATCCTTTCTGATGGCTGAGTAATATTCCACTGTGTATATGGACCACATCTTATTTATCCATTCATCTGTTGAAAGGCATCTTGGCCTTTTGTACAATTTGGTTATTGTGGACATTGCTGTTATGAACATTGGGATGCAGATGGCCCTTCTTTTCACTACATCTGTATCTTTGGGGTAAATACCCAGTAGTGCAATTGCTGAGTCATAGGGTAGCTCTATTTTTAATTTTTTGAAGAACCTCTACACTGTTCTCCAAAGTGGCTGCACCAACTTGCATTCCCACCAACAGTGTAAGAGGGTTCCCCTTTCTCCACAACTTCTCTGACGTATTTTGTTTCTTGCCTTGTCAATTTTTGCCATTCTAACTAGTGTAAGGTGGTATCTCAATGTAGTTTTGATTTGAGTTTCCCTGATGGCTAATGATGATGAGCACTTTTTCATGTGTCTGTTAGCCATTTATACGTCTTCTTTGGAAAAGTGTCTGTTCATGTTTTCTGCCCATTTTTTGACTTGATTATTTGTTTTTTGGGTGTTGAGTTTGAGGAGTTCTTCACAGATCTTGGGTATCAGCCCTTTGTCTGTAGTGTCATTTGCAAGTATCTTCTCCCATTCTGTGGGTTGTCTCTTTGTTTTGTTCACTGTTTCCTTTGCTGTGCAGAAGCTTTTTATCTTGATGAAGTCCCCCAAATTTAATTTTTGCTTTTATTTCCTTTGCTTCTGGAGACATGTCTTGAAAGAAATTGCTGTGGCTGATGTTGAAGAGGTTAGTGCCTATGTTCTCCTCTAGGATTTTGATGTCTCACATTGATATCTTTTATTCATTTTGAGTTTATCTTTGTGTATGGTGTAAGAGAATGGTCGAGTTTCATTCTTCTGTATGTAGCTGTCCAATTTTACCAGCACCATTTATTGAAGAGACTGTCTTTTTCCCACTGGATATTTTCTCCTGCTTTTTTGGGGACTAGTTGACCGTAGAGTTTAGGGTCCATATCTGGGGTCTCTATTCTGTTCCATTGATCTATGTGTCTGTTTTTATGAAAATCTTGTATTTATAAATACTTTGTTACTTAAGTGGTGGCAATCATTGTTAAATATATTTTAATTCAGTAATTTTGTTAAAACTTTTCATTTTATTGCCCCCAAATGAGACTAAATAAGTAAAATTAAACTTAAAGTCCTAATGTGAAATGATCTCCAGTAAGTTGATCTAAACTATCATTTTTCATTACTTGTTCATTTTACACATTTTTCAAATTCCAACCTATAGAATAAAGCTCCCTATATCCTGGGCCTCTATGTCTTTACCTCTAAAATGACAAGATTCTGATGTGCGGAAGGAAGTATTGTCTCCCTCTGTTGTCAATTCCATTGAAACCCATAAAATTATGTCCACCTGTCTCTCAGTTCCTCATGTTCTCTCAAAGAGAAAAGACATCTTGAGATGGCAAAAAGTTCTTTTTTTTTCCCCCTCTGATGGGCCAGAGTGCTGGGTCAGGGGTCAGGAGTCAGGGTCTGTCTTCTAGGGGTAGGTCACAAGACCCAGCAACTGCAGGCCCACAGCCTCTCAGCTCAAAGACATAGCCACTTTGCACCTGGCTGACTTAATGACTGTCTTACAGCCTTTCCTTCTACTAAGCACCCCAAAGCTGACAGTGGGGAGGAAAGGGCTGTGATGGAAGTCTGACTCTGGTAAATGTTGAACCCTATTCTCCATGCTTCTTCACCAGTGGGGAAGCTAATGCTCAGTCTGCTCAATGCTTCACTTCCGCTTTCCCTCCATGTCCGCATCTCATTTGATTTTGAAATGGGATAAGGAAAGTTATAGTTACAGTTTCTCAGCTCCCTCAAGACTTTCATGACCCCTCCTGACAATAATACTTCACTCCTCTGTTGAATTATTATAATCCTAAATGCATCTTGAAAGATAAAATTGCATTCATTTTAAAGGAAAAAACAAAAGAAAGAAAGAAAGCCTAGCCCAGGGTGGGCATCTAATCTACAAAAAGACTTAAAAAGCAGGGACTCACCCTTACATCCTATATGTGGGGTCCAAGTCAAATTTCTCTGACAAGTCACAGTTGTAGGCCCATCCGAAACAGGTTTATAGCCGGCAGAGCACGTGTACCTCAACACAGTTCCAATATTATACATTTGCTCTTTTGTTGGCTCATGGTTGTTATATCTTTCCCAGGAGGCATTTGGGATGTCTGGTAAGTCAGTACAACTATCTGTTCATAAAAGAAGAACAAGCGGGGAAAGTCACTACTACTAGAGATGCAACGGTGATCACCAACAATCCTGTCCTACCAGAGGATCCCACGCGTTCATTCAGCCAGGGCCTGTCTTGCCATGGCTGAGGCATCAGCCACTTCAGAAAACAAACCACCAAGTTATCATTATTACTATTAGCAGAAGTTTTCATGATCCATGTGAGTTTATAGTTTCAGAGTGTCAGAATCATGATTAGTTTATATAATTTTTTTTGTGGAAATTGGAAAAAGGCATTTCTTTTTTTTTTTTAAGATTTTATTTATTTATTTGACAGAGAGAGATCACAAGTAGGCAGAGAGGCAGGCAGAGAGAGAGAGGAGGAAGCAGGCTCCCTGCTGAGCAGAGAGCCCGATGCGGGACTCGATCCCAGGACCCTGAGATCATGACCTGAGCTGAAGGCAGCGGCTTAACCCACTGAGCCACCCAGGCGCCCGGAAAAAGGCATTTCTGACTCTCCCAATCCCCCAGGACACTTTACTATGAATCTTTCAATCAATTACCATAATGTAATGATTTTGTTAGAACAAAACAAGTTTCCTACTGTGAGAAAATTGTTGAAATAAATACACTAATCCACAATGTCTACAATGTTAATGTCTCCCTTTAGGGTTGAAGCGTCCACAACCTGCACATATGTATATGGCAACCTTTGGGGATTATATAAGACCTTACCCAGCGTGATGTAATCTTTCTTTTTCCCAACAATTAGAAAAAATAAAGACAATTATTGATCTAAATTTAAATGTTTACTCTGGTTCTAGTGGGTTTAGGCATACAAATATACCTCCACCAACATTTCTGGGTAATTTAGATGCCAAACATTGAACTTCCTGCATGGTCCATACTTACTGAGCTCACAGATGGGAGGAGGGGGATCCCAGTCACCATTTTCTCCACAATGGATTAAACTGCTTCCATTGAGAATAAAACCTCTCTCACAGTCAAATTGCATGGAGTTTTTATAAGTATAGATGGTTCTAAATCCAGTGATCACTATTCCATTTTTAACATTTGGCTTAACACAGACGATTTCTAAAGAATCACAAGAAAAGACAAGTGGGTCACAAAAGAGAAATGGCAATAAGGATATCACTTCCTATTGCTAATGCAGATTCAACTATGATACAAAAGCCTAATACAGTATACGTCCAGTTTATACAAGGAAAACATTTTAAAGTGAATATAATTGCAACTATTACAAGCCTCAGTAAAATGAGGTCTTATCCTATCAGTTCTGTTATGATATGATTGTGAATAACCCCAGCTTACTCAAGAAAAACCAGCCATCTATAACCCAAAAGAAACACATCCCTAACGACCTCATAATCCTTCCCTGACAGTGGCCTACTTTTCTGCATGATTTCAGTGTGGGTCAGTGGCCAGTGGTGATGATATGACTGTCATGAGGAAGAGGCAGTCAGGCATCAGAGATCTGTGCTCTCACAAACACAGAACAAACTGCCCTGGGCACCCCAACCCCACAGCAGTCAGTCATCTTGCCCCCATGTCTGCCCTGCCGCCTTGATGACTCATGGCTATGGCTGAAGCTACCTTCACCACATGGCTGGATAGTTACAACAGGTGCCTATAGGTTGAGTTTTGTCCTCCTTCTTTTGTTGTCTCTTTTGTGGCCCGACTTGTCTCTCTGAAATGCAACATATTTATTTCCCATCTGAAGCCTTTCAAAGTTTCCCTTTCACCTTCACTCTGAACTTCTTAGTGGGACACATGAGGCCCTTCGTAATCTGGCTCTGCTAAATTTCTGTCCTCAAACTCTGCTATTTCCACCTCTTGCTGTCTGGACTCCTGACATTTTGAATTGCTCGCTGGATCACACTTTATCACCCCCTGATTTGACTGTGTTCTGTGGGGAGTGAGAATATTAAATGATACTATGTAGACACTTAGTCCCAAAGGAAGGAGCCTCAGATTAGCCAAGTAACAATACTCAGTAGATTTTCTGATTTTTTTGTTTGTTTGCTTTGTCCTGTAGGCACTTGCAGTGAACATTGTAAATGCTAACCAATATTTCCACTTCCTCTCCCTAAACAAACAAAACACAATATTCCTCAGTTCCCTTAAGATAGAGTCTACACATTACTAGTTTGGGACAAAAAGCTGTAAACTGATATGTGATCACTTTGGACCAAAGCTCTTTTAAAAAGCCAGGGCATAATTTACTTTTCTCTCTTCTCCTACTGAAGAGATTTTGAAAGCACATTTTAATGCAGAAGTATCACAAGAGCAAAGCAACTTGGATTGCTAGACTTGTTGCTGAATTTACCCCTAGACTATAGCCAGCCTAGAGAGTCCCCTGGACATGGAGCCAACTTGGTATGAATGAAAATCAACTTTTACTTTGCAGAGCCCAGTGAGATCTTAGTTGCTGTTTGTTACGGCACACTGGTACATCAAACATAAATACCAGTGGAGCAGATAAATGACTGTATGGTTACAATGATTAGTCTCAGAAGCATTCCCTTTCCCCTAGCAAAGTCACCTACTTTTTTCTTGTAAGCAAACTATTCAGGCCAAAATTCATCACTGTGACTTACTTTTACAAGTAGGAGGACTTGGGCTCCAGACACCTACTGTCTTATTTTCCACTGTGCAAGATATGGAGGGGTTGCCTATCATTGAGAAGTTGGGGTCACATCTGTAGGTGACAGAAGAGCCATATGTGTAGAAATCTTCATCTGCGCCATTGTGCTTCCCATTGCTGATGTCTGGAGGAGGCTTACATTTAGCAACTGGAGTGGAGTGAAGAAGAAGAAATCATCAAGCATTCATGTTACAAATTCTAATGGAGGGTATGAGAAGCAGCGAAGATGCACAAGAGTTTTATATTCTAACATGGTTTAGATTTGCAGTCAAGCCAGAAGAAGTCTTTACTTACTTATACATTGTGGGAGAGGATCACTCCAACCAACTCCTCTATCTTGGATCTCACAATAACTAGTGGTTTTGCCAATTAAAATATATCTGAATGAAATAGAGTTTAATGAAGAGTTTAATGAAGAGTTTAATGAAATTCTTCTTACCTTAAATTAAGTTGGATAAAGGGATCTAAACAAATAAACTGGTTGCTCGATTGTAAAAATGAAGAAATAATGTTTTCCAAATAACACTTCCCAGTGTGTAAGACTTCAGTCTCTAGACACACCCCAACCTCTCAGGCCCTCTGACATGCAGCCCCCTTCTGACTTCTGGGTGCTTACTCTCTCCAATATGCCACTAACTCCCCCATTCAGAATCCCCATTTTTTATGGCTCTTGAGAGTTCTAAGCTTCCTTCAGTTTGTCTTCCTCCCCTCAGTGTACTATAGTAGTGGAAAAAAGCATTGTTAGTATGTCTTAAAATGGTACTATCATCAAGGAATAAATGTACACTGTGGTTGAACACTAATGGAAATGTTACCTTTGGCAAACTAGAGCCCCTGGGACTTATTTAATACTAACTCAAAGAATAATGAATCTTTTAATAAGATAAAAGACATTGAGAATTAAGTATTTACTTATTTTGGAATTTCTTGAAAATATGTTTTCTAAGCTACCCAGGAAACCAAGGGAAAAATATGGTTTCCGATTACTCCAGTAGAAACACTTTCAACATTCCAACAGCACTTCCCTTCTGAATCTTCTCACTTCACATCTCACGAGTCATACACCGTAAGGAATAATGAGGATTACATGTGCGAAAATCAAACAAAAGGAAATAACAGTACTAGGGGATAATGTTAAACACAGGGGACAAGCAAAGAGGAATCAACACATACTTGTTGGGGAACCTGAAGAAGGAACACAAAACAGAACAAAATAGCTATTTTATAATGTATTTCAAATAGGTATTGCAGAAATAATAATATACATTTTGATTTATTTTATTTTATTGAAAGATTTTATTTATTTATTTGACAGACAGAGAGATCTCAAGTAGACAGAGAGGCAGACAGAGAGATAGGAAGAAGCAGGCTCCCAGCTGAGCAGAAAGCCCCATGCCGGTTTTGTTCCCAGGACCCAAGATCATGACCTGAGCCGAAGGCAGAGGCTTAACCCACTTAGCCACTGAGGGGTCCACTTAAGCTAAATTTTAAAAGAGCATCACATAGCAACAAAATGGTGGAGTAAATGGTCTGTATCAAAACAACTAAGAGTAAAATTACCAAGGATTATTTTGAGTTAAAGCACTTGAAATAGACAAAGGAAGGCACTCTGAACTCTCCTTTTCTTCCTGAGAGCAGGAGATAAAACTCTTATGTGAAAGATGCTTTCCCCATAACAGGAGGAAAAGAACAAACTTATCATGAGAGATGGGGAGGTGAAGCCAGGAGAGATCTGTACAAACAGACCTTGTCAAAATGACCCTTATCTACCTGCAACCTTCCATAGGTTACTTCCAGAGGTTACTTTTCCACAGTTGCTACTTTTTCTTCAACCTGGTATATAAACACTGAGGCTTAACCACTTTTGGGGTCTTCATTTTCCTGTGAAGGCTCCCATGGACATCTAAAACTAAATATGTACGCTCTTCCCCTGCTAGCCTTATGTCAACTTAATTCTCAAACCCAATCAGAGACCCTAAGAGGGTAAAGGAAAAGTTTTGGGGAAAGTTTCTTCAAAAGTTAAGTTAAACACTAATCCAGTACTGATTTTTAAATATGCCTAAATTTAAACTTTATATAGAAAAATAAACAAGTATTGTCAAGAAAAATAAAAAAAAAAACAATAAGGCAGGACTACGCATAAGGCTATTGAAATATCTTATAAAACCTTGGTAGTACATCACTGTGAAATGTGTACATGACTATGTAGGCAAAACAACAGCATTAAGTAGAAACATATGCAGATACATACAAGATATATATGAGAATTTAATACAGTGTTACAAAGCACTCTTAAATCAGCAAACTAAAGGACTTTTGGAATAACAGGAAAGTCATACAGGAAAATATAGGCTAAGATATATATCTTGTACTGTATATTGTATATTGCCTCAAAATGGATCAAAGCTTTTGGCACCAAAAAATATGAAAACATAAAAGTAGCAGAAGAAATCTAGGCAAATAGTTTAAAATTTTGTATTAGAGAAGGGCTTTTTTTATGCATTTTTAAAAATATTTTTCAATTTATTTGTTTTCAGAAAACAGTACTCATTATTTTTTCACGACACCCAGTGCTCCATGCAATCCATGCCCTCTATAATACCCACCACCTGGTACCCCAACCTCCCACACCCCCACCACTTCAAACCCCTCAGATTGTTTTTCAGAGTCCATAGTCTCTCATGATTCACCTACCCTTCCAATTTGCCCCAACTCCCTTCTCCTCTTATCATGGAGGACAAGGGGTGTTAGAGAAGGGCTTTTAAATGAAAACCTAAAATCCAGAAGCCATTTTAAAAAGAGAGTTTGATAAATATGAAGCATGAAAACAATTTTTCCTTAAGAAAAAAAAAAGTGAATCAATAGCCAAGTCAAAAATAATAATAATAATAATATACTTGGAGGGAAAGTTGCAGCTCCTATCAGAAACAAGATCTAGCAAAGAAGAAGTCAAACTATCACTCTTTGCAGATAATATGATACTATATGTGGAAAACCCAAAAGACTCTACTCTGAAACTGCTAGAACTTGTACAGGAATTCGGTAAAGTGTCAGGATATAAAATCAATGCACAGAAATCAGTTGCATTTCTTTACACCAACAACAAGACAGAAGAAAGAGAAACTAAGGAGTTGATCCCATTTACAATTGCACCCAAAACCATAAGATACCTAGAAATAAACCTAACCAAAGAGGCAAAGAATCTATACTCAAAAACTATAAAGTACTCATGAAAGAAATTGAGGAAGATGCAAAAAACAAAAAAATGTTTATTCTCCTGGATTGGAAAAACAAATACTGTGAAAATTTCTATGTCTACCTAAAATGTCTACCTAAAGCAATCTATACATTTAATGCAATCTCTATCAAAATCTCATCTATTTTTTTCAAAGAAGTGGAACAAATAATCCTAAAATTTATATGGAACCAGAAAAGACCTCGAATAGCCAGAGGAATGTTGGGAAAGAAAGCCAAAGTTGGTGGCATCACAATTCCGGACTTCAAGCTCTATTACAAAGCTGTCATCATCAAGACAGCATGGTACTGGCACAAAAAAAGACACATAGATCAATGGAACAGAATAGAGAGCCCAGAAATAGACCATCAACTCTATGGTCAACTAATCTTCGAGGAAAGAATGTCCAATGGAAAAAAGACAGTCTCTTCAACAAATTGTGTTTGCAAAATTGGACAGCCACACGCAGAAAAATGATATTGGACCATTTCCTTACACCACACACGAAAATGGACTCAAAATGGATGAAGATCCTCAATGTGAGAAAGGAATCCATCAACATCCTTGAGGAGAACACAGACAGCAACCTCTTAACCTCAGCCACAGCAACTTCTTCCTAGGAATATCACCAAAGGCAAGGGAAGCAAGGGCAAAAATGAACTATTGGGAATTCATCAAGATCAAAAGCTTTTGCACAGCAAAGGAAACAGTTAACAAAACCAAAAGACAACTGACAGAATGGGAGAAGATATTTGCAAACGACATATCAGATAAAGGGCTAGTATCCAAAATCTATAAAGAACTTAGCAAACTCAACACCCAAGAATAAATAATCTAATCAAGAAATGGGCAGAGGACATGAACAGACATTTCTGCAAAGAAGACATCCAGAAGGCCAACAGACACATGAAAAAAATGCTCCACATCACTCGGCATCAGGGAAATACAAATCAAAACCACAATGAGATACCACCTCACACCAGTCAGAATGACTAAAATTAACAAGTCAGGAAATGACAGATGCTGGCGAGGATGTGGAGAAAGGGGAACCCTCCTACACTGTTGGTGGGAATGCAAGCTGGTGCTGCCACTCTGGAAAACAGCATGGAGGTTCCTCAAAAAGTTGAAAATAGAGCTACCTTATGACCCAGCAATTGCACTACTGGGTATTTACCCTAAAGATAAAACATAGTGATCTGAAGGGGCACGTGTACCCGAATGTTTATAACAGCCATGTTCACAATAGCCAAACTATGGAAAGAACATAGATGTCCATCAACAGATGGATGGGTAAAGAAGATGTGGTATATATATACAATGGAATACAATACAGCCATCAAAAGAAATGAAACCTTGCCATCTGTGATGATGTGGAGGATATTATGCTTAGCAAAATAAGTCAATCAGAGAAAGACAACCATCATATGATCTCCCTGATATGAGGAAGTGGAGCTGCAACGTGGCGGGGTTGGCTGGTAGGAAAAGAATAAATGAAACATTTATGAAAAAGATAGGCTCGGGAGGGAGACAAACCATAAGAGACAATCCCACAAAACAAACTGAGGGTTTCTGGGGGGAGGGGTGTCGGGAGATGGTGGTGGGGTTATGGACATTGGGGAGAGTATGTGCTATGGTGAGTGCTGTGAAGTGTGTAAACCTGGCGATTCACAGACCTGTACTCCTGGGGTTAAAAATACATTATATGTTTATAAAAAATTTTTTTAAATTACTAAATAAAAAAGAAACAAGATCTATATCCTAGTATGCATAGGTTCATGTGTATATATCGTGTGTGTGTATGTGTATGTTCATGTGTGTAGGTATCTATCCTAGAAATTAAGATTAGAAATTTCAAGAAATTAACTCTTAAAAACAGGCAAAGGATATGCCAAATAGTTCACAAATCAATACAAATATCTCTTGAACACATAAAAATACACTCAATCTCACTCATGATAAGAGAAATATACATTGAAACTACAGTAAGATTTCATGTTTACGTCTTAATTTGGAAAATTTTCAAAAATTTCACGTTTTCAAACGATTGACAACACAGTTGGGAAGTCTATGAAAAGATAGGTGTTTACATACTCTGCAAAACATTATAACCTCTAAGGAGAGAATTAGGCAGTATCTTTCAACTTTTCAAATATGTATACTCTGACCCAGAAATCTCACTCTGGAAATCCACCCTACAGATATAACTGCATCTGTATGAAATTATATATGCACAAAGTGGTTGATCAAAGCACTCTTCAGAATGGCAAAACATTAGAAACACCTATGGATCCATCAAGAGACTGTTAATCCATGATACATGACACAATTATATTGTGTGACCTCGTGAAGGCAAATCACTGAGAAACTTCTATGCACAAACATGGAACTATATTCTGTATATATTGACAAGTAAAAATAAAGCAAGACTCGAAGCTACATTTGTTATTGGAAAGGTGTAAAATAAAAATATATACTAATTTTTAGCTTGTGTTTATAAAAGTAAACACTAGAAAGATACATAAGAAACCCATTAAAGTGGATGCCTGTTTTTAAGGACATGAAAGAAATGGGGTGGATGGCAAGAGGGTAGAAGTGAAAATTCTCAGTGTATATGGTTTTACATCATTTTTACTTTTGAAATATATCAGCTATTTATTAAAAATTAATTTAAAACAACTGTTTATACATTGCTTCACACTCACCCTTCTGAACAAACGAATTTTATGTGTGATCCAAAGACGAGCTCTGTCTCAGCTATCACCTTCCCATTTTCTAATTCTCCTGGGTGTCTGCATCGTTTCTCTGACAGAAAAATTAAAATGATAATGAGTGATTCCAAACACTCAGAGATAAGGCATTAGAAGACTGATTAGCTTTGACCTATGCCTCCAGAAAGTTCCTGAGGTTGAGATCCAAATTTATTTCTGATCCTGACTCACTAAATTTTTACTTTGGAGGATAAATGAATACAAAGTTTGATCTCATATTTTTCAGTACATTTCACCCTTAGAGGAAAACACTCAGTTAAATCACTATGGTAATGGAGTCTATGGATAGTTATTGATCAGGGAGCTGTGCTCCATTCTAGATCTGTGGCACATACTTTGTATGTCAGCCACTTAAAAATGCATGTCCTTGGTCACCAAAAGGACAACAGAAAGTGTAGATACCCTTACTATTGTAAGAACATTACAGGATTTACTCTCCACTATAAGTGAATCATATAACCTTCTTCCAAACACAGCGGATACTTTGGTTGAGGTTTCTTTGGAAACCACATTACCTCTCTGTAGCCACCAAACTTTTTATAACTTTGTAAAGAATGGGTCTTGTTTTCAAAATATTAAAATTGAATTTGTAGTTCACTTTGGAAAGAAGTGTTAAGCAAATTGCAGTGTAAAGGATAAGCTTCTTTTTCACTACAACTGGGCAGTTCATAATTTATGTTTTATTTGTTTCTTTATTTGTGCTTTTCTAAAAGTAGCACATGTATGTACATTGAAATGAGTGACTTGACAACTGGATGGTTTCTTAGTGACCAAAGATTCTCATTTGCATTGAGAAAATTTAATTCCTGAGACATCTTTGTAAAGAAGTGAAAAGCGTAAATAAGAAAAATAAATGTTCATACTTACTGACACAGAATTCGTAGTAGTCCCATTTGTCATGCCGACAGGTAATAGTCGGGTTTAGAATATTAACCCTGCCATAGCCAGGACGGCAGGTGTACCTCAGGACAGTTCCACTTTTGAAGTATGTCTCATTCACCACAGTTGTTAGAGAAGCAAAGTCTAAATTCGGTGGGCTATCACAACCTCCTGGTCACCAAAATAACAAAGAAGTTAGAGCTCAAAACACAGCATCTTAATGTTTCAGTAGTATGATTTTTAGATAAAGGACCATTCTTTTCTTCTCCAATCAAGAAAAATAATAACTCTTATTGTCCTCATAGTTCAACGAATCTAGTGAGTGATCAGTAATACACATTTGCTGATTAATAATAATGATAAAAGGCAGAAATTTTTCATCCCTTCTCTAGTATTTATGAGATAATTTATCTAAAAGATGGTAGATGTGATTTCATACTTCTTTCAGAGTCCTCATATCTGCTGACTCAGTGATATCTGAGCAAAGTCAACAATTCCTACAAATTTCCTCAACAGAAACAGTCTTTCCTGAATAATACCATTATATTAAATGGCTTATCTCAGGGAAGGAAAACCAGGTGGCTGAGAGGTGGGTAAGAATCACATTCTTAATTTGCACCTTTATGTACATGTTGGATTTTGAATGATGCAAACAAAGAAGCATGGAGTCCTTGAAACATAAAGATGTTAATCCTGCTTTCCTTGCAAGAATTAAATCAGAGATTTGCCTTTCAGGAACTCTAGGAGAAGTCTTTACTTATTTCTCCTCTCTATTCTGGATAGATCCAGAGGCAGTGAAAATTGTTCAGTCGGGCTAATAGATCACACCAACTTGTTTCAAATCATGGTTGGGAGACCAACTGTTTTGGAAAATTCCTGGAGAAGAAATGCTAGGGGGAGGTGGGTAGAAAACTGTCTCTTCTATGAATAAAACCAATTCCCCCTAAATCCCAAATAATTCCAAATCCCCTTTAATTCTGAATTCCAAATTCCTGATCAAACCAACTCTTGTTGCTGAAAGTGGCTTTCTGCTAAAAGTTGAATCATCTGTTGGTGTTAAGAGAGAATGAGTGGATGATCTTAAATGTCTGTCACCAATCTGAACTTACTTCTCTAGTACTCACCAAGAACAGGAGCCATTAGAGCAGCAACCAAGATCATTTGGAATAAAGTTGGATCAGGGGCTCTCCACAGCCTAAAGAAGGGCTGGGCTGCCATTTTCTCTTTTCTATGAAGGATCCCATTTAGAGCTCTGGAGTGCATGCCCTGATGATTCTCCCACATTTTTTTTCTGCAAAAGACTTCAACTTAATAAGCAGTCATTAAATTCCTAGTCATCATAAAGCACTACAGTAAGTACTATGCGGTCCACATCTTCAAGGAAATTATGACCTACAGTAGAAGAAAGCACACGCACACAAATGTTAAAACATGACAGGGAGTGTTAGCCTCCATTCAAAGGAGAGATGGGGAAGGGGTTGTTAAGAAGGGACAGCTTATAGAAGTGTCCAAATGGGATATAAGGGTCAGGTTTAGGAATCGATAGACGCTGGTGCTCGCTTCGGCAGCACATATACTAAAAATAGGAATTGATAGACGCTGCTCTTTGGGGAATAAAGAACCACTGTTTTTCATTTTGGATTTTGTTTCCCCCTTTCTTATTTTAAAGCTAAGGAGTGATTCATTATTGTGATTTAATTTCTATTTATATATGATGATGTCCAGTTAACCAACATATAGTAGTACGTCATTAGTTTTTGAAGTAGTGTTCAAGGATTTAGTTGCATTGAACACCTAGTGCTTGTGCTTTAAAAAAAAATCACTGTGGCATGTGTGTACCTGAGAGACTGAGTAAACAAAGAGAAGAAACAGGAAGGTTGAAGAAGAAGACTACTGCAGTTGGCCAGGTGAGCCACAGAAATGGTCTGACCACGGAAATGGCAAAGGAGTTGAAGAAGAGGGAACAAATGTAAGACAAAATTATACTGAAAGGCAGGAAAATGATGAAATAGAGAAAAGGAGTCAGATCTGTGTCGTATTGAGAGTTCCTCATGACAATTGTCAACAGAGGCAATAAAGCATGAAGAAATTTGCAATTTTAAATGAATAGTTTATGGAGAGATATGTATATCTATATGTATATGTATAGATATACATATAGCTGTATAAAGAAAAAGAAAAATATATGTGACAAATTATACTTTCATATTTGATCAGACTATTTGAAGACTTTTTTAAAGCAAAATAATGAAAAACACTTTTCTCTTCACCACCACTACTGTTCGCTTTGGGGAAAACAATATATCTTAAATCTTAAATTTACATTAGAAATAGTCCTTGTCCTCAAAGGAATATCTGAAGTTAACTCCAAAGAAATACTGAGTTTTATCTTTTATTCGGATACCTGTTAGATCCAGATGATTCTATATGCCCCAGGTGTTCTTAATTCGTACTATGCACATATCTGGTAGTGCACTCAATATTTACCTCAAAGATGTTTCTGTCCCACATTACAGAAAGGGACAAGTTTATAATGACCCTTCACACTACATGGAGAGGCCTAACTTCCTAACTGAGTAATGACTCATTTGATGCTATCTTCCCAAAACTCAGTTCTGATGAAGCCATTCTTCCACCCATCATCAGTTGTGGACCATTCCACCTGATAGATAGCTTGGCCCCTGAGTTCCAGACAGGGCCACTAGGACAATTCTGCCTAAATAAATAAATAAATAATAAATAAATAATAAATTCAACGAGATGATCCACCTCCCAAATGCATTGGCTTACTAAAGTATGTTTACAGAATTTGTACTGAATACACTGAGGTGGTCTAAAGATGCGTGAAGGAGACCAGCACTGGGGCCCTTAGATACCCACTTTCTTTTTTGTTTGCCCCTCCTTCCACTCCAGATCTCTAGACTCTTCTCTTGCCCAGACAATCTGGATGAGACAGGACACTAGTGGGAGTAAGTTAGTTCCACATAGTGAAAACCAATCCACTAAATCATCCATGAAATTTGCAAAATACAATAAATTTCTCCGTTCCAGTGAAAACTGTTATGACCTGTAAAAACTATGGAAATGAGTTTCTTTAATTTTTGATGAGTTCATAGCATCAGTTTTTTTCATCAATTTCAATGAAATTGAAGAAAAAAGGCTAAAAAATCAATATGTATTTTAAAAATTTTTAAAAATAAGACGGAAATTGTTTTTAATTTTTAAAAAATAAAATAAAGTAAAATAAAAATACCAATATATTGGCAAAATAGAATTTGACTACAAAAACTCAGGAGACTGATAGTATAGTATAAAGTGATAGTATAGTATAAAGAAATTCCCCATATGAATTGTTGCAGTTATTATGTTCATAATAAAAATATGTATATTGGATATACTCCAGAAAATATTCCCGAGTATATATATATATAAAAACAGAGCCATAAGATTAAATCTTGACTTTTTAAGAAATTGGATAGAAATACTTAAAATACTGCTACAAAGAACATATTCATTAGCTGTGTTCAAAAAGAAGACATTTACAATCATTGAGTATATTCAAAATGAATATTCAAAACATTGTTCAGTAATTGACCATTCGACAAACTTAGCAAATTGATTTCAGCAAACTGATCCTTTAGGAAGTGGCATTCCCTCACTGGCTTCTAGCAAGGAGCTTTTCTGTCATTTGGTGCTTGGTTGACCCCATGCTTTGGCTGACCCGAACAATCTGGATCCCTGATGGTCCCAAACATTTTCCTATAATGCATCCCTGCCCATTATCACTTGCCCTCTTATCCTTCTTCCCTCTTTGATTCCTACTAGTTCTGCCAGTCCTTTCTCTGACGTTCCCTCCTTGTCTCCAGGCCAGTCTTCATATTCTAATTACAGCTCGATGTTTCTAACTTTGATTCAGCTGTGGCTTAAAACTGACATTTAACCTCTGTCTTCAACACTAGACCTCAAGGTCCTCAAAGTCAGAGGTGGGTTCTTACTTGCCTCTGCCCCACCAGGTACCTGGTACCCGGTACCTGGCCCTGCACCTCACACAGTTAAAGCACTCAAGAAACGTTTGTTGACATTACATTCAAAAGCTTCTAGTGATAAAATGTTTTAAAGAGGAATAATACTGCTCCACATCCGTATCTACTCTTAGAGGCTTTGTTTTGTCAAGGTCAGATTTTCACTGATTTTAAAGTTCTTAACGAGAATAGAGCCTAGTGATTTTACTCTAGGCTCTTCCCTATCCTTAACCTGAAGTCATCATATTCTCAACCATTCAACAGAGGACAGTGAGGAGGGAAGGAAAGAACAAAAACTAGTCTCCTCCTTCCATAGGTTAGGACAGGAGATAAAGGTCACCATATATACAGACCCTACACGGGGCTGAGGAATTCATATCACTCAACTTTACTCTGGGGCCACAGACACAGTGCTAGGGAGCACAGGAGGACAGAATGTTGCCAGACCCCGGAGCATGGGCTCTGAAGTCAGATCCAGGCTATGTGGATTGAATCCTGTCTCCCTCAGATGGGAACTGTGTGTCCCCGGGGCAGGATACTCCACTCCTCTAAGCTTCAATTTCCTGTTTTTATAAAGAAGGAATGATAACTATACATGTGTCACAGACTTTCTGAGAGATAGCTGGGCTTGGTGCACAGTGGCACATAGAAAATATTTGAGAAAAATGTCAGAGAAAAAAGGATGGGATTGGAGTTGGCATGTGACCTTGACAAGACCAGAATTCCTGGAGTCAAAACATCATCATAATAATGATGGGGACAGAAATGTCTGACTCTTGATTTTGGCTCAGGTCAAGATCTCAGGGTCCTCGGATCAAGCCCCAAGCTGGGCTCTGTACTTAGTGCAGGGTCTGTTTATCCCTCTCCTTCTGCTCCTTCCCCTGCTTTCCCTCTTTTTCTCTCATAAATAAAAATAAAATTAAAATGGTGATTTATGATTACAATGATATTTGGCTGCAACACCAAGGTACTTCAATTAAAACCCAGGGCAGAGGAACAACCACTGGACTTGGACCAGGAACCATTGGTTAGGTCTTCACTGTGGACTTTGGTGATGGTAAGACCCACACCCCGAACAGAGACTCTCGTGCACACAAAGGCCTGTCCTGGGCATTCTTCTTCCCCTAGTTTTCCCTGTTTTCCAAAGAGGAACTTACCTACTCCCATGACTTTGACCTCTACCCATTAATCACTCAAAGACCTTTGGGCCCAACTGTCTTCTTATAAAGTGTATAAAAACTTACACATTTCATAAACTCAGTTGCTAATAAAAATCTTAGTCTGTCCTCTTCAGTCCCATACATAAATTTTGAGTCGTTAAGCCGACCTCCTTGCTCTGGTCACTAACAAGTGGAATTCCAGTGCTGAGCCTTAAAACTGTGAATATTTCTAAAAATCAGGGAAAGAAATATCAGCAAAATAAGGAGAAACTATTTTGTCACAAAGGCAGGTATCTGAATCTTAAAGGTGACCTTGCAAATGTTATTTCTGGACTTTAGAGATCATTGCTCTGCCACTTGAACAAAACCTTTAACTCTGGAAACATCTATAATTGTAATAGGTTATCTTCACAAATTAATTTTTGCCCAGGATAACACAAAACGTACATTTCTAATTTTGAGTGTGATAAATACCTGTGGGTTTTCTTTGCAAATCCATAAATGAATTCTTATACTTTTCATTTGTAATCCTGAAAGGAAACTCAAACTTTTCACTCTGTTGGATTTCTCTCTCTTTTTAAAAATATTTTATTGTTTATTTATTTATTTATGGGGCAGAAGGAGAGGGAGAAAGAGAAACTCAAGCAGATTTGACTCAGGGCTCAATCCCATGACGGTGAGATCATGATCTGAGCAGAAATCAGAAGTTGGATGCTTAATGAACTGAGCCACCCCTGTTAGATTTATTTTTCGTTCTTTTTTTTTTTCTTTTTAAGATTTTATTTTTTTATTTATCTGACAGAGAACAAGTGAGAAGGCAAGTACAAATAGGGTTAGGGGCACAGGGAGAGGGAGAAGCAGGCTCCCCGCTGAGCAGGGAGCCTGATGCAGGACTCGATCCCAGGATCCCGTGATCATGACCTGAGCTGAAGGCAGTCGTTTAACCAACAGAGCCACCCAGGCACGCTCTTTTTCTTTTATTTAATATCAGCTTTATCGAGGTGTAAGTGACTGAATTGCAAGATATTTAAAGTGTGTATCATGGTGATTTACATAGGTATTCTTTGTGAAAGGACTGCCCCCTCCCCCACCACCAATCTTGTTGATGAACACATCATTAGCTCAAATATTTATCCTTTTCTTCTTGGTGTGAAGACTTATCTACTCTCTTAGCAAATTTTAATTATACAGTATGGTGTTACCAATATAGTCACCATGTTCTACATTAGATCCTTGGAACTTCTTCATCTTACAGATAAAATTTTATATACTTTGACCAACCTCTCCCTATTTCCCCTAAACTCAAGCCCCTGGCAACCGATTGTTAGATTTCTTATTTAAGCAAAAATCCTTTTTTTTTTTTTTTCAAGTATAAGATATAGTTCCCAAAGTTCAGATCAGTTTTCCAACTGCTTCCTTTGTATCTCCAACGCACCTTGAATCCAACATATCCCAAATGAAACCCACTATCTTCGCTCCAGCACCCTTGACCTCTATGTTTTTTGTCTCAGCTCGTAATCATCTCTATCCAGCCTTCCAGACTAGAAACATCAGTCATCCTAGCCTCCTCTCTCTTGCCCCCTCCCATATTCAGTCTCTGAGTCCTGTCACATTGCCACAGCAACACTGGAATCTGTCTCTCTCTCCTCCATCTCACTTCCATAGTCTGGGTTTATGTTCTCATAATTCCCTTCACCCACCCTAGAGTACTAAAACGCCTTTATACATCCATAAGCCAACTTCTAATATGACACTGTCATATTCCTAAAAAGGAATTTACTTAAAAATTCCAATGATTCCAAATTTGCTAGATTTCCTTACCTCTCCCAACCCTCCCTCTGCTTCTACTCACTTAAAACACTGTAGTTCAACTTCATGGAGGTTTTCAAAATACATCCTGGATTTTTTTTTTTTTAAGATTTATTTATTTGACAGAGAGAGAGAAAGTGAGAGTATGCACAAGAATGGTGGGGAGAGTCTGAGGAAGAGGGATAAGCAGACTCCCTGTAGAGCAGGGAGCCCAAGACCCAGGGATCATGACCTGAGCTGAAAGCAGACACAACCAACTGAGCCATCCAGGTACCCCATTCTGGATTTTTTTTAAAACACTTGCAAGAATTTGCATATAATACCTCTTGTGACAGATGCTTTTACCTCCAGCCTTCTCTTGATTCACTGTCCAGATCAAATATCACCTCCTTAATGAAGAATTGTCCAACTCCACTGAGAAATATCAGCCTCTTCTAAGCTCCCATAGTATTTTGCTGAGGCCTTAATTGTAATGGTATTGTTTCTGCTCACGTTTGCCTCCTAAAAGAGACTGTGGACCCTTGAAGACAAAGAAGATGTTTATTCAACTTCCTAGTGCTGACCTGATACTATAACTGATGTGTAACAGTTACCCAATAAATGTGAAATAAGTAAAACTCAATATAGTTTTATCTTCAGAGTGCAAATGACTAACTGCCTTCCTGAGGACCAAATGGAATAATGTCTATGAAGTGCTTCATTAATGTAGACGAGATAAATGATGCAGTGATCCCACTTCCCTCCCTAGTTCTCAGGCTATGTGGTGGCTCAGTGAGACCTGGGGAGCATCTGAAGTTCACCATCACTACTCCTTGTGGTCCTCCAGCAGAACCTTCACAGGATTCAGCAGACTATAGAGGATGGGGATGGAGGCTAGGACCTGTGGATTAAGATGACCCAAATTTGAGCCCCATTTCACTACAGTCCAATCCTATGATCTTGAAGAAGACATGTGAGCTCCTTGGGCCTCAGGTTCTCATTCTCTCAAATGATGATAGTAAACTTAGATCATCTTTCCTATAAAATCTAGAACGCTATTAGCTGCCCACTAAAAAACTAAGACTTCCCTAGTAAATGCCCTCATATTTCAATGCCATTGTCACCTTTTAAATTCCTATAGAGGTGAGATCAATTCAAGAGCTATGGTCTTGAACTGGTGACGGGTCTCTGAACATAAATACTGTTGGCATGCACAGTGCAGTACAATTTGAGAGGTGCTGGGAGAATTCTCAGCCCCCAGATTTCTCCTTCCATTCGAGATTACTTTTTAAGTCCATGTATTTATTTTGTCCAAACTCTGCTTGCATGCCTCTCGAAACGGTGATATTCTTCTCCAGTCTCAACTCCTTTCTTGCAGCTACACACTCCATCACATCGCTTTCAGATTCCAGAAAGAACTTGCTTCCACACTTGCACCGCCTTCCTAAAATCTCTGTATCTATCAGCGTCCTCCTTGTGTACTCATATGAGATCCAAGTGTATCACTACACTTAATTCAAACTTTCCCTGATGCTTCTGCTCGTCCTGGATGCTCTGTCATTCTCTCTGTACTCCTCTATTTTAGGGATAGAACAGGACTCAGCTAAGAGTGGCTGAGGAATTGAAATAAGAACAATAGTACTGTGTCCTGCCCCACCAAGGAAGAAGGAAATCTCCAGAAGGAAGGGTAATCAGTGTTGTCCGATTCAGAAAAGTGGGGAAGAAAAAGGAGGTGAGAACAGTCAAGGCTTCTAGCTTCAGAAAGTAACTGGAGGCTGACCAACATCCTTCTTATTATCAAATCAAAAGATCTTTGCTGGGACACCTGGGTGGCTCAGTTGGTTGGACGACTGCCTTCGGCTCAGGTCATGATCCCGGAGTCCCGGGATCGAGTCCCACTTCACGCTCCAAGCTCCTCGGGGAGTCTGCTTCTCCCTCTGACCTTCTCCTCGCTCATGCTCTCTCTCACTGTCTCTCTCTCAAATAAATAAATAAAATCTTAAAAAAAAAAAAAAAAGATCTTTGCTGTGGATGGTGAAGATGGGAAGGGGTTAATAAAATCTCCAAAGGGCCCTGTATCAATTTTTAGGATGCAGACTATAAAAACCGGGTCCTCTGCAAACCCCTTTGGACATTCTGATTTACCTCCTGCCTCAACTCCCCTGTGCGGAGAGATGGTAAGGAATCATTGAACCAACACACCCGACTTTTAGATACAATAACAAGAGTGACCTTCTACTTCCTTTCTGCTTCAGTTTATTTGTATGCATAATTATTCGCCCATTTATAACAAATAGTTGAGGCTTAGAAGGACTAAAAATACTTTTCAAATTATACAACACCCTAATGCAGGACTCCTGAAAAGATTTCTGCTGAAAATACCCCCAGGGTTTTGTCTTTCTTGCCCTCCTTAAAGGGCCAAACCACCAGCCTTTTCCCCCAAGGTACCCCAAATAACCCACTGACCTGGCAGGTAGCTGAGGAAGAAATAGAAGACTCAATCGTGGTCCCTTGGGTCGTTTCTCAAGGGGGAAAAAAAATTGCCTGGATCTGTAATAGTTTCAGTTCTTCCCCAGATGAGAGTTTCCCGAGTACCCTGAAGCTAGCTAGTCATTGCACCACCAAGAAGTCCCTGAATTCCAGCCATGTGGCTGGCTGCTCACAGATGGGCTAAGTTCTAATGGATGGGCAGAAACTTTTTATTGGCCTAGTGAATGATTAACAATGGAAATAAAGCACTGGTATTAACCTAATCCCCTTCCTGGGCACTAACCCTGCTTCCTGATAACATGTTGCAATCGTTTTTTCTCTTCTCTGCCAACCGTTTCCCCTAAGTGGAATGGTTGTATGAATTTGATGCCAGAATTCTTTTTTTGTTTTCCTAAATTCAAAACAGACCTATAAAATGCAGTCCACCTCGCCTAGAAAACTTGGATACCGTAGGGTTGAGATTAGCCCACCTTGAAGCACTTTCTAGGATGTTAGGTCCAGCAGGCCTTCCTGGAGCTCCCTGACTGGTGACTTTTCCCTGTACTGGTCTTCATTCCACCCCAAGACAGTACAGTGGTGGGGAATTTAACAAGTTTTCTGACTTCCTGCTATGGGCCCAGTTGCCTGGAACATAATCCATACTCGATACATACTCGATAATAGCTGATGGGACACAGCTATTAAAGGGCAGTTTTTCCTGAAAATTTCACTTTTTCTGTCATAAACACCAAAAGTCTCATAAAGGTCTCAGAAAAGAGTGGCGTAGAAACACCATAGAGGCTTTGACAGAGAATCAGGATTTCATCTCCTCTGAATGAAAAGTGGAAAATGAGTAGATGAAAATGAGAAGGCTATAAGAGGTAAAGAAAACATGAGCCAAATCAAAAGGTGAGACTGATTTGCCAATTTGACAAGAATGAATGTAGAGGAGGATTCTGAATTGTGTCAAGTCTTGAGAGCTAAGTTGAAGGAAACACCACCTTTAAAGTTTTGTCTTCAAAATACCATTTCCCCATCTTTACTTTCCATAGGGAGGGCTTTTTCTTTACTTTCCATAGGGACTGTTGCAAATTTTTCTCTCTAGGTCACCAAATGGGCTTCTTCTCAGCAAGTGACCTTGCCTCCTACTCCCACTAAATAATCGTTCTACAGCAGCTTCTATCCACCTCACATTTTCTCTCTTAACCACTCTTTTTTTTTTTTTAAGATTTTATTTGTTTGAGAGAGAGAGAGAGAGAGAGCACGTGCATGAGTGGGAGGAGGGGCAGTGGGAGAAGAAGTAGATAACCCTGCTGAGCAGGACCCTGGGATCATGACCTGAACCCAAGGCAGACCCTTCACTTGTAACCATCCCTCAGAACAACATACTGCTTAAAATATAACCTGTGAGATATTATACTGGTCACTGAGCATGCTTAAATATAGCCTTAAGAAAAACATGTACTAACAACAGGCCTCTGGGGGAGAGGATGATATGGGTCCTTAAAGCTGAGCAGCTGGGAACGCCCGGCCCGCTCAGGGTAGAACGCTGCCTGCTTCATTCCTCTGTCAACTCCCCTTCTCCAGAGATCACCCGCAGTTAATCAAACCATCCCTTTGAATGGGCTCATTCAACTCTAAGTTACATACTACGTGACCAGACATATTTGGCCTTTCTTCTCATGTATCTACAAGACTTGTGGTCAATGTGTAACTTAGTTTGGCTCCTTTGTTGGTTGTTATCTACTTTCCAATAAATATGAGACTAAGGAGTTGTTTGGGTGACAGTCTTCTGTACTGTCGACCTCCGCTCCCTCTGCCTTACAGCGGACTTGGTACCTCATTCTTCTCTCCTGCACCCTCAGTAAATGGCAGTAACTGATTGAACCACCGGGGTACCCGTCTCTTTTAGTCGCTCTTCCCTTCAGAAGAGATCTGTTTGTTTTCTTATTTTCAATGCATCTTTCATCCTGAAGTGTTCCCCAAACCTTTCCAAAACCTCAAATTCCATTTCTGTTCTAAGATGTTTAACTTCTTAGGTTTCCTGTGTTTCCTGCCTCCTCTTTCTCATTAAACTCTCCCAGCCGCTCCTATCATGGCCTTCCAGTCTGGCTTCCTCCTCCCTTAGGGACACACCTCTTTCAGGCCAGTCCTTATCTCCAAATCCAAGATTTCTTAAACTCATCACGTGATTTCTCAGCAGCCCCAAACACTGCTCATGACCTCCTTTCGGAAACCCCTCTCTTTTGGCTTCCATTACCCTGAACTTCGTTGAATCCCCTCTTTCATGAAATGCTCTATCTTAGTTGTTCTTATCTCTTCTTATTCTTTCTCATCCCTTCCTATAGCTTTGTCCCAGATTCTTCTTTTCAAAAATTTTTCTCTCCATTCTCCTTAAAATTATTGTAACCACTCTCATGGCTTGAACTATTCTTTATAAGAAAACCACTCCATAACCACCTTGTTATCTCTGATTACTCTCCGAAATGCAGACTTAATGTTTTTTTGCTGCCCATCAGACATCCTACAAGTATATTTCATGCCACACATCCAAAGGGGAACTTCTCGTTTTCTGCCCAGAAGCTTCACCTTCTGACCCCTACAATAATCCAGGCTTCCAGGAATGGAATTTCAAACTCATCTTTAAACCCTTCCTCCCCCTCATCCTCCAATGTTCAATGAGTTGATAAATTGTTTTTATTTGATTTTCCCAAGTCTCTTGGGTCTGATATTCTCTCTCTTTCTCTGTTTCTGCTGCCATCATCCAATTTCAGTCATCACTGTCTCCTACATGGACTACTGCAATAGCTCCTATATGGTTTCTTTCCCTCTATTCTTTCCTACTTCTCCCCATACTACATGCTGTTGTGAGCAAAATCTGTATTCTGTCATTTTCACTTCTTTTCTTGATCTCCACTCACTGTTTACCAAATAAAGTTTAAATTCTCTAATGTGCCCTTTAAAAGGCTCCACCAACTGGCTTTAATGTATCTGTCTACGCTTCTCTCTCGTCACTTTCCATGCTTTATCTGGGCCAAACCTGGCCATCTGCCATTCCCTAAGTGGGCTCCATCTTTCCTGCCTCTCTGCCCAACACGTTTTTTAAAACTTACTATTACAAACTCAATTTAAAACATTAAAGGACTTGGGGAAACTGGGTGGCTCAGTTGGTTAAGCATCTGCCTTCCATTCAGGTCACGATCCCAGTCGGGCCCCACATCAGGTTCCCTGATCAGCAGAGGAGTTGACTTCTCCCTCTCCTCTGCCCCTGCTCATATGCTCTTTTTCTCTCTCTCTCTCAAATAAATAAGTAAAATCTTAAAAAAAAATGTAAAGAACTTTAAGAGCATAAACACCTGGAGTTTCACCATTGTAAGATCCTGTTTTTCTCTGTGCCTGTTACTGCCTCGCCCTCCTTTACAAGAAGAAAGGTTTTATAGAAATGCGATCGTAAGTTCTTATTATTCTGTATTCTACTTGTACTTAGGATTTTTTTTTAATTTTCTGTTGGTAATTACAATAAGAGGTTGCATTACATTTGATGGGCCATAATTTACTAAAAACATTCCTAAAATTGGACATTTCAAATGTTTACAAGGTCTCCCAGTATGGACAATATATACAATAATAGAATGAATATCTTCAAATTAGAAATCATTTTGCTCAAGTTAGATGAAGCTAAGGAATGGATTTACTTGGTTCAAAAGCTTATGGCTCTTTATGATGCTCTTACTACATTTCTCAAATCTTTCCACTTGCAACATCTTCTCTAATCTTTGTCTCTCAATCCTACTCACTTTTAAAAGCCCAAGAACTATGACTCTTCTTAATGATTTTCCTGCCTCCTCCTCTTCCAGACAGAGGGTCTCCTTCTTGAAGCTGAACTCCCCCCGCTCACTGTTCTGTGAAAGTTGTTTATTTCGTTCTAACTGCCCTCAATTAATGATGTACATATACCTGTCTTGTGTCTATTAATAGAATGTGGGTTACTTGAGAGTTTCTTATTCCTATTTCTATTCTCCTTCATAATTTCATCTAGGTACATTCCATTATTTCAAGCTCTCTTTTGTATTTTGTTTGTATTTCATCCAGATTTCCTATGTCTTTTGGTAGGGGTCAGAGTGAGAGACAGAAGAAGTTTGTCATATTGTCTCAGTATGACATCATGATAGGAAAACCTATCCTACCTCAGGATTCTGGCTTCTTCTGCCCTCTAATAAGACAAAAAGAAAATATATTCACTTATATTTCACCATCTCAAATTTACCAGGCAGGAATAGGTTTCATCCAGAGGTGGTAAGCAATATTACTGTGGAAGATTTAGAAATTTGGGTTTCATAAACAAGATAGAGGGGAAACTGAAAGAGAGTTTAAATCCTAATTCTATTTTTGTCTCAACAGGTCATTTCAAGGATGTAACTGTTGTGAATCTATTTTATCAAAATGAGAGGTTAATTTTTGCTTCATAGGTCTTGGTTAATCTGAGGTTATGTTTTGCCTCACCATTCATCTCTCATTAAAATATGAGGCATACCCTTAGCTGAGATCTGAGCTTCCCATTCTCCTTACAGACAGGACATTAGACCCTCCATTCCCCATTGATGTGCTAATTCTGGTCTTTTTTTTTTTTTTAAATTTTATTTATTTATTTGACAGAGAGAAATCACAAGTAGATGGAGAGGCAGGCAGAGAGAGAGAGAGAGAGAGAGGGAAGCAGGCTCCCTGCTGAGCAGAGAGCCCGATGCGGGACTCGATCCCAGGACCCTGAGATCATGACCTGAGCCGAAGGCAGCGGCTTAACCCACTGAGCCACCCAGGCGCCCCTAATTCTGGTCTTAAACAGACAATGGCCACACATGGTGTTTCCACATTCTGAGAAACACACATACACGCGCACACACACACACACACACGGTGGTTTATGCAACTATAGTTGATTTCTATGAAGTTGAGTTTCAGTCTAATGAGAGAAAACTCCAAAACTAGTTTTAGAACCAAGAGAAAATTTATTCCTAGGTGCATTTCTATTACCCAGATTACCCAGTCTGCTCAGTTACGACGTCAGGACAACATTTTTGCCTCTAACTCAGCTTTTTTGTTTTCCAGAGAGTATTTCAGTTCCTCCATTGTTAAGTTATTTTCCTTCAGTCTTTGCACAAAGTTCTCTATGGCTTTGCAAAGTTCTTTATTCTCCTGAAAGGCAAACTGAAGAAAAGAAAAAAAAAAATTAAGTTATAACCTAAGAACTGAGATCCAGCTGTATAGTCTGAAGCTAATGAGTATTGCTTAGGTCCCTGACTTGGGGCTGAGAATCCGGCCAGCTTAAATACAAATCTGGGTCTTCAACATGATAAATCCTTTAAGTCATCTGGCTTTTATATACTTATTATTATCTCAGCAATAAGTATAAATGAAAAGAGGCATCTCAATGAAAATGACCTGATCCATGGTTTTTGGAATCTAGAAGAATTTCAGAGACTTTTCACAGCAATATGTCTAAGTCTAAGACACGAGCTTAGAAAGCTTGCTCTATAAAGTCCACAAGTCCTTAACTTCTACCAACAAGGTGGTAGAGGTGTTGCTGATGATGGTGGTGAATGAGAACTCAGGTATGTAAAAATGTGAGTTAACAGTTTATGAGCCCCCTTGTAACAACCCTTCAGATATAGACTGAGCATGCACCAGGAGTGATGCCAGGCCCTGGAGATACCACTGTGAACAAGACAGACGACAGCCTGCTACTTACAAGTGCCTTCTCAAAAGCAGTCTGTGGAATTGGCTTGGGAGCTTCCTGGATCAATTCACAGATGGGAAGTGCACTGCTCCACTCCCCGTCAACGCACTGTTGGTCCCGCGTTCCCACTAAGTGGTACCTGAACAGAAGTCAAAATGGCAACAATAGGGGTGCCTGGGTGCCTCAGTGGGTTCAGGCCTCTGCCTTCGGCTCAGGTCATGATTCCAGGGTCCTGGGATCGATCCCTACATCAGGCTCTCTGCTCAACAGGGAGTCTGCTTCCCCTCTCTCTCTGCCTGTCTCTCTGCCTACTTATGATCTCTGTCTGTCAAATAAATAAATAAAATTAAAAAAAAAAAAAAGAATGGCAACAACACTTTCTAAAATGGGCAACCAACGCTGGTTCTGTAGAGTTGTATTTCAGTATTTCCTACTGTGATAGAATCCACTTCCTTGAGCCTTAATGCATGCTAAGTGATTTCAGTATACCAAACAGTAATCAACTAAAACCATTCTCCTTGGGGGTAGAGAGGGCACAAGTGACAATGCAACCCATAAAACATGGAGAAGTGAGAAATTCTGAATATGTGTTTTCACACAGTTGTTGGGTGGGGAGGGAGAGGGAGGAAGCATGTCATCATTCAATAATTTAAAAAAGCATCTGCCATCCACTTTCTAAAGAGGAGTGGAAAGCTAGAGATAACCCTCAAATAAGTCTTACAACGGAGCTACAGCTTTTAATCAGAAAAACACGAGAGCTGACTGCAAACCCACAAGTATATAACGAGACTGAAATGCTAATGTGGAGACATGACACTGAGGTAGGAAGACGGAATGAAGCCAAGGAAAGAGTAGATCTGTAAGGCCTATATATGGCCTATATTTCTTTGAGCTTTTATTCCAAGATTCTTTAGAAAACCCTACATTTTAAGTATCTTCTCTAGGATAAATAAGGGGATCAGTCTATCTTCTAGAGCTTGGGGAGAGCTGGTAATGAGCTAAAGCAGCTCTAAAAATCAGAATGAGCTCAGATTGCTGAGGCAGTAGAACATAGGGGCATTAGGTGAGATGGACTGGGTCATTCCCCAAAACAATGCTATGGTCAATGCACAAGTTCTTGCATTTGAATGGCTGCGGCATATACTTACTTGTCTTCACAGTGATAAGTAATGGTAGATCCTGAGTTGAAATCTCTTCCTTCAAAATAGCCATGAGCTGGATTCCCAGGAGGGCCACAGTATCCTGAGAAACAAGAGTACAAGAGTGACAGTCGTGAGTTGTACTCAATTAACAGCACCCTCTAAGTATAACCATCCATGTGGGATCTGGGGACACTCTCTCTGTTCATTTCCTTCTGGTCAAATCATATTTATCCATGGGGAAAACCCCCTCCCCCTGCTTATCATCTGAGTTATTAACAGTTTGATAGAGCTTTCTGATTGGCATGAGCTTGAGGAAAGGAAGTTTACGTTGCAGAGACTGTCAGGGGACAAGAATCAAAAAATTAAACCAGAGGTAGACATAGGAAAAGTAACTCCCTGAGACAGGAGATAAATGGTCTGAGTTCAAGAGGACACTGGCATTCTCGTGGGACAGAATTGTGCAATATGAGAACTTCAGAAACAGGAGAACACAGTGGGGAGCAAACAAGAGGAGTCTATAAAGAGAGCTGGACAAAGTAGTAGATGTTGTGAATTTCAGCTCTGGCTCTTCCATTAACCATTATTTCATCCTTCTTGGCTTTCTTCTAAGCTATAAGATGAGCAGCTTAAATAATATTATCTCCAAAGTCCCTCTGAGCTCTAGCATTGAGTCTAAACACAGGGATCAGGAGTAAGTTAAGAATGATTATGTAGGTGAATACTTATGGAAACATAAATACCTTCAGAACAAATAGTTGAGCAAAACCAGCAGGCATAAAAGAACATGTATTAGTACAGTACATAGTATATAATACTTTGCATTATAATAATACATACTAATGGAAATGTAATTATAATAGCAGCATATAATACTATTTTTTAAAATACACTCATGCATAATCATATATGAACAGAAAAAAAAAAACCTGAAGATTACATATCAAAGTATTCTGTTATTTCTGAGTAGTAGGTTTGTAGGTAATTAAATGTTTTCTTTGTTTTCTTCTACAACACAGGTGTTTTCTTCAAGCAGTTAATAACTTTTGATAGCTTTTTTTAAATTTTATTTCTTTATTTGTCAGAGAGAGAGGAGCAAGAGGGAGCACAGGCAGACAGAGAGGCAGGCAGAGGCAGAGGGAGAAGCAGGCTCCCTGGGCTCAGCAAGGAGCCCAATATGGGACTCGATCCCAGAACGCTGGGATCATGACCCGAGCTGAAGGCAGCTGCTTAACCAACTGAGCCACCCAGTTAATAACTTTTAAAGAGCCTAGATGTCCATTGACAGATGAATGGATAATGAAGATGTGACATACATATATATACAATGGAATATTACACAGCCATCTAAGAAAATGAAATCTTGCCATTTGCAACTACAGGGATGGAACTAGAGGGTATTACCCTAAGTGAAATAAGTCTATCAGAGAAAGATAATTTTCATATGATCTCACTGATACATAGAATTTAAGAAACAAAATAGGATCATAGGAGAAGAGAGAAAAAAATAGAACAAGACAAAACCAGAGAAGGAGACAAACCATAAGAGACTCTTAATCATAGGAAACAAATTGAGGGTTCCTGGGTGGGAGGAGGCTTGGGGGAGGGGGTAAATGGGGTAAATAGGTGATGGACATTGGGGAGGGTATGTGTTGTAATGAGCACTGGGTATTATAGAAAACTGACGAATCACAGACCTGTACCCCTGAAACAATACATATATGTTAATTAATTGAGTTAAACAAAAAGATCAAAAACTGAGTTCAAAAGCTGTATAGAGGAAAGGAAAAAGAATTTTAATGAATTGATTAAGGATCTCCAGTTTATACAGCTTTTCTGGTGGCTTTTAAGCATGCTGTTTTGAACTGAAGAAGATGATATAGATCTTGCATCTAAACAGAAAAAAATCTGCTTTAATCAGGGACCTCAGGGGTGCCTGGGTGGCTCAGTGGGTTAAGCCGCTGCCTTTGGCTCAGGTCATGATCTCAGGGTCCTGGGATCGAATCCCGCATTGGGCTCTCTGCTCGGCAGGGAGCCTGCTTCCCTCTCTCTCTCTGCCTGCCTCTCTCTGTCTACTAAATAAATAAAATCTTTAAAAAAAAAAATCAGGGACCTCAGGAGCATCCCCTAAAATTGGGCAATGAACTGACGCAAAAAGACAGAGACTCTGCATTTCCGTGTGAGGATAGGAAGTATTGAATTTAAAGAGTAAAACAGAAAAGGCTGGTGGAAATAAATACTTTAAACTTGTTCAAGCTAATGTTGATGGTATGTGCATGTAATTTAACTGTGTGTCCTATATATGCATGTTTTAAGTAACCACAAACTCCCTAAAAGAGGCTAACGATAGTTCATATTTTTAAACTGCCTATCTGCTATATCCTTCACAAAAATTAACTCAAAATGGATCATAGGGTTGAATGTAAAATACAGAACTATGAAATACCTAGAAGGTAATGTAGGAGAAAACCTAGACAACCTTGGGTATAGGGAGGGACAACATTTTAGATACAGCTGTAAAGTCACCATCCATGAAACAGTTAATCAACTGGAATTCATTAAAATTTAAAACTTCTGTGCTATGAAGGACATATGAAGAGAATGAGATGACCAGCCATAGGCTGGGAGAAAATATTTGCAGAAGACAAATCTTATAAAGGACTGTTATCCAAAGTATACAAAGAACTCTTAAAACTCAACAAGAAGAAAACCACCTGATTAAAAAACGGGCCAAAGACCTTAACAGACACCTCACCAAAGACGATCTATACAGATGGAAGATGAGTGTACATCATCAAGAAATATAAATTAAAACAACAATGAGATACCACTACACAACTATGAGAATGGCCAAAATCTGGAACACTGATTACACCAAATGCTGATGAGGATATGGAGCAACAAGACCTCTCCTCCATTGCTGGTGGGAAAACACGATGATATAAGCACTCTGGAAGGCAGTATGACGGTTTCTCACAAAGCTAAATATCTTAAGATCCAACAACTGCACTCTTTGGGATTTATCCAAAGGTGTTGAAAACTTATGTCCCCACAAAAACCGGCACCTGATATGTATAGCAGCTTTATCCATAATTGCCAAACTTTGGAAGCAGCCAAGATGTCCTTCAGAACTAACCAGGTGACAGATATTAAGGAGGGCACATGGGGTGATGGGCACTGGGTTTCATACACAACTAATGAACCGTTGAACACTACATCAAAAACTAATGATGTACCAAATGCTGGCTAATTGAACATTATTATAATTAAAAAGGTCAGTGGTTGAGAGGTAGGGAAGGTAGAGAGATGAATAAATGGAACACAGAAAATTTTTAGGGCTGCAAAAACACTCTGTATGATATTATAATGGTAGCTATATGCCATTAAGCATATGTCCAGACCCACTGAATGTACAACACCAAGAGTGAATACTTAGGTAACTATGGATTTGGGGTGATCATGATATGTCAATATTGGTTCATCCTTGTGAAAAAAAAAAGGTACTACTCTGGCAAATGGTGTTGATAAATCTTTAATGTTAGATATGTACCTTTCCAAATAAACTTAATTTTTTGTTTTATATTTTTAAATTTAAAATTCTGCTCAGAGTTACATTGTAATTCCAGTCCATCCATCCAGGGTCATGGCATATCTTTTCTTTTATTTAAGTATTATTTTAGGTCCTTCAGTAAATTTTCATATAGGTCTCATGAGTGAAATTATTTTACATTTCAGTATTCATCTCATAATTATTAGAAAGTAATACTATTGATTTTTCAATATTATTTAGTGTCCAAGAATAACATTTTTAGTAGAATTTCTTGGATCTTCCAAGTATATTTGACAAATAAATATATCCTGTGACCCACCAATCATTCTAGAAATCCAGACTAAAGAAATAATAGCATAGGCCCCAAAATATATGTATGTGTATACATTTATATAACATTCACTGAAGCATTATAATAGCAAAAATACAGAAATAGAATAAATGTTCATCAACACAGAGATGTGGAATAAATTATGGCACATCCACATTATTATTTAAAAGCAGGAGATAGAAAAAAAATAAAAACAGGAGATAGAGCCACATATACTGATCTGAACTAGATTTCCATGTGTAATGTTACACCAAAAATAAGCAATTAAAAATACATGAATTCCCATTTTTTGTACGTATATACATGTGTCAATATGTGTGTATGCTTTTATTTAAAATGTCTGCATAAACGTAAAAGTCATACAACAAATACATCCAACTAAGTCTCTCTGAGAGTCGTGAATTATTATGTTAGAAGGAGGTACTTTCTTTCAATTCTTATTTTGTGTAATTTGGCAGTGGATCAGTTACTGTCCTTGCCCCCTGTTTCTGTGTATTCTTCAAATAAGAACTTTAAGTCATTACCATGAAATTTTTTTAAAAAATGTCAGATGTCCCATGTTGGACTTAGTAGGACAGGGATCCTAATTTAAAGGTGGGGGCGGGGAGGGTTTATTGTTTGGATGTTGTTTGTTTCACTGGAACACATCATTCAAGGTGAGCCCCACTTGTTTCTTGGCTGCTTCCTAGCTCCCAAAGCTTCCCAGGCACCGAAAATGAGGTTATCTGCTCAGTGTCTTTGGATTTACACTTATTTCTCTCCTACTTACTGCTTTTGCAGACAGGCAAGGGAGGCATCCAGGTGTGGTTGTCCAGGCACTGACTCCAATTGCTGCCCTTAAGAATGTAGTCTTCATTGCACTTAAAAGTGATTTTGTCATTCACGTTGACAGGACCCAGGGAACTGGGTTCGCCATTCACCAGCACAGGGTCAGGACAGTGGCCCACTGAAGAAGAAAACGGGAAGTGATCTGAAAGGACACCTGCAAAAGCAGGAATTTCTCAGGCTTTGCTGAGAAATCAGAACTAAAGCAGAGCTTTTTAATAGGGACTGCAAACTGCACTAGTCCATAGTACCAAATCCGACCGACACTCGATGTGAAAAGAGCTGGCTGGCCTGAGAGTGGCAGGAAAGGTCTTGGTCATGCACAAGGGTGAGAGTTGGCACTTGAACTTACGAGAAGTAATTAAGCATAGAACTGGAAATGATCAATAGTGTGTTTATCCTCCTGTCAAGCCCTGCTGAAAACTCTTCACTCTATGTTTGAGGCAAGGGTTCCCTTCCTTCCATCAGCCAAAGGTCCACATCACTTGTCATGTTTTACTTTGTTTCATTTTGCTTTTCTCAGGTTAAAAAAACAAAAACAGAAACAAACAAACAAAAAACCCCGGAGAAAATGCAGAGAGAGATGACTTTGGTCATATAAATAAAGGACAAACATACTGGTCTGGAGAACAAACCGAGCTAGTCCTAAAAATAGTAGTAATTACGAGGATATTAACTAGTGATTCTCTGTCTCTATAGACACCACAAATGAGTGTTGTGAACTGGAGCAAGTCATTTGGACCTCAGTTACCACATTTGTACTTTGAGAACATAAATTTTTCCCAGTTCAAAAGTTATATAATGGATAAAATACAACATGACATATTTACTTCAAAATAATAATAATGCAAACAGAACTGTAGAAGACAGAAGATTAATTATATGTGGGTAATTGTGGAAGATAAGTGGTAAGTATGTATGAGTTGATTTTAATCTCTCTTTTGTATATGTTTAGATTTTTTTATAACATAAAAATTTTAAAGGAGTATAGTATTAAACAAATTGTAGCCCAAAAAAGGTAGTTTTAATATACGGAAGAAATTCTTTTCTTCCTGCAGGGTTGATTGTGTCTATTAATTCAATCAATTAATCAATTAATGGAATCAGTACTGAGCAAGAGCCTATCCTGTAGCTTCTAAGAGAAGTTCCACCCAGGCGCTTTAAAAATGAATTCATAGAAATTGAGAATTTTCTCTCTTTTTTTTAAGGATTTTATTTACTTATTTGACACAGTGGGAGAGAGAAAGAGAGAGAGAGAGAGAGCGCATAAGCACAGGCAGGCGGAGTTGCAGAGGGAGTTGCAGAGGGAGAGGGACTGAGCAAAGAGCCGATGCAGGGCTCGATACCAGCACCCTGGGATCACGACCTGAGCCGAAGGCAGAGGCTTTAACCCACTGCGCCCAGCAGGTGCCCCGAGAATTCTTTTCTTATACAGTTTGAACATGGCCAAATGGAAGTAGGATGTGAAAGAATCCAGTAGGATGACAAGATATACAAAGAAACAGGAAAATCAAACTTACGGCGACATGTGGGAACAGGAGCATTCCACTCCACAGAGGCATTGCAAAATAAGGTTTTCTCTCCTACCAGGTGGTAGCCCTTGATACAAAGGCAAGTCCCCAGAATTTGTCCTTCTACCTCCTTTATAACAATTATGCCATTTTCCACAAAGGGAAGTTCTGGACAGCTCTCTGTTGGAAGGAAAAAAGATTCACTTGACATGTCATGTGCCATGAGGAAACCTTGTTAGACCACCGTCCAAGTGCCTTTTTGCTGGATTGTGGCTACTCTTCATGTCTATGTCTATCCACTTCCCTCCCCTCCCAATAATTCCCAAAGTTTTTTGTTTTCAAAAGGGTAACTGGATTCACTCAAATTCAGCTATAAGTGAGGTGCCTGGGTGGCTCAGTTAGTTAATCAACTGCCTTCACCTCAGGTCATAATCCCAGGATCCTGGGATGGATCCCCACATCAGGCTCTCCTCTCAGCGGTGAGTCTATTTCCCCCTCTCCTTCTGTGATCTCTCTTGCTTTCACTCTCTCTCAAATTAATGAATAAAATCTTTAAATTAAAAAAAACTCAGCCATAAATAAATAAAATCTTTTAAATAAAAAAAATTTCAACCATAAGTTATCTACCTCTAAAGAAACAATCCCCTTTCCAAAGGGTCTTAACAGATAAGACCTCTCAATATTTTGAAACTGGTACTTTTTGCTCCCAGAACAGAAAAGGAAAGTTAACTGTTAACCACCCATGTCATAAAGCAGAATCATCATTAAATATTTACTAAGCCCTTGTGGCACCTGGGTAGCTCAGCCGATTAAGCCCCTGCCTTCAGCTCAGATCATGATCCCAGGGTCCTGGGGTCGAGCCCCACATCGGGCTCCCTGCTCAGTGAGGAGCCTGCTTTTCCCTCTCCCTCTGTTATGCCCCCCCACTCTCTCTCCTACTCCTTGTCAAATAAATAAATTTTGTTAAAAAAAAATATTTTACTAAGCCCCTCTGAGTACATTGCATTAGGCCAAGCAATTTGAGATTTTCCAATAAAGGAAATACATTTCATTGATTAAACTTTCATTAAAACCTTAGACCTGATATCAAGTGCCTTATAAACCAGACTTAAGCATACGCACCGTCTGAGGCAGAAATCAGCCACACAACCACAAGATAGCACACAAACCAAAAAACCATCTTGTGATCAGTTGCTTGGCCCAGGCTGGAATGAACACAAACCAGACAACACCTGGTTTAGATCAAAGCGGATCTTCTCACACAGCTTAGGATACCAACCACCTCCCTCCTAGAGAAGAGGTTGTCCTGATTTCTCTCCCTTGGAAGAATTAAAAAAAAAAAAAATGCTACAGCAGGAAATCTGAACAGCTATGAGGAAATTAGAGCTGGGAGCGATTCTGCAAAAACATGAAGCGGGGGAGAGGCTGACAAGCTGCCAGTTTTAAAACTCGGTTTTAGAAATTGCCAGGGTTCCGTTATGCAAATCTAGTTGACCAGTTCCTGTGAACTGCACGCTTATCCTGCTACCACAGACTTGGACCAGAGGGTTTAGCCATGACCCTCAGTTCTGTCAATATTTGCTAGTGTTTACAGTCCAGCTTCTGCAACGCCCTCCAGCTTTGCAGGCGGGGGCGGGTGGACCGATCTGTAGTGCTTTCCCAACTGAAACCCAGCTCTGAGGGCCATCTCCCCTTCATTTGTCACATACCAGGTGTCCTGGCAGCACCGAACTCTGAAAACTGGGCAAGTTCAAGGAAGTGAACTAACCTCACCTTATCTCTGACCTCCCAGATCTACAGCTTCCCAGCAAGGAGCTGATCCTGATTATGTCCAAACCTGAGAAAAAACTCCAAAGTCCTGTAGCAACACGTGTCCATATCTGCCAGGCCTGCGCCCAGGTTCCCATTCTTCGGATCTTTGGGGGCCAGGGTTTAGCCTGAGTCCAGAGTCAACCAAATGAACCAAGAGGGAGTTGAGGGAAAAGCTTTAGTCTCAGGAATTAAAACATGTGAAATTGCTTTGGGGCTCCCACCTTCTTCTTCCTGACTATTATAGCAATTATCTGGTTGTCCCTGCTCCAGTGATAAAATTGGGAGTAAAGATCCTCCAAATTTTTAGGTTTTAATAAAATAATATAAAGCATCATAATACACATAAAGCATAAGGACCCAGTAACGTCTTAACCATTTTTCTCTTCTCCATCCATTATCATTACTTTATGATTTGTTCATGTCTTTTGCCCACACAAGACTGTTAACAACTCAAGCATGAGGGTCCTGTCCCATGTGTATTTCCTTTGCAGGCACTCCATAATGCAAAGCAGAATTGTCTGCTAGGTAAATAAGAGCAATGCGGGACAAATAAAAGAGAACATAATCATACAGAAACTCTAGTAGAGTTCCTCAAATCCATACCAATAATTTATCACTTACTATATACTGCCTTTATGGTTTTTCCATAGCTTATCCTCACTCAACAAATATGTGAGTTCCTATAGTGCAAGCGTCTTTCATTTTTTTAAGATTTTTATTTATTTATTTGTCAGAGAGAGAGAGCACAAGCAGGAGGAGCAGCAGGCAGAGGGAGAAACAGACTCTCCGCTGAGTGAGGAGCTCAATGCAGGACTCGATCCCAGGACCCTGGGATCATAACCTGAGCCGAAGGCAGACACTTAACCAACTCAGCCTAACCAACTCAGCCACCCAGGCGCCTCTGCAAGCACCTTTTAAAGTGTGGTTCTCGAAAGGGTAAATAACATGACACTCATATAAGTATACGATGAAAATGTGTCAAAGATTTTATTCAGCTCATTAGTCAGAGAAACATTTAGATGCTACAACTAATTCAAAGAAGAATTTGAGGAACAGATTTAAATATTCAGGTCAAAGGCCTTCTGAAGTGACTTCTCTAACTGATGTAAAACTGTTTAGTATCACACATGGCAACAAACTATAATATTTGGAATGAGCTTTTCCAACTGATAGAAATTTATTGAATCTCTACAGGACAAAATGCATCTGCCTTATCAGGAATATTTGCATTGTTTTCAGAAAAGAATCATCTGCATTCCTATCCATTTTCTACAAATGAACTAGTCTTATAGAGTTGTAAAAAAAACCCCTAATTAATAGAAAGTCAATCAAAATTACACACTCCCATGAAATCAACAACCCCAGAGAGGGTCTATAATACTGTTACCCATGGAAAAATTTATTCAGCAATTTCTTTTTTGTCTCTCTTGTCAGGTTTGGAGTAATTTTATTTAACATACCACATAGTCTATTTCTTGAAGCATATAAATTCTCCAGCAGCTAATATATATGTTTGTACAATAAATGATTTTAAAAATAGTGAAAGAAAATTTTGCTGACTCTTAAAATTAGGAATTTGTTTATTCCTAAATGATGAATTCCTAAATTCCTAATAAAATAGAGCATTACTACAGGAAATAATTGCAAATAATCCTTCCTCTCAATGGTTTATTTTAGATTCAGATGAGGGCTTTAGAAAGATACCATATTATGTATAATATTGTCTTATTTCTCTATGAAATATAAAAATATTTACACTAAGTGAGATATATGGAGACTATAAATATCCTCATGAAGTTTAGGTCATATTTTCCTGTCAAATAAATTGGAAGAAAACTTTGTTTTCAAAGCTTTTTGGATTGGGGGATTACATATAAGGGATTTTAGGATTATACATTTTATTACAAGTGTCCAGGCTTAGCAAAATTAATAAATGAGAATTCACAAATCCTTCTAGACCTTTGGACATTAAGGGCAATTTGATCAATCCAGATTTTCTGGAGAACTGAGGTAACAGGGAAAGTGCTGAAGTTGTCCTGACTGGTTTGCTTGCTCAGGAAAAGAATGAGCAGACAGGAAGTGAGCCGGGAAGGCTGCTGGGCTTAGGCTAGCAGGAGGTACAGGGAGTTAAACTTTGTGTGTGTGTGTGTGTAAGGTTTTAAGAGAATTGGAAAAAGATGACTTTAAATTCTCTAGTAGGTTATGATTAGATTCCCTTTGGTCTTTGTCAAGGCAATTCAGAAAAAGTTTAAAATATTTTTCTAATGATTTTTTTAATGTATTAGTTGTTTCCTGAATGCTTCACCAAAAAAAAAAAAAAAAAACTTGGGCCAGAAAACTAGCCTTTATGCAGATTCTACGAGACTAAAACTCATAGAAATTTTTTAAAGCCCTAATTGTTCATGAAACAAAAACAAAAACAAAAACAAAAAAAGAAGGCTCTAACAGGGTTTGAGTAAAATGACTCAGGAATTTAAATTTGGAAAAGAATGGTTAATAGACTTTATTAAATTGTGCCCAGATACTATTTCTCTTTCCATCAAATTCTGAAAAGGCAAAGGACAAACGAGGAGACACTCTGGCATGAAAATTGAATGTAAAATAAGGTAAAAGGGTCACTACGGAAGAAAATCCAAATGACTAAAAAAGCTGTTCTCTGAAAGTAGCCTGGATGCTCAGTGAAGGTAATACCTGTTTTGAGGCAAGGCCCTATTAGCTCTGGAACACTGCTTCTCAGAGCATCCTGTGCTTATGAAATTATTTCCTTTAATCGTGAGGAGAAGCTGATCTCTGGAATCTGACCAAGTCTTCGCAGGGAAGGTACAGCATACCAGCAAGAAGGTATCTAGGTGCCCTTGGGAATTCAGAAGGGAGCTCAGAAGTGAGGTGCTCTGCCTGTGGTGACGGGAATGGTGTGACACTGGCTTAATGAGCACAAAAGATGCATCAGGTGCCTTGAGGTGCCTTGAGATTAAGAAAAAGAAATTATCACTCCCTACACTCCTGCCCCTAATGCTCCAGAGGTTAGTGAAGCTATCCTTGTTACAATCCACTCAAATTCCTAAGTATTCTACAATGTCTGGTTTTTAAAAAGTAAGCATTTCAGAATCCCACAAATTCTTCCCCTCTGCTTAAAGAAGTTAGTATCAAATGGATGGATTTTTTTTTTTTTAATGTTGAACAAAAGAAAGGGAGATGGGATATGTGTGTACATTATCATCTAACTCCTGCTTTGCTACCCTGAGGTCGGGTTGTATGTGAAAGTGATGCGTATCTACCTTTTGTCAGGGAAAGGGGCCTCAGCTTTTGTCAAATTCTCAGATGAGTTCAAGACAGTGAATGTAGGTTGGACGGCGGGAGTACTTCAAGGCCGTAAAGCATGATGATGGGCCATTGCTGGACTGCCACAGGAAGTGCCAGGGGGCCTGTCACTGACCAGGGCAAGCTAGCAAGGCCAGCCTCCTCACAGAGTGTGCCCAGGAAAGATCCTGGAGAGGCTGAAGTCATGGGGGCGGGGATAATTAAGGCTACAGAAATAAGCCAAATAGTGACTGTCACCCAACAATGGAGCACTCTCTAAGGAGTCATTCTAATTCTGGTATCTTTATGAAGTTTCTAGCTAGATTTTAAAAAAGCATGTTATATGTTTGTTGGACCCTCACTGTTACACTTCTTACCATTTACCTTGTTCTGAGGTATGGGCTTTGATAAGAACTACATCAGTGTCAAGGTAAGTCACTTAATAAGGGTGTTCATTCACGAATTTGTGAAGTAAGAATGCGCCCAGACGTGCTTATCCTTCTACAAATGATGGCTTGATGGCTGGGTAAGACTAACACCTGCAAAAGTGCTTGGAGATCTTTTCTAAGAACAGGGAACAGGGACTGGGTTTTACCGCATAACAACAACTGATGATCATTAAAGATTTGTTAAATGAATTAACAAGTTCATTGTTAATTCATTTAATTAATAGTATATGGCAATAATGATCCCACTGATATCATTTTGAAATGCCAGTGTAACTTTATAAAGGCAGGAGTCACCAATTCAAACACTAGCTGCAAATATACATATGATCTAAGATTTTGAGAATCATTGTCAAGAAGTTAGTTTCAAAGACATTTTGCATGATGTTGTTAACATTTTGCATGTGTATAATGTACCAAATGTTATCCCATTTTGTGGTGATTTCAAAAATTAATTACATCTTTAAATTAAAAATAACTTTTATTATATTTCTTATTACAAAGAAATACAGATTACTGACATATTTTAGCATGATTTTATTTATCCAGGAGATAAACTTCTCTCCAGAGAAATGCATCTCTTGGTTGATACTTATAAATCAATGAGGAAAAAAACTACTCAAAGGAAATCCACCGTGCCTTAACATAGTTGCCATCCTTTTACAGAAGACAGACACCTAAACCTTAGAAATTTAATTTAAGGTAATACTATGGACATCACATTTAAAATCTCAAACTACCTCAATTTCTACCAAAAAACAGACAACACCAATTATCTTACATTCTGATCAAACACATGCAAGCACTCACATGGGACTTAAAAATATCACACATGAATGAATAAATAGTTAAGTAAAAACATTATCTGATCATCAACAGACACCGTGTTTAGATGCAGAAAGAAACCCGCAGTACAAGAACAAAATAGTGATAGTTCCGCATGCTCAGAGAGGCCAGATGAAAATCCCCTGCTACAGAGCAGTCAGGAGCCTTTCTGAAGGCAGCTTTGTGCGTATAAAATAAGCTCCTGGTTCTGGGATGCTGAACTGCCCGCAGCCCAGCTCATCACATCCTAGGTAAGGGAGCCCCATATCATCCACAGTATAAAAGAACCATTTGGGGAAAAAATGCGTTTCTTTCTTTTCTTGTTACTTACCCTCTTGCCCAGCAAGAGGGTATCTGCATGAAAGGGAAAAATTATTTAAAAAGCTAAAAAACTTTCTATTCTTTTAAAAAAAAAAAAAAAGAATTTTGCTTGTAAGATATTTATCTTTTGGAGCTTCTATACCCTCAACTGGAGTATTGACATCAAAATCACATTGACAGAGAATCACACTGATCTAGAGAATTACCTGGCTTATCTTTACAGGAAGCCAAATGACAGATACCTCAAAGACTGGGGTCTCCCCTGCCCACCCCCTGCCCCAGTGTTCTACATAAAGACCAGGAGACCCTCTAGAGACAATTAGCTAAGAGGCAGGCATCAGAAGACCAGCTGCTCTCGAAGCCACATCCACAGCTTTCATAGAGACCACATCATAGTGACAGACCCCACAGAAAGCCATGCCCCCCGAACCTGGTTTGAAGCAAGAACTCCCTGGTACAGTTGATTCCCAAGGAACCCTCTTCACTTCTTCAGGTCCTGTCAATAGCGCCCTACTTTTTTCTCCAACCGTCATTCCCAACCACTGGAGAATGACGCCTCCCTCTGCTGCTGTGAGGGGACGCAGCATCAGGTAGGAAATACAGTAGCTACTTCGGAAAACGGTCCTTTGAAGACAGGGACCCATTCTGGGGAGTCTTGCAGTCAGATCCTGCCCTCACAGGACCTGGAACAAGGAAAAACTTCTTTCTGTGAAAAGGCAGCTGATACTGCCCTTCCACCACCACAGAAGAGACATTACAGGGACTGAATTTCTCAGATACCCTCCACTCACCTGATGAATTTGTCTCATTTCCAACATGACAGAAAAGGGACAGTTAACATATATATATATAAGGTCCTCTAGCCTGCTCGCTGGAACAGACGCAGAGACCAGCTCTTACAGCACAGAACAGGCTCGTGGTGGTGCAGCCCTCTCACTCGCAAACAAGTCTGAAGAGGTGCCATTTGCGTTCCAGAAAAGAACAGGCAGCCAGGGATACAATCGCAGGTAGGAAGTTAAAGGCCGAAAAGGAACAAGACTGGCCAACTGGGGTCACACCCAGCAAAGAGATCATACAAACCGATCGGGTCGGGCTGTTAGATCTTTTGAGGCACAGGGCACTTAAGTTTTCCTGTGCAACACATATTCCCATTAGGCATGAGCGGAAGAAATGTAATGTTTTTTCTAGGCCTCATTTTGGTGGCCTCAAATGTCCAATCCCAGCTTAACTTCCTGACAGAGCCCCCGTAGGGCTGCCATCAACAGCCTTGTAGTAGATCCTGGAGGGGTCTGGCTTCAACCTTTACATCATCAGCAAAGCGGTGTGAGGGACGCCGAAGAGTGCCTGTGCACAGCCAACCCCGTCTCTGCCTGCGAGCCAGAGAGAGAAAGTAATTGTGCCACTGCCAAAATCAAATCAAATGAAGCAGAACCCTTCCCCCACCCGCCCCCTGCTCCCCCACTGCCCACAGCCCCACCTCCGCACACATGCACGGACCCTCAGTTGTGCGGGCACACACCCCTTTACCCTTTACCAAACTCCAACAGTACAGTCACAGGCTCCTTTCCCTGAGAAACCGACCTTTGTAACCATGTTGGACCGGGTACTAAGCTATACACCCAAGATAGGAGGTAGAAGCTGCAGGAAATCCTGTGGTAAAAGGAGAGCACGTAGGCTACTATCAGCCAAAAGACCATGCTGACCAAATGGCTTTGCAGTCGGGGGCCCCTTGGCTTCTGAGGAGGGTCTCTACGATTGTAGCTATCCCAGACCTTCTGAAATTCGTCAGAGCACAAATCATAAACTGATTTCCCATAAACTGACACCGAATGTTTCGTGAGGAATTCCTCCCCCTAGAGGAGTGCTTCTCAAGCATCAGTTAAATGAGCATGGGAATCACTTGGTCATCCTGTTAGGGTGGTGATTCTAATTCAGGGACCGTGTGAGGAGGCCCCAGAGGCTGCATATCTAAGGAGCTCCTGCTCTTTGCTGGGCTGATGTAAATGAGGGGCGTGAGGCGGTGACACAGTTCCACCCGTATTTCCTGTCCCAGAAGTTAAATGTCATTTCATTCTGTTGACTGTAAGCTCTTTAGAAACAGGCGGGTCATGTTTTAGAAGGAACAGCCCACTAAATTCTAAGAGATCTCCATACTTTTTCCTTATGATAATGAGTTACATGTGGTTAACGGGATTCATAGTACGGTTTGGGCAAAGGTAATTTTTTCTTAATTCTTGTAGAGGCGCCAGAAAGTACACACAACTTCTACTGAAGTTCACATGTCTTCCATAATGTCCTTCCCATCTTTCCCAGAAGGTGGTGGAAGAGAGCCATGCCCACACCAAGGACTCCCGTCATGCGGCCAACTGGCTTTGGCTCCTCTGAGGCTCTATCATGGAGCAGCAGGAAACAGTTTCGGAGGTAGGGGGAGTGGGTGGAGAATACAACCCAAAATACAAAACAAGAAACCCAGAAGCCTTCTGATAGGTTCAAGTTACTCAACATTTTTATTTACCCATTCTATACACACACACACACACACACACACACACACACAGAAAAGCACATTTCAAATACAGTTATACACACCTTATGTGGCTCTGAGTGGCATATTTTGATATCAATGTCACCAGATTAAATCAGAATGCTGGTAAGGACTCACATTCCTTTTTCACCAGAGCTGTGCCTAGGAAATCGATTTGCAGCATAACTCTAGTACGTGACTTCCCAATTCAGTCCATTCCCTTCAACCATTTCCAACCCCCTCCAAGGGGCACAGCTGGTGATCAGTCTTTCACTCTTGCCACAGTAAAACCATTACCATATCAGAACGAGTGGATTTTGTTATTTCAACACAATAAAAAAAAATGTATACAAGCATTTCAAGTACAAAAACACTGAGTTGATAAATATTGGTCCTAGATCCCCAGGGAAAGGCTGACTGGAAAGAATACCTTTGCCAACTCTTAAGATCAATTTTTAAATGCAAAATTTCCTTTGCATTTTTATTTATTAGATTTTATGAATAAAAGCCAAACCCATGGCAGACTGAAAAAAGCAGCATTAGCCACTGCTCTATCCTGTGACAGGGAAGCTGAGGACACAGAAGGTTCATCAGCAGACAGTGAAAGGGAAATCTTGCCTAGAGGTGGGGGAGTGGGAGGAATGAATGCAGGTAGAGGTAAGAATTTCTGGCTTTGAGGAGGTATTTACTTCACCAAGTTTACAAAATATCACACAGAAGTGAAGTTCAACCTTCATTTTCTACAAAATGATGAGAATTTGGCTGCTACTCTTAAGAGAAACGTCTACTAAAAATCGGTAAGTACAGAACTTCCCCCTGAAACAAAGTAAAGTGTTTACTTCCTTTCTTTGTAGGACACATGCAACAGACACAAAATTACAATAATACGCCTGTATTACTAACTGGTACAATTAGAAAAAAGACAGTCAGATTGCAAGACCCTACTGGAGTCTGTCAGTCAGTCAGTCAGCGTACAGACTCGGCCAGGGCCTGCCAGTCGGTAAGCATGTGGATGCTACTAGATACAGTCTTCTGGACATTATGCATCCATATTAAATTCCCGGACAAACTTCTGATGACTGAATCACGTCTCTGGGAAGTCAGAGATCCACCCTGTCAATGTCACAACCTGGCTCAAGTCAGATATTTTTTAAACTAAAATATTTTAAGACATGACCATGTCAAAATACGTGCTAGGAAAACTGGGTAAATTGAACAAATTTCTTGAAAACAAAAAGAACATGGCTTCTGAACTCAAGAGAAACAATGGAATGTCTGTAAGGCTGTGTAACACAGATATAGTATAGTTTTCTGCATCATTAGACATTCTTCCCTCTCTCTTTTTGCTACCCCAAGCACCAATGAACTTCTCCAAAACCTAGACCTCCTACTCAGAGAAAAACTGTAAGATGGATTTATTTTCAAAGTTATGTCACGTTTCTTGAGAATACAGGTGCCTCTGCAGATCCATTTGTGGGTTGCAAAGAGGAACACCAGAACTAAAGGAAACACTCGTCCGTTCAGCCTGGGAACAGCAGACAGGTATTCCTAATTCTAACTCCTTGGGGGAGAAAAAAACCAACCAACCAACCAACCAACCAACCCAGAGGCAGTAAGATAGGGCAGACCCCTACACAATGCATGTTTTTAAGATTTTCTAGTTCTACTTTGCAGCTGAATGTAAAACAATCCCATTATCAAAACAAAACCAAAGACAATACAGATTAGTAAGAACAAAATTCTAATTTGAGGATTAAGAGACAAGCAAAGCTAGTTCTCTAAATCTGCCTCCAATTCCTCTTTCACGTTTGTCACAAAATTCATCACTCAGTTTCCAAGCAACACAATAAAATATACAGGGATTTTCCTCTCTCCATTTACTAGATTAAATAATTTAATAGATGAAATACTAAGGCCTATTTCTCCTACAATGAAACCAAAAGCCTTAGCAAAAGGTGCTCTGGAATCCATCCTTTCTTTGTAGAATCTGTGACATAGACCTAACTATAGCAGTGTGCAGATGCTACCGATACACATTCAGTAAGCAAGGAAGAGGAGGATAGAAAAGATAGAAAGTAGATGGGCGCCTGGGTGGTTCAGTGGGTTAAGCCGCTGCCTTTGGCTCAGGTCATGATCTCAGGGTCCTGGGATCTAGTCCCGCATCGGGCTCTCTGCTCAGCAGGGAGCCTGCTTCCCTCTCTCTCTCTCTGCCTGCCTTTCCATCTACTTGTGATTTCTGTCAAATAAATAAATAAAATCTTAAAAAAAAAAAAAAAAAGAAAGAAATTCTCTAAAATTTGGAGGAGGAGCTCTATGCCATTCTGTATCCTCCTGGCTTGTTCCTGCAGAAACTTCTCTGGAGGGCTCCTGCTCTAGAACTGAAGAATGCTACAGTCAAGTTCTAATTTCTTGTGTGCCCCTGAGACTAGAAAGATTACCTTAGGCTCCTCTTTTGGGAGAAGCAAACTAGCACAGGGGGAGAGTGGGAAAGTAAGGAGCAGGCTGAGGGCCACAGTGAACATCCCCGTGACCTGTGGCTCTGGCCGCGGTTTACAACAGGGTAACACAATGCTCATGAGTTAGAAAATCCTCCTCTCACTAAGAATATGCACAGCCCAGACCCAAAGTCTTTGGATCAAAATGCCCCTGCTTGTCATTCCTTAGCTCTGAATGATTCTTATGGTGCATGGGGGTGGGGGATGAATGAATAATCATTTGGGCTAAGGGTGCTGCCAGCCAAGGAAGGTTAGATGAAGCCACCTTGTAAAAGCGCCCCACATGCCGCCCCACATCTCATTCTCACCGGGAAGGGAAGGATTCTCACCTGCCACCCCCTTTAGTCTGAAGGAATCTGAACTCCACTTCAATGCCCACAGTTATAGACTCAATGTGTTGCTTGTTCACAAAAATTCATTTATTATAAATTATATACCCTGTCTCTAAAAATAACCTTCTTCAGGGCAACGACCTTTTCTTCCAATTCTATGTACCCAATCACCATCAGCGCCCCCACCCAGCCTGAAGCCCCACAAAGACAACACGCACCCAGAATATAGTGGCTAAACAGGAACAGCAGGTTAGACGCACTGAGGACCAGAAGCTGGCAAGCAGCCACTGGAAACACTGTGATGTCCTACTCGGGACTTAAGAATGAAGGGGGTACATGGGTGGCTCAGTGGGTTAAGCCTCTGCCTTTGACTCAGGTCATGATCTCAGGGTCCTGGGATTGAGCCCCACATCGGGCTCTCTGCTCAGCGGGGAGCCTGCTTCCCTCTCTCTCTCTCTCTCTCTCTCTCTGCCTGCCTCTCTGCCTACTTGTGATCTCACTCTCTCTGGGTCCAATAAGTAAATAAATAAATAATCTTAAAAAAAAAAAAAAAGAATGAAGGACTCAAGGTCACAAGTCAGCTGCCTGTGATGATAACCTTTATATCCTACTGGCTTTATCTCTGTGCCTTTCTCCAAACTGCTGAACACTCCCAGCTATTACCCAAGGACACTTCCTCACCCAGCGATTTGTTCAGCCTCACCCTGCAGTGTAGAAAGTTAAAGATGGAAGAAGAACCCAGAGTAACCCTCTAAAACACAGCAGCCTGCCTTCAAGGGGGTCACGTGGTGTAACACTGTCATCTACTCAGACGTTCTAACTCTAGAGAATTGTCCTTTCAAAGCCAAAAGGAATTCAGAATTCTTGGGTTGATGATCTGTCCAAGGAACTAGTCCAAGTATTTCTCCCCACAGCTAACCTTGAATATGAGCCAGAATCTTCAGGGAAGTTATTTCAACACATACATGTCCAGACCCCAACCCCAGAGGTTCTGAGTTCGTATTAATCCTGGAGTGGACTGGAGCATGTATGGGCTTCGAAAATTCTAAAGAGGATTCTAATGAGCGCTCCCGGATGAGAACCATGAGAAAAGGTCTTCTATTACCAAACAAAAAGACCCTTGGCAAATAGGTCACTTGCTCTCGCTGGTTTCTTCCGAAAGACAATTGGTAACTTTAAGGTAGAGACTCATTCCATCACTTTTAAAAACCTCATGAGCAAACTGACTTCTCTCTCAGAAAACTGCAAATATATTCATGTTTTATGTACAGAACTGGGGGGGAGGGTTACCAAGAAGCTAAGAATCCCCTGCTCTAAATGTTTCCTGGTTAACCCTACAGAGAAAATAAAATGACAAAAGTGAATAGGCAATTCCAGATCATTAAGAGTTAGACCCCTCAGGGTCCCAAAGACCCCTGGACACCAACATGAAATAAAAGAATACACCAGTGAGGGAGAGTAAATTCATAGCCAGGTCTTTCTACACTTAGGGGGAAAAAAAAAAAAAAACATGCACACACACACACACACACACACACACAACTTTGCTCATGCAAAATTTTTTTAAGGTAGAGAGGAGAGTGTTGAACATTACAGGAAAATAAAAAGCTCTAGTGAAATCTTCTCTGCCACTTGCCCTAAGCAATTCCAGTATCAGTGGTGACTCTTTCATCTCTGTCCTTCTAAACAGTCCCAGAGGTCACTGGCCTCGGCAGGAAAGGTGCTGTGGCTGGCAAAGCTGGGAGCCACTGACAAAAGACATGACTGCCCTACGAGAGCCCCGCAAGAGCTCGAGAATATCCTATTCTCCTGAACGTCATTCCAGAACGTCAGAACGTCCAGAACGTCTGGCAGAAACGTCATTTCTGCCAGAAAGACCCATGTCTCGCTCTTGAAGTGAGTAATACCAACCGAGATATTTCGCACATCCTCGGGCCCAAGTCCCCCAGAGCCTCGCAGACTTAGCACTGGCTCTCGTGAAAGGAGGCACGAGCTCTCACCCTATGTCCACTGTGGATGATCTGCAGCCTGGGCTGACCCTGTCAGGACCTGGCTTGAGAGGAAAGGAGAGGGCAAAGAAAAAAAGCTCCCCCAGTCTGGATCCATTGAGGCCCCCTACAGAGAGCACCAACAGAGCCTAGACTGCTCTCTCGCCAACCACCCCTTCCCTCCTCGACAGACAGCACGATGACAATGCCATGCATCACACTGGACGATCCAAAGGGCAGGTGAGCAAGGGGGGGGACAAAGCAGGCAAGTAAGGACTGTGAGTAAAGCACACCTCAGAGAGACAAAGGTGAAGGAAAAATGGGCTCTGTCTCCCCCTCCACCCCGCCCCCCACTTTACCAACACAAGGATGTGAGGAGTTTAGACACCAGGGACAAGAACCAAGTCTATGCGGCAGGCTTAACCTCAGACCCAGCTATGCTAAGCACCCAGGGGAGTGTATCCTTTTTCCTCCTCCTCCAGACCACCCCAACTGAGGACGTGTCCTAAAACACCCGCTGGTCAAATTGCCCCTGGGTGGGGACATGTTTCACTCTGGAGAACCGCTAAGATTGGTCTGGAAACACATGAGCTCACGTTCTGTGTTAAGATCCATGGTGGGGTGTTGGGGGTGGGGGCTGAAAGTTAAATGACTCCTTGGTGCTTAGTGACAAGGGCAGGAGGCCAAGCCTGGAGGGGACACACGGTTACACCACCGGAATGCTGACTTGGGTCTTCGGCTGGTCGGCCCCTTCTTGCGTGTCCAGGGCACGGAGAGGGCTGAGGGGCTTGAGGGGCCGGCTCCCAACACTGTAATTTCTTGGACGCCTTATTGTATTCGAACTGGACAGAGGCGTAAAGCTGTTCCTTCTCATCCTTACAGGGGTTTGGTTCTTGGGGAAGTTGTTCTGATTGGAAATGGAGGGACACCACACAAATGAAAGCCAAGCCAAAAGCTCACTCATAAAGGTTAAATAATGCTTATAACCACAACAGTTTCCTCCACTCCTGTTCCTCTGCAGACAGAGTCTCTCCTAAGACATGGGCCATGGCCTTAGCCCTAGTCCCAGGAAGCTAAAGGGTTGTAGAAGGAGCGGCTCCTTGAGCATCATATTCCAAAGGAGGAAGGAGGACCCACAAAAGGAAGGGGCTTACTTAAGTTCACACAGGTGATCAGGACAGACCTAGAAATAAACACCTTATAGGCTCTTCTGGGTCCTACTTCTAAAGGGAGCACTCCCGGGGGGATGGGGGGGATGATCTGTATTTGACTTCAGCCAAACATTTCCCAAATTTAACTGGATTTCCAGGAGCCAACTTTCAAGGTTAAGACTCATGAAAGAGGGACTAATTTTAAAAAGCAATAATTCCAACATCTCTTCCTTTTGGAAATAAGCAGGCTACATAGGACATGAGTTCTGAATGTGTTCCCCTTTTGTATATAAACACAACCCCAGTCTTGTGATGTCAAAGGTTCAAAGACTCAAGGTGGCAGGGAGCCTGCATGTTCATCTGGGGAAAGTACTTACGGTTGGCTTGTCACGGTGCGTGTTCACAGCCTCCACATTGAGTTTAATGGTTTCCACTTTACATCCTGAGGAAGCAGAGGAAAGAGAAAGCTTTCAGGAAAACAATCTCCAAGGAAAAGTCCTTAGATTCAGTATGGAAAACATACCATAAAAGAACGTACATATTCCTAAATCTATACATATATCCTTTTATTTTTAAGATTTTATTCATTTATTAGAGAGAGATGCAGAGCATGAGCAAGGGGAGGGGCAGAGGGAGAAGCAGACTCCCCACTGAGCAGGGAGCCTGATGTGGGACTCGATCCCAGGACCCGGAGATCATGACCGGAGCTGAAGCAGACACTTAACTGACTGAGCCACGCAGGCGCCCCCATACATCCTTTTAAAAATGGAAAGCACTGATGGAATTTCCCTGCTATACAGGGTTGATAAAGTTGAACTTCCAGACAAACTTCAGAGAAAAATCAAATAGCCTGACTTTCTTCAGTCCCCACCTCCTGCCCAGCAGCTAAGATCATAGTTACCGTAGGCCACAGGAGTAAGTTTGAAGATGGTATGAAGGGGACACCTCAAATATGGTAGCTCATCTGAAAAGAGAAAGACCAGGTAAGAGACGGCTCTTAGTACTATGGATTAAGGTCAAGTTAGCAGGAGAATCTAAGGAGCTCATGAGTTTTTTCCACCCTGACCTAGAATTGTACAGTTCCTCCCCTAAACCCCAGACAATTAATAGGACAGCCACCAAAGAAGCTGCCCACGCTACTAAGAGTCTAAGGAAGGAAAGCAAGCCATTTTAGATCCTTCCATGCAGACAAAACAGGAGTGAGTAGCCAGCACCCAGTGGAAGGGAAGAACGTGGCCCACCTGGGTGTACCCAAGGCCCATCTGCAGGCTGCCCAGCAGCTCAGATAGATCAGGAAGGGAAGGGAAGGGTCAGAAAAGCCAGCAACTTCCTTATGGCTTTACCCAGAAACTGTCCTATGATGAATCCAAAGGATGAAGATGCTTCTAAGACACCACCCTCCTTGGAGTCAAATAACAAGCCGCGAATGTTCAACCACTTTTCTGATCCTGCCAGGAGGGAATGGCTGAACACTGGCCCTTTAGCCAAGCAGGATTAAGGAGCTCCAGCAGCGGCCACTCTCCACTGGGGGCTTTTGTACCAGAGGGGTCAATTCAGCGAGTAGCTGGCCCAGTGGCTGCTAGGAGCCCCACATAGCTGTCCGAAGAATGCACCCCACTCTGAGTGGAGAGGGGGAGGCTCTGTTGCCTGGGATCCTTGTGCCACCCCTAGTCCAGCCCTCTCCTCATGAATGTGTCCCCTGGCCCTTCCCTCAAATGTCACCTGCACCCTTATCCAAGAAGTAGGCCAGCAGGCAGCGCATGACAGCCTGGTGGGAGATGACGAGGACGTTGCCCTGACGCTCCAGCTCCATGATGACAGGCTCCAGCCGCTGCACCAGGTCCTGGTACGACTGTGGGGGAAGTGAGGCCGACCGGTAGGGGGCCAGGCACAGGCAGGCAGCCAAGTTGGGGGCTGGCTCCGGAGTCAGGAGGCTACTTCTCCTTCTTCCCCAGCTGGCTTTCCTCCTGGAGGGTCAGCGACTTCGTGTCGCCTGCTAACCACCCCCCAGCCCCATGATCTCTGGAGAATCCTCAGACCTTTCAAGAGCAACATTCAGATCGAGAAAGCTACAGGTCAAAAAGAGGAAATGTGAACTCAGCCTGCGTCTTTTTTCCTTCCCACAGACGAACAGGCAGCCCTTGAGGCAACGAGAGGCTCCTAGGGGTTTCCTGGACCTCTGCCATTGGTTTTAGTTACCTGGGCCTCCCATGGCTCTAGACTACGAAGGCCCTCAGGCCAGCGAACAGCCTCAAACACGCAAGATGACAGGGAGTTCATTCACACTCCCCAGACTGACTCGGGGGCCTACACCTGCTTGGGTCAGGGTGGGACTGAGAGAGTAGAACGAAAAAAAGAAGTAAAAAAGAAGATGCTGATTCTATAATTAATCAACATACAAGACATCCTGTCACCCTTTTCCCCGGAGATCTTAAAGAGATGTTCAACTAAGCCCAATTAAACATACTGTGACCCAAAGTCGGAGGGCAAAATGACATGATGGTTTGACTACACTTTCTAGACCCAACACGTCCCATTTAATCCTTTCCCCAAATGAAAGCTAAACTCCCAGCCTCTGCTGGGGCAGTCGCCCCACCTGAGGGGAAATCTCACCTCCCCACCAGGGTACCGGTACAGGTATTTCTCTTGATCTCGAAGTGCAAACTCGTCTGGGTACTGCTTCTCAATCTGCGCATAGGTCATCTCCTCACATACGCCCTGCAGGGAGCCACACTGGCTGCAGGAGGGAGGGTGACACACACGCCCCCACCCCAACACACACAACGGAGGCGACACTAAGGAATCCTGGCTTCTTACTACATGCCCAGCATTGTGCTAGGTCCTGGCCTGTAGTGCCACCAATGGGCCCTGGTGACTGGGACGGGCAGGGGGAGGGCTACTGCTCAGAGGACGTGGGTTCTCGAGCTTAAGCTGCCACTTGCTCCAACTACTTCAGAGAAGTTAAAAGGTCCAAGCAAAGTCAGCAGGATAAAGGGAACAGGAAGCAGAGAAGGAGGAGAAACTGAAAGGACTAGAGAATTCTTACAGAAGGCATAAAAAGGTACAGAGGAAGAAAAGAAAAAGAAAAGCCTATTTTTGTGCTCAAGGACAGAGAAAGCCAAGAAAAAATTTGGGAAGGAATTTTCCAGAAGAGCTGGCAAATGATCTAAGCAGAAATTAAAGAAGTGAGTTGTTAGCGATTTCTTTTTCCTGGGACAAAATATCCAAAGGAACACAATGGAGCTGCACTGTCCCCAGATGCCAGAAGTGCTAGGTCCCAGATTGGTCTGGGCCCGTCCCTGGCACAGGAGCTCAAACAGGCAGGAAACCCTGACTAGGATGCAATTGTTCCCACCTCCCCCACTAGAACTACTAGTTTTCTAGTTTTCTAGATAAAACTGCCCACATTGTGATCTCTGAGAGTTCCTGCCTGAATAAGACTTACTGGCTTTGTAGCCATCAGAACTCCTACTCACAGCATCGATCTCATTTAGAATCTTCCACTGCTCATAGGTCACACCCAGGGATTCAGCAGTTTGGATAGTCCTCTTTAGCTGGCTTGTCCACACTTTGAGGTCTGCTATCTCCTGATCCTCCAGAAACTTCCTTAGAGCCTGGGCAAACTGGGGTCAGATATTAAAAATTTTTAAAGGAGAGAAACACGTGCGCACGTGCACATATAGACACATAAACACAATTGCTAACTTGGCCTACAAGGAACAACGTGTAGGACCACAGTCAAAATCCAAGAGGTGCCACACAGTTCTGATAAACCCAAGAGGAAATGAACTTCCCCTGGAGCATCCTGTGCTGTGCTCAGCACACAAGTTGTGCCCAATAATTATCTGACGGCTGAGTGAACAGCAGGAGAGGTTCCAAGTTACCACACAACACAGCCAGAATTGGTGGACAAGAGGAGGTCTTCAGCATTTGCTTGAGGCTGAAACCACAGCCTCAGCCCCAGCGGGAATGAGGAAGAAGTAAGGTGATAAGAGAGATGACCTCAAAAAAAAGAGAGAGAGAGAGAGAGAGATGCCCTCTACCATGCTCCTTCTCCAACTCTAAGCCTGGGAAATCCAGCCTGCTGCCAGGCGCCTCACCTGTTTTCCCCGCACCGAAAGGCCAGAGTCTCCCCCAATCTTCCCCAAGAGGTTGAACTCGCTCTCTCCATGCCGGCAAAGGTAAATGGTGCGAGGCTGCACGTGGATATTCATGAGGTAGTAGACTATCTTGCTCTGGATGTAGTCCTGGACTCTGTTGACTAAAAAGCGCTGGCCCACATTTATCACCTTGATGAAAGAGAGATCCCTGGGACAGAGAAGGAGAAAAGAGAATCCCTGGGAATGAAAATCTGAGGATTAGAGTGGGAAGGGAAGGATTCCCATAATCACTTGTGGGCTTGAGGTAGCTCTTCCTCCTCTCCTGTCAGAGCCAACCCACATTTAAGGAACCAACTGGTTAGAGACACATCAAATCTCAGACCCAAGATGAAGTAAGATGTCCCAAACTTCCAGCCAGCCTACCATTTCTTCAGTGCCCATACTGTGCCAAGTAGTGTAGAGAAGTAGGTATGAAGAATCGAGGCTTTCCGTCCAGGGTTTGACGAGGTGACCTGACAATTTTGCTAACCCTGGAGTCTGGTGAGAAGCACAACCCTCATCCAAGGTGGTCAAGAGCTGGCCGGAGAATGGCATTGCCGGTGGGGAGGGCAGTAGGCAGCAGAACCTTAGAGATCTCTACAGGTCCCCTGCACCAGCCTAATCACGCCTCTCTCAGAGGTACATCTGCAGTGGTTGCCTCATCAATTTTTCTTACTGTAAAAATGATCAATGCTAATTGAATTTAAATTTTTAAAAAATGATGAATGCTTATTCTAAAAAATTTTCAAATAAAGGTAGAATGATGCAAATGAAAATCACCCAAACCCTACAATCAGAAATATTATCTATAAACACACACACACACACACATTGTTCTAGAATGTTTTTCTATATAGAACTTCTATGTAGAAGAATATACAATTACACCATTTCTAGAACAGCGGTTTTCAATCTCCATATTAAGGAATACCTCCAAACACTAACATTCTGGGCAATCTACTTGAAGGAATTTAAAGACTCAAACATGGGACACCTGGGTGGCTCAGTTGGTTAGGCAGCTGCCTTTGGCTCAGGTCATGATCCCAGCATCCTGGGATCAAGTCCCACAACGGGCTCCTTGCTCAGCAGGGAGCCTGCTTCTCCTTCTGCCTCTGCCTGCCATTCTGTCTGCCTGTGCTCTCTCTCTCTCTGAGAAATAAATAAATAAAATTAAAAAAAAGAAAAAAGACTCAAACATGAAGCAGACCTCTAACAATGGAACAGTGAGCTATGCACACTTATCTTGCCATCTCTTTGGCAGCGGGGCTGTATCTCACTCAAACACAGCTGTTAACTGCGTAGCCACATTCTCCAGGTTTCTGTGTGTACACACCTTTCTTCAACATGGACTTGACATTTTACTATGGCTCTTATACCTCAGGCACATCAAGTTAACCCATACTGCATACCACACTGCCAACAGACACTACCCCAGTAATAATGGCTAGCACCGAACAGACATTTCTGATGAGCCAGGCATGTTCTTAAGGACTTTACATGCTTTATGTATATATATGTATACATACACACATACACATATATGTACATCATATACATATCTCATATATATTTTCATGTTTGTTACACATTTTTACTTTATCTATTTGTATTATGTGTATCAGATACATACATCATATATATATCATATATATATAATGTACATGTATCTATACATGTAACTTACGGTTTATGTAAACATATTCTATATTATGTTACTCTTTTCTCTGTAATATAAATACACTTATATACTAATAGATGTGTGTTACAGAATATATATATATACATATATGTATGTGTATACACAGACACACACACACACATACACACACACTAAACTTTAAAAACTAATCAAAAGCCGAAGACACATCTCTGAGGGATATCCTACAACATCCTAGATTAAATTAGAACTACTTGATTTTGCTCCCCGGGGACACCTGGCAATGTCTGAAAACATTCTGGCCCATCACAGGTTGGGAGTATTATTGTATCTGGTGAGTGGAGACCAGGAGTGCTGTTCAAATCGTACGGTACACAGGCAGTCCCCGATGGCTGTGATAAAGAATTAGCCAGCACAGCATGTCAGCCATGTGGAGACTGAGAAATCTTGTTGTAGAGAACAGAAAGGAAGAACTGATGCTAAAAACACTTCACGGTTCAAGTGTAAGATGCAGCCTACATGGCTGCTACAAATCCACTCTTGTTTCTCTGGCATGACGCAAACATGACAGGTCCGGTGGGCAGAGGAAAGTTTGAGGTCAGAGGGAGAAAGGCCCTTTTCTCCAATAAGACCCCTGCCTCAGGCCCTTCAAACCATGGCCTTAAACCTTACTTGTCATAGTTGTCTGGGTCAAGGGGTTGATAGGTGACTTTGTAGCACTCAATTCTCTTTAGGAAGTCCTCCATCACATTCTCCCTGTTCCTTTCAGGGTAGTCAGGGCTCGACACCTTTACCTCCTAGAATCATAGGGAGAGTAGGGCCTGGTCAGAGGTGTGCCCTTAACAGCCCTCCTGCAAACAGCCAATGCTAAATAAAGAGAAGGAAGTGCATAGAAGGGCCCTTTCACTGGAGCTGTTGGCAATCCCCGTTCACTGAGTGCCCCCTCCCTGTCCTGTGACCCTGGCAACCAAGAAAGGAAAGACAACTCGGCAGTCATGTGCCTGCCCTTGGCTGAAGGACTGAGGCACTCACATAGCTAAAACTACTCCTAGGCCCCAATCCCTTTATGTGCCCTGCTGGGAACACAGAATGGGCTTCAATTTCTCCGTACGACCACTCAGAATAGGGTGCTTGATCTGATGCATGCCTGACTTGGACCAGATGCCCCTTCTTAGATGCTTCAGAGTCCCACACTGCTAGGAGAACACTACTATGACACCATGTCTACACAGCACCGTACAACCTATCAAATGAGCATTGGTTTATACTGTGACCATACAGGGCACAAGGTACTCAGTGCACACAGCACTGACCTGAGTGTAAAGGTAGTGGGACAGATGACCTTCCTACGTGGTCCTGACAGAGAGTGAAGAGGCTGATCTACTCTGAGGACAGCCTTAGGTCTCAGGATCCAGATGGTACCCAGAACACAGGGCCAAAGCCACAGTCTAAGTCTTGGGTTCCATTCAACAGCTCATTCTAATTTTATTCCTCAGAGCCTCAGTTTCTTCTCCCAAGGGAAGACTGTAGAAGTATGAAATGGTGCTCTGGTAGATCAAAAAGATCACCCTGCACTACTGAATGTGTCTATTTCTTTCTTCATTGCCCAGCTGACTCTCCCCGCTCACCCACCCACCCACACATAATACAAGGCAGAAAGGACAGGGAGGTGATGGTATGCAGGCATGTCACCCACCAGGATGTTGGCAGCAATGACATCAGGATCATCGCAGACAGATTCCACAAAGAACACCTGGCCAGGGAGAGAAGGTAGTGACAAATGAGTCCGAAGTGCCCAGGCTGCTCATTTAACAGCCTGTGCTCACACCTGCCCCACCACGGCCACCACATCCCCCAGGATTTTCTTTCATGAAAGTGGCCTTCAAGGCCTCTTCATTGAAAAATACCTCTTACCACATCCCCAGGGCCTTGGACATGCAGGCTAAGGGGCTGAGAAAGGACCTGAAAGAAAACACTCAAGGACTGGGGGTATTCCCCACGAGAGGAAAGGACAGCCAAGCCTGTCCTCACTCACCAGAGTCAAAGAGATCCTCACGCCCCTCCTGACTCCCCACCTCCACTCATCCCTTTCCTCCAGTGGGGAGCCAAACCCTACCTTGAAGGAGTTCTCCTTGGCAAAGCTCAAAATCATGTCCCTTCTCTCCCTAGTGGTATTGGTGGCATCAAACACCTGGGGAGAGAGGCCGCGAAGCAGATGAGGGGGCCAAGAGAACTGGAATCCCGCCAAGGCAGACCCAACGGGAGGCTGTGCAGTCTCCTGGACGGAGATTAGGATAGGGAAGAGGCAGGGAAGGCTCACCGCGATCTGTCCGCTCTCCTCAGTGAGATATGCCTTCACGTCTTCCAGCGCCACCAAAGCACACTGTCTGCCATGAGAACAGAGGACACCAGCGAGAATGGTGCCAGACCAAGTGCAGACACAGTCAGAGACATGAATAGCTGGGTTGCTGGAGGAGTCACATCCCTTCCCACTGAAGTTTTCCCAGGGTCACAACTTCCCCCTAACTAGACTTTCCAACTTCCCTGCTGAGGTTTTTAGACTGTCCTGTATCTTTCCCCTTCTCCATGCATATAAAGTATCTCTATATAGGTTTACCCTAAACATACTTACTTCTCCCTGAGCCTGTTCTTCTACCTACCCAAGCCCAACATGACCTGTCCACCAAATGATCTTCATTAAATTCCCCAGAGGATATTTACTGAGAGGAAAACCGAGCCCTGCCACATCTAGTCTTGCGATGGCAGAGAAAGAGCAGGCCAGGAGGTCAGGCCTAAGAAGACTCACCTGCGGATCTTCATGGCCTCCTCATTGTCGTGCCGGAAGAAGTCGTAGGACTTATAGGACTTGACTGCTTCACGCCGATATACCCCAAGATTAAACACTGCAGATGACATCAACAGCCTTCAGTAGTGAAAAAATACAAAGGCCCCACCAAAGGAGACTTCTTGGTCTAAATGTCAGGGTGGCCAAGGAAATGAAAAAAAAAAGCACCATGGTATGTTGGGAATGATACCAGATTAAGAGTCAAGTTAGACTCAAGTTCAGACGTATTAGTCCTTGAACAAGTCTTAAACTGTCTGAGTTTCAATTTCCTCAGCCACACCGGCTACTTCACGCAAGTACTGCTAGTATTAGACAAGATGATCTCTATGGCGGTAAAGCCCTATACCATCAAAGGCACGCTGTTAAATCTAGGCCAGTCTACCCAGTCCAAGAGGAAACAAGTCTGTAAACAGGGAATAAATCCAGCAAATCAGGAATCTACCACTATTTCTGCCAGGAGCACACTGTAATCGTGATGCCAATGAGAACAGCTCTTCCAGAGGCCTGGGAGACCCAAGAACTAATCATTTCCCTTCCCAAGGAATAAATAACCTGCACCTACCTTTGGTGGGCACCCCAATCCAGTTGAGATACCGTGTGAGTTTCTTGGATACATAGGTTTTGCCTCGGGCTGGCAAGCCAATCATAACGATGAGAGTTGGGGAGTTGGTCATGTAAGATGCCCACGCTAGAGGGGAAAGAGAACAGAACTGAATGGCTAGAAGCTATGGAAGGTTCGTGCACTGAGCTAGTAACATCATTTAATAACCTCATTTAATCTTTCTACACCTCAACAAAGCTAGGGAAAGACTGGGATGGCATATAGAGGAGCTATCAGTCCAATCTCCTAAAAGAGAACTAAAAGGTCATATAAATTTCCAAGAAGTACCCAAGCCAAGACACTACTTCCCCACATGTGCAAAGTTTCCACAGAGGTGCATGGAAGAAAAAGTGGAAAGGATTGGAAAGATAAGAACCACCGACACCTTCTAATAACACAATAACCCCTGTCTAATAACACAAGAACGTTATAGCTGTGGAGGCACACCTTAGGCCTGGAGCTTCTCCAGGGATGAGCCGGCTACAAAAGGTCCCACAGAGATTCTATCCCGAGGATCCCATCCATCCCTTCAGAGCCATGGGCAAGAGCTAGCTTGCCCAGTATAAAAAGAGCCTGGTCTCCAGCTGTTTTGGCTTTTGTGATCAGGATACAAGCTTAAGTCCGAATTTCTAAACCATAGTGAGATTCAGACTGTGGCAAAGCCTATTTACTTGACACAAGTTCTGACAAGCCCCGCAGGAAGCTTCAGGGTAAAGCTAGCCTGCAAGGCATCCTGGCCAGCCGGCCTCAAAGGCCGTCTGAACACATTCAGAAGCAGGAACAGTCACTGGTCCGTCCTTCCTTACGAAACTTATTTCAGGAATGCTCATGAATGGAGATAGGGCTCAGTGGACAGATGGGGAAAAGTTGACAGTCAAAGGTCAGGTGACTTGCCTAAGGACACAGGACGAGTCATGGCAGAGCTGGCACTAGAAGCCAGAGCCCGTGCTCCCTCCACAGGTTGCTTACAGGGGCGGGCTCCTCCCTGCCCATTCTGCCACAGAGGAGCAGTGGGACGGGGTCTCCGCTGCTGCCAGTTACTTCCCTGGGGACTGGACCCAACCGACGTTGGGTAGGAGGACCCAGGCTCTGCAAGCTCCTGTGAGGGGAGGGCCTGCCCAGGGATGAGAAACGGAAAGAGCCACCTTTGCTTTCCACTTCCCCACACTGTTTTCCGGAAGGGGCCCTGCTGGGTGCCACTGCTTCTCGGCTCTGAGACAAGGTGGCCCCATAAGGCTAAGAAACAATTCAGGAAAACTGAGGTAGTTGCACAGGAAAGTCCCTTTCAACAGATCTCACTGGAGAAGTGAGCAGAAGGGCCTGGGTAGGGGACAGATCTCAGAAGGAAGACAGTTTCCTAGGGGTGTTGGGCAAGAAGTACCCAGACCCAGAAACCAAAGAGTAGACCCAAGTGGTGAGGGAGGAGCGGATGCCCAGACTTGGGGCCAGAGGACTTGGCCTTTAGTTCTTCACCCGCTGAGCACATGGACAATTCCTGGGCCTGGGCAGGGACTCCTCCAAAGCAGGCAAGGAGCAAGATAAGTGATTTCCATCTGTGTCCAAATAGGGAGCACAGGGCAGGGCTTCAGCCTCAGCTTATATGAACCCCTGATCTCTGACCCTCAACAGGTCTGCCTGGATACGGCTGCTCGCCTTTCAGTAGTAAAATCCTCCTGAGTCTTCACTTTCTCCAGCTCAGCACCACGCTCTGCTTAATCCCCCGTGATCTGCCTCATTACCTGCACTTCTGGGGCAGCTTTGTCCACAACTTCCAGCCCATTAGTCGCTTCCCCCAAAGGTCCTCTGACCCTTCCTAAAGCTAAAAATGAACTGATGCTTGGAAGCTGCTCTGAAGCTAAACAGGGGACCAGCTGCTGCATGTTTACCCAACTGGACAGAGAATGCTAAGAGCAAAATAAAACAGGGGTCTCTAAGGACACCCCAAGGCACCACACCTCCCACCTCTGGGCTTCTCATGTTCCAGTGTACAAAACTAAAACACACTTCCTATCTCAAACCGCAGGGTTGACAAAATTAGGAACATTCTGTCCTGCCTGTTACAAAACAAAACCACTACCACCTTAATTTGAAGAGTAGATAGTCCAAGCTGGTTAATTTCAGAGACAATGTAACACACCCCTCAGCATATAATGAAGAGCTGTTTCAATCCTGAAATTCTCTCCTACCTTCTTTAAATAAGATTTAACTCACTTTCTCAATCTTAAATTTATTCTCCCTCAGGAATATACTCAGAGGAATTGAGGGCTTGATAACTTCCCTCCTACAAAGAGAAACACGCAAACCCAGGGAAGTGAAGAGCTTGGCCCACAATTACACAGTACAAAGTCAAGGTCAGGGCTCTGACTTGACTCCCGGTTTCATGACTGCCCCATCAGTCCCAGCCCAGCTCTTGTCAGCACCTGGCCAAGGGAGCACTGTGATAAGTATGACTAAATTCTGTAATCTAATCCTGAAAGGTGGTCTAGTAGTAGTACTAGTAGTAGTGATTCCCAGCATAAGTAGTACTACTAGTAGTAGTAGTTCCCGGCCTTTTCATGAACAAGGCCTTCTTCTACAATTTGTTCTAAACAGGCCCAATACTTTTGAAATATGCAGTGGTCATAAAGCTGCTAATTATCTCCCGCTATTTATCTCATAGGCATGAAATACCCAAGTTCTGTGGCTAAACACTGAGAAAATTCATGTTCTCGTGAACCAGTGCACCTATAGCTGACGATGCCCAATTTCTATCTATGCACTTTGAAATATTAAAAGCAGCTACCAATACAGAACTTTTTAGGAGAATAAATTCGTAATGTTGATCAACACAGAGATCCTCTGATTTCTTCTGTAGGAAAAGTGGCTGGTGCAAACACGCTAAGATATATAGGCAAGGACGCTCCTGCAGCATTGCTTGTGATGGTAGAAAACCTAAAACAGGGCAAGTATCCATGGGGGGAGGTTGGAATATCCACAGAATGCAATACTGCACAGAAAGAGCTAAATGTGGATTTATAGACACCCCCAAAAAAGCCCCCCACAATACAGTGAGTTAAAAAAAAAAGAGGAAAATAGTGGAACAGAATATGTACAATGTGAACCTATTTTCATTAACAGACTACACCAGGAGATATTGCGAATAATAAACTTAACAGGGACAGGAGAAATTGTGAGAGATTTTTTTTTCTACTTTTCACTTCTCTCTGTTTTGTTTGAGTTTTTCATGAACATGTTACCGCTTTTGGAATTGGGAAAGCACATGACAGCTTGTCTGTTTCAGCCCTACTCAACATCTCAAAGGATAAAAGAAACAAAGGAAAGCATGTACACACTCGTCCCTGTCCCCACCTGCCTACTTCCTGAGGTGCCTTTAAGATGCCCAGAAACCGGTCATCTGAGCACCTTACAGGCACCTAGGCCAGCAACCGCCCAACACCCCCGTCCCTGGAGCAGCTGAAGTTCCAGTAATGCTCCTTTGGGGGTTCTGGCTCCCCGAAGTCCTTTTCCAGTCCTCCAGCTTGGGCACATCCCAGAGTGGAGCCAGGCAACACAGGTGTAATTGGCAGCAAGGGGATAGTGGCTGAGCTATTAATAAAGCAACCACTGTATATGAGCACGAAGCAGGCAGGGGAGCCTGCTCCAACATAAGGGCCAGCAATGGAGAAGGAAATAAACTAACACGAATCTTCACGACTGTTTTTCTCCTTTGACTATGGCTGCAGCAGTCTGCCAGTCCAACCCACGAGGGGAGAAGACAAGGGGGCAGGTAAATGAATGATGATGGAGTCAGGACAAACCCCCCACCCCATGCTCCCAGTAGGGGAGAAGAGAGTGGAGCTTGGAGAGGAGAAATCAGAGTGCAGAGCCTAGAGGATAGAAAGGAGACCTGGGATTACTGGCTCCTTGACTAGCGAGAGCCCTCAAGGCAGAAAAACTGCAGAAGAGTTTGAATGGCACGGAGTAGGTCTATCTGGAGAATACAGCTGATGCTGGGCACTGTGCAGCCCATGTCGCCACCTGTTCTCTGTACTCTTTTGGATCAAGTGTCCCAATAACATGAATGCACCTCGCTTTAGTGCTCCCAAGTCTGGCTTAGGATACTGTCGAGCAAGAGAAGAAAACATTCTTTACTGAAAATCTAATTTTTCATAGGTCTCTTATAAATAGTGAGCTCACAGTATAGCTTTTACAGTATAATTCCATTTATATGCAATGAAAAGTCACCAGGGGGTTAAAATACACTTTAGCTCTATAAACATTCTTCTAAGTGCTTTCCTATATTTACTCATTTAATTCTCACATTGCTCTAGGGGAAGATAACATTAGTATCCCATTTTATAAATAAGCAAACTAAGGCACAGAGAGGATAAGCATCTTATTCAAGGCACACAGCTAGGAAGGAGTAAAACCAAGATTCAAACCCGGGCAGTCTGACTACAAGGCTGCACTCAAACACGTGCTACACTAGTTATCTCCCATAGGATACTCTTCCTCCGTACCTGGCTTCCTGCCCTGGCAGAGAAAGGAGACCCTAATCATACAGGTGTGCCAACCCCAGTATCACATCCAAAAAGCTGCCTCTGATGCCACGCAAAGCCCAGCAAGCTTCATCAGTGCTAGATGAAAAGAGATTATCATTAATCATGAGACTGACAAGGATATAACATCAAGGTCAAGACTCTGGGGAAAGCTTTGAACATGACACGATTCCAGGTCTCGTGCTGGCTGGCTGTTTCCACCTGCTATATACATGACCAATGAAGTGAGAACTGACTGACGGGGTTCCACAGAAAAAGTGCATCTGGAAGCAAGGGCAAGGATTAGCGTTCCTTGAGCTTCCCCCAAAACTGTAGGGGCCAGTTGCCCAGAACTTTTTGCCCATACAAGCTACAATGAGGGTTAGGAATGCAGGTGCCAGGGGAGAAGAAATGATGCTTCATTTCTCTGCAAACCCACCTGCCATCTCTGCTAAAGAACTGGCATGGAAAGGCTCTGGTGAAACCTGTCCCTAGAGAAATGAACCTGCAGGAAAAGCAGCTTGCAAAATGTGAAGGCTAACCCTGAGGGAAAGCAGGGTGCCCGAGTCAGAGTGAGAGGTCAGATGGCAGACCTAACTCCCCCAGAGGCCTGCCAAAATGAACTCCTACTGGCTCTTACCTGCAATTTCTGCAGTGAGCCGCACTTTCACAAAAACGTAGCCCCCCAGGTAAAGGGAAACTGTTAACAGTATCAGCCCTAAGTAATTCCTGCGCCTGCCACTCTGTCTTAATCACTGAGTGGGTAACTTTCAACATCAGTCGAGTGTGCAGGTCTCCCCATGAGACAAAGACCAGCAGTCTTGCCCCAGTGACAGACATTTCACGGGGCCTACTTGTTTCACACAAGAAATTCCCCTTGTAGACTTGGTTTTAAATTCCCATGTTGAAGAATTCTCTCTCACTCCCACCAAGCATCAAAGTCTAGGATTACAACTGTATTCCTAAGATAAAATCCTGGGGGGGGGGGGAGCAGCCCCTCCTCTTTCCCCAGACTCACAACATTTCTTCTCTGACATTCGAAGATTGGAGGCCTTGGATTCATAGCTGTTGTTGTTCTGTTCTGATGAAGATGCCGTATTCCCAGACATGGCAGCTCCTCGGTAGACGTCTGAAAGGGACAAAAGGAATGTAAGGAAGGAGACACCCCTCCAAACACTCAGGAAGAGGACAGGTGCAGTAGAAATGAAAGAATCCTGGGCCAAGAGTCAAGTCCAGCCCTTTCGCTCAGAGTTAATAGCTACATGCCCTTTGATAGTCCTCCCAAGCCCTGTTTCCTCATCTATAGACTGAGTTGCAGTAGAACCTTCCCTTGTGAATGCTGACTTAGGAGTTTCATTCACATAAATTAGCTCCTTCAATCCTTCTAATAATCCTTCCATAGGTATTATTCTGCTACCACTGTTACTTTCACCCAATTTACAGGTTGAAAAGCTAAGTTTGACCCAATCAGGTGGCTTATCCAAGTTCCTTCCTGACCTCAGATTCTGGCTTAAAAAGCTGGGAAGAGTATTGGCAGAAGTGGGAGATGAATGAGGTGGGTTGCAAACAGATCGAGTTCATTATCATCAAGTCACCGCCGTCCAATGGCAGGAATTCAGTCCTGGCAGATATGGGAGCAGTGAGGAAATCCCAAACATGTTCCCTGAAGGAAAAACTGTAACTGGACCCCGTGACGACCCTAGCATGTCACCATTTCTCCTCGAGCGTTCTCATTCCCAAGGCCTTGCCCTGCACCCTCTTCCCATCTATCCCTCGGTTCGCAGTCTGTAAGAACACTGGGACGCAAAGACGTGGTATAACTTCCCCCAAGGTCACCTGCTGAACAAGAAGTCCTGACTCGAGCCGGGGTGGGATAGTCTTGTGCTCACGCCGCACACCCAGACAAGGGGCTCGTGAGGACCGAAGGTCCTGCTGCTTCAAGGACCTTGCACTGTTCCTCCACTGACCACACAAATCCTCCAACCCAACCACCAGACGCCGCTCCCGGTGCCTGAACGTCCGCACTCCCAGCAATGCCGGCACTTGCCCGAAAACTGCAAAGCATCACCAGCCCGCACCTCATCCGGGTGTACGCAGGCCCCCTCCTCCCGCCCGCCCCGGCCCTTCCAGGCGCCGTACAGCCACCGCTCACCCTACGATCCCTCCTAAGCTCCCTCCCGACAGTGGCCCCGGCACTCGTCCCGTTAGGCTGCGGACAGGAGCTGACACACTGCGGTCCGGGCCCGGCGCGCCAGGAGCCGGCAAATCACGTGCTCCTGTCAGGCTCCGCCACCCTGGCGTCGGTCCTCACCTGGAGAGAATCATCGGCCAATCCGGCGCCCGCAGGCTCCCTGGGGCGGGGCTCAAGTCCGAATCGCTGACGCTGGCTCGCGAAGGTGGAAGAAACCGAAGCCTGAAGATCGCAAGCTCCCAAGTTTCCTCACGCTGTGGAGGTTGGTTGCCTCGTTGCTAGGCAACTGTCGGGCTGGGGGCCGGGTTAATAAAATGCAGGACTTTTTTTTCATACTCTCGCGAGAGTGGACGACACGGAAGTCTGGAGGGGATGCGACATTTTGGTGACGGAAACCTTGTGGAGGTTAACGCTTTCCTCCCTGAATCTCAGAGAACCTTATTACATCCATAAGTTGGAACGGGATCTTTAGAAGGTGGTGCATGGCTAACGTGAGCTACCACCGTACTTGAGCTGATGACACCTTAGCTGTTTGCATCCTACCCATCGGCCAGACACTGTAGTCTAAGAAAATCAACTACTCTTGCATCCCGGACCCATCCGCATACTCCAGTGGTCTTCTACTCGTCGCCCTTATCCTCGCTCCTACCTCCTATGCTATACCATCTGTTCGGGTAGTTTCGAAAAACCAAAAAAGGAACATAGCTTCAGCAAAAAATTGGATCACAAAAGGGGTCAAAAGAGGCAAAGCTTCCATATAACTTAGAGGTAGACATAGGCTGTTATAGTAGAGGTGAGACTGCATATTTCCAGCGAACTTCTCACGTGGCCCCCAGGCCCTTCTGATGATGCTTGATTCTGCTGATAAACCCACTCCATGCAGGCGTGCTTCTTCGCATCCAGCATGGAAAAAGAACAAGGAATGTGGATTTCTTGGAAAAGGGAAATTGAGGAATGTTTTTATGCCTCCTTCACTGGGGATTAAATTCATCCTTCAGAACAGCTCCACTGGTGTCTCCTTCTGGAGCTTTTTACAGCTCCCAGCGTGTTGCGTTATGGTTGCCTTATCTGCCCCAGAACAACTGCCTTTATCCATTCGGCAGGTTTGTAGGCAGAGTCCTTGGTTCTAGGGACACAGGGTTGGAAAAAGTCACATAGTCTAGCATTATCACGTGGCTGTGAAATCCAATGGTTATGGACCTTTTACTCCCGACCCTCTGTCCCGATGACAGCACTTGCAGTACTAAAGTCAAGAATGGAGTCGTATTCCTATCAGTACACCCAGGGCCTGAACTGGAATCCTGATGACACACGTTAGTCCCCTTCCCTCCTCCTCCTTATACTGCTACCACCCAAATGTAGCAATTGCCCTAGGCCCAGATGCTGACCTCATACTGCGCTTTCTGATGTGGCAAATGGGCCTTTTCAAGTTACGGCGTCAAGGTGGCAAGGCCAGTCCGGTTTCCTTAACCTCAATGAGTCAATGTTTGCTGCAGCCATGAGCCTGGTCACGAGTGTCTGGTTGTTTGGGCAGGTCTTTTGATTCACTGGCCATTCCTGGGATTCGTTTGCGTTCTGAACGATGACTCTATTTTTGCCGTGTAATTTGGAAGCCCCAATTTAATAACTTCCGACCTAACGCAATACATTCCGATGTATCAGATTCAGGACTCCTTCCTCCGCCCTCTTTCCTTGAGCATATATGCTGCCAACGCACAAGGCACCGCACTTACTCTACAGGTAGCAAAGCCACTGGTACTTTAGGAATACGGATAAATCTTCATCCTTTGGCTCCCTTGGGTTGGCCGCAGTGAGTTAGTTGTCACTTTAAGAGAGTTCGCGCTCCTTAAAGCCCTAAAGCTTACGCTACCGGAAAGTATCGCGAGATCTGTGGCCACCAGCGCTTTCTCGCGATGTTTGGCCCGGCAAAGGGTGGCCATTTTGGAGTCCATCCGGCGGCAGGTTGCCCCGGCGGCGTTGGCCGACCTGCTGCCGGGACCAAAGCTGGCCCCACGGTTGTGGGGCCTGTGGGCAGCTGGACCGACACGATGTGGCGGCTCCGCTGCAAGGCCAAGGATGGCACCCATGTTTTGCAGGGGTTGTCTAGCCGGACCCGAGTGCGGGAACTCCAGAGTCAAATTGCCGCCATCACCGGGATCGCCCCCGGCTGTCAGCGAATCCTCGTCGGATACCCGCCCGAATGCCTGGACCTCAGCAACGAGGATACCATTCTTGGGGATTTGCCCATCCAGTCAGGTAAGGGAATTGAGCCCGGGGCCAGGGAAAGCCCTGGGAGGACGAAGAGGGACGTGGGAGAGAACAGAGAGCTGGTCTGTGGGTCATTTGGGGGGTTTGAGAACAGGGCTAAAGATAGGTTAAATAAAACGGAGAACTCTGACGGAGGCCGGGCAAGTGGCTAGCAAGTCCTCGACTTTATATATGATGGGAAGAGAGAGCGAGGACCCAACCTATATGAGAAGCCCAAAGCCTCGGAGCCCCCCTTTCTTCAGTCTATCTTGAAAATGTCCCATTCATTTTGCTTTTCCTTCTGCATCCACAACAGTAAAAAAAAAAAAAAAAAAAAAAAAAAATGAGATCTATCTTCTGTGTCCTGGTGGCTCTTTCCCCCATAACCTGGAAGAAGATAGCAGGCTGAAGTGTTCAGGACACTTTTTTCTTTTTTTGCTTCCCCGGTTGTTTTTTAGCAATCACCTTCACGTATACTTCGATAAACAGGTATACTCATTTTAGAGTATGGTTTTTTAGATCCACTGGAGGCCCTTTCCGATTCTGAACAGTAGCAGTTATTTCTGTGCAGTATTAAAACTTGAATAGCAGTATTGATCATTAAACACTTTCTGCTGTTGTGTCAAAGATCCTGTAAACACTAAACAAGGTGGCTATGGTTAAGTTTCAGAAGAACGAGAACCCCCTAGTGGTCTAGTCTAGGGTAAACACTTTTTGGAAGATTGTGCTTTCAGAATGCAGAGAGGAAATTTTGTTCTTGAAATGCATCTTTTTAAGTAAGCATAAAGGTGGGCTCCTTCACTGAATTGGAATGCAGCCAAAGATGTTTTTCTTCTTCGTTCTGTTTTCATCTTTATGGAGAAGGAGTGAACAAGAAGTGTTACTGGTTGCCTGTTTGCCTGTTCATATTCTCCTTAGTAACCCAGTTTATACTTCAGCTCCTTCTGTTTGTAACTTAAAGACTTGGCTAGTGAACAACCAGTTTCATCAGTGATTTCTCTGCAGTTCTGGATTTGTTTTATTTTTAACAGGCGATATGCTCATCGTTGAAGAAGACCAAACCAGGCCCAAAACATCACCTGCATTTACAAAACATGGTGCTCCTAGTTACGTCAGGGAAACTTTGCCTGTGCTTAACAGAACTGTGGTCCCAGCAGACAACTCTTGCCTCTTTACCAGTGTATACTATGTTGTAGAAGGTGGAGTCTTGAATCCAGCTTGTGCCCCTGAGATGAGACGCCTCATAGCACAAATTGTAGCAAGTGATCCAGACTTCTATAGTGAGGCAATCCTGGGAAAAACAAATCAAGAGTACTGTGACTGGATCAAAAGAGATGATACTTGGGGAGGAGCTATTGAGATATCAATTTTGTCTAAATTTTATCAGTGTGAAATATGTGTAGTGGATACACAGACAGTAAGAATTGATCGTTTTGGGGAAGATGCAGGATATACCAAAAGGGTCCTGCTTATATATGATGGCATCCACTATGATCCACTTCAGCGTAACTTCCCTGACCCAGACACCCCACCTCTGACCATTTTCTCCTCTAATGATGATATTGTTCTTGTACAAGCACTGGAATTAGCAGATGAAGCTAGAAGAAAGAGACAATTTACTGATGTAAACCGCTTCACCCTGAGATGCATGGTATGTCAGAAGGGATTAACTGGACAAGCAGAAGCAAGGGACCATGCCAAGGAAACAGGCCATACCAACTTCGGAGAAGTGTGATCTATGCATGATGAGGATTGCCGCCAACTACCTCACAGATCCAGAAGGCTCTGGGTTTTCCAATAAGCTATTCGTAACCGTAAAGAACAAAAGGACACAATGCTTGAACCGTCTTTAACTTAAAACCACTAAGACACTGAAATTCCTTGTTAAGATTAAAATTAGTGTGCAAGTTTACAGATGTGTGTCTACAGTGGTGATACATGCCCTTTCTCTACTTGGGTCACAGAATAGGTGGTTCTTGCTACCTACTGACACTAACCTGAAGATCGGAATTTTAGTACTCTAAACTAGCACCCAGCAGCATTAACCTGTAGAAGAAAATAACTTCATATTTTGAGTAACGCGGAAGGCCTCACTAGAGGCCACTGGACATAAACCATGATGTCTCCATAATTGAGTCCTTTTAAAAACTCTGATTGAGTTAATAGTTTCTAAATTATGAATTGATTCCTCGAATGAAGATACTCAGAATTGTCAAAACCGATTTTATATTACAATTTGGTAGACTTTATAAGTATGTACTTAACCATTTATAAGTACATTACAAGCAATTTTTACAGGGGTGAGTGTGTTCCTTGAGAATGTTACCTAAGGAACTGATAGTGCCCAATTTAGGATTTCTAGTGTATAAAATTAGAATGTATGGGGGAAAAGGTGCCTGAGCAGCTTACTAAAGCTTTAAAAGACCGTTGGCCTCATGTTTTAACGCAACTCATTTATTGATGTTTGTCTTGTTAGATAAAACATTTAAATTAAGCAGGGTATTTATTTTTTAATGCAAGTTTCTTAAAATCGAGTGCTTGATTTTTGTTTTTTTACATAAAGATTTGTCTGGGGGGATTAACTTTCCTCAGCTTTTTTCTCAAATCCTAAAAAACAGCCTTCGTCTAGAGTGATAATGCTGTGCTTTGATTTGGTTTTTGTGAGATCTTTTGCTCAACTAAACAGTATTTTTTTCCATGCTAGCCTTATCTGGCCACTAATGCTCTTTTGAATAATTTCACATTTCTGACAATTAGCACTTTGCTTATCTACAGTCTTTTACTTTGGCTTTTGGACAGTTTTAAAGTAGTTTGGATAATAACATTGAATTTATTTCACTCCCAAAATACGACAGTTTTTAAATCCTTGCCTTATTCAGCTTTTTTGGAATTCTGCTTCTTCCTAATATTAGATGTGTAGTCGTTTGCTTGGTGGGCTAAACTGCAAGGCACACCCTCTAAAATTAGCTTCACTATGAGATCTTCCAGATAAAAGTTTTCTACCTCTTTTCTTAATTCTTCTGAAGATCAGGGATGCTAAATTATAATTTGTTACGTATTATCTCACAAAATGTGAAGAGGCTTGTTGTGAAGTTTCGTTATCTTGGTCTCATTTTTTGATGAAGTATCTCACTTTCAAAACCAATGGTATACTTTAAAGCACTTCTTTCTCTTTCAGCATATCTTCTTGCAAATGTTTTAAAATTGAGATTTACTTTTAGCACTTTCCCTTGGCGGAGGTGGTCGTATAAAATTAAGGAGCCCGTAAACAATTTAGTGGAAAATTCTTTTAAGGAAGAATTCATGAAGTATGCTTGAAATCATTGGGTGACATTTCTTAAGTACCTATTTTGTGAATAGCTGCTTTAGGCATTATAAGTTATGGTCAGTGTAACTTAAAGGTTTAATTTTCTATTTTTACTGAGCCTTAAAAAAATAGCACTTGTAAGCTTGCGATACTTAATGTTTGGCAATCATAATATGTACAAATGAATATGTTTGAAGATCTCTTTGTACCTGGCTGTCATTTTGGTCTAAAGATTTTTGTATCTCTTATTTGCCCCAGAAAATAATTACCTTTAAAACTAGAAGTTAAGAATATATCACTGGGTAACATGCATCAAATTGAGCTTTACATGTCATTATTCATGAAGCTTGCCTTCCTGTCTTAGGTACTTAAGGAGCCAAACTTGACATTTGCTTACTGCAATTTTAGAAAAGTTTATTCATGCAACAAATATTTATTGAGTAATTTATAATGTACCAAGCATGTATTGATATGTTTTCCAACATAAATTTCTGTCACTTTAAAATTGAGTATATTTTATCTACATTGGATTAATTTAACAAATAGAAATAGAACCTGAGAGCACCTGGGTGGCTCAGTTGGTTGGGTGACTGCCTTCGGCTCAGGTCATGATCCTGGAGTCCTAGGATTGAGTCCCACATCAGGCTTCCTGCTAGGTGGGAAGTCCGCTGCTCCCTCTGACCTCTCCCTCTCATTTTCATTCTTTCTCTCTCTCAAATAAATAAATAAAATCTTTTAAAAAAAAAAAGAAAAGAAAAGAAATAGAACCTGATATTTTATCAAATTAAGCCCCTTCATTTTAAGTGTTTTTGTTTCCATATTTAAGCTTATACTTCCATATCAAGTGTCAGGTATTTATTCCAGGGATCTTACTCTATTTTACCTGTTACCTGGGTTGTCCATTCACCAACTGGACACCGATAACTCAGTCAAATGGCTCTCAATAATGAGTTATAAATTAATCTGTTGCTGAAATTCAGCACTAGACTTGAATGTTCTGATCATGGAAAATCCAAGATGATGCATTATTTGCAGACAATTTGGTTTAGTTATTGAGGATTCAAAACCTAAACTTGGGCTCTTTCTAAACTCAAGCTTGTAAACCTCACAGAATCTAAGGATTTTTTTTTTTTTAACTGCACTTAGTATAGTCTTGAGATTATTTTATTAATGTATATAAATTCTAATCTTCAGAATTTTGAAAACCTATGGATTTAGTACTTGCAGCAGGATCAAAAGAAACTTTTTCTTTAAATTTGCACTTGAGCAGAATGAAAACCTTCTTCTATTTATTCCATTTTTGAGTGCCATGCAAGAATTTTTTAATTCAAATGAGGATAGTTTGCATTAGTGGCTGAATGAATGAGAATTGCGCTTTCCTGTCCCCTACTCCTCTTTTCTTTTTTCCCTTACTCTTCTCTGGACTTAGAGATTTGGTGTAGGGCGGTAAAGACACACTTCTAGGTAGAATATTTTCAGAGATTAAAATTACTATCCCTGGGAATTTTGTGATGTGATAGCCATATAAGGACATCAGTATGGTACATCTTTTGTTCATCATTCCTAGTTGGTTTCTTAATTATTTCCAATGAAATATGATTAATAATATTTCCTTGAAAAATGAACGTAGTCAAGGGGTACCCCTTGAAAGTTTGGCTGCTGGTCAGCTTGACCCTGTTGGCAAAAACTAATATAATCATGTCAGTTGATTAATCCATGAAGTTGAAGCCCAGCAAAGTCATCATCAGGAATGCATTTCTATGTTATCTCTCTATAAATTCCCCTAAGTGCCCACACCTAACTTGCTTATCTAGCATATGCTTTCTATGCTGTGTAGGCTTTAAAACATGGATGTTGCAAGTTGCCCTAGCTAAACATGGTTTTCTGTGTCTTTTTTGAGAAAGTTAGAATGAGGAATATGTAAAATTAGAGTCATTGTTTTCTTTATGGATCAGGTGGCCTTCTTAAACTTTCATATTAAGATTTATGTTCTGTCATGTGTTGAGACACATTTGTTATTATTTGCAGCACTTTAAAAAAATACAAAGTAAAAGTTTACATGTTCGACCTCTCCAGGGATCTTGCTCAAGGCATTAAAATATAATTCTTGAGCTGCTAACAATCAGCTCTTCTTAATCAACAATTGCCATCAATGTGTATTGTATCCAGTGGTACCACATTCTGGTTTTTGATAACAGTGGAACTTGGTTTCAGTAACTTAGGAGCATGCTCTGTGTGTGCCCTAGCATTCAAAGAGTTACCTGTTTGTATAATGTGATTATTCTTTCTCATTTTACAGTGCAGTATTCAAATTTGTCCTTGTAGCAAAAAGATGACTATATGAACTTGGAAAAGATTAGATTCTTAAAACTCTTCATTTGTTTCTAAGCAAACTTGCTTTAAGAGAGCTGATTTTTTAGCCTTAAAAGTGTCATTTTTAAGTCTAAAGTGAAACACTTGATTTGAATAAGCTAGTTCATTAAAGATGTTTTCTTACTAAGAGTTATAATATTTTGGCACATTTAACTCAATTTAGACTATAAACCTTGCCTGATTGTGGGAAAGGGTTTTATTTGTTTCTTTTCCAAAAATTAGCTGGCATTTTGTTTACAATGCTTTGAATATTTGACTTTGAAGAAATTGTTGTATTGATACTGAGTTGTGGGGTGCTGATTTAGGTCTTGGTCCATGTGAATTTAAAGGAGACTGCTATTTTAGATTAAAGAGAAAGGGGGATGAAGTACCACTTAAACAGAAGAGGTCCTTAAATGGATACATTCCTTAGTCATGAACATGCTTTGAAAAACTTTCAAGCAATGCATTGTGTCTTCCTAACCCTTCTCACCCATTTCTTGGCATAGAATGTAGCAGGGCCATAACTGAGAAGCTTGTCATTAATATATAAACCATGAATAGAAGCATTTTGCTATGATATCTTTTTATACTTTCAAAAATAGCCACATCTAGTTGCTTAGGGATATAATATGATATGAAGATATGATATGGTTAAGTTGTAGGTAACAAGTTAACCTAAGGAAGGTATAGAATTTCTACTAAGATTACATGAGCCTGCTCTTAGACCTGGTATAGGATATGCAATAAGTTGTAGCCTATAAGTTACTTAAAGGACCAGGGCACCTAATTCTTGTCAGGTTTCTAGTTCATCTTGGTGCCATTCATGACTCCAGCTGTTTACAGGAAAAACAATTTCCTTAGAAAAGAGTAATGTTTTCCCTTTAAAGAAGTATTGAATTCAGCTTAAAATGCAAAATAAATACATATAAGTTTGTCAAAAGGGATAGAGAATAACTATTTCCTGTATTGATGGAGGGGAGGCGAGGGAGGTGGAGAGTCCTGAAGCAAAAAGGAAACCACGGATTGTCAAATTCAGAGCTTAGCACATGACTTGAAAAAGTAGTAGGTAAGGGCAAAACAGAAGTTCTGTTTCTTGGCATAGGTTTCTTCATTAAGATAGACAGTGTTGTCTTGTTTAAAAATTGTTCTTTTGTCTATTTGCCAGCATTTTTTCAAAGTTCATGCACTGCTGCTACCTGGGAGATGTCTTACTTCATTTTGTACGACTCATGTGATTTTGCCATTGTCATTAAGATGAATTGATTTTATTTATGAGGTCTATGATTTTAAATACCTGATGCTGTATGAAGTGACTTGTTTTGAAGGAATAAATGAAGTGAAAATATTGTTGTCTGAGCATATTTTGGGGTGAGGACAAAGGACCAGTGGACGGCCGCCACACTCAAGTTACATTTTTATTACCAAAAGCTAATGGGCCACTGATTTGACTAGAGTACCAACATCTGCCAAATCTCACTCTGTAGGTGGAATCTTAATGGCTTTGACAGAACAAACTAAAATGTTTCTTCTTTTTGACACTGGAGGACATTTGAAATTTTCCTTCCTTGACCACAAATTTTCTGGCATGCATTCAGCTCCCAAAAGAGATAAAGTCAGTGTCTTGCTGAGTAATTGTGGGAAGGCCAAATGGTGCCTTTCATTTATAATAGACTAAGATCTATGTGAACTTAGATCTCTTCGGATACTGCAACATCTCTGTGGAAAAACTTCTCTAATCTTATTTGAAACAACACTGGAGTTACTGGAAACAACACTGAAGTTCCTGGAATTGACTTAATGGAGTTTAAGACTCTAACTTGAACTATTTACCCTTTCCTTATAACTGAAGCTTTAAAAATCTGGAAGTGGAACCACAATGTAGTCTAATCTTTGTGCACCAGGACAAAATCCATTTGGGGGTAAGGGGTGGTCAGCATAAATCCAACCTAAGAATAAGTCAACCAAACCTCATTAAAAAGGTCTGTAAGGAATCTCAGGGACTGTGGGATGGCCATAAAGCAATGCTTCTTAAAGTGTGCTCATCGTATTACCTGGGAACTTGTTAGAAAAGCAAATGCTCCAAAATCAGAAATGAGGCCAACAATCTGTTCAGATTCTGATGCATGATAAAGTTTGAGAACCACCACTATAACCACAGTTGTTTAAATGAGTCCATATCAACTTCCAGAGACCTTTGATGACTTAGGTCAGTCCTACATCCTCACGCAATCCCTTTCCATCCACTACTTAAAGATAGTTATTAAATTTGCAGATAATGTAAATCCAGAAGAGGAGTGCCTGGGTGGCTCAGTCGGTTAACCATCTGCCTTTGGCTCAGGTCATGATCTCAGGGTCCTGGGATCGAGTCCCACATGGGGCTCTCGGCTCAACAGGAAGTCTGCTTCTCCCTCTGCCTGTCGCTCCCTGTGCTTGTGTGCTCGCGTGCGCGCGCTCTCTCATAAATAAATAAGTAAAATCATAAAATGTGTGTGTGTATATATATCTATCTATCTCCAGAAGAGACTGATACTGATAGTATAATGAATGACAATTCAGAACTCTCAACAGGCTGAGAAAGCCCAGGATTGAATAATCACAAATGTGAAACCCTGCCCTGAAGTTCTAAAACAGTCTATTATATGAGTCCAGCACAGGTAAAACTACTCTGTAGTTGATATGGTGAAGAAATAGCAATGATATTTTAACCTGAAGTCTATCCCAACAGGATGACGTGACTTGGGCTGCAGAAACAGTTGCATTTTAATAGTTAAGAGATCTAGAGGAAAGGGAAGCAGTAGTGTTAATGTGTACTGCTTTAGTCACATTGCATTAGGGGTTTGGACGGGGAGGATTTCACATGTAAAACATCATGAAAAGCTTAAGTTTGAGAACTCGTGAGAGCTGAAGGAACTGGAGAAGAAAAAGAGATCTCAGGTTGATTGGACAACTTCACATTCTGGGAAGCATTGGGTGAAAGTGAAGTAGATTTATGCTCTTAGGCTCTAGAAGAAAGAACTCAGACCAGTAAGGGGTGAATATTGGAAAATAAAGCTTACCATGGAAACCTAATACAAACAGAAGGGGACGCTTTAACACCGCAGCTCGAGTGCTGTGATAGAGCCTCCTGCCTTGTGAGAAACAGAGCTAGAGGTCATTTAGTCCCTGATATCTTGAAAATTCTGTTTCAAGGGCTAGTTGTGAAATAAATAGATACTTAAACAAGGAACTTCTTCCCTAGGGGAAAAACAAATTTTCTCTGTTTTGTGTTTTCTTCTGTATTATCCCATTAGTGTTTAAAATGGAATGACTTGGGTTCTGATTTAGTAACCCAGCAGAGGCTGCAGAGCAGGCCTTAGATGTGTGGCAGAAGTCTATACTATGCTTATCTTATGATATTGCTAAGCCTAAAGTGAGAGGTTCAAGAATAGAAAGGTAAGCATCCCAAATACTTTTTCTATTAAAAAAAAAAAAAATTGTTCTAACGCGGATTGCCTTTGTCTCTATTGTGTTTATAGACAATTTTGACTGAATCTGATGGAATCAAGTGCCATACAGTAACATACTTCCCTAAGCTCACTAAAGTTACGATTTTCCTAGGTGTGAGTTTTAAAAAAAGTCAAGAATTCGTGAGCAACAAGCCATGAACAAATCCTTTCTCTGCTTTTGTGACTGCCTCTTTCTTAACTGTTGCTCTGCCTTTCTGTCCTCTAAAATTCCTTCTGCACACCAAGAAGAGTTTTCTGATCTTCTTGATGGCATTTCTTTGTATTACATCGATGGGCTTCATTAGTGAATCTTAAGACATCAGAGCAGGTGTCACAGTGACTCGGCCATGTTCTAAAAATTGAATAATTGCAGTGGCTTGAAAGCTATGAATTTCAAGTTTGAAGCTTACTCGGTTCAAAGTCAACACTGAAGTTAAATACGATTTATGGAAAAAATTTTTCCTGATAATCCCTTAATTGGCTCATAAAGTAGAGTATATAGACATCAGCACAACTCTAAGTCCGACGCAGCTAGTGTTCAAAGTGTTCATGCTCACTCCTCCAGGGCAGCTCTTTGAATTCCCAACCTACAGTAAGGGTGGTCCACTAGGTCCCATCCGTTGGTGGATCCCGGACTCCCATCCCTGATCCCCTGCTTATGTGAAACTGTCAGAAGCACCCCTCAGGATCTCAGCCACACATCTGGCAGAGAGAAGTATCTCCAGGGGAAAAGTTGTCCCAAATGTTGGGGGCCCCACACTTGTCTTCTATTGTCATCCTATTCCATGCCTGGCAATTCTTCAAATTCACTATAATTTTAGATCCACACTGCTTCAGCAAGGGAAGTTTGTTTGAATTACCTTGTCCAATGTTACAGGATATGGAAGTCCTCAGCAACACCTTTCCCATGATAATCAAGAAACAGCTGCCATAAAATCTATATTTAAAAAAAGGAGAAAGAGGAGAAGAAATAATTTTGAAAATGTCAGGTATGAAACAAATGATGTAATAATAAAATTTTTCTATCATCAATGGTGAGGGGATGTAGGAAGAATTTGTCATTGTTTATTTTTAAAAGTCCAGAAGGAAGAAGCACCTTTTCAAGTAACAGTGAATATTTCTAGCACAATTCATTTCAGTTCTGTTGGATATTTATACTGAATTAAGTAGAAAGTGTGTCCCTTGTGGAATAAGAATAGTTGTCTATAGCCATACCTATACCTGTAACCATACCTATAACCATAGCATACCTGTGCCTGATCTCATCAGGAGTAAGAATTTTTTAGAGTCCTTTATATAGGATATTTCACAAAATTACTCATCCTAATTGTGCATGGGACATTACATTAGAATTAGAATAAAGAATTAGAATTAGAATTACATTAGAAATTAGAATTCCCAACTTCCTTCTACTATAACTTAAGTCTTCCGCATTGGAATTGATAAGTCTTTCTCTTGGGAATTTTATTGCCTTGAATTACTTCTCTTGGAGCTTGACTAGTATGTAGCAAACTAATCAAACCAAGGTTTTAAACCAGCAAAACTATGGAGCAGACTCTGAATTATATTGACCTTCTGCCAAAGTGACACTTGCCATTAGATCCATCCTTTAGGATCCAGCCTTATTTTTCTTACTCTTAATGCATAACAATGAAGAATGGGAAAACCATCTTGGATTTGGCTAGAAGCAGCTAATGTCATAATTTATCTGTGATAAATTGTTAAGCAGTTTAATTTTAACAAGCCCTTATCGAGCTATTTCTTGTATGCTGTCAAATACCTTGGGATTTGACAAGGATAGTCACTCATTCACTAAGCATTTTTGAATGCTAAGTTTCAGGAACTGCCCTAGGTGCTGGGTATACCTGGGTTGGGGGAACACAAATGCCATAAAGAATTAGAAATACAGGTGTTAGGAGGAGAATAATGTGGGGGGGGTTCTAATTAGGAGATTAATAATGTGGGGGGCGCCTGGGTGGCTCAGAGGTTTAAGCCTCTGCCTTCAGCTCTGGTCATGATCTCAGGGTCCTGGGATCAAGTCCCGTATTGGGCTCTTTGCTTGGCAGGGAGCCTGCTTCTTCCTCTCTCTCTGCCTGCCTCTCTGCCTACTTGTGATCTCTGTCTGTCAAATAAATGAATAAAATCTTTAAAAAAAAAAAAGCGGTGTATCTGGGAAAGTCTTTTTGAGAAAGTGACTAAGTTGAAACCTGAAGCATGAATAGGAGTTAGTCATTTGAAGAGTGGTACAGCATTTGCAAACACTACACTGCAGGAGGAAATGAAACATTTTCCAGGCTGGTCTAGCCATTGGTGTGTCCCTGTCCCCAAATAGTCTGTCCACAAGGGCAGGGATCAGTTCTCCCTTCTTGCCACTGTATTCTCAGACCTAACAAACTACTGGACACGTAGGGAATATTCATTACATATTTGGATGAACGAGCCTATGAATGAATGAAATCAATGTATAACTGAAGAATAAAGTTATCCTGGGGTGCCTGGGTGGCTCAGTTGTTTAAGTATCCAACTCCTGATTGGATATTTATCCAAGGTCATGATTTCTGGGTTGTGAGATCGAGCCCTGTGTCGGGCTCTATGCTGGACATGTAATCAGCTTAAGATTCTCTCCCTCTGTCCCTCCACACCCCCAGGCTCACACATTCTCTCTCTCTCTCTCTAAAAAATAAAAAATTAAATAAAAATGAAAAATCAAGTTATCCTAAGATAACTGGGAGGACATCATAGCACATTAAGTAAAGCATCCGATTTAGGTTTCTCCCAAGTTCTTTGAACTGCCCTCAGGAGAATGGATTGAAGGGGTCAAGAATGGAAGTGGAGCACCAGTTAGGAGGAGGCTGCTGCAGGAACCTATTTAAGTGATGGGATGGTAATAATTATAATAGTATTTGTTGAGTGCTTACAATGTTATAAGCATGTTTCATGTATTACCTCATGCAATCTTCACAGTAACTCTCTAAGAGTTATTGGAAGGCATAAAACTGAAGGACAAAGAGATGGTGGGATGAAAAATAGCAACAAAATTTTGGAAGCTAGCTGGCAGTTGGGTGAGTATTAAGTGACCTAGCACATTTGGAAAAGCTGATCCTAAGCCAGCAACTCTATTTTTTCCATGAAGTTCCCCCTCAAAAATTCAAGGATCGGTGGCATTAAGACCCCTGAAAACAGAGGTGGGAAAAAATCAGGAAGATGATTGAAGAGTACGGTTAAGAAACAGTAAGACCTCTCAGATCTTCTCTTCCTCTCAGAGCAGCTAAGAGCTTGCTTGCTACATCCCCTTTCGGGGTAAATAGGGTCTCTGTGTTAAAGCTAAGGGGATGAAGTGACATTTTTATACACTAGATGCTGGGACCAAATAACATTCCTCTGCCAATAGGATCCAAGAATGCCAACTGCCAGAAGGATGCCCTACAGGAAGGATTTTGGAAAACTCCTCTCTGAGGAATCCAAACAGGCCATAGTGGGCATCAAAGATTTTCCAACCAAATGGTCCTAGGAGATCACTCTTTAGCAAAGTTTACAGTCAACCAGGCCCAGCTGTGCCTCAAAACTTAGCTTTTTGTTGACAAATTCTTAAATTGGGGTGAATAGCCAAGAATTATCAGACATCGGAATATATTCTTTAATAAGAAACACAGAATCTGGGATGCCTAGGTGGCTCAGTTGGTTAAGAAACACAGAAGCCAAAACAAACAAGGAAAAAGTGACTTAGAGAAATTAGAAATTATGGAGGCAGGAAAACACTAACATTATGTTTACACAGAGATTCTTAAAGTAATAAGATTTTGCATCAGTAAAACTGGAGAAAATGTAATAAAAATTCAGAGAAAAAAAAAACAATAATTCTTAGAAACTGAAAATACAATAGAAATTGTAGATATTTTGAGAAATCTCTCAGTACCAAAACAGAGTTTGAGGTCCAGGAGGTTGTCCAATAACATCCAAATAATAGAAGTTCCTAAAGGAAGAACAAGAAAAAGAGAAAGAGAAAAAAATGCATAGTAGGAATTCATCAAAGAAATAATTCAAGAAAATACTGAATGTCATGAATTTCCAGACTGGATTTACTGAGTACCCAGAATATAGACTCCACTCCAAAGCATATCATTAGGAAAACTCAGGATGTTGAAAACAGAAAGCCTTAAACTTAGAATCACAGATGCTTTGGGCTTTGCAATAGCAGTACTGAAAGCTAGCAGATGTTACTTAAAATTCTATACCCCGACAAGCTATCAATCAAATGTGTAGCTAGAATATTGATATTTCAGGGACCCCTGGATGGCTCAGTCATTAAGCGTCTGCCTTTGGCTTGGGTCATGATCCCAGGGTCCTGGGATAGTCTCTCTTGGGGGAGGGGCGGGTCCCTGCTCAGCGGGGAGACTGCTTCTCCTTCTCCCATTCCCCCTGCTTCTGTTCCCTCTCTCGCTGTCTCTCTCTGTGTCAAATAAATAAATAAAATCTTTAAAAAAATAAATAAAATTAAAAATAAAATTAAATAAATAAAATCTTTTAAAAAAAGACATGTATGATCTTATGCACTTTCTTGGGAAACTACTGGAAAATGTGTTTTAACAAAACTGAGAGCGTTAACTAAGGAAAGAGGAAGATATGAGATCCAGTTAGTCCAACAAAAGAGAGGTAAAAGGATTTTTCCCAGTAGGATGATGAAAGCAGATATGAAAATGACAGCCATGCAATGGTCTAGAGAAAACCCTGTCCAGATGGAAGTAAATCGGAATGCTCTGGAAAATCTTTCTTCATGATGAAACTAATCGTATACTGTATTTGAACATATTGAGAGGAGACCTACACAGTGGGCAAGAATGGAAGGACAAAAAAGATAAATAGAAAAGGAAAAGTAAACATAGTATATCTCAAAGCCCATCTGTCAGTAGCATTTTTTTTATGTGAAAAAACAGAGAATCAAATCAGACACTTTGACTTCAGAAACACTACACTTAAGTGTTGTATATTCAAATGCTGATGGGCATTATTTTTTAACTCTTTTTAAAAAGATTTTATTTATTTGATACAGAGAGAAAGAGCACAAGCAGCAGGGAGGAGCAGAGGGAGAGGGAAAAACAGACTCCCCACTGAGAAAGGAGCCAGAACAGGGCTCCATGGTCCCGGAACCCTGAGATCATGACCTGAGCCCAAAGGAGACACTTAACCGACTAAGCCATCTGAGCAGCTCCTGGTGGGCATTACTTTAGTAGAAAGGTCAGAAAGATGATGTAAGAGAGAAAAATAAAAGGATAGAGTTTGTGAGATGAGATCCAGAGCACACATGGATTTTACTGGGAAAACATTTTTTTTGTTGTACCAAAATAGAAGAAGAAAACAGGTGCAAAGGAGAGTGGGCTTGTAAATGTGATGGGAATGGGAAGGTACAGGGTAGTAGTATGTCAAAAGACAAGATTCAGAAAAAATAATAAGCAAAATTGTGGCTGTAGATGACTTGTCTACCAACACGATCTCCAAAAATGAAGTTTTTAGGGCAACTTTCTTAAGTAAAGCACCTCAGTTTCCAAAATGTTCGTCATCAGTTTGGGCATTAATATATAACTACTATAATACAATTGAGGAGTTACACCCAGAAATATCTGATGGTCTTCATGAATTCAAATTTTACATGGAGGAAAAAGAGGACAGTTATATCCTAGTGGGTTAAATTCAGAAATGTATATGCTGTGTTAGGAGATTATAGTGAAGCAGCACCTAACATTCCATTCCAAAAGAAGGTGGTACTTAAATTGAAACTTGAAAGAAGGATAAGACTAAGCCAGGAATTCATTCAAAGGAATGCGTACAAGCAGAGGGTACAGCATGTGCAAAGTCCCAGAAATATGAAAGCATGGTAGTTCCAGAAATATTAGATATGACTATAATAAACAAGATGGCTGAATATGTGAGAGGAGAAACATGTAGGGCCTGCTCATGAAGGTCTTTCTCTGTCACATGAGGACTTTGAATTTAATCCTGAATGCTATGAAAATGTATCCAAGTATTGAGAGGATTAACAACTCAGATAATCTATAAATCCACCTATAAAATGGAGGATGTGAAACAAGACATTCCTGTAATCTTGTCACATCTTCAATGGTCCACGATCCCACAACTAATGCAGTCCTGAAGTAGAATAGAGAGGAGGAAGAGCTGGAATGTTCTCACAGGAGATAGCAGAGGACTGCTACGAAGCACGGAGTCTGCGTAAGAATACGGTGATGCGATTAGCTGGCATGGGGAGAGAGAACATGTTTGTAAGCGTGGGGTGACAAGATGAGCTCAGTTTTGAACATGTTAAGATTTGGCATTGCTTGCAAAACTGTCTGATCCTAACAGATGATCTCAGGTCTCAAACTTTCATTAGCACTGGAAAGCAAAGGACTGCTGAATCCTGCAAATTTCCATGATAGGTGGGCCAAAGAGACACTGATCTCAAAAAAGAAAGGAAAAAAATCTACTCTTAAGAACTACTTCATGATTAACTTCAGAATTTCTTCATCCAGCCCACTTAATTAGACCCTTTATTTCCCCTCTAATTATTTTAGACTTAACATTAATACTGCTTTGGTGAGCACTTGATGATCTATTCAATGTCTTAATATGGACTATCAATTCCATGGCTTATCGCCAAATTATAATCACCCTCATCTGAACCCTTCCCTTAGCTGTCTTCTCTTTAAAGCCAGCTCTTGCTACTACTTGAGGAATAAAATCTCCTCTTCCCCTGATATGTTGGAAAAACACTCAAGCCCAGCATATAATATCATGCTCAATACCGTGAACTTGGTGGGCACCCTTTGTTTCTTAAGGATGATGGTAACACATGTTCAAAGTCCCTTCATTTTTCCTTTGGAGAGGAAAAGGAAAAGAGACACTGACAGGATGTGACTAGAATGTAAATGAATTAGGTATCACAAATGGTTAGAATAGAGTTCTCCTGGGACACCTGGGTGGCTCAGTTGGTTAAGCAGCTGCCTTCGGCTCAGGTCATGATCCCAGCGTCCTGGGATCGAGTCCCACATTGGGCTCCTTGCTCCACGGGGAGCCTGCTTCTCCCTCTGACTCTGCCTTCCACTCTGTCTGCCTGTGCTTGCTCTCGCTCTCCCTCTGAAAAATAAATAAATAAAATCTTTAAAAAAAAAAAAAAAAGAATAGAGTTCTCCAGCTATTTTGCAGAGAGCTCAATTTTATAAGGGACAAAAGGGGAAAGATTAACAAATGATTGTGGTACATTTTGGTTTTGAAGTTGTGTGTGTGTGTGTGTAGGAGAAATGCCCTTAGGTAGGGGAAATGAGATGCCTCTGTAGGAGTTTGTACGGAGGAAGGAAATCATACACTGGCCACTTGTGGTCAAGGAGATGACCATGCCACAACAGCATACGAAGGAGGAAGGACATAGATGAGTCAGGCCAACTGGATTCTAATTAGTCCTCACACAGTCAGGTCATCAGACAGGAATTCAAATACAAAAAGCAATGACACTTTACTCCTCAAATGGTGACCTACATCAACTGTGCAGCCTTAGTCTTTAAGTGTTTCTGATTTTGGAAGGCCTGTCTTTTCTTTAGTCCAGGTCTCCTTTCTAATTCTCTTGAAACCTTTAGAGACTTGGTATTTTTCCAAGGAAAAACAAAATAAGAGCAAAGCAAAAAAGATTCCAGGATAAAACATTTAAAGATATGGAGAAGGAAGAACATCAAATTCAGGATAGTGGTTCATTTCAGCAGGGGCATATGTGTGTTTTGAGGAGGTAGAAGAGAAGGGGGGGCAACGTTTGGAAGTAACTTCAACTGCAATGTTCTGTTTCTTGAACTGGGTGTTCGTACAGTGGTGTTTGTTATGCAAGGGTATTGGAAACATTTCATAATTTTCAGTAAGAGATGTATGTCTAAAAGGAAAGAGAGGAACAGAACAATCATTTTATCTATGTCCCTAGTTCTACCTGTGAAACGATAGGAACCCTTCCTGATTATACTAATTTTTTTTAATTTATTTGACAGACAGAGATCACAAGTAGGCAGAGAGGCAGACAGAGAGAGGAAGGAAAGCAGGCCCCCTGCTGAGCAGAGAGGCCCATGCGGGGCTTGATCCCAGGACCCTGAGATCATGACCTGAGCCGAAAGCAGAGGCTTTAATCCACTGAGCCTCCCGGGCGCCCCTATACTAATTTTATTATAAACTGAAAAGCTGTGTTCGTTCATAAATAAAACAATGCTATCATCTTTGAGGTTAATGCTTCTAAGTCAAATTCATTTTTCTAGCAAATGTTCAAATCGCACATCTACGAAGCTGGATCAACTCCGTGATTCCATCCACAGGTGTAACTCCAATTGCACTGAACTCCTGTTGATGTGGATAGAGGTGTCTTTCCTGTTTTGTCACCACTATCACATCATACATGTTTGAGTGATACACCACGAAGAGAGGTCACCACCCTTTAGTGCACAGTCAGCTCGTTACCCATAGGCTGCTGAGAGGTACTTGGTTATGCCAGACTTCCTCCTTCCTCCTCACTAGTCCTGCCCCATTTCTTCTCTGTCTTGGCCCCAGGATCATTGCACTTATTTCCTACCCAACCACAATCACAGGAAGAGAAAAGATGGAAGGCATGTGTCATCTTGTTAATAGAGTTATGAATCGCTACAAGATGGGAATCAGATGGGAAAAGATTAATTTAATTGTTAGAATTAAGCCTGCAAATTAGCTGTGGGTTTCACATATCCTACTTGGGAATTTCTCCAAAACAGAGGCAGACTGACATCATACTGATGCATGGCAAGCTTGACGTCATGCTGCCTGTATCGAAATCCCTGCTCTGTTACCTCCCAGCTAGTGCTCTTGTCCAAGTTATTTCACCTCCCATGAAATTTGTGTATTACTGTGCCCGCCTTTTGAAGATTAAGTGAAATGATGCATGAAAATGCTTAGCACAGCATAATACTTGGTACATAGCAAGAGCTCAATAAATGTTGGTGATTATTATCTGATTTGATTTTTACTTTTCTTCCTGCCCTTTTGGTATCAAGGATAGCCTCTATCCAGGAAAAAACAGCTTCCAGGCAAAAGTCCTATGTCCCTAGTTCTAAAAGTGGCCTTCTAGATAAAAGTGGCCTCCATACCTGGACGGAGGTTTTTTTCCTGAAAGCAGTGATTTCTTCCACCTACTCCCTTCTCCCTATTCTCTTCTGGTAGTTTTAACAACAGATGCAAAGAGTCTGCCTATGGAAAGAGAAAGGTTGCTACACAGTTGGTACCTTATTTTGTTTTTATGTCTTCATATTCATTGCTACCTTCTAGGAACAGCTAAAAGAGACCAGAGACCCAAATGACAGCATCCATGTTCCCTCCCCCGAGACTGTCCAGTCACTTTCTCATCAGCACAGGGGCCTCTTGGGGGGAGAAAATGGTTTCATGCCCCCCATTGCCAAGCAGTGGCGCAAGGGTGTCTCAGCTCCAGCGAGCTCAGACACCTTTTCTAGCAGTCCTGAGTGGAGGTGCCAGTCGTAAGAGCTGATAGGAAAAGGCTTGACGGTGAAAGTGCTTCTGAACAGCCAGAAAAGCTAAACCGGCCACAGCAGATTTTAACTCGGAGAATTCAGGAGACCCCTGAACCTCCAAGTAAAGGAAAGCCGCGCTAGGTAGAGAATCGAGTTTCAAACAGACACAAAGAAAAAGCACACTGCCTGTCTGTGTTTCTTTATATTGAAAATTTAAAAAATAATATCTTTTTCCTACTCCTTCCCTGCCAACTCTCGTCTTCCAGTCTAAACCCAAAAGTGTGTCTTCACCTTCCAGCTTTCCTTTTTCTTTTTCTTTTTCTTTTTCTTTTTTTAATTGGCTCTAACGGAGGAAGGGGAGGGCAAGAGATGATTGGCTCCGCGAGGGCAGCCCCGCCCTGCCCATTCCCCTCCCCCGCCCTCCCCGCAGAAACAGCTGGAATGAGAAGTAGGGAGGGAAGGCCGGGATTGGCTGTGAGTCAGTGGCAGGGTGGGGTGGGGCAGCCCAGATGAAGCATTTACCTGTCCAGGTAAGTCTGGAGGAGGTCAAAAGAAGAAAACAGAGGAAGGCAGGGGAAGCAGTCTGTGTCTCCCGTCTCTGCCCTTTGAAATAAAAGGGTATTTCTTTCCTCTCTTCAGCCCCTCATCCAGTGAAGGTGAGTTAATCACTAACCAACTATTGCTCATGCTTCAGCAGGAAGGGGTGCTTCGTGGGAAATGAGAGCCACAGGGTTGTGGGGAGCCCTGTGCACCCCAGCCAGGGGGCTTTCCTCTCTGTTCCTCAACTCTGTACGTCGAGTCTGGGATCAGAGCAGGCTGATAGCTTCTTAAGACTGGAATGATTTTGTGGAGACCAGGGCTGGGATGCATATTTTTTTTCATCTGCCTATTTCAGTTGGATAAGCACATTTCGCAGTCAACACGAAAATACAATAGGCTTGTTTTGGAAATTTCCATCTCTGAGCAATTGAAATTGAGTCGTGATTCTTGGAAAAGAATAGAGTGCAGGGAGTCAAACTGGGGGCTCTCCCAGAGGAGAAAAGTGACTTAGTTTCTCCATTCCATTTCTAACAGGACATTTTCCCCTGGCTTTATCGACTCAATGTCTATTTTTATTTAAATAAAGGGTGCAGTGGATGTGTGTGTTCAGTAATGGTACCGTGACAATGGAGCTCTCTTCGGACAAGCGTGTAAGGCTGTTTGTAAGGCTATGTGAGGCTCAGAAAACCCCACCTCAGACTACCAGTTCATCTCTGGAAAACCCACGGATAATCTAGGTGCAAAGCTGAGTTTGTTTAGATTCAACTCAGTTAATGTTCTGACTCTGCCTGCTGTTAGACATAGAGACTGGCAAACCAGAAGCCACTGGCTGGGCTGGGCCAGGAGCCCACCAACATTAATATTTCACGGTAGTCCTTGAAACTGGTAGGCGTTCTCAGTGGGGCTCGGGCCAAAGTAGGGTGGCAGAGTCCACGGAGAGGAGAACCACACTGCCGTGGTGGCTTGGCTTTGTTTTCTTCCGGGGGTCCCCACCGACAGCATGCGTGGCAGGTTATTGGCACAAGGAAACCGGATGTCGAAGTCAATTCAGAGTAGCAAGTCCGCTCTCTACAATCCACCTTGGGCAGGGAGGAGTTTAACATTCCGGTCCCTAACTGCGCCTCTTTTCCTCCTGCTGCAGGAAAGAGCGAAGTGGGAAGACCCCTGGGGCCTGGCACCGGCCAGCCCTGAGCCAGTGTGCCGGGTTTCCTAGTCCTAGCAGCTGGAGCTTTTGGTTTGAGTTGAGCCCAAACCACAGAACCAGCCCACCAAACTCACTGAGTGAAGGCTGCCATTGACGGTGAACTTGTCAGCGATAAGATAATCTGGAGTGTTAGCAAAGCTCTTCTGTGCAGAAGATAGGTCCACTGAGCCTTTGCCTCAAACCCACCTGTGCAATAGAAGATTATAACTTTGACTAAACACACTCAGAAAGTTGGCCATGTGCTCATGGAGAAGCATATACATGCAGTGCAGCTTTTAGTCCTCCTGGCAGTTTTCTTCGGATGTTCCCCAGCCGGAGGTATATATCTGGATAGTCAGCAAGCACATGGTCTGAGAGGAATAGGACAACTCTTTGACTAGTGGGGAGAAGTTGAGCTCTTGAGAGATATGGGGGGGAGGGGTGGGCTCACAGAAGGAGGGTGACAAGGGGGCCTTGGGCCTGTTTAGAAGAGACAGTAAAGCCAAAGAGGAATGGGGCGGAGCCCCCCACCGCCACCCCCCACCCATGCCAGAACCCCACATGCTCTCTATTTACTCTCCTCCAAGACTTGGCTGGTTTCAGCAGTGTAGTTAATGTTTAATGTGCTTTGGCACGGATGGCCCTGGCTATAGGCTGTGCCTATTTCATAACCCGTTTTTCTCCTCCCCCTCCAATCCCCCAAAGAGGTCAAGGGTTAAAAGATATCAAACTCTCACCTTGAGTGTTTTTCTTGTTTCTCAGACTTCTTATCAGGTAGGAATACCTCAAGTTTCGATGGCTGCCCTGAGACAGTCCCCAGGTTTCAAGGTTGTAAAGTTGCTGGAAGGAAATGCAGCATCCAGGTCTGGCCACAGTGGCAAGGGAGAGTGCAAGGGTGGGTGGGGTGAAGAGAGGAGACTCTTAGGGTTCTGGCTCTTTGGATCAGAAAATGAGGCCTGGAGATAAGACGCAAGCACCTTAGGGCGCATTTGGCCTGGGTTGAGGTTCAGATTCAGCTCTGCAGGGGCCCCAGTGCCCAATGACACAATCTTCAGTGACATTTGTTGTCATTTGTTTACTCTGGAAACATCTACTGTGGGGACATACAGCTGGCCTGGAAGCATAAAGCAGAATCAGATGATTTCAAGGGTTTAAGGTGTGAAGTAGAAAGAGAAGGGTGATCTTCGGGCTTTTAGTGTTTAGTCAGGGGTGGCTGATGACCCCCCTCTTTAGGTACATGGCTCTCTCGAGTCCCAGGAAGGGCTGGACCCAGAGGCGTCCTCCCTAGGCCATGAGAGGTCATCCCCTGCTTCCCTGTGGAAGGGGAAGTGGAAAGAACTCCGGATTTCTCATCTGTCAAAGAAGAAAGTATCACATCTTGCCTCGATTATCAGGCTCTTCTGAAGGTCTCAGCAGCATGTCTGAAAGCACTTTGTAAGCTGTACCGGGCTGTGTGTTTCTGAAGCAGTGCTGTTCATGCTGTTTCTCTCTCTTCCAGCTGCTTGAGTTACTTCCCACTACTTAGTCCCGAAATTGTGAGTGTGACAGGTTGCCCCAGGAGGAAGGAGAAGCTAGCAAGCTACCGTACAGTCTGAAGAGTACTTAGAAGAACAAGGGTAGGAACTGTTTCTGAAAGGAAGAGGCACCATCTGGTCACCCATTCACAGAGAATATGATATTAACTACAGTGATTAGTACAGCATCAATAATTACTGTATTAAGTACAGTATTAATAATCAGCAGTTACAATTGTACAGAAACTTTTTAAGAGAACTAGAGCAAAAAACTATACCCTTGGATTTACACTGACATCTTGGAAACAATGCCCTTGCCTTATTATTTTGGCTTGTTCCATGCCTCTTAGGTGCTCATAAATGTTAGTTTAACTGAAGCATTGGCTCAGTTCCATTGAGCCATATATCCTCAGGGAAATATAATACATAGGAAAGACTTTATAGTAATAAGGTAAAAGTAAAAAAAAAAAAAAAGAAATAAAGAAAGAAAAAAAGAAAAAGGAGGCCTTCCAACAGCTTAACTCAATAGTCATTTGTCCAGCATTTTTTTTTAAAGATTTTATTTATTTATTTGACAGGCAGAGATCACAAGTAGGCAGAGAGAGAGAGGAGGAAGCAGGCTCCCCACTGAGCAGAGAGCCCGATGCGGGGCTCTATCCCAGGACCCTGGGATCATGACCTGAGCCGAAGGCAGAGGCTTTAACCCACTGAGCCACCCAGGAGCCCCATGTCCAGCATTTTTTGAGTGCCTTCTGTGTGCCTAGGCTTATGAGCAATGGACCTCTTTGGCTGTAAGGACCTCAGCCCTACAGAATGTTAAGAATGGGTACCTTCTGGATCTAGACAGTCAGGAATGGAGTGGATAGCTGAGGTGACTGCCCTCCATCCACATGATTCCTCACGTTTCTGTTTCTTTGGAGTTCTGAGGTTGGGAAAGTAACCTCATGAGTAAACTGAAGGACTGCCTTACCCAATGTTGATTTGTCACTGTGCTTCTTTGGTGTCTCTGTCCTCTCTGGTCCTGTCTCTAACTCCTGAGAGGGTCTGGACATTTATGAACTCCATGCATCTGGCTCACTGGGATATTTTACTCTTCTTTCCCCATTGTCCTGCTCCTCCCTACCTGCCCCACTTGCCGGCCTCCTCCAGAGCAGGAGAGGAGCACCATGAGGCCACGTGCTTATGGGCTCTACATGGCTGGCAGGCGGACTCACCCAGCACAGCCCAAACCTGACTTGGCACTGGAAGCAACTGTTGGAAGAAGCTGAAGGGACAGCCTCCCCGGGACCCAAACCCCAGGTCCCAAGATCTCAAACAGAACACGTTACTGCTAGGACATTTTACCTACTATTGGGAGGTTAGGAAAGGTAGTTGAAAATACAGCATGGTGTCATGGAAAAATATGGAGTCAGAACCAGACAAACTGGATTTCAATTCCAGCTCTTCGCATATTCTCGACTTGACCTTGCAACCGTCTTTTAAACTTAGTTCTTCCAGGATTTCATTTTAACATAAGAGAGTCACCTGGGACCTTTCCAGACCTTGAGATTTTCAGAAGGAAGATGCCACTGCCTTCCTTTGCTATTACTGTTGGTACAGTGAACTGGAAACTTATTTGCCCCTGCGAGCTGGAGTCAGGAGGAAGCTGTGTAGGCCATTTCTCTTGTTCATTTGACAAAGGTTAGGGAACCTCACTGGAAATTAGCACAACATCAGAGGGGTGGCACACAAGAGGGAAACTGGCTTTGTATCAGCCTCTGGGGTCATGTGTGTGCCCCCCAGACTAGGGAGGTGATTGATGGTGGCCGTGGTTGGGGTGGGAGTGGGGGCTGCTGTTGATGGTGTTGGCTTGGATGACAGCTAACTCCTACTGCACAATGTGTTTTATGTGGGGCCTATTGTACATGTTTCTGACAACCCTGTGTGGTTGGTACAATTGAGGACCCTGTTCCTTCTCTCCCACTTAACCCAAACCCCTCTTCTCTAAACTCTTGCCTGACTTCAATTCATTTTGATCCTAGGTGGATCTTGTCTTTCTCTTATTATAAGAACAGTAGCAGATCTTATCTTATTCATTAAATGAGCATTTACTACCAACTAAGCTGTGCTGTTCTCATTAACCCTACATTCGCCCGATTTAATGGGAAAAACGGGGTAGAAGAGTACTTGGCCTCGAGTCCCATAACTGGCCATGGTGGAAGTGGGATTTGAATCCAGACCTGACTACCTCCAGAACCCATGCTATGGGCCCCTTACTCTGTATTGTTTGTAGTCATGGAGATGTAGGTTAAGCCTCCAGATTGAGAGAAAGAAGGCCACTAGGAGAAGGGATGGAATTTTCTCTCCGACCAGACTACTCCTGCCTGCCACCCCGCCCTCCCCACCCCACCTCCGCTAACGCCGCCCTTCTGCATGCGTGCGAGCCGGGTTCTGTGTCCTTCCACGCAGGCTGGGAGGTTTGGGGGACCCCTGTGCACGGCCTCTTCCAGCGCTCTGCTTGCTGGGCATCCCCGCCGCCACGCTGCTCCAGGGCCTGGGCAGAGCCTTGCCGGAGAGCCTCAGCTCGGCTCACACGTGGCTTTGATTCTTGTCTTTTCAGGCCAGCTTGGGACATTCTTCACTTCCCTTCGCTTCCCCTCTGGGAGCCCCTTTCACCGCCCCCCCCGCACCTTGCTTCAGGCGATGCCCCAGAGCGAGCTGTGGCTGGCGGGGCCTGGCTCAGAACCCGTGACCCGCGTCGGCAGCCGTGACAGCATCATGAGCACCACGTCCACCCGCTCTGGATCTGTACGTACCTCAGTCCTGCCAGTACCCTCAGTCCTGCCGCCCGCCGGCTCTCTGCACGCCTGCCCCGCCCCCCACCCTTGCCCTGCCCTGCCCTGCCCTGCCCACCGCCCGCCAGCCTCACTGCTCCTCAGCTTTCATCTTCCTCATCATCAGGGCGTGAATCACCCCCGTGAGCATTTGTGTGTCTGAGTCAGTCCGGTTTTCTAGAGAATAGAGTGGGACCGCCCCCAGAGAGCAGGAGGGCAGATGAGACTTGCTCCCAGGTTTTATTCATTGGGGGCTAAGTTGAGGTGTGAGCAAGGGCCCATGATCAGAGGTCCAGGTGGAAAGGATGGATGGTAGGTCCCAGAGCACTGGTGTTCCCCAAGTCTCCTGCAGCAAGCAAGCCGTATTCTTTTTGTGAAGATCAAAGAGAACAGAGTAATTAGGAGCCTGGGTTCTGGAGCCGAGCAGGTCTGAATTCTCCAACTATAAGCCAAATGGCCTTGGGCAAATTACTTAATTTCTGTAAACTTGAGTCTCCTCAGTTTTAGGGTGGGGATAATGTAAACCGCGAATTCATAGGGTCCTCTGGAAGAGTACAGGACAGGCACAGACAGCACTTAGCACGTGCCTCTGTGTGGAGAAGAAATAGCCTATCTCCATGAGCAGAGATTCCGAATCTTCCAAAGTCATCATGTTTAACAGAGAGTGGCATGTAGTACTCTGTAATTCTTCTGAGAATGAATTTAAATCTCAGTTGCTCTAAGGCTGGTGTGAAAGAGCCAAGTCCGCCGTATGTCCGAACGTAGGCATTCTTTGGTTCTTGGTGTTCATCACATACATAGTAACCTTGAGAATTTATGCCCTATTGCTTTATATCCTATAGAGGTACTTGGAAATTTAAGGATTATAAGGATCTCTCCCAAATGTCAAGGATGTTTAATATAGTCTGTGAGTTTGGGTATGTAAAAATCGAATAGAGAAAGCAGCACACACACACACACACACACACGTGCGCGCGTGCAATCCAAAGTGCAGACAGTCTGTATATCATTTCTTTTTGACCTGAGAAGTCCCCAGAGACCTCTTTCTGTTTCTGTAAGGCTGAGGCCAGTATGGGCAGTTCCATACGACCGGACATAGAATGTGGCAAGGATTATAGGTTTTCAAAGTGCTTCATCCACAAAGGAGAAATTCAGAGTTGGCTAATCTTTGGCAAGGCTATTTTAGGAAGAAAAGGGCAATGAAGAAGATTTTGTTCAGGGAACCCTTGGAATTGACTTCAGGGCTTCCAAAGGCTATACCTGGGGCTTCCTTTGATATGTAAGCCTCGCTTTTGCCAACTGACAATGGTTCTTTAAGGAGCCCTGGGAACTGGTAGTGTTCCAACGACCATCTCCCAGGATGTATTTAGGGCTGTCTCGAAATCTTCCCTGGCCATCTGACTGGGTCTGGAAATATATAACTCTGAAGTATCTCAAATATTAGGAAGAGATTTGAGATACATGCCAGGAACTCAGAGACTCAGGCCAAATTTCTCACATTTCCATTTCCCTTCTGGTTTTCCCTTCAACCTTCAACTTCATAGAGCGACTCTTCTTTGGATCTTGCCAGCCTTGTAGAACATAAGCAATAACCATTTAAAATGGCCATAACACTTATTTCCAAATACCCCTATGTGCTTTTTCATCACGACAATTATTTACTTTAATAGCTTCTTGATATTTCACACTAAGTTGCTTTCTCCTCCTCCCATACCCATCCAGTTTCTCTACCCTCCCCGCTTCAAGTTAATATTTGCTTAAGAAATGCACACTTACTTGACTGTTAGCCAGAGCCAAATGCCATCAAGAAAGTAAATACACAAAGGAAAAAAAAAATCCTGTATGGAATGCATTTCAAAGTCAAGAGTAAATTATTTAGTAAATGTATCTGGGGCTAGTCCTACCACTGTTCCCATTGGCCTGAAAGCCAGTGGTTGGCTGCAGTTTCTTGATTGTCCTCCTGCTGTCCTTGACATACCAGATGGAGTATGCAAAAGTCCTTTGGAAAGTTAAAAACGATACCATCAAGTTTAAGGTCAAATCATTATGTTGTCCATATAATTTAGAGCTAAATCGGAAACATAGAAAGTGAAATGCTTGACATAGTTCACACAGAGGAATTGGAATTAGAACCTGGGATCGGTGCCTCTAAGCCTTCCACGCAGGACTGGGCAAAAAAGGTCAGTTGCCATCTGGCTGCCTAGCACTGGGAACTCGCGGGCCAACAGCTCGGCAGCCTCTGCCTGGTCCGTGCCTGCAGTTTCAGGAAGCAATGCCCACAGGTTTGCGGAGAAGCCTCTCAGAAAGGTTTCCAGCTCTTCAGCATTCCTTCAGGACGCAGGGTGTTCTCAGCCCCACCAGTTTCTGTGGAGCTGCCTCTCACAGTTCCCTCTCCCTCTCTGTTCTCCACGCCTCATTCCAGAGTGACAGCAGCTACGACTTCCTGTCCGCTGAAGAGAAAGAGTGTCTGCTCTTCCTGGAGGAGACCATCGGCTCACTGGACACTGAGGCTGACAGCGGACTGTCTACTGACGAGTCTGAGCAAGACACAGCTCCCCAAGGCCCCCAAGCTCTGCCCATAACCCAGCCTGCTCCCCAGGGTAAGAGAGACCTTCTGGGGTGACACCTTTCACAAATCCAGAAAACCAGTACATCTTTACGGCTGCTTTGCACCTTATTTGCCCTCTGCTCTAAGGGTCACGGGCTGAAGGATAACAGCAGCTCCTTTCCACTCTCCTGGCTGGAATTAAGGTCTTGCCCTGGAGAGGAGGAGGGACTGAGGACAAGCCAGCTGCCTGTCTTTCTGTGAAATGTCAGAGGCCTGGGAGGGAAAAGGGTTTGGCCAGCTCCCATTCTCTCACAGAGAAATTCTAAAGAGACAGGACCACAGAGGTGGGGGAGGGATTCCGGGAGGGGTGGGTGGTGGCTCTGGGGACACTGAGCTAGCCAGGAGACCTAATCAGGATGACCCAGGAGGATCAGGTTGCAAGAGATAAGAGGGAAGCGCTCCCTTAACTTCAATGGGTGGTACCTCAAGGCTCTTGTGCAAGAATGTGGAAAGCCAGTGGTATTGAGGCTCCGTAGAAGGGGGGACAGGATGGCACGCAAGTGTGGCCATGATTGTCTCAGAATGAGGGGGGCACTTTACTCCTGAGGACAGCCCCACTGGTATTGGGACCACAACCGCATGTTCATGCATTTAGCAAATACCGATTGACGACGTGTTAGACCCTCTGGGGAGATAGAACAGGAAGTGGGGGCAAGGACTTCTCTGCCTCCTGAGACTGATTCCCTGGCCCAGGGCGCATGATACACTTGCCTAGCTTGCTGGAAGGAAAGAGCCCATGTCACTCTCTGGTATGGGGCGGCTGTGGTGTCACAGAATCATTCAGGTGCTTATAGAAATTGAAGGTGGGGGCACGTGGGTGGTTCAGTGAGTTAAGCATCTGCCTTCGGCTCAGGTCATGATCCCAGGGTCCTGGGATGGAACCCTACGTAGGGCTCCCTGCTCAGTGGGGAGTCTACTTCTCCCTCTCCCTCTGCCGCTCCCCCGGCACATGTCCTCTCCCCAGCCCCTCCCCTAATCAAATAAATAAATAAAATCTGAAAAAAAAAAAGAAGAAAAAAAAAGAAAGAAACTGAAGGTGGAGGAAGGCAGGGGTCTGGACAAACCACATCGGCTGTTACTGCCATTGGTGTTCAGTGCTTCCCCTGGACTCAGTGAGCCAGGAGCCCCAGGATAGTTGGAGGGGCTGTCCTGACGCCCTTTCTAACCCTGTTCTCTCTGTAGACAGTTAGGAAGAGCTCGAGGCAAGGGCATGGAGTTACGTGAGGCTGCTCTTTCTTCAACCACCATGAGAAACGAATTCGTGGTTGAAGGGAATCCACTGGTGTCCATCTGTTGGTCTAAATGATATCCAGGCAACAGTGCGGCCCCTTTAAGAGCAGAGAACCAACAAAAAACAAAACCCATTGCTAAGTGGAGATCAGAGTTCAGGAAGCATTTGTGTTTCAGGGGGCAACAGGGTTCTCACCTCTGTCCGTGCTTCTTTGCCTCTTCTCCTGCCCCCTTGCAGGGTATCCAGGGGAGAAGATCGTTCAGCAAGAACCAGAGCCAAGGAGAGGGACTCAGCCCAGCTCAACCCATCTTCCTGAGCTCCAAGACCTGGGCCTCAAGTCTGGGTCCTATAGCCTTCCCAGAAATATCCACATCAGCATCAACCAGAACCTCAGGAAAAGCACCACTCAGACTCATAGCCACAGCCCAGGGGAAGTGGAAGGCCTTGTCCCGGAGCCTGAGACAGAGCAGGTCAGCCAAAGCAGTGAGCCCAGCCAGGCTCTGGCCAGCCCCCAGCCACCTGCCCCAGCCCTGGACACAGTGCCCATCCCTCCACCAGAGGCTTTCCGGGACACCCCGCCCGAGCCGCAGGAGCGAGGCCGCCTGCCCACAGAGCCCCGGCAGCAGACCCACACGTCAGTCAGCCCCCAGGAGAGCAAGGAGACTTTCTCAGAGGCCATGTCCCAAAAAGCCAAGGAGGAAGGCTCAACAGGCGGCCCAGGACAGTCTAGGCCGCCTTCAGCCACCTCCACCTCGTCTCAGAATATGAGAGCTGAAGATGCTCCTGTCCCATCAGGGAGAGACCCTGGTGCCCACCTGGCCCCCCTCACAGCCTCTAAGCCCCGGAAACTGCCCCCCAATATCGTTCTGAAAAGCAGTCGCAGCAGTTTCCACAGCGAGCCCCAGAACTGGCTGGCCCGCCATGCCGAGGCCGGACCTGGAGACCCTGGCCTGGCCCCGTCCTCACTGCAGGAGCAGAAGAAGGCACGCCGAGAAGCACTTGAGAAGCTGGGGCTACCCCAAGACCAGGACGAGCCCAGCCCCCACTTAGGTAAACGCACCAGCTCCACCTGGCTCCAGGCCCCCCTTCCAGCTCCAGCACCAGTTCGGCCTGCGGTTCCAGCTCAGGGCAGAGCCGCCGCACCTGCTGGAGGAAAGGCTCCAGCCCCAGCTCCGCCGCAGGGAACCACCCCAGGGAAGGCTCCGAGTCCCACTCCAGCTCAGGGGTCTCCTCCAGGCAGAGGTTGGATTCGAGCCCAGGAACCCACTCCAGGGAAGGTTCCAGCGGCCAAATCCGTGCCAATTCCTATCCCTAAGGCCCCGGGGTTAAGTAAGCCCCTGACTCAGCCAAAGTCAGACTCAGGGCTGACCCTCCAGGAGAGCGACATCCCGGGCCTGAGACAGATGAACTTCAAGTCCAACACTCTGGAGCGCTCGGGCGTGGGGCTGAGCAGCTACCTCTCGGCTGAGAAAGACCCCAGCCCCCAAACCAGCACCTCTCTGGGCAAAGGCTCCTTCTTGGACAAGATGTCTCCTAATGTCTTGCGTAACTCACGGCCCCGCCCTGCCTCCCTGGGCACGGGGAAGGACTTTGCAGGCATCCAGGTGGGCAAGCTGGCCGAGCAGGAGCAGGAGCAGAGCAGCAGGCACCTGCCCTACCGAGGACAGAGCCCTGACAAGCTGCCTCGACCCCCCTACGTCAGTGTCAAAATCTCCCCAAAAGGCGTCCCCAATGAGCACAGAAGGGAAGCTCTGAAGAAGCTGGGTCTGTTGAAGGAGTAGCCGCCGGCCACCCCACAGCCCCCGCCTCACCCCTGCCAAACAGGAGGAGGCTCGGAGCCTTTCCCCCACAACAGCTCGGAGCTTGGGCACGAGCAGGCTTCCCTTCAGTGCGCTCCTCTCTCTGAGGCAAAGGGCAGGGGGAGATGGGATTCTAGACACACATGTACATTTATATTCAGAGTGATTGTGCCAATGCTTGTGCCAATCCTTGCCCAAATCATCCCGAAGATGATTTCCACAAGACAGAGTGTGTGTGTGCACACGCGCGTGCGTGTGTGTGTGCTGTAAACTATATATATATCACTGAAGCTATTTATATGACACAAGGAGTCATTGCTCAGAGTATTGCTTGTGTTGGAGATCATCTTACCCCAGGGAGAGTTCAGCCAAGCCAGAACCGAGGGGACCGGGTGGCTAAGCCTGAGAAAAAAAGGCAGGTGAGACAATGGCTGTTCCGGCGACATTAGGCAAATGCAGGGTCTTATGAAATGTGGGTCTGCCGGAATCCCAGTATGGAAGGGGACTGGTTCACCTTGCAGGATCCCTCTCTCGCTTCTGAACTTCTGGACAGTGGCCTGGAGGAGCAGGTTTGTCACTGACTGTCCCCAGTGACACTGTCCCCCTCACTGCCCCCTTCTTACTGTCCCCAGTCCCAAGGACAGGGCACATCCCTGTTACTAAACCTCTCTGAGGACTGGGAGTGGGAGGGCTCTGGTTGGCCTGAGAAGGCAGGACAAGTGACCACCCAGCACGCTTCTTACCAGGGACGATCCTGGTCTGTGGGATTGACGAATTTGGAAGCATAAACCCAGTAGTGGTCCCTGACTCTGCAGTTCCTGATCTCCTGCTCCGTACCTCAGCCCACGCAGGACTGACCCCAGGGCTGGGCCAGTGCAGAGATGGGAGTCTAAGCCCTGACTCTTTAGAAATACCGAAGAGCTATCTGAGGCCTTTGTCCCTGCTACTGACTACCGCACGTAGTTTTTCTTCCATTTCTATGGGAAGGCAACCCAGTACATTCTCTGCGAGTTATTCACAGACTATCACAGCTAGGAGGAATCTTAGAGATGAGCCTCTCCTGTCCCACGCAGTTGAGGAAGGCAAGGGACTTATCTGTGGTCACTCTGCCATGCAGTAACAGAGCGGGGTCCCCAGTTTCTCATTCCACGCTGCGTGCCGCCTCTCAAACGTGGCACCCTCAGGATCTGCGGTCACTGTCAAAGGCTCAACCCTCAGGCCCTTCAAGATCCTGAAGTGTCTTCTCAAACGTCAGAGATTAAACATTGTTCAAGACCATACTGAGTGTTTTTTTTTTTCTATGATGTCTTTGGAAAGTAGCACTTTAATAACTTACTAGAACCCTAATTCCCTGGCCACGCTGTGCAACGTGGCAAAATGCCAAGAGAGGGTAGGTACTAGGAGTGGGTGGTATGGGCTTGTGGATACACGCTTGGAAATCAGGCAGAGCTAGACATGACCCCTGCTTCCCCTAAGGAAATAAATATCATTCGTGGCTGTGGTTAGAAGGCAGGATTCCCAGATCTGAGGGGCAGATAAGGGGAACTGTTATTGGAAAGGTGTCTATTAGGTCAGCTGAGCATTTCTGGGCTGCATCCCTAGGGACTCAGCACTGTCAAAGCATAGTATTTCTGAAAATGATGAAAAGATTAAGATACAGACAACATGGCTCCACCCGGTCATGGTATGTGGAGTGTGGGTGTGACGGTTTCTGTATACACTCTCACCCACACACACACCCAAAATCCTGCGGCTTCCCTGGCCCTGGGTCAGGACCGGGTCTGTCAGAGCAGATAGGGACTCGCAGAACTGGCCAAGCCATTCTCTATGACAGACTCACCCAGAGAGAGAAGGCCCCCCTCTGGAGGACTGTTTGACACGTGCTGTGTTGGGTTCAACTGCTTCATGTGCGTTTTTCAGGAGGACCGAGGAACGATCACTTTATTATTTTTTTTTTTATTGCTTGATTAATAGGGAAACTGGGTGCTACCTATAAAGTAAGACATGGTAGGAAAGTGGGGGGGGCCCTCGCATCAACACAGGTGGGTGAGTTTCTCCTCTTAAATCCTTACTCCCAGGTAAAGGTAATGTCTCCAACAAACATACCTCAGCTGGTGACAGGCCTGCTCCCTGAGCAATCCCCTTCCTGCTTCCCCAGGTCCTTACCCTCTAGAGGGCGTGTCTGACTCTTAGGATGGTCTTTGCGATTCAAGAATAGGATATCAACGCTAACCCAGCTGCCCTCATTTTGAAGAGGGACATCTTTCATCCTGAAGGTGAGGCTAGACCCACGGGAGGAGTTTTATCCCGCCTCGTTTCTCCATGGAGGATCGCTCTTCTTTCAGCTTGGACCAGTGGGGTGGAGGCAAGAGTGGGCTCACTGTTGCGTGTGGTCCCTTCTTGAAAGATTTTGGATGGAACTTTGTAAAGGCCATTCCTTTGATATCAAAAACCTATGTGACAGCTCTACTTCCACTTGGCCTTGTAACTCTGCTCTAGCCTGCTGCAGTCTTGAGGCTACTGGGAACACACTATCTACCAAGAGAGGAGCTGGCTTCTCAGCCTGGCCTGGTGGGATCTGTGTCCTTAAGTGTGTTGACAGCTGAATCACCCCTCTTGTATTACCCTGGGAGTGCCGTACCCTGTTTTGGTGTGGCGGGGCCAAGCGCTAGCCTACACAGAAGTCAGGGGAGGGGCCTGGTTTCCTCGCAGTTGCCTCTCTCCATCGTGGGAAGAATGGTCTGCCAGAGGCCGCCTTGAAACTTGGCTTTGCACACGTGTGCAAAAGGAGGTTTTAATTCTATGGAAGAAAGGGCAGGTGAAGAAGGGGAGAGCACACCCTACTTGATGTTATGAGTTAAAGCTTGAGCTGAAGATTTAAGATCTACAATCTGTATGAGCATGGAAGACAGACCACTCCATCCCTGATCTGTGATTATGTGTAGGAGGAGGAGAGTCATACTGTCAAAGGTGAAACTCCCAGACTAGAGAAGGTGGAGACCAGTGGGACGAGCAGGAGAAATCATGTCCCACTCGGAATCTGAGGAGCCATGCTCTTTACCTCATGTGAGTGACTATAAAGCATATAGATCTGAGCTCAATTTGACCTCTATCACTTGCCAATTTGGGAACCCTGGGGCTGGCGCTCTAACTTTCCGGACATTGGAGTTCTTATCTGTAAAATGAGGATAATAATACCACCCTTTCAATATCATTGAAGTGAATAAGTGACATAAAATATGTAAAACTCAGTGCTTGACATACTGTAGATACTCGATAAATGATAGTATTATCCTCTGCATCTTATTTCTTCCTTCTCAAAAGGGAGACAGGGTTGGAAGCTGAGAGCTCAACCAATTCAGCTCTGAGAGGAAATGGGAGAGATTTTGCTGCAAGTAAAAGTCCAAAGTACCAACTAGGCTCTGGCACCCCTCCAGGTGACTCAATTTCACCCACGCCAGAATTCCTGGAATTGGGAAAGAAAGGGATCTGTGTGAATATGGTGTTTGTGTCTCAGTGAAGTCAGCGTCTCTGTTTCCAAACCCAGCTTTTGATTTATCGTCAATGTCTTGTTGCCCATGAACATGTACTTCACTTTTTTTTTTTTTTTTTTTTTTGCTTCACTCAACTCCTTTTGCTGTGTGTTCAGGGAACTATATGCTATTCTATCGGCATTCATTTTTAAAAAGGAGAAAAAGAATAAACACACAGAACAGGAGGGAACGATGGCTCAAATCAGGAAGAGATAGAGACTAGGTTTCAAACTTCCTGGGACATTTTAAATGAGGTAGACATCTTTCAGGAATGAATCAGGCATTAGTTGGCAGGAAGCAAGAATCCATATCCTTTTTGATATAAGGGCTCAGTGAATCACAGGAGACATTGCCTCATCACCATTGCCACCACCATCATCATCATTGTCATCATTGGCCCTTGGCATATAAGTGAGATAAAAACCAGATGATGTTCTGATTCCAGGCTGCCATTCCCTCTTGCTCCTGGCCTATCTGGATCATTGTCCTTATTCAGCAATCGCCATGTAGCCATGGTTCAAAAATAATCTGAAACAGAAGGGTATCCTGGCAAAGCTCTGGACCGGATGAGCTTTAGTGAGTCACTTCGTCTTACAAAATGGCGAACTTGGACTGGGCTATCTCCTAGACCCATGCCAGCTCTGAAACATATGTTAAAATGAATCCGAGCAACTTAATTAGAAAGTCAAATGCCTTGCCCAAAATAAACACAATTTAGTCTAAGGTAAAATATACTTCATAGAACCTAAGACCTGGAAGAAAAGTTTTAGATTATCTAATCTAACCCCCCACACTCAAAAAAGAATTACATCTGTAAGTGGATAAGGATATAGTCAGAAAGGTGTATGTCCAAATGGATGGATGGAAGGATGGCTGGGTGGATGGATGGATGGGTGGTTGGGTGGGTGGGTGGATGGATGGAAGGATGGATGGGTGAGTGGATGGTTAGGTGGGTGGATGGATGGATGGATGGTTGGGTGGATGGATGGATGGATGGGTGGGTGGGTGGGTGGATGGGTGGATGGTTGGGTGGATGGATGGATGGTTGGGTGGGTGGGTGGATGGGTGGGTGGGTGGATGGATGGCTGAATGGATCGATGGATGGATAGATGGGTGGGTGGATGGTTTGATGGATGGGTAGATGGGAGAGAGGATTGAGAGTGCAAGCTTAGGAGTTAAGCTGTCAGGTACTCTGCACCTCAGTTTCCTTTTCAGTTTATTTTGATTTCTTTAACTTCCTTGGGAAGTTTAGGGAATTATATGCTATTCCACAGTTATTTAGTCTGAACATGGAGTTAAAAAAAATAAAGAAGTTATAAGAACTTATAATAGGAATGAACCCTGTAGAAGTAGTAATACTACTTACCTGTTACAGTTGTTATGAAAATAGAATCCAAATGAGATAATACATATGAAAAACAGAGCACATTACTCGATAAATAGAATCTATTGGGAGCCTGGGTAGCTCAGTCAGTTCAGTGTCTACCTTTTGCTCAGGCCACGATCCCGGGATCCTGGGATCAAGTTCTACATTGAGCTCTCTGCTCAGTGGGGAGTCTGCTTCTCCCTCTACCCCTTCCATGCTTGTGATTGCTCTCTCTCAAATAAATAAGTAAAATATTTTTTAAAAATAAAATAAATGGAATCTATTAATATTAGTATCATATACATATGTAATTCAGACACCAATGGGTGCCCTTGAAGATTGGATTAATATTATCTTACCCCTGAATTGCTCAGCCTGAAACAGTCAAAAAGCCTTCCTCCAATTTCCAGAACCTGCAGCCAACCTATTCATGATACTGTGTTTTCTGGGTCTGGTGTGCTGTGCTAGCGCCTTGCCACAATGTTTTCCCTTCCACTCCATGCACTGCTGCCCCATTTCAGTCTCACTGTCCCCATTCCCAGCAAGTTCCTCCCAGTGCATTTGAAGCTGCACTGGGCCAGCCTCAAAGCCTAGGCCTTTCATAGATTCTTATGGAAAATCAAGTTACTTTAAGGGTGTTTATTGTTTTCTGAGTTTTTAACTAAATATTGGAGATAGCAAGGGAACTAACACAAGGCACACACCTGTTACCACCTTCCATGCCACCCTTTCCATCTTCTTTTCCCCTCCTGCTGTGCTCTTGGTCAACCAGGAAGGTCCCCCCGCCACACACCCACCGTCAGAGCCCCCTCCTAATCTGAGCATCTGCCCCAAGAGACTTTTCAAAAAATGTCTTACCCATTAATAGGTAAGACATTAATAGGTAACATTAATAGACACTAATAGGTAACCCCACTAATAGGGCTATCTCCTTGAAATGAACTCTGGAATGTTCTTTACCTCCTTACCTTCAGGCCTGAAAACAGGGAGGAGGAAACAACATAAGTTGACTTTTGGCATCTACACCTCCAATGGATATTGACCCCCACTACACTCTCCCTAAGGAAATCAAAGGGCCTAATTTTGATTGCAACCCGCTATGTCCTTCTGCTTGCATATGGAGAGAGGTTTGGTCCCCTCTCCCAGTGACTCCTCCAACCCCAATCCCTTGGCAGGGACCCTATAATAGCCAAGGTCCTGTGTAGGTCTTGTGAGCCGTGGGGATGTGGTTTAGTTGAAATTAGTTCAAACACAGCATCGTTAGCTTTCTAGGGTGACTTGAAATCAAGCATGATTGCAGCCCCAATCTTCTGTCATCCCACCTCCACCTAGAGGGGCGAGGATAGCCCTCTGCCTCTGACCTCACCCACTGGGAAGGCACAATCTTCACCAGCTCTTCACCAGGGCACACTGCCCTGAGTAGCAAGCCTCCTGTAAGGAGAGGTTGGAGCAACCACTAAGGTTTTGTTCTTCTGCATGGGACTGGAATATCTTCCTGCAATATTTTGATTTGTAAATAAGAAATACACATTTGGTTTTTATTTCTGTCCCTGTTTCTGGCATTGAGCTCTTAAAAACCCTTGGGATGGGGCACCTGGGTGGCTCAGTGGGTTAAACCCTCTGCCTTCCTCTCAGGTCATGATCCCAGGGTCCTGGGATTGAGCCCCGCATTGGGCTCTTTGTTCAGTGAGGAGCCTGCTCCACCCCCCTACCCCGCCTGCCTCTCTGCCTACTTGTGATCTCTCTGTCAAATAAATAAATAAAATCTTTAACAACAACAACAACAAAAACCCCTTAGGATTTCCTGTGATGAAAGAGATAAAGGTATCTTTTTTTTATATTAATGAGGTGACTTTGGGAAAGCCCCTAGAGGAGCACCTGGGTGGCTCAGTGGGTTAAGCATCAGCTTTCAGCTCAGGTCATGATCCCAGGGTCCTGGGATGGAGCCCTCATCAGGTTCCCTGCTCCTTGGGGAGACTCCTTCTCCCTCTCCCTGCCTGTGCTCTCTCTCATTCATCCTTGTCCTGTCTCAAATAAATAAATAAAATCTTAAAAAAAAAAAAAAAAAGGAAAACCCCTAGAAAAAAAAGGAAAACTCCGGGCAGGGAAAGAGGGGCTGGAGGAGGACAAAGTTGAATTGCCATTGGCCAGTGATTTAATCAGCCATACCTATGTAATGAAACTACCTTAAACCCCCAAAGGACAGGATTTGGAAAGCATCCAGGTTGGAGAACCAGAGCACACCCACCATGAGGATAAAGCCGCTTTGTTTGGGACCTTGCCCTGTGTATCTCTTCTTCTGGTTGTTGATGTGTATCCTTTCATATCTTTTGTAATAAACCGGTTATCTCGGGAGGAAAAGGGCTTCCTGAGTTCCGTGAGCCACTCTAACACTTCAGTCAGATCCAATGAGGGGTGCTGGAAGCCTCTACTGTATAGCCAGCTGGTCAGGAACACAGAGGACCGACGAGCTGGACTTGACACTGGTGTCTGCAGTGGGGGGCCGACCGGTAGGACTGGACCCCACCCCCTCCCGTCCCCCACCCCCTGTGGAGTCTGATGGTGTCTCTGGGTAGTAGTGTCAGAGCCGAGCTGAATTAGAGGACACCCAGCTGATGTCACAGATTTGCTTGGTGGTGGGGGAGCACCCCCCTACCGGAACAGGGTGCAGATTGTACTCGCTGGGCTTCTGTACTCTTATTTCCTGACCTAAGTGTCCGGAAAACCAGGGCAGAGTTGGCGCAGCTTGAGACTTTTCTCTTCAGACCTTCCCTCTGTGCTGTATGCCTCAAGTGTCTATTCTGTTTCCACTTCAGATTCAGCAGGTCCAAACCGACCCCGGTGGGGGACCCTACCCCCAAATAGGATCCTTTTACAACATCTTATATCTCATCAAGGGACACTAGCAACCATCCAATCCGTAAAGCCAGAAACCAAAACCTCGTCTGACAGGGCCCTCTCCCTGACCCTCATAATCAGTCACCAGATCAGGGCAATGTCGCCTCCAAACACTCAAACCTGGCCTCCTTTCTTTTCTCCCAGTACCGTCACAGCCGCGCTGGGGCCCCAGCATCTCTCTCCTGGACTTGGGTGGTGGCTTTCTGGTTGTTCCCTTTACCTCCACTCAAGCCCCCTCCAGCCCCCTCTCTCGACCCAGGAGCCAGGCTTATCTTTTCATCAGTCGTGCACTACTTCTTGTGTAAAGTATAAAGTTCTAAGAAAATACGTCTATATCTGCACATTCTTGCAAAAAGAAATGCAGCACGGGCAAACCCAAAACTAATGGGATTGGCTGCCTACGGAGAGGGGGTAGGAAAGTTGTGGAACCGGGGAATGGGAACAGGGTAGGAGGGAGAGGGGAGACCACCAGTCCTTCTCTGAGTTATACTTATTTTCATAGCCGGATTTTAGAACTGTGGTAAAGTTTCACATATCCGAGAAGTAAATATATAAATGATAAATAAATAAGCAGAATGTGTGTGTGTGTGTGTGTGTGTGTGTGTGTGTGTGTGTGTTTGGAAGAGGAGGGTGGAAGGATCCCAAATGAAATATGAACATCAAATAAGCCTAATTATTAAAGATGAATGTCCCACCACATTCAAGGAAATGAGGAAGAAATGAACCGATCTAACTTTGAAAAAAAAAAATGAACTTTGACTATGTGATTGTTCCATGGAAGGGAAATACATGCAAAACCATCCCCAAAGGCCAATGGAGGTCTAAAGCCCAGCTGACATGTCCGGCGTGATGAGAAATGGTTTAGGAGGGACAGAAGCATGTCTTGGGTGGCTGCAAGACCCAAGGCACGTAGGTCTCCGTAACCTCGGCTCCCTAAGATTTGCTTTTATTGCTCTAGAGGCAGGGGAGTACCAGCAGGGGAGACCACCAGGAGGGAAATGTTGTCTCTTCTTAGGTATTAAGGCTATTATGCCCCAAGTGTGCACTTTAAGGGTGTGGTTAGACAAAAAGGAAAGAATGTGGAAGCAAGGGCTCTTCTGGAGAAGGCTTCAGGCCACAAAACAGTCATCAGGACACGTTTGTCCAAGATGCTGTGAGTCGGGTTCATGCCACGATGTCCAAGGCTGACGACAGATTCTCGTTGATGAAGGCATGTTTCACATTGACGGGATAGCATTCTGAATTTACTTTGGGTGAATTACAGGATTGGGCAAATAAGTGACTTTATTATGGATGAAAGCACTAGGTTTCTCACTGTTGAAGAAGAGAGTTATAAATAAGAAAATGAGGAAACCTAGAATAAACCCTGAGGAAACCTAGAATAAACCCTGTGATTTTGGATTAGATTTGGAGGTATCAATATGAACTCATAATTTTTAATATAGATACAGACAGGAACGCCTCGGTGGCATGGTTGGTTAAGCATCCAACTCTTGGTTTTGGCTCAGGTTGTGCTCTTGGGGTCATGGATAGAGCCCCAGGATGGTCTCCCCACTCAGCACAGAGTCTGCTTAAGACATTTCCTCCCTCTCCCTCTGCCCCTCCCCCTTTCCCTCCACCCCTGCTCACTCTCCCTCTCGAAAATAAATAAATATTAAAATAGAGAGAGAGAGACCATGTGAAAATTGTCCAACCTCAGATGTTCCAGTGGGAAAGGTCTCTTGAGCTCCCTCTCCCGTGACCTCTGCTATATTGCCTGTCACATCAGGATAGGACTATGCTCTTTTTACAGCATCTGGAGGCAGCATCTCCACTGTTGACCTTTAACTAGTAAGTGACTACATGGCAGGAATCTGGGCCCAAGAAGACTGGGCACATGGTCAAGAAAGAACCTTCTGAGTGGACACCTGAATTGCGTGGGAGGCGGACAGTCCACCCCAACTCTGGGTCCAGTACCTTTCCTCAGGTTCATCTCAAAGAAGTGACTGTCACCTTATAGGAGGCTCAGGGCTGGTTCTGGCTTCCTGCTCACCTATGCTAGTGATCCTTTTCATGAGCCTCCGATGACAAGCTCTCTCCCCCCTCCCCTTCAGTCCCCTTCTTGTGGTCCTGGTAGCATGGGCTGACCATGAGCAAGGCTTCCTCATTCTCCAGGAGCTCAAACCTTTGATTTCTTCTCCTTCAGTCTTGGAAGAGGGCAAGTAAGGAAAAGCTCCAGCATATGGAGCTGTAAGACCTGATTCTTCCATCACGTGGCTGCAATGTGCTCTTGAGCAAGTCATGCCACATGGCTACTCTCTTCTCGATCCACAGAGTTGCTGTGTAACACGAGATACATATTTAGGGAAATACCAGGAGGTCTTTTCAGTGCTGGGCATATGTTCATAACTCCTCTCACTCCTCTGCTCTGGTACGGAGACCCAGAGTACTTCTGCACGGAGTTGCTGGCCTGGCAGCCGCAGCCTGCACGATGAGAGGAAGCAGAGTTCTCTGGCTTCGGCTGCCCAGCAGCATTTGGATTGCAGCTCTTCTCCAGGCACCGGGTGTCCCTGGTGGGGTTCCACAAAGACTGACGACCTCCTTCCTTTCCCTCCACTTCAACTAATATTTCTTGAGCCCCTCCAATATCTGTTTAATTCTCACAACAGCCCCACACATTTAGATACAACCTCCTGTTAGAAGCCTGAGGCTCAGAGAGTTTGCTTACCCAAATTCAAGTTAATAATTAGTACAATCATGGATTTGAACTTGCATCTGCCTCTCGGCAAGACTAGTCCTGTCTCTGCCATCACAGAGCTGCCACAAACAAATGATTTCATCTGAACCCCAGACAATCCTATGACCTATGTAAAGGTAGAATTATTACTTTCACTTTACATAGGGAGAAAATGAGTTTTGGAGACCTCATGGGGTTATAAGAAATAGAACTGGGGATAGAATCAAGGTCTCCGGTTTCAGTGCACTCATTCATTCTTCCCTTCATTCATTTTACAGTTTCTCTATCCAATGTTGGAAAAACAAATCCAGATTAGAAAGGAGTTAATATTCTAGTGAGAGGAAAAGACAATAAAATGTGATTACAATCTTTTTCTCCTTTTCCTCTGGAAATGCTCTATGAAATAGTTCTGGATTCTCATTTCTCTCCTGCACCCTCTTCAAAGAAGCATCTGTCTACTCCATGCCCCCACGTCTGCACTTGTCAACGTCACCAGTGATGACCGTGTTGGCAGATCTAATGGTCTTTCTTGCCCTCATTTTATTCTGTCTCTCAGCAGTATTTCACACAGCTGACAACTCTTGTTTTCTGGGTGCTACCTGCTTCTAAGTCTGTCGGCTCATGCTTTTGGGCCCCAGGGCTCTACGCACAACATGTTTGCATGTTCTTCAAACACATCAAGTTTGACCCAGCTCTGAACTCTGGGTTGGCTGTTCCTTCTACTAGAATTCTCTTCTCCTCATCCTTACATGGCTGGTTCCTTCTTACCCTTTATGTCTCTGATTAAATTTCAGATCTTCAGAGAGGTTTTTGCTGAGGTTCCATTTAAAAATGACCCTTGGGGCACCTAGTGGGGCTCAATGGGTTAAGCCTCTGCCTCAGGCTGGAATCATGACTGAGAGTCCTGGGATGGAGCCCGGATCAGGCTCTCTGCTCAGCGGGGAGCCTGCTTCACCCTCTCTCTCTGCCTGCTGCTCTGCCTACATGTGATCTCTCTCTCTGTCAAATAAATAAATAAAATCTTAAAAAAAAATAATGACCCTCAATCTTTTCCTTCATCATACCACACTTCAGTGCTCTGCCTAGTACTCAACACTATCTCCTATTTTCTTATTTGCTTTTTCATTCCCTCATCCTCAACCAAAATTAAACTCTATGAAAAACTTGGGCTTTTCCTATCTTGTAGAGTTCTTAGCCCATAATAAGCATTTTACAAATGTCTGTTTAATTAACACATGGAAGGTGTTCTCTGAAAGACAGGAGAAAGAGAGGGAGAGAGAGATTCTGGAAGCTAAAAAATAAAAGTTTTTAGGAGGAGAGATGGTTAACAGTATCAGATGCCCGAGATACATAAAATATGACAATAACTAAAATGTTCCCATTGGATTTGGAAATCTGGAGGTCACCAAAAATCTCAGCAAAAG